>NC_091492.1:35891779-38774902 GCF_947461875.1 Haliaeetus albicilla
TACCGTTCAGGAAAATACGAGGCTGTTTTTTCAACCTAAAGAAGGAAGGGAGGAGGTTATTGCTGTAGGAATCTAGGTCTTGCTAGCAAGATTTATGGGACTGGTCTTAAGTTGTGGAACATCATACAGAGACTTGACTAGATTTGGGAACAGCACTGCTACATCAGCTCAGAGCTGACCTAAAGCACAACAAACCAGTTCAGATGGAGGAAATCAGAGAAGTCACTCCATCCAAGCTAGTATTTCTGCATCATGCCATGTGAATGTGCCACATCAGGTGCCCAGGATGGATGCCTGCTTCAGTTTCCAAGAGCTTGCTTATAGAGGTGCTGAGCACTGTTCGATAATTCAGTCCACCAAGAACCTTGCAGAAAGCTCTGGTAATTGCTTAGGATGATCTAATGCTGGTATTAATCATCATCTTGTGATTGAGAGCTAGGTGTGAATACTGAGGGTGTTTCCACAGTACAAACCCAGGGAAGGATCTTGATAGCAAACTCGCTGGGCCAGTTTTTTAGCCTAAGCATTTTCTTTTTCTTAATTATAAACCCTCCAAAGGTCTTCTGGGGTGAAGAGCTGGTTAGAAATACTGAGTGTATAATTTTGTGGTTTTCTGTCTTTAGTAACTGGCTTCTCGGGAAGCTTTAGGAATGAATAGATCCACTTACGTATGCTTGAGAAAGGGCTCAGGTATCTATTACTCTGAAATAGTCCCACTTGATTATGCAGCTTACAGTATCAGACATACGTAAAGCTGATTGCAATGGGCTAAAAAGGGCTGTCAAAGCCCTGGCTTGCCAAGAAAAACATTTTCTGCAGTTCAGTATGAATTCATCCCTTTTATTCTTCCCAGCAGTGGGATTTGTTTACGTACTGCCCCTAGCTCAGAGACCCAGACCTTCACCTCCAGTGTGATCTTCTGATCTTCCCTGGAGTGACTGCCTAGGAGACCTTTGCTTTTCCTCACTGACCTCAGGTGGGAAGAGGCAAAAGGAGTTGTTAAGGTCCAGCTAGGCGTGAGGGTGATAGATCTGCGTTTCAGGGGGTTTGGCATCCAAAAGATTTTCCCTAACGGAAGACGGGAGGGGAATAGCAGCTGCCAGTGAGTTGTGTTGGCACCTCCAGTGTTGGTGGGTTACATTCTGTTTTCTGAACTCACTGGAGAATATTCCAAATTCCTAAAATTCTGCCTGCCCAGCAAAATCAGGGGGGAGTGTGGCATTACTAGCCATGTGAATGATTGCTTAATTTAGCAACAAGTTATGAATATTCAGTGGCATAGGCTTCAGCAGAGAGGAGGAACAGGAATGTAAGCCCATGGGGATCCAAGCTTGTTAACCTCTGCTGCCTTGGGCTCTACTACCCTGCCTGTGTGCTACCTGGAAGGGAATCGTTGCAGGTGCATTCATCCATGCCACAACCGAACCTTCATTTTGCTTTATAGATGTTCCATTGGAGCTGCTCATGTGGAAGTGGGACAGTTGGGCTTTGCGTGAATGCGAATGCATGTGCATGTCTGTCAAGTTTACTCTTGCAGCTTAACCATAATTCATTACATAAAGCCTGTTTGTCACACATGACTTTAAATATCCACAGGCCAGTCTCATGTAGTAATTCCAATGTTGATTTCAAATGCAGCGAGGTAGGGGCTGCAGTTTACCGAAGATCTAAGCACAGAGGGCGAAAGTGGCTTATGAAGGGAATCTTGCTTCTAAGCCAGCACTGTAGCTGCCTTGATTGAAGCACCAGGAGGTCAAGTGACTTGTCAAAGGTTGCACAGTGAGGGAGCAACTCCACTGACATTTGATACCGGGAGCCTTCTGTTTCCCAGTCTGCTGCTGATTTACACTTTCATCCTCCAGTACACATAACTGCTGCTTGAATTAAGCTGTGACACATCTTCACATCAGTGTAAAATTATTTCAAGTTAGACCTTGCAAAGGGAATGTCATCCCTTCTGCAAACACCGCATAGGTTTAGTCCGTTCCCACCTGGTTCGTATGCTAGTTCAGCACCACCGACTAATAAATTACAATTACTGAGGTATCAATTCATCATGTCTCAGTGATGGTGTTGCCTGTTCCACTGCATTGACCGAAGCCCTTTGCTAGCCGGCTAATGTACTGCGGTTTTACTCTTTCTTGTCCCGTAATGATGGGATCCCTTGTACCAATTTGAATCCTATTAGATTGCAATTAATTTCTCCCTACTCCAAACTGAGGCTGAGTCAAGTGCTGTTCAGTGTTGAGTTTACCACACGGATATATCAAAAGGGTGAAGTGCTAAGAAAGAACCCAGCCTGAGCAATTTTTTAATCTGTGCCTGGTGTTCCCCATCTCCCCTGATTGCAGTAATTAGCAAACCAAATTCATTGCTTTGGGAGCACCAATGTGAGGGGAAGAAGAATATAACTGGATGCTTTAAAAATTAATATCAGAGAGGGGAACAGTTACAGAAAGTTGGACTTGTGGGGGAGGGATATCTGCCTTTAGATATAAAGGGTTTTATTTGCACTGCAGTGGGACGTTCTACTGTAAGACTCGATGAGCTGGCTTTGTTTCGTGGTGAGTCATTTAGTGGGTGGAAAGTCCTGCTACAGGATCCATGGAGGAGCCCATTCAAGCTTTGCTTTGATGTTCTTGGTATGAGAGCGCCTGGGCAAGGTTAGTGCTGCATTAGGATCGTTCCTTCACTGGCAGCACAGGTGCAGGCATAGCCTAATGGATGCAGTCATCGTTAGACCGGGTGCATTGCGAACTCCTCTCTGATAGGGAAATACACAGGGCCTTGGGAGTTTGTGGGAAATGTGTAAATGTTCTTCCTAAGCTCTGACTCTATAAACATCCTGAGAATGCCAATGCACAGTGCACTCACCAAGAGTATAGCAAAGAGTAAAGTTGCTCCACTGAGGAAAACTGAAAAAACAGCTTGGGGCGAGAGCCCACATCTGCCCTTCTTGCTTGTCAGTGCAGTGCTTGAGCTATGCTTTCAATGCTAGAGAAATATTTAAATGTCAGCGTGCAGCCATAAAACAATAGTTTTGTTTTATGATTTAAGCTCAGATTTCAGAGAAGGAGGAACTTGACTGCACCATCACAATGCGGTTTCTGCTGGATAAATTGATCTTTGGAGGCAAACTAGATTAATACTAGGAGGAGACAGATTTAGAATTTGCCCTTCTCTGTGGTTTCTGTAAACTGAGGAATACTTCTGGGCTCTTTGTTGCTCTAGCAATTTTCTCTCTGTTGGATGATGACCCTTTCAATAAGTGGTCATCCACATTGGATTTTTCTGACTCAGAGCTTAAAAAACAGGGGTTTTTATTGACTATAGAATTCCCATACTGTAGCTTGACCTCACTGTTGGCTTTCTTTGGAGACTATACAGAGATTTCAGCTAATGCCGAAAGAAGCCATTCACCTTTTAAGCTTGCTTTTCCCTGGCTCATAATCTACATCTGAGTGAAATATAAAGTATTGCTTATCTCTTATCTGCAAAGCTTTCAGTAAGCTCAGGGCTACGTGTGCGCTACCCGACAGCTGTAATGCTGCTCTGCCAGGCATTCGGGAACTGCCACGCTGCTTCCCTGAGAGAAGCAGTTTGGGGGGTGGGCATATTGCTTTAATTTTTCTTTACTTAACTTGCTTTATTTTACTTCTATTTGTACTTACTATTATGACCCATAGGGATCTATTTCTTGCAGTAGGTAGTGCAAGAGATTTAATCAGATTTGCTTGTTGTTATACATTTGGATACATGTTCACAGGTATGATTAAAAAAAATAAACAGTTACAGTCTTTCTGCTCATGCAGATTTCTGAAGTAGCTGAGACTATTTCAAAATGAAGGTGATACTAGCTGTCCGTACAAGCCAGACACATACACTTAGAAGTTGTGTTTTGTGTTAGCAAAAAGCTAATCAGTGTTTGTAGGGTGTTTGACAGTGTGTTTTGTTTGCTTACCCTTACATATTGCTTCTCATGAGCTATACTTGAGTAGTAAAATGGGTTCAAGCCACTAAAACCAGTACATGGTGGGTTCTTGAGAGCCAGGCTATGGCATGCTTTCAGACTCTGTTTCGAAAGAGCAGTCTCCCTGAGGAGAGAAGCCCATGTTAGTCATACTTGCAGAATATTTTGTATTTGCATGTATGCTTTGAAAAGTTACTGTCTTTCATTAACTTAAGCTTGCTGTCACATATTATATTATGAGCCTCCTCAGTGCAGTAAAACCTTCAGAAAAGAGAATGGATAGAAACTCAATGTAAATCCAAACAAGGAAAAAAAACGTGTTGCATATTATTTACAATTTGCATTTGAAATCTCACATTATATTTGTTCCAATTTTTTGTTGGGTTTTCACTGAGAATTTACAGCGCTCTGGGGATATTAGCATGGAAAAGTTACTTGAGGTGGTGTATAAAGGAGAAGGAATGAGGGGAGAGGAAGAAAGTTTTGGCTGATGCAAAGAAATTAAGAAAGCTTCTACTAAACTATAATTCTAGCATTTAGTTTGTCAAGTTGAAATGGTCTTTATCTCTAGTTTTGAGGCAGGTGCTCTGAATGCCATGTGCTGATTTTCTCCTTAATCAATTAAAGTCATTTTGTTCTCCTGCATAGATTTACTGTGTCTTACTACTGTAAGTGGCTAAAATAATACCTCTAAACAAGGCTACTTGAAATTACTAAAAATTGATGTTTGTGTTCAGTTGTGGTTTTGGGGTCTTTCCACTGGAAAGAAATGTTTCACCCTAATTTATGGTACATAAAAATCCCCTTTAGGTACTAATACAATCATACAAGGAAGAAGGGTGGTTTCTTGATTACACTGCCCAAGTAGGGTACAAAAGACTCATGGGTCATCTCTAGATCCACGTATGACTTTTGGCAGGTTATTTAAGGTACTTTGCTCCTTACTATTTCGTGTCTAAAACCAGGTGTAATATCTTCCTGTTACACACAGAAGTTGCAAGTTGACATTTTGTGACCATTAGGTACTCTAGTATTGATAAGAGGGTTGGGTAGCGTATAATGGAAACCATTCTAACCTTTCATGTGCTAGTAGCAGGAATTTGACTTTCAGAGACTCCCATCAGATCTAATATAAAGCTATTAAATCTACATCTCAGATTAAAAAAAAAAAGTAAATGCTCTTGATGGTGGGTCAAGGGTACAAAAATGGCAGTCTCTGGACCCTGTCAAAACATTATAAAATCAAGCTTGAGAAAAAGAAGGTTTTGAGAGCATCTTGCTAGATATGTTTCTGTGGGCATTTCATGCTGGGCTTCTGCTTTGAATTACTCAGTGCTGGAACAGTGCTGGTTAGCAAAGGAGAGGTTGTGACTTTACAACTGCATACATGGGCTGAATGCAGCCTGCAAGAAGTGTAGGGATTTTTGTCTGTATTTGAAAGCTATCTCTGGATGATGGATCCTGTGATTTACTCTAAAAAAAACCCCAAAAAACAAACCGGGAAAAAAAACCCCAAACACCAAAAAAACCACCACCACCAACAAAAAAAACCCAACAAAAAACCCAAACCTGTTGGGGGATTAGGTCTGTCAGCCTAATGCGCACTGAACTGTGCCCTCTTCGGCGAGCAGTACTTCTTGGGAAGGGAAGTGCAGCACGGCACAGAGAAACGTGTTGAGACGAAGCTCCAGGGAAGCAGCGCACGGCCGGGTCTCGGTTCCAGTTCTGGGCTTTGAATGATGGATTTCCCCACCTTGGCTCTGTATCTGCCACCTTCTCCTGAGAATCGCTTTACCTTACAAGCTGTCCCAGTGACTTCAGTGAGTATTTGGGTCCGACTCTGTGAGCCAGCTTGCAGTCAGAGGAGTTACTCTTACAGTTTACATTACTGGAGGATCTGGCCTGTGTTCCCCTCTTTGCAGCTAGGCCTTCCCATGCTTTGCCAGGGATGTGAAACGCAGAACATTTCCTAACGTGCGCTTGACAGTTTCTGCCTGTATCTGTCCGGTTGGACAGGGTGCGGGGATCGTGTGCATTTATTGCCGACCCTTTGAAATGTTTGGGTCTTCCAATTGCTTGAAATTTTTATAAATATTAAATCTCTGCATAAATGATCTTGTACAATTTCTCAAAGCATAAAAGAGGAGAGGTTAAATTGAAAATGAGGTATATTGGACTTCAAAGCACAAAGATAAATACGTATTTAAGTTGAAGTTTAAATGAATAGTTCCTGTGGATATGTACTAGTGGGTTCAGAGGGCAATTTTTTTTTTTAACCTTAATGTATTCTATTCTAGCTGTGCAGATCTAATTAGGGCTAGCAGCAGTGAAAGGACTGTGGCTCTATCGGTTGTGTAGGCAAACTGTGGAAGGCAGAAGGAGACCAGATTCGATGTTGTTCTGGTCTTTTTCCCCATTTGTCATTAAGATTCATTCATCTAAGTCCTGTCAACTTGCTGATGTCTTCCGTCGGTGGCCTGGCCAAGGAGGCTATTCTGTATGCTGCATAAAACCACATCATTGTGAAAGGTGGGCTCTTCAAATATGCTGCAAGGTAGTAAAACTTGAATTTTTCTTGGTTTTTTTTCTTTTTTCCTTTTCTTTATGAGTTCTCCCGAGCTACTGGTTCTTTAGGTAAGTGATTCATCAAGAAAGTAAGTGGTAGCCAAACTTGTTTTGTCTTCAGGTTTTTTTTGCTAATGCATCCTCAAAGGATGTGACCATCTCTTTTTGTTCCTCTGCAACTTGACATGTCCAACTTGGTTTCTTACAGAAGTAATAGCCTTTGCATAGGTCCATTTGTGCTCTTCTAAGGGGTCCTGTTTGTAAAAGACATCTTTAGAAAGGAAATTTTTCAATAATACTGCTGGGTACTTTTACAGTAACACACACTTTGTGAATATCCTCAAAGTGCAGAGGTGTTTTCAGGTCAAAGATAGCTTAAAAAAGTAAAAAAGACCATTATATCATGTAAGAATCAACTGATTATGATTGCTGCATTGTTCTAACATCAATCACAACCATTTGCAAGTCAGCACAATTGTGTAGCTAGAACAAAAATGGGAATTAGGCCCATGGCTTTTGAGAATTCTCGTGTCTTTGTTTTGTAATCAGTCATAAACTGTCTTAAAAAGATAAACCAATGAATGATTTAGGTTTTGATATAGAGATAAGAAACAGAAGTCCTGTATGCTGGTTGTTCAGAGTTGCCAAACCTGATGTTCAGAATCATAATATTGCCCTGAAAATAGATGATACTTCAACATAAAATTTTTAAATCTTTATACTTGCCCTTTAGGTAAGTAACTTTCAACTCCTGCAGTTATGAGGGCTGCTAAAAATGCTTTATTAACGGAAGAAAATTTAGATTTTCAGATCACATGATTCCAGGGGGTTGAATTTGAGAAAAATCTACTAAATATCAGAAGACTGCCAACTCCCTTGAGTTAATGAATGTGTGTTCTCCCATCACAATGGTTGTGCTTCATTTTACATTCTAATGTTGTCTAACAGCAAGTGGCACTTTTGATTCTTTTGTAATTTCCAAGCAAAATGCTGTTTGCAAAATAAACAGGCTGAGAGTTTCCTAAAGCTAATGTCATCAGCAAAAGTGAACTGCATAGCCGGGTCAATTCTTTGGTGGAATAGAGATGGGTAGGTTCTTTTAATAGTTGCTGTACTTCCTTAAGCTTCCTTAAGCTTGAGCAGGCTGCAGCTGTGCTATGTCAATTTATTCCTGTGTGGTGGAGAATGAAGCAAAACCTCTTCCTACTTTGCTGCTTTTCAACACAGTTGATGGTAAGACAAAGCAGAATTGCTGTGCTGCTGTTGCTAGAGCACTTCTCTGGTGGAATGGCCTGAGGACTGC
Source organism: Haliaeetus albicilla (assembly GCF_947461875.1). NCBI lineage: Eukaryota > Metazoa > Chordata > Aves > Accipitriformes > Accipitridae > Haliaeetus > Haliaeetus albicilla. The sequence continues at coordinate 35,899,618 of NC_091492.1, forward strand.
TACCACGTGTCATGGTTTGACCATCGGCTCGGGACAGATCTTGTAAATGTAATTGAACATTTCTCCTTTGTATCAACCCTCCTCAGGAAAGGGAGGGAGAAAAAAAAAACACCAATTGCTGTGGACTATTATATTATATAATTAGAATAATAATATAATTATCAATATAATACAAATACATATTATAAAATATAATAAAGGGGAGGCGGTGATGCAGTGACCTGGTGTTTCTTCTCCACGTCTTTTAATGCTAGACAAATTCAGGCAAGGAATTCATGTAGCTGTAGCAGTGAAGCTTATATAGTAATAGGCCAACTTAATTGAGATGTGATCATAGTTTTCTTTGGCCAAGATTGAGTTTCTTGTTCAAAGAAGCCTTCAAAATTTAAGGGAAGGTTTCATTAATAAACATGCTTGCTGTCCCCTCTTCACACATGCTGTGAAGTTTATCTGCCTTATGTTCATGAAATACTTCCCTGCATTAGATGAAAAGTTTTAAGCTGGAGTGCAGCACACAATTGTTGGTAATAATCAACTAGCTACAAAATTTACCTTTTTTCTTAGTCTTCTGCACAAAAGCTCAGAATTATTATTGCAGTGTTGCAGCTGGGAAAACTGAAGGCAGGCTCGTGATGAGTGCTGGGATTTGTTGTGGGCATCCAGCAAGGAAACAAGAGGATTAGAAACAGAGTCCAGGTCCCCTATATTCTGTTACTCTGATGGGACTGCATTTCCTCACTGTTATTAAGCCTGCATTACAAGTGGAGATAACTTTCAAGAGGGAAACCACAGGAGAGCAGTCAGCCATATAGTGGTATTTGAGTTTGTTCCTACACATGGGCGATAACTGCTGGTAGTTAGATAGCACTGTAGGAAAACTGCGGGTAAACGTTGATTCATGTTTTTAAGGGTATCCGCTGTGTGAGCGGGGGAAGTACTGAAGTTGTCTCTGTGCATGTGTGTAGGAGGGATATTAAAGATCCAACTTGTCAGGGTGTAAATTCATGCCAGAATGAAGAAGAGAGAACACTCAAAGTGGAGGCTCACTTTATGGTTAAATTCTCATTGTGCATCAGTGAGACAACAAAGATGATGCAAACCTAATACTGAGGTTGTGTGATGCAGAGGAACTAGAAAGGAAACCACAAAACCCTGCTCTCAGTGCAAATGAGAGCAGTAGTGGCAGTGAAGATTCATGTCCTTTGAGAAAGTTTCAGTCGTAGGCAGTGTAGAGGGAGTCTTGTCTACAGATCAGGGTGCTGGACCTGGAGGACTGTTGGTAAAATGGATCTAAAACACAGTAATGAACTGTCTCAAAAATTTGCATGTAATCTGCTGAACTTTCTTGGAACAGAAGTTGTGGAAAGAAAAGGGAACTAGGACAAGAAACTAGTTAGCAGCTGTCAGCAAACCCTGACAGAGTGGTGCTTATATTTTAGACTTCTGTTGTTCTTGTAGAGTACATGCCCGCGCACATCACCAGCACGTCTCAGTTGGAAAGAGCAAATGGCCCAGGCACTCCTGTATGCAATGTCTGCCTTTGGCACGCAACCGCTCCATGGTATCTTTTGGTGACTTAACTAAATATTTATGGCACGAACCACAAGCCATCCAAGCCAGTCAGACCCAGTCTGGAAGAGCTGAAAATACGACAGCATGAGTAAGTACCATTTGAGAGTATCAAAGAGCTATAATAATGTGGATAGCATTACATTAGAAAACCAAGGTGGGAGGATTACATGAAAGCAAAACACACAGACAGGCCCCAAGGGGAGACCATCCACCACAAAGGATAATTTCCTACGGGATTCAGACCCAAGAGCACATTCCTCTGAGGCTGCTTTAAAGCATCCAGGCAAGACATCTAAAGAGAGAGAAAAATTCATAATGCTTTTTAAAAACAACTGTGTGTAGCTGGAGCAGATGCAGCGGTGCCTGGTCTACAGCTCTATCCTTTCGTCTGGACTCCTACATGTTTTCCTCCCTGTGATCTCCTTTTCAGTGTAAGAAGGATGGGGTGGGGTTTTTTTTCCTTCAGGGAGAGAAGAGGGGAAACATCTTTCATCTGTGTTTTGGTTTTGCTTTTGCTATGTAGGCAGTGCTACAGTCAGATCCAGGGGTGCTCCCTGGGAATTGCTTTGACTTTACAGGACAGCATGGCGGTGTTACCGTGGCTTTTGCCACAGAACTGGAAGGCTTTTCAAAGTGTGTTCAGCACTTAATCCTGGTGGTTCACAGACCCAAATTCAATAACTAGTATTTTTTTATCTTCTCTTCCAAGTTAGCTGTCTTGAAGAGATGCTGTTTACAGCCCTTTCCCCCAGACATCCTTTGGAGTAACTGAATCCCACACGAACTTGTGTATGTGCCCGTACATGTAGTGTCTATATACATTAACACAAAGGATAATATACAGTCTTGGACATGGCAGGTTTAGACTCTTTGCAAAGCTGTTATGCAGCTTTGCCCTTTAGTGTTTGCGTGAAGGGCCAGGAGGAGAATGCTAGCTGTATTTTCTCCTTTTTTCCCCTCTAGTCCATGACGGAAACACAGCAGAACTGTGAAGTTCAGAGGTGCTGCTGTTCCAGACACAGTGCCCTGGCAGGAGTGGAAGGAGGGTTGGGGGGGGGGGGGTGGCACAGGTTTCTCACGTGTCAGCAGAAGACAGTGGGATCTACATGCATGGGTTTCTGTGCACGGAAAAGCTGTAGTGCAGTTTGTCGCTTCAGGCCTCTGGGAACAGAGAGACTTTATTATGGGGAATGTGCTGGGGAAGTAGCAACAGCATTTAGAAAAAAAAAAAAAGTCCAGTCCCTCTGTGTGACAGTAAAATATTCAGAGAAATATGTGCTCTTTATGCAGTAGGCATCCTGAAACAAGGCATTGGCACCTCTAGAATACAGAAACTGAAGCAAGATGTTTGGAAAAGACAGATAGACAGCTGGTTTGTGCCCAACTTGTGGTTGTACGTAATCCATCACTGCCAGGCCTGAAAACAAGCAGGAGCTCACAGGCACTGACTTCCTGGCACCGTGTCTATTCAGCAAAAGCTCAGTGGTGGCATGAAGCTTTTCAGGGCTGTAGAGGGATGCAAACAATCCCTTCATTCTCTCTTCTCTGGGGAAGCCGCTGGTAGGTGGAAGCAGCTGAAGTCTTTGGGTTGCTGCAATCCCTGCAAGAGCTGGGAGTCGGATGTATTTTTCCTTGTGATAAATCAGCACCAGTACACTGGCTGGCTGGTGGGATAAGCAATGTTTTACGGGAAAAGGCGAATGAAGCAGGAGGATTGGGCTTGGGGCAGGAGGTTGTGTTAAAAAGTTTGCTCAAAACGTTCACCACTCTCACACAAAACTTGTTTGCTAGCTTTTTTTGTTATTATTATTCCAGAAACCTGTAATGTGATAAAAAATCCTTCTGGCCATAGTGCCAATATTGATAGCTCCTGCTGCGCCCTCAGTGGTGATGACAGAGCAGTTTATGGGACCATGCAGTCGAGAGCTATGTCTGCATTAAAATATCCATCTTTTTGCCATGAGTCTTGGGACCAGTTTGCTCCTTGTTACCTCATTTGTCTGAATTACAGGATTCAGGTATGGCCACCAAGCTTTCTCGTAGCTTATGTGAAAGCCATAGCTTAGATGTTCATAGCCATGTGTTGTGTGTGAGCTGAAATTGGTGACCGTGAGGATTTTCTGGGTGGTTTTTGTTTTTATAAGAACCATAACACAGCCTGTAGTGCCGTGTGATTCAGAGCATGCTGAAGGCAGTAGAAAGGTGCCTGTGGACTACGGAGGATTTGAAATCCAGCCAAACATAATTTTATTTTAGATTTCATGTATTTTTCTTAAAACCGTTGCTACTGAATATATGTTCAGGCCTGCTGTTGATTAACAGCGAACAGGGAAATGTCCTCTTTTCCCAATATTGTTAATGATTTACAAGCTGGTGCTGATGTGGGGAGGCATTTCAGTGCTGGGCTTTACACGGAATAGGATTAGTGTGTGGTGCTAACTTCAAGTATCTGATATCGACAGTTACAGCTTTTGTAAAATAATAGCAAAGATGTTACAAAATTATGTAATCAAATATCCTATTACAAGCCCTAAAGGCAAAGCATAGAACCATAGAAAGGGCCTAATTCCACATTTTTTTGCTTTTGAGTCCTTTTTTGTACTTTTAACTCTGTACTTGTGCTGCGTCATACAGTTCCTCTCACTGCCTTGCATAGGCTGAATAATGTGCCCTTTTCCTGCAACAGATGAATAAAATACTTGGGGAATTACTGTGTAAACTGGCTTAGTTCTGTTGACTTCAGTATAACTATCGATGTATTTGGGGTTCACTCTTTGTTGTTTCAAAAGCAACAGTCTCTGGAACTTGGGGGTTGATTTTCCCCATAACCCTCCTCTCCAACATGCTATTACACAAATATTGCACAAACCCAGTGATCTTCAATGACTTTCTTGCGTTTTATTTAAGCATGTTTATGACAGCTTCTCCTGGTTTGGAAAGATGGTTGGCAATAATGTACATTCCAGTAAAACTTGACACAAACAAACAAGTGATTCTGCAACAAGTCCTACTCCAAAAAACACGGTAAAAAATCCAAAGCCTACGATACAGTGTCTTTTCCTTTGGCAGTAATTGTTCTCCTCTTTGTATTATCTTACACAACATGACCGCACCACCCGCTGCTCTGACTTTTGAAAAAACAAAACTCTTCATCCATGAGCCAAGAGGAACCAGAGTGATTCTAAATTATGTAACTTGTAGAGGAAATGACTTGTTTGGTTGGGCTACTTACTACTGAATGAGCTTCTCTTCATCTGCAGCGTGACATTGATCAACTCTACGAAATTTCTATTACCCACAGGTGTCCTCAGGGCTGTTGGTAGAAGGCAAAATGCCAAATGTGGATGCTGATGGGTCCAAGTGCATGCTGGTGGACTCTGCTGAGTTGTTAGTCTCCAGGACAGTGCCGTGGTAGGCACAGGCGTAGGATTTCACAGCAGAAAACCAGGGGACAGCTTTCCTGGCATCTTTACTGCCTTAAAATAAGCTGTCTGGCCTTCAGTCAGCTACGTGGTGCTGCCAACCTAAAAACCACATCCCAGCTGTATGCAAACGAAGCAGAATTACAGCAGAACTGCAGTGCTTGGTCTTCCCAGTGTTTTAACTTAGGACAGATGTGTGTGTTAGTTGATTAAGACATCCTTTTTTTTTTTCTTTTTTAATTATTGCTTTTTATTTTAGCAGTTAAAAACATCTCAGTTCCCAGGGGTTTTGCTGGAAAATTCTCCCCCACACACAGTCTTATCACACATCCTCCCTCATTCTCACTTTGCATCCACCGTGGAATGACAGTTTCCCAAAGGGGAATTCACCTTAACGGTTGCCAAGTTGTTTATTTCGCTGGGTCCCTAACACCCTGCAATTTCCCTGCAGACAACTGGAGGGTTTAATTTGTGATGTGTCTCTGGTGGGCTGTGTCCTGCCTTTGTAGGGGACGGAGCATGTAATCTAATAGGTGGTTTGTTTGCTTTCCTCTCAGAGTGCTATAGTCATGTTTCTGTTGGAATACGTTTTCAGGTTTTGAGGATAATGAATGTTAACAAATCACTGGAAGTGAAAATAAAAATAGAGAAGGAAAGTAGGTGAGATACCACTGCAAGCTTGTCTTGTGCTTTGTGGATTTTTTTTTTTAATAGCAAAAAAAAGTGACATCAGCTCTGCTGCAGGCATGAATTAAAGATGAGAACTTAATAAAACTTGTTGGAAGGGAGAGGAAGGAACATAGAGCTAAAGCAACGATGTCTTTATTTTTAAGCAGACAGCACCACCTCTGCCTCAGCTCTTTGAGATGGTGATGGAGAATAACAAAAGCAGTATCCGAAGTGGTCTGTGAATCAAAAGTGCCCTCTGCTGGGAAAATCCTGCATGAAGGAGCGTTTCCAGACAGCATTTCCAGTTGATACCCAAAAGCTTAATTAGCCTCTTTTGCTGGGGAAGAGGCTGGATGTAATCCAGGATTCTCTCGGCAGTTGCCTTTGCCATTACATGCCCGGTAGGGATTGCAGTCTGAACATGTCACTGGGTATTGGTGGAGTCTGTGATTTCATTAGGGTTTGACATCATGTGTGCGTGGTTGCTCAGTCACTGGTCTGTTCATTATGAACAGAAAACACGAATTTGCATTTGCAATATTGCTACATGAAAGATAAGAATCTGGGTGCGAATACTGTGCAGATAACATCACTCTTGGCAAAGAAACAAGTGATAAAAAGGGGATGGAGCTAGGAAGGAGCCTTCAGTAGCCCTGATTTAACTCTTGTTTGTTTTACGTGAGCAGCATTGATGAAACACGCAGTGTCAATGCCAAGCTACGTGCTCCTCCAGTGAGCCCTTGTTCTTCCAAGGCTCTAGACCTCGAGCACAGGCACTACCTGAGTCTGAACCTGCAGGTGATTTGGTTGCCACAGCAGGAATATTCTTGTGATCACTGCTGGGCAATCCAGTGGTTCTTGCTTCTACATCTTCCTTCATCTCTTACATGGGACTGTATAGAGTGGGCTTCAGGGGTGGAGAATGAAGGGCTGTGAGGAGTATGTTGGTGTGAGTCACCATAAAGCATGTCAAGAGGCAAGTGCTCAGATGTCTCCCGTAGGTATCATGGGGCTTTGTGGGTGTCCAGCCTTCCTGCCAGCATGGCTCTTGCAAAGTTGCTTGCACCCTGGATCTCCATGGAATTTAGGAAGAGTCCGGGCTCCGTCTGCATGCAGGTCCCATGGCACAAACCCATTACTCTGCAAAAGGAACTATTTGGATGCAAAAATATCGCTTTTACCAGTTAGATAACTTGCTCTAAGTTTAGCTGCTGGCCTTCTCCTGCTAAATGTTGCTGTTCTGGTCCCTGAGTCCAGTGCCTCTGAGGACTACATAGAAGCAGAAGCAAGAAAAATCAACAAAGAACAATAAAAATGCAACTAAAAACATCAACTTAAGTGTATAAGGTTTCAGCTGTTTAGTACTTTGTTCTGAGCATCTTCAGCAATTTCAGTGACAAGGGCTGTTTCTTATCTAATTAAAATAATTTATCTTCACATCTGGAGCAAAAACGAATTGATCTGTCTTGTTATTTGTCATCACAAAAGACTGTTTTAGAAGATGAATAGCCAGAGATATAAAAATAGCAGAAATCAGAGTGAATAGATAAACTGAACTTAAAAATATAGTTGGTACTAGTAAGCTGTTTGTGCCCCTTGGGAAGAGAAGCTGCTGTATGATGCATCATGTTGATGTTACATAGCAGCAAGGAGTGATACTGATGAATTCTGAAGGAAGAGCTGGCCAGGAAAGGAGGGAAATAATCCTTGTGGCTATGAAACAAGCTTGAAATCCTCAGGGATTTGTAACGGAAGCCTTTTTCCTCAGAGGAGCTGTAGAGCTAGTGTCCCAGGTTTCGCTGTGCTGGCAATGGTTGACTTTGGCAGGCAGGAGTTTTTCCTCTAATTGTCCTTGAGAAGCCTTTGATTGTTCTGCCTGTGCTCGTGGGTGGGAAGGCAGCTTTATTTAAGGAGGAATAAATATTTATTCTCTTAGAGCGCTTGCCACAGCTGCTGCTTTGCAAAAAGATGGTGGTTTCAGTTAGAAGCGAGTCATGCAAACTCTGTGCTTTTATGAATTTGCACCTGCTGAGCTGTGGTTTGGGTTTGAATGAATCTAAAATCTCGGAGGTAAAGTTCACCAAAAGTGGTAAGTTTTGACTGTCTAAACCCAGTGAATTATTCATTCCTTTCTCCCAATACCATTAAATTACCACCTAAAGCTCCTGCCTGCACTCTGAGTGGATTTCTTAGTAAATCTGCCTGACATTTCAGGTGTGCAGCAATCATTTGACCTGTTTTCAGATTTGATTTCAGAAGAATTGCAGAGCTAAGTCTTGTCATCCGTAATATCCGTGAATTCAGACACGTGGGTTTCTGATGCCTAATTCAAATAATTTATTGACAGGATGATTTCCGTCTGTTTCTATTTACAGCTAGAAATGTAGTTTTGAACTATGTGAGATGCCTCTGTTTGGTGTAGAGAGCTGTTACCTCTGAAACCTACTGATGGTTAAATGTCATATTAACTGTTAGAGTGCATGGTGCACTTGGTGAGGTGGTAGACTTGAGCCAAATGAGGATTGTGTAGGAAGTATTTACATTATACTTTTAATGGCATTTGGTTTCTTAGTGGATGTTTGTTGGCTGTGATCGCTAGTTATATTGGCACTTAATGCTGTCGATGACTTTTGAATCCAGAAATGAATGAAGTATCCTTTTAGGAGTTGTCGGAATAGAGGAATGTGTTGCAGACAAAACATGAGTTCAAATGCTGTGAATGCAGGATTTCTATAGTTGGTTTCCTTCAGAAGTGGGGAATTTAAGTTACCTTTTAATAGGTAGTCTTTAATCCACTCCAGTTTCTTCCTGCCTCTCCATGCATGCTTCCCAGGGTTTTTTTTACTTCTAACGTAGAACTTACAGATTCAAGTCACCCATTCCAGGTAGTGAACATGAATCAGAAAAGTGAAATTAAAAAAAAAAAAAAAAAAAAGGAAAACCCCCATATCATAATACTATAATGCTTATTTCTAAGTAATATTTGGTGCATTTGGAAGGAAGAGCACCGATAGTGTTTTCAGAGGGATGTGGTATTCAGTTCAGAGCCAGTACATGGTAATCTTGTAGTGGAGAGGCTTACGCTGGGCTGCTGAAAAAAAGGCACCTGCTGATGAAAGCCTCTCCGGCATGGTGTCCTGGGACCACACGTGCTCTTCCTCTTCCCTGGTGGAAACTTTCTGGATAGTCCGTGTTGGTGCATGCAAGATAGATGAGTCATGTCCTCCTTGAAAAGGGAAAACACAGCATCTGGCAGTGCCCGAGGGACAGTCCCAGCCTCATGTCCCAGTTCTTGGCCCTCCCAGCAAAAAGCAGAGCTTTAGCAGCTCAGCGCCCTCGATTGTAGGTTAATGGGGCGTGTGCTCGGGTGGGTGGCCTTGCATCAGGAGAGAGCGAAGGAAAGATGGAGAGGAATGGCTTTGTACAAACAGTGTCAGGGGATGCTGATGTGTCTGTACCATAAGAGAATTTGGTTTCTTAGTGCACACCAGAGTTCCCTGGAAAAGGTACAGGGAGTGCTTTTAATCGCAGCACAGGCATCAAAGTGGAGATCTGCACCCAGTGATGGGAACATGCACAATTGAAAGGTTTTTGTAAAAAATGAATTTGTTTCCTGCAGTCTTCTCATCTGGAAAAGCAGCACATTGCTTTCTGAACACCTTAGTGAAAGGGCATACATTTCAAGGGATTGATCCATTTGTTCAGAGTACGTGTTTAGTTGACAAATCAAAGGAAACCCAGCTGAGAGAACTGCCTTGCGATCTCAGCATGGGTCTGATGTGTGAAGCGAGATCTGTAAAATGACTCCTCTTGTTAATTTGTCTCATTAGCAAGATGGGGGGCTGTACGTGATGCAGAGTGTTCCCTTTCTGTTGTTACCCACGTTGGTGATTTCTAAATATAAGAAACAAAATACCCTCTGCATAAACAGTCCTGAAGGCAGTTGTTCCACTTGCATTTCTCATCTTTGCACCTTACTCCCATATTTCTGCATGGAAAAACAACTGCTTGTCTCTTTGTCTGTGTAGAAAGTAACAGATCACAAAGCAACACTTTGTTGCTCTTTTGTCAGTGTTTCAGCATGGGATTCCTCCACAGAGTAAGTTTAATGTTTTAAGAACCCTAAAAGCTAAAGCAGGATGTGTTGCTGTCTCTGCCCCTCACCAGGGAAATGACGGCAGCCTGCACCTTGTGCTGTGCGCTTGCTGAGGGCAAACTTTGTTGTCTCTTCCTTCCAATGGTTTTCCTCTTTCCAGTTTCTGATTAGATGAGAAATGAGCCCATCCTGATAGAAAGGAATGCCATGTACTCTTGGTGTGTCTGGTTTGTTTGTTTTTTAAAAAACACTATTGACCTTTTTTCATATTTCACTAGTACTTTTAAAAGGGAAATAAAAATTCATGCAGCGGTCTTCAGTATTGTTATCATGATTATTTTCAAAGAGTTTTTGCTAATAAGAGGTCCTGCTGTGTACATGGAGTTTAATAGTGTTTGGTCATTAAAAATAAACTTTAAGAGGAAGTTAAATTTTAGGAATTTCCTCTTCTGGTGAAATAGCAGGTTTTGCCTGTGATAGAGCATTGCAAATACCAGTGCTTTCCTGCTCCTCCTCAGGAGCTGTCACCACAGGACATGTACATTGGTCTGCAGCAAAACATGCAGACGGGTAGGCAGAGAGAAGGGAGACTGAAGTGTTTGGTTGCTTTGTTTGACATTGAGATGGTGAGGTAGCATCCTGAAGCCTATGATGAAGATCTTTTACGTTTGGACATTCAAAAATGAGTAGAACAGAGGTCTTGCAAAATGCACCACAGGTCTCCTACTAAGCTGCACTTCTTCTGTTTGCAGACACACTGCTCTGCCTCTGTCTGCACTCCTGACCCTCTCTCTGCCTCATGTCTTCCCGTTGCCCTAAGTCAATATCTGCTGGTCCTAGCTCTGCTCCCTGGCTTCTCCTTTCTCGAGCTGCTGCCCTTTGAGAAAGGAAGTGTCTGATGAACATCAGAGGCGTGCCATCAACTAATCTGGATGAAGCCCCATCGTCCAAACAGTGTCAGTGGAACGGGAGTTTGTGAGAGTGCCCTGGAGTTGTCGTGTGTGTAGAAAGCCTCATGTTTTGGAGGAATCGTGATCATTTACCAGAAGAATCCTGGAAAGTTAAATGAAGAAAGCAGCAAATATAACACTAAGTTTAAGCATGTTTGAGTGTGAAATCAATTAGGAAACTTATCTGAAGTTGGTTTCTAAGCATAACCTGAGCCACAAAGTGTTCCTGGAGTACCATTTTATTTATTGATATCTATATTGGTGAGCATCCCCTGCTTGTTGACATGTATATTGGTGAGCATCCCCTGCTTATTGACCTTGCCTGGCTCTAGGGCCTTCTTTGCTGTTGAATGTGAAGTGCTGGTGAGAACCAGTCCAGCTGGTGATTTGGTCTCCTGCTGGTTGAACTGGTATTTGCAAACGTTTCGAGGATTAGCAGCGTTGTGATTTGCAGAGCTTTTTCCTCTGGAGGGGAAAGCTGCTGCCTTGGCCCCGTAGCACACCTGTGAAGTGCTTAAGCACACCTTCTTGGGCAGGATCCTTGCTGTCAGGGCACAGATAAAACAAGATGCTTCAACCCTTCTAAAGCTGCTGATTATTGAACAGAAACCTGAGCTCAAGAAAGCTCTTAGTATGCTAAACTAGACTTGTTCTCTCACTTAATTTTTAAGGTGAATAACTTCATTTTAAATTGATGCTGGGAAGAATTTGGAAAAGCTTTCAGAGAGAGGTTTTTTCCTTGCTGTTAGAATAACCTCATTTCAGGCTCTGCCATGAGACTTCATGTGGCAGCTTCTCTTCGTTGGAAGGTTGCCCCAGGTGACTTATGGTTCATGCACTCTTGTAAGTGCTGTTAATTTGTGAGGTTTCAGTGGTTAGACTGAGCTGCTAAGTGGGCTCTGAGCAGATAATAAGGTCAGGCACGGAAGAGAGGGAAGAGTCCTGCAGGTTCCCACTTGGCATTTGTACCCAGGTTGCACGTTTCGTGGAGATTTTGTCCTAAAAGCAAAGTTCCTATAAAGCCGTCATTTTGCAGAGGTGATTTGCAGTATTTGTCCAAACCTGAAAACAAACCTAGTTGTTTATGCTCGGTGCGATACTGCTGTTGACATCACTGCTGTCATGCTGAAATGCAAATTTGCTGGTGTTTGGTTTGGATCATTTTGTGCTGCATTAGAATGAAGAAATTACTGAAATGCTGATGCTTCTTCTCTGAGGGGTTTTACAAGGTAAGTTGCACCATTAGTAAGGTGAAAAAGCATTGTGGAATAGCACTCCTTAGAACGTTTTATAAAGAAAGCAGATTAGTGAAGCATAGCCGGGTGCAAAACTAGAAGTAGAAGGAACATTATTGTCACGTATTCAGTAGTTGGAAAGCCTCAAATACAATAGTTGGAGCGGTTTGCAAACAATTGTCTTTTATATTTTACCCTAACCAGCTCCCTGACTTTGATTTTATAATTATAATACGAAGATTATTATATCACCGAGGTCCCAGGTTACACAAGGAATTTTATATCATTTCTGGGATTTTATATATCCATTACATTCACTCTGAAAGTTTCAAATGCAGTCATTCAGCATATGTAAGAAGGAAGGTAGCTATGAGTATCTCATGAGAGGCCCTCTTTTTGCATCTTGATACAGGTGCATGACCCTGCGCTCTTCAGAGTTGACAGGAGTGGAGCCTTCAGTGGATGTTAAGTCAAACCAAGAGTTTAAGGAAAGTCCCTCTGTTTCTGGCAGCACACCAGCACTCCTATCGATTGAAGCTTTTCATGTAATGCTGAATTCTTGCAGAAGTTACTCTACTGTTTAACTTTCAGGTGGTAATTTCAATGGGACTACTGATAGTGTATAAAGTTAAGCGCTAATGTAGGATCAAGATCATCTTTAAATCTGCTCCCTGCGGGTCCAGATACAAATGGAGTATCCTGCAAAAGGGAACTGGCAGCACTGGCTCTGGTCTACAGGCAGCTGCTCATTCATACATGAATCAGAAGTTACTTGAGGAAACTAGGTCTTGAAAGAATCTCTCTTTATTTCTGAAAGCATGATGTGATTTTAAACAGCTGTCTTATTGACCCAAGTGAGTAAAGCTTCTGTCTTTTTTAATAGACCGATGAGAACATGCCTATTCAGTAATACTGCAGATGGCAAATGTTTCTGTACTATGCAAAGTCTGTTGGGCGAAGGTGACTGTGGTAGTCATAAGATGTTTTCTGTAATAGCATACCATGGTTTCAAAATACGCTTTTACGCTCCCTTGACACTTATTTTTTCAGTGCTTAGGGTTTCATTAACATTGTAGTGATATCTTCGGTTGGATTTAATTTGCATACAGCATACTTGCTTGAAAAGGGGTACGTGGCTGAATCTTTTGTTGCTTTTTGGCTGATGGGTCTTTCCTCCTGAGTTGCACAGAACAACACTACCCTTAGCTGCAGCTTAGTGAATAGCAGAGAAATTCAACATTGCACTGTTTCACTTTCCATTAACCTCTTTCAGAGGAGGGGATTTGCATTGTGGCAACCTCCTGTTCTGTAAGCGCGAGTACACAGGTAGTAAATGCATCATGTTGTGACTGTGGGTCTTGCCCACGAAATATGCTAGATGATGGTATAATTTGTTTTTTTTAAAAAACAACAAGTCGACACTGGGAGACAGGACCACAAAAGTCAGTATGCCTGCATGTGGGAGCTGAGTGGGGTATGGGGAGGCTATGGAGGTCTTGAAAGTGAAAAGAAGCTGCTCAGGTTTGCTGTGATTAAAAACAGTTGGCTGTTGGAGTGATTGAAGGGAAGGATGCTCAACTTGGAGCAGAAAGGTAACAGGGAGCTTTGCAGCAGCCCTACAATGACAGGGGAGGTAAATGACGCTAATGTGGTTGGCTATAGCAAAGGATGCGCAGTGCAGTCCTGGGCAAGTGCTTCACCTGTGTGGAAAGAAAAGAGAGATGTTAGTACAATGAAGAAGAAAAAGTTCTAAAAACACTGTGGTTATGGGAACACAATGTGGGTCTTAAGTTGAAAACAATACTCTGCTTGTGGAGAGGCTGGTGCTGGAGTTCAGTGCCAAGGAGGGACGCAGAAGAGGGAAAAACATTGTTTTAGTTGTGGTGAACTGGAGACAGTTGGAAGGGACAGAGATTGAGGCATCCATCTGTGCAGGGCCTCCGTTGAAACATTAGCTGAATTTTGCTTGCAGGTGAAGTTACCCAGAAACCAAAGTGAAGAGGGGTTAGAGAACAGCTTTGGGATGTTACCACTGTGTTAGCAGTGCGTGGTACTCTGAGCTAGCTTTGGGGTCATCCTTTTGGGTTTACAGGGCACACAAGTCTGCAGAGGCACAATTCAGCTCTCTTGCTTACCTAGCCAAGGCACAAATGTGTCTCTTCTACCACAAGTGGTGGTTCAAGTGCCCCACTGAGCTCTGCGAGGAATGCAGCTCTCCCCTCTTCACCTGCTCTGGGAAGAGCTTGGAGAGCAGCTAATCGTGTGAACCACTTATTACTGTAAGCATGTCCTTAGGTCTGGGCAGCTGGGCATTGTAAGAACATTTGTACTCTGTTTTGCCCAGGAACCTGCTTAAACAGAGTGAGAAAAGTTGTTAAAAAAAATATTAAAATGTAAATAAAAATATCTATATATATAAAAAATAACTCACCCGTCCTCCAAAACCCTTTACTGTCAGTGTTATTTATAGGTAGTGTGTCAGAACCCCCCTTAAGAGGTGGGAGCTGATGACACTAAGCAAATTGCAGCCTATTGCAGGTTTTTTTCTTGTTTGCATTGAACTACTGATGCCTAGAACATAGAGGAGGAAGCTTAGCTGCTGCCAGCTGAAGTCATAGTGCTTGTTAATACCAGGTTTTGGATATTAAAGCATGTATCACCAGAGTAAAAATGTGGCAACCTTGTTCTGTTTGCCTCGTTTGTTGGCTGTTGCTGAATGTTAGTCATAGGCCACTACAGCAGTAAACTCAGAAAAGAGTTCCTTCTGAAAGTATAACCACTTTCTACAACCTTCATAAGTTTTAATTAAAAAGAGCATGTAATGATTTGGGGATTGAATCCAATTTCATATGCTGTTTAAATCGAGAAATAAAATTATTTCCATCAGTTCAAGGTTTGTAACTACTGGATCATTTCCTTTTTCATCAGTTTCTGAGTTTTAAAATGGCTTATGAACTTTAGTGAAATCATTTAGAAATGGATTTCATGCAGAATAGTTAATAAATGAATAGCACAGCCATGTAGTGAAATGAGTCTTGTTTGCATCTCAAGCAGCACAAATTTAAATAAAACGCAGGGCTTTGCATAACGGCATTTGTTTTTAATGTCAGCAGTGTTTTCAAGCCACCTCCAATATCCTTCATTTTTCACAGGGATATCTTTGGCAGCAAGGAGGATTTTCAGGGGCTGATTTGAGGTACATAATTGGAGCAGTAAGACTACACACACAAAGTGTCACTTAATGGATGAGGCTCATTTAATTGTAGGCTGCTCAGAAATAACCCAAGAAACACTTCACTGGTAGCTAATGCAGAGGTGTAATTAGACTTCTACATAAGTGTAATTAGGCTGATTGCACAGAAAGAAAGAGAGTTCATAAGGTCTTTTAAATGTGTGCAGAGTCATTTTGTCTCAACTGTCTTGCCCCTAAGCTTCTGCTGTATTTGTGTTGGACTTAAATAAATAAATAAGTACATTGCTCTTCAGCTAGCAGTTACCTGTAATCTTCTGTCCTTCCACAGTAGGTATTTTTTGTTGTTTGTTTGTTTTTAAGTAAAGCTCGATTACAGCTGTGCCCAAGCCAGGGTGAGGCCGTACCCTGCATTCCGCTATGGGCCTTTACAAATAGGGTGGGTGTAGAGAGTCCAAGGAAAAAAAACAAAGCTGCATATCTTTTAGGCAATGTCCTAATGAGTCAGTGGTATTTCTGAGAGTAGGTGGCATCCTGCTTATTTCTAGCTTGGTTTTTCTATGGGAATTTGCCTGGTGCAATCATGTGTGTGTGGTGGTTTTTGTCGTTGGCGGTTTTCTTCTTCCTACTGTCCAGTAACTTAAGTTGGCTGACTTAAACCAGGTGGGGAAAGTCCAGTAGACCTCTTAAAAATGAAATGTAAATAAGTGTCTGAGGGATAGAGAGAGATCTTATGTTTGCTTCCCATAAGAAACCCTATGTGTAGGAAAGAGCCTGCAGCACAGGTTCACCAGGATGTTCAAGGGGAGAGAGACATCTGAGCTGATGCTTCAGCTTTCCCAATGAAGGGCGGCTTCGGCATGTGGAGCTTGTACCACCTGGTAAGTTACTTGGCAACAAATGATTAAGGAGCAGGGCACCGGTCCGTATGAAAGTAGGCTTCATTGGATCTGGGGCTCAGCACGAGGTCCAGGAAACCTGAATACAGGTGAAAGAGGAGTTCCTGTCAGCTTCTCTTATCCCCATGTGTGTTGCAAATTCCAGCTCAGTTTACCACGTAGTGATTTCCTAACCTGAAACCAGTCACTGCGGGCACTGAAACTGCAGCTGAATGTAGTTCAGGTCAGGTCTACGCACAAACCAGGGGGACTTCTTAGATCAGAATAAAGGTATGTGTGATGCCACCAAGCTCCCGGACACGACTGCCTCACTGAGGACAAATCATTTGCCTTGGTGCATCACCACTGATCTTTGATGATTTTGCTTTTGTGGGGGATACAAGTAAAATGAGTGAAAAAGGTCTTTTTCTGGATTTTTTTCATAGTGCTATTTCATCTTCCTTTTACATTTATTGAGGAACACACTGTCCAGCTAAATTGAGTAGATGTCAATCATTCCCTTACTAGTTATTTATCCAGTATACCTCATGGAAGCATAAACTAATACTATTCCTAGCTGGCTAATAGTATAGATTCAGAGAATGTAAGTTTGTTCCTTGTTTTCTTCTAGTAACACTTAAATACATTTTTTAATATTTTATTCTCATGTTGTACAAATAGCAAATATAGTATGTAGAAAAAATTATCTATTTCCTTTGTTTTTTCTTTCACATTGTTGAAATAACCATAAATACTGCTTGTGTGCATGTATATATATGTATGGTTTATGTGTATATGTATATACATAAATATATATGACTTTTAAAATACCTATTTAAATGTTCCCATAACTATCTGTGTATTTTTATCTTGCATGGTCCTGGTATAAAAGTGTATCAGTATAGGGAGGCAAATGTAAATTATTAACCCAGTTACCCCTGCAATGCTGATACTTCATTCTTTGCTGTCAGAAAATCACCTTTTGGCAAGCTGTACAATGGGAAAGAGGTTATTTAAAAGATTAGCACTTGTATGGAAATCTCTGTATTTGCTTTGAAATGCTTCCTGCATTAATAACGTTCGTGCAGTTATCATCTTTAGATGGAGTTGTTCCCTGGGAGTACATTGCTGTATGTACTCCATACAGCACTGAGATATGAGATAGCTTCTGGTTTTACCAGCCTGTGTTTTGAGAAATGCTGTCTAGGATTTTTCTACATTTGTTTAAGTAGTGGTAAAGAAAAGGAGAATGTTTGCAGTAATCAATAGTTGTTGTCAGTTGTGAGCATATAGAAACCCAAAGGAAATGTAGCTCTGAATTGGGAGCATAAAATACAGGACTATTTCAAGCAGTATCTAACAAGGGAAACGATTTCTACTATAACAAGCAAATGTGCTGCACAGGTGAGAGACACCGAGGGGATGCTATGGATTTCTTTATATCAGTATGAATCAAAAAGTGAAAAGCCTTCCGACTGCATTGCATGTTCTCTGGATTCAGCATAACTGATGAATGGAGATAAACTGGCAATGTAGAGTGCTTATGAGCTGATGTTTTAATGCAAGAAACCCACATTTCAATCAAACATGTGGGCTGTGTCCCTGCTTCTGCTCCCAGCATCACAGTGTATGGCTGGCCCAGAACCCCCCTTTGGACTAAGGGACAGAACTGTTCTTAATCTTAGCTTTGGAGAGGATGAACTAGGCAGATGAATTAGTAGCTTTCTAAGTCAACTGTGGATCAGTTCATCCATACTTCCAGGTTATTTACTTTCCTATTGTGGACAAAGTTAGGGGAAATTCCAGCATCGTTTTGCTGGGTATATTCTTATGTAGGTAAATAACTTATGTGAAAGATTAATCTTGCAAAGAAGGATCTTAAGTTTGCTAATTTATATTGCTACCCCGGAGTATCTCTGAATGTTTTTGTGGAATAAAGCCCAACATATGGCTCAAAGTTGATTATAAAGTACAGATGCTTCTGTGTAGGTATCTGGCTCCATTCTTTTCCTTACTTGGTAATGACCATAACTGTTCTGTCTGACAGCTGTGCAGTGACTGTACAAAATGAGATGGTGGATCCGGTCCAGCTCCCAGAGTGCCAGCATCTGCACTCATTGGCTCCATTTTTCTTTTGGCAGTCTAAACTGAGAAACTAGTGATTAATACAGCAGAGAGAATGAAGCTGAAGTCTGACCCTTAGAAGAGCTGCTGCTAGGTCAGTGGAGAGGCACACCGGTGTATTAGGAAAGTTCACATCTTCAGGTCTCATACTGTATTTTTCTGTGTGTGTATATGACTTCAGCATCCTAGAATGTCTATGCAAGATCAGGGTCAGTTGTTCTGAAACCTCTGGATGCAGTGGTGCCCTGTATCACAATGGAGTGGCCCACGGGCTTGGTCACCTCTATTATAGGCTTTGTCTTTGCTGCAAAAACAGAAAAAGAGGGACGAGTTCCCATAACCAAAGTTAGAGCACAAGGAAACTGGATTGGAAGAAGCCATGTGCAGCTTGTGGGGGATCTGAAGAAGCAGCCAGGAAGGTGGTAACAGGAGCTACATGGGAAAGCAGGGAAGAGAAGCAAATCTCCTATACCTTCCTGTTGTTTGTGTTGGATTATGTGCCTATTGTTGTCTTCTGCTAGTCCGGCTTGCTCTATGTGACCCTTAATTCCCAGCTTTTCCCTTCTCCACTTCCATTTTTATTTCTTTTCCTGGTTACCATGGGCTGTATTGAGTGATGAAAAAGCAGGACATACACAGCTTTGATACTGCATAGTCTTTATGCCTTGTGGGCTCAAAAAACAGAGCTAGGGGCTTTACAGGCATTCAGTAAATATGCATCTCCTGTCCTGAATTGGTCACATTTCTTAAGCAGAAGATTCCTCACCAAATCCTTAACTTTGGTGATTTTCAGGGGACTTTTGGCTCCCAATTGTTTCCTCATCAAAGATAATGGGAAAGAATATAGAAGAGCTCTGTCCTGGGCTGCTGTTACAGGCTGGTACTTGTAGCTGTTCAGCTACCTTTAGCTGAGGCTCTTGAGCCAAATGTAGCTTATTCTATAGGTTTCTTAAGTGGTAGCATTTATTATCTGCCAGGTGCTAGTAAGTTGTGCGATTACAACTGCTTGTTTGTCTTTGCCCTCTAGCTTAGATGGCTCTTCTAGGCCTCGGTAAGTGAAGAAACACCATCTGGCTGCTGCTGCTGCAGGATGCTGGGAGATTTCCATCTTTCAAACCTTTAGAGCTGGAGTCTTTTTTTACATTTTAGAAAGCCTAGGGACTCTTCCAGCTCTGTTTTCCCTGTGTTTCTTTCTGAGCTGGAGAATGTCTCTTACCCTCTTATTTACAGCCACTTGCTCCAGGCCTGCGTTGTCAGAGAGTGTTAAGTGTTAAGAGCTGACATAGCTTTTCAGGGTTACTGCCTCCCCTGTCTCCTGGTAATTCGGAGGAAAGTATCCTAGTGGTAGCTCATTGAAATGTCTGACAGAGAACCGTTTTTCTGAAACAGATGCATATGTTACGTAGCTGATCAAGGGTGTGTGTGGGTCTTTATTTCCCCAACACACACAGCACGTAGGTCTGTTTTCAAGAGGAAAAACCCCTCTTCAAAGAGGGGTGTGTGTCAAATGAAAAGTTATGTAATAGCAACTCAAATCTGACCAGGCTTTTGGGTTTAAGTTAATATTTATACCAAGAGGGAGAGAGAGAAATAGATAACAATTGCTATTACCGTGCAGAGCAAAAGGTAGCAGTGAGTCAGCTGGAGGAGCAGCAATATTTGAGCAGGTCGATTCTCATCTCTCTACCTGCTCTGCAGCTGCATTAAAAATGTTTTTTATAAAATATCTATTCTCACTCTAATGAGGTAATGTACCCATCCCTCCATATATCTAAAGCTGCCATAATAACAGGCAGTGTAACTTCATGAAGCAGATGCAATAAGATAAAGGGGAAAATTGCTCAGGACATAGGGGTGAAGGGTGAGCTCTGTGGGTGGGAAATGTTTGTGCTCTTCACTGTGCCTTTGTATATGTAATGGTGGCTGCAAACCGCCTTCGCGGGTTGTTTTTCCCCATCCACCCTGCAGTGGGGAAAAACAGGATATTATTTTCCCTTGAGAAATATCAAGTGTTCGAGGCCTCACCCATCTCCTCGTGTTAGAGGCTCTTGGTGGCACAGCCTGTGGAGGAACTGGCTGATGAGCTTCCAAGAACATGCTTGAAATACAGCTCATGCTGTCCTGAGTGGAAAGTATCTCTGGCTCTGCTTTCAGGCTCCTGTGGCGTGAGGATTAAAGCTGGCTTGGAGAATGACAAATCTGTTTTGTTGCAGCTTCTGAGATTTCAAAGTTTGTTTTGGTTCAATGTTGCAACAAAAGGAAAAGCTTTTGAATGTTGTTTGCAACATAAGCATGTGTTGAAACACCTCATTTTGGACAGCACCAGTGAGGATCAGCCAAGTAGCTATCAGGACGTAAAATGGCTGAAGACAGCTCTTTGTTAGAAGGGAAGAGAATGTGCAAGTGTGTATTGTATTTTATTTGCCTGGCCTTTTTCTTTAACATAGCACACTTGTCATCATAGAAAATAACATTCTTGCTTTGTTGGCCAAAAATAGCCACCTAACAGCCACCTCCAGAAAGAATTTGCTCCTTAATGCTATATGGGGTGCATTTATTGCATATACTTTTGTAACAAGATTTTATAGAGACTCTGAGCTGGCACTGCTGCAAAGAAGCACTCCTGCTTCTTTCCAGCTGGCTTTCTTCCTAATGCCTTCTGTTCCCTTGTGGCAGGACAACTGTAGGTTAGGATCATGGTCAACTGGGTTTTTTGTTGTTTTGTTTTCGGGTTTGGGGGGGGGGTGTCCCATTTTTTGGGCAGTTTGTTTTTAGCCGAACTGGTTTCCTGATGTGCACCATCACTTTTGCTGGGGTGCAGGAGCACCAGTGACCTGGAGGAGGAAGGTTCTGCACTTATGGCCGCTGTGTTGGCTTGTGTGGCATTGAAGTATATGTGAAATTACGTCCCTAAGGTTGCAGCGCACACCGATATTTTATACTCATTAACCTCTTGAAGTTGAGAGATTATTGATATGAATAAATCTTGGCAGGATAGAGAATTTAGAGGAGAGAAGGATAAATTATATTTAATAAAAAAATAGATATGTATATCTCCAACCAGCAACCCTCAGTATTCTGCTTGGAGCTGTCTTATCCAACTGCAACAGTTTACAAGAGCTAAAACAATCATAGGCTGTGGTGTGTGATTGCAGGTTTGTGATATGAGTATTTAGTTGAGCAATACTCTTCTACTGTTTGTGGACAAAACCACCCTGCAATTTTAAGAGCACATTAAAGAGTTTTTAGTTTTCAGGCAGTACGAGCTATGACAAATCATGACTTCTTCAATTAAAATCAATAATGAGGCAAGCTAAAGAAAAGATTTAACAGCGGGTGGGTGGTCTAGCTGGTAAATTGATTTTCTTTGGGTACAGGTGAGTGTGCCTGACAGTACCTCCATCATTAAATAATTTCTGTGATGAGAGACACAATCAGCTTTATTAATGCAACTATTCTTGTAGACTTCTAACATAAATCAATGCCTGCTGGAAAACGCTGCATAATTGGTTAGAGGGATGTCAAAGCAATATATTAGAAAGCAGTTTACTAATCTTTGCCAAGTGGATTAAAAAGTGTGTTGACTGTAGAGGAGTAGTAAGAGTTCATACTCTCTTTTTCAGAATAAAATCAAAGTAAAGTTTACACAGGTTTAATAAAAAAAAATCTGTAGGATTAACATCTTCCCTGTGTTGGTGCTACTGTAGCTTGACTGTGTGATCAAAACCAAGATTGTGTTGTTTTAGTGGCACAATCGTACAAAGTTCTGGATACTTCACATTTGCTAATTGTTTTCAGTTGTGGAAAGATCGCAAAGTGACTGGGATATTGTGAATCAAGCTGTTTAATATTACACTAGAAGCGATAAGATATGAGACTGAAAAGTCCCTGAGTCTTTACCTTCTTTATCTCTTATCACTGTTCTTAATAGTTATAGTTTTAGATTAAATAACCTCTCATATCATAAAATAATTTACAGTTTATTGGTGCATGATACAATTTTGCTTCCTATTGTCATTTATAGAGCTTTCAAAAATGTCAAAGGTCAGTCTTTTTTTTTGTCCCTTGTGGCAAGTGCTTGTCAGTTCACAAATAACAATGTTGCTACTTAAAAGATACTGATTTCCACTTTCCCCATCAAGGTTTATGAGAGAATAAACCAGAGGAGAGGACTTTAAATCTAACAGGCAGGATTAGAAGCCAGAGACACTTCAGTCAGGTTGCTGTGGCTTTAGGACCTCATTCCTCACCTCAGTTTCCTCCTCTGCAAAAAGGAAAGAAGACTCAACCACGTATTTTCCTTACTGTGCCTCTAACTGCTAGTTAAACATTTTTAAAGATTTAGGGGATGGTAAGTCCTCGGTGTTAATAATTAACCTGTCTCTGTAACTGTCCTGTACTGTAGCTTTCACTTCTCAGATTTTTACATTTTTCTTTCGTTGTTAGTCTTTGTGACTTTCATCATTTCTTGTTCTCATTGCAGCGAAGAGCAAACTTTCGCTGTCTAGTGGACAGTGCACGGTTGTGTTAGCCCAAATAATCACGGGCTCTGGTCTTGTGGGAACTTCAGCCAGACTGTGTCTGGGCAAGATGGGCTTTCTGTCACAGTCAGTGAGGACAAACCTGGTGAATTGTGGCTGCGTGTAGCTGAACATGGGAGATATGAGGGAAATGGTTCTGGTCCTGCCTTCCTCTTTAGTTTCTCTATTGTGTGGGTGCAGCCAGCATGTTTTGACTGCATGATTTTGGTTTGGTGGGGCGATGGAATGTAGAAGTACTTTGTTTTTTATTTCATTTTTTTCTTATTCCTTTCCTTATTTTCCAACTTTCTTTGTTTTTGGTGGGGGTGTTGTTGTTTGCAACACTGTGCTGTACTCGGTGGCGATCTCAAATCTGTTTTCAATTCTTGTGTTACTGAGAAACCACTCTCTAGTTATCTTACCAGAAAATGAAAATACACTCTAAACTCCTCTAATTGCTTAGAACCTGATTCTTGCATACGGCGGATCTCCATCTGAAGGAGAAGCTTAAAGTGCTCAATGACAGTAGACTCATTCTCCGACAGAAGATTCTGCACTGTAATGCTATACATAGAAAAAGGGTCCTTCATTTTTAACAACATTCATCAAGTCTATCTTTCTCATCTGGCATCTACTGACTGCAAACATGAGCCCTGTTTTTCCTTCACAAGTGTCCTAGCCATTACTGAGCACCGAACGAGTGTTGTATCTCATGTTTTATCTGACTGCTTTTAATGCATAGGGAAGCCTTCCTCCTCAAATCGAAACAGGTGCTGCTTTAGTTTCCTTTGCAGTCTTTCGGAATTCCCTGTCTGCCCATGGAAGCCATGCCACGAGCTCAGCTGGGATTATCCTGCCTTCCCTTTTCCCCTCCTTCTGTACCTTCAGCTTAAAAAATAAGAAAAGCTAAGTCCAATGAAATTTACAAAATAACACAATTCTTTGGTGTGCAGGTTTGCCAGTGTTATGTTGCGTCTTTAAACCGTGGATGTAGGTCTTATAGGGAAGGATGTTCTCTGCCGAGATGTGTACGCCATCTGGTGAGCCTCTGTCCCGATACTGGTCTTTATGTGCTGCCATGCTGCACACATTAATAGCGGTAACAAATGAGGCTGTGCCTCCCTCTCCCTGTGCTCGCGGGCTCTTGATGGGCTATTCTCTGCTTGACCTCCTGATGCAACCATCGGGCAGTACTGATGGTGGCGGTGGGGCTTTTGACATGGGACATCTACGAACTGGAGAGCAACTCATTTCACGTAAACCGCTTCACAGCTGTGCAGTACCTGCCTGGATTGGAAAGGTTTTAGGTTGTGTTGGCTGTAGCTCATGTTGAGCTGCTTCATCTGTATTCCAGTCTCCCGTTAAAGCATAGTAAACCTGCGTTACTGAAATACCAGTTATATTAAATTGACTGCTGAGTAGAAATGAACTAGTTAATGTTCTTCTCTTTGGGGTGGGGCTGGGAGGGAAGGGAAGAATTAGCCTCCCTATAATTAAGGTCTTAGAGACTTCCAAAAGAATAAAATACAAACCGTATTTCCAAATCCTTTACCAATTTGTGAATCATACTACTATTGATCAAGAAATGTCGTACGGTACAAAGCACTGAGTGGGGGTTTAGGATGATGATTGTGGTGTGTGATTCTCTGAATACAAAATTTGTGTTAATGAAAACATTTCTGGAGCCTGCGGGGTTAGGATCATGAATGGCAACAAGAGTTCTGATTCTCAGCTGTTCCAACATACAGCAGATGGTTAACTTGCCTTCTAAATCTTTGCACAAATTGGGTAAATTCTCAGGACTACCCGTGATCTTTCAACCCATTCCCAATTTTTGGAGTGCTAATAAAAGAATAATTTGCAAATCAGTTCCAGGCTATGGAAAGGGAAGCATTCTGCAATAGTGAGAAAACGTGAGTCAGAAATAAGACCTCAGATTCTAACTTGCAGCGTTTTGCCTACTGCAGGTTTGCTGGCTAGAAGCTGGAAATCCCGTCCTTGAAGGCGGCTGTGAAGCGAGCTGTTTAATGCTTATTCTCTGATAGTCTTGGATGAAGTGCAGTGTAGAAATGCTTAGTCTTGACATTCTTCAAATTATCCCAGCAACACTATGAGAAATAATGTTATTCTAAGTTGTCCTTTCTTGTAATATCAGTACTAATTTCAGTTTCTCTGAAATTTTTTATTCTCTAGTCTCTCACAGAATCTGAGTTTTGCTTCAGCATTTCTCATGCATTTTCTTTTCTTTTATTTCCTTCATGAGGAATTCAATTTGCTGCAATAAAATAATCTTAGTACTGAAATAATAGATATATTAAAGTATGAATTACCTTGGTGGCAATAAAGGACAGGTTTTTATTGCTTGCTTATCAAGGAGGGTTTGTGTTTATGAGTTCGCCGAGTTGTGAGTGCATTACACTAGAACTAAATTTAACCTGGCTTGGTAACAACAGCAGACATAGGTAATCCATGAAGACAGTACAGATTTATATGGCAATGATTTTTAAAAAAATAATAAAAAATTGGAAGTGCTTTCATGGTTTTTTTTCTCAGCAAAGCAGCTGTCAATACTATTGAAAGAATAGATGAGTAGCTATTTTAAAAGATTTTAATGAAAAAATAAACCCCAACTAATCAATAGGAAAGTTCTTCTGGATGAGACCATTCCTAGCCATCTGAGGGGACCTCAGGCTGCAGCACAGGAAGGAGACGTGGTACCAGGAGCGGAGGTGGCAGGACGCTCCTCAGGGAGGAGCTGATACCCCATGCAGCATTTTCAGCAGCCCCCAGGTTTTTAGGGCTTGTTTACAAGGAGAAATGACCTGAAAGAGCTCACCACGTCAGTCTCTTAGCAGTTTACCTTACTTCAGTGTAGTAAAGTGAACTGGAAAAGGCTCCTTATCTGAAAGAAATATCGTGCGTATAAATTTATATCCTGCCTCAATTTGGAGTCATTTCCATCTGCAAGAATTGTGAGCAGCAGTGGCCAAGTTGCACTTGGGCTTAGCATAGCTCTGAAGAAGAGTGTGTGCTTGGCTGTGTGGCAGCAGAATAGTAGGAAGATGGCTTTTCAGCTGGTAAGAAAAATATTACGTTGATTGCCTTTGGTGACAGCACAGAGAGAAGCGAGTTCTATGCTCTCAAAACCTAGCAAATATCACTGCAGCAATTTGGATTAAACTGATTAAAATCAATCTCTGTCTGTAAGTACAGACGAATGTTTCTTGTTCTAGATCATGCAGCTCAGCAAAATAAAGTGTTGTCAACAACATATTATAGACCCCAAATGTTTTATTCTTAGATCATATCAAAAGTAGAGACAAATAACAGACCACTTTACAGGGTAATTCCATTTTTCAGGTTAATTTATAATATTTGATGAGAGAGATGTGTTAGAAGGAACTTTGACATGTTGAGACTAGGAGCATGGATTGACTAGGACTGTGTAGTTTAAAGTGGTGAGTGGTTTGGCTGCTTCTATTGAATTTTTTAAAAGTCATTATTTGTCTAGTCCTGCGATAGTACTGAAAGCTGCTTTGTAATCTGAAAAAAACTGATCCAAATAAAAAAATCAAGAAGGTCTCTTGCTTGTGCTGAGTAACTCTTCACCAGCCTGTTCCCTGGAAGCAGAGGAGACTTTGGGTAGTGTAAAGTACGGCTTGCCAACTGTCAGCACCTGAAATTCTTCTGATCCTTTTTAATGTAGGAATTCACTTGTATGAATGTAAATACAAACATTTGCATTTAATTTAATAGCAGTTGTTTCAGAAAACAGCATGAATAATCACACAAGAAACCTGCTTCTCGGTGTCTGGCTGGCTGCCGTTTACGTGGTTACTTTTCAGTGCCACTGCTGTAAACTTATGGATGGAAGGTGATCTAATAACGGTATCAACCGTTAAGCAACAGTTAATTAGATGATTGTTAATTAAGTTCATTTAAGTTACAGGCAGTAAGTTGGATCCAAGCTATTCTGTTTGAAGGGGCTTTTGTTACTTTACCAGTAAGAGAGCGGGGCTGCGGTGTGGTGCATAACAACTGCAGAAGGAGGGGTAACTTGTTTTATGTGGGCAAATGTGCCTTTTGAAGGGAGCTTTAAAGATTGTATTGGTCAAACAAAAATACTTGCTTCTGTGTGCTTCAGAAACGGCCTTGTTCACGCAACCCTTTATACAAGCAACGTGAGCTAATGTTTTTAGGTAACTCCTGATAAAAGGTAGACATACAGGAATCCGAGTTCTTTCCTGATTTATTACTCTTTTTTTGTTTTCATTTGTTAATTTGGTTAACCAAGTCTTCGTCTGGCACTAACAGCAGAAATTGTCTCCATCGATAGAATTTAAATGTGATTCCAGTGACTGTGCAAGTAACCCCCGCCGGTCCCCCGGCAGAAGCGCGCCGCGCTCGCTTGCGATGCCTCTTGACCTTCATTTTGTTGCTGAAGTGCAGGAAGCCGCGTGTGAGCAGATGGGCAGGAGGGGCTCACGCGAGGTAAACACGGCCGTGTCGGGCTATCGATTCGTGCAGGTGGGCACGAGCGTGGGTCTCTGATGGCAAAAGCTGGGTCGATGGGATATTTGTCAAGTTCAGCAGGGTTTTGTAGGGGATTGTTTCCATGTGCCTTGCTCTAAAGGTAGGATTTTGCTTTCAAGGGCAGACAAGGAGGAAGCAACTCTACAAAGTCTGAGCAATGCAGCTTTAGTTGAAGTCATACGTCTTGATGGAGCAGAGGTAAAAAGGAGGGGACCATATGGTGTAACCTTTATTTTTGTTAGGTTCCCTGATAAGCCATTGATTTGATAAGAAATGCTGCTCCATTGGCTGAGCTCACAGGGTGCAGTTGTTCTCTGATAAGCATGTGTTTACTGTCTGCCATAAATGCCTGAAGTGACAGTTTATGGTAGGTTGGATTGGATGTTTTAAATGCTGAGTGGGTATATCATAACTGTGCTTTCACAGGCGAGTTTGCTGTGCACTCGCATTGGTTGAAGAAACGGGTTGAACCGTAACGTTCATTTGTTCTTGAATCAGACCAGTTGGGCCCAGGGGTAATGCACAGTCATTGCAAGTATTATACAATAGAGACCCATTTGAATACAATATCCAGCCTCAATAATCCCCCACAAAATCCGTGGAGGAGGAACACAAAGGTGATGTGCATTTTGGTAGAAACTGCATGTCATCTTAGAACTAGATGATTGTTTCCTTCCTTCGTGTTAGATACTCGGGCTGTCTGGATCTTGATGTAGCCTCCCTTAGAGCAATATTCAAACCCATCAAGATTTTCAAACCCAGTAAATCAGTTAAGTTCTGGTGGGTTTCCCTGATGCCAGAGACTCAGTATTGTCCCAACTGGAGGTATTCAAGAATTAAAAAATGATTAGTCTTTTCATTGTAAGAGAAAGAAAATACGTCATTGCTCTTTGGGCTAGCAAAGGGCACCATGTTACATTTGTATGTTCTGTTACTACTTGAGCCAGGTAACTTTTCTGAAACTGAAGGTATTTTTTTTCTGATTAAAATCTGAAGTCACTCTATTATTTCCATAACCACACTTAAGTCTTGTAATTTAAACAAATTAGTTGGCATTTCACATGTCAGGCACAATGATTTATAGAGGAAAATGCGGTTTTGCATCTGTTATGTCTCTTGATTCATTAAGTTTTGATTGAAGAAAGTTTTTGAAATAGGGTATAAAGGAATTTTCTGTCCTTAGTGGAGGGATTTCTTGGTTTTTGCAGCATCTGGTTGGGTTTTTTTTCCCCTCTGTGTGCATATGCCAAGAAATCTTCAATTCCCTTTCCTGATTTTGAAAGTTCGACCTGAGGGAATTGAGCAATTTCTCAAGTTTACACTGTTGACTTTCTGTTCATATGAAGACAACACCTCTGATAAAGTCAGTTATGGCACCACAGAAGGGACCTGGTTGCAGTTTACTCCAAGAACTTTCCTCTAGTTACTCGAGTAACTTTAGTAGCTCTGGCTGCAGTTTTTGATGCACTTGCAGATGCCGGGTGTGCCCAGAGCGATTGCACCAGAGCCATGCTCGGCTCCACGGCCTCGCGGGAGCTGTGGAAAGCCGAGGGGAAAGTCAGGTGGTTCTAAAGCTGCTCTGCCCTGTCTTAGGTACATAAACGTTATGCGATATAGGCAAGTTGCTGCTTAGCTTTGGAGACACAGGAATGTGTAAGTAGCTTAATATCGCTTTTCTGCTCCAGCGTAAGGAGAGAAATGATTAGGAATTGTGTCAAGGCCAGGTCTAGTGTCCAGAAGAAATTGTATCGTGTCGATATGCTTCTGTCCAGTTGGGGTAGCTGGTTTTGGTTTGGTTTTGGATGTCACTTGCCAGCTACATTTAGCATGAATAAGTGTTTTCAGATGTCCTGTACATCAAAGTCTGGCCTGATGTAAAAAGTCTGTTCAAGCAAAAATGGAGAAAAAGGTACTGGGTTTTCTGGCCAATGAATGATTTTGGAAAAGCAGACATCGAGCTAAAAGGCTCCTGAGCTAATCTTGCCTTGTGACATGTCGGTGAGATGTTTTGGGTGAGAATCCCACAGGGCTACATATAAAATATTTCTGTTGTGTTACACCAAATTACACCAGGGCCGAGGCTGATCCTGCATCATGCTTGCTGCCTTTGATGTCCCTCTCCTTTCCCACACAGCAGCCTGTGACAGATGTAGCCACCGCTTTTAACGACAGACCTTTGTCAAGCCAGGGAAAACGGCTACTTGAATTCAGAGAGGAAAATAATGATCCTTTTGATTAAGCAAGCCGGCGTTGGTGGATGGGCTGCACACGCCAAAGGGGAGAGAGCTCAAAGGGCACCTGCCTGTAACCCAAGCGATGGCAGGAAGCGCGCCTGGCTGTAAGAGAGAAAAATCGGCCCTGTGTTGGGAAAGAACAGAGGAAGAGAGATTAGAGGTTAAACTGGAAAGAGTGTTAAAATATTTTCGGTGT
Organism: Haliaeetus albicilla; assembly: GCF_947461875.1. NCBI lineage: Eukaryota > Metazoa > Chordata > Aves > Accipitriformes > Accipitridae > Haliaeetus > Haliaeetus albicilla. The sequence goes on from NC_091492.1 coordinate 35,929,237, forward strand.
ATGATGGCTGTAGCTGTGGATTTAAATTGCTGAAATTACCTTGTCAGGATGCCTTATCAGCTGCTGTTCTAGTGATTGTTTGGTTTAGATAAGAACTGGAGTGCGATAAAACCTTGATAACAGTTTAGAGATTACAGCTCTTTTGAAACTGCTGGCACTTGCTAGGGGCTCGCTGAGCTGCCGAGAAGCTACGGTTGGATTTATTCCACTGCTTTTTTTTTTGCTTTTTTTTTCCCCCCTCATTCCCTCCTCTCTCCTTTTGTTTCGTGTTTTTGTTTAAGCGCTTAAGCTCTTGTTTTGGATAGTTGTTATTTTGAGACACGCAGCCTCTTCTGAACTCTTTCTGGAAACAGTGTGTGTGCGTAGAGGAGGTGACCTGTGCTGAGGAGTGCAAGCGAATGCTGAGGAGAAGAAGAAAAACAAGGTACTTCTGCGCCTCTTGCCATCTGATCCAATTTAGGTGCACTGAGCTGCACACAGAGTTTCAGAAGCTATGAGGATACAAAAGGCTGGGTTGCTCAGCGTGCCTGGTAGCATTCTCCTGGTACTTCCCAAAATACAAAGTTTCTGTAAAAATCTATTAGTTTATGACGGTTCATTTATTGAGGATGTAAAATACCAGTCCTTAAAAATCCACCTGATGTTTGTGGCAGTACATTTGTGTTGCTTATATTAAGTTTTGACTGTTATGTTTTGCGTTTTGTGATTTTGAGGGGTTTTTTTTTAGATAGAGGCTAGTAACAAACCTCCAGTTGAACTCATCCCATACGTATGTACTGAATGGGACAGAAACAGGGTTACGGAATTTCTAATTCTTATTGAAGGTGATTTATATGGTATGGCAGTATGGCCTTATTTTGTTTCTGCCTTTCTTCTAATAAATTATGCACTCAACAGCTCTTGCACATCTGAAAGTATGTGCTGTTTAGTTTTTCAGAATAATTTAAATTGATTTGGGTTTTGTGTAAATTTGAAATGAGGAAGCAGAGAAACTATGGAACTCAGGTGACCAACAGGGAAAACACTGAAGTTGTAGGACAATGGTTAGAAAATGGAAATTCAGGATGAATTTTCATGGTGAAAACCCTTTTTAGTGTTCTTTGCTTTTAGATTTCTGCTCATGCTCATTAGGCTTAATAGTAAAGCAGTGCATCCAGGCATTGCTTGTCGACAGATGTGTTTTTAGCCTGCCCAGCCAAAGGATAAACTTAAAATATTATGAAATAAGCATGGGGAAGAAGTGTCTGTTGAGATAATTACACGTGTTCTGTATGAATTGTATTTATAAAATTCTGAAATAATCTGTGACTGGTCACAGTTAAACTTTTCTTGGTTTGGTAGGCAGTAGAGCAGTTTGCATTACACCACTTGGGTTCTCCTACCTGAAAGCATTACCTTTTTAAACAACGTACAGATGACTACATGGTATTGCCAGCACAACAGCAGTCGTAATTCTCATACCGAGCAGCATTTGTAAGGTACTGATGTGTAACAAATACTACTGTTATTATATGAGTATTAAGAGGAGTGTCCTGGGGGTAAGAGTGGATCTCCACCTTGCCTTTTACAACGCTGTGCTGCTGCGTTTACCAGACGACATATTTTTGTCCTGTGGTTATAAGGGTGCGGCTCCGCCGGGAGCTGTGGCAGGCAGGGCATCAATCAGGATTGCAGCTGCCGAGCCTGGCGGATATCTAACTGGTGAATATTTACCAGTTGTATGCTTTTATCCTGCATCTGCAAGAGTAGAGAAAAGATTATTTGGGACAATATGTGAGGAAGCATTAACTGCAGCTTTCAAGTACACTTCTTTACGTTCTGGGCTAAAATACGTGATAACGTATTCACTCTTGAGCCCCTGCGTTGAAGTTGCTGAGAAGCTGGATGGTGCGGAGCTGGAAGGTGTTGGTTACTAGTGCTGTTCATCCGACTAAAGACTCGAGATGTCAAGGCGGTTGCAACTTGTACCTACTTCCTGTAGTGTGCTTGAATTTGTTTTTGCGTTTTGTTGTGGGTTTTCGACTTGGTGCTTGTGATGAGCTGATTTCATGTAGCTTACTGATTTTTCTTTTTTTCGTTAGTAGCAAATCTAGTGTATCCTCTGTTCCACTGTTCAGCTTGATAACAAGCTAAGTGTGCTTCAGTTGGCACAGGCACGACATGTTCTACAAAGTCCACAACAAAACTTTGGACCACATCAGTTTGACTATCTGGGGATATGTAAATAATTGCAACACAAAGTACCAGGGGGAACTGTACTCTGGAATAACCAGACTTTGCTTTGTTGTTAGTTTTGGTTTGGGGCTTTTTTTTTCCTTGTTTTTAACCCGAAATGCTTCATTTTTTCCTGTAATATGGGAGGAACCTTTTTGGCACTTGACTTACTGAACGTACACCCATGTATGCTTGCAACTGCTGAAACACGTCATCTAAAAGCACCGGTAAGAGAAATTAGCAGTTAAGAGGCTGATCGTTCGGTATATTGGTTATATCTCAAAACATCAGTTTTATGAGATCACTGTGAGCTAAAACTTTTTTGTGTATATGTGGATGAGAGCATGTACATGGCAAGTTTTTAATGGGGCAGCATTTGTGTTGGAGCTCTGGTTCCTGTCAGGAACAGATTAATTTCTGAGATTGTGAAGATGAGGTTTCTGATGTGATGATAGTTTGTTGATTTTTGTATTACTTAAGTACTCATATTGGAGACATTGTGAGATGCATGGTGTAAACCATCTCTAGCCCTAGAAGAGATGACGCTAGGTAAACAGGGCAGTCAAAGTTAGAAGAAAAAAAATGATCAGACTCTATTTTTAGAAATACTGGACTGAGATGTAGGGTGACTACATGATATCCTTAGGGTTGTACAGGAGGTCTGTGAAAGAGCAATTAAGCAAAAGATGAACCACAGCAGAAAAACCACTCCAAACTATTTGAGTTATCAAAACTAATCAAATAATAAGAATGAACAAATAAGCTACCCAGCAACCAAGATACTTAATGAGTACTGGGTTAGATTCTTCTTAATTGCGTTCAGGCGCTCATGGGCTATATTTTCAAGTCTGTGTTTATGACTTGAGACTGTACACTTTGTTTTTTTCCTCTTAATGAAAGCTCAACGTTTCTTTTGTTCCAGCAAATTTCAGAACTTAGAGGATGATGCCAAATTATCACATGCCTCACAACAAAACAAATAGCTGGCAGCATTGCCTTTCTCGGGGAAACTGTGGAAATATCCTGGGCTCGCTCCAGCCATACTCTAATTTGAGGTTTAATGCTCTGTTAATATCGGCCCACACTTGCATCACTTGAGTAGATGTGGGCTGGGACTGGTAAGAGCAAGGAGTCACTGGCCAGTGCACAGTGTGGGGATGGTCAGAGCCCGGAGCTTGCAAGAGCACTTGCAAAGGAAGAGTTGGGTGGCTTTTACCACCCAGGTCAAACGGTGCCTGAGGATTGGAAACGAAGCCTAACATGAGCTGCCGTGGCAGTTTGCTCTGTTACGGAGTGACTGACAGCTGGTTAATCTTGCATCAGAAGATTGTAGTCAGTGGCTTGGGTGAAAGTAGTCCTTGTGGGTGTCCTTCCTTCAAGTTGCACGGCCTCACAGAGCTGCTGTGGATACAGTCTCACTGATTCTGGCGTAAGAAGAAGTTGCAAAACACTGGCAGGGCATTTCAAAGAATTCTTTGCAAAACTCAGAGATTTTGCTTTTTACCCTAAAGTTTCATTTTGAATCTCAGCTCCGTTTCAGGTGATGCTAAAAGTGAAACTCGGCTAGCTCTTCTGGGCTGGAACAGGTACCAAAGAACATCTCGCAAATTGTGTATAGCTTGCATGCAAAGCAGTAGGATAGGGAAGAGAGGTGACAGGTCATTCTTCTGGTTCTTGAGAAGCATCTTATGGAGAGTTACAGTTCTGCAGCCACAAGACGTAGATGCCCCTGCTATATGCTGCTGTTGCTGTCTGGATGTTTTGACTCAGGACTCTTACAGAAGGAGACATCAGCTTACTGTTTCCTTTATTACATTCTGCCTTGGCAATTAGGAGGTAAACTCTGCATTACCTCTTGTGATTTGGTGCTAATAATGACAGGACAGTGGTGTCCCTTCCTCTAGAGCCTGACTTTGAGTCACTATTATACTATTCTTGAAAACGTTTATATCTCCGACATGCAAGTAATTCTGTTACTGTTCTCTACTACCCAAAACGCAGTAACTTAAATTACACAGAGGAAGGAAACATGAAGGTTTTAATACCAATCTCTGTTGTTACTGTGGACCCTAGCACCACATCTGTCTGAAGGAAAGGGTGGTGACAGAATTGCATCCCCTGAGTTTGCTCATCTTCCTTTGTGTGACTGTGTGAAAACAGAGCATATATACTAGTGAAACCACAGTGCTGTTCTTAAATGCATAGAGACTCAGAAGTTATGACTCTAAAGATCTGGTTTGTGACCTCCTGGTCACCTTTCTCATATCTCTTAAGGCATGAACAGTCTTACAGTAAAAATTAAATGCAATTACAGTGCTCAGAACAGCTTCAAAGTGGCCTAGCTAATTTCGGCTTTGAGTTTGACCCCAGAAGCAGTTCAGTTGCATGGGATGTCAGGCTTACATCTTGAAGATCGTGACTAAACCACACCAATTTATTTAGCTACAGTGAAGAATTTGAATTATTCTGGGTTTTTTATTTTCCTTATAACCTCTCAAGAAAGGCAAACTTTTAAGCTACCACACACAGCTGGTGTTTCTAATAAGACACAGATGTGTTTTGGGATCTCTCCCATCTCCTGCAACATTTAAATGTAGATAAATAGAACTTAATCAGCTATAAATAACAGCGTGTCATGCCTGTGGATCACTAACCTTCTCTGGGACTCCCACAGGACTAGGGTTAAGCTTAATTACTTCAGTCTACTACAAACAGCAGAATAATCAGCTGTTGGATATTGCATGGGGGAAGGTGGAGGAGGGAGCATAAAGAAGCAAGTCAACAACCATAGGCAGTGACGTTTCGAGACAAATGGGATTCTTTTATTCCCTGTTCTGGATTCAGTGCAGTGGAGCTTTAATGTCAGTACTACATATGTGAGTGTTGTTTTAAAAACAAACTCAGGAGGCATCTATGAACTGTTTTTTCCTCCCCCTAGGGGTATTTTCCTCCCCTTAGGGATAACTGCTCAGATTTGCTGGAATATAAAGGTGGTGATTGTGGTTCTTTAACTCTGTTGTAGATGAAGGGAAGTTATTCCTCTGTGGCCATTGCATATCACTAATTTAGGAGGGCAGATTGGTATGTCTGGTCTGGAGTATGGTGACCATCAGCCACAGGCAGTTCTCTTAGGCTGGGGGGGGGTGTCAGTCTCTGTTAGCTTACAGCACCGGGATCCGTGTGTCTGGCCAGCCTGGCCTGTATGGGAATGTGTTATGGGGCTGCTCTCTTCCAGCTGCCAGGTTCTGCTCTTCCTGTCCGGGCGTTCGTTGCTCAGCACAGCACTCGGGTATGACCTCTTCATTCACCACCTGCTGTACATCCCGAGGTATATAAATACCATAGCTTACCATGGATCAATAATGAAAACAGCTGCTGTAGAGGCAGTGCCAGTTTATATATGGAGTTGTTTTTTCTCCTGTTAGTACTCAGCGCGGACTACTTGTTGTCTTTTGATCCTTTTTGAAACGTAGGCTTTCAGGCTCTTGTCTGCCTCCTGTGCGATTGTTGCACCTCTTGATGTTGCAGTTGAGCTGAAACATGTACAATATGCAGTCACTCGTAAGTAGTTTTGAAGTATTTTGTATGTTAATACGGAGGTGACATGCTGGTTCGAACAAGTTGTCTTTTGACCTTCATTCAACATACAGCCTGGTTTCCCCAGTTAGCAGTGACCATTGCCATCACTCTTCCAAATGGCAAGCCATGACAAGGGAAACTGTAGTGTCCTGTCGTAGTTTAACTTCAACCCCAGCCGACAACTAGGCACCACGCAGCTGCTCACTCACTTCCCCTCCACCCAGTGGGATGGGGGAGACAATTGGAAGGAAAAAGGTAAAACTTGTCGGCTGAGTTTAATAGAACAGAAAGGAAGAAACTGATAATGCTAATGGTAAAAATAATAAAATGATAATAATAATAATAATAAAAGGATTGGAATATGCAAAACAAGTGATGCACAATGCAATTGCCCACCACTTGCTGACCAATGCCCAGTTAGTTCCTGAGCAGCAATCCCTCCCACACCAACTTCACCCAGTTTATATACTGGGCATGACATCCCATGGTATGGAATATCCCTTTGGCCAATTTGGTCAGCTGCCCTGGCTGTGTCCCTTCCCAACTTCTTGTGCCCCTCCAGCCTTCTTGTTGGCTGGGCATGAGAAGCTGAAAAATCCTTGACTTAGTCTGAACACTAGTTGGCAACAACTGAAAACATCAGTGTGTTATCAACATTCTTCTCATACTAAATCCAAAACATAACACTATACCAGCTACTACAAAGCAAATTAACTCTATCCCAGCCGAAACCAGGACATGTCCCAAACTGCTCGGTTCCCATTTGTATTGATATGAGTGAAGTACATTTTTGCTTAGTAATTTATTTGTTCTTTGACATTTTTTTGGTTAATTGTCAGTTCTCTCAAAGAGCAGTGGTGAGAAGGTATTTCTTAGACATTTTTCCCTGTTAGCTTCTGCTCTTGCCTGATGGTTAACATAAATGGGTTTTGTGATTCGCATAACCTTTTCCCAACTGTGGTAAGTTTGAGCTACAGATTTGGGTTTTTACAGTAGATTTGATTTACAGCACAGTTGTCCCTGCCTCACGTATCTGCTCTACAGTACCGCAAGTGTCTGGCAGGTAAAGCTGGGCAAAGCCTTGGGTGATTCAGTCAGGAACTGAGGGCAGTCTTTACAGCTCTCCTCAACAAAAGGGCCTCGCAAGGGCTGTCTGAAAGAAAAACGGCTGTGCTTTGGCATTCCCGGTTTGATTAGTGGTGTAGATTATGTGCACTTGAACTGCGTGGAGTCTGGGTTGGGCTTGGCTCGACGCTGTGTTGGTTTCGATGTTTGCCACTGTCCCTGTACCCCTCTTCTTTTCAAAGCAAGAGCAGGTATTAGGGTGTACAATGAACACAAGATTTCCTGTTTGCCTTTTTCTCTTTCCTTGCGTCCCTGTAAGCTGCATTCCCTTCATGGAAATGTAATTAAAACATTTCTGAGAGGGGAGAGCTAGCCCCGAAGGGCTGCCGCTGTGGCACGGAGGCCGCCTCGCTGGGGGAGAGCTGGCCTGCGGCAGCGCCCGCGGCCCCTTCCCGCACGCAGTCCCCTGCTTGTTTGATTTCCCCTGCTGTGGGCCAGGCTCAGGAAGACAGGGGAATATTTATTTATAAGTGGTCTGTACAGATGTTTTCGTTGTGGTTTGCGGTGCATTGGTGCCACTTAGTGGGGGGAGAATTGAATTGACAGCTTTAACAGTGCAGGGGAAAACAAGGAGAGCTGGGTTTCATATTCCAGCCCCACCTCCACCCACCCCCACCCCCCAGCAATATTTCTGCAGTTTAAAGACAAATTCAAGTCTTCTGCTAGACACAGAGCTGCTATGGGTACTGGAGTTGGCTGTCAGCAGAGTACTGCTGGCAGGCTGGACGTGCACTGACCCTAGTCCCAACAGAGGAAAGCTGCACTGAAAGCACTGCTGAATATTAGGCTAAATAGTCTGTCTTTGCTGATAGAAAATGTTAATCCAGCCATGCATTGTGTTATGCAAGGTTTTGGCAGGCTTAAAAATCATTCTCTCTGTGTAATGATTTCCACTACTTTAGGTGTAATGGGAGGGATGATGGAACGGGATGGTGTTAGCTCTGATTCCAGTTTTGGAGGAGCCAATCTATACAAAATGTTAACAGTGTTTATTCAAAATCATTTAACTAGATTTTTCTATTGATTTCCCCACAGAAAGTCCTGTGGGGAAAAAAAGAAAATCCTGGGCTGTGATATTTGTAAGCAACCTCTTCTGCTCCCCCAAATAAATGCTTATGGTTAACTAATGGTACCTGGAAAGAGGCATGGATGTCTGCTGTTTGCAGTTATAGAAATGGCCATCAGCCACAGACCTCCACACGGACCTGGAGTTTCATCGCGAGGTGGCAATGGAGCATGTTGCACTCAAAATGCTTGCAGCATCCTCTGTGTTGTGCGTGGGCTGTGCCGTCATGGAAAAGGTTCCGCGTTGTCAAGACTCTTAAGAACATCTTGTGTTTGACTGATGTGTATGTATTTTTGTCTCATGTAGGAAAGGACACATTAAGGTGATTTTACCTTGAGTTGAATTGAATTACTGAATTGCTTTTTGGGGTTTTTTTGCACGTGGGCTCCTTAACTTGTTGAGTTGTTTCTCTGTGTTCCTCTGCTGGGCATGCAGCATGCAGTGCTCCAGGGAATCTGAGCCTGGTTTTGCAACTCTTCCACGTGGGGAACTGCTGCTAATTTTAGTGAAATTTCTGAGCGTGGAACAGTTACACTTGCAGTCCTTAAGAAAACATACCGCAACCAAGGATTGTGCTTACTGGCCTTAATCATACCTACTGTAGCTTTCATCTTAGCTAGTCCCATTACCCTCAGCAGGAAAAGCGGCATTTTGCAGAGGCTGGCATGTCCCACCTACTGAAATGTTTCCCGGAGCCCTTGGTAACTGCCTTTGTGTGCTGCGGTGCTCTTGGCTCCTACAGGAGGGAGATTAAAGCCGGTGTGGGTGCGCGTCCCGGCGTCACCCCTCCGTAGCTCTGCGTGCAGCCATACCTTCCGCACGCTGCCTGCGGCGCACACCGGTTCCTTCCAATTCTGCAACTGCCGGGCTGACGGCTCCCGGGTGATACGTGCGGGGCACAAATACTTGCATCTTCTACCTCAGTTTTGAACCTGTTTGTGTGTCTCTTGCGCTCTCACCAGAGGGCACTGCACAACATGTTGCAGCCTAATAAATAACCTCTTAACCTGCTTAGCTGCTTTATGCTCAGTGGCATGTTTTACAACGTTACCTGGAGTCCTTGAATGCTGGTTCCCATGGCAACCTGATATAGCATTTTTATTCTTTATTACTATCACTGTTTTATTGCTGCCTTGTTCAAATGTGCTGTCATCTTTATTTTGCCTTGGTGTGTGTGCGTGTGCGAGCCACAAATCTGTTTCTAAAAATTATATTATTAAACCATTTAGTGAATTTGGAAAAAGGGTGATGATCTGTCACTGTTGATTTAATATTAAATGGAGAAGCACACCATAAATGGAAACAAACTAGAAAGAAAAAACAAACCAGCAACCCAAATATTAATACAGACAGCTTAGGGTGTTTGATGGAGGTGCAAATAGTTGGATAAAAGCAAATTAATAGGAGAAATACTGCTTCTGTAGGGAACATTGTAGTCTTAATTTCTGTGAGAGGACATACTGACAGTGTCCAGATGTTTTTAGGGGTGGGTTTTGGCCAAAGAGGGTCATGGGAGGAAGGACCTAAACTGTTTTAAGGTGAGGCTTGAAACATCTACAGAAGGAGCTCTATGGCCCAATAGGGAACAGCCAGAAATTAACCTGGCAATATGGATCCTTAATACAGATCAGGTTGTGGATAACTCATTTTTTTGCACCATATTTATGCTGTATTAATCCTATGGCTGACATGTCCTGCTCCTGTGCAAGGGCCAAGGAAGATTTCTTCTTCTGGACTTGGTGATAACTGGGCTTCAGGGGTGGGGGCAGGAGAATCACCTTCACTGAAGGACTGGACGTGGAGCTAGACATGGGTGTGCTGGTCCTCACAGTGATGCTCGGTGCCTAGTGGCTAAGATCAACCGTTGACAGATTTGGTGTTGGGAAAGAAGGTGGATTCCTGAAGGCGGGATTAACAGGGACCCTGGGGAGAGGGTTTGCTTTCCTTCTTAGTGCAGTACACAGTCCGTTCCCTAGGATTGTTTGGGGATTTTACCTGAAACATGGGGGTTTTGCTGCTGCAGGAGATAATGAGTGATGCTGGTAGGGTTGATGGGGATTTGGAGGAGCTGAAATGCATTTGTTTTACAGGCCTCTTCAGGAGAGCTGCCAGGACTTAGCCAAGGTGCTAGCAGCTCCCCGGTGGGGCAGGCTGGCTCCCTGCGGGACATGCCCTGCTGAAGCCTGTGTGGCAGGGGCTGTTTGGGGCCAGCTAATCACAGCCAACAGCGGAGTGGGATTTTTCTTCAGGGCAAAGACTGCATTTCTGGGAACGGCGAAGCAAACAGAGTTAAAGGCAGTGTGATCTTGTGCATACAGGAGCCAGCTGGCAAACCCCAGATAACAGATATCTTTCTAAGCACATGTTAGGAGCAATGCTGTTTTCAATGGCTCCCTTGTACATGCTGTCGTCTTCCTTCCCCCCTCTTAAGTATTAGGGGGCTGCTATAAAAATATTTGTTCTTTCTTAGCTCCTCTGTCTCAGTCACTCTTTCCTATCGACTGCTACTGTGCAGCTAAGCATGGCAGTAGGATATAAGTATCCCCTGTGCAGAGGGAGGATGTTGAAAGGACTGGGGTCAGGGCTGCCTCCTCGAGGGTGATCTCCCGTATTTAAGGAATGGAGAGGCATCATTTGGAAAGGTATAAATTATCTAGGACAGCACATAGAATCTTACAACCTGCACTTAAGTCCTTCATTATATCTTGTGCCAGGAGCAAGGCAGATTCTGCAGCCTTTTCTAAGGACACTAACCTGGAGATTCATGTGCTTTGGAGGATGTGTGTGTCCTTCCAGAAGAGTCTGAGGGTTTGGGTTTGGTCCCCGTCTCCGTCCCGTCCCCCCTTTCATTCTTTGCCAATTCTTGTCTTTTACAGTGATGCTTAGTAGCAGGACAGGTTTGGCTGTGAGACTTTGGTAGGGAAATTTCTTCAAAGTGCTTCAAGTACATCCTTGTTCATCTCCAGAATCCAAAGCAGAACAGATACAAAGTGATCTGTAACTGGAATTTAGCCTTTGGTTCGGAAATTTAGGGAATGATGACTCTACCTGGGCAGAATAGCTTTTCTAAAATCAAAACATTTCTAGATTGCCAGACTGCTGATTATTGAGAAGAACAGTAGGGAGAGCAGCGTGGGGAAGATAATGGGTTTCAAGGAAGCAGATTTCGATCAGCTCAGAGCTATGGTCTTGGCAAGCTGCTCAGAGTGAAAAGGAAGTTTAGGAGAGCTGAAAGTTTCTTAGAGAAGCAAATTTGATGGCACAAGTATGCAGTCCCTTAATAGGGAGGACAGATGGGAAACATAGTGAGAGATTACTTTAGCTAAATCATGGGCTCTTTAACGACCTGGAACTCAAAAGCAACATAAAAAAATTGGAGAGTAGGTCGAACTGTTGAGAACAATTTTAGCATGAACATGCAAAGAAAAATGAGAGGGCCAAAGTCCAAATGAGCTACAATTGGCAAAAGACATAAAGGGCAGCCAGAGGGGTTTCTATAAATGTATTTGTAGCAAGAGCTGGGCCAGGGAATGAGTTAGTCCACTGCTCAGTGGAAAGGAAAAGCTCTCAAAAGATGGAAGTGAGAAAGCAGAAGTGCCGAATGACTTTTTTATCCTTTCTGTTCTTCCTGAGAGGGTCAGCTGCAGCCACGCAGCCAGCACGCTATCAGAAAAGAATAGGTTTGAATACTTAGGTTAGCAGAGCCTGGAGGAATTCAGCTCCGGGTAGTTAGAAAACCGGCTGAAGCGATTTCAGTGCCATTAGTAATAATCTTTGAAAATCTGTGGAGGACAAATGAGGCTTGAGAAGACTGGAGAAAAGAAAACTTATCGGGATATCGTTCAAAAGGAGAGAAAGGGAGGAGCTGTAGGCTGGGAAGCCTGTAATGCCAAGAGAATTTTTTTCAGGAAAGTATGATAAAGATGATGAAGTTGTTTCTAAGCATGTAGAAGGCAGCAGTCCCTGGAAGAGCTGGAGACATACAGCTCCCGCAGTAGTCACTACTTCCATTAATACTCAGATAACATACTAGAGAACACTGATATTCACTTTGCAGATCATGCTAAGCTGAGACAGGTACAAGCACAGCTGTGTTCAGGACTAGGATTTAGGGGGATCTGAAATAATAGAAATGGTCTGAAAAAAATAGGTTACAGCTTAGCAGTGCTACGCAAAGAAGGAATGAATGACTGTAAAAGACCAGAACTGGTCAGGTACCTGTTCTGCCAGAAATTATAAAAGAAAGTGCGCGTGGAGAGTTTGGGGATTACAGCAGATCACTAAATATCCCTGGATCTGCAGTGCCACTTTGTTGGGGGTGGGGGGAAGGAAGGAATCACCGTGACATCAAAATATGATTTACTATAAAATATGTAAGGCATTCTGTTCGTTTAATTTGGTTCTGGTGGTGGGTGCAATATGTTTAGTTCTGAATGTCACCATTCAAGGATGATACTGGCTGTCAGAAGAGACATTAGGAAAAAATTTGCAACAAGAAGGCTAGTTAAGCATGGGGACCAGTTTCCCTGGGGAAGCTGCAGCTGAAACATAGCAAGAGTTACCCTCGGGTGATTTTTCAGCCCAAGATAATATTTAATTTTTTTAGAAACCATCCTTTTACCTCATAGCAGAAAAGCTGAGAGATTTATTCATGCCCAGGGAGTAGTAGTGGTAAGTAAATGAAAATACAGAATTCCAACTTAATTGGAAAAAAGAGAAGCTTTTTTGGACATGCAAGTAACCAGGTAAGACACAGCCTTTTGGGCATCTCATGAGAAGACTGTGTACCTGGAAGCTGCTTTTTCTTTTTTTTGCCCCCAGGTAGCCCAGCTGGATAATAATAGTAAAGGCCCAACTTCTCCCTGCAACTTTCAGTTGCCTGGGATCCTTAGATTGTTAAAGTTGAAGTGTCAGCAAAACTGTAAAATATTCTTGTGTTCTTTGTGTACTTGAAAGTTAAGTTTTCTAATTTTATACCGTGGTTTGAATGTTAGTGAGACAGATCGCTAATTTAAATACTGCTGTTTAGCATGAAATGCTGAAGTATGGTGCCTGGAAATTCCTTGGTCTGTTGTTGATTTTTTGTATCTCCTGTCTAGCTCTAAGGGTGCCTGAGGACCTGTAAAAACATAAAAATCCAAATAGACAGAAATTAATACCAAGTTCTTCAAAAGGGAAATGGAGAATATAAGTGGTGTCTGGGGTGACATCAACATTTGGATCTCCCTCTTTCAGTCTGAAATCAGACTTAGGATGGAGATGAAATAGCATCCAAGAGTTTTCATGACAGGAAGAGTCTTCAGACATCAGAAGACTCTTTAATTATGGGCAGAGTGATTCATTCAGTGGTCGGCATCTGTATCTCATTAAAATATGAAATCCTTCACTGTTTCTCCTTTAAATATGAAGGTATCCCTGTTTTATCTTTTTTGGCTTAGCAGAGCTGTATTTTATGTCAGATCATTGCAGTGTACCTTTCGAGTGAGCCTGAGTTATGTGCAGATTATTTAATGCTGAAAATGTTGAGCAAATGTAATTCACCTGTGTCGCTTTCTCCACAATCTTTTCTCCTTCAGCGACCAAGTGCAGCTGAAAAGCAGCTTGAAATGAAATTGGAGGATTAATTTCAAATTATTTGGGGAATGGGTGTAATCAATAAAAATAAGCTATTCTTTGTGTTTTTCCTTGCTGAGCCCTAATCAACAAGTGAGGATTTTCCTGAAGCAAACTATCTCAACGGGCCCAAGCCAACTCCTGCTAAAAATTGATGGGGGAAAAAAAAAAATCTCCCATGGACTTCAATGAGAGCAGCCTGCTTTGAACTGACTTTTATTGCGGTGGGGAGATATGCATTTTGTCTGCAAGAGATTGACCATGAATACCTGTGCAGATGAGTACATCTGCAGCTTGGTACAGCAGTCTGAAGCTACATGATCGTCAGGCAAGATAATCACAGGTGAAAGCCTTTTGTTACGCCTTTCTTTCCCCCACCCCACCAGAAATAAACTGCCAGGTATATTTTGGATCAATAAGGATTTTCAGGCTAAAAGGGTCATCATAACTTGCCAGAATTTCCCCATTTTTTCCACCAACTTGCTGTGACTTTTTAGATTTTGGAAAGAGATGGTGCGCACAGGCACAGAATTTTACAACAAATTAGAAGCAGTTAAGTGTTTTCGGTTTTCTTACATCAGTTGTGATTAGTGCGGGGGCTTTCTACTCTACTGCCTCTTTCCAAAATGCATTAAGGCTGTCAGATGTAAATTGGGGGCATCAAAGCACTTTCTGCATAGGGTTATGAGCTGGTCTGTAGTGCAAATTGCTCTGAATTCTCCCGATGTGTTCAGTGCCAAGCACAAATTGCATTTTAAAAGCAATATTTTGTTTGGCCAGCATGTATTAATCTAACTGTATTCAGCAGCTGTGAGGTTAAATTCTGGTTTGCCAGTTGGCTTTAGGGTTTGAAAGAGAAACAGCAGCAACAGGTTTCTCAGCCTCGCCTGCGATAAAGTGATGCTGGAAGAGTGGAACAGGAGAGAGTGTGGAGATGCCTTAATTTATCAAGGGCAAGCACTTAGCCACGCAGCCGTTTGCCGCTCTTTGGTGGGTGTTATGATCCGCCCAGAAATACTGCAAAGAGGGAGAGCTAGGTGGAAAGTTGGGACAAAAATATATAAGAAGCTGGAAAGAGGGCTGACTGCCAAAATCTGTGGTGTTACAGTTGGCCCCCAGCTTTGCTCCTTGCTTGTCTTGGCGCTCTAGTTGCAAGACAAATGTATTTGTTTTACTGTTGTTTGTGAAATCTGGCTGGCTGCTTAGTGAATGGTGCTAAGCAGTAGGGAGACTTCATCTCATGAGTCATCTGTGAACGGGGAACAGGACAGGAGGGTGATGGTTTGGGTCATGCAGGCTGGACCGTGGGGTTTTCGATTCTCTTTCATAAGCACTTCAACGGTAAGAAATGGTCACAGGATGAAGCATTCTTTTCTGCAGATTGGGGCAGCAATACTCCGTTGGCGTGGGGCTGGTTGATAAAGCAGAGAATTTGTGGTGAACTGCGAGTAGTTTCCTGCTGTCCCGAGGGGAAGCAGGTGTGGGGAGTAGGAAGAAGAATGGTCGGTGGTTACAGCATCCTGATTCAGGAGATTAAGTCTCCTCGAAGCAGCAAAGAGCTGAATTCAGTCTCCAAGCCTCGTTCTTTATCTGTGTAACAGGAATCACGCCAATGCCCAACTCGCCAGAGCACTGTGAGGATAAATCCGCTGAGGACTCTGAAGTGCTCAGATAAATACCTGCGAGAGCACAGGGAGGCATTTGTGCTTGTATGAGGGATAAGTGCTTTATTAGTAATGACCCGGAAAGGACAGAGCTACTTGCAGGTATAGTAAGCACAAGCAAGTACCTCCTGTAGTTGACAGGCTCTTGGTATAAATCATTTGTGGAATAAATGACACGGGAGAATTCATGCTTCCTAGAGGAGAAGGAAAGAAGTCTCTGCTGAGCTTAATAAAAATGAAAATTTGGTAATGGATAATACGAGTCTTGAGGGCGTCACAGTCTGCTTGACAGGAGCTGTAAGGTCACAGATTAAGTAGGTGCCCAAGTCAGTCGCGGCAATATACAGGAGATTATTGAAGGAAGATGCATCCCAGGAATGTCTCCCACAGAACAGCAAGATCTGGGATAGCTGTAACTGTGGTTTTGCACAGCAGAATTCAAAGGAATTACTGCAGCAAAAAACTAACTCTGTATTTGACATCATGCCTTTAAAACAGCCGGGGTGGGTTCAAGGATCCTCCTCTTCTGAATTTTTGAAGGTCCCTGTAAAATAGGGCAGGAGGAGCTTGCCCTGTGCTTCGCCAGCCTGCGGGGTCTCGTGAGCCTGAGGCCGTGTTTCCAGCATGGTCCCAGCTTACAGGGAGAGGGTCTCCAGCTCCCTCCCTCCCTCCCTTGTGTTTCTAGCCACATGTTCCCTTTCCTCCCAGCCACTACCGTATGGGCTCATAACCGCTGCAGAGAGTTCAACCAGCCAAAAGCTAACACGATTTAAAATAAAAAAAAAAAAAAAAAGAAATTAGTTTCTTTTGGGCTAATTTCCTGAATTGTCTCACCACTTAGTCATGAAGGTACTGGTGCAAGAGAGAAGGTGGGAACATATGGCTGGGGGCAAAGGGAAGAGTGGGAATTGGTTAGCTTATAACTTCATCAGCTAAAGCTGCCGTGGGACTGTCACGTCTGGGCTGTTACGGCTCTGTCTCCTTGAAATGGAAGAAATGCATCAAGCCGAGGTCAGGAGTTCCTTTCGTGTGTGGCAGCACACAGACCGCTGCTGCTCCGTGGTGCCGCTCTGTCTAATCTTTCCCCATGCGTCAGCGCTATCAGCATGCTTTTTGCATGGCGTGTTTCAGTAAAGGAGCATTGGAGGCACCATCCTTCCCGTGTTCTTCCAGAAACTGGGTCGGCTGGGGAGCGACAAGCAACTGCTGCTGCATTGCAGTGGCTGCAACCTAGAAGAGATACAGGAACATACCTGCACAGGTTCCGTTTGTGAAAAAGCATGAATTTTAGCTTATTAAACCACCAAGCCTCCAAACATTGTGAATGTGAGGTGAGGAAGTAGCTGTAAATTGAGTCACTGGGAAGGAAACCCAATTAGCTGCTCGTCGTTTTTCCAGGGTTCCTGCATGGAGGTCATGCAGATGTTCGTCATAGCAAAAGACCTCCAAGTTGGTGCAGTTCATCTCAATCGATACAGGCTTTCACTCTCCTGCAGTGATGTTCCCTGGCACTTACCTTTAACTGTAGAAAGAAATTATTTGAGAAAAGGCCTCTCTTCTGTATAGCTATTTTTTTCCCATTATAATAGTTCAGCCTTCTTCTGCTAGTCTAATTCCTCCTACTCTCCAGAATTCACATTCTTCAGGCATGTAACAACTGCTACCAGTTATTTTCCCCACTGTGATCACTGCAGAGCCAAGTTATACATCTCATGTTTTAGAAGTTTTCTTTTAAAAATATGTTACTTCAACTCCAGTAATAAGTGGGGTTTTTTTTTTCATTCCGACAACTTTATTGGTGTCTAAAAGACAGGCCAATGTACAGAATTAAGATGCACTCATAGTGGAGAGGTACTGTTCTCTCCCTGCTCCATGCAATGATTGCTTGTCTGTATCCAGCCAAATTTTTGCTTGCCTGGGCTCTCCACCTTGTCATGCTGCGTACCCCTGCCTAGATTGCTATTTTTCCTCACCACCCCAGAGGACCATATGCGTAAGATGCGCTCATAGTTCCTGAGACACAAAGCCACGACCAGCTACCTCTTGTATTACTTTGCTGTGTAACTGTGTTGATAAGGTGCTTCCTGGCCTGGTAATCTCACAGCTAAACCCAGGGGGTTTGCAATTCAAGAATGAAACTTTCACTATTACCCTGAAAACAGAAGCATGGAAGGAATTAATTTGGAAAGAGCTTCATGTAAAATTTTTATATGCCATCCTGCTGCCAAGATATCTTGCCAATTGGGTGGTAGTAGCGTGGTTTTTAACTTCTCTCTCTGTATACAAACAGGATGACTTAACCTCTTCCTCTTTATCCCTGAAGAAAAGAAAAAGCTGATGATTTAAACAGACGTTTTGCAAATTGGTATCTGGCTCGTGGTGCAGTAGGGAAGCAACGTGGTCTTTGAACAAAGCTTTGTCATTTGCCCGTGGCGCTTCCCGTCTGTATGCTACCTCATCTTGTGCCTAGACGGGTCCCTTTTGCAAAGGACAGAGATCACAGAGAATCCAAAACGAGAGAAGTTCATAACAGGAGAAGCTGGCAGGTTGTGCCTGACTGTGAACAGCCCCGTTGAGCCCTCAGGAGGACGGGAGAAACAGCATCAATCACAAGGCAAGCTCTTGGGGTTGGCAGTGGGAGAAGGTGACTTGGGTACTAATGGTGGGAAGGCAGCAACAGCGAGGAGAAGAGGTGGAGATAGGGGGACCTGGAATTGCACGATATGGGGTGATATGGAAAGGTTTTGGGTATGCACCGACGAATGTGAATCAAAGTCTGCCAAGTCAGTTACGGTGGCTTGAACGGCTCCTTCCTCATGCGGCGCGAGGAGGAAGCCAGGGCTCTCCTAGGCCTCCTTAATCCAAAGAAATTGCAGCAATTTAGCGACATCATTTTCTGAGTACACATAGTTAAACTGGTGTAGTCCGTTAGCATGAATGCTCAAATTGGTTTAAGAGTGGCTGATATAGATCAAATGTATTGGAACTAGCTAATTTGAGAGTGTCCGTGCAAGGGGGTTACGCCAATTTAACATCATCAATTTAGATGCCAGTAGTTGCATTAGTGCAGCGTTTGAATGCAGACTGACAGGGAGAGCAACTAGGCTCTCAAGCAATGGCGTGAAGAGGCATTTTTCACTGAAACTGTGCAAAGCTACTAAAATTAATAAAATCTTTGAGTTTTTATTTATAGCAGAAAATTGTGTGGTATCATCTCACAGGGACTTGATCTTTCTGGGGAAAGAAGGGATCTTAATTTTATTTTTTTAAGGGAACAATAGGGAAAGTGCATTTTTTCAGTATTTTACGCTTGTATCTCCTAAAATCTTTCAGAAACATTATCCCAAAAATGCAAATCTTGAGACTATGAGAGATAGATTTGGTCTGGATGACAGTCAGGTGTCCCAGCACGTGGGATTATAGCCTAAAATGAAAAATTAAGTGCAATATTTCCGCACACGAGTGGTTGACATACCTCAAGGTTGCTATCATGCCGAACTAAAGTTGGGGTTTTATGCGGTATATTTCTTCTCTTCCTCCCCCTGCTCCATGGTGTTCCTGCGCTTCCCTAACTACAATTAAAATGTTGACACCTGGCTTGGCTCTGCAGATTAGGATTTGATTTTTCTGTAATTATATGTTATCGCTCACATTCAGTAGCAATTTTACCTTCTGTACAGTATGATAACACTTATTAATTCAATAAAAGAAATCAATTCACAGGCAATTTCAAAATGTAACACCTTGGTAACTGAGTACTAACCAATCAGATTATGCATCTGACATTGTGCCTTGTCATTTAATCAGTAATGGGTGATTGCAAAAGCAGATATATGTCAGATGTTAATTAAGAATAACACAGTTTGGGACCATAATGTTAGCAGTGCCTGCTTTGTTATGATGCTGTGCTGAATATAGCTAATATTTGACTTGCACTTAAGTATTATTTACAGTAAATGGAACGATAAGGATATTTATTCTGTCTCTGTGTTCCGACAGATGTATTAAATTTTCTTTTTAATCAGTGGAACATACTGAGTGTTAATGGACTGCTGCACAGTATGTGCCTGTGTATGTGGGATGTGGAGGTGGTTTTGTTTATAGTGAACACGCTCCATCTTATCTTCTAGAAAGTTACATAGTCCTGCTTTCCCATGGCTTTTTTTTATCTTTGCAAAGTGTTTTACTTGGCCTCTGCCAATCAACTCTTTCCATCAGGTTATTGTTATAGTGTTGAAAAATAAATGCGAAAGCCGTGGGTATGCACCACTTCTGAGCCTGCTGAAACCCTTCCCACCTCTCCCTCCTCGTCCCTTGAAACAGACACCAGGTGAAATGGGCTCTCCTTCACCGGCATCCCTGCCTGGAGACTGCTTAACCGTAAGCAGGTAACTGGTACCACCTTTCACTCCGTTTACACCTGCCATTTTCTCCCCTTCAGGATGTCTTCAAGCTCTACCTCAGGGTTGTTCCCGAGGCTTAAACCGGGGCTTGTCCCCTTCCTGGCTTTGGGCCTTCCTGGGGTCCGTCGGATCAGGATTGACCATGTTCATACCCTCATCTTCAATTGCACTTCAGGGCTGCTCGATGGGCACTCAGTGCCACCGACTCCCAGCGCTTTCACTGGTGGTGAAGGACATGCAGTACCTGGCCCTTAGTTTTATATCTTTACTTTAAAGACCCATTTGTTCTGTGTGATTAGGACCTATTAGTCCAGTTAAATTAAGATGAGAACAGGTGAAATACGCCTGAAACTGACATTTGAGCTTAGCCAAATGTTATCGTGCTGACACAACCTTCCTTTCTGATTTGTAATTAAATTAGAGCCAAGGCCACCAGCTATTAAACTCTACAAAGCAAATGTATAAGATGCAAGGAATCTGCAATAAAGTTGTAAACTTCAATTAGACGGCACCAGCCCAGGGTCCTGAGCTTTCATTGGACACTTACCTAATTTTATTATAACAGCAGCTTCCTAAATGAGCAGCTCTGGGGCATAGTCTATTTATTTAACAGTCTGCATATTCATTAAATCTTACAAATTGGCATCAGAGTTTTGTTTTTAGCAACTTATTAATTGAAAGAGGGAGGAAAATTCAGTGTTAGATCACTTACATTTTCTGTTTGGTAAACAATTTTTATTCAGAACTTACCTAAATTGTTGCAATTCCTATGAGCTGGGGTAAATTTTCCCATTAAAGTTTATTCACTAATGGCTGATAAAGCAACACGGAGCTTATAAAATCATTTGCTGTGAAATTTCAGCAAGGAAATAGCTGTCTCCTTTGCCCCAAGATATCATTGATTTCAGGGAAGTGGAAGGATTGCAGGTGGAGATGGCAACAGTGGTGGTTTCCTACTGTTTTTTAACAACAGTCTTTTTTCCCCTTCTTCCATTTTACCAACAGACAAACGCAACATTAATTTCTCTAATTTTTTTTTTTAAAATCATACTTAGATATTACCATCTCTTCTTCTGCTTTGGTTTCCCAGAAGAAAAAGGTGCTTCAAAATAATGTTCTTCTGTGTATTTCGCTGTATCATGATTTCATACTCAGTATTCCAGGATTGGGAGTTGTTTT
This sequence comes from Haliaeetus albicilla, assembly GCF_947461875.1. Taxonomy (NCBI): domain Eukaryota; kingdom Metazoa; phylum Chordata; class Aves; order Accipitriformes; family Accipitridae; genus Haliaeetus; species Haliaeetus albicilla. The sequence continues at coordinate 35,950,080 of NC_091492.1, forward strand.
GGCTTCTCCTTTCATTATTGTCCCTCTATATAATTGAACCAGTCAGAGCGTCAGTGATTTAAGCAGAGCTCTAACAACTCATATCCTGATGTGTGAATCTTGGCTTATTACTTGAGTGTGGCTTCTTGAACTCCTAAGGAAGCAGAGTGTTTATTTTCAAATGTGCATGCCAGTAATGAAGCAATCCTATATTTTGCAATAACTAATGAGTGTATCTGGAGAGAGTCCAAACCTTGGAAACTGTCAGTTTTTAAGCTGTCTTGTTACACTAAAGTTTAGGAAATACCTTGTCCCTTCAAGGGGTCTTACTGTGCTGTATTATGTATTTCTGTAATGAAGAGATAATTATGACCTTAATTCTAGCTTGAAGAAGGATAACAAACTTTACCATCAGAATTTTCACCTCTAATTTGGATCTTACTGCAAGTTTTCTCAGTGTCCTTAAGAAGGTGAAAACAGGTTTCTCTTGAATAGCCGTTTTCATTAGTTTACATTCTGCTGCTTATCCTGTCTGCACAGGGAAATCTAAGATGACTAGTAAAGGTTCCCCGATTGTCTTTCCACATAAGGAAAGTGATGCTCACAAAATTTTGATGGATCGATCCATTCATCAAAATATCCACACCCAGAATGATGAAATGATAATAAATATTGGGTGTCAAGCTAAGAATGTGAAATTATCCCCCAGTAAATGTTTTTAATAAGTTACTTTTTCTTAAGAGCTTTGGGTTTGCTGTGTGAACTTTCAAGGGGAAGAAAAAGATCACCAAATATTGAGTTCGTTCAAGCTGGATACTTTGACATAAAATCATATCATTATTTCTTTCTTCATTAGCTTCTTACTTTCACAAGTTAAAGAAGAGCAACCCATTTTTTAGTCCCCAGCAATGGCAACTTGTAACAGTGCTTGTTTTTAACAGGGTCTGCTACTTGTGATGTACTTTGTAACCTGTACTTTCTTCAAAGGCAACTGATAGAAAGAAGGGACCTGTTACAATAATGGAAAACAAACACATTCTTAACCCTTTCCTTAGTGTTGAATTACTGCTTCTACTGAATAGGAAAATTATCTGTAACTTTGAGGGGATCAGGACTGAATACCCAGTACCTATGTGTAAATTAAAGCGTCATACAGATTTAGTGGGCAGGGACAGGGTAAGTGACTGACCCAACAGCCGCACTGGTGCGGCACCAGAAATGGTAGGGCTTTGCTTCCTGTAGTTCCTCCGCTGACACGGGGCCTGGGTGCAAAGCACGACCCTGGTGTTTTCATGGCAGGGTGTAATTGATAGATAAATTGATACTGTAAGTAATATGGAACTACTGAAACTAGGTCAAGCTGCTGGTTTGTCTGTGATACAGGAGACTTCTATTTATCCTTTAGAAAGGGATTTATAATGGGATTCTCTGCATGTTTGTGCATATTGAAGGAGAAGCAAATCATGGGCTGCAGGGTTTGATCAAGCTGGGACAGAACAGTGATTTTTAAAAGGCAGTGCTGGCAGAAGCGGTGAAAATTTTATGAATGCACAAGTAACCTCATGTCACACAGGGATTATTCCTTTAATGTATTTATGCCTTTATCAAGGATGGAATGGCTTTGTTGCCTAGCTATATAGCATTAACTTGCTACTATCTGAGAAATAATACCCATTAGTAGCTTCTGACTTATGCATTTATTTCCCATGTTCCTTATCTAGTGTAAGTTGATATAAATCCTTCTCCCGCCAAATCAGAACATGGATGAGTTTCCTCTGGCAAAAACTGATACTGCAGCTTGTCCTTTAGCTCTCAGGTCTCACGGGTTTAACATCAGTGGTTTGACCTCTTCCTGTTCAAAGGATAACGTGAGCATTGCTATCTGTTGAGATGCATGATGACAGAGTAATCATACTTTGTACTGAAGATTACTATGCTTTTGGCAGTCACAGATAAACTCAGCCTCACAAACTGAGCATAATGACATTATGTATTACTGGTTTCTATTTAAGAAAAAAAAAGGGGGGGGGCAATAGTAGAGGTAAATGTGCCTGTGGTCAGAGCTAGGGGTAGAACTTGACTTTGTGTTGCATATGCTAACCCCTGTGCTGTCCTGTCTTGTGTTTTGCTGGAGTAGCAGATGTCCTGGAGAATTAGGGATCGCTGTCATGGGCCTGATGGCAAGAGTCCAATCTGTTCTTTGACATGGAGGCTTTGCCTCTCTTACATCTCCATATGTGTGTTTTCCTGCCCAGGGTTTTCATGGAAATGACTGCTAGACATTAAGATGAGTGAACCTCCTCAAGGTCACTTTCTTCTGGGACTAGGTAGCATTTAACCACTACTCTTGCAACTGGTCACTAGTAGAGTCTTCATAAAACTACGTGGTGAAAAACATACGGATTACAGAGCTGAGAATCTTCACCCAGCAGGACCTATACATGCCAGTGAAACTGGAACTCAACATAAAGACTTTTAAGTACATATATTCCTTTCTTATATTTAAATTTGACTACCACATATCACATGTTTTCTCTCAGTAGTTTCATGGCCACTAAGAAGGTTCACTAAGTTTGGGGAGCTGTCTGTCCTGTATTGCTTGTACTGACTTAAGTAACACACATAAATCAGTTAGAAGGCAAGTAAAACTTTGACCTGTAATAAGCTCTGCACTTCAACAAATAACATTTCAAGACCTGAGCATTCTCAAATAGATTTGGAAGGATACAATACAGATCTTAAAATGCATGGTTGATTTAGTTTAAGCTGTGATATTAAAGATGGATAAAACCCAGAAATAAGCTCTCACTTTCAAGGGCATTATTTCCCAGTTCTAGGTCATTCGATGTGTTTGCCAGCATGCTGCAGGCTCTGAGAGCCGAGTAGCTGCTTACCTATAGGAACAGTTTTACTTTACCCGACCCAGTATTGCTGCTGATTGGTAGAGTAAAACCTGGCTTTCGACCACAACTTAGGGGCACAGAGACACTTAATGGCAAAACTGGAATATCTCCTTTCCATTGAAGCATAAGATTTGTCAAAGAATACTGTACGGTTTTACCACATTAGTTCAAACTGTCTCTTTATCACCTGGTTTCTCTATGGGAAATCAGAAATCCGTCATAGCACCAAAGCATTTCATTTTAAGGCAGTCTGTAGGTCTCTTGAGCAGATGGGAGAAACTTGGTTTGAATTAAAACCGTACTGTGAAAGGTGGTCGTTGTCCTGCTCTGTGTTTCCTGCATTTACTTAGGATGTTTAGGAGAAGAGGGAAAGGACTTGATATTTTAAGTCGTCATCCTGGGAATGTAATCACTGGGGTGTTTCTTTCTTGAAGGGAGCTGTACTCCACAGTTCATCAAATAATTAAAATTAGTCCTCAAAATGCTGACCATCACATAACTAACTATTCCTGTCTCAGCCATGCAAGGAATACAGATTCCTTTCTGCCAGCACCCCTTCTTCCCTTTCACTTGCCCTTCCTGTGTGTCATGCTCTGCAGCAGTGTGTCATTACTGAGATCTCAGTACGTTGCTGAGAAGATAAAGGGATTCTGGAAAACCTGGGGGAAAATGCCCAGGGACGAGAAATGGTATGGCACTTAGTAGGTTACAGTAGTAAGTAGATTACGTGATGGGTCATTTGCTGTGAAGTACCTACTGCAGTCCGTCCCCTACTGGGGTCCCAGTTAAGTCTTTACAATGAGGCTTTTGGAGATCTTAACCGGTGTGTAAACCTTGTGCTGGTTCTCTGCATGCAGCTGTAGTTAATCCTGAAAGTGTATTCCAGATTGTTCTTCTCATCAGAAATGCAGGGAGAAAGCAATTTTGTGGGAAGATTGGAGAAGGCTCTGCATTCCCACGCGTGACAGCAGCCCTGCGGTTTCGGGGCTGTGTGGGGAAGGAAGAAGGGTGGTGGCTGGGGGGAGGTTTAGGAGAGCAGCAGCAAAGTTAAATCACTTCAGCTCTGCTTAGGGCTGTAGCTAAAACTTTCAGAGATTTGAAGTTCGTATGACCAATCTGAGAGACTCCTCTGCCAAATTATGTGATGAAAACCAGAACAGATGATGTCAAGGCTCTCTTACAGATGTCCTCTGCACAACCACCGCTGCTCTTGGATTGATCATAAGGAATTAAAGAGCCTTCACAGCGGCTAAGTAGGGGTGTGCGTCTTTCATAGTACCACGAGCTGCTTACATGGTTTATGTTTCCATGGTATATCAGGAACAAAGAAGCTCGGGTACAAAGCCTGTTTGAAAATTGATCCTCAGTGAAATGGGAATTTACAAATGTGGCATGTTCTTCTCAAAAATAAAATTGAGCTTTACCCTTATTACTATTAAAAGTATAAAGCTTTAATTATGCCCTAAATCCACTCCTTTAGCTGGGGGGCTCACATGATTAGCGGCGAGAAAAAAAAAAGGCATCTGGAGAGGCTGTGTGGTGCCATGTTTTCCCATATGTGAAATTTTATACAGTACAAATTATTAAACACCAAACCTCCGGAGAAAGATTGTAATGAAAAATTTAGCACTCCCCCATCAGGCTGAGACTAATTTGCCTTCTGACTAGAACTGAAAGAATGGAGGGCTGTGCTGGGGGTAATCCTCGCTGAGTAGCTGGCAGGAGGAAACAAGTAGTATTATAGTGCAACAGGAGCAGCAGTGTGACACTTCTGTGGATAGAGAGACAGTTAAGGTAAAAATAAAGACAAAATAAATCACCATTTTCAGTCAAGGTCTGTGGGAGCATATCCTGTTCTTTCTCTTTTGATTTTGTCCTCAAGCTCCCAATTTTCATCTTGCAACGCTTCTTTGTAATAAAGATGTACAGCAGAGAGGAGAGAGGAGCCCTGGAACGGATGCCGTCTGGCTTGTGCGTTGGGCGGTCCTCTCTTGTCCATGCACGTGGACATGCGTGCATCTTCTCTTTCACATGGTCTTGCACCTTCCCCCTACTCCTCTGCCGCTCGCACCTATTCCCTTGCTTGGAGCACGCTGCCCGCAGCACACAGCTCTCAGACCCTGAAACGTTCAGCCGTGCACAGTCTGGGGCTTCGGCTGTGGGAGCACAGGTAGCTGCTCGGGAGCCCGGATTGCACCAAACGCTGGCACGGCTGGGCCGTGGGATCCCACCTTCTCAGCCTCCTGCACTCTGAGCGCAGAAACACAGGAGATGGGGCAGTTTCTGGCATGTGAGAGCTGCGCTTTAAGTATCTGCACGGATGGGGTGCTCTTCTGAAATACACCATCGAGCCACGGCTGAGAGGAGCGTCAGATCCATGCTACTGCTCAAATCCATGCTACTGCTTGTCCTGACTACAGCGGTGCACTCAGTAGTGGCGGCAGGGACTGTTCCCCAGGAGATTGTCTTGGGGTTTGTAGAAATATGCAGCAAATGGTGGAATGTGCTTCTACCTGGTTTACATTTTTGTTTGTCGATGAACATTAGTTACCATTTTCTTTACAATTGTTTATGAAGAGTTGTCCATCCCCCCGGCCCCCTTTTTCTTCTGTCTTTCTTTCTTTTCTCTTTTTCTTTTAAGTTTGTCCCTGCAGAATTTTGCAGGCACGTATCAGCTTGATAGGTCAAGTAAAAGGATGCTAAAGCTAGCCTGATGTGACTGGAGGCACCCACTGTGCGATTCTCTGTGATTAACTGTTGTTACATTGTGATAGGTGCTTATTACAATTAAATTCTTCCTTGCCAGAGCAGCCTGCATCATTGCGATTGTCACTGTGGGAGAACTGATGCTGTTGCACCAAATAAGGCTGGGTACTGTGAGGGCACTTGCTTTTTCTGGCCTTTTTTTTTTTTCATGTTTCCTGCTAACAAAAGAAAAACCCCGTGTGACCCCATTTGAAGTTTATAATGTCTTGTCATAGCTGGCACATGATTTTAACAACAGAGTAGTAGCTTTGTCATGTGCAGTGTGTCCACTGGCTCAGAAAGCCCCTGAATCCCCAAATTCCTGGAAGAAGACCTTTCCTCACCATCCATAAGTTCATATTTGCCCCTAAAAGCCAGGGATCAGTTTTGTCTGGATGCTTCAGAAGGAAAGGGCTGTAGGCACAGAAAACCCTCTCCCCATTGAGTCAATCTAAAATCTAGATTTTTGCAGTCTAAGTCCAAGAAAACTCAGCACCGGCAGATTGCTCTTGGCCCCTGCCTGGCAGGGTGTTGATTAATAATTTGAACCTGCAAAGCCTCTTTCAACTTCTGTGAAATCTAAATTGTCCATCTGAGGCTTGCTTCTTTCAAAACAATTCTACTGCGATTTTCACTGCTAGCATAATTCTTTGTAAAATAGATAACCCTGTCAGTGGCAAAGCTGTGCCGCACACCTGGAAGGCAGCACAGCTGCCTGAGTGCTGGCGTACAAATGTGGAGAGCAGGCGATAACTGGAGAAGATCAGAATTTAAACTGAGTTCAGTTCAGATATATCCAGCTATGTTCCGTTTTCTTTGCACTGTACCATATATATTCGTCTGTTTCAGGAGATGGTTTGTTTGGTTTTTTTTTTTAAGGCTGAAATTTGAGGTAGAACATGAGAGATAGGACTCTTGATGCCTTCAGGAGTCAAGGTACCTGAGGCACTTCAGAAAAATCTCAGATTTAGGACTCACCAGAAAGTAATGGTGCAGCCACTTATTCAAGCAAGTCACTGTTTTTATCCAGCTCCTGCCGCTGCATTTTGCCGTGGGCAGAAGGAGCTGGGTTTCGGGGGTAAAACAGCAGAGGTTTCTGTGAGATGAGTTATGGGCTTTTCCACAGGTGGGCTGTGAGGTGGGAGCATATGCTGGTCCTGCTAGGTGGATGGTTTTTTAGGAAGGACAATACCAAATGTTGACAAATGTGGCATAGTTTGTGAACTTACCTTGCTATGAGATGCTTTCATGTTTTATGCTTAACTCTTCTGTTTCCATTTTGGCTCCTTTTTTTGTGGTTTCAGGAAAGGGATATAATTTTACTCTTGCATCAGTGCAAATCCATAGTAATTCTATTAATGAAAGAAAAAAAAAACACCTGGTTTTAGAAACCGTGAGAAAGAGAGTCACCTCTGGTGTTTTTGAAAAAGGACCTTGTTTGGCCAGTAATTCAATATTGCTCTATCATCTTAATAATGAGAGTTCTGCTCATAATGGCAGCACATTACAAAAAAGGCTGTACAGTTTAAACATGTTGTAAATCCAACTAATAAGTATAAAGTGATTTTTAAGGGGAAAAAATGTGCACAAAACTAGTCTTTTACCATATGTTTCAACTCTACCAGAAACCTTACTTGAATGGTATTTCAGCGTGCTTTACCTATTGTGTTGCAAACTTTTTCAGACTCTGTCAAGTTGTACTAAAGCTTTTAAAATACAGATGGTGGTAAAATCCCCAGTGGAAAACAGACTTCTATTTCAAACTTCAGTTCTGTTTTTTTCTCTTCTAGTTCATAGCAGATTTTGACAGATCAGAAGAAATATTCACAGCTTGATGCAGCTGGATTCTTCTTTGGCATGAGCAGAAACATCTGGCCCGAAAACAGTGCATTTTACCAAAGGGCCAAAATACATGCACATGCATCTGTTGTGCTAATATATTTTCCTGTGAACTCAGATGTTAATTGCTTTGTTCTGCCGAGACAACAGTGTTGGTTCAGTGAGTAGGATTGTTTCCTTTAGCCCTCTGTTAATGGTTTCCTTTAGCGGTAATATTGTTTTAAATAGGAAACTGTCAGGTACATTGTGAATAGCAGTAAGGCTAAGTGTTTGGAGCAAGAATATTTATAGTGCAATGGTATCTAGACATGTACTGTTAAACAGAACTTGCATGTCAACTGAGGCAACTATTAGCAGAAAAGCTCCATGTGAGACCAGTTTTACATCTCTAGGAGACATGTTTAATTTTTGCATCATAGTTTTAGAGGCTTTTGCCATTCCCACTTGAGGACTTCTAGTGTCCTCTTGCTGCTCATTCACAGGTAGCAACAAGGGAACATTAAAGGTCTGAATAATTACCTCGTTATCTAGTTCTACCCATAGTTCTGCCCTGGTGAATTTTTTTTATTTTGGGCTTTGTTCCTTCTCCCACGCTTGCTCTTACAGAAAGAGCTACAGTTCAGAGAAGTCCTTTTGCTGAGCTTTAGTCTCTGGATTGAGCTTTCAGTTTTGTCGCCCCTGGTTATAGCAGTCCTGGGCCCCACTGCTGCTTGTAAAGATCCCGTGGTGTGACAGACCTCAGTCATTTCCCAAATCTGTATCCAAGGTAGTTCAAAGCCTCCTGCCTTTGGGCAGCATTCAGACACAGGTCTTTCTGCCCAAAGTAAAACCTCACTGTCCCATGTATCAAGAGCGGTCCTGAATCCCATCATATCTTCCCAGTAGCAAAGGCATGTTCCTTCACCCCTTGTTCACAAAACCTTCCTATCTGATGGCTTCATTATTTCACACTGTATCTCTGTGCCTCTTTGTACTAAAATATTTCCTGTGGAGGTGTGGGGTTTCCACGCAGTATCCAAGAAAACAGCAATTTTTTTTTTTTTTTTTGCTTTCTCAGCAAGCTCTACTCTGTTAACGTTATACTTTCTGAGAAATATTTACTTACACATCATCAAGGGAGAATGATCTTGTGGTTGAGATGCAAGATGGTTGCTATTAAAAGCTGCAGTGCTTTTAGCCATCCAATTTTCTCTATAGTTGTAGTCCTAGACTTATCCCAGGTCCATTGCTTGACGTTCCCAAAGTCATCTGATCTTTTCATTCCGTCTGAGAAGGGACAATACTACCCACTGTGCATCCTTACTGTTTAAACTTGATGGGTATTTGCAGAGTATTTGGAGATGCTCTCAGGAAATATTAGTAGGATCATTAATAAGTGCATCTTGCTATTACTGCATTATCCTCTAAGGTGCTGTTTGTATAACTCCAGACTTTCCCAGTGAACAAGTAGAGAAAACAGATGCTTATTACTGTTTAAAATACTTTTCTGCACCAAATGTGACAAGGAAGATAAGCATTTCCTGCAGCTAAGACCATTCTTATGGGAAGGACTGCAGCAGTCCTTCCAATAAGTTAACTGGGCTGTTACTTTAATTTTGCTTTAAAAGCTGCTTGTTCCAGTTCAAGTTTGATTCATAACTTAGCCTGAACAAAACTAAGGTTTGGCTTAAAGCTTGTTAGGCATGCTATACACCATTTACAGCAGTTTAAATCAGCTTCAAATCAGGATTTTAGTTAAACTAGTGGACTTTTTTATTTTGGTGCTTGATAAGCCTTTATGCCCTCTGTGAAACGATGCAGGCGCAATGGCTGGCAATCGCTGGGCCTGTCTTAGGCGGGTTTCCCCTCCTCTGAACCCAGCTCATCCCCAAGCACAGCCTGACTCCTTTCTGAAAGGCAGCAGCGCAGCTTTGCCCTCCAGAATCAGTGAGGAGAGGATGTCTCCCCTCACAGGGAGCAATTCCGACCGGCAGGATAACCTTCAGTAGATGGTGTACCTGTCTCACGGTTACTTCTGCAGTTTGCCCTTTCAGCTGTGTCAGGATGCAGTTTACGCATTTGGAGGATCACGGCCTTCCAGCTGCAGGGAGAGGATTAATCTTCAGCAGGGTCTGCTAGTGTGGGGGTTTTTTTCCTTCTGTTTTTTTGTCTGTAACCATCACAAGAAGAATAATGTGAGCCAAACAGTTTGGGGTTGGATTTTGGAGGCATATAAGTCAGGAAGAGCACTCAGAACAAGGACACTTGAGTTAGCTTCTCTGTCATGACAGAAAACACAGTATGAAATCCAGATCCTGTTTTTCGCTCAAAGCTACAGTGTTTCAGCCAGTCCTTTTGTGTCTGAGAAATTTTAAAAACTACGGTTGTAGGGAATATACAGTTAGCGCCAAGCCGCTCTTGTGCTGCGTATCGTGAGAGTACAGTATAGGCCAACAAGAAGCACTTTCCTCCGCCAGAAATTGATGTAGTCTGTGTCATGTAGGAAGAAGGCAGGGCAGGCTCCCAGTCCATCTTTACTGAGCTTTCTGTGCGTTCTTTACTTCCTTGCATCTTTGGGTAATGCACTGTGTCCCTAACCCCTAACCCTAACCCCTAACCCTAACCCTATGGTCCCAGTCCATCTTTACTGAGCTTTCTGTGCATTCTTTACTTCCTTGCATCTTTGGGTAATGCACTGTGTCCCTTGATGATAGCAAGTGTCAAGCAGCTATTTCGCAGAGCTCTGGGCTTAGCCTAACAGCAGTGCTGCCTTCTAAAGAGCTGCTTCCTGTTCCTCAGCTGTGAATGTTAATCTCAAAGTTCAGTGATCATTAGCTAAAATAATTGTCACCCCTTTTTAGTTATTCAGGGCTGAAAATTACCAAAGGGCTTCACCTTAGTTGCTTTGGCTGTAATTATTCTTAGATTTTTGTTTTCTTCAGGATGTCAAACAGCAAACAGGATGTCCCCTGGGCATTTAGAGGAAATTGGTTCTGTGTTTCTTTGTGGAGCTGGCTGTGCTTGCTCTGGTAGTTATAACACTGTTTTCTCAAATCAAAAACTTGCAGTGGTAGTGTAGGATCTCATGGCCTTACTGAAAGTTTCCTTGACAACACTAATGTCTTGACTGATCACAGCGGGTGATCACAACCAGACAGCAATGATGTTTCAGATTGCCTCTGCTTCGAGTGCAGAGCCAGGAGCCTGCTTTCCAGACCTGCAGAGGTGTAAGGTTTGCTCTGATTTTTGCCAGGGTGGCTTGGTTCATCTGCTAGTGCAGTGGGCCTGAAGAAAATGGCTCTGGTTCTCGTTGGGACTTAACTGAAGGAGCTGTGGTTAGCTTTCCGCTGAGCTGTGGTTAGCTTTCCATTGCCTGTGGGTGACGAGGGACAGTTGGCTGGGGGACGAAGACCTCTGCCAGGGAAAGGACAGGTCCCAGGGAGTCTAGACAGAGTGCAGGTAGGGGCTTGGTGGAGTTTGAGTTAGCAATAAAAGCAAATTGTAGGTCTGACTAGAACAAGGTAGAAGTTGGAATAAAAATATTCATGGTGGTGTGCGTGGGCGTTGTCTCTGCTTTGCTAAATTTGCATCATACCACAGCTCGTGCCAACCATCCGTCAGTGCCTTCTGCACTGAAGTGGTGGTTCTCTTGCCTTTAATGCCACCTTTTCCCCCAGCTGCTGCTACGCTGGAGCCTTGCTCCGAGGTTTTACAGGATCTTCAGATATAAGAGGGACGTGATTGTGGGCTGGTTTGTGGAATGGCTGAAAACATGCAATATTAGGCCTGATCCTGTGTATGTGGAAGACTGTTTGCCTTCTCCTGCGATTTAAACAATGCCACTGTATCTTAACTTTATGCCGGTGCTGGGTAAAAAACCTGGTTGTGTCTCTCTTCGGCGTTCGTTTCTGCTACATGTGAGTTCCCTGTTCAGATGAACTGAGGCCAGGGTGTGACCATACTGCTGAGGGTAGGGTACAAGCTCACGGCTGTGGCTCTGTCTGTTCAGCACTGTGATCTTTGACAGCAGTTTCTGCAAAATTCATCATTCCCTGGGCAGCCTTTGTATTTATTTATTTACTTTGTTTCTTTTCTTTTTTCACTTTAGTTTATTAGTTGCACATGTGGCTTTATCTGGAAAAAATTGCATGCAATTTATGCATGCCTACAGTAGCATATGTTTTATATATTGGGTTTATAGGGATGGTACTGATTCCTGAATTAATTTGAACAGCAAATTGTTGTTGTATCTGCACGCAGTATGTCGTTTCTTTTTTTAACATGTATTATATGACACACATCTGCTGGTGTTTTAATTGTGTTATTGTGGTGCCTCAGAGTCCTAGTAATGAATTTGAAACCCTACTGTACTAAGCATGGGTTTTTCACATGGGACACTTGGAGGGTTTGAGTGAATTGTTGAGTGAGAATGTGGAAGCTTTTGTCCCTGCCTTGAACTACGGACACAGGGTTTGCAGGCTGCCATTACAAAATCCTCCTTCACTGTTGATCAGCATCACGATGGTAACTTTTGTTCCCAGCTCTAAGTAAGGAGAGATCGGCGGTGCATCAGACCTGGATAGTTGCTGGCAAGTTCTGCTTTTTCTAATGGCAGTTTGATTGATCTCTGTGGTCCACATAAGAAGGACCTGGAACAATTCAGAACAACTATCCAAGTTTGTACCATAGGTTAGACTGTAGCTGCCATGGGTTGTCAGTTCAGAAGAGCTTTGCTTTGCTATCTTAATGGGGAGGCTGTAGACCAAGCCAGCCTTCCTAAATCATCCCTGTCAATGCTGTATCCAAGAGAAAGTGGCCTCTCTTCCCTTGCTCAGGGATCGGGTTAGTTCCCTTTGGTTGTAGCATTATGCTGGAAGATCATATGGAGGTGCTTGTCCACTGTGACCCTCCCAGCTTTTCCCGAGCAGCTCTCTTCAGCAGCCTAGTCTCTCCTCTATAGTAGCTGCAGGCAGCTGCCTTCATTCCTCATAATCGTAGCGCAGCTCTGCTTTGGGATATGTTTTTTCTAATGAGGTGTGTTTTTCAAGGAATCCAAGCTGCTGCCTAAAACTGCCTTCCCTTCCTCTTCCTTATTTATTTCTAAACAGGTATTGTTGGCATCTATTAATTTTATCTGCAGTGGCTTTGATAATATTTTTCTCAGATATTGATGGAACTATTGAAAATCCTTTTACCTTCTGTAGCAAACATTAATGATTATTTATTGACACTACTTTTTGAGAACTTAGCCGATATGTTCCCTGCTTAAAATATGTTTTATTTCTATAGCACTAATTTTTACCAGAATGTCTTGCAATGTGAGTGCATCAAGAATCCTAAATGTATCACATTTATCCAGTTCTCTTTTCAGCCGAACTTATGAAAGAAGTGAAACCGAGTTTATTCAAGAAGAGTAATTTTCCAGAAAACCTTGTTGACTGAAACAGTTTAATCCAGTCAATTGAATGCAGTACTGGGGTTTTTTTTTCTTCTTTTTTCTGTTCAAGCCTGGTATCATGGCAATGTGCCTATAGCTGCCCAGCCAGTCCTGGCTGGTCCTTTGAAATATTTCTCCAATACTTGTCTTTTTTCAGTTTTCTCTTCTCAGTGCCTATTCCAAGATCTATTAAAACATCTGTGTGCACATGATCTCCTATTCTAGGGCTTGTGCAACAGGTCTGGACTTTGTTCTTAGCAAATGTTGTCTAGTATCTTCCTTTTGTTATCAGAGACTGAGGAATTAGTCTGTTTTCTTCCCAAGGATAAAGCAGAACTGCACTGAATGTTTTGCCTGTCTGACATCATTAGTAATATGTTTACCTTGTGTTTTGGGATCCTCTCTTACTAATATCACTTTAAAAGGTTATCATCACCCTTTGTCTTTAATTCAAAACCCTTGCTTCTGGTGGGTAATATTCCTAGAAGAGAAATACCATAGTATACAGAGAGATTTTTTTTTTGGTTGAATTTCCTAATGTATTTTCAAATATCTCCTGCAGCTTTGGACAATTTAATATGTATATTAAATCTACTTTTGCTTTGAACGTCACAGCTGTTGATATTAGCCGTTAATAGACGGTGTCTGTATGCATAGATGGCAGCAATGTTAAAGCTGTCAATTCTGATTGCCTCCTACATGGTGTTTAAAAGCGTTGTGTAAACTCAGCCTGATTTAGTCCATTGGCTCCAGCTGAACACAGCTCTCTCCTTGCTAAATGGATGCTTAGTCAATCATACCTCTGTCCTGCTCGGAGTTACTTCCCTTACAGTGATCCTTTTGATATGGTCAGCTGTACAGGTGTTGGTAACACTTGATGCATCTGTTGTAAGAGTCCTGAGCTGATCTTTAGTGTATCCATTTCTTTCCCATCACCAAAAAAATGTGTAAAAACAACTTCTCATTTGATGCATATTGGATGGCATTTTATAACTGAGAATCACAGGTCTGAATCACCTTAATGTGAAACTTGAAGCTACAAATCTTATTTTGTGACTTGCTCAGAGGCTTTCGGCTCTCTCGTGGAGTATTTATTGGATGCTATTCCTTTAGACTTGTCACTAAATTAAAGTGTAGTTAGGGCATCCGATTCTGCCTGAGCATTACAGCTGGTGCAGTAATTATTAGGTGCTGCTTTTTCGCTGGTGGTGATTATGTCTGTCCCTTGTGCAGCTACAGTTTCATTGTCATTTCTCAGCTTTACAGGCTGCTTCTCTTCAGTCACCAAGTAGTGTGTGTCTTTTTTTTTTTTTTGTGCCTACAGATGCCTTCATTTGTTTATAAACACAGACTAAGGTGCCCCAGTAAGTATGTGATTTCTCAGGGTTTTCTTCACTGAGGGAATGCAGGGAGTCCTGACTTTTTTCTCTGGCAATTGCTTATAGTTTGCCTTTGCAACAGGACCTGATAAATGGTCGCTGGTGGTGGCACTGTTTTGTTATGTGTCATGCTGGTTTTGTGCTGTAGCCCATGAATCTCAAAACTGCAAAACTCGTGTGGTGCGTTGATGCTGGCTGGACACCAGGTACCCACCAAAGCCACTCTGTCACTCGCCCTCCTCAGCTGGACAAGGGAGAGAAAATATAAAGAAAGACTCGTGGGTCCAGATAAGGACAGGGAGAGGTCATTTACCAATTACTGTTATGTCAGAGTAGGATAATGAGAAAATAAACACAAATCTTAAAACACCTTCTCCCCCCTCCCCCCTTCTTCCCGTGCTTTACTCCCGAATTCTCTACCTCCTCCTCCCCCCGAGTAGTGCAGGGGGATGGGGAATGGGGGTTGGGGTCAGTTCATCACACGTTGTTTCTGCTGCTCCTTCCTCCCCAGGGGCAGGACTCCTCACACTCTTCCCCTGCACCAGCATGGGATCCCTTCCACGGGAGACAGTTCTCCACGAACTTCTCCGATGTGAGTCCTTCCTATGGGCTGCAGTCCTTCAGGCACAGACTGCTCCAGCGTGGGCCCCCCGTGGGGTCACAAGTCCTGCCAGAAAACCTGCTCCAGCGTGGGCTCCTCTCTCCACGGGGCCACAGGTCCTGCCAGGAGCCTGCTCCAGTGCAGGCTTCCCACGGGGTCACAGCCTCCTTCGGGCATCCCCCTGCTCTGGCGTGGGGTCCTCCCCGGGCTGCAGGTGGAGATCTGCTCCACCGTGGACCTCCCTGGGCTGCAGGGGGACAGCCTGCCTCACCATGGTCTTCCCCATGGGCTGCAGGGGAATCTCTGCTCCAGTGCCTGGAGCACCTCCTCCCCTCCTTCTGCACTGACCTGGGGGTCTGCAGAGCTGGTTCTCTTACATATTCTCACTCCTCTCTCCTGCTGCAACTGCTGTTGGGCAGCTTTTTTTTCCCCCCTCTTAACTCTGTTCTCCCAGAGGCGCTACCACTGTCGCTGATGGGCTCGGCCTTGGCCAGCGGCGGGTCCGTCTTGGAGCTGGCTGGCACTGGCTCTCCTGGACATCGGGGAAGCTTCTAGCAGCTTCTCTCAGAAGTCACCCCTGTAGCTTCCCCGCTAGCAAAACCTTGCCACGCAAACCCAATACATTACCCCTTTATCGCCTTGCCTGCCTCTCCAGAGGGCCCCAAGGGCTCGTAGGTGCCGTCTGTGTACCCTGTTGTGGAAGGCAGGTTTTAGCTAAATTGGTTAGGAATGCTATTTACCCTTCACCAGTCAAAGTCTCACTCCTGCACACACGCTAGCTAACTGTAACCTAAGCAGGTCTACACTGACACAGTTTATCATTGACGTATGTCGAACCCAGATTTTCCCAGCTGTCTCCTACCATCTGCCAAGTACGGCTGGGGGCAGGCAGAGTGCAGTTTGCTATGCAGGCCTGATGGCAGCTGTAAAATCGAGCAGTTTTGCCTGCTTAAGCACCAGCTCTTTTCCAAAATAAGCATTAGCTCTTGCATCTCAGCAAGCCTCCCGATCCTGAGAGCGTAGGCCATCGTGGGGAAGTGGTGCCGGCTCTGCTCCACAGCCGAGGCCACCTGCCAGCCCAGAAGCTGTGAAAAATCTTTGCGGCGGTTCCAGCGCATCGGCTGAGCTGCAGAAAAGCCAACCCCACTCCTCCTTACAGCCTTTCTGTGCTGGGGACTAGTGAAAAAGGCTTCTCCAGTCCCCAAAGGCACTGGCCCACTCTTTTGGCTGCACCTCTCAAAAATCGTGAGATCAAACGTAGTTTCTCTCTAGTTGGGTGTGGCACCAGACCTGGAGAGGTGTCTCTTAGGGAGCTAAAGCTAAGCTAGTTATAGGATGTTACTCTGGCTAATCAGAGCACCATATAACAATTCTTCCAGAAACTGCAAAGGCAATTGACTGCACCAAATGAGGTTGATTTTCATTTGTTTTTAAAAACAGAAGGTGATATTCATGTCTAGTTCAAGCATTATGATGCAAAGTCAGGTTATTAATGAGTAGTTAATGTTGCTCAAGTAGCTGAGAAACTAACGATAGCTTTTGAGTAGTTAGATTTTTCACTAATAATACTTTTTATTAAAGTAAGTTGTTGTACTTGCCTTCCTGTAGCAGCTGACTCTGACAGCCTCTAAGCACAGAAATCCTTTGCTAACATTAATTCAACCTCTCTGCATCCCAGAGAGAGGTAAAAATTAACCACCGTGTTATAGAATGCTCAACTGCAATACAAGTTAAGTAACTTATCCAGAGGAAGCAGGTAAGCCAGGATTAGAAACCAGAAGTCTGCATGCCAGTTAAATGTATAAATGCTAATCTTCTAAACATCATGTAACTTTCTGAATGAATGTTAAAAAAAAAAAAAAAAGGACAAATTTCCTTCAGTGTCATAACACTGCTGCTGTTTTCTTCTTCATCACAGGAAGTAAAAACGGACATGTCATATTTAAAATGAGTTATAGCCAAGATAGCCGATCACAACATCCACAGCAGCACCACCCAATTAGAAAAACTACTCTAATCTAACCTGATGCTACTGTCATTTTTTAAAATGAGTCCTACTTCAATCATAAAATCCTCAGACCATAACATTGCTTTCTACGCCATATGTCCTTATTTAGAGGAAAAAAAATGATTGCACCCTTAATTCAAAGGGAACGTTTCCCTCTGAGCCAGAACTCAATAAAATGTATCAAAAAAATTGTGGAAAAGGGCAAGCAAAGAAAATCAAATTGCAGCGTGTGAAACGATTTAAGGAGGGATCTGGGGAATACATAATCTCCAAACTGCCAAGTTAGAGCAAGTATAAAATATACAAACAAGCCTGATATTTTTCCCAGTTGATCTCATTATGAGGTATGCTTGGGATAGATAAATTTTGTTAGAATGCATTAAGGCTGGATTTTCAAGGAAACAAGTCAGAAGTAATGTATTTAGCTGATTCCACCTTGTTTTGATACATGGGTCTTTTCAGGTTTAAAGAAGTACATTTTTAAAGCCAAATGGTTTGTTTTGTTTCAAGCATTAAAACCAGAGGCAACTGGGTGACTGGTTTTTTTCCCCCCTTCTGGAAAACAGACGTTTATAATTTCGGTGTGCTCTTTAATCATTGGGGTAGAGCTCTGTGCAGTATGTTTCACTGCCACTTATTGTTGCCTGCTTAAAATACACTGAACTAGCCTTGAGTGCAATCCCTTAACAGACTGTTTCATCCACAAATAGTACTTTTTCCAAGTCTCCAATAAACTTTAATTAAATTGTCCATTTGTATTTATTAAGGCAGTTTACTGTCTCCTACTGCAGAAAGCTGCTACTGCTGATAGTCTACCAAGAGAAACACGAGTTTATCCGGGAGTTGATAATAAAATGCAAGCATATGTTAGTCCCAAAATGTTGTTTAAGTGTCATTTTCATGTTTGTTGGGAAGGGGACAGGCCATACAATTAGTTTTGATAAGTTTTTGGAACAGTTGCTCTTAACAATTCTTGTAGCAGTGGGGAATCATAATCTTTGTTAGCATGAAATGTTATATGCAGAAAATTTTTCTTCCTTAGACTGACCCTATAGAAAGAGTTGAATCCTTTGGCAGAACAGATGATAAAGTCATTACACACTGATGAGATGTAAAGTGGCTTTCAGCAGCATTAGTTTAGATAGATGAGCATGATAAGGTGGATTCATCCCTATCTCTGGTGATCTGAAAGCTTGGACCTAAACTCTGGGACTTGGATGCCTCTCCGCTGTACCTACTTATCTCCAAGTAGCTTCTGCCAAACTAGATTTGCCATGAAGTCAATAAAATCTAAATCTGAAGGTTGTGTTTGGTCTGTCCTTGCTCTCAAGACCAATGAAAGTTGATCTTCCAGAGATCTAAAAAGGAATTAAACTTTTTTCTCAAAAAATTAATGTGCTCCTGAAAGGAGGCAACTTGGCTCAGTGCTGCGTGGAGCGCTCTGCCCAGATCAGGGAGGGCTGCTTTGTTTTCGTGGGACCGTTCCTTGCTCCCAAGTGTAGCACAAAGTAGGTGGGTACCGCTCCTGCCGGTGCTTGTCCACTGGTGGATGTGAGGGGATTAGTGGATTAATAGACCCATCTGAGCCACCAGAGCAGGCATCTCTGAGATGAATATTTTAATTATGTCTCTCCCCAAGGGCGCTGCTTTCTGTCTTGCCTTCAGAGCAGCACGGAGGGAGGTTGCTGGGAATTTCTTTTCCCACCGTGTGTGTATGCAAGACCCGTTTTGTAAAAAGCAGACACAAACCCAAGCAATGGCAAGAGGTTTAAAATCAGACTGCTGTGACTTTAAGAGCGAGAAAAAAAACTGTTAAGGAAGGAAAATAAAAATCCCACAGCCTGTTGTAGCAGCTGTAGCTTCAGATCGTGTGGAAAATGAAGGCAGATGATTCAATTTGGCCTGTGCCCCGAGTACATTTCCAAATGCTTCTGTGTGTGCGCAAGATAATGAACAAATATATTGAGATGGCACAAGATCAGTCCGAGTTTGCCGCTGCGCAAGCCGTGGAGCTCCCAGTAGGAGCGCACTAGCTGTGCTGGGTTAATGGGGGTGAGGGTCGGGAAGCCCAGCACCTTTCAGAACAACTTAAGAAAAGAATTTGTCTCCTTTTGCCCCAGGCTCCCCGTGGCACTCAAACGGAGCCTGTGATAAATCGAAGTGTATTTATTAATAATGAGCAGGGGCAGCGTGCCTGTGATTTGAAAATAGGTGCGCCAAATAAAAATGTGCTTTCCTCTGACATCGGAAAAGCCTAAGTAAATGGAGAGCAGGCTGATCTATTATGATTAAAAAGCAGGGGCTGAGAGCCAGGGTAGTGGTAATGAAAAAGCCCTTTTAGGGAAGCAAGACCCGCTCTGCCCATTCATATATTCCTCCACCCCCGCCCCATAAGACGAAATAGGGAGGGGGAGGTTGGATGGGAGAGATGAAAAGGCAGCAGCAGTCCAGGATAGCAGAACTGGGCTTTAATGAGAGCTAGAGATATTACCGGAATGAGTTATGATATTTAATCATGTTACATGATGTCCAACAGTGCAAGGTTCATAATTCTTGGCTCCGAACCTGCCTTGGGACTGTCCGCAAGCACCTGCAGCATGCAAATTGATCAAGGCCTCACAAACCCGCTGTACTTTGCCCCTGGTCATTCCCTGCCAAGCCAGCGCGGTCTGCAACGCTGGCCTGCTCCCACGGAGCTGGAAACGGTGTCTTTCATGTTCTCAAACGCAAATCTGTAGTTTCTGGTCAAAACTGAACCGTAGCTATTGCGGATAGCTGGGATTACCTCCCACGAGCTTTTCTCTGTGGCGTGTGGTGTTTTCAGGTGTGTTATTTATCTTGCAGGAGGCTGTGTTGGTCTGGCTTTTTAAGCAGCCTTGGGTTTCATGAATGCTTTTGGAGAATTCTGTTAACTTCAGTGATGAAATAGGCTCTGCTGGAGTAAAACTTCGACACCTGTTTAATGTTTCAGTGAATACATACTGACGTGAACATCTTGCTGACTTAGGATTTGGATGAGGACAGGATTTGGCCTTTGGAAGAGAGAAATTGCCAAATAACTTCAGTTGTCCCCTCGTGCCTTTTTATATTGTTCCAGCTTAGCTGTCCTGAAGTGACACAGTAGTCAACCTGTGTTCAAGAAAAAATTCCCTCCCACCCCCCGAAACCTCAAGAGACGAGGCAGCACCTTTCCAAGACTCTCTCTTGCTGAGCTTTGGGCATTGGGGTTATTTTGAGACTTTTTGCTTCTCGGATGACTCCTAAAATATTTTGAGCAGACCTAAAGACAATGCGATCAAACATACTCCAATTTGGCCCGCATATGCTTCTACCTGCTGTTTCCCCAGTTTCTGTTTCGGCTCTGTTATGCTGACTGGAAAACACCGTCTGGCAGGGCCTGGAGAAGGGCCTTTGCTGCTGTCAAAGCAGAAAATAGCAGTGGGCTGCGTGGGTACTTTCAGACAGGCAAAGTCAACAAGCTGGAGAGGGGGCTCATTCCTAAACACAGCCTGTTAGTGATTTTAATGCTTTTCCATAACGTTGGTAGGGTGGCTTTATCCAAGTGGCAAGGCAGCTTCTCTCAGACGGCCCTCCCCTTCTCAAGCCTACATTTAGATGGGTTATTTGGCTCCTGTACCCGAGGTATTTAATAACGGTGGCTGGTGTTGCTCTAATGTCTGCGTAAGTCTCTGGCAACGTGTTGTACAAGAGGACATAGTGTGTTTTGCATACGAATTTGAGGAGTTGCATGTTTGGGTCTGTGCCGTGCCAAGGCGGTCGTGACGTCCCTGGGCTGGGAGCCCGCCTCGCCTCTGGCCCGCAGAGCCTTTGCAGGCTCTAAAAAGGTAGTAATCTTTTCAAAGGGAGAGGAATGCTAGCTTTATAGTAAAGCTCAATCAGGGAACATGTTCAGGAGGAATTTCTGCAACTCAAGCGAAAACACCTAGAGAAAATCACTAGAAATCAAGCAGCCAAGCCAGAAGCAACTTTGGGAAAGAAGCTTTTGACCAGTTTGCTAATACCCAGGTCTGCAGAGAGTGCCCGTGAAACCAATGCATCCATTTAGCAGAACAACTTGTCCTCCTAGTTGGGTCCTGCATGTGGCTCATTAGGGTAATTACTGATGAATTAAGGCAGCTTGGCTCAGCACTCTGGCTGCGGGTGTGCGGGCTCCCCTGCTGGCAGGCAGCAGGTGTAAATGAACAAGATCTGTCAAAAAGGCTGATGACCCTCTTAATTCACAGCAGCAAACTGGGGACAGAGGTAGTGCAGCAAGTTTAATAATTGATATTTACTTGGAAAGGTTAATGGCAGCAGTGATGCTTCTAATTTGCTTGCCCGTGCAAGACCTTGTCAGGTCAAATTGTCTCAATTTGTTACCGTGGGTGTAGGTGTAGTTTTCCTTTAATGAAATTTGGAGAAAAGAAACAGGTGGTGTTGGGAGCTGAGTGTAACTCAAGAAAAACAGCAAAAGGTTGGAGTCTGGTAACAGGTTGGGTGAGTCTGTGCTAACTTTAAACAGCTGGCAGGTTAGTCCTTTGAATAATTCTAGTGAACATTTGCACTTGGGAAGCTGAAAGGATTTGGAATGGTGGAATTTATTTTTCCTTCAATTTGCAGCTGTCTAGGAGTTGCGTAGGTCAAAAGTGTAATAATTTTGACAGGCTTTGATGTGTTCCTAGGTGGGAGTGCTAGGGTTATGGATCAGAAATCAGAAAGCTGTAGAATTCAATGGGTATTTCTGTACTGTATTTAGGGAAATTGTAATTCTGTACTGTACTAGTTAAGTGGTTCCTATTTCAGGGAGAAACAAAGCACATGCTGTATCTGGAAGCTTTGAAATTGGCAGGTCAGATACTTCACATCCAAAAGTTTCAGAAGAGCTGGCTGATGGCTGGGAACCAGTAGAGTTGGGTTTTGAGTAAGTGTAAGAAGATTCAGATGATGGAAGAAAGCTAGTGTGCCAGTGTTTTCAAAAGGCTGTAATTAATGGGGTATTACCATTTGTTCAATTGGCTTGGCATCAATCCTAGGCAAGATAATGGGATAGCTGAAATAATAATTGGTTAATAAAGACCTAAAAAAGAATAAAGTAAGTGAATGACAATCATTTTATGTACTTAGAAAAAAAATCTTGTCAAATTTAATTAATTACATGTGGGATTAAAAATTTAATGGATAATGGCCACAGTATTGGTATGGTATAGTTAGATATCTGTGCTTGATGCTGTTGGCTTTTTTATTAAGGAAACAGACAACGTGGATTCAACATGATGAATTTCAAGTGGATTATTTCCTGCCTTTATACTTGATGCTGGTAGTTGCGAATGCAGGCTCACTGTTGGTTGGAAATGCTTCTAGCAGATCCCAGCAGGGATTACCTCTCGTTGCTGTGTTGTTTGAACATTTTGATGTAGTAGCGAAGATGAAAAATCAGTCTTGATAAAAGTTTGCAGGTGGGCAACACTTTGGAAAGGTGGTTTACAGTGGCTGAGGCAGGACACTGATGCCGAGAGCAGTGGTTGTGTGATGAGGTGGCCGTGAGCAAATTTGTATTTCTGACACTTCGATGTGGCTAGGTCTAAAAGTCTTATCCTGAGAAAGAAAGTGTTATTGATGAGGTGTAAGGTGGCAGAAAGGCATGCAGAGTAAGGACTTTAATCAGAAATTTACTGTTGCTTGAACACGAGCATGATGGTTTCCCTGTCTTCTACTATACAAGCCTGTACGGGGCTGTGCACTCCAGGCTGGATGAGTACAAGAGCTCGTTCTCGGTATAGTATCCTGAATATTGTATTAAAATATTAATAGACTGTGGGGCACTTAGCTGGCAGCGATATCAAACATCCATGGGAGTGCAGTGATCAGTGTGCTCCCAGGGCTCAGGTTGCAGTGCCTGCGTTGTGGCAGCGTGCCCACCGAGCGTGGTTCCTTGTGCCGCAGCGGCAGGGCTGCTTGAACGCGCCGGGGTTACATGAGAGCACCGTGAGCAAACCCTGCTAGCTACTGAGACTGCAATGAAATAGGACAGAAAGAAACAAGGGGATTTTATTGCCATTAAAAGTACCAATTTGTACAAGCCGACATTTTAAATAGTGTAATTTAAATGGAACCAAACTGATATGACTAGAACCTATTAATAAATTAAACACTTCTTTCCACCCAATATTTCACAAGGGAATTAGCAGAATAATTTGTTAGTAAATGAGCCCAGGAATGAAGCTGTGAATGACATATCTATCCTATCCTTCTCCTCCCCCTGTAAAACTCTTTGCAGATGTAAGCAGAAAGTTGCTGTCATTTCAAACATTGGTGACTCTCACTTATGTACAAACACAAGCATAACTTCAAGTGAAGGAAGAAGGATGATTTAGTGGTTAGAGAACCAGCCTTGGCTGTAAGAGTTAATCATGCTCTACTTCAAATTTTGTGCATTATCTCAAGCAAGTTGTTTCAGGCCAGTATTCCTCCCAGTATTTGCGCACCTGGTATTTAGGCACCTGGCCGTCATGCCGGTACCAACCTTTCAGTGCAGTCATGGGGGGGTGGCCCCAAGGCACATCTCCGGACTAGGAACCGGAGACCTGGCCATTGGGTCAGCGGTGGCCCGGCAGCAAGCAGCAATACTGAAACGCCAGCGTCACAGCTGAGGTTTGCTGGTAGCAAAGAGCGAAGGGGGTTTGTCTGTCCGCTTACCCTCTCCTGTCAGGCCCTAGGACTTCGGCACAGCCGTGCCTGCTTCCAGGAGTGCTAAAAGCACCCCTTCCCTCGCATGTTAGTGAAAGGGAACATGCACACACATGGTCAAGCACAACTTCAGAGAAGCCCCGCGTGTTCAAAAGCATCCTCTCCACGGTGCCGTGGGTGTAGGAGTGAAACGTTGACTAAACCGCTGTCGGCAACCTCGGGAACAGGTGGCAGAGCAGTGCTTGAAAATCTCCTTTTTCCCCCTCCTTCTTCTCCCTCTAGATGAAGGTCCCTACAAGCAGAAGTGGCAGAAATAGCGAGGAAGACAGCATCAGGGAGGCCACAAGCTCTCAGCGGAGCAGCTCAAGGGACCGTCTCAGTGATGTAAGTACCATTCAGGAGAAAGCATCGCTTCATTGCTGCAATTCCCGCTGCTGACATGGCTTTTCATAAATCTTGCTGAACAAATGTTGGCATCCAGAGGTCACTGTGTAATAACTTTTTTTTATGTCATGATTGAGTGTTATGGCATAAGTGGTTGAGCTGCCTTGCAAACACTATAATCATGGTGCAAATAATATGATAAGCGAAAGATCAGAGATGGGAAAACAAAATGGAATTGTTATTCCTCGGGGAAAAATGGCTCTATGTTTTGTTTTGTTTTCTCAAAGAAGTTGTGTTAAAAAGCTTTTTACAGTATCTTTGGGTTTAGCTACTGCATATAATCACGTAGTTTGGGTGCAAAGTCAGTTCATCTAATTTTATGCTTCCTGCCTCCAAGATATGAAAGGTTTTTGGGGGAAAGCTGTCTTTCTCTCAGGAAATTCGATGGTACGTTGAGTGAAATGTTATGATAAAACAAAAGCAAACGGTGCCTTAGTGTGTAAACACACAAATGGGCTTTTGAGTCACCAAGAAATCAATGGCAGTGCTGGGATAATTTTATATGAAGGCTTTTTGTGTTAGCAATTAGCATTTTGCCTTCATTAAAACATGATTTTTTACTAATTAGGACCTTTCCCGTTAGGAGAGATTTAAATGAAGAACAATAATCAAACGCTGGCACAAGCATGTCTGAAATATTAAATTTGCCATTTCAATGGCAAGCCACAGAAATCCCAGAGCGAGTGGTTTTCATGTTGAGTTCTATTAATGTAAAATATGCTTCATAACTAAAACCTGTCACAGAAAACGGCTCACACCAGCTAAATTCAATTGGACAGTTAATTTAGCTTTAAAATTGAAAACACTACCTCCGCTTCAGGATGCAAAAGGAAGGGGGGGGAAGCCTTTGATAAGTGTAATGTATTTGCTATTAAGGCTTTCAGAGCCCATTCTACAGGAGGAAAAGGGAGAAAAAGGGGAAAAAATGGCTCCCACAAATGTGTTTAAAAGCTGAAAGTATTTATTAAAAATGTCAGCAGAAAAGTGCTTTTGGCAGATTAAAGCGGGATTCAGCTTGACAGCTCTGACAGGGAAATGTGACGGGGGAAAATTCTCTCTACATGTTTAGAGTGCGAATGGGGCGCTGTAAACAGCCGACGCAGTGGGAGGAAGAGAAAAATAACGTGTCCTGTGATCTGCTTCCAGGATTGTGAGCCCACGTGCCACAGTGGGGAAAGTCGGCGGGGGGGGGGGTGGGGCTTTGGACACATCCCCTTGCTGCGGGGCGTCTTTGACCGTGTTACTAGTCAATAATGATCATAATTTTATATATACATATATTTATGCAATTCTCTCCTTCCCCTCTCCTTGGCTACTCTTGACAGGTATGTGAGCAGGGGCACCTGATAGCATTGATGTACCATAATGTGGGGCTGCGGGAGAGGAATAACATATTCAAACTTAGCGACTAGCTTAGGTCAAAGTGTTAAGTGGTCTTAGAGACTTTTCTTGTTAAGCTGATGCACTTCCAGTTTTTTCTCCTCCTTTCCCTTTGCCCCCAAAGTTGCAGGCTGAGCCTGCAGGAATTGAGTCTGAGTGCCTAATTCCTACAAAATCTTCAAAGCTAGTTCAGCAGCCAGTGAAATTCAGTGGGAAATAGGCACTCCGTTCTTTTTTAGTCAACGGGGATATTTGGGCAGTGCCTGAAGGCCAGGGCACACTTCAGAGCTTTGCTGAAGCTACTCTCATGACCTGGTGACCCATTGCAAATGAGAATTTTTCAAATTAGTAATTAAACAGTTTGAAAAGTAAGGTTCATGAATCACAGAATGCTCTTCGTTCATTATTTGATGAGTGCAATTTAGCTTTAATTACGTATAACGCTTCCTCGCGTACTAGTAAATGTTCTGTAGTCTATTTAGTGACTGTCAGAAAGTCTTAGAAAGTCCCACGGGTGCAATCTGATGGTTTTCCCCATTTGCGTGCAAAGGAATAAGGCGGCAGACTTTTTCTTTTTGTAGAGTGGGAGCAGGGAAAGGGAGAGAAGACGACGACATGCTACTGAGCGTCAATTCCTGCAGGATTTTCTGTCCAGCTGTGCCTGGTCCCTGTATGGTTCTGAAACTGGATTTCCCGGTGTGCTGTTTAAATAGGTGGTGTGCAGCTGAACCAATGCAACCCCCTTACACGTGGCACTGAGGGTTAAAAAGCCACAGGGCAGTAAGGACATAAAGGGAAGGCAGGGATGGTTTTTCCTTGTGGCTAGCAGTTATAAATCGAGGCTCTAGCACACGGTTGTGCTGGGGTGGCCACCTGTCCTTGCAGACGGATGCTCTGCAGCAGGAGGCACCTGGGCTTGTTTCTCGCTCTCCCCCAAGTAGCTCTCCTGCTGTTTCTTGGTGCATTTGGCCTTCAGGACTAATTTTCATGCTGCCTTTCCCTCCCATCTCTTTCCCCATTAACTTGGGTGAACAATGGAGTAAATGAGGCGGGAGGTGGCAGGTTTGGCTGCTGTACGGCAGCACACAGCAGGTGTGGTGGGAAATATGTGTATGAAAGTGTCGGCTATAGCGTTCAGCGTTGCCACCTTAGGAGCACCGGAGTCCTCCCTCCAGCTTCATTGTCGGTCTCCATTTAGAAGGCGCTATTATGAACAGCTTAGCTCCTCCGTGTGATTTGTTTCTTGAGGTGACTTGTTCAATGGGATGCCAGCAAGTTGTTCTTTATTTACATTAATGCATGTCATTAGTCTCTAATGGACCATGAAGTCAAGAGGTGGCCTGGTCTGTCGTGAAATAATTGCACTCTAAAGAAAACTGAAGCAAATGATTGATTATGTCTTGCACACACAGTCACAGCCATCAGTCCGTCCACAACAAAACCCAGAGCGTTTTGTTGCTTCTTGGCCACAATGAAACTTCTGTGAGGAGAGAGTGCTACAACTTCATAGTAAGACTGCAATTGTCTGTCTTGTATAGCGCGTCTTTCCAGACATTACACTGAGTGCCATTTATTATGGGTCATTGGGGAAAAAAATGCTTATTATGATCTAGTGAAATCACCTCTGGCTGCAGAGGTTTGATTTGTTGAGGCTGGTCTCGTCTTTGGGGTGATGAAACTTCAGAGCAGAAAAATAGAGATGTTTTAGCCCAGGTTTGCACAGCAGATGGTGTGGTGTGGGGGAGAGTGGGTGGGAATTTGCCACTTGTTTATGTTCCCAGTGTCAATGTAAAGTTCCCTTAAAATCTACTACAAAGCTGACACTCCTGTTACACATGTACTCTCAGGTCTTCTACAACCAACACAGAGTCAACAGCCTTTTTCCAAAATGGGATTTTCCTCTGCTCTCTTTCATAGTGAGGTAATTGGAAGTTGCCAGAGAATTAAGAGCTAGATAAGCCATATTGCTATTTTGTTGTGTTGACCCAAGTAAAAGTGGAAGGCTTGGGCATTTTGTTTTGGTTTTTCCCCATGTTCCGTAATTGTCCTAATCTTTTCTGATGTCCTGAACAGTCCAAAAATCCACAGAGCCTTGTATAATGGCTTGAAAAAAAGGTTTTTATCTTTTTCTTGACCCATCAGCTTAAGAACTGCCTGCTTTTTAATGGATTTTCTCCCTCACTAAATTGAATGGATCGTCCCTCATTATCATTTAAATAGAAGCCTCACTCCCTGTGAACATGGAAAATTTGAATGTGGTAGTAGAGCTGTGATAATTTGAAATATTCGGAAGGTGGGGGCAAGGAGGGGGAGCAGGCGGCAGAGTGCAGAATTGCTGTATGTAATTGTCATGGATTCTCAATTTTGTTGCCACAAGATGGGAAAATAGACTAATAATTGTCTTCCAACCCTAGTAGAATAGTTGCCCTAGTTAGCTGAAGCTAACACTCTAATTGTCATGGGGGCACAGAGATGAATGAGGATGTATGCAGGGCACAGCCAGGGCTAAATTGAGTGATATACTAAGGCAAAGAGCAAATTGGCAATTATTGGCCCAGCTGAAAAGGTTGGCAGGTGTGCTGCTTTCTCACGAGCCCTTAGGGGGAAATTGGAAATATAAAATATCGACCATAAATACTCACTGATTAGGAAATATGTTGCAAGAGGTGCTGGCCACTTAAGAGTCAAAACTCTCCTTTTCAAGGGATTGGCTTCAGCTGTGCATAAAACCAGCAAGCCCTGCTACTAAGTTGTTCAGAGTTTTTTCCTCTCATCCCCCATCCCTCAGGCTCTCTTTTCTAATTTTCCATCATTCTATCCTCATATGTTTGTTTGTTTTTCTTTAAACATAATAAACGAAAAGCAGTCTTTTATGAAATGCAGAGATTTTCCTCTCTCTAAATGTTCTTTGATAAGTGTTTAGCATATTGTGTAGACTAGATATAAAATTCTCTCTCTGGTAGATGAATACAAAATAACTTCTGTGATTTCTAATTCAAACAGTTCACTGTGATCTGCTTTTCTTTGTGTGCCATCACAGGCACCTATCTCCCCCTTCCCTCCTACTTTCTGTACCATGCTTCCCCTCCTGGGGCAAAGGGATTAAAGCAGCAGCAGGGTACAAAGCTGCAGGTCTGTTATGTGTGCCTCAGGCTGAAGTACCTTGCCAGAAGCATGATCAAATGAGCCTCTGAACTGAGAATTGGACCACAGTCACCCCACAGGTCCATATTTATCCATTTTTCAATCTTTGGCATATGTGGGACACCTGGTCTTGGCTCTGGGCAGGGTGGTGGTGGGACAACAGAGCTTGGTATGTCTCAGGCCACGAACACCTTAGTGCGATAGTCAGGGATGTTAACTGAGTCGAAGGAGTTTTTTGGAAGGCCTGGGATAGCAACCTGTGGACTGCAAACTCTTTTGTGGCACGTGCTGTCAGCTGTTCCCCATATGTAGCACGCTAGAATCTGATCCCCAGTTTGAAGAGTGGAATAAAAGCATTGTAGAGCTTAGTGAAATAAAGGTAGCAACAGAATAGTTTTAAAACCCCTTCCTCAAACCATGAGTTCTTGGGAAACTTGTTTGAATATACATGCAAGGATTACAAAACCTTTCAAGTCACATTCTTCTGGAGGCAAAAATTCACGTCCCTTCAGCATGCTATCTACTTTTATCTTTTTGTCCCTCAAAATACGAAATGCTTGCATGAAGACTGCTGCAGCAGAAATGATGAGCAAAGTTGTAATGACTTGCATGAAGCTTCAGGTACTGAAGCATAGCTAGGAAGAAAGAAAGCCTGGAGAAGTTTCTCTGAAGTTGGCCGAGGGGTGATGGTTTGAATGGGAGCAGCACTCATACATGTTCCGTGTGTTTCGGAAATGTGAGGTCTTTTCATATTGTTCCTGGTTTACTGTATGCAGTTCATTTGTTCCTGGTCAGCAGCTGTCTTTCCTTCTGCTGTCAATGGCCATCAGCTGTAGGAATCTAGGTGTCTTGGTTGGAAGCTGTTCTGTAGCTTATCAAGCCAGTTACAGATGTTTAGACCTTGTGTAGTTTGATATACTAATGAACTGGTTTTGCAGTATTTCCAAGCATAAACCCGTTTGTTTATGCAACATAATAAAATAAGTGAATTAAAGAAGGAACACGTTCAAGTTTTGCATGACATCCAAAATCATTCATCATGTATTGTGGTTATCTTGTCAGGTCCTGGTCTAATCTAAGTGAACATCAGATATACTCTGTGACCTTTGCCAAGTCAATTGAACTCATTGTATTAACAGACAGGAGTGTGACTATGGAAATTAATTGCGTTAAGAGACTCCACGTTAAGGTCTGGGATATCTTCTGCCCTTGGCCCTTTTTGCCCTCCTCCCCACTTACTCCTCTTATTCCAAGACATTTGAGTTTTCTAAGGGACTTGCTTGGAAAGGAAAAACTAGATTTCTCTGGTATTCAAAGCTGAACCAATATTCTGTTGTTGAATGTTCTATAAATGACCAGGTGGACAGGTAAACATGCATGCTGTCAGTCCTATCTGACTGCAGAATTGGGGCAACTGAGAAATAGTGGAAGACAGCTACAGCTGAGGTGAGTTTTCATCCTGAAAAAATGCTATGAAAGATAATTAAAAATTAGTTCTCTCTATATCATTGATTAACTCTGCTGAGTGCTAATCAACCAAATCAGGCTTGTGGCATTAGGCCGTATGATAGGTTTGGGCCTGTGATTTGGCAAGGCAAGATTAGGCACTAAATAGGAGCTGGGAAGTCTGCATCAGTTCCCTCCTCTGCTGGGGACTCCTTGGGTGACACTGGGCCTGTGTAAGTCTTTCTCTGCCTCAGTTTCCACACTAATATGGGGGTGATGTTAATAATAGTGCTAGGAGGCTCTTTCTAGGGACTGTCCTGTGCCCACAAAGGAATAGCTATTTGCCCAAAATGCCTATTTCAGCAGCTGACTTGGAGGTACTTAATATACTTTTTGGTTTCAGCCAACAAAAGTGGCACATTTCAGAAAAGCTGGAATGAACTCTTGACGTTTCTGGAATATGTTGATTTAGGTCTTTTAACCAAAGAGGAGGGAAGTGAATATTAAAAACAACAGCTAATTTTGTGGTCATGCTGCCATCACTTGCTTTTATCTAATCCCCTTATAGTTAGTTCATGTGTCAAGGATACAAAAGATCCAAGTTGAAATCTGCCTGACCGATTGAGAGTGGGGAATTGGCTTGAGGTGCCCTATTGCCTTGATTATTACTGGATTTTAAAGCCCTTCCTACTGTCATTCTAATTCAGTAAATAACCCAATGGCTTTAAGAAACAGAACAGAGGGTGTCTTGATTTCTTTTGCATCGTGAGAACAGTGGAAGGCCGTGCTTTTATTTATACAAGGGAAATAACATTTCCTGTCAGTTTAATAGATGATCTTGGAAAACCTGCTGAAGGTTATTGGTGAGATCTTGTCATGATTTTCTTTTCTAAATTGCAATCACAGTGTTTATCAGGAATAAAGGAAGAAATCTTTTAAATACAATTGTAGATTGCAGTGTAACTGAAACTCTCAAGGACATCGGTGAGGGGATAGTAGAGTCTTTCAACAGTAAGATTTTGTCTTTGCTGCCAGAAAGGTGTATTTTTTTATATCCAGTGTAATTAACACGAGAGCTATCCCAGGGTAGAAGTAATTCACTCTGTGACATAACTGAAATGCCTTGTCTGTGCTGTCTGGTTTTGTTTTTAACCTTGGGCTTAAAAGGAACCAAAAATCTTTAGTTGTAAAAGAGCACATCATCTGCAAAATATTATAAGCCATTTATCTTTATGCACAAATGCCATCTAGCACTGTAGTTCTACTTAAGCGTCATTAAATGCATAGACCACACTCATTTTGCCTCTAACTAGTAACAGTCTCCCTTAGAAACCCAGGGTATTCCAGACAGGGCTGAAAGAAGCACGAGAGGCACAAAAGCCGGTGCTCAAGCCAGGCAGAGAAGGCCTCTGCCCTCCCCAAGGGTCTGCTCGGGATTGCTTCACGTGGCAGCTGCAGCCAAGGGGAGCAGCGTCTGCAAGCTTGGCGTGGAGGCATCTGCTGCGTTGGCTTTGCCAGAGGGCTGGCAGACCGTGCCCGCTGGCCCCTGCCTGCTCTGAGTGGCCAGCACTTGGGTGCTGTGGGCACATCGCTCTCCCCATCTCCTACTTCTTCTGCAGTGTCGGGTTTTGCAGGTGCGAAGGCTTTTGGAAAGGTAGTTGTTCCTGCATCTGGCTGCAGAAAGTTGGCCAGGTGGGGTCACGGTCCTCTCTCTTGGAGTTGCATGTTTGGCTGCATCTTTCCTGCCTGCGATGCTTTCTTCAGACAGAGTTTGAAGGCCAGAACTGAGCCTGCTTGGGTGCCTGGGTTGAAGCAGTAAGCGCTGGTTTGGGTTTTGGTCTCGGGTGAACCAAAGCTACCAGGCAGGTGCTGTGCTGGTCGGTGCAGCACTAACATGAATGTGGTTAGCTAGGTACCACAGTAACCATTGTACCCTGCTGCTTGAGGTACCTTCAGACGAGGAGATTGACCAAAATGGCAAATAGACTATTTTGAGAATAAGAATTTTATGACGGCCCTCCATGTAAGCGCTCCTGTCCTGTAGGTAAGAGCCTCTGTAAGTCATTCCAGCTGAAGATTTGCCCCAGTAACTGCTCTTGCCAGGCAAGGACTCATTCACAGTCAAAGGAGGTTTCTTCAACTTCGGGTAGATGCCAAGTTAAACTTCCACTAAGATTTCTTATATTTGCAGCCACGATTGATTACTTTTCTCATTATTTGATCTTGATATAGAGACATATGGATTGAGCTATGTTTATATCAACCCTCAAAGATTTTTTTTCTTTAGGAACATCCATCACAGTTGCATGCAAACTGTTCGGCTCTGGCACTCATAGCTGATATTAGCTGGGGCTTTCAAAGTTTCTACATGTGGTGGTTGGTATGGATCCTCCTAAAGAGCCCACAGTGTTCCCGGCTAACCAAGAAAGCAATAGCGGTTTGTTAGATGTGCAGAAAAATGCATGCAAACAGCTCTGGAGAGCGTGGGACATGGCTGTGCATAAACCTAATTGTTGGAAAGGTTTTTTACAAGTTGAATTTACAAGTTGAATCCAAAGTATTCACTAGTTACTAACTTTATAGAGGCAACAAAAATTTGGGGGGGGACACCCCTTTTCCCCCCCTGATTTCCAGGAAATTTAATGTCAAAACTTGTAAGGGAGGAAGAAGTTCTTAGATGTGAGAAATGCCAGAGTAAATTGCCATTCATTTTTAATTATTTCTGATGTAACACTTTTATTCAGCAACTCTTTTTATTGTTTTCTACTCAGTGGTTTTGAATCAGTGGTCTGCACATTCCTGGGGTTCTTGGACAGCTTGGGGTGCCTGAAAGATATCTAAGAAAAGCAGGTCTCTTGTTAGTGCATTTGAGTTTGTTGTCCAAGGCTCTGCTCCATTCCGGGAAAATATTTTGGGCGCGCACATAATTGAAAATAACTGTTAAAGTGAAAATGCTCTGAGAGGCTGTTTCCCTAGAGAGAAGCTTCTAATGAAACCTCTTGTTGCTGTTTTTGGTTATTATTTCCAATTTGTTAGACCTTGTCAGTCTTTGTTAAAACTGAGTTGATGGGGGAGGGGGGAGTGGGGAGACTGAGAACTGCCAGCCCTTCTCCTTTCCTCCTCCCACCTCTCCAAGCAGGTAATTGGCCCTCTCCTCATTTCCATGTGTACTTTAGGTGAACTGCCTGATCAAGCTATCCAAAGTGTCAGAACAGATAATTGTGTTCAGCTGTTCAACATACTTCTGTAGATAGCAGGATGTTGTCATTAACCTTTTTTCTATACAAGGCTGAATTCCACGAGTTGTTTGTTTGTTTAAAGTATTTAGAGGGAGGGATAGGTTTGTCTTAGTTTCTCAAAAACAGAGATAAATGCTGCTGCCCTTCATTTCACCAGTCTGTAGCTTTATTTCTGGGCCGTTTGCACCAAAGAGGTTTATAAATAACTCTCTACTTTTTTGTAGTGTTTGAAGGCAGAGGCTAAATCAACGTGCAGGATGCAAAAGGTGGAAAGTCAAATGCTGTTAGCAGTTTATTATTGCTATCTCAGACTCCCCTGTGAAGGCTGTCCTTTTTCTGCAGAACAGAGGTCTCCTGACAGCAGGACAGAGGTGCAGGTGTTGCATGCCAGGGATGAGGACTGGCACCCAGTCACACAGTGGCTGCAAACCTGTGTGTAAGACCTGTGAAGAGCTGTGCCACAGCATTCCTTCCGTCTGGCACCCTGGTTCCTGTGCCAGCTGGTGAGAGGGTTAATGGGGAGCCCTCCTTCCTCCAGCACCACACTCACTTAGTTGTAGGGCTTTGCTGTTGTCTCTTCTTCGCTTTGGAAGCTTTCCTCCACGGGCACTTGGCTGGCAAATTGCTTCTCTGATGTCCAGGGCAGTTGCAAGACAGTGGCACAGAGCATGCATGGGCAGACCGACAAGGCGATCGAGTCTTCCATGGAGTGCAGGAGTCTGGAAAGGTTTCTGCATGTATCTAGGTATCTTCTGATCAAAAGGTTTGCAGACTGGTAGTACAAAGGAACGGTTATCTTACTGGTGGAAAATTACAAGTATTTGCAGTAGCCTGCAATCAGTTTGCATCAATCTCTTTGGGGGTATTGTGCTGTTGTGGTGATTTAGTAACACGATAACTTCTGGCGCTGCTGCAAAAAGACAAACAATCTTCAAGATCAGCCTGCAACAATTCAGTACTTTCGTTCAGGCTTTGGTACCCACTAGAACATCAGTCTTGGAAACGGGACTGCTAAGACTCCCTGAATCTTGTTTAATAAAATCACGTAGCTAAGACATCATGATTATAAATCACACTTGGAAATTGGCCTGCAGAGTACTTTCTGGGTCATGTGGCGTCATATGCCACCACTGTTCCCGGCTTCTTTTTAATTTCCGAAAAGAAGGCGTATAGCAGCAGCTGGAGATAGGGGTAGAATTCATTTAGCTGCTTCAAGAAAGCCACTGCCAGTGAAAAACAGCAGCTCGACAGTCTTACTTTGTAGAGAGGGGAAAGCGATCCGAGTGACTGGAGGTGGTGTAATGAAAAGGAAAAGAACCAAATGATTTAGCAGCCTGTGAAAGAGGTAAGGATGTGGTAGAGAAAGGAGCAGGAGGAGCTGAAATGAAGAGCAGGATTAAACAATGTAACTTAACTTATTCTAAAGGGACAGAATGCTTATTAAAGCTCTGAGAGATGATAAATTAGTGCTTTGCTGCTATTGTTTCAGATAGAGTTGTCATATGGTAATACTGCAGCAACGAAGGCTGGAGGCTCGCAAATTCATAGAGGGGAACGGAAGGTGGGATATACAGTTACATGATTGAAAGTTGGAGTCAGTGAGGCAAAATGTGCAGCCCCGATTCAGGAGAGCATCCTTACACGTGTGCTGTTCCTTGGAAGCTGCCGTTACCCGAAGAGGGACGGTTCAAAATGCGTACTCTGCTGCTATGAAGACATATCCCACGCTCAGAGCTTTTACCTTAGCTGGGAGGTGCTGTCGAAGCCCTGCTCTAGCTTATGAAACCCTTGTCTGAAATAGCCCCGGAGCCCTCACCTGGAAATGCTCTTTTGCTGTTATTCCTGTGGCAGCATGCAGAATGTCAGAAGATCATTTGAGGCGCTCTGGTTGTGAAGTTCTCCCCTAAGGAATACTGGGCTGGGGGAGGGAATCGCAAAATGATTCTTATCTTACATTACACAGAATCTCTTGCATTACTTACTGTGGCATATTGTTTCCTCCCACAGAGTTCTGCTCAATCGCTTTCAGGAAGAGGCTACTCCGTAAGTCATTTTACAGCTAATTCTTTCACTTCTGTTGATGTTGATTGCAGAGGTTTACACTACCTATTGCATATCCACTGACATGAGAGAAATGCAGAACATAAAGACTAGGGTTAGAATGCAGGACTGTCACGCACCTGGCAGGGGACAGCCCTGACATGTTAGAGCGCATTAGTCTGGGGCCTTCTTCAATTTAATTTTATGCTTATAAGGAGGGGGGGGGGGGGTGTTGTTTTGTAGTGGATTTCAGCTAGATAGTCACCTCCTGAGAACTAGAAGACATGAGTGGGGAGGTTTTTCAACACCAGTGGGAGATGCTTCCCTCTTCTCCTCCCTCCCTCATCAGGTTTTCATGTGTGCGTTAAATACAAGAATCAAAGGCAAAATTACTCCATCTTAAGAGGAATTGTGACCCTCACCTCTGTGAATAAAAAAAGTCAATAGTCTCTTATTTATAAGCTCTGAGTTATAAAACAAGCTCCTTTGTTTTCAGAGGAGTGTGTTGCTGGTGTTTTCTTCGCAGGAGTGCCATAGGTGCCAGTGTTCTAGGGCTGGTGTTACAGGGCCAGGACACATCTGCATATGTATGCAATGTAATTGACCATTGCTGTTCACATGTACCTTATTTGGATGTGCATTAATGACATTTCTTCTATGTAGAGGTGGTATAATTGTTTATTTTGGGTACCTTTGCTGCTCAGCTGTCCAAAAAGGCAGGCGCACAGACCTTATTGTATATGTTAGTAAGAAATAGGAGAGGGTGTGAGTGGCTTAGCAATGTCAACATGAAAATTCCTGGAATCGTATTGTATCTGACTCTCATAACAAATGTATGGCGTGTAGATACCTGTTACGATACCCCAGTTGTTCAGCCAATGTCATGTATACCCTCATTGCTATTGCAGAGGTTGTAAGATGAAGGCATATGCTAATCTTGTATGCAAATCTGAACGAGAATGTCTCAGTCCACCTAACAATTCCTGCCTACGCTTATTGACAATAATTGCTGTTTTCACAACCTCTGCCACGATAAAGTTTTGCCTTCTAGGTGAATGGTCCCAAACTTTCTTTCCTACCAAGAGCTGTAACTGCTCACTTTTCATAGACCAGAACAAGGGTGGATTTTATATACTTCAGGAAGTTGATGTGGAGACCTGATACACGGGGTTTTTTGCAATAATCGCTTGAATGATTTTCTTTCAATAATTTATGTTGTATGTTTAGAGTTGTATGATGGAATCTGTAAGCTTCTACCCAGTGCTGTGCACACAGAGAAAAAATTGCTAGGCAGTGCAGAATTTATGGTCTGATTTCATAGCAACACTGTTGCATCCTATCATACATATTATCAGAAATTCATAATACAAGAATAAGTACATTTTAATTATAAAGCCAGTACAAAATACCATATGACTTGAAAAGTCTTACGGTTTTAATGAAATAATGTCACAAATTTTTAGACAGGAATGACACATATGTCTCCTAAATATCCTCCTGTCTAAATCTTTCCAGCATCCCAGGTGAGTATCATTACTTAATTTGTTGAGTGATGAGGAATGTTTGCTCTAGGACCAGTTGAGCGCTGCTTCCCATACACGTGAACAGTTAGATTCACCTAAGCTTCTAAAGGCAGATGCTGTATCTTCTATTTGTCTGTAAAATGCCATGCATGCCTGTGGCACCACATAAATAATAATGAATCGTCTTCACAGATTTTATGACTGAGGGCATGGTTTGGGAATTAAACAATTTCCCACTGGCTATAACATAGGTTGCAAAATCTTAATGGAAAAAGGCCAAAGAATTCTTTTTAGAGTCTCAAGGCCAATAAATCATAGGACTGTTTTCCTCCATTGCTGGCTGTTAAGAAATTTACTCTTGTCTCTCAGAGAAATAATTTTGCGAAAATTTCTAGCTCCTTCTCTGTGCATGTGTGGGGACAAGGTTCTTTTATTTAGCCAACCCATAACTTCTCAAGGGAGGTAGGAGCTTTCTGTGTGCCAAGGCAGTATTTTGAGATCATGAGTAGTGTGAGCTGGGGTTGCTTTTCCTTATGGGTTGTCATTTTCCCTATTAAACTGCCTTCTGCCTCACCATGTACCAGCTGTTGAGGCTGACCATTTCCCTTAAGACTCCGATGCTGCTCTAAATTGATTTAGCATAAGGCAGAGACTATCACTTCCAGCACTGCCAGACCTCGCTGGCCCAAACCTGCATTGGAAGCTGATTCTCCCAGGTGGCAGAGAGATGTTCAAACCACCGGTTCAAGACAACTGGCCCCAAACCAGGGGTTGTCCATAATATCTTGTAACAGTTTTCATTTTCTCATGAAAGCAGCTGTATATGAAACACTAAGTCAGTATTTTGGCTCTGCCCCTGTTTACATCAAATAGGTTGTTTGCCAGACATGGTGAAAGCATGATGAAAAATAGTGCTAGCAGGAGGCATGATGGAGACACCGTTCTTGTATTGAGTGCTCCTTCTGATATCTATGCCCGGCTTGTGTTGTGGAAGACTGTCACTTGCGGAATGATAATATATATCGTTACTCGGTGAAGTTCTTGTACTGGGTTTCATAAGCAGCTGTTTAAATACCACAAACTATTTTGTGCGTGTTCATTTTTAATTAGCTCGTTTTGAATCTGCACACTTTACCATTCACTTGCTTCAGCCATCCTTGCAGAGATGTTTGCTTTCAGAAATATTTGTAGAAAATGCACGTTTTTAGGAAATGTGCATTTGCAAAAAGAGGACTTAAAACCTGTGGTAGTAATCTTGTATGAAAAAATCTCAATCCAAGGTTCAGCTCATCCAGCTGGGCCGCAGAGAGAAGGCAAGCAAGGCCCATCTGTGCAGTCAGAGCAGGCTAATGTTGAAAACCTCGGCAAACTGCTTGTATATAAGGTACAGACTCTGGAGCTAGAGTTAAGAAGAAAACTAGATGCAAGCGTCTAAATAATAACTCCTGAGTGCTGAATATTCCAACAACTTCATTGACTTCAGGCTTCCCATGGAATGTTAAGTGAACGTTAAGAACATTAAGTCCTATATAAGGACCATGCTTGAAATAACTCCATGAAATTCTGGTCTCATTGGAGTTACCACATAACCTCTGGTTAACTTCAGCTGCACCTGGATTTAAATTGTAGCCTCAAAAATAGCGTTAACAGTGACTTGGCACATAGTTTCACAGTCCATCTGTAGATATCACAGACAAAAGTTCTTATAAATGTAGTTCCCAAAATAAGTTTTGAATGGCGTTTACTTTCACTTGGATAACAGGAGACATATCTATGTCTGTACTGTTTCTGCAAGTTCCTTATCTCATCAGTAGCATGTGTTTCATATCCTTATCTTATTAAACGTATACTTCCGCTGTGCTGAGAAATAGAATGCTAGTTTGTTTATGGAGGTTAATATCTTTTTCCTTTTATGACTTGATGGTTACAGACGTGTGATAAACTACTCTAGCCATTTGTCACACTTCCTGCACACACAAATGAGATTAGTGATTTTAGTCAGAAAGGTCTGTCTGTCCTCTGAGCAGACAAAACAGATTTTCTTTTTGGTAACAGGATGAGAGGTCTGCCTACCTGAAAAGGCACTGATTTGTTAAAAAATAAGCAGAGAATTAGAAATTAGCTGTATGTTGAGGTTTCTGTGTATCACTGATACATATCTACCCTGTGGACCATTCTTCAAAGTTATTCCTGATAGTTAAGTCAATTTAGGACCTAACATAGTTAGAAAGTAGTTACAATGAACATAAAATTAGTACATACAGTTTGTTATTAATGGCTAAAAAGTTGCAATTGTTTATAAGGTTGAGCACATCATATAGACAAACGCAAGATGGAGTTGAACTTGACTCAGCTTTGTAGAGAGCATGGAAAAGGATAGAACTGGGAATATGTGGTAGCATAAAAAAAATAAACAAAAAACCTTTTCCAATAAATTATATAGTTTATTTATGGAGCATCTGTGCAGCTGTTCCTCTTCTGAAATGGAAGGGGCTAAAATGCGGGAGGGAATAAAAGAATAAACTTGAAAGCATACGGCAAATGGATAGCCAGTGGACCAACCTGTCTGAATGTACCTTGGAACAAAAGTACAGGAGGATGAGACGTCTTTGTTTGGTTTTATTTGTTCTTGGAAGATTTTTTTTTTTTTTTTTTTAATAAAAACAGTAACATATACTTGGCAGCAGCGGCAGCTGATTTTTATTCTGAGCTTCTGTAAAATATCAAAGTCTTTGCAGCCTAGTCAAATCCCTGGCAGCTCATCAAATTCTGTTGATTTTACATCTTCCTTGTTGAGCGCCGGAAACCAGTGTCTCAGATAACTTAGACTGCAGCTCATGGATAGAAAGAAACGTGCAAAACACCATAAGGCTAGCAGAGACGCTTGGGTCATCCAGAGTCAGCTTAGTGCTATCTGCAACCTTCTTTCCTTCTGCTTGGTGATGTAGCCTGAGAACGATTATCTTGTTACCCAGATGAAGCTGGAACCTGAGGTGGTACAGGCAAGCACTGGGTAGGCTTTGAGCACCCTGAGCCCTGCTGCACCGTCTGCCTGTACCCTAGTCTGCTCCTTCCTGACTGTTTCTCTCAAATTATGTTGTTGATTTTTGGAACTGGCTTTCCAGTTGCTAGTGAGGATCTTTATAGCCTTCCAGGATTCCTCTCCTGTGCTGTGCGCGTGATGTTGCTGTACAGCGAGCTGTCGCCCAGCACAGCTGCCCATGACCCCCTTACCCCGCTCAGATCTTTTTAGCTTGTACCTGTGAGCACACTTGCCGGGACAGCAAGTACTGAGCTGTGATTCACCTGATTTACAGCATGGAGGTGGTGTCCAGTGCAGTGAGCTCAGTGGGAAGGAGGACAGATATGAATTGACTGCAGAGTGCTAGGTAATCATCAGCCTAGGAACTGTTGACTCTTTGCAGGTTTATATACCCTCATATACCCTGTAAAGCTCTTTTCATGGCCTGTTTTAGTTTTGTGCCAGCTCAATGCAGTTCTGTGAAACTCTGAAACAGATGGTCCCTGCTAAGGAGGCTGTTCCCACGCCAGAAATCCTCAGTGCATGCACAGGCAGGTTCACTGTTCCCGTGTAATGGTTACAGAAGCTTGCTGAAGATCACTCCAGCAGCATTCCCCTGATCCGCTCTGTGCTTCAAGGATGCTCTTGTGCTCTCAGGCTGGGGACCAAATTGTCAGACTGGGAAAAGCACCTTCAACATCATCTTTTCTGTACAGAGCTTAAGTCAGTACCACTTCCTACATGGAGCGTGGTCCAAGACCCCAGGTGATGATTATATACCTTGCCATCTTTGAGATTGCCATGGAGAAACTGGTGTCCTGAGAAGGATAAATTTCTACATAAAGGTCAGCAAAATTATTGCTATGAAGCATATAATACTTCTGATTGGGAATTCTTAAGTGTGCTTCAGCTCGTGGGTGTGGAAGCACGCTCAGTGACCAGAGGCAAACTTGAATTGTAACTAATGGGGTTTCTCCACCTGCCAATCTGTCATACGCTAATGAAAAATTTCTCCTCTGTAGGTAGGTAACATTTCTTAGCTGGGCTGGAAAATTCATTGTATTTTAGGACCTCTGATAAATTAGCATTTTTCCTTGCCAAAAATCAATATTGGAAACAGGGCTCTTGTTATGAATCTAAAACTCCTTGAGCTGGAGCCAAAGTTAAATAATAAAAGTGAATTTAATATGTATTTCCTACGATAGTGTGCCTGTGGGCTGGCAACATGAGCAAGATTTTCTGGACAAGATTTATGGATAGGGGAGTATTAATTCGAAAATAAGTATCAATCTCATTTTGCCATGATGCCAAGTATAAAAGAGGGACTGTAATTGTCTTTTTCTTCTGGACAAGAAAAAGAATGGCAGATAGGTCCCCTTCAGGTGGAGCAATACTCTGTCTTCTTTGAAGACAGATACTCCGTTAGAAAGAGAAAAGAAAAAGGGACTGTAATGAAGTGATGTGGCCTGTAAGAGCAATGACAGCACAAAGGATTAAAAATAATAGAAAAATAATAATATGTAATAGAAACAAAGAATTTTGAAAGGAGTTCTCCCTCTACGGAGGAATGTTAGAGCGCCAGGAGTATAATGGTGGGTGTCAATCCAAAGCATTTAACTTCTGCTGGTTTTCTTTTCATGTGTTCCTAAATAGCTTCTCTTTACAAGAACTATCCCCATATTGGAATTCACCTGGACAAGCCGAGTTCACTGAATAAATGAAGTTTGTTTGCTCCAAGTGCCATGTGGGATGGAGCCAGGTTGCTGTAAGCCAGACAAGGAGCTGGCCCCTTGACTCCAGAGGCTGTCCTATAACCCATGAGCTCAAACGCTGTTGAGTAATTAGTGCATGTATTATTCCAGATCCGTGGGAGCTCTTGAGGGTTTTTGAAATGTCCCATGAAAAGCGTAAGCAGAAGTACAAACATAAATAAACTACATACTTCAGCTTTACAAATACTGAAGTCTGTGAACTTCCTTACATTTTCCTTTAGAAGTTCCCTTTTCTGAAAGTCTGTTTCTTCTTAGATGACCTCTGCTTTCAATTAGGATTAAAAGTCCCATAATTTTTCACTCATCTCCACAGCCCTAAGTAAGCACAAAGGGCCCTCTCTGGCTGAATTTCAGTCTGCCTGAACCAGTGGCCTTGGCAGAGGGGGCTGCTTTGGAGGCTCCCGGCGTAGCTGTACCAGCAGTGGTGCCCCTTTGTCCCTGTGGCCAGAGCAGGACAGGATGATGCTGATTTCCATAAACCCCTCAGCTGCGGGGGAAGCACAGCCAGCTGACACCGCAAGCCCTTGCAAGCCCCTTGAGGGACAGGGCATATGACTTCTGTGTGATTTTTGCCTGTGTTTTCAATCTCCCCTGCCATTGCCCTCAGTTCAGCTTGGGGCGGGTTGTGGAACAAATCTGTAATCTGACTAGAAAGATGCTATTGTTATACAGACGCATCCCCAAAATTCCCAGAGCTCCTTGGCTTTTGGGGTAGGATGACCTTGCTGTCGCTGGCCTTGCACACTAAAATGAAGAGTCGTCCTAAATCCATCTTGAATTCACCAGCCTGGAAAGGATTACATCCTGCTGAAGAGGAAAGGCAAAGGATTTTGAGACTCTCTAGTCTTTATTTCTGGACCTTTTTGATTAAGACAGTCCTGAGGCAGTTGTGTCATATATATGCTGTAGCTTTCTTTGTGTAATAGGGCGAGGTATTTGCTTGTCTGTCTCAGCTGTTTTCACATTGTTATTTGCTCTCATGGCTCTCTTTCCTTACAATCTATTGCCTTGTTTTAACTTTCTTTCCTTTCCCTTTACCAAAGCCAACAAAAGATGATTAAAGCAGGCGGTTGATTAGAATCAGGGCTATTTACCTGATGAGCACAATGAACAGGGGTTAAGTGTGGGGCCTCTTGGGGGATTTGCTTTTGATTTTTCTTTAGTTCTCTAATAGTCTTGTGCAGTAAGAATTGGCAGTGCTATGGTTTTATAACTAGAGAAGGGGTTAAAATAGCCCATTTCTGAGCACTGCCAGAGCGTGCTGCTGTTTGTTGTGCTGGGTGCTGCGGTAGGTTCCTCAGAGGAAATTCACGGGGGGGTGGCAGGGGGGAATAGGGGTTCACACTCTCTTGTTTTATCTCATATCTCAGTAAGCCCTTGCAGAAACCTGCACCCGAAACCACGGAGTGTAAGGGGAGCAGCAGAGGAAATAACAGCGCCGCTAACTCAGAATGCTATTGTAGAAATAAAAGATGAACAACATGTTTTGTTGGTCTTAATAGTAGATGAACAAGAGACAACATGGAAAAGGGATTGAGTGCATGAACTTTGTGGGTGCTACTGGCATTAGAGAATACCATCCGTTGTCTTAAAGCATTATAAAATTTAAAATACTTAATTGTGAGCTCAGTGGAATACCCTCTTGTACTTACACTCAAGGACTGATTGCTCATCAGTCCCCATATGATCTTCCCTATGTTAAACTGCAGTGAAATAAACTAGTCTAGAGCGGGTGAGTTATTTGGGTTGATGATAAAACTAGTCACTGCACCTCCAGAGCATAAGGAAGGTTTCCTGTAGGTCGGTGGTCTTTACTCAATTTCACCACTTGCATTTTTTCTTTGTGTACTTTTTGGTTTTTAACTGGAATATGTTATTAAAGGCTAGAGAGATCTTCCATTTCTTCCCTGTCCTAACAGAAGACAAAGATGCAACTTTAATTTAACAGAACAACAGATGCAATCCCAGGTCAGATCCCGCACCAAAGAAGGCTTTTGGTAACATGCTGAAGGTGTGGTGGCTCTGCTGTGAAAACTGCAAATGGAGGGAAGTCTGCTGTAGGCTGAGGTTTCTTTCGTTCTCGCTTCATGTTTCAGCCTAGCTGCAATATAGCGGGCTGCTAAAATGTAAATATACTTGGGGCACATAGCTGTGCCTGCAGCGCAAAGGCAGCGCTCCTCCATTCCCCAGGGGTGAGAGAACAGAGAAGTGGCACCATGCTTGCTTCGGTAAGGAGGTGGTTCAGGGAGGAGCCCAGGGGTCCTGCTCTACCTTTCTAGGAACCGTTAAGCTCCTGCTGCAAGAGCAAAATCCTGTGCGAAGAGGCTGGATTTCTCATCTGCAGCACTTGCTTTGCTGGAAGAGGAGCATTTCGATGGAAACCCTGGTCAGCCACGTGAAACGTTTCCTACACAGGGTCAGTGTTTACACTTCCCGCTGCCTTAGCGTTTCGGCCTCGCAGTTCCTTGTGGTTGACTCCAGCC
The DNA here is from genome assembly GCF_947461875.1 of Haliaeetus albicilla. NCBI lineage: Eukaryota > Metazoa > Chordata > Aves > Accipitriformes > Accipitridae > Haliaeetus > Haliaeetus albicilla. Next base: position 35,994,130 of record NC_091492.1, read on the forward strand.
CCAGTCACCATGACTTGCTGGTAACATTTTAGAAAGGCGTCCTTTCTCCTTTTTATAGCAAATAAATGAAACTGTAAGAGACTCCTTACATGATGCAAAAGGACCAACTGCAATTCTAGAAAGCCAGGGAATGCAGGGCAAGGGCAGAAATGTAAATGAATCCGTTGTGCGTAACTTGTGCATGAGATACAAATCACATAGGGGTAGGAGACCTTTGCAGTACCATTTGGCAACCAATAAGGCCATGTACTCTGTTTTTTCCTCAGCTCTTTATCAAATGGCTTTAGGGGAGGCAGTGGTGTACCCAAAAGTTGATCATTATAAGCCTTGTTTTAAAACCTGTTGATCAATGAGACTAATTTAATGGAGACATTTTTATCTTCCAGCTCAGAATACCCAGTGTTTCAGCTTAGTTTTCAAGTGATTATAGCTGTTCTCTCATTTTTCAGCTCATCACAGGTCAGGAACTCAAAGGCGTTGAGGTTGAGTAAAACAACTGTTCATGACTCTGAGCTCTGCTTTGGTTTTGTGGAAATTGTCTGCCTCTGTAGCACCTTTAGTTTCATTACTTTTTTAAAGTTTGGTTTACTAACCTGCTCTTGGAACAGATACAACCACCAAAGCTGCTTTTTAATTAGCCCTGTGGTCCATCCGGTGTGTATGTGCTAACTTCTTGGCTGTACAGTGTACTTCCAATGAAAAGGAATAGTCTGCCATAGAGTCTTGTAACCTTGAGGTCAGTTTTGAGCTCAAAATTGCTTTTGATTATGGCATTAGTATGTGTCTCAAGAAAAATAATAAAAAAATCCAGCAAGCACTAGTGGTCCTTATATGGTGCTACTGAGTTACACACTCAAATGGTATCACATCTAGACTTTAACAGAATTAACTGCTTTATTTATGGATTCTTTCCAGATGCATTACTGTGCTACTGGTTGTGAATATTCAGAGTTTTGCAACCAGAATGACGGAAAATTGGCATACAGTTACATCATTGTGGACACGTCTGCAGTGGTTTCTACAGGAATGTAGCCTGATTCATACCTTTACTGTCTGCATTTCGTCTCTGTGCTATATGATGGATAAGACTTCCTGTGCCTGAACACTTACAGCCTAGATCTGTAGTATTCCGAGGAATTTTCTTGTCTGATTAATTAACCACGAGTTCTCCAGAAAGCCTCATGATGTTGGCAGTCTTTGAGAAACATGGTAGGACTGTGTAGATACTAGGAGTTTGCAAACCTCAGTTCAATTTTTTAGACTGGTACTTTGCTATCTGTAAGCAAAAAGAAGTTTTGGGTTTGATTCAGAAGCCATCAGGTATGGTTCTCAGGTTTTCTGGACATGGTCATACTAGATGTTGGAATGGTTTGTGCTACCCTGGAAATCAGCTAATCAAAGCAGGATGATTTTTGGACATACTGTAGCAATTAGAGTGCTGTAGATGAAGGATAGTACAGACTGCAGAGTGTGTGCTTTTAACTCATGCAGCTTTATACTCAGGGCAGTGGGTAATTAACAAAGAAAAAAATTGTTTCATTGAGGTGGGTAAAACATATACATGTTTTAATAGATTGGTGAAACTCTGCCATCAACTGCAGTGGTTAACTGCTTTATTTTGGCTTGTATCACATACACTCTACAAATAGCTAGAGCTGAGCAAGTAAAAATGTAACTGTTGTCTGTGGGTTTTCACCCTACCTTCAGTTGCAGAATATGGTTTAATACTACTTTTCTTCAAAATCATTCTTGAACTGATTTCCATGTATCATCAGATCATTATGACAACTATTAGAACTCCAAAAGTGATGTCCCATTGTGTGACCAAAGCCACATGCCCTTCTTTCTGCCACCTATTTAAGGACACCAAATGGTGTCAGTGGGAGAAATTTCTTACTGACTTCACTAGGTAAGGACTAGGACCTTCAGGCTCTGGGCAGCAGCAGCACGAGCAGCTGAGAAGCTAAACTTAATGGGATACTTGTAATGAACCAAAGATTCAAAATTTCTTCTCAAAATCACTCGTTCAAAAGGCTTTTCTCTGTAAGCATTCTTCGTAGCAAAATACAAGAAGTTGTTGACACAAGCATGGTTGTAAGGCTCGTGATCAAAGTTAGATCAAATCTCCTCTTCCAGTTCAAAGAACGCATTTCCCCCCTGTATTCATGTTGCTCTTCCAAAGCTGCTTAATAGTATCTAGGCCAAGTAGCACACTGGTTTAAGAGAAAAAGAACTTGAAGCATGAAGATTAGGCTATCACAGTGAAGATGCCCGAGGCCACTAAGCACTGTGTAACTGGCAGGCATTGAGTTGTAACGAGTGGAGGGTGGTCCGAGACTTCTTCTAAGCGTCTTTCCCTCCCCCTAAGGATTTGCTGTTCTCTGAAGAGCCCTCACTCAGTTCATTTCAAGAGAGCCGGGGGAGAGGGTGGGAGAGAGTAATAAATGGTCCCTTGAAAGCAAGAGTCAGTAATACGCCCCACATGACGACTCAGGCAGCCTATTTAACTGCAGCCAGTTTCCTGCTGAAGATTCATTTCTAAGAGATTGCGAGAGTACTCGAGCAGGAAACTGCAACTTCACCAAACGGTTTCGGTATCAGTGTGTTATCTGTGGTCATTCCCCTCTACAGCTTGCGGCTAGCTTCTGGTTAGCAGAGAAAGACACTTTGAGCTGAGCTGGCATCAGTTCCCACCTACTTAATCAGTTAAGTTGTGAGCTGTGTGGTTAGCTTGAATCCCCTGGTTGTCTTGTGGATTGCCAGTGACAGGAAGGTGGAGATGCATTGAGTGGTTCAGACAGGAATAGCTTGGTTATCTGATGGTCACCCCAGAGACTGATAAAATTATGTGAGCTCTTTTCTGAGAAGACATCAAAAAAGCAGAAACTGTTGTCTCTAACCACCTGAAGAGTTTACAACGTCAAGGGAAATTTTGCTTATCTGAAAAGCCTCAAAACTGTTAATCCGTCTTCACCGCTGCAGACCACAGCAGTGCCTTAGACTCTCGGTGCACGGAACGAAGCTAACAGACCATCGCATGCAAAGCTATAAAATCTTATTGAGGAAACTTTATAGTTCAGATCTTCCAAAATTACTTTGGCACTTCGAATTCAGAGGTGAACAACTTGAAACGTATGAGAGGAACCAGTCTTTTCCGAGGGAGCGTGCTCTGTATTTTTAGAAAACTTGGCCTCTTTGAGGCTGTCACATTGTCAGGAGTTTGGGCACGCAAGGCGATGAGTCACTTTTCAAAGCGTAGCCTGTTGGATGAGCCTGGGCTAATCGGAAGCCAAAATGATGGTGGCTGTGACACGGGCTTGCGAAGGTTAAAACAGAGAAGGTGGTCATATCCTTGAGACTACTTAAGGCACTTGGTTTGGTTTTGTCATATGTTTGCTGAGCAAACCTCAGGATTAGAATGGGCAAGCTTCAGAGAGAGACCTTGAGCAAACGAGGTTTTAAATTAGTGCTTTCAAAGAGGCCTTGGGCAGGTTGCTCTGAGCCTCAGTGCCTGAGTTTCTCTAGCCTTAAAATAGGGTAGTGGTACTCATCTCCTTTGTCCATTGAGACGTGCATATGGAGAGTGTCTTACTGAGTATTTACTAAAATAGGTAAGGTAGTTCTGAACAGAAGGTCCACCTGATTTTTGTGTCTTGTGCCTAAAGCATAAGGAGCTCTGTGCTGCTTGTCCCGTGTCCCTGTCTGACCGTCCCTCTCCTCAAACCAGGCTCCTCGGCTTCTGTCCCCCAGACGCAGCTTGCAGCCCAGCTCCCCGTGCCGCAGGTGCCCGTCCTGGCAGTGGCTGATGTTCTGCGGATGCTGCCGAGCAAGCGTGGGGAACCCAGTGCCTCCTGCTTGAGCAAGGGGCTGGGATGTCTTACACCCATGGTGGGGAGGATCCCATGGCCGGTCCAGAGCCCTTGCACCCATCAAGGCCGTCACGCTAGCACTGGGGGGCTCTAGCCCCTTCCTCGCTGCCAACCTTGGAATAAAAGCAAAGGTGGGCTCAGCGGCAGGGCTCCGGCAGCGCAGCCTCACCCCGTACCTGCACATCATCAAAACTTCGTACTGAATTCACACAATCTGATGTGTGATTTGTAGCTGTAACGATCACCGTAATGAAATCCTGCTTGTCTGCTGGTTTCGTTCAGGTTTTGCAATGAAGCCTGCGTGTTTGTAAGGGCATGTGTCTGTACAGGAGGCATGTTTTTGTCTGCTTACGTTGCTTGGCTCAGCCTCTGTCAATGACAACCATAACAATCAGTGCATTTTTGACTCAAAGCTATTTCCTTTCCTGGTGCAGATTATGTCTGGTATGCATAACGTGTTAATTTAACAAAGCAGTTCTTTTGATACAGCTTTAATTTTTTAACAACAGCTCGGAGGCAATGATGTACAGATTATATAGTGTCAGTTTCCCAATTAAATTTTTACAGGAAAATACTCTGGTTTTGCTTTAAGCCTGTGTTGAATTCTTCCTTCTGGCACTTGTGCAAATGGAAACTGTGCTATTGCAAAGCATCCATTTGAAACCTTGAAATATTTATTGAGGCTGCATTGAATACTGAAGCAGGAATCTTCCTGTAGGCTTGTTGATGTCTGTCATACGCATGTATTTTGTAATTAAATGTCTGGAAGCTTATGTGTGTGCGTGTGTGGTTGGTTTCTTGTGTTTTATTTTTTTTGCAGGTTTTGTTGTTGTTACGCTGCTTTTCCTGAGAAATGTATTTAACGCGTCCCTTGTAAGAGTTCCTCTGAAATCTTATCCGATCTTATCCAAATCTCATCCAAGGCAAAACCACATAGCGATGAAGCTCCTAGTAACTGTTGAGCAGAATACTGAGGAGTTGGCTAAAATGCTGTCCTGCCTAGAATGTCAGACCTTGTGGAGATCCTTCCTGCAGCATAATGTGCCTGTTTGGAGGATGTGGGATGGAGAGCACCTGAAGGGACTAGAAGAAAATGTTTCATTCTTAAAACACTACCCACAAACTGAACAATTTTATATATACAATTTTTCTTTCTTTCCCCCTCTTTCCCCTTCTTCTTCCTAGCCCTTTGTCTTGGGTAATACCAGGTCAGTGAATTTTCCTGTTCGTATCACCTGGAAGCAACAGGGACTGACCTTATTCAAAATTGTCTGCTGGTCTAGGAAAGCCTGTGACTCGGTGTGCTCCAAGGGACGTGGTTGTGTGGAGCATAAGCTGAAACTCAAAGGGCAAAGCAACGTAGCACTGGCATTAGACAGGACTAGGAGTCATCAGCTCCGGTGACAACAGAACACGCCACTGTGAAGCCGCAGAACCAAATGCCTGACGGCATCTCCCTTGTGCCCTGCTCTCTGGCGTCCTGGTGACATTCTCAAAGTACTAGCCACTGCTCAGTCCGACCAGAGGCATGTCTTGGCTCAGAAGAGTCTCACCCACCTGGAAGTTGTGTGATGACTAGAAGAACTGGAGTATCAGATACCTAATTCAGATTAACCTGCAGCCTGCAGTAGCATTAGTTATTGCCCAGATTTGCAAAGCGGCATGGTAGCATGAAGATCTCTGCAGTAGCATCTAAATCTAGCCATTAGCGGGGAAAGTACAGCTGCTTTTACTGGATAGCGAGCATGAGCTCTGAACCTGCGATGACCCAGCAGGCTGCGGCTGGGCAGGCAGATTCTCTGCCTTCAGAATGTGCTGAGAGTCTGAAATACTCTCTGCTGCCAAAGTGCCAAGGAAGCCACCTGGCCCACTTTGAAACCAAATGCTGCCGTCTCATGTGTTTATCACTTTCCTTGTTTTCTTTCTTTTTCTATTTCCAACCAATCTCTTTGGATTAGTCCTAGTGCTAGATAATTATGACTTTCATATCTACATCTTTTCCTGAAGCTTGGCTGCATTATTTTTGGGCAGCTATTTAAGACTTTTATTATTTTTTAAAACATATTGTGTCCTTATTTGCATATTTGCATTTCAGAACAAACAAACAATGATATTTCTCACACTACATCATTCTTCAATTATTTTTCTTAACAAGTAGAACTTTTTCAGGCATGCCAAAATCAGCTTCATTTATATAAATCCTATTTATGGATCCTGTTTAGAGCGTTGGAAGGGAGGGAATTAAAGGGGCTGTTTCCACAAACACTGTTATCTGGTGCCATGTGAGAAGGTAGGGTAAGAATTGGTTAACATTTCAAGGAAATTACAATAGTGCCCTAGAAGAAGGGCCTTTCTTTCTTTCTATGTTTCTGTGTTTCTTCTCAGTGTTTCTCCTTAAAATCTCTGTGTTATTTCCTTCATTAGGCACTGCAACAGGGACCGAGGACGTAAGCAGAAGGGCAGAAAGCCTGGGCAGCTGGGCTAGGTCTGCAGGATGAGGGGCAGCATACAGAAATCCTTAGTAGAGACTAAACAAGACAAACACACAAATCTGTTATGTTGCTGCGGTATGATGGGCTCTTGATACATATGAAAAAAAATAGGCATTTATGTGGGAAATAAAAGCCAAGGCATTCACTATCAAAACCAAAAGAAAATGATTCTGCAGCAATGTTTTATTTCAGTGACTTTGTTTGTATAATGGCCAATGATCGATGTAAAGTTAATCGTTTTAGCCGAAGGATGTTAGCACAAGCTGGCAGTTAGTCTCTGCATCGCTGATGGGCTTCACTGCGGTTCGTGCAGAGAGCACAAGTATTGTGGGCGGTGTAGCCTGTCAGGCCCTACTTCATCTGTAACCTTGGTAAGTTTTAAAGCATCTTGGGGGAAGGGAGGAACAGCAAACCAACCCAGGGATTTTGGAAAGTGTTTCTGTTGAGCTCCTCGGTGGAATGATGGCCACTGAGCTGTTGGGTTGGCAGAATTGATGTGATAGTTGCCTTTTGAAACTGAATGATGAAACTTGAATAGCCTTGCAAATATAAAGGAAATCAGTTCCTCAAAAGCTTCTGGTACTACTGCAGCATTGAATGAGAAAAATAGTGGAAGTTGGTTTAGGCAGTGTAGTTTAAGTGAAGTGTACGTGTTCAAACACAGAGAAAGAGCAATGCAAATGAAGTTTAGATTAACCTGGTGTTTAGGAAGAAGGAGTTTGGTGTGTTTTTAACTGGAGTGTCCTCACGCTACCCATCGTGTTGGCCCAAAGTGCTGTGACACACTGTGCATTAGCTACTTGCACTTTAAAGTTTCTGTTCAGGTGGTTGGGTCAGCAATCAAAACAGGCTCACTGGGAAGATCAAAGAGGAGGGCAGGTTCTCAAGAGAGAAAGAAAAATTAGAAGGGCAGTTTTCAGTTTCACATTAATTTTCTTCATTGCTATACTGGACAGCCGGTGAAAGCGAGTAGAAGATGATTGCATGAAAGGGTTGAGTAACGTTGAAAGGTGCAGAAACAAAGCTGCTGTGGGGGCTGCCTGCCAGCTTTTGGGTGCGGGGCCAGTGGGATGGATCACAATCTACGAGGTGTGCAAATGGTTCAGTGTCTGAACAGCACATTTGGCATCTACTGGTTTTATCTAGAATTTTGGGGGGACAAGGAAGGGGGCTTTGGAGTTTGTTTGCTTTGTTTTACTTGAGGAATGGAGTGTGAAAAAATGATCCTCAATAGGACTAGTTTCTGCTTCGCCTCACAGATGTTTTACACCTGATCTGATCAAAACCTTATCTCTGATCTGTCTTTGGGCAAACATTGCCTTGGGCAAACATCCTTGTGCGTATTCTGTTCAGGTAGCTCTTTACCTCGCTGGCCTTGGACAATGAGCGGGAGAACAGTAGGGGTTTTTTCATCTCTGTCAATGACAGCAGTAGGAGGTTACAGGAATCCCACGAAAGCCCAATATATAGACAGAGTGGGTCTTTGCCGGCTAAGCAGGACCACAGCATGGCCGTGGCTTGCGACTTTACTAAGTGTGGTGTTTTTTCACTCACCAGTACCTTCTCAAGTTGATTGATTTTGTCAGAATTTACTTTAAAAGAAATGAGTTCTTATCAGTGATTGTGAAACCTAAGGCAAACATGTCGTTGAAAATAAGCTTACAATGGTTTGATCAAGATCTCATGAATTGGGGTTTTCAGACATTTAAATGTGTTCAATTGCTGTAAAGCTGGAAGGACAGGTAGGAAGGACTTGTAATTAAAGTTGCATTGTGAGGAGCCAGATTCAGAACTTCATGGAGCCTTGCTGTTGGCGTTTTCTGATTTCAGACTTGTAGTGCTGTGCTTTTAATATTTTGGGGGTTTCAATTTGGTCAAAGTCTGTTGCCGTTTTACCCAATTCTCCTGTATAATGATAGGTTTCTCTCATACCTCGCTTAGAATCTTGCTGGTGGTTTTCAACCTCTTCCAATTTGCAAACACCCTAGGAGAAATGCCACTGAAGTTGCAGAGCCCTGTATTTTGAATTTAAGGCCATCTTGGCCACAGGCTTGCTTTTCTTAGCTACCTTTTTACAGCTCATTTAAGAAGTACTTAGCCAAGCTGGAGGTCTGATGTCCCAGGGCTGAAAACCAGTAGCTTGATGTGGTGGGGCCCTGTTTGTGGCTCCTGCTTGTGAGCACCGCTGTAGCATGAATACAGACTGTGCAAACCGAGTTTTACAGAAATTTTGTTTGATACAAGTGTATCTTCAGCGTCAGTACGGATTCTTGTCTACTGCAGCGGGCTTTCTTCCTTCTGACTGGAGTTGGGGTTGGATTTGTTTGGATATTGTAGTGGTCTCTGACGCCTATTTAATTTTGTGGAGTGGTATTTTTGTGACACCGTGGTGCCCTGAGAGTTGTAAATGATTCCGTTACTCAAGTAGACTTTGTAATTTGGTTGGAAAAATTGCTTTCCAGTGAAACTCGGCCTGAAAGTTAACATGTTCATTAGTCACTGAAGTGACCTACAGTAGTACAATTTGCAGATTATTTTACAATATGTACTTTTCTGGTTGCTTGCACAAATGTAATACAAAAGTTGCTTTTTTATTAATCTTTTAAAGTTGCAGCCTTGAATGCTTATGATTTCGGCATCCTGAATGTTAACCAACAAAGGAAGCATGGTTTTCTGTTCAAAGCCAAGAGGAGGAGACAGAAGGTCTGTGTGGTATTCCCAGCACTCCTATAATCTTGCTCTGCGATCTCGGGCATGCTGTTTGCTGTGCCTCAGTTAACTCATGTGCGGGGCAGGGAGACCTTCAGGGTGCGTTGACAGGCCCGGTTGTGTGAAGGCTTTAATGGTCTATGGGATCTGCTGGTGGAAGAATGAAGTATTGTTCGGAGTGCAGGAATCAGTGGGTTTAAGAAGTTACCCCAACACTTAAAAATGGCATTTCTTCCACGTCTGTCCAGGGCTGGCATCTGCCGTGAACATCTTCATCTTCAATATTCTTTTCCCCCTGTTATATTTTTATATTTCGCACACAGGGGCACGAGGAGACGGGGGATTTTGGAATCAGTAGAAGCACAGGTGCTGGTTTATCCTTGAATCCCCCCTGTTCCCTCTTGGGTATCCCGATGTGTAAGGTTACCTCTCCCTGAAAAGTTCCCGCAGAAGCCCGGCACGTTGTGTTACAGATGGCCCCTCGCTACCTCTGAATTTCCCCGGTTTCTTAGCTTTGCCAGGTTTGAGTTAGACAGCTTGATGTTACTTCAGAGCCATCCTTTTGATGGCTGGAAACGATAATAGCCTGTGTCATCTGCCCTTTAGATGGAAGGGTTATGCCTGGTCCTTTATTCCTCGGCTCTCCCTACAAAACCCGTCCCACAATGCACCCGAGCCGCTCGCAGGTGTTCCCGTGGATCTGCCCTCTCACATGCACCGCAAATTAGTAACAGAAGCTAATGGCCCAGCATGCGGCCATCAAAGGGCTGACAATTCCAGCCTTTCCAAAGGGCCCTTTATGTCAAAGCCCCCCACGAGACCTGTCCGGCTGAAAAGACTATTTGTCTGTCCCTGTGTGCGGGCCTGCTGCAGCACCGCGGCCGGCTGCTGGCCTCACGCTGCGCCCCTGACTGTTGCTGCTAGCAACAGATAAAAATCACTGTTAACCACAGCGGGGCCCACAGCACATCAATCATCTGGCCCAGATAAAGGCCTTGGGCCTTTGGCCCTATCCTTCGGTTGTTTCTAAATAATTTCCAGTGGCTGAGCATGCTATGGTGTAGGCTGGGTAATTCAGTCCAGAAAACTTCATTTCACTAAAAATGCTTTGATTCTTTTTTTTTTTCTTTTTTTTTTTCCTAAAGACTGTTTTTGTTCAAATAGATGTTTGTTTCGAAAGGGGGAATTTAACTGATGAAAGGGACGCCGTGAAAGTTCAGAGTGAGAATAATAAATAAAACTGTGTGGTTAAATGTAAAGTACAACCAAACAGGCAGCAAAAAGAATTAGCATTTACCAGGAACAACAAAGCAACTTCGCACTTTAGAAGACGCCTCTCTCGGCTTCAGCGTCGTTCAGCTTCCTGAATTTATATATATTTAAATAGAGATTAATCTTTATATATGGATAACATCATTTCCACCACACCTTTATTAAAGAGATTTATGGCCGGGTATCAAATTACACTTTTAATACAGCCTAGTTGGTTTTTTGGTAGCAGCAAATCATATTTGTAACTCCGAATAACTAAACAAATTTGACAGTAGCAAATTTTCTCCTTGACACAGCTAATTCTTCATCCTGTCTTAATGTTCTGCTGTAAAGCCATAAGAAATCGTGATGCTTAGAGCCTGACAGTCATAGGTTTTGTTCTTGCCACTTAGCAATCCTTCAAAGAAGAAACCATTGCAATTTAAATTGAGGGACATCACAAGCTGGATAGCAGGGAAACGCTCTCTGTAGATAAGCCCTGTTTTGTAATCTTGCTGGCTTGTGCTGTAAGGATAGGGTAGGTAGGATATAGTGGAATACTGAAGGCAAAATCAAGTGTTAGCTTGCAAATAAAATCTCTGTGGAAACCCTAAAAATTAAATCTCAGTCAGCCTGCCTTTTGCACAAGCATCTTTGCATACTAATTGCATGGGCCTTTGTATTATTGTAGATACTAATTACCACTAGTTCTCAGTGGGAATTGGACACCTAATTCTCTAATGCTGCTTTTAACCTCCCAGCTTACAAGCCTTGCATTTCAAGGCACCTCGATCCTGCTGGTATCTTCCAAGTACAGGCTTGATTCAGCACATGGGCACTGCTGCTGTTTAGGTGACGATGAATCTTGCAAAATTTTGCAGTGTAAGCAGCGTTTCTTGGTTGGATATGATCATGGACTTCAACAACAGCTGGAAAGGTTGGCTGAACAGCGATTCCTCTTTGAGTCTGCTAGAGTCATAACATGGAAACTGGTTTACTTTACCTTCTTATTGCTCGTATGGCTATTTTTAAGCTAAAAGGGACAATTAAAAAGAGTTAAATTCTCACCTGACTGGTATTAATCAGAGCTGAGCCTTTCCCTTCAGCTGGACAGGACTTCATCCAGAGCATCCTAACAAAGTGCTGAGCTTCTGAAATATGACTTGTTGCTTTGTGGAACCTGGTATGTATTTCATACTTCGCTGGATGAATGTGGTATGTATGAAGAATTTGAGAAGTTTTCTGTAGAATCAGGAGAGTATTAGCCTGACAAAATATACTTGTGCAATATGTCTTTCAGTATCTTCTCTGAAAACAACACAAATTTTAAGATTGATCCTGATGGATTTTGAAATAGGTAACAGGAAAGTATTTTTCAGCCAGCAAGGTCACTGTAAATGCTGGCATCAGATGTGAATGATTTGCCACCACCCTGTTTCCCCTTCTGCCTTTTTTTTTTTTTTTAACTCCTATATAGTGCTGCCTAAGAAATAAAGCAGGGAATGACAGAGAAGGGTAGGCTTAAATAACCCTGAGGGTGCTTATCTTCCTTGGCATTAACTTCATATCCACATTCATTATGTGAATGGGCCAGGGAAACTGTTTCTGTGCCAAATTGGAGTGCAGGGTAGGTTGAACAGACTCAGTTCAATTTTAGGTAATGGTATACAATCATCTATATGGCGATGCGCAATGCATGGTGTAGTCCCTCATTTAGAGAAGTTTGAATGCATAAAGCCCTATAAGAAACACTGTGATAACTCAGTTTCTTATTTTTAGGAAGAGTTGCAGTGCATACAATTAGCTCCTCCGTTCCCTCCCCTCCCTTCTTTTAGTAACACCAGTAGAGCTTCCCTCAATCTCTAATACTGCCTTGTCAGGGTTGAACTTTCAACGTGGCTGCAGTTGCAAGAAGGATGGGGAGCATGTGAGAGATCCTCAGGCAGGAGATCGACAGGCGCATTGACGTAGCCGTTATTATTTCATGGCAGACAGGATGGGTTACTCTTCCATCGCATCGCTGCGTGCATATATCAGACAAAAGACAGTTTCAATTTGAATGGGAAGATGAGTGGAGTCGGTACTTTGCTGTGAGCCGTGTGATACTTGGGCAGAGCAGCCTCCAGAATCTTAACTAACACGTCTGATCCTTGCTATACAGCATGGCTAGTGCTTTGCTGAATGGTTGCTTGTGGAAAAGGTAAAAGCACTTGTTGATAAATGTTCTTCATGCTAAATGACTGCCGTCTTTGCAGACAGATGTGCTGACCTAGAGCTTCCCACGTTCTCGTGCAAATCCCTAAGATGGGCTAATTAACTTCTCCATTTCCATGGCAAAACTCACTAAACAGAGTTATGCAAAACAAGCGAAAGAAAACATCATGCTGCAAGGAGGAGGAGACCCAGGTTGCATATAATTTGCGTGTTAAGAAACAGCCAACACTGGGTATCCTCCTTCAGTGGGAAGACACAAAATTTCCTCTTTAATGGGTAGATGAGAGTACAATAAACGGTGAGGAATGATCAGAAAGTCAACACATTGTTTCCCCTACCAATTTTTAGATTGTGTCATTTTATGAAATTGAGGCTCTCAATTCTTTAGCAGTAATGGCATTTTTTAAATTTTATTTGCCCTCAGTAAGCTGATAGCAGTAGTTTTAACCTAGACTTAGCATAGGGTCTTGTTTGGACCAAATCTAGCAGTTGCTAATCTTGGAAATAGTTCCTCTGAAGCGGAACAAATCACTGAGGTGAGTAACTGCTCACCCAAACTCAGGAAGCTGTCATGCCTTGCTGTCTGAAGGCATCCTCCAGTTGCTCGTTGCAGGCCATGCAGGCTCTGCACTTCACAGGGTTTTGGTTCACATCTGAGGTCTGCAACTGTAAGCAGTCACAAAGTGTTGAACAAATGGCATTTCCCGTTCAAGTCTAAGCTAGTATGTAAGACAAATAGTCTGTGATACTGGAAAAAAACATATTATCCTTGTGCCTTAATAGAATACCATTCCTTGGGATGGAAGAAATGCTCTTTTTGTAGAACTTAGAAGAGATAAGAGAGTTTCTTGGTTTTGCAAACTAGGCAGTGACTTTTGAACAGCATTGTGAATTATAAGTGGCAGCTAATATGTGTTGATGTAATCTATTACTCACAGACCTGTTGTAGGTGTCACTCAAAAGTGTGCTCTGACACCCACCCCATGTTGGTTCTATTTATTTTTCATATATTATGTGCACTGTCAAAAGGGAGTCCAGAGCCAGTCCCCTTCAGGGATCCCTCTGAAAGCCCCTTGTAGACATCAGCAAAACCAGGAAGCTTCATCCTGCTTTTTAAGGCTTGTCTGATAGGTACACTATGGGAATAATTTTAATCACAGTGACCGCTGCTAGGCAGGGGAAGGTTTACTTTAATTTTTTAATTTTTTTTTTTATTAGATACAGATCTGCTGGCAACATTTTCTTCCATTTGTGTTAGATTGATGCCTGACTTGACCTAAACGGTTCATAACTGTCATAACTTTCCAGTCTTACTGCCTTAGTTTAATGGTGTCCACTGGTTATTGTATGCTGTGCATTTCCCTATCGATCGCCATCCTGCTCAGTGTTTCTAATTACACGAGAGGATGAGACGATGTTGTTGTACCTGGCGTCCTTCCAATACGGGTGTGCTAACGTTGCAGCCTGTCTTGCCATTTCTTTGAACATGGTGTTGATCCCACCACCTTGTGTGTTTAAATTATTGCTAAATTGCAGTGTTTTGAAGCCACAGGAATATTGCTTAAAGAACTCTTCTCATAAAACAGCTCATTAATATGTGTGCTATTCAGGGTTTGCCAAAAGTTTTGTGGTCTCTCTTGCCTCCTCCACTCTTCACTCCTCTCCGCCATCAAAATGTCTGCAGGAAAGTGTGGGCAAAATTCATTCCCCCGTGGCTGTTTCAAACTACACAGTTCGGGCTCATCCTTTGATCCCTCCTCATGACTTTATTTCATTATCCCTTAAGTATAAGGAGGAAAGTTAATGACATCATAAAAACTAGAACTCTATAAAAGATGTTTCTGCTGATTTACTGCCAATGTACTAGCAGCATGTCATATAACTGCCCATTAAAGATGGTGAGTTGCTCTCCTGCCTGCAGCTTTCCTTATCACCAGCCCTTTTATTTATGACCAGATTATAGGGATTGGGTGTGCACAGTAAAACATAAAACTTATTTTTATCATGCATATAATTAACCCTTTAATTATGGAATTAAGTTGCATCCATCCTCCTTTTTTATTTAAAAAAGTATTATTAAATATTCCTGTTTGTCGTCGATGAGCTTAATGTGTTGCTGAGAAAATGCAGTTCGTGGTTTCTGGTTATGCCGTATCTGTCTTCCCCCTTCCAAGCATTACCTAAACAATTCTGATCAGTGGAGAGGCTGAGAGAGATAATAGAAGCTTCCTCACTTAGATAAACAAAATCGAATTTTTCCTGTTCAAGGAAGTTGAATTTGGTCTGTGGAAACGCAGATCTTCTTGCTTGCCTACTTCTTAAACTTCCAGCTCTTCATACATCCTTCCTCCAGCCCCTCAGCATACACAGTCAGCTTGGTAAGTAATTATTTGAGACCACATTTCCCATCACAGAATCCATCACCACTCTCACTGTAATGGCCGATTTGTCTGGTCGTGCAACTTAGGCTCTTGCTTTGTGCAGCATAACGTGTGTGCTTCTGTAATACCCTTCCCATTGGAGTCAGTGCTTGCTGTTTTCAAAGAATGCTGGTAATTTTGGCTACCAGTAATGATTTTGATTGCCAAACACCCCCTCGCTCCCACCTACAACTCCAGATACTTCAAGATAAGCTTCATATTCTGAAAGCAAGACTTCTCTTAAAGTATCTCGAGTCTAGACAGGGGTGGGGGGAAGGTTGGGTGTTCAAAGTGATTCATTGCTCCTGAGAACCTTGGCCAGTGAAGTTCCTTGTTTAAAATTAATCATGTTCCTTGTGCATTGGATATCTTCTATTAATGAAATCATAATGGTTTGTTTGCTAGATACTGGCATTGGATCTCAGTCTTGGGAATGCACTGTGATCAACTTTATACATTATTAAAAGCTCTTTGTCTTTCTGTCTTTTAACCAGTTAGTTGTTCTGATTTCCTTTTGCTGATCGTGAATTGCTGACAAAGAATAGGCATTCCTCAAGTGAAAAGAAAGAACGAAGCTTTTTGTTCATACCATCTCTGTTACCCAGGCTTTATATTAATACCTACATAGTTCTTGAAAACGTCTAAGAACAAATGTTCTTTAATAGCTGTTTTGCTGGGGTTTTCCTTGGCTGCAGTATGAATTTAGGTTTTCCATGTGCAGTGCTGATAGGCTGTCATAGGGAGACGATAGTGAGAGGGACACTGTGCTGGCTACGTGTTTGTCACTTGTCTCAACTGGGAAAATGTCTCTGATGGTTTCCATTGTTTTGAGCTGGTTTCCTCCCCCTCCTTCCAGGAAAGAGAAGGAACTGTGATGTATGATTGCATAAGTTTCTTTTTACTTGTGTGAGTGATGGAATAGGAGAAGTTCCAAATGAGGAAGTCATAAAGAAAAATAATAAAGGAAGGAAGCAATGAATTAAACTCCCAGTGCTTTGTTGTATGGCTGTGCTTTATAAAGAGGTTATTTATTTATTTCTTACAGAAGGAATTCCATCTCTGCATAGAGTAAGACCAATAATAATGTTTAAAAATAAAGTATTGCTGTGTCCATACTGGATCCTGGCTGCCTGTGATCAGCTCACATTCATTTTATTTAAAATACAGTAGATATCTCTAAGCTGACAATAGCACTGATGCTGAAAGTCTAGGCAATAGGCAATAGTTTTATTTTTGGTATATCCCCATTTTATGAGGACTAAAGAATAGGAAATACCACACTGTTCTGAGGAAAAGGTATCGAGCATGAAATACGTTCTTAATTACAAAACTGTTTTAGTTGATCTGATGGCTTTAAATGATGCAGTATAACGCTATTGCCTTCGAGGCAAACCTTGGTACTTGTATAACTCTGTAATAGGTGGGTGTTCAAATTGAATGGAGACTTCCCAGGTCCCTGGATGTCTAAGCCTGAGATTCAGAACCCGTCAAACAGGCAAGGGAAGCCTTTTGCACGTACCTGTCTTTACGTACTGGCTTTAAGGGTGATGGTATCTCAGTTCCTTGGCTTTATGAGAAAAGGCCTTCTAAATCATAAAGGCTAGGTATTCCATGTATGCATTGGACCAGGTATTCCAGGAGCTCCCCTCCCCCTTGTCTGAGCTTCCAAAGATCCTGTGCTCATTGAAAGCTTAATTAATTAATGAGTAATCAGTTCTCAGCTCTAGGGTATCAATTTGAAGGAAAAATTGATTTTCAAACCCAAATGTCTTATACTTAGACTATTTATATTCTGAAACTACCGTGCATGTCATAGTCCTATTTAGAAAAGTGTCCAACTCCACTCAAGGGCAGGCAGCCCAAGGAATAAATTAATTCTTACCCATCAGAGGATGAGTATTACAGAGAAGCTTTGAATATCAGTGCGCTAGTGAGAAGGAAGCTTGTGATTCTCATACCTGAATCGAAATTGGCCAAGTATTTAAAATGCACATTTCATTGCTGCCAGACATTTACCTAGCATGAACGTTAATAGGATGAGAGGGAAAAAATTAGAGGTTCAACAATAATTCGAGGTTCTCTGTTTATAATGTGAGAAATCATCAATTAATTCCATACCTGGAATAAAACATGCCCTAAGGCCTACCATCTGCCCACATTTAAACTTGAAGATAATAGATTTGGAAGAGAAGTTTGTAATTATTTGCTAGGTGGTTCTGATTAATTTACAAGGAAAATTGCTAATACCGATAGTGTATTACCCTGGGGCCAAGTAGAAATCACAATATTGCAGAAAGGGATAGCATGTAAATGATGGCTTGTGCATTATCTGTTAGGCTGATTGGACAGTCTGATTATTTTTCTTAAGCCACTAATGGATGCATATAAGATTAGAGTGTGCTTTGGACAACATGACTATAATTCTCACCTAACAGGCTGTAGAAAATAGGAAGTAAATATACCCCAGTGGCATTCTTAGAAATTAAAAATGCTAAAGGCTAGATTATGAAATTATAATAGATTTACACCAGCATGAATGAGCTCAGAATCTTGCCTTGTAGCACTGAAAACTACGTTTATGAAGTGATCTATACTAGAAGCCTTGGAAATTATCATACAGGGAATGCATGCGAGCAGTCTGCTCTGGCAAGTGTCCGTGCGCTTTAAAGATGTGCTGAAAAAGCCATTGTAGAGTCTTGCATTAAATTCAAGTTGAAACAGACTTTACTGGACTGTAGCCCAGTGGGTGTGGAAGAAGATAATTTATCTGGAACTCTAAAATATTTAGTTTTGGCTGCTATTTACTCACATTGGAGAACACTGTGGACCTTCTGTGCACCATTACAGTTACAGCTGCACAATTAAAGACTGACCTTTAAAAAGAGTGTGAGTTCTGTGTTGCCAAGGTACAGCTGGTAGAGAAAAAGGCACGTGTGATGTATGTAGTCCTACAATAACAGAGGAAAATGGTAAGGTGAGGCAGAAAACCCCTGTCTCTGCTGCTGCTGGCCAGAGTCACCGCCATCAGCTTTGCTGCTTCTCCAGTTCTCTTCTGCTCCTATGTGATTTACTCAGTGGTCGCAAAAGCTGAATGGAGAAGGATCCCTAGTGGATTATAGGTGAGGCTTTAGATTTGGGTAAAACCGCCTCATCCGTTTAAAGCAGCAACAACCACCCAAACAGTATCTCTTTTCCTGTGACAGAGTTCTCTGCCCGTGTGGATTTACCAAGAACGTGTCTCCCTGCAGCTCTTCATCCCCTGTTATCTGTGTCCCCTCCACCACGCCTCTAAATAAAATTTCAACACACTACTCCATATGAAAAAAAATGAAGAAACTTAAGCAAATCATTACCACCTAGGTGTTCTTTGCTTGGAGGCAGGGGTTGTAAGCAGTAGTCTTGCTATTTCTTTTCTGTGATCTTTTGTGCTGGCTCATACTTAAATGCTGCAGGGATCATTAGCCATAGATGTTATCAGTTGATGTCTAACAACTGTATCTCATACATTGTTTCAGAGACTGTAAATTTTCACTTAATGGAAAAAAATGTTATATGTATATATAACAGAAGGTTTGAGGCTTTATGCTGATATCAAGTAAATAGGTCTGAGGTTCACCTTCATGTGATAGTCGAACCATTCACTTTTCCTCTCCCTCTCTGAAAAGTGATGTGGTTCGACGCAGCTAGTGAGACACCCACGTTCAGAGCGCGGGACGGCTGGACGTTGGTCTTGGAAATGGTTGCAAGCTGATTCCGATCTTCTCCAAATCTCCCTTTAAATGCAATAATGAGAACTCTGCACCATGGTAGGAGCTGCCAGATGAGGTGTGCATTAGTTTTTGAAATTCCCCTGTTAAAAACCTAATGGTTTTTGTTTTCATTTACACAGAATGTTCTTGTATTCTGAAGTGCAACACTTTTGTGACCTGCTTTCAGTAGATAACAGCTCTTGTGCAGCTCTTGCCATATTCAAGAGAAATGATATCACCATGAGCAACATTTTTGCTGGATACAGAAATTATCAGCTTTGATGGAACACAGTAAAAAATTTAAGGCCTTGGTGCTTGTTCTCAAATTGACATCTTGTCCCATACCATCAAGTTCACATGATATTCAAATAAAATAATAAACACACCCAGTGTGTTTAGTTAAAATACAAAATAAGTATTTCCTTCAGCACTGGAGCACCTTGCCAATCTTTTATTGTAAGCAATAATTGAAATTATCATCCTAGAGGATTCAAGTGATTACTGTCTTAATATAAAATACAGGTCCTAGTATATCACTGAGACAATCTCATGTAGCTGGGATCAAGCTGGGAAGCAGAGCATGTTGGATCTGTATGTTCAGCAGCTCATATGCATACCCTTGAGCCTGGCGACTTATACAGCATCTCCCTCAATTTCATCAGACCAAATAAGTTAGGATTCTTAAGCCTCTGACAGCCTGCTGCATTTTTAGAGCGAAAAGGTATCAGTCATAACAGAGGAAACAACAGATTGGAATAGGTTCTTGTTTTCCTTTTCTGTTTCCCCATCTTGTGTTTTCTCTCTCATTGTCGAACTTAGCCGTACCTCATCCCTTCTGCTGTGAGCTCTCCTAGCTGCCACTCATCTTTAAATAGTCTTGATAACTTGCAATATCAGTTTTGTGCTGGTGGATTGTTGCCATACACCAATGTAAGTTGTCAGTGAGCATCTGAAGCCGTCAGTCGATCCACTCCTCCCAAGTCCCGCTGCTGTGTGAGCCAGAAAGCCTACCCTGACGCCCCTGCCTTCCCCTGGGACAAGGCTTTGCCCAGGCTGAGTGGGCTTCTGGGATGTAGCTGGTGGGCAGGGACAACCGTGCTGGCATCAGACCTTGCAGTGATGCTGGCAGGGATCTGGGCAAGAATTTATTTCCGAGGTCAAGTGCCTAGTTTAGAGGAGAGCTGGTGGACCAGCAAGAGGAGAGGTCTTGGCAGCGTGCAGAGACAGGCTGCAGGGCACGGGGTTGTCCCCATGCAGCGGGTAGGTCCGTCAGCTCTCCGGGCTCCTCCTAGCAAAACGCTTGGGAGATGAGTGCTGCGGGAGGGGGTCGTGTCTGTCTCATTCTGCATAAACTTTGGCACTGGCTTCAGTACTGATTTCCCCTGATCTAATTGTTCAGACAACTGCCTATTTCCCATCAGCGTTTACAGAGCTTTCATTGAAGCTAAACGGACATATGCTCTTTGTCACTGTCACGGTGTCAAGAAAGTTGCAGGCACTTCATTTCCAACACTTCCTTTTATTGTCCAAAAACCGTTCTGGAGAAACTGGAAAGGGCTACCTGCCAGTTGCTTTGTCTTGCCTGGATCCGCTTAGTTACACTGCAGCCCTTCATTTTCAGAGAGTTTTATCTGAGCATAATGTAATTTTTTTATTTTTTTCCTCTGGTTACTTTTTAATTAATATCCTGTAACTGCTTCAAACTTGGGAGGAAAGTGGTTTTTGATTTCTCTTTTATCGGGTAATTTTAATTATTCACACCATTGACTTCATTAAGTTAAAACACCATAATATTATGTGTGAAACAATGATCTTTGGAACAAGAGAAAAATTATTCCTACTTTTTTGGAAGCAAAATAGCTGAAGTGCCACCAAAGCCAAGCATACCTGCTGCGGACAGACAGATGCTAGGTTACCCGTGCTCTGCTGTGTCCTGATGGATGGTGCCCGCAGTCTTCCCTCCTCTGCACTGACCTGGAGAATTAAAATACAAATTGACATTACATTAGTTCCTGCTTCTGTTTGTACTTTTTCATTTCTGTTCCGTAGCTATGAGACTAAAACAAAGTGGTGATAGGTACAAAAGGGGACATTGGAAGCAGCATGGTGAGTTTGATGTTCATCATCCTGTGACATCCTGAAATGCCAGTCACTGAAAGATCTTTGCTTGAGCAAAACACTTGTAGCTTTCAAAGTCAGGCATCTTAATACAGAGAGCTCGTGTCTCAGTTATGTCTCACAGCATCAAAAATGAAAATCTTCTAACTAGCAGAACCGTAACCTCCCGCCCATTGTTGTGAAATTCACATTGTTGGCAATATTGCAAATGGAAACAGGAAAATATGTTACGAAGGAGCATTGTTTCAGCAACTTCAGTGCTCCTTCAGTTGGATTTATTTAGATGTTGCCTGGGGATTTAGTTATTTTTAAGTTCTATTGGTTTTAGTAATTATGTTTATTGTGGCAATGTGTAAGGATCACACTTGCATTAAATGCCGAGTCCTGTGCTGTTCAGGATTGTGTTGTCCTATTCAATTCTGCTTAACTTCAGCCACTGGTCGTCCTGCCATTTTTCAAACTGGCTGCCCAAGTCATTACCACCTTTTAATAATAGTTTGTATAGGTGCTTATCATTATAGAAGTACCAGTGTCTACTTTTCTTGTGCCGGTGCAGACGGGCTACAGATGAGATGTTAAAATTAGTGTCATCCACGAACCAAATAACTGCTGGTCCATGCCAAATCCAGTTCAGAAGCAATGGTCCAGAGCAGTTCTTACAGCCCTCCCAGGTGGAGATGCACCGAGTGGGCACCTTCACTTCTGCCAGCGGAGGACGAGCTGAAGCCATCGGTTGTGGTCCCGGCCAGCTGTGGGCAAGGTGCATGGTGGTGGCAGGGCTCTCCCGCTAATATAGCCGTGCGCTTGCGGGCAGGAGAGCACGGGGTTACGGTTCTGCGTCTGCCAGGCAAGCTGCCCTTCTCCCTCGGTCATGCAGGGGCCCTCTCTGACCCACCTGTGCTATTTCGGAAGCGAGCATCTTAATTTAACTGCGGCACTGTATCAGTAGATAATAATCCTGTAGTACAGCTATATACCCTCACAGTTATCTGTTCCGACTAAGTAGATTAAAATGTTTTTTAAAAAGTGATGGTGGGAGCTCCTGTCTTCAGTAGATGGGTTTTGTCTTTTGAAGTAAAATAAAGCTGAGCGCTGCAAATTGCCCATTAGTCATATAACAGGTCTGGTCTGAAGTGCTGCTGGGTCCTGTGCCCTGAAATCCTTTATCAACCAGGACAAGAAAATTAGACTTCCAAGCTAATTTGACGTTTAAAAATATATATAAACAGGCAAGTACGTATGTCCAAATCAATCCTTGAAAAGTGTGTTTTGAACTACAGAACATTTCTATCCTCACAGAATGACAGTTAAAACATTGCTGTTAAAGCAGTAAACGGAAATTTCGGTTGCTTGTCAAAACAAGCAGCACTTTCCTTCTATGGAGTATAAGATGCCGAACAATAGGCAGCACCTTTCAAAACGACATCTTCATTATACAGTCAGGTTTCTAATGTAATCTTTTCATCCACGAATAGTGTATTATTTCTCCATAACACTTTATAATAAGTGGACATTAAATTAATGCTACATGACAATGGAATTCCTACGGAGTTATGTACTACCCTGAGATGAATGCCAAAGGAATTTGGTCCGATTAAAAGGAGACAGTGCAAGTGGAAGAAGGGGCGTACTGAATGGCTTATTGCAGGCGCCTCAGCTGAGCTGAGAATAACAGGACTGTTTGAGGGTTGCAAGCCTGGGGGAGAGCTAAGAAAATCCACAAGCCCAAACCTGAACTTGAACCATAAATGTTAGGACTTATTTTCTGGCTCAGATTGTTGGGAAAATGATTCGTATTCTGTGTTACATTCTTGCACCTTTAATCATTAACATACCTTTGTCTTAATTGTGAGCAGGATGCTCGTGTGAATTCGGCTCCATGGATCAGAGCTGTGGGAAACTGTAGCTGAGGGGAGAGTTTGGTCCTGCGTGTCGTGAGAGGGTCCCCGGGCTGTCCCTGCCAACCTGCCTCTCAGTTTCCTCCTGGACTCTGGTCTGCAGGGACCTGGCTGGCTCCTTTCCTGAGGTCATCTGGGCACAGTTGACACGACAGGTGACTTCAGTGCCCCCTCCAGCCCGATAGCATTGGGCGTTGTTCCACCAGGTTTGCTTCCTGCACTGTCCTGGTGTCCCCTGTCCTGCCCAGCAATCCCACCCAGGGCCCAGCATGGGCAGTGCACAGCCTCAGCGGTGTGTTGCAGGAGTGCCACCTTGGTAGGCTGCAGGCTAGCTCTCTGATTTACACAGGCTTCGAACTGAAAAGGACAGCAGAAAATCATAGTTGTCTGAAGTCCGTAGGGAGATGATATCAACTCCTTAGGAGGTCTGTGATGGGGCTATGCCGCATGCGTAAAACCTTCACTGGCAAGAGATCTGCTTTCCTCCCCTTCTTCCTTCCAGGGTACTGAGTTGCAGCGTCCTGATATACGTATTTTTTAAGAGGAAATAAGAACCAAGCATGAAGAAGAAAGAGCAGCAGCAGCATTTGCTGTCTTCTTGAACATGATGGAGTCCCTTTGTCTTTATGGCTGGAAAGAACAGGAGGAAAAACTTGTGTTCATCTCTTCCATACAAAGCTGAATTACAAGTAACGGAGGGTCCTGTCTCTCCATTCCCATTGCCCATCCCATTGTGCTGGCTCTGAAAGTACCAATTTTAATCCAAGTGAGGACTCAAGAGCAGCATATTCATGAAAAAAATAATAGATGTCTTTCTCACGAGTATTACCAACAGCTAGTGGCAGTCAATAGGCATTTTTCTTGTATGCTACAAAGCAGTAGCAGATATTTAGCAGAGCAAGCTTGCTGTATCATCATCCCTGCAGAGAACAGAAGTAGCAGACAGTTTCCTTCCTTCATGGCAAACAGCCTGTAAATGAAATCTTCTCTCTGAAGATGTAGCAGAGGCCAGATGGGAGAGGAAACCTAACCTGGAGTGTAAAAGCGGCATCCTGCTGCTGACTTCTTGGAGGACAGCAGACAGTCAGAGGCAGCCTTTGACTAGCTCGGTTGGTGGTAGGTGCTGATGAATAACTGGGCAAAAGGCAGCGAGTGCTGCTGTTTCATGCCACCAAGACATATCTCAGTCTGAAGCAGGAGCCATTTACTTGTCGTTGCAGCAAGAGCTGTGTAGTCCAGTGAGCATCCCTTTCTCTCCTGGGGCTGGAGTGACACTGGCCCTAGGGGAGGCTGCAAGGCTCATCCTTTCCACTGAAGAAAGCAAGAGTCCAGGGAAGTGCAGCCCTATTTGTCTAAAGGGATGGTGATTTCTCTTCCCAGATCTGATTTATCGCCAATGCTTTCAAGAAGAAACTGGCATCGTACTTCTGCGTAGCCTGAGTGCAAGCTGTGGGAGCAGGTATATAATTGGTTCCCTGTTTCGCTGAGGTGTGACCTTCCAGAAAGAGTCCCTGCATTTGTGCAACACTTTATAATAGTTCTCAAACTCAATCCCTAAATCTTACTTTGGCTTGGAGTAATCATAAAAATTAGTTTCTTTAAAAATAAATAAATAAAGCTTATCCTTGTTAGCAAGCGCTACCTGAGGCTGTCAAATAGTCACGCTGGTAGGATGTTCTGTTTCCACAAAGCTATCTGTATTCAGGAAGGTATAATGTGCAATTCACAGGCTCGGCTGCTGCTTTCCACCTTTTCCTAAAAGAGCTGCAGTCTCCTTGTGAGCAGATGTTACTAAATCAGTTTGCCCTGAACCCTTTATAAAGTCTTTCCAGGGAACTCATCCTTCTCTCTCGTTTGATGCTCTGAAATACATTTTTTTAAACACCCACACTCAGCCAGGAAATACTACAAATAATTTAGGTAGCAGAGCGCTCTTTCTTTTTGGTGCCTTAAAGTTAACGGTGCCTGCCAGTGGTGTCCTCATGGCAAATAAATATCAAAAATAGGATAGTCTAAAAGGATGTCTCAGAAAAGGAAATAGAGATAGAGACACAAAGATAAGTAGGTACAAAGAAACATCATGAGCTCATTATTCTTAGTGCATTATCAGCGATGAATTACACATACGTCACGTACAGAGTTACCTTCCTGTGAACCAGAAAGTATAGATTAGTAGCAGGCATATCTGGTAAGTCTTGATGGTCCGTTGGGCTGATCAATAACATCAAGTCGTATCTTCCTTTTCTCTAGATTAAAATTAAAAAGTCTAGCAGTTTGGCGGGCCCCTGAGCTGATGTGAGAGCAGGGGCAGGGCTCTGGGCCAGCCTCTGTGGGGACTGTTAAACGCTTTCCATGACAAGTTTGCCTAACTTCTGTAGCAAAGTATTACTGGACAAATAGTAACAGCAGGAAATATAACAAACGTTACTTGAAAGGGTTTGGAGCAGCAGGGTTTTTGTTTTTAACTGCATGGTAGTAAATGCAACATATTGTGAAGGAAAAACTAGCAGTAGTTAATACATACCTGCTAGCAGATAGTTGTTGTATAATCTCATAAGAGGACAGTATGCTTCTGTTTAGGGTTGCAAGAAAAGAAAAGATCCTTCTTCCCAGTGTTTTGCTTAGGAAGTACCTTTGCCTTTCATGCTAAATTATAGTATTTTTGTTTCATGCTGAAGTCTGAGTTATGTCCCTGGAATTTTCCAAGCCTTCCTCCCTCCCCACACAGCTCAGCCCCAAGCTCAGGTTGGCATTAGGGCTGCAGGCGAAGCAAAGCTTGGGGTGGTCTCTGAGCCGTATGCTTGACCTGCCCCTGCTTTCCCCATGGTCCACGTGACCGTCAGGGAAGAAGGTGCCGTTCACAGCTTGCGTTGTCTTTTCCATCAAAATGCAGGTGCTTCTCATGTTACTCGTTGATTTTCTTTACCTGTAGCCACTCTTTCATTTTCTCACATTCCCACATCCTGGCTTCCACCATTCCGACTGAGGGTTTCTGTAAGGATGCTTTTATAACTTTTGATACTGAATTGGGGTTGACAATGCATGGGTTCAGTTCCTGGCTGTTCAGTGAAATATTCTGTTTAATTGTAGACAAGTCAATTAACTTTTTGGTCTAGAGCCACGAGAAGACACTTGAGCTGATATATCCCCGCTGGTTATACTTGTCCACCCATAGAATGGGTTGAACTTCTCTGCTGAACAGGTGATACTGGGATAAATTCTTCAGAGATGGGTGTACATTGTGTTTCTAGCTCTGCTTTTACTTTGCTGAGATGAGATGGTGACCAGATTTTGTAAAACTGGGATTCTGAGCTTTATGAAATGAGGTCTTTGAATTAGACTGGGTGATGAACTTTGTATCAGTTGCCAGTATCATTAATGCTGAAGTGATACAGGATATTGTACCTACATAGATCCTAATTTGTTGCACAAACTGCATTACTACATAGCATTTGCTAATTCTTCTTCCATCACTGTTAGGAAATACAGGTAAAGTAAATGAAGAGCACAGTTTCTTTCCCATTGCCTTATTCTGGGCTGTGCTCTCTGGTCTGTGACTTGGGAAGTGAAGGTCAGGATGGTTCATTGCTTTTCTCAATCTTTTTTGCTTGTAAATTTATGCTTTATTCTTCCAATTCTGCTTGAATTTCAAAAACCAATGGGCCAGACCTTTAGCTGGAGTAAATTGTCATAGCTCCATTGATTTCAACTGAGTATGTCAGCTTTCACCAGGGAAAGATCTGTCCTGTAAGCTGAAATGATTGACTTACAAAAACATTTGATTATCAAATTTGGAGTTTTCTATTGTTCTAATGTACTGTGACAAAGTCTTTAGAAGGATGATAGCTCATTATTGAATTATGTTTTTGTCCTTTCTTTTATTATTTTTTGTTCTCTTAAGGAGAGAGATCTCTTTCTCTGTGTTCAGAATATTTGTTTTGTAGTGATGATGCTTTGCAAATGCTGGTGAAATCCTAGCTCCATGGGAGTCAAACAGGACCTTTGGCTCTATAGTTATCACTTTAAACGTCTACTCATAAATGACTGGGTTATGATTTGTACTGCACCTGCACATTATCTGCAAGTAATGCACAGTGACGTGGGAATGCTTGTGAGTTTTCATTTTTCATACAGTCGACCAGGTCAGCAGCTGGGATAAATGGGCTACATTGTCTCTGTTTCACACCAGTTAAGAATCTGGACCAACATATAAAAATGATTGTGGAAAAATTTTGATGCAACATAATCCTACCTCCGTGTCAAAGGTAATTGGGCTGATTTGATGAAAACTGTTACAAAGCACTGTGTAATGGTCGTGAACATGTTGGTAAAGGAGGCTGTGTCTCCTGTCATACTGTGCCATGTGCAGCTCCAGTCATTTTGCTCCAGAGATGAGTTTGTGTCAGGAATGACAAAGAAAAATTTTATGCTTGGATTTCTTGTTCACAAGGGGGGGGGAAGTTTTGCCTGTGCTTAGTACTTGGAGGAAGTAATTATTCTGCTTTTCTGCAATACCTTTCCCCACACCAAGTGACACAGGGCATTCGTCATTTGCCGTTTGACCTGGTTTTTATAGAACATACTTAAATGCAGTTTAATTTCATCAAGATTTATTCACAGTAAATTTCCAATTATTACTCATGTCTTAACAGCTTCATCCAGAAAGCTTGAAGCTTTTCCCCAGCATATCATCAGATGTTCTTTAGCGCTATAAAATTAGTTAGAAAGTAATTTTCTTAATTTGGTTTCTTGCAACCAAATAAATGAAAATCCATCTCCAGCTGAAGCTGCGGGATTTAGGGTTTTCCTTTATTAAAGAGAAATGATAATCTATAAAGTAGGGATGTGGCTGGGGACGAATATTAACTACTAAAAGGCTTATCTGCCATAATATCTTAGAGATGCTTCGGCAACTAGCAATTCCCCATTGATGTTTTTTTATATATTTTGCTTGCAGCAGGAAATAGGACAGCTCTTATGTATCCTAAGGAAAAAACAGAAGATTTGGTTAAACACCATCTCTTCTGCATGGCTCATGACATGCTGGAAGAAAAACAGCAAGGACCCTGATTTAATATAAGTTTGACACCAATTCAGAGAAGCATTTAAGCATTTGCTTAAGTACATTCTTGTTCAACAAAGCACTTAAAACATGCTTAGCTCCAGGCACTTACTTTAAGTCCTGTTAATTTTAATGAAATTTAAGCATGTGCCTAACTTTAAATAGATGCTTAACAGCTTGGCTGAGTGGAGTGCTACATTTTAGATATGTGACACTGGTGTTCTTTTTCTGGTGAAAAGAGAAACAATAATTCCCCATGGATACGATTACTAAAAGACATTGAGATGTGCCGTGATTGACTGCAGATAGAGGGAGCAAAATGACATACCGCAGGTGTTGCTGACAGAAGTTGAAGTGAAATTGGACTCCACCTTTCAATCTGCTTATGAAGATTGCTTGCCTTTTCCATCTAAGGCAGAGATAAAATTGTGATAGGTAGATATGATACTAAACATACACCAAACATAGAGCTGTGCTGGCAGTATTTTATCTGAAAATCAGTCAGTGGTCCATCCTTTGTTGGCTAGTCCAAGCCAAGACTTCGGGAAGCCTTTAGCCATGACAGTAAATAGTCTGAGCTTCTAGACAAGAAACTAGAGAAAACCCTAGGGTTATTTTAGACATGTGACTTCTGTTTTTACTGGAGGATGCTTGCTGGTCACTAGAATAACTGCAGCTACAAACGTATGAACTTGTTGAAGCCTGACCCCAGGTCTGAAATCCCAAGCTCCTCCAAAGCCTTGGGCATCTTCGATCCTGTCTCACCAAGGCTCAGTTTTGAACTCTCAGCTTTCTCCCAATGTCAGTATTCACACTGTGAACCCTATTCCTATGGAATAAGGTCCTGTCACTTTGCTCCATCATCTGTTTGCCAAATTTTCCATGTTTTGTTGATTGACAGCATTGTGTAAGGTGACCTCAAGCCATTTCCATAAGCACAGATGATAATTGGGGCACCCAGCAGCCAATGTTAACCATGCCAGCTCCCTGTCTTCTGCAAAGAAACACATAAAATGTGATAATGAGTAAATGAAGTGTGAAGGCTTTCCTTCCTCTGATTTATGTGCAGAAGTGTTTCTAATTTTCCTGATGTTATCTCCCTTTACAGGATATAATTACCTGATTTACTTGATTGCCTTCTGGGAATATTTTTTATAAATTGACTTAAAATTGTTTATACTGTTGCAAACTGATAATTTCATAAAGTGCCTGCTAATCTGCTTGAGTTGTTTGTTGTATTTTATTTTGTATTTTCCCTCTTTGCCCTTCATTACTTCCATTTGTAGTTATTATGGGAAGTTTGTATCATTCTTTAGACTAAGCTGAAAGTAGAATAGCTTGTCAAGACTTCCCATGTCATTGTCTCAACATGTTACTAAGAATAGGCTCCCTTACTTCACTTTACCAAACAAAACAAGGGCTTTAACTTTTAATGTACATGACAGCACCTTTTGAGGTCCTAAGAAAAGATCTCCATGTGAAATGTTGTGCATAAGATCCCTTGCATTTTGCTAGTTTAGTTATATTCAAACGGATGACGGTGACGAGTCCTCTGGCTTCACCTGTCTTCAATTCCTAAAATCTGAAGGCTGGGATTGAGCAAGAAGAATGTTTCCACTGTCCTCGAAGACATTGAGGAAGGGAACTTCAGGAGCAACTCTTGGGCTTCCTTGAAGTTCATGACTAGACAATAATCCTGGGCTTTTTTATTTCCAGTCATTACGTGGACACAGGGTAGTGGTTTATCCTTTGAAATACATAAAGCCACATTTGGGAACAAACAAACACAAAAGCATGTTGAAAAGCATCAAATATTGGGTTTGTGTTCTACGTTTCTAAATGGCTTGTAGATGTAATCCTTGTGGATGCCTCAAAGATCTTTGTATTTTCAGAAAGGAAAGCAATTTCTGGAGGTATTTTGTGTGCACTTTATTCTGCTGCCGAGAACTCTGCGTTTCTCCTTGGCGGTGGCGATGCCTCCCTGGTATGTGGCAAATTGGTCATTTGGCTCAGTATTTCATCGCGTCCTGGCTGGCATCTGTTCTGGGTGGTTTCACCTCTTCACCTCTCACACTAAAACTCTGGCTCGCATTTTCATTTTTCATCCTGTTCCGCACTGTGCCCGCTACCCTGGTGTGAACGCACCTGCACTAAGGAGATGCCAGAAATCGAGATGCTTCCAGCTATCTCAGGGCCAAGCTTATATGAAGATCCCCATGGTGAATGGGTAAATGGACACACCGCAGATCAAACATCATTGATTGTGGTGGTGTTTCAGGACCTTTTAGTGCTTTTATTTTGGGTTTGCAACTTCAGATGTGTTACAGTTAGAGAAGAGCTAACGACTGCTTGGTGTTGTTAAAGAGAGGGATAATTATGATTTTATTTAACAGCTCCTCTAACATGCTGCTCTATCTTATTACCATAAACTGAGCACTAAGTGAAGTGAAGAAGCCTCTTCGTTATTCCACTCGCTGTGTTTATTGTTATTGTGCACACACCCCCCTGCCGGAGATGCCTTTCGGTTGATAGCTTGCATTTGTTCAATGATACTTTACCTCCAGCACTCCCAAAATGGCATCTGTTGCCCGGAGGCCACATGCTCCTCCCGTATAGGCAATTGTGCGATCTGTAAATAGCTATTAGACTGGCATGGCCTAAATTAACTGCAAATTGACAACTCAATTGTAAAACAAAAAATGACCTAGTAATTAACAGGATATTTCCATAAAGGCATAATTACCATTTAGCAGGGCGCTATTTGTACTTCCCTTTATTCTAATAAATGCTTACTCCTTTTTTTCAGTCTTCCGCCACAGAAAATATTATTGTTCCAATCTATCAGTTTTTCAAGCTGACTTCAGAAAAATAAATGAGGATGAGCAAGCAGTCGGTCCCTGTCCTCCCCTTCCCTCTCCTGTAGGGAAGGGACAAGTTGGTTTGTACTAAACAACCTTTCCTCAGCAGGGGTTCGGTTTCTTTGTTTTAACTTGGCGATAGCATCTTAACTCTGCTCGTCAAAGTTAAAGGCCTTCCTCCTTTTGTCACTTACAATCAATGGTGTGTTTGGCTCTCCCGGCAGCTCTTCCCCACCCCCTCATCCCTTCTCCTCCTCCAGCCCAGGGAAATAATGGCACTGATGAGCTCTTATCTTTTTGTCACACTCCTGCCAGCAGAGGAGACAAATTGATTTATGTATGTGGCATCCTACTCCTGATAGTGCCATAATTTACCACTAAATATTGCTTTGACACAATAGTTTTGTAACAAATACATAATGCATATTGCTCTACTTTCCCTCCACCTCAATCGGTTTTTGAATTAATGGAGTGAGACTCCCTCAATTCAGAGGAATCTCATGTCCAACGCCTGCGTGGAGCCTCGCAGAATACCAATCTGCCGCCTCTCCTCTTTCTCTGCTTAGTGTCACCTTGAAATGAAGCTGGCTCCCCCATTAGGTTTTTTTCCCCTTCCTTGCACTGTCAAATGAGGCGGTTCTTCACTCCTTCACAAGGAGTGATGCTTTACTCAAAAAGGCCTGACTTGATTTATTAGATAAAGAAATAAATTGTGTAAAAGGCTGGAAGGCTTTGCATGTCCTTGCACAGAGCTGAAGTGTTACATGGGAGCTTGCAGTCGCTGGTTTCATTAAACTGGAGCAACACACTTGGAAATGCAAAATCCTTTTTGAATAAAAAGGACAGGCTCTTTCCGTCTGGCTTGATTGATATACTGTTTCTGCCTCCCGTCCTCACTGCCACAGAAGAACATATCCCACAAAGGGGATTCTGCATCCTCAGTAATTATTCGGGCAAGTGAACAGTTGAGCGCTGGGTTTTGTTGTTTGGGGTTTTTTAACAATACCATCCATAATGATTATATCACTAAAATCATTCTTGTGTTTTCTCATCACTTGGTTGAAGAACAAA
Organism: Haliaeetus albicilla; assembly: GCF_947461875.1. Classification (NCBI taxonomy): domain Eukaryota; kingdom Metazoa; phylum Chordata; class Aves; order Accipitriformes; family Accipitridae; genus Haliaeetus; species Haliaeetus albicilla. The sequence continues at coordinate 36,025,841 of NC_091492.1, forward strand.
GCAACAGAAGCAAAGGTGAAATTGGGAAGTGGAGGGGTTGGAGGCTTTTCAGAATATGTCATATGAAACGCAGGCTTAAGCTGGAAATGAGACAAACTGGGCCTGGTTGACAAGCAAGAGGGGTATGATGACTTTGTCCCTTTTTTTTTTTTACTCCTTTTGCTGGTGTACATCAGACTCAAGTACAGTATTCCTCAGTTAACCTTCTGGGTACTTTTAAAAAAAAAAAAAAAAAGAGGAGAGGGAGAGATTTCTTTTTCGGTATTATTCTGTAAATATTTTGAAGTGCAAGGGAGACTGCCCCCATGACAATATTTGAAATTATTCTGCATTTGTTTGATGAGCAGGCTGCTGAGGCTAATAGAAACCATGTAGCTTTGCCCTCCAGAGCTGTCTGTAAGTTGCCATGATTCCCAAAGCCTGCAGACATGATGAATGCTCTGGCATTTTTATGTTTGCCTGTTTGCGGTGTTGTCCCCTTTCTCTTTCTTACTTGCCATTTCTTCTTTACGAGCCAGGGGGTAGACAACATTGAGGTATGGAGGAGCAGTGTGAGGAGCAGCTGCTTACCAAATCCATCGGTAACAGTGCAAGCCTGGCAGGGGCTGAGACATCATATTTAAAGCTAAGCATTTTTGTGTTCGTTACTGAATTCAGGTTTCCTATGCCACCTCCCTTATCCCTTCTTGCAGTTCAAAGCAACCATGCACCTGCTTTGTGGCAATTACCCTACACTTATGTGCTACTAATAATGGATGTTTGCTCCCTGCAGGTCTTGTATTAATTTTCAGTCAAGCTACACTATTGAAAGAGAGGAACTTCTGAAATGATTATGGGTTGTAAACTCTATCTCGCAAATTACTACATATTTCTAGCACAGTTTCAGTTGTCAAAGATACTTCTCAGCCTGTATGCTTCCAAACAGTCCTGTCAATTATGTTTCTTTTGACGTTTGAGTGGAGCTACTGTCAGCTTGCTTTGCAGCGATTTCTCTTTGCTTTTGCAGCTTGCTTGTGTAACAAAGTAGGAGAATCCCAGGGGAGTCTGTATCCTAAAACAGTCACAAATGAAAAGTTCTGGTTTGTACATTATTTTGTTTTCTAGCTGTGTGAGAGGTTACTTACAGGCAGGTCAGATTTGAATTTCGAATGATCATGGAAAATAGAGATGGAAAAGATAGCTTATCTAAGTTTGTCCCCCTGCAGATAATCGGACTGTGCACTACCATGCATGTGCAGCCTGGCTGCTGATGGCCAAAGCACCAGCAGCCATTCTGCGTGGCCCAGGGAAGGTTGCTGAACTCTTGCAGTCACTCTAAATTGTCTTTTATTTAATGAACCTCCTTATTTTTCCATTACAGACAAGACAAAGTAACAGCCTTAATATTTCCCCTTTTTAGTGTCTATGTTATTCAGTATATTGTTAGTTGTAGTTTTTCTCGGCATCGTTTTAACAACAACATACTTCCACTCCAGCGTTGCATTCTTGCACAGCTATTGCTGTCAAGGCCTTCTTGTTCAATCCATTCTGTCATAAGTCATGAGCAGATTGCTTCAGTTCTCTAATTATTATTGCTGTTTGATTCTCTCCAGTTGAGTAACATCATTGTAATTCAGGAAGGTCTGTTGCTGACCGTGGTCTTCAAGCAGTGTCAAAGCTGTTAGACACAGAATGATGGATTCTCCTCTGTCATGTAGTGCCTGGTCATACGTCACAGTGATACATCATTACTGTAAGTTTTTTAAATCAGTGTATTGACCTGAAAATGTATGACCCAACCAGCTAGTCTTAACTAAAACTGATATTAATGCTTGTGATTTGGAAACCGAAGACAGCAATATTGCAGCATTCCCTGTATATATGAGACAAGTTAGTTGTTCTGGATGAGCAAAGGAACAAAATTTCACGAGGCTACCGTAGGTGTATGCTGAGAATGTGGTACTGAACGCAAACCCTTTGATGTTTTAACCAGCCTTTACTGCTGCCCATTTCATGCTTTTATTGACTTTTCTCTTTTGGGGGAAGGTCTGTTGCAGCATCTTTGGTTTGTACCATTTTATTACTTGACCCCCAGAACTGTCATGTTGTCAGATGCTTGTGCATTTTGGAAGGGATGCTATTAGATGCGATTCCTTCAACAAATTCAAGAGCTGGTAAACTGTTATTACGTATGGCCAAGAAAATGTGATACCTGAGCCCAATAGCATTTATAGATGTGGGATATTAATATTTCTTTCAACTTCCTCATTTATGAAATGCAGAAAGCAGTGCTGATGAGAATTACGTGCAGTATTTAACAAAGACAAGACTGTCAAGTACTGGATTACTGCAGTTGTCTTAAGTCTCTTTTCTCCTTGAAAATCATAGCATCAATTTACTATAAGCATTGCCTAAGTAACCAACACTGAGCCAATTCTTTCCATTCCTCTCTTGTCTGAGAAATCCTTTCTTAAATTGCTCACTAAAATTATAGCATTTAGGGAGAGGGAAATAGCTCAGAGTCATCAACATTATCTCTTCAATCTTAAGAATACCAGTGTCTTATCACTCAGGCAGTTGTTGAGCAATTCATTTCTCTGCCTCTATGCAAGAGGAAACAAAACAGCTGGGTGCCTATGAGAAACATTCATTATAATGCCAGAGTAATTAAGAGGTTCTCTTAAATGATAACTTTGCTGAGCTTTCAGATGTTCCTAAAGTAGGATGCCTGCTAAGGTTGCAACGTACAGCCTACATTATTGTCAGAGTTGGTTAATTACTGTCCTACAAATCATTAGTTTAAAAGAGGAGCAGTGCTGGTTGATACTAGTTTTGTGTGCATTCAGAAGTACAACATCAAGGAAGAGAGCAACAATGAAGGCAGTGAGCATTTCATACATTTGGGAGGTTTGATAGGATCAACACTACTCACAAAAAAAAAAACAAAAAAACCTCTTGCTTTAAAACCTGTATTTATCTGTATCTCCTCCTTCAGTTCCTTTTCGTGGGTTTCATGTCCAGGAACTATGATTGAGATTTGATTTTGCCACAAGGAAAAGAGGCAAAGTTGGAAACCATTGTTTATTAAGCAAATGGTTCTGACTCGCAGGATTACTGCATGTGACTGCAGGTAATCCCCAGTGAAGCTTTTAGTTGAGCTTGTCAACTAGATCCTTAGTTGTCCCCAGAAGAGCAATATGGGTGACATTTACCTTTGTCTTTAGAGTTAAGGATACAGGCATATGCTAGTGTCTCTGCTTTCTCCAGTTTTATCGCTTCTTGCTGCTGAGGGGAAGTCTAGAAGATGTTTTCCTACCTGGTTTTGTGTGAAATTGTGATCCAGATCACAAAAATCTGAATTTTAATCAGCGTCTTTTAAAATGAATAGCTTTCTGAAAGCAGCCTTTCCCATTTCTCACAGTAAAGGTCTCCCTCCTTTGGTATGGGTAAGGTAAATCAGCTTGTTCCTCACAAAATTCTCCAGAATTTGGCACATGTCAGGAAACTACCAAGCCTTCGAAGTACGGACAAACAACAGCTAAGGTTTTTGTGCTGTGGTTCATGGCCACCTTAATATTTCCAATCAGGGGTACTGACAGTTCAAGTACAACGCAGCCAAGTGCACTGTCTAATAAGGTTGTATAATTTTGATATAACAGCCTAGCTCTGTTGTACTATTAAAGCTTTAAAATATTAATGCTCGTTAATGGTGTCACTCAGCCATTTTATATGATTAGTTTTAAGTCTCTCTTGGGTAGGCAAGAAGGGGAATTTTTAATGAAATGTTCCCTGCTCATCTGACCTGCTGTATTACTGCATGAATGCCATTTTTATGAGGCAGGTTTATGACGTTCATTACTCTGCTCCTTGAGCCACTTCATGGCTGCTGTAATTTTTAAAGAAGAGATAAAAATAAGTCAGTTCTTTCTTTGCAGTCAAGAAGCTCTGCATTCTAGCTTTGACCTTTAAGCTGTCATGCATGGATTAATCACATTTCAGCTGGAGATTGTTTTAGACTTAATACTAGCGGTGGACTGATTAGCTTACTTGCCTTACTGGCTACTTCTTAAGGAGGTTTGTCAATGATTTAGACAAAAAAGACATATTCCAAATAGTTCTCTGTTTCTAACCTGCCAGCTTTGGGTATGTATGTGCGTTCACATAGGTATACTTGCACACGTCAGGCCTACGTGATAATGCATATATTTTGTATGTAGATATCCTTAGTACGACAACTACAAGTTGCTAGCACAGAAAACAGTGAGTTGAGAAGCACTGGAACAGGAACGAAAATTCCTGATTCCCACTTCAGAGCTGTAACTACAGAAGTTTTTTCTTTGGGAAAGAGAAAGAAAGTAAAAAAAAAAAAGTTACCCCAAAACATCAGCATTTGCACAGCTGTTTCCAGGTGAAATGGTGTCATGTTGTTATCTACTCTAAATGGGACCAGAAGTTTAACTGCAGCCAGCAGCTGCATACAGAAATTTGGCAGAACAACGACATGGAGCTGCTGCTGTTATTAGCAGCAGCATAAGGTTTGTGACCTTTGATAAGCAAATTTGGTGGGAACACTACAGTGAAGTACCCAGGACTGGCAGAAACGGGGTATTTCATGATTCAGTGATCATTTAAAGAAAGTTCTTGAAGCAGAAAAAGAAAAAAGTGATGCCTCGTCAGAATCGCAGGGTGGGAGAGGGAACTGCCGTTGGAAGGTGCAAAGACGTAAGGAAAGCCTTGAACATGCTAAGTGAGAAATTTAAAAATCGGCGGAGTCATTAACTTTTATAACAGAATGGTTGTTTTCCTTTTCGTGTCAGAACATTCCTGTAAGCACTGGAGAGTACTCTTGCTTCCTAAACCAGATGTTTTGAAGGATGTAGGTGAGAAATCACATTATAAAATCTTCACTTACATAGTGAGAGCTGTGGTGTTAAACAGTAAGTAAAGTTTTTAGCCAATATATAAGGTTTGCACGTGCTTTGTTGTTAAAAAGATTCTGCACCTCAGTGCAACGTAGCTCTTTATCAGCCAAATGGGTAAAGACCATGACTTAGGTCATAAGCAGCTGTTGGGAAAAGACAAGAAGAGTGAAGTCACTTGGTGACCCTCCTGCTACCACTGTGCAAAGCATAGGAGAGGTGATAGTAGGACCATGGCAAGTGTTCAGACGGAGAAATACAGAAATGAGAATGACAGAAGAGACTAGAGAGTCACAAAGCTCAGTCTGGGTCTCCTGCACAGAGGAGCAACGCAACACCCTTGCGATGTGCTGTAGTGTGAAATAAATAGAGGCCGTAGCTTGTCAAACTGCAGATAAAAGGCTCCCTTTTACTGGGGGTTTTGGGGCGATAAAATAAATCATGACAGCAGAGTCAAAGTGGTTTGTGCATTCAGCTAGAAGAACCCTGTGATAAAAATAAAGCTGCATAATACATATTATGTAGATGTACTTTACTGTTTGATACTTGTATATCAATGAAAGCTGAAGATATTTTATTCCAGCTTCTAAAATTTCTATTTGCAGATGGCTGGATGTGCTTTCTCCATGATGCCATTGCATTCGTGTGACCTTCTGTGAGCTCCTTTCTCTCCCCCAGTGCCCTGCTGCCTCCCTCACATTGTAGTGATTTGGGGTGGGGGGGTTGAAGAAATACTACTGTAATATAGTAGCTGTATTTTTCTTAAATATTTAAGAACCCTAGTTTTCATTTGTGACAGCACTTTGAGTAACGTTACAGTGTATTATTGCAGTACATTGTATTACTTAGCAAAATACACTATTTTAGAGTCCCGGTTGAGAAACAAACGTATTAAGTGTGCATATATCTGCTTTTACTAAAGTGGCAGGTACTAACTGTGCTGCTGTCCTCTTCCATTCACCTTTTTAATATGATTATCTGACTGTTTCAACAGAGCATAATTTAAAGAATGGATTATATACTGAGCATTCTTAATAAGACATGATAAAAGAGCAATTCATTTACTCCTCCCCTAAGTTTCACATGAGCCGAGTGAAATTTCTGCCAGTGCTTCTTTTGTGGAAAAAACAAACATCATCAGTGCTGGCAATTGGTCTCAAGCATCCTGGTTTCTTACTTACCTTTATAGGTAATGAGACAAAGCATGTTACAAATATTATCACATCAATTAGATTCAAAGGAGGGATGGTAAGATTAATCCTGTTTTATGGACAAATTGAGTTGTTCGTACGTGTGGCCCATTATTATGAAAGATAGAGTTAAAATAAGAAACCTGAAATTCCCTTACATTGGCCCCTTTCCCCTAAGGAAGATGTTCCGTGCAACAGGGACGGCCTTGGTGCAGCTGAGGATGAGGTCAGGAATATGATACTTCTCCACTCAAAACACAGACCATCCTACCCGTCATCATCCCTTGATGATAATGTTTAACCACATCAACTCTTGCATTTGAAGCCCTGCTAGCTTAATCCTGACCTTTCTTTCTTTTGCTGAAAATGATGGTGCAATGATTTCCTCTAAAAGTCAGCAGCTGTAGCTTTATCCTTTTCTCACTTTACCTACCACTGAGGTCTCAGTAAAAAGATTTCTCAGGAAAGGTTATGGAAGAGGTGAGGTACCTAGACAATCTTTTATTGGACAAACTGCTGTAGCTGGAGAAAACAGACAAGCCCTTCCTTAGATCTGGAGCAGAAGTGTCAGACTTCACGCTGAGTGCAGCTTGGGAACAGGTAAATGGGTTGAGTTTATTGTGTTCTTTAAGCACCTCTAGTTGTATTTAAAAATGCTGGTTATACGTTCTCAGAAGGCATTAGGTATCTCAGGCAAACACTAGGCAAAATGTGTGCCACATTGTTCAAAGCTTTCTCAACTCAGCCTCAATCTGGGAGGGATCAGCTCTTCATGAAAGCAGAATAATTATCTTAGCATGGACAGGGAAGTGGCTTAGCATTAAGTGACACAGAAAGTACCTGCTTTGCATTCTGAAATACCTGTTTTCCCACAAAAATGCCTTTTGACCACACTCCTCCGTGGCCATGATAGCTTCTTCCTTTTGTTATTAGTGGTGTGGGAGCTGGACTGGAGTACTAAACCTGATGCAGGTAGCACTGCATTACAATGCACTTGAAGGTATATAGTTAGATACATAACAGAATATCAATTTAATGGAATTAGGAAATCAATAAAGTAAAGTTGGACATGCAAACTAGTCAAACACCCAATCCTGCGTACATGGTCTTTATCTACACGTTCAGTTCTGTGTTTCTCCTGTTGCAAACATTGTAAAATTTTCCCCGTGTGATCTCAGACAGGGTACTTGCCATCTGTGCCTGGTTACCTCGTATACAAATGCAAATACTGCCAGTATTTGCAAAATGCTTTTTGATTCTTGTTGGGAGCTTTACAACGGCGACTTTCTAACAATTATTTTATGTGACCTACATGCTTTTATTTGTACATTGTGCTCTTATCACGATATGAAGGTTCCTAAATACTTTGTGGCACACTGTATTCCCTCTGCAGGCACCAGAAAAGAAATGTGTGTCTGTTCTGCGTTGTGTATGACCCTCCCCGGAGAGTTAGGCAGTGCAGGTTTTCACAATATCATGGACAACACAAGAAAAGAGTCGTAATCCTGGAGCAGCAAAATACGTTTTTAGAACTCTGAGTGCTGTATTGCAGTCCCTCCCTTGTCTGGATCCTGGAGTCACGCTCTCCAAGGGACCCTCCCTCCACAATTGAGTTGCCTGTATGTGTACCTTACACTTACGTGTGCTTGTAAAATGATTCTAAAGATAGACTTTGTTCTCTATTACTTCCCACTTTCTAAACAGTGCCTATCACCCCCTTCCTCCAATAAAATAATCCTGGAAGCCAGGCTAATTGTGGTGGCCTTCCCGTTGAACTGTATATCATACAGACAGCTATAAATTCCAGCATTTATGTACCCTGAGCTTCCAAGTATCTTCAAGTTTTATTGAAAAAGACAACATTAAATTACAGAGTCTGAGTAGATGTCCTCCTCTCCTCCCGTCTGGCAAGAGGCTGCCCCGCATTTCCATGGAGTATGCGGTGGGCGAAGCTTGCATGGACCTTTGATGAATTCACAGTTGGTCTCCTGTGGTTACATTTTCGTCCACGATACTGAGCATTTATCAACATATGGGACCTTCATTTACATCTACCCTGTTGTTGCTCTCATGAATACGCCCCATATCAGTACATTACTTCGAAGGACCAGTAGGAAGCATAGTGCTCTGTTGCAGTAGTTGAGCTCTTATGCTAAGGCACAAAATGCAGAAGCATTGTCTTTGTGGTGCCGGCACCTATCAGCACACTGCTAATTAACTCGACGTTATTTATACCTCACTTCTTGAAGTCTGGAACACAACCCTTCCATTTTAATTTGAAGCCTAATCTTGAAGCTGAAAGATAAAACCAAAACATTACATTTGCATGTAGGTATCTGTTAGGAAACAATTTGGGCAACAATTAAGATACAGTAAGAGGGGGGAAAATCCCTCATGTGGTGTGTTTTTAAGGAAGCACCAGAAGATAATTTTTTTCAAACTTACAGTAATTTTCTGGGCACTCTGTAGCTTAAACAGCAGAGATGTGGCAAGCAGCTAGGGCTTATTTCATCAGTGTTTTACTGAAGTCTGTAGCACTGCTGTCTTTCATGGCTTCCCTGCTCTGGCCAAGCATTGTATATTTTGGATTAAAAAGGACTTAAATGTCTATTTGGCAGTGTCTAGAAAGAAATTAGCTGCTGTGGACCAAATGGCTGTAAAATTGTGTTCATGCTGCCACCAGTTATCGTTCACTGAGGGCTCCTCGTAGCCAGGGCCTCTGTGTAGTGGAAATCTTCACACCAGTTATTGCCAGTGGGACGTTCTCTACTGTATTAATGTCAAGAGAGAACTTGGAGACATCTGTATGGGCCTTGTAGGACTGTACATTGTGTAGCACAATGTTTGGGGACTCTGACTTTTGCCCAGTGACCACCCTTGGTGGAGAAGACCTGCACGTAGGGTTGGGGAAATGGGCTTGACCAGTCCTGGATTGGTGATGGTTTTTCTACCCGTTACTCTGTGTCACTGGAGTTTTAATTTGCATTTTATTTGGAGTTTTAAACTGTAGACATTTTGAAATATGGAAAGTGCTGTAGAAGAGGGTTTTCCATGTCTACTTTTTTCCTGAGTTTTGTTAATGTTCTTCTTAGGATTAGACTTCAGTATAATTAACTAAAATTTAAATCAGATTGTTTTTACAAGGAAGTAGCATTAATTTGCTTAACTAGCTACTGGGCAATATTGTTTGTTATGCAACGTGAGCTTTTTTAGTTACTAAAGAGGCAGAGTTTGTGCATAATGGCAGCTTAATAAGAGGTGCACTTGGGCAAATGGTGAAGTTTTTGAGAAGACAGGCAGTTCAAGTCGCTTGAAGGAAGAAGGTCGAAACAAGGGGACATACCTAGTTTGCGTTAATGATAAGATTCTCAATAGTACAATGAGGAAAATGTTATTGAACAGTGTCCTCGCAAAAGTGATTACCTGCCTGGGATTTCTGTCCTGTCAGGGTCAGCTGAGTCTGTCTCCAAATGCCAATTTGTACATCCAAAGAGGGATGCGGTGTAACCTTGTTTGGTTTCTGTAAGCTACGATCATTGTCCATGACGTGAGCATTAATCTGGCGTGTTACAGATGCCCCTTAGCTGGAGTCTGCAAAGGGCGTGCTGCTTCCCATCCCTACCTACCGAGCCTTGGCTTTGCTTATGCTGCAACAGTCCATGCCGTTAGTTGCAAAGGTGTCTGCTTTCATTCCTGGAATATTGGCAAAAAGGGCAGCAGGACATTCGTGAACAAGCCTTTGAACTAAAAGGGAGGTGGACATCAGTCCTGCCTGGGGATCTAGCCTGGTGCATGCCTCTCGAGCGTAGAGTGACTTCTTCCTTCCACAGCCACAGGCTCCCAACATTTCAGGAACTGTCTGCTAGAGCCACTTTTGTTCCCACAATGTTAAATTGTTCTGTATTTCAGTTGTATTGCTATAATTGTGTAAAGCTTAATAATTAGCGTCCCTGTTGAGGTAGATGTTAGTGGGTCAGTGCACATACTAGTAGAGCGTACCAGTCATAAATGCATCTTACTTTGTAATGTGAAATTCTGCACTCCACATGCAAGTAAAGAATTCACTGTAGCTGCTTATTAGTAATTATCATCACTCCCTATCCTGTGTTCTGAGTGTTATATCATTGCTTCATAATTATATTTCACCACTCGGAAAAGTCAATGGGCAGAGGAGTCAGAAAATCCTCCTTATCTTCTTTCCCAAATTATATTTTAGAACTAAAAATCATAAGTTAAACTGCATCTTTAGCTTATGTTACTGTTCTCCTACCATGTATGCCGAAGATGGATCTTTTATTTAAAGGGGTTATAGGCAGGTTAACTCACTTCTGACTTAGTAAAAATGCGTATTTTTCTTGGAAGTCCTAGATTCTAAAACTGATTCAATTGTTCTAAATTTGGAGGAAGCTGTGCTCTGTTTTCCCTTTAGAGCTCTCCCATATGCTAATGCTTATTTTATATCATAAATATGCAGCAACAGCACTCGTGGGTTTTCTCTTTTTTCACACCATACATTATGTTACATGTTTGAGAGCAAAATTCATCGTTTACGCTCTGAGTAACTGGAAGGATGCTCAGTGCCATGCACAAGTTGTTCAGGTTGTCCCTGTCAGATACTGGTGGCAAATGCCTGTGCGGGATGAAGGCAAAGGCTGTCTGTGTGGCTCTTGGAGGATCTACTTTATTTCCAGTTTATGTCTTCTGACTAGATTTTATATGGACTTCAGTGATTACGTATTCTCTATTAAAAATGCGGGGGGGGGGGGGGGGGGGGGGCAGGGGACACCAAAACAATAAACTCAGCTGCATGAAATGAGAGCTTGGTCTAGAAAGTCACACCAGGAGGCAGGGAGAAGGAGAAGTGGGAATGGCCAATCTGAGCAGTTTGCTGTAGCTTCCCTTTTATTTCCAGTACAACAAGCTGTAGGTCTTCCTTCCAAAGCACTTGTTTAATTACAGCTTCAGGAACATAAAGCCTGTTATTATTTTAATGGAAGGAGCTGAGACTGAAATAAAACTGAGCTGGGCCCATGTCTTTTCCTGGCAATTTGTAATTTCATGGATGGAAAAAACACCTGTTCAGTGGGGAATCCTTATCATTATGTTTTAGATTTCCCCATTAATTTATTTTACAGTCTTTAAGCACATATACAGATGGAAAGCAATCACGTTTAAGGCCTCTCATCACTCTCTCCCTGGGAATTATGGTGGGGATGTCACTTCTTCATTAATTTACCGCAGGCAGGCTCAGGGTTTACCTGTGCAGTGAGTGCTCACTGGGGAGCAGGGGGATGTGGGAGCATGTTCTCCAGGGCGCTGGGTGCAAGTGATCTCCATCCATGGGAGGAGGTCACCTGCAGCTGAGGGACTGATAGCGCCCTGGGGCTCTGCACCCTTGTCAAGATTAAAATCTTCATCTTCAGCTAGAACCACCTACCCAGAAGTTATAGAACCTGGGCTTTTTGCTGAAATAGTTCAAAAAAATTAAATTCAAAAAGGGACCTTTGTGTCCTTGTAAGCTGAATGAAGCAGCGTTTGGTTTTATAGGTGGCTGCCTTTAGATCCAAACCCCAGGGCAGGGTTTGAGGACACAATGTTCCCCTGGTGCTGGCAGTAGCAGGCAGGCAGGCAGCGTCAGCCACAGCACGAAGGTGAGCTGTGCCCCTGCGGCTCCACAAAGTGTGAGACTTGGAGCGTAAACAAGAGAATTTCCTGGAGCTAGGAGTTGGAGTCGCAGCCATTAGGCTGGATTTGAATAATAGCAGCAAATCTATGAAGTGCTGAAAATGGTGGTTCGGTTCTTTGGATTTTTTTCTATAGAGGAATATATGCTTATATTTTTTATGCTGTAGAAGTAGAATAAGGCATCAACGCTGAACTGGAATGACCCTTTGCAGGACCAAAGACAGGATCTGGAGATGAAGTCTGAACCCAGTTTGGCTTGGAGTGATTAGCTTGCATTACAAATCACAAAATGAGATAAGGTGATCATGGGGTCTCCCCAGCTCAGGGAAGCACTAATGGGATACAGAGATTTCTTCTTTCACTGGCCAGCTCAACTCAGTATCAGTTAAAAATTGTAGCTAGCTGATGGCTATTGTAGCTAGCTGATGGCTATTGAACACTCAAAATGAAATACCCTGGGTGATAGCACACTGCGTCCCAGCAGTTGGGTGGTTATTGTTATTCAGAAACCTCGGCAGCGGGGCTGGCCCCATGGCGGCTGGGCTCTGCTCCTACTCTGAAGCGTGCGTCTTTGCTTCGGCCAGAGCGGGGAGAGCATTGGCAAGGGGCACCTGTGGTAGTCCCAAGCTAGCTAGCACAGACATGACCACATGGCAGCAAGGGAGCAAGATCCTCCCATGGTGTGTGGTGAATTTTTTGCCACTTCTCCAAGTTTTGGCACTAGCAACCTTAAAGGTACCACGTGGGCAATAGGTTGTGGTGTGGTCGCACTGGTGGTACCCTTCCTCAAGCAGGCTTGGTAAGGCAGAGGGTGGTGCTTGTTGTAGGATAAACTGAAGTGCTGCTACTCTAGCAATTTGCTGTCAATAAAGATGCATAAAAACTGAAACAAAAGAGTATCAATGCTACCTAATGATCATTTGACTCTGCATGAAATCCCTGACAAGGAGGAAAGTAATCTGTTGTGGGGGGAGAGCAGGGAGGCTTCTCTTATTTCACCCTCCCCTCCTTCATTCCTCTTTTAATAAAGAAAATCACTTTTCTTTGTCACCATTTTAATGATTCCCAGGGCGCTTCACAGCACAGACATAAATCTGGAAATCAGCTCTCAGAAAGAATGAGAGATTTCTCTTCTCTAAATCACAAAAGTATGCTGAGCTCTTTGTAAATCCCCACAACAATGTAATTGCGGTTCTCCCATCATTATGTGGAATGTTTTTGGTGGCTTGTTTACAAGCTAAATAAATAGCTGCGCAAAACATCTGGAACCACAGTATGTCTTAAAAGGCTGCTTTTAGCAGAGCTTAGAATCTCAGTTATTACTGGTCTCGAGTCTTTCTGATCTGATTGGGATATATTAATAGACTGTATGGAAATATTTGCCTGAAATATGATTAATGCTCTTAATTATTCATAGTGAGAGTTAGAACGATTAGTGCTTTATGGAAAAACTGCATTGATCTTTCTGTATATTAAAAAAAAACCACACAAAATCAAGGCATAACTTCCTTGTGCCTGGATGGTTCCACTGTCCATTTGATATCAATTACCTAAAAGTACAGGGCGTTAGGGCGGAACCAGTACTATTAGATATAGGAACATTTGTCAAAGTCTTAGGAAGTGCCTGCAACCAGTAAACTCTTTGGATCCCAGTGGTTTTGCTGATAGGCTTTGTACTGTGGAGCAGTGGGGTTGTTTTTTAACCTTGCAAATAGATTTGTAAAGAAGAGAAGTTAAAATTTTTAAAATTCAAGCTAATCCATTGAAGCTTAGCAGATCAGGTTTTCTAATAGTAAATAGTAATAATAGGATGTGGCAGGCAGCTTAGTCTCTCCTGAAGTCTTGGCCGAAGCATCATGACTAACCCTCAGCTGCATCCATCAGCTCACAGTAATTGAATGTTTCTCAGCTACAGAATCTTCAGTACTGATTTTGGACTTTGCACGTTTATGGTTTTGAACCCAGTGTTTCACATCCCCTTACGTTTCTGGAAGCCTAGCAGAGCAATCCCATTTCAGCAAACTTTTTAAGCTAGGTGGGAAAGCACATAACTAGGTAAACAAGGTGAACATTTTCCTTTGTTCCAGGAGGAACATGGTAATTTTCCTCAGTCTGTGATTCACTCGATTACCTTTGTATGGTCCTATGTGTTACGTGCTGTTGGGTGGGCATTTTGGATTGGGAGGAGACAGGCTCTGGAGTGGAGTGGCTTCTACGGCCATGCCTGTGGTCCGGCTCAGCTGGAGACCTGGCCCTGCCCTGCAGATGTCCCTGTGCTCCGAGTAGATCAAAACAATTATTATTTGAGTTCTGCAACATCCAGTGTAAGTTTTAGTTCCAGCGCTCATGTAAGGACTTAGTAAATCAACATGAAATGTATGATAGTTACTGTACTGGTAAATCATGTTGCCTGGGTCATTGCCCACATTAGCCTAACACAGTAGCTCTTGTGATTTGTATGGGGTTGTCAGCGCAGTGCTGTGTCTGGTACAGGTCTGTGCATTGTTTTCAGACCGAAAAAGTAATCGTGAATAGGCTATCCCAGAGCAAAAATTCTCCCCTGTGTTTTGGGAATGGTTGTATTCATCTAAAATGACTGTTCAAACCCAGAGGCAAACCAGAGCACAAAACTACATGAGGACACTATGAAAAGCTTTCCAAAGCTAAGGGCAGAGAGGTGCTGGGGTAGATCACTGCTATTCCAGCAAAGAGCAGGTGGCAGTTGGTCCTGCTAAGAGGAAGGAGGGACTAGATGGTCCCGTCCAGAGCTTTGATGCTGTGAACGCTGCGGGCTGATGATGTTCTTCCCCCAAATCCCAGTTTAACTAGTCAAAAACCAAAGCTGGGTAGCAGGGCCAGGAGGCTGCTGCTTCTCACTGAGTGTTTGCCTCATTTTACCGATTTCCTGGGGCTTCAGGAAACATCTGGGATTCTCATCAAAGGTTGGACAGTTGTCTACTGTACTCTCTTTTTTTTTTTTTTTTTTTAAATGAGGGTTTTGTCATTGCAGCTGTTGGGGGGTTTCTTTTTCCCCTAATACACGAGGGGATGATGGCCTCTGAGAGCAAGTGCTGCAACAGCCAAGAACCTTTGAGACAATAGATCAATCTTCAGAAGACTTTGTATAACTGCGGGCCATTTGCTGGGGTTACCAAAATGTTGAGAGAGGGGAAAACTGGCAGGTTCCTGTCCTTGTCACATGCAGTAAAAAAGGATTGACCCAGAAACCTTAAGTGTTTTTCCCTATCAGGTATTTGGGAACTGTTGTAGCCTCCTCATGGCCCTGTGAAAAAAATTAATAAACTGAATAAAAACAGAACAACTGAGATTAATATGTGATTAAAACAAGCTTTTCTAGGCTTAGTGCTAGTTCTTGTGCTGGTTATTGAATACAATGGAAATGGCACCGTAAATTTTACATGCAACATTGAGAAAATAATACTAACAGTATGTTTGATGGTCTTTTACGCTGCAATTAACAGGGAAATATTGCTTTGGGGAAGGGTTTTCCCTTTTAAATACAACATTTCAGGATGGAATAAGACTTTGTTTACTAGTCTGGTATTGAAATGATTACTTTTAAAGCATGACTTGAGCAATCATGATTGCCTCCTGTGATGAAGGGGAAGAGAATGAAATTCCCATTTCTAGCAGAGGAAAGTCTCTTTCCTTGTGTCGCTTGAAGGATCTGTTGTGCTCGGCCGCATTAATTGAGTCCTTCTGATTTCAAAAGTTTTGCTTTTCAAACTAGAGAAGAGCTGCAGCAGTTGTAAGTTTTATGAGGAAAAATCTGTTATAGAATAGGCCTAAAAGGGAAAAGAAAACATGTCTGTCCGGGCTGGCCAACTGGCAGAGGCCTTCGTAGTAGTAAAACGGGTAATTTTCAGCCACATGGGCCAGGGAAGATCCATAGCTGGGCTTTTTTCCTTCCTTCTTTCAGAAGACTTTGGAGACTTCTAAAATAAGCTATGGTTCAGTCCAAAAAAATAGCCACTCAAAAATCATTTCCATCCATGGCCAGGGGTATGTCATACTCAGGTTTACTGGAGCTCTGTGGAAAACCTATGCACTTGTCAAAAAAAAAAAAAAAGGGGGGGGGGGAAATCTACCTCGTCTCCTCTTTCTTCAAACCACCCCTTCTTTCATGCGCCTTCCCAAATCTGTCATAAAAGGTATCCCAAGGTGGTTGTTAGTGAGCTCCCCTTATGAGAGATGATTAAAGCCAGATGAGACGGAGCCCCGAAACACAGTCCCTTTGTTAGAGAAAACAAAGGCCTTGGTAATTGGATTCACATTGAGTGAGGCACTTAAAACAGCAAAGTAACAAGAAAAATCTGCCGGGTTATGTCATAACTGCCAGGGTGGGTGTTTTGTTATTTTAAAAGAGCATGACCGTCTCATTTTTTTACTAGCTTAGTCTGGTATATTGAAGTGGAAGATTAAAAAAAAAAAAATAATATCCCCAATTGTAACATACTTTATACAACCGACAGAGAGAGTTTGGGACACAGAAAGCAATGGGATACAAAGCAGGTCATCGTGCCGGTGCAATAGCTATAAAGCAAGGAGCTATTTTTATCTGTTTGCCAACGTTGCAACACGTTGCGGAGGATATACCCTTTGCGAGCCTTCGGCGGGGGCAAAGAGTCAATCCCAGCGTATCAGTCATCCTTAAACCTCATTTGTTTGGCTCATGTGTAAACTATTCAGCTTCCAGTTGGCCTATAGAGTCATTTTCCATAGCTCAGGAGCAGGCATGTACAGATGGGAACTAGTTGTCACCATCTTCTGCTGTGTTTGGGGAAAATACTAATAAATACCAAACTGAAGAGAGACCTGAGCTGCCTTACAGATTTACTGCAGAAATGCGTGTCTTCCAGACCCTTTATCATGGATTTTGCTCTGAGCAGTAACGGTACAAGAACAGCTGAATGCGCTAGGTTATCGGGTCTCCAAAAAAGCAGGTTGGTGTTACGGAGGTGCTAGTGAGATCTTGCAGGAAGGATGTGAAGTGGCTTTCAAGAATTGCTTTTCACTGTGTCATGGCAAACAATTTTAGATTTAATATGCAAATGTCTGCCAAAGAAAAGTATCTGGTTTGGCAAAGACTGATTTATTCCATCATAGGCTCCAGAGTAAAAATAAAAACAACTACAGAAAAAAAATCTGCTCTGAAGATCCCAGCGCCTATAAAAGATTAGTCTTAAGAAGAGTTAGCAGAGTGTTGAAAAATGTCGTGTCTTGTTTTCCATTGAAACTTGGCTGGCAATCTTGGACGGAAAACCCAGAATCACATAGTCTAACACCCGCAAAGCTCAGCACTTTTCAGCTCAGATTAAACACTTATAGTCGTCTGCTTTCTTGTAGCAAAGGTGCGATACACACAGCTCCTGGGAAGAGTGAACATTTGATTACCAGGTCAGTCATTAGGTAAGGGGTAATCCTCACTCCTCACTTTGGAGATGGTGGAGATCTTTTATATTAAAATTTTTCAAAGCTCTCTGGGGATTAAGGCACCCAGTTCCCATTAATTTGAATTAAGCATCCAGATCATGCTGGTAGCTTTGCGAAAACACAGCTTTCCTGCCTCAGGTTAATGTACCTGTAGTTCAGAGGTTTTGATCTGGATCCCAACATCCCCAGCAGGAGTTGTAGCTCCCAAGCCAGGGAGGAGAGGTTCAGTGTGAGGCCACAACAGGTTTTGCAAATGTAGTCAAACTCATTCCCTTTATCAGGCCACCAAGATGACGGATACCTGAATGATAGGGTTTTTTTCTTTTCTTCCCTTTTTTTCTTTGTGTTAGGGTTATTCTCCCTTGAAGTAGCTGAATGAGCTGCAGCTTTTGTGCTTCACAGGGTGTCTGTCTTTCTCCTCAGCAGCATGGTCACTTGTCTGAGCTCTTGGTGCTTCTCCGTCATCTCTGTTCAGACCTGAGTTCTTCTGGAGGTCTGTCAGCAGCAGCCTTTCCCTGTGCTGGGTTCCCTTGGTTCTCTTTCAACCTCTGGGTTTAAGCTCCCAGGAAAAGAAAGAGAAGATATCTTTGTAAAACTAAAGAGTTCCTGCTTCATTCTTCACTTAGATGGGAAAGGACCAAAGGGATTTAATTCTTCTCTCCTTGCTGACTCTGAGAATGGAGGGAGAAAACTACCGAAGCTGCTGTTTGGCTGAGTTGTTGCAGGATTTAGAGCCTAAAGCCATGTCTCATTTCTATAAGGCCCTCATGCTCCATTGATAATCTCTGAACTGTTTCTTCAGGGGTGAACAAACCTCAGTCACTGAGTGTGAACTGAAAAAAAAAGTACGAGGCTGGTGCTGATTTTGCTGGAGCTGTGAATGGAGGCTGGTGTATTCCACCAGGGTATTGAGGTATTTCCCTCCTACGCATGTGTTATTACGTCTCTGCTCTCGGTCCAGCACAAACATAATTTCCCAAGACCCTTCTGGAGGGAACAATGGTGAATACAACCCTTAAGTCCTAACTGAGCCCTTGTACCTTAGGTCTTGATAGGGTTAGTATGATACAAATTAAGCCTAACCTGTAAACCAATTTGACAGTTGCTCAAAATTGTCTGGGGATAGCAGCTGAAACCCACTTCTACAACAGTTGCAAATGATGGAGTTGCAGAAGGTCACGCATTTGGGGAGCATCCAGAGGAGAGCAGGGAGATCGATGGACTCTCATCTGAAAGAGACAGATGGAAGAGCAGAACCAAATGCCAGAGTCTTTGGACAGTCTTCCCAGCCTCATCCCCTGTGATTCAGGTGTATCAGGCAACCCTTTGGTCATCCCCTGTGATTCAGGTGTATCAGGCAACCCTTTGGTATGTTGAAAGCAAAGAAGGCATAACACATTTCCATACCAGCCCCAATTAGAAATACCAATAGCAGGATAATAAGCAGTTCAGCATCTAGAATCGTTCTAGGAAGGAGGGAGCCACAGCGCTTTTCATTGCTGCAAACCCATTCCACATTTGTCTCTAGTCGGGTTTATTGCTCACAGAAACCTGAACTGCCTGTAATGCACCAGATGTGCAAAAAGAGCAGCCGTTCCTCTTGCTATCATAGGCAGCCACACTTACAACAACAGCGACTTGTGCTTTGATTGCTTGTCTAAAACTAAAATTCAATTATGCAGTGCAGGCAGGCTTTGCTGTGACACAGAGGGTTAGAAATTAATGTTAACACTGTTTCTGGTTAAGACTTTTTGTGTTGATAAATAATTCATAAGGCAGTTAGCTCTTTGAGTCTGACAACACAAGAATATATTAATACAGTAGACTCAGCTAAAGGTCAGCCCTGAACAGTGAAGCATCTGAGCCATCTTTTATTCATTTTCTGACACAGACTCATTAATTATTACCGCATTTGAAGGTCTGCACGGGAAAAGTGCTAATGAGAAAAAGGATATTGGGTTTGATATCTGACGCTCACTCTTTGAAATGACTTTAGATTAAAAAAAAGAGAGCAGAGAGAACAATACAAAACAGGCCAGGTAAGACCTTTTCTTTAATAAAAACTAAAACAAAAAAATGAAAGACTAAAGATAGAGTTGGGAGACATTATTCAATCAAAAACAGATGCTGCTGGGTTTTAAGTTTGAGTGGCTGATGGGTGATGAGTTTTCTAAGAAAGCATTAATACAGACATGATTAAAAGATGTCCCTTTTTAAGTGAGATGTAGTTGCTTTGACTCTTGTTCGTTGCCTTCAGGTTTGTTTTCCACATTTTTCATCTTGGCTGACCATTTACCTTCCTACGCTGTTTACGATCTCCAAATGAGGATTGCTCTGGCTTTGTGCTATTGTCGCATAATGTTTTTCCATACCTTTTCCATGCCATGCTGTTTTTAAATACCTTACAAAACCTACCTTGGTACAGTCATCCATGCAGCCAATCTACCCCAAAAGGAGATTGTTACTTTTCTGCTTTAGCCTGGTTTCCTAAGGAAACTAGATTTATGCAATCACGTGTCCTTGCGTGTCTGTCTGTGCTTCCCCCGTTTTAATCATTTGTTTAAGCCCATCAGCGAGTTGGCCCATCAAATTTGATGGAACAATAAACATCTCAAAAACAGTAAATTCTTGCAGTGTTTGTGGGGAAAAAAAAGAACAGAACTCATCTTCAATATTCCCACCAGGGAAGATGTTGAAGCTTAAGCTTATGCCTTACTAGGTATCAGAGAATTTGCACAAGAAGAAACTCTAAGCACAGGCCAAAGGCATGGGGCCTCATTAGCAATTTGGCTCGGGGAAGTGTCTGTAAAGTACAGGGTGTGAGCAGAACTCTGTTTATCCATAAGACAAATGAGATAGCCTCATGCTTCCAAATTCATTAACACAGGTGTGTCTTTATATTTATTAACGAATGTGCGGGAACCAGATCTTTAGTGACTGCTATAAATCAGTGCAGTTCATGGAATTCAGTGGGACTGTAATGATGCCAGCTTGAAGGTTTGATGAGTGTATGCAACTTGAAAAAATATATACTTCCAGCTCCTGGACTTCCAAATAATGGCTTATCTTTAACATCAGGTTAAAGTCCGGCCACCAATATACCCAATAATCTTAACTACTTACTGCATGTTTCTGTGGAATTGCTCGGGAAATACAGCAGGCTTGCAGAACTGCACTGCTTACGTTGTTTCGGTCTATGAAACATTTATTTACATAGTGCAGCCTGTGTTTTGAAGTGACACTATGCCTGTGAAAGAGGTGATCTAAGGTTTTATGTGTGCTAGTAGAGAAATGGCAACCTGTCTTGTATGGGCAGCAATAAGTGATCTATCTGTTTTCAGTTTCAATTAGTCTTGCTCAGAAAAAATACATTTTCTTTAATTAAGACGAAATGGATGCTTTAAAAACAAAGCTTTTCTCCATGCAATCAAAATTGCACTAAACGATACACCCATTATTGATGTGAAAATTGAACCACACTGAAATACAGTTACAATACTGTGGGTTTGACGTAATCATTGAAGGGAAGAGAGCACGGGAGTTAAGACCAAAACTCTGCCTTTAGCTTTCATGGCACTGTGTCTTGGTACAGCTTGGTGTGTAGGAGGGGAGAGCCCACTTCTGATTCAGGGATGTCATGCTTTGTCACAGGTAATCCCATCTTCCTAGAGGAGTTTACAAAAACGTCTTGTTTCTTCACGCAGTAAAACATCCTCACTTTCAGGACCTGATTGCAAACCTAAAACTCCAGTACAATGTCACCTGCTGCAGAGAGCATCTCAGACTCCTGCAAATAAGTACATTTATTTGTTGAAAATGACCGGACTGTGATTTCTTCCTCAATTAAGGCAAAATTTAAAAGTTTAAAGGTAAACGTTACTCACCTTGGTTAAAAGTCACCTGATTTTTCAAGGCGGCTTTGAAATACAGAGCCCCACTTTTCTCCCATGAGTAAGAGCTGCTGGTAAAATGTGAGAGACCTTCCCTTTGTGAGACCTCGGCTGAGTAAACTGGCAAACTCTATTCACTAAACCACTGAATGATGTTTCAAGGCTGTGAAAATATTAGCATGTAATGTAACATCTCTGGAAATGTAATGTTTGCTACAGCTGTGTATAAATTTGTTTAATGGGTCTCTAACTCACCATCAGACTCATAAAGGCAGCCACTGTACAGGCTATTAGGCTGCAGTAACTTAATTGCTCGTTAATTGGGTAATTAGTGCTTTGTTTTGCTTTAAAGCCTAAACACTCATAAAAAGTGAATTAGCTGAGTAAACAAGAATGGAATTTTCATGATATGCTGTCCCAGTTATTGCACATAATTAATCAACCTTTTATTATCATTCCTTTTTCTTTTTTTTTTCCCCTCCTGGTGACTGCCTCAGGTAGGTTGGGTAAACATCCCAGTTCAAACCCCAAGGAAAGCGCCCCAAGCATATCTCATTAAGCTGAGACTGGTGCCTATATTCCACGGTAAAGGGTGGTTTGTGTACAGCCCCAGCCTGCGGAGCTGGTGTGCTGACCCCAGCACTGCTCTCGCCTCTCTCCCCCCAGAAGTAGAGATGTTCATGGGCAGCTCAAGTGGCTGGGACCTGGTGGAGCCAGGTGGCTCTTAGGTGGGAATTTGTACAAGAAAGGACTAATTTACCTCTTCCCATTTCCCGGCATACGTGGTGTTCAGTTCCATAGCTCAGACTAATCTACCAGAAATGTAAATGAAAACCTAGCAGCCTGGAAAACTGGTTTATTTAACCAAGATGTGCATTAACATGAAACTATTGCTGTACTACTTTAGGTATTTGGGCAAGAGATGGGCCTGCAAATGAATGCACTTAGCAGAAAATGTTCTTCCCAGCTTTAACACAGGTAGTTAAACTAAATATTGGAAGAGGAAAAAGTTAATGGAAAGCCTGTTTGCACCCAACTATTGGAGGCTTAATTTGCACTCCCAAACAGGATCGCAGCCCCCTCATCCCTGCCAGGGGCACACGGAGTCTTGAATGCTGGAAGGATTGCAATTGCTTGCACTGCTTAAACAGTGAGTGTCCTTAATTGGGATTACGGCCTTTGCTCTAATGAGCGGTTGCAGTAGTGCTGTAGATGCTCCATGGTGCTCTTTCTTATGTTGCTGGGCCTGACTGTTTAATGATGTCTTAATTGGCTTTGAGAACTCCTCAAGAGGAGGAGAGCAGGAAAGAAAGGAATTGGTGCCTATTTTTTTCTGTTTATTCTTGCTTTAGAGAAAATTTTAAAAAGAGGACAACTAACGTAGAATATTACTCTTGTGTAGTATTACATGTAGAATTTTACATGTGAAGGACATTTTGGTTCCAATCTAAAGTGGCGGAAGTTAATGCTGGATTTCCACATTGAAGGGTGGTTAAGTATTTACTGGTAGAGCTAATGTCATAGTTGCCTGAGCGTGCCTTGAGTAAGGCTAAAGGATTTGGCTCGCAAAGAGAGCACAAAACGCAATTAAAGTGAGTCCCAGTAACATTTATATTTGGCACTTGTGGTCAGATGTTGATACTAAATATAAGCAGAACTTTACTGTAAAAATTAGACCTCTTTTATTGCAGAGCAATTGAGGTTTTACGAAGAATGGCACCAATCCATGGAGCCTTTTTCCTAGTGAGCTGATAAAGGGAACAGCTGCGAAGTTTGACGCGTAGAAAGTTTGAGTTAGAAATCTTTGATCTGGTTGAATATATGAAGTCAACCGCTTCTTTACATTTTCCAGATTCAGCACTGTCTATGGTTGCTTTCTTGGCTGTGCTCTGTACGGTCGTCCGTTAACGAAGACCTAAATGGTCTGTGAGCGAGAGTACCAGGCTGTTCTCTCCAGTGTCGTAGGTCAGCTGTGGATGGCCTCCTGGAAGCAGAGTTTCGCAGAGATCTGGTTTGGTGTGTGCTTTCATTGAAAACCCATCTGTCAATAACGTGCAGCAGTTTGCCACGTAGATATTGCTGTATTATAAGAGATTAGAACACGGTAGTGGTTAGCTGGTGGTGTGACTGTGGTTTTCTAGCATTCAAAATGCCAGTTGAATATGGCCTAGTCATTTCATTGATCATGAGTACGGCTGAAGCAAAAGGAAGGACTGGCCAAATTTAGGAATTTGGCGCCTGGAGTTACAATAGCCAGATGAATCCTGTGTTGATTGTCTCTTACAGACCTGGCATTTCTTGAAGTCGCTAAGTAAGGAATAAATACTCCTTTTTTGTTGACTGCAGTAAGCCCACTAGACCATCACTTAACTGTTTTTACTTCTTGAGACATTTGACCATACAAAACCTATAAAAATTCAGGAAAGAGACTGGCTGCTGTTATGAAAAGAATTAGAGGAAAACCAAATGAGTGATCTTAATGAAAAAATTGAGGCTATTTGAAATACCTTGTCTCTCTGCTGCACTTTTATTATGTATGCTGCAAAATTCCCTACAAAAATGCTGACTTTAAAAAAAAGTGTGAAAGGTGTGTATTTTTTTCCGTGTAATCTTATACCCTTACCTTTTTTTTTAAGTGGCATTCCAGGTAAGTTCTGGAGAATTGCAGACAACGTATTCTGTAATTTGTACTATTCATGTATTTTGAGGGTTATTTTTCCCTTTTGCGGAGATTTTTCCAGTCTACAATGAAATATCGACTTCTCCAAAACTGTACTGGAATTTTTGAAATTGGCTGAAGGTAGAAATGCCTGGGATTAACAAGTTTCGGCCTTTTTTTATGAACATATATTAAGCTATGGGTAAAATATATATTTCTACCAAATAGTGATTTATTATCTATTAATATGCAGGCTGCAGTGTCTGGCACATGCTGCAATGAGTAGACTGCAGGTTTCCCGTTAACCGCTGCTTGCCTCTGCACATGAAATACATACATCCACATTCATCCCAAACAGGGTGCACATTTGTAAAGCAGACTACTGCCGAAGTGAGGCAAACTTGATTTATTGTTTCACAGTTGTGTAAGTTCTGCTTGTGTTTTGGAAGCTTCTCTTGCTCGGTAGCTATTGAGAAGGAGATGGGGAAAGGAGGAGACAACCTGGTAAGCACTGGTGCTCAGCGAGTTGTGTGCTTTCTTTCTCTCTCTCTTGATGTGATAGTCTATTAGTAGCAGTCAACATGTAAATTGGAACCCCTCCAGTGAAGACAGTCTTGGAAACTGAAGCTTCTTGTGTTTTTTGCCTTTGATGAAGCACGCAAATACACACGTTCACACACTTACCTAACCAAGTGAAAGGTAGGTTTTAAGTGTAACCTGTAATCCAATGGCAAATGAAAAAGCCTCTCGCTTTTGCTCAAGCGCTTTGGTGCTACTCCATTTTCCCTGTTTTTCAGGATTATGTTTTCCCTCTTTCGTTTGTGAATCACCTTCCTTGAAACCTCAGTTCATAGTGTAAAAACTTTCTAGCTGGATGCCACGTGTTCCTTATCAAAATTGATCTTGAGAAAAAAAGTTAGCATTGACAGAGCTGGGGGGAGGGGGTTTGTTACCTGGAAGCTGGCACTAACTTTTTGTCAACTTAAGTGCTCTAACAGGGATCAGTGAAGTTCCTGGCAGGCTTGTTAATAGATGTGGCCACGTAGTAAGGAAACCAAAGAGATTGCAATGGGGTGCAGCATCACTGTGGAAGACTTGTTGTCAGTGAATCACCCAGATGTCACACAAATGGTGGGATGGGATTCTTGTTTTTCAAGCATCCTCCCCTCAAAGCTTTGGCCCAAACCGAGGAAGCCAAAAAAGACAAGCATGCCGACATTTCCTTTCCCTCCCAGCTCTTCTGGCGTGACAGAGTGGTTCAGGTTGATGTTATCGTCTTTATTATTGCTAGCATAATACTAAGGGTGGCAAAGTTGGCATGGTGGGGATACAGCCCTCTGCAGAGATGCCCACCCTTGGAAGGCTGTGACATTGTTTGGCAGCTGCCTCAATCTCTCTGTTTCAGGGAGTTTTCAGAAGGACTGTAAGGGATGATAAAGGCTGACAGAGAAGATCAAGCTGATAAATAGTTGGAAAATTTTCACATACAAAACCCAGCAAATCTGAAAACAGAGCCACGGCAACAGAGAGATTTATGTATTATGTATTGAAAAATACAAGCATGGCATGCTTTGTAAATGCTGGATTGCCAGCTCTCCTGAGCTGGGGTTTACAGTCTATTAAATTACTCTGGGCTGCAGTCTGTTATAATAAATCGTTTGCATAGCACCTTTGGAGCACACTGCCAAGCAGAAAAAAAGAGACAACTTTCCCTCTGAAAAGCTTGCAGCCTGACCAGTGAAGAGTCACAAATGGGGCAACAGTTCAGGAGAGAGGAGGTGGAAAAATTAAGAAGGGGGGTGGCAAAGGAACCTTTCCTGGGAGGGTTGTTTTTTATAGTGGCTGTGGTAAAGGACGAGAACTGGGGCTGTTGGGGTAACTGAAAGATGAGGAGGGAAGAAGATGCTGGAAGCTATTAAGAAAAAAAAAGGAAGAGAACAGGAGGGGATTTCTATCTTTTAGACTACATGGGATCAAATGCATTACTACTCTGAATAATGCCCTCGTTTAGCTCAGTTGTGTGATGGATTTGAAGCTTCAAAACATAAATGAAACTAAGGGCCTAGATAGCCTAATGCTGCTATAAATTTTGAAGACCTGGTTTCAAATATGATTCAGGGGCCTTAGTGAAATGCATTTGGGGATCTCGGCTCCATCCCTGTTGGGTAATTGCGCACATCACAGAAACATCACATCTTGGCATGACACTGGTGCTCTGCCAAATGGAGGCTCCAAGGCTGCAATAGCAAGGGCAGCTGCAAGTTGTGATTTAGGAATGTTGGCCGCAAGATGTGGAGGCAGACTCTACAAAGTTTCTGCCTAGAAAGCATTTAAAAAAAGGAAAGAAAAAAATCTCCAAGTTAATTCTCTCTTACGGAAAAAAGCACGTTGGAAAAGAGGCAAACGCTTTGTGAAATTGCCAATGCCCTATTTTCCTGGGTTATAAAACTTCTGGCAAATACATCAGCTGTATTCCCCTCCCCTTTCAGATTACATGTAGCGTGTTTGAAATATTTTTTTAACATTCTCCAAATCACAACATTAAAAAGGAGGAAAAAAGTCTGAATAAAATCTACTAGGTCAAAGATGAAATGCTGGCCTGATACATAGCAAAAGTGGCTACATCCATTAATGTTGCTATTCTAAAACTCAGGGGGACTCTCTGATTGTGTCCACCACTTGGGATTACTGACATTTTTCTCTGTCATCCAAAAATACAGAAAAACTTAGGATGCAAACATCTTCAACTCTGTTTGAGTAGCTCTAATTTACATGACTTAGGTAGGCGTAAAAGATGAGAAATGACCTTTTCAACATGACTTCAGATATTAAAACGATCTTACAATCTTATTATCATGAGAACATTTCGCAGAGTATTAAGCTCAATAAATTACCTTTTCCCCAAGCTGCTAACCCTCGATCCCTCAGGGGCAGCTGCAGCAACGATGTTGGTTCACGGCCTTCTTATTTTAGCTGAATTGCTTAATTGGTATGTGTTCTACATCCCCGATTGAGTATTTGGAGCACAAATGAAGGTTAGAACCTTTGCGCTAGTTATCGACTGGAAGAAAATTGATTCACGCTCAGGAGTGCAGTTGGGAGACAATTCACAATCCTCCCTAGGAAGGAAAGATCCTGCTCTTTTCTTTTTCCCTAGATTTCTTGCAAAGGTCACTCCAACTGAACGCTGTCATATTTTTGGTTTGGTGGTTGCTTTTTTTTGAGACAGCAAATCACTGTTTGAGAACCTGAGTTTTAGTTTCCCAGACTCGTTTGTAGCTGAACTTGAAACTGTGGTACTGTGGATGCTGTCCTTCCCTCTCTGTCTCTGCCTGGTCATCGCACCTGCATTTGTTGTTCTCCAGGAGACCCTGCTGTGTGGGACATCTATAGAAAAACAAGTTATAACTCCCCAAGTGTTCTCCACCTTTGTTGGATCCAAGAGAGGGGAGGGAAGGGTTATGGAAAAATAGCACTGTTTCAGCTCCCAACCTCAAGATGTATGCTAGAAGGTGACTTTCCAAGGACGTGTTTCCGTTGTGCTGAACATCTGTAGTTCAGTGAGTGAAAATAAATCCTTAAGTAAAGGTCATTCAAGAGGAAGTTCAGGAATGCCAGAAAGTGACAGCAAAATTTACCAAATTGCCATGCCGAACAAATTTAAACTAAAGGCACGTGCCTTGTACTGCCTAATAATTGCTCTTTCCTTTGCAATATGATCAAGCCCTTCTGCGCATCAACTGCTACAAATGCCTTTGTTTTTCTGTGATCTTTGTAGCAGGAACCTGAGCTTTCTTGTGGCCTGTATTAATAGAAACATCAAAATGGCATAGATTCTGCTTTCTTTTTAATGTTCATTAAAGGGCAAACATGTGACTTAGCCAGCCTCAGCAAGATTCCCTCCGGCTCCATGAGCAGGCCAAAAAGAGAGACAAGGCAGCCAAAGCAAGAGGCATTCCTGGACTACAGTGCATGTTACACATAATCCAGAAGGGAAACGGAAAGAAAAAGCTTAAAAGTCAGACAGACACAGAGGGGGCAGCAGGATGTCAGCTCAGCATGTTGACATGCCACAATCTGTTAGCTCAGTCTCATTAATACGGAGGCCAGTGAGAAAGGAGATAGACAGGATTGGAGGAGGAAATTTGGCAGCATCAAATAAACCCAGATAGAGGCACTGAGATACCTTGAGATGCTTCGTCTGAGGAATGTTGTAATATTGGAATAGAGCTCAACTCTCGAATTCGTCCGTGAGGAGTTTTGTTCAGTGGGTGGTAACTAATCTGAGAATTGGTAGGTTTTCCCCATTGCACCAAGGGACAAAAATACAGTAGAAATTATGATTTTTGTGTAATACATGACCAGGTACTATGGGAGAGCACATTTGCTGTGACAGGTCTTGCCTCCGTAATCCGTTCAACCCGTGGGCTCTGCAGAGTTTGGATGGGCTTTTGGATGCCATCCTAGAGTCGGTAGCTTTCCCAGGCACTGCGCAGGTTGAATGTTTGTAGAGGCTTGAGCGAGTGAGACTGCTGATACCTTAAAGGTGATTTCAGTGTTGGCCGTGGTCTGAAGATATGTAATCGCCATAGTCTGAAGGAGCATGTGGAAGGGCTGGGACTTTTTTTTTTTAATTTGGCCACTTGCCTTTATTTTTTGCATTTTGTAGCATCCTATGCTTTGATTGAAAGCCTTCTGATGTCACCAAGAGCCTTAAAACTTGTGATAAACATCATGATAGTTTAAATATATGAATCCGGATTTCTTCTTCTGGTAAAAGAGCGTTTAAGGTACTTGCATACAAAGTCCTGTGGAAATCTAACAGAAAATGATCCACTGCATGGAATGTAATAAGGAAAGATATCACTGTCCTAGGAATCTGTAAGGTAAAAATATAAAAAACTAATTACAAATTTGTGTCAGCACTTAGAGATGGCAACAGTCTGTAGTTCTATTCAAGTCCTGTGGACGTCTAGGTTTGTCTGTGGATTTACCCTGAGCGAGTTGTGTATTCTTTTTATTTTAACACAGCTAAGATTTCAGACCCAAAGTCAAATATCAGCATGATCAGTGACTGACCATAAAAATAAGTAAACGGAGCACTCCCCTGATTTTTGGCACTTCTGAAATGTTTTTTCTTGGTATTGTTTGGAAGAGTCTCTTGGGAACTTCAAAATGAAAACGTTTCCTTATGTTTTCTCTTCCATTAAGTGCGGTGCTGAACTGGCGGGTTACTCTTGACTGTAAAACTGGTAGTGTTTGGGTTTTTTTGTTTTGGCATTTTCTTGAGAAAAGAAACAAGCTTTAAATATTTTCTTTTAAGTTCTCTTGCATCCCACACGCATACAGTTAAAACAAGATTGGAGACAGATCATGGCTTAAGCAGAAAAAGCAGTATTTGCTTGATATGTTGCAATACTTATCCAACCTTGGCTTATAGTACCATGCTGAGCTGATAGAAACAGCACATAGTTAAGCCAATGCTTTCTTTCTAATATCACCACATGTGGGGACACGAAGTGCCCACATGTCTGTTGTAGGTTGGTCCAGATCTCCTGTGCTTAGAGGAGGTGGAAATTTCACCTTTCTCTAGGGAGGAGACACCCCTCTGAGGGAGCAGTAGGCACAGGGGCCAGCAATGCTTCCCCAGGGTTTTCCCAAAGGAAATCCTTCAAACGTGAGTATGTTAGGAAGCACAGGAGAGATGCAGTTGTCTTGTGCTGGAAGCAGACACGGTGAACTGCCCCATCCCCGTGCGAGCGTCCCCAACCCAAGACCCTCCTGATGGACCGCGCGCTCTCCTGTGTTGGCTTGGTGACAGGAAAGAAAACTCGGCTCTGATCTTGGGCCTTGGAAACTTATTGGCAGATTTCTCTCCTTCCAAAAGAAAAAATACATGCAGACATGGATTTTCTGTGCTCTAAACATATTTATAATTCTTCTAATAACCTGTAGGGTTATCCTGACTGGGTCTGTGCTACGACATAGCTGCGGTTCATTTTACCGTTCTGATAAAAGCAGCGTATTCCTTAAACCACTTGAGATCTCTCTTCCCAGAAAAGAAATATGTTTGTTATTAGCCTGTGTAGGGGAACATAAATAATTGCATTGGGAGTGAGATAATATTTGTAGCTTTTATTTATATTGTGAATGCTTGCAGTGAGAGGTCTAAGGAGCAAACGAGCAAATACCTTCTTTTTCCAGTGTCTGTATCATGCACATTGTCTGTAGATACCAGACATCGATTCTGTAACTTACAAGTTATAGAAAAGCTAACTGTAAATATGTCAACATTTTCTTTGTCATCCCAGAACACTCAATAATCTCTTAGATAACTTGGATGTAAGCCGGGGAGTGCCGTAGCAATAAGGTCCAAGGCTTTGAACTTGATTCAAAATTGTATGGAAACTTAGTGTCAAACGCAAAGATTTTGATGTTCTTACAGTAAGTTCTCTTGCCAAAGGGACAAACTCCCATATTTTTTATTATTTAGGGTTTTTTGAGTGCTGTACGCTTCGTGCCTAACGTGTCGTCGGTTCTGTGACCTACACAACAGCACTGCAACTGCAGCCCACCTTACATTCCCTCCTGACTGAGGTCTTTGGCCTCAGTTTTGCCCCAGACTTTTACCTATTGTACGTAGATCTTTTATATGAAGAGAAAGTCATTCATGTATGAAGTTTCCAAGCTTTCTGTGTCAGCAAAAACACCAAAGTGGTGGCAACGTGAAGGTCAAGTGATGAAGGCATGTGACACTTTGGGGAGCTTTTGGGTTTATTTCCACCTTCTTGAAACTTTGCTCATTCAATGGTGATGAGTATTCAACTGCCTCTTCAGGGCAAGAGAAATCATGATTAAGCATATCAGTGCAGGGATGAGAATGTGTCCTGTCTTTTTTGAACACGATTTTCCCTCGTGCCTCACGGTTTGTATGCTGCTGTGGTTGAAAGGAATAGCCAAGTTCCTAAAAGACAAGAGTCCTGGTTGTTCCCCAAGGGAAAGGGGGAAGCAGAGACACCACAGATTCTCGGTGTCTTTACAGCAGTGCCCAGGCCAAGCCGGGAGCACGAGCTCCATGGGGAGACGGGAGCAGAAGCGTCCAATTTTCACCCCGCCAGCTCCAGGCTGGCAAACCTCCCTGCTGGCAGCCAAGCCACTGGGGGCAGCCTCCAATTGAATTTCCCAGCCTTGAAAATCTTCTAAGAAAGGAAAAAGAGTTAAAACAAAAATAGGGAAAACATGCCAAATGGCAGCCAAGAAAGCAGAGTGCAGCTTCTAGGCCAGAGGCCAGCCAAGTCTGAGCACAGCAGAGTCTGCCATGCAGTAATTAGTCATTACGGGGAAAGAGCCCGCTATCTTGTAAAGGAGCACCAGACATCGACCGGTATTGGTGACAGTGGGGTTTTTCAAAAGGGAAGAGCCATCCTCTACTTACAGGAAAAGCATGGTCGCGGGGCAGAAGGGATGGCTTTTTAGGAGAAACAAGGCAAGTCAACACAGAATTGGCAAGTGTATAGTTCTGGTTCCTCGAGCCATTTTATTCTTTTTGATGATTTCTTTTAATCATACTTTCATGTCCTGATTTCTCAAAAAAAAGTTTCAATTTCAGGACGAAAGTGGTCCTCGTGATGCAGAGAGCAGCCGTGGAGTTGTGAAATGGGAGGTGCATGGGTGTGAGAGCAGGCTGAGCACCGGGAGGACGTTAGGATGAGCGATGCTAAGCAGCCACCTTGCAGTCAGGCCGCAGGAGATGAAATACATGTAGCTAAAAGCTTTAGGGAGTTTCAAGCCAGCATAGCAAAGTACAGAATATTCTTTTTTTAAAAGTAGTATTTAGGGACAGGTGGAACCTGTTCCTTCAGCCACACCTTAGGTGTAACACAAGCCAGGTAATTTTATTCTTTCAATCTTGCAGTGAGCCCGGTAGCTTGCGTTTGACTAGTTCACATCATCCACCAGGTCACCTAGTCTGGATCAGAAGACTTTGAGCAGTGATGTACCGTAGCAGCTAGGCCAGCGGCTGGGGCAGGGAGTGCTCTGAGTGACACCTTTGGGGGAATAGCTGGACAGATATCTCTGGGCCTCCTTTCCCACACGTAGTGCGTATCACAGCTGCGTCCATCTTTGCTTCAGGACAGTGTAAATCCACCATTTTTCTTTCTCCTTTTTTCGTATTCTGTCTGCAGCGGTGACTCAACAACATCTTGCACCAGATTTCTGAATTTGTCTAGCTTTACCATTCCACCATTTCTCTTGCTAAGGTCTCTGTTCGTGACTAGGAATAAAAACAATTATATTACCAATAAATCCCTTCAAACCCAGTGAAGGAAATTTTGAAGCAACAGAGACTAGCTTATAATTGTTATGGCCCTAGCTTTGGCTTAAAGCAATAAAGCCCTCGGGTCCAGCATACGAAAAGATACGAAATTCTAGTTTCTATCTTCTGAAGCTCCTGAATCATCAGTAGGGATTCTACCCAAATTTGGAGGACAAGTGTGAACTCCAAAGCTGCGGGATTCTTGGATCTCTCTTTTCCTGGAAAGGGTGGGAGCAAAAAGAAGGCACAGAATGTTCTCATAAGTTTTCCCAGGGAAAACTATACAGTAACATTGAGAAAATACACATGTGGAAGGAATGTGCTCTTAAGATGAAGGCACTAGAGAGGGAACTCTTGGGTACAAGATGCGTTTTCCCAAGAGATTTTCCTTCGGTGCACTTGTGACAAAGGAAAAAAGGGGAATAAGTATGAGCAATGCAAGTTTCTGTCTTCTCTGCTGTACTCTCCCAGTGCACCTTTTTGTTGGGTTCCTCAGCTCAGACCTTCGCTCCAGCATTAGGAAGAACGTTGTGCTTTGAAACCACCTGGTTTACATCATCACCAAGGCTTCTGCAGGGTGGTTGTGTCACCGTTTTTCTCATGAAGTTACAGTTATGCAAAAGCCATTTCTTTTCAGTGAGGTGAAAGTTTCTTCCTCGTGTTTCTTAGAAGGATAACGAGAAGCAGACAATCATGTTGAAGCAGGAACTGAGAAATGTTTATTAACACTTGCTTTGAAAGTCTTTTACTGCAAAGAAGCTAAAGAATCAATGTATATT
The DNA here is from genome assembly GCF_947461875.1 of Haliaeetus albicilla. Lineage (NCBI taxonomy): Eukaryota > Metazoa > Chordata > Aves > Accipitriformes > Accipitridae > Haliaeetus > Haliaeetus albicilla. Next base: position 36,058,713 of record NC_091492.1, read on the forward strand.
TTAATTGATTCTAAGGAGAAAAGGGTGATTCACTGACAAAACTCCACTGTTTGTGTTGGGTGGAGTTTTGGGGGTTTGTGTTTGTTGACATTAATATATTTCAAATTGCCAGTTTTAATTAAACAATCTGATGCTAGTCAGAAATTTTGTTTCTTTAATGCAAAAGAAGACAAATTTTGCAAAATTGTCTTACCCATTAAGATCAGGATATAAGTGTTATTAGATTAAAAGAAAAGCACACTTTTCTTTGTTCTTAAATGGAGGGTTTGTTGTTTTGAGCCCGTAGCCATCCCAGGTCACTCAACCGCAGAAGTCTGTTCAAAGGTATTTAAATTGACAACACAGCCTAACGCGAAGTACTTGCTTTTGTTTCTGTTTTCATGACAAAGAATTACATTAAACAGGGGAAGTTATCAGGCTGAATCTTTGTTATCCTAAACTTCTGTTTGGAATAGAATAAATGACAGGATCAGGTTCTTCTCTAGTCATTGCTGAATTTGGTGATTGTGTAACTGAATATGAAATTATGACCTAGTTTTTTGGAAGTGGTAGAATACAAAAATACAACCAGAGATTTCTTTGATGTGGTCCTTTTTTGCAGTCATACCTCTTAAACACACAACCAAGCCTGTGCTAAAAACCTGTGAGACAAAAGTGAGGATTAGGAACCAAAATACTTGCCCTTGAAAGAATATTTGAGACCCAGATTTGCTTGTGGTGAGGAGATTTGGAAAAAGGGGACTATTTGGTGATAGCTTTTGCTTCTTGTGAAGTACATACCTGAATGGCAAAAGATGCCACATTTGTATAGTGTAAAATAGAAGTAAAGAAGGGGCTGTTGTCTCCATTACAGCTGTGGTCTCATTCCTCTCTCAGACTCCATGTTTTTTAAATAGTTCCATTAATTTCTCATGTTTGGCATGTTATCTGATACCCGAAAGGTAAGATTTTGGGGGTGAGAGGACTGTTTTTACTCTAGAGGAGCTTAACGTGGCCAAGAAAGAGAAGAAGAGAGTAAACAGTTAACACGTTCAGGAAACAGACTTCAAAGTTTGTTGTGAGAGTAACATTCTTCCTTCCCGAAAGTTCAAAATGCCAGAGTCTAAAAGCCACTCAGTACTTCAAAAGCAAATGTATCACAGTAATGCATAACCTTTTAGATAAGGTGTCTCCTGCCAGCAGGAAAAAAGAAAGTAAGAGCTAGCGTGTGTGTGAGAGAGACGGACAGAGAGATGCAGGGTGCGGTGGGCAGGAGCTGGGTTACAGCTGCAGAGATGGTTTTCCTCAGTGAAATCCTGAAGCAGGGCTGGAGGGGGAGCCGAGAGCTCCTGGGCAGCACTTGACTTCATCCCATCTGGCTGTGATCCTCATGGCAGGAGGTGTGAAGGAGCAGGAAGCTGGTATACCCCGCTATATGGCTGCTCCTGGGCAGTCCAGCAGCGTGAAAATTGTTCTTAGCTACATCGGAGACCGTACGTGCTCTGTCCCCTCCACATTTCTCAGCGTTTCCAGTCCTGTTTCGCAAAACCGTGTCTGCAGCAGTTTCAGGATGCTCACCGAGAGCACACAAGGAGCATTTGGCAAGTGTATTGCTGCATGCAGATTTTTTTGGAAAGCAAGTCAAAGTGGGAGTAATCGCTTTCATGAATCATTGTGGTAATAGAGAAATTCTCTTCTTTATTGACCTGTGTAGCATGGCGCTGTTATCAATCAGTACCCTGTGCAGCTATGGGAAGCCTTATGAACATTATTCATTCAAGCAATAAACACCAAAAAAGCATCTAGGCTGCATTTTGTTCTAGTTGCAGCCTTCTTGGCAAAGGACTGTCTCTAATCCATGGCGACTATTTAAAGTTTCATACATATATTTGTTGTTATTATTATTCCCCCATCGCCACAAAGACATTTTAACTATTATTTTCCCTATTAAAAGCATCATTCCCCTCCTACAAAGAGAGTAAAACATGTTACCAACAACTAGCTGATGGTCAAGCAGTAGCTATGTGACAGCATACCCTGTACATTGGATATATGGTGGGAGAGTAATTTCAGAGAGAGACCTTTGCTGTGAATCCAAAGGCAGTTTTGCCTTCTCATGCTGGTTTCCATCCAGATGCTTAGTACACCAGTGGATTAAGCTTCCTTCCACCCCTCTGTAGTTAGTTGCACTGTCCCATAGAGAATAAACAGCTGTCTCTGAAGCGCCGAGCGTGAGCCGTAGGCACAAAGTGGTGGTGGTGGGTCTGTTAGAAGAGCAGGACTCTGCCTTCGGCTCCACTTCCAAAGCCACTGTGACCCTGGGTAGGGAGATTCCCTGCTGCTTCTTCAGCTTTGGAGCAGCAAAAGTCTTCTACGATACGTTGGTACGGCATCTAGCCAAAGCCTGGGAAGGGCAAATGACGGAGAATTTTTCTTTCCTGCTGTATCACCAGATAGATAGGTGGGTAGGTGGATAGATGGATAAGGATATAACTAAAAATATTTCCCGTTTCAAGCTGTAGCAATTAGACTGCCGTTCCCCACTGGTGCATATCAGATAGATGCATAAAACCATACAGCTTCTTTTTTCCTCAAAGGCCCGTGTACGCTTGAATATTTTGTACTGTTTTCAATAGCAGTACAGCTGCACCAGGGCTAGCAAAAATCAAATGCTCATGTAGACAAGGCCTATTTTATCAGTGCACTCGCAGATCTTTTTCATGACATTGTAGTAAAAACACCTGAGCCCTGTCTATTTTCAGATACACGGCTGTTGAAAAATGTGTATGTTTTGTAGTGTACCAGAGACCGCAGAGACCGAGCTTCTTGGTCTATAACAAATACCGCTGGAGAACATTAAGCAGCAATTCGCTGTTTCATTGGCAGGAAATAGGATGTTTTTGAAGTGTGACAATGTGTCTGTTTAAATTTTGATGAGACACAGGTTCACAAAAGGTAATAAGGGTTTGTTAACCGTCCTGGAGTGCTGGCTGCAAAGGTAGGTGTCTGTTTTCAGTGTCAGCTGATGGGAAAGGACATTTGTTGGCCAGTGCCGTGACACATTGCTCATTCATTGTATCTGTTCCCCACGTATTAAGTAGAGGGACAGAAAAGTGTCACTGGCCACTGAGCATTTCTCACAGCTGACTGTTACCTCAAAAATAAGCTATTCAAACCTGCTTGAGGTGGAAAGAGCCCTTAATTAAAACTCAGTTGGAATTAGAGCCTAATATAGGCCAGGTAGCTGAACAGCACTGCAGAGAGGGGACACTTCTGGTATTTTTGTAAGGCTGCTATCCTGGGGCTCGAATGGGCCCTTTGGAGCAGATCTGTGCTTCAAGAGCGCTGTGGGATTGTTGGAGTCTTGCTGGGTCATCTCGTGCTCTTATTTTTGCAAAGTAGACAGTGAGTTAATAAGGTAGCTCCATTTCAAAGCCTAGGCATCTTTATCCACTTCTTGTCTTCTGCTGGGAACTGTTAGCAACATTTACCTTCTTCTTCTCAGATGTCTGAGATGTACTTTGGACTGTTTCACATTTTTTGTTTGTGTAAAGTATAGTAAAAACTGCAAACAGGAAGGATGTATGTGATTGCCTGCTGGTTATGAAAGCTCCCGTAAGCGCCAGCTTGGAACAAAGGAAGCACTGAAAAAGGCAACTGTAAAGAAGCAAAGGCTTAATTTTAATGCAGTTTAGAAATTCCAGCAACTTTTTTCTGAGTGTAGAATAAACATTTTAGTGAATCGAGTGAAACAATCTGGAGGAAACGGGGATTTGTGTTCTTCTTGATGGAGTTGATCCAATTTTTAGTGGAAATTATCCTTCAAAGCTTTACTGAGGCCCAGATTCAAAAAAAGCAGTCCTTCATATCAAGCCTGTTCAGATGAATCATTGTTCATTATTTGCGTTATACATTAATGCCTAGTTGCTTCAATCGAAATAGATGTTCTGCCATATGCAAGTACATATTAGAGACAGTGTTTGCCAAGAGCCTTCTAGACAGCTGAAGTGGGGAAGGAGTATGGGAAAGGAGGAGGAAGGGAGGTTGAATGACAAACCAAGCAGCAACAGAGAATGTGATTTCCAAAAAAACCTCCACTGAAAGTCTGTGGCAGAGCCAGTGTAAAACCAAGGTTGCCTCCCCACACATCTTCTTCTAATAGCCCGTCATCCGTGGACTCCCAAAACATTTGATTGCACCTACCCCTTCCTTGTATGCATTTCCTTAACTGGGAAATCACGCTGTCTCTGAGCGTGATTTATTAAGGCTCAAATTGAAATGTCATATATAATGGGATCTGACTTGGTAGAGCTGTGCTTCTGTCCAAAGCGCCAGCATGAAGAAGGACACAGCACATGCAGAAGAGTGTCACCTTCACAGCTCGGTTTCTTAGCCGTTATTCCTGGACTTAGCAGTAGGCTTAGGAGGAGAACTAATAAAACCATCATGGCAGCAGTGGATATACAGCAGCCCGAATGCACCACGTCTTCATTTGATTCAGCATCAAATACAGTCTACAATTTTTATGTCCATCTCCTCAAAGAAAAAAAAAAATAATTAAACAAAATATAGATTTTTCCCACCTGTTGTGGATTACTATACTTATCCTGTGCAATTGAATAAAAAAGAGATGAAAAGAGGGTTAATTACCATATGTCAGTGTTTCAGATTCCACAGATTCCAGGAATTATGACACTATTCAAAAATTGCCGAAGATTCAGAGAGAAATATTTTGCTTCTCATCAGCAAGAAAGTTCACTGTCTGGAAACGTCCCATCCCTCCAGCATACGAGATTCTGTACTGAAGCAGTGGCTGTACGTTGCACCATGTTCTTGGGTGGGAAGAAAGCATTTGAGAACTGTGTCATTCCTGTAGGCGTATTCCATTTCATAGATTTAGTGGGCCAAGCTCATCACTGGATGTTTTGCAATTAAGGAAGAAAGACAGCAGAGGTTTTGGTCCATCTCTTCAGAAGTAAGAATCATTTATCATGACTCCATTGCCTGGTTCTTAATGTGCCCCAGGGGGGCCTGCGCTCAGCCAAACGTGAAGGTGTGTTGGAGCTCTAGAGATAGTTTATCTTTCACTAAAACATCCCATCTTGATTTTCAAGTGTTACAAGGTATTATGGTGATAGTGATGGACTGCCACATACAGACACTTGCCTTCTGAGTTTGGCAAGAGGATACATCTGCCACATCATCTACTCTTTGCTTCTTTGTACTCCTATGAATAATTTAGTTTTTGTAGGTAGTTATAAATAACTGCGTAGTTTTTCTCTGTGTTCTTGCTAGTTATAGTTAGGTGTTACAGTGACTCTATATTATTGTTCTTATAACTTTAGGAAGACAAAACCACTGAAATAATAGCTTTCATTTCTGTAACGTTTTCATTCCAATTTCAGAAAACACAACAGTGGTGAATGAACAGAAACTCCCTCACTCCACCAACGGGGAAACTGAGGCACAGCTGAACTAGGTGATTTGCTCAAGACCCAAGTGGCCTGTGGCTCAGTTAGGAGCAGAGATCTCACCTCTGGACCTCAGGATCTCTCAGACAAACTGGGAAACTGTTAGGCACTGTGGGCCCCCTCAGAGGTTTTCAAATCTTTTTACCTTTCTTTCCTCTGAAGAAAGGTGTAAAATAGGATTGCTTTCATGAGATGTGCATAAAGAAGGCAGCTGTTACCAAGCTCTGAATAGACCTGATTAATCAGATGTATCCACACCGGGTTGTTGTGTGCCTTGTGTGTAATTTGGAGTTGTATGTTTTTAACTCTAGCACACCTTAAAAACCCCTCTGGATAATTCTCCGTAAGTCTTCTCCATCGATCATATGGAATTTTTCAGCTGAAATCTGCTTTCCATTTACTTTTCACCTTCAAATTGCGGTTCCCCAAGGTCCTTTATAGAGAACTATAAATTGTAGATAGACGTTTTTGATTCTTTTTATTCAAGCTTAATATCTTGCTCAGTTAGTGAACCCTTAGGAATTGCCGTGTGGCCCCTTATAACCGGGGTGGTAATAAAGTGGTGGATTTGCAGAAACCCTATAAAAATGTGTGCAACGGTAAATTGTATTTAGGCTACTACTGGGGAGAGAGGCATGAATGTACAATTATGAGAAGGATGTCCCTGAAGAGAGATTTCAATCCGTTGCCATAGTCTAAATCCTCTATCTTGTGGTGCACAAGGTAATTCAGGCATAGAGCAGAGGATTTTTTTTTTCTAAAGAGATTATATTACCCATCTCCTCTGTTGATGGATTTTATTGCACAGGTTCACTGAGAGTTTTATTATTGCATTACTTAATCTGTTTGTGAGGTTCCTGAAACATTTTAAATATAGTAATGAGTTCAGCTGTGTGCCTGTGCTTGGCTCCTCTCAATCTGTTACCAAGGCAGAGCCTGCGACCCCGGGCGAGCCGGCCAGCCTGGGACCCCGCGACCGGCAGCGCTGAGCAAAGCCCACTGCTGTGGTGGATCCCTTAGCGCTGATTCCCTGGAGAACGGCGTGAACGTTAAACAGACTTGTCGGGTATCGTCTAAATAACGGATTCCAGTCCTTTGCCTTCTTCTAAAATAGGGCAAGGGCGAGTTATGACAAAGACGGAGAGATGGCTGCGGGACGTACCCGTGATTGGCAGCCTGCTTCTGCCTCTGAAGTTTCTTGTGCCACATCTTATTTTAAAAGCCAGCTGCTCAGATAACGAAGTGTCATTAAGAGGCGCGACACTTGTCATACCATTTTAAAGAAGTGTTGTGGTGTTAAAAAAAAAAAGCATTCCCATGTGGAAATCGTGGCGTAACCTCCTTCTTAATAGTGTGATAATGTGGAGGACAGTCTTACTTCTCTTCAAACAGATAAGAACTTTTCCCTAATTGACAAGAGTTTTTATAGTGTGTTGATAGGCCTGGTTTTTAAATGGGACTTAATCCAGACCCTTTAAAAATAAAGATTTTTTCATGACAGGGTTTTTTTTTTTTTCATATAGAAAACACAGGATTTTGCCTGCCCGACTGCAAATTTTTTTTGTTGTTCTCAGAAGAGCAGGAGTGGTAGATATATCTGTTGTAATAGTTCAGCATTCATACATTCTGTTTGCTAAACCGATCTGAAAACAGCATGGGAATACAGATCACTGTAACAGTGAATTCCCATACTGCTAATGTCAGAAATGATACAATGTTTTAGTAAAAGAGCTACTTCCACTACTAGCAGTTGCTTGTTTGTGATACCAATTATAACATAAGACAAAAATTAACAAAAAAAACCTTCATTTTGTATTCCAGTTCATAGTTCAGACATGGCTAAAAGTGCTTTTCCCAGCAAACTTTCTGTCCTCTTCACAAGATCAAGGCAGTTTCATTTATCTGATAGGTATATATGTGTGTGTGTGTATGCGTATGTATTTAATAGAAGCTTAAGAGAAGGATTTGGGGTTTGAAATATGCCAGAAGGTTTGAAAGTTGCATGAGTTCAGTGGGCTCCTGAGGCTCTGTTGCGTGGCAGCGTTAGATGGTTACAGAGACTTCTGCAGAGGCGGAGAACCTGGGATGAGGCACCAAGCGTAAAGCTTTGGAGAGCTCTTTGTTACCGCCGGGCTCTGCCAGCGCTTCAGGTTCGTGCCTTGTGATGGCACCCGATGTCGGTGCCTTTGGTCATCCACCGACAATACCCGTTTCTCTCCGTGGGGAACGTCCCTCTAACTGCAACCGCCGAACTGCACCTCGCTTGGATGCTTACACCGACAGCATGATGTCTGCTCTGATAGAAGCACGGTGACGTGCTGGTCTTCATCAGGTCTCTGCTTGTCACTGTTATCTGCTGGAAAGAGTAAATATCTCAGTGTGAGAAGAGCTGCAGACTAGTGCAAGGAGGAGGAGGATGTTACAAGAGTGAGAGGAGGCAATTCAGTTGCAGCCTGGTGTCCTCTGCTGGGGATAATACTTCAATATGGTGGTTTGAGAACTTCGCTGAAATGCCTACAGAGAAGCCCAGATGAGTACATTTTTACTCTGAGCTCCCGAAGACACACTTTTTTAAATCATGAGCTTGTGAAAGTTAGCAAACTGAAGCCCCGATGGCAAAGACCTGTCCAAGGCAGCACAGGCAGCGGTCAACCCCAGTGCTTTACCAGTGGGTCTCAGTTAATCTGACTGTCTCTAGAAAAGAGGTGATAACTCCTCAGGCTTTTACCTGCTTCTTATTTTTCACTGAAACTGATATTCAACACAGCAGCTATGAAGATGCTTATTAACTCCTAACATCTGTGCATTAGGAAGCAATTGAGACTCTTGATTCATTGCAGGTAGGCAGGTTACCCATCAAACTATAAAAACATCCTTGAGTTGGTGCTCGGACCTCTGCAGTAGGAGTGAGCGAACCATCCCAGGTGCACTCTCATAGGGTTTTCCTTGGGCTGTGCCAGGCTGTGGGCTGCAGGATGGACCCTGCACAGTGCTGCCAGGGCTGAGACAAGCATCTGAGCAACCCTGTTTGGTTTCTTCTTTGGCTGAATTTTGTTCTCCCAAATGGATACATGGTTACCTGCAGCAGCACTAAGTCCTGTCAACAAGAGTTTTCTGCACACTGCAGGGCTTAATGAATCCAATTTGCAGCCATTTTTTTCATTAATGGAAGCCTGTAGTAATTCAGTAGAATGCATGCAAGTACGGACTTTTAACAGCTTGCTTTATTTTGAAGCAAACCCTCAAATGAGTTTGCTTGAAAGTTTGTATTCATGGCTTACAAAGTAATGCTTAATGTGAGTAAGGCAGTAATACTGGATAGTGTCTCCAATTTAAGTCTTTCTTCCCATCTTTTCCTGTGTTCTTAATGCAGTGAATGACCTGGATCTAGGGTTTAGGATCTAGCATCTGAATGTGGGGGTGAACTGAAACCATTTATCCTACTATGACGATTATCTAGCAGATGGATTTTAAAGGAACTCTGTCTCTAAACTCTCTAAGGTTGCTTTATTTTGCAGTACGTAGGAGTGAAATCTACTTTGTTCTTAATCTTTTTTCTTTTCTCTTATCACCAAGATATAGCTTCCTTTTTGTGTTACCTGTGCCTGGCAATGTTTCTGATGCCAGTGAAATAGCAAGTATCAGACTTACATGTTCAAAAATTCCTTAGGGATTACATTCAGTACAACCAAGGCAGCCCGCCTTTGTCTAGTAATCTCTGTGCTATAAGCCACATCCATGAATGAAGAAACCCCTGGATAGCCAGCTGGAGACAAGGAAAATGTTCTACTGTTGCATGGCTGAGGACAGTTAATCTGGCAGCCTTCGTTAGTCGATGCTTAGCTGATAATGAGTCTCAGCAAATGGCCTGCATTCAATATAAACTCCTCTGTGTGTTTGAATGTTTCACCAGTCCACAATATAGTTTAAACTTTATGCTTCTAATTTTACTCAATGGAAACCAGATGAAATGAAAACAAGAATAGTCAAAAGAAAACACTGTGTTTGAAATATAGGCCTGTGAGCAAGGAAAAACCCTGAATTTTTTCTAAACCCAGATGAGTCACTAACCCACTATAAGACATGCCTAAATCACTTGAGTACTCTCCGTCTTTTATTAAGCTCAGCAGGAAAAGAGCTTAAGCCATGATAAAACTGACGCTGCAGCTGCATTATTTTCTTGGGTAAATAAGCATTGGATAGAGTACGCCATGATTTCAAGATCAAAATGGTGGAGATTTGCCATGGGCCCGTTTCACACAGTGGGTTAGTCACTGTTCTGGTGGCTTTGCCTGGGTTATAGTCCCCTCTGCTTAACCATCGGCCACGACCAGTTTGGCTGTATCTATATAGAGTTTCCTCTTTGTGGTGGATGTGTAGGAGGCTGAATTTTGGTTCTCATGAAAGCGAGAGAGTGAACGGTACCCAAGTATGGTGCATGCAGGTGCTGCGTGAGCCGTCCAGTCATAACTCCGCTCTGCGCCTCAATTCGGACCTGAAACTGCCCCTGCTATTTAAGGTCTAACTGCACCCACCACGGCTTCAGCAGTACCGAGTTGTCTCGTGTTTGGGGGATATCGACACGCTTCCACAGAAATGAATCTGTGGTTATGAATCTTATTTGCATTACAAGTGGAGACGGATCGGTTTTTAAACGTAGATCTTTAAAATGTCAGGATTAAGTATTAGCACAGTTTAAACATATTAGCAATTAATAAACAGAAATGAACCTCCTAAATGAGTGGATTCTGGGAACAGACATGCTTTAGCTCTTCTCTTCTTTGGTAAGGGATTTTTCCTTCCTAAGTTCTAGCTCTTCATTCAGACCTTATCTTGTAGATTGGACCCAGACCTGAAAAATAAGTACACTGGGTAATAAATAAAAAATACACAAGCACAGAGAGATGTCTCAAGGTATAAGGAGAGAGGAAGTCTCTGCAGTTTTGGTACCATGTAAGTTTTCCCTTATGCCTAAGGTAAATGTACCTTCTAAGCGGCAAATGATATACCAGCTTTAAGTTTCCCGTTTACTTTTTTATACTGGGACATTTTATTTTTTTGCAAAGCCATTTCCAGCACTGTTTCAGCCCAAACTCTTCAATTCCATGAGTATCTGGGAAAACCAGGAGAGACCCACTGTCTGAATATGTAAGTTATGCACAGTCATTAGGCCTGTCTTCTCCCTTGGAGGTTTAGTTACAGGATTTCTGGTAAAGTGGAAACCAAATTGGTCATGCTGGTAGTACTGGTGACTCACATATAGGCGCTTTCATACTTAAAACTGGAGAAAAGTGGTGGTGCAGTTTGCTGCGTCTGCAGCTCCAGCATGGTAAATGTTTTGGGCCAGGAACAATGGACAAAACCTGCCCTGATTTACCCCATGACGTTCTCAGGAAGGAGCTCCAGGGCACAAACCAAGCTACAAATTGGGCAACCTGAGACACTGATATGAAAATCTACAGGACACTTTTCTTTTAGTCAAAACTTCTCCTTTGTTGCATTAGCTGCTCTGTGGTCTAACAGATTTCACCTGCAACTTTGCAGTGATCTGAAATGAAAGACAGCACTTCCCACCATGGCAGGAACAAAAAGGATTGCAAGGGAAGAGCAGGCAGGGGAAGAGACAGCTTTGTTTGATTTAAAACAAACAAAAAAAGAAGGCACTTGGCAGGAATGAAAACTTTGACAAAAATGGTTTGTGAAGGATTCACGCTGGCTGATACTGAAAGCGAGTGGTGGAGCCCAGAGACTCATTTCAGAAGGAAGCTGGTCGGGATCTCAGTAACCCCAGTGGGAGTCTGTACCAGCGGGAGGAAACTCAACATCGCTGTAGGATTGACTCTTGAACTCTGCTCTGTTGTTCCCAGATGCAGAGTCAGAAATTATTACAGTGGTATATTTATTTTTTCTTTTTCATATTGGGGTCACCACAGTGTTGCATTATGAAGAGGTGCAAGCTAAGGTAACAGGAGCAGCAAATGGCTTTTGAATTCTTATGGTTTTTATCAGGCTGGGTGTTTTCTTAGGAATCACGAAGTATTGTCATGCTGGAATCGGGCTCAGACTGGGACCAGAAATCCAACTTTCAAAATGGTCCACACCCCATACTGGATTCTCTGACAGGTCCACCAAGCACTGAAACAGCCATATGTGGATGGGGTTTGCCAGTGTAGTCTGTCCAAATGATTCGGTGAGCACAGTGTCAGCCTTAGGAAAGTAAAAATAGTAATTTTACATCAGCTATCTATCCCCACTCACTGCTCCCAGCAGATTTAGAGTGCAGCTGAGAATCCATCCTCACAATTTTGCTGGTAAGGCAACTCTCTGAAAGATATTTCCTGCAACTAAAATATGTGTCCCAAGTAGGAGAAGATTGTTTGCTCAGGGAAGGGCAGCCAGGGAGCAAAGCACAGGGAAGAACAGCTGGGAAGAGCAGGATTGTGCCTTGTTGCACCCAGAAGAGCTGAGAGGGGCTGGCTGAGACCGTGGCGTTGGAAGGCTGCGTGCCTCAGCACTGTGGTGTGAGAGCGGAGTGTGGTTAGCTGAGAGCATAGGGCAGTCACCAGCACACAGAATAGTGTGGGTGCTTAAGAGAAGCATGTTGAGGTTGGTTTAATGCACTATACTTTCTTCATCACCAGTCTAAGATACAGTTGACGAAACTAATGTGCTTATTTACTTCTCCTTTGACTTTTCGTCCCTTGTTTACCATGTTTCCTCTGAACATCAGCAGATATCTCTCAAAGACCAGAATGGCATTCATCAGCAACAGCTTATAAAAGAAGAGAAAGAAGCTGCTAGCATTCTTTCCTGTCACTTGATTGTAAAACAAAGACTTAATATTCTTAACAAGTTTTTGCTTTTAGAGTAGAAGTTGAATCCCATTGCTCTTCTAGGCAGGGAAGTGGTGGCAACAGTTGAGTGAAATCTCAGCAGATGTGAAGGAGAAAGTATTTTGACTGGAGATTTTGCTGCTTCTACGGGTTTGTAGTTGTCAGGAATTTAGAACTTCTTGATTTTGATGGCAAACGCTTTGGGGAAAAACATCCCTAGTTACAAATTTGTCTACATCGCTCATCTGAGAGTGGTGTGAGTGTTCAGAGTCTCCTGCTTTAACTGATGGGCTGCATCTTTACTCCTAAAGGCTTAGTATTGGGAAACATAATCAAATGTTGCCTTCCAATTCCAGTGTCCTTATTAGAAAATACTGTTAAGTACGTCTGGGATTGCCAAAGCCCGTTTGGCTTTAGTGGTACCAACACTAGCAAGAGAAATACCTCCCAGGTTCTTGAGTCACAAGCAGTAATGTGGTGTTGTTACATATGAAACTAAGCTATATGAGCCAAACACAGGTATAGGAAACACCTGCAGACCACTCAGACTAGGAAATTTTGGTTCTAAAGAGGAGACTAATTTCAAAACAGTACTTTGAGAGAGAATCAGTGTACCAGTACGCACTTTTGGCTCCACTGAGGTCTTAAACACTGACATGATTATGAGAGGTTTTTCCTTGTTTGTTAATATTTTTAGCTGAAGGTTCTTGGTTAACGTCAGAGACTTAAGCATACGTTAAATCTGCCTACTTGCCAAAAAGGCTTTCTGGGAAGGGAGATTAATTAAAAAATTGCTTCAAATTCACAATTCAGGCTTCTGATCCTGCAGCATGTTCTGTGCTACTGAGTTGTGTTTGTGTGAAGATAGGTGCAGACAGAGCACGCAGACTATGCATGCGACTATTATCTTGTCTTTGTCCAATAGTCTGTATTCTAGAAGAGCTGGTATGATGAGAATTTTGATGCAGAATAATTTTTAAAAGCGTGGGGCCACGGATTAGGGAAGGGTTTGATTTGAAGAATGATTCTTAGTGACTCACCTGAGGGATTGCTCTTTATTAAACTAACAAGGAAAGAAAACATTGAGCTGTACAGACTTCGAAGACCTCATCAAATTCCTGCTTCTGCTATGGTGAATTTGATTAGTTAAGGGAAGGAGTTTCACATGATCCCAAAAGCTTTTGTGTTATACTTGTTTCTTGTTAGTCCACTAAACGGCCTTATTCTCCTCACACTTGATCTATGCCTGACCTACATGTCAGCAAACAGCAACTCCTTTTTGTAACCTTTAAAAAAAAAAACCTCGTCTGAGTTTTAATAAAGGTACAGCTAACTTGCAAAACATCTGCATGTCTAAAGCCAGTTATTTGAAAAGATATTTTAGATCGTAGAAGCCATGCCAAACAGAGTGGGATCTTTCTTCCTGGTTGAAGGGTGACATATTGGACTGCAGAGCCCTGATAAAATTTCTGTGACTGGCAAAGTTTCCCTGGAGCCCAGTGTCTGATTGTCAGCACAAAGGTACATTTGGACTGTTTTCGGAGTGATGTGCAGACATTAGCATTTCTTGACACCAGATGAACCATGTTAGTTCCTATGTTATAGACAGATTGGTGTTGCGAGTGCTCTGTCCCTAGGAGAACAGGCATTTTAGTGTTCAGGTTTTATTGTAAACTGGGTGAATGAAGCTGGAAGACACTGTTGGCCAGTGAAAATAAGTTGACAAGGTCACATGTAGCCTATAAAATTCCTGTTGCTTTTAGATCCAGCTGACAGGCATCCTTTAGACTTGAATATTGCTGTGTAACCTTCCCAAGGACCTCCAGAGCTGAAATATTTGACAAGAAAACTGAAGCTCAACACCAAGGTCTTCCCTGCTCATGAATTTTTCATGTCTTTGTTTGAAAAATGCTAGGCAGTAAAACCCTCTCGTTATCTCTGCTGTAAGGCACAGTAATTAACATTCACACTGGGAAAAAAACCTAAAACAAAACAAAACAAAAAGAACTGTCTTGTTTCTGTTGAAGCTTAATTGCTTTGTTGATTTTATCTTTCAGGTTTGTGTGTGTTAGTGAATTGCCCCCACTCACACTCTCTTCTTTCTCTTCCTTCTTCCTCACTCACCCTTTCTATTACAGATCCCAACATCAGTCGCGGGAAGTCAACAAAATGTAGACCGTTGGCTATGGTAAGGTCAGGATTTAGCCTTGAATCCTACGTCTTCCCATGAAACAGGATCAGTTAACTAGCCCTGCAGGTAGTTGGCATTATTAATGCTCTCTTTTGCATTTAGGTGCTGATAAACTATTTTGTCGTGATCGGTTTAATAAAAGCGATGATATCTTACACTTGACAGCCAAGGCTGAAACAATCCTGTGCAGCAATGACTCCATCCCGCTGTGCTCTTCCATCCTGAGTTCGTATGAAATTGATACCCTGTGTCACAGCTCTGTTAAAATCTTCATATTTGATGTTACAGTCAGAACAAATCTTGTGTCAGAGAAGGGTAGAATAGATTGATACACACTGGCACATATCCAGACATGCCTAGATCTTACACTGGTAGCCCAATAAAATATTGCCAGCCTGAAAAATCTATCTTGGGGAATTGTCTAAAGTTTATCTAAAAGCCCTTAAAATATGCAAGAGTATTCCCTGCCCTTAAAGGGAATCATCTTTATCCGATGCGAGCCTTGGCATGTTCCAGGTGTTGCTTTTCTCCGGAAATGAGACCTGATGCTTCTCAAGGCTGCACTTTCCAGTTCCTTCTCTGATCTGTACTCATTAATAAATATAACCAGAAAAAAGGCACGTGGGATCTCTATTCCTCAATCTTTCTTCAGTAGCTGAAATGAACTTTTCATCTTGTTAGCACTCCTCGTAGCCTGTGACAGTGGCTTTGAGTCACTATTACAAGTTTTGGTAGAGGATTATGAAGATCAAAATCTCTGTGCCACTGTTGCCCACTCCTGCAAGCCCACCGTCTCTTCGTATCAAGCAAGAGGAGATCACAGTCTGAAACCAAATAACAGATGAACAAGCTTCTTTGCATTATTTATTATTATATAGTTACTGTGGCTCATTGAAAAGAGGGGTGTGCAGATCAGCACAGAACAGTAGTTCTACACTATTTCCCGAAAGTCAAGCACAGTTTCCCTGCTCACTGATGGGACTTCATTGGCTTAGGGAGTGAGGAAATGTGCATGAAACAACTCTTGGAAGTCCGAAAGCTGGCAGAAACCAGGAACACCGCCCCACGCCCCCCGTCATCCTCCTCCCCACTGACACAGAACAATTCTCATCGCACACTCTAACTTCATTCCCCACACTAGACCTCAGTTTCCCAACAAGTTTTTAAAATTCTCAGTGCTGGGAGCTGCTTTTCAAACGCACCATAAAAATTGCAGTGACTCAGGTGAATTGGAGCCTGAGACATCACCTCTCCCCGATGAATTGAGGTGGTGCGCGCTGTATAGATACGCTCATGCTGATCTCCACGTGTGTTGGTGGTACTCATTTTATGCACTGTGGGCAAATGTGTGATTGCAAATGTTAATGGAAAGATAACTGTATAGCTTGACTTGGCTTTTTTGGTGCAAAAAGCTATGTATTGTGCACAAATGACAAATTATTGTGCATTGTAAAGTAACACAATGGCTTTAACGCACTCATCGATACGATAGCAGGAGTGTAGGAACAGGTTAACCACTATTCAGCTCTCTGGCAAACTTTCCTAACCCCTAATTATTAGCTGCTTTATCAATGAATATCTGAGCAATCTTTTTTCTTTTTTTTTAATGGAAAATCCTGTATCTAGTCCTTATTGCTGCTGAAAGGGAAATGAGTATGCTGATTACCTACATGCCAGTTGCTCCATCAATTCAATGTAGGAAAACAATTACGGATTGGAAAATTTGCAGTTCATTTGCATTAAGAGGAAAAAAATCTTTATTCAAAGATAATTATTGCTTAAGAACTTGCTACAAAAATACCAATGGATTTTTCTTTTAAAATATTGTTTAATATTCATAATACGTTACACCGAAGAAAAGTACATATACCTACCTATCTGTCAAAGGTAGGACTCGTGAACAATAGACACTGTTCTACATGGGAAGTGCAAAAAGCTTTAGCTAGGATAAGGGTCATTATCATCATTAGTATTATCATTTTATTCCTCCTTAAACTCTGAAATAAATTGAACTAAGACTTTTCAACAGTTAAGAACCTGAGGGAGTTTAATTAACCCGTTAAAGAAAATTCCACTACAGAGTTTAAGACTGATGAGGAAAAATTTAACTTAATGTATTTTAGTTGATCAAAGCACAAGCCATGGAACAAAAGCTTCTGAACATAATTTTTTTAGCCTCCCTTAGATGTTGAAGAGCATTAAGCCTTTAAAAATTATCATTAATGTATGTCAACTCCCCCAGTTTCATTTTCTAGTGACTTTGAGCAGATGTAGTTCACATTTATAACCAGCATGATCTTCACCATCTGAACATTCATGATTTTATGAAATAAGACCCTTGAGACATAATGTTTTATTCCCTCAGGGTGAGATGTACCCATGAAGTGACTCAGATGGAAAGCTTGTATCTGTTACACTGACTAAACTTTCTCTCTGTGGTGGCACCAAGACTGTCAAATCAGTGGGCGGCGTGGTTTGATTGGCAGTACCGTTTTGAAGGTCGTTTTGCTCAATGTATTCAAAGTGAGACAGATGTGGCTTTTTTTTTTCAGTTCTTACTCTGATTAATTGCCTCATTCAATTTCAACTCTATTGCAGTTAAACATTAATTCAGTAGGACTTAATAATGTATTCATTTATGATCTTGCTTGTGCATTAATGACAATGATTTGCTGTTTTTTTAATTATAGGGATCCATGCAATGCGTATTTTACATCCACTTACAGGAAAATGCTATACACTCTTGTTCTTTTATGTCAGATAAATTAAACACTCAAAGAAGTGCTGAAGTACTTTATGAAATATTTCATTCTAAATATTTGCTGCAGCAAAATATGTATTGCTACAGACGCTAGCTTTAAAAACACTTGGAAGAGATTTGTATATACCTAGGGATTACATCTTTTCATACATTATGTGAGTGATAGTCCTAGACCTCTACAAGAGCACACTACAGAAAAATGTGCATCCTGCTTAATAAGAAAGTGCCTTTGTTTCATTTTAACACTAATTAGGAGGTTTGCTTTGTTTTGGCTTTCTTCTGTCTCAGTTCTTTCCAGTAATTCAGGCATTTGAGGATGAGTGGCTTAATGTGGTTTCTGCATCATGACAATATGCCTTCTAACCACTGGGCATCTCCAGCGGACCCCTATTTCCCTGTCCCCCAAATACTGTTTTTGAAGTCAGCTCACAAAGAATTTGCAAAGCTTGAAGTGCAACTGCATTGCATCTGTAGTGGCTTTAAGTCTACATGTTTTTTGTGTTAGTGGGCCTTTCCTTGATCACGTTTCTTATTCCATAAAACATACTGCAGTACAAAACCAGTTTTTGTTCTCTAGGCCTCCACGTCTATTTCTGCACCGTAATGGAGATCAAAAGTAAATATTCACAGCGAGCATTTCACTGTTTTGTGCCTACTGTTTTGGTACATTTCATCTTTATTTTATTTGAGACCAACGAGTAAATAACCATTACATGCAGTGTCTGCTCCCACAGATATGGTTATCCAATCTTACTTAGTACTTATATAGAATTAGAGCCACACGTCTTCTCTGTGTGGCACTGGGCATGGCTACCTACTGGGACTTTTGTCTCAATTCAGACATGGCATGGCTGGAGCTGAAAGTACTAGTTTGCCTGGTAATCCTTAGCTGGTTACCAGATTGTGCATTAACAGTTTTCCTATGGTGGCAGTAATACTACACATGGTTCCTGCTAGCATAATTACTTAGCGTAGCTTGAAAGGTCTGATCACCTACCGCTAAAATGACACCTTAATGGGGATTAAAGTTTTCCTGCACAAGTGTTCGGTAGCTTTAATTAAGCAGGAAAAGGCCAGATCAGTAGCAGAGTCAACATCTCTCTGTTGGATGGCATTCTGTTTTGATCCCAAGCTCTATATTGGTCCCATGTGAGTGATGTATTGGGATGGTCTTTTTGCTGTAAATTATTTTACATATTCTGCTCTCTAATAAAAAAAAAGCGGGATGCTGTGAGCTACATATTGTTCATCTGCTGCAGGTCTCATTCTTTCCCCCCATCCTGAAGTCCAGTTTTAAAATTTCTGATGAAAGCTAGAGAGGAATTTCCTCTTTTTTTCTCTTCTTCCACTCTCCAGTCTGAGGCTACCTCTTTTTTTTCCCTTGCACATATCAAACTAAATATTTTTTTCATTCTCATTACTGCAGAACGACTCTTGGGAAGATACTTGTTTATGTTCCACTAAGGTCATTAGATTTTAAAGTTTTGGTTCACCAAATATTTACGGGTTCCTGAGCTGAGATATAGAGTTATCTCATGAGCGGATGGGAGTATTTCTGGTGATGGTAGAGGGAGGTGAACCAGTGTTTTTCAAATAATTAGCAGCTATATCTTTCTATCTTAACTATCTTCATCAATCTGTCTTAAATATCTTCACTGGGGCATTGAATTCTCCTTTTCTCTCTCGTTTATACATTTGTTTATGCACTTGCAATTTAAAGCATTTCTTAGTGTCTCATGGGTTCTTCAATCTTTGGGCAGTTAGTTGAAACTTCTGCACAGTTTTTTATTTACTGATCTGGATTGCATTGGGGCATCAACCAGCCTAATCCAGAAATTCTAATTAGCATTTCACATCTTCAAAGCATTGTACAAATGTGAACTAATCATATATTAATCATGCTGAATTTTATGTTGCCTTATGTATTCTCTCTCATGTGCTGTGCATTACAACCTGTCATGTTATGAACCATAGTATTTGAGAGATGAATCCAAGCTCTTCAGCTTTTTGTTCTTCAGAAGAACGGCAATTGTCTAAAAATAGCTCCTATTCCTTTTCTTCATTGTCTTTAACATTTGGTACCATCATTAGTCATTTGAAAAATGACTATCCTTATTTCTGTGGATTGTCCAGTGATGATTGCCCTAATCTGTTTACTCTGATTTCTGCTTATTCTGATTGTTGATTCACTCAGCTGTTTTCTGTCATTATGTGGGTTCCAGAGTTGCTAAATACCATGTAGTATTGGCTTAATTTAAAAAAAGAAAAAAAGGTGTAGTGTTCATGCCAAAATTGATTCTTCTTCACTAAACCCATTTAATTAATTTGGAATCTCCCTCTCTCTCTTTGCTATTTGTTTCTAAATAAAATAGTAAGAAGTTCTTAGGATACCAGTAGTGGGTCATTTAATAAGAGCATTAGTACTATGCTAGGGCTGTCTGTTACAAATGCAACCCTGTTGCTAGTGCAATGGTTCTGATTCACATCTTGTCAGGTGTGACTTAACTACAGGATCTACTAAAAATAAAACCACAGTAGGTTTATTTTTAATAGTCACTCCTTGAGGAAAATAAGCAAATTTAATCGTGAGGGAAATTAGCAAGAGAGCACCTAATAAAGTGTCCTGCGCTCTCACTGCGGGGAAGGATTTAGAACCCGGTTCCATCATTTCCCCCCATCTACAACTCATTGCAAAAGCTGTGCCTGAGTGACGTCCAAACTTCAGACGGATCCTCCTGGAGCAGTGTTAAACACCATAGGTCGATAATGAGCAGTAGAGCATCTGAGGTGCCAGGGTGCTGGTAGGCGCTTCAGGATCCTCCAGGTTTTCAGGTTAGTGAGCACTGTAGAAACTAGTAATTCATGCCGGCTGTGCTCAGAGGATTATTTCTGATCTAGCGTGATGTAATTTGCTTAGATGTTACCATGCTAATTACATGTTCACTTTCCATACTTACCGTGTACTATACCTCCCATAGGAAAATACTGTATTCAGAACAAAAAAGATTTAGAGTTCATACACTTAAAAGAATGCATAAAACTTTGGCAGGAACGGAATATTGAAGTGATGTATCTTCCTAATAACCAAAATAAGCAGTATTGTGTTGTTACTGTAGGAATTTTTCAGTCAGCCTTGGTTAGTTATTTGAAATATGTTGGTTCCCACTCAGATATTTCATTTGTTTGTCACCTTTTTTAGAGTGGAAAACTTCTGAGAACAGATTGTGCTGAAAACTTTTGTGAACTAATTGCAGAAAATACAAAAACTTGTGCGTGGACTAAAGTTACGAAAACACACTTTAGAGCAAAATATACTTTTTGTGGGCACTTAATGGCTTGTACTGCATTTCTTGACATTACTTTAAATCAGATCAATACAGTAAATGAGGAAATACACCACACTGTGCATTTATCATGCACGTCATTGTCCTTAGAGGTCATCAGATAAGCATAAAAGAAAGCGATTTCTCATTTCTTATTTTCAATGAGCAATTACTAGTAATGTTGAAGTATATTATGCGTCATTACTTGTTCAGTGTCCTTTATTAAAAAAGGAGAAGTGTAGAGGTTTAATGAAAGGTTTTTAGCTAACCAGAAAGTTGTAGGAATAGAGGGAACTCTCTTCAAGCAAATTTTTTATGAAAAGTGAATATTATTACACATATTCTTCATCAGTTCTTAGCAGTGTGTTCTCAAAACAGGACTGTGTGATGAAAGATGCATCATTGCTGTCCTTCAAGAGTCAAGAAAATCAACACACAGAGTCACACAGCAAACTGTTGTTCAAGTTAGGAACTGAACTCAGTCCTTGCTTGCACTCTTGTCTTCTAACCACTTCCCTGCTTTCAAAACTTCCAGTTTATGAGCAGAAGAGAGAAGGAAGAAGTGAATGTTACAAGTGACATTTGTAATAAAATCAACAGCAACTATTTTATTAACTTCTGGTGCAGTACAGGAGTACCTTTATACCGTCGCTGGTGGAGGAACAGCCAGGGTAAAGAAGCAAACATCTAGCAAAGGTGGCTTATGTGCAGAGCAATGTGTCTCGTTCTGCTTCGCTAATGGTAGCTATGGCAACCTCAGGACATTAACTTATGCAGTGATTGCAAGCCGTGAGCATCAAAGCAAGTAATTAGAGAGACAAATGGGAAGTCTTGATGGATTCTTCCATCAAGATCAAAGCTTTATATAAGTTTTTCATTAATTTGGGAACAAGCACTGAGATGATTTGTATGTTCTATTAGGCTATCAATGAAAATTGGGACCAAAGCTAGGTTGTTTTGTAATTTTTCAAGGAAGGACCACTCAACCCCGTCAAAACCCTTTTTAATAGCAGTGATAGTAAATCAAGAGTGCAGTAGTTGTATCAGGCCATTGGAGTATTAAGCACATTCCTAGATGTTTTCAGGCGAAATATAATTGTGCTAAACTTAGGTTGTCCTCATCATTACCAGGAACTTTAACTGTAACTCAAAGATTTTAAGAATGCAATATTTAATCCATGACATGTGCTTCTAAGGATTCAGAGGATTAGGGGATTCACTCTCAATATCTTCAAATCTTAGAATCATAGAATGCTTTGAGTTGGAAGGGACCTTAAAGATAGATTATCTAGTTCCAACCCCCCTGCCATGGGCAGGGACACCTTCCACTAGACCAGGTTGCTCAAAGCCCCATCCAACCTGGCCTTGAACACTGCCAGGGATGGGGCATCCACATGCCACTCCCTGGGCAACCAGTTCCAGTGCCTCACCACCCTCACGGTGAAGAGCTTCTTCCTAATATCTAATCTAAATCTACCCTCTTTCAGTTTAAAGCCATTACCCCTTGTCCTGTCCCTACACTCCCTTTTAAAGGCTCCCTCCCCATCTCTCCTGCAGGCCCCCTTTAAGTACTGGCAGGCTGCTATAAGGTCTCCCTGGAGCCTTCTCTTCTCCAGGCTCAACAACCCCAACTCTCTCAGCCTGTCTTCACAGGAGAGGTGCTCCAGCCCCCTTGATCATCTTCATGGCCCTCCTCTGGACTCGCTCCAACAGGTCCATGTCCTTCTTATGCTGTGGGACCCAGAGCAGAATGCAGTACTCAAATCAAGAACAGAGGAGAGTTACTGGTTGAAATTTAATGACCTGTGCTATATAGATGCTCTGAACTGTGGTCCCTTCTGGCTTTATACTCTAACCTGTCTTTGTTAATGAAAGAGACTGGGCAGTGTAAACCCTGTGGGCAGCATGAAGTCCTCAAGTAATAGGGGAGATGATAAACTGTCTGAAGCAACAATGAGTAATTGTAATGTAGATCTTTACGCAAACCTTTGGATGGGCCAGTTCTCTCTATATAGGCAGATTAGAGTGAATTTGCAAATATCGTATTTTATATTTTCCCCCAACTGCAAGCATTTCAATAACCATAGGCTATATTTCCCTATTTCCAAGATTTGCTTTTCTGAAAGGTAACTTATCTAAATTGGGCAGGAGTTTTCCAAATCAGTGAAACTTCCACAGCACTTCATTGAGTATAGAGCTTCATGCAGGATGCAGCAATTGTCCCTAGAGCATCAATAACTTCATTTTGTTGGGATTTTGAGGCAGGCATTAATATTTGGGTTGGGCTTTCATTTTTAATTGATAAGGGGAAAGACTATCTGCCTTTCTTTCCTTCTTGATAACACAAGCTTCTCTTTAGTAACTTCAAACACCCCAATTCTTCAGTTAAAGGCGAATTAAGTTTTCCTGTATTTCAAATTAGCTCTCTGAGGGTGGCATCAGCTCTGTTTCTTTTATGTTTAAGTCCCAGTTCTTTAATCTGTTTCTAATACATTCTGTTCAGCAATTTTGCATTTCTGTTTTAGTGGAAGCAATGCTGATTAATTCCTTCTTATGACATCTGGGGCTGCATCCTAGATTAAACCTACTCTAATACAGAGCCTATCATTAAGTGTTAAATATTCTTGCAAGGCTACTTAAATTAGATTCAACATCAGTGGATCATTTAGTAGAGAGTCGTTAATTCTCCATCTTACGGCAAGGCCACATTCTGGTGATGCTTTTAATCACAAGATTATTGAGGTATGATTTGAAAGGGATATGCTGCCCATATTTTGCCTTTGGGCAAATTATGAAAGGTCAAGTTGCCAAGGAAACAAAACTAAGATAACATTACTAATTCCTGAGTCCAAGAGTTGTCTTTCCTGATCATATCATTTGCTCAACCTACATGCTTAGAAAAGATACCAGCTAACAATATCTCGTGCCATTTAGTTCAGCAGAAAATGGCTTTATAATTCTTGCTCTTCTAGATAGTGCTCGTAGTGATGACAAGGCTCATCAGAATACTTTGCCTCTATAGAATTCACAGATTGGTTCATTTGATGGTTTACGGATATGGTAAACATTATTTCTGATTTATAGAAGGGAAAAGAAGGAAGGGAAGGGTTAGGATTTACATGTTCAAAGGTAGCTACAAACTTCAGATTTTTCCAGTGGAATCTACAGCTCTTTGGAGAATCCTGATGTTCATAAAGTGAAGAGCACTTGATAACGCAACTTCATTAAGGCACCTGAAGTTAAACACTCAGAATCACAAAGCCCTGAAATTTTTCTTCTGGTCACAAGTCAGGGCAGTGGCAGAGCCAGGAAGAGCTCTCCAGTATTTGCTGCTATCCAGACTGTCATGCTTCCTCTTTTTCTGTTATTTTCTTTTTTTCCTTTCGTATTCCAGGTGGTAAGCAGTAGTATAGGATTGGGTGCAGTGCAGGAAAACCTGTATGGAGTAGTAGCACGCTATGAGGAGTCTCTTCCTGCCCCTTTCTCCCCTCCATATATGTGTGTGTGTATAATATGTGGGGGGGGGCTCTTTGTGTCCAATTCCTTGTCCTTCCTTTGGACAACTCATGAAAAAGGAATCATTTTATTCCCTGAAGTATCAGCACCTGAGATTGTGGTAGATTCTGTCCTTAAATTTCCATTCTGAACTGTGCTGTGTCGTAGGGCACTGCATAATGAATACGACCCTGCCAATCAAGACACTCTGTTTTATATCACTTATTACTAAATTGAAAATGGTGTTTTACTACAGCAATAAAGGGCTGGTACAGCATGAGGTACATTTTTATACAACTCTATGAACTTTGTCATTGAAAACATTATAGCCTTGAATTTGAGAGCACAGTGGAAGGCAATATAATTTGATTACATATATTAATCAAGTAGAGTACAACATATAAAACCAGTAATGCATAAGTCTGACTGGAGCCAGATAACCCTCTTGTGCATCTTAGAAAGATTTATTTTCAGTAATATAATTCATTTGACATGAAAGTATCATAATTGCAGTTGCTAGGAAGGATTTCTTTCTTTCCTTTTTTAGGGAAAAAAGCTATCATGCTTTCAAGAGCAGCTTGTTCTTTTAAAGCTTTGCTTACTGAAAATTGAAAACAAAGATTTGTTTTTGTAATTGTGGCAATTTTTCATTAGCCAGCTGAGCTAACAAAGTGGTTTGTTTTGAATGCTCTTTCTGCTTCATAAACAAAAGTGTGTTAGGTGTGAATTTAAAAGTTGGGGTTTTTTTTAATGCACATTGATTAGCATGAGACCCTGTCATTCTCAACCTGTGCTGCTAAGAGCTGACCAGAAGCTCTTGAGCTTTTAGTTATCCGTACAAGTACTTTGCATAAATGCTGAGGAGAACCTTCCCACACTCTAGCTCCATGAAAAGGCTTTAAAGCATATTTAAAGACACCTAATTACTCTGCAGTCCATGAAAACCCCTGTTGTTATTATATCTGCAGTAGTGACGCATACTAATAATAGCATTATCATGAGTTGCTATTTATGCGTTTTATTGCTACATGTGGCTGCAAACCACACGTGAGTTGGTTGGTGTATCACAGCTGATAAGCAAAAATCACAAGTGAAAAAAGAGCTACTGGCTGTGCCGCACGTCCTGTTAGAGCAGGAAGACCTGTCTCCTCCATCGTGCCAGTGCACACAAACTGAGAGGAGTTAAAACACGGTGGGATATTTTCCAGTTCTTCAAACAGATTTAAACATTCACCTTTGTCCGTAATAACCTATTGGAAAATGAAAAGTTTCTGTAATTCAATGTACTCCTACTCCGTGACAAATACATAATAGTTTGTTCCATCTAATTATTAGCAGTTTTATCGTCATGCTAATAATAATGGTTACTGATTAAAGGTGATAGAGTTCATTCCCAGACAGACAGTGTTTGTAGTCCCATCTCATTATTGGTCCACAGTGCAGTAAGTTTGTTTTTTCCATTCTTGCTTTTCAGTCTTCTATTCTTTTTCTCTTATTTCCCCTCCTGTTGAGATGTTTCCTCTTTCTTTTATTCTCTAATCACTCCAGTCTGGATTAGTCATACAGGGGGCTGTCACTACTGAGGAAAGACTTTGGCGTGTTGGAGCTTCTATTCATAAATGACATCTATCCACACAACTGAGCATTTCCATGTCAGTCCTGGAAGAAAAATGCAAATAAATAAAATCTGTGTAGACAACAGAAAGGATAAATGTCCTCGAGCCTGTTCAGGAAGTTTCAGGACGGTTTAGCTAAGGATACTTCCACTCCCATCTTTCAACGTGTACTACCAGCCCTTGTGTTGATCTTTGAGGTCAGTGCTGGTCAAACTACCTTTGGAATCTGAAAGCAGAACAGTGAAGTAGGAGGCTCCATCTTGTAGACCATTACATTTACATCCATCGTTGATATTTTGGGGGCTGACAAGAACAAATGAGTATCTAGGGGGGTCGGAAGAGAGGAGCAGATGTACAAAGGTAGTGGGGAGACTTTACAAATTCACCTGAAATAGCAAGTATATTTTTTTAAAATTGCTTAATGTTTAAAGGTTTGTCATTTAGTGGTCCAAAGAAGTATTTTCCAGCTAATGGCATAGGCCTTGAATCTTTTATATTTAGCTTTGTCAAGGCATAATTTTGTAAGAGTGAATAACCAACTACATTATTTTCTTATCAAATTAGCTTGCAGCCTCTGCTCTATGCCTTAGATTATATTGAAGACACCCATATGTATGCCCTAGGCACTGTTTGTCCTTCACTTCCAAGACTTACCTACTTTAATATTTTTAAGATCTAAATAGAATGAAAGGAAAAAAAAGATTTAATTTGCATTGTATTAATGTTAATGACTACTGCTGGAGATTTTTGGCAGGGGGAGGTGTGTTTTTACTTTTGTATTTTCAATCTCCTTTATTTCTATCTTGGTGAATTTCTTTGTTCCAGGGTAGCTTGCCTGTGGCGAGTGGGGCATCCATCCCTCAAGGTTTATTTTAAAAGCAGTGGTTGAAATCTGCAAGCACATGCTCTGAGAGTTTCCTTGGAGGAATAGGTCTTCTGTAGATGTCTCAATTCTTGTGCTAAATCTTTTACCAGATTTGAATTTTAATGTTCAATAATGCAAACTTTAATGGTAGCTATTGTAAGCTTTATATTTTTTAGCCACAACAACATAAACCATGCTATGAGTTAAATAGCAGTGGAATTAAATAATATTAATTATTATATTAATTATATATAAGTGTTGTAAATCTTGTCCCTGACAGCAACAGGGACTTCCCTTCGTAGCGGCTAAAAGCTTTCAACAAAACAAAGCAGCTGATTCCCATAGCTTTCCTATATTCATTTAAGTTAAAAATGAACTGTACTTCATTTTGCTGAATTAATGGATGTTGAGAACACAGTAGGTGCTTTAGGTTGTTTTCCAAGTCCAAAGTTCCTAACTGAATAGTATGCTGAAATATTAGATACAGCACCATAGTGGTATGTTTCAAGGTGTGTAGCCTGTCACCCCAGCTTCACCCCAGCTGAATTCAAATCGGCTTCAGCACACTCATTGTACCAGGTCCAGAATAAATGGTTACAAGGCACAGCGGAGATTTGCCTTCATACCTAAATGATGCCATGTCCGACCATGAAATTAATCCCCACTTCTGAGTGTTCATGTTAGAAATGTTTGAGTGTCCAGCTTGCATTTGAATGGAAAAACCTGTGATACACTTAGCGGGGAACTTTAGAGTCATCAGGTGGATGTCTTCATGCATAGCCTGGTATGTTCTTTTTTCACTGCACCGCTTGGACTTACAGGGAGAAGTAAGGAAGAAGGAAGTTGGTAGCATGAGAAAAAGAGTGCGTGTGTGTATTAAAAAAAAAGGAAATAAAATAAACATTCATGTGAATAAGCTGTAACAAACCTCAACAAGTTTCATAACCAGAAATCCATCACCCTTGTTCTGGAGGGTAACTGTTACTAAGCAGGATACTAACGTATTAAGAAATGCCTTTCCTCCCAAGTTCCATGCTGAAATTCCCTCTAACAGCTTCCTGCAACTAATAATGGTTCTGCACCAAGGAAAGACAGCCATGCATGTTGTCCACTAAATAAATATGTAAATAAAACCTCCAAACAGAGTCACATACCATGGAGTCAGAGAACTGAGAATAACTAAATGCTTTACATTAGAGTGGTGGTACTTTAACAAAACCAGTTATTTTGTAGTGGCCGAGTACTTTTTGGTGACTCCATAATGGCGTGGCATAGTAATGGACTAGATGTGCAGTCCAAATAGGAGAAGAAAACTGATGTTTATAGTAAGTGGGGAATTACTATACAGATTGTTATGGTTAAAGTGGCTTTTGGCTCTATCCATGCTAAGTCCTAAACTCCTCTTTAATTTTAAAGAAATTTTTAAATAAAATTTTTAAAAACCTCCCCCTCCAAACTGCAGCAGCCTCTCATTGTAAATAATGGCTTTAAGCCACTTTTCTTCTGTTGGACATATGCTGTTTAGGCATCCTTGTATTAAACAAAATTAGAGCTGCTCTGCGCTGTGAGTCACTGCAAATCCTCTCTTGGTTTCTGCTCCTCCCTGGAGAGCGCGAGGGACCAAAGCAGCTGGGGCAGGGGTGTCCGGGTCGCTCCAAGCCAGGAGGCTCATGGCAAAGAGGAGGCAGCAAGGCAAGATGTCTCTTGCAAGCAAATGGCATTAGTCATAGCTTAAAACTGTAGAATAAGAAAGTAACTGATGTTTCTCTGGTTCCTTAGTGAAAACCCATATACAGCACTGAAGCTGTAATGTCTCCAAGAGTGTCTGCCTAATGAGAAGAAAATGAGTGACAGGTGACACAATGCCCAAGCAAGGGGAGAATGAAAAGAACTTGTGAGCACTTCAGAAGAGAAGCAAACTGCATCTCTTTTCTTGTCAGAGTCTCCTCCATTTCGCAAATTGGTGAAATGCAGTGTCAGCCATTCAACTTTGCGTGCACTGTCCTTTCAATTACCCAAGCATGGCTGTAGGATTGCACCACCGGAGCCACGTGGAAATGAGTTGAAATAGGAAAGAGGTGAAAAAGCTTCAGTTCATTATTTGTGCGGTCCTCGCAAATGCTGGGCTAAATTTGGCCCATAATTCACATTATCCCTTGGTACAATCATAGGCGTTACAAGTGAAAATGACCTCCTGCACTGTCCAATCTCTCTCTTTCTTGGCAAATATGGGCTGAAATTAAGCATAAGATTGTATGTATGCAGCTGGCTCTCTCTGGGTCTCCCAAAGCATCCATCCCAAGGGTACCAAGATTCTGCAACCATGGATATAATGAGTCAATCACAATCACTAAATTCGCTTCAAGGCAGCTATATCAACCTACCATTAGAATAAGTCTAAAGAGTGAGAGAGAGGGAGAGAGAGCTATTATATATTGAAAGAGATATATTATATGGAGATAGATAGATAGATAGATCAATCAATTGATCTATTGATCTACTTTTTTCTAACCATAGAGTAGAATAGATTGATTCTGGAAAAGACAGCATTAAATCATCCAAAAATTATGGAAAAGCATTATACTGGTATATTAAGGCCTAAAGTAGGAGGTGTAATATGGTAAACTAGCTGGAAAGCCTCTCTTGAATGTGGTACAAACATTGCTGTGTAGATGGCATTGAATGCTGACTTTTCTATTTTTAAGGAATGTGTCTTTATTAAATACTTACGTAGCAGCATTCTTCTGTGTAGGCTCCAGTAAAATATTGCATTATGGAAAGATATTTCTACCTTTCCTATGGGGGGGAAGGGCAGGGATCTGGGAAACCCAGAGAAAACTGGTGGCTCTTACAGCTTTTTCAAGATAGCTTGGTCACTCTTGCCCGTGAACTAGGTCATTTTTAGAGTTGGCTTGAAAGTAGGCAGCTGTAGCTCTTACTTTGTAGATCTCAAGGAATAATTCGTGATTATCCCTTTTTTTTCCAAAAGTGTTTTCCTGTATATACGTGTAATAATAAAGAAACCATTTTCAGCATAGAAGATGTGCTTGTCAAACCACAGCAATGATTTTCCAGTTGCTGGCTTTTTTAGTTGTGCAGCCTTCTAATATTTCTGCTTGAATTCTTTCACGACAGAAGCAAATGAAAATTACACCGTGGTTTTTAGGTCTCTGTTCCCTGATTTTTGCTTGTCATGTCATGAACTTCTTCGAAGCAGTGAAATGGCAGCCCATCTCCCTGAGAGCTCCAGACAGATTTCTAAAGTTGTCTTGTTAACAGCTTGTCAGAAACCTACATTTCAGTCTCGCTGAGTTTATATCATGCAAAAAAAAAAAAAAAAAGTTGCTGGAAATTATGATTTTTACAGGTTCTGACATTTTTCTAAAGAACTGAAATGCTCAAGGCTGCTGTCTCCCTTAACAGGCTGTGCTGTTTTGGGTAATATTCTGCGTTGCATCAACTGAACATCAGAGCAACATTCAGTTTCTTCCCTTTAACATGTTCTTTGAATTATTTAAGGTGTTTTGATGTTGGCTAGAATTTGTAACAAAGTCCTCCAGCTTTTATCCTAAAATATCAAAAAGGTTGAGATTTTTTCCTTCCCCCCCCTCCCTTTTCTCCCTCTTCCCTAACCCTTCCTCCCTCCCTCCTCCCGCTTTTAATAGATCCTTGCATGGATCATCAGGGGACTTTCTTTTATGTTGTACAGCATGAAATGACTTAGTCAGGGTCTTCCTGATTAATTTATGAGTGCTAAGGAAAAGGGAAGGGGGGAAAAAACAGTCCTTGAGGGATTGACCCTAAGCTGCAGCAGATCAACTCAATTTTATGGAATGAAAAGAGACTTAAACAGTATTTTTAGCGTCGGTTCCTCGACCCGCAGAGGTAGGGAAGCTCCCTGCGTCTGGCAGGCTGAAGCAGGGCGGGAGGTACCCATCTCTCCGGGCGGCTGATGGAGTGGAGTTCGGCTCTTTGGAGGCACCGAGCACTTTTAGAGTTAAAGCTGTGGCAGATTGGTGGATTAATGTGCTCTGCCTCCAAGGGACAAATGCTCTTTTTTTTTTTCCTTCGTTCTTTCTTTCTTTTTTTTTTTTCTTCTTCCCTCCCCCTTACTCCCTCCTTCCCTACTCTGGGCTTGCAGATGACAGCTGTTGGTCACTTAACAAAATGTCCTCTTGATTGCTGCTTCACAACAGGGGCCCCCTCAGACCAAACAGCACATAGCCCGTACAATGCATCACTGCCCCTCAAAATTAGTTATAGTGCTCAGGGCTATTCTCGGCTGCCATAGCTAATACTCTCTTGCTGTTCTTCTCTCTCCCCCTCACCCTCCCCCTCCGCAGACAAAGGCTCAGCCTATACATCTGTAGTGCTCATAACCTCCCCCTTCCCCCAGCCAAATGCTGAGGAGAGAAAGGGAAAAAAAAAAAAAAAAAAAGAAAAAAAAATTGCTGCCCTGAGGCTCAATCTGTTTCTTACAGCTCTACCCCGGCACTTGGAAGCCTGAGCTGGTCTAGCCATAGGGAGGCCCTGACTCATTTCATCAAACTGTCAGGGAGGCAGTGGAGCTAAGAGGACTCTGCTGCCTGGGGCAAGTTCAAGTCAACATTCGATTTCCGTCCTCCCCCCGGCCCCCGCCTTTCGCTTGGACACTTTCTGCGCTCTGGATCTAAACTTCTCCCCGAGCTGCAGCAGCTCACAGCTTCTTGCCAGGAGGAAGGACTTGTGGGACCTTATAAAGGACACAGTGGCAAAATTGCTGCAATAAATCAGTGGCCCTCTGACACTTGGCGGTAGCTTAATGTTTTGGCACTTTCTTTCCTGTGTATGCCTCAAGTCCCATTAGCAGGCTTTTCTGTCAGTCTGGCTCATGATAAAACTCTCTCTTCCTATCATCTTAAGCAAGCCCCTGCAGACATGAATCCGATGCCAGACTTAATAGGAAACAACACCCTCCCCCTGCACACACAAGCGCACATCCATACGCAGCTCCTGGGAAGTTAGCTCAGAGGATGGGGAGAGCGGGAGGGCTCTTAATAATAGGCTTGATTTTACTTCTTCCTTTAAAAGAAACACTAACAAACCAGGATTTAAGTCTAATGCTTCCCCGAGCCTCACTATTAAAGGAAAATTCGGTAACTAAATGTGGTTGGAAATAATAAGATAGCAGTAACATGGCCATCCTCTGGGACCATGTGAGTGGGTGTGCAAGCTCCGTAGGTATCTACGCTGTTCATATATTCTATGCAACTTTTTACATATATATATTCTACCCTGCCGGCTTGCATTGTAATATTATAGACTGTATATTTAATATTTTTGCCTCCTCTTCTCTCAGCCTTACACTGCCCCAGACAATTTTAATTGCAGGTACATGTCCCTTCAGGCTGGGATCTGTTTTTTCACACGGCTCGCTTAGATGTCTATCACCATGCTTAATCATAATATAAATAGCATCTGTAGGTATGTGTGTTTGTGTGCAAAGAAAAAACAAGCCTTTCTGTCAGCTGTCTGGGCAGGAACCTCTAACTTCTGTGCTGTATAGTGTCTGGCACAATGGGGCCCTAGGGCCTTCAGGCTGTGTAGTCACGATCTAGATCATAAACCTCTGGTTTGGGGTAGAATAGGAGATACTGCGTTTACGTGAATAAAAGGAGGTGACTTCTGTGCAATTCTCAAAAGCTTGGAGGATGTGGCCCCATTTCAGATAACAGAGTGTTTCTCTGCCCCAACTGATGACATAACACCCAAGTGTTGCCAATCTTGTTGCAGTCTTGCGAGACTTGGGTTGTTTTTGTTTTAATTTCTTGGAGGTCTTGTTCCTGGCATGAGGCACTTTATGTGAGTATCTGATTTCATGTTAATCAATGTAGTGCTTTTCTTATGTGAAGAACAACTGGGTGATCTGGAAGTTAAAACGTTGGGGGTAAGAAAAGAGTCAAAGGATGTTTTCATGGTTCTTAAACTCACCAGAAAACATCTAGAATCATAGCACAAACAATTTTAATATAGATTGCAAGGAGCCTGATGCCAGTGGAGGTGTCCCGGAGCACAGAGCCTACACGTGTCTTCTGCGGATGCTGCTTTTTTGGAAAAGTCTATGCATAGCTCATTCAAGGCCTGCTCCCCTTCTGCACTCAAAAAACCTGAACTTACATGGCTAAAACACTCTGCAGCTGTGCTAATTCCCTGAATGCTGTGGTAGAGCCAGCAATGACACTACTGAACACCTCTGAGCCTAGATCCACCAGAAAACCTTTGTAGTGGAGATCTAGCTTTGTTTGCAGTGACACAAACCTCTGCATATGCTGTTATGGGATCTGATTTATGCTTGTGTCATGTGAACCACAGCGGGTAATGTTCGTATTTCCTGTTTCAATCTTAGCTTGTTTGGGATGAGAGAGGGATTCCAGGTTTATTTTCAGTTCAGTGCAGGCAGGTGTGCTGCTGGTGGCATCTACGTCTCCGTGGTAGGAGAAGGCCCTTCTCCAAATACGCCATTGACCGTGTTCTGCAGTAGCCACAAGTCCATCTTTCTTTCCCGATGAGATGATTTGTACAAGCAAGCAATGGAACGCATGGTAACTCAGTGCCTGGTGGGAAAGGCATGATGGAGGGGGGTCTTGAAATGTGAATTTCCGCCTCAGCCGTCAAAAAAGCCGCCACAGGGCCTGGTCTACACATATGGGAGCTCTGTCTCTGATTCCTCCAGCCTTTTGGGTGCAACAGGGGAACAGGTGGGACGGAGGAGGTGGTGGAGTTGCTTAGGTGGAGGTTAGGAAAGTGCCAGCTTTCTCCCTGTTTCACTCCCTACTTCACTCCCTACTTCCATTGGCAGCAGCCGCCAGGTTGGGCCCAGTCCTGGTGAACCCGCGGCCAGTTTGGCAGAGTCTTTTTGGCACTGGGTCTTCGCGGGTGGAGGGCCCACGTCGGCAAAACTTGTGTCCTCCTCTGTGGGGCAGAAGGGGGAAGGAGGGGGGGGGGCAAGGCCTTTTTATGGCGCAGAGCCGATTCTCGCTGAATTGTGTGTTGCTTCTGCTTAACTTTACCTCATGGGAGGCTTTTCCTGACTGGATTCTGTCACTGCAAGAAATTGTTTCCAAAAAGCGGCACAATTAGGGGTTGGCTTTGCAAACATTCTTGGTGGAATTGAGAGGCAATTGGCACAACCCAGTGAATAATCCTTTTAGGAGCCTTTATGAACCCGGCACAATGGCTGTTTACAGTTTCGCTTATAGACCAGGAGTGTTAACAGCCCTTTAGAAAAATCCAGGTAATTGAAGCTTTTGTCTTTCAATGAACCCCCGTAGCTGTCAACAGTTGCCATTCTCCACATTTTCTTTAACTTTTTTGTTTTGACAAGGGCTTTTGTCCCTCCGACAGCAGCTGCGTGGGAGGTGAGCGCAGGCCGGGTGGCGGAGGAGCCCGCGCGGCCTTGGCCCGCTTGGCCCTCGGAAGGGAGCGGCACCGGCCTCCTCCTCACCAGGCCAGAATAAGTTGTCTTTTAAGACACAGAAAATCCTCTGGGTCAAGCCAGAGTTTCTCCTATTGCTTCATTATTCATTTAAACATCCCGGCAATGCGACCCACCGGCCTCCGTCTCTCTGTCGACCCAGGGCTTTGCAGGGGCGGGCGGCGGAGGCGAGGAGGCTGGAGAAGAGTGGGTGCGCAGAGACCGAAGGCTGTTACCACAGAAACTGAACCAGCCCATTGCAATTGTGTTTTTTAACACACACACATGCACCCCGCAAAGGGAAGGGGCCAACAGCGGTTCTGTTTTTCACAGATCTGTCCGGGCGGGTTTGGTTTTGCTGTCATTGTTTTTTTCAGTGCCGTTGCGTGTTCAGCAGCCTGTGGGTTCCTGTTTCTCGACGCAAATGTGGGAGCCTGCTTCTTTACAATAAAAAGAAGAGAACCTAAGTGAATTCTGAAGCTTGGGGGTTTTTTTCCACCAAAGCTGGCTGTATTTTCTTCAGGAGTCAGTGGGAGATTAACATGGGTTGGTAGCCATGAGTCTCAAGCTCTCCATTTTCCAGGATGCTGTATGTTAAGCAGAAATCCAAATTTTGTAAATAATGGTGTGTTAATTCTTCTCCCATGATCTCTCAGCATGTAGACTGCTTAGTAGCTTTGGGCCGGTTTGGGACTTCATTCTCATGTGGATTAAGATGTGGTATTTTGGTGTTTTAAAAGCCACACGGTAGGAATCGATACGGGGACAGTTTGTGTGCATGAGTGGGTCCTACGTGGCTGGGAGAGGTGCGAGAGGACAGCTATTTCATAGGGCTAACAAGAAATTATGCAACTTGCTGTCAGAAATACGGTTTTTAAAGCACCCGTCTTGCAGTCACAGCTGCACAGTGGGCTCTGTGTCCACAAAGAGCTGTGTTTATGTGTTGATCTGCATCCATGGCCCCGCTGACTTCTTCAATTGCAAGACTGATGCAGTCATGATTAAAGTAAGGAAGATGTACGCTAAAATGAAACAAAATTCTTTGCTGTCCTTTCCATTTTAAAAACAATTAATTATGGAGTATTTACAGATCCTGAATGGGGAAAAATGTATCCTCAGAGAGCTGATGTTTGCTGCATTTGTATGTCTGTTTATAAAATTTAGCATGTGGATTTGATGGTTCGCTGGCTTTTTGCAACTTTCACTTGTCTGCATGAGACAAAGTTGCATATTGCTACAAAGCAAAATTAAGCATCTAAATAAAGCAGTTCTGCACCTTTCAGTAACGCAAACCATCTGTAATAGGTTTTTATACTCATTATAGGCATACAAGTTTTTGAGGTCAAATCTGTTTTCAACAAAAAAAAGCCTGTCCTCTTTTTTAAATATCATAATGCAGTAAGAAATAGGAAGACAAGTTTTGTTAGAAAAACAGGGAGCAAGACTAACATACTACGTTGTATTTGAATAATAATGGTTACTAAAGTTCTCCAGAACTGTTTACATCTGCTCCCAAATATTTTTAAGCTAAATTTATTAAGGTGTTTAGTACTGCAGTTTTATTAAACCAGAGCTCATAGGCAAAAGGTCTGAGTTTTAATAATCTTGAATGTTTTCTAGGCAATATATTTCTGAGTTTAATTTATTTGATTTTTTTATTACTTCAGTGTATCATTCTTTGACTCTGTAAGAATTAAAATTTGTGTTGATGTTGCCTAAGCATACAATTTTAAGCAACACAGGGCTGAGTGTACTAACTAATTTTTACGCCATTTTTGTGATAGGTGTAATTCCATTGTAACATGCTTTTGTCTGAACTGTGCAGGCTGAACCATGTCATCAAAATATTCTGCCTCTAAAATATGACTGTGCAGGTTGAACGAGCACAATGATTAAAATGGTAACTTAGGATACTTTAGCGTGGACCAGATTTAAAGGGTAAAATAACATGGTCTTCATGACCCACTCAATTATGCTAGTAATTTGGGGGGGGAATGCACACTCCCTGTAGCATTCTGACTTGATTTGAGCCCCCCGGGTGGAGGTGAAAGACTTCCCTTGAGTCAGCCAGCATTTCTCAGGCGCATGTAAATAATAACAAGTGTACTGCTGTGACTGCATCTTCCCCCACCCCCCCACCTTGTTTTTGATGAATGTGTTGCTTTGTCACCGTGAATTAGCACTGTCTTGAGCAAGCACAAATGCAGCAAGTACTGGTGCAGCCTTTGCCCAGCAAACCTGTTTCAGCATGTCTCAGTGGTGGTGGACAATTAGTCCCATTCCAGGCCTAGAGCAGAGACTTCTAATTGTTCATGGTTATGTGGCATGGAAGAGTCAGCTGGTGATGATGATGATTTATCAGGACTGATTTTACTTTTGATCTGAATGTCTGGTTTGTGAAAAAACAGAAACTGTGTTTCCTATAATAATTTTCATAAAACCCAGTCACAGAATAAAAGTCCCCCAAAAAGGCTCAAATGGCTTACGGGAAGGTATTTGCTAAAGACATGGCTCTCTGATGTTCTTGCCTTCCATGCACAAAGTAATTGGCTAGGGCGTAGTGCAGTGTGCTGGCATTAACACTGGTTATTCCCACAGGACTTGCCCACCCACTGCTCCCCGAACCCTGCAGAGCAGTATCCTGCCTTCCTGTAATTTCTTCCATTTTTGCTTCAGGTTCTTTTTTTCCCAAAATGGTTACAGATACAATTAGATCTGTGTGCATCCTTCTAAACAGTTGGATTTCTCTGTGAAAAACCTGCTGTGGATCAGGTGGGGCAGCGTAAAACAGTTTCATTTTGAAAGAAAAAGAGTTCTGCTTAGTCAAGACTATAGAAAAACAGGTTCCGTAAACGAAGCATTTCCATTGCAGTTAAATGGAAATAAGGAGTCAGTTGGGAAGCTGAGCAGTCTTCACAGTAGAATCACTGTGGGAGACCCCTCCACTGTAGCATGGTTCTTCATATGCTCGGTGTGTTAAAGAGAATTTAAGAGTAAAAGGTTCCTCAAGTGTTTGGGGTCAATCATTTTATGTGCCAAACAGAAGAAGAGATTAAGTAGTCTTGCAAAAGCCTGCAGAAAACTAGGAATGAAACAGCTGAAATTTCTGCTTTGTAACTTCAGGATAAAAGGATGTGACAGGAAAGATCCCTGCTCCATGAGGAGCAGGAGCTGGACAAAATGACCAAACAGATCTATTCCTTCTTTTACATTCATGACACCGAAGCATGTGCATTCTCATGGACCATTTCCACATTTGTAGCTTGTCACTGCTGGCTTGCAGAGTCCCCTCTTGTTGAACCAGTGAACTCGATAGGGTGCCACCAGTTACGAAAACCCACCCGGACCGTCCCCATCAGCGGCTGGCTGAAGGAGAGCGTTCCCTTTGTGCACAAAAGCTACAAAATGCACTGGCCACTTTCTGTCAGTATAGCAGACACCAAGAGATTTATTTTTGTTCCCCATCGTAAATCTTTCTCAGCTCCAGCCAACAAGATGTGCATGTCCTGAAATGTTCAGTGCTCAAGTTATCGTTCCATCATTTGTGCTGTGAAAATAGAGCATTTCATTTTCAGAGGCTGTAAGAGATTACACTCTAAAACTCTTTAAGTAAACACTTCCTCCTGGGATCGTGATCTCATTCAAACTAAAAAATGTACCAGAATTTATGATGTATTTTAATTACTATTCTTGGTACCACTCATTAAATTAGAAATTGATTGCCAGTTTCACAGTTTCCTTGTTAGATGACAAAGTGCTTATCAAGGTGAAGCAATGCAAAACTGTTACTATATATTCCACAGTTTGGGATGGTAAAAAGGCATGCTTTTTGTTGTGGTATTCGTGTTACAGTTGTTATTATAATGCATCACTGATTGTCTTTTTTGTTTAAAGTTAGCTTTCCCCCATCCAAGTAAGAGTATACCATATTTTTGTATAAGAAGGGAGAAATTGGCTTTGTCTGGTTTATGCTAGCAATCTAAAAGGCATTACTGCAAACATCAAAAGTGTGTTTCATTGAACTGAGAACATCATAAACAGCTATCCTAAAGATTTAAGAGGATGATGCAAAAGATCCCTATACATAAAGGTGTTTCTCAAAATCTTTTTTTTCTCTCTCTAATCCACAGTGTGACAGCGAGAGTGATATTGACGATAAGGTAAGACTGAATTTTCTTCTTTCATGTGCTTTACTACCTTGGAAATTCCCTCATAGTCAAAATAAGAATGAATTTGAAAATAATATTTTTCCTCCAGTCTTCATGTCAAATTTAAAAATACCTGTAATTGAATTAAAAAACATTGGATCAGGTGCTTTGTGATCTTCACTAGTTTTTGTTTACAGAAAAGAAACTCCCATTAACATAATAGTCCTTCTTGATTATTATGTGAGCATTCGGTGAGACCCAAGTCAAAGCGTTAGTGCTGTTTCAGAGGAAGTCTCCTCCGATAACTTGTCAGGAGCCCATATTTTATTTATAGTAACCTTTGAAGATGTCAATTTTGTAATCAGTTTAGAAGATGGGACAACTGGTACCTACCCTCAAAGGCAGTGTGGTAACTGTCAAAGAGTGTTTTGTCATGTTGCATGCATATTTATTACAGAGCAATGATTTTTCTGACCTTCTTTTGGGTACAGATGTTTGTTGTTGAAAGGTTGTAGTTGTGTGTTTTTGTAGGGGGATTTCTTGTTTCACCTTTGCAAGGAAAACAGAGAAGTCCCTCTATGTAGCAACAGTTGCACCATGCTTTTAAGCATCAGATGTATAAAAGACCTTAGTATCCCTTGCTGACTTCTCTTCTGGCAGATCGAACTTGGCAGTCTCAGGTTAGATCTTCATCAAACTTTTATTATATTTTGGCTGCCCAGTCTCTTGCATTCATTCATGAGAAGCTGTGGCACGGAGCTTTCTACTGGATCAGCATTACAAAAGTAAAGGCTGACTTCAGATAGCCCTGTCTCCTTGGCAGCACACTTGGCTGCAGCCATACATTGGAGGTTACCATGAGTTCAAGAGACTACACTAAAAGCTTCTTCTGGTTAAGTCTTTTTCTTTTTTTAAATATTGTTAGAGCTTGGGAAGCATTAAGGTTTCTTCAACTTCTTTTAAAAATCCCATCAGATACCAAATATCCCTGGAGTATGGCAAAAGCTGTGTTCTGAGATGAAGGCTTGAGTGAAGAGAAACATTTAAATCATATATGTTGAATGAAAGATACTGTATATATTTTATTTTATTTTATTTTATTTTATTTTATTTATGTGTATATATGTATAATGTCACTCCCTGAAACCACCACTACCCCCCGAGTTCTGTTTCTTACAAGGTTACACAGCAGCAGAGCTGATAGCAAGGGTGTTGAGGGTAAAAAATTATTCCCTAAGAGCTTAGATACCATGGGGTTAAAACATTTCTTAGACTGCCCAATCAAAGAAAGTAAAAGCAATCACTTAGAAAACTGTTTAAAGATCTGCCAGTCAAACCTCAGATGAAGTTGTAAGTGACATGTAGTTTTATTATACAGCTATGCTATTAATGATTATCTAAATTACACTGGTAGACCCAGCTAGCGGCATTACATCGGAGACTGACGTTTGTTAGATTAGGTTTGACTTCACCTTGTAGAGAAGAAATTGAAATCTGAACAACATTGATTAGCTTTCAGAATGTGGGATCTGAGGTTACCTTCAGAGGAAGCTGCATTGTGTTTGGCTGGTAACTTACTGTCCTTTACAGCAAATGAAAGGCTATTACAGTGTTCCTTACCATTAATATGGCATTTCTTTACATATCTGTAACTGTAATTTGACCTTCTAGGCTCACGTATTTCCTAGCTACTTTCTCCTTAAGGTGACTCCACCTTAATAACATTTCTTTTCTTCATAAGGAGAGCAGCACAAGATCATCATCTTTCTATCTCTTGCCTGATCTGTAGAGACATGAGACATGACATCGGTTCTATTAAATAGGTCTCTGGAATTAAGTAGGGTTGCTTTTCTTGTCAGCAAGGATGTGTGCACATGCATGTAAACTTACCGAGGCTGAAGTGAAGAGGCTTCAAACCTTTCATGGGGATAATGTAAACGCAACATTGCCTTCCAGTTGGGGAACACAAGGGCAGCCTGGCTCTGTTGATACCTGACATACTATACTCCCTGGGAAACACGTTCAGTATTTGTCTAAAACTTAGCCTGGCTGATGCAACAAGGAGTTATAAAAATATTGGCGTGAATGTCCTGAGGGATTACACTGAAGAGTGCTTTTTCCCCCTTCCATGTATTGGCAAAATGTATCTTCTAATAATGCTCTCTGGCTATTGCAGCCAGATGGAGTATTCAACGTACTGTCTAGGCCAGCATCAGGCTTCCCGAATTACATGACGGGTCAGCTTCATTTCACAGCACTACAGAACAATCCTGCTTTCCTGCTTGGTCAGCAAGAAGCAGCTTTCTCTAGGTACACCTACGCACGCTGGCACTAATGAAGGGCAGGGCAGGAATTACTAATGTACTTTTGATTTGCATCACACTTTTTGTTGGTCATAAACAGCGGATCACTGTCGTCTGTATATAACTCATGAGAAAAACAGAGGAAAAAAAGAAGTTCACGTACAAGTACAAACTGAGTCAGTGATAGAGCTAGAAGCAAAACTGAAATTTTCTACCTCCTACTTCTCTCTCTGTACCATGCTACTAATTATCCACTATTTATTTAGTTCATAGGTATATGGGCTATTGAGCTCTTAATGTTTTAAAACATAGACGTTAGAGTAAAATTAAGGCTTTACCCTCACTGCATTGAAAAATATAAACAGACTCCTGATGGTTTTGGTTTTTTCCTTGTGCAGTGTTGTGCAGGACTCCAGGGGAGAAAAGTAATTGAGCATAGTCAGTCATACGTATGGTATAGCAGAATCGAGGAGCCATTACTTTAGTGCAAGGTACAGTTTCACAGCATATTGTGAGAATGTTTCCAAACGGTGCGCTGCTGTTTTTAATAATCGGGGAAGAGGAGCTCAAGGCTGGGGACTTGTCCAACCCATCTACTTTCTGAGCACTGTCTCTGGCCAAGTATAGCCTTTCACTTCTGCATCACTGCTGAAATCTCAAAGGAAGTAAGTGGGATGATACTTTCTCACACCTATCATTCTGTCACCATGCGCTTCTCAAAGAACTGTTTGAGATACCCAAACTAATAAAGTGAGCTGTCCAGCCATTTAACCAAGCGAGAAACTTAGCAAATCATTTGTTCCCAGAGATGGAAAGCAATTCCTGTTTCTTTCACTGTATATTCGTTGAAGGACATCCATTTGGACTCTGCAACTGTTAGGAGAATTGCAGGGTAGTTTGTCGAAGCTGTGGAAATGATACTGTGCTTTTTGTGAGGGAGGAGGGAGAGAAAGGGAGTTAGTGTGATAATCGTATTACACTATCTCTGCACTGTGCAATAGCTGCGATGTGAGGCTCACGGTCCATAAACATTGTTACTGAAAATATATACTTCCTTTAATAGCAACAACAGCATTAACAGATAGCAATTACCCTTCATTTTCAGAAACTATAAAGTCTCCATTAATTCAAGATTTATGTAGTTACAGCATTTAGCACAGGAATAACACCACAGAGAATTGGTTTATACACATGTAATGAGAGAGCTTATGGCATACTTTAGTGAACATTAACATAATAGAGTAATATAAACCATCAACAGTTCCACTTATTGTCTCTTACCTGCTTTAGCGTCACTGTGAAAAGTGGCTAGCAGCTTGGTAATGTGCTCTGTTAAATGGTGTTCTGCAGAAAGCCAAAAGTCAACTTGTGTAAAACAAGGGAATGAGTAATCTCTGCTCATTACTCCAAAACGTTGCTCTCATTTTTTTAATAACAGTGTTCAAGATTGCATTAAAAAAAAAGCCTGTTTCTTTCTTTAAAAGTAATTCAGTGTTCATGTTCTTTCAGTCTTGGACTTCTGTCTCCTGTGTGTGAAATTGTGGGTTGTCAGCTTAATTACATGGCCCCGCAGCGTAAGCAAGCTCTCCAAATCAGGGGTTAGATATCAGGCATTCCTTGATTTAATGTGTGCTAAGTAAGATGTACAAAAAATGACACTGTATTTCTAAGCTGAATCAGTATTTACTGTGTATTTGTTCTGTAAATTGTTTTAGCTGTAGCAAGCAACCTTCGAGACAGGTAAAGCTGTATAAAAGATGGAAGCAAAAAGTTTTGAAGCCAGGTTTCTAAAACAGCGTTTTCACACTACTTTCTGTAACAGCACGGTGAGTTTATTAGGCCCTGCTTGCGGCGATATGAATTCAGCCTTGCCATGCTGTTGTTTGCTGTGCTAATTTCTGAGTCCCGGTAGGTGCCTGGAAGCGTGCAGCAGCACATGAGCAGGTGCGATTTAGCACTTGATACATGGGAGAAGAGCAACACGATAGTGCTATGATTACTTCACCACGGGCTGGGTTCCCATCCTGCTATGTGCTGTATAGATGCAGAACAGCTCATGGCTTAAGGGTGAGATTAGAGCGAAGCGACTCAGATAAATGGGGGGCCACTGTTAACAGCAGCACAGTTTCAGTACGTCAGCAGCCTTGTTGTTGTCCAGCTTTGGTTTCGTAGGTATTAAGGTAGAGGGGAAGGTTTTAGGAGGCATTTGAGAGGGAAAATCAGGTAGCTTTATGGCCATGAATGGGAAGTTATTCTCTGTAGCGAAAGGCACGGTGCTAAG
Source organism: Haliaeetus albicilla (assembly GCF_947461875.1). Taxonomy (NCBI): domain Eukaryota; kingdom Metazoa; phylum Chordata; class Aves; order Accipitriformes; family Accipitridae; genus Haliaeetus; species Haliaeetus albicilla. The sequence continues at coordinate 36,101,432 of NC_091492.1, forward strand.
TAGTAGGGAGGTGCTTATTTGAAAATTTAACAAAGGGGTGATCGAGTCAGACCAGTGAGAGATGAGAGTTTACATCAATACTGAGTGTCAGTGTTGGGAAGAAGAGGTAAGCTGTGAAAGAGTCAAAACATGAAGAGTGATAGTTTGCAGTTCAGGAAGTGGGAAGCTGTGTAGGGAGCAAAGCCACAGACTAGGAAAATGATCTTGTGGCAGTTTTTTCCTTCGTGCGAGGACACAGTTACATCCGCCATCACCAGAGGAAATGATGAAACGGTAAATGAAAGGTGAGGTAGTGAAAGCTTGACCAAGAATATAGTTGTGTGGATGAACAGAGGATGCTCATTATGTTATAGAGAAAAAGGATATACAGGACTTAAACATAGGTTGGATGTCAAGATGTAGGGAGTGGTGTGAGTCAAAGAGTGCGCTGAGAACTACGGGCTTGAATGAGAGGTGGAAGCAATAAGAGCGGGAGCAATGAGGAGAGGAAACTATGTGGAAGATCTGGGGAATGAAATTACCACCTCTGTTTCAGCTGTGTTGACCTTGAAAGGGTGTCTACAAGCCCACAGGAAAAATCATAGCTTAGGCAGCAGGAGAAAGGGATGTAATAATGAAGAGAGAACCAGGAGTTGCTCTAGTGGAAGTGGTCACTCTGTATATGTGTGTTTGCGTATGAGATTACCCAGAAATAAAACAAAGCCCCGTGACACCAGATGAAGAAGTTCAGGGAAGATGATCTTAAAAATGCTCAAAATTACAGCAGCAGTTACAGAGGCAGGAGCAAAGCGGACAGGAGCTGCTGAAGCCCAGGGAGGGAAGAGCTGTGTCAAGGTGCTGGCGGTCAGGGAAGGTGCGATCTAGGGAAGGGGATCGTGAAAGACTTTGGAAGTTGAGGTGCAGTTCAGTGGGGGAGGGGAAGCCAAACTGCGCAGCGTCTGTTCCCAAAGATCCCACATCGATCCAAATTTCTGTGTGTTTTGTTGCATCTTTACACTTCTGCTCTCATGGCGTCATTTGTCAATGCACCAGTACAACATCAGTGTGTTATCTTGTGGGGCTGGAATAAGCTTCAGTCCCTGGACCCCTCAGTGCCACTCATTTGAAGTCCACGGGCGCTATTATTGGTGGCACTATTGCTGGAGGCTTCTTTCATCCTGCTCTTCACATTTTATCTAGCAACAGAAAAAGTGGGTTCCATCTGATAAGGCTGTTACTTCTGTGAGGCTGGAAGTTTCATTCCCACTTCAGGTAATCTGTTACTTGCTATTTTTGAAGCGTACCCAGGCCAAGGTCCCCAGACTGGTTTTGTCCATCATTAGATTGTCCCTTTCTCTGAGAAATGAAGCTTGGTACTTCTCCAGCAGTCCTAATTCTTACTGGTTGCAGCAGAAGGGAGAGATCAAATATGGAATTGAACCAAGGGCTTTCACGTGGCAGTATTTGCACTTCTGTTAGCATCACACTTCAATCTATGACAGTTTTCAGCTGTGACTAATAACGAGAAGTCTCCATTTGCCAGTTACTTCCCAGCTGGGTTTTCAGGCAGTATTTAAGCGGTCCTTTTACTGTAGTGCGCTCTTGCTTATGGACAGCAATGCTGAATGCAGTTGTAGAAGCGTGTGCCTGGGCTGTGTTGCAGGCTTAGCAGTGTGCAGTAGTATAGCATATACACATGTGCATGCACATACGTAAACAGAATCAGTGTTTCTTCTAAGGCTTAATTCTTACAGACTGAAAACCCAGTGATGTGGAGTGAAAACCAGTGAGAAACCTGACTCCCATACAATAATGACTGGGTAAAGGTGGTTAGTTCTCTTAATGGAAGAAAGTCTCTGTTTGACAGACGAGCTGCATGTTGTTATTAAGAACAGATCTGCTTTTTACACAATATGAAAATATTGAATTTAAAATAACCTTGTAGCCCTTGAAAGATTCGGGTGCTATAAACAGGCAAATGTAATGTTATTGCCAGTACAGGAAGACAAAAATTCACCACTCAGTGAATTTATTTTATTTCATCATTCTCCATGAACAGGTTTACCAGCAAAATAGCATCCTGCAAGCCCACTGCATACCCAATTCACTCAGTCGCTCTTTGGGAAATGCCAGATGGGGGAGAGTCTTGGCATGCCCTCAGCTTCCATCATTCCACCCATCATGTGCACAGAGCAGACATAAGGTTCCCACTGAGAGTTGGGGCAATTGAGTTAGGCCCTGTAAGCACTTCCAGAGGGAAAGGAACCCTCCAAGTTGTCCTTCCCAACAAGAGGGTCTACAACTCTAGTAAAAAGTATTGGTAACAATGGCCTTTCTTGACCTTTGTATTTAAGTGAAGCAAGAATGCAACTAAAAAAATTAAATATACTCAAAGCTTCAGCACCAATGTTCTCCCCTCCTACTGAGATTTTGTGTTTCTCTTTTATCCAGACAAAACCTCAAATTTTGAGTACATTAGTCTGTATATAACAAGCTGAGTCATCACAATCTGTGGTGTCCATATTCATTCTTGAAAACGTAGAAAAAAAATTTTCAGAGCAAACAATGAGGAGAGCCTTCTAGTTTGCTGACAATAATCCACCATTAACTCACATAAAAGGACGGAAGAGATCTTATGGATAGCTCTTGGGCAAGACAGGATAATACCAGTTCTGTCGCTGGCAGTTGGCATGTCCCTAGCTCTCTGCTTTCTCTATTGTTTAACGTCTCCCTGTTCCAGTTCCCCATCCATGAGCATTATCTTATCTTACCAGGGACCTTGTAAAGAAACTTTTAAGATCTGAGGCAACAGGGAAGAGAGCAATCTTGTACAGCTGTCTGCCCGCATCAAGAAACACCATTATAACGTAGCCATAAATCCAAAGAGCTACCTGTGCAATGGCAGTAACTCCTTGGAAGGCGATCAGATAGAACATAATGTAGTAGGCAGGTGATAGGAAATGGCAATTGAGTTAGGCAATTCAGTTAATTAAATCAAATTATTTAATTAACCATAAAGATGCCAAGAAGATGAGAGGATATTTGGAGGATACATACTCCAATAGCTGCAATTGCAGGCCCTCATTTGGCTTGCAAAGTTTCTCATTACTGTATTCAAAAATTGTTTTACCAGGTTAAATAATACACAAGAGCATAGTATGCAGCACTGTGTGTCCTATGCAGGCGTAAAGAATACAACCCAAGGATGGGCCAAGAGTCAGTTTTGGGTTTTGTAGCTTTTCAACGGTTCTTGCTTCTGGGTCCAATTTGCAATAAAATCCAAACTCGGTTTCGCTACAGGAGTTTTCCAGATATGTAAGAGGCAGCAACAACATTTGGATCAGTAGTAAAGACTAGAAGTAATGTCTGCCTGACCTTGCTTGAAAATTCACCCTTACCTAAAGCATCATGATTAAAATGGGTATTCTTTTGCCTAGGTGAGTCTCCTAACACTTAGCAGCTGCTGTTTTCACTTAGCAGCTGCTTATCAACTGCTGCTTTTGTCTGCAAAATCAGTAAGGGGCTTGCCATGGCACCCTGAGTCAGGGGAGATGTTTGAGCTGGTGCTGCCCAGCCTTTGCTGTACACCCTCAGGGGCAGGAGTCCCTAAGAGCTAGAGTCCTGGCTTTCACAAACACAAACCAAAGTGAGGTACTTTTCAAACGGAGAAAACTCAAAGCGAGAGAGATTAAAATGTTTGTAAATAAGCCTCCCTCTGCTCCCAGCAGGGTCACCCCTTAGTTCTAGTGCTGGCTGCCGTACAGACACACCAGCTCCACACAGTTCTTCACAGGCAGCAAGGAAAAGTCTTTGTCTTTCATTCACCTGTGAGCCGTCAGCTCCAGGTCTACCCAGGGGTGAGCCAGTCATTTTTTATGGTGTAGGCTGGCTTCCTCCGGCCTCTCCCACTCTCTCCTAATCCCTGCAGCACTGCGGAAGCCTGTGCCAGCGGAGCGAGCTCTGTTCCTCCCCTCGCTGCACCTGGGATGGGGAAATGAACCTTCCTCTGCTCTGCCCACCCTTGATGCAGTACACAGCAGACATCACCTGCAAACATGGTATTTTTCCCTCATCACGAAGCTCCAGCTAGAATATCACTCCTGATTCCATATTAGGGATTATTAATTTCGCTGTATGTACTGTAAAGATTGTGTAATTCCAGTTAGTATTTTATACTTTTGAACATTTCTTGATGTTCTTTAATACCAAGTTCTAACCAGCTGCATTTTTCTTGACAAGTAAGGTGTTCTTCTTAGCAAATGGCTCACATTTGATTTTGTAGTGCCTGAAAATTCAATCTGAAAGGTTCACTTGATTTCTTTCTTGACTTTTAAATAGTCTTCCATAGTTCCTGCGTTTCGATGGATTTCCTCTCATTTTGTGTGATATCTGTATGATTATCTGAGGAATGTGATTTTACATTTTAGTCAAAACCTGTGCATAAGTTCAAAACAGAGCAGTGGTTTGAATGAAGCTTTTATGAGTTCTTGTCTGCATAAGACAATGTTATGAGTCCTGGCAGGATGAGCGCAGGTTAAAGCAAAGGTAAGCTCTGTGGTTTGGGCTCTGTGGTGAACGCTGTTGCACAGCTTCTCTCCACACCGTGTCCAGAGCATCAGAAGCATCAGCAGTTCTGCTTGATCGTATCCACTGATGCCAAGTCTTCCACTCTGCAATGGGTCAGACTGAAATATCTCAAACACACACAAAAGGCTTGGTTTCCAAAGCATACAGACCAACTTGTGGCCTCTGTTTCCTTGGCCTTTCCCACACCTGTGTCAAAATTAGTTGGAGATCTTTGCCTAAATCTTTGGCAGCAGCTGACTTAATTTGTGGTTTACTACTCCTGACAGTTTATTGGGGAAGCAAAGCGCGCCTTCATCTCCAATAATAAACAGCCCACCCGCCGACACTTTGACAGACTTAATGGTTTTTTATACAAAAATGGACAGACTTAATGTTTCGACTGTAGCGATCATCTGTCCTGATCTCCTTAATGAAATTAGATTAAGTGCACCTGGGAAAATGCTGAGACGGCACATTGCCTTCATCACCTTCCTTAATTTAAAACCAATTTGCGGGGAAAATATCCTCTGAAGCTGAGGGAGGCAGAGAGAAGGGGGAGGGAAGGGGATTTTAAAATCTATCTGGATAGCTACTGGCAGTTTTAATTCCTTTCCCTGCTGGCAATGTGAAATATTAACAGTCTTAAGAACTGAGAGTTTAAAGACTTACTAACCTTTTTGCCTTTTTTAGGGGGAAAAGAAACAAAACAAAATCTTTACCATCAAGATCACGTATAGGGACAAAATCTGGTACATGCTGGGGCTCGGAGGTGGGGCTGGGCAGGGAAGAGAGATCTGGCTGAAATATGAAAGTTTCTTCTTCCAAGAGCTAGACCGTGTTTTCCTAAAATGCATTGTAACCGCTAGATGTTGGTGATGCTTACTGTCTGCTGTTACCTTGATAATGATTTAGTTGTGCAGAAAAATAGTAATTTGCCCACATAGCTGTGAAATCAGCTGCAATATGTACAATATTATGTGACCTGAAAATGATTACAAATGTTCCTTGGGCTCATTCTGAAGAGAGCAAGAAACATGTCTTTTTAATTAAAAATAAAATGTTGCAAAGAATAACCATAACCTTTTTTTCCATGAAGGATGATTCCTGTTCTCTCACTCTTAACTCCGCTGATTGAAAACACGCTAACAGTTAGCTCAAGGTCTTCTACCGGTGAGGTGGTTGGAGAGCAGAGTAGTCTGTGATAAGCTGGAAAGCCTCTTTATAGCAGAGTTTTAAATGTTTACAGCCTTTGTCATTTGGACTGTTACAGTCCCGCTCAACAGTGCAGTTGAATTATCCATCTCCTGTCTCAGATTTCAGTGTTGCTGGAACAGTAGTATTCGTACTAGAGATGGGTGGTTTCTGCTGCTTGGAGATGCTTTTCTTCATTTGCTTAGAGTCAGCTTTGTTCTTCATGAAAGCTTTCATAGCCCAGGTTCTGCAGAGATGTCCACCTTCTGTCTGGCTACTGTCAGGAACACCCTGAACCCACACCAAGAAGGAAAGTCCCATGTAACTCAGTGCTCTAGAAATGTCTTGCAGCAGGCTTGGGGTTTGTTCTGGTAATCAGTGCACAATCACTCATATTCCTTCAGCTACTAGTGATCACCACTCAGAACCTCAGTCATGGTAACCGTTGAAGAAAATGTCATTCAGAATAACTGTGTTGAAAGTCCCAGTTAAATTATATTTATTAGTGAAGATGGGGCCCAATTTTCAAAAGTACTCCTCACCCTAATCAAAGTTAGCAGTATCTGTGGACGCTCAGTGCATCCCAAAATCTGTTCAGCCATCTTCATCCACTTGACTGGTCCTATCACTGGGACTCCTTATGTAAGTGGGAGTTTGCCTGAATAGCCCAATTGCTGTCAATGAATAATTTAAATGATTTAAGCCTCAGACATGCTGCTTAATAACGAGAGAAATCAGCCCCATATGTCCTTGTCCATAAATACTAGAAGATGGGGATAAGTCACTTTTAAATGGGATTCATTTATTTTTAAATGGAATCGTGATAAGTGTTTTAAAGGTAATCAAGCATGTGTAGCTATCCTGAATATTATAAATATAAAAGAACATTAGCCTAAAATTGAAAGGGATCCCATTCATATATAAACTGAGTTAAGGGTATCACGCGAGGATAAAAGTGCAGAGTAACCTTTGATAACCGACAAAGATTTTAAAGTGTCTGTCCTTTTTATTAATTGCCACAAAGGTGGCTGAAGTGACCAATGTGTTATAGATGTCACTATATATTATGGACACTCAGATCCTGGTTACTGAGTGACTGCAGTCACTTTTCCCTTCTCTAAATATTTAGTTAACCTCACCCTACCCACAGAAGGTGAAGTTGGAGAAAGTTTAATTTCTTGTATCGTGGTTATTGAGCTTGTCCCCCTAAAAAGACATTATATATCCCACCAAAAAGGTCTCCTTCCCATCCTTGTATTTGTAGTCCTCCCTTTTTGTGAAATGTGGGTTTCTTGTCCTGCTTTTCAAGGTCCTGCACCATGCTACCTTTTCCTATCTCTCTTTTTTTGTCTGACGGCACCACTTGCACCTCCTCTGCTTTGCCTGTGCTCCTGGCCTCTGGGCTATAAGCTGGCAATCTCTCATTGGTGGTTTTCTCCATGAGATAGGCTGCTTACAAGGTCTAATCTGTGGTTCTTCCTCACAAAGACTACCAAATGTTATACATAGGATGGGGTGCATTTAGTGGTACTTTATACTTACTGCAAAGGTTACATTTTAGGATCCATAAGACAAGAGAGTGTATCCTGCCATGGAGGAGATGACCTAGCATTTCATGGTCACTCCTGGAGTACAAACAACACACAGAAATTATTTGTGAGCATGTTTTATCCAAAATCTGTTAGGAAATTGAATAAACTTCATTATTAGCATTTTCCGCTGAAGAAACTGAGGCTCCAAGAAAGCACGACTTACTGCGGTCCTGCAGTGAATCAATCAGAAGTGTTGTGGGACACAAGTTCCTGGTCTTCTCGTTCAGCTCTGAGAGCTACCCCCTCTCCATGCGAGTCTGGATGGCAGACTGTGCTGTCTCAGCCAAAACTAACCCTTGGTTGTTTGCCTTCTACACTCTAATTGTCTCTGCTGGTTATAGACGATGCCTGAAAAAACAATTACCTTTAGCTGAACTGGAATATATTTTGGTTTTGCTTTGTTTACATATTACATTGAAAGTCTTATTCTTTCTGAGGCATTAGAGCCTGTTTTCATAACTTCATCAGAGAAGTGTCTTTTAAGGTGGTGGAGCATCAAGGTGTTTTTTGGATGGCTTTTTCCTTTGAACTCTTAACACACAGAAATCTTTTGTGCAACTGCAACAAATTAAAAGGTGGCTCTGGAGAGGGAGAGCAAAGTTGGAAGAAGTGACAGCTTCTTGTTGTGTATGTCTGCATTTTGACTAAACAACCATAGAATCATAGGATCATTTGGGTTGGAAAAGACCTTTAACATCGCCAAGTCCAACCATTAACCTAGCACTGCCAAGTCCACCACTAAACCATGTCCCTAAGCACCACATCTACATGTCTTTTAAATACCTCCAGGAATGGTGACTCAAACACTTCTCTGGGCAGCCTGTTCCAATGCTTGACAACCCTTTCAGTGAAGAAATTTTTCCTAATATCCAATATAAACCTTGCCTGGCACAACTTGAGGCCATTTCCTCTTGTCCTATCACTTGTTACTTGGGAGAAGAGACCAACACCCACCTCACGACAACCTCCTTTCAGGTAGGTGTGGAGAGCAATAAGGTGTCCCCTCAGCCTCCTTTTCTCCAGGCTAAACAGTTCTCTCAGCTGCTCCTCATAAGCCTTGTTCTCTAGACCCTTCACCATCTTCGTTGCCCTTCTCTGGACACGCTCCAGCACCTCAATGTCTTTCTTGCAGTGAGGGGCCCAAAACTGAACACAGTATTCGAGGTGCGGCCTCACGAGTGCCGAGTAGAGGGGGACGATCACTTCCCTAGTCCTGCTGGCCACACTATGTCTGATACAAGCCAGGATGCTGTCGGCCTTCCTGGCCACCTGGGCACACTGCTGGCTCATATTCAGCCAGCTGTTGACCAACACCCCCAGGTCCTTTTCCACCAGGCACCTTTCCAGCCACTCTTCCCCAAGCCTGTAGCGTTGCATGGGGGTGTTGTGACCTGGCACTTAGCCTTGTTGAACCTCATACAACTGGCCTCAGCCCATCGATCCAGCCTGTCCAGATCCCTCTGTAGAGTCTTCTTACCCTCAAGCAGATCAATGCTCCCACCCAACTTGATGTCATCTGCAAACTTACTGAGGGCGCACTCGATCCCCTCGTTCAGATCATTGATAAAGATACTAAACTAGTCCCAATACTGAGCCCTGGGGAATAACACTTGTGACAGGCCACCAACTGGATTTATCTCCATTCACCACAACTCTTTGGGCCTGTCCATCCAGCCAGTTTTTTACCCAGCAAAGAGTACACCCATCCAAGCCATGAGCAGCCAGTTTCTCCAGGAGAACACTATGGGAAACAGTGTCAAAGGCTTTACTAAAGTCCAGGTAGACAACATCCACAGCCTTTCACTCATCCGCTAAGCAGGTCACCTTGTCATAAAAGGAGATCAGGTTAGTCAAGCAGGACCTACCTTTCATAAACCCATGCTGACTGGGCCTAATCACCTGGTTGTCCTGTATTTGCTGCGTGATGGCACTCAAGATGATCTGCTCCATAACCTTCCCCAGCACTGACTTCAGGCTAACAGCCCTGTAGTTCCCCAGATCTTCCTTCTGGCCCTTCTTTTAGATGGGTGTCACATTTGCTAACTTCCAGTCAACTGGGACCTCCCTGGTTAGCCAGGACTGCTGATAAATGATTGAAAGTAGCTTGGTGAGCACTTCCGCCGGCTCCCTTAGTACCCTTGTTCTTAGTTATCCTCAGCCTTTTGAAGTATTTGCACCTCAGGCTTTGTTTCTGCTTCATACATCATCGCCAACAGCCATCAACAGCTCAACCATTCAGAAATTGGCTCATGGCAGGACAATAGGTGATGATGTACAGTATAAATCAGATGGAAGGGTGAGTTGCCTTAAACAGATGAGTAAAAAGTTGTTTTCAGTTAAAAATCAAAATAAATCTAACATTTAGAGGGAAGGAAATGGGAAATAGGCGGCATATGAGAGGAGGATAGCAGTTGCTCTTCACAGTGCCTGTCCACAGAGCAGGATGCAAGCTCATGCTCGTCCCAGCACGGATAATAGCAGCAGGGACCTGCACCAGTGGAGGTTGAAGGAGAAGACTTAGTGCATCTCAGCCCACGTGCCATGGGGGGGGCTACCGCTGGTAGTTGTACAGGCTGCCCTGTGCCCACCGCAGCCCACCACCTCATGGAGGTCAGCCCCAGTCGTGCACTGGGATGAGAAAGAGCGAGCACTTTCAGCATCCCCCCTCCAAGCCACCTGCTCCCTCGAGGAGTGGGTTACGTGGTGCTTGCAGCAGTGGAGGAACAGGCATGCAGGCTGCTGTTGGGGAGCAGTTGAATTTACTTTGTGGCGGCGTGTTCATTTCATACATGCGTGTGGGAATGGCAACATAGGTAGGCTACAGCTAGCTAGATTTATGGGGGTGGGTTTTGCACCAAATAAATTACTTTTAGGAGACAAATCCCAGTGATCAGACGTTCTGCTACCAGCTGTGGACAGCTGTTCACCATTGGCCCCACGAAAGAAAAAGTGGCACAGGGAGTAGGAAACTGCTCTGGGTGAGAAAAAGGCTGATGCCACTTCCACCAAGGTGCTTGTAGTGTTCCCTGGCCATATTGAGACATGGGGAAGGCAAGAAGCATGCCTGCCAGCTAGATTAGTAGTTATTTTTAGTAGCACTGTAAAGTCAATTAGAATGAAAGCAGATCTGTATTAAAAGTTAATTCATATTAAGAATAGCACTGCACTAGCTACCACTTTGATGTGGAAGCAGGTGCAAGTCCATCTGCGCTGCTTGCTTTTAATGTGGTCCAGTGCAAAAACCGATGTTTTTAAGCCATCTTTGTAGCTTCAAAATTTATTGTATCCCATCTTCTTAGCAAGTCTGTAACATCACTGGTGTTGAACTGATTTGTCAGTGCTGCCAGTTTGCATTGCTGTAGATGTAAAGGAGGCAGAAGTAAGTACACTTCTTGCCTGGGCAGTCTTACAGTTTCCAGCTACAATGCTTGGCTGTTCAGCTGGTGAATATATTCTGTATAAAAGCTGTGCTTGAAAACATTTCAAACAGGACTGTAAGCCCCAGTGTTCACTAGACCCATTCTGGATGTTAATTTCAAACTTTCCTCTTCCCTCCCTGCCCTATCTCCTTTTTGCCTTCCCTCTGCCCTGTGGTCGCCTTTCAAATCAATACTGCTCGATGTAGATAAACAACACAAAATGGATTGAATGGAGGTGCAAAAGGTGATGGTACTTACCTCTCGATGCAGCACTCTTCTTCCCTCTATTCAGCAGAGTGACTAAGTAATGCTAAGTCTAATTGTGTACCTAAGTCTCATCTGCATCAGTTTGAATAAATGCTGAAGTGCTGTGGGACAGTGGTTTAAATGTGCCCCAGTGCCCTGCTAAAACGAGACCTTGGCTTTCACTCGTTCCCAAACATACAAAGCCTGCTGGCGTTAGGAACGTGTTTGGAGTCTGGGGTGTAGCGGCACAAGCAACCATTTCTTGTGGCTGATTGCTGAAACTCGCTGTTCTGTGACCTTCAGTTGTGGCTGTGTCTCAGGCTTGTACCTTAGGCAAAATTCCCATTCATCGTGCCACTGTAAAGAGCAAACATTTGGGGGGCAAAATAACTGCGGCAAGAGCTGGATAATGTAGTTCAAGTCCGTGGCCTAATTCCTCTGATGATGTTGTTTAAAACATTATTTTCTCATTACCCTTTGTGAGCTGAGCTTCAGAGCTCTCCATTAAAAATAACAGCAGTGACTTGAATTAATTGGTTAGAAAACATTTCTTCTCTCAGCCATGTTCCACAACAAAACCTGGGGAAGCCAAGAAAAATGCTGGCCCAAATTTGGAAGAAGTTTTGTTTAGAGGCCTGAAGCCTACACGTTGCTCTGCAGACACACACACACACGCATACATGGGTCTGTTGTAACTGCCTTGGTTTTACAGGAAAAGAAGCCAGGCAGGCTGCAGGGCTCAGAAACAGTTGCTCGCCAGATTCTGATTTATTTGACAGCCTCCGTAATAAAGTAACTATTTGTCTAACTCTTCCTGATTAGTCTGAAGAGGTCTGCCAATCTGAAGAGGATTGACTAGTCAGGAAACCACTGGTATTTTGGCTTTTTTTTTTTCCTTAAGGGTTGTGATATTATTTGGAATAATTTCTCCTTTATTAAGTTTGGCATTTCAAAATAATTCACTGCTGCAATGCGAACATTTTCCACATCAACAATAAGTCTATTACAGAGAAATTTAGAAAAACAAAATGACTTCATATTGCTTGCAGATGTATTCTGTAAAAATAATTGTTTTTCACTAGATTTTAATGTTTCTAGGCCTTTGTAAACATAATGCCTAAATACTTTTATTCAATAAACAAGACCCATTCAGTAATTGCTTGCACATTTGAAGTCCAGTAAATAAGGAGCAGATTTCGACCAAAATCTGTGTATTATTTAAGCTGCTTAGGTCACAGCCCTAGGGCAGAAAAGAACTGGTGAGAAACTTGTGTTTTCAGAAGTGGAGAACTGTGACTTCAGAAACCAAGACAAATAAGCCCCATTTCTCTTTAATTAGTGGATTCCTGCTTACAGGCCAGGCTTTCTTTATTCTTGGTTCAGTAAGGCCAGGAATTCAAAGGAGGCTGGAGATGTTAAGCATTCTGTTCTCTGGACTTGCTTTATAGTCTGGGGATACCAAAGTCCTTCAGGCTCCATTGGAAATCCCATCACACAAACCCATATTTTTTCCTTGAATGCATTGTTTTCAGGTTGGAAACACCATTGTGCATAGATAGAGAAAATGCACGCACGCATGTGGAGGGGAAATTGCGGCTGATGTAACTAACTGTGTGCTTTGTTTTTATGTGTATTAGGTTTAGTATGTACTAATTTTTAAAAGCCAGTGGTACGGGAGACCTCATTGAAGCTAGGAGAACCGCTCTAGTAAGCATCTTGTGGTCTTAAGTTTGGGCAAAATGTCAACTTAAAACAAAACAAAAAAGGCAGTGCATGAATAATTGGATATTGCTTGTCATGCAAGAAAAATAACTTACAAAGCAAAGCAGAATCCAGAAATAAAATTGAAATAAAAACAAAAACAAATACCACATGTATTGTAATTCCTGTGTGAGACATGTTTGGTGGAGTCCTTAAATCAACCAGCTTACAGACTGCATTGATGAGCTCTCATCGTGCCTTACGAAAGTTAATACCAAGTGAAGTATTCTCTGTGGTGGTTTGTTTTCCCCTACAGATATTTTGCAAGGCATGGAGACCTTTTAATGGAATCAAGGATGGCAAAATACCTCAGACGAGGTGGTTTAAAAGATAATGTGCAGTTTTTCCGTGGACTTTGTTACCTTCTGTTCTCCAGGACACTGTATTCTCACGGGTGAAACTCTGGCCTGTTCAAAGGCAGTAATAAAACTCTCTTTAATTTAAATATGACCAAGATTTCAACTAGTATCAGCAAGAATACACCTCACTTCCCCTTAGGCCACCATGGTCTTTTAACACAGAAGCATAGGTAAATGGTGGCAAAGTAGCCTTTTTATTTGATAAAGAAGGTGGGTGCAGGAAATGAGCGGTCATCTCTCGTGGCACTAGGAGTGTGGGAGACACAGCAGGTCACACTGACCCCGTTCCAGGTGACAACTCATGAAAAGCAAACCCTTTGAGAAAAACCGGCTTTGTATATATCAGTCCTTAATCTTTTCCTCGTGTGTATGACAGTGTGCTTCTCTGCCATCACAGGTCATCCCCAGCCAGCTCGCTCCGTGTCTTAATTCCTTCTCCTTTCCCCCCTCCTATCCAAAGAACAACAACTCTAAAACCCCATAAAGCTTTGCAGCTGTTTTCGCACATAATTAAATCGTCCTAGGTAATCCTTGCCCGGTGGCCTTTCGTACAGCAGTGGGGGAATAGCATTGAAGCCACCGCAGTGATTTGATTACTGAGATTCCTGTGCAGATCAGCTGCTCCACAAAGGCAGCTGTGATGTTTCCAGCTCTCGGTAAAGCTTCGCACAGGGAAGAACCATTGCTCATTCCTCGTAGCAGCTGCCTCTGCCTGCACAGGGTGAAGGAGACATGGAGCAGGGAGAATAGCTTTGGATTCTGTACCTGGCTGGTGCCAGTGGCTTGGATGATATCTGGCTTGTAGCAGACCCTACGTGCAGTGGCACCACCGAGCACAGAGGAGATAGGCAGTAGTTTCTGCTTCTGTAGAAGCTGCCTAGGATGGGCTTTCTCATGGGCAGAGGTGTCTATGCATCTTTGACCTGGGCAAAGGTTGGAGGAGAGACATTAAGACACAGCAAGGTGAAAGGTGTGAAGTTATACAACTAGAAATAATCCCAGGCCCAAAGGTGTAATCTTATTTGTGTTCGGTTAGAAGAAAGGAGTGTAAAACCAGGCAGACTTGATCAGAAGCATGGCAAAAACTGTGAGTTATTACAAGCACTATGGCGTTTCCTCTACCTGTAGCTGATCAGAAGCTTTAGCTAATGAAACAAGCCTCTTAAATTTTGCACAGCTTTGTATTTTGCTTAGGGAATTGTGTCTGTTTGAAGTGAACCCTGCCTTGGATACCTATTTCTCACTGATACAGAACAATTTCGTGGTTTGCAAGCTTCATTGGGGTATTAAGCAGCAGTGATTACTGAGTTACTTATAGGGCACTAGGAATGCCCAAAGTGGTTTGGGAAGCACAGACTGACAAAGTATCTGTCCCTCAAAATTTTGGCTCCTGCACAAATTTTATGGGCTGTGTCGCATAACAGTGCCAAAAAAAAAAAAAAAAGAAAAGCCAACTGTTTTAATGAGAAGTCTTGCCTGTGAACCCTTGCCTGATGAACCTCTACACAGGCTACTGTGATCCTTTGCATTTAGAAACTCCCTTACTGGTTTTGGTTTTATTTATCATTTTCACATGGTCATAGAAGTGCCCGCTCTTACACCTGCATGCCTTCCTCTCCTGTGCCCTAGCTTTTGGGTCTTATTTTATGGGATGTTTGGTGTCAAAGCATAGTGTGAAAAGCATTGAAGAGAAGGAAATAAAGGGTGTTTAGAAGTGACCCTTGAGCATCAAGAACTGCAAGTTTATTCAGGAGTCTGCAGAGTCTGTAACATTTTTCAGAGCAGGAAAGAGCTGGAAAGTATTCTTTACTCCAGGAAAGTCAGGAAAATCAGTGTAACAAACAGGGGCATACCAAAGCCTTTTTTTCTCACTGGGTAATCTCTCCAGGGAATTTTATATGCTGAGTATTGCCGTGATACATGGTCTTTATTATGTCTCTCAGCACACACTACCACTGCTGAAAGCACTTCCAGTCACTTGTTATCTAATCTCTGTCATCAGAGGTCAATGGATACAGGCCAAGGTCCTCCCTCGGCATATTTCCAAGCAGAAGCCCTGCACCCCTTGAAAAAGCCTGTTTCAAATGGAGTATAAACTGGGATTTGCCTCACACATTGGCTAGGAATGCAAGTTCTTCAAAGTTTCTTTTCTGGGTCTATTTGCAAGAGATTTCTGAACCCTTGTTGTAGAAGAGGCTGTGGCTTAGATGCTTTGATAGTCAGTTTTGCAATTTTGTCATTGATTTCCAAAGAAAGCTCTGTTGGGTGATGCTGGAAATCACCCTTCCATTATTCGCTGTGTCAAAGCCCCCAGGAGCTCCAGCCAAGGACCATATCCACACTAGGCTACGCACTCCGTGAAAAGGTTGTCCTCACTCCAGGGAGCTCATGTTCCAGGGAAAAAAAACAAAAGAGAGAGGATGCGTGTGCTCTGCAGAGGTCCCATAAGCCAACATGGTAAGTAGTGGCCTCGTCATACCCGAGAGGCCTAACTGCCGTCACTGGCATTGCTGTAAAGGAAAAGTTTGAGGAGAATAATGAGACAGCTCTGTAGATCTTAATGGGGAGCTCCTGGAAGAAAGCATGGTCCAAGAAGTGAGTGTGGGAGACTGGTCTCAACCTGTTCTCCTTTGCAGTTGGGCATGTAATTGCTCTCCAAACAACTGGAAAACGATGAGAGAAGGGGAGATGCAAAGGAAATGCAATGTTTTGTGCAGTAGCTGTGTTTTGTAATAACCTCTGTTATTAGAGGAACAGAGGTTTGCATCGTAAGAAAAACACCCGGGTTGATAGGCTATCCTGTAGTCTGACTAGACATAAATGCATGGAGTAAGGTCACATCAGAGTAATTGGATTACCTAATAAATAGCTGGATGTGGGTCTGTCACAGACAGGGAGCACTCCCACTTCTTTAATTGCTGTTTTAGGCTGCTGGTAGGAACGGGGAGATGTTGGGGAATGACATTTACAATAGCAGGTTCAGAGGTATCGCTCATGAATCGGTGTTTCAGTGCGTCATCTGCTCCAGTCTATTTCATGCAGCAAGGGTTTTTATGAATATTTTGTTTGTTCCTATGATTTATTCCTAGCCTTATTCTGAAGCTGCCAAGGCAAGGTAAAAGATGCTTGTCTCTCAGTGTGTTTTTTTAGGTCTAGAGTTCAGGGTTATTTTCTAAAGGCGAGATGAGTGTGGAAAATCTTGTCTGATCTCAGCACAATATTTTTCCTTGAAACGACATTTGTCTCTGTCATGTGCAGCTGACTTCGTTCTCTGCTAGAAGTGTCTCACTTACAAGCTTTACTGTCATCCTGGATACACAAATTATCCTTGTTTATTTTTGGGGAGCTTGAGAGGCATGTTCTCTTCATTCTTCTCAAAGTCACAAAACATAGAGGTCTTTCCCATCCTCCTGTAAACAGGACAGGAAGGAAAGCGAGATGTTAAGGTCGTCTTACAACTTATACCATGAGGCTCTGCTTTCATGTGCTTACAATCTGGCCAGGCTTAATCATTGTGAATTTCTTTGTTGAGAATCTTCTTCAGATTGAATTATTTGGGTGAATTTCAGCTGAAACACTTCAGCACAGGGTGCTCTTCCGCTTGCATCTCCTCGCTGCCAGCAAAGTTCTGGAGCAGATAAGATGGTAGATGGCAAAAGCACATCCCGTTTACACTTACAGCTTTTCCTGTTGGCATCCAGCAGTGTGGAGGAAGACAGCAGATGCTGCAGGGTGGAGGTGTGGGCCTGATGTAGTGATAGGGGAACCAGAGCCTGCGATGGGATTGCTGAGGAAGCAGGGGAGCCAGATTTTGAAAACAAAAAGGGTTTTACTACACAACTAAAGCACGCATGCAAAGGAGAGCTAAATTAAGGTTGTGTGGACAACCCTAAGTATTTTTTCCCCAATTTTTTTTAAATGCTTTACTTTACATCTTTAAGCATTTATTTTTTTTCATGCTTGGTTGTATGGCACTTGAAATGGGTGAGGCTATATAAAAAGTAGTGTTAAATTTTGTGTGAGCCGAAGAGCCATCCTAAAGTGAGAAGAAAGAAAGTGTTTATCAAAATGCCTGTGTATGTTTTAGGGTGCAAACACATGTTCTTTATGTGAAACTTGGATAGAAACATAGTTTAGCAAAGCCTTCTCTCCCCTTTTGCTGCTGCTGCTTTTAGGGATGTATCAGCCTTTCAGAGATCAGGTTCTGCAGATCGTACAAACCATTGTTTTTTCTTAACAAGGTTTGCCAAGCTCATCCCTGGTTGTAAACCTTTATTTCCTGTAATTTAAACAAATGATGCATTTCAAAAGTGACTCAGTTCCTTAAAATAAAGATGTATTTCTGTTAGCTGACTAAAGGGAAGCCTGGTTTATCTATACTGCT
This sequence comes from Haliaeetus albicilla, assembly GCF_947461875.1. Classification (NCBI taxonomy): domain Eukaryota; kingdom Metazoa; phylum Chordata; class Aves; order Accipitriformes; family Accipitridae; genus Haliaeetus; species Haliaeetus albicilla. The sequence goes on from NC_091492.1 coordinate 36,118,929, forward strand.
GCCTTTCCCAAAGCCTACTGCGTGGCCCATAATGCTGCATTCAGTTCTTCTCTCAGCTTTTCTCTGAATACTTCTACAATCTCTTTCAAGCACAACCTGAATCCAAAGAAAGTGTTTGGGTAAATTTCCAAACCACCGATATTTGAGTGGGTTGGAAAAAAGGAAAGCAGTTTTTTCTAGGGCTGATGCTGCTTTCCAGAAGAGCGGGCATGTGTTCGAGATGATCTCTGGCTTTGTGTCTATTAGAAAAATTAATGCAAGTCAACTAAAATGATAAAGCCAAAAGACAAGTGTCGTGGTTTAACCCCAGCCAGCAACTAAGCACCACGCAGCCGCTCACTCACTCCCCCCCATCCAGTGGGATAGGGGAGAAAATCAGGAAAAGAAGTAAAACTCCTGGGTTGAGATAAGAACGGTTTAATAGAACAGAAAAGAAGAAACTAATAATGATAATGATAACACTAATAAAATGACAACAGTAGTAATAAAAGGATTGGAATGTACAAATGATGCGCAGGGCAATTGCTCACCACCTGCCGACCGACACCCAGCCAGTCCCCGAGCCGCGAATCCCTGCCCCCCCCTTCCCAGTTCCTAAACTAGATGGGACGTCACATGGTATGGAATACACTGTTGGCCAGTTTGGGTCAGGTGCCCTGGCTGGGCATGAGAAGCTGAAAAATCCTTGACTCTAGTCTAAACACTACTGAGCAACAACTGAAAACATCAGCGTTATCAACATTCTTCACATACTGAACTCAAAACATAGCACTGGACCAGCTACTAGGAAGACAGTTAGCTCTGTCCCAGCTGAAACCAGGACAACAAGTGAAAGCATATCCACATGGAGGTTGCCTTTTGAGCATAAGTGGCATTTTATTGCTGAACTGGACTGTAAAGATCTGAAGTTGGTTTATGTCATAAACCCTTGTCTGTGATTCTTTACTTGCCTTCTCTTACCTTTCTTTATTGTTCCTGTGTTTTGGGTATCATAATACTAGTCTGAAGCTCAGAAAGCTCCAATTGCTGCCTATAGTTAACATTCATTCTTCCGTCTAACCTGTCTAACTCACTGTCTGATGACCCATTAAGCAATTGTTTTTAATTAGCAAGCTAACTACTAGTTTGCAATGCAAGGATTTAAAAAAAAACCAAACCAAACCAAAACACTTCATTCAACTTCTGCAAAGTGTAGGTTAACTTCTTGAGTATATTTATTAAAAGCGGCAAAGTTTTGTAACTGGCAGCTTCCTTGTCTTGTACTGTAGTGTCTTTGGTAAGCAGTGAGAAAGAAGATGATGTTTGCTTCTGTTTGAAAAATCCCAAGTTGGGCAAATTATCGGCTAGAACAGAGAGTTCATCAGATACTTGTGGTCAGCCAGAGAGACTTGCACAGGCCTCAGACACCTGCATAAGAAGAGTTGCAAAACCTGTTGTTGGAATGAATGACATGCAGGGACTCTACCAAAACTCTCCTTAGATTTCAGCATAAGTGAAAACAAATGTTCTGCTGTAAATATCCCCCAGGTGAATACGTTTATTCTCTCCACAGCTTTGAAACACGCTTCAGGCTAGAGAGGCTCCCTGGAGAGGGAATTTAGCGCTCTGAGCCAAAGGTCAGGGTCAGGTCACTCTGCTCCATTTGAAATTTGGCACCTAGGTACATATGGCAACTGCATCATCCCAGGGGCTAATTTGCCAAATCAGATTGCATCCTCTTTCATTGCTGTGTGCCAAGCTCTTATGTCAGTCTTCTCCCTGCAAAGCTGAATGCCGAACATCCAAGACCTGCTTCTAATACCAGCCACTTTCAGCAGCTGAGCTCTCCTGGAAGAAAACCAGAGCACACCTACCTGATAATAAGAACAACATTTACATAGTGCTTTTGATTTCAAAACTTTTTTAAGCATCAAAGGCAAAGTTGTTCTTGACCCTTGGAGGCATTTACAAGGAACTCTCTTCCTTGCTAATACACAAGTGCAGTGGGATGAGTGGATGGAAATCATAGCCTCCGTAGAGGCTAGCACAGACCCTGACTCACAAGCCTCTCTGGGGAAGTCAGCACCTCCCAGGAGTTGCCTGAGAGCTTATAATCAAAGCACAGATGCATGAGAGAAGGAAGCAGAGACACTGGAGAAGGTAAATGGTGAGAAAAGAGGTATCCAAGTATGCTTGTTTAGCTGACTGCAGAATCCATGATGCTCTCAACGTTATCACGCTTGAGTCAGAGTCAGGTTATTACAAAGCCCCACGTGGGATGCCGTGGTTATCTTTACACTACAGGTTCTAGCAGTTTAATTAGGTTCATCTGGGGTAGGAAGAGATTGGCAAAAACCCTTGCTGCACATACGGTTATGCTGAGAAACCAGTTTTTCCCAGTACAGCTTTACTTTGAAAGGTTTTGTTACTGGGATGAGTTGCATGCAATGTTTCACTGATACCGGTATTGATACACATATGTTGTTAACGTCTCCTAAACCTCAATGTTCTTTGATGTCCTTTCTTAGAGACGGAAAAAATGAGGCACGGAAATTAAACAATGAAAGAAGCAGCAAGTTTCTGCCAGTGATTGTACTGAGATTTGGGATGTTTTTATTCCTGCTTCTGTACCCAAGCAGCTATAAAAGGCATCTCTGTTGTGTCAGTCATCTGGATGCACTCGCTTTTGCAAGGCCTGGGGCAGGGAGGCCGCAGGGGAGGGCAGAGGAAATGCTGAGATAGAGAGGGAAACTTTGGAGAACCCAGAAGATGCTGGAGGCTTCAGCTTGCTTCAATTAGTGGAAGTTAGTATGTACCTCCTTCCCTCACTGCCTACCTTTGATCTTTCTTAAAGGTGTAATGCTAGAAACAGATTTAATCATGATACAAAATACCTGGGAAATGCAGTCTGTAGCTTTTATGATTCTCCTCCAAAAAGGACCTTGGAGATTTTAGCTTTTCTTTTCTTCTGGCCTTGGAGATAGTCATGTTCATACAACCCTGCTGTTTTATCATTCGTATCAGTAACGCGCTTGCTGCCAAGATCCGGCATTTCCTGATACAAAATCCATGCCTAAAAATTGCTAGCTGTGAGGGTTTTTCGATTACGACAATTGTTTTCTCTGCAGAAGCCGGGTGCGAACAGTGGTTCTGGATAGTGTGTTCCCTGCCGGATAATGGTGCGCACACCCTTTGCCCTCTGTTTCTGCTGAGCAGTCAGTTGGCCTGATTTGTAGTGCTCTCCTCTGCCTGTGCTCTTTTTTCCTCTGCTTTTTCTCGTTTTTTAACATGACAAAAGGTTCATGTGTTTAACCTTTAGAGGCATTCCTGTTGGTCTCTGTTCCCCTTGCCAAGAGGATGGGGATGTTTCTGAGTAATGAAGTCTGGGAGCGGGGTGGGACTTTAGACCAGAAGGTTGTGTTTATCTGCTGCTGCATCCTCACCACAGTTATGCAGTTAGGAGGAAAAATAATCTTGTATTTCGAGTGACTGAAGCCTCCTAGCAGCAGATAGAAGTACCTCTCAGAAGAATAGCCAACTAAATACCCATTGGTATTATGCTGTGTTCAAAAGTCAGTGAAGAATTTTTAGCCCATCAAGCTACTGAGAGTAAATGTGGTCCATGTTTTACCCTAATTCAGTAAAATAAAAACCAAGCCAAAATGTTTTGTAAAAATTAGTCTTTGATCTTTCCTAATGCGCAGCCTGTGTTAGTGGTCACAGCTGTCCAATTCTCTCAGCCTGTTTCTGTTCTCCCTGATGCCATTTTTACATTGGTGCAGTTTCAGTGACGTCAGTGGAGCGGTTCCAGATTTATACCAGCAGTTTAGCAAACCCCTAATGTTTAAAAATCATGAGTCAGGCTCCAGAAAATAATGTGATTTTTCTTTAAAATCATTATTCAGAACAATGCATTGAATTAAGGTTGGGGTTTTTTTATCTGCCTTTTAATGTTTCTGCTGATGGGTGCTTTTCAGGGTTTTTTTAATGTATCTGTGAGGTCCAGAAGATTAGTTTGCAGTTGCCAGTGAAAGCCGTGACTCCTGCTCAAGCACAGGACTCCTTTAAAACTTTTAAACTTGGAACCTGGAACTTCTAAAGCAGACCTTTTATCAGATACTGTTCTTGCTGTCTGTCTGGGCAGCACTTGGAGGGAAGTCTCTTTTCTGGCCCAGGCTCTGAGCACCTACATGTATACAAAATGTGATAATTATCAACACAATCGATAACCACAGTTTTAACCAGCATAATCATCAATATAACAGTCATCAATATTTCATATTATAATCCTGAGCGTTGTCAGCATTGCATCTCGGTAAGAACAGAGTGCCATTGATTCACCTCTTTGTTGACTTATTTTACCAAGTCTGTAGGCAGAATACAAAACTTCCTACCCTAAGTGAGTTTGGGTTTAGCTTGAAACCACGATACCAAGAAGGTAGCCAAGTGTTCAAGCTCACAGTGAGCTAATATTTTATACTGATGGTTGGATTAGTTAAACTGCTCAGCAGGAAAGCCTATGTATGTATGCACTTACACAGATCTAAACAATGGTTCCTCATATACATATAGGAAGCCAGCCAGCTACTCCAGTGATTATGGTTTTGTCTTTCTGTCGCCCATGCCTGTGCCTTTTATCATTTATTTGGAAAGTTAATGAAAACAAGCTTAGTACAAGGAAAAGCGCCCAGCAGAGCAGCCATCAATGCTGCATAAGTTTCTTCTTGCCTGCTTATAATTAATGCCTCTTCCAGCAGAGAGAGACTTCATGTGGCAAAGCCAGCCAGCATATGCATCAGACTGCTGGAACAGTGATTATTGATAATGGCTGGGAGGGAAGGCTGCCTTAGGTGGAGAGAAGCCAGCATGTCTTACCTGGTATCAAGGAAAGTGTGAAAGCCATCATTTTTTTAAAAATAATTTCAAAAAATTAGTATTTTGACTTCACCTTCCTCTGCCACCTCCACACCAGCAGCTCTGAGTGGTGTCAGCTACGCTGTACGGCTGTTTTGAAACACTTCGGTTGTATTAGAAGTCCAGTCTGGTGTGCTTGTGCACAAAGGCCACCTGTGTTGCTCAAAAACAGTGAGCAAATGTATTTTGGAAATGAAAGATGAACTGAGTGTGGTGTTTCTGCTCAGTGTAAAGCATGGACTGTGTGAACTGGAATTAAATATGCATTGAGCTTAATGAGGAAAGTTGTAAGCAAAGCAGAGGACTGATGGATGGTAATCTCCACTGAAGTGGTCATGCACATCTCCTGGAGTAAACATGGTACGATTCACAGTGGTTCATGGCAGCAGACTCACTGCAGACTCCTGCAGCTCTTGGCCTTGGGCTTTGGAGACACTGCCCCACACATAAGTGCCTTCAGCCTAACTCAGACCAGGGGTTTTCTGCTGTGAGATTTCAGAATTTCTGTGTAGATGGTGAGTTAATGACCCAGCAAATTAATTGCTTCGTGAGGCTGCATTAATATTAGATGTTTTCTTACCCCATTTCATATAATATACAAACTCCCCACTCAGCATCTGCAACTAAAACGGGCAAAATTACAAAATTGTGCACATTCCCTCACTGAGCATGCTGCTCTGACATTATGGGACAAGTACTCAGTTACTATTTTTAGTGCTGTACTGAGGACATAAATTATATCAACAGCAACTGAAGTTGCTGGAAAACTTTTTGCCCAATGACTGAGAAGAGTAGTTAATAATGATGAAGCCAAGGGCTAATGAGAGGTCACTTTTTCAGATTAGGGGCTATGCTTTTCTTATAGAAAGCCACATTTTAGTTGATACCTACCTGGGATCTGGAGCAAAGAGTATTAAAAGCTCTGACTTAAATCCACATCAGCAAGAGGAGAACGCATTTGACTGAGAGGCCTTATCTACACAGAGTGTTGTTGGTTGTGTGACATTATTTTCTCAATACACATTTCTTATTCTTGCAGCTCTACCTTTGGGACCCCCTGATAACAAATCACTATGTCACTTAATTGTCTGAGACTTCTTCCTTTTTGCAGATTATTAAATGAGGTGGTTTAAACATTAAGTGCAGGATATCACTGATGGGCCTCTGTTAAGCTACTGCACTACTGGGAGAGATACCTAGAGATATAGATACATCTGTTTTCAAGAAAAGAACATTTCTAGGAGGAGTTAGATTTACTAGTGACTGGTGTGTAAGCTGGTGTGAGGTTTGATGGCAATTGAGGCTGATGTAAGCTGGTGCTGCTGTGGCCCTCGGTGTCAGCCACGCATTCCCCCTGGCACCACCACCGCTCTGTGTTTGTGCAGTGAGCTGATCCAGTAAACTCATCTAGCTGAAAAATTGGGGGGTTGGGGGTACTTTTGTATGGCTTCTCTTCAGCTGGGTCAGCTCTGGATTTCTGTATTATTTCATGAATACTAGTGCTGGCACTGAGGAGGAGATGGGAACATGCAGCCAGGGAGCCCACACTGTTTTAAGCTCCTGTGGCAGAGCACCTAGGTATCAAAGATAGAGGAAGTTTATTTCTAATCAACCAGTCTTACGTTTCAATCAAAGAGTTTAAATTTATACACATAAATAATTCATGCACTTATTATGTTACACATTCAGAATGCAGAACGCACATTAACTTGTCCTTGTCCCACTCTAACAGATCTGCAAGTGTGATCATCCCTGTCTTATTAGGGGAAAATGATACCAAAGGTGAGATCCTGGTGCATTAAAATTGACAGCAAAATTCTTACAGACCCCAGTGCAACTAGATTTTCACTTGAAATAACTGAGATTGCTAGCTGTTGCTTTTAAAGTAGTAGTGGCACTCTTTCCAGCTCCAGTGCAATGATTGTGTCACAGAAAGGATATTAAGGTAGTTATGTAGCAGAAATGAGTGAGTGTGGCATTGCCTCAGTGCTCCCAGGAATTAATAACCTCATGAGGATTTAAATGCAGCATACCTGCAATGCCATTTTTAGTCCACAGGGCAATGACACCTCTCATCTGAAAAACAGAGATCAGTGTGATCACTTATACTTTATGCTAACAAATATATCCTTGCTACTTACAGAAGGATAAAATCTAATAATAAGCTTGATTGTCTTCAATTTAAAAAAAAATAAAAATCTTTGGCTAGTTCCTGAAAGAATATTTTGTACAATATACATGAGTAAGGCTTTGGCTTGGGGGAAAGTGTTGTGCCTTTCCAGTTACTGCTCAGTTTTGTGCTGTTCTAATTCATTTTCTTTCTTTGATTTTTATCTTGGCAAGGTCTTGACTTGTTATTTTGCAGTTTCAGGAATCTCCATTTCCTTTTGATTGAAGATACAATTTAACATTATATGTAAAAATTGTATTGCAGCAAGTGTCACCTGAAATGTCTAAAGCAGACGCCAAATTTATATGAATAATGGGTAAATCTTTCAAGTCTTATAGAGTAGCCATGGTTGATCCATCTTCCCCCACTATAAAGCTCCCTGGTTGTATGGCTGTGCCTTCTTAAACTTCAGCCTCCACGTTGTTAGCGATCCACTCACAATACACACCACAAATCGCTTCGCCTGCATCCTTAAAAATAGCTGCCTGGGAGAGGGCATGGACCTGACACAATGTCCATGTGTTCCTGGCCAGGCTGCAGGTGGAGCTGGAAGCCCTGCCCAACACTGGGATTGTCTGGCACTTCCCCTTGCAGGGCTGTTGTCAATTGCTCGTAGCTTTGCCAAACTTAAGCTATTGGAGCTGAAATTTTCCATGTCGTGTGTCTGCCTGCAGCTGATTTCCTTTTCTTTGAAAGTTCAAATAAAAAGATTTGGCTCCCTCAAAAAATAAGACGGAGGAGAAGTAAATTGGTTTGGTCGTGTTATAAGCACTTGCAAGTAATTTGCTAAGAAACTTGCACACTTCCATACTTTGGAACAAGGATGTGAAATCTGGCAGGGGCTTAGCCTCGTGTAAGACAAATGCCTTTTGCTATCTCTACAAAAGTTGCATCAGATCCAGCCAAATTGGAATACTCCTAGAAGTATCCGTTTGCACATCTAAGGGTTTCAGAAAAACAAAGCTCTCATGGTTGCATAGGTGGGCTTTTGAAAGGAAAATACCATTTCCTAAGTAGTTTGCTGGATATTCTATATGAGGAATTTCCCAAAAGGCAACCCCATAAAGACATGTGTCCTGCCAGGAAAAAAAATGAATGCTCAGAAATGATGCAGTCAAGATTACAAGAAACCCCAAGTATACTTAAAGGGCACCTGATAAGATCAGTGAAAAAATACCCATTGCCGCTTGCCTCTGGAATGTCATGTAAATCTACCTGTACTTGCCTTTCACACTTTTAATTGAAAACATGAAGAGGTGGGGGAGCATTTGAGCAGATTAGCTAATTGATTGATTGATTATTTACAAGGAATCAAAATTAGAGGGACAATGATGTCTTTTTAGAGAGGCATCAAGGCAAATTATACAATTATCAGGTTACCCGTATGCACAGTTTGACATGCGCAACACCACTGCAACCATTTGTATGCAAATCATGCATCGGGGTTTTTCTTAACACATTTTAAGAGAATTTAACATACATACCTTTCTCAAAACCACAAAAGCAAAGCCATAGTACATTAAGAATGAAACATTTAACTCTGGCAGCAAGCGCTTGCCTCCCTCGTGGATGCCAGTAGAGGTTTCAGTGCAGTTTGACCATGGTTTTTCTGAATGCGCTGGGGCCAAATCCTTGTCCTGCTTGTTTCTGGGCCACATGAAGAATGTGTGTTAATGTGCACCATATTCTCAGCCATCTGCTGACCCCATCTGATTTGCTCTTGCCTGTGCCTGTGGGGCTGCTCTCTGGAGAGAGCCAGCAAAGGTCAGGAGGGCACCCAAGCCTTGTTGTAAGCTGCCGAGTGGCAGTACCATCTGTAAGATTTTTTTTCTCTGCTTCTGTTCCAGATCCACCTTATTTAGGGTGGTAGGCAAATATGTTGATATAATTAGTTTATCCTAAAAAAGCCAATCCCCACCCCCAACAGTCAGCAGTCCCATCCTGGCTGGAGCAGACCCATCAAAGGGAGGGACCTGCAAGTTCATAGAATCACAGAGTGGTTTGGGTTGGAAGGGACCTTGAAGATCATCTAGTTCCAACGCCCTGCCATGGGCAGGGACACCTTCCACTAGACCAGGTTGCTCAAAGCCCCATCCAACCAGGCCTTGAACACTGCCAGGGATGGGGCACCCACAACCTCCCTGGGCAACCTGTTCCAGTGTCTCACCACCCTCACGGTGAAGAACTTCTTCCTAATATCTAATCTAAATCTACCCTCTTTCAGTTTAAACATTACCCCTTGTCCTGTCCCTACACTCCCTTTTAAAGGCTCCCTCCCCATCTCTCCTGCAGGCCCCCTTTAAGTACTGGCAGGCTGCTATAAGGTCTCCCTGGAGCCTTCTCTTCTCCAGGCTCAACAACCCCAACTCTCTCAGCCTGTCTTCACAGGAGAGGTGCTCCAGCCCCCTCGATCATCTTTGTGGCCCTCCTCTGGACCTGCTCCAAGAGGTCCGTGTCCTTCTTATTTTGGGGCCCAGCGCCGACCACAGTACTCCAGGTGGGTCTCACCAGAGCAGAGTAGAGGGGGAGAATCACCTCCCTCAACCTGCCAGCCACGCTTCTTTTGATGCGGCCCAGGATGCAATTGGCTTTCTGGGCTGTGAGTGCACATTGCTGGCTCATAGTCAGTTTTTCACCCACTAATACCCCTCCAGTCCTTCTCCTCAGGGCTGCTCTCAATCCACTCATCGCCCAGCCTGTATTTGTGCTTGGGATTGCCCCGACCCACGAGCAGGACCTTGCACTGGGCCTTGTCGAACTTCATGATGAAGTTCATTCTGGTTGTGTTGTTTGCTGACAGCCTTCTAAGCCCATGGGAATAGGCTGGCCAGAAGTGATTTCTTGCAATGAATGGTGTGATTTGTGCCAAGTGTTATGAGACTTTTTTTTTTTTTTATAATGAATTTTTTAAATAAGTCCTGCAAGTATGATTGCCAGTACTTTTGTCTGGGAATGGGTAGCCCACCTTTTGGGTATTTTGAATTTTAAGCACCTTAGTAGCAAAGGCAAGTTCTCAAATGTTTCCCCTGGTAACATTCACTCTTGGATGACTGTTACAATCTTGGCAAGCAAAGACAAAGGATCAAGCACAGAATCTGGCCTCCTCTCCAAATTGCCTTGATTTCTTATCTCCAAAGCAGAATTATTTTGCACAGATCTTGCTGTTTCATGTGTTTCCCTTTGCTTTCACGGTACTATTTCAATTAATGCCATCCTGGGGACACATGAGCCTGGTGTAAAACATCATCACAATGTTTGAGAGTGGTTTTGAGAGTCTGTTCTGCACATATAAAAAACTGTGTCAATACATAGTCAGGCTTTTAAAAGTGGTGTTTATGGCACCATAATGACTCTGTATCTAGGTCTCGAATCAGAACAGGGTGTGGGCCCTTTACAATGTGAATACAATAACATGTATTAAATAACATTAAGAAGTTACTGCCAGTACACAGTAGCCAATTTTCCAATGTTAATACCTGAGAACAACAAATAGCAAGCGAGGTTGGCTGGGCTGGTGGCCTCGGGCCAGCTTTTCCCAAAGCAGGTCTCTGAAGTCAGCCTGGCTCAAGGTAAGCTTGCTGTTTGGAGGGGCTGAGCCTTTGCAGCACCCAGCACCCGTTTCCTCCCCCTCTAAAAGCAGGAACCCTGGCTGGGCTGTCTCTGCACAGCACCCAGGGGAGCCTGACCTGCTTCCCTACCGCTGCCTTTGGGTGGCTGGATGGGCAGACAGAGTTTAGAGACCCTGATGTGAAAGTGTTGATCTAGATCCCCAGGAAATCCTGTTTAACAACAACAGAAGTGCCTGGGGCAGGGGAAAAAAAATCTGTCTGCTCTAAGCTGTGGCCCTCTCATTTGCATGCAACATATGTCCTCTTCGTTTGCATGTCAAAATAACCCTGCCCCAATTGCCTCAAGCAAAAAGATTAGATCTGGGGAGGAGGCTTACACCAGGACAACTTTTAGCACAACAAGGAAATTCTAAAAGAGTAAAGATAATTAAAAACAAGAGACGAAAGCTAGCTCAGTCAGCTTGCTTGACATAGCCAAGTATCTCCCAATAATTCAAGAAACCTCTCAGTATCCAGAACTGTCCATCATCCACCCTGTTTTCCCCTGCCAGCACGATTTGGCATTTTAAAATTAAAATTGTTGTGCTTGTCCTGCTGACTCATATGTTGTGCATCTCTCTTCTGTCCAGATTTGGGATGAAATCTTGGCCCTATGCTATAAGCCTGTGTTATGCAGGAGGTCAGAGCAGTTAATCAAAATGGATCATTCTAGCTTTATAGCATAAAAGTCAGTTAAGTCATTGGCAAAATTCCTGCTGATGCCTATAAATGCAGAATTCGAACTATATAACCCCAAGACGTCCAAATGGCTGGCTGTATGATTCTCTCTCTGAGTCCAGCTCTTCTGTTTAGAAGTCCAGAGCCGCTCTGCTTGTTTACTTTCCTTTTTTCTGCATGCATGCCATGGATTTGAAGTGCTGAGCTTTTTTAATGACAAGAGCAAAGCCTTATTTCTTAGGAAGAAAATGTGGTTTATTATTTTTTTTTGAGTGAAAATGAATGACTTGAAAATACCCCTAATCCATTTGTTACCTTTTTTGCTGTGAATTTTCTTTTACCTTTGCAATAAAGGGAATTTATTTTTAATAGGATCGAGGGGAAAAATTCTAGGATCAGTTTGCACCATATTTCTGCCTACAGCTAAAATCTCAAATCTAAACCATAAACCCTTAAAAATAGTGAGGAGGAAAGGACCATTAATAACCCTAAAACTAGTTTTGAGACTCACCATAAGAACATTATCTGTAAAGGCAACATGTCAGTTACACTGACTTAGCAATAATAAGCAATAAAAATAAAACACACTGCAGGGCTGAAACAAGCGTGAAAGCCTGAAATGTGAATTTTGGGATGGTCTGTAGTGACATGGCTGTCCAGGGCACAAAAGGCTGCTGTGTTCAGGGTTTCTGCATGAAGATACACCTGCTGCTTAGCACCTCACCCCAGTACTTTGTTCGGAAGCTCTTGCTCCTGCTCTTCATTCGCCTCGCTAGAAAATGCAGTCGGGCTGCAGAGCTCATTGCAGCACTGAGGACATAGCTGTTGACAGATCTGTAAAACAAAGGGCGGTTTGCCATACGCAGGTAGCCTACCAGACCTTCGATTTCGATGAGTCCTAAATAAAATGAAAACTAGCCTTGGATCAAATGCCTAATTATCTTTGTGTCTTCTCTGTGGGCTGGGAACTCTCCATGGGACAGACGGAGAGAGAGAGCTCGAACAAGTTATGCAAACACTATTGTGTTAGACTTGTGTAAGGGCTAAATCATTTTAGCCTCTGGGCTAAATCGTTTGATTGGATGGAAACCATTTAAGATGAGACTATTTTTTTTTCTTGAAATAGTTTATTCCCTGACCACATTTAAGTAGCTAGAATGTTTTGCTTGGTGGAGTGTGTGACTGGGGGGAGTGGAGAGCAAGGGAAAGGGAATTGGAACTCGTTTTTGTGGCTATCCCAAAATAACCCAAATGAAGACAGCCCAACCTGAAATGTAAGAATTCCCTGAGGCTGCTTGGTCACAGGATATATTTCCACTTTGTATTAGAGCAATTCCCTGAACTGGAGAAGACAGAGGCAGTACTGGCTGACTTGTAGGTTTACTGCCCGGTTGTTTATTAGCAATCCTGCTGTGCAAAAGCATTGAAGAAATGGAAGTTATTCAGAGGCGACTCTGAGCCAGACTTGATTGTTAGCAGCTTTAGGGATTTGGCTATTAGCTGGTGCGTTCTGTGGTAATGGAATATTGTAAAAATGTTTATATAAAAAAGTGCAAATGTCAAGGCACTGTGTGTGTATGCGAATACCTCTTCATACAGTAATGGTTCTTAGAAGCAAAATTTACCAGAAGTGTAATAGGACAAAAAGTTGCTCTGGCAGATTTGCTTAGTTTTTAATTTACTTTGCTATAAAACAAGGTCCTTTACCCTACACTGCACATCAGGCCCAAATTACAGAGTTTGGAACCCCAGAACTGTCTGACCTGACTTCTGATTCTCAAGTCAATTCTTTTTATTATTGCCATGAGGTTTGCAGCGGGCTGCAGGATTGTGCCTTGAAAGTACATCAGTGCTTTTAGGGTGAACTGGTGGTTTAGGTCGATCAGTAGGAGATAAATTGGAGCTTTCAGCACCCACTAAAGAGATGGAGGTAATTTTTTTTCTCTTTTTCGTCAGCAATTTGCACAGCCATTTCCAGTAATGGGGATAGGACACATCACAGTTTGGGGGCCAAGGGTGACTTCAACAGCAGAGCATGAACATGGAACCCTTTATCTCCATCACACCAATCTCAGCTTCACCTGACTGCTCTGCTGCTCACGTCCCCCAAAAATGGCACCATTTTTGGACAGTCATAGGAGCATACGTTAATTAAAGCTATCATTACACAGTCAGCCAGTTGTATTCATCTCCAGCCTGTGCTTGGTAGGTTTCTGAATAAATGCCCGCTTGTGCTGTCAGGGTCACTGTTTCTGCCTGTTTCCAGGCTTTGATAGCTGTGGTTGCGTCAGCTTGCACTCTGAAGGTTATCTACTCAACCAGTAGGATTACAAGGGCAATATATTTCTTAATGAAAATGTTGATTCTGGAGTACAGTTATAGGGTCATTTACATTATTATGCACATAATCTCCACCATAATCTCTTTCAGAGCAGGGGTCTAGAATGACCTTTTAAGGTCCCTTTCTGTACTGCATTTCTATGATTCTATGAACTCCTTGCCGAAAACAAATAAATGTTATCAACATTCCTATAAATTATTCATTTTTTAAATCCACTGGTCATTATAAGATGATTGGCATAAGTAATAATCTGTGTTAGGGATGCGAAGGAAAGTGAAATGATAAAAAGCCTCCTTCACGTTCTGCTGCTGTTTGTCATCTTTTTGGAGAGCAAGAGGGGTCTGACAGACCTCCAGCTTTGCCCTCGGACCTGGGCTCCAGTCCCTGTACTTCCACTGCTTCTTTTGTGGTCTTGACAAGTCATTAGGGAAGACTGAAACACTGTTTTTGGAGCATCTTAACTGCACTTCAGCTGGCCGCCCTCCGGCTCCCATCCCCCAAACTGCCTGGACTCTCAGACTATATTAAGCAGAACTATCCATAGACATTCAGCCAATTGTATCCATCTCCAGCCTGTCCTGCTTCTGTTTGGCCCATAAATGGTTTTTAAATGCGCTTCTTAGCTATATGTTGATTTTTCTAGGTTTCTAAAGGACCTTTGCTTTGCATTTCTGGTTTCAAAATTGATCGTAAAAATTAGTTATTCTGTGCCCCCAAATCAGCTTTCTTCTTCCTCTGCTTACTGTCATCTTCCAGTGACAAAGAGGCAAGCTGAGCTGCTTTCACGTAAGCTGCCCCATGGCTCAAACACATCTAACCAGATACTCGAGGCTGCAGCTTCATTTTGCTGTGCTCAGGTCAGTGGAGTAACCACAAATACAGGGCTCCGTTACTCCCCGGCTAACCAAACTGCTGCGTGGGGACAACAGTAAAAGCAAAGAATAAGAAATAAAGCTGCTCATATTCATTTGGCTGCAATAAATGGGTTTAAACCATAATTCTTTGGTTTCCTCTGCAGACACTTTTGAACACTATCCTTATAGCTATTATTTTTGATCCCTGTGAACTCACAACGTGGGCCGGACGTTGGTGACCATGGTGGCATGGGTTACACAGCTCCTCGAAATGTTGATTTTGAATTCCACTTTAACTTAACCAAATGTTGCTGGTGGGCTCAGATACATACAATTAGCTCACTTAAAATGATGCCTCCGGTGTGCTAAGACACTTAAAATTAGGACCAGAAGTTAGGCAGTTAATCTGTAAAGCTCAATAAAGCCCCCTGTTTCATCCAAGGGTTGTCAGAAAATTCGTTCCACATCTGTACAGAAAAAAGCGAGGTGTAAACTGCCAAGAACCATTTTAATGATGGCTGGAGAAAAAAGCAGCCAGATGGCAGGCTCTGCTGTGGCTGCGGTTGGTATTTAACTGCTTTTTTATTGGAAAAATATGGGGTGAAAAATTGTGTGGGACTCATTAGGCAGCCTGCTGCGATTCTGATCAGCTTGCCAATCTGTTCAGTGTGGCAAAGATCCAAACAGCCATAAATTTTTAGCAGCGGCTTATAATCTATGACTTGGAGCTTGTTAAACCTTCTCTACTCCCCCCACTTTTGTACACTGCTTGGTTTGGGGTTTTTTTCCCTTTTTTATTTTTTTAATAAAAGCTTCAGGGCTCAAGCTGTGCTGAAAAAAAAAAGGGGGGGGGGGGGGCGGCGGATAAAGTCTCTCACAAAAAGCTCCAGTGAATAGCATGTCTCTTTGCTCCTTCTTAAAGTAAGGCTCCATAACACAAGTTTAATTTTCCTGATCCTGCATATTAACTAAAAAATCGGGTGTGCAGCAACATCTAAAGCAAGAGAGTGAGTGGTGTTATCTTTTCCTTGGCATAGAGGAGCAGTGGAAATCCTCCTCCTCCTCTTTTGTGATCTTCAGAGGGAGGAAGGTTGTCCAAGGAGAGGGTTGTTTTTGTGGGCAGGCAGCTCTGCAGTGTTTTACCTTTTCGCTGAAACAATCCCGAAGTGAAGAATATGCAAATTTCAGAATTTCATAGCTTGGAGCAAAGTGTTAGGATCACAGTGCGACTGGCGCTCAGGGGAGACGGTAAACTGCTGGCAGGGTTTTAATTTTCCGTCGTAGTGGTGTCTGAATTCTGAAGGATTCACAAAGGATCCTAAGAGGAAACTTAAAGCTTCCTTTTTCTTAATATTTGCATATTACAGAAATCAATTTCAGACAAAGGAAAAAGAGGTTTTAGAGGCTGCTGTGACATGTTTCCAAGTAACATACACAGAACTATTGATCTGACCACTTTTACGGAGATGGAAAATAAGCAACCAGCACTCCTTCATGGGAGTATAAATATTGGTTTTGAAAGATTTATGGAAACCAGCGGCCAGCAGCGGTATATATGGTCTCTTGTATATGTGCTGTTAAAAATACTAAAGTATTTCTCTGAAATTGCCCCAAGTAGTGAAGTAAAATTATAAGCTATGGAGTTTTGATGCTTAACTGAAGCATTACTATACTGTAATATTTTTATAATGGTAACACTGAACTCGCGCACGCATTTGTATCTGTGCATGCACACTGCATATGTGCTGTAAGCTCAAGGTTATTTCAAGGAAATGTTTTAAACAGAGCAGTGAGCCAGTTAAAAAAATGTGTAGGCAAATAGATCAGTGTGCACAATTGCTGTAGAGCTGTATGCAAGTTAGATTGCTGTCAAAAACGGCTAAATCAAAATCTTTCTTGGCCAAGGCAAAGGTGTTAACTTGACTCCTGCAGAAAGTGAGTGGGACTTCAGCTGATTAGCTTGGATTTTATGTGCAATTTTGAATATGCCAGGTATATTAAAAAGAGCATCTGCAGAACCCAAGTGTCAGTGATGTAGTTTTCTTTCTATTTGAACTAGCATTTCCAATAGTATGTCCTTTCTCATTATATTTTGGGACAACAGTGCAACAGAAATAGGTAAGAGTTAGCAGACCTCCTTGCAAATACCATTCATTTTGTTTTAATGCTGGCCAAGCCTTCTTTAGCTAATTATCTGCACCAAAATAAGAGCCCACATGGGTGGATGCTCTTCTGGTTATGTCCAAGCCTTCCCTCTGTACATGTACCTATTTCCCTCACCTTCTACTAAGCACTATAGCATTTCTAGCTACTAGCTGATTTCTTCTAGCTGTTATCTTTGTCTACAGCACACATGTAAATAGGGAAGATAAAAGGTTACTTCTTTCCTTTCACAGAATTTATTGTAAAGAACAGAAAAGAACAGTATGAAGAAGCCTAGGGAGGTTGTCTCGTATTTGCTATAAATATAATACAATCAGGAAGCCTTTATGTTTTGAAAAGAGGATAAATGAGCAAATAGTGGTAACAAAATCCAAGGGTGCAGTGGTCTACTTGAAGTCTTCCTCCCCTTTTTTGTTCTGCCAGTGGGAATATTTGTATGTTACTGTTCAAAGAAAAACTGCATGTTTTCTTCCTAATGTAATAATTTATGATATATATGAAGGAACTTTTTATTCACATTGACTTGTCTGTGTTTAGAGAAAGTTGGGTTTTTCCTTCTCCTAGTGCAGGACTTAGGGGTTTCGGGCTGGGGCTGGTTGTGGGTTTTTTTGGACATTTCTGCCACTTGGAGTGGGTTTTCTTTAAACAAAAAGTTGAATCACGCCTCTGTCTTCCCAGCTGGCCTCAGACTTTGCAAAAACAGCCAATTTTTCTTCACTTCCAGGAAACCAGTTGATTCCTTCCCCTCCCCACCTCGAAATATATACATTCATAACACAGCTCCTCCCCATGAAAAAGCTCCTCTTGCCCTCCAGCATACGGCATTTCCTCGAAGGTGTTGAGAAGACTGTACTCCCCATTGCTACCTTCTTTCTTGTGTCTCTTTTCTGCCTGTCTGTGGGGTGCGTAGCCATGAAAACAGCCTTATCACAGCCTGTCTAGCAATAAGATCCATGAATACTTTGGCTGTTCCCCAGGATGGTGTGAGCACGGCATGCCTGTCACTCACAGCAGAGCTGGGAGGAGAACGGCAGGGTGGCAGCCGAGTCGCTGAATTTTATTTGATGTGGGAGGAGGAGGCTGAAGAGGAACTACTGTAGTGTCACTGAATCTTATAATTTTACTGCAAAATGTTTCCTTAAAGGTGCAGCTCCTGGAATTCTGCAATGAGATAAGAAATTTTGACTTTCATGTGAAAGAAAAATTAACCCATGCAGTCACTAAGGAGACTTGGCAATAAGAGTCATCCCAGTGCAAAGTCAGGAAGCAAATTAAAGGAATGCACACTGTATTTATTTAATTAGATTTTCACCTTAACAGTTTGAAGCCGATTTTCTGATTTGGTGGGGAGAGAGGGAGGAAGACAAATGGGCAAAGATTGATTTGGGTTTTCTACCTTTTGGCGGTTCATTGGAAACAAGAATTGCCAACACGTAAGACTCCCGTAGTTTCCGCTGGGAAAAGCTTTTTCTCCTTGTTTTGAAAAAGTAAAAAAATGGGATGGGATAGGATCTTCCCAGACACCACTAATGTTGCCTGTCTCCAGAGGCTTCTAGAAAAGGCCAGCTGTGATTTGGTGAGGTAAATGCTACATGTGGGGCAGATTAAGCCTCTTCCTCTCTTGATCACCAAGTAAGCATCAAATAAGACATAAAGGCTGAACTCAATTCGGATCAGTAACCTGGAAGGGAAGGACCAAGTCCACTGCTAGTTCTCCAAACAGTGATTTTTCTTACTGCACTGTATAAAGCAGAGCATCCTCCTAGCCAGCCTCTTCAGCGCAGGATGGTGTCCGGAAGGTGATGCCCCCCAGAGCTGTGCCCGTTGCTGCGATCAGGGTGGTGGGCTGCCGAGCCCCGTTTTGGGAAGGGGAGCCCGTGCCAGCTCAGAATGGGTCCCAGCTTGGCACAGCCATGCTCTGGTCCAGGTGCTCACCAGGATCATCTGCTGCTGCATGGGCTGTGGGTGAGCAGGGCTGCTCTCAAGCAGCATCTCCAGGACTAAGTCTTTGGGTTAGCAGATGGACAGGGAAGATTTGTCTGTAGTTGCTATTATTTAAAGTGCAATGTGGATACCAGCTGGCTGTATTTAGTTGGTATCATTTTCTTCTATGCATCATCAATGTACAGAAAATGTTTGCCTTATTTTAAATGCCTTGTTTCTATACACAGCAGCTTTGTGGGGGTTACAGTGCCCTCACCAATGCTGGGGTCGGCAGCCCCCTTCCCCGTACCACCTGCATGAACAGACTGCTGTAACAGCCTCACTTTATAAGATGCTCTTTTAAATAAATAAAGACAACTCCCAGCTGATACTCGCCCTTTACTTGCTAATAACACTCAAGTCCTTTTGGCTCTCCAAAACATCCCTTAAGAGAGGGGATTCTGCATTAAGCAACTTGTTCTGTCAGGAGCGATTCGCTCTGCGACAGGTCTGGCCCGCGGAAGAGACGGTCGTTGTCTGTGCAGCCTCTGCCTGGGGAGGAGGAGACACGATAAATGAAACAGATTAGTCATCTACAGGAGGACTTGATCGTCTGTCTTCCCAGATCTCTAAGCTTCCAATGGAAGATCTAATTTTTCAATAAAGATAATTCAATTAGGCGGTTTTAATTAGGGAGTTGAAGCTGATTCCCCCACCCTACATTCCTGTAGCTGTCAGTGGCTGCACAGAAGCATCCATGCCCCTCCATCCCCGCTTCTTTTATTTATTTATTTATTTTTAATTCCTAATCATCCTGCTGGAAGAAAGCAGGGAAGGGGGAAAGATGATGAAGGGAGAACAGGGACATAAAAAAAAAAAAAAAAAACCAAACCAAAAAAACACAGCATGTTGTGTCATTAAAAAGTGCCTTGTATTACCCGGGAGCTTCTCCATCTGCTTTCGGTGGGCATCCCAGGAGGACTTGGCGATTATGAAGGAATTCTCGGAGGCCATTACTGGGAAGAGGAAAAAAGGCTTGCTGCAGACAGCTTAATGGACTAATTTGTAACTGTGAGAGCAGGAGAAATGAGTTGTTGGCCACGTTTTAATTTGACAGCAAGTGGCAGAACGAATGCGAAATGTGATGAGTGAGCAGGCGCGTTCATCTTCGCGGTGCACTTTGCAAGGGCCTCTTGGCTTTCCCGTGGGGGCTGTCACTATTATTTTTTGCCTTCCCCACCAGAGCAAGGACGGTGGGGGCAAAGTGGTGGGGAGGTGCATGGGGTGAGGACATGTTGGAGGAGGGGAAGCGTGATCAAGCAAACAAGGCTCAGGATCCAATTTTATGCCAACACTTAGAAAGACAGGAGAGGACAGGCTAAAGAAATTAGCAGTGTGTCTTAACTCTTTGTGTGATGAATGGGAGGAAGGTGCCTTATGAAGAGCATTTTTTATGTACATAGTGACTTTGTTGTCATCTGATGTACGTGCAGCCCCACCTTTTGTGATCCACTTGACCACAGGTTGTGGGTGATAGATCACCAGCCAAAGCAAAATCTGGCAGTCTTTCCAGGAGAAACTGGAGTTCCTAAATAGGCTAATAAAGCTGATGTGCAGTTGTTGACCCTTATCCAAAACTTGGGTCCTCGCTACAGCCACTCAGAGGCTGTTGCCCTCCAGTGCCAGTGCTTCTACAGACATGCTGCATCCCAGAGACCTCCGCCACTCCGATGCTGCCCAGTCCTACCCGTGCTCATTGGGTCATGACATTAGTTCAGGTGGTATCCCACATGGAGCCAGGCAAGTGTAGAAATTGCCACCTCCGTTTGCTGCCCCCGTATTTAAACCCTGATAGCGATGTGATGGGGGGCTTCAGCACCCGGCAGCCTCCCGTTGCCCTCAGGTGCCTCTGGGCACATCTCTCACCCTTTGGACTGAGGCTCCTGCCAGGGCTGAAGGGCAGCACATTGCCTTCCCTGCATCAGGAGGGCTCTGTTCCACACGGACATTTTGTCAGATTGGTTGTTCTTTAGCTTGTGGTATTTAAAAATTGATGCTTCCCCACCCAGAGGCTGTAATAGAGCAGCTTGTATGAACTGAAAGATAGATAAATAAGTGTGGTACTGTAGATGCTACCTTCTTGGCAACCAGCGTTTACCATAGTTCCCCATCAAACACTGTATTTTTTTCCATTATGTGCTCTTTACTGGAGCTTACATAAGGAGAAGAAAATCCAGTTGGCTGTTGTGTTTTCCAGTGGGTTCTCTTCAGTGGCCTGTTGTTAAGTTGTATGATTAAAAGGAGAAAAGACTAATTCTGCCAGAAAACACACATGGATTGGTAATAGAATAAATTGATATATATGAGCTGAGATGATTATTTATGGCTCTCTTCCCAGGCTGCAGTACTGAGGTATGATCATGCCATAAATTGCATGACAGTTTCTTGCAAGACAGCAGACCAGATATCATCTCACACCCATGATTGGTTATAGAGGTGGTCTCAGGGAGTCTGTATAAAAACCAGACAAAATTCCAGTTCCCTCACTTGGACTGCTGTTTCTCGCATCTACATGCTGTATCGAGGGCTTCTGTATGGGGTGGAGGATCCACTGCATGGCCCCTCTGTGTCGTGTTCTGGCAGAGGGGCCAGGGCCTGTGAAACATAATAGCTACAGTTCAGAGGAGCCATAAGCATTCCACATAGGTTTTAGGAAGCATCTAGAAGGAAAATGTTCTGTTTCCTGGATTATAGGAATAGCAGATGAGGAGGAAGAAGGTAGAAGGACCTTTCCTGTTTTCTGCAAGTACGTTATCAAGGAAGAGAACGTGAGGTATGAAGAGGTGCATGTAGGCAGTGGTTTCGCTGTGCAAACACTTGAGTGTTTTGGTCTGTCAAGAGGTGGCTTGTCTTCTTGGAGAGCGTTGGCTAGAGCAAACTGCTGTCAGCAGTGTGTCTCCCAACACTGTGCCTGACAAGGGATCCTGCTGGATCCCAGCTCCAAGCATTGCAGGGTCAGGCTGGGGACAGCTGCCCATCGTTACTTCAGTCTGGGGAAGGGTATGCTGAGCCTAGTCCGGACCTGACACGTCAGCAGTAAGAGTCCCACCGGCTTCAGTAGGTTTTCCTTCAAATTTTTATTAGATCTAAAGATTTCGGTGAAAAGCAGCATGGATAGGGCACTGAACTGGGATTTTTGTGCTGTTGACTTGCATGGGAATCCTTGTGCAAGCTTCTCTTCATTTTTTTGCTAGTCTTCATTCTTAGATTTGTTCGGGTTTTGTCGTTTTGAAACCCACACTGTGCTACTTGCAGGAGGGGAGAATGGGGAACAACGTTCCCACATGTCTTGTTAGCGTTAGTGTTCCTGGTTATCTCGTTCAGGCACTGCCATATTATTATCAGCAAGTGGCCTGAGCACAGGAAGGAGGAAGAAGAGCTCTGAGTTCCCATCTCCTTTCCTCCTGTTGACTCCCTCTGTAGCTTCAGACAAATGAATCATGTGCCCTTCTTATCTTTCTCATCAGTAAAATAGGACTGAGATATAGCTTGAATGAGTGTTATGCAGTAAGTGGCAAGTAACATCCTTTCAAAATACAAAGTACTGCACTTACGCTGCCTATGATGAGCACAGAGCTTTCATTCGAGTACAGGCATCACATGCAGGCTCTGCCATCCCCAGTGCGTAGTGGGGCTGCATTCATCCCCCAAGCTGTGCTGTATGGGCTCTGGGTATTGCAGATGGGCAACGGCTGGTAGCTGAGAGATGCTACTTTGAGAAATTTTATCAACGTACTGAAATAAGATACTTTCACTGAAGTATGTGTAGCTATAATATGTGTTTAGTGTACATACTTCCCAAATTAGGTAGGTATATATGAGCACGCACATGCCCAGCGTGAACTCTGATTTCATGGGTGCTGATTTTGTACTGATGTAGCTCTATGAGACTTGAAGAGGAAGTTGAAGTTGAATTTCATTGTGATAGTTGTATATAATTTCTGAAAGTGAATATCCAGCAATTAACTCATGAGCATGTAACTGGGGCTAATATTTCTTTTCTTTTTCCTTTTAACAAAAATACAAGATACACTGAAACTCTTCTCCTTATGGCTTTCTCTTTCCCCTTTGATCTTTCTCACTGTAATTAAAATTCTTTGAAAAAGCTTTCTGCTTTTTTTTTTTTTTAAATGTAAAATATTGCATGTGACTTTAGAAATGTATACCTACTGGACTGGACAGTTTTTCTGTTTGTTAGCTTCTTTTTTTTTTTAAGAACATGTGCAGATGATACGTACAGTCCTCATGTATAGAAATCTTATCAACAGGTTTAATAGTATTGGTTTGTCCTGCAAGATACAAACATTTGTCATCCTCCAGTCTGGGCATCTGCTTTGAGAGACACTTGAGTGAATTTGACACTACCTGAGTTGGATTACAAGAATGTATTTTTATTACTGCTGATGGCGGGTACACAACATCCAACTCCCCTTGATTTTCTAAACATTTCTTTAAAGATAGATTAACCTTGCTTGAAATCTTCACGTTATTCACCTTAATCATAAGTAGCACTAGGCTTTTAAAACTGGATGGGAGAAGACCCAGGAAGACAGAAGCATATGCTTGGTCGTGGCATGGAGAGAGGATGACAAAGAGCAGGGGGAGAATTTTCCCAATCAGAACAAAATGTTGGCCTTGTGCCTCCTTAACTCATTAAGCCTCGGCTCTTGCTTTGGTGTTTTGATAGAGGGTGACAGGCAAAGGACCATTGCAGTGCTTATTTTCATCTCACCTACTTGCCCGTTTCATCTCTATCTCTGAACACTGATCTCCAGAAGAGAAAGCATTGGGATTTCTCCAAGCTGTCACCCAGCCTCAGGATGTGATCAGTCTAGGGCGGCAAGGAAACTAAATATAAGGAAGACAGAGTGTGTATGGCCGTATTTATCAAGAAGACGAAGTGAATGAAATCCATGCTGCCTCCAGGACTTCTTTTCACACCTCAACCTGTCCCTTTTGAATCTAGAAACACAGCCCTCTGGTTTCAATCCTGAACGCACAGACATATGAATGGAAACTGAAATTCCTAGATAGCAGCAGGCAAGCCCGTTCATTTACCCAAGCAAGATGTGATCTTACATGGGGGAGTCCCACTCACTCTGGGCTGTGAAGGCCACTGTGAGCAGGTTTGCCGGGCTGGAGAGTTGGGATTAGGGAATCTTCAGGCTGTTTCATTTCCAGGTAAAATCTTTCTTTTAAGGCTCATGGAGACTTTTGGGGGTCTTGTGTCCTGAGTCTGTGGTACCTCAAAAAGCAGAGCCAGAGTTCGGTGGTTGTCTAAATTCCTGCCTTAATGCAGCTTCCCTTCTCGAGACAGCAAGGCTCCTGCTGTTGCCACTGCCGCTCGCTCCCCCTTTTACCTTCCAGCTCACTGCGTCTGTTCCTGGAGGCCCCGGGAGGCTTTAACAACCACTAGATTGTTAGTGACAGTCAGACACTTTAACACTTAAAGTAGAAGGTTTGATTTAATCGCAAGGCTGTCATTTATTATTTGTCTGCTGTGTTCCGCTGGGGCGCCCGCTGATCAACTGCCTGCTCCCAGGAGGGCTTTTTTTTTTTTTTTTGTTATGTCTAAATCCTCAATACAAATTGCAGCGCTCCTAGATCTCCCAGCGGGACCCATTACCGCCTGTGGGGCATTAAGGATCATTAATAGTGCTGTCAGCAAGCTAGCCAGTTGGTTAGCTTCTCATAAATAGGAAATTAATCCATCTACTTCATTAATAATGCCGAGTGTAGCTATTTTGTTGCACTTGATGTAAGGGGCCTTGTGTTTGTCTGTAATGCGATAAGACAGGACTCCAAATTAGCATTGAATGTCTGATACAAGAGTGCAGACTCAATTACTTAGTGGAAAGGTTTTTGTTTTGGTTGGGGTTTTTTGTTGTTTTTTTCCCCAAACGTCTTTAACGTTCTTGAGCAGCAAGAAAAAAAACAACACTGATTTGCTTCATTATTTGTATTTTGCAGGTTCTGTTTCCAACGCTTGCTTCTGCTTTTGAAGAATAAATTGTTGGGGAGGGAGACCAGTGAGTCAGAAATGGGGACCACACCTGGCAGGAAAAGCAAGATGCGTTAATTAGAGACAGGGCGAACTAGCTGTGCTCATCTTGCCTTCTGTGCTGAGGGTTTGGGGGGGGATGTTTTGCTTTTTACTTGCATCTATAGTTAAGGAATCATTACAACACTGACGGGTGTTATATTTCACTTTGGAGGAGGAGGAGCAGTAATAGTATAGGTTAAAGAAGAAAATGAGCCATGATAAGAGTCGTCTAGCTTTTTATGAGAAAATCATTTGCCTACCCAGCAAATGCAGAGTCCCTGATGGGTGGTATTGGAACCACTCAAAGGATATGAAGAATTCTGAGTACATTTATCTATTGCATTTCTAATTAGTTTTACTCAATAATATCTACGCACCAGAAACAAAATAGAGAGTTACATGGCAATTATCCATAAAATTACTTCATCCTATGCTTCGGTGCTGTTCGGATCTTCCTGTGTTTCCTTCCTTCCTATAACTTTCTCATCAGTGCGTGGGAAAATACAAGTAATTTTTCAGCCTTAATTATTAAAGAAAAGCTTTTTGAGAAAGGAATGGTTTCCCTCTTGCCCTTGAAATACTGTACATTTGCCTTTTTGTACTTCAGCCTTGTGAGTTTGTCTTCAGCCAAACAAACAAAAAATTCAGCTGGGATGACCAACTCTTGCTAGAGCTAGAGTTTGCAGTATGGGGAACCACTCAGCGTCCTGGGATTTTTATCCAAAGCTTTGGGGAAACTTTGCTGGCAGTCCCCTTTGTGATACTTGAAGAATTTGCTTTTACTGGCTTTCGAGCAATATGCTCTTAAGTAGCATGTAAAGGAGGGATTATAAACATATAACTATGTCTGGGGCTCCAAGGCACTGCCACAACATAAATAATAATCATTATAACTAATTACTATTTGGGCATTGGGGAGGGAGAGCACTTGTATTTATTTTTATAATGGGAGGCAAATAAATTTCTGAAATATCAAGAGGAGGGAGGAAAGAGCTTCTATAAAGTGATGAGATAAATAGATTTGGAAACATTCCAGTTCTCAGAAGCTAGTAGTCTGGAATGGATATTTTCTGTTGACAAACTCTTCAAACCATGTGAGCTGTGCTGTATTTATTTACATCATTCCTGCAAGTAGTAATGCATTTTCCAAAAGTGGTGTGTGACTGAAGAAGTACAGTGCAGCAGCAGGGATGATACCAATATTCAGAGGAGCTGCAGGAAAGGATTTGGGGAATTTCCATCCCAGGCAGTGGAGGTGGTTGCATTGTTTGTGTTTAGATGCATGTTGCTCTACAGTGCCATCTGGGAAATGGCCCTGAAGGGCAAAATATACAAAGAAACACAGGAGGCATAGACCCTGTCTCTAAAAATCTCACTACGGGTGCCCTCAAACTTTGCAAATATTCATTGTCCGAATTCCAGTGATGGTTTTGAATTTCACAATTGCCCTCTAGGATAAGCAAGAACAAAAGGATAAGGCCAAACAACTTTGAATGTAGAATTGCACTGGAGGGGGAAGGAGGGTTCAGTGTTGGAAATTCATATATGTGAATTGTGCAGATTGGCTCTGTTTCCAGAGTATTTTTTTTAACTTCTGCCTTCTCCTGGTTGGAACTGTTTTGCAGTGTATGGTGAGTAGCAATCACAGCAAACTGTCTGTCTCCATGTCCCCTCACCTATGTATTATTAGCAGCAGTGGTGCCGAGAATCCAGTGGCCGTAAAAAGCCCAGCTGCAGCCAAAATCCTAATGCACTGCCAATTCCCAGTGCATTAAGCTTTGAGGAGTCTGCTGTGTATTATCCCAGGCTCTGTCCAGTTTCTCTAGAGGTTTTCTGGTGCTAAAATCTTTGCAAGCATTTTTGTCAAATGCTTAATGCTTTAAAACTTAACCTCATTACACTCCAGTCTATTTCTGTATTGAAGGAGAAGGGAGCATGGGAAGGATCTTTTCCCTGAAAATAAAAAGTCCAGCCAACATAAGTTAGATGCTTTGGAGGTTCTTTTATTGTAAACTACAGGAAAGGACTTTGGCAATGTGTTGAAATTGTTAGATTAAAGCTTTCCCCTCCATCACCCCCCATTCTGCCATTAAAGACCAATGCTGCTGTAAACAATTTATGGCTTTCTTAAAGGAAGTCAGATAATCCTGGCTGATTTGTGGCCATTCCTTTATTGCCTTGCCAAACTCTGCTTTGTCATTTCTGGTTGGAGGAGAAAGCACACACAGCCACATATGTTCAAGTTTCTGACCTCATTTTGACTGTTATGAGAGAGTGAGCACATGTGTCTTTGGGAAAAAAAAAATAAAAGAAAAAATCCTGGAGTAAAAGAAGAATAATTTCCCCAGTAATTATGGTTTTTAAGAAATATGGGGTGTAAAATATACCATTAATGATTTTACAATCACTTGGCCAGTCAGGCAGGAGAGCTGGCTGACCCAACCTAGTAGAGAGCACCACTCCGCATTAGTGTCAAAATGGATGTTTAGTCGTGTGCAGCCATGGTGAAATTGGAAGTGGAAAGGAGCCAATGCCTCTTTCAGAGAGAGGGGAATAAAAAACCCTCTCTCTTGTTTTACAAATCTCTCCAGGGATGATGAAAATGGCTCTCTTCAGCATCCATCTCCTGCTTAGTTCTAGATCAACACATGTGGTAGGAAAATGTGTTCTGCATAGATACGTAATGGCTTCAGAGAAACTGTGAAAATAAAAGGGGCATGTTTCTGCCCTCTGCAGCCCTCCTCCTCCTAGCAGTTTGAGTAATCATGTTACTGATTAGTGACTATTTATTGTTATAGGCAGAGCTTGTAGTTGTGCATATAATGACAGTGACCTGGCACGTTTCATGATTAGATCTGGTTTGCAGTAGCGTATGTGCATTGCCCATGTCTGTTTGGTCTGGTGTGTAGATACAGCCTAGTTGGAGGTTAAACTGCTCAAGTTTTAGGATGGCATGGATGTGTAGAGAAAGACAGGGATTTAAAACAAATAAAAATGAAAGGCCAAACACCATCATAGATACAATTTTATCAGCAAGAAATCCTGTCATAGGTTCAACTTGTTCGGTTTTTAGGAAACTAGTATTCTCTGGTCAGCAGAAGCTGGGTCTCCATCTTCAGCAAAAGCTTTCTTGGTAGACCCTTTGCAGCATACACAAGGTCTAAGCTGCAGGTATTCATAGAAATTAGAGTTGGAGAACATGTGTTAGGTCACATCATCCATCCTGCTGACAAGATAGTATTTTCTATTTAAATATATTTTCCATTTCTTGTCCAATTCAGCCTTAAGTGTACCAAATGACAGCTTCTTCAGCCCCTCTTAGGAAATTGTTCCAGAGCCTAATAGCTCTCACGGTCAAACAGACAGCTCTTTTGCATGCAGAGCCTGGTTCTCACTTAAACTAAAGGTCATTCATACCTCCTGTGGCCCTGTGAGATAAGATATAACAGAAGCTGTATTTGTAATCATGTTACATTCTCCTGTGCAGCCAGAATAGCATTGGGTGTCCTGAACATAAATACGGACAAGTCCAACACAGCCTAAACTGTCCTGTTCTTCCTTTCGTCTTGTCTTACGCCCATCATCTGTGCACTTCAAATAAACATCCCACCTTAGTTGTCACTCCACCAAACTGTACTTAGAGCCACGGGATAGAGAGAGGGATTTATGACTGTAGAGTACATCATCATCTGTGGGGATGGTTTTGCTTCTGCTGGAAGCAGTGGAAGCATGACAGTATTCAGCAGTTGAAGATTTTTAAAGCATAGATCTTCTTCCAACCTGCAATTGCAAAGTGTTTCTTAGGTATTAATAATGTAGTAAATCTCATATCTCTGATGTGACCTATATGAGCATTGCCATGAAACAGATGATGCAAGTGAGGTAGAGAGATTGATTTTCAAGAACTCTCCTCTGAAATACCCATTGCAAAAGTTGTTGAGCGCTCAATACTGCTGTGACCATAGGAGGCTTTGCAAATGCTCAGCTTCTCTGAAAGCTGGGCCAGAGAGGTTTCAGGAAGCATATCCAGAAATTCAGGGACACAGAATAATTTTGCCTTTTTTTTTTCTTAGAAGTTGTGATTCTGAGATTTGTGTCCAGAGCCATTGTCGTGGTTAACCCCAGCCGGCAGCTAAGCCCCACACAGCCACTCGCTCACTCCCCCCATGGCAGGATGGGGGAGAGAATTGGAAGGGTAAAAGTGAGAAAACTCGTGGGTTGAGATAAAGACAGTTTAATAGGTAAAGCAAAAGCTATGCAAGCAAGCAAAGCAAAACAAGGAATTCATTCCCCACTTCCCGTGGGCAGGCAGGTGTTCAGCCATCTCCAGGAAAGCAGGGCTCCATCACACGTAACGGTGACTTGGGAAGAGACAAACGCCATCACTCCAAACGTCCCCCCTTCCTTCTTCCCCCAGCTTTATATGCTGAACATGACGTCGTATGGTCTGGAATATCCCTCGGGTCAGTTGGGGTCAGCTGTCCCGGCTGTGTCCCCTCCCAACTTCTTGTGCCCCCCCAGCCTACTCACTGGTGGGGTGGGGTGAGAAGCAGAAGAGGCTTTGGCTCTGTGTGAGCACTGCTCAGCAATAGCGAAAACATCCCTGAATTATCAACACTGTTTTCAGCACAAATCCAAAACATAGTCCCATACTGGCTACTATGAAGAAAATTAACTTTATCCCAGCCAAAACCAGCACAGCCACATGGCAAGTCTTCGATGAAACCAGACTTTCCACTTCCAAGAATCTGCATTCTTGGAACTTTCTAAAAAGCAAGAATATTGAGTCTTGTACCATAATGGTACATTCCTTCAGGAAAAGGAAGGGAATTCCCTGTCTCGCAATTCTGAATCTGGAGGTATCTTAAAAAGCTGGTAGTAAGGAGATTCTGATCTATATTGTTCAGAAATGGCTGCAATGGAGGCGGCCTGCACTGGTTTTAGTGCCACTGTGCTGCTACATACTGTTTACATACCAGCTTCATTTTTCTTTCTTTCTCTTTCCTTCTGTCCAGCCCAACAGTGCATGAAACAGCAGACTAGACTGGAGGTAACTCGGTTGTAAAACATCATTTCACAAACTGTTAAAAGCTCTCCTGAATGGAGCATCATCCATGTTTGTGCTGGGGTTGAGATGATTATGTTATGAAATGGCATTCGATGCAGAACAGTGTTGCCACAGCAATAATTTCCAACATCCAACTCTAACAATAAGTCATCCCCAGATCCTTACCACAGAGGGCTGGGCTCTTTGTTTACAGTCAAAATGAGAATTGTGAGACTCAAACCCCACTTGGCTTAAGCAAGAGCTGTGGCATCTCACTAGTTGTTGTGTTAATAAGGAAACTAGTAAGAACCTACATGGCTGAGTCACGTCTCCAGCATGCCACGACCACTCTCCTGAAAGACATTGTCTGAGCGCGGCTTCTTGTCGGACAGTGTCAGCGGTTCTCAGCAGTCAGCCAGAAGGGGATCTGCCCCTGGGAAAGCAAGACCTGGGGAGGGAGAGCTGTGCTGAGCTCTGCCATACTACAGCACTCACTATGAACACCTCAAATCGTTTCTGTGAATGCACACTTAGAGGTGGCTCCTTTTTCCAATTTCACCGTCAAATTGGAGTTGCATAAGCCTGGGGTGATACAGCTGTAGTAATGCCTCCATTTTTTCAGAAAGTCATTGGTACATGAACTAATCCTTTCAAAACACATGTAACATCTGTGGGTCCTTACTACTTTCCTTGCTAATGCAATGCTGGTGAATAAGGAGGAATTGTTACGATGCACTCTGCCAGGTGAAGAATGCAGCCATTCATGAAGTGAGGCTTGGACCTTAGGATTCCCTGGTTCCAGGTTCTGTGGTCAGCCTCCTTGACATCACCTGTACTCCCATGAGACAACTTTCCCCTATGGCAAAAGAATTTTCTTTTCTTTTTGAGAAGTATTGCATAATAAAGGGATGACGTTGTTATAAATTATTAGTAATAAACATGTCACCCCTTGAAGTATATATACTTTATTAGCCTCTTCCTAGCACGGCCTATTTTTCAGCTAGTTATAATTTCTCCCACTTATTCTTTCCTTCATAAATTTTAGAAGACTTAATACGAGCATGCCCACAATAGTGAAAATAGCCATTGAAGATATGGGTGTACCTTTTTTCAGCCCTTTTTTGAAAAATGCTTTATTTTGTGTTTAGAACAAGTGATTTTTTTATTGTTAGCAAGGAAGACTTTTTTGGTTTTAAAGTCATAATCAATAGCGATTGCAGAAGAGCCCAGCGGACTCTGGATTTGTAATGCCAGGGAAGCCTAGATAGGCTTTTGAGATATGATTCATTGATATCTGATGATGGTTTAACTTAAATGATAAGGGGATTTTCTCTATCACACTGTGTCTTGGTGATAATGTTCCACTTCTTCACTGGCTTGTATCTGCCAATTTCCACTACTCACAGGAAAGAGAAAGAGACATAGTAAATGAAACACCAACAAATAGGCTTTTTTCAAGAATTTCTGTCGACTGCCAGCTTCAGCAGTGGTCATGAGATCTCTTTAAACTGTGCAGTCTCAAGCAGGAGCACATAGAAATAAGCGTTTGGCGCCTTCACCAACCTCTTGGAGCAAAGCTGTCGTTGCACCACTGCTTGCTTGCTCTCTACTGGTGTCTGTATCCAGCGGTTGTTACTGAACCCATTTCCCCTCATTTTGGTTTGAAATCGTTGAACAATCCCAGACTGCCACTTCTTTATTGACACTCTGAATTCATCAAGCTCGTAAAATTCAACTGGATGTGAAATGCTGCAATTAGGCTTCGGTAATACATGTGGTTTTAACATGAAACCATCTCTGGTTTTAATCCTGTCCCTTCCTACTTTTCATATCACAGTGCTCCTAATCTTTGAATAAGTAGTTGGTTCCCTCTGCGTGGGGCAGGAGCCCTAGGTTCCCCTCCAGACCCAACCCGCGGCAGCTCGGTCAAGGCAAACCCCATCTGGCTAATTTATGAGCGGCACTAATGGGTCCTCAAGGGACCCCATCAGCGGTCTCATCCAGTACGTGATGGCCGCAACACAAACCTCCAGGGGAGACAGAGGCGGGTTCTAGGAAGAAGCTCAGGATGAGTGGAGGCACAGAGAACAGGAAAGCACGGGGCATCTCTGGGGGATGGAAAAATTATAACCCCCACAGCTACCGTTGTTCTGTCTCTCGTGAACTCCGAACAAATGTCCCTGCATTATCAGGTCAGAAATCTGCACAAATAAATTTGTGTGACATGTTTTTCCTCTCCCGTGTTTAATGTCTACCCAGTCAATAAATAATTATTAAGCAATGATATAAGAGCTGCACTCTCAGAAAATTCAAACTTTAGTTTCAGGAAAATGAATTCATCCAGGAAAAACACCTTTGTGCAATAAAGACTTGAGAAAGTAAAATGAGATTGTGGGCTTTCTTTCCCCAGGCTTGGATATTGCTTTATCAATACAGTTCTGTCAATAAGCTGTGAACAAACGCAGGCCTTGTCAGATTTACTAACTAATCACAGAAAAGTGTTGGCAGGGCTTAAAGGATTGAGTGACCAGACATAGTAACTCATTTTAAGTGTTCCTGCTTGCTGCATTTTTTTTCTTCTTTTTTTTTTCTTTTCCCGCTCCCTCCTCTTGCTCTTTTAAGTGGATAGGACAGCAAATATCTTCATCTGGCACCGTCTGTCACACAGAAAGCAAAGATGTGCAAATTGCACAAATTTTGCTTGTCTTCAGCCTAATTCTTGAGCCACAGCCACAAAAATATGTATGTGCATAAATAATGTCGCTCATTTAGTGCACCCAAATCTTTACAAGCAGATACGCATATTATGCTTGTGTGTACTGTCTGTGTAAGCACACTGTGCGGTAGATTTTTAATTGAAGGAGATCCACTGGCTCTGATGGCCCTACAGTGATTTCCACCCTCAGCTTTAGTGGAGCTGTTCATTTGGGCTCTTGATAACAGGTTTTCCTTTAACTGAAAAGATGAAACGGGTACATTAGAAATGCTTTTTTTCTCTTTTCTCTCCATAATTTCTGTCATGAATTCCTCTGTTTTCGCTGTTCGTTCCCTGCTGGCAGTTGCCATCTGTAGCAATTTTTCTTCTGCCAGAAGGATTGGCAAG
The DNA here is from genome assembly GCF_947461875.1 of Haliaeetus albicilla. Classification (NCBI taxonomy): domain Eukaryota; kingdom Metazoa; phylum Chordata; class Aves; order Accipitriformes; family Accipitridae; genus Haliaeetus; species Haliaeetus albicilla. The sequence continues at coordinate 36,151,812 of NC_091492.1, forward strand.
CAACTCCCTCCAGTGCCCACATCAGTGATGCCTGGGCGACAGCCCGGGTGCCAGCGAGCTGCACTACCTCCACCTCTCCCCCATCCTCCCCCACCCACACATTCATATGCACACAGGCTCAATATGTTGCTTTTTGAACAAAGCTTTGCTGCTGGTGGCCTGAGATATCTATAAGCCTGTCTTGGGAATCCTCAGGTCCAGCCGTGGCGTGCATCTCCTGCAGCCTGAGCCTGCCCCAAGGAGGTAGGGCTGCATTTGTCCTCCACCTATTTGCAAGCGTGGGAGGATTATACTTGAGTATCGCTTGCTTGAAAGACACTGCTTGGCTAAAGCAATACATAGCTACAGCTCAAATTTGCTTTCTGTTGGGAGATTCAGACCTAAAGTTATAGTTAATTAAGTCAATAGACCCTGTTAGAAATGCCACAAAGCCATGACCGTGTGAGGAGAATCCTCCTTCTGAAAAATGGATTTTTAGGTTCAAGGCATTAATCTTTGCAAGAGTGAGGTAAAGAAAGAAAGAAAACATGATTCACGTATGAACATTTTTTAGATCACAAATAAAAGACACTGTGTTGTCATGAGGGGGAGCAGATCCTCCATTTTCTGAAAAATGCAAAAAAAAGGTCTTCATTGCAAATTAAAAGTATTTCCATATGTGTGAAGGTTGTAATGTTTATTAACCTGCTGTTTTGCTGACGTGATTTGAAGGATGGAGCCGGTGTTCTTTGTTTAGAGGCAAACTTTAGATTATTTGTTGTAAAGGAATGGATACATCTGTGTACACGTATATGCACAAGATATATGATTGCGCGTAGACTTTTGCTTCATTTAAAGCACCCGTTCTGTATTCCTAATGTCTAAGACTCTGCATCATCTTGAAAGAAGTTCAAACAAAGACAACTCGTAACTCAGTGAAGCAGTGGCAGTGATCTAGCAGCTAGAAGAAGCGTTGGGGTTATCACAGCTGCCATAAATATTGCAGAGCCTGCGAGGAGCTTGGTGCGGTGGCTTGGCGTATGCAGGGGCAGGCAGGAGCTATCTCTCGTTGTATTTGTCTGTCTGACTTGGGGTGAGCAGGAGGGATATGAAACGTCCCGCTGCAAGGTATGGCCCTGCAGCTGGAGGCAGCGGAGGACCCTCGCGGTGCTCACCCCGGCTTTCCCCGCAGGTCGCGCCAGCAGAGGATTGCCGCCCCAATGCAGTTTTGGCGATGGGCAGTGGCGAGGGCTGGTTTTAATTTCTCCGCATGTAAGCGCAGGCGCATCTACCTTAGTGCAATGACAGTGAAAACAAAGTGGTCTGTTATTTCCGAAGTTGAAAGAGTAACATATGCAGGAAAGACTGGGGTCTCCGGTAAGCCAGGGCTTGTTATTTGTGGCTGTGGGTGAATTTGGCCTCGGCACAAGCGGTTGCAGATCTCGCAGGACCTGCGTGTGTCAGGCCTGGATGTGGTCCTCTGCGCTCAGTTAAGCCCTGCGCCTGTGCGTGACTTGAAGGGAGGATGCGGCATCGCTAACCCCATCTCTCCCTCCCTCAGCACTTTTCTTCCTCTCCAGAAACCCCCGAGCCCTGGCTCCGGCCATGTTTCACAGTCAGGCTTTTCCCCTCGTTTCCCTCATGGCAGCCCAGAAGGACCTGAACTCGGCTACCTAACAGCACCTAATGGAGAGAGCGTGGCTCGTATTTCACCCGGCAGTCAGAGCTGAGTCTCTGCTGGCGCGAGAGCGGTTTCGGTGGCTCGGGCTCTGGTGGAAAGACTAAGAGCCTCTCTCTCCCCCAGCTGTCAAGGAAACTTGAGGAGGCATTCAAATGAGAGACACATGGATGTTTATAATTCACAGTTTTGCCATTGTTGTCACCAGAGATTTGTTCTTCCTGCTTGGTGAGGGGAAAAAAGGAAGGATAAAATTGGTACCATAACATGGCCAGACATAACTTGTTTGAAAGATGGGCCTCCAATTATTTACTTAAGGAAATAGTGGGAGATTTATTAATAACCTCTGGCGACTTAAATAGCTCTAGTGATTTCCATGTGTGACCTGAGGCCTCAGCCTTCCTGGCTGATTAGACACGAAACTCAACTAAAGAGCTGACCTGGTTGGTTTCAAGTGCTCTGCTGGTTAACTCCCAGATGTGAAGCCGAGGAAAAACAACGTCTGTCAGAGCCATTACGGAGCGCTCCGCTACAACAGATTTAATCTTGCCCCTGATTTCAGAGGAAACAGTGCAGTAGGAGGGCTGAAGCTGTAATGAACTCTTAACACAAAAAACTATTCTCTTCCATGCATCTGAGAGTGAGCAAAAGTCCTCATCTATCACTGCCTGCGCCGGCAAGTCTCTGCTGCTGTTTGTGGATATGTCACTTTTTTCTTCTTGACAAAAAAAAAGACTTTTTTAAAAAATAAAACCCAGAATACTGTATTTTTTTCTGGCCACGTGTATCAGTATTTCCTGGGGCTGGTATCCATATTGCTGCTGGATGGTTTTGCCAGATGTTGTCTCTATAAGATAGCTGGTGACCCTGAAATATCTCTTAGGCTTTACGTCACCACAACAGGATCTGCTCATTCTCTTTGTTTCCCTCCTAATAGAAGCTGCCATAGGTTGGAAACAAAACCTTTCCTAAAAAAATCACGAGAGAACCCTCTTCCTTCCTTCCTATCACCTCCAAACAAATAGGAGAAAGGTATGCCGTGAGGGGATAAGAAAAAGGAGTACACCGGAGGGAAAAGTTTGGAAGTGGGGACCACTGCCACTGCTTGGATTTTGCTGGGGTCACCACGCTGATTTCAGATACTTCTTAGCTCAGGATGGGTAACTCATCACAGTTTCCCGTATGTTGCTGGCTGGCAGGGATGAGAAGAAATGTTAATGCCATCACTTACGGACTTTCCGTGGGACTAAAAGGCAAAAAGCAAATTAGGGAAAGACAACAGAAATTAAAAGGGCTAGAACTGCATTAGCATAGCATAGCTCTGATTGAAATTAAGGAGGTGTTCAGTTACCAAATGGTTGCTGGTATCTGACCTGAAAACAACTAAGTGTGATGCAACAAATTGAATAAAACAGCACTGAAAAATAATTTATATCTACTTAAGAATATGCTGATGGTGTGGAACTTGATGTTGTGTTAGCATTCATCTTGATGCCTGTCTTCAAAATGGCTTCAATACTCAGGTCCTGCGCATGTCTTTTCTTTTAATTTTGCAAAATTTATGACTAATAGAAACTGAAAGAAACAAATGTTTGTGTTGTCTATAGGTGGTAGCTTTAGAAAGGAAAAAAGAGGCTTGTATACTTTTGTGTGATTTATAAAGAAAGCTAAAGACAAACTGGGGAAGTTAGGGGGTTGGTTTGTTCTGTAAATCTTGGTCATTTTCTGCTAGACATCTAGTCCAGCATGCACTGTCCAGCAGACTTTTAAGGACTTACGGAATCCGTGAAATTACACATCCATGAAGGATCATCAGATGGAAAACTTGAAAGAAGAAAATATTTTTACTCAAGCTGTTTAGGCTTTCTACTGCTGAAGTTTCTTGTGTTAGAAATACAATGGATAAAATCTCAGTAGGTATGTACACATATAGTTAAAAATATTTGGGAAGGTCTTTGTACAGCACAAGGTAACAAAAAAAGCACAAACGAACATTTATTTTAAAAAAGTCTTTTCTGAGATTTACTTATACAAGTGCTAAGGAGTAAAAAAAAATCCTGACCTAGGCATTGTTTTTATTCACAGTTGTACTAGTCAGTAACTAAGGACATGATTTAAATCATTGAGCTTAAACTATGCAAAACTCAGCATGGACATTCTTCTTTCTTTTTAAACCAGGATTAAATAGATTTATCTTGATCTTAATTTAAATTTGACTAGGCTTAAATCAAATTGAATTTGAAACAACTGATGTAAGTTTTGCCACACGTTAGCAAAATTGTTTTTTAAACCAGTGGAAATTTGTGGATAGACAGGATGTTACTGTGAATTAGGGTATTTAATTAATTAGATGTCTCTGGCTAATGGTTAACCAAGGATTTTGGTTCATGACGTTTTCGTTATGTCTTGCGACAAACTCATACAGGTTAATTCCAAATCTGTGTCATGCTCTATAATTGAGATACGAGACTAAAGAATGCAATGAAGAACTTGTGCTATTTTGGGTCTCACAGAATATGAAATTTAAGCTACATCTGGGTGCTTGCAATTTGGGACTCAGTTGTGTCTAATAAATAGATTTGAGCCACGTCATCAAATTTCATGGGTCTCAGAAAATGTTTTGTTTTTAAGGGGGAGGTCTCGGGTTTTAAATGAGGTCTTTTTCTCTGCCTTACCCCCGCCTTTGGGGGATGAGGGAATGCATTTAGATCACATTTTTAAGCTTCACAGTGCTAGAAATTTATCATTTTCTGTCTCATCGAACACGAAGATTCTCACAGAATTGCACTTAGAGATGGGCTTCAAGAAAAGCACCAACAATCATAAGACTTAAGAATTGCACTGTAAATAAGTCTGAGAAGGAGCTCTAGACCTCAGAGTTATGTCCCTGTATGTCTGTACCCCATTGAAGCAAACTCCTCCTGCATAAAATGCCATAATAATTCAACTTTTGCAAGACATTTGGACACAGCATTGTTTAAATTACTTAAAGGGATACGAGTCAAGAAACTCTGCTGAATATGTTCAGCTGTTTCACCAGAATTTGATCTAAAGAATAAAACAGTAATAGTACAGCTGCATGATATCAATAGGAATAAACAATTTATTCTGTTATGTTTAGTATCTTCTTTGGATCTCCTTTTTAAATGGGGGTGGCAAGAAGTGCGAGATGCTTTGTCACGGAAATGATTAGTAAAGCTTGTTTTTTATTGAGAATCATGGAAAACTTTTCAAGATGTGAAAAAAATAGCAGCATTCTGCATGTTACCAAATTCCCTGCTTTACAACAAATTTTAGAGCTTCGTTCAGATCCAAATGTTATGAAGATCAGAGGAATTACCGTATGGGGACGGTTTGTCTAGCACAGATATCCCTGCTCCATCAGTGGTCAACAGGAGATGCTCAGGAAGGAATATAAGAAACAGGATCGTACAGGGTGAACCTTTCCCCGGTCTTATCCTCCCCGCGTCTGGCAATCGGCACTTCAGGAACTTCCTGAGCCAGAGGTCGTATCCAGACCATTGTGTTTAATTGCCACTGGTGGACTTATCCCCCGTGAATTTGTCTAATCTTTTTTTGAACTCATTTATATTTTTGGCCTCTGCAACATCCTGTGGTAGTGAATTCCACAATTTAATGACATGTCATGTGGAAAAACTGCTTCCTTGTGTTTGCTGTAAAAAAAAGTTTGCAGGTTTCATTCAGCAAAACTGATTTCAGTTCAAGTTAAACATCAAAATTAAGCACTTCTCTGAAGTGAGGTCTTGATTCAAAGCTCTCTGAAGTCAAGAAGCAGCTCTGCATTTTTTTATTTTTTTTTTTCAGAATTAAAAGCATTTTAAGTCTCCAGACTTGTTTTACACTCGCAACATATTTTTCTGTCACTCAGGCAAATTATGTGAAAGAATTTGGTCATACCACTCAGAGGATGGATTTGTGACTCTTACAGCTAATTCAGTTGCTGTTATTGATGGTGTTAGTAGTAAAAACCCACTAATACCCAGCCTAGGAGTAGAGTGATAGCCAACATATGGCGTTAAATGAAGTCCCTGAGTTTCCTCAAAATTTCATTGATAGCAAAAAGCATTTGTGCTGGAAGTAGCCAAGTGTTATTTGTAGTGGAGTATGTTTTACTTCATTTTGACCACTTCAAACAAGCACGTTGGATTGGCTTGCTCCGGTTCTTGGTGACATTTCAAGATTTCAGTCTACCAAGAATTGGCCCAAGAAGTACTTTGGGGCTGGAGAGGGAGCAGATTTAGAGCCTTTCAAGAGAAAGGAGCACACTTCTGTTTCCTACTGTGTCGTCCTCCCAGCTCAGCTTCCCTCCCCTCCTGCAAAAACAGAAAGGAAGCACGCCTGGGAGTCCTCAGCGAGCTGCTGGCTGCATCCAGAAGCCTGGAGCTGGCAGGCTGAGCGCTCGCTTGGAAGTGGTGGGTCCCTGACAGCAGGCGTCCCTTCAGAAAGGAAAAGACAGGGAAAACACAATGAATAACCAAAATAACACAGTGATCCCAAGTGTGAAATGGAACATCAGCCTCCTCCTTCATTGATGGATGCAGCAAGGCAGGATGTGGAGGGAGGGAGAGGGTGCCTGGTGTTTGACCAGCAGGTGGAACTGGGGCAAAATGACAAGCTTTCTGGCACACAGCCCTTACAAAAAGGCCACTGCAGAGGCTTCTTCGAGAAGGATCTTGGCCTTTGTGTGTTTTCTCCAACTATTCAGTGTAATAAAAAGAATTAACCTCTGCCTATAAAACTCACCCTGTTCTTATGGTGGTACAGAGGGGTTAACCGGGCAACCTTGGTAAAAGTGATAAGGAATTGTCATTCATCCAGCGCCTCTCCCTTCATATTGCCAGGTAGCTGGTATCTCCACACGGGGCTCTTTTGGCTTTTTCTACAATAAAAGTGTGAAAACCCATGCATCTTTCCATATTTTTTTCCCTAAGTATTCCATCTCCTAGTCTCTTATTCTTAATGGTAGAAGTTTTTTCTGCAGCTTCAGGGGCTACTTGAAGATGAGTGAAGTTGCAGAGGGCAGAGCTGTCCTGCAGTTGGTCATCTCACTGCCCTGGTGTCCCAGGAGAGCCAGAAAGAGAGCAGGTGTTTCCAAAGCAGAGATTTCATTTTAGGTGCTAATATCGAGAGGTTTAGTTAAATCTTTGTCTATACTGTAAATTCGTTAATGTAGGTGCCAAAAGCTAAGAACCAAAATCCATTTTTTAGTTTTCAATTTGTCTTGATTTCCAGAGCTCCTTATCTCGTATTGACTTAGGTATCTAATGACCCAATTCATCAAGTAGTTTAAGCATGTCGCTAATTTTAATCAAGTGCGTAATCCCACATTTAGTTAGGCACACGTATAAGTATCTTGCTGAATGAAAAATGGGTATAAAGCCTAATTTAAGGCAAATCCCTGCTTGAATATGTTGCCTTTGTTCTTCGTAAGGAAAACGAAAAAAGGAGTATTTTCATAAGGAGACATTTTCAGGGCAGCCGACGGATCTTCAGTGTGGAGCCAGAAATCTGCAGGCGAGCTCTTCCCCTCCAAGTGCCGTCTATAGCGTACAGTAGCTGAGTCTCCTTTGAGCTCCTCCTCATCTGCTGACCCTCGCCTCCCTGACATCCATTCCCCTTGCCTAACAATGACAAATGGAGTTATAATATTGGTTGTTGAACCATAAGCTGTAGATAAATGTGCTTCTGAGAACCACCATTAAGTCCCTAAATGGATTATATATATTTGGTTTAGAAACCTAATATTTAATATTAGTGTACTCTCCAGCGGTTGGCTTTATTTCTCTTGATAATCTATTCCCACTCCATTTCCTTTTAGATTTCTAACCTCATTAAACCTTTCATATTGCAGTTATTTTCTGTCCTAAACAAAATTAAAGACACACCATCCCCAGGTTTTAAGAGTCTAATTTTACTCCCGAACTGGAGAAAACACAGAGATAAACATTCTTTTCAGTGGTGAATTTTAAAACCGCTTTACGAGTCAGCTGGAATTGCTAACCATATTGAGGATTGTAAAAGTCTGTGAAAGGCAGCATAATAAATGATGCTTGAAATGGCATTTGTTGTATGGGAGTTCAGATGCTTACATGGTATCTTTCCCTTTTCGGTTTTGTATAAAATGTGAGGATGTATCTCACGTTGTACAGTACCTTAAGAATTTATAACATTTTGCTTCTGGTCTGATTGTCTGCAAGGAATCTCAGTTACCAGCAGGGGTTCCTTAAATTCACATGGCCAGGAGAAAGCAGTATCTGTGTAATACTCTGCTCCCAGTGTGCGCATTAAACTGGTTTTTCTTGATCGAGGACACATTTCTTCCATATCATCGGGCACTTTGGCACATTGCTTGTTCTGATACATATAAGTATTGCACTCTGCCTTACCAGACACAGTAAAATTGTGTTTGACCATTCTTCTTGTTATACAATGCCCTGGCCCCTACAGTGGCTGCTTTAAGAAGAAATGCAATATATGTGGTGCTGAAAAGAAATCTGCAGGCTGGAGGAGGCTCTAAAATGTATCCTGTATTTGCCCAAATCCACTTCTCTTTCCCTTGGTTTCCTGTAAGGCCTGTAACACCTCTACTAATTATCAAACAGCATTAATCACATTAAATCATGGTTCTACACGTCACAGCCCATCTTCTCCTTAGCTTTTCACTTCCACCAGAGTCATATGGCTGAATGATGACATCACGTCAATCTGCAGCATTCCCATCACAGCTGATAGTGATCTCATAAGTACAGGATCGGGGCTTCACTGCAGGGTCTAACAGGACGGCAGGCAGAGTAGGTTTCCATTCAAGGAGAAGACTTGTCAGTAGCGGCACAGTTTGTGTTTTGCAGGTGAAGTGAAACCTTTCTATGAAACAGCTGAATAAAATCCCACCCCCCTTTTTCTTAAGGGTGAAGTCTCTGTTGCAGGCCTGTTGTATTTGGTGACTGCAACAGCAGCTTGCATAGTTTCGCTACTTCTAATTCCAGTGCCAAGACCTGCAGTGTGAATACTGGCAGTTAGCACTTTGCACCTTAAAAAAACCCCTTAGGTTCCCTTTGCGTCATGGCAGGGGAGATACTGTTACTTTCCATCCCTATTCTGCAGGCAGGGAAGGTTGAGGCAGGGGCAGGGTACCTAGGATACTTACACTGCACATCAATAGCCAGAATTACCACCAGCAGCTCCTGGCTCCCTGTCCTTTGCTCATCCGTTAGTCCATAAGGTGACAGCTAACGTTTTAGGGATTTAAAATCAGAGACAGGGGTCTCCACAATTTGCAGAAGCTCTCAACATGCCACAGGAGCAGGCCCGGTGACAATAGACATTTGTTAGACATAGAAAAAATGATGGTGAAAATTGGCTGAGCAGTTTCTGATCACTGAAGTCCCTGCTGATAGCTTTGTGCTACTCTTGTTCGAATTCACAGTAAGAAACAGCATGGTGCTAATCGCTGAGAAGTTCTGGGAGAAGGCTGGTCAGCAGGGTGCTTATATGAAGAGTGATGTGATGAAATGATAGGGAAATAGGTCTTTATCCTGACCCTTTTCCTCTCCCTTCCAATTGTGCAGAGCAGTTAACAATGACCAGAAGCTTTCCTGGCAAACTCTGACTAGCAGTTTTGCTAATTTACATTTGTTTTCAAGGGTTCAGCATCATTGTCTTTAATAGGATGCTCTTGTCCGGGACTTGGTCGTGGCTGTTTATGAGGTCCCTACATTTATGCTCTCCTTCTGGTTTTTTCCACCATACATAATGTCATTTTGATGAGGACAATGTCCTTGAGTGCACTGTGTTGCAAGGGGATGCATTATTACCACAAGTCTATTTTCAGCCAGTTTCCACCAGGTTCATTACACCCTGCGAATTCATTACGCTCCTGCTCACCTGTGTTAGATGCATGTGACAGTGTTATCCTCCTTTCAGAGGGCAAGAGCAGGCAGCTGAGCTGCTCAGTTTTAAGTTCTAATGGCTGCTTATTTAATACAGTTTTATCTTCACCCACCCATAGCAATCATCACCTTAAAAATCACCTCCGTTATATCCATTCTGTTCTCCACTGCCGGACAAATCAATGCACCTCTGACAGTCAGAGATTGTGTGAGTGTGCAGAAATCCTGAGGAATCAATCGCACCCAGGTGCATCAGAGGGGATTAGTGGTTTTCTCCAGGGAGAAACAGCTGCTGATACTGGCCCCCGTTCTCATGACTCAGCAGCTCCACTCCAATTTCCCATTTCAAATACAGAGCAGCAAGCTCTAAATCTTCCATGCCTGAATGCAGAGTGGAGAGCCCAATACAAAGTTACATTTCACTTTGTACTGACAGATGGAAAGCCATAATAACGTCCCTTTCTTCATGATGAGTGATGGGTTCCCACAACGCCGGATAGATTCAGAGTGCCGCTTGCAGAGGCACAGGCAGTGCCAGGAGGTGGATGCTCACGTGAGAATCCAATGGATGTTGTTCGGTGTCTCACACTAGGTGGGATAGTTGCCATCTGTTCTGTCGTGGTGGTGTCTCAGACTGCTTGCAAATCCTCTCTAGTACCCCAAAAATGCTGGGGATTGAAGCAGGCAAGGGGAGTGTGAAGGCCTTTAAGGTAATAGGTCTAGATTTCAGGTTAATGGGAGGGCAGGGTGAGAAAGCGTGCTTCTACTCCATTGCACAAGTGAAGGAGACAAAGGATTTTAGATGCAGGGTTGGTACTTCTCACCAATATTAAATTTACGCTTAGGCATTAATATGGAGCAAGATGAAAGAGACAGTTCCTTATGATGTAAAATAGTCATAATCCTATGCCATAATGTTAATGAGCCTCAGTTTTTCAGGATTGCCGTATGCAACCCCCCCGTTGGCTTTAGTAGACACTACCATATGAGGTCAAGAATCAGGCTTTTTTTTCCATTTCCCATGTTGGAAGAGAATCCTTTCTGCAGAGAAAATCCGCAAGTTTGCCTGTAGGTCAAAATAAACAGTTTTTGCATCAAAGGAGCAAGTTTCCTTCCTGTTGAGCTCGCTGGTGCTTTCAGAAGCTGTTAATGATCATTTATGTCCAACATGCCAAGTCAACTCTTGGTGTTCCTGTGTCTGAGTGTGTAGTAGACGCTCAGCATGCCTCGGACTGACTCTGCAAGTTGGGAGCAGATGTTGGCTCCGTGACAGGTCTGTGTCAGCAACGTGTTTTGATAAGAACAGGCTATTCCCAGCTGGTTTCTGAAGAGTTTTTCTCTCTTTTTCTGCTTTCCTCCTCTCTTGCTTTGAGGTCTTCTTCATCAGGCTCAGAGCACGCATTCTGAAAAGATGTACCCAGCTTTCTTCTTGATGTTGTTTTATTTTCTGCATCATTCATGTTTTGAGGCTTTTTTAAAACATTGTCCTTCACATGGTTGGGAATCCCCCAAATTCAACTTTTCCCTCACTAACTAATTTCCCCGGAAGAAAAGTCTGCATTTCTTTCAGTTTGGCAAGAGCATGGAGAGATGCAGTCCCTGCTTAATGTAGCTCTGCCACCAGAAACCCAATAAAAATCCAGATTTAACACAGTTAGCTACATCCATTCTGGGAGCTCTTGGTCTGCAGCCCAGGGCTGAGCTTTGGTATCACTAATCTGGGCGTGCTGTGGGAGATGGGCACAGCTGAGCCCAGGGAGTGTCAGCGGTGGAGAATCACATCCAAACGGGAGTGCATTCCCTGCCTGCAGCCCAGCAGTGCTGTCAGCCAAACCATGGTTTTCTGTCAATGTGTTACTGGCCTCCAAATAAAGACTTGAAGAGGCGGAAGCTTGTGATGTCTCTCTAGATTAAATGTGGGAACCTAAGTTCACCCACTGCTCTTCTTATCTTCGATCAGATTCAGTGTTAGATTAATGTTAGAAGACTGTTGAATGGGTTGGGATAATTCTTTATTCCACCTCCACCTTCATACATCTGCTTACCTCGTTAGTTGTGGTTGAAAAATCCTGCAATCCCTTATTTTAAATATATATGACATTTCTGCTGTCTTGGCAGGGCAGGAGCTCTTTGCTGGCCCCACGCTTTTAGAGGATGCTTCAGAAATAGATTGATTCTGAGACCCAGTAGCCAACTTCCAGGTGCGATATCAAAGCAGCGTGTGATTGTGAACTAGTTACTTGACCTCTTTATACTGTACATCTATAAAACCGGGGAAGAAGTAGAACCTCTTGGAGCTCCAGACAATTCAAGTCTGCTGCGTTCTCTTGGGTTACGGTGAAACTGCATGAGCTGCCCTGGCACGAGTAGATACCAGTCCTTCTTTACCAGGAGTCTGTAAGACCTGGTGGTTTGTTCACCTACTTTCTGCTCAAGTCTCCAACTCCCCGCAGCAGTTTCTAGGCAAACAGCACGTCGAGGGACTGTGTTGTAATGGGAAACCTTCATTTCCCTTTTAACCAGGACTTCAACCCTGCAAAACAATCAGCTCTTCCCTTTCCATTGAGAGGCAGCAGTATCTAATCAGGTTTCACTCCTTTGTTGTATCTATTGATCCTCAGCACTGTAAGATGCAAATTGCCATGCCTGACAGGATTCAGGGTGTTTTATCATCAATGGAGAGTAATTATCCTTGGCTGCACCAATATTGGATTGTTAAGCCCCAGGATAATGCACAAGGTAAAGACATTTAGAAGGCAGTCCACCTTGGGGATTTGTGTAAATGTGATGGATAGAGTGAGAGCAGGATAGCTGAATTACAGCCCCAGGGACTGACAGCTGCATGGGGGTGTAGCCTTGATAATCCTTACAGAGAAGCTAGTGCTGCAGTTGGTATTGAGACACAAAGTGTGTCTAAAGCTGCAAGTTTCCCTTTCTGTTTAATCCTTGTAATGTGTATATGCTGAAGAAGAAAACATATGCAAGATTTTGTATGGATTCTGTGCGCTTGCAAGACAGGCCAAGTAACTTCTTCTGTTCATTTATTTATCTAACCATAATTCAAGCTTTTCATGTGAGCATGTTTTAGAGGCACGAAGGTTTTGGGTGCTTATTTCTTTGTCTGTGGATTCCAATTCAATACTAAAAGCAGAATTATAAATGAATAAGTAGGAGATACTTTTCTTTTTTGAAAGTATCTGGTTAACCATTGCATATTCTGGTGTATAAAGTAGTTAAGCTGTCTTAGCTGTGGGGAGAAAATGTATGTCAACAGAGATGCCATGTTAGCTGACTAATCCTCGACTGATAGCAGCAAACCTGAAAGTAGACTCAGGGAAGAAAATCTCTTTTTCCAGAGCTATCCGTATGAGCCGAGTCTTATACCTGTCACTTTTTTTTTAAAACCAGACCCTTTCTGTAGTTGCAAAATAAATAAGAACAGAGATACAAAGAGGAAAAGGAGTGTTGGTGCCTGAAAACTCCTGCTGAGATGAATGTTCAGGGTAGTTCCCAAAGACCATCAGGCTTCAGATACCACACTGAACTTGCAAGCTGCGAGTTCTGTTAACATTTTTTAATGGTTTTAGTTGCAGTTCTTTCTTGTCAAGCAACTCCTTGTGTTTGACCAAGGCCGTGACTAAGATCAGCCAACTTGCTTGGCATGCAAAGCATGCTTTATTCTTGTTGAAGCTGCTAAGGACACTGAGGAGTAAATGCCAGAAACTTAAGCAAATAGTCCATGCTTTACCAGAACTGCACCAGATTTTGCAGCTATGTGCAGCTTTGTGCTGGCAGCATGTGCCCTGTGCTGCCACAGAGGCGCTGAGGTTACTGTACTCCAGTGGGATTTTTCTGACATCCTTCACAAGCGCCCCTGGCTGCTTCATTTCACACGTTATCATCAAAGTGTGCAACAAGCTCCTTACATTGCTCCATACCTTCAAACAAGCAGGAAAGGGTTTTGCTCTGCAGTCAATTTTAACTACAGTTTTGAAATAGGAGAAAATTGAGAAAGATTAAGAAAATTGTCTCGCATACCTACGCTGTTTGTCATGTTTTTAAAGGGAGCAGGTCTTGCAGATGTTTTGATTGCCAAGTCAGAAACACAAGGCTCGGGAGGGTGGAGTCCAGGGGAAGTCGTGTCGGGGGGAATTGGCACCGCTGTTCCCTTTCTTCTGCCTGTCAAAATAGCCCCCCCAAGCCAGGAGGGGGTTCTGTGAATGAAGAAAAACGATGCAATAGGAGCTGATGCTGGTTCGGGCTTCTCCCCACCTGTCCTTGGCTGCGGGGGCAGCCCAGAGCATTAGGGATGCCCTCAGGGCTGTACGTGCTGCTGGGGGAAAGCGGCTCCTGCAGCCGCCAGCCCCATCTGCCCTGCACCCTGGCATGCTGCTGAGCTCCGCTGGCATCATCCACCACCCTGCAGGTAATTTTGCTGCCGGCTGCGAGCACAGGAGACCGGCAGCCTCTCAGGCAGATGCTGCGAGCGAGCAGCCTGGAGCCTCAAATCCGTAATTGGCTCCCTGCAGCGCCGGCGGCTCCTGCTTCACCCCACGTTTTCCCTGGGAGACTGCAGCACCATTCCTCCCATGGTGCCCTGCCAGCCCATGGACAGTCTGGGCACCGGACAGGCATGCATTAAATCACCGAGCGCATTAGACATGGACAGCCTCGAGTCGAAGCATTTACAGATTTCGGTATGCATCTGCTCCTTTCCTGCCCCTGCTCCTCCCACGCTGCAAGGGAATGGTAGGGTTGCTCCAAGCTGTCGAATTTGTGGCCGATTTCTGGAAATGTCAGCGTATGTAGGGGATTATCTTTGGGGAATTATTGTTGCGTGCTCCCTCTTCCCCACAATCCCTCCTTTTTTTCCTAGAAGCGACTCAAAACTGTGCGGTTCTGCAATTGAAATTTGCCATGGCTCTTAGAATTCCTTGGGAGGCAGAGGAGCAGGTTTCTGACCAGCTGACAGGCTTTCTCCGCAGTGCTAACCATTGCTCTCAGCTGGGGACACAGAAGCAGATCCATATTGTAGCTTCTGAACATGAACCAATGACAAAATACCAAACACGACAATCCTGGAGTTTGGGGAACTCGAGATCTAGACCCCCATTTTGTTGCAGGGCCTGAATTTTAATTAGACCAAGCCAAAAAACCTGTGAGCTGAGAGGTTCAGCGCTCAGATGGGGGGAGACGCCAGTTCAGCACCAGAGTTCACGGTTGAGACCTCTCATGCCCGATGGCATAGTACCATAACGCAAAGCTTGCAGAATCCCACTGTCGGTACAGATACTTCAGATGAAGTATATATGAGTGGAGGATCAATACTGTATGGCACGCATGTTAAAATAAAAACATACGTGCACTCATGGCTGTATTTGCTATATTCCGCACGAAAGTAGGTTGGTTTTGTGTTTTTTTTTTATTGGGAAAATTGTTAGATTTGATGGCGGTATGTAATTAGTAGTTTGCCAGCAATAATTACAGGGCTGTGCTCCAGAATAAATGATGTAGCATTCCTGTGCATATAATATGGTATACCACAAAATAGGAGTTGGAAAATTGCAACATTGCTGGATCATCATATAGCTGACATGTTGAAGGGGTTTTTTTGCTCTGATAGTTTATGAAAAATAGTAAGTATGGTGCACTGTGAACCGAAAGGCTTTCTTTGTTAAATTAACCACAATTGCAACCACAAATTATGGCTTCACAAACTATAGATTTAAGACTGGCTTTTCATAAATAGAGCTTCTTTGTGTTTTAACAAAACATACATAAAAGAATGGAGCTGTACAATGATGCCAAAGTAGCACTTTCAAAATCATCAGCCCATTCAAGCCTTTGGAATACAATCATAATATTTGTTTAAAGTTTAACGTCCAGAAAGGGAATTCACAGAAATTCCATAAGCTTAACACAGTTCTGATGTAATTTCTGAGTGCCTTAATGAAATAACATCGAGATAGCAACCTTAAAAAGATAAGTTTGTATACATTTGAAAGTTTCCCTCATACAAGTGAAAAATTGGTCACTAAGTGACTGAGCAAAGGTTCTGCTAAAGGAAACATGACAGAAAAATCCTTATGTGGATTTTTTTTCACACGTAACATGTCCATATATGCGAAGGATCCAAATCTTTCGAAGTAGGAGGCGTTATGCCACTTTCTACCAAAGGTAAATTTGCCCAAAAAGAGATTTCTCCAATACTGGATGACTGTTGTAGATTTCTCCAAGTTTTAAAATATCCTACAGATTATTGGCATGCTCGTCCCAATTTTGAAAGGCATACTTTTGGCAGCAGCAAACTGAGGAGGGCCATGTGTTAACATCCTGGTTTAGCAATATGTATTCCCACATGCTAAGCTCTCGTACAAATGCAGTTTTTATTGCTGTTGACTTCAAACAAAGATGCTTTGACATCTAAAGTTGTATATGTTACAGATGCAATGCCTAACCATACTCATGCTGTATATTTTAGGATGAGCTGGCTGTGGTCCCAATTATACAATCAAGTATAAACACTCCTAGGATACAGGGCCCCATACGGAGAGTCACTTATCTTCGTTGTGCTGTGTAGTACTGCACTGTAACATCTTGCCGTGTCTGATATTTTGTACTCCAGCTCATTTGCACATTGTTGCTTAACACAATATATAAATAACATATAGGAGCAGGCAACACGGCTTGTCTTCTGACTTTGAATGTGGAACAAGTATCATTAACGTATTGCTTAGTCGCTCCCACATCCACAGCCCGAATGTCACCTGTAAGCAGGCTCTCCGATACTTTCCCATTCTGTACTTTCTCATCCTTACACTAAGAGTGAGAAGGAGGATAATAATCCAGTTAGGAAGTATTTCTAGGGAGAAAAGTGTATTTATTGGCCAAAGTCTTTTGTGCTAAGCAGAGAAACTGCAGTTTAAGGCTTGGTATTTTGAAATGGTGGTTGGTGGTTGGCTGTTCAGTTTTGCAGCAATAGGTTGGTTTTCTGGGAAAAATCCTTAGAAAGTTGAGTAAATCGTTCTTCTCTTTCCACCACTGTCCTCAGAAGGGAACTGGAGTTCTGCTTTACTTCTGCACCCATCTTTACGAGAAACCTGAGCCTGTAAGGGCCAGCTGGGGTATCTTCTTCTGTCTTCATAAAAACTCCAGGTTTTGTCCTGGCTGCTGTAACAGCTGGGTGCTTGGGGCAGGGAGGAAGTTGCGCACCCACTTTCACTTGGATTCATCCACTGCCTATCCTGTTTAGACTTTCCCCAACAATAGAAATCCTGCCACTCCTTTCATTTGCATCCAGGAGATAGTTGAGCAGGCACTTTTGACATGTAGAAGCACCCCCTCATCTCTCAGCAGCATCCCTTTGGGGCCCCGTGTGCAGGCTGATTGCAGTGGGGTTTGCCAGGAGAGAGGTCTGGGAGGGCTGACAGGTCCAGGGGGAGATGGGGGGCCCCGGGGGCTGCATCACGCCCATGACCACACTTGGCAGGAGTCCTAAATACAAGTCTCGCCTGTCTCCTTGTGTTTGCGTTCTTCAAAGATAACTGGATTTGTGCGTAAGGTTTTCACTCCCGTAGCTGGCAGTGTGTACAGGAGTTCTTGTAATAATAATTAGCTGTAAATATTTTGCATCTAATTCTGAAAGGTTACTTCAAAGAAACATTTCTTCATATCGCTTGGGATCTTTTCTTCTGTTGAAATACACATTCATGAGTGAAGTACTGCAATTACAAGGATGTTTAGAGAATCACAAAGGTATTTATTCTTGTCCTGGCTAGTTTATAGTAGCAAAAATTGCAAGTGGAAAGGCTAAGAAAATGTATTCTAAAAACAAATGTGTAATTGTTTTGTTGAGAGTTAGAGTCAACAGTGTTTATTCATGAGGCTTAGCTGCCCCAGGCGAGAGCAATCAGACTGGAGGTACCACCTCCTGTATCCTTGTTCTCTTTAATTGGAGCCATAGCCTTGGATGCCCGGAGGCGAAGGGCCGTCTCTAACTGTATTCTGTTCGGTTTATGAACATTTGAAAGTGCAGTGGAAAAAAACATTCTTTTGTTTAGACAGTTTCAGGCTTCCCCTCCCTTTTCTGTTCAGCAAGTGAAAATTGTATGTCAAAATTAAGCTCTTGAGCAGCTATAGATTTTGCATGTAATGTGATACTCCAGTGGCTAAAGAGTTTTGCAGTGTTGTTAGGCCTAGGAGCGGAGCTGTGCGTCACCGGCAAACACAGGGATGGAGAGCTGCAGTCTTGCTCCCGCGCCGTCTGCAGCCGGGCCCGCCGGGGCTCGGCTCTCGGTAGCAGCTCCGGCAGCTTCGGGTGCCCGGCAGGCAGGCTGGCGCGCCCCGCTGTCCCCCGCCGCGCTCCCTCTCCCAGCACACGCGTTCTTTCCAAGCAAATCAGAGCATATTTTAACAGTTTCACCGCAAATTCCTGTGTCACTTCATTTCTATTTTTAGGCCCTGGTGAGGGTACCTAGCGCAGCTACCAGCCTAGAGACAGATTCAATAAAAGATTCAATAAAACTTCTCTCCGGCTGCCTCCCAGCAGAAGCCCAGGTGGGGGCACGCAGTGCAGGAGGCGGCTGGCGTCTCTTATTGAATCTAGCCCTGAGTTTATCCAAGCTCTTCCTGAGTGTTCTTCTACTCTCTCTACTGTAAAATCCTGATTTCCTCATGACATCTTTATGCAACGCTATGGTTAAGTGCTTTCTCCTTCTATTGTCAGCGCTGCCAGTCTCAAACGGCTTGAAGCTTTTAGCTCCAAAATAAGAAGCGTGGTCTGGCTCGGGGTGTGAGGAGAGTCCTCCGTGCTCCCTTCAAGCACCAGTCTAGTCTGATGGAGTCCTGTCTTGAGGGAGGGCTCCCCACTTGGGACAGGTATCGCTTCTAGAGCAGGTGGCTGTGATCCTGCAGCCTGGAGTCAGACCTGAGTAAAAACAATAGCCACAGCCTATCTCATCTCATGTCACCCCTTTGCGAGCACTCAACGCTGCCCCCGCACCCTGGCATCCCAGCACCTTCAAGAGATGAGCTCCAGCTCGGTAGGGAGTCCCTCGCGTGGTCCGCTCACCCTGCGTGTAAGGTGTTGGCGGTCAGAGAGCATCTTGAAAAGATGAGAAAACAAGAATACCCCCCATCTAAGCTTCGCTTTCACATTGCCCCAGCCCGATGCCTGGCCACGCTGCTCTGAGAGGAGAGTTCAAGCAAGTAACACCCAGTGTTGTCATCTGGGTTTGCGCATTCGAGGCCTGAACCGAGAACACTAAATAAACATCTGAGATTGCACCACTTACCCATCAGTCCCCCACCTTTCTGGAAGGGTGTTAAATGGTTTCTGCTGCCATTGATACTACTTAGGTTTCTTCTGTCCCGCTTCAAGCCAGCTTTGTCCCCCACTGCGTCCGGCTGCAGCCGGAGGTAGGTGAGAAGGGAAAGGGGCAGCGTGACAGCTGACGGACAGGATGAGTCCTGGGCTCCAGGAACGCTCGTCCTTCGCTCGTGGTGCGTGACTCGCTGCTGGTTCATCCTTCTCTGGAGGTCCACACGAGTGGAGATTTCGAGCTCTTCAGAGCCCTTCCGGGGGAGTGGCCTTTCATTTGCCACCTCCTCTTAAAACAAATATACTGAGTGGTTTACCAGATAGCCCAGATTTTCTAGGCTATCACTCCAGTCGTATCTTCACTGCAGCACATACCAAGGCTTTAAAAGGCCCCTATTTATTTAGTTATTTCATGCAACTGGCAAGGCTTAAGAGCCATCCCTGAATGATATCGATTCTAGTAAGAAGTATGTCATAGCTCTGGAGACTTTATCTAAATAATCACATGCTTTCTGGAGTGCAGTTTTCAGATTTGAGTTATTAGATTTAAACTTCTGGTCTTCTTAGGAAAACACCTCCCCTTCCATCCCGTTTCACTGCCCCTGATCCAAGGTTGGACCGTCTAGAGGATGGCGTAATATTTGCTGCGTATTTGCCTTGACAAATGGCTAATTCCCACTCGGATCCGTGGGGGTTTGGTGTGCACCGGGGACAGCAGGCTCCTTGGCTTCCTTGCCGAGAGTATTTGTTTAAATGCAGCAAGTCCTTTCTCCAGTGTTGTCTTTGCAAAATGTGGAGGGGTGAGCCTTTTGATGTTTGTATTTACAGTGTTTTCACATCTGGATGTCATTTGTGACACAGGCTCTCCTCCTTTTTCTATCCCTGTGTCTTCCTGTAAAATTCATTTTGAACATATAAGCTCATGTGGCTTTAATGTGTAGTAGTCGGCCAATGTATTTAGCAGGCCTGTAGTAGGCCAATAAAGAGGTACCTTGGGTCACGCTGTGCGCTCTTGTAAATTTATCCCGAATTAACCCTGATTGGCATCGAGCTCCCCCGCTGTAAAGATACAGATGTGCGTGCTCTCCAACATCTGCTGTTTCACGAGGAGCTGTGCCATAAATCCACGAACCCCGGTGACCTGGAGTCTGGGCCGAGGGTCTGGGGATGCTTTGGCTCCTGCGCTCCACGGTCAGGAGAGCTCGCCGGGACGGCGGAGCTCGCCGGGACGCGGGCGGGAGGGCAGCTCCATCCTTGCATTCGCACGTGAAAATCCTGTTGGCGTTGCAAGAGGGTGTTCTTCTCCCCGAGCGACACCAAGATACGGCCTCGGGTGTAAATCCTTCTTGTGGCTGCCCGTTTCACGCAAGTGGTTTGAATATCCTCGTCCAACAGGTTTCTTCGGGGCTCGTATTAATTCAGCTTCGCCTTTTAAAATGCAAACTTGGGCATGGCGGAGCAGGCTCTTTCGGCTGCCTTTACTTGCAAAGGAAAGCAGGGGAAGGAGATCAGTCAGAGCAGCCAGAGCGTCGCTGCAGTCCTGCAGTCAGCCAGGATGCAAAAGGAAAAACATACCCATCAATTCCTGAATGTCAGCAGAGATCCCCTGGAAATTATTTATTGCGTCTGCTGTCGTATTTAATGATTTAACAATATACTAATAATCATAATATATTAACTTTGTGTAGTGATATACCAATCAATATAAAATAATGAACACGTCTAATGGATTTAATAGTACACAGATGTTTACTGCCTTTCTCCCTGAAGATTTTCAGATCATTTCTAAAGGCCAGCTGAAAACCGTGCTCGGGCGGTTCCGTTCCCCCGCCCGAGCGCCGGTGGCGGCGCTGGGGCCGCGCGCGGACCCCCCCGAACGCCGCGGAGCAGCCGTGCGAGGGCAGGCGCCGCGGAACGGGGCGTCGCGGGCGCGCGGGGGGCCGCCGGCCGGGGAGGGGGCCGCGCGCGCCGAGGCCGCGTGGGCGCGCCGGCCCCGCTCCTGAGTGGGTGCGCCGGCGAGGGGGGGCGGGGGCTGGGGCTCCCCCCGTCCCTATGAATCACGGTCACCGCGGCAGGCGCTAACCAGGCGTGTCAGGCGGCGTGGATCGTCGGCCCCCGTGGCCATCGATTAACCATTTATTAAAGCACCTATGAATCACTGCAGTAGTAATTATATTTTAAATATACCTGCTCACAACTGTTTTGCGACGTGAAGGTTGATCACGATTAAACATTTCCTTTGCTTTTCTCTTCTCCCTCCGCCCGGATCCAAATCCCCTGGGGGTCTGAATGCATCTCAGGGGCGCGGAAGGCCGCACCTAACGTGAGAAACAGAGGGAAAGGAGCCCGACCTCAGCCCGTCAAAAGGACGGGGCGGGGAAGCGAGCGTGGGCACACGCGCACCCACGCACGCCGCGCGTGCGCACGCACACGCGCGTTCAGGGAGCGTCAACACACGCGCCGTGCGCCCTCCGACCACTGCGAACGCCCGGATAGCGGCTCCGTGCGCGCGGTCTGCGCGGACCGCGCGCGGACCGCGTACACCCGCGCGCGCAAGCTAACGCGCCGTGGGCGCGCGAGGCCCGGGCCACGCGCGTGGGTACGGAGCGCGCCCGGGCGCGGACACGCGCTGACCGTCGAGCACGGACGCAGCCCGCGCACAGGCTGCGCGAAGCTGTGGACGGCGTGCGCGCGGCGCGTGCCCACGCCGGGCACCTATGGCCCGCGCACGCGGCTCACGCCGCCCCCCGCCGCGCGCGCCGTGGACACGCGGGCCATGCGCGAACGCGCCCCCCCCCCCCCGCGCACGTGGATTTGGGCCGCGTCCGCGCAGCTCTGGCGCGCACCTGCGCGCGCCCGGACAACGCGCGCCGGGGGGCCGCCGGCTGTGCACGCGCCGCCCGCGCGCTCCGGCGGGCGCCCACAAGACCGCGCGCCACCTCCGGGACCGGGGGCGCGCGCCTCCGCGCCCGCTGCCCCGACGGCGGGTCCCGCGCGTGCCCCGCGGCGGGGCGGGGCGGGGCGGGGCGGGCGCGCGCGAGCCGCGCCGAGCCGAGCCGAGCCGCGCCGCGCGGGGCGGCGGGGATCCGCGTCTCGTGGCTGGATTGGTCTCGCCTGGCGGCGGGCTGGGCGGGCGGCGGGGCGGGAGGCGCTCGCCGCGGCCGCGCGGAGCAGTCGCGCCGCGGAGCGCCCGAGGAGCGGCACCGCCGCCGCGGAGCGGAGCGGGGCTTCGGCGCGGTTCCTCCTCGTCCATGTTTGGGAATAATGGCTACCGAGGCGTGAACCACAAAAAGAAAGAAAGAAAGAAAGCCGCCGCCGGGGGAAGCCCCTAGATGGGGCCGGGCTGGGGCTGCCTGCGGGGCTGAGCTCTTCTTCCCCCCGTCTCTCCCTCGTCGGATGCCGGCCGGAGCCGCCTGGGTCGCTTTTTTTGCTGGTTTTTTGGCCTTTTTTTGGTGCGTCTGCGGGCTTTTCGCCCCCTCGCGTGTTTTTCGCCCCGCCGCGGCCCCGCGGGTGATGGACCCGTAGCGCCCGTCTGCGCGTCGGCTCCGGGGCTGAGCGGGCGGCGGGGGACGCAGCCCGCCGGGGCGAGGCGGCGGAGGGGGCGCAAACTTTGAGCCCCGGGTTCGGCCGGGGTGGGGGGGGAAGGAAAAAGGAAAAGAAAGGAGAGAAAAAAAAAAAAACCCAAAACCCAGAGGAGGAGCGGAGACGCGCTGCCTGCACCCCCAGAAAGAGCCCCGGAACCGGAGCGAGCGGCGGAGGACTGCGGCGGGAGGAGGCGGAGGAGCCGCGGCGGGGGCCGGCGGGACCCCCGGGGCACCTCCCGGCCGGGCGCCGCGTTGTGCCGCTGCGGGGGGGGGGCCCCGAGCGGCTCCGCTCCGCGCCGCGCCCGCGGGGGCCGCCCGGCCTCGCCTTGTGGATTATCCCGCGGGGGCCCGGCTCGCCGGCGGGGCTCGCCATGGTCTGCGCGCCGCGGGGTAAGTAGCGGCGGGGCGGGTGGGCGCCCTCCGGGACGGGGACATCCCCCCTACACCCCCCCACGGGGGAGGGTGGGGGGTCCTCTTCCCCTCCCCGAGCCCCGTTTCTCGGCGGGGGAAGTGTTTTTTCAGCCGGGGAGTTCAGCGGCTTTGCGGTCAGACGGGAGAAGGAAATCGCCGCGTTTTCCGCCCGGTGCGATGGTTGTGTGCGTGCGGTTTTTTTGTGTGTTTCTTCTTCTTCTTTTTTTTTTTTTTTTCGGGGGGGGGGGGTGTGTGCCTTTTTTCGGTGCAGTCGACGAGGTGGTTTGATATTTTTCCGGCCGCGCCGTTCGCTCGCTGCCGGTCCCCCTCCCCGGCCCCGTTTGCCTTTCGGGGGGTGGTCCGCGTCCCTTTCTACCGAGTGGGTGCTGGGATGCAGCGGGGCGAAGCGCGGGGAGGCAGAAACTGGTCGTCACCCATTCCCGGAGGCGAACCGAGGAGCTCTCCGTACAGAATTATGGAGAAGGGTTTGGGGTTTTTTTGCGGGGGAGACTGGCTGCGCTTAAATAAAATAAAATAAAATAAAAAAAGACGTAGCAGCGAGGAGCTGCCGGGATGCGATGCGCTCCCAAGCTGCTTTTTTTTTTCACCCCGTTTCGCACATTCCTCCAGTGCGACCGCATCCCTCTGCCCACCCCACCCCCCGCCCCCACTTTCAGGAGACCGGGGGGGGGGGGGTGGTGGTGTGGAATAAAAAAAAAAAATTAAAAAAATTGAATCGTTGCCTCCATCGGGCCGCAGAGAGCGGGGCCGGGTCGACACCCCCCTGGCAGCACCCGAGCCGGGGGGGGCTGCGCTGCTGAGCCCGGGCGGCCCCGGGCTGCTCCCGCCCACGGGTGACCGTGACGGAGCGAGCCGGCAGCCGCCCGGCTTTGTAGGCGCGTCAATGGTCCCCTTCAGCAGAATGTCGCGAATTGGCTCTTTCGGGGTGTTTTCTTGGCAGGCTGGGTGTCGTAGCAGGCTGCCGGATGAGGACGATGTTATTTGTCTGGGATTGCTGGCTCTTAAAAACGGTAACAAACTTAAAAAAATCTGTAGCCGGCGGTTAACCCCTTCGGCGCAGGCCAGAGCCCCTCTCCTCACAAAGAACAGCAAGTTTTAAAATGGACTTCGTGGATTATTTTTTTTTCCCCCGTGTGTCTTTTGGCCTGAGAAATAACCCGGCCGCCTCCCCGAGCCTGGCAGACCGTGCTGGCCGCGCCGAGACGCGGGGCGCGGGTTGGCTGCCCAGGCGTTGTTCTTGTCCCCGCGTCTGCTGCTGTGCCCCTCTGCTTAGCTTGAAAGAAAAATTTAATCCAATTAAGAAATTAAACCTTGTCTGTTTAAAAGTGACAAATTTGAAAAGGGGAAGGGGGGGGGGGGGCAGCAAAGTAAGATTTCCAGGTCACTGGTTAACTAAAGATGGTTTGGAAAAAGAGCTCAGGAGTAAGGCAAGGGCAGAGGGAAGGAAAGAAGGACCTTTTTAAATGGTAAAGGCTTGTACGTCTCTCTGGAATTTAAACTGTTTTTTAGGCTTGTAAAATCTTCTTGAAGTTGTGCATTTATCTCAGGAGGCTGCTTGCTAGCTAATCTTCTCAAGGCATGTCCTGATTTTTTGTAACATTACAGTATCTGAGGTCCTTTTAACCTAATTTTGTAACAAAGATAATTTCTTGTTATGTAAGTTACTGTTCTGAATGATTGCTTTGGGTCTTGGAGATCGTCCTTAACCGGTCTCCCCTGTGCCGCAGAAACTGGGATTATTTACTTCGTTAACAATTCTTGAAAGAAAGCCTCGCTTAACTGGAAAAGGCTGCTAAGGTATTGCAGGAAAATAGTCTTCCCATTCTTCTTTCTAGAGAGTTAAATCTTTGGTCATCCCTGATCAGAATTTACTTCAGAGGTTTATGTTTATGTGTAAATCCGATTTTCCCCACATACAGACTTACAAGGGCGAGCTGCTTGATTTATACACACAGCATTAACTTCCTACAAGTGGCAGACTTCTAATGCTCTCTTCAAGAATTTTCTTCTTTGCTGACAACAGTTCCCTAAAACTGCCCTGTGCTAAAGCCAAAAGGCACTAGCTTGGGCTGCCTGGTTTTCTTTTCCAGACGAGATTAATGCTATAAAACAAGGAAGGCAGTATTGTATTTAGCTGGATACTGAGTTTTTGCTAGTACAGAGTGATTTTTTAAATTTTATTTTATTTGGAAGGTGGGTTATTCTGAGTGAAACCTTAAGCCTTGTTTATCAGAGGCGCAGTCTGTTCTCATAAACAAACGAAGGAGCAAAATATATCCCAGTGTTATTCTATCGGGACATGCAGTCATCTGTTGGACCTTGTGGCCTGCGCTGGCTACATCGAACAGCGGTGTCACAAGTAGCTCTGGAATTTTTAAGTTAAAAAAAGGATTGGAGTATGCTTTGAATTCCAGTGATAAACTACAGATATTTAGCAGTAGTTGCTATTTATTTTGCTCTGATTTTGCAAGAATGTTGCGATTTGAAGTGTTAACTTTCAGTAAGGGGTGCAAATATTAGTGTTCACTGTTGTTGCTTTTTAAACTAAAAAGTGTTAAGATGTTTAATGGTGGTATGTTGACAAAAGTGGCAATGAAAAGGGCTGCATTCTTCAGTGAGCCTGTGCTCACTGTCTGTGCTGTATGGTACTTTTGGAAAGCACAGATGTGTATGTCATTTTCTGCCTTAAATCTTTTCTTCCTCCTTTTTTTTTTTCCCCCCCTTGACTCCCAGTATCCTTGTGTTGAGTGACCCATAATAGCTAGGGATTGTGGTGTCTGGATAAATGTGAATATGAAGCAGTCTTTTTAAAGCCATTACAGAAGATTCAGTCAAATAAAATTATTTGTATCATAGGAATAGGAAATGTAAGCTGGTTAATTTTAATTACTTCATGAATTTACAAGATCTGAAGTCAGGCAGGTACAAGAATGTGTTGCTCCTCACTTAATAGCATGTTTGAGCAAAGATTGGCATTCTGCATCAGAAGTGGAAATTTTAGGTTTTCTTGCAGTCAGTCGTTTATCCTTCTTGAATAAAGATGGAAATTCTGAACTAGGTAAAGAAACATATGGTTTTACCAGAGATGATTTCCTAGACTGATCAATTACTAGGAGATGTAATGAGAAATATACTCCGCAGGGAGAGGAAGGAGGGATTGCCATTACATAATATCCCTTGGGAGAATTTCTGTATCGCATAATGAGGTTGGTGATGGAGCATTTGGGGAAAATGCCGATGGATAGGAATTTGCTCTTCAGATTTCCATAAGCAAAACATATGACTGAAAAACAGGCTTGTTAAAAGTAGTACTGATACCTTAGTAGGTGGGTGCTTTGCCTCTATACACATTTCTTTTGTTCTCATAACTGCTATGTAAGAGATTAGGTAGCCGTAAGATTAAAATGTCCAGAAAATGAGAGATGCTAGTGAATAATTTCCTTACTTATTTAACACCAAGGGTAAACCATTAAGGGCTTGTGTTCTGTTCCAGGCTTCGTTAAATTATTTCTGTTTATCTGTTGAGAATAGGTCCTAAGGAAGAGAAAATCTCTAGCCTTAATGGTGTAAACACGAATGACCTTATTCTCATGCTGGTGAAAATTAAATGTATAGAAATGTGTATACGTGATGTTGTGGATTCAGTAAAACCCGGTAGCTGGATACGTGTTTTCAGAGTCCTTGTAATATCCTAAGGATCCTAGGAGCTGACTTACGGATGGAGAAGAAAGCGCTTGTTAACAATTACTTAAATACAGCCTTACTTTCTTAGTAGTAGTTGCCTTAAGCAGGAAAATAATTCATTTCCTCACACCTGCCCTTCAGCATTTTTCATGCTCGGGGTCCAGGAACCGAACGCCGAGCTGGCCGGCAGCGCCTGCCCGCGCACGGGCTCAGAGGTGTTAAAAGCAACAGAGGAAAAAGGTGAACAATCTTAACACCTCTGTCACTGCTGGGGAATTTGCCTAATTTGAGTTGCTCGTTTAAAATCTGAGCGCTGGTGATCCTAGTAATTTTTCAAATGACTTGTCCAGCTTTTGTCCCTCGAGTTACAAACGTGTTCCAGCTTTGTGGGTTTCTCAGAAAATCGCCTTGACGCGGACTCCAGCAGCCGAGGTGGCGCAGTGACCCCTGATGGTGGCTCTGGTAATCGAGGCAGGTTTGCACAGCTATCACTATTTTTAGGAAGTTAAAGGTGCAATGGCTGGTTTGAAGGCCAGGCCCCGATTTCAGCATTTCATTGATAATATTTTGTAGTATTTTGTGTGCCACCTTGTGGCTGCCGGCGCACATTGCAGTTGTTGAGGTGTGGCTGGGTTTCATAGGACAGTCCCAATTTTAGTGTCTTCTTGATGGTTTTATTTTGTGTGTCAGGTTAGTGTCAGTTATCTGTTCTGATTCACCTGACATTGACTCAGTTGCAAGATCCTGGTTATTGGAAATGCGCACCAGAGTGGTGGCTGCTCACTGCTTTCAAAGTTTGTGGCAGGGCTTGGCTTTCCATAAAGGTGGAAGATGGTGCTGGATTTAAGCACTGAGAGTTACATAATGGAATTAGTGACGTTTCTGTACCCTGTAGAAAAGGTCGCCATCAAGGAAACTGAAAATATATGTGACCGATACCGGTAGAAGGACTTGATTGCAGATGGTAACACCGGGGTGGTAATCTTCTTCGCTGCCCTGTCCCATTGCCCTGCCAGAGTTTTACAGATAGTGACCCCTGTGTTAACCGTCTCACAGACGTGGTTTAGCCTGAGAGCATCTCTCAAGGTAGCTAATGTCATTTTAAATGCTAAGAATGGCAAGCTGTGATTGTTGGTTCTTGTAAACTTAAACTAGGATGGTGCTCTTGACATGGCTATAGAAAAGCAGGTTCTCCAAAACATCCATTTGTACCTTATATGGCTGTATTGAAAGGGTTACAGCTAAATAAAATGTGTGTTCTTTAATACTACAAAAATAAACCTTACTGTGTGGTGGGTGGTAGGAGAAGAGCTAGAGTTTACATGAAGACAGCATTTCAAGGTGGCTGTTTGTGTTGTTACCAAAGATATTTCTAGCTTGCTTATAAAATGAGATTTTTTAAAAAAATATTTTTAATTTTGAAAGTACTCAGCCTAGCTTATGTTCTTGCGGAAAAAATGTTACAGCCAAATTGCCCTGGAAGGTAGCTACAAGATTTTTAATACTGAGTTAAAGCAAGCTGGATACGTTGTTCACCATAATCTTTCCATGGGGGGTAAAAACCATCTGTACATGGATGCTGTTTCTGTAGTAACTGCTATACCAAAGGAGAATCGAGGACATAATGGGTATAAATCTTGGGGGGTTTTCCATGGAATAATCAACGATAAGAAGCATTTAGGCTATTAAGATACCTGCGAGTTACTCCAAAGCTGTAGGTTATAGAGTTATAGTATAGTCTGCCTTCAAAATGGTTGGAAATCCATCATAAATATCTCTTTACCACATACCTTCTATCTCTATGGATGATTGGCTCTCTAGTAAAGCCTTCCGTAGAGGGTGTACTGTAATCCTTTTATGTTACTTCTTCAGTGCAGATTACGCAGCAAGAAATAATTAGGAGATTAATTTTCACCTGTCACTGCCAATAATAGATAACCTTGATACAGTGACAGGGCTAGGAATTTGGGGAGCGGAAAAGCATTTAACCCTGTGGTGATTGCTGCAGGGACCAGGCAGAAAATGGTTGCCAGAACATGACCTCCCTGCTCGCTGTCACGAAAAGGGAGAGACGTGTTAGTCTTTCAGCTTCCTCGTCTCCCGCGAACGCTTTGCCTTTATCCACGAACGTGCGCTGTAAAATTCGCTCTGTGCCGCAACGGTGCCACACGCGCCTCGTGCTAATCAGCCCGGAGCAGACGTCGGAGACCTTTGTAGCCTAGTCTTTTAATTCAAATGCAGTTCTGTTGCTTTTCATGATTTCAATTCCCAATCTGACTGGTATTCCTAGCCTGCTAGGGAAAAGAGGAAATTAATGAAGATGGCTTCATTAGGCAGAGTGCAGTTTAGCCCTTGCTTCTCTCCAACAAATGCAGCTGAAAAAGCATCCCAGAAGTAACTGTGCTTTTGGTCTTCAGAGAAAGCAGAGCTGAGGTGTTTCTGCTCCCTTTCAAAATTAATTACTAGCTCACATCAGGTGAGCTTAAAAATGTAGCCTATGCTATAAGACAGTGAAGGGAAATGAGAAGGGGAAAAAAGCGCCACCCTTCCCCCTCCACTTCTTTTTTATTTTTTTTCTTTTGTGCTGAAGTTTAAATCTACAATCTGTTGAAAATGTAATGGGAAACCAGCCTACAGAAAATGCCATTATTCATATCATCGTGAGCTCATTTATTTTATCTGCAATAGTAATGATAAGACAGACTGCTTGGCAATGCTGATAAGCTGAGGAATATCTTAGAGCTATTTGTAAAAGTTAAAGCAGATCTTGGTACTGAGAGATAGGAAAACTGATGAGCCTTTGGGCAATCTGCAGAGCTGAAAGCTAATAAAGATTTTAATAGGAAGGCCTCATTAGGATTAGGGAGAAGATCTATTATCTGGGATTTACACAACACAAACAGTGGGACAACTTTAATTTTTGCTTCTTTGTTCATTAAATACTATTGCTGAATGTGAAGCCTTTTAACTCTGACGTGGATCTCTTCGTACGTTCAAGGAGCCGTCACCAGCTAGCTGCTGGCTGAGCAGAGATGGAAGTGCAGTTTGTGTGGGAAGGCATTTGCCACACGTGAGAAATGCCAGAAAGCCGTCATATTCAGGGGCCAGTCACGTTTTGGAGGTGCAGAAATACAGTGGTTTGCAGGTGCCTGGGTGGGCGGGTTCTCAGTAGTGTGTTTTTTCTGTTGTGAACAATATTTCTCATCTTTGGGCCCTGGAGAGCATCTTTAGAAAGAAATTAACACGTTGCTGTTGTGTTGGTTCTCTTGATGGTGAGACTGAAATACCAGTACTGGATAGCTTGTCCGCCCACTTCAGCCTAATGGGGTGCTAACTCCCAGTCCCACAGTGGTGGCTTTTTTATTGTGATCACCTCATTAATACAAAACTATTCTAGTAGAGGAGCTGTCTGCAATGCCACTGGAGTTGGTATGGTAGGAGTACGTGCCATGGGTGACCTGATCGAATGGTTTGGTAGTTACACAACAGGACTGATTTTAGCACCGTCTGCGTTCTTATACGTGTGATGTACAAAACGTTCACTTTTTGAGGACCCTTAGTGTGTGCAAACATCTATTACATGGGCTCAGCTGCTTTATTCCTCATACGTAGCACGGAATGTAAGGTGCATGTAAGCTGCTGAAAGAGCATTAGTTTATCCAGGGTTTACAGATGTATATAATATTTTTTCTCAAGGACCATCCAAACTTTTTTTGTGGTTGAACTGAATTGTAAAGCAGGAGGAGAAGCCGTGCTGGAACATTCTTTGGTTTGCTTTTGAGGTCCAAGCCATGTTGTAACCTGACTCTCGCTAACCTGCAATTTAAACCGTTCCTACACACAGCCTATGAGATCTAGTTGAACCTGTAATGCAGATGAAACGTTTTGTTAGGTGATACCCATGCTGGCTGTGAAATGCCACTTGTGTGACCACACCTGTGCTTGGGAGCTGTCTGGTTTCTTCCTTGTGTAGAGCACACACGAGTGCAGGGGTCTCAGCTTCTCCCCCATTTTCATGGCACAGACCAACTCCTCTCCTGCTGCTGGATCCAATAACCCTAGTGGTAACTACAGTAACATTGCTTCCATGGAAGAGTAATATTGGGAAAGTATGTTCTTGTATTTTCGGTTGTTTTTAATATGATGTAGCAGCCAAAACCCAAAAGGGAGTGCGGCATCACGAGCCACAGAGAAGTCTATTACAGACCGTGGTTTGGGATCTGCTGGTTAAAACCAGTGGTTTCACAGGGCCTACAGTGGACAGTGTAATGATAGATTTAACTCCAAGTATTCCATCTTCCATGTGCTTGAGGAACTTACTCAGAGCAGCTGCAGCTGTAATCCCCTCCCTTGTGCCTTCACCAGCGTGGAGACAGATGGGTAGGGCTGGGAGGAAAGCACCCTGCACCTACTGCCCAGGACAAAAATAAATTTCTCATGGCGGGTTGGTGTCAGTTTGTTGCAGCTTGTTTGTAACAAGTCACAGTTTAGGTCAGCAAACCAGTGTGGCCTCCTAAAGAACTAACGCTATTTGCACTTAACATGTTGCTCCAGCAAGGCTGCCATTTGAGAAGTTTCTAATATTTATGTTTGATATGAATGAAACTTTTTGTTTTGTCTGTAGACCGCAACGGAACTGGAGCTGACTCGTATCAGGAGTGCCTTGATAACAAGCAAGGTATGAGATCAAGTCTCTCCAACATGGGCACTTGGGACTGATTTAGCTTGATTTCTTGCAGCTGAATTGGTTACTGTCTCTGTCTCTTGCACTCTCTCTGTCTCCCTTTTTTTTTTTTCTTTTTCTTTTTTTTTTTCCCCCACTGTCTCCAAGCCAATTCACTGTTAAACAGTTCCATGTCAGCTAACCTGTTAGCTCAGGGTCTCATTACACATTTGTGATGAGGCTTCTCGTTTCTAGCACCCCAAACACTCTGTTATTAAGGGAGGAAGTGGGAAGGTTGTAAAACAAAAGTAGCATTTGCACTTGCTTGCAGCTATCTTCTTCCTTGAGGTTTAGTTGCACAGCAAAGCAGAAAAATATTAAAGTAAAAGTTGAGTTAAAGGAAGGCACGTGCTAGGCTGGGTTACCTCAGTGCCAGACATCCTGTGATATTTTGTGTGCTGACATGCTGACTCAGACTTGTCCAGCCTGCTGTCTTCTCCCATGGCAAAGTTGATCAGAGCTGGAAAAGCCTCTTGTGACTTACAAGGGAGTGATGATGGTGAGGGAAGAACCTGTTATCCTTTTACTGTAAACATGGAAAGAAGAGTCACATCAGTAGAAATGAAAATTGTAAAAGTATCTCAGAAACAGGACCCAAAGGCAAGGTTATTGATTTTGTATTTAGAAAAAGAGTTGGTATATTATGTTCTCTTCAGATGTCCTCTCTGAGAGTTGCAATCAGAAGCGCTACTCCATTGCCATAACCGTGTAGTGACTATCGAACCTTCTGGTAATCAGGGAGAACAAGCACACTTCAATCCAGAATTTCATTCATTACAAGCTACAGCAAAGAGATAAGAGAAAATGCTTATCCTAACCAGGTTATAGGCATCAGTTACATGTCAGCTTTTTACCCTGCTGTTGACCCAGATCTGTGACAGTAGCTAAAATGATCATTTGCTGAAATTCTGACCCTTGTTGCATAATTTTCTAAAGTCGTACCAAGAAACACATAAAAGCTGTCCCTGTTTTGGTGCTTGGTTGGGCTTGGTGTCTTCGCTTTCAGTATCCATCAGTCAGTGTTATATGTGCTCCAAGTCAAAGCTGCTGTGAAGTGCATCCCCCCTGCTGTTGTTGGGTTTGGGGTGGGGTTATTTGGGGGAGGGTGGGGGTTTTTTTTGCTTGTTTTGTTTCCCTCCTCTCAAAAAAAAAAAAAAGCAGTACATTGTCTCTCTGGTGACCTTTACGCTCATCTTTTTTCACTACTTTTCTCTACTGATTGTAGTAAATACCTAATCATTGCTAAGCTTTCATTTCAGAAGTTACAACTGGAAGACTAATGTGGAAGAACTGTAATCAATAATGCCTTTTTAAATTAGATTAAGTTTAGAAGTCTTCTAGACCAATGTAATTCAGGATGTTCCTTTGATAGATAGATCGTTTGTTCTTAGGGAGAACAATTTTTTCCGGTAACCTTTTTCTGGTTGGCGGTGGGGAGTGTTCCATTTGACATTTCATAGAAAGCAACTGAGTTTCAGGTTTTAAAAAAATCGAGTATTCTCATTTTGGGAAACCAATTGCAGTCCCTTTGATGTGCCAGTTACCCTGGTTTATCTGACAGGTGGTATTAAATGGCATTATATCCATCACTTTCATTTGTCTGTCAGTACTCTAGATTTTTCTTATAGCGTGGTGTTTGGTGGGTTTCTTTGACGTCGTTGTTAACATGTGAACAAGCTGTATCATTAGGAGTGCTTTCAATCCAGTATGAGTTGGATCTGGTTTGGGTAATTTACCATGTCCATGCTACATCATCATGTTTAAAGCAACAACCTTTAAGAACGCAGAGGTTTAAAGGGAAACGTATACGCAGTAAGTTGTAGGCAGTCCCTTACTGTCCAACCCACATTACATTTTGTGAGCATGCAGTAGAGTTGAATCCACCATTTGCAACAATTTACAGAATATAAAATATATAGCTGACAGCAGACCCATAATTCTGGTTGCTTACTGTTATGTTCAAAACAAAATGCCACCAATGGCTGGAAGTAGCGGTGGCTCTTTAAAAGTATTAAATCTTCAAGCTATGTGAAATGCAATTGCCATGGCTTCTTTTTATAACAGCATGCTTGTCTCCTAGAAATTATGCTATAATGAGGTTTGGTTTATATATTTTACCCCTTTCCTCATTAAAGTGCTATCTCTCGGAAGAAGCGCTTTGTGTCTTGAAATACTGCGCGGTTAAAATGAAGGCAGGTTTATAAGGATTTAATGTACTTGGGAGCCAAGGTTTTGCAGCTTTATGGCAAAGATGTTTTAACAAAGGGCTTTATGGTAAGGGTGTGCTGTATTTTAGTCAGGCAGTTGCTCAAGGGAGAATTTTCAGTGTGAGCACGTCACGGCAGCAAGGAGAAATTCAGAGGGAAACAGGCCTCTGAGATCCAGTCGCTGTCTTGGTTGATATTAAGTCTTAATTCTTTGCAATTTCAAGCCCTGAGTTTTTTTTACCTCTTGGCTCAAGGAAGACAAAGTCTTGTGCCATGTCATGCAACAACACGAGCAGGTCATTTAGGTTTCTCATTTCAGTGCTCAAAGGCAGGGTGCAGGAGAGCGCACCTGGGACAGCCACAGGTGGGATTATTCACCCCTTCTCAGGATGGAGCTTGTTTTTTCAGCATTTTATCTCCAATATTCATTATTAAAATCATACGCTAAAAGCAAGACTTTCTGAGTGTTTGGGGTTTGGAAGTGAAGAGGGCAGCAGTTTGGAGCAGTTGCCCATCCACCGCAGCAGAAGACGTGTCCTGGATCTGCCTGTTTCTCTGGGATACAGTTAATACCCCATGGTTTCCTGAGAGCCAGGGGGTTCTGCCATGGAAAACAGGTATAAAATTACAACCAGACACAGTTGTTGCTGGAGCTTCTCAGCTGGAACTCACTGTTATTATAAATAAAACAATTCTGTTTTGAAGGTTAGGCAATGAAAAGCACTTAGCTCGGGCCTTGGTGGCAGCCAGGAGACATAACCTCACATCCTTGAAACAGTGTGTTAGAGAGATGGTCTTGGAAACCGATTCCAACTATTTCATGTTTTCGTTTGTAACATCTTCTCTTATCCATAGAAAATTGTGTTTTACTTTGCTTCAGCGGTCTTCTCTCCATCCCATGCCCTCAGGTGGGCTGGTAATGGGTAATTCGCCCTACTGGGCTATAGCTTTCCAGGCAGAGCTACAGGTTCCTGCTGGAGGAACCCAATACCTTTCACTTTTCCAACTTCTTGTTTCTTGTGGAGTATCGTGGTTCTGTGTTACTTCCCCACAGATGAATTGGCTAGTATTTTTCCAAGATGAACATGGTTTCATCTTTCTGGTGGCACTACTGACTTCCTAGGACTCGTTGTATTTCTTTTCTGGTATTTTACACCACCTCCTAAATTCAGTACTGCTTATTGATTTTGTTAGCTCACCTCTAGAGGGAGGACGAATGTAATTTGGAGCAAAAATTGGGAGCAAGGGAGGAGGGTAGTTAATCTTGACAGTGATCAAAATTTGGCTGCAGTTGAGACAATAGCAGTGCCTCTGTCCTGACGTTATGGAGGACCGAGTGCTCCTACTCTGGGTTTGTGCTGTGAGTGGATCTCAGGCGGACTGGCAAGCAGTCGTTGCGGGCATAGGATGTCCGTAGGATCGGGCTTGATTTTGAAATACCGGCCATAAACTGAAGACTTTTCATCCTGTTACCAGTCCCCTGGGCCATGCAGTCCCAGTGTGTGTCATCTCCTATTAGTCTTGATGCAACCAATGACCTTGTTTGTGTGAGCACATTAAGCACAACATTAATATCTAATTTGACTACTTTGAATTCAGGCAGGCTGTAATCAATCACCTGAACTCTCTTGACAGTGAATATGGCTGGATGGGATAAGGAGAACAGCTAAAATGCATGCTTGTGCCAAAACTCTAGGAAATTGGAAAACTACTTCTGAGCCTGTCTAGCTGATGTAACTGTAGCTGTTGGTGGAAACGGGTTCTTCACTGGAAAGCAAAAGCTGCAAAAGCAAGAAATTTGTGGTCTTTGTAAAGGTCTGTTCAGCTTTCTTCCTGCCTGTTAAATACCGGCATGGTAAATGATACTGCCAAGATACAGAGGCACCTTTTAGAAGATGATTTGGGAGAAGTTCTAACCTGTTCCAGTTTTTGGATCCCTTTTGAACCCCAGCAAGATTAGTTTCAGGATGGCAAAGATGAATTATGAGGCAGATAAATAAAAATGGCAGACTGGCATGGCTGGATTAAAAAGTGCGGTCAAAACAGTTCTGTCACTGAAGATGTTATTTCCATTAAATGTTTTGAGATTTAATATTGATTTCAGTGAAATTACCCTTGAAAACAGATTTCCTCCGAACCTTTGGTTTTATATATTTGTTTTGGAACTACTTTAGGAGGCGAAAAAATTAAACTTTTGCTTCAAACAGTTTTTATGTTTTGAAATTGGCTTTTTCCCCTGTATGAACTGTTTTAAAAATATTATTTATTATTTGTATTCCAGTCATGTCTATGCACTCTAGTTATGGGCTAAATGTCATTTTGCTAACCACAGTGCAGACTTGGGGGGGGACAGGACATCAGTTTCTGCCTGAAAAAGCTTTGGTTTTGTATTTCTGACTGGGGCTGCATTGATTGCCAGTGCCTATTTAAAAAAAAACAAAAAAAACCAACCTTCTCATTTTACAATATGTTGGCTGCCTTTTTGTTTAAAGAATTATAAATACATCAGCAGATTTTCCACAAAAACACATATGTTTTCTTCCTGATGAGCGTGATGATGCACTGAGAATCCTTGCAAGAGGCCTTGAATCTCCTTCAAGTAGAGGATAGTGCTGAGGTTGAAATTGAAATTTTAAATAACTCCCTTCATTAAAAAAGATGCTGGTGGGGCCTTGTTAGCAGAAGAATTGCCATTTTCTGACTAATTTTTTTTGCCAGCATGGGAACAAAGAAAGAAAGGAGGAGGCAGAATAAAAGCTTGTGTGAGTGTACGTACAGAGGCTTCAGCTCTCTAAACTGGTAATGGTATCTGGAAAGAGTCCAGGCTGTTGTAAATATGAACTTTTGTCAATATTCCCCAAGCTTCTTTGGACTCTAGGGTGGGCTTTATTAGCTGAAGGTCACACCATTGTGCTGTCTCCCTCTCCTGAGACCTCTGATACCTTCCTGAAAGGACAGCCCATTATCCCTGAGCTTAGAAGCCAGCTTTCTCTTCAGTGGCGCTGAAGCTGATAAGCTTAAGAGGCATATTTCATCCCCCCACTGCTGCTTTCAGGAGACAAACAGTGTTTATCATTCCTGATTAATTCCAGTTGAACAAAAAAATAAAATAGGAGGCATGTGTGTGTGCACACATGTGCACACGCACAGAGACAGAGTTGACTTTTTTTTTAGGCTGGTCTTCTTGCATAACAACAACTCACCGCACTGGCCGCAGCCAGCAGCGTCTGGTGCTGCCTCTCTGTTTTTCCGAGGTGGTGTGTCCAAAGATTGATTCGGTAATGTGAGAGGATCCTGGGCTGTGATCAGTGTAAAGAGACAGGGGTGGAAAGGGGGACTGGGTAGCAGCAGCCTGAGCATCGAGGTTGGAATTGATTTGTGGCAATTAAGCATTAAGGTCTGTGAGAGCAGGACCACCCGCTGGGAGAGTGGCTTTCCATCACCTGCAAAAGATGAATGGCCCAAGGAGAGAGAAGGGCAGGGATTTCATACTCAGCTACCTGAAAAGAATCGTAAAAACATAATGTATCTAGCTTCTGTATCTTGCAGCCCTGTTCATCACAGCTAAATCCCTTTGCTGGGAATTGTCCACAAGAGAGTTGGAAGATACAAATGCTAGTTGCTTCTACTGCTTTGGTTTCTCCATTTCTGTCTTTAGATCTGGCTTGAAATTTGTCAGGAGGTGTCTTGCTGATTTTCTTGTTACTACTGTTTCGGTAGGAATGTCTTCCATACATGGCTCCTGGTTTCTTAGGGTTACTTTTTTCCTTGTACTGAGATGCAGAGTATAGAATGAATAACAATGAATAACACGTGCAATGAATAACATATTGTTCCTCTTGACGCTCCTGCAGCTCTGTAAAATGCGCAGGTGGCATGCCCTAGTGGCTGGGGCATCCAGGGCAGGAGACCTGTGTTGTGTTCTCCTCTCTGGCACGGCCATGCTGTGCAAGACGCCTCGTCTGCCTGTGCCTGAGGTTTTCGAGTGGAAAATGAGAACGTTGGTACCGTACACAGTCCTGTTTGTTTGGATGACCACGTAGCTGCAGCCCAAGTTAGGCTGTTTACAAAGGGCTCTGTATTTTCCTTCAGTTTTGTTGTGTTGGGCTTGCCGAGGTTGAGGAGTCAAAGAAGAGATCACACATGGCTGAAAGGAGCCTCTTGGTACCTGTACCAGAGGAGATGATATTTTACTCCGTAAAACTCCAAATTTTTCAGCCTTTATAAAAAAAAAAAGTAAAAATATTAGAGCTGTGGTGTGTGAACTGCTTTCTCGCACTTTGCTTTTTGTTCATATTGAACAAATGGGCCCCAACAGCCATTAAGGGGCTTCACCACTCTGCCCCCGCCTCTGTTGCCAGGCTGCTGCTCATGCAGAGGTGTATCAAATGCTGCACTGGACAAAGCAAACCAACTGCTTAATGTACGTTGCATCAAATCTTTGTTTCACTTGCCACCTGGGCCATGTTTAAACCAGATTCTTGGTACTCGGGTTACAATTAACTTCATTTCCTTTGCCAGAACAGGCAGAGGTGGAACAATATTAAAAATAATTTTACAAAACTGTGTTTACTTCTCACCAGTGAGGACCGTGTTCAGAGATGGATTTTGCTATTATGGTTCCAGCGCTAGTGTAAACAGAGTCTAATGGGAAAGGCTGTAAAATAATAGGGCTAGTGGTCATCTTCACAGAAAAAGGAATTTCCATAATGCATTTCAAACTGGAATAGATCTGAAGCTTTGGCTGACCAAACACAACTAGCATTTCCATTTTAAAATGTGTATAGTAGCATGAAATGGGAGTGGTGGGCCTCTAATATTATTTTTTCAAAGGTAAACTGCACAAGCCTGTGGGAATTGGGGGCACTGACTTTTAGTTTGTGGATTGGGTTAAACTTGTCATTCTTCACATAACATAGAATACAGTTAAGTTTTAGATGAGAACTTCCTTAAATATACCATACTCTTTTTTAAGGGTAAAGTAGATTTGAGGGAGAAAATTACTTTGAAATCTTAGTGAAAGGTTCTGAAACTATGTGTATGGCTCTTTCTCTGGATTAGTTAACATGGTGGAAAGATTTTTATTAGTCCAGTGGTGCACCATAGACTGCAGTAGGGTACGTACTTGCTCAAACCACGAGTTTGGTGATAAGTGAAATGTTAATATGTGCTTGGCAGAGCTAGCTCTTAATTTCCCTTAAAATGGAGGGGGCAGAAATGATCTCATCAGACAAGATGTCTTTGGGCTACTGCCCACCGTTAGGTATGTCCTAGACAAGATTTATTTACGTGGTGTGGACGGATTATTTCCCTTTCCCTCCCTGAACCTGACCTGCGGTAGCTGTTAGCAAAAGAGCTTTCCACCTCCTGTATTGCAGGAAGCATTTTAGCTCTTGTTGAAATATGAAGCTCCTTTCCTTTATTAAAATTAAGAACCACTTTCTCACATGGCAAAGTGATAATAAAGACTGAAATTGGATCTATAACTTCATGAAAAGAAAGAGATTTTTTTTGAAGACAAATCATGCATGGTAATACCTCCATTGTTCTCTCGCTGTGTTCTTTGTATTGCTTAACTCCCTGCGAACAAAGAACCCATAACTGGAATTGTAAAAATAATCCAGGCATTTAAGTCAAAACTCAAAAGGCCCTTGGGAATCTCATGCAAAGGTGTGCCCTTGAAATGGTGGTTTATGAATTGTCTGAACAGGTTTGAACATCCTGGCCCTGAGGAAATCTATGGGAATTTTGCCGCTGACTGCAGTGGGGTCAGGATTTCACGCTTGGCGCTTTGTACATACTGCCGGGCATTGAGCGGAGCCGTCTTTCAGTCTTTGAGAAAGTCTGACTCCCTCTTCGCAAGCAGGCAGGAGATTTTCTAGTTGGCTGCACTTGTGAATTCTAGTTAAGGGAATTGCTTTTGGTCCCCCCATCTTTGTCACTTAAACAAACATGCAAACTGGAAACATGCACTTGCTTGAGCTTCAGCAGCAAGTGCCTCCTCAAGATCTTTTGTTACTGATCTAGAACTTAAACTGGTTGGGAAAGTGGTTTTACGCTAAGGTTCAACCCTGCTTAAATGAAGTCAGTTGGGCAGAGAGATGGGAAATTTTATTCCTAGGTGCCATTCAAATATCTGAACCCAGGTAGTTTGAAGTATGAAGGTTCATTCTCTGAGCTTGAACATATATCAGTACGGAGGTTGTATTGTAAACTGAAGCAGTGAGTACTTCCTCACCAGTTTATTGCAAAATAATGTGTTTTTAAAAGCACAGGTCTATCCAGGGTCAAAGTCACTGGGAAAGGAGGGTGCTTAAATGAACAGTGAGGGAATTAGTCCAAAATTTTCATGCTAACCAAGCTATTGATTCAGCTAACCAAGGCCCTTTGAAACCTGCTTGAACATAGAAGTTAGCCCTGTTTGAGCAGGAGGTTCTGCCAGATGACCTCTTAAAGTCCTTCCCACTTAAGTGACTCTGTGGTTCTCTGGTTAGATGGCTCTCATGCCTGCCAGGGTATTTGAGCAAACCACTCGATTGTCTGACTCTGATCATTGTAAACATAGACATCATCTTCCTCTGTCGTGTAACAGTCCAGAGAGAGGAGAGGAGGGTCACCAGAGTTGTAGCAAATTCCCCTTTGTCGTCAGTCTCCCAAATTCATGGTGTGGTGGCCAGTGACATCAGCTGTTGTTTAAGATCTGCTATTGATGGAGTAAGCTCTGTATATAATGAAAAACAAAAACCAAAGAAAGCATAATCCCAGAAAAAACATGATCCAGGGCTTCAAGAAAATTGGAACACTTAAGTTACCTAATCGTAGTTCTCCATCAGGAGAAAAAGATTAGGAAAAATTACTAGAAAAAACCTTCTAAGCTTGCAGCAACAATATCCCACAGACCATTGTCAATCCAAAGTAATCCCATGACACTCAACAAACTGATTTCTAGCAAATTTGTCTGTAATTAATACTAGTAGAACTTAGATCAAAAAAGTAGGCTGTGTGCCCTTCGTGTTACTATCAGTAGTTGGAAAGGGGAGTTGGAAGGCTACATCCCGTGTACAACACAAAAGTTTATTTAGGCTTCTCTGGCACTCAGGGGATTGCAGAAATGTTGC
Source organism: Haliaeetus albicilla (assembly GCF_947461875.1). Lineage (NCBI taxonomy): Eukaryota > Metazoa > Chordata > Aves > Accipitriformes > Accipitridae > Haliaeetus > Haliaeetus albicilla. The sequence continues at coordinate 36,192,446 of NC_091492.1, forward strand.
AGTGGCTGAAAGATTAGCCATAACTTTTTTGTGTTTAGCTGTAATGGAATGTGCAAAAACTTAAAAATTCCTTGAAAGTGCCTGGAGAGACCCAACCATGCCGTCAGCAGGAATAGGCGTTGAAAGCTGCTCAAGAGAGTGATGTTTCTCAGAATAGTTAGCAAAAAGTAACAATCACAACCCAGTATGGACAGTTAGAAAATGTTAGAAGTAAACGGTTAATTTTTCTGAACTTTTCCTTGCCCAAACACAGCTAACAGACACTTTTCAAAAAAAAAAAAAGCTTGGTTGTTCCTCACTGTAGCTCTCTTGAGGGCTTTCCTTAATGAGCTGTCTCCTTCTGTCCAGTATGGAAAGAAAAACAAAAGAGTTAGAGACCTTCCTTTGTCCCCATGTGATTTTAATCTGATTCATTCATTCCTAATCATCTTGAAGGATTATAAAAACAAAACCTGTTAAATCTTGGTTCTTACTTCTTTTCTCTCTCTTCCAAACATCATCATTTGTTCTTTTATCATGTTGCATTTCTTTACCCATGAATCAGCTGCCTTTTTATTTTCTTTCTATATAACAAAAGTCGGGCGGGGAGGGAGGGGGGTGATGCGAGTGCTGCTTTCTTTGATTCGTTCGACACACAAGTGTTCCTTGGCCTTTCATACCGAGGAGTGGATGCAGCTCTTGAACAAATTGGACCTACTTGTTTGCTGGCCTAGGCCATCTTGTTATCCAGCCAGCTGTGTTTTGATCTTGGAGGGCTGTTTGAAGATTAAATTGAGACATCTTTTGTTACTATTAAGTGCAGTAATTAAATCAGCTCAGTGTTATTTAAGTGTGGAAAATGTCGCTTCGCTGGCCCATGGGTGCCTGAAGTTGCCATTAGACAGCTGTGTTGCTTCCAGTACTAATGATGAAGAGGTAGGAGAAAAGAGCCAAGTGCTCTCTAAATAATTTTCAACTCTTTCTGGGTTATGCCGGATCCCCTCCCTGCCTTTTTGTGTGATGTCTCTTGCTTGTCTCTCCTCAATTCATGAAGAACAAGGTTTTTGAGAGTGAACTTAAGCTTTTGCGCATGGAGAGCTGGAAGCGAGTGCCCTGTCCTGAGCGGAGGGTGTGGAGCAGCATGGGTGAAACGTTTGGCGGCACGGCCGGGTTCCCTGGATTGGCAGCTGCTACTCCATCTCTGAGTTTGCAAGTTGTTCGCTCTGTGAATGACAAAAGAGGCTGAGGGAGCAGGATGGATGCAATAAATGAGCAAAGTTGGCTGCTCCCCCCCCCCCCCCCTTTCCTCCATAGAAGGGAGTCTGCCAATCAAGTCAAGCACAGCCAGTACATTTGTTCCCATGAGGGTCATTGTAATACAATTTGCTGGTGAAGACCGGCCTGACTGTGAAGTGGTGGCACCTGGGAGATGTGAATTCTGGCTTAGGCCAGGGCTGGTATCATTCAGAGGTCACCTGGGCTTAACGGGGTGAGAGTTGGTTGCCCTTACCCGGCCCCCTTTGCCTTCTGCTTGCCGGGCAGATTGCTTTGAGAGAAGTGGCTGGAGGTGATGATTGGCAGCAGGGAGCGGGGCAGAGAGAGGCTGGAAGAGAAAGCGAGATCCTCAGTGGGAGAAGCAGTTCTTTGGAGGTCGAGTATGTTTTAATGCCGGGTTAAGTTGCACAGCAGTGTTGGTTCATTGCTGCTGGCCGCACTGATCACTTGAGCGTTGCCTTGCTCTTTCCCATCGTGCCCTTGAGAAACCCTGTCTTACCCTCCTGCGCACAGCTGAACATACAGCCGCTGCTTTTGTGGTTCCCACGGTGAAATTCAGCAGCTCTCACTTCTCGACAGGGGAGCAGCAGACAGGATCGCCCACAGCCGGTTTCGGCTACCATCCTGCCTGCCGAGGCAGAGCAGTGCGCTGCCTCCCCGAGCCTGCGCTCCGGCCGTGCTTCTGAGCCGGCTTGTTGGTCTGTCCTCCCGGATGCACCCGACTCTCTGGCTTCCATCCCCAGTAATTGCCCAGCAACATCTATTTGCATTGCTTTGTACGCTTCTGTGTTTTATAGAGGGGGAAGTGTATTTGCACTTTGCGAGTGTTTTTGAGCTGTGGCAAGGACAGAAGTATGGCAGATGGGTGGGGATGAGAGAATCAGGAGCGTGATGAATCTGTTTTTCTTACCTTGTTTAAAATTGCCTGTTAAAATTCAGCAGCCGCACCTCCGATCAGCCTAATGGTGTCTGCCATGTTGCGAATACACAGTCATTAGTTGGTCCAATTCCTGCATGCTGAGGTAGGCGGGTGATGTGAATGCAAAGGAGATGGAGAGAATAGGAGTTGGGGGGGCAAAGGAAGGAGGGGGAGAAGCTTGGTAATACAGTGACAATGAAACATACGGTAGTCACACTGGAAAACTTTCTCCTTCATTAGCAGGGATCTGTTGAGTTTCTGCTCACATTAGGGTAATTAACACAAGTACAGATTGTTGAACATCTGTGCAGTTTAACTATATGGCCGGTTCCCAGGCTTTAAACAGGGCTGTGAGGAGCCAAATGCAAAGCAGTATGAAAAGCCCACACACTATTCATTTTACTGAAATTAGCATTTCTGGATGGAAGCTGATGTTGCACGTCAGCTATAAATTTTCTCTGGTCTGTTGCCAGGTTGGCTAATGATCTGAGGTTAGTGTTTGTTAATAATTTTTTAAAATTTGTTACTTTTAGTATTCTGGAGGGGAAGTTTCTATCTCACTCTTCTTTTCTTAAAAGGCAAAACAAAAAGCAAGCAAAACAAAGCATATGGGTATATTATATCTAATGTGCTTCTAATCTTTTTCCAATGGAAACCCAGGAAGGAATTGCCGGTTCAGCCTCCATGGGAGGCTGTTGGCTTCATGAACCACCAAGGCTTTTTAATATTTCTGACCAAACTGCGGTTTTAATTTTGTAGCCTTGTAAATGCCTGGGAGGCTCCGCTTACGATGTGTTGTAGATATGAGCTGTGTAAATAAAATGCAGAGCTTTGTCTGCAGGATGGTGGTTACACAGGTATTGCTTGTCCGCGCATCACCATCCCATAACTCTGTGTGTGTGTCTACACAGGGTTACCAGTATAAAGGTATAGCTGTATTTATGGATAGCCTTCTGTGTTGATTATCCCAGAGGACTGTTGTTTTGCTGTGGCATCTTGAAGATTCCTCCTTGCTTATTTTTACCCCACCAGCTGAGAGCATCTGGGCCATGAGGCTTGACGGACTCTTGAGCGTAATGGCTAGCAGCAGCGAGTTCCCCGTAGAGGGCTCTTCACGCCACACTTGCCTCTTATGCCTTAGTCCATCAGAGCCAGTGCTTGTTGGCCTTCAGGCTATGTAGCAGGACCACGTAATACTCTAGGTAGGTTTTTTTCGTTCTTTTTCCCTGTGTGGATAAGGACAGGCCATTTTTTCCTTAAATGGATGATTTGTGAAGCCTTCTTCACATGCGTTTCCTCATAATTCATGGTCAGGGTTTTGATAGCGAATTTTAAGCATCTTTTGACTTTGCACCTAGAAATTTTCACTGGGAACTTCAGACCAATGGTTTCAATACATGACTGTCCACAATTCTCTCTTCTTGATGTGATTCTCCTTGTGACTTTTTTTCTAACCATGTTTTGGTGTTATACAGTGTTCCCAGTTGTGTACTGACTTGGGTGCTCTGGCTGTACCTACACTTAAGCCTATGAGCAATATAACTGCATACCTGAATACACAAACACACCTGGTTTTGGATACGATTAAATTAAACAAATTTGTACCACACTAGAAACTTTTTGTGAAAGCAACTGTGCGTTTGAACCAAAGTGTGAAGGGTGTGCCAGGGCCCATAAAACCTTTTAATTCAAAAGTGCAGTGCGCAGAGATGCTGTATCATGAAGACATTGGCATTTTTTTATTAGTCATGTTATCTCTTTCAGATGCAGGTTTTAACATATGCTGAAATTAAAAAAAAAAAAAAACTGACCAGTTTTTTCCACAAGTGGAATTGCTGTAAGACGGATAGCCCTTATCACTGGGACAACAATTAGTGCACCATGTGTGTCAGGGAATTTTATTTTAATGGAGAAGACATTCATGTGTAAAGATAAAAAGCCTACCAATGTGCATAAAAATAATAATCCTTATTAGCACTGTTTTGTCCCTGCTGTTTTCACTAAGCAAAAAAATTTCATTCATGGTGTTTTTTTTAATGTAATCCCTGTGGGCTGATGTGAACAGAGCTGACCTTTGAAACCCTACTTAAATTTTAAAAGGCTTGTATATTTTTTTGTATAATTGGGAAAGGAAGGGACTTGGTGGCTTGGAGGAAATGTAATTCTTGCCAAGGTGCAGCGATTTGGTCCTTTAGTTCACCTTCAGCTCCTGCTCTGTAATGGCTTACACTCCAGGCTAGAATTCAGCTTGGCATCGCTTGAAGTTGTTGGTGAGATTGTTGCCGTCGCACCCACCAGCTCCTCCACAGTCTGCTGACAAACACCAGAGCTTGCAGAGCTTCATATTCTTTGTGACCAAAAAACCTTCTGGGCCCAAAATGCAGTCTTCAAACTGAGTCCTGCAAATGTCTGCGCTTCAGGAGCACCATTGCCCATATGCCTATAAGACAGACCCATAAATACTGTGCTCAATGTTTTGTCATTGCAGGGTCGTTTTCTAGGGTGAAGGTGTCCCCACAAGACACACTTGCTGAATCATGTAAAACTGTGCAAGTTTAGTTAAATACGTTGTTTATTTTTGAAGCACTAATTTAGTTAATCTAGTCCAAAGGGAAATTTGGGCTGGCCTACTTACTCTTGTAACAGTTTTGCAGATAATTATTTGTGTGTGTGCACATAGGTGCACACCAGCTTAGTTTGGAAAAGAAAAATTGTATGAGTGAAATGTTTAGCTACATTTGATTTCTTACACTCTCCATAAAGAATGTCAGAAGGTGGCATGTTGTATGGTAACAGCAAGGGACACGTATAGCTCAGAGAGCATCTGTTACAAGAAGATGACAGAGGGCATTTGCCCTTTCAAAGAACGGTATGCAGTGAATGGAGCATTGTGATTTCCTCTGCAGTACTCTTGCCAAAAGGGTCCTGATCCTTTGGTTAAGAAATACTTGTTTACGGCTAAATTGAAAAAAAAAAAAAAAAATTGTTGGGTTTTTTTGGGTTTTTGGGGGTTTTTTTTCAAAAGAAGGTAAGAAATTTTACCTGATTTTATACAACCATATCTTAAACCAATTAATTAGCCCCATGTAGACAAGTGTGAAGACAGATCAAAAGAGTGAAAGAAGGAGGAAGAATTGTTGGAAGAGACTGGATTTCAGGGGGATGAGAGAGGGAGTTTCTTAGGGACACTTCCCTCTTCTTGAGCATTGGTTGTAATATTCCAGAAGCTGTAAAACTGAAGAATTCGATGTATGGTTGGGGTAGGGGGGTGTTGACATTTTATGTTAAGAAGATTGCTCCAGCAGTTTAGGTATTTGATGTATGTAAATGCAAGTATCAAAATATTATCATGCATTGTTTGTCGTTCTCTGTGCTGATGGCAAGAGAGTGGAAGAGGGCCATGCTTATAGGTCTTTGAGACACGTTAGCACTGCCTAATACAGGAAAGTGCAACATGAGAAATTGTTTAATTTAATCACAGTGTTGCTGTGTTAAACAGTTTGGTTTTTTCCTAGACTTGATGATACTCAGTGTTACTTTGAGTATTGGCAGAATTGTGTCACTTAAGTTGATGAGGTTGTTCAGTCTTATCAAGGTTAACATCTGTGCTCCCTAGATTTGTACCCCACGTATCTCTGCTGGATTTTATTTGGTCTCATTATAGGAAAACCCAGCTCTATACAAGAGAGTCATGCTCAGGAAAAGAAAAGAGTGTTCCTATTAAAGCAAACAGACAAACCTGTATTATTTCCACAAACTACTAGGTAGAAACCAAAGTCGCCTATTTGGGTATGAGGAACTGACCATGAAATTAAAGGGCTGCTATATCTGCAGATACACTACCAAAATGAAACAAAATTTTCCTTTATTAATACCCCTGCTCCGCTTTAGCCCTACTTCTTAAGAATATTTTACACGGACTGGACTTAAATTGCCTGTTCTGTTCCTGAAGAGCACAAAATGGCAACACATCCAGATCAGTGGTTTGAGAATTTTGTAAGATAGCAAAACTGCTGCTGGTAAAACAGAGCTGTCAGTCTTCAGTTACATGGCTGTATCTGAGACCACAAATACCAATTTCGCTTGCAGTGAGACTACCTGTAATGATTTTTCTAGCAGATTTTTCCAGCATGTACACTGTGTATCCCTCCCTGGCTGGGAGGCTGTAGGGCATGCACTGAGAAACTTGAGGACACCATTTTGAAGGACTTCTAGAGTTTCCTTGGAGGTCTCATTTCATTCATCATTAGGCTAACTTCTGCGAAGCAGCAAGTTCTCTTGTTCTCCTAAGTGATCACTTTGAATGGGTCGTTGCATTTGTTGAAATACCTCCATTAAGTTCAGAGAACTTGAGGCTGCTGCTATAGCTAGGCTGCATATCCTCAGCCACCTCTCAGCCCTTTATCAGACCCCAAACTGAGTGCGTCTTGCTAACCTTGCAGCTGCATGGTTGGAATTATCTCCATTGTGTAGATGGGAACACTGAGGCAGATTTGAAATTACTTGCCCCAGGCCACCTAATGCTGACAATAGACCACACGGTCCCTCAGCCTCTTTCTATGCCAAAACCATTCTCTTGTGTCTGCATATGGAAAAACCAGAGTAGAGTGAGCGGAGAGTGGGATTTGTTGTGATAACAATGTGCGTTCAGTCCCAAAAGGCCATCGGACAGTGATGGATACATTGCTGTGAAATTAAAATCGCCAAGAGATGCACAGAAGGGAAGGCTAAGATGGTTGTTGCCATGCACATAGGTGGACGCGGGAGCACGCAGGCGGTGAGATGAAGCCAGCAGCGTTAGCAGGGTCCGTCAGCCTCTGCGCCAGGCAGCCCATTTGCATTCTTCTGTCAGGGAGTTGGAAGCTGCCACGGAGCAGTTTATACTCCAGCCTGCTCTGGCCTTGAATTATGCATGACCAATTTATCATGCCCCCAGCTGAAAAACTAATTGTGTCCCTGGGATATATTTACTAGAAATTGTAGTTTGCTGTGCTGGGGTCCCCAGAGTGTCCAGCAGAGCAAATGACTGGGAAGTCGGAGCGTGTTCAGAACAGGACTCCTGGCTCTGCCAGAGCCACCGTGCCGTTGATAGATTTTTCACTTCGATTGCCTTTCTGAGGGTTTACCCCCTCCTTCCTATTTTTCTTACACTGCATTACACTTAATCGGGCTGCAGGAGTCCTTCCAGTATCTCCAGTATCAAAAAGCACGCCAATGTGCCTGAAAAAAAGGCCATTTATTCAGGAAATGCCAACCAGATTGGGGGAAGGGTGCTAGTTTCTTCTGTGTGTGGTTTTTCTTTTTTTTTTAATAAGCGCAGTGTGGCTTCATGTAATGTCTCCAATTACCGTAAACGTCCCCTCCCTCTCCAGGTCTAGATTGATGAGATTCCCTAATTACTGTCATTTGAACGAGAGGTTGGGGAGGAGAGGATTTCTTTTCCTCATACAGAGCTCGTGGGGTGGGCTTAAGCTTGCAAATGGTATTACCACCAGGTCTGGGGAGGGAGCATGGGATGCCCCCAGCTGAATTTCTCAGCGATGAAATGCCAACTGTCAAACCCGTATCTGGCTGTATACCCTCTCATAAGGTGGAGCTGAGCCGTAAAGATCATAGGTGGGGGCGAGGTTTGAAAGGGAAGGAGGTAATTCACTGATAAATTAATCACCAAGTTCTGTCTGTCCTCCCCCACTTGTCAGGGGAGGAGGATGTCAAGGAGTTAATCACAATAAAGGAGTCAACAGTAACACGACTTCAGAGGCAGAAGAGCCCTCTGGAATCTCTTGCTCCCTTTTTATTATCCTCCTTGTCCAATCTCGTAGAGCTCCGCCTAACACAGTTTGCAGCAAGGAGTCCGCATCTCCGAGGACGGCAGGAGCCGTGCCAGCTACTGTCCGCATGGCTTCACCGCTGGCAGCACAGGAAGATAAATCAGGAGGCCTGCTTTTCCAAGAGGCTGGCGGACTGCAAGCTGGGACTTTGGAGAGAGGGATCGCTTCTCTTCCACGACGGGCAGGAGCCTTTCTTACAGCCCTGCTGAAACAAGCTGTACGCTCAATAGCTGGGCTGTGCTCCCCCACCGCTTTAATGGGATTCAGTGCATGTCCTCTTGAGGGGAGAGCTGTAGGAAGTTAATTGGGCTGGAATAAAGGTGCTGGCAGAGGTGCTTTCTTAAGTAAATTCAAGATGTATGAAGTAGTTTGTGGAAACTATTTGCAGTAAGTGTGTGTATGGGAAGCTGAAAGAAGTTAAGGTGGTTTTATGTTGTTTCTGGGTGTCACAGATCTGGATCAGCTTTTAAACATTCAGAAGGTCTCTACAGTTTCCTTCCTTCTAGTTCCCCAAACTTGTATTCATCATCTGTTTCCCAGAAATATCTGGTGAAAAGATTTTGTTCAGGTGACTACATGTCTTGCTGCAGAAAAAGTAGAGCACATCTGCTGTGTGATGAAACCATGCCCCTTTTTGCTGATATGTGATACAACCAGAATAAAAATAGATCTGAAGCTTGTAAAATCATATCGGAGAGAAGGCATAAACAGGTTTTTCTCTGAATGCAGATAGCCAGAGCAAAACCAAGGCTACAGAGTTCAAGGTTGGCATGGACTACCAAATCAGGACTATCCATACTGTATCCCCTCCAACCCTGGTGAACTGGAAATAGGCATGAGTCCGGACATAATGTCCTTGTAGGATCCAACATTGTAAGAGTGCTTTGATACCTTTAAGCTATTGTATCTACTGATTCCCAAAGAACAGTGAACTTGTCATGGAGCCCAGCATTTCACTGGGTCTCTGTGCAGAGAGGCAAAGGAAATGTTAGCTAAGCTGAGTTGTACAGAGTATGTTACAGTCTGTTTTTCTGGAGGGTGTTGTGGCACTTATGAAATTACTGTGGTTTTTGTGCAGTGGGGAGAAAGCAAGAAAGAGGGACTGGAAGATAGGATGGAGACCACTTTCACATAGCAGCAGTTGTACCACTAAGGAAAGGATAGAGTAGGAGACAATACAAATCACAGCATCTTTTGTTAGTGTTTTTAGCTGCAGCAGCTCATTGTCTGAATACTTTTGCCCTTTCATTATTCAGGATGAAACACATTAGTGAGTCCAGGTTATGCTCCTTTTGCTGGTGGTCCTTACTGGCTTGTTAATGATCTTCCTAGGTTTCAAGTGCCTACAAATTTGAGTTCTCGGATAACTTGAGTTCAGGGCAGCTATGTTCGGCAGGGTGTCCTGAGTTCTCCTACAGAAATCTTCCATGTTTTGTTCTCTTCCATCCCCTGTTAACTTGTCATTATAAACTAAGGAAAAAACCAGTGACACTGTGTTGCCTCATGGATACTGCTCTTACCTGAACCTGCCTCCTGTGCTCTTTCCAAGGGAGCTTGTCTGTCTGGCAATTGACAGGTTCTGAGTGGCTCTACTGGTTTTTCTTCCTCTGTTTTATTATTCAAGCCCTTTTGGCTTTGCTGCTTTTTTTCAGTCTGTTGCTGTGCTGTGCTCGAGTTGCCTGAGCTGTTTGGTTTTTCTCCCATTTGCTTTGCTGCTGCTGCGGTTAAGGTGGGACAAGAAGCTGCAGCGCTGCACGGGAACGGTTGGGTGCAGAGGAACCCACAAACAAGCTGTGGTGACAGCCCAGAAGATGATAAAAAAAAAAAAAAAGGTGGTGGAATTGGGGTAAAATAGAAGTCAGCATCTGTTTTATAAGAGGCTCCGTGACACAAAGTGACCGTCCCCTCACTTTCTTAGCTCCTGTAGCTGGGATACACTTCAATGTCAGTTTTCATTTACTCCTGTGCTTAAAGTTATGTAAATAGTTAGAGAAAAACAAGTTGTGATCAGAAAAGAGAGAGGGGGTTTACGTGCCTTTTTAAAAAGGGGAATTTTTTTATTCATGCTTAAGGGTTAAGGGAAATTACACTAACATCAGCTACAACTTAAACATAGTACTTGCTACCACAGTTTCAAATCGGTGTGAACGTAGTCAGCTAAAACACCGTTTTGGCTTGGGAATTTCAGGGGGAGTGGATTGAGCCCCATGTCCTCAGCACAATGTATTTCCGAGTGTCAACACGTTCCTCCCAGTCAGGAACGAGAACTAACAAAAATGAACGGGGGAAAGGGGGCAACGCATTTTTTTCTCATGATAAAACCATGGAAGCATCTCTGGAGATGTGTGCCCGTACAGCGGCACATCCATATCCCTCCCTGGCTTAGGGAGCTGTGGAGGAATTCTGAGGGGGATGCGGGAGAATAAACCTCGCCGCTCCAAGAAATCCTGAAAATGTCCATCAGAAATGCTGCAAGTATTCGGAGGCTGCTGGAAGCGTTCCAGTATGAGAGTCTTTGTCTCCATCCATCACAGGCACTGCAATCTTTGTGCCCCCAGCTTCAAACAAGGGCTTCACGCTGTCCTTGCAATCTGCCTTTATGCAGCGGAGTGTGGAGGCTTCTAATTACGAGGCCGAGATGCGCGGCGGGTGGGGAGGCGTGCTGTGCCCCACAGCCGCGTACCTGATTATCCGTTGCTGAGGTCGTTAGAAGGGTTACTCCTGAGTTTAAGCCTGCTCCGCAAGACCCCTAATTATATGCTGCTCTGCAAGTTGCATTAAAAAGAAATTGTTGAAAAGACAAAGGACAGAATAACATTTCCTCCCTCGTCTTCCCCTCTCTCCCCCCCGCAACACACACAGACACACACTCCCCCACCTCTCCCTGCTGGGCCCAGAGCTACTTCTCACGCTTGAGTTGGTGCAAGCTCTGATAAAGCCATTGAAAGATGCAGCAGGGAGACAGAGCGCTCCCAGGGACAGAGGGAAGCAGAAGAGGAAGCCGAAGTAAAATGACCCCCTCCCAGGTAGATACAGCCAGGCGCTGCTTGCTGAAGGAGTTGTCCCACAGAGCAGAATTAGAGAAGAGATTAACCGTCCTTTATTGTTTTGTTTCACTTCCTAGGGAGCAATGTAATGTGGTTTCTTCCATCGTGAAAAACCTGCTTCAGCTGGAGCTCCGGGAAGCCTGAATCACTATAGATAACACATTCAAAGTGCAGTATCCCTTGCACATGCTGCCAGTTCTCATTCTAATCTCCCCAGACATCAAAAAAATTAAAATGTAAAATTCTAAGCTGTGCAGTTGAGTGACATGAAGGCTGCACTCGCTGCAATGCAATTTCCAAATCTGGGACATGCACACATGTGTCCATCCCTGTCAGAGATAACGGTTTTATGTGTGCTTTCCATGAGCCCATGAAGTATACCACTAACAGAGATAGAGAATTGAATGGGTTCTTCATTACCACATGTCTGGACTACTAATGAAACTAAACCCAGGCTGATAACAGTAGCACTAAATATTTCCAGCGCTTCTTGGTGCGATGGTAACATTTTCAATTTATGGTGGAGATTGTTATAGGGGTATCTGCAGTACCAAGGGTAACGTTTTTTCAAGATTGCTATTTCAAGGGGTAGGGGTTTTTATTACTATTTGCATTACAGTAGTACCTGAAAGCCTGAGTGACAGACCGGGATTTCACTGCACTAGGTGCTGTACAAACATGGAGGGGGAAAAAGGATTCTCTGCTGCAGACTGGGGTTTTTTGAGACGTGGCTATGGGGTTTTTTCATTGCTTTTGTAGCTGTAGAGAAACTCATATTTGAACAGGAATTTAAAAGTCAAAATGTCAAAGTTTGAGTCACTTCTGTACTGGAGAAGCTTGCTGACTATCATATTATACTTCGCTGTAATCTGTGAGCTTTAAACCTTGCTCAGTCTCTTGAATATCTCAGTTGTAGTGCTCCATTGTACGCTCCTTATTTCTTACTAGTTTGCCTTCATTTTATTCTGGCGTGCAACACTGGATTCACTGCCCACCCAAGGCACTAACAGCAGGGAAACTTCTGCTCCTCCCGTCTGACATGATTTTTTTCCCCCTCCCGTGTTTTCATGTATTCAGTTTGTCTCTACATGTGGTGAGGAAGGTCCCTGCAGCAGTCTTTGCTGGGGCTCTGGTTAGCACGGCTGAAGAGAGGCAGCGATGCAGCCGCGCTGGCAGCACAGCACGTTACTGCCGTGCATTTGTTGGTGCTCCCTCCAAAGCACTGGGTCGGGCACTGGGTGTGAGGTTGAATGCGCTTCTCTCTTGGTCACCGTGCGTTCACCCACATTGCTCCCTCCAAGGCAAGATCCAAAACCACCAATCGATCGCTCTCTCCCCTTGTTTTGTGTGTTTAAGGTGAACTCATAAGCCTCTCTGCGTATAAGATGAAATAACCCCAAACCGTGAACCCGATAACCCAAAACCCTCTCTGTGCATCGGCTTGATGTACCCCTTTGCTTTCTCATGTCCTGCTTTTCACTGCTGTCTCTTAAAAGATGTCTTAGGTGTGATTACTGTGGTGCATTGTTCTTGGCTACCTACCTGAGAGCAGGTTGAAGATGGCCCTTATCCCACTTGCAGTTTTATGTGGCTTTTATGCTTTGGCAAGATGACACAACAAAGATATCAGCTGCCTTGAAATTACTCCAGAGAGCAAAATCTTTGTTTCAAATGGTATTTGGAGATCTTTCAGTCATGCCTCATATTTTCATGGCATCTGTGTCTAAGTTCAAAATCTCTTTGATTTAAAAATGTCATATCACTTGAGCTGGGACTGTAATCTTGTCTTCAAGCTGGGTGCAGGAGTGCTGGTACCTGTTTAGTCAGTGGTGGTACTTCCCTTGTCTTGCACGCTCTTCAGTTACTGAGAGTCTCTTGTTGGCTTTTCGGTTTTTGTTATGTGATATTTCCCCGCTTTAAACGGTGCAAAGAGTGATCACGGTTTTTTGCTTGCATGGTTTGTTGGTTTCTTCAACCCCAAAGTCCCCAGAGTCTGCAAGTTGAGTCATTTTTCTGCTGGTATAGACTTGTGCAAGAGGCATTACTCAGAGATGGCAGATAGTCTGGAGGCTTCGGCCGTGTGCTGTTGAACAGTCTCCAGAATGACTGTCTTGCTCGTTTCATCAGTTTGGAAATAAAAGAACTTGAAATCTAGAAGTAGTGAAGATAAAAGTGAATTTAATTACAGCACTTTTCGAATCCCTGGACGTATGAAAGACAGTGAAGCAGGCAGTACATTCAGCCATAGCTTGCTTAGCAGAAGTTTGACACGGTAACCCATTTCATTGAGTTAAACACTGGGCACGAGCAACGGCTGCTTTTAAAAGATAGCACTGTGACTTCCATCTGGACATCTGCCAAGGAGGGGTAGAAGGGACACGATGCTAACATCTCGCTTGAGCCACAGCAACTTTAATGTGATCGTTTTCCCTGTCTCAGAATGAAAGCTGTCTGAATTCTTACCTCTTGTCTCAGAAATCTGGCGCTCTGGTTCAGAGGCCAACTAGATACCAACTCAGACAAACCAGGTGTGGCTCACAAACCTCTAGATTTGGAAAGGATGGCTTAGTATTTGTTACATTTTTAGCATGCATGTCTTTCCATTGTGTGTTGGAGATTGTTTTTAGGTTTCTAAACAAATAAGCACTGGCTAAGATGAGGTACACAGTCCGTGCTAACGGAGGTGAACTAAGAGTGCTTTGATGGAGCTGTATTTCTTTATTAATTACTGTTACAAAGACAAGAACTCCTGGCTGTAGCCCAGGTAGGTATGAAATATCCACCACAAGACGCTACAGTAGCAATGCAAAAAAAGTATGCTTGCATTTGTAAGAGGTGATGAAAAAATGTGCCCAGGAAAACATGTGTGCTGAGCTGATGGAAGCCTTGGTCCTACCGCTGGTGTTGATACTCAGTGACCTCGCACGCTGGGAGGATGTGCTGCCATGCATCATGACACTGATTCCCCCCTGGACTGCTTCATTTTAGCACAAATTAACTTAATACTTTACGATGGCTGCTGCAGGTTTGTGTTACGTTATGATGTGTTTGTGGCAATGGTCTGCATCCACTTCAGTTCATGGTGTGGTGAAGTGTGTTGAAACAACGTGGTCTGTGAGGACCTGGAGGGATCAGGGAGCAAAGGAAAGGATACAGGCGAGACTATGAATGCTGGTGGTTGTCTGAATTTAAACAGAGCCTCTTAGCTGCAGCTTCCTGAGCAGTTGTGAATTTTTCTATTTGAAAAACTCAAGGCAAACCTCTTCCACTCTTCTAAAGCTAAAGACAATGTCTGTATTTTGATTGTGTTTATATTTGAAGCAAGGGATGAGCAGGTTGAAGAAAGTGACTTCTTTCTTTAGTTCAGGCCCTGTGCTTTATGGAGAGAGAAAGTGTGAAGTCATAGGGTCAGTGGTCATGACTCAGAGTCAAAAGGTTATGGGGTGAAAAAGAAGGGAAAAAAACAGAGTTCCTTATTTGTGCCTTCTAGGTAGTTGAGCTTTCTGGCCATCCAGCTGCCACAGCCTTAGGACTGTGACCAGACCTGTGTATGGAAGGTTTCCTTTTCTAACATTTCATCCAGTTGCTCCCCCAATCTATCCCTTCCACTCCTTAGGACTGATACTAGGCAAGAACGTTTCAAAAATACTGTCCGTGGCTGCTGCTCTGTGCCATGTCTTCACCGGCACTTGTGCCGTGGCTGCGACTGATGGAGCTGGACCAGCAGAAAGCCGGTATAGATTGGTTCAGCAGAGATTAATGCCGAACGCGGTTGTCTGCCTCTAGCGTGCTACAAGAACCCCCCGCGAATGGAACAGTATTAAATCTGAACCTTGCAAAGATGTTTGAAAACCAGAAGAGCGAGTGGCTGGAAGATTAACTCTGCACGCAGACACTTTGGAGAGCAGAGAGCCACAATAGCAGTTTCAGTGCCAGCTTTGTCCCAGCTGCCAGAAGGGACTTTGTCAGGGAAGTCCTTTACCATGGTACTGGTCCCCCAGCTGCTGGAACAATTGCTTGAGACCACTGGCAGCCAGCATGATTAAAGCAGCCTTCAGGCTGCTTTATTTTACATGGGCAGTTATCCAGGTCCAAGGGTTGGCTCAGAGTGGAAAGATGTAGAAGGAAGTTTGCCATATTGTACCCTTCCTCACTACATCTCTTCTTTGTCTGCCTTTAAGGATCAGGCCTGGCTTTGTGGTTGATCTGTAGTCACCCTAGGTTGCAGTCCATGAAAGGCTCCCAGTACCTCTGGGTATTGATTGATGTGACAAGATAGACGTTTTTCTTCTTTCTACATAAAGGAAATATTTAATTGAATTAATTATCTAATTTATTGCCTGCTGAACTGGGATTTTAGCTGTATGAATTAATAATACAAACCAAGAGCACCCTTAAAACTTCAACCCCTTTCCTTTCTCTTAAACTGTTGCAGCTGTTAGAATACATTTACAAACCTTAAGTAATGCAACTGCTGACAACGGAGTTAGTAATTTCATGTCAGGATGGAACTGCAGGAACCAAACGAGGCTGCTTACTCATTCTTTAGTTTCTTCCTTAGGCCAGGTAGAGCCTTCCCTTTGCCTTTGTATTTTTAAAAAGGGGAGCTAGGACGTATGCTTACCAAAATGGATTTTTGTCCCAATGGGAATGGCCCTCTTTTGCTTTCCTCTGCTTTCTTTATGTGAGTATGTAAATATATGTAAATGTATACAGGGGCTTGGATTTACCCTCTTCGTCTCCCCCTCCCATGTATAATGTATGTGTTAAACACGTAATCATTAATCAACTTTGTGGGGAGTGGAGACAAGAAGGGCTCTTTGATGATAGATGTATACTTGTGACTGTGCTTGTATGCGTGTTTATTAGGCAGCACGGTGCTATCAAAAGAAACTCCAGGTCCCTGAGGATAAGAAACAGCATAGGGGACAAATGAAGAGGAAAAAAAATCCAAGCCCTCTTACTGTAAAACCCTCTGTCTTCTACCATCTGTCTCCTTTTTCGGAGTGAAATAAATTGGGGAGAGATCTTTGAATGAGGTGCTTATTTGTAATGCACAGAAACGTTAATGCAGAGCAGAAGCAAAGTTATAGTTAACATTGCCTCTGATGGCTGGGAGTGTTGGAGGCAGGATGACATTATTTCTTTTGTCTGTACATGCTGGAAGTGGTTTAGAGCAAAAAAGCCTTCAGGTTATCGTGCACAAGCACAACTATTTCTTAGGTTTTAATATTATGTTTGATGTTATGGAAGGCACAAATTAAAGGTGGTCATTGCCCTGAAGTGTTCACAATAAAGACAACAAAAATGACAGTGGTTCTTTGTGAGTACCCATCTCAGAACATGCTTCAGGCTGCTCTGTGTTGCTGGAGGAGGACGTGGGGTGCTGGAATTACTTGTCTGGAGATTAAGGTAGAGGTGCAGGGGTTGCCTTCTTGGCATTTCTCTCCCCGTGAGATACAGCAGTAAGTCTTAGGACCTGAAAGCTTGGATTGGACGTAGGATTGGTTGCGTTAAAGGGGAGCTTAGTCAGTCTTGTAGAGTTGTGCATATGGTCTTGCACAAAATTGTGTTGTCCAAAATGATCAAGTTGGAATAGACATGTTTGGGGGGAAAATAAAAAATGCAAATTATTTAAGTGCCTTAGATTATTTTTCACTACTCTTAATTAGCTTGTGCATTTGCAAGTGCCCATTTTGAGAAATATCTAGTAAAATATGTGTTTTAAATGAGCTTAAAAAGTGGCTTTGGCTCATTGGGTATAGAACTGCTGCACCTCTTGCTTTGCGTTCTTGCAGAGCTAGGCAGGAGATGCCGAGGTCTGATTGGAACCACTGAAGTGCGTAGGAAACAGCAGTCCTGGCTCCATCAGCCATCTGCTCCAAGTCCAGCAATCAGTCACCAGCCAGGGGAGCAAGGGAAGGAGTTGTGAGTGTGTTAGTGGGAAGCAGCAGCAATGAGACTGGGAGGCAAATGGGAAAGAAAAATTCCATTTTCTGCAGTCTGCCCGATGTAGAGAAGCAGATGGATTGGCTGCAGCATGCCAGATTTGTCAAGGTGTATCTGATATTGGTTTAGGAAAGGAAAACAGCAATAAAATCTCAGGAAAGGTATACCAAACAAAAGGTACATACATTTGCTTTGGACTAATCTAGGCTATCTTTACAGTAAGATAGCAGCTTCATCCACTGTGGCTATTTCTCTTTTTTTCCCTATTTTTTCCCTCCTCTCATTTGCCAAAGTCAGCACTTCCAGATTGTTTTACAGATGAGCCGAAAGCCACAGAAATTCAGAGCCTCATCAGAATTTTCCTAAACTGTTGACTATTCAAGTCTACATTTTTAGTTTTGGAGGCCTTTCCATCATTTTATTTTTTGCAGAAGAAATGAACAAGGCGTTGGTTTAGGAAAGTGCTTCAGCTACAGTGCGATTAAGCACATACATGGAGCTAAGTGTTTGATCAAGTGCTTTTCTGAACACACTCTCTAGAAAATGGATGTCCCTTCTACTGCTTTTGCTAAGCTAATCAGAAGATGCTGGGGTCTGATCACAGCCTTTTGTGCATTTTCAAGATAGTGTCTCTGGAGGATCACTACACACATCCCTCTGCAGTGAGTACAAGGAGATTGTCACCAGGAGGGTGTTAGTCACTGTGCATTAACATGCAGGATTATTCTGCCTCTTTTTTCACTGCAGGCTTTTCATCTCCTTACTAAGCAGCCACAGTCACGTCTAGGCTAAAATCACAAAGGTTTCTTATAACACAACATTTGTGCTTCCAGTTCAAGAAATAAGCTCCAGTGAAATGTGTTGTGTGACTTCTGAAGAGAAGTATGGAAAGGGCAGTGGCTTCAGCCCTTGCCACTAAGAGGCCAAGGGGAGATCAGCCAGGACGAAGCTACGGGAGCTCAGCACTCACCTCCTGAAGGCGCAGCTGTCTGGAGGGGTTAACAACCTGACAGCTGAACAGAGTTGTTGCCCTCTTGGCAAATGAGCACATAGTTAGGCAAAGAGAGGTCAAGTACAGCTTGCTCTCCTGTTCCTTCCAAAAGCATCTCCTGTGCAATGCTGGTGGTTGAACACACACATCGGTGATGTTCCTCTTCCTCCAGCTGGGCCAGCTTTCTACTGCCCAGAGCCAACCTGGCCCTTTGGCAAGCCATCCGTGTGAGTGTCCTGGAAACTCTCCAGTTGGTGGCTCAGCATGGCAAGCATTAGCCAATGACTCAAAAAACGTCCCCCTCAGACATCACCACGAAGGGAGAAGAGCAAAGCTGGGTCAGCAGTGCTCTGTTTATTGACAGGTCCATGAGCAAACACAGTAGAAGGTTTCAGAACACAAAACCTCTGACAGACATCTACCGTTCACCGCAGGCAAACAGAACTTGACGGGTGAGATCATATCAGCACATATGGAAAATAAACCTAGTAATTGCCCTGCAATTATGCCTTATCATAACAACTGCTGTTAGATGGACTGTCCTGCTAGAGTACACCACCTTCCTGGTACGAGGCATGCGTCTAGAGTTCAGCCTTCCATCCTTCTTGAGACTTGCCAGACTCCAAATCTAGTAACTTTTTAGCACGCAGAACCATGTTTTTGTTGAAAATAGTTGGTTACTGATACAAGCCAGTAACTGGGAGAAGTTTCTTATGGTTTGTACATGAGGAAATGGCCTGTTTTTGTGGTCAGCAGTTGGCATGGTATATATTTGACTGCTTTAATGTTTTTTGCAACCCCACCCAGATAGTTGCTGTAGTACAAAAGAAATAAATTTGGAAGAGCTGCATGGGTGTAGCTGATCACATATTCACCCTATTAGCTTCAGCTGGCTTGTAGAGTTCCTGTACCCAGAACACTGAGAGAACAGAGCTTTTTGAAATAAAACTTATCTGTTCCCTATGTCAGATCAGTTCATGTCTGTACAGATGGTTTCTCAACTGGAATTGCCAGTAACATCATCGGCAAAGGCTCTGAGTGACGTTTTTTGTTCATTTGGGTTTGGGCGATTTTTTGTTTTGTCTCTCTGATTGTATTCGTAGAGGAAAAATTGCAAAGAAAAGAGCCAAAGGAAAGTCAAGAGGCATTGTACAAGAAGGAAAAGATTATAGCAGGAAGGCATAATGTATTGGAAGTGAAAGACCATTCCTGTCTATTGGGGATTTTCTCAAGAATGTGAATGTACATGTCTGCTGGAAGAATGGGAAAAGAAGGGCTGACACTTTGTGGGGTTCAGACAAAAGAATATAGATCCTTTTCCCTTTGCATCAAGTGGTCCATGGAAATTAAATTGTCCTCTCAATGCAGGGGAGAGTTCCTGTCCAGAATGGATCACAGCATGATGGTGACTGTAAAGAGGTTTTCTCTTCTCCTACCTTGCTCCATGGGGCGTTTACTTGAAGAGCATAATTAGGATATGCATCTGGAAAAACACACCACCAGGCACAGATACAGTAACACACTAGAACCCAAGTGTATTTTAGTCTACTGCAGACGATAGAAAAGAAACTGAGGTGAGCAGTGTCAAAACTTACTTCCCATGAACTTTCTCTCCCCATTTCTTCACATACTTTGGCTTATGCACGTACAAACCTCCTTCTGTAAGGGAGAAAGTTAGGCTATTTAAATGCCATGAAAGAAGTTTGATTTAAGAGGAAACTTGAAAAAGAAAACAGAGACCTGGCTGGTGAGGACAGGAAAGATTTCCGTGCTTTGGACAGAGGGCACAAAGAGGCTAGGCAAATCCGTGGGCCCAGGGTTTATAGCATGGCTGTCGGTGCCGCAGCTGATTTCTTAAAGAGCTGGGAGGTGGTGAAGGGAGTTTGTTGTTGGCCGAGTTAGTCTTAGATTGGGGAGGGCGGTGAGATGCAGGAACTGAGAGTCTTTTAGGTTTTTTGGAGACAAGGATGAGAAGATTGTTTGTGAAAGCAACTGGAATGGGGCATGGAAAAATCCAGGAAGGCTGTTTTACCCACGGGGTGAAACTCTCTCTTTGGTTTGGACTGTAGCCAGTGGCACAGAGTAACAGAAACTTTCGAATTCGTGCATCTGCTGCTTGGCCAGTCCTCGCTGGAGACTGTCGGAGCAAATGGAGCTGCCTGTTCTGGAACCATTTTAGCTAGAATCAGCTCCCAGAAGACGGTTGTTAATAACTCATGTCTCACCAGCTCTCTCCTCCTTCACTCCACTCCCTAAAAACTGGGCTGAGAGACTGTGCAGGAATTTGGGCTCTCTCGGGTAGGCGAGCAACAAGGCGACGGGCTCTTGCTGAGGTAATCTGCTAAAGCCATTGCCATTTTGCAAAGCAGCCACAATTCAAAGCGCAGTCGTGTTTGAACACTGGACTGACTTTTCTGTCTATTTTAATGCTTTAAACAGGGCTGTGCATTCAGCAGTTATTTGTATAAGCGTTCTCCAGGCATTTGAAAAAGACTTCTGTTTTCCAGAAAAAAGGAGGAAAGAGGCCGGAAGGGACTACGTGGGGCAGGGTAGGGGCAAGCGATAGGGGAGCAGCCGAAAAGGGTTTTGGCTGAGCTGGTGTGTGGGTGACTGTGGGCAGACGCAGTGCTGCACAGAGACTTGCTAGGGCTCCCCCACACCTGGTATTAAATCAGGAAAAAGCCTTCCACCTTCTGTTGCTGGGAGTTATGCTCTTTAGAGCCGAGTTCGACAGTTGTTATTGCAATTTTGTGGTGCTCTTTTGATTTACAGCTGTTTTTACGACCATTGAGACAGCCACAAATCGAGGAAATCTCATAAAACAGAGAGTAAACGTCTCCTTCACAACCCAGGCAGAGTTTTGGCATCCGTGCTTATTCCATAGAGCAGGATGTGTAAACAATATTGTGTCCCCTGAGTGGCTGATATCAGTACAGTTAAGTGGTAACAGCTTGAAAAATGCATTTCTCGTATATTAGCGGTAAAACTCAAAATGGGCCCCCAGGCTAAAGTAAATTGGTGACATTTTGCAGCAGAAAGGGAAAAAAAATAAGGGCAAGGATTGGAAATGCGGAGCCCCAGCTTTGAAAGCAGTGGGACTGGAGCCAAAGTTGGATTTATCTGCATTATTGCAGTACGGAAATAAATGGATCCACCACACTTGTTGCAAAGCATATCTAATTGGAGAAGACAGATTATATGTCAGCTGCAAACGGTGGACTGTCCCCTTCACCGCCTTCTTACACAGAAGAGGAGGTCGGTTAATGCCATATTTAATCAAAGTATAACGATGAGAGCTTCTTTCTTGACTTACTGTGTAGCACAGGAGAAATGCTTGGTGCCCCTTTTCTGTAAAAAGTAGGTGAGTGCACTTCACTGCCCATGAATGAGTGAGGGGTAGGAAGCCAAATGCTTTGCAGATGTGAACCATAGTCTGTCTTCTACATTTTTTCCTTCACAGCCTCCATTTGTAGGGAAATTTATATGCTGTCCTGGTTCCCTCTTTTTAGGTGTTCCTAATCCCGTCTGTTGGGTCTTTAAATACTACTGCACCCTGCGGTGTGCCTTCTGTTGTGGGTGGGGGTGTCCACGTGCGGGAATGGAGTTGTAGGGAATAGCTAGTCCAACAGAGACATTTTTTCCCTAAAGTGTAGAAACACGAGACATGAGAGAGAGAAGGGTTGATGGGCAGACTTGATAATGAAGTTAAAAGAGTCAATCTGATAAACACTGGAGAGACAGCTTCTAAAATTTCACCATGTTTTGGGATTACCACATTCGTATTGTTTACCTAATGAATATTTGATGTTTCCTTCATGTATAGAGTTGCTGTTATCTGATTGGGGTGACAGGAGGTATCATCGCCTTGTAGCTTCTTCATTTGATTACCTATGGGTCTGCTGAATATAATGCGTGGTGGTCCAGCCTTGCTCAAATTAATCTAGTGTCTGTTCGCAGAGGAGAGCTATGAGAAGACCTTCCGCAGCTGTCTCCTTCACAGAGCCCAGCAGGGAGTTTTCAAATAAAAAAGCTGTCGTTCCTTTCCTGGAGTAATATTCAGAATCTACTTGCCCATTTCTAATTAACCTAATGGATATTGTTAAAACTTGGGCATTTGCAAGGGTTCGTAGACCCGTAATCTGGGTGGTTCAGGAAATAGTTTTCTCATGGGATCAAGAGATGAGGAGAAGGCAGATGATCATTCATTTTTGTTTGATTTTGCTTTCCGGTGCTGTCTGAAAAGAGCTAGCCTGAAGATGTTCAGTAAGGCTGTGGCAGTCCTCTTCCGTATTTCTGCAGTTTCCATGGGCAAAATGGGAATGGACATTCCCCCAAGATCACACACAAGTCCAGCACTGTTGGTGGTAAAGCTGCAGTGAATGACATTTTTATCCAGAGGTTATTTGTTGAATTGTTTACTGGTGTGTTAATAGAAAGGACAGGGCAGGAGGTGGTTGCAGTGTTTGCTTATGAATGTCTTCACGTTGGTAATGTTTTTCTTCAAGTTTTACCTTCTGGAGTCATGTTGCTGCATGAGAATCTCAGTTTACGTATATATTACACTTTAAAGGAAAAATCCAGCTGTGTCTTGGTCGCAAGGATTAAACTTGAAAACTTAAAAATACAAATTAATGTTGACAAATGTAGGCAGATGCCCAATTTGGTTTCCTTTAAAGATGTATTACTTTTTAAATCTCTTTAGTGTAAGTCCCCCTGCTTTTCAATTTGCATTGTCCTGGCACAAGCACAAAGCTGGAGGGCTGCAGCAGGTACTAGCACTGAAGTAAAGGAAGAGCAGTGCTTGAACCACGCTCCACTCAAACAGGCGAATCTCCTAAATCGCTGTGCTATTGCAACGGACAAAGTGCTCAGAGGGGGCAGGGCAAGCGCTGCTCCAGTACAATTCACCTGACTGTAATATTCATCTTGTAATAAGAATCTCTCCTACATGTAATTCTGGTGGGATTGAAAATTTCCCAGTAAACCTCTTAGCGAGGCTGCTGAATTAAAACGGGGAGATACTTCTTAGGCGGTGAAGCCTGCCTGAACCACACAATCTCTGCGGTTGCAGCAGGAGCTGCTCCAGACGGCCGATGCTCCCGCACCCAGGCACATCCTTATGCTGGCTATCAGATGCTGGTGGGCCAGCGGACCTGTCTAAGAGCTCTCGGTCTCTGCCTGGGATTTGCCTTCACATTCAGTATGAATGCACCCAGCACGCTGCAACTTTGTCTGAAGCCAGGAATGTGTTTTGTGTCCAAACCGAGTCGTTTTCCGCATAAAAGGGGAGCCCACTTCAGAAGCCCTGTCCTCCTCCTGGATTGCACAGCTGTGAAAGGAGTGGACCTGGGAAAGAACGGTGCTTTTGTGCAGCACAGTTATGTGTTTAACATAATAAATGTTTATTGTCCTCTGGAGCAAAGGAGCAATAGGCTAAATTATAGCCCGGGGAGGGAAAGCTAGAATCATGAGGTATAGGCTGTTAATTATCTTTTTTTTTCAGCTGTCATAATGTACTGGCGTTTGCCTGCAGCTCACCCCCTCCCACTGCTCCATTACCTCCACCACCACTATCTCTAAAATATCTGCTTCCCGTACCACTGTGCCCTCCTCCTCTCCGGCCTCCTGCTCTTTCATTTGTAAGGCATCTCCGGCCTCCTGAGAGATTTGTGACTTCTCTCCCAGCAGCCGCTTACGGTGATAAAGGCCCTCAGACTGCCTCTCTCTGATTAATCAGCCCTCGTGCAGCCTCGATAGGGTGTTAATTTGTAAACTCAGTGGACAGGCAGCCGTGATAAGCCTCCACAGCTGCTGTGTGTCTGCCGGGGGGATGGGCAGATAAGGCTTCAGCCCTGGGATGCAGCCAAGAAATATTTTGGAGCAGTGAATTAGAAACAACAACAACAAAAGAGCCTTCTGCAGAGGCACTCCTTTGAGGTTGCTGCGGGTAATACAGCAAGTTCCAGTAGCGGTGGACAAGAGCCGCCTTCCCGATCAGCTCCCTGAACCCCCAGCCCAGAAAAGGGCCACATCAGGATTGCATCTGTAACTGGGAACTTCTGTGGGAGGGATGTCCGTGTGTCATACGTCATGGTCTGGGCTAGGAGGATGGCGTAGTCGTCTCTGTATCTCGTGTATTTATTGCAGTTAGCCCGATCCTTTTCGGAGAATTTGACACTGGTTTGTCAGAGGGCTGCCTGGCAGGACACGTCACCTGCAAAAAAGGGATGGACACAAAAGGCGTCCAGAACAGCATCAGTGTCAAATTATTTTTGAGAGTCCCCCAATGTCTGCTGTGTGATGTGGTTCACATAAAGTGTTATATGGGGTCCACTATGTAAGCAGCATATGGATTAAAAATGAGAAGATCGCATTTCCCCTAAACAGCAGACCGTCCTGAGTGGTCTGAGACCACAGAGTATGGCAGTGGTCTGAGAAATAGCAAAGCGTGGTGTTAAGCTCTGAAATACCTAGGCAGAGTGGAGCAGGCTGCAGCGACGACAGGCATGTATTCTGCTTACCTGTTCAAGGTTATGTCAAATGTTTCTAGTGTGCTCATGCAATTCTCCCTTTTTTGTTGAATCGATTATGTTTTCTTCAAAAATTGAAAGGAGGAGATATTCCACTGAATTTGTATCAGCTTTTTGGTTCAGCTGAATCCTAATGATTCTGCCACTGTTGGCCTCCCGAACTGTTCTAATGTTATCCGACAACTTGCAACAGACCATGGAAGCAGTTCCTTCCCTGGCTGCCAATGCAGGTTGTTATTCAGTACATTTTTGAACTGCAGCAATTCTCAGACAGACAGTGACCTTTTTATGAAATCAAATGTCTTGCAAAACCCTCTGAACTGTGATTTATAGCCATTTGTGTTGGAGGAGGCTGCAGGTGGGATTTGGGTGACACATAATTGGTTAAAAGATAAAATAAAATGAAGGTTGCCCTGCTGGTACAGTGATGGCAGGAGCTACAGGAATGAATTGCTTGGCAGTGCAGAGCCTGGCCCTCCTCCTCCCGCCCTCCTCCGCTGGTTGCCAAGTCCTGTCTGGCAGGCCATTACAATGATAAATGCAGGTAGCTGGCAAAGACCACAGCTGAGAGTTTGTTCTAGCGTGCCAAGCCCTGCTTGGCATTCCCAGTTGGTGCCAGCATTTGCACTCTTACTCAGTTTGACGGAAACCAGGACATGAGGTGTGAATTTATGTCCACATCCTTCCAGGAGAGAGTTGGGATAATGAAATGCCAAGGCAGCCCTGGGAGCAGCAGAGTAATTTGGTAGGTACCAAACAACAGTCTGCCACCTGTCATTTGCAGTACAGTCCCTGCTCTCCCCCATCACTCTTCCTACAATGCAGCCTTTGAATTATAAGAAGTTCTAGGTAGTTCTGCAAAGAGCACTCGCCATTCCGTTTGATTTAGTGCAAATAAAAACCCATATCCCAGCCAAATAGATAGTCTGGCTAGATAGTTTCAAGCTGCAATGACAATAATACCAACTACTATAGTAGCATGTTACACAGTGTTCCCAACCTTTCCTACTCATAGGCAGGTTTTCCCCTACGTTTGTAGCAAAAGCTAAATCGGCAATCACCTCTGTGGTTGCCTAAGTCAATGTCTGGGTAATTGAAAAATTTAAAACGTGGAAGTCCAGGCTGAAAAGCGTGCCTGTTCAGGAGGGGGATCGGCTCTCAGGAGAAGGCAGGAGATCTCTGATTTTTTATATGTTTCAATACAGATTGCACAAAGCCCTTTTATAAGTGCATCTCGGAGAATTGTTTTTCACTGACTGGGGCATATATGAGTTGCCCTTAACATGGACACATTGCTGCCTCTGACCTACGGTGAGAGCTGCAGCCTGATCCAGTGACACAGGGAGAGGACTGTCCTCTGGATGCCATTCGTAGACCAGACTACCCAGAAGTGATGCCGATGGCGGTGTCCGTGAATGCAGAAGTGAAAACAATCCGCTGTGAGAAAAAGAACAGCAATGTCTACTTCACATTCTGCTTTCTCCTTTTGTTCCCCGCTAGCTGTAACTGGCACTTGCTTGGTGGGAATAAGCCAGGATGTGGAGCATACAGACACGTAGTAAAGGGGAAATCGGTGCTGGTTAGAATGGAAAATAGACAGGAGTGTAAAATCAAGGTAGGTTTTGGTAGCAGTTTGAGAGCTGAGGTTTGAGGGAGGAGGATACTGAGATAAGGACCAAATGCACCTTAATTTAAATTAGGACACACAGGCACAATAACATTAAGCAAGTATTTTGGCTGGTTTTAATGAGGGACAGCTGGAAATTTTCTTTTCTGGTCAGTGTCTCTGCAAACAGCTGAGGGATCTTTTGCAGCTATGTGACCAGCCTTGGTGAGGCCCAGGAACTCCCCAGCTTCCTCCTTTCTCCTCCTTCACTAAAATTTTTTTCAGTGCATGTATTTATTTATTTATTGGAGCTGAGCTGGGAAGGAGAGGGAGTTTGATCTTTTCCTTTGGGAGACAGCAACCGCTCGGAGGAAGATGAATCATAAAGCATGGCTAATGGAGGGGATAGGAAGGGGAAAACTCTGGGCTATAGCCATTCTCCAGGGGCTGGAGGGATGGTTTGAGAAGAGAGGGAAAAGGAGTTAGCAAGCCTGTGCCCCAGGGCTCTGATAGCAGACATGCTGTAGGTCAGGCATCCCGCTGCTTTCGGAGCATTAGGTCACCCTTCGTCACGGGTAAGAGGCGCATCTGTGCAATAAGCCAACAGACCGCAGCAGCATATGTTCAAGAATTACAGTTGCTGTTTAATCTAAACTAGTTTGATCTATCCCAAAATGGTTGTAAAACTATGAGGAACATGCTCTGGATTCAAAATGGTGTTATTTTAAGCTTATCACTGTGTTGCCAAAAGAGAAGGTCCAAAACAAAACTGTAACATGGAACTTGCGGAGAAGCAATGGGTTTGGCTCTTCGTTGCCCTGTGCTAACTGAATCAAACTGTCTGTACAGCATTTCTTTCAGTGCCTTCCAGTCATCATCCACTCTGCCTTGCTTTCCCTTTGCCATCATGTAAATTCAGTGTAATTCAATGGTGAATTGGGACCAGTGATCTCTGTTTCTAGGCTCTCTATGGCCTAATTTAATTCTCTGTTCCCAGACTTGTGCTAGCTTCTCAAAGGGGCTGTTGCAGAAAATCGTCATGGTTATATAAACTGCTGAGAGAAATAAGCGTTCTTGGAAGAAAAAGTGACAGAGAGGAGTGCACTGTCAAAGGCCCTTTCCAGGACAGTAGCAGTACTGAATATGCATGTGCTAAATGAATGCAAGGTGGGAACCTAAGCAAGTATGTTGCTGGATGAACGTACAGTTCAAGAAGGTTTTTGTTTCTAGTGGACCTTCTGTAGAGTGAACTTCCATGCAAGATATGGAAGACTCATCTGTACCTCCCAGAGATGGCCTTGAATCAGGATTGAACTAAAAGTATCTGGGGCATTTAAGGCATTGCTATGTCAATAAGCTGTTGCCTGTTAGGGTGTTTGTGCTGCATGTTTCACTGTGATGTGTTATGGTGTAGCTAAAGGCACAATTGAAGTTTTAGGATTGTTCCTAGAAGGCTGGAGGTCTGTCTGGCATTCGTTCTTGCTCAGGGAATATTATCTATTATTAGTCCTTATTTGCATTGGACATTAACAGCCAGAATTTCATAAGCTATCCTGACCATCAGCTGGAACTGGATTTTTCAGAACAACCGGGTCACCATTCAAGTATCTAAATGGATTTTCGGAAATGCTCCATACCCAGCAGCTCCGGTCAGGTTGGTGCCCCAAGGACAGCTGCTGATTGCTGAGCCCCCTTGAAAGCCCAGTCTATGAATTCTGTGTGAAGGTCTTAGGAGGGAAGGGGACAGGTGAATGTCCTTGCTGTCAGGAGATAATCGCAAAATGCAGTGTGGATTTGTAGAAGTCCACTGTGTATCCTGTTCCCTCTTGCTTAATCCCTTACACAGCTTGATTGTGCTCTGTCCCAGCCAGCCATGTACCACAATGCTGGATTTTCCTAGAAGGTGTCACAAAAAGCTAGTTCATGTACTTCTTACTCCAGCTTTTTCTCCTGTGATGGTGCATGAAATGACTGACTTGCAGGTCTAACTTTTCTTTCATCTTCTTAATTGAGCTGTGATTTCCCTCCAAAAATAATCCTGGTTTTGCAGAGACCATAGGTCCCCTTGAAGCATCCCCTCACAATGAAGGCAGTGTTACCCGTGGGTTGCTTCTGTATCCTGGAATGTGTTGAATGCTTTCTTGGTCTTAAGGGTGAATTTTAGTTTGGTTTTTTGTGTGTGTGTGTGTGTGTGTGTGATTTCTAGGCTCCTCTTGCACCTTTCCATATGTATCAATTTCCATTTCCTATAGAAGAATCACAACCCAAACAATACCTTCCTGTTTTAGTTATTGTTCTCATATTACTGAATGACGGGGTCTGGTATGAATGACTTACAGAATCAACTGGAAACTAGTAAAGCAGTATTGACACGTGCTGAAATTCTCCGCTAGACAAGCGATCAAGTGGCATCAGAGTGGTGGGTAAAAGCAGGGGAAACAGATCAAAGGGATGAAAATTGATCCAAAATTTTCAGGTAGTGTCCGTGCTTTATGCTGAAAGTTTCTCTAAGCGTATCCAGCACTTCTTGTCTGAAAATCTGGAGAAGGGTTTTCTTGAGAGCATTTTAGTGCTAAGTTCAGTAACAGCGTGAAAACAGTCTCTCTTGAGACTGGCTCTTGGCTGTCTAGAAGATAGGCAGCCATCCAGAAATAAAATTTAAACTGTGTTTTACTGCCTCCTTTTCCTTCTACCTACCATACTGGACTCAAATTTGGAAGGAATGCTTGGCTTTTGCCCGTTACGAAACGTGTATACCAGGTCCCTAACACCACGTGCTCTTGCTCCTTGTGAACCAGAACTGCAGCCTTATTAGCAATTTCCCAACATCTTGTGATCAGGCGCCTGAAGCATCAGGCTTGGATCTGGCATTTGGTGTTCCAGGAGACTGCGTGAAGATCCACAGAGCCTCTGTTGTTGGTGATAAGGAGCAGTTTTATTCCTGTTAGCCATTTTATAGGCTACAAAGAAAGGAAAAAAAAAGTAATTACTGTGAGCCTTGACATAGTTTATAATGCTGTCTCTGTCAGATGATGTTGTTCTGTTATATATAATCATTAAATTATTAATCTGTAAGAGCTCTTACACCTTTCAGCTGCCACGGGTTAGTGGGAACCAGGATGAATGAGGCATGGACTTCATTATGCCTCACTGTTCACCTTCAGAGGAGAGGGTGTGCTACATCCTTTGTGGTTACCACCTTACATTTTGAGGAAAAAGCTGCCTTTGCTAAGCTTTTAGTGCTGAAAATTGAATCAGTGTTTATATGTGCTGGGTTCAAGGGGAGGAAGGACGAGGGACTGGAGCACCACTCCTCTGCTTGCTCTTTGCAAAGCAGAAAAGGGTAGAAATGTTGTTTTTCTCTGCAGTGTATTCAGCCTAGTTTCAAGCTGTCACAGAGCTGGGTGGAGACATTTTCCCCTTTAGATCTGGTGTAGAAAAGAAGAAAATCAAAATGGGACAGAGAATTGCTAACTTTGTTGAATAAACCGCAAAGGGGGACCTGCAAGGCTTGGTGCAGATCTTAGCCTGTCGTGAAAAGGGTGCTGGGTCTTAAAAGTTTCAGCAATTTCAGAAACTGTGCTGCTCTCTGAAATCATTTGTATGTGTTTCACTTTTGGGACACAGATGCTAGATATGCTTAAAATGCAAAGGTCGTTATTGGAAGCGAGGGTGGGACTTTGCAAGCAGCAGCTTTTATGAAAATATGCCCGTCTTGGGCTCTGCCGTGGTGCTCCATGGGGGAGGGAGAGGAGCAGCAAATGTACAAGGAAGGCTAGAGGTGTCTTTTGTCTGTGAGCTTAGGCTGGGGATGTCTCTCTGCCTTATGCAGCAAAAAAAGGAATTTGGGGGGCAGTGAAAGACTTGAGGGGTGCATGGAGCTGCCTCAGTTGCCCTTGTCCCCAAGGTGGTCCTTCAGTTGGAGACAGGCAGGAGGCAATGAGGGGAAAAAAAGGAAATTTTTAGTTTCATTTTGTAATCAAAAAGTGTGATTTCCTGGGATGGCTTGAACCCTTCCACATAAAGAACTCCAAACGCCTGGTTTTGCTCACAAGGGAAGAATTCCACTTTTTTTTTTTTTTTTTAATCCCTTCTTAAACATATGCAAATTATTTGCTTGAAACAGCAGAAAATTTGGGAGGGGACTTGTTTTAGCAGATGCGTTGGTTTGCTGGATTTTTTCACTCATTAGTGGGCTCCCTCAGACACATAGGTTTTATTGTATGCTTCCTTTAAAGGGTGACTGATGGAATTGAATGATGTATTCAGGCTCTTCCTCCCCCAGCTTCCCTCCTGCCTTTACAGCAGCTCGCAGAATATCCTATAGCACAGGCATTCACTGTTTCAGAACGGTGCTCATGCCAAAAACTGCTCAGATCTGGAGCTAGAAATCACCAGAAGTGAGAGCAAAAGTTACTGTAAACTCTAGGTGTGAAGGTTTGTGTCTGTAAACTGTGGCTGTGATGTTGAAAACACTGCTCTGTAAATGTTGACTCTATTGTTGAAGGCGGTGCCACATATTGATAGCAGAAGACTGAGCAATAACCCGTGTGTGTTACTTTGTCTTAAAAGTGAATTTCCTTGCTTGACTTCCTTAAACGTTGTTTTTATGTAGTCTGGACCTGTAGCGCTAAGATCTTTAGCTCCCGATTAAACAGTGCCAGTCTATATTAAATCCTCAGTACTGAATTATGCAGAGGGGAGTGAGCTGGTCGTTGCCATAAAGCGGTGTCGGCGGGACCCAACTTTCCAGACCAGGCGAAGCATAAAGCTTCTCCCAGCTGGGTTGGCCGCTGCTGCCGGAGCGGGTCTTGCAGCCGGCGGCTTGCTCTGTACGGCACCCCGGGGAAGGGCAGCTCTCCCGAGCAGGCTGCCGGGGAACGGGGTCCTCTTACGGGCTGCACACCCCGCACCCCAGCATCAGAAACCGGCACTTAGGATCCGTGGCTCAGCTGCCGATTTACTGCTTGGGCTTTAGTGCAAGCCATGCCGAAGTTTCATTGCCTGTAAAATGGGGGAATCTTATTTATCCACCTGCCACGTGTCCTAGCGCTTCTGCTCTGAGCTAGGTCCTGGCTTTGTGTAAGCTGTTAGTATGGGTGAATTCCCAGAGCCTGCAGATGTGTTCTGCATGCGTGGTGACTTTGTGTTGATTATAAGTGAAAAACCTCTTAACAATGGGTTGTAAATTCAGAGTTGGCTGTCAAACGTTTTATGCACCACTGTTGTTGCTGCTGTGTGACGCTGTTACACTTTCTTTGCAAACCAGCCTAGGCAAAACCTTGTTTAATCCTGGTTCTTCCTCTCTTTAATCCATGCAGTGAAGGGATCGTGCAGGTAACTGATTTTCCCTAAGATTTTAGGATCCTTTTGCTGAGCTGTGTAACGATCATACATGCCACAGCTACACGTGCAGCTTTGTCGTGGACATGATTCAGAATTTCTTTCTTATGTGTCTCAGCCTCAACCTATTTTTCATGTCGTTTTCCCTCTCTTTTTTATGCATTTGCATTAAGTAAGACATTCAGTGCTTGCAGTGCCACTTTCCTCAGAAATAACATTAATAGATCACTCTTTCTTGCTTCTTACTATATTTCATGCAGATCCTGCATTTTACTATTTGTTTTTTTCCTTCTGAGTCGTCATTTAAAATATATAACAGTGTAATACAATTCATAGTGCTCTTTTATCATGCAAATCTCCCAAGGCACCTTAGAATAAAATCAATAAAATAAAAAAGAAAATCAACTTAGTTCAGCCATGTGTTGAATTAATTCATTGTTTTTAAAGCAGAGCCAGGGGAGAAGGGCTTTTTTCACTTTCAATATCTTTTGCTCTTCAGCTTTGTACCTCACCCCATTTTATTCGTGCAGCAGTCAGTGCCAAAACGTTGATATTTTCAGCTATCTTTTAGATGGTAGTAATGTTGATCGTGCTCCCTGCTCCTAGACCAGCTTTGATTCTGTAGAGGCTACTT
Source organism: Haliaeetus albicilla (assembly GCF_947461875.1). Taxonomy (NCBI): domain Eukaryota; kingdom Metazoa; phylum Chordata; class Aves; order Accipitriformes; family Accipitridae; genus Haliaeetus; species Haliaeetus albicilla. The sequence continues at coordinate 36,224,550 of NC_091492.1, forward strand.
GCTATTTTATCAGATAGCGAGGAGGAAAAGCTTATGCTGAAATAGGTTGACTGTTTGATATCAGTGGGGGGAGGGAAGGAAGCCATCAAATTAACTCATAAAAGCTTTATTTACGATGAATGGACTTTTTTTCCCCGTCTGTCATTATCATCTTGTCTGTAACCCAGTGACCCTGATTATCATGAAGCTGTTTACAAGGTTTAGGTTAATTGGATTTCTTTAACTATTTCCCAGAGCTGTGAGGAGCACAAATACATTGCCGTGGAGTTCAAACAGCATAATGCAACCCAGTTTGCAAGGAGACGGGCTTCTTCCAAGAGGAAGTCGTTTTATTTCATACTCAACTAAGTGCATAGCAGCATGTATCTATCATTTGGCATAATATTAAATAACACCCTCTTTCATACAGATGTGTTCAGTTGCAACTTGTGTTTCCAATACACAAATTACATTTTGCATGTTCAGCAAGAAACGAGCTTATTTTCAATGAGAGGGGCTTTGAAATGTTTTTTTTTTCCTTCAGCTTGATAGCAGTTTCACTGGTTTTGTTTTTATATGAGGAATCATGGATAAAATAGCTGTGCATTGCATGGCTGCCTAAATAAACGAGACAGGAGGATGTAGTTGGGTGAGATCAGGACAGTACTTGTATACGCTTTGCTTTCATCTTCTTAGGATGCATGCTTATCCTTTAATGGCACAACATTGCACCCTCCAGGTGCAATGTGTAATTGCAGGTCTACAGATAACCGACTTGTTTTATGAGCTGTGTTTTTGTGAGCAAGCTTTCCTAAATTCTCCTTTAGTATTACTCACCCTCTTTTTCTCTTTCTTTTTCAGGCTTCTGTAGGCTCTGAGAAGCTGTTCTCCCCTGCAGGAAATAAAGGTAAGTGATCTGGAGAACTGCTTTCTTTACCTTAGAGCAAGAGGTTTGAGTTGTGAATCCGAATCGTGTGAATAGCAGGACATCAGTTTTGCGAGCGCCTTTAATTTTGCCACACACATTGTCATAAGATCAGCTTTACAGGCTTGTGATGATTAAGTTAAAATTTAGAGCTGCATTGTCTCAGTGTGGGGTATGACTTCTTCCCTAGCAGTCAGCTTTGTAACAAATGTCTTAGAGGGATTACCGACAAAGGAGAAGTCAGACTTTACTCTAGGGGATATGCTTTTCCCTCTAATACAATCAAATCCTCATTTATTTTAAACAAATCAGTGTTTCACTGTTACCTGTATTATCCTTACAAAGGCTTGCACACCCCTCTCCTGCCACTACACACAGAGCATTTGTGTCTGTACGTCTCGGTTCTCCAAAACGAGGTGGAAGGTGCTCAGCGCGTTGCAGGGTTGTGGCTCGCAGCTCCCACTATTACTATTAATTGAGAGTTACCTGTGATACGTGCTGGGTGTTGCTAAGAGACTGCGCCGTTTCAGATTCCCCCTGGGAGGTACAGTGACATATCTCTAAATACACCAAGCCCTCTTTTGAGGGCTCGGTACATCCGTGAAACAGGGCTGCTCTAGTTTCATGTGTTCCCAGGGATAATCTCACTGAGATGGATACTGGGCAAAAATACTGAAGGAACAGCCTTGGAGAGGGCAAAGTGTGGTACAGGATGGAAAGCATGGCACTGGGAATGGTTCGGCTTTGTCGTGTGAGGAGGCTGGTGGTGTGGCTCTGAATGAATGTTCAGGTTGTGTGGCCGTTGTGCAGCGTTCCCAGCATGGAGCTGCAGAATAAAATCAGTTTAGAGCAATAATGAATACTGGGGACATGCAGATACCCCAAAGAGGAGAGATGAGGCCCATTAATAAGAAGTGATGAAGTAACCTTCTCGCATTGTTTCAAGAGGGCCAAGAAAGGAATAATTTGCAGTTGTGTAGGAGTAGGTGCTGGCCATGGAAAGGCGTTTTGGTGCTTGTGTGCTCCATCACCTGGATCCAGGCCCGGTTTATAGCTGGGCTCTTTAACAGCGGTAAGTATTAGGAATTCTCTTTCTTTCCAAGCTTTGCAGATCTTCAGTGCCAAATGTGGAAACGGATGACAAGCCCATTATGTTATTACATTTGCAGATATTTTTATGAAAGTATGCAGCTTTATCTGGGGGAAGGAGGGAAGTTTAAACAAATGGTGGGGAAGAGCATTTCTCTTCTCTCAGCCTTGGCTCGCTGATAAGGCAAACCAGATTGCCCAGACGGCACTGCCTCAGCAAAACAAAAATCTTGCCATCCTGCATAAATGCATGGCACAGAGATCTGCTGGAGAGGCTTATGTTGAAGTGTTAGCAGCTTTGTTGGCTCCTCCTCATGCTGAAGCCTGAGATCCCCCACCCCTTCATATCACAGAGCAGCTCAGCAACATGAGTTTTCAAAATACCTCCTTATCAGGAAGTTGAATGTGTGAATGCCTGTGAATTTGCTGTCTTGAAATTTGTGTTCACTGCTGTTTATATCTCTGTAACTTAAGCCTGTTCCTGTTTGGTTCGCTGTGTGTGTAGGCATTGCCAGCTTTGGGAAGCTTTGGGTTCGGATCATGATTTTTGTCTCGGACTTCTCTTTTACCCTGGCCCTGACCGGTGGAGCCTTGCTGACCGGCATGGGCTGCGATCGCGGGCAGGCTCTGCTGGGGGCTACCTCAGCGTTTGGCACTTGCGTTGAGAGGTGAGAGAAAATTGCCTCAGTGAGATTTTGTGCAGAAACCCAAACAGCGCTGAATTCTACCCCTCGCCCTGTTAGCACTCCCGCAACGCAAGAGCCAGATTTGTCTTTGGCACATGCAAATAAACGCCACTCCGGCACGACCAGGCTCGGTGATGCCATATGGCCGGGAGAAAGTGACTTTCAAAGCGTTGCGCTGAAATTCCTTCTGTGAGATAAGAGCGTTGATTTAAGGGCCGTGTTCTCCAGGGCTGGAGCCGTGGTGGCTGTGCGGGGAGGGGATTAGCTCAACACGGTTTCCTGATGGGCACACGCGTGGCGCACCATGTGCTTGTCCTCTCCCGTGGGCATTTGCACTATGCCCTTCTTTTGTAAACACTTGCGGTCTTTCTGGAGAAATATTAACTAGCAAATCTGCAGCATCCATGCTGCAACTTTTATTGAAGGTAACCAGGCTTTTAAAACACAATAAAGTGGATTCATTGTCTGGTGCAACTCCCCCTGTTCCCACAAACTTTCCCTGGGGATGTGTTTCGCCCTGCGTATTTGTTTTATGCCGTCCTAGTTTATCAGCAGCTTAGCAATGCAATTAAGTATTAAGATAGACAGGTTTCGCTTATTTGAAGCTGGAACAGCTGTAAAACGTAACCTTTGACCATATTTCACAGCTCCACAAAAGGCCTGAGGAGCAGCATCTTTTGTCTGGGGCTCTCTGGGTAACGTTTGTCTTTGCCCCCTCCCTGCCGGGGCCGTGGCGGCAGCGGTGCTCCTCCTTTTGACACCAGTTCATCTGCAACAACAGATGCACGGCGTAGATGTCCACTTCGGGGACCAGTCGCTATTATGCGACAGAGAGAGTTGTCCTGACCCGGGGTGACCTCGGTAGTCACAGCTGTGAAATAGGCTGAATGGGGCACTTTGAGCTTCCAGGAAAAGAGATTAAATCCTGTGTGTAAGGAAATAATAATTAAAAGTAAAAGCAGAGAATCCCCGATCCGCTCTGCTGACAGGTCTTTGTTTTCTGACGCAGAAAAGCATTTGTTTAGCCAACTTGTCGCTGCGGCACGGTTACAAGGGCATTTGCTGCTGAGGGCTGGGTGTTACATCCTCCTGGTGAATAAATCAATAAACAAATAATAAAGGTCTGTTTGCTCTCTCATGCAGCTCCTTTCTCACAGGAATCTCCCAGCCAGTCCTTTGCTTTTTCTGAAGAGCAAGTGCCATGCAGGGCAGGGGAGGCATAGGCAAAAGCCAAATCCATCCCTCTGTCTCCAAGTGGGTGGATGAGGCAGAGCGAGTGACGGTGATTGATAGGAGGGCAGATGTGTTGTGGGTCTGAGGAGGTGAGAGGGACATTCACCTCTGAGTCACTGGAAGGACCGCCGCCTGCCTGCTGTGATGATATTTTTAAGGCGGGGGGGTAGGATAGTTTGTGTTTTAAGGACTCGAGTGTTGCGTTCTCACTGCTGGCTCCCTCCTGCAGTGGGCTTCCCTGATGGGTCTGGCTGGAGGTGGTTGAGCTTTCTCCCACCGCTCCTTGCTGTAGACCTGCTGTATGCCAAGGAAAGCAGGAGAAGTGATGCCTTTTCTACCACAATAACCTTGCAGCTGTAGCCCGGGAGACCTGCTGAGTCCTCAGCGTTTGAACGCAGGGCCACTGGTGGGGTTAGGGTGAGATGGGCGTCTTAAAGTAGATGTTTCCCAAATGGCTTTAGCATTGGTCAAGGGCCCTGACGAGGAAAATCTCAATCACAGAGTAAGCAGAGGCTGGGCAGCAGCTAAGGTGTCTCTGTTCGTAACCCCAGGCAGGCTGTGGGTGTGGAGGTGCTGCCTGTAAGATGAAAGGGGTGTCCAGGAGTCCCCAGGGCATCGGGGGAGACACCCATGGAGGAGCCAAACCTGCACAGCCATGTCTGCCCTGCAGCCCCGGGGGACGCTGGGCAGCAGCAGGGGGACAAAGGCTTTGAAGTTTGTTGAAGCCGAGTACGTTGCTCCTATCTTTGGATCAAAATCTGGACATGGAGGGAGCAGTGTAATCCATCTGTCTGGTGGCACGGAGTGACTGGTGGGGATGCAGCTCTGCCCTGGGCTGGTTGGGGGCTCACTGAACTCCATGCCTCGATTTCCCCCTCCTGCAAAATGAAGACTAACGCTTGTCAGCCAAGTGCGCTGAGAGACTTAATTAATGAATGTTTATCAAGCGATTTATCAAGAGATCCTTTTAATGAGAGATTCCATAAACAGTGCAAGGCTTCATTTTCATGGCAATAATAAATGACAGTGAAAATAAGTCTTATCCTTCCCCCGCATGTGCACCCCCCAGGAAAAAAAGATTGCTTACCCTCCGCTCTCACTTCTCCCTGGGTTTCTAGGCAGAGGGCTTTGAAGTGCTATCTTTCATCATGAACTGTACACATTCTCAAAGCTCTAAAGCTCACAGGCTGTGTCTTATCCCTCTGACGAGAGGGAGGCAAGCTTTCTCGGCGTGCAGGTCATAATTGTCAGCCATGGGATGTGCCGCAGCCACCCGCCCCAGCGGGCTAATGCAGCTTATGGTTCTTTGAAGTTCCCTCCCTTTATTTGCTGTCCTCTTGACCACAAAACTGTGCCTTGGGCCAGCAAGAGAGATTTCTTGTTCAGAGACAACACTGAGCTCTGACAAGCACATCTGAACCAGAGAAGAACCCATGTTCCTCTGAGATCACTGCTCCATAATGTTGTTGCCTTAAGGGGACTGTCTCTCCTTTTTCTCTCTGCTGCTTCTCTTCTGGTTTTTTTCTTTTTTTTTTTTTTTTTAATTCAACACTAAACTGTCACACTAAATCATTTTAAATGCTGGAACTACAAAACCTCCAGTGTAGGACATGCTGTTAAAAACTGATGGTTATTACTGTGAGATGGGGTGAGAGGGGAAAGGAGGGGCAGCAGGGCAGGGGCAGGACGGGAGGGCAGCAAGTCAGCTCTCCAGGAGGAACCTGTGAGTGCCCGGTGAAGCAGAAAACAACCTGAACACAGCTGAGCTCAAAATAACGTGCTTGGCACAGGTTTGCAGCAGCACAGCTTAACAGTCGCTCAGCGCTGACAGGGGAATCGAGCCCGGTGTCTCCTGTGCTCGCCGTACCGCTTGCGTGCTTTGCTCTGCCCCTGGTCCTGTCCCCCTGGCCCTCTCTCTCCAGTTGTCAGGGTCAGAGACTCCCTGTCTGGACTGGGACAGCATCTCCTGCAATCAAGTCCACCTCTCCCTTAGGGCCTATACCTTACTGTGCCGGGATGTAGAACTTTCCATCACAAGAAGATCTGCATAGACACAGAGCAAACGTCTCACAGCACCCAGTCAGGCAATTAGCTGTGTTTTACATGAATGGAGGTCAGGAGATATACCATAAATTTTCCCAGTTTTTCTTGCGTGGGGTCCACAAAGGGGTCTGAGATGCAGGAAAAGCGGAGATGCATCCTGGCTCTTGTTCTCAGTTTTATCCCCAGGTTCTGGTTACATTTTGATGAGGTCACCGTCTTGTGTGTGATTACCTGCACAGTCAGTGAACTTGAGGGGGATCATAATTTACAGCTGAATCTTTGGACAAGAGTCCGCCATAATTACAGGCATGCAAAAACTTCCACAGCAGCATCTGTAATAATAAATAAAAGAAGTAATGCATTTACTTAGATAGCAACCACATTGCTATGATTTATACAGTGCTCAGGATGCTCTGCAGCTGCTCTACTTCCCATGTTGCAGCTCTTGTGATTTTATCACAACCTTACAATATTCTGTGTTTTTCATGAAACTCAAGCCCTCAGAGGATTGTACAGGAATCTAAGCTTTAATTTCATTTTTTAAGCAAGACTCTAGTCTTCCTGGCTACAGAGAAGAGCCTGGAACCGCGATGCTTCTGTGCCTCAAAGCCAGCAGGCAGTCAAAAAGAAGCCCAAATACTGGTTTTAACCTTGTTTAAAGATGGTTTGTGATTTGTAAATGCTTGGGGTTGGCGATGCTGGATACCCTACTGCTAAATCCAGCATGCGACCCCCATCCCAGCATCCTCTTTTCAAAAAGTTCTATCTGCTTTGTCACTGCCTGGATGAGTACATTAGCCTTCTTACATATGCACATTTATAATTATACAGTGGCCTGAGAAAGAGGAGGACTTTGATTTTCAAACAGTGTGGGCAACCGAGATAATCACCTAAGCCAGTTAGCCACATTTCAAAACAAAACCAAACACAGAAAATAGCGTAGTAAGTGCAGTCTTTCAGTCTTCTTGCAGTTTTCTGATTTTGCAGGCTCTGGAAAGCTCTCAGCCTTCTCTTTGGGAATCGGAATGTTCTCTCTGCCTCCCCTGTTAGCTATGTTGTATGTATTTATTAGTAGTTCAGGGTATAACCAACCCTGTCCGTAGCAGCTGTCTGTGAAAATATGATGGACAAGTAGGAGAGACCATTAGCCTTAACCACACTGTCTGGTTAAGTTCGTAAAACTCAGTTAGACTGCAAAAGTGGATAATTTATTAACTTCAACACAAATTGAGTGTTGTATGCCTCCCAAAGTTAGAGCTGCCTCGTGCAAGTGGGCAGGTTTTGCCTGCACCATTTGCCGTGCGGTTTGCACAGCTATCTCCAGGTTTGTCTCCTTCAAGTGAGCCAGCATAGAGCTTTCTTTGTAGCTTCAGGCTGCAGCCAAGAGAGTTGAAAAGTTGAATTATAAACATTTCCAGGCCTTCTGGTTGGTATCTTGTGCTTTGTTTTGTTATTTTAAGGATGTGGGGTATGTTGCTGCATTCCTGTCAGTGGGATTAGAATGAATAGAAGCAATACTGTAGGAGATAAAATGTGTTTAATTATTTATTTGAGAATTACAGACTGAAATTGCTTTTTGATTTAAAGCATCCAAGTCATGGATATGTTTTTGGAGTAGAGAGAGGCACGCAGAAACATATATATGCACAATTACCTAGGGTAATGTAAGAAGTCTCTTTGCTCAACTGCCCTTCCTCTGCAGAATTTGTTCATTTCCTTAAAGATTTTAAATTTCAAATGCGGCTTTGTTAAGTATCACAGAAAGCTAACTGCATGCTGTGCCTTGCCCACCAAAACGTAAATAAAATAAATAAAGTCTTCGTTGTATAAATGTTATGAAGTGGGTGGTTTATTTTCTTTAATTATACTTTTTATTTAAAATAAACTATAAAAGCAAAATAATATATATCCTGAATGGGCCAGCACAAACTCGTATTGATTGAGTAGGCATATTCTAGCTTTTCTTGGTTCGTGTGAAAGTAGATAAAAGGACCATCAAGCTGTAAATCAGAAAAAAAAAGGAAAGGAAAAAAAAATAAATTCCTTCCAAATGCGTGTAGTAGTTTACATTGCCTAGACTTTTAAGGGATGTTTGAAAGATACCATCTTTTTACTCCTTGTTTATAGTTTGCTTATCTGTTTTCGTGAGTAGCAAAAGCCAAGCCAGTAAGTCTTAGCGCTGCTTCCAGCTGCTGTCCCCGATTGCAGGATGCTGGTGCAGGTTGTATCTCAGCCCCAGAAGGATGCCGTAGGGCGGTGATGTTAAGAGCAGCGGTTGCAACCCCCACAAAGCTATCGGGTCTTCTCGCTTCTGCTTTTAAAATGCCTCAGAGACATGTTTTATTCATGTAAGATTTTGTAAAGCTTCAGTTCCTGAGAAAATTAAACACCGGGTGTAAACCTGATTCCCTCTTTGTACGGACTAGCACTGCGGTGTGGGGCGAGAGGGGGTGTCTGGACCTCTGGTAGAGGTCGGAGCACACTGCGGCCACCCCGTCCCCACGCAGATCAGGCTTGCTCCTCACGAAGGAGAGTCCTCCTCCTCTGCAGCCCCCCTTGGCCCGGGCTGGAGGTGTGCGCCGGCCTAGGCTCGTGCTATTTTTTTAAGTTCTCCGATGCTCCTTTCCGTGCCGCTCTCCACCCCGTGCTCTGTGTTTCTGGTTCGGTGAAGCGGTTTGACAGGTTACCGATGGGCAGCTATCCTCTGCTGTGTAATAGCCCATTAGGGACTCCCGCGGACACGGTAACCCTGCGCTTGGTGCAGGTCAGCGGCATAAAACCGGGCAGCCTGAGGATCGACAAGTAATTTGACAAGGCGGTGGGGGGTAAGGAGGCTGGGGCGGGGGGAGCTGGATCTGACCCCAGGTCGGCTTGTGTTTCCTTCTGGGCAATCAATGGGAGTGATCAATGAGACCAGGGTGTGCCGTTTAATTGCAAATGGATCTGGTTACTCTTTTGTGTGCAACGCTGGCGGGGTCTGTAAGTCCCAGCAAGGCCCCAGCATCCAGCAGCCGAGACTTTGGGAAAAGAGGATGCTCTCAGCATCCCCCTGCTTCTCCCTCTCCTCCCACCGCCGTCCCCAGAGACCAAGGCCTTCTGCCCGGGACAGGGACGTGGCTGATGAGTCCCAGTCAGCCTGTATGGCGAGCAGTGGGAGTCCATGCTATGTTTCAGGGCTGGGCGGGCGTTGTTTGGGGTTTTTGTTTGGGGTTTTTTTTCCTGTTAGCTTCATTTGAAACCACTGCTGTAAGCTCTCCGGTCCTGTCCCGTGGGAGGGGAGGAGGGAGGCCAGGTTTGGGGCTCACTTTCAGCCCACGGGGTTCCTGCCATTTTCTCCTTTAATAACCGCGCGAGCCATGCACACATGTGCTCGCCACTTCTCTCACCTCCTTGCTTCACTGACCATCCTTCCTGCTAACAAGGGCTGAACACAGTTCCCCGTGGAGCCTGTTAATGTTGCTGCCGAGCTGCCCGGGGACTCGCAGCGTGAGGCTTTCCTTCCATCTCTGCTGCTCTCTGTGCTCGGCCCCAGCTCCTGGGCTCGGTTCAGCCAGGTAAAGCCATACTGACTCCATTGACTTCACTGGATTTATTTGGGTTTACACCAATGTATAAGAGAGCAGGACTTGGCATAGTGTTTGTGTTTGCACGTCTGTGTTTCTGAAAAGGATACTTGTTCTAGTTTGTTGGGGTTTTTTCCAAACAGTAAATATTTTCTTGTAAATAGCTGGGACAGAAAAGTGACTGCAGTGCTTTTAGTTCATTTATTTGCTTTAAATTGATGGCAAAGTCTTACAGGAGGTAATAGGAAATTAAAAGCTTTCTATATTTTTTTTTTTTTAATCGTCCTGCAAAATTTATTGCAGAATTATATCCCCGCTCGGGGATTCTGTCGGACAGTTCAAAAAGCCTTTGGAAAGGTTCTCGTTCGCCATTAAATTTTAAAAGTTATTGAAGTAATTTTTATGGAACCCTATTAAGTTTCTGAAGAAACATATTGGTTTCATCACTAATAAATTCTTTAAGGCTTACCCATAAGGGAATAGTCAGACTTCCAGATCTCTCTCCAGTGAAATGGACGCTAACTTTTTGCCCTGTTGGAGATGCATTCTTAAAAGGTATCAGCAAGGTGAGCAGCAAAGCTGGGAAGGCCTGATTGCACCCAAATACATCACCTAGCACTGTGAGATGGTGGGTTCCTCGCCAGTCAACCCACTAGAGTTTGGGTGGAGATTTTAGGAAGGAGGAGTTTGTTTGCTTTAAAAGGTGAGGAAGGAGAAGATTGCAGATGGATCTATGCGGATAAATCCTGGGGTGGGGTTAAACTTAGACCCCGGCATCTGTTTCTGAACACCGTCGTGTTCGGGAGAGGTTGCAGCCTTGGAAAAGAGGGACAATGCCGCCTGGAAGTCCCTGTTTCTCAGGTTCTCCTGGTGCTTTCAAAATAACATAAAATAATGTGTTCCCTGTGCTTTTCCACTGCATCTAGAAAAGCACACAGAGACTTCCTCCCAGTGAAAGGAAAGTATCAAGCTGGCTTTGTGCTTAACTTAGCGCTCACAAGCGCCTTTCGTATGCAAGCACAGAGCCACCTGATGAAAAGCGAATGGGCTAGGAGGGAAATAAAATTGTGTAATTGCCAGTTTCCTTCAATTCCGCTCCCTCTCCCATTTTGCATAAAGGAGGCTATTTAAGTCTCAGCTGGAGTGAGGTTTGGCAATAAGCAGACGTCTATGAACCTGCATCTGCTGCTGGTGTCTGCTTAGTTTGTTCTGTATTTCCATATTTATTGATGATCCAGTTTTGAGAGAGATCTGTCTCCTGAATGCTCCCTGTCTCACAGCATGAAACCCGTGGAAGAAGAGTTTGTCCCTCCAGGCCCATGAGTCCTTGTCCTTGTGGGAAGTGTAGGACTAGGCAGCATCGCCAAAGATCACATCAGAGTTTGCAAACCCCCCTCCAACTGCATTGACTCACGAATGTTAAACTGCAAAAGCAAAGCCAGAGCCTGCTCCCTGGGAAGCTATCCACAAAGCAGGGTGGCAGAAAAGGGCCAGCCTTGTTGGATGAAGCAGCTAACATTTTAATTTTCTCAGTACTATGTGATTTGGCTTCCAAACAGCTAAGCTGTCCCCAGCCAGTTGCTTTCCTACATGGCTGGCCTTCTCTGGGCACAGTGAGAGATGCTCACAGTGCAAGCTCTGCAGAGGCAACCTGATTTAATACAGGCTTAATGGCAGGAGGAAGAAATTTACAGTGTGAGCATTGAATGTTTATACAATAATGAACGTTGTCATTATTTTTATTATTGAACTGGTCTTTAAAACTGAGCTAGAAACCTGAAACCAACGACTAGAATCTGTCCATCACATTCTGTACTGATCAATTTAATAACCAAAGTGGAGCAGATTATTCTATACCTTTCATTGGATCAACGAAAAAATTCTCTGAGCATAATGTGCCTTTTGGCATGAAATATTTTTGCATTACAGGCCAGTCTCTGGACCCTTTATGTCATTCCAGCAGTGCATGCTGTAAAGCAGCCTTAAGCAGACGTCTAAGGACTCCCGACTGACAGTGGCAGCATAGTCAGCCAGGCTTAGTCCTGAGGCCAGGGCAGAAAAGGGCCCAACTCCAGTGGTTGTGAGTAGCGGAGCACCCTTTTGCAAGCCATGCGTTTGGGAGTAATTCAGAGACACTCTTAAAATGCTCCACATGGTGATGTGAGCTGTACCAGAAGCTTAGATGCCTCTGAGAGCCTGTGTCAGTCATCTCAAGACTGGTCCAGTGAGAAATACTGCCTGGGCTATACCGCTTGCAGTCTCCCCCAAGAATTGTTTTAAACTGAGAATAGGCCAGCATGGCTACATCCAGACCCGGATTTTGAAAATATTGCCACAGAAGCTCTCCTCTCCTCCTATCCCTTCCCCTCTCCTCCCAACTGTTAAAAGAGGACTGGGTCCAGGTTTTTGGCCCAGACCCGTGCCTGCTGCATACATTTCCTCCACCAAATGGACACAACTGTAAACCTCTTTCTGCATCATTTCCTGCAGGCCGGTACTAAACATGCCACCCAGGTGTCCCCATGTAGAGCCACTTCTTGCTGCGTCTGCTTCTGTTGCTGCTGGCGGGCTTGCCTTTGCATGCTCACGGCAGGACTCCCATCACAGTGTGTTAATTTTAAACAAAGAATGCGTTTTGATTTGGGAGGGTCTTTCCCATCAGGTCATATCAGAGTTTCTCTTAAAAGGGAAGGCTGGGTTTTGTTTTGTTTTATTTTCCCTTTTCCCCTCTTTTAATATGATCCCTGCAATTTTGTTTTTACTGAAATATTGACTGGCAGCATTGCAAATTGCCTGCACGCAGACAGGAGCTTGCCAGCACTTTCTTACTCAGCTAGCCGTCAAGGTTGTGGATTCCACCACAAGCAGTGCCAGGAAAGCTGTTGATCAAAAATATTCCTAACATCTGTGAGTCCTCTCCATCCAAATGAGATGTAGTTACATTCTCCTTTTCCCCACGCTCCTTCCAAAGTGTTGCTTCAGACACCTAGAAAGCCCTGGTTGCAAATCATAAGCCGATCTCTGTTTGATTTGCAGCTCCGTTTCCAGCTCTGTTGAAATCCAATATAAACTCCGAAGTGCCCTTCCCCCAAGTATAATACGTGAAAAATATCAGCCTCCAAACGGAGAGCAGACAGGGTGCATTTCTTTGCCCCATAACTCATTTGATCCAGATGCCATCCCATGCTGTCTGTAGCCGCTGTGGTCACAAGCCAACAAGGAGGGTCTTGTGAGAGCGGCGGAGGGAGGACGCAGCTCAGAGCAGGCTCCCAGGCGTGCCTGAAGCCTCGCACACGCAGACACACGCGTGTGCGCGCACACGCTAGTCTGCCAGCGCAAGGAGGGGACTGGGGGCAGGGGGAAAAACCTGATTTCCCTTCCACCCTGTTCCTACCACCACCACCAATTCACAAGCCAACTATTAAATAATTAACGTGCCCAGTGGGGCAGGAGGAATCAAAAGCTGTTGTGTTCCCAAGTTTTCTCTGGCTCCGAAAGGCACGGCTCGCTGTGTATTCTGGCACCTCGGAGCGGGTTTTCCTCCCTCCTTCGCCTCCCCCTTATTATCCCGTATGTGTGCTGGAGAGGGAAGTGGCGTTCCCAGCCCAGCGGGGGATGACTGTTATTTCAGACTAGCAACAGGGGAAAAGGAACAGCCTGTTGCCTGATTGATGTTTGTTTTTTGTGGACGGACACCAAAGGTTCATTAGAGACGGAAGGTTTGGGAGGAGGGGGGCGGCGGCAGGGGAGACGCTCGCTCTTAAGGAACTATTGTACCCCTGTGCGCTAACCTGGCTCTGCACTTTCTTTGACTTCTGTGAATGTCTCAGCTGTACCATTTTGGCCCCGGCGACTTTCGGAAAATATACACGCCACAGAGGTTTCAGTGAAAGCTCTGCGATGAGGAGGTCAGGGGAAAAAGGAAGGGGAGGAGAGAACAATGCAGTAGGTTTTGCTGTAATTAATTTCAAATGTGCTGCTCATCTGTTCTCCTCGGGTTTCAAAGGGAACGAGGGCAGTTTGCAGGGCTTTTCCTACCACATCTGCGTCTTTCCAGAGGCAGGGATGGAAAGGCATCTTTCCTTCCATCTGCGGGTTTGACCAGTCTGGCGACGTGGAGCGCTGAGTGCAGCACAAAATGATGTACTGTCCAGAGGGAGAGGAGAGAAGGATGTAAAGAAGCTTCTCTTCTTACCACGTTGAGTAGGTGAAGCTAGAGAGACTGAGGAGTTTGGTATTGGGTAAAGCAAATTTCTCTGCAAAGAGTTAATAGAGCACATATATTTAAATAACAAATGTTATTTCCTACTGTTGTTGGTCCTGAAAAGCTTCCAGGTTATGGTGCAGGTGAACTGTGTGGTTACAAGGCTTTTAAAGGTTTGGACCAAACCCTGACTTAATCTCTTGCTGACTTTGCACCTTTGAAAAATCTCCCTTTGTATAATTGTGTCGGGAACCAATAAGTTAACATTAAACCTTTGGTATTATGGCATCTTGAGTAGAAACAGTTCCTTCTGATTGCCGTTTATCAAATCTCATCTGTTGGACTGTGCTGTATGACAAAAAAGGGGCTTGGCATCTGCCGTAGGGCATTGTCCTTGTGTCCTTTGCCTTCAGGTCTGAGTATCAATGAAGTCACACGATTGCAGCAGTAAAGAGAAACGAAATAGGCCTGTTAGATTATTGACTTTACTCCCCTCAACAAGATATCCAGATGCTAATTTGATAGCCCTATGAATCTTAGCCAGAAAAATCAGTAAAACAGAAACTTAAACTACTCTAAATTACTGTTAGTGCTTTAACAGCTCTATTTTCAAATTGCTCTTTGCTTAGAAGCTTGCACTGAACCCTGGAGCTGGTGGATAATGACCTCTTGTTTAAACACATGGCTACTTTATGATCCTTAGCTCTTAGAAAAACCAACCTCAATATCGGATGGTGAATATTTCTGAAGTTTGGCCGTAAGGAAAACATTTCTACAGAGTGATTGAAGAAAGTGTTCTCTTTTCTGGTCAGAAACTAATTCAGTGCAGCCACAACACGCTGAATACCCCAAAAGTACTTGAGGTGGGCTCTTGTTTGTGATACAGTCCTTCTCCAGGATGCCAGTGCCGGTAGGTGACTAGTAGAGCTTGACCATATAGTGATAAATGTTTCTGTGGTTCTTTGGAAGGTATGTAAATACTGCAGTGGTGTTTCAGACTGTGTGAAGTCATATGCCAGGTTTTGTAGACTTACAAACTAAATAGACTTTCTGGCACTGCTGTGGGACTGGCAGCTGAAAAACTGTTCAGGTAGCATGTCACCAAACATATATGCAGAAATCACTGGCTGCTGTGCATGGGGAGGGTAAGGCACATGCATCTTGAAATTACTTCAGTGCAGGTTGTGAACAGACGAAATCGATATGGAGAAACAAAGAAATGGGGAGAAGCCTGGAGCTCCAGAGTGTGGCATATCTGTAGAAGACTGCAGGGACTTCAGACCTTTTTCTCTATAAATTACTTGTGGAGGAAAGGGAAGTCACATTTGGAGACTATTCAAGCCCACCGCCACCCCCTCTTTGTGGAAAGAAACCCATATGAGAAAGGAGGGACATCTGAGTGAAGTCCAAGTTTAATTTCCTGGTCCTCCTCCATAGGAAGAAATATCCCTTCCTTTTAACTCTTGAACAAACAACTGCATTGGCCACATCATAGCAAAGTGTCCCTTAGATCACATCCAGATAAACCTGGATTCCAGCATTTGCTCTTAGCCATGGATGTTTCTGTACCTTGTGTTTGCCAGCTAATACAGAAAAGGACCAGTACCGAAGGTCTGTGCAGAAAGCACATCTATTCCTCTGCCTCCTAACTCCCTGCACACAGGGAGCAGCCATAACAGCACTTCGGAGCGCAGCAGGGGTGCTTTGAATTCTCGCTCTCGAGCCTTGGCCATGGCTTTCCAGCTTGTCACCTCTCCCTTCTTCACTTTTGGCAATAAGGGAGGAAGAAAGGCGGATGGCACAGCTGGAGAGGGGAGGTGGAGAACAAGCTGCTGTCCCAGGGCTGCAGTTCTTTCCCTACCTTCCAGGAGGGCTGCTGTCTCAAAGCACCACACAGCAAACCCAGCTTTTGCCAACAGTGCCCTGGGGGGTCCTTGCCTAGTTAGACTTCTTGACATGTCAATTGTAAGGCAAGAGATTAAGGTATATTGTTAGCCTCAGCATATTATGATATTTCTCTCCGAGGCCGAGGATCAGAAAGTTATTGTAGAGGAGTGTTTTGTTGAAGAATAAAAGCAAAGTCCCACGGAGAGTTTTGCAGGTCTGGCTTTTTGTTCTAGCACAAAGCTTTGTTCAAACATTGGAAGGTTTCTGTGTGTTGGAGAAGGTAGAGCTTTCTGCTGGTGTTGTAAAGCTAAATCTCAAAATCCGGGGCAGAAGACAGGCTCAGCCCCTAGCCTGGCCCATCAGGCTCTGGGACTGATACAGCATTTGTAAAACCCCCCGTAAAGCAGGCAGAGCCACCCACTCCTTGGCATCCCAGGAGGCGGAGGGTGCAGGTGCATGGAAGCCCTTTATTCTCTCTGTCCCACAGCTCCGGTGCTGGGGCACCGAGGGAGCCACCGAAGCACACAGAAGCGGCAGATGTGCCTGCCGTCCGAATGACTCTCATGGGTGCTTAATAAAACCACGGGAATCAGAATTTTCTTCTCTTTTTATTAGTTACAAATGATTTTTCTCTCCTTTAAAGGATTCCCACCACCTGTTCTAGTCAGCCAGCAAGGTTTGCTTTAAAAACCCATCTTGCTCTTACAAGGGGAGAGGGAGGGCTGGGGTGTTATAGGCACCTCAGACCGCTGAGAGTTTGTCTTTGGAGATTCACAAGGGAAGAGCAGGAACAGGGAGTGCAGTGGGGAGGTATTAAATGAGGCCCTTTTGTTTCTCTCCTTGTAGAGCATAAAAACGCCCAAGGCATGAATACTCTGTTCAGATTACTCTTGAACATTTAAATGTCTGTTCTGGTAATTTATAAAATGAAGGGGTGGGAAATGCCTTAGATGAGGAATAAAAGGGAGACCTTTGCCAGCATCCAGCGTTGGTAACAGGGGAGTTGTTCTCTGCTGCTGTGGGAAGAGGGGGAGAAGTGGATTTATCTTGTGGATGCAGCAAAGCTTTAGTCCCTGGAGATGTGGTGTGGCATCGGAGAGGCCAACTGCTCTCTCTGTGCCTTTTTCCTCCTTTCATGATGGGGAATATCCTTGGTTCCTTCCTGCCACTCTTGGTTGTGTTTGGTCTTAGAGGAGGCCGGGATTTTTCAGAAACGTGCAGCACCTAGCGTAAGGGAAATCTGGCTTTGGTTTTAATGAATTACTGGGAAGAAACATACTCACTCAGAGCAGCTACTCCAAGCCTCCGGCAGCCTGACAGCTCTGGGGAGCGAGTGCGGAGTTTGTGGGAACAGCCCAGCTCTGAGCCAGCCTGCCTATGACACAGAAGGCTGGGGAGCAGTTTTTTGAAAACACAGGAACACGGACTGTCTGCAAGGGGTTATTCGATAATTTTCCTTGCTTCCCGTGTCTATATAGGAAATAATGGGTGCTTTGTCCCTCCTGGCCTAAATTCTGTTTGTGGAGGGATCATAAGGGAGGGTGTGATAGTCCAGTCGTTTCCATTAGCCATGAGCATAACCTGTAACAAACACACTATTGCTTGAGTTTTTCATGTGACAATTATCCCACTGTGAGGTCCACAACCCTGCCATGGACCAGTGGTACTGTTTCCCATCCTCTGGGAACAAGCACAAGCCTCTGTGTAAGATGAAGAGATGCTGTTGCAATTTGGTTAGAGCCCCAAGAAAACCGAAATGGATATGGCCAGGAAAGTAAGAAGGCAGGGCAGAGGGATGAGGATGCTGCGTGGTGTTACGTGCACTACAGCCCAGCCGGACAGGTTTGTTAGCTTCTGCAATGCAGTGTCCCAGTCCTGCATTGCTGTGGTGTAAGGGCCCTTGGTCCTACAGCTTCATCTGTGGTCCTTGCTACAATTGCATCTGAGAGCTGAACAGGGCTTACCATCTCCCTTCTTGTTACAGCAGAAAACTAGTGGAAAGGCAAAATACTAGACTTGGGATTAGTATCCTTACTTCAAGCCAAGGGAGGAAGAAGCTAAAATGGAGAGATGTTGGAAACTGATGCCCCTTCCATTTTGTCTGTAATTGTGGTTATGTATCTGTGTAGGTTCCCCACTACTGATAGTGCAAAGTAAATATAGGTCAATTCACTGTTAGCGTGAGGAATCGGGAGGATGGTGTGGATTTTATTACTTTCAGATATTTGGGCTAGAGGCTCTCATGCTGTCAGAGCTGAATCAAACTCTCAGCCAGTTTGCACGCAACATATGTGATAGATTTTGCAAATGAATATGTTAATATGGGAGGAGGTGGTTCCCTGAAACTAACCGCTGGCAGTTTGGAGTGTTGTCCTCAAAAACAAAACCATATTGTGTCCTCAAAAACAAAGCCAGTGGCACCAGAACTTGGATTCTGCCCATTGAGAGTTGAGGCATTTCATTTGTAGTCATTGGATTGATTAACCATTTGGGGTCCGTTAGAACAAACGCATTTCTTAAAAGAAGGAATCTCTTCCCTGCAAGGATCTATTAGGTAATCTCCAGTTAGTTTAATATGACCAAAGGTGCCTCAAACCATTGCTGAAAGGCTGAGTTGAGGACCTGCATCATCGCTACCACTTCTTTGTGAGCCTCTTTGGTGCGGAAGCTATAAATTGCTTCTAACTGTGCTGAGATTTCCGATCAGTCACAAATACTTACTATTTATGAGCCTTGCCTCATGTAGAGGGCAGCACTCCTCCAGCCTGGGTGATCTGGAGTTGATGGGGAGCAGGTGGCTTTGAGTAGAGATACAAAGGCTCAATTCTGACTTCACAGAGAACTGCTTGCAGGGAAATACTGTTACAATGAGTGAAAGACGTTGTCTGCTGCGCTAATGTGGAGTGGAAACTCTCAAGAATTCGCTTGGACCCCACTTTCCCCTCCTAATGTGCAAGAATCTGGGATTACAGGAATTTGCCAAACTCAAGTTGCTGCTTAGCGCTGGGCTTCTGCTTGTTTGTGTTTCTGCTGTTTGGAAAAACTGTGGCATGGAGAGGACTTGAAGGAAAAACTTACAGTGAATTCAATAGGATTGTTGGTACACATGGCAAACATGTGAAAACAAGAATATGAATTATGCAGCAATTACTGTCTTGGAAAAGTATCTGCAGGCTAAGCCCAGATACTTGTCTCTTTCTTTCACCCAATACTGAAATAGAAATGTGCAGCAGCTTTGCATGAAGTAATTCCTGCGATTATACTTACAGATGTCTGAGTCTGTACTTGTTTGGTGCCTAAGACAGAGGTTAGTGCTGTGGCAGTGGCTGCCCAGTTCCAGCTCAGAGGGTAACAGGGGGATTGTGAGCGTTGCAGCTGTGCCTGGGAGGTGGGAGAGGACAGAGCCATGTGCTGCTGAGGCTCCCGGCAAATCCCATCACCAAGAAAGCCAAATCCATCAGTTAGTAGGGCAGTGAGTGCTCTACGGAATGACTCTCCCTCACTGTAGTGAATAGTCCTCATGCATGTCGGAATCACAGGTGTCTTCCGTGGCCTTGACAACCTGCAGCTTAAGGTACTGCTTCTATCCAGCAGCCTTGTAGAAATTGTTGTGCTTATGCCTAACAGTCATTGCAAGGCCACCACCATGGGTGTAAAGGGACTCTAAGGAGGCAGCAGGAAGAGGAGTGAAGAGCAAACATTTGGGTTTATAGTCTTGAGTTACTGTTTCAGGCTTTTAGCACATTCAGGCTGGCATTGCAGCAGCCCGTGCAGCCTTGCACCATCCAGCACCCTCCAGCCTTGTGAGATTTCTTTCCACAGCCATAAACCCTCATGCAAGAAGAGATTCAAGAGTACCTTTTCGTTAATAGGGTGTGATTCCATTGCAATGCACTACACGATGTTCCTCTGTTAGATCTTACTAGATGCCAGATCTCACATTATCCTCAAGCATTTCCGGCACCAAAGGATTTCCAAAATTTCTACTGCCCATTGAAGAATTCACACTTCATCAAAGGAGAAAGCTGTAAGGAGCTTTACAGCTGCATTTCACACATTCTGAGATCATGCTGAAGGAGTTTGCCTTCTGTGGTGCAGTGAAGTACTCTTTTCTTTGCCTTACTGCCGACCAAGCCACTTTTCCTGTTTTGAAGGAAAAGCTAATCATCCCTCATATTTTCCTTCTTGGGCATGCTGCGATGCTGTCCTTTACATGCTGTTGCATTCTCAAAGTTTGTCTCCTGTTGAGCCAGGTGAGGTGGAAAAGATTTTTCTGAAGATTTTGATGCAACAACTTCCAATATGGGGAGTGGAAACACAATCACAATTTCTCAAGGATTGAGAAGTTAGAAACTGAAGAAAAGCTCCTGTATTGTAAAACTTTTATTATCAGTAGCTAATACATGTGATTCAACACCCCGTGTGCAATACAGTCCCGTTTTCTTGATCATTATAGTGGGTGTGCTTAAAGGAGGAGTGGACTTTTTCAATCTTAAAAAGCAAAGGGCCATCTGTGGCTTCCTAATGCTGTTTACAAACCTTTTTTGCCTGTGCTGTGCTTGTCAGTAGCTGTATTTATTCATTGCTCACTCTGTGAATTAAAACGTTGAGGCAGGTCCTGACATGCTTCTTCCAGCGCATCCTTTTGGAGTGAGTATTTGGTTGCCATAGGGACCAAATCCAAAGGGCACACACCATTCAAGTAAATGTTCCCTGATTAACAACTTGCAGCTTGTCCCTTAAATATTTTAATTATCCATGATGAAACTTGAAATGTTGTTGAATGTATTCAGTCTGTTAATTTCAATATCTCATTTTTTCTTAAGATGCCATTCCAGCAGCTCTAGAGCTGGATTTTGACCATGCAGATAGCAGTGAAGTGGGAGACCTGCCTGCTCCTGAGCTTGCAGGAAAATTCTTCCAGTTCTTCATCTTGACCCTAGATTCTCAACAAAGTTAATGGAAAGAGGTGCTGCTGTGTAACTCCCAGCAAAATGGAGGCAATTTAATAACAGCTAAGCTTGTTGGTTTAGAGTAGTAATGTGCTGCTAATAAATCGGAGGGAGGGATCTGCCTGGAAGGTGCCTCCTTGTGCCTGGGAATGGGGAGAGAGGGCAGTGGGGCGGCTGAAGGGTATGGGGAGCTGCTGGTTGGAAAGCACTGGACCCATTTGACAAGCACTCAATCTCAAGCATTGTTTTCCCAAATTATAAGCATATTAGCACTAACGTGACAGCAGTTACTGAACTGTGAGGGCTGGACTTAACAAATAAATAAGACAGGATTTTGCTAATTTGTGCATGGTCAGTCACTCCTTTCAGTTCCCGTTTACCCAAGACTAAGTCACCTTGCAGCAGAACTTTCCATTCTCATAACTCCAGCCATAACATCAGGTATGGAAGTTACTGAGATGGTTTCTAAACAGTTCTGTTTGCCAGCCTTTAATATCTTTCAGTTCTGACTCTCCTGGGCCAGAAAAGCAGCTCTGGCACTTCAAATACTGATTGCACACAGGCACAGTAGGTCTTTTTCTGCAGTTTTCTGACATCTAGCAAAGAGCACTGCAGATCTAAATCCATTAGAAATTATTACTGCTGTCTTTGTTATCCCTGAAAATGTAAATGGCAGAGTTTAGCGTAGAGCCTGCTAAACAAAGTACGATGTGCTGAAACAGTGGGTCTGGTAGGCACAAAGCATGTGGGGAACGGACAGGTTTTGTGGCTCCTTAGCTTTAGCACAGCTCTACAGGTGAGTTTCCTTCCACGGCATCTTTAGCCCTCTGCACCAGAGCCACAAGTTCACTCTGCAGTCGTGGTTCCTGTAGGAGATGTTCGCTGGCTTCCTGCGCTGCACAGCCAGCTTGATGCCACCATATTTCCATGAAACAGGATCTGCCTCTAGCAGAACCTGCAGTAGCCTTCAGCTGAAACGCTCTTTGCGCCTGCTGATGTTAGCTGAAGTCCGACAGCTTTTCCTGCTTTATGCTTGGAACTGAGGAGGCCAGGTCCGTCACAGCTGGTTTCAGGCAAATCTGGATCCCCTTGCTGTTCTACATTGAAGATCAGTGGTTTTGAATGGTGTCATTTAGGAGCCTAACAGAATGTGTGGAGCTCAGCCTTTGAGTTCTGAGGAAAGAGGATCCCACACACTGTTACGAGCAATTCTCTGCTCTAAGTAATGCTCACTCATTGATTTAAGTGGAGAGATGTGATTCTTTGTATACTTATCTGTAGACTCAGGAAGGGGTGAAAATGAAAGAGGATTCTTTGCCTTTAAATTTTGGGTTTATATAGGGTTCTCCTCTGCCCTGAAAAGCCACTTTGAATCCATATGCATCTATCCAGGGGCCAAATTTGGATGGGGGGGGGGGGGCTGTTAAAGGCTCTGTCGTGTGCCTTTGTGTTTCCAGTAAAAATGTTTGGAAAGCCAACCAGGAGCACAGAATTTGACGCATGTGGTCATCTACAGACCAGAGATGAGCCCTCTTTCAGGAGATGTGTGTAGGATGTTGGATTTTGAGCTAATGTAGTTCACATGAATAGCGCATACCACATTCCAAACAAGAGATCACAACACGATTTGATCTTTCTAACTCCAGTTACAGTCTCTGACCTTTAGGGAGGAAGAAAACTGTTGTCTGGGCTCTTTCTGCCTCTGCTGCAGTGGGGAGTAGATATTCTCCCTCCCTCCCTTTTATAAAAGCTACTTGTGTGGCTGGCAGTGGAAAGCCATGGTGAGATCCCAGCAGTAGCGCTGCCCCTCTGCCTGCTTGTTTTCTTGCATTGCCTGATTTGGTGTCGTTTTTCCGTGCGTATGCTGAGCCTTGGCCAAGGCTGTTTCGACATATCCAACAGTGAGCCAGCAAGGGGAAGAAGCAGTAATGTGACACCCATCGTAGACAGGAGCCAGTGCCTGCAGGCTGAAGGACACAGTATGAACTCATCTTGATTAGCTTTGTGGTGTGGGTCCATCACCACTTAATTGGCTGCCAATAGCTTCCCTAATGAAGGATGATGGATGGCGCTCAGGGGCCTGCTTGAAGGGGCCAGCCGATCAGAAGCAAGGATGCGTGCAGAAATACAGCTCTCACCTGGAAAGGACATGGGAGCTAAGCGACACGGCGGCACTCCAAGAGCCTGAGCACGGATGATTCCTCTTTTCCTTGCATCAGGACAAGCATCAGTTGTCTTCCAAGGCAGAGATGGGAATTTCTGTGGCCCTGCGTACGCTTGGCTGGTTAGGGTAATCATCTCCTGTTCCCAGCAGAGATGATCTGGTGTTTGAGAATGTTCTTTCTTGCCTTTTTCTGGTTTTGGTTAGCAAGTGTGCTTTCTCAGCCAGCCGTTGACTTAACTTCTCCAGGCTGGAAGGTCCGAAAGGTCATTCGCACTCTCCGTAACAGTCTCACTTTCTGATTTTACTTTAAATGATTCTTTGGGAGTTTGGACTTCTCTGATGTCATTAAAAAAAAAAAAAAAAATCAAAACCTTCATAAGACTGTGCAGATGAAACAAAATTGTTGTCTTAGCCCACACAGGGTATTATGCAGCCTGGCAGATCCCTTCCTTGTAGCAATAAGAAAAGGATTTGGCATTTAACCTCTTGAAATTAAACCAGAGTGTGAACTTCAATAGTTCAATCTTATCAGGGCTTTGCTAGAATAACAAATTGTGAAAAAATGTAATCATGTCTCCAATGTGACCTTGGCAGATCTGCCTCTGTGATGTGAGAGAGATTAGGTAACTCTAAGCAGATGTCTGTTTATTTTGAAAATAATAGTTATAAAATCATTTTTTTCCCCAGTTTGTTTGCACTGCCTGTGAAAGATACGACAGAGAGAATTGTGGTCTGCATGGAGCTCTCTGTAACAAGCTGCTCTATTATGCTGAGCAGTAATTGCTCTTGGAGGTTTGAGTTATCGATCTATTGGTGGGGGTTCAATTTCAGTGTAAAGACCTGTGTTCATGATTTAATTGGAGTGATTAATAACTCACTTGCAGGCTAGATGGGAATCAATACGGATTTCAAACAGCAAAAGTAGTACATTTTCTCCTGTAATGTAGTAGTTGATGGTTTATTATTTGCCCTTGTTTGATTAGTTAAAATCACAAGATTCCCTGGTCTATAGCAGTTTTGTCTGTTTAAAAGCTTACATCTGGAGTTGAGTATTCGTGCTTGCTTGCTTTCTTGTTGAGCGGGGTGTCTTTCTGATAGCTTAGTTACCTTGTTGCTTGTCTGTCACTCAGATTAGGTGTACAATATGCCATCACACATTAAAAAAACAGAACAAAACAAGAGAAACAAACCTTTAGTAACTACAAGAAGCTTTAGTAACGTTTTGTGGCCAGGGCAATAGAGTGGCTTCTACGTCACAGGTTTTTAGGCGTCCAGCATCTGCTTAGGAGCAGCGCTGAAGAGATTTAACCCTGCAGCATTTGATCCACCATTATAGCCCTAGATTAAACGCCCGTATGAAACTTTCAATCTCATTACAACGCCAGCATCCACAGTAGGTGCTTTAGCTGCAAATCCAGTTTCAGCTTTGCATTGAAATGTTGCCAGAAGCAGCATTGCTAGGAAAATGCAGTGTGACTTACTTTGGGGGATTTGAATGGTGATCCTTCTTCTTTATGCTCTGGCCCCAATCCTTGTGTTTGGCACCCATTTTCATTCAGCTCCTGCAGCTTTGGAGTGTCATCATGCATGCTTACAGCTAACATCCCTGGATAGAGCATGGAAAGCTCCCAAATCTCTAGGAATAAAACATCCCATTAAAGAACCATAGAGCAGCAAATCAGCGTCGAGTCCATAGGTCTTAATGCTGTTGCTCTCAGTTTCTAGGGGAGGGGCTGAAATCTTTCTGTGCTGCAAGCTTTCACAACAAAGGCTCTTATCTATGTAGCTGGCTAAGGAAGACATTTAGCATAGTGGTTTTGAATCTTCTTTTTGATTTGCAGAGTCCAATAAGCTTTCTAGTGGAAGTGCAGATTCCTATATGGCAAATTAATCCTAATGACAATAGACCTTTTCTTTTTGATTAACATTCACGGACATCTTGGTATGTATGTGAGCTACAGACTGAAAACACTGATCTGGATGGAAGTGTTTTATTTTTAAATAAATGTTTCTTTAGGAAATCTCTCCTACAGGTCCTGAAATTACCGGAGTAAATGTAAATTTGCCATGCTCGAGTTTTCAATTGGGTGAAAAACTGTAACCATAATGAGAGTGTAAGGAACCGGGATAGAGTGGTGGGTGCAGAGGTCAGGGCATCCTAAAGCCCTCGGCTGCATCAGCATTGCTGGAGTGGTGGTAACCAAGACACGGGCAGAGCTGGTGCTGGGGAGTGCCCACGGGACATGTCCGTGCAGGTGTAAGAGGAGAGAGGAGCTCTCTCTGCTCAGGTGTGCTCCTAACACGAAAATCGCGGAGCGTGTCAACCCTTCACTCTCGGGAATTGCTGGCTTTGTGTTAAAAATGTGAGATGCTTTCCTTGTCATGACATTATGAAAATGACTTGAAGATATTTTACTTTTAAGCTTGGGTTCTTCAGAAAGGACAGTGGGGAAAAGACACCCTTGGAAGTTAATTCTGAGGACCAAGCTGACAGCTTTTTGCCACTGTTGCTTTCTTCTAGGTTGAAAAGCTGAAGGCTTGTTACAGCCCCAGCATACAGCAATCTAGCAGGTTAAATGACTTGGGCAACACAGTTTATTAAAACTGGCAAGTGCTCGCTCCAGTTCTCTTCCTGATAGTCAAGGCTGTCTGGGAGAGTAATTGATAGTGGCAGCTGTTCGGAGGGTGTTTCAGATTGCGGCAAGACGATTTGACTTGACAGACAGCTCTGTACAAATGAACTGAGTGATAGGGGCCGAATCCAGACCGGGTTGCGGAAGGAGCTTCCCACCGAAAGCTGCGGCGGCTCTCAGTCGCGGGGACGGGCTGGGGGAGCAGCGCCGCGAACAAAGACCCGCTGCCCCGCGCGCAGGCGGCTGCGCTCGCCGCCGCGGCTTCGGAGCCAGGCGTGAGGGTTTGTGCTTACGCTCAGCTTACTTTCCTCTGTGAGGAAACACTGCAGTTATTTGTGGAAAATCCAGCAGAGGCCTATGATGGTCTGAGGAGCCCGTGTAGCAGGAGAGCATTTTTTGACACAACCTAATGTATGCAGTATACTGCTGTCACAATGGAAGTTTGGCCTTTGCTTCACAATAATGTTAAAAAAAAGGTTCACGTTACACGCCACAGAGTCTTGCAGACAGTGGTTTTACGTGCAAGTCCCAAGTCTGTCTTTATCTTAAGCTGATTTGCATTAAAATAGGTGGAGGAACTTGGTGTCCCATATGTTGGGCAGATTCTGTGTTGTAGCTCTGCTTGCCTTACCTTCGCAAACCAAGCTAATCATCTAATATCTTAAATAGCACTACCCTCCTAAAATGCAGTGAAAAAGCCATCTATATAAAAGCAAAAGCCAGCTAGGGATAAAGAATTAGCACTTAAATATTGGTTTTCACTTGTAAGCACTCTACCAGTGTCAGTGCTATCATTGCCAACGCAAAATACTTTATTCTCTCTTGTGCTTATATATGTTGCATGTCCACAGTACATTATGCAGCACTCTAAAAGCTCAATTTAAAAAAAAAAAAGAAAAAAAAACGTTTACTGAAGTTCATTGAATATGCTTCTTTAGTTATTTCTTTGGTTTGACCTACTGCTGTAAAATCATGCTCCTCTGTACTCGTTCCCCATGCTGATTGTTCAAAACTCGTCTCTGGGAGTCATCAACCAACTCTGAAATACTCAGCTTCTTGCCACATATGTCCCTGTAATTCCTGTGGTGATGCTTTTGCAGCATTTCTTGCTGGAATTGTAATATGGTGCAGGGTTCATCATAGCCAGCCTGGCCTATGTCTGTTTTCAAGGATGTGTCCAGGGTGGATAGAAAGGCTGCAGATGGTGGTGGTTGTATTTCTTGGGAAATTGCCATTGGTAAAGATGTCATTGATGGATGTAGGAAAGGAATTTCTTTCTCACATCATCCCATCACCCTTACTGTTTGAATACAACGAGGGAGACTGCAGAAAGATGTCTGAATGACTCCACTTTTTTTTTTTTTTTCAAGAGACAAAGGAAAGGCGTGCAAGCAAGATTAGATTATTTCCAATCACATTGTACGTCTGTTGACAGTCCCCTTTCAGCAGCAACCAGCAGCCTGCAAAGAGCAAGAGGCAGGGCTGGAACTGCTGTTGCCCTAAGTACTGTTTGTATAACACAGTAACTGCTTATTGGAGTTCTCAAAGCAGCCTTTACATGTTTAATCCCTTGCACTTGAGCTACTCTTAATCAGCTTGAAAGCAAATTCCTGTAACAGAAAGGTTTAATTTGTGTCTGGGACTTTCTGTATTGTATTTAGCCTGCAATGCTGTGTAGTTACACACTGGCAAGCATGTCACCCTGTGCAGCCATGGGGATGGGCAGAGCGTGTTTATTCCAATCACAGATTTTGAATTCACTGAAGTTTTCATATTGGATCCATGCTGACGGTCTTTCAGGTTCAGGTAACTCCTTCTGAAACACACTTTTTGCAGCAAATGCAACTGTAGTTGACTTTGGGGTTTCCCTTAAACTTCAACTCTTCTTTCTACAGATTTACAGCAGCAGTAGCTAAAGCTCTCTGTGCTCTTAAAAGTTGTTAAAAGTTTTCATCTTTACCAGGTTAAATTGGAATGGCATGTAGCCCAAAACACAGGGAAGTTCAAATTTTGCAACACTCCAAATGACAAATTAGTTGATCAAGGAGGCAAGAATTACTAATCCCAAATTGTTATTTTTCTTGTTATAGCCGTTTCAGCCCTTTCTTCCCTGTCTCTTGCATTCAGTCATCATTCATCCCCTCGAGATCAAGACATGTTTCACTGTCTGTTCATTTAAGAAAACCTCTCAATGGAAGAAGTCCAAAGTGTTTGGTTAGAAAATAAACAAAGTTGGCATGCTGAAAAGGGGTAGCGCTCTGCATGGTGGAGAATGGCAGATGTGATCCAGCCTTCCCATAGTATGGCTGAAACATGAATCATTGCAAGTGTCAGATTTCCTGTGAAGGGACGAGCTGAACTGACATGCGTTCAGGTTTAATTAAGGTTGAATTATTGGAGCTGACTGTCAAGTCTTAGGCAAATTGGCTCAGCCTGTTATCATTAAGCATGAAAATTACTCTAGGACTTGGTAAAAATAAACACATTTTTGCCTCTAGAACGTTGCGGTGTGGTCTGGTGGGTCTGTGCTTTTGTCAGGGCAGTTGCACTCAGCTCCGTGGGTCCATCTGCTCAGAAGGGCTAGATGAGGAGCTGAAGTACGGAAATTTCTGAAAGGATCCCGATGAAACCTGATCCAGCTTGCACAAAAGGGAATAGTCAGTTTCTTTCCTTGGGATATTTCCGTATGTGACCAGCAATCAGCCTGGTCGATTGAAAGGAACTTGAGCACACAAGAGCGTAGTTCTCTTAGGAGGGATATTCGAGCGTCCTATGGAGAAACTGCAGAGTTTGAGATCCTGATCAGAATGGGCAACATCTCTCGTTAAAATCATTAAAATTAACTTTCTGAGGGATTTCAGGGAAGGTCGCTCAGAGACTTTCATATGAATGGAGAGGAAAGTCTTGAACTGGAGATTTTTGTGATAGGTATCGTGATAAGGATCTCGTTAAGTACCTAAGAAACCAGGTAATTACAGCCTTCAAAATTCATTGTTTCTTTGGTTGCACGGGGAAAATTGCCTCAAAATTGTCAGGTTTCTGGAGACCTCTGGAATATGGTTAGCTAGTGACTGGGTATTGGAAACAGACACTGAACAGGTAGAAGTAAGTGTTGGTAGAAGAGTGTGAAAGGAAAGAAAGAAACCAGGACATGTGTATGTTCTTCAATGCCAGAGTGCGAGTAAGTCATGGGATGGCACTCCATGGAGTTAGCTTGAAGTGAAGGATCTTAAGTCTTCGCTTAGAAGTGCCTTTTGTGTTTTCTAGAGTAGTGAGACATATGGATGAGATGTATTTCCATATGAGCATCTGCTTTCCATTTTTTCCAAATCTTATTTCACCAGAGACTTAAGTGAAACACCTAGATGTGAGAAAAGTTTCCTTTTCAGAAGGTTTGACTTTCAAACTTCAGGCAGGTCCCAGTGCCTGGCGTCGCTGTCTTCCTGTCATTTTTTTCCATGGTTTGTCCTGCCTTTTTTCATGTGTGGTTCCCTTCCCTTCACCCATTGCAGTTCACCCTCAAGTCACCCACATGACGCAGCTTCTCTCTTTTGTAGTGCATCACAGCCATCAGAAGGGGAAACAGCAAAGTCACCGAAGTCACCAGGATTCGCCCACTGTCCTTCCTGTATGGTGGCTGAGAAGGCTTGGGGATTTTGCTGTCTCTCATGTGCTTCTCCACACTCGCCCATGAATTCACACCATGTCTTTCCCTTCTCAGTGCTTCTGCTTTTGCTCAACATGGCTACAAAAGGAGAGAAGATACTCACGCTCATGCCTGTAGCTTTTCTGTGGCGGGGGGGAAAGCATGTGGGTATTTTCATTGTTGTCAAGAATGAAACACAAAAACATTTCAGTACTCCAACCTGAGAGTTGCAAGTTGGCAGCAGACATTAGTCATGTACCCCTAGTACTCTAATACAGCTAGGCTGGCTGGTCAATTCAGTCAGCAAGGGAGCATGAGCTTTTGCTTTGAGAAAATTGCAAATGAGAGCTAATGCTGAAACCACAGGGAATCAATAGTTCTACATAAAACTGGTCAAACAGCTGCTTTTAATGCGGGACTTTATTGATTTGTTTTGGATCTAATTGACTTTTTACTCAACTAACTTTTGTGGTGCCAGTGTGTTTTGAATATACACCATTAGTCTACATTGCCTATAATTACACAATATGAAGTTTAACTCTGTAGGAGGAGGCCTGTTGGATGGAAAGAGCTAATAGGCTCTCAGGAAACCTATGGTCAGGAATGAAACCCAATTGCTTTTAATGGGTAGCTCCTGAAAAACAGTGGGATCTACAGCTGTGAATACACTTCCTCCAAAATGCACAGTGTGGGTACCCCTGGCTTGACTAGTCAATGACAATTTTTCGATTGTTAGTAATAAAATCTGAGGAAAATTTACAAACATAGGTGACATTATTAAAAAAAAGTGCACAAGAGCAATGAGAATTTTATTTTAGAAATAAATTCTTTGTCACTCTAAATAACATTGGAACCAAGTCTAGTTACATCTCAAAACCAGGGTACCTGTGATGCTTGAACTCACATTTGAACAAGAAATTTACTGAAATGAGAGTTAGCCTTATATTTGTTGTAGGGAATAATTTAGGACCTCCAGACATTGTGTCAAACCTGTAAAGATGTATAAGGTGCTGGAAAGTACAGGGTTGATTGCACTTGCTGCCAGCCAAAGCACTGGTGTTTGGAAAGGCTTCTATTCCTGTTATTTGTGGGTTTGAGGCCACAAGTCCTCAGACATCTTCAGCTGATAAATATAGTTCATATGTTTCCATTTGTTTTCTTCTCACATTCTGAATTTATATAAACGGAGTGAGTGAGTAATTGATTGATTGATTGATTGAGGAAGGAAATGGTGCAATGGTGAGAGTGCAAGCAGAGCCAGAAGCAGTGTGGGAAACTGCCTTTTATGTCAAGGAAGGAGATGCCATCATTATGTGGGCATCTTCTGTACAGAAAGTGAGCTGGTGTGCTACAGGCTGTGATTCGTCACTGTCCTCCTCTCACCTAGTGCCGGCATGGTGGTGCTCAAGTCGTCGAGGCAGCAGCAGTGAGGACTCTGGCCTCGCATAGGCTGCATTCGCAAACGCCTGGTTAGAGCGTCTGCATGGCCAGAATTAGCTCGCGGTGTGTGTTTTGTGTTATTTCCACACCTCCTACATCAGGAACTGGCTCAGTCCTTTGATGAGACGGGAAAATTTCAAAGGTGGAATTTGTTTGTGAGGGTGTTGGGAGCATGTTAATGAGTGTAGGTAGCATCTCTTGCATGTCTGCAAGCCAGCTAAACGCAAACAACCCCCAACACGTTCTGGTGGATAATAAAGGCATGTATCCTAAAAGTCAGTTAGAAGTGCTGCATGCGCACGGTGGGGTGTGTGCATGTGAAACACATGGACAACACTAGTTCTCGTAACACATGAACAGCTTTTCTTGTAATTGTGGGTATATGTGCACTCAAGGATACACAGATGATGTCGAAAAGGGAGTTACAGTGGGAGGTGCATCATGTTCATGTTGGTCCTTTCGGTTGTCTTCGACATTTTGGATACTCCTTGATCTGAAATATGTGTCCTTTCCTCCCTTTTCCCTTTTTCCTTTCTAGCCTTTTAGCCCTTTGGGCTGCCTTGTTTAGCTTAATTTGGAAAAAAGGAAATACTTGGCACTTAGAAGGAGTAATTCCATATGGAATTCTCACTGTAGGTGCATTTTGCAAGGTGGCAGCGTTCCTGGTAGTCTTGACATGCCATGCATACAGGTGTGTGCCATACTTAGGGTGAGCAGGACTGCACTTGGGTGCTCACTGCACTTCTGACTGGATTTTTTCAGCCTTCTCTGTTCTGTTCTTCCACACAAGTGTGTGGCTGGGGAACCGCAATGTCGGAGCTTCACTGCAGAACTGGCCCATCCTTTGCTACACAAAGATCCCCGGTAGCCTCCTCCCTAGAAGCCAGGTGGGGTTACCATTAATGATTAGTGCTTGGGTCACAGTGCATTGTAGCTGGAGTTGAGTCTCAACACAATGTAGATGACCTTGAAAGAGTGTTGAGAAACTGAAATGTCTTAATGATCAGGCTTGTGTTCGTGAGTTCATTATCAGCCTTAAAACTTATATTGAGCAGGAAATACTGTAGAAGTAACTTGAGACACATTCATGCTCCTACTGTACGTAACCTTGGAACTCTGTAGAAGTCACAAAGCTGCATGTTCTTTGTAGTACGCATTCATTTAATGACAGCTAAGTCTCTTACACACATGCTAACAAGTACTGTAGACTGGCCAGTCAAGGACAGCGGAAGGACAGACACACAAACACACATCCCTCTTGTAGCAGCAGTGCTCCCACGATGCTCCCACGAACTGAAACATGACTTGTTTTTTCTCAGGCATACGTTCTACCAAGCAGAGAAACAAAAGCAGACCTTTCAGCATGCGCTTTGTTCTTTTTCTCATTGCTCCATAAGGTCCCACCTTGAATGACAAGCCAGAAGCAAAAGCAGCCAATGTCCCAAAGGTGTCTGGGCTAGAGCGGAGCCGGGAACTGAGCACCGACGTGCCCTTCGCCCTGCCTATCCCCAGCCCCCAGCCAGTAGCTGCCGTTGTGACTTCTACTTCCTCAGCGCCCACGTCAAGCGCCAGAGCGAGCCCACTGTTGAAGAAGGAGCCAGTGATTTCAGCACCAGCACCACCAAGGCTCACGCCTCAGCCGCAGCCTCGGCCACAGTCACAACCTCAACCTCGGCCGCAGTCGCAGCCTCAGTTAATACCTGAGCTTCGGACCCAGCCTCCGAGTCACATCCCTCCACCTCTCAATTACCAAGTGCATCACCAGGTGGCCCACAACGGACTCAATAATATCAGGTAGGGGAAAGGGATACTCGTGTCGTCTTTGTGCTACTGCTGGGCTAAAGCTTGTTTCAAATGGGTTAGAAATTGCTGGGAGGCGAGACAAGAGCAGTCTTACTTAAGTCTGTGTAAGATGCTCCGTGTTTCGGTTCTTGGACTTTCCGTGCTGACTCCACAGGCTGGATTTTCCAGCAGTGGTGGATAACTGCATTTGAAACATGGTGATAAATGCTCCCTTTCTGGGAGAAAGGCGTGTGTAACTGTGGGGTAAAGTTCCTTTAGGTCCGGTTTCAAGTGGAGTTTTGCACAGTCTTGTCTGAGCTGGCTAGTTCTTGCCTTAGAAATTTAAGGTGGATTGAGTTTGAGCAACTCCCTTGTTTCATATTGAGAAAGACTTCCATTGAAGTAGGTTTGTTCATGATTATCACAGTTTTTTTGGTTCACCAGCATCAAAAGAGGGATATCTGTATCAGAAAATGCTCTGTGCTTTAGAACAGGGCTTCCGTGTAGGCTGAGAAACCTGCGTCAATCTGACATGTTCAGATCTAGCAGGAGGCTTAGCTTCGCTGTTTAAATTGCCTCCATCCAGTAAGTAGGAAGGGTGAAAATGGTATGGATAAAACGTTTCTAAAGAAAAGAGTTTAGCCAGTCAACTGGAACCTGTGTAGTCTTTTTGTTGGTACAGAAAATACGCCTTGCTTCCCAGACCAGAAGAACTAGGCTAGTTTAAACAAGATGAGAAAACTGATTTAAAACATAATATTTTGCTGCACAAAGGTCAAAATACAAATACAGAGGGCTGCCATCAATGTGTATTTCATAGTATCCTGCGTACTTAAGCTCTGTTGTGGTTTTACCCTGTAAATGCCACCATAGTATAAATGATTAATAATATTTCAGAGTACTCAAGATATCTCAGAGGTTTAGATTGCAACAAATAATTGGTATTGTGGGAATTACACTAAATAATAACTGCAATGATAGTGCCTTTCACCCCACAAAACTTAGATCGCTTGCAGTGAAGTAATAATAGTAGAAGAAGATGTAAAATACAGAATCATTATGAGAAAAAATTATTAACATGGTGCGCATTTGCATGCGTGTGTGAATATAACTACACAGCATGCACAGCAGATACAACTTGGTTCCAACATCACTCATGCTATGCAACTCTGTGCACCCAGAGCAACAGAAAAAGGAATTAGAGTGATTGCATCGTATGATCACAAGGACGCACATGGCCACCACAAGGTCATCAGAGGCTAAACAAAGGTGCAAAATCCATCTGCCGCTGTGGCCTTCATCAGTATCTCGTAGATAGCTCTGAGGATTGTAACTTGCTCAAACAGCAGAGGAAATGTCACTCCAGAGAGCGCAAGCCCCGTCCTGCCCTGTTGGAGAAGTTCATTAAGATTCGTTCCTTTCTCCACTGCGATTAAGAAAAACAAAAACAGAAGTTTGGGGAGATCAGTGTTACATAGCTGTGTTGCTTCTGGTAGTGTATTTCTTACACTGTTTCAGTCTTGTATTGTAACACACTCTCTCTCTTTCTCTCTCTATCTCTCTCCCCGCTCTTCCCCCTATCTTTTTCTCTCTGCAGCCGGAGCAGCAGTGCTAGCAGTGCAACAAGCATCAGCCTCCCGAAACACCTTCCTCTCTCTCCCCAGATTCCTCCGCACCATTCCTCCGGCCCCGCTCTGCCCCTCTCCATCTCTAATCTTGCTACCTCGCACTTCTCTCTCAGATCGCAGACCCAACACCAGCACCATCCGGCCATGTTTGCCACCCCACCCACGCTGCCACCTCCACCAGCGTTACCTACCAACAGCCTCGTGATACCAGGTCACCCTGCGGGTAGGTTTCCTTCTTCTTCCAGGGCTGATCTGCCATGCATGCGCTGGAGGGTGTTGAGAGATGGGCTGGCTGGTGGGCAGGTAAAATAAAGTGACGCAGACCCCTCGGCGGGCAGTGTGTGCTGGAACTGTGAGAGTGCTCGTGAAACAGGTAGGAGACCTGGACGTGCTTTACCAGATGAGAGATTGTAGAGACACACTCTAGCTTCCTATAAGAACTCTTCAAAACAAATTTTTCCAAAAAAAAAAAAAAACCTCCTTTCCAGGGCATGAGTTGTCCAGTGTGGCATTCCACAGTCATCAGACATTTTTTAGATTAACAAAGGCCTGATATACAGTTTGCCATTCTCCCCTTCTTCCTCCCCACTGTAATGAAAGCTGCTGCTTTTAGAACTGTCCTTAAAAAACTGTTTCTAATCGTCCCAGAAAGTTGTTCTAGCTGAACACCTTTCCCCCTGTCTGGTCCTTCAACAAGCAGCACATCCTGCTGGCAGAGCAGGATCCTCTGCCTGCAGCAACCCAAACTCTCTGTGTGCCCATGGCTCCTTGGCCTTTGTGTCTGAGGCAGAGACAGCTCAGCTGACAAACTGCTGTTCAGCCCTCACTATCTTTGCGTCCTTTTAAAAAGTTTCCTTTGTTCACCGTGGCCCCCATTCTGTTGTCGCTTCTGCCCTAAATGCCCTGTTTATAGCTTATCCATTAGCCTACAGCTGTCCCTGGAAGAGACCCTGGCAGCTGGAGACTTCCCTGCAACTTTCGCTTGCTGGGGCCTCCTTTTGATCTGGCATTTGACTCCACAACTAACTCAGCAGGGATTAAACAGGACAAGCATTTTGCAAAAAACGCACCCTCTGTTTCCTATGAAATCAGTTAAAGGAATAAGGAGAGAGCAGATTTGCTGTGGAAAAATCTGATGGCCCTGCATCCCCTTTTTTTCTTTCAGGAGCTAAATAATGTCCCATTTTTTATAGCTGCTTCTTTAAATGAAAGAAAAATGTGAATTCATCCAAAGCGAGCTCTCAGAACGATGATAGACAAAAGTGCCGCGGGTTCCTAGCCAGAAGCAGGACCACATAGGCCAAAGCTGCCGGCTTTCACAGGCCCTGGCACCATCTAGAATTTCAACCACATGGTTGGGAAGATGTTGGCAGCACTGTGGGAGACCTATTCATTGCTTCCCCTGTTTAAGGCAAAAGGACTACTGTGATGGAGACTTTCAAAGTATTGCAAAAGGAAATAGCAATGCGCTCACTAAAAGCATGATATTGCAGTCAATGAAAGCAAGTATGTTTTCACCATTAACTTCAGGAGGTGCAAGATCAAGTGACCTATTCACATTCAGCAGCTTGCCAGGAAATGGTAACAGTCTTGCTCCTACTAAAAGGATTTCTCCTGCAATTTAAGCAGGAGAAGCCTAAGTTAGCGGAGGGAAAGGTCTGGGCGTCTAACCCTGCAGACAGTGAAATGCCTCTTGTCTGCATTATATGAAATGCCTGCAAACTGGCACATCATAAAATCGATACAGAGCGCTACAGAGCCAGGAGCTTCTGTTGTCATTCACATAAAAGTTTCTTAAAAGCAAACAATATTACTGAGCAGCCCTAAAGAGCTAGGATCCAACTGCCGCTAGCAGCATAGTCCTTGTTGTGCTGTTCGAGTGCCTGTGTCCTCTCAGTAAAAGCACCAGCTTAGAAAAGCCATCAGAGAGTGTATGGCCCTTTGAAGTCTCCTTTTTGTCATGTTTTTCTCCCCCCTCTTTGGAGGAAAATGTGCTCTTCCTTTAAATTTACTTTGGCATGCTTGTCGCTGTTACTGAGAAGAGGAGCAGAGCACGTGCATTCACTGGTGGTACAAATTCAGGTCTCTGAATAACAAGAGCGCACTTCTGGTGGCATTTCTTCCCTTTGAAACCTAAAGCAAGTTATACAAGTGACTTAGGAGCAACCCTCGTGTGGGCTGCTGTCCTCTACTCAAGGGCACCAAGGTTGGCCCTGATGTAGGATACACAGAGGAAACAGCGGCCCTTCTGTCTTCTCCTCTGAACATGAGGGTACCTAGCAACATTAGCAGGATTGGCCTTTTTCTGCCATGCCCACCTCATGTGCGCACACAGAGCAGTAGTGTTTGGGCATTCAAAGGGCTGCTCAGTCACTCTACTCCTAGCTGTGGTGTTACATGGCCAGACCCGTGGGACGAGGCATCACTGGTAGGCACAAGAACTTAGTTCTGATCCTAGCATTGCCCAGAGCCCCTCACAAAGCTGGGTTATTTCTCGGCAGTCCCATCCTTACTATGAAGCAGTCACTCCTAGAAGTGCCACACTGCTTTTTCCAAACGTCTCCGGGCCTTTTCTTTTCCTGACAAAGGCCAAAGTTGTGGTACAGGGCTATGGGCTGGAGCCAGCTGCAAATCTATCGGTCTGACTTTAAGTCTCTTAAAGAAATTGGATATCAGAGCACTTACAACTGCCAACTCGCTTTTATCTCTCCCTCCAGAAAAGTGGATTATCTTGATGCTAACAGAAGGATTCAGTTTCTTTAAGTCATGCCAGATCTAAATGCGTAAACACACACACACACACGAAATCGTACTCATATTCTCTAAAGAGGTTAGGTTTTGGACCTAAGTGCTTTCAGCCTAGGTTTTTTTTTTCTTCTTTGCTTGCTTCAAGGAGAACCTATTATAGACTTTTTTGCTCCAGTGCCTTAGGCTTCAGTATCACAAGTATATGTACTTTCTGCTTTTGTATTAATCATTATAAAGATTGTAGCAATACACAGTACCTGCTTTTAGCAGTACAACTATTACTGAAAAGCAAATGACTTAGGCACCCCAAACTTGCTTTCAAAAGTGACTTTCAATAGGATGTAGGCTTCTAAGTGGTAGTAGAGCCCTTGAAATTCCCCATCAGAGGGCCTGTTTTTAAAGATCTTAACCATGTCACTTCAGAAAGTGATTGATTTAGAAATTTCTAATGTTACTCTAAAAAATTTAAGTAAAAGAAATGCCTGCAGAACATGAAATAAAACTTTAAAGCGCATGTATTCTTTTGCCCCGTTATATTCAGTGCTGTAGCTTAAAATGGGTGTTACACTAAAAAAGTTCACGCAAGTTCAGAAGCAAGTAGGTCAGTCAGGAATGGGTGTATGTCACCCACAGCTGATGACACAGGTTGCTCTCGGCTCAGAAAACGTCTAACTTGTTGGGTGCTGATTCCTCTTTGAAATTCTTAGGCAAAATTACAGGTGGATTTAATTGATACCAGCAGACATTTATGGGGAAGCAGACATTTGTCCTTATTGTCCTCAGTCACGTCATTTCTAAAGTGCTGGTATCTTCCACTGCCCTAAACCACATTCAAATTCAGTGCAAGCTGGTTCTTCCAGAGGAAGATGCTGAGAAGGGGCCACGTGTCTTACGGTGGAACATTTTATTTTCTGCAGTCACTGCAACCTTCATGAGATGTCGAGCCATTTCAGTGTTTCTCCTCTTCCCACTGATTCCTCCTCCATGTTTTCTCATAGGAGAAAAGCCTGGAGGCAAGGACAAAAAATGACAATTATAGCCTGTTAGAAATTGAGGACAGGACCGCTTAGTATTTAAGATCTCAAAAAAACCTTACTTGCAAAGAAGGCCTCAATTTGTAGGATGGATGTTCCTGGCCACTGTGTGCATGTCCTGGGGCTGAGAAGGGGGAGAATGGCACAGGGAGCCATTGAGAAATGGCCATGCGAGCAGGCAGTTTCCAGCCGCCCAAATCCGTGGTTATCTCGTGGCATTGTAGATCTTGTCAAAGTTTTACCTCTTAAGTACGCACGTGTTAGAGCGTAACGCGCGTCTTAGGCCCACCGTCCGTCTTCAGCGTACGCGTGTGCTTCTGAATTGCACACCTCTGCGGGAAGCAGGTCAGTATCACTCGTTTTAGAGCGAGCCGTTGTCCTCGAGGGCGCTCCCCGGCATCTCGCTGGCGCGGGAAGGTCCGGCCGGCGGGCCGCGAGGCCGGCGGGCCGCGAGACCAGCGCGCCGAGGTCCGTTCCCGGAGACGCCTGGGTGCCGTGGCCGTCCGGTGCCGGGGAGGAGGAGGAGGAGGAGGAGGAGGAGTAGCCCGTCGGGCGGCGGAGCTGCGCGGGGGTAGCGGGGCCGCGGTCGGGGGGCCGGGGGCGGATGCTTGCTGACGCCCCCGATGATGTTTTCTGCTGTGATGACTCATGGTGTTCTCTCTTGTCTTTAGATACCAGCCTGTTGATATCATTCAACCAACCAATCATGTATTGCCAGCCTCATTCGGGGATTCTGATTGGTACTTTGTCACAGGCATCTCTCTTACCTCCACCAATGAGTCCTCACGTAGAAAACCACCACAGCATGACCTGCAGAAACAGGGAATGCCAGGTGAATATTGACTCTTTCTCCTCCGTCTTTGTGGTACTCACAGGCCCACGGGCCTCTGTGTCTTTTTTTTTTCTCTCTCTCTCTCCTCTAGATCACGAACTGCTCAGGCAAGAGCTGAACAACCGGTTTTTGGTTCAGAGTTCGGACCGGGCCGCTGCCTCACTTGGCCCGGTGCCGCTGCTGAGAGCGGAGTTTCACCAGCACCAACACACGCATCAGCACCAACACACCCACCAGCACACATTCACTCCTTTTCCATCCAGCTTGCCCCAGACGCCGCTCATGCCGCCCTCTGCACCTCCCATGGTGCGTACCCCAGCCCAAAATGTGAGGATAAGTAGAGCATCTCTGGTCAAAAAGCCTAACCCGCTCTTGTCAAACAAAACCCAGTCCTCTTCATTTCAGCCAGGCGTGATGTCCCTGCTCTTCCGACCTGGAGGTCTGGAGAGACAGGCCCAGCACTCCCAAAGGGACCCCCTTTCCACCCAGAGCGTCTACACTGACCCTCCAGGTCCCCCACGCTGCTACCCGTGAGCAGATACCGCACCCGTGAGACGAGTCCAGAGCCCCTTTAGTTTCCCTATTCGTGTGTCCTGCCGTGTGTTTCTATTTCCCCTTTCCCAGAGCCAGGTGCCGTGACACACCAAAACACACCAACAAGGACACCGCAAGATGGGTGGCCTCCAGTCCCAAATGCAGTCCCCACAACTGTTCGTTGCGGGGCGGACTGTACTTGCTTACCCCGAGCTCTCACCATAGTGCAGCATCTCATCTGATACGAGTTTTGTCCCTCTTCCTCCTGATTCCCTAATCTGTATCGATTTTGGCATTTATTATTTGATTACATCAACAAGCACTAATTTGTGTGTGGCTGGTTCTTCTTGTGGGAGAGATCCTCCTGGCCATGTGATAAGCGTTAGCATTTTGCCGTTGAATTTGCTTGTAACACGATGGGACTTTGCTGCAGCTGTTACAAAATGGTTAGAGATCTGCTACAAATGGATTTTGTCAGTGCTTTAAAACGCACTCTCTCCCCATTTCTGACAATTACTTTGTGAGATTGAAAGAACAAGATTCAGCTTTTTTTTCTCCCTCTCAGTTTCACACTGTGTCGAAAATGTAGGAACAACCCTCTTCTGCTAAGGCTAGCCAAAGCCAGGAGTAACAGCAAAAGCAGCATTTGGGAAGAACTACCAAGAACTCAAGGAGCATGATGTTTCTCACTTTTCTTTCCCACTGCTGACTGCCCGATGACATTCTTGGGTTGTAATCTGCTTAGCAGCAAGACAATTAAAAGTAGTATCATCCACCCAAAATCCAGCCCCAGGTGTTTGCTCAATGTACTCCTGTGTAAACACCTTCTCTTCTTTTCTTGGTCTGTGTAAAACAATCTTGAAACTTTTCTCACAAACCTCCTGTGTTATTTAAGAATCCTGATATCCGATCCTGCGAACAGCTCCCTCCCCTCCCACCCATGCCCGTTGATGTCAGCCTTCATCGCAAAAACAGCTTGCAAGGCTCTTTTGTTATATTTCACTCACATCTTCTTATATTCCACTAGATCAGGTCTGCTAATCCCAACACCAGAGAAGAGTGTTGAAATTTACAGCTGCATGTGTTTGGTAATTTATGGTATTTACACTGGAGGGGACATGGCTCCAGTAATAACTGTAATTAATGAAATTACAAATCTACTCTCCTGCACATAGAGGAGTGTGAAACAGCAGCTGACTTGCCAAATAAGCAGCTTTTCATGGGGTCTCACAGCTCCCTTCCCTGGCTTCTTCCCCACTCCCTCCTCCCCAGCAGAATGTACATACTGTTCAAAAATGCAACGTATATATGCTTTGTTTTTGCTTCCAAGGTGGTATAGGACAAATGGTCATAATAATAAGTATGGGTCACAGAACGCACACATGGAGGTGTTAAAACCCCGTGCTGGAACAGAAAAGGTTAACCATCACCTTTTCTCTGGGGCACTCTTCTCTTTTGCAGGGGAGGGGGAATATATAGGTATTTGTGCATCTGAAGCAGTTAAGCCCTTTTCCAAACGATTTTGGCACTTACAGGAACCCAGAAAATGGGGAATTGGTATTGCTTGCCCCACAGTAGACATTGGGGTGTAACGGAAAACGTTCCCTACTTTCTAGTCTGTGACCTAGTTCAGTGCTCCAGAGGCACATCCCAGATCTAGACCTGGAGCTGAACCTCCCTGTGTTTCGCTGTGCTGCAGTGTCGGGACTGCTGTCTTCATAGTGAAGGAACCTCTTCACATAGTGCCTGCAAACAGGGTTCTGCAGTGAGACTCGGCAGCACCCAGCACAACCCAGGGGCTAGCACCTTTCCATCTCCGTTAGCTTTGGGAAATCAGTCAGTTCCCTGATGGGAGAGTATGGAATAACCAGTCAGTTCTGCTCTGTTAAATGCTGTACAAACGGGCCACGATTATTTGTCTGTATTGAAGTCCTGATGTGTCTGCTACTGCCGAAACCAAACTCACCTGTTTCCTTTTTTTTTCTCTTTTCTTTCCAGTTTGACAAGTACGCTCCCAAATTAGACAACCCTTACTTTCGACATTCCAACGTGAGTGCTTACCTTTCTAGGTGGTGTCTTTGTTAATGGTTCTGCTTGTACTTCTTTTGCTTGTTTTCGATTGATCAATAATGTTTTGATTCATTCATTCCTAAAGCTCTTTTTCCGTCTTGATTTTTTTTTTTTTTAAGGTACAAAATTTTCTTTGGGCTTTTTTTTTTTTTTTTAAATCTTTGTCTGCTGCATTTTTGCTGCTGCGGCTCTATACTGCTGTGCCTGGGATGGCAGGGAATGCGCAGAAATGGCTACATGAGTGGTCATTGCAGTATCTTTGCAGCTGGTGCTTCTCACAGTGCAGCAGCCCGGAGTGCATGGCTCTATCACAAGATTTTGCTCAGGTCACAGGAGTAAGTCAGACTGGTGGTTTCTTCCTGGTGCTCCCCACTGCTCCAAAGCACAAAAACTTCCATCTTTTAGGACTTGTAAAACTGCTGTATGTGCTCAGGAGAGGCCTAAGCAAAACTTAACCCAATGTACACAACTACAAGGTGGTGTGCATGTTGCCTGTGGTTAGTGTGCAATGCAGCATCTTGTGGTTCTTTTTTGCTTTGAAAATTAAAGCAGGTCACATTTCAAAATGGGGTCAATTTGTTTGCTACTGCAGAAAAATGCAAAGTTAACCAAAAGTGAACATAAAACCCAAATTATTCCGATTCCTCTAAAAATGGTGAATGCTCTGTGCTTCCTGCAATAGTCCACAAATTTTAAAGGCACACTTGTTCAGCACTACCTAGAAAATTAATCAGATGAGCGCATTTTCCAAGTTTTGGCTTCGCTCTTAAAAATTTTGAAAGCAAATTTAGTGTGTATTTTCACTGTGGCACTCATTCAACACAGTACTATTTTTGTATGTGCCAGGCTTGGCACCTACCTCCATTATTGTTCAAGTTGTCCTGTGACATAAGCATCTCTTTTTCTTTTGTAGTTCTTTCCAACCTATCCTCCAGCAATGCCTGGAATGCCACCCATGCTTCCACATTCAGGTCCCTTTGGGTCACTTCAGGGAGCATTTCAACCGAAGGTACAAACTTCTTCTTATGAAGGCTTTGTTCTTTTGCTGGGAGAGAAACTGTATTCAGAGTTGCGTCTCTGGTGATTTAGTAGCACATGATTTAACTAGCAGAAGTGCAGCACAAGGTTGGAAGCAATCACCCCACAGATCTGTGAGCATCCTCTGCACAAAGCAGCCAACACTTTAGCAGAAATTTTCTCTTGGCACTACAGATCATTCCTTGGAAAAGGATGTAGTGGTTCACTTGGGAGGTCAACTGAAACTGGAGGAGAAGCATACAGTCAAATGCATTATTTGATTGAAATATTTACAGCTAATAATAGACCTATGAGTCTCAAATCATTTTATAAATTTAACGGTCTGAGATTGCAAAAGATAAACTGTGTTTATTCCCAGAAGAAAATGAGAAATTGACTGTACAAGTGTGGGAACAATAGGGAGAGACTGCTGTAAATGGGTAGAGCAATTTGAAGGAGCTGCATTTTTATTCCCAGCTCCAACACTGTCTGACCTTGGGCAAGTCGCTTAAATCTTCTGTTCCTCAGCTTCCTCATCTATAAAGTTATCTTGCAGTAGGTTTTGTAAGGGTTGATTAATACCTGCAAGCTTCTTTGAGATAGTGTGTTTGAAAGGTGCACTGCAACTGTAACATATCATTACAACTAGCACTGATTGGCATTTGGAAATGTTGCCATGATAACCACCATTTTTGACGAATTCTGTGGTGTGCACTGCTTTTTTTTTCCTCCCCGACTTGTTCTTTTCATTAACTATTTGTAAATGTACAGAAACTGTTAAATCTCTCCAAACAAGAAAGATGCATCATATCTTTATAGTATTTGTTTTAAAATGGAGCATTTACTTCATTTGTAAGGTAATGTGTTTAGCTTCCTTACCTACTGTGATTTTAGAGATTTCTTATCTTGAACTGCATTTCCATAGAGCTCTGCTACCGTGTTAGAAGACTTGAAGGACCAGCACTGTAGCCAGCCCATTTCTGTTTGCATTTGGAAGGTCATTTCCATAAGCATACCAAGCAGGGCTGTGGGGTGTACTTCTCACTGACATCGGTGGAAGTCCGTAATTAACAGCTGCTGCAAATAAGGCCTCTTACAACCTTCCCACTTATTTTTTTTTAATGGAAGCTGGAGTATTTCCTCAGTGCCTATCGAATCCCTTACACTATTTTATTTTCTGGATACCTTACAAATAGCAAAGTCTCTAAAATGGCTTTTTTCAACAAGAGTGCTGTATGTAGTGGCTACAGGCATTGAAGAGGAACAGTTGCATCTAAGCAGAGGGAGCAAGAGGGACCGAACATAGCTATCCCTTGATGGAGTTTGTCCACCAGTGTTAATTATTGCTATTCTTGCAAGGGATGCCAAGGGTTCCCTACAGACCTCAAGTTGTCAGGGTGTGAACTTGACTTCCCAAGAAAAGGAGCTCCACAGATAAGGTGGAATTGGCAAAATTTGATAGGGTTCGGTTTTGCCATAAGGCTACTGTTAATGAGGAGCTTCTGATACCCGATAGCATGCTCTTCTGGCTTCCATCTTCATTACAGAGCTTTATAGATACCATCTCACTCTAAAATACCATTAGACCAAAGAGAAGCAGTTACAAAGCAAGAAAGAAAAAGTAAGCACAGACCCTTTACATTTTTAAACAGTTCTTAGTGCTGTATTATAACTAGCTTTTAATTCATTTTAATGATAGATACATAGAACATTTGCTAGCTTGAGTTTAAGCAGTGTAAAGTCACAGTCTGGTGCTATGGTTAATCACTAACATCACTTGATCTCTGGACAGTGCTGTATTTACGTGCAGTCTAACATCTGAAAAAAAGAGGGATAGGTTGAAAAATGGATCTGCTGCTTTGGCACATTATTTTCCAGTTTCCTAGAGGAGACAGAGCTGAACTGCTGGGCAAAGCCACTCTAGTCATCATTACTGCATCATTTTTCCGTGCTCTCTCCCTCCCAAGCTGTTTGACTAAAGCCTTCATAATCACTACAGACCTGATGATTTGGTTTTGGCACACTGAATCCTGCACTTCTTGCTTTCCAAAGCAGAGTCTTGATTTTGTTTTTCCCCTTCCCGTGTCAGTTGCCTACAGCTGTGCGTGTAAATCCACTGCACATAAATCCAGGCTGACGGTAAACTTCTCAGTGAGTTTCCCGAAGGCCATTTCTCACAGGCTAACTTGAAAAGGTCAGAAGTATTCAGTTTACTTTGCTGGAGGAAGCATTCACGTCTTTCTCCAGGGGACAAAGGGACAGGATGACACCATGCTATTAACATGTTGTGATCCTAAAGCTCTTGCCTGTATGATAGCTGTAACTTATTTGCCACCTTACATATACCTCAGCTGTCAGACAGGCCCTGAGAGCACAGATCTGCCTGGGGAGTTCATTGACTTACCTACATGCACGCACACGAGAATTCTCTTTTTAATGAGTCTGGAAGTTACGTAGCCTTGGCCAAATTAAAACCTATCTTTCCTCCCACACCCATGATTTTACTCATTCCTTGTACAGTTCAACTGTTTGAAATCTACTGTAATTTGACCTAAAATGTGAGTGAAATAATCTCTTGGGGAATGAGGTTTAACCCCTCTGCCCTCAGCTGTGTGGAGGCACCAGGTGCAGTTGCTCTGGGAGTGGGAGATGG
Organism: Haliaeetus albicilla; assembly: GCF_947461875.1. Lineage (NCBI taxonomy): Eukaryota > Metazoa > Chordata > Aves > Accipitriformes > Accipitridae > Haliaeetus > Haliaeetus albicilla. Next base: position 36,269,292 of record NC_091492.1, read on the forward strand.
ATGAATGCCAGAGTGAGAAGACGAACGAGTTCTTGGGGATCGTCTAGGACAGGGCAACAGGTGGGATCCGGAGGAGGAGGAGGAACAGGGATTCATTCAATGAGGTGTTTAATTCTTGCTGGAAAATGATGGGATAAACAATGCAAAGCTATAAAAGACCCACAAGCACCTTCTAAGGTTTCTCATTTTGCCTTGTCGAAACAAATAGATGGGCTGTTGCCTTTTTAGCCGTTGTGTTATCTAGCTCTGGTCAGAGAGGGGCCATGGTCCAATTGGTGGAATATGGGACTAGGATGCTTGAGTTGTTCTGTTCCTGACTGCTGTACTGGTTGCTGCCTGAAACATGGAGGGAGTCAGTCCACCTCTCTCATTCTCTCTCCTACTGCCTGCCTGTTTTGTCTAAAGAATAAGCTTGGTGGGCAGGGACTGTCTCTTCCCATCCACTTGCATACTGCATAGCACAATGGGGTGTGATTTCAGTGGGGCTTAGGGGTGCTGCTGTAATACTGTTACTGCTGCTAAATAATAATAGATGACATGGTGGTTAAATGCTGTTGGCTGTCAGTAAGAGATAACATTTAGCGCTAATGTAGCAATATGCGTGTTCAAAGCACAGTACAAACATGTACTAATTAATGCCGTTAACATCAGATAGAGATGTTAAATGTACTGCTGGTATGATACAGTATTATTCACACTCTATTCTTGTCTTTCAGACTTCAAACCCTATTGATGTAGCAGGTAGACCAGGCACAGTCCACCATACGCTGCTGCAGAAGACTCCAGGGGTAGGCAACAATATATAACCTTCCTTTCAGCTTATCTGGATTTACAGTAAACACAGTGATTGCTCATAAAAAAAAAAAGAGAGCAGCTGGTGAGCAAATTGGCCTTCTAGACTCTGAACATGCAGTCAGGACAGAAGTCTCTTTTTCTGGTGAGACAACAGTAGCCTCCACCAGTCGTGAATACAAAGGGATGTATTGACTTCTTTTAACAAAGTCAGAGGGAAACGGGGCAGGAAACCCCTTCAAGGTCTTTCGCCTAAGCATTGCCTGGAGAGTAGTTTTATGTGCTCCATTTCAGAATGAAAATAAGGTTCGGAAAAGCACTGGCACTTTTCAGTTGCTGGCATGAAGCTGCTCTGTTTATCATAAAATTCTGCTGAGTTTGGTGCAAGGAATGAAAGAGAAGTATTAAGCCTCCTTTAAGCCTTTTAGGTTTCCCATGTCACAGGGGACTTCTCTGGAACATTGCTTGCTAAATGCTTTTATTTGTTCAGAGGAAGGAAGTTCCTCACCTTTCTGTATATTGGCTAGTTTTAGAAAGACTGATTGTTTTATTTCTGCTTTTTCCATAGGTGTCAGACCCTTATAGGCCTCCAGTAAGAGTAAGTAAGGTTTGTGGGGGATTTTGTATACATATATATACACACACACACATACACACTTCAAATATTGTGCATGTGTTTTTGAAATTTAATGTGTCCAGTAGAAAATTTCACACTCGTCTTTCATTTAAAGCAAAATGCCTTAGTTAGCTCTTAGCTGCTTCTGATTAATAACATTTAGGTTAAATCCCAGCCTTATTTGGCATCCATTGATGTGCATTAATAGTTCACAGTATGAAATAAGGGTCGCAGAAATAAACGACTGTGAGCATGGACAGACATTCACCAGTGATCAGATTCATGGTGGCTTAGGTCAATGTGTTTTATTTGCACTTCTGATGTTCCACAAAAACACCCTACAGTGAGTACCACAGCTCAGCTGAAAAATAGTAACTCGTTCAGCTGTGGCACTGCTCATCCCTGATGATCGTTTGTCCACACCCTTTTCCTCCCCAAATGCAAGCAGCCATAATAACCATGCATGACTTAGCCTGCAGTGCAGCAGGGATGAATGAACAGGGCTCTTTTCAGAAACAGAACTGTTAACGATTACTTGCATTCTCTTAAGCATGGCATACTGTTCTTTGCTGCCATTTATTTCGGTTTGTGAAGGAGGGAGTGCAAGTAGGAAAGAACAAAGCAGGGATCTCAGATCTCCATGAGATGAGGAAGATATCCCACATCCCACATTCTTCCTGTTTGTTTCCTCCTTAAATTAAACATCATCTGCTGCAGTACAGAAAAAAAATGTTGATCACCTATTGTGCCATTTTAGTAATCAGCCTTTCTCATTGCTTAGCTGCCTGTTTGACAGTAAGGGAAATGAAACGTTCTATCTGATGGAGATTGCTAACATATAAATTAATCAAAATTCTTGTGCTTTCCATTGCAGAAACCCGGGAAGTGGTGTGCGGTTCATGTACAGATCGCCTGGCAGATCTACCATCACCAGCAAAAGATAAAGGTAATTCAGACAGGTTTTGGAACAAAGCCAAGTCTTTTGGCTTACAGATTATGTTTTAGTGAGTAATGAGCAGGAAGCAGTTACTGTTGGTGATTCTCAAGCTTGCCTGTATTGATTAACTAACACTTTCAATCCTTTAACATTTATTGTAGCAACCATAAAGTTTATCTGAGGGCAAAGAAGTTGAGTTGAAGGGCAGCAAAATGAGCAAGAGATACTAAGTGCACAGCCAGAAATAGAAGAAGAAAGGGAGGGGGGGAGGTAATTTTGCCCCAAATCCATCTTTTTTAAAAAGCATACATGTTTAATGTCATTTCCCTTCTGTACTAGTACCTCCTGTGGAATAGGGAGTATTACCCCATTCATAATGAAATGACCGATACGGTGAAGAACTTGTAAGAAAACGTAGAGCAGGCGAGTAGATTGATAGTTACTGTGTTAGAGGTTGTTGGGCTTTCTGCACTGCTGTGATGGTGGGCAGAGGGAGGGGGTTTAAGACTCAAGAGGTAACAAGACGTAGGTGTGCCAGGGTGCTGTTACAGGCTCGAAGTTCCCTGTGGCAGGCAGAATAGCTGATAATGGGATTTCTGTAGCATTCATTTTTTCATAGCTCTTGCTGTAGGTTTTTTGTCCTGTTAATGAAGAGTATTAAGTGCTTAAGTAGGTGCACTGTAATTAGCGCCTCTACAAGTGGTGTATGTCCATTTTTTTCTATAAGCAAATATATCATCTTTAAGCTATTGAGAGACTTCTATGACTTAGGTGCAGTTCTGACCATGCCCACTTCTACAGGGGAAGGATAAAAATAGCTTCTGGAGGAGCCTCATAGTTTTCTTTATCCTTCGCACCTTGTCTGCATACTGAGCTATGCTAGCTGCAGGAAGGACATAGTCTAGGAACATCTCTCTCTCTCTCTCCAAACTGGAGAAGCAAAACAGACAAGTCCATCACCCAGCTCTCAAGACTTGTGTTGGCAGCTTTCTGCCTGCAGAATATTTTTTGTCAGGCTGAGAGCGCCAACTGATCCTGGGGAGCAGCGCACTCAGTGTATCGTGTTGCATGCTCCACTGTGTGTGCTGAGGGGCTGAGAGCTCACTTCAGACCTTATTCATGTGGATGAGGCAGGCAGCTGAGAGGCTGTGGAGCGAAATGGCCTTACAGATGCTGTCAGAGCATGACTGTGGTACGTGACCAGAGACGCTGCTGTCACTCTCGCTAAGTCTCCCTGGCAGGGCTAAGCAGGAGTGGGCCTGAACTCCCTGTCTTTTTCTCCCATAAAAAAGGAAGTGTATAATGAGATTGTTTTTATATCACTTGACAGCAAATGCAGCTGGATCCCCACAAGCTAGACATAGGTGGTAAACTTGACCTGTTCAGCAGACCTCCCGCCCCTGGAGTGTTTCCAGGCTTCCATTATCCACAGGATCTTGCCAGGCCTCTGTTTTCTACCACAGGTAAGGGAAGATCATCATTTGTTGCAAAAAAACCCCAATCGGTATATGCAATATATGTCTCTACAGCTACGTACGCCTCAAAAATTGAAGCAGGCAAGATGGTTCATAGGGGTGTGGAGGCACTGGCAACTGTTGTGACCTGGGCTCTCAGAGCTGCTGGGCTGGGCTCTGCCACCGCCTCCAGTGCAGGATCCTCCACATATCACCGAGCTGCAGCAGTTGGCTCTTACATTCATGTCTGTGCAGCTGGCTCTTATGCGTCCTGATTAATAGGCTATAGAGTGATTTTAAAAAGCAATTTTGACAAAACACTTGAAAATGTTTCCATTGCACAGCACTGGAAGTGGCCCCGGTCTCTTTCTTGCTTTTATATTTGCCATGTTATTCTTTTCAGCTCCTCCACTCACCAAGTTTCTGTTTGTTTTCTGAAAACAAGGGGGGTTTTGTAAAAGGAAGACTTCAATAACAGCATTGAAAATATCACAGAAGGTGTATTTGTGAAGCGTTTAGTTTTTAAACATAAAATCCCTCTATGTGTTATGAAGTCCAGCAATCTCTAAGGCTTAAAATGGCATATTGAATTAGAAAAAAAAAGAAGAATTAAATACAGTTTACATTGATCAATTGCTTTCCAATCTGTTGGAGAAGTAATTACAATTAATGCAATTACCAAAGTGCAGTAAGCTTCACGGTGCTGTTCTTGATGGCTCTAACCATGGGAGACTGCAACTCTGACATTCTGGTTTTGGAGGTCACAGGTACTATTCTTGTTTACTGCCATCTACCAAATGTTGGTTTTGTTCTCTTCCCAGGGCCTAACTTCCCCCCCAGACTTTTCCAGTTTTTCTTTCTGTGTTTAAGATGCCAAAGTCTGCCTTCTGTATGTTACTAATTGGCAACTAATGTAATTTTCTTTCCTAACTTCGGTTAGGAAAGTTAGAAGACTCTGGTTTTATGATGCAATATTGCGCTTTCATTCTAACTCAGTGCAGACATGGTCATATTCAGCCTTGGTTCAACCCCGTTGAAATGAATGAGGTTAGAATTGTTAGGAATTTTGTCCCAAACGTGACAGAAAAGGAACAGATGAGAATCAAGCTGAAACCTCGGTGAGAATTGAGTTTCAAACACAGATGTCAGATAGCCCTCAGGAACTCCACTGGTGGTTCATTTTGTCTTTCCACTCTTATCCATGGGTGGAAATTCTTAACCATCAGATGCATGTTTCCACTACATATCATCAGTGCTGATAACTAGTTGTACATTGTAGGATGCTACCCTGTATTTTGGTCTCTGTAAAGGTACTTTGATAGTATGGGACCAAGATACTTATTGCATCTGCTTGGGTGCATAAGCACAGCTGATTTACAAACCTTTGACTGTCTTCCTATGGCAGCTGTTTCCTTATCACTGTCTTCATTCTGTCCCGTGTTGTCATTACAAGAATCTTGCTTCATGTATGGGTTTGCTACTGAAGGTTATATTGGGCAGAGTTTACCCTAACAGGCAGAAAAGCACCAGTCCAGTTGGTATCTTGACCTTTTTCTCTTAAAGGTGCAAGCATGGCTTGCTTCTCCATTCATAAAAGCAAGAGGGGAAATAGTATGGAATAGATACATTAAAGAAGGCAAATTCATAGAAAACTTTCACTAGAGATAAACAAACTTACAGCAACTTGTCCGTGAGTATATTAATCGCAAGAGCCATCACACGGTAAATCTAGGTAAAGAGTGCTATCAAAGTGAACAAACACTGCAGCAGTAATATATAGATGAATAAATCTTTTACTCTGCAATATCCGAGGCATTCTTTTCACCTTATCGAACAAGCGTGCAGTTGATGTGAATCATTGGTTCTGCTGCATTGCCTAGTTACTGTGGGAGACATAAGTTATCTTAGGGCCACCTGTCTTCAGGACGGATGTTCAGCTGCCTGGCAGACGCTATATTTAATAACTACCTGACAGCCTGCAATGCCGCTCCTGGCTTTCTCGGGAGGATTTTTTATTATCAGCCCATGTAGTTGAGTTTGTAAGCCGTCTCCTTTGAAGAAATCTCCCATCCATTATACACCTTCTGAAATCTTAAAGGATTAGAAAGATGACAGTCTCCATTCGTCTTGAAGCATTGGAGCAGTCAGAATGTTTATAGATAACTCCAGGTCTCGTTGCCGTGGTCTCTCTTAAGTTTCCTCAACTCATTTTCTGGCTGCTTAGGTTTGTGGTGCCCAAGCTGGTGAGGGACATGCAGCGCTGTCTCCCTCTCCGGTTTTATAGTCTGTTCATCTTCTGGACACGAGTGCCTTTTACAACGACCATCTGTTATTGGGCTCTGTCACCAAGGAAGACCAGGTCAGGGACGGACCAGGACCTCTGTAAAATGCTGTTTGGGATGTGTTTGGGATGCAGTTTCTCTTGTGCATATTAATTTCTTCCCTCCATTTCCCCCCACTTTTGCTGTGACCTTCCATAGTGTTATGAGCACTGATGATATATGGTGGAAATGTGCATTTAATGTGGCTTGGACATGAGGGGCAGGAACTTAACCAGAGCAGGTCCGCCACTGGTGGGAATCATTTATATGGGCCACAGACGAGGCAGAAGTCCTTGTGGTGAAGGTGACAGGAGAGCTGGAATCCCAGGTGGGAGGAGAAGGATCATAATCCTCTTTTCTATAATAGAAAGTTATCACTTGAGAAAGCACTGACTAAGCGAGCTGTTAGTGAAGAGCCCATGTTCGTGCCCAGTATGGCTGCTGATGTTTGCTAGAGTCGACCTGTTACTCTTCCCAGTATTAAGGGGAGTTAACTTTTACCAACAAAATATATGAGACAAGAGCACTGAAAAGCTTTATTTAGGTGTCGGTCTGTTTAGCACATGACTTAACATGTCCTTAGGAAAGTGCTGCTTCTGTCATTCTGTGGAATTACTACTTTCTAACAAAATGAGACAGTTAATGCACAGGTATGGCAGGTCTTGCTTTCTGCAAGGGAGGCAGAAGTTGTGTTTGCATCCAGGCAGCATCTGAAAGTTATGATAGTTGCTAATTCTGCTTTGTCTGCAGTAGTGGAAGTACTAGCAGGGAGGAGGCACCAAAAGAACGTTCACAGCCTAAACAGTTGGAGAGGGCTGGTCTCGTCAGTGTAATACTGGAGGCACAGAAACTTTTTGTCACATGCATCTGAAACATTAATATTCAAAAGTTGTTTTCATGTGCATCCTGAAAACCATCTACTAACCTTAGGGGGCGAAGCCAGGCCCATGAGATGGCCCAAGCATACTGTCATTCGCAGGATACATGGAGTTAATGTTCCTCCAAAAACCATGTATCCCAGTGGCAGGTGACACCAGTGCTTTTCACACTGCGGTTGCAAGCCTGTTCAGGTTTACACGCGTCTGCCTGCAAAGGAATCAAATCTCTCATCTTCTGCTCTGAAAGGAGAGCAGGATTTTCTGCATGAGCCTGGTCCACCTTGAAATACAGGGCAGACCAGCTTGTTTCAGCCCATTCCTGCCCCTCGCCTCAACCTAATGTAATCCAGCATGCTCAGCAGTGGTGTTCCTTTCCCAGTGAGGTAGCATGGCACCATGGCAATAAGCAGTGTCTAGGAAAGGGAAAAAAATACCACGGGGGGAGCCTGTGGATGCAGAGACAGATGTAAGACCATTGATGGAGCTCTCATGGGAGAGGCATGATTGATGTTCCCTGCGTGCCTGTCATTAACTGGTGTTTCATATAGACTCTAATCAGTCACTTCCGAGCACCTTCTGTCTGGGCCCATAACCTGGGCTGACCTTTTTTAATGTAAACACAGAGTAATGACTGAAAATGCCAGACAAAGAGATTCACTTCCTCATGACTACAGGTGAGCAGCAACACTCCGTGCAAGGTCTCCTCCTGCCTCCTAGTGCCCACAGACTCCTTTAAAGGGCACTCGGAGAAATCCTGCCTGTAGCTCGCTCAGCTGGTGTTTGGGGTCTTCCCCTGCCTTTGCTGTGTTTAAATCTGGCCTGTGCCTTTGCATCTGGTTCTTGAACGTGATGGCCAGGACCTCTGTGTATGCAAGCAGTCACTTGCCACTGAACTAAAAAGGGACCTTGTTCTCACAGGTGCAACACATCCAGCCACCACCCCTTTTGGTCCTTCACCTCACCACAGCAGTTTCCTGCCTACTAACCACTTGGCAGGTAAGTGTAAGTAAACCCTGCCTTCACCTTTATACCTCTGCCCCGTTCCTGGCTCTCCGGTGTGGTCCTGTCTTGAGGCACTGTAGCACTAGGGGAGGGAGAGGCTTAAACTGTCTCAGGAACCAGAAGCTAGCCAGCTTCTCACCCATGCCAGCTTCCCAGCGCATCCCCTCTGCTTTCCTCCAAAGGAGAGGGGCAGGATTAGCAGACCCTCTCCTGCAAGAGAAGGCATTGCAGGGCAGGCAAATCTGTCACTGCTGGGACACTGCACAGGAGCTGAAATGTGACCTGTAGAGCCCTTTTATGCTGCTGAATGTGCCCAAGTAAATGGGGTAAATTTAAGCAAAGGTACCTCGAACAAGCCACAGCTTAAAATGGGCTCCTCCCGTACCCTTTCCCACATATGAAAGTTCTTGGCTAGGTTCTTTATTAAAGTTCAGTGAACAGTTCCTGGCAAATAGCTGTTCTGCACATTTTGCCAGCCTTTCAGTTTCCTAATTGGCAGTAAGTAGAGCCTGATTTTCTCAGATTTCCTCATTTTAGAAGCTCACAAGCAGCTCATTGCCAATTAAAGTTCAAGCTCTGTTGATTAATGTTTTAGTAACACTCATCCAATCAGTAAATGTAGCATGCCACATGACCTAGTAGACTTTTTTTCTGTTGCAAATACCCAGATTTACATCAATTCCTGAACATTCTGTCAAAATTAACTGTATCTCTACAGAGTCACTCAACTACATAATATCAAAGGGGAAGGGCAAGAACAGCTATTTAAAAATAAGTAAATAAGCAAATAGCTGTTTGCTTAAAGATGCAAGCTATTTGTGCTATTTGCCTTGATATTTTAAATACAAGGATATCCGTGAGGAAGTGAAGAGCAACTCACCTCCTGTAACGTGGCAAGTTAAAGACTTTAAAGGGACAGTGAAAAAGCCAGTGGGCAGAAGGAGTTATTTAGAACGGACCAGAAGGAAAGAAAATAAATATACTGGTACGATTTAACCCATAGCCATCTCTGGAGTGCAGAAACCTGAGTCAGGCTATATCTGCTCAGAGAGGAACCTCTTCTGATGATGGGTACCTTTAATGAAGAAAAAAAAAAGGCAGGAAAGGCAAGACTCATCTTTTGCCTCAAAGGATACAAACCTCCCATCCCTTTGTCATAGTAGCTCCTAAGACTACGCTATCATTTCCATCACCACTGGGATCAAGGAAGCTATTATGGGAGAGGATTTTGGCGCAAACAGGCCACAGTTAGTTGTTGTAAGGATGGATGTCTGTAGCAATTAGTTTAGGACTGTCTCAATGCACTATTACAAAGAGGGTACAAAGTTGTATACAGAAACAAGAGTGAAACAACGCAACCCCTCAATATGCTGACCGAGGAGCCTGCTGAGGTTCTTCTTTCAAGGCAATTGCAATGCTTCTACTATTAGTACTGTTACGGAAGGAGAGTTATAGCTCAGCAGCAGCCACCCTAATTTCAGCTATTAGACCCTAATTTCTAGCTCCCCTCTGACTGGCATACAAAAGTTTATTACAGCACCTGTTTGCAGAGTGAGCACTGAATCCCTTCTCCATTTTAACATGATGGGAATTTTCTGTGCAAAGAACCTTGCAATGAGAAGGATCAGCTTAAAGTCTGGCCTAATCCTACTTGGATTCAGACCATTAAGAAGGGGAGGGGTGCGTTTCATTCTCCAACATTCTTGGCTAAATGCCTGCTAAATCCCTGTTTGCCTTTCCAGATCCATTTAGCAGGTCAAGCACCTTCAGCGGCCTTGGGAACTTAGGCAGCAATGCCTTTGGAGGATTAGGCAGTCATGCTCTGAGTAAGTACTGGCTGGGTTACTGCAGACAAACATCCCTTCCAGAAAAGCCACATGCTAATATTTACAGCAGCTGGTGGTAGTTTTTAAAGAAGTTTAATTCCTAACCTCCATTCTCCTATCTGAAAACACTGCACCTAAGATTTCCAGGTCTCTGTGGTGGGAGCTTTTCTGCATGTCACAGACATCACTAGCTGTGCTCTGTGTCTCCTCACTGCTGAAGGTTGGTACCTTGTGTGCTCCTAGAGGTGCTAGAGCTGCAAGACCCCAGAGAGCTCTGGGACCCTATGGGCATCTAAAGTAACACCCTTCAACGGCGAAGATGCATAGTGGAACAGCTATTGATACTTCTCCTAATTGAGCGTGTATAGACTTCCTCTGTAACCATTGTCTGAAGTTTAAATTACCTGTATAAAATGATTTTACTTCAAAAACATGTTACCTGTAGGCAAGACATGCTTGAGAGCCACACATAAGAGAGCATGCTTTTGCATCTCATGGTGCAACAGGAATCAGCTGTAGACTGATGGAGGAAAATCAAGTGACTGTTCTGAAAAGCCTACAGCCAAGCTCTATTTTTATACACATACATACATACCACCAAACAGTCTGGTTTCGTTAACAAAAAAGTCCCTGAATCCTCAGCTGCAGGCAGCTGATTGCTTGTAACTACCCACAAATTAAAGTTTCTGCCAGTGAGAGGAGCTGAGGTAAAATATTGCTTTTGTGCTGGAACCCTTGCTGGGGTGGGGGGAGAAGAGGAGCTGGGCATTTTCAGTCATCTCTGAGTTATTCAGATGTATAGTTAAAGCTTCCTCCACCAATAGCCTTAAAAGAGCTGGTGGATCTTAACACCCAGTGTTGGAGGTATCTGTGTCCACCTGCTAGTAACTCCCCCTCACCATTAGCTCCACATTAAAAAGTCTTGAAAGGACAGTTCTGGTTGTGATTAGCATTGTGAAAAATGTCTATGTAATTACTTGGTTTGAATTCTTTTTAACTCTTCCTCCCCCTGCCATTATTCTAGCTCACAACAACATTTTTACTCACAAAGATGGCCCAAACCTGCAGAATTTCAATAATCCCCACGAGCCATGGAATAGACTGCATCGGACCCCACCGTCCTTCCCAACACCTCCACAGTGGCCCAAGCCCACTGATTCTGAGCGAAGCTCCTCAGTGACAAACCATGACAGAGACAGAGAGCGGGAGCGAGAGCCCGAGAAGAGGGATCTTTCTCTGAGTAAAGATGACAGAGACAAAGAAAGGTAAGCAGTGGGTGCTTTTGAGCTCTTTCTTCTGGGCCTATGTTTCCCCTATATTTTTTTAAATTTTTCCAATCGTAAAATAATCTTCAGAACAAAACATTGCTTGTCTTTGAAGCAGCTGATAGGCCTCTCCATCATACAAACACAAGTACTAGCAACACAAAAAAAAGCCTCTTTGCTTTTTAGGGTTTGTCCTCTGTGGAAATATGGTAAGCCCGTCCCTGCTAGTAGGTTAATAAAAAGCACCAGGCTGAGGAAATGAGCACATCGCTGTGTTTGCAGGGTATACTTGGCTGTTTTCAATGCAGCTGCTTTAGGATTACTGTATATTCTGAAATCATGAAGGTAGCATTGTGATGGGTCCTTTGGAGACAGTCATACTTCTCATTAATGTACAGATATGCTGATGAATTCAAATGTTAGCTGGACATTAACGAGATAAAAATGCAAATGCCTGTATCTGGAGCAGTGTGCATGAATCCATTAGCAAAACTGATTTTTAAAAATTGCATTGTAGACAAACCCTTATTAACGATGACAGGACTGTATCACCTGGGCTGTAGATACTTCATTAGCTTCCAGTTATATGATTTTGAAGCTGTAAAGCCCTTTATATTTCAGAGCCCGGTTCTGTCCAACAGGCTACTTCTTTTTAGGCAATAACTGCCTGCAAGTCTTAGATGTGTGTATTTGACTAATGATAGGGGGTTCATAGTTTGCCTGGAGTGCTTTTAATGAGATCTTCAGGCAGTGCCTGTGAACAAGGTTACGTGGAAGCAATAGGCTGCAAATCATCTTGCTTTAAATGTTAAATTGTCTGACACCCTTGCATGGATAGTCATTCAGATAGGAAGCTCCCTTCTTGGCTTTAGTGTAATTCATTTGCAAACCAAGGTTACTTTACTCTCAAGAGTGTTCACACAGGGGTTAACATCTCTGTTACATTTCTATTAATTCAGCTTAAGCAGTCCCCAGCATCCCTGTTTGGACATGGTTTTAATAAACCACATCCTTGATCAGCAATCAGGACTACCGCAGAGGAAGAAATCTGGGTTAGCAAATGTAATTTATAAGGGATAAATACTTACAGAACTCCCCAAAACACCTCCAGCTTTCAGCACTCAGGTCTTGCAGCTCTCAAAAGCAAACCCAGCATAAAACTGAGACATCAGTGAGCCTCTCAGCTGCATAATGCAGTTCTCTCAATCATCATACTTTGCATTTAAAGTGTCTCTCATTCAGAGCAAAGTGCTTTTAAAAGGTGAGCATTATTTATTCCCCTCTTAAAGAGGTGGGAGTAACTGTGACTAATTGGCTTGCTCAGAGATAGAGGTGCAGTTAGAAATGTAAACCCTCATGGCTCTCTTTCTAAACCATGGACATTGTCAAACCCCTTGTTCATCATAGCAGGTCCTCTTGAAGCAGAGGTCGATTACGCAGTTTCATGGCCTATTCGAGGATTTTTTTCCTTAAGCACCTAGCTTACCTGCCAAAACTGCCAACAACAAAAACTCTCCTGCAGCTCCATAGGAAAAGAAGCATCATGTTATGGCTGCTTCCAGTCGACGAGCTGTCTTGTGAAGGACCTGCATGCATCTCTGTAGGCTTCCATTTTGTGTGCCTGGATCCATGTTTTGGGAAAGGAATCCACGTTAAGAGTGTTACAGCCAAGAAGATCATTGTCTGGCAGCAAGATGTATATATAAACACACAATAAGCATCTTTTTTAAAAAAATAAGCTGTCTAGAATTCTTCTTTCCCTGCACTTCTCAGTGAAGTGGTCTTTCTCTTAGGGTGAATATACTGTTCTTTCAAATGCATCCCCAGTGTAGTCCCCAAATTTGTGGACATTTAACATTTTTTTTCTATGTAGTATGTAAAGGCAGGCAGTGCATATCTTTCAGTGTAGCATTACAGCTATAGCTGATGCTAGCAGAGCTTTTCAAATAATTTTCTGAGTGATCTCAAATTATACAACTAGCCACAGCACTATGCATGTCCAACATCATATGTATGTTTGTTCACACAAAACCAAGGATGCATGTTCTCTCTTTTTACAGAGACCTCATGGATAAAAACAGACATTCAAACAGATCCTCACCGGCATCGGCTCCAGTGACACATCAAATAAGCAATCTCATCCGCAGCAACAGCCAAACCTCCAGTGATCCCATCAGGCAGGTTAGCCTTGGAGAAAGGGAGAGGTCCAAAGAACCCGAGCGAGAGCACCCTGAGCGGCTGAGAGAGCCACCCATAGCAGAACACAAGATTAAAGAGAGCCGCTCCCCAGTGAAGGAAACTCCAAGCCATGATAAGAGACCCTCTGAGGACAACACAAAGCCAGTAATCCAGTCTGTATCCCCATACAGCAAACCTGCACTAAGTGAGAGCTTGAAGCTTACCAATCTAATGAGCAAGGACATGGAGAGAAAGACAGAGCTTCCCAGTGACCTCCAGAAGATTAAGAATGACATCAAAGTCAAAGAGGAGAGGAAGGAAGACAGTGATGTGCTGGTGGTAGGGTCCGAGCCTTCACAGCACTCCCGATCGGTGGAGCATCCCCCGCCACCTACTTTGCATGGATTATCATTGCCTCACTCGATGGCTGCCTCTATGCCCATCTCCATGGGAAGCGTGCACCAGATGAACAACATGAATGTTCTCGACCGCAGCAGAATGATGACCCCGCTCATAGGCATGAATCCTTTGTCAGGAAGAGAGAGGCTGCCACATCCCGGATTTTCTTGGGACCCAATGAGGGACCCGTTGCGAGATGCCTACCGGAGCTTAGACCTGCACCGTCGAATGGACTTTCAGCTCCGGACGGATCCTATCCATAGGTTCCCTACCACCTCTGGATTTTATGACCATGAGCGTTCTTACAGAGACAGGGAGCCACACGACTACAACCACGAAAACCTTCTTGAAGCCCGCCGAGAGCAGGAGCGGTTGCGGCAAGTGGAGGAAAGAGAGCGCTTGCACTTACGAGAAGAACTTGAGCGTGCCAGAATGCACCACTTGCACTCGTCCCCCATCGAAAGTCACCTGGCACACGTGCCATCCTTCATGCCTCATTTAAGCGGGATGCATTACCCCAGACTGAGTCCATCCACTGCCATGCACAATGGGATTTTAAATAGGAACCCGCCAACTGCAGCGCTGAGCGCCCCACCGCCTCTTGTACCAGCGAGCAGCACCAGACCTGCCTCCCCACGCAGGACTACTCCACTCACAAACTCAGAGTCCAGGGACTATTCCCCCTCTAGGAACCCCAAAGAAGTAGAGGCACGATAGTCCCCAACATTGAATTTTAAACTCGCCTGTATATAAAACAAACAAACAAACAACAACAACAAAAAAAAAACAAACAGAAAAAAAAACAAAAAACAAACCTTTTACAAAATGCACTGCTGTAAACTTTTTTTTTTTTAATGTAAAATTTGTAGAAGTTAAGCACATTTCCATAAATAACGGGGTCGGGGATGCAGACTTTCCAACAAGAAGGTTGCTGAGAATGGGAATTTAATATATAGGTATTGATTTTTGGTTTTGTTTTTTTGTTTCTGTGCTAAAAAAAAATGAGTTAAAAATATCAAGTTTGTACATTTTTTCCCAAATGTGAGAAACATTTTTAATGGATTTGTATTTTTTTTAATTTTGTGCTCTTTATTCACTTAAAAAAGAAGAAATTTTGCTTTTGTTTTTAGTTAAATTTGCATTTTAAAGGCCTCAGATCCTTAAGAAAAAAATACCCAGGGTTTCTTAAAAGTATTATTTATGGAAATACTGTAGTTTTACAGTCCACTGTGAGGTTCCCTTCTGAGGCCAATTGATCACTTACCTTGGTACTTTGGAACCGAAGTTACAGATATATATTAAAATATTAATAATAATAATAATGTACAAAACTGTTTGTTTTTTGCCTTATTATATTATGCAGAAATTTAAGAGGAATTTTTTTTGACTTCTTGTTTTAAACAAAAAAAAACAAAGAAAACAAACTGTAAATATTCTGTTAATATAAATGTACACCAATATTAAATTCTTAACATAGGTAGACTTTATAAAAATGGTTTCTAGAACCACTCTGGTTATTTGTTAACATGGTTACAACTCATACTCTTGTCACAGTCAGAAATTCACACTCAGAAAGCTAAGTACGGCATATATACTTCAACTATGCAAGAACTTGGAGGCAGGTCTTAGTGGATGTTGGGGGGAGGAAGGTTTAAAAAAAAAAAAAAACAACCCAAAAACAACCAACTCGCAACTATGGAGACAGAATGGAAATGGCATGTGAACAGGAAGAAGGATGCTTGTGTTTAACAAAAAAAAAAAAAAAAAAAAGAGAGAGAGACTGAATTTTTTTGTACAAACACAAGGGACAGTTCGTCAAGGAAAGAGAGAGACACACGCTCCTGGAAGGGAATTTTGGTTTCCTACTTTTCAAGCTGGCAAAAGCAGATGGAACTGGCACAGTACCATGCGGCAGACCCTTTCTTTATTTTTTTTTTTCCTTTTTTTTTCTCTTTTTTTGTGTTGTGGGCAGGATCGCTGGCAAGCAAGGACAATTTTCCGTGGACCCCTTGTGCTAATTGTGCAGTGTTCTTATTGGAATCTGTATACAAGACAAAGTAGAATTTTAGGAGTGCAAAAAAAAAAGTCTAATGGTTGATTAAAAAAAAAGAAATTCTGATATATTATCTATAGTACATGAAGACCATAAGCAAATGTTTGTTTCAGTGTGGTTCTGCCTTGAACTGCTTTTTGGCATGATTTATTTTTTATTTCCAATTTTACTTTTCATCCATATGTAAATTTTGCCATGTTTTACTTGCTGTACCATCCCCCCTCCCTTATTTTATTTTTCAGTGTCCATGTTTTATATATCCTGGGCTTTTTCTCTCTAGTTAATTCAGCCATCCGCTACTATTTTCTTGGCTCTGTAACTCTTGTTTCCCCCCCCTCCCCATCCTCCCCCCTGCACCCCCTGTAATTTTAAACATTCAGTTTCCTTGTAGATCAATGAAGATAAATACAACATTGATTTTGGATGAAAAAGGGAGTTGAGTGTTTGTGTGTCGTAGCCAGTGCTGTTGACTCGGAGGCTCATGCTTTATTGACGGCGCTTCGGCGGCTGGGAGGAGGCAGCCGGCGGAAGGGGTTGGTGCTGGGAGAGGGATTTTATTTTCCTTGTAAATCTTGCGCGGCAGAAGGAACGTGGCCCATAAAATGCTTCGGAGGCACTAGTTGTGGCGGGCAGGACTGGGGAGGAGAGCGGCGCTCCTCGGCTCTGCGGCAGCTCTCCCCCCGATCCCGTGGCCTCGGCGCAGGGGGCACCTCGGGCTCTGCGCTGATCCGACGGTCTTCTGCTGGGGGGAAAGGAGGACGGAGAAGGAGGCAGCAGCTCGTTTGAAGGAATCGCGCTGCCGGCATCGCTACGGGAAGGTTATTGCCTCAAGCGCTCTTCTCCACGTGCGTTTTCATTTGCTTCCCCAGCTTTTCCCGTAGGCTGAGAGCAGACATCTGCAGGGGGATGGAAAAGTGCTCCAAGCCCCCTCGCTCTCAGTAACTGATTTAACTGTGGGCGACTGTGCTTTAACAGCATGTTACAGCTTCTGTTTTTAAGTTTGTGTGTGACTAAATTACCGAGCATAAAAAAATAAAATGAAATAAAATAGCAGGGTCCTTAATCTGATGAAAGGAGGCTTAAAACAAAATAGGCATTAAAAATCAGCACCTGCTCTCCCAGCTGAAATCGGAGGAACATATAACACATGGTGGAAGCAAAAAGTGTGCTGGACTCGGCATAAAGATATTTGTAATGCTGGCTCAGGGGGACTGTAATTCTCTCCTGGTGCCGTTGTCCAACGTGGCATCTTGCTTGACACCGCCTCTAACACAGACCTGCGTAAATGAACCTCCCTAACCTCTGTTAGAAGGAATCCGTAGCTGCATCTTCCCGATGCAGATGAGTGCGAGCAAGGGGGTTGTTACTGCACGCTCCAAAAAAAATACAAAAATGGGCCGTACCCTTTGGAAGGATTTGGTCCGTGTATGATTTAAAAAAGTGAGCATTAAATCAATGCCATGCTCCCCTGGCATTCCTGAAGGATTGCTTATTGCAGCCACACCGGTGCCAGAAGAATTCATCATGACTGATGTTGTGGCAGTCTGAATATTAAAAGAAAATCAGCGGTTTGCCATTTGCTGTATTAGGAGGCATTGCTCTTACGCTTTTGGAGGATGACCCATCAATAGTGCTGCACTACAGTGGGATTCCTGCGGAATTACGCAGTGCCGAGCATCAGCCTTCTCACAAAAAGGTTCATCGTGATTAATGGTATTATTACCTAAACAGAGAAACTAATTAATTCAGCCTTATTCCTTTAAGCCACCCCAGCTGAGCCACCTTCTGCTAAAAAGAACTGGTACAGAAGGACTTCCTGGGTTTTATGCATTTCTACCACCGTTGAGTTTTCATTTTGTGCAGTTTTTACCATTTTTATTCTACTTCCGGCCATCTCCCTAGAGACTTCCCCCAGTCACCGACAAAGGGTGGGATATAGCAAACGACTGACAGTGGGAGGAAGAGGATGGGATTTGTAAGGCTCATTGCTTGCCTCAGGCAACCTATTTTTAAAAAGATGCTCAGGAAAGCGTAAGGAGGGAGACCAGCTCTTGCACTTGCGTTACCTTTTGTCCGGAACACGATGCCACGCGCTACCGCAGCTCGGTGGAATGAGATTTGGTGTGCACCCACTTCAGTTAATTGGGGCCAGTGTTGGCCTGGTTAATGAATTAGACAAACAACCAGGAGATCATGGAGCGAGGGGAAAAGCCAATCTGTAAATCTGTAATGAGTTCTCAGATCACTTGTCAAAAATACTGGGTTTTGACAAAAAGATCTAGTATTTCGCTAAAAAGCGAGCTTTATTGCCTAAAATAAGTATATGGGAATTGTCCATTCCAGCTGTTATAGATACCATAAATATTTAGTTATTGGTTAATTGGTTTGTCTAAGTTAGACAAACAGAGGGTTGATGCAGGGGCACCCAAAGACTCTGCAGCAGCCTGAGCCGCCGCCGTAGGATCTGCAACGCCAACGTCGCCCGGGTCCGGAGGAGGGAAAGCACAAGCAGTCAACTAGACAGAAATGTAATATCCCGAGAGCTTAGGCAAGAGCGAGACAAAACAGCTTTGCTTCGGGCAGGGTAGCAAGTGCCAGAATGAGAGAAGAGGTAAATCAGTGGTGTGCAGCTCGGGCTCGAGCCGAGAAGCTGTCGGTGGTGGGGAAAACAGGGTTTGTGTTTTCTTTGGCTCGTACTGAGCAAAAGAAAAAAAAAAGGAAACCTTTCCTTTACCTCCTTCAGGAAATTCCTTTTTGCCAAAGTCTTAGGAAAATAGTTGTGTTGCAGGGGCGGGGCGGGGCGGGGGGAGATTTTGGTAATCTTGTGAGAGACCAAAATGGCATTGCCCGTCAGGGAAACCTGGGCTTCCCCAGCGCCGGGGGCTGCTGGGTCTTTCCCTGCACACACCTTTCCCAGTGCGGCTTGGTGTCCCTTTGCACAGGCAGTTTGCTTTGGGAAGAGTCTAGCCAAGGAGAAATAAAGAGCAACGGGGCTTTGGCAAACAAATTCAGCACTTTAATCCTGGGGAGCTGGTAGCCCAGGGCTTAGCTGGGAAACACGGTGCTTTGGGAAGAGCGCGGCGGGTCGTGGGCTCAGCCTTGAACAGGGCATCACTGCGGGCGCAGCAGCGGTGTCTGGGGGACCCCCCTCATGTCCACCCGTGTCTGGCACGACAGCATCCCCCCGCTGAGGCCGCAGCTCTTTCATACCACCGAGATGGATATTTTGTCAGGAAAAAGCCTTTCCCAGTAGCACGCTGTATTATGTGAAACCAAATAAAAAGCAGGGAGCAGGAGAGGGCTGTAACAGGCCTAAATTACAGGCTACCATTTCTGAACATAAAGGGGAAAAAGAAAAATCAAATGGTGTTTTGAAGTTTCACTTGGAAAATATTTTTTTCGAGGCCTTTGAGGGATGTGTGCGCAAAGGAAAAGGGTCATCTCCCCTCGCCCCAGCCCCTGCCGCTGCGGCACAGCTGGAGGCCTCCGACGGCAGCGGCTGGGACCTCCTTGCAGGTGTCAGCACGGCAATTTCTTTGTCTTCTCACAAAAAAAACCTTCTGCTCCATTAAGCTTCCCTAATTGCTGCATTTATCATCAGCCATTTTCTGCTTGTTCTCTTCCTCATTCAGCGAGGATGTGTCAAAATAGAGATATACGCCGCCGTCCCTCCCGCCGATGAAGCTGTTCGGCAGGCACCGGCTGCTCAATTGGCCGTTTAGCAGAAGGTCCCTCATTACCGGCTCGACGGCAGCTTGCGTGTCACACAGATCACAGCAGCCGGGCCACGCTGGCCGGGTGTCAGGCCCTTTGCACTGAGCCTTGATAAATAGCTGAAAAGAGAATAATAGAGGTCTTATTTTTTGACTCAAAACCCAACCGGCTTCATCATCCTCCTCCGGCTCCTGATAGGAATTCACGCAGCGAACTGCAGCTGCCCGCAGCGGGGTGAAGCCCTTCATCTCCCCCTCCCCCCCCCAAAAAAAAAGCAGTTTGAGGAGCGGAGGATGTATTAGACACCCAAAGGAGACCAGGGCCCGGGTGACACCCACGTCGGCTTTGGTCACGCACCGCACGTCCTTGCCAACGGCAGGAGGAACCGTGCGAGAAAAAAGCTGCAGCTCAGCCAGGGCAGGCAGGTTGCTGCCGCTGTTTTGCAGAAGAGCTGTCGCAAAATAAGAAGTCGTAATAAGCTCTTCTGCAACGCTTGCTCACTGTTTTATCAAAGCGCTTTTGTTGAATATTATTTCAGGAAAAGGAAAAGCCAGTTAGACACCGAAGGAAGTAACCGGCTTTTCATAAATGCTCCGCTCCCTGCTGCAGCCTCTCCTTCTCTTCAGCACTTCCAGCCGATGGAGAGCCAGTGCCCAGCGATGCTCCCCGGCCACTCCGGCAGTGGTGGGGTCGCTCAGAGAAAAATTGCAAAACAGAACTCTGGGCAAATCCAAATTCAAAGTGCTGGCCAGTGAGAAATGCAGTGGTGGGGAAGCTTTTAGGTTTCATTATTCAAAAATCTCTCTTTTCATTTTGAGTGCTATAAAATAGCACTCAAAAAAAAATTTTCTCCAAAAACCCTGAGACAAGTGATTTTTGAGAGAAAGGCAGTTTGTTGAAATAAGAAAGGAATGAATAATTTTAACTGGAGAGGGAATGAGCCCAGCTGAGCACCACATCGGAGCCTTGTGCTGGGTGAGACCAAGCCTGAGGGGGTCGGGATCTCTTCCACATTGTCTTAATGATACCAGGAAAGTGGAGATGCTGGAAATCCTTTTTTTAATTGTACCATGAGGCAAAGATCGTCTTCTGTCCCATGTCCCTCTACAGCTTGGAAAGTCCTTTCATCCAGGTCAATGGCTCTTAAAACAGAAATGCAGGAACCACTATCACCTGTAAAATCCTTCCTGGGGGCTTGCTGAATTACCGTCACAGTAATGCAATGCTTTGGCCAATGCAGTGCTTTGGAAGGAGGATGAAAGGATTTAAGAGTGTCTCCTTAATGGCTTGTTGAGTGAAAAAGCTGGAAGAAAACTGACCTAAAGCATTTTAGGTTCCCTTCTGGAATCTCTATTATTCTTTGCATTTCACCAATGTGAGCTGTAAGCTGAAAACCTCCTGCCTGCTTTTAAGGATGCATTCAGCCATTTGTGTGTAGATTCCCACAAAACCCATTAGGATGCAGGCAGCCATACCTTGTCTATCAGCCAACAAAGGACTAGCAGAAAGAGAGAAAATAAGTGAGCAAATTTCCTGCCGTATCTCAGTAACAAATAGCAATACACACCACCATCAAGGCCACTGTGAAGATCAGCTGCCTTTCCACCTGCCTGATAATGGTGATGGGTGCTTGGTCACAGGCACTGAGGGCTTCTACACCTACTGTGGAGCGAACAAAGGAAAAGGGAGGAATTATATGGTTTGGGGTTTTTTTTATTTTCAAAACTAAGATGGCTCGGGATTTTTGGTTTGTTAATAGATACCTAAGAAACTACAGCGTGTGAAAAATGACTGACAAGGGAACCTGATCTGATTGGCGGTTTGCACTAAGCCCCTTTGGACAGGGGAGGTGATAGTACCATAAAATATACTGTTATGGCTTCCTTTTAAAAAAAACCCACACCTTAACTCTCAGCACGTATCTCTTAACTCTCAGTGGTAGCCCCGAAAAGGCTAAAAGCCATGCACTGCTGTCATGGGGCTGTACAGGTTAACCACGTCTGCAGCTGAGAAAGCAGGGATCGAAAGCAGTCCAGCTATTCAAGGAATTAATTCGGCTGGTGGGGATGGCTCTGGAGGTCATGCACAGCCAGATTAGCCTTTCCTGCCGTGTCCTGTGGAGTTTCACTGATGAAACTCTGCAGAATTTAAAGGTTAAGCCTCAGGCACGACCCAGCTACCTTCCAGTCAGACACAGGATCGATACCGTGTCTCCGGCCGACAAGTCAGGGCAG
The DNA here is from genome assembly GCF_947461875.1 of Haliaeetus albicilla. Taxonomy (NCBI): domain Eukaryota; kingdom Metazoa; phylum Chordata; class Aves; order Accipitriformes; family Accipitridae; genus Haliaeetus; species Haliaeetus albicilla. The sequence continues at coordinate 36,290,961 of NC_091492.1, forward strand.
CGGGCTGCCAACGGCACATGCCCGGGGCACGGCAGAGCAACAGGAGGAACCGGACCCCCTCCCACCTGCGTCTGCAAAATCCACGCCGGCCGATTTGGACCGTTCCTGACGGATCCTGTGGGCAAAGACACCGTACGGTTTTTCTGCACCCTGCCTCCATTGTGTTCACTGGATGACTTCACACAGCCAGACATGGCCAAAAATGTGCCTCTGTGAACTAATGAATTGGTTTAATTGTCTGCCAAACCTGAGAGCAGCCAAAAGTAACAAATTAAAGTTTACAATCCTGTGGTCTCATTTACAAGGGGATAATACAGCAACTGTTTATTTTGTGAGATGTTGGAGTGAGTCGGGAGAAAATTACAGCCCCTATGTAATATTAATAATAATCATCATCATAAAAATACTTTTAATAGCAAACACCGATAGTTGTTTTGCTCCATTAACTTGCACTATTGTTTCAGCCCGTCTGGCTGCCGACTCAGCAGGGCAGGGGGTGTTGATTCCCCGGAGGCAAAACTGGCTTCACAGCCACAACAGCTGGATTCGCAGCCACGGCATGGCTGTAGCGGGGCAGCATCCGTGCGAGGATCTGCAGGGCCACAAGATGCTTTACGGGGCCGGGGAAAGAGCTCCAGGGGAGGAAGGCGATGCCAGGGTGCCTGGAAGCTGCTGGGAGACTTCGTGGCCGATGTGCCCAGCCCGGAGGGGACAGGCTGAGGAGGGAGGTGGGAGCAGCAGCTCTGCGGTTTTTGGAAGACGTGCAAGCTGCACCCTTTGCGAAGTCAGCACGGCCCCAAGGGACGGAGGCGCAGGGTCAGCCCGGCATGAGCCCCAGCTCAGACACCACAAGCCAGCGACCAAGTGAAGCGGGTGGCGACGTCTGCGCCGGGCGCGGATAATTTCAGGCTTTCAGCCTATTTCGAGCTGCCGCACCAGGAGCCCCGACTGCGCCGTACCCTCGTGCGCGGGCTGCCCAGCGCTGGGACACCCCGTCTCCTCCAGCCCCGGGCTCCAGAGAGGCGGGGGCTTGCAAGAGGGGCTTTGGCACGAGGGAGGGTCCTAAATATGGGAAAACTGCCATAACTGTCTATTTTTTCTGCAAAATAGATGAGGCCCGTAGGAAGCTCAGCAGCTGGGCGAACGGCTGTGTCGCCAAAGGCAGCTGAACGGGAATGCGAGAGGGGGAAAAATAAATAAATACGTCCGTACATCCCCATGAAATGAATCTCTCCCCATTCAGCCATTTCCCTTTATTTCTTCCTTTTAGAAGCAAGGTTATCGGGTCTAACATCACATCCAAACATTTCAGCACTAGCATTATATGGGATGCTCCAAGGTCAGCGCCTGCAGCTGTAAACTCATTAGTCTTGTCTTTTGTGAGAGAAGAAAGCCTCTTCATTCCTCTCTCGCCCCCTTCCCCCCTAATTAAAATTAAAATATTTCCTGGCCAAAAGTCATTTCTGCATTCATTCATCTCAATTCTTTTCTGTTTGGATAAACCACCCTCTGGTACTCCGAGGGTGTTATGTATACAAACTATAAACTCTTAATGGTCCTGCAGTGTGTTATGACTGGCCTAAAGAGCTAAAGCAGGCTCCGAAAAAAGCGGTTCTTGGCAACGCCGTGTATGGAGTTCAGGCTCATCAGTCATATGCAATTAGAGATTAAAAGTGCTTGATGGACTATAGGGGAGACCAGCACGGAGGGAGATTAGGAATGTAGGAGAGAAAAGGCAAACAAAAGCTTTTATCTTGGCGCAGCAGTTGCTACTACAAAAGCGGCGACGGGAGGACGGTCCTCGTTTTTCCGGAGGCGCCCGCAGCCTTTCTGGGCTGGAGGGCCCAGGCGTGCCGATCGCAGCGCCCCATCTCCATCCTGACGACCACCCACGTCTCAAGCGGGGCGATGCAAGTCCTCGGGGACCACCGGGGCCGGCGGCCGTGGCTCAGAGAGGGCACAGCAAGGCTGAGCTCGGGAGGAGGCTCGCGCCGCAGTCCGGGCTTTCGGGATCCTGTTGCTAACTGCCCACCGACACAGCGCCTGGCAAACCTCCCCCCCCAGCTGCTGGCAAGGGCCAATCGGCCCAAACAGAAGCACCTGGGAGGCATCAGGAGCCTGAAGGTCTTATGGGGATGGGGAGGGAAGAGTGACTCTTCTTTCTAAAGCAAAGGCGTGTTTCCCAGTTGGGGTCCTGCTGCTTGGGAGGGGAGGTGGCTGGTTGATCTGTAAACCTTTCAAGAGGTTTGCGGCTATTTATTGCCTATGTTTTGCTGAGGGGGGGGGGTCTGCTACACGCTGAAACAGGCTGTTGGGGCAAGGCAGCTCCCTGCTGACACATCACTGCCTGGATGCACCCAAGACGGGCAGGAGCAGGACACAAGAAGAGGTGAGATAAGCAGTTGGGATAGGCAGGGACCGTCTCCCCCTCTCCTTCTATACCTTCAGTCTATGCAGCCTCTCCAATTTTAGGCAGGCTTAAAATGTTGGGCTAGCGTGGGCTACAGGGGGACATAGAAATGCTTTTTTTTGCCAGCAGAGAAATGTTTGGGTTTGCAGCCTGGAGAAGGTTAAGTTTTTAGGCTATCCAGAGAGAGCTCAGCCAGAAAGCCCAGCTAATCTAGTGTTGAATACGCCTTGGAGAGGCCCGCGAGACAATACATTTTTCCTTGCGGTGAAACATAGTTGTTTTGTTAACAAGATTTGTTTTGAGCTAAGAAAATGCTTGGCCCTCACTGGAAGGGAAAAGTGTAGATGAGCTGGGTAGGGCAGTCTTGACCCCAAGGTGAAATGTAGACCAGTCACCGAGGATTAAATGCCCTCCTTGCCATCACAGTAACTGTGTGCTGGAGGCTTTTCTGCTCCTTATCAGGACTCAGAGCACCCTCAGGGGTTCAGTGCCCTTTGCTGGGTCACTGACTTAGTGGCAAATTAGGGGAAGGGCTCCATCAGCTGAGCTGCCTGTGTGGCCCGGGAGGTCTCCTATGGAAACAAGGATGCAGCTTAGCCTGCAAAATGGCGTGAGACTTCAGCCTTTCTTCTCCGCACCTCCAAACACCTTTGTGCTTTGTGTAGGAGGAAGGTGTGAGACAGCTCTTCCGTACACAGTGGTCACTGCAGTCCAATAAACTGTTTTCTATAGTATCAGGAGACACAGGTGAGACTTAGCACTTTGTGACCTTCTTGGTGAGGCTATCTGAGACTGTCAACCCTTGAAAAACCAGGAGGCTTCTCTCCTTTCTCCCCACAGCACAGTTGTCCTTCCATCCATTTGCTTTCCCTACCCACAGCTAGCAAGAAGAGCCAGGGAGGCACTTGGCCTGCCCAGCCTGAATGGAAGGAGCTGACTCTTGATGGAGTTTTGTTATAGAAGTCTCAATCAGCCATTAGCAGTTCATTTAAATGGGTTTTCGTGAGCATTAATAGGCTACGGTAGTGCATTCATAGCCAGCTTTCCTCAGGTTTTGCAGAAAGTGGTATAAGTGGGTTTCTTCAAGTATATGTGATTGCTCATAGCTGCTGAAGTTGATTTGAATCACTTGCTACCAGGCTCACCAATTTAGCCTGATAAATTGTGCATTACTAAATGGGGGAAGGGAACAAAGCTGTGTTCTCCCAGAGAAGAAAATGCAGGATTTCTCATCAGTGAAGAATGATTCTTCTCATCAGCACAGTCTGAGAAAGGCCGTAATGAACCATTTGCACCTGAGAGCAAAAGCCTTCGGTCTGCTACATTCCTGATCAGTCCTCATGCTCTGAGATTCAGATACGATTGGTTCTGCCCAGAGCCGGCCACGAGGACAGGCAAATCCAACCAGCAGTGCTACGTGTATAGCTAAGAGCACGCTCATACCAGTGCTCCTTGGCCACTCTCATTAGACATCAGTCCTATCCTCTGTACAGCTGATGGGGGCTCTGCCTTTCAATTCAGGAGCACTTACTGACTGCAGACTGTGCATGGAAGAGGGATTCAGCCCCTTGCCCCAGGCATTAGTACTTGCTGAAGAAACAAACATATTTGGAAGGCTTTTCTCTTTGTGTTGGATAGAAAGCATCTGCCATGCAGGAAACAACTGTCTGATTCTTTAGGAAGCTGGTCTCGCTCTCACCCACGCGAGCTGCCTGCCAGTCAACAGGCTCACTGGTGATCAGGCATGAGGTCATGGAGCTGGTGCTTGGAAAGGGACTGGTCTCCATTACCGCAGTAATGAGAGTATTGTTTGGCATTGATATTCTGAAATGCATTTTAGGCGCTTTCAATCCAGACACCCCAGCCTCTGACCCCAGCTGCAACAGTGACTGGGTATGCAAATAATCCACTCCGAGTTTGGATGACGCTGAAGTACAATTAGTGTTTTTAATATACTGCATAAGTACAAGGCTTGCTGGATCCCACTGCTCCATCAAGACGGGCATCCTGCTTAAGTGTCCCAGCATGCACGCGGCTGTATAATCAGGTACCGCACTGAGTTTTCACGGAAGCACCGCAGTTATTAATGCATTGCTACGCGACAGCCAAGCCCTGCACACAGACTGTGTGCTCGGTCCCAGGGGACCGTGGGCACCGTGCGTCTTGCGCTCAGCCTCATGGCCTGATGGATGGACCCGTGTTAATGAGCTCCGAAGGGAACCGCATGGAGCCCTCCTTGCTGGAGGCACAAGCCTCTAAGGGAGGCAGTTAAAAGGGGGCAAAAAAGAACAGTAGAGAAAAGGGATAGACTCCAGATAGCTCCTTCGGGGATGTGAAGGTTGTGCTTGATTAAAAGCAGTGCTTTATGAAAATGTTATTTGCTATGCTTGGAAGATGACATTCAGTGCAATAAGAGTGTACAGCAAACTTAATATGCTCCCTATGGAAAGGGCTGGGGTGTGTGCCTGTGAATACATCCTATCCTCTTATCTTTGGTCCCTTTGCTTTAGTAGCTGGGTTTTTCCTCCCCGTGCTGGGAGGTTCCACTTTCTCCCAAATACGTAGGCGTCCTTCCTCTGCGGCAGCGTGCGAGCAATGGTGCAGAAAAGGTCTTTGATGAGAAGACTCACATGAGCGGAGAACTGCGACTGCCTCTCTGGGGCACACGGATGACTGGTATCAAAATCTCAACCCTCAAATCCTGTCCTGAACTCTCAGGGTGTATTTGTTTTGGATGCCGTCAGCGTGGCTACACCAGCACAGCTGGAATGAGCCTTTCAGAAGGTGATGCACAGATCTATTTCCAAGTAGTTTACACTAGACTTTGTCTGGACGTGTTTGGTTTTTAATGCTTTCCCAGAACACTTGTAAATTTTTATTTCTGCTGAGAGCAGGAGAAACTAGCTGCTGTGCACAGAATAAAGTTGATTGTCTACAAAGTTTAATGCTGTTTTCTTGCTCTATTATTTGGCCATTCTGTGTTCGTGAAAAAACTCTGTTTTAAAGCTCACTCGGAGCTCCTGGGCTGTGCAAGGAAGAGAAGGGGAAAAGCTATTTCTCTGCTCTGCCAAAACATACAAAAGTTTTATGTACCGTGATGGAAAGTTAAGGTGAAAAGGGCTGGATCTGAGACAAGAAACATTTCTTTAATTTTCCCTACTTTTTTTAACAGGATTTGCTGTTGCTTTGAAAGCCTCCTGCTATTTTACAGGCCATAAAAAAGAGAGACTGAAAACATTTATTTCCTGAGACTTGCTCGTTTCTTGAGCTCTGCTAAACTGAGCCTGCCTAGCAAAGGGAAGGGACGGCATGAGCCCAGCAGACCCTTCATCCAGCGGGAGAGACCAAAATTTGCTTTCGTGGGCCTCGTAACAGAAAGCTTCATTCTGCTTTGCAGCCCGTGTCCTATGCCCTGTCCCGTGCAGCCCTGGGATCCCCCAAGGACGGGACCTGCCTCCCCGAAGCCGCGTGAGCTCCTGGGTGCTAAGATAGCCGTGCAGGCGAGCAGGCTGCCACCTCATTTTCTACGGCGGTGACTGCTCTTGGCTCACAGGTAAGCCAAAAGATTTTACACGGCCAGGTGCTGGCTGCGATAACGTCCCCCTGCTTGGCCAATAATGTCATCTAGTGCCCTTCCCAGGGGCTGATAGGGGTTACAGGTACAGGTAGCAACAGATCCTCAGGTCTGTCCCATCTCCCCAGCCCGGGGAGGCAGGTGGGTTTCCTTCAGCGGCACGGTCTGCCCACAGGGCGCCGGTGGGATGGTGACCCTCTGCTTGGCTTCCCCCAGTGAGTCTCCACCGGTGGCAAGTCCAGGTCATGGATGTGGAGGCCAAACCTGCAGCTGCACGTTAGGGTTCACGGACCATTTCAGAAGCATGTGCTGTAAATGAGAGGATGTGTGAAATCAAAAATATTTTCACATGATTCTCATACAGTTTAGCCTTCCTTTGACCTACAGCTTTACTTTTACTTACTGCCATTGTTTTTGGCTGAAAATTACAAAGCTGAAAGAGCATCTGTTCCAAATAATGCTGGTCAGGCTTCTGGATAACAGCTCAGCAGCTTCCTGCCAGGAGCAGTTGCTGTGGCTTCTCGATTACTCTTAAGATGTATTCAGTGTTTTGGGGAGGATAAGGGAGTATCGTGAGGAAGATAGGAAATACTTGTTTGTAGAAAGCCTAGATACCAAAGGCCCAAACATCTTAACTAGCGTATGTTTAAAAACTACATAGCTCAGGTGAAATTCTTCAAGGGGAAAGAATATAATACAGCCTTTAAAGAGCATTAAACAAAGAGGATTTTTTTTAAATTGGCTATCAAATACTGAACAATAAAAAAATAGGATCAAGCGGGAAGCATGTATACTTAAGGAATCCAGATCTTTTAATACCTACAGATATCCTCTTTATTTAAGTTGCTGGTTTTTAGACATGACCCTTCTTTATTTGGGTTTGATAGGGAAATGTCCAAAAATGTGTTTTCTTCAGCTTTCAGTTTTAATAGCAGGGCAGATATAAAAAAATTTCTGAGTTGTCTCTTCAGTTAGGAGAAAAAGAAAAAAAAAGAAAAAAAAAAAACACACGGAAAAAACGAAACAAAATCAGGCGCACCTGCCCGCCCCCCCCCCCCCCCCCCCCCCCCAAGGAGCACCGAACCCAAACCTCAGGGTTGTTTTAAATATCCTGCAAAGCCTGGGGAAAATGCCCTCGCTGCAGCAAAATATTTCAAGCCAGCCTGCTGAGCAGCAGGGCGGCTGACCTCGGTCTGCAGAGCTGGCCAGCAGGTTTGGCTTTTCCAAGACAGGTCTGGCTTGGCTTTGGTTGCTTTGGTTCCTTCGCCTCCCGTGCAGCACGGGCGGGCAGGGTTTGTCCGGCAGCGGGAGGAGGGCTGGCTGTCGCGAGCAGACCGGCTGCTTGTCCTGGTCTCACGAGGTCACTTCAATAGCAATACGCTTGTAACTTCTCTCTGTTTAGACGAGCCGGCGGCGGGATCGCTGGTGTCTTCGTTCTCCTTGCGGCGGGGCCGCAGGACGGCTGCTGGGCTCCTGCCAGCCCCTGCCCGCTCCCTCTGCGGTCCTCCCGGGCTAAACTCCCCTTCCCGGCCGGGCTCCAGCAGCGCGTCTCGTGTTCAGCCAACCCGAATCCCCCCTGAATGCTTTGATACGATGGTTTTCTTCATTTCTCCTAAAATGGTTGAAAGCTCAACCTCATTTCTACCGTCCCTCATGAATCCACCGGGTATCGTGGACCTGTGCCCATCAGAGGCCACGCGGCTCCATTTAGACCTCATGGACCACCTCCCTTCCCTTTTAATGAAGTTTTATTTGGGGCAGAGGACAGGGAGGCAATCCCAATGCCTTGCACTTCATGCAAGTGGAGGAGGCAAGTTCTGCTCCTGGGCAGGGGCTCGGAGTGGCACGTGCCTGCTGTCCCCACACCAACGCCTGCCTTGTCCCCCCAGGCTGCACCTCGGTTTTAGTAGGGGCAAAACCAAAGCTCCCTATATCCTCGCCTCCATATTCTTTTGACCGCAATCTCTACGCTGTAGCAACTCACAGCCTTAGAAATGCATGATGAAAATCTTCCGTTTCCAACATTGGGCCCTAACTGGCATCTTTGTTTGTGGCTATGGTTTTAACGGGAGCAAAAGCATGGCTTTGAGTATGCATGTGAGCGGGCGCCCTATCACATGAGCATGGCAGCGATGAGATGCACGCTACCATGTACACCTGAGCCTATTTTTCTTCAGCCCTGAGTTTCAGCAATTTTAGCTTCTTGAAATTTCTAAAAATACAGAACAAAGCCACTACCTGATGGGGGCAGGATTAAACCTCAGCTGCTGCTTACCCCGCCCCCTCATCCACTCTAAGATATTTATTAGCAAAGATGACAGGTAAATCCAGCCACAAGTTGTACAAAAGTTAAATTACTAACTTTTAAACAGAATAAAAGTCCGACCCTGTTCCTTCTAAGGTTCTTGGCTTCAGTGACACAAGATCCCCAACTGAAGTTTTCCTTTTAAGTAAGAAGGGGCAATGGCAAGAGCTGCACCTTTCAGTCCAACGTCTCATTGCCGAGTTTGTGACTTGAACTCCCCACCAGCGACAGCTGGAGACTGGAGGTTACCAAGTCTGCAAGCCCAGGGGGTTATTGATGGGATCTTGTGTACACAGATCCTGTGCTGGTCTGCAATGCCGCCAGATGGAAACACAAAGCAGGTTCCTTGTGTTTCCTGGGATGGGGTGGGAAGGTCTGGTTTTGTCCTGATTTACTTGCCTCCTGGTTTCTCTGGTATCTTGGATGACTGTTGCCTGTGAACATGCGTGCATGTTTCTGAGCATTATTTCTCTCCTTTACTTCAGTTCTGATTATTCCCTATCTCACAGTACTTTTCTATTATCTGTTCAGATGGTTAGACTGGAGATTAAATGGAGTAAAAAGTTATTACATTGAAAAAACGAAACTTCTAATTTTTTTGGCTGAATTCCCTTGACTAAATTATGTGGGTTTTTTATTTGCTATAGCAGGTCTCCAGGCTCCTGACTAATGTTGCAAAACGTTAATGGTTTCTCTCACTTCCCTGCACTCTCCCACCCACCCCCGAACCAATATCATGGTCTGTCCATACTGAGTGGTTTGGGGTTTTGGTTTTGTTTTTTTTTAAAGGCTCTGCTTCCCCACTGTAATAATATTAGTGCAGCTCCATTAGTGCTAGCACACATGGGCCTGCTGGTTACCCCTGGGCTGTCTAAATCTGTACCCTAAACTTCATAGTAGGCAGATCACCAAAGAAATGATAAGATGGAAGTCAGCCAGATTGCCGCACTTGCGTGAGAGGGGGGCACTAATTTACACCTATGTGTAAAGAATAAATATTTTCTTGCAATCATGTTGCTAAGCCTGAAGGTAGACAGCTGAGCCTTTCAAGGATAAAATTGCTATTGCAACGTTGGGCTACAGAACAGTACTGCAAGAAGTGGATTCCTGGGATTTTAGGGGGGAGCGGGCTGAGGCATGCCAAGAGGTTTCGTTCAAGGTGGATGCCTGAAGGTTACATCCTCATCTGGAGTATTTGGAGTATGGGAATAAACAGAGTTTCCTCGGCAGAGACCAGCCCTGAGTTAGGGACAGACACAGGGTGGGAGAAATGCTTCAGGAGTCACTTGCCCAAAGCGCAATCCCCCATTAATTAACAGGAAGGTTTCCATGTGCTATACATTCCAAGAGGCTTTGCTTGGCAGCCCTGTCGATCATTCCCAATGCACTCTAAGAAGGGAAATTTGGGCAGTTTATAATTCTTTGTTGCCTGCTGTGTACTGAGCACAGACTTTTGCATCTGCCCTGCTGCTAGTGTACCAGGCGAATGCTTTAGCGGGGCTGTTTTACGTGCTGTGGGCACATGAACAGCTGGCAAAGCTAAGCCATATCCCTCTCACTCCCATGTGCTGCAGAGGCTGAAACCATGCTGAAATGTTCATTTTTCTAACATCCTGCAAGACACGACACAGCCCTGCATTCTGGGGCCTGTCACGCACAAGCCAGCTGCAGGTGGCGAGAGGGCAGATTACAACAACATCAGTTCAAACCTTTGTTTTTATTCCCATACCAAAAAAGCCTACAAACAATTCTCCCCTGGGTTTTCCATGAAATGAAGCTCAATATTCACAAGGCAGTGAAAAGAAAAAAATTTAAAAAAAAAAAAAAAAGGGACTTGTTATTCCCCAAACCATGCATTATAAATGTACGAAACCCACAATTAGAGTTGCACTTTCAAGACGCTGCTCAGAAAAACCTAAGCAGAGCACACAAAAAAAAAAGGTGCTTGCACAGGAATGACATCCAAAGCAACCTCAACCTGACCCTGTAGTGACCTACATAATGACCACGAATTTGCGATTTAGGCCTGATTACTTCAAACTAAGCTGTAAAGAGCTAATGGAGCGGTGGGGGGATTTTTTTTTGTTTTGTTTCCTTGTCCCTTTGCAGCACTGCTGTGGGCAGTTTCGGTGTGAAGCGGCTGGACAAGGCGGCCGGGAGGTGCTTTGCAGCCCCAGAACATTTCCATGGGGACACAGAGATCACTGGAGCCAAAAGCAGGAGTTCACAACCACCGTCACAGGGTCACCTTCTACGTGCTGTGCAGCTCCTGCAGCGCATCTGGTACTGGGGTGAGGGGATGCCTGGTGTAACTGGGATGCATTGGTGAACATGGACCTAAATTTGCAGTTAATTCAGTGATTTATAGGCTGTGCCAGACCCTGTACCAAAGGCTTCTGTGCTTTACAGGAGCTGCATTCCTGCCTCAGTTTCTCCCCCACTAGCGGTACATTAAAGCTGAGCAAAGGGTGCGATGGCAACCTTCAACGTGCAGGTTTGGGGCACAAGCGTGAACTTAAAGACAGGGGCAGCTGAGCCAGCTCGGCTACCAAAGCATCTCCTGCTGCTGTAGCACTGCCTCATCCCAGAGAACAGCCTTGCCCCCGTGCAGACCATCAGTCACAGAAAGGTGGCGGGTGGCTGAGTTCTTGTGTCACAATAACTCCATTTTCGTTACTTGATCTTGCTTGTAGCCTATATAATCATAGCAATTAGATACAACCACTCTTAGCTGCATAGCTTAATTACAACTAATGCACATCATTTCAATTAATTTTAATTATATGGAAAATGTGAAGAGTCTGTTACTCCATTGTTAAAATCATTTGGGACAAACAAGACTAAAGTGCTAAATTTCATAAAGGACCTAGTTATTAATTTTAACTCACTAATGAATGCATGTGTCTCTAAATTCTCCGAAGATGTAGTCTCTACTTGAAGAATCAGTGCTGTAGATTTATGGATATACTGGCTTCTACAGAGAGATTTAGTCCTGGCTCTAAATGCAAAATGGAAATGCCCCATACTGGTGTCTCAAGCAATACTTCTACAAAAGTTATTTCATATTAATTAGAAGTAGTCACCTTAAAATTAACATCCACTACTGCTGAAATATCACTGTGTGGACACTCTTCTGACAAAATAAATAAATTTAGGCATGACCACTTACATGGAATAATCTTAGCTTCTAATTAATCCAACAATTTTCTAAGACATTGAAATCTACCTCCTACTACTTCATTTCTATTTAGTCTTTGCAAGAAAATGTTTAATGCTCCTTGGGCAAGTTTGGAAGGTCTTATTTATGATATGTACTATTTTTATCTGCTCTTATAAATACCAGTCCCTTAGAAATAAAATGTTTCTGGAGTTTGCTACATTAAAAGGAAAAGAAAACACAGCAGAAACTTTGAGTCCTGTTTTAACGCATAAAAGGGTTTATCTTATCTAGAGCAACCGGTACAGGATAACCAGTGTTATCTTATCACCACATATTGATGTCAGGGTTTAAAAGGACTTGAGGCTGTTATGCTACACGGAGCAGAACTCCTACACTGATAAACACTGATAAAGCTGCAGTGCTCTAATCTAAACTACACCTTCTTTCTGCCCCAAATACACATGAGAAGAGCCAGAAGCATTTTTCCTAGCACTGCACAATCCTCCGAGTGAGGGTGGGCTCCCCGGCCCACTGGTGCTGCTGGGGAAGGTCCCTGAGCGTAGCCAAGGCTGACGGCAGCTCCGAGGAGAAGAAACGAAACCCATCTCCAGGCTGAGCCCTGGCCATCGCTGAACTCCAGCCTTACGGGAATAACCTGACCCAAAAGCATGGGGTTTTGTCAAAGGGCAATGTTCACGTGAGAAGGTAATGAATGGGCTTAAAACCGATTACCTTCTTTAAGTGGTAGCAGCCCACACTGGCAGTGCTGACTGTACCAGCTTCACCCCTTCAGCAGCCTGGCTGGAATCATCTGTGGTTTCTTCAGGAAGGGAGGTGCAGCCCTAAGGCCTTCACTTGGAGGAAAAGAGACACCCACAAAGTGAATCAGGTCCTGCGAAATGAGAGCTTGTCAGACGTGGGATGCCGGCTGAGAATCCAGGTTGCACACGTGGTTTCTTCTTGCCTGAATAACGTGGATGCCAGTGACTGATGCCAATGTAACCTTCCTGTGTGCTAAGCCATTGAATCAGCCTTCCGGAGGAACAAGGTGGATCCCAATGAACAACTGCCTGATGTAAGAGTGCCCGTGCTCGTTAGACACAGGCTAACGATGTTCTGGGTCCTGCTTTGCCCTGCACGGCCAGCTGCTGCGCTCCAGCATTGCACACTCACAAAAACACCAACCAGGCTTTGGACATGGCCTGCAGCTGGCCCAGGTTTGCTTCAGGGAAGGGGCCTCTCTCCAGGCTGCGCTAAGGGCATGGTTGTGACACTGATAACGTTGAGTATGTCGGAGCTGAGGGGAAACCAAGTCATGGACGAGGTCCCTGCATCACTTCGGTCTGCACACAGCCTTTCAATGGGAGCGGTGCAGTGCGATGAGGCAAAGGGCAGAAGGAGGTACAATAGAAATAAGGACGTACAATACCGGTAACCAACATGAAAGCTCATAGCAAGGACCAAAGTACAAGGCTGAGATAGTCACGCTGCAGATGTTCAAAATGTAGTACATAGGACACCCACATAATCTATGCATGAACTCAGAGCTTGACACCTCTTGCCTGCTTGTGCAATTCCAATTAAATTTGGGTGCATTAATCTCTCTATTCTTAATAGAAACTCACTTGCTTGCTCTCTCTCACCTCCATTTTCTGCCAACTGCAGATAAAACACCCAGTCAGCCCTCTGCTTATTTGATCCTAAGGTGAAGCGACCAAACAAGTTTGCAGCCTCACTGAAGGATCACACGGAATGAAAAAGTGGGCTGCAAGGCAGATTAGTGAAATCGCTTCCATTACAGGTCCAAGCACGGACACATGCTGTCTTGGCAAGTTTCTTTTACAGCAAGCCTAACTTTCCTCCCTTTTCCTTCAGTTTTGCTGTGGTGTCGATGTCCCTTTCTCTAGGCGCTCAGGATAAAACCCCACACTTTGGAAGCATGGCAGCCTTGAAAGGCCTGATGTTGCACTCTACCGCAAGCTGCACCAGCTTCTTTTATTTTGGTAGAGCAGCTCCATCCAGATGTAGATGTCATGATACATATGGTACAACATGCATCCTCTCTGTTTTGCCTTGAGCTGACAGAGCGTGATTCCCAGCCGTGTGGCAGCAGACCCACTGCTCTACAGTGCTGGGGACAAGGATTCTTCTCACTCTTTCCATGCTTTTTTATAAACAATAGGTGGCAATTTTACCAATTAAGTGTGTGGGGAAGCAGCGAGTTTGGATCAGATGCACACAGCAGCTGCCACAGCATGACTACGCAGCACAGAGAGGCTGCAAGCACTTAAGCAAGACAGAATTATCATAGCACAAGATTAGTTCAGATATCATGAAGCACTGTTCCACTTCCAACAGCTCCCCACCAGGAAATCTCCACCCATCCCTGCAGTTAAGATGGGTATCTCTCTTGCAGCATTAATTGTGCTGGCCTGCCACTTTGCCGTGGTTTACGTAGACGGCCCAGCTTAACAAACCTGGACAGTAAGGGCATTCCAGTGCCGGGGTGGATAGTCCAAAAATGAATAAATCTAAGTCATGTAGTTCTGCTGAACCTGTGGTTTAAAGCTTCTAATTGCTAACTTTCATCTTTTACCAGCATAAATAATAAATGTGGCGTGTTCCCCATTTTCCATCACCACCACATTATTAAAGCAATAAAACAATTTCAAAGGTGTGGTTATCATAAGCTAATGGCACCTCTAGGGGATTAGTAACACCCCAGGAGACTTCTTAGTCTTAAAAAACCCGATACCCCCTGTCAGTCTCTATTAGCTCAGTTGTGTGAGAGTGTGTGCACGGAGCCCCTGCTCATGCTATGCCACTCGGCATGCAGGACAAGTTAACTGACACGACTGCAGGCATAATTAGGTCAGGAGATGCTTCCAGGCAGACAATTAAATAAAAGAGAGGAACCCTGCAATCACATGCAGCTCAGATCATGTATACACGCAGGTAACCCAGCTGCCTACAAGCCAGCTGCAGCTTCTTTCAGCCCAATTCAGAGCAAAGGGAGAGTCTCCCCTCTTACAAGAAGAGGTGGGGAGCAAGAGCTGCCATGCGGAGCCCCGTAGCGTGAATGCAAAGAGCTCTCCTTGCCGCACACCTGAGAGCATCTCCTCAAGGTCAGGCTGGTCGGGAGGGAGTAGGTGACTTCTTTGAGAGAACCATTCGCCCGCCTGGAAGCATCACAGCCTGGGGTTTTGCAGACCTGTTCCGAGAGCAGGTCTGTCTGCGAAGGCGAGTCTGCCGCCTGCCACGCCGGGTGATTTGGGAGCGCTCCCTGCGCCACACAACTGCTTTGTGGATGTTCCTCCCCTGCTTCCTACCTCCTCTGAAATCTCGGTGTGACATCGCTGGGCACTACCTTCGTTTTAGTATCTGCTGGGGCGTTAAGACCAAGCTATTTAGCACATCAAAACAACAGTATTAGCAAACAGACCTTCATTTAAGGTAATTATGCACCAAGGAGACTGCCTTATCTTTCATCTCCTGTTTATTTTGCTAACAGTCACCCAGATTCTTTAAGTAATACCTTCCCTGCTATCAGTTATCAAAGCAATGATGGAGGTGGAAGACAGCTGAATGCACTAAGCTCTAACACAGCAAAAGCCTCACAGGTGGGAGGAGGAGGAGGAGGAGGAGGAGGAGGAGGAGGAGGGACAGCTGAATAAGGGTGAGAGAGGAGGGCTGTCTATCTCTGCTTTTGTCTGCCTGTCAGCAATGCTAAGCTGGGAGTCCTGATCCTACAGGAATTTGCACAGCCTGGAGCAGGGAAGGGATTTGAAGGACATGTGCTGCACTCTGTCATGCCATAGAGGCTTCAGGTGAGCACGGGCATTTGCTAATTGCCATTGCAAATGATCACAGTGAATTTTCAACTCCCACTGTGCCCACACTTCGCTATCATCCTCAGTCAAGATAAAGGGGGCAAGGGTGGCAGGATCTAGAGAATGGGCATAAGCCAAAGCACAATGGCCTCCAAGATCAGTATCAGGCTAAGCAAGGTTTTAGATACACATTTCCATCCTCCCCCACATGAAGGGTGTATTCAAAGTCTGGGGCAGTCAGTGGAAGGCACTAGTGTGACCACTGCCTTAGCCACATCATCCAAAAAGCACCCTGGAAACTGAGCTGCTTGATCCCACTCTCAGCTTTAAAATAATAATGGACAAAGGAATCTTAGGAGCATTTAAATGTCTCTTTCCACCACAGAATGGCGGGGGGAGTGAGTCACATCACAGTGACAGCGAAGCAATGGAGTGCTTGAGTTTGAGGAGAAGTATTGCAAACTGGATAGTCTTTGTTGTGATTGCTGCAAGGGTTTAATCGGTCGATAGGCTAGTTGTAGAGGTAAAAATCCTCTTACTGTGACTCATCAGAAGGATACACTACCTGGGTCCTTGTTCTCAAGTGCATTCAAAAGAAAAGGATGATGAAATGCCTTGAGAGAACAAGACCTGGGAGTAAATCAAACTGCAGTGCTCAAATTGCAAGCCTACCAGGAATAAGAGTGAACGTAAGATGTAGGATCTGGCTTTCTGTTAAGAAAAGAGAAGAGCAGAGGGAAATGGAAGTAGCCGTCACTGAAAGCAATGCTGGGACATGAAGTAGAAAATAATGCAAGTGTGCTGTGTAGCTATCATTGCTTTACCCGCAGGGAACACAGCAAGTTAGCACTAAGCCTCCTTCCTCTCCTTATTTCTTGTCCAAGTGAAGCCATACGGACCAGAAACATGGTTTCTCCAGCAGTCACTGGGATGCACTGTCTAGGCATTCTGGGCAGTTTTGCCATCTGTATGTCCTTCAGTTTAAGCTTCCTCGTATGCTTCAAAGAAGGTGAGCTTTAGGGCTGTGGTAGCCCCAGCTGCTGGCACAGTCACAGCCTCCAGCTCCGCTATTTTTTCAAGACAGGTTGCATAGTATTTGACCTCAGAGCATCAGGGTCAAAAAACAAAAAAAACAAAAAAAACCCCCGACCCCATAGCTGCATGAAATACAGGAATGCTGATAGGGCGATGTGTGTTTTGGGGACGCAGCCTACGTATGCTTTCACTCTGAATTCAATACATGGATAAAACAAAGGGCAGAAAACTAAACTCTTTACATTCATTCACCAACTCATTTCATTCTCTTGTCAGATGCCACTGTTGCCAGTCAAGATTTTTTTATTCCTTTTATGGGCATATTTATAGTGTTATGTCCATGAATTAAAGGACAAGAAACATTTTCCGCTAGTTACAACTAAGCAGTAGAAAACCGATATTATACAGGCAGAAAATAGGGTGAAAATTAAATATCCAAGCACTTTTCAAACAGAAATCAATAGTGGTCTGGAAGTTACTGTAAGCTTATATTTAGTAAAATAAAACAGATACTAAGAGGAAAGTCTCATAACATTCAGAAGTTAATGTAACTATGACTGATAAGCAGAACAATCGGGGGAGTTATTTTAGTTTTTATAGCTTTTTCATATGTGTCTGATGGAAACAGTAATTTAAATCCTTTCGGATATTGGCACAATCACGCAGATGACAAAAGCATGAACTGTAAACAAAGGACTGCAAGAAGTGAATGCACTGTGTTACAGAAGGACATCCAGGAATGTGTAATTCATTCATAGTCTAATACAAAGAGTAAATTGGGATACCAGAGCACTTTGCTGACTCCACTAAATGGGGAGATTTTTAATGCACCTGGAGGAATAATACCAAAAAAGGACCTAGATAGACTAGAAAGCAACAAAATACCGAGATTTAATGTGGAAAAACTGTAAGTAAATCTGTCTAGGGAAAACTAATCCAAAACACAGATGTTCTCCTGGAGAGAGAAATCTTGAAAGCAATCATGTTAAAGCAGACAAGGAATGACAACAGAGTTAACGGTAAGTCCCTGGTGCAACAGGCAGCACAAATCAGGATGGGGAGTTTGCTTGCGTGCACTGACAGCCCACTGTTAGCCACCACTCGCTCCTGCGGAGCGGAGCGCTGCTGCTGTAATCTCTTGCTCGTGAAATGCTAATTCTAGCAGTGTGATCGGCAGAGAGATAACACAAGGTGGAGGCAACTCTAAGTACAACAGAATTATGACAAGCTTGGAGGAAACAACTCATGTAACACATACCACCACTGGGGTAAGGTGTAAGATGGGAGATAAGCCCATTAATACTGAAACTGAAATACTGAATGTTCCATCCCGTGGCAGATTTAAAAACTAAAGAGAAAACTAGAAACCTAGTGGCAGATCTTCTCTGTGTTGCAAAGTTCAGGGTGTCTTTTATCATTCATCTTCAAATTTCATCTTGAAAACTTGCCCATGACTGACAGACAAAACTCCATTCAAAGGCAACACCAGAAAAGGCTCTGTCTGTGACTTTTTCTTAAGAAAAACACTCTCTTCTTAAGAAAAAGTCACTGGACTAAGGGTAATTAATAAAATGTCCAGATACAAACTCCCAGAAATGTTATTCTATACTCAGAAAAGGAAATGTTTAACTTTTCTGGGCAGAAAGGCTGCAGAAGACAGCCAATGTCGGCTGTTCTGGTGGTGACAAGGCTGGTGCTTTCCTACCAGTACTGCAACGCAGAACTGCAGGTGCGTGTGGCCTGACAACAGCTTCAGCACAAATGCAACGCTGGCACGTTTTGCAGCCTGCCGACGAGGTTTCCTGTCCCACGCTGTCTCCCGTGGATACTGTGGGCCCCAGCAATGAGCAGGTTAGGCTGAGCAGCGACGTGCCGCTCCCCCATCCACAGGAATACGTGTCGTGGCCAGCACCAACCAGCCCTGCTGCCGGCTGCAGCTTTTATTTCCAGAGATGGACAAAGCCCAATTTGGGAAGAGAGGCAGTTGTCGGAGGCACAGGGCAATGACAGCCACCGAGGAGCTTTTCTTTCCCCGTTTTGCCTAGAAGACCCCCTGAGGTCTTAGGGGGGTTACAGGGCGGGATGCAGAGGGGCGTGCAGGGATGCGGAGTGATGCTCAGGGGGGCCCAGGGGTACCGCCCCCCCGGGCTCCCCTCCAGGCTGCCTTCCCCCAGCTGCCGAAGACCCACATTGCCATCTAGTGCCGGAGGAGCACCAGGACAGCCGGCAGGCACGGCCGCCCCGCTCCGGTGCCGCTTGCCCGGGCGGGGCCGGGGCCGGGGGCTGAGCCGGGGCCGCCCCCGGTGCAGGTCGCGGGGTCCCTGGAACCGGTGACGCCTTTCACTGCGGAAGCTTGAGGCGAGGACGTAAACCTTACGCTGTCCTGCCAAAACCCCGCAAGTCCTGCGCGACCCTGCCACAGGTCCTGCTTTGCCTTTTTTTTTTTAAAGGGCTTAAGAAACACGCCAATAGCTTTGCTTAAGCCCCAAACATCAGGGCTACTAGTGATCTCATCCTAAAAGCGGTGCAACTTAAGCAAGGTTCAGCAGTGATTGAAGTATCTGATATATTTCCAGAGAGGTTTACATGCTGATACACCTCCTGCCTACGTAACCTTCGGCCTGGCCGCCGCGGCCCTGCTCTGCCCCAGATGCTAAGCCAGGCTGAGCGGGGTGCAGGCTTAGTGCCCGCGGGAGCACCGAGGTGCTGCGGAGGGCTTGGGTTAGGTATTAATAAACTGTGACGGTTCCGGTGAGAATCGGGTTGTTAACCTGATCGTCCTGGCCGGGATCCAGCCGGGATAGCTGGGCTCTGCCAGCTGTGGTTTGCCTGCAGGGAGAGGGCAAGGGGAAGGAGCAAGGCTGAGCAGGTTGGGTCCTGCCCGCGTTCTTGCTGCAGACGCTGCGTGCCGGTCCAGGAGGCACGCTGCTGTTCCTGTGCGGTCTGGAACAGCTGGTGCTTTCCACCCAGAGGTGATCGCATTACAGTAGTAAATGTCTACCTCCAAAAGAATAGATTGTAATTACAGTATTTTCTGTGGCATCTTTTCATGCCAGATGCTTTTATATACACAAAGAAAGGCATGTACTAAATATTTTTCATGGGACTTCCCACCATAAGAGATTGAACTGTTAAGTGTTGTTGTTACGTGTGCTACAAGAATACCTAGAAGCCTCAGGTGAGACACGGGCTTCACTGTGCTCAATAGAGTATACATGTTTAATAAAACTCAGTCTTGTCTGTGCAGAGCTGGCAATCTGATTGGGACAGGACAGAGCCAGAAGCAAGCAAAGCGATTCGCTCCACATCATAAAGCAGGTCAGTAGCTGACCCAGGTCTCCCAAGTTTCAGCTTGCCAGCCAGTCTTTCTAATTAAATGTTGTACACGGTGGAGTTTGTTTATTTTTCAGACTGTGGTTATGCCCTTGTAACAAAGGACTCCCAGAAAAAACAGCCCCTTCATGGTTTCATGGGCTCATTGATAGAAGAGACACCCTGCTCACTCACCTTCCCTTCTCACGCCATAAGTGGGAACTTTAAGCACCACTCGGCAAAGAGCTGGCACACTTGGCTGGAAGGATTCTTCAGTGGAGCCTGAAAACTATACTAAGCAACTTGATGACAGAGTGCAGTTATTAAACTTTGACAGTGAAGTGGCAATCTATGACCAGCGAGAGCTCGTGGCTTTCCAGCAGTGTAGGTACAACTGAGCTTTGCAATGGTAAAGATGAGGTGCAGAGCAAGGTCGGCCTGCTCTTGCTGCAGGAAGGGTGGCCAGAAGGGGTAAAGCTTGGGGGCAAGCATCCCTCTTGCATATCTTGGTCTTCTGTCAAGAGACATCATAAATAAAAAGCCACTCTGGAGCACCAAGTGATTGCCGTCAGCTCCTCAGCCCTCATTCAAATGCACATGCTCTGAAGGTCACTCACCAGGCAACGGGCAGCAAATGTGCTGCTTTGGTAGCTGAAAGTTTGCATGTGTTCAGAGGACTGGAAGAGCGTTTCGCCTACAGCCCCTTAAATTGCTGCTGCCTGGCAAGACAACATCCACTGGACGAAACGGAGGCCCTGTAAGCAGAATGTCCTTTTATGGAGACAAGCAAAATTTTAAAGACCCAGTCACTGCAAGATCTTTTTCCCCCTAATCCCAATATCTCAGTGAATCTATTTATTTTAGGCCTGCTGTGTCATAACAGATCCAAGAACTGCATTTTCTCTTGGAAAGAGGCATGGTTTTGTTTAAAAATATTAACTTTTCATGACATTTAGTGTCAATTTCTGTATGAGCTTTTCAACCCTGGCTCTCTGGTGCAGATGAAGGACCAGCTTCTTCCTCAGTGTAATTCTGCCTAAGCCCATGCATTTACACTGGGGGTGAATTTTGTCCATCGGGTTTGTGATTCTCAGGCAAAGGCTTATTGACAAGCACTGTGCTGAAGATATTTACATTCAGCAAGGCTCATAAGCCACTGAACATCTGTTCTTTCATTAGCAGCCTCCTCAGCATTTGCCCTGTAGGCAATAATCTACAGGACAAGTTTCCCAGCACCTAAACTACTGTAGGATAATTCTCTAACTAAATGGAAAGCAAAGCCCAAGGCCCTGGGAATTCGCTTTTGTACAATAATCTTTTGTGTGCGTACAGTGGAAACCAGAGGATTATGGAGTCAAATCATGAGAATTCAGGTCAAGTGAGATTTGGGGGGGGCCAGGGAGGAAAAGATGACAGAAGCACCAGTGGGAAGGTAGTGATCCCAGGGGAAGTAACGTGACGCTTGCAGATAAGCCTGTTCTGCTGTCATGATTTAATTTTACACATCAGTATTAAAATTTCTGAGCATTGCCGAACATCAACTCTCCCTTTACTGCACGAGGTTCTTTTGTGTCATTTTTTTTTTTCTCCTCTAGCAGCTGTGTTATTTTGGAGTGTCCCTGTGTCTCAGTTATTTTCTTGTGCCATGCCTCCATTTTCTAGCTCTTTATTAATTTTTTGCAGTCTGAGAGTTTGTGGGTTTAAATATCCTTCCTCCATTCAGCTCCCTGTTATTTTTCTTATTCTTGCACACTTAGCCTGGATCAGGGGTTTCAAAGATCCTCTAGATATACAAAGCAATTCATTTCTCTCCCCTGGACATTTTCTTAATGGAAGGAAGGAAATGTCATTAAAGAAAAGCACTATGAAAAATGTGATGCTGTTTTTTCTCTTTCTGGCAAGGGATTGATCTGGATATCCAGATGGACACCCAGAAACTGTATTCAAATGCCTGCCTGCTCTTCCTACAATGCAGAAAGACCTACCTGGATCCAATCAACTATTTAACGTGCTCTTGGCTGGTGTAGGCTGCTAAGGTGATGGGAGAATGTGCTATTGGGCAGTGACTGCTGAGAAAATAGTGGAACAGAAGGTGTTAAATTAGACAAAGGTGTAAGCAAAGGAGAAAACAGCATCAAGGAAAATTCCCAAGTCTTCTGCAAAACGGAGCAGCTATACAGCTCATCTAAATGTGAGGATGTTCCTTATCTTTTTAAGAAGATAGGCAATATGGCAGACAGGTTATGGTCTACCTGTGGCATAAAATCCTGTCTCAATTACCACATATGAGACCTGGAACAAAATACCTTCTCCACTGCTGTTGTGAAATCTAACATGCTAAGCAAGTTAGGAGTAAGCCACTGCACAAAGCAGCTCCACTTTCTGCTCTGCAGTGGTAGTGGGAGCAGAGTTTGAGTCTGTAGGTATTTGGACCGTGGAAGTGCTGCAGGCTGGCAAATGCAGATTTTTTGTTGTTGTATGTTTGTTTGGTCAAGGCATTTTACCACTTCCAGGAAAAGAGTATATGAATCTGCCTGGATAGGAAATCTTCACTTTGAGAGTCACATGTGATTTTAATTATTAATTTATCCTACTTGGTGTACCATCCATTTACTCGCTGTCATGTTATTTGCGTAAGTGCTATGCCCTAAGTTAGCTCTACACACAGGCTGTGTCACTTAAGAAGAAGAAATCAGCATTTGCCTCCCAGTCATCCTCTGCAAGAGAATATAAACTTAAAGACTCTCACAGGCAAAAGCAGAAAATACTTTGTTAGTGTTTGTTGTGGTTGAGAGAACGATCAACTTGTAGTCTAATAAATAATGTATATTATTGTCCTAAAGAATGACACAGTCTTGATTGTTGCAAAGTCATATATGTGTCAGGGAAGTCCAGACCTTCCTGGTTGGTTGTCCAAAGAATCGTAATTCAGTTTTCTTCTGTGTGTGTTATGAAAGTCCTGCGCTGTGTGCCTACATAGTGTTCTTCCTAATACCTTTGAGAGTTTCTGTGTTCTTGCTCTTCTTCCTTTGCATCCCATTTTTAGTTGGTTGGCTCATACGTTCCAGATGAGCACTGACTGCGCGATGGGCCGGGGAGGGAGGCAGGAGGGATAATATAAGTCTTTGTGGGGAGTAACCTGCAGTTTGGACGTCATATTTAAAAAGTGCGGTACAGAGTACAGATGTTATGGGTTGTATTAGCTCAGTCTGCAGGGAACTACATCCTGTATTGGATGAAATGGTTTGACCTCTTCTATTGAAATGCTAATGTTTGACCATTTCCTCCAGCAAAGTGAGTCTCATTATTTCTCATTGTAGCCTACATTTACCCTTCCTCCAGTCTACACCACCCTGACCCCAGAGTTTCTGCTTTTCAAATATACGCTTAAAATTTGTCTGCTATGTGATCGTTTTATGAGGTGATATCATGAAGTATAAGTATGTGTTCCAGCTGTGTTAGTGACCCTGTCTATAAACCAAGGAGGTTGGCTAAGCACACTCTTGCCCTCCTGCTTAATGTGACTCAAGACAAGAAGATGCAGTGATCCAGAGTGCAAAAGTGAAAGAGAGTGAAAAGTCCAGATTAAACCCTGGAAAGAGGAAAGTCTAAGTGAAACTGACTTTTTATCTCTTTGTGTCTTCATGTTGACACTGCATTAGGAAGGCTGACATCAGATATCCCCAGAGGCCTAAATCCAATTTTGAATCAAATGTAAAAGACCAGCTTGTAAAGGCCAGGAATGAATTGGTTCTGCCAGAAGAAAAATTAGCACAGAAACAAGCTTATTTCCAGAGAATCTACTGAAATAACTACAAGATGCCTTAATAGGGATTGTCCTTGTCTGATTTTTTTATTTTTTTTAAACTTAGTGAAAGTTCAGGCTTTGAAATGACCAATCTGTATAAGGAACACATCCATCTCCAGATTTGTTGCATGCAGTAATCTGTAGTCAAGATTACTTTAGTCAGCATTGAGATGGGCTGCCCTTTTTATTGTCCGTTTTAACACTAATCCCTGAACAACTACTTACAAAAGCTAAACAGATATATGTCTGTCCTACTTGCTTTCATTTACATCTGTGAGAAGCTGCAGAGATTTTGTGCCGCTTAGCTGTCATGCTGTTTCTTAGTGCCAAGTTCTCATATTGCTGCAGTTCTAGGCCATTTGCTGTTGCAGGAGAAGATTTAGGTCAGTGGTTTTTCAACTTTTTTTGATTTGTGGACCCCTAAAAAAATTTCCAGCAGGAGTACAGACTCCTTTAGGAATTTCGCATATATAATTGCTATCTGGCACATACGAGTTTGTTTTTTCTCAATCACTTTTTACAGACTCTTTAGAAGTTTTCCATGGGCTTGCTAGGCTTGGCAGACCATAAGCTGGAAACCAATGATTTAGGTGAGCTCTTGAACCACTACTCCTCCACGTATACACTGCTGTAAAAGATGAGAATGCCATAAAATGAGTAACATCAAGGTCAATGTTTTGGGGATATTGTGACTTTCAGTACTTTACAGTCTGTCAATCCTGAATGCAGGGTGTTTAAGCAACCAGTGTTCACATATGAAAAAATACATGGTGATGGTGTACCAACACCCACGTTGTCCTGCTGTCTCAGTGGCTTTGGATGCTGAGCTGTGGGTGTTCCACCACCCCCATAAATCATAACCAGTTGCCTCCAGAGCTTTAGCTATCAAATGATATATGTTTTTTGGCTTCTCTAAGCCTAGCCCAAATAAAGGTCTACAATATGATTTCTTCGGATTGAGATCAGGCTTAGGAGGAAATGTGGGATAAAGTCCATGCATAAATCAACACTCTCCCTGCATTGCTTTATGCACCATGCCATGAGACCTGGTACTTCTTTAGAACCCATCAAACCCTCTCTCCTGGCTGAGAGACTGCTATTAGTAAGCAAAACCATCCTTACCGCAGTAGGCTGAGCTCCTTAGCCTTTCTAGCCCCACTATTTATACAACAGCAGAGTACTGCATCTTCTCCCACTCATCACTTTGCTGTTGGTGAACTGGAGGAGAACAACATCCATCAGCTTAGAAGCGAGGAAGACTGGTGTTAATTATTTGCACTGCTATAGTCCCTGCATGCTGTAAGTATTGACCAGGTCTCTACTATAGGAGGTTCAGCGCATGTGTGAAACAGGAAGATGGTCTGCATGCCAAAGATCACCTAAGCCAAGCACGTGACAGGAGATAACAAGTGGGTATCAGGGTTAGGCACATGGAACAGTGCAAGCAAACAATAAGATAAGATAAAGTTAGTATATTAGCCTATGGTCTTGGCATGCCATCTAGTCATCTGGTGATAGGTGCTTTTGTAGGTATCACAGGAAAAAATTAGCTTTGAAAAATGATGATTAACTTATTTCTGTAGCTGTTACAGAACATTCCTATGATGGAGGAATGGCAGTTTGGGGAGAAAAAAGCATACGGTAGTTGTCGGAAAATGTAACAAAGGGGTGATACAGACTGGCAATGTGGCTAATCAGGGGTGAGCTCTGAGTCCTAAAAGTGAATTTAAGATGATAGGCCGGATGGACATAGGTCAAAAATGGGTCTTGGAAATGAATCATATAGCTTTTTCCATGCTGCAATAGAGAATGGTGAATCAAAGGAGGGATGTAAATAGAATGTGATCTGGTCAAAGCAGGGCACTGGCTAGGAAAAAGAATGGGGCAAGACATCAAATGACAAAACCAGAGGAGAGAATAATGCAGCAGTGGCAATGCAAAGCAAAGAGGACCTAGTTAAGGGTTCCAGCTGCATGGATGGAGAGGAAAAGATTATATAACTGTTTTGTTATTCAGGAAGAAACTATAAATGTGGATATTCTTTGACCAGGATGGCCCAGAATTAGGTCCAAGTTGAAGATGACATCTGACTTACATTTCCTCTTCCTCTCCTTTACTTGGCATCTGTTGTAAACCTACTGTTCCATAGCCTAAGACTGATCTCAAGGTCATTGTTTTGATTCTACTTTTATACCTCCCGCCAAGAGGTTTATAGAGCTTGGTGTTCTTTACAATGAAAGTATAGTGCCCATCAGCCAATACCTCCAGATTTTCAATTTTCTTCTTGGCCTCCTAAGGCTTTAATATGAAACCTTCCATCTCACTGTCCATCAGAACTACTGCTCCTGAATTATGGCCGATTTCCTCTTAATATCCACAGCAGGGATTTTTAATAAATCAAATAAAAAATAAAAAATGCTGCCCCATCCCCCAGGGTTGATGGATCTGACTCCCTGCCAATAATAAGCCAGACAAGATGTTATGGGACCTTTTGTTTTTGTACAGGATGTAGAAGACAGACTCTTCCCTTTCTCAGGAGGCAATTCAGTGTAAACCAGGTTAGTGTGCAAGCCTGCACCTCCAAAGGTAATGCAAACTAAAAATAACAACGTGTGTCTAGAATATGGCACTGAGAGAAAGCAAGGAACAAGATGAAATGTTCCATTAATCCCAGTGTCTATTCTGAAGATGATGCAATTTAGGGCATGCTATCATTTACAAAAACAATGACTAGACTTCCAGGTATGTACTGCAGGTGATATCTAATTCTTGTCTACTTGTCTCTAGTTCAGTGCCTACACCAGTCAATTTACAGGTCATTACACTGTACAACATGTAAAATAAAAATAAATCTTGACTGTATGTTGCTTAGCCTGCTACTCTATCAGACTGTGATTTAAAGACCTACCTCACCAGCTTGGGAGGAGGAACTGTACTTAGCCTGTCATTCCCATTTCCTTCGGTTACCTTTTCTGCCTCTACATTCTCTTTCTCCATATACAGCTTGAAAAGGGATTTGTCCCCCTTGTACTAGAGACAGTACCCTAAGGTTGTTGTACAGCAAACAATCCATTACGAAGATGTTCAGCTGAGAGGGTATCTGCAAGGCAGAGTACCTGGATGGGTGAGCTGCTTTCCCCCTGAACTCCACCAAAGTGTGCTCTCCTTCCCCCAAAAGAGCTGAAAACTTTCAGCACCTATTCTCCAGGAGGAAGACCAGGAAAGCCTTCCCTCTGGAGCCCATTGCTCCAGCTCCCTACATGGTCACAGAAATCACTCCCAGCATTCCAGGGTTTGGTTCATGAATCCATTGTGCTTCCACAGCAATTCAAAGTTTTGCCTGGTCTAGACAAGTGATTATATTTTCAGCTGATGCAAAGTTGCTTGTCAGTGACTGCAATGGTATTCCACTGGTTTATGCAGCTGAGAATTCAGTGAGGTGATTTTTTTGGAATAACGAGCACCTCTTCTGCATCTCAGTACAGTGTTAACTGACAGCCCTGATCTGAGATCGTCCTAATAATGGATTAATATAATATGTCCATGCTTATATGACGTTATGGATTAATTATGCTGGTTTTCACTGCTAGCATTGGCATTTTGTTTGAAATGAGAGGACAAAGTAAGTATATATTAGGGATTTTCTCTTTTACTATTGGAGTCTTCTAGAAGTTTTCTACTTAAATAATTATCCAGCAGAGATTTTACTGTCAAGTAGAAGATAACCAGGCACTTTTTCAGTAATATTTCTAATGCGGTGGGTGAAGCATCCAGAATAGCTGGACTGTGTGATTATTTTAACTGCTGTGTAGATAAAAGAATAACGTGAGCAGTGAAATGTGGAAAAGGCATATATATTATTACATTATTTCTCAACAATTTTCTTTTTCTCTTGCTCCTTTGTCTGGAAACAGTGATTAGATCGATTTTTCTCATGCAGTAAATAGACTTCCCTAAGAGTAAAGTGGTCACTTGTTCAAAGCAAGGTTTCTGTTTTAAGTGATAGATCCCTATTTTCTGAGCCAGTGAAACCTCTCCTCTGCTATAATGACATTTACAGACATCCTACTTGGGTCTGACATTCCCTGCAGGCCTGTAGAAAACCTGGTGACACTCCTGACCATCTTTTCTTCAGCTTCACTGGGTCATTTTAGTTCTTGTGTCCAGGTTTCTGCCCTTATTCATAAGCTGGTTGAAGCTCCATACAGCTGTCACTGCATTTGCAACTTCTTCCCTCCCCAAGGTCTCTCTCTTTCAAAGGCTGAGATGGATGTATTTCTCCACTCAGCCACTCTTAAAGCTCTTCTCCGAGGGATGTGTCCTGTCTGAACTCAGCAGAGAATGTGCATGACACTAACTGTAGGACGAGTCAGCACTGTTTCTGACTTGAAGAGAGACTCACAAGTGAACAGCTGAGAAATTTCACTCTAAACACTGATGCCTTTGGCTCAGGCTGGAGGGCTGCATCACTCACAAGGTACAGTGAAAGGTACAGTATGGACGGTTGTTATGTCCTTAGTGTGGATAATTCATACATTTTTACTTTCCAGTGGTGTTAATTTGGCACCCCCTGGAGGAAATATGTTTGAAAACACTTAAAGGAAGGAAATATTTTTAAAATCCCCTTTGATGCAATCAATTCTTTAACTAGACTGTAAATTTTGCCAATTATCTATGGAGAGGGAGTCTTTGCAGAAATATTCATGTAATTTTTCTGCAGGCAGTTTTTCATCCTGAGATAATACATGCAATTTTTTTTCTTCCTCAGACTAAACATGTCAATCTAAGACTGTGACTGGGGAAGTGCTGGAGGATTTCTCTAACATCATGAATTAAACGATCAAAAAGAAAACTTGGAATGTCACCTATAAATGACAAAAAGAACCATTAAAGGGGTCCGTTTGAATTTGGTCCAAGATATGTAAGAATCGGTATACAGCCTTACTAGGATGGGCTCATCCTGACTAGGGTGGGCTCACGCCAGGTAAAATAGGGGAAGACCTTACTGTAGGGCTGTGCCTGGATTTACAAAACAAAACAAACCCATGTCTTAGAAAACCTAGGGCTATTAGAAATACTTCCATTTTGCTAATCAAGTGGAATTGCTTTCTTTGTTAGACAGAAATGACCATCTGCTAGGCTTGCAAGCTAGCTACAGAGTTTGATGCTCAGAAACTAAAAAATGCCAAAGGCAAAAATTTAAACTGCTTTGCCCCTCCAGGCTGCAAGAAAAGGAGGATGTAAATAATGCCAAAATGCATATTTACACAGCTTTAAAATTTTATTTGAATGTAAGAAAATAATTGGATGTTAGTGATTGCTAAAAAGAAATGTCAACAAGGTTTTTTAATTATTATTATTTGTTAGCTCTTTTCTGGAGATACCTGACTGCATTTACAAAGTGGCTTCACAGAGAACTGGGAATGTTGTCTATCAGTGCTGCATCCAGTAAAGCCAATCTGTGAAGTGTGAACAGTAATTGCATTATTTTTGATCTGTCTGTCAGCTGAGCACAGAGCAGTCTCTTCATTGCTCCTTCTGCCCCAGCAACAAAGCTCACTGGTGGTCCCTGCTGAAGGGAACTTCTTCCTGGGAACTGCATTGTTTCATTAGCTCCTGCATGCATGATTTTGGTGTGTTGGTTCTGTTTGTTCTCCTGGAAGGTCCTCTGAATTTCCCAGGGAGTCCTTCTTTTTGACATACTTAAGCTCACTGCTGCTTAACCTTGTAACTCACGGGTAATTCAAAGGCTTTCCAGTGGACAAATAAGGAGAGAGAGTCATAACACAGGAACTGCCATGCTAGTTTCCCCTAGATTAAAAGATTCCCAAACACTAGCAGTGATCAGTAATGGATGTCTGGATAAACAACGTAAGAAAAAGGACATAAATGATCCTTTTCCTGTTCCCTTCTCATATGACGTCTCTGGCTGTCTTCCTTTCTCTACCACATAATAAGGAAGAGATCTGGGCCTGGCTGCCTGACTCAGAAAACCCTTCATGTTAATAGTGCATTCTCATTTACAGCATGGCAGGAACATAGATTATCTGCAGAACTGGGCTATCAGTATTTGGAAAAATGCTAGACTAAAAGGCTGTCCTTGGTATGTTTTCTTTTGCACTACAAAGTTGTTTCTCCTTACCCACAGACAAGCAGCCAGCAGTAGGAAACCACAACTGAAGATGGCTGTATGATAACATTACTCTTGCTGGCTTTGGATGATCTTTAAATGCTTTATTTTCCATGCAGAACACATAATTATTGGTTTAATTATGAAATATGTTTTCTATGGTATGTTTGCCAGATATGATGTCAAGAATTTAATATTACTTTCACCAGAGGTAAAAAAAAAATTGCAGAGAAAATTAAACAGCATCAGTCTTTCTGAATGTTATCTATCATGGAACGATAGAGAGCTACAGACATTAATGCAATACAAATACATTTGAAATTTTACAGTAAGATTTGAGTAGCTGCCTTCAGGTCCTTTTCAATTGGACTGATTTCTATGTTGTTCTTTATCAAAAACTCCTAGATTTCTTTTCCTAGAACCAGTATCAGAGGTGGCAGTTTCTGGCTTGTATCCATGTACGCATCGTGGGGTATACGCTACTGCTGGTATGTGTACTGCTATTGGTAGCGAAAAAAAGAAAAAATATTTGTAGCTTCTTTTTCTCCTGAATCTAACATATGTATACCTACACAGTTCAGAGCCTGAAAACTGATTCCATCTAGAATGACCTGGATTCTAGAAAGAAAGAAGAGGCGGAGATATATTGCTAAAGAAACATTAACCGATGGAAGAGATAGGAAAGACAGACTCTAGAAAAAGATCCTGTCCATTCTGCCCAGCTCAGGAGGGTGACAAGTACAAAACAGGCCTGTTGAGAGATGGCTTACTTGGAATGTCATATAAAACTACCCTGGGCTGGGAGGGTAGTGTTGTCAGTGTACACTGAAAGCAGTTACAGCAGTCTGCTGTTCAACTGCATATTGCAGCAGATCAGTACATCTCTAATTATTATTTGTCTGGCTGGCTAAGCAGCACAGCATTTAAAACCTAATTTGTTGTATAATTTAATTTTAATTGAGTCTCCTATCCACACAGGACTCGTTAAGCTAGCTGTATGTTTCACTTGCTGTCTTTTTACATGGATACTATGGGAGAGCTGCAAGAGCTGAACCAATCGTTTGCTTGCACTGTGCTATCACCGAGATGCAGTAATTCCTTGGTGTGATTGCAGAGGGATCTCTTGGCAGGAATATTTGGAAAATATGTTTTCTCAATGCCACAATATAACAAAACAACTTCCTCCCTCAGCTAATGCTACAGTTTACACAAAAGATTTGGTTGTTGGGCTTTTAGTTGCATCTCCCATGTGCTGGTATTTTCCTCTGCCACTCAGAGATAACAATTACTAGTCACTATGAGCAGTAATAAAAATGAAGCACCGTGACAATGTTTTTGAGTGATTGTAACTTCCACTGATGTGCCTTTCTTCAAATGTATAAAAGGCACTAGTCCTCAGTGAGGACAAAGTTGAAAGTAAGCAGGGTATTTTACAGACAAATCCTTTTGGAGGAATGCAGACAGCCAGGCCTCAAAGAACCATTTTTTGGTGGTACTATTACTAAGGGAAGAGTTATAGACTAAGGTCAATAACACAAAGCTCTTAAGTATGTGCATCAATTTTGACTTCTATGTGCGCTTACATTTTCTCCTGAACTGGGGCCCATGCGATTGAGAGCTGTGAAGCAATACTGTGCATTAGGTATCAGCTAAAACTGCAGCTCCAAAACACTTTTGTATATTTTAATAATTTTGCTTGTATCTGTAGTCCCTTGCCACTCTCTTGCACAGGCTGGTATTGCTGTGAGGTTCAAGTGGCCACGGGGATCTACAGGGTTTCCAGGAAAGGTTAAGATAAAAGCAAAATCTGAGAGCTCAAGCCTGTGAACTGAAAGTAGGAGTATCAAAGCAAAGAATTGCAAATTGTTTTGTTTTCAGTGTTTTGTTTCTGTTTTCATGCCTTCTGATTTAATCCAAAGTTGAAAATCATTTGAGTGAAGGGGAAAAAAAGAGGTTCACTGCCTCTGTACATGTTATATGACTAATTTAAGAAGCTAAGCAGCAAGCAGCAGGGAGATCCAAGATAGCTCAGCTTCTTCCTCCTTTTTGGTGAACATAAAACTGTTCTAGTCCTTCAGATGAATGCAATAAAGGAATTCACAACTAGAAGGTTACTACTGATGTGCAAAAGGACTACAATTCCTTTGCCTAAGAAGCCACTTTATATGGGGTGTTAATTGGCCCAAGAAGATTATGGTATAAGTGGTACAAATGTCCCAGGAAAAAAAACGAAAGCAATCCAGAGAAACAAGCAGATCAACAAGTGGGTAGCAGCAATAGTGTTTTACACAAAGGGGGAAAGGACCACCAAATTTCAGGTACTGGCTTTCTCGATAGCCTTTGAGGGTCCCGGTTATGTTAGCTGATTTGGGTTAGGTTGTGGGATCCTTCAAGGGTCAGATCAAGGGAAGACAGACTAATGCGTAAGAAGTCTTTCAGCAGACCGTGAGGAAGAAGGTCCAACTATTTGGATGCGTCTGGCAGAGGAAAAAGGCAGCTGCCGGCTGGAAACCTGCCGGGCCCAGCCGAACGGGCAGGTGCGAGGGGCGACCGCCTGAGGTAACCGGGCTGCGAGGCCGGCGGGTGACGGCACCGCGGAGCGTGCGGTGGAGAGAGACGGTGCCGCTCCGCAGGACTTCGGACCGGCCTAAGGCGGGAGCGGGATGTGAGCGAGCGAAGGGGCTGGTGATTTGGTTTTGGTCATTTTAGCTCTCTGAGGTGGCTCCCAGCGGGATGGAGGAGGTGGGAAGATGAAGCAGGGACCTGGGGAAATGAGGATGAGCGTGATGGCCCCACAGAGGCTGGGTTAGTACTGTGGCGCCAGGAGCACGGGCCGGGCAGGCCTCACCGGTGCAGGGCCACAGGACTGCCATTGGGGAACTGATGAGATCTTCCATCTCCTGTTTTGTTTATGGGGAGGGGGGGTGGGAGAGGGTTGTTGCTGTTTTGGGTCTTTTTTTTTTAGCTGGTTTCCAACTACTGTAGAAGAGGACATTGAAATGAGGTGGTTGGTGGGGCAACAAAGAGCAAAGTGATGATTCTTATGGTGCAGAAATCTCCGCTGCTTGCTTTTGTCCCTGGTACCTGCAGGTTTTGGTTTTTAAGTCTCCCAATTAAAACTGGGGCTGCCGCCTCCAGGCGTGAACCCCCGCCAACAGGCGCTGAACCTGCCTCAGCGTGAACTTTCTTTCTAAAGCGTGTCCCTGGGACAGCAAGTATGTTTTTTATTTAGCCGCTGCTGGCAAACCAGTAACTCTTCAACATCGAAGAGTTAAACTACAACTACTGTTTTTCGCGGCTACGTGACCGATTAGACGAGCTCAGCCGGCCGCCGGCTCTCTGCGAGGCGCTCGATCCGCCCGCCCCAAAGATGGCGTCGGGCGCCTTGTCCCGCTTGCGAGCCTGCCCACACCCAAGATGTCGGCCCAGGCGCCTCCGCTGCCCGCGCCTCGCTATCGCCCTTCTTTTCCCTACGGACGGCGGCGCGGCGCGGCCTCGGCGGGAAGCGCGCCGCTCTAGCTCGCCCGGCTCGGTGGTGGGCGCCGGAAGGCCCGCCTCTCCCCCCGGTGCGTCCTCGATGGCCGCCGTGCGCCGCCTCCAATGGCAGGCCTGGCCCTGCCCAGCCCTGATCAGCTGATGGTGGCAATGTCTGTTGACAGGAGCCGCCTCGGCCGCGGGACTGGGTGTAAGGGCTGGCGCCGAGGGGAGGGGGCGCCGGGCCGGAGGGGGCGGGCGGAGGCGGCCGGGGGGGGGGGGGGAAGCGGGGGGCGCGGCACCCCCTGCCCTCCCCTCGCCGCCCCTCTCCGCCGGGGGAGCGGGGCCCGCTGGGGGCGGAGGGCGGAAAGTTGGGGAGAGAAGTGAGCGGAGGGAGGCCGTGTCGTGTCCCCCCCCCTTCTCCAGCCCGATCCCCCTCAGGCGGGGAGCGGCCCTGCGGGGTGGGGGGCGCAGGGAAGGGGGTGGGCTGGCTGCGGGAGGGGGGGGCGAGTGGCCTAGGGGGAGGGCTTTCCAACTCCACACAAAAGGAAGCGGGCAGGGCAGGGGCCGGGGGAGCCCTCGGCGGTGTGAGGGGCTGCGGCGCGCAGGGCCTGGCCCCCGGGAGGGGAGGGGGCTGGCAGCCCCGAGCGAGCCCTCTCCCCCCCCGGGTGCTGTATGATGGTGGGGTTGGGGTTCGCTTTGTTTGTTTTTGCCAGATGTGAATCCAAATGGAGCACTCGGAGGGAGGCGAGCAGAGCCAGCAGCAGCAGCAGCCCTGGGGGAAGCTGATCCGGCTGGGTGCTGATGAGGCAGAGCCGCACGTCTTGCTGCTGAAAAGAGAATGGACAATTGGTCGGAAGAAAGGTGGGACAGGGACACGCTGCGCTGGCGTAGGGCGGTGTTCGGGGCACAGCAGCGATCCCCCCTCCTGGCCTTTAAAACATCGGAAGGTGGACCGAATCTAGTTGGGTTTGGTGCTTTCAACTGTTGGAGGCACTTGCCAGGCGGTCCCTTATTCCTAATTTACCACTTGGCTCTGTGTGAAGAGGAAGTTTTGCGCTGACCTTTTCTTTTTTACCGACTTGGGACTTGTGCACGTTTGAAAGCGAATATGCCTTTTAGGTGGTCTATGGCAGGTTGTACAAATAAGAAAAAACGATTGTTGATTCAGAAGAGTTTCTGTGTATCCATCCTGTTTACATTCTCATTTTGTTTCTGTGGTTAAAATAAGTTGGAACTGCAATGCAAAATGCTTGTGCTTCATAGAAAAGAAAACGCCCACATAAAAGCCCTTAATTCTTCTGGCCATATAAAGATTGCCAACAAGTACCGAAAGTTTCTCTGAGGGTGGATTTGAAAGCTTTAGTCCCAGAGTCTAGGGCTTTTACTACTTGCCTTTATTTTAAAGGATTTCATGCTTGCTGTATTTAAAACAATTATTGCAGTGTTTTAATTTTTTTTACTCTGCCCTGACAGCACTAATTTTCAGTTTCCTGTTCATCAGTTCAAGCTATTTGACTGACCAGTCACATTCTGTAAATAGTCTCGAACAAACACCAGATGCTATAGCTCTATGAGAAATTAAGATAATGTATTGTAGGAAAAAATGTTTTGTCTATTTATATTGGGTAATATACATTTAGATTGTTTCTCATTATCTAAGCTGTAGGTAAATTCTTCAAACTGAGGTCTAGTTGAGGGTTGTCTTGCAGAAAAAAGATGAACTTTTGCATGTTCTATTGCTTCCATAACTGTTCGCTAATAGATTAATAAAATGAGTGGTTACAAGAATACTAAGCTTTGCGTCATAAGTATTACTTAGAAAATCTTCAGGAACATTAGAAATGCTCGTTTAGAGCATTTTGTCCTTCCTGCTCCCATGTGAAAGTCTCACTCTGTAGAATAGAATGGAAATGTTGGCATGCTCCTGAATAAAATTTAGTCCACTCGCTTTCAGCGGGCTTCCTAGCATTACAAGTTGTGTGGCAACAGTTAATTCTGTAGCTGTTGATTGTTCCTTGAATATTAGGAGTAGACTAGTGATAAACTGTCACCAGTATGTGTGGTGGCTACTACTTTCCTTCTGGATACGTTGTTCTTGCAGGCTGAGATACAGTGCACCCACAGCGTGAATAGATGGAAGTGAATCATGTTTGTTAATTATAACTTTTGTGTAAGCAAGTACTTTGAGTCATTTGTGAGAGAAGGTAGTGGGGAACCTTGAGCATTGTCTTGAACATTCGATGTTAAAGTGAAGTAAAAATACTAGATTTTCTCAGAGCTCTGGAGTTGTAGGTAGGAAGGTTTCTATCACGGTAACTTTGTCATTACACTTCTCCTGTATATCCCTAAATCTTAGTCCTGGATTTTTAATCTCCCTTCAGTTTTATTAACATAATGGTGCTGTCAACAGAGATGAGGAAAATTTCCCTATTTAAAAACAAACAAAAAAGAAAAACCCTTTAACATAGAACAGTGATACTCTTTTAGTTATCAGCTGTTGGCTCCTGCTACTTCCCCCCAGTATAGCAGAATGAAGCAGAAGTTAAATCCAATGTGAAACAGTGTTACAATGACGTGGAAAAAGAGCTGGGTGCTCTGTGATGTATGCCTCTAGAATTTAGATCGAACACTTCTAATATGTGTGAATTTATTTATGTCCCACTTTAGAACAGAGTAATTGTGATTTGATTTTCATCTGTAAGGGCTAGGACTGGTGGGGGGAAAGGGTACTAAAACATCTTGAAATGGTTGAAATAAGCTTATATCGACACATGGGGCTATCTCACTGCTTGAATTTATGTATCACATACTAGGCAGTGTTGCTGCCTATATGCCAGTAGAAGTTTTGAACTATTGCAGATGTACATGAGTCAGTTTGTTGTGCATTTATAGCCATGCAGAATGCTGATCTGTCTGTGTAATGTGTATTTTTAAGCACACTGGAAAATCTGCTTTCTTTTTAAGGTTGTGACTTATCTTTCCCTGGCAACAAGTTGGTGTCTGGAGATCACTGTAAAATCATAGTGGATGAAGAATCTGGTCAGGTGTCATTGGAAGATACAAGGTTTGTTCTTCTGTGAACTTCTACCCTTCCTTTTAGTCTGTGAAGTAAAATCTTGTGTATTGCTCAAGGCATCAATAGTAAATCCTTCTATTTTTTGTGTCTTTTTTTTCCCGCTTTTAATCTAGGTTTGGGGTCTTTTTGGCTCTTTCTAAATATTTTTTTCTCTACAGAGGAATTCATAGTCTACTGGATGAAAAATACTGTTGATGTAATAGTTCTGTAGCATATTTCTTTAGACTTATGAAAAAAGTGATGACAGCATTCTTAAAAGCTCTAAGCATGAGTGTGCCTCATTTCAGGCACCTGTGTAGCGAAGAAAATACCTGCAGGATGATCTCAAAGCATAAAACAGATGTGGAGTAAAAATCTGTACTTGTTAGACATCTTTCTGGTATTCAAAATATCCATAGTCTGTAGAGCATAAGTACTGTAGTAATCTAGCAGTTGTGGTGGGCATGTCAGATGGAGATTAGAGCCTATTCAATCTAATTTAATAATAAAAGATGTTTGCTAGATTTCTACTATTGATATTTCGTTTTGGGTTTTTTTGTTTAATCAGAATGATTATTTTCTTTTCTGGGTGTTTCTGTGTTAAATTAGGGGTGTGAGAACTAAAGCCCTTAATGTAGAAAGGTATTAGCACATACTTCACTGGAACTACTGTTAAAAAGCTAAGCTAATTTAGTGGAACTACTTTTAGCATATAAAGTTAATTACATACTTCTTCATATACTGAAGGCCAGTGAACTTGCTATACTGGTGAGACTATTTCCTGTAGAGTTCTAAGACTACTGTGGGAGTACAAATAGCACTGCAGGCATTGTAGGTAGTTTCCAATGGATTTTAGTTTGTTTTCTGGTTTCCTGTATAAAATTTGAGATGGGAATTTGAATGGAAGGGTGTTTCTTAGGAGGAGATTGTAACCCTCTTCAAATTTTCATCTGCTTCATTTTTGACAGGATTTTTTGTCTAAGATTGCCAAAAGCTTCTAGTTTATTGCATTTCAAGAGCTCTGTGATGTTTTAAAATGCTTCTGTAAACCACATTCTTTTTCTGCCAGGTTATTGCAGTCAGTAAAGAAACAAATAATACTTTTCTGCCTGCTCCCCCCCATTTTTCATGTCTGGAAGGCATTTTGCCCAAAGACAAAGAAGATGCTTCAAAATATATTGATGTACATACATCAAGAGGAAATTTCATGTTTGAGGTATTGAAGGGTATCATGCCGAATCCCTGTTCCAAAATAGAAGAATGCAATTAAATATATTGTTCTGGTAGCTCAGGGTTAGTATCAAATACCTGCTGAGCTTTTGACAAAAATCCCTCCAAGAATATTCTGAAAAACCTTTGAACTGTCTAATTGAATCGCACGCACATTTTTTGGGAGCACTGGCAGAATGTATGAGCTTTGGTTGATGATTTTCTTTCAGCAGAATTTTTGTACCTCTGCTACTTTTCTGCCTCTTGATCAATTAGTAGCTATGTTGATACTAAAAGGAGTCTTTCAGGGTGAGGAACTCGCTTCCAGATATTTACATGGCCTATGCATTTATTTTATTTCCTCAAGTTAAACAGAACATACAGAATTATTCAGGTTGGAAGAGACCTCAGGAGGTCACTTTGCCCATCTTTGACAGAGTTTGAACTTAGACCACTGAATTTGGACTAGGTTGTTTAGGCTTTCTCTAGTCAGGTCTTGAAAACCTGCAAGGACAGAGATTCTGTAGCCTCTTGGGGCTCTTATTCCAGACCTTAATTATCCTCACAGTGTTTTGGGTTTGGGGTTTTTTTGGGTTTTTTTCCCTTGCATCCATTTGAATCTTCCTTGTTTCAATTTATGACCTTTGTCACCTCAGTAAAGAACCTGTCTCTGTCTTTTTGGTAACTTCCTCATAGGTACTGGAAGGCTGCTATAAGGTCCCCTGCTCACCAAACCTTCTTCTCCCAGGCAAAATAAGCCTGGTTTCCCTAGCCCCTTAGCTCGTAGGTCTTGTGCCCCATCCCTCTGGCCATGTCAGTGGCTATCTGCTGGACTTGCTCTAGTTTATCAAGACCTTCCTTATACTAGGTGGCCCAAAACTAGGTGTAATATTTTAGATGTGGACTAATGAGTTCCAAGTAAAGGGGAATAATAATCACTTCACTTGAGTTTCTGACTACATCCCTGTTAATACAGCCAAGTGTGCTGTAGGCCTTCATCAGTGCCAGGGCATGCTGCTGACAAGCCTAGGCATAAGTCCAAGGGGTATAATGTTATGCTTGGTCATAAGATACACAACAACCCTCACTGGTTGGTCTCTAGCCTGTACTGTTGCAGGTGGTTATTCCATCTCAGGTGCAGGACTTAAGGTTTGTCCTTGTTGAATGTCATGATCCTGTCAGCCCATTCCTCTGGCCTGCCTAAGTGCCTCTGAATGGCAGCCCAGCTCTGCCCCTGCTTTGGTGTCATCTGCAAGCTTGATGAGGGTTTATTTCCTCTCTACTTCTAGGTTGTAGCTAGAAAAAATAACCAGGATAGGTCCCTGGATACATCCCTGGAGGGCTTATGCTCCCAGAAGCTGTGGGATAGAATGCTAAAGTTTAGGGAACAATATCAGGCCTAGCTAGGATGTCTAGGAAGTGGCTTATAATTGTCATTCTCGAATGTTATCTCAAATTTCAAGACGTTTCAAACAGCAAATAAGGCCATGTTTGCCTATCATGGTAGTCTTGGAGCATAGCTATAAATAGAAGCTTGAGAAACCGTCCCTAGTTTCAGCTGCATGTAGCTGGTAGAATTGGTTTAGACCAAGGTCATGATAATACAAGCTAAAGAAACTGTGAATGATGCAGAAACATAGCTGCTTTTTTTTTTTTTTCTTCCTACACCCCCCCCTCGAGGCAGAAGGTGCAACCAGCAGAAAACTAGCAAAGCCAAAATAAAGTTAATTTTCTATATGATATATTCATGAAAAGGTGGGGCTTGTTACAGTGGTAGTGTAATAGAAAGGCTGCACCTATCGAGTACTACCAATTAGCTGCTTATGCATGTTACATTTCATCGTGGTTTAACCCCAACCAGCAACTAAGCACCACACAGCTGCTTGCTCACTCCCCCTGCACCCAGTAGGATGGGGGAGGGAATCAGAAGGAAAAAGGTAAAACTTGTGGGTTGAGATAAGAACAGCTTAATAGAACAGGAAGGAAGAAGCTAATAATGATAATAATAACAATAATGAAATTACAATAATAATAAAGGGATTGGAATATACAAAACAAGTGATGCACAATGCCGTTGCTCACCACTTGCCAACCAATGCCCACGTAGTTCCCGAGCAGCGATCCCCCCCAGGCCAACTCCCCCCAGTTTATATACTGGGCATGACGTCACATGGTATGGAATACCACTTTGGCCAGTTGGGGTCAGCTGTCCTGCCTGTGTCCCCTCTCAGCTTCTTGTGCCCCTCCAGCCTTCTTGCTGCTGGGGCATGAGAAGCTGAAAAATCCTTGACTTAGTCTGAACACTACTTAGCAACAACTGAAAACATCAGTGTGTTACCAACATTCTCATACTGAATCCAAAACATTAATGCTATATAGCTACTATACTCTATCCCAGCCAAAACCAGGACAACTTCTATGTATCTAACAAAAAAGTATAAGATCCTTTATGTGTTCTGCTTGCCTGTGAGTTGGTATGAAGCGTGGCTACCATTTGCTGAATTGAGAGACTAAACAGGTTGATATGACTACTTGCAGAAGACTATCTGTTCTGCTGGATCTTCCAATGTTTGTGCTGAATATCAGATGAGCTCTAAAAAATCAAGCAGGCTGAAAGAAGAAGATTTCTGAATGTTTGAGTTGGTATTACTGAATCCCAGAAAAATACTGCGGTGTCAGCTTTTTCTTCTCTGAAGTGGAAAATAGTTTGGAAACATTGCTGTGGTCAAGCTCAGATTTTTCTGGTGAAGAGGAATGCATTGAAGGAGGCAGCTAGTGTGGGACAGTTGAACTGAGTGGACTTTGTTTCTGTATTGTAGCTAAACCAAAGAATATCATCAAATGTATGTAGGCAGCCAACACTGTTTTTTATCTCCCTGGTAGCATAATGAGTTCTTGGATCTACTTTGGAAAGAATTACCATAAATTTTCAGGTGAAAGAAAATGTGTAGAGAGCTCAAAATTATTGAGTAAATAGAAGTTTGGAAGTAACAAAAGCCAAGAGTTAGCAAATAGTACAATAAAATATTCACAGTCTCGCCCTTTTTTGGGGTATGTTTCTGCTTTATTTTCCAAACCATGCACTAGTTGATTTATACTGCTTGAAAGAAAAGAAATTATACAAGCTGACCTAACACAGTGGAGGCAGTAGCTGGCTTGCCCTAAGTAAAAGCAATTGTAAGATTTTCCATTTTGAAAAAGAAATTTTAAAGGCAACTATGGTAATTTTTTTTAAAGACCTTCTTCTTGTCTTCTAGGAAATTTTTTTTTAAGGATTCGAAGTAGTAAGTGATGTTTCGGAGCAGGAAACTATTTACACAAGGCTGATACTCATATGACAGGCAAGCAGATATTCCCTTTCTGAGGGTAAATCAGAGGCTGATCTTAAGTTGCCGCTGGTGTCTTTCCTGCTACTAAATTCTCCTCACCCTACCAGTCAAAACTATTTCTGTGAACGTTAGAGGAATGGAGAATGACACAGTACAGAAGGGATTCTGCAACTAAACAGAATTCAAAGCTCATTTCAGTTTACAGTGTGTTTAGGATAATATGCATTTAAATAGCAGATAACTATTAAAACTATGAACCCAGAAGCTATACCATAAATTACATTCTTCTCCTGGATGTATGCTAGTAATTACTAAAAAGTAACAGACTTGCATTTTTCTTGGGAGGATACCCAAGTATCTTACAACACATAGATCATTGACCTACTTCAAAAGTAAGCCTGTTCTGAGTGAAAAGTAGCTGTTCACATCAATTCTGCACAACAGTTGGGATCGGGAAGTAAAGGTAATGTATAGTTCATTAATCAAATTGTAGAGTCATCAACCACATTGGAATTGAGTCAAGGCCTGACTTTTTTTTCTTCTACTCTTTAGAAAAGTGACATTGGGACCTTTTGTGGCATTGTTATACACAGACAATTTATATCTGATAGTACCAT
This sequence comes from Haliaeetus albicilla, assembly GCF_947461875.1. Classification (NCBI taxonomy): domain Eukaryota; kingdom Metazoa; phylum Chordata; class Aves; order Accipitriformes; family Accipitridae; genus Haliaeetus; species Haliaeetus albicilla. The sequence goes on from NC_091492.1 coordinate 36,332,212, forward strand.
TTTTCTTCTCCATCTCAAAAAATTATACAGCCAGTTGGTATCGATTCAGTATTAAGTCCTAATGAATGGCCTTCATATTTGGGATTCTCATTGTACTTTCTGCTTATTTTATGGGGACCTTACTTTAATTTGAAACATCGGAGGAATGCACAAATGTCATGATTTATCATGTGTGTTTGGATAGAAAATACCCACAACATTAATCCGATATGGCACCATATCTGTTAAATGCCTCATGCTAAAGCCTGAACCTGGAAATGAAAGACTAATACAATTATCTGGGGTAGCTGGATTTTTTTTTTTTTTATACCTTTGATTATTAGCTGAGGTATAAATACAACTACTTCAGTTTGCTAATGTATTTAAGAAAAGCTTATGGTTTTCTGTGGTAAGTGGTATCAGTTCATTCCTACTTCATTTGGGTCCATGGATGCCAAATAATTCATTAGTCGGCTCTCTTTGAAGTCTGTATAACTGTGCAGAATTGAAAAGATTTGGCTGTTTGTAGTCAATTTGACAATTGGGGTCTTGGGTAGCTATTTCTGCAGCTTGCCTTATGAGACCAGCCATGAGCGGTTACTAGATGTGTGATGATTCCCTGCCGCCCCAAGAATACCTCACTTGAGTTATTTGTCCCTCATAACCATCTCGGAACTTGGCAGTCATGACAGAGCAACTTCATAAAATACATTGTTGTGACATTTTTTCCCTATGTTTAGTGAAATAATGGGACTAGGAATTGGCTGTAGAAGCTAAACCTCAGTAAGAGACAATTCTCGTTATTTGAGTTTAGCTGTTTTATTACAAAAGAAGGTCTGAAACACTTAGAGCAGATGAGAAATGCATGCTTTGTTTTGCCTTCTGGAAAACAAAGGAGGTCAAATTTGATGTTTCCTATGTCTCAGGGATTGCTGTCAGCTTTACTGTTTCTTTGGCAATTGAAGGAGGAGTGATTTGTGCTTCGACATAATCTTTTTTAATATATTATCACTAGCATGAATGTTAAGTTTAAAATTAGTATAGTTTCTAACAGGCTGACTAAAATTCTTTTTTCCTCTTAACTGCTAAACTTTGGCATTCTTTTAGTGATGTCTCTGTTCTGGTTCTTTGATGCTTATGTCTTTCAGGCTAATCAACATCTGTATGCCTGAGGTAAAAAGGCAAGCTTAAAATAGTTTTCTTGCTTATAGGAGAAGCTTGAAGATTCTTTAATAGAGCAAATATCAATGTGACCCAAAGATTTTTGTTTGCTTCTTGATGTTTAAAGTAGCATTTTTATTTTTTTGTATCTTCTTATTTATGTTGGATTAGTTGATTCAACCATGTAGATAGTGAAAGCATTTGCAGAGGTAAGAGCAAGAACCGGTACCTTGATCAAGACGTGCTGTAGTGATTCAAAAGGGCTTGCTTTTCCTTTTGACTTTTTAAAGTAATGCTTTTGACTTTGTGTCCAAAAAGGTCAACAGTACAAAGTTCTAGTTTTCTTTCTCTGTTCATGTTACTACATGACAAGAGATTTTTCCACGTTGGTTTTTAAAAGAAAAATAACGAGAAGGGAAGGTGCTTATTTCTAAATAACCATCCCTCTCCTCTAGAGAGAAACTGGTCCGTTTGAGGAAGTCCGTGTTGTGTCCTGGGCACAAGTGGTGGCCTCCAGGAGGTGGCAGCAGAGGTTTGCTGTTATTTCATGCAGCAGCTTGCTCTGCTGAGGGGAAAAAGATTTTCTGTTCATGTTTGGTACTGATTGCTGAGATTTTGAATGGCAGAAGTCTGAATTTCTAGAATGCAGCAGCCCTGAAAGAGGCTTATTGCAACTGAGCTGGAATTATTCAGTACTTGAATAACTTGACTTCGTTATAAAACACTAATAGCTTGTGTGTAAAATATCACCCATAGTGAAGGAGGTACTTCCATTAATCAGCAATGCTCTGCATCTTCCTCTTCCCCAATTTAATTTCTTCCATGAGTCTTGGAGTTTTTATCAATATCAAAATAATTCATTCCAACTCATCTTTTAGTTATGTATAACTTTTCCCACCTTAGTAACTTCTTGCTTTTGAGTTTCAAACAGTCTAAGTAACCTCAGAATTTTAAGTTTTTTACTGTTTGAAGCAAGAGGGGAGGAAAAATTAATGCCGCATGGCATCCCTGACTACAGGAAAAGTTCCTTTGTCGCAGAATTTCTTAGGAGATTCCCAGTGTTAATTGGAAAACATAAGCTAGAACTTTTTGAATAGGAGTCCTATTGTCCTTTCCTGGTTTATACTTAAAAGGTGGAGATTATTGTAGAGAAACAATTATCTAATTATGTTGAGACAGTGGCCAAATGTCAGGGAACTTTTGTCTGTGTCTCTGTTTGTCAGCTACTGTCTCTTTACCAGTAGCTGCAAATGAGCTTTGAAGTCCTAGTAGCTCTGCATTTCTGTCTTTGGGAGAAATTTTTCATTTGTTTCTGGGCTTTTTTTTTTTTTTTTTTAATCCTGGCTTACATTTTTTTTGAAAGCCAATAGTTTTTCTTCATTAAAAGTATCTTGTGTTTTCCCTTCCTTCTCCTATGTAATTATGAAAACATTTATGCTAAGTTATCTTTTCTTTCTCTTTACAGTACTAATGGAACAGTAATTAATAAACTGAAAGTGGTGAAGAAGCAGACATACCCTTTACAGACTGGGGATGTGATCTATGTTGTTTACAGAAAAAATGAGCCAGAAAACAGTAAGTAAATGATATTTTTTTAAATGGCATGCTTAGTCATTTTTTTTGAGTCATGAGAGTAAAGAAATATCAGTACAATTAAACCAGAATTATTCAATTTTAAGACAAATAATTTGCTAATGTTTAAAAACAAGTCTCTATAGAAGAGGTCATGGATGTGCCAGTTTTTACAGGGACAAGTCTGAGCAACTGTCTGAAATTGAAATGTGCCTAGAAGTATCTTTGAAAGAACTAGTGCATGGAATGGTAACTAATGGGGTCCTGATCACATGCCCAATGCTTCTTTTAGAAGTCAAATTGCTGGGATAGTTAGTGATACTTAATATATCACATTGAAGCAATTTTTGGCACCAGAAGGAAAGGCTGCAAAAGCTTTTTTGTTTTGTTTTGGGTTGGGTTTCTTTGTTTTAAAGAGAGAAGAGGTAAAATCGGGGGGAGGTGGGGAAAGCCCTATAGTGCAAGTAGAATTAGTAAAATTGGCAAAATATTTGTGTGGTCTTAAAAAAGAATCATGCCTCACATGCCTATAATTCTTTTTAGGATGATGCAATTGAAATAACATAATTAGGTGGGTTTTGGTTTTGTTTTTTTTAATTAATAAAGGTCCTTTCTCAAAGTTTTTTAAATAAGCCAAGCTATTGTTGGGCAGGAAGTAATGTTCTTTCATGTGTTAACTGGGTAGAAGTCAGGGACCAAGGTTTGGGTGTAAATGCTCAGTTTCTGCAATGGAACAAAATTAATAAAAGATTTCATGAATTATCTGTGTTGTCATCTGTCTTAAAGATGTTCATAAATTATTTGGGAAATTATAACTACTGAGGCAGCAGAATTTTCATTTCATACCTTTTCATTTCATTCAGTTATACAGGATCGTTAAATCCAATGCTGACTGAAAAGATTTACAGAAAGAATTTAATTGCTCATTTTTATGAAATAACAGATGGGTTCAACTTTGATAAATGGGGGGGAGAGAGGGAATGGGCAAACTCTGTTTTTACAGATGTATTGTTGTGCCCCTGCTGACTACTCTGCCCACTAGCATGCAATTCTTCTTTTAGGTGTGAAATGTGTAATATTTAAATTTTAGTAGAGAGCACTCACTTTCTGGAAAAGACTTTAGATGAAAAAGGCATTTTAAATGTTAGTTCTCATTACTGTATTTGATAACTCTGAAGTGGAACTTTTAAGGTGAAGAGACAGACTTTATATGGTCATAAGCTCCCTTGTTATTGTGAAGACAGTTGGATGTACCGGGAGGTGGAAGGATGAAGTATTAGATACATTTACAGCATGATATTTAATGTAAAAACACAAGACTGTATTTACAGTTTTCATACAGGAATAAACATATGAACTGTAAATCTAAAAAATTCTAGATACATACATACTACTGAAATTCTTCCTTTATGAAGTTGCTGTTAACTTATATACAGACAGATCAGACAGATTTATGCTGTCTGATGTAAATGGTACAAGAAGCAGTGATAATCTATATTTGTCTGTGTGGCTTGTTTATCTCACAAATCCTTTCTAAGATGGCACTATTGCAGTTGATGCTACTCAGAAGAACTCACTTACATGAATTTTCCAGGTACTTTGTAATGAACTGAATCACTGGTTTCTGTTTGGGTTAACAACTATTTGTATTACCAAGCCTCCATTTTTGCTTTTTCAGCTTCTCCATCTTCAAAGACAGAGAATTTAGATTTGGCATGCCTATTTGGCCATTCTGAGTAGTTCTGGAGGAGACAATAATCTAACTTTTGATCAGAAAAAGGGTTGCTACAAACTAAGAGAGTCTTATTTGCTTCTAGGTGACTGGAGATGAGAAAAAGTACCAAGTTAGGGAAGCAAGGAACTGTATTATGTTGAAGTAAGATGGAGAAGAAAGGGATATTATCCAGTTGGTTTTATTAATAGATACTTATGGCATGTCTTAATCTTTATTTTTGAGAGTTCATGCATCTCACAAAGAAATTGAATAAAATTGATTGAAGAAGTTGAGAAGTGAGTTCAGAAATAATAAGCTTCTTCGAAGAACTTTCATTCAAGTATCAGTGAAAATAGTTTGTTCTGACACAGAGCAGATTTTAGGTTTAAGAATTAATCAAGCCTCTGGTTCCATGGCTGGCACAAGTTAAACGTCACACAAAAGCTGCTCTGCCTGGTTTCCTGAGAAGAAAAGATCTTGCTGTGCTGTTCCTAATTGCCTCCTAAGTAGGAGTATTAACATTGTACTGTAGAGGTGACCCTTCATTTGCCTCTTCGATTGTCAGACACTTTGGGGAAGCAGCCACTTGTGAATAGAAGTTGTTTATGTGGGATTAAGGTTAGAGAATTTTTGATTAAAAATTCTGATCAATATTTTTTAACCTTTCAGACGTTGCTTATCTTTATGAATCCTTATACACAAAACATGATGCAACTCAAGAACCAGTAGGTAAGGAAGTAATTCAAGATCCATGAAGAGGAGCTAAGCTCCAATGACTAATGTAACCTTCTCTCAAGAGTTTGATTCCTTGGAATTTTGAAGCCATGGTGTGGTGACCGTCACACAGATCTTTCTCTTTCCTTTCCCCCCTTCCAACTGTAGAAGTTAATGTAGAAAACCAATGCCATGTGACCAAAGATACCTCAAGTACAGGAAGAAGTAATGATGAGACCCAAATTACCTCATCACCATCAGCTACTCAGTCTTGCTATGAGGAACCACAGCCATCTACTTCTACATCTAACCTCTTTAATGCTTCTTCTACCTCTTTTATTGAGTCTGCATCTGTTCAGAAGGATAATCCTTCTACATCTGGTAAGAATTATGTCAAGTATTTAAAGTTTGATATCCCATCAACTGTTACTGCAGTTTTGAATTTTAACAGATTAATATCTTACCCCTATCTGGGTCTTTAGCATTTGCTTTGTAAAGTTCTAGTGAAAATACCAGGTGGATATGTGCATTTTAACTTTTGCTTTATAAGCAAGCAGGGTAAATCCTGGTGGATGAGTAAGGCAACTGTGAGAATTGCTTCTGCTCAGAGAGGCAGAAAATGCATGTAAATCCCAAACTGTTCTATCTTTACAGTGCAGTTTTGTAGTGGAGCACTGGTGAAAACTTATCAAATCTATGTGGCTCATATAACAAAGTCAGTAGATAGGAGTGCTTCTGCTCATGCAGTCACTCAGAGAAACTACTCTAATTGTCACTGTTACTGCTGCCAATCACCAGTCCCCTTTCCCTTGCCTAGAGCTCTAAGGCCAAAATATACCATATGGATGCCTAGTCTAGTCTGTTGGCATTATGTTGGCAAGTGTAATACCACAACGTTGTGTAACTCTCAAATAGAACTGGAGCAAGAATGGCTATCTAGCAAATGGCATTTGTCAGCAGTTTATTGGGACTTTTTAAACATGCTCATATGAAAACAAAGCTTTGCCCTCTGCTGTTTATCCTTACCTGTTACATATAATCAATATTGCATAAATCGTCTGCCTGGCATCTTTGTCAGGAAGAGCTGGTGTGGATAATAGTCTTATGAATAAATACTCTACAATTTAAAGAGGAATGGGGATTTTAAGTAGTCTTACACAACTAATAGCTTGTTTTTCCCCCAGGTCTTCCAATTAGTCAGATTGGCTCAGAATGCATTTAGTGTAGTTATGCAGACATTGCTTTTTTGCTCCACTTTTTCCTATTCAGATGTTTGGACTGATGTGTGTGCATCATCAGTGTTTGAGTGCCTTTTGTTTTCACATGTCCCATATCTGTATGTAGCTGCGTTCATGTTTCTGTTTTTATTTTGCAGGATCACAATCCTTAGTTTTCACTCCTGTGCCTGCTTTCCCCATCTTAGAATCTGTGTGTCTAAGAGCACTGCATGATGAACATGAAAAGCTGGATGTGAATACTGAAACTTCTGCAGTCACTTCAGAAATCACTGACAAAGAAAAAGCAGAATCAGATTCTCAAAGAACAGGGGAGGAGGAAGGTTTGGAACCTGCTAAGAAGAAACTAAAAGGAGGCTAGTATACTTACTACAGTATTGTGCAACCTACCCTGCACTGTTTTATTTTAATGTTATTGTTGAAAGTTACTTTAAAAAACCTAATTAAAAACTTAAAGCTAAGTCCATTTTTCATAGAAGTCCAGTGAGATTAACAGAAACATAAGGATCTGTGCCTATTTTTCTTTATCAATATGAAATAAACTCAAAATGCCCGCATATCAAACCTGGAAGGTCTTGAAAGGTTATGTTAGTAGGGGATAGGTAACTTTTTCCTCCTCACAATGTTATTTTATGTTTTAGTATTGTATTAAATAAGAAAAGCAGAACTCACCTCTCATTCTGCACACACACACCCCAGCCCCTCCAAACTGAGTCAGGTCGGCTGTCATCAGTCCTTCAATTTGTTTCTTCCTTCTTATTGACTTGATTTCTGGTCCAGTGAAAATAATGTCTTCAGTAGCAGAAGCTGTTATGTGTAAAGCAAGAACCTTTAATGGGACCATTGCCAGTGAATCGGTGTATATCGTTCAGGTCTTTTTTTTTAACACTTAAATAAAAATAAATTTTAAAAAGCTTCAAAAAATACATACTGTGGAATCTTCTGTCTTTGTAGATGAAGATGCTTGTCCAAATCTTTCACCAGCAGCTCCAAGTGAATGTATAATTAAAATTGGCTCTGAATATGCAAAAACATCAAATGTGAAACCGGATAAGATGGAAGAAACGTTAACTTGCATTATCTGCCAAGAACTGTTGCATGACTGTGTAAGGTATGTATGATTGACAAAAGCTGTATTCATGTGGTAATAATATAAGAAGTTCAGTGACAACTGTTTGAGGAGGCTAGGATATTTAGGGTTTTCATAAGCCCTTCTGAGTCCCGTTGCTTCCCTCCCTCCCCCCCCCCCCAAGTCTATATAGTCAAATCAATGCTGAACAGTTTTTTGCATGTTATGAATGTATCTGAAAAATGAAAGATTTGTGTTTTGACTGCATTTCTTTAATTGTTTTCATGTTTATGTTTTCCAGCTTGCAGCCTTGTATGCATACTTTTTGTGCTGCCTGCTACTCAGGATGGATGGAAAGATCTTCTCTATGTCCAACTTGTCGCTGTCCAGTAGAACGTATTTGTAAAAATCACATATTGAACAACTTGGTTGAAGCTTATCTGATTCAGCATCCAGGCAAGTTCAACAGTGTGTGTAACAGAATCTGATGTATTTCACAGGTTAGCTGCATAATTGATGTATGCACAAACTGCTGTCTGTTGAATTTCTATGTATGTTTTAGTCTGCTGTTTTCTCTGACATGGCTGTAAGAAAACAAGTTCATTTACTATGACATAATAACTTGTTGTAATATTTAAAATACTGGGTGAGAATTGAAGGTGATTTAATACTGAGTATGCTAAGATATCTTAATTTTATGTTGCTACTTAATCATGAGAAGGGTATCAGTTTTATCAAATAGGGCACACTGGCTGATTAGGCCACCTAAATTCCGCTACTTCTGAAAAATATATTTGAATATGGATTTAATTAACTTCGACCATGGCCTCTTGAAAATAAAACTTAAGTTGCCTGATACTACACTTCCATTAACAGATAGGGGAATTTAACTAAGATCTTCTAGAGCTTTGTTATCCAAAATAAGTTTTATGGAAATGAAAACACAATAATTGTAACGGTGTTAATAAAGTAGGATTGGGATAAGGGATGTGAGGTGTTCTTTTCTCTTGAAATTTGAATTTGGTTCTCATACCAGATAAATGTCGTAATGAAGATGATGTACGTAGCATGGATGCTAGAAACAAAATTACTCAAGACATGTTGCAACCTAAGGTGCGGAGATCTTTTTCAGACGAGGAAGGAAGTTCTGAAGATCTATTGGAATTGTCAGATGTAGATAGTGAATCTTCAGATATCAGGTATGTCTATTTAAGTTGTGCGCTGAATTAGATTTACTTATGTTTGAATGCACAAACCCACAAAATTATCTAGTTTCACAAACACTGTTATTGCTGATAGTGTTTCCATGATCATTGCTAGAACAAATCTTATTTTTGTTTTCAGGTAAGTTCATTCTTACCAGTAACTATCTTGGCAATTCTACTGGCCATCCTACTGAACCCTGAGCAGTCAGCACAAAGTAATTAAAATTAGAACTTCCTAGAAGTCCAGCAAGATTCAGTTTATGACCAACAGTTCTACCCTGAATTGTGCAACAGCTTCATGTGAGATATGTGAAATTACCTTTTCTCGTTACAAATTGACTGTTGCTTTAGAGAAAACAGGTTTTTGGCTAACCTCTTCTCAGGAGATAAAGCAGTCCATGACCCTATGAGTGCAGCTGCAATGATTGTGCTTGCTTATGTGTCTGGAATGTTGCTTTCACCAGGTGTATGGTACTGAAGCAGCTGATGCTTGACCTAGGGATTCCCAGGCACCAAAGTATCTCCTTTTTATTTCCAACAGCAAACATTTTTTTCTGTTTGTCTAGAGGGGAACACAAGAACTCTTCATGTAGATAATTGTTCCACCTTTGTTCCTCTCTTTCTTGTTCATCTCACTTCCAGTCGCACTGCTCTGTTTTTCTTTTTTTTTTTTTTTTTAAACTGCTTGAGGAATACTACGAAATACAAAGTTTTTATCTGTTACAACCACAGCAGTCTTCACAGCTGTGAGGTACCAAGCTATGTAAACTTCCATATGTTACTGGATGAAGAAATTCCAAATTTAAACTTTGAAAGTATGACCAACCCTGTCTAGCATAGGGATATGAGTTATATTTGCATTTTTTGGGTGTGATTTCCTATGACCTTATTTTGTTCTTTCAGTCAACCATATATAGTATGCAGACAGTGCCCAGGGTATCGAAGACACTCTGTTCCAACTCTGCCTGGCACAGGCCAAGAGACAGAAGCGGGAGGAATGCAAGCACTGGGAGATGCGCCATCTACATCTGCCAACTTCCCTGCAGGTCAGCATCATGACATCTTCTCAGTAGTGTGATACTAAAATACTACAACTCATACATTCGTTATGAACTAAGCAAGCTCACTCTCGCAGTACTGCAAAAGTAACACCACTTCACATAGGTGTCTACAAGTATCATGAGATTTGACCATGGTTTTTCTGTGGTTGTCTAAAATAGATTACTGCCGGTTGATAGTTCTTAAACTGTTCTACATATTGAAATATTTTACACACCTACTGTCATGGTTTAACCCCAGCCAACAACTGAGCACCATGCAGCCACTCACTCATTTCCCCCCCCACCCAGTAGGATGGGAGAGGGAATCAGAAGGAAAAAGGTAAAACTCATGGGTTGAGATAAGAACAGCTTAATAGAACAGAAAGGAAGGCACTAATAATGATAACAATAACAATAATAAAATGACAATAATAATAAAAGGATTAGAATATACAAAACAAGTGATGCACAATGCAGTTGCTCACCACTTGCTCACCAATGCCCAGTTAGTTCCTGAGCAGCGATCTGCCCCAGGCCAACTCCCCCCCCAGTTTATATACTGGGCATGATGTCACATGGTATGGAATACCACTTTGGCCAGTTGGGGTCAGCTGCCCTGGCTGTGTCCCCTCTCAGCTTCTTGTGCCCCTCCAGCCTTCTTGCTGGCCGGGCACAAGAAGCTGAAAAATCCTTGACTTAGTCTAAACACTAGTTGGCAACAACTGAAAACATTGGTGTGTAATCAACATTATTCTCATGCTGAATCCAAAACATAGCAATATACTAGCTACTAGAAAGAAAATTAACTCTATCCCAGCCAAAACCAGGACACCTATGTAGTTTTGAAGTCTGAGTGCCATTTTTCTGCTCTTTTATAGAATCTTTGTAAAAATGATATTGCTTGCTTGTTGCTTTCAGATTTTTATGTTGCTAATATTCACTAAGATTCCTAGTCCAGATTGCAATTGTGTACATTGTTCAGTCTGTCCTCTTTTTTCCTGTTTTTAACTCATCTAGCTGTCCAGGAATATGTGTGTCCTGCTCAAGGAAGTCATGTAATATGCACCTGCTGCTTTCAGCCAATGCCTGACCGAAGAGCAGAGCGTGAACAGAATCCTCATGTTGCTCCTCAGCAATGTGTGTACTTTTTGTTTAGTCTTGGCTACAGAACTAAATCTCTCCTTATTTTTGATTAAACTTAAGTTTACTTTGAAGAGTGTTCTTCATTTGAATATTCTTTATCTGACTTTTGTAGTGACAACATGAAAGAATCTTCCTTTATAAAATTTATTATTCCTCTATAGAATATATTTTAAATGAGAAAGTTGTACTTTTTTTAACCAAGTTTATCAGAGCTCTATATTTATTGATTTATAGGAACAATAACTGTTGAGTTTTGTTGTGTGCAGGTCTTCACAGGGGTTTTCTTTGTTATTTTACAGGTACAGTTTGTCTGCAACCCTTCTGTCACTTATACTGGGGCTGCACTCGGATGGCATGTTTTGGCTGTTTGGCACCATTCTGTGGTATTGTGGAATAATCTGTTTCTTATGAGCCTGCTCGCTTTGCAATAATGTCTGTCTGTCTTGAACTTTAGGTAATTTAAGAAATATAATAGATTAGTTTGGAGCACAGTCATGCAAAAGGAAACAAAGGCTGTGTCCTCACATCACAAACAAAAAATTCTTGAGTGGTATGTGTTTTAACTTTGAGGGGATTTAACTTCTTGTCTTCATACCATATTGGGCTTGAAAACTACACTTGTTGAGCACAGTGCTTTCCCATATAAAATGAATTATGGTGTATTTCAGCATAGGAAGAGAATCATACAAATCAATGCAAGAGCACTGAACATCTGACGTTAACTGATTAGGAAAGAACCTTACCCTCTTAAACATGCAGACTTCTGAAACTCAAGGTTTTAGACATTTTTTAAAAATAAATTAGAACAGTTGAAATTACCTGGCTGGAGTTTGAAGCTAATGGAATATGCTTTATTAGCACTGTTAATTTGTGCAGATGAGTAGTAGTGTTTGTGGACTAAAGGTGAAATTGTAAATTCTCAATGTCTTTGCCACTGGAAGCTATAGATCACATGCTTTAGCATATGTTGAATGCAGTCATATACTTGGTGCTCATGTGAGTCTGTGCACATGATTTCAGGAAATAGAAGAACCTTTAGAAAATGTATGAGGGCCATGGGATTAGGGGAGGAAATGGTAACTTTTCTTCTTTTTGTTCTGATTAGAAATAAATCTTGGTGATAAGTGTTTAGACGGAGTCCTAAATAACAACCACTACGAGTCAGATATCCTAAAGGTATGTTCAAAAATCATTATGTGTGATGCATAATAATAAACGTACAAAGTTTAAGGTGTACTCACACATGAAATTACAGTGGTGTGCTGCCTAACAGTTACAGTGGCAGCATTGTGTCACTTGCCACACCTGATTCTGAAAGGCAAATTTAATGACCCCTAAATGTTCAACTGGACCAAAGTTATAGTTACTGTGTCTAGATTAGAAGTATTTTGAGGTGATAATTTGGCTCTTTCAGTCTCTGTGTAAGAGGGCATCGTATTCGAGAGATGCATTCCATTTAGCATCAGCTCTTCCCATACCACCCAAATTAACAAAAACAACAGAAAAAGCACTTTCATGCAATCCTGATGTTTAATTTCTCCAATGTGTATGTCTGACAGGGGCCAAGAAGGCCAAAATTCTAGGCATAACTTCTGAATTTGAGTATAAATGACTGATAGACACACTGTAGAATTCAGATACGTTTGGTTATTAAATCATAAAAGAATTTTACTTGTATGAAGTATTTGTTAGGGAAGCCAGTTTCTACAGTCTAAAGTGTAACATCCAAAATATTAATTAAGAGAAAAATAATTTGCTAAAAATATCCCAGGAAAACAAGGCTTGTTAAATATTTTTTCACAGACAAGTTAAACTTCACCCTAGGTTATATGGAAAATATTTTGCCCATACCATAACAGGGTTATCTAAATTAGGTAAACTGGATGAAATCTTGATTTAAGGTAAATGAGAATGTGACTGAAATGAATCCTTTTGCATTCTTTTGGCAAAAGTGGGGATCTTCTGAAAAAAAGATACTGAGTGGAAGGTTTTATTGGTGATCTGAAAGTATCATGCTAATTAAGTTAAAGGTATTTAATTTTTACTTGGTAATCAACATCAATCCATTTTGAAAACCTGGTTAGATCTAGATTTGGAAATATTTCAGGGTAAATGGCTTGGTCACTCTTTAATGTTGGAAGTTTTTCTAGATTAAACACTTAAATTGCTCTTTTCAGGATTACCTGGCATCCAGGGGTCTGACATGGAAAAATATGTTAAACGAAAGCCTCTTAGCTCTTCAAAGAGGAGTTTTCATGTTGTCAGGTATGTGTTCATTTTTTTGCATGTGTAACTCTTTGTTTATATATAACTCAGTAATATTATCAAGAGGTTTGAAGTTCTGTGTATATAACCAGTGACATCATGACATTTTTGTTAAATCTGATTTCTCAAGGCTTACACTGACATTACGTACAACCTGATTTTCTCCCCAGATTACAGAATTACTGGGAACACAGTGCTTTGCTACTGTTGTGGCCTTCGCAGCTTTCGAGAACTTGCCTACCAGTACAGGCAGAATATTCCTGTTGCTGAATTGCCAGGTGGGGATTGCTTCACACAGTAAGGGGGAAAAGTCATTTAAAGAGTTAAAGTCAGTTTTATCCTTGGTTTTTTTTAGCACCTTCATGTAGCCCAGTGCAAACCTCTTTGCAGGGCTAATGTCTTACGCTGATTGCTTTACTAGTCAGCTGCTAAGTCTGCATATAGTTATTGTCAGACTCCCTAATGGAATCTTTTCTTTCAGTATGATTTCTCATCCCTTGAATAAATATATCTGCATGGTGAAAAGAGGAATTCAGTAAAATCCAGAATATACTCAACAGAAACTAACTGCTGTAATGTAATTTCTTTTCCCATTTAAATATATAAGATGATGCACCACTTGAACAATTTCACATTTTACCAGCTCTCAACTTGGAACAAGAATGTTTTCATAAATTAATTCTAAATCTGTTTGCATTTACAGTTTTAGAATAAAATAGCATGCAAGCAACTGTGCCTCCTTCAATCCTAAATCTGTTGGGAACAGAAGCTCTTCCAACAGTCTACTTTTAAAGATTACTTTTGTCCATCTAGTTGCTGTTGTTAGCAACAGCTTCCCTGTCTTTAACTGTTGAGAGCTCTGCTTCTGCTGCTGTGCATAATGAGAGACAGTCAGTCTACCTTGTTCCTCCTTAATATTGCTTTTCATTTTACTGCAACAGCCTGCTGGACAGCTGAGTTATAAAGTATGTAAAAGTGGGGGAAAACCAACAAACTCTACCCAAATTAATAAATTTTTCTTTCATATGGAAATATATCTAGACATCTGCCCAGTGTCCTAAACTGTAAAGTCAATCTCCATTAAACAAAGTGGTAAAATTTCAGTTGACAGCACCGAGAACCAAATTCTTTCTTAGTAAGTCAGCGTGAGCCTAATACTCAGAATGAATTTTTTTGTCCTTCACTAAGTGTTTGCTTTGCTTCTAGAAAGGTGAACCAATATAGTTTACAGTCATTTCTTGCCAATCATGTCTTGTTTCTCTACAAAGCCTGCTCTGATGAGTAACCACCATTAGCAGTGGCTTAATCATCTGCATCATCTTATTTAATGACGGCTGTAATAAATGTAGCATTTCATTTGCTCTTTTTGTAGTGACTGTCACATCACGTCCTGATTGCTACTGGGGGCGCAACTGTCGAACTCAGGTCAAAGCACATCATGCCATGTAAGTTACACAGTTTAGAAAGTGGTTTGGGTTTTGTTTCTATTTAAAAAACAACAACAACAAAAAACCACACCTTTGAAGTGCCAGAAATTGCATGAGTAACACTGTTGCAGTGTAAGCAAAATTGGGTGAGCTTTGGGGGGGGGGGGGGGGGGTGTCATTTTTGTTTTTAACACAACTTTGAAATGAGCCTTTTGTGCATGTCAGAAAGGCGCCACTAGCACTTCTAAGTTGATGTAACCCATTGCTGACACTTCCTGAGTCTTGTTTTCCACCCACAACTCCCTGCTTCATTCCTATTCTCCCACTGAAGCAGCTTCTCATTTGCTCATGTCTGAGTGCTTCTTAAAATTACTGTATATACAATAATTAGCCCTGCGGAATTTCTGTTTGAAACTATGAGAGACTCTTCTAGTGAAGTGCAACATACTTTGAAGGGATAAATTGGTGGAAATAATTTGCAACAAAAGAAGCAAGAGAAGTTTGGAACATGTAACATTAGGAACCTGGTGTGGCTTAGCAGTTCCTGATTTTGAGGAGTTTCTAGGTCTTAAGCCTCTGACCCAAACAATCTGGCATATGGTGAAAATAATATACTGAGCCTGAAAAGAGATTAACCCTCTACTTCTCGAGTGTTTTAATACGTCTAGGGGACATGGACTCCTGGTATCTGGTCATTCATGACAAATGTCCATCCAAATTAAATCAAGGTCCTTGATTAAAAAGAATCAAGGCCACTGATGACCAATGCAATTTCATTTTTACAAAAAGATGCATGTGTGGTAAGACAAGTATTGAAGACTTGTAAAACAAAGCAAAAATTATATGCCTAAGACCTAACTGGTTCCAGGGAGGGTAGAAAAATCCTTGCTTTATGAATAATTCTCTTAAATTCTCAGTGCAATTTAAGATAGAGGAGCTGTTACCCCTTATTGAGAAATTGCTTTAATGAATAGTAGATTCTGCAGTATCTTTCTAATGCTGCAATGAACATACACACTTAGCATAATTCCTTTAATATTTCAGGTACTATGGGTTGAAAATAACCAGTCTGTACAGCTCAGGCAAGCAGATCATAAGAAGGACTTGTAAAATATTCATCCCCAGTCTCTTATAAATTCAGAGGGTTTTACCAAATAACTTTCAAAAATAATTTGGGATTTAAATTGCAGATGTAATTCAAAGTACCACTGCTATCTGTAATTTCACATTACATGACTGTCTATGTTCCCAGAGGAGATTTTGTTTTGAAATGTTAGAGAGTTAATTCAGTATCAAAGTACTTACCAGTCGTCTTTGTTCATATTGTGGTGGATAATTCCACCTAGAATAGAAACGACTCAGGGTTTTTTCCTTTTTTTCCTTCTCCTTTTTTCTTTTTGTTTTTTTGTTTGTTTGTTTGGTTTGGTTTGGTTTGGTTTTCCTTTCAAGCATTAGCTGTTCCTAGAACTTTACTGGCTGCTGCTCTTAGTTCCTAAAATCTATAAAAGCAAACAGTCCTGTCATACCACTCCTAGATATCCAGTTATGTTTTTTTTTAAATGAGCTAAACTGTTTTGCTAAGTAGTTTGGTTGTGCAAGCAAGGTTTCTTTCTAATCTTTGATCCAATTCAGCAAGAGAGAGAAAAGTCATGGTCTCTTGCATCATCTCTTCCACATGTATAGGTATATACACACTTAACACCCGAGCTCCTGTTTCAGTTATGTATCAGGGGACACACAACCCAAGTAAGAGAAGAGCAAAGAATGAATAGTGAGATGTTTTTGAGAAGTAGAAAGAAGTGCCTCATGTAAAACTGTGTTATCTGTTTAACTCATGAAGACAGGCTTGCCATTCCCTTAAAACCTAAATAATACAGAATGAGAAAGACTTCTCTTTCTTTCCAGAAGAAGATTCTAAGCTAGTGAAAGAACATGTTTATGTTGAAATGTATTATTAGCCTGGATAATTCTAGTTCCTAGTGACTTGTATAATGTTGTCTACTAAAAATTACTAATGTCTTACAGGGAAAAATTAATTCACTGATTCCTGGTTTAATTGCCTTCTGGGTTTGAAGTATGCAGAAGTATAGAGGAATGCTTTTGATAACAGGTTTTCTGTGTGCATAGTAAAACTAACACGGGTTAGGCAGGAGAGATGTTGAAAATCCTGTTACAGATAACATAGTAGTAGAGTATGATCTGAACAGGTTCTGAAAAACAGGTATGTTAGTGTGTTAATGTTCTGCTTTAAACTGTTTAACATTTAAAATACCCTGTGAAAGATGCTGACTTGTTTTTGTTGCCTGACTTCTGAGAACTCTTTTTGGTTTTGTTTTTTGTTTTTTTTTTATTTCAGGAAATTCAATCACATTTGTGAACAAACACGATTCAAGAACTGAATACTTGTAGTCTGTAGAGAGGGGACAAAAACCTGTTACACTGCTTGTACAGTTTAAGGTTTCAGGGGATCTTCTCAGTTCCCCCATAGCAGGGAATCAATAACTTTTGCATCAGGTAATCTGGTGTGAACTTTTTAATTTGTAGAATTTTACAGCTGTACATGAATAAGGTAGACTTTTTTTTTTCCAAGAAAGTCCAGCAAGCATTGCATTCCATCCTCATGACTACAGTGTCCCTGTATCACTTCAGTGAAGAACACAAACAGAAATCACATACACAAAAACCAGCCATATCTTGGGAAGACCTAAGAATAAGGAGTGTATTTGCACTACTTGTGAAGAAACTAAGAAAAATCCTTAGACTTAAAATAGAAAAGTTTTGTAAAAGTATCTGATGGATATTTCAAGAGCCATTAATATTTAAGAAGGAAATTGTCAGTGTATATTTGTAACTGCATTTTGCGGTAGTCTGATATTTTGTCGCTACCCATTGCATTTGGGCTAGAAACCACATTGTTATTCACTTTAAAAAAAATAATTCCGTCCATTAAACAGCCGTTTCAACTTAAAGCTTCTACCATATGTGCGGTGTTATAGTGGAAGTAGTACAGTTTCTTTTTTTAGTTTAGTCATGTTGATGTTTTTGTTCACATTAAATTACAAAAATGATTGCACAAAAATTTGAAAATCACATTTAAAGTTGGGGTAATACTTGAAGCAGAACAGACTTCTGCTAATATTACTTCTGTAGTGTTTTATATCAGAAGACCAAACAGTGCTTTTGACAGAGCAGCCAGTAGGACACACTGGTTCATTTTTTTTAATTTCTTTTTGGTTTGATACTGTATGCTAAATATGTACCTCTGCCATGCAGCTGTTCTTTAGCATGCATACACTGGTGAAAATGTAGAAAAAGCTATAATTTAAAACAGAATATAGCAGCTTTACTGGAAGGAACAATCTTACAGAAAATAATTCAGTTTGGACAAATTGTAGCAATATGGAGGCATTTCTGGATAGGGATAGGGATGATGAAGGGGAACACTGGTGTCACTGACGTAAAAAATATAGAGTTTATTTTCATGCCTTCTGCAGAGCTCATTCAGGAAATGTCCTAAGCATCCTTAAAAAAAAAAAAAAACAACTCAATCCCAACACCCCCACCCCACCAACTGAAATGATCTGATCTGTTTCATCATAATCTGGTAGCTAATGTTGACAAACCTCAACCGGGACCAATTTTTCTTTTTCATCATACCTAGAAGAGTGAAACAGAATGAGAAGAAAGCATATAAAGTTACCTCTGTAGATACCATGTTGTTTTTAAGTATGCCTTATTTTATGAGCAGGATTTATACTTTGATGTTGAAAGTGTACACACGATATCTTGTGATATAATGGAGCACAAATGATGCAGCACATTGTGTCTACTGGTGTCAGTGAATTAAACAGCTATTTCCAGTAATGCACATCTTAATATGAATGCTAATTAGAATGATGCATTTCTGTTTAGATTTTTATTTTTTAAAATAGCTGTCGCAAGGATGGGTCTGTTGACCATGCCCATATGCTATTAAAAATACACTTTGGTGTGGACTTCTCTTCCTAATCTCTGGGCATTTTCTCCTGTGAGTAGGATTGAAATTGGATCTGGAATAATACTTGAAACTTCTTCTAACAACAACAGTGTGTTTCTGTCTTTTAGTATTATTAACAATGTTCTGTTGCTTCTGTATTTGTATTTTATGTTTAGATTTTTTTTTAATGGTTATTGTATCTTCTCAGGACAACCATTCCCAGCTGGTTTTGATCTCACTTTCATCTCTGGCTGTGCATGTAGCAAATTGAGTGCAGTTGTGGAGATCAAGCCTTTGCACATTATATGCAGAAATGTGCTTTGCATTCTCATTCACCACTTCCCACACCCCAGATGGGCTTTCAGCATAGACTTGTCACTGTGCTAGTGTTCAAGCCTCTTGTGCTGAATTTTTTTTGTTGGTCAAGAATAATGTGTCTACAGTACTATGTACAACCTCACTTGCACTTACTCAAGTTATGTTTGTATAGGGATGTATTACGTGACTTTAAGAAAAAAAATTGGGAAAAAACTCCAAACAACGAAACTCATGTACCTAACATCTAAACTACCTGTGCAGTAGAGGTTCTTCAAATTCCTTTTATAAACCTCTCTTCCTTTTCCCTGTTACAGATAATTAATCTGCCTTTCTATGCATATAGGGTTGCGGTAGTGCAATGGAATGAAGTGATTTTTCTGTCATTTATATTGTACCAGGAAGAGATGAGAAATTAACTTGCGGATGGGGAGGGTGAATAAATCCTGATCTTTATATGCTCTTAAGTAAGTAAGAGTATCTGTCATGGGTATTACATACTCTATACATTAGACCTTTTTAAATGTATGGTTACCAGGTGATAGTTAATGTGATAAATGTATGAACTATGCTTGGTGTAATTGTTTAAATACTGTAAAGGTGCAGCATATTTTTAACCTGTCTAAAGCACACCCCCACCTCCTTTATAAGAGATATTTGGAAGCTGAGCATGAGATGTGGTAGAATAGATGTTGTAAAAACCAAGGTTATTATGATAGGGTTTGACATAGTGGTGAACAACGTATGTAGTCTCTGTCTTTGAGAAAGTTCTTTTATAAAGAAGGTGGAGAGTAGTTCTTCCAGTTCTCTTTTGTGATTTATTTTTTTCCTGAACTAAGAAGTTATTAATTAAAAAAGAAAAAAAAAAAAAGATATTCACTGAAGTTGTCTGTTTCTGTTTCTTCTGTGGCATATTCTCTCACCACAGAAATGGATGTATGCAACACTTGCTAATGCTTGGTCAAGCTATTAGTTCTTTGAATGTTGAGATTTTACAACTAAATATCATCCTTGAACTTGTAGTATCTGAAAATGATACGAGTTTTTGTGTCATTCCAAGAAATTCTCTCAAACTTTCTTAGAAGTGTCAGATGATATCACAAAGGATCATCAGTATCTCTACAGGATTTATAACAAATGATATAAGCAAAAAACTATTAAATAGAATTAATTTCTGTCAACAAGATGACTTCAAGATGGTAGTAAATAAAGAAAATTACTACTTTTAAAAAAGTGGATACTATTTTAATTTCTTGCAACACCGTAAACACTGAAGTGATAAGCATTATACCAGTTACTGATTTAACAGCAGGCTAGAGAAAATGATTGTCATATTATGTTCGTCTTTACAGTGATCTAATTTGTATAAATTATAAGATTTCAAATGGCTCCTATTAATAGAACTTTTTCTGAACAGAACTTTTCCCTTGCTGAGTA
The DNA here is from genome assembly GCF_947461875.1 of Haliaeetus albicilla. Lineage (NCBI taxonomy): Eukaryota > Metazoa > Chordata > Aves > Accipitriformes > Accipitridae > Haliaeetus > Haliaeetus albicilla. The sequence goes on from NC_091492.1 coordinate 36,352,464, forward strand.
AATAGAAGGACTTGTCTGCGCCCCGTTCTATCTGAGGTGGAAGACAGTGATGACAGAGTTGTTAAGCTTCACATTGCAGTTTAGCATCCTAGGATTTTTGCACTGCTGCCATTCCCATACTTGAAGCTGGATATCCTTTAATGTTGTAGCTAATCTCTGTTGCTGTTCTTAAACCAGCTGTCATTTGTTCTTTAGACTAAATTTAAGAGAAATTCAAACTCAAGTTAAGTAATGTAAAAGTGAAAATGCTGTGTTGTTCTGTATGCCATAAAGACAAGCTGATAGACCTTAAGACTTGTAATGGTTTTGGCTTGCCCTACACTTACATTGGTGGATTTAAATGTTTTATACTCCATTATGTCAACAAATGACTTGTAACTAATTTAGTTTGAGGAAGCTGCTGATTTTGGATTTATGCCCCATCAAGTGATCAGTTCTGGCACAGCATAAGCCCTTCCAAGCGCTTCCTCAATAAAGAATAAAGAAAGATGGTAGCATGATTGTGAGAAAGAGAATACAATATATGGCCTTTTGCAGCTGGAATAGCTGACAACATACTAATCTCAACAGTCAGTGTTAATCTGAGAGCCCTCAGTGTGTCTCAAGTATTTGAGACACAGCAACTGTGTAGGATAACTTGTGTTTAAGCTCTGGTACTGTTTTCCTTGAATTTAATAGAAGAATCTTGGTATTTGACACTCGGAGATCAATCATTAGGTCATTCACTCTGCAAACAAAACACATCCATTTTGTATCAATTTCTAGTCTTCAGTAGAACTGTAATAGTGCAGGTGGCTTAGCCTACAGCAAGAGCTTAGGGAAATAAGTTGATTCAAGTAAAAGGAGTTACGCATTTGAGAAGAGAATGTTCAACTCTAAATTATACTCTGAAAATCTGGTTTCTTATGGCCTCTTAGAAATTTCTGCTGGAAGGGGGCCTTATTTTCTACAGTCTGCCCTCTAAAAATAAATCAACAGTCACTGTGTTACTGGAAGTTAGGAAAAGGATCTCTTGATTTTAAAAAGAATGTGTGGGGATTTTGCATTTTTTCCACTTATTTTATCTAACATTCTTTCTGCATGATGTTTGGGAGCTGAAATACCACTTACACAATTCCAAGGAATAACTTCTGAAGAAAACTAATTATACTATTTCCCACAGCAATGCTTAATATGCAAAGATTGCTTCTAAATCTGCTTTTCAGGTCATCCCTCTTTTCTTCACACTTCACCATTTTGACTTTCAATGAGGTAATTTTACCCTTAAGCTCATTAGTTTCCATAGGAAATGAATTATAAAAAATGCTAAGTGTGCCATATGAGGTTTAACATCAAAGACATTTCTAGACAGACCATGAATATATGTTGAAGCTATATTTGGTCTCTGTTGGGTATTCTTCTCAGTGCTGCTGAGTTTCAGTTGCTTGCTTTCGTTAGGTAAGTGTTGGCTTAGGGCTTATCTTTTTTTCGTTGCAATCCAAATTAATCTTTAATTGTTTAGAATAAAATCTAGTAACTGACTGGACTATTTGAGTCAAATGTGTTTTGTTATGGTTCATGTGCCCTTCCTATGGGGGGGGGGGGAATACGGAAAAAAACAAACAGTTATGAGTAGGATGCTTTGTAACCAACTGCTCTTAAAGAAAAGTTAGATTTCTGAAAGGAAACCTCAGTTCATGTTTCTGCTAAGAATCTATAAATGGATTTTTTCTTGGTGAATGCTACTCTGAATCCTCAAAGTTAAGATGCATTAGCTGCCTGTTAAATCTTTTGGATTGTTTTCCCATTGGGCTTCCATTCTCAACCATTTTAACTACCTGACAGTAAGAAACCCACCACACAGGATTCCTGTCAGCTTGTACAGCTTCAAGCTTTTATTTTCAAGTTCTGTTTCAACAATGAAAAAATAGGGAAAGCCCACATATTTTTGTACTGTTCCAATCTACCTAACACATTGGCTAGAGGGATTGCCTAGTATATTCCAGAATAATTAATTTTTTAAAAAGTTAACATTATTCAAATCCAGCTTTACTGAAAAGAATACTCCTTCTGTTTGTTAGCTCCGTAACATTTTTGGACATTTTTTTCCCAAGCAATTGTGATTGAAATTATTTTCCTCCTCTTCAGCAAGTGTTTAGCATGCTTATCCCATTTGCTGCTTAGTTACAGTATGCAGAATAGCACAGTAAACCCACAAAGGTGAAACTGAATCCTGAGCACATGCATGAGTTGTTAAGGTTTCTGTCATTAAAAAGTGGCAGCATAGCTCTCAGAAGTAATATAGCTATTAGGAACAAAATAAATGCCATAAGTAATACTATTTAAAAACTAATCCTAGCCAATATTTACAGCTGAGAGTATTAGAGCACTTTATTCCACCCGGAGCTTTTAGAATTTCTTAAATTTGTGTTATGACTTTTTTGAAGAGTATGGGTGGAAGCTGTTTCTGTTCCTCGAGGGGGGGAAGAGGATAAGTTCAAAACAGTTCCTTTAGCTGTAAGAGGAAGAAAATATTTTATAAATTCTTTGAAGGCACAAAATAAAACACAAATACCTCTTTAGCAGTTAATTTTAGTGATCTGCCTGAAAAAAAAAATTAGGAACTTCAAAAGGCAAGTCGGGAACTTAAGGTAAGTCTCCCATATGTTGTAGTCCTGGCTCTTCGGGGCTGACCAAGAGCGAGGGGAAGGTCTTTGTGTACCTGCAGCATGCACCAGTTAGGCATTAGGCTTCAGTATCTTCTAGTGGCAGAAGACATCACCTTTGAATAGTTTGGTATGTCAGCTACGTCTGTTCTGAGAATAAGCAGCGTTGTTCAATATTGCATATTCTTCAAGAGGAGGGCCTCTCTCAAAATACCTATTTCTGTAGTCCATGATGAATATACGATAACCTGATTTAGTGCCTCGTGTCTAATTGGCTCTGTACTGCTACCGGAGGCAAGGGTGGAAGAGGTACACAGCACTAAGGTAAGCAGTATAGGAAAGGAAATCCGCACTCCCACAGAAACTAGCCTCTGGCAGCAGTCTTCACAGGTTTATAAAACCTGTTTTTTGGTTACACAGACAGGTAGTAGAGGAAGTCAGTGTAAACAACCACCTCATTATCTCACTAGGTTACTGAGGAGAAATCAAACAGGATCTAATCCTTGGGCGTTTGCTGACTGAATGATGCAGCAGCTTTTGTGCTCTTTCCATTACAGCAACTGCTAGGGAGGTTGCTGTACTGGTGCACGCCACGTGATGTACTGGTGCTCTAAGGCAATGCCCATGCAACTTAGTCTTTCAGCAAAATAAACAAAATAAGTGTCATTACATTGTAGAAATGAATAGTTAAACACGCTTTTATTGAAAAAGCCACTTTTTCCAGCCCTTCAAATGTAGCTATTGTCAATAACTGAACACAAATACTTTTCAAAAGTAGATTTTAGTACTTCAATCTTTAGAAATGTAATAAGTAACAGAACATTGACTCTGAATTACAATGTACATGAATTTAATGCAGTGGAAGTTATTATTAGAGTGCTGAAGACTTCTAAATATTTTCTTAAATATATTAACTCTTCCCTTTGAATCATGTAGCGTTAATTAAAAAAAAACCCACACAAGAAAAACCCCCAACAACAACAAAAAAACCCCAACTTGGAGCCAGACTTTTGTGCTTCAGAACTACTCAACACAGTCTGGTAATAACAATTGCGGAGACTTGTTTGCTGTTCATCTTTGAGTCAACTGCTAAAGGGCATATACGTTTTTGCTTCCACTGCTACCGGATGCAAGGCTTCTATGTCTACGTTGACACGTAAACACACACACACAAAATATACGGGAAAACCTACAATCTTGTGTTGCATATCTCAGACATTAATAGGTGGCAAATGGAAGCTGTAGTAGCAGGTGAAATCATAAATAATTCAGTTAAATATTTCAGGAATCAGACTTCAATGCCTTCACACAGAAGGATTAAGATAACTCGATGCACACTGTAGCTAATACAGGGGAAGACTTGTACAGAAGATTTCTTTCTGACACCTGTTTTATGACATACTATTGCTTTAAAACAATGTGCTGTGTCAGCTGCAAAATACAGCTTCATAGGCAATTTCTTTCACTTAAGAAAGCAAAATAATTCTAAGTTATGGGCTGAACATGCAGGAGTCTCTTGCAAAGATAGGAAAACATCACCAGGAGGCAATTAAAATACTGATGGGGTTATTAAAGGCAATAGGACTAGCAGGCTTCCCTTTGGTTCAGTGCTCCACTGAATGCCCTGGATTTGTAATCAGGGAGGCACAGCCACTTGGTAGTTCATTTCTAAAGAAAGTGAGCACTTGAAAGTTTGCCCCACTTAATTTTGTCTTTTAAGTCTTGCCTGCTAAAGGAAGGGAAATAGTTGTCTAGTCAATGTGCGTTACCAGCAATAAATAGCTGGTGGATATAGGATCAGAGCAGCTGCAAATATCCAAGTGTTGGATGCTGAAGACTATTCCTAGTATTTCAGTGTTTTTGTACACATGCTCCTGTTGCCATGAGGAGTCACTTAAAAATGTAGTGGACTGAGGTGGTTTAAGCCTATGTAGATCTAACAAAGATAAAGCCACATCAGACTTTTATAGAACTACCATCAAGTATCGGGTTGCTCAGCTTGTCTGTACACTTCTCTAGAGTTAGGATACGAGATAATCGTGGTCTTTAATATTAGAGATGCTAATGCTTGGTAAACTTTGTGCTAGAGTGCAGAAGTTATGAAATGCTTACAATTAAGTTTACAAAACTGTACGCAAACATGCATGATTGAATTCTTACCCCTGGCTTGGCAAGGCTTGGATTGCACAGGCATAGCTATAAACAGAATATAACTCATAGCTCCCAACAGAAAGACTCAAGTGATACCACAGTGACAGAGGACTGATTTACATTTCAGATATAAACCACGATGTAACCGTCTCAGATGACTTCCATTTCTCATTCCAGAAAAAGTTTTCTGCAGTCTGAAGTACCTTCTCAGAGGATGCTTTCTTGTATAAACCACATCAAACTCTCACACAGCAGAACAGAGATGAGGTTAGCGAGCATAAGGGAAGATGGCATTTATGCTGTGCTATGGTTGGTATCCTCGTAATCTCAATCCCAATGGGTGCGAAGCAAAGACCGCTCTTAACAAAGCTGCATCCATCTGTGACTGCCACGCTCAACTGCTTGGCACAGCTTCCACTCTGATCACGCCCCTGTCGTCTCTGTTTTTTGAGAACTGATGTTTCAGTCTTTCTGAGGGCATCACTGGACTGAAGCTTGGCATAGCGTAGGAGCAGCTAGGGTATCACAGTTCTGTGAGATCTCAGTAGCATTAGCATCTCCAACTGACAAGCTCTGCTGGTCCCTGGAAGGGCCAGGGGCCTTCACGTGACCTTTGTATAAACTAGGGGATTTTGCCCAAAGGGGAAGATTTGACGTGAAGCTGGCAGAACTGTTCCCCTCAACAGTCAGAACCACCGGCTGTTTATCTGGCACAGCTGGAGCATACACAGCATTTTGCTCTGACAGATGATCTCCACATTGACTAAGATGTTCTGCTAGGACCAGAGGCTGCTGATCATCCCCTTCTTCGGAAATAACAAAAACGGGTTTGTTTTTATCTGTTTCTACCATAAGCTCCTTTGTTTTCGAGCCATTGACCAAGTTGATTTTCAGTGGGTTGGAGCTCTCCAGAAGATTTTTGGGGCTTTGGCTGTTAACTGGAGATGCTGCCCCTAGGTGTCTTGAGGGATCTAAGGACCTCACCTGTTTGCTGTCAGGGGAACTGGCTAAAAATCCAAAATAAGGGTTACCGAACCTGGATTTCTTCAAATTGCAGGAGCTTAGCTTCCGCTGCCTTTGTGCAGACAGAGTGAGGGGGTACGAGGCATTACTGGCAGATGAATCAGAGTAAACAGTCCCTGATGCTCCCTCTATCTCAGTGGCTGAGATTACCTTTCTGGTTGGCACACCTTGGGATCTTGCAGCTGTTGGAAAACTCTGCACAAAATAATAATAAATTAGTAGACATGCCATGAAAAGCAGAAACTTTGATCCCAAGGGAACTAAAAGTTAAAATTCCTTGTTATGTTAGAGGTGAGATGCATTCTTTAGCAAAAACCTAGGTTATTACCTTAAAAAAGGAGAAACATCCTCTATTAGCTTTGTAACAAGCTGTTGGTTTGACGATTACAGTCAGTGAGACCTAGATATCCCTCCCACACTTACGGATTCCTCGCAATGCAACAGTAATATGTCAATTAAAATAAATTTAAGGCATAACCAGGGGAAAAAAAGGTACATGTCAGAACATTCAATGAGATAATCTAGTCTGAAGGCACCTTTTAATGTTTTTCTGGACTGGGGATCATTTCTTAACCAGGTGCTAAGTGCTGGGCTTCTCAGCACTTCAGGAAAGCCTGAATATATTACAATATAATTTGGCAAAAGAGCTTCCCATACACCAAGCAAGAGGGACTGAAATGTGTAATACATTGCAGGTTGGAGAGGCAAAGCAGTAGGCCAAGGGAAAACGTGTCCCATCAGCGAGCAGCTGGGGGTACTGGGGCACAAACCACCACATCCCCCCCTCCTTGCAAGACTTACACTGTTGTCAACCAGCTTTGTGAAGGGACTGTTGGTGGTCCAGCTACACCATTTTTTCTGTAGCTGTGGTATTGGAGCTAGGAAGTCGTGGAAAGTGCGGGCACTCCACGTGCGTTGTCTGGGACAGTGATTTTCCAGCTGGACGTCCCCCTTCTCAACAGCGTCTGCTCCTGCGGCTGTGTGATTAGAAGTCAGCCAGTCAGACACAGAGGCTGGGCTCGTGACACTTCTTTTTAGGTTTTTGTCCTGAAAAGAATAAATAAAGATCATTTACAACATCTTTCAACAAAAGGTTTCAAAAACACTTCAAAAATATGCAGTTAGTGCAAGAGACTGATTTCTTCAGTGGTTCTCTTCACACGACAAGACACAGGAATGCAACTTCTCCTCATTGCTCTTCCAGCGTGCTGCCTGAAGTTCACTGGCTTCCCTGGATGAAAGTTTTACCTTGTTTCCCCAGTTTCAGGTTTAACACTGAAATGGGAAATCTCAGTTACGTAAGAAATAAAGTCCTACCACTCCCACTAGCCAAATACATCAAATATCTACAGCTTTATTTTACTGAAGATCTCTGACAGATCAGAGTACTAAACTTCATTGTGTAAAACATAATTCTTCCACTCTGCTTGGCTCTTGGAAGGCTCCAGATGTGCCTGTCTGGGGAAACAAAACTTCAAGGGGGTTGGAGGGGGCTGAAAGAAATCCAGAAGCAAGCAACGAGAGAATCAGAAGTCTCAAAAATGCATGATTCAGGAGGGAAGACTGAAGTAAGTGGTGCTCTTTATCCTATATTAGGGAAGAATTAAGAAAATAAAAAGAACTGAAAACAAAGAGAAAGGGAATAATCTGTTCTTGCTGTCTATGGTGAACAGAACAAGAAGCACAAGACCCAGATTGGAGCCAAGGAGATTTTCATTTCACATAAGAAATTCTTTTCAGGTGGAAAATGTGCTTTAGCAGTAGAACAAGACATCCGGACAGGTGTAAAATTGGCATCATTGGAAGATGAGACCACATTAAACCATTGTCACCAGTTCTGCGTATAAGCAGAGTTGATCTGACATGGGAATGAACTAGACAACTTCTAAAGATCTCTTCCATACTTACTTAATATGTTCTGATGTTGCATTTAAAATCACAATTTTTGTCCTTAATGTCGATGTGCATTTAGAGCCAGAAAAGTTAAAGAATCCCTGACTGTCCTATGAATCTCCTTTCATTCTTACTAATACTTCACCTGTTACTTATATAAGCCTCCTGTTCCACAACTCTATATGTATTTTTAATTTTCAGCTGTGCGAATATGGTTGTCACGAGAAGAATGCAAAATCCACATTCCCAAAGTTTACATAGTCCTTAAAGAGGGTCTGAAATAAATCCCACACTGTCCTGGATTTAAAAGTCCTGAGAAACCAGAAATTTGTCATTTGTTATTTCTGAGAAACCGAATCTCCCAAGTTTCTGCAAATCAAAGAAACTATTTAGTTAAAATGTCATATTGGAAATAGATGGCCAGAGAGGCAAGAAATTAGCTACTAGAGCAGAACAAAAATCTCAGCAGGAAGCTGGGAGAGGCTTCAGGCTCTGGATAAGTTTGTTTCAATATTAAGCTCTTAGTCTCAGATTTGATTAAAGTAACAATCTTTATTTACAAATTTATAAGCCAGCTGTCTTCCCCTCAGAAGCCTCTTCAGGATTTATTATTCAAGTCTTAGGATTTATTATTCAAGTAGTATTATAAGTACCTCCAAACTGGTGTAAAAGCTAACCATGGGCTTTGAGATATACTGGAAGTAACTACAAAGATGAATAATGTATTTTCTAGATTTTTGAAAATGTTCTAGCAAAAAATGTTTCTTAAACATCCATGATAATACTGTTTACTCAAACCTTTGCATCTGAAACCTGTAATATCTGAATAGAAGTCAGAGGTCATAGTTATAAGTTAGCCAAAGGCCGAACGATGACTTAAACCAAACGGGACTTAGAAAGCCATGACCCTCCTGGAGGACACCTCAGAAGCCATCTGAAAGCCATCCGAAAGCCATCCTGCCCTCCATTTCCTCTCACTAGCCCACGTACAGAGACGTGAGTTTGCTCTCCCAGCTCTTGCCTTCTGACAGGGGATTGATTGCTTCAAATGGGTTTTAAAAGCTAAAAAGCAAAAGCCAGTTTATCACTGGCTCCCGCCCAGCAGAGCTGAGGCTCACACTTACTGGGGGGCACAAGACCAAGTGGCCAGCCACCATTTCTCAGTGAAAAGATCTGGATTTTTTTTTTAATGAAAGCTCCTTATAGCTTGCTTTGTCTAGTCGAGCATTTGGGGCGAGGTGAGTCTGATGGCATTATTCACTGTACCGTAAAGGCTCAGGATTTCACACGTCTTTTCACATGAGGATAACTTCTTAGCTCCTGCCAAGAAAGTGGCTACGCTCCAGTGGATAACTCATCCCACTTGCCTAGTGCTGGTCCACAAAAGCTACGCACCATACCCTCTGTGGGGCTCAGAGGCTAAAGTCAGAAGCTGGCTGACCAGCTGCATTTTACACCCTAAAAATACACATTTAGAAATTAAACTGTAAACATGTTTATGTTTAACATCCAGTGACCCTGAGTAACGCAAGTGGCCTGAAGAGATCCCGTTTGAGTGCAGGTTTGTAATTAGCCTGCTGTGCTCAATTTCCACCCTCCTTGGAGAGGATAGTCTTCAGCTGTGGGGGAAGACCCAGTGCTTTTAAAAAGGCCCTTCCACCCTTCCCGGGTAGGTTTTCTGCTCCTTAAGGGATGTGGTTGAGAGCATTGACTCACTTGTGTGCAGTATGGACATCACTGGGAAGGAGATGCCTCCTGAGTTAATAATGTGGTAAATCACTTTAATTCTTTGGGTTACTGTCACTTAGAACTGTTTCAACACTCAATATTTTATTTTTATATATAGATAGATAGATTTTCTCTACTAGATAGCTTGTGGAAAGGATGGCAGAATAGAAATGTTTTTCTTTAAGTGTATTTGTCCATTCTGACTAGAGTGGGGGAAAAGAGGAAAGAAAATGGGTTTCCCTCCTGCCTAGAAGCTGTATTTGTATGTGACTGCCACCAGGTGAAGCTCTCTCCACTGGAAAGAAGGACCAAGGAGTGCAGGTGTTCAAGGGTGCCCAGTTTGGGCACCAAAACAGCTCACAGTGCCCTGCTCTGCAGAAGGTAACGTGTTTGGGCAAGGGAAGGCGCCAGAGCTGTTTTCCCTTCCTTCTGTTAATCAGTGTGGCCGACTGAAGGAAAAGCTTAGCGTGTGTCTTACACCAGTGTAGGAAAATCCTGACCAGCCTGGCCTCCTGGCTAATTTCCTAATCAAGTCCAGGGATACAGAATGCTTTTGTTTTGTAAATTGTGACAGAAGTATTACACAGACTGTCCTGGGGCATGTGAGCTCCTTGTGCTGGTTTTTTTCCTCCTCTTGTGGGGAAAAAGAGAGAGGGCACTGCGAGAGGAGAGTATTGACCTGGGAAAGGCTTTAACACAGACTTGTAATGGATGTGCTCTGTCAGGGACTATGCTCAACGTTGAAGAGGTGGCAGCCAGGCCTGACACTTCTGAGCTATCATCTGTTTCTGAACAGTCAATTGACCAGGAGTGTAGGGGAAAGAGCTAAAACAGGAGAGAACTTTACTGAACTGATTCAGGTTTCTGTGTGTGTATTTGAAAGGACCCCAGTGCTTTCACCTAAAGTACTTGATTTATTTTTTTTTTGAGCATACACTGTAAATTTTCACATCAGCCTGGTGAGATAGTTAAATAGCTTTCTGACAAGCTGAGGAGCTGAGTAACTTCCCTGACCACTTGGTAGTGGTGGGTAGGAGCAGGTCTGATTCCCAGGTCCTTCGGTTGCTACAAGTGATGTCTTTAATGGAACATCATCATTGCCAATTAACGTATTTCTGAGAGCTGGTCCTACCGCCCGCTGGCAGACCTCTGCATTATCGCCTATCAGATCCAAGGTAGACTTCTGCACTTGCTCTTCTCAAAGCTGGCAAGATACTGGCTCGGGGGATCACAGCCCACGGCATTTGATGGCAGCTCAGCTTGAGGGTTAGAACCGCCTGGCTTAGTCACTAACTTTCTTGCAAAGTGGGCAGTAAGCAGAAATGGACAGATATGACAAGTGCTGCCCAGAAGGGACATCCCGTGGCTTCCTAGAGATGCCAAAGAGCATTCCTACCTGTATTCTGTAGGTGGTAAAGCTCAGCCCACTGGCCCCGGGTCCAGCAGAAATGATAAACACTTCATCGCTCCCAGTCTCAGTGGTCACTGCGGATATGGAGGAGGGCACATCTGGGTCAGTGTCCTGAGGAGACCGTTCTGTGCTGCCTCTGCAGGAAGTGACTGAGAAAAGAAGAAAATCGGTAAAGACTGCTTGCCAGAGTGCAAAACAGCTGTTCCCAACTCCTCCATAACAAACCCTCCTCCCTCTCTCCCCAGATGATCTAGAGCAGGCTTTGGCTGTCTGTCGCACCAGCCAGAACAAAATTCAAGCCAACAGTTTGGTCTCCTGAAACTGCGAGCTTTTAAAAACAAAACAAAAGGGGAGGGGAGGAGCACCCTTGGGTCTGCTTTCTAATAAAGACAGACCCAAACTGAAATCCCTCATACTAAACGCACAAGGCTGTGCAGCAGATCAGAAATTGTCATGGCTGGGAGCACAGAATTAGTTTTTTAGGAAGATATCCTTGTGAGAGCTGTGTGTAATGGCTGGTGGTTTAGTGGGAAACTAATGGTGTGTAGCAACACAACATGAAGTAGCTCCCTGTTGGCCTTCACCAACCAAAAGGGGCACCGATACAATTCATGTGTTGTGACTTAAAATTGCAGCAAGTGACATTATGTGCAGCTCGGCTGGGGGTCTCTTGTTCTCGAAACACGCTGTGAAGTAAATGTCATCTAAAGCAGTCCCGTTCCATAAAGCTTTTCAGAAAAAGTCAGCTCCAGGAGTCTCAGGTGTCCAAAGCCACCGTAAGCATCGTAAAACCCCATCCTTTCTGGACAAGGTCAGGCGCAGGGCAGGTGACACTCCTCCGCAATTTATGGATCTTTGTAAGTTGTTTGTAGCAGCCTGAACCTGACACGTTTGCTCTGCTAACCCAGTGTCTCTGCAATGCCATGTGCTATGACAGCTTTTGTTGGCAGCGTCCTGGAACTGTGCTTGCGCATGGTCCTTGCCAGGGGAATTACCCTACCGGCGAGGGGGGAGAGCAGCAAGGAGTAGTTCCCACAACAAAGGCTTTCTGCTGTGAAGTGGCTCTCCAGCTGTGCATGGGCGAGACAGTGAGGAGGACTGCAAGGAAGAAATGATCTGATTAACTGGCCCAGGGCTACAGGGTGCCCTGACCTGCTCCCGCTGCTGCCCCGTGCTTACCCGCCTGCTCCCGGCTGACAGAGTGGTTGTTGTTTTCATTCTGCCGACTTGGCACCACCAGCTGGAGCTCATTGATATCGACGGCGGAGTTCTGGATCCCGTTCTACAACTCAGAATATGCCCCAGTAAACATCGTCAGATAAACAGTGCAACAGCCAATATGAAAGAGAGAAACAGAAATTGCTGAAGCCATTAGCACTAACCTCCTGGTCACTGCATGCGTTGGATGAGCTCCTTTTGGGGCACGTTCTCTGCCTGAAAAGGAGAGACAGCAACAACAACAAGCCCACGAGTGAGTTAAAGATCCACAGAAGGGAAGGTCTCAGCTGTGCTCATCCTGCGAGGGGGACCCAGCAGGTTATGAGCTCTCCTGCCTACAGGAGCATCCAAAATACCTGCCAAGACTCAGGGCAACAAGGCCTGTAGGCCAGGGCAGAAAACAATATGCTCATGTAGTGGAAAGTCAGCTGAAGAAGAGAAGGACCTGTCATCTTCTTGCCATGATCACTGCAAAAGCAGGAAGAGAGTTCAGACCTCTGCCAAGTCCCACCAGGCTCCCCTCCGCCGGCCGCGCTCTCACGTCAGTAACTACATAGCAGGACTGAAACCCTGCCTTTGGTCTGGGCAGTCACATCCTTCTTATCCCATTAGAACAGAATATTTCATCTGCGTAGCCAATATTGCATGCTGGATTATATTTAGCAAGCAGAGAGCATCAGATGTTGTTCATTTGTATGAACATTTTATTGAAAGACAGCGCTATGGCAGATGATTACTGGGTAAACATGCCTCTTGGCTGAAGGGAGACAAAAGCAGGTTCTTAACCGTTTTTTTCACATTTTTACTAAAACTGAGGTTATGAAACAACTAGTCTTACTTACTTTGGGGTGAATAAGACTTAAATATGTCACAAAGAAAGGCTGGCAGTAATGAACGTGCTGATGACCGAAGCAAGTGTATTTTGTCTTTGTGTACAGCAGTTCTCCATGGGACACTGCAGAGACACATGGGAGCATCAAGGTACTGACCAGATAGGATGTGACCCATGTTAACTGTTTTCCCTACTATCTGTGCTGTTGGCTGGCATTTTTCCTCTTCTTGTTGGGGGGGGTGGTTTGTTTTAAGGCATTTAATCTCCTCCATGCAAGTGTTTTTTGGTAGTGATGGGCTGAAGCCAAGATTTCAAGTTTCCAGTCACCATTTTGTTCCTGTTTGTTTTTAAGAATGGGGGCTCAGAGGCCACCTGATGAGGCTGGCTGGGAGCCAGTGTCTGCTCCATCTCGGGCATGGTGGGTTTCATTCCTTCACCGTATCATTGGATCTCTTAAAAAATGCTTATTGACTGACAAGTGAATTGAGGGAGGAAAAAAACCCCCATGACGTGCCCCCAGCGCTATTCCTAGTGAATACAGAGAAGACTACAGAAAAAGAGGAGAGCGAGTTGGCACTTGAGAATGTAATCCAGAAGACATCCAGACGGATAGCTGTTACTCCAGGAGGCACAATGGCATCGGCCACCGCTTGGGCTTCTCGGGGGAACTCGGGGCTAAAGCAGGGAAGGCTCTTCCTTAATGCACTGATTCCGGGAGGGGGAGCAGGGAAAGGCTTCCAAGCAGGAGTCATGTTGCTTTATCAAGCAAGATCAAACCAAATAAGAAACACTTCCGAGTGGAAAATGTGTATGTAAATATTCCCCTCACACACACCAGAAGCTCTTATTGGGCATGAGAACCATTTCAGCAGGAGTGACCTGGCAAAACATGCCCCAAAATAGTGAATTAGCGTGGCGGTCAAGACATTCAGGTAGATGGTGGGAGAACTGTCTGTAATACCCTGCATTCTCCACATTGCATTCATTTTTCTAATCTCTTCCCCTCTTCCCGGCTCTTTCCTGCCAAAACCCATGACAAAAATTTAATCAAATCTGATATACTCCTATGAAATATTCTTGTTTCAAATAACTGGCAAGTTACAAGCAAGTTTGTTAAAATATTCCCACCCAGGGATTAAAGAGCACAAATGAAATGTTCTTGTCTAAGAAAATACAACTTAGCACATATTTCTTCCACACTGAACATCAAGCATTGGCAACTTTTGGCATTGGCACAGACTTTTTAGTTATCTGGATGGTCTCGCTTTTGGGTTTGTTATTTGAACTTTTAGCATGACTTAACAAACAAAATGTTCAAGTTCTCAGAAACACAAAAATTTGTTCCTCGGATTCTTGTATACAGCTGTCCCGCTTATAAGATACTCATATTCTCTGGGACAAAGCTGAAAAGATGAAATAACAATTTTAAAAGTCTCAGCAACTGACAGCTATGATAAACTATGGATAGTCAGGGCAAGTTCTGCATTAAGAAACTGAAATACCTTACACCCATTTGGCTCCTTTCCTTGCCTTTCTTTATAAATGTTGTGCTCTATGATATTTAGCAGGCACTGTAACTACCTTGAAATCCACACTGCAGTTTGGCAGCATGAACCAAAGAGAGAGTAAGGTGCCCCGGCAAAGATGTTTTCCGTTCAAGTACGGTAGAATAAGGGGGAATAAGAGAAGGAAGAGTCCTGTTCTTCCAAAGTTTAACTTAGGTTTAAAAAATGGTAACTAGCTGAAATGTCCCCATTTTAACTTTTTCTTCCCTCACCACACTTGGGTATTGAATGTCTGATTTCCACTGAACAATTTGATTTACTGTTAAAAACCAACACACACAAAGTGTAAGAGTTTCTAGATTCGGCCAACAATTTTGGTGGAAACTTGAGATTTTTTTTTTTCTTCTTCTATTCAGAGCTGCTGCCGTAGTGCCTGGAGAGATGCGCTAGTTTGCAGGACTGGGGATCTTTCTTAGTCTTTCTTTAGCGCATTCTTCAATTGGGCTATATCTCCCGTGGCATGCTGCAGTATCTTGCCACCAAGGAGACCAGCGATTTACATCAGCACGCAGCTCATGGATATAAAACAACCAATGTCCAAATACACCAGTTTCCATCATTTAAAAGAAGTCTTTTTTTTTTTTTAAAGTTGCTTCAAACTTCTCAAGTAAACCAAAAAATTCAAGTCTGTTGGAAGCTTTATGAAAATTGACCCCAGCAGGCAGGTCTAGCTGGCTTAGGTCTCTAACTAAACCAGACTGATGTGTGGAGGGACAGAAATGGAGGACACGGCTCCAACAGACAGGGATGGGTTTCTGGGTTGTGCCTAACATGCGGATGGCAGAGGAAAGATCTGGTTTAGAAGTGACAAGGATTCTCTAGGAGGGCATTATATGACCAAGGAAAAGTTTCGCCCCCAGGTGATGGTCAGGCTGCAGGCAGTGACTGGCAGGGCAGCTTGCATGGAGAGAGATGGCAGCGCATGATGACTTCATGAAATAGCTGTACACGGAGGGGGTTGTAATTGGAAACAGGTCATTGGCAGGCTATGCAGGTGTAAAATGCAGTTGCAATCCATGGGTTGCAACCATCGAGCAAAAGTCTGACTGCATTGGACAGGATTAAAATTAAATAAGGTGGACAAGTCTGTTGTTCTTGGGGCTTGGGAAAGAAAATAAAAAATACCCCATTACTCGAGCCAGGCCTCATGGCCAAAAGTAATTAGAATTATTGGCCAACTAACAACTGAAGCTTTCATTCCCTCCCCAAACAGCAAACAAAAGCTGCAGTGTGGCAGAGACTTGGAGTTTCCCCAGAGAGCTTTGCCCTGGCTGAATGCAATGAGCCCGAGCAGACACTGCTGACGACTTGGTGCATTGGAGTGGCAGTAGGTGCCAAGCCCATCCTCGGCCATTTCTACCCCTGGCGAGGCAAAGCCTGCTACTTTTAGCTGAGCAAGAGCAGCAGATAGAAACGGGAAAAAAATACGGCTAAACCTGGTACCGGAGGAATGAGTAAAGTACGAAGAGAAAAGTAGAAGGCAAGTTTACGAGGCCAAGAGCTTGAAGGTTACTATTAGCATCCTTTGCAATGGCACGCTCCAGCCAGAACAAGTATTACCATGCCTCAGAAAGCTGGTCGCGTTTCTGAGCGTGCTGCATTGTAAAGCGTCTTCATTTCTCCCCTCCTCAGCCCACCCCTTGCCATCCTGACACTTTCTGCAAGGAGAATGGGCTGTGGCTAATACACGTGATTTCAAGCCCCTATTTAGGGCAAGAAACATAAAATAGAGCTTGGTGGGTGAAACTGAAAGAAGTTTAGATGTGCTTAATGGCCTCCACAGTCTTATTCTGAGCTGCATTAAAAACCCACAGCTGGGAAGTATAGGCAAGCTCCAACCAGCGCCAGTGGCTCTGAGGCCAGAGACCAATATCATCAAAGCAGTTAGCCCCGTAAAGAGGAAAAAAAAAAAAAAGAAAAAAAGACTCTTCCAGTGCAATAGAAGCGAGGTTACTCAGCACAGGTCGTGGCATCACTTCCACATGTGTCAGATCTCACTTAAATACTTTAAGTCTGACAAGAAATAAAGTATTGTGACCAAGGCCTCACTGGAATAGCATGCAGGGAATATAGGCAGCTGGGATAGTAAATGGCCTTTCAAGAGGCTAAAGGACTAGGGATAGTTTCTATTTATATACAGTCAGTAGCTGACTGAGGTATATCTTCCTTTAAAAAAAGAGTCATAAAGCAATGAAAAGGCGTAAATGCCAGTGTTAAAAGAAGTGAGTCTAACCCTGGTCCTGCACTATAGGACCCCTGGTAGGATGTATTCACGGTGACCAGAACATACAAACATTTGTGTGAGGGGAAAAAAATGCCTTCAGTTTTTTCTCTGTTGGTCACCAAGAGCAGAATATTACTTTATTTTGTAAACATCTAACAAGCAAAAAGCCAAACTGAGCATCTGAGCAGCATGGCCTGACTTTCTAAACAGGCTACACAGACTAAACTTCAGCCAGTAAAATCTCAGATTGCCAGTGTACTTTTTGGGTTGAATAATACTCTGCTTCACGGATAGTTACAGTGAAATTAAAGAGGGGTAATGGAGCAAGAGCAGCCTACTCAACATGTGTATCAGCCCAGACTGCTGCCATAGTGAAGGGAGCATGCTTCTGTCTCTTTTGAAGATTGGCAAGGGTATAAAAATAAAGTATTTGGTATCTGGAAGACATTTTCCGCCAGCCGTTTTCCTTTAGAGCTAGCAAAAAATTGTGGTCTAAATTAGTGTTCTGCAAGCTCTTTAAAAAGGAAAAAGGTTAGTTAGATGTAACATATGCAAGTTTAACTCTTACAACTACGAAAAGCTCAGACCCTGAAAGCAGAAATTTCTACATACAGCAAGAGAGATTATATTTAAGCTTCACCACCTTGCCCACGTTCTCATATACCCAGTATGATGGCCTATATTTTGTATTTATTCAGCAAGAGCTAGAAACGCAGCCTCCAAAAGGACGAGGAAAACAGAGTCCCTCCATCAAATTAACCTCAGTGACTAGGAGTGGCTGGGCAATCCTGAGACCTTTTGGGTTGGAGGATGCACAAGGGATGAGGCAGGGCATGCAGCAAGAGAGAAGACAGACCAGTTGCACGCTGCCATGGGAAATGAATGCTGTTACTAATATCCAGTCACCACAGCGGAGCCCTGCAAGGGACAGTGTTTGTTTCAGTTTACCTGATGTTTTCATTGAAGTCAAAATGTTTGAAAAATACTGTTTGTTTTGACAAAAACCTGGGGAGCTTGGGCTCTGTTTTGAATTTGTTGGAAGGAAAAAAAATAAATCACTGTTTCTACAAAAATTCACTAGGGACTTAGTAAGAAAAATGCAAACATATGCTGGGGGGGGGAGAAGCTTCCTCCTGATGGATATAGAGAAAAGAAATATATAAAATAAAAGCAATTGCCTGGAGAGGTATGCTTTTGTCACTGGCTGGTTTTAGCCATTGAACTAGTTGGCATCAGGACCTGGAAATCAGCAACGCAGCCTGACCATCAGCTCACTTGATCCGTGTCATTCCAGATGACGTTTGGGGACAATCGCAGGTACTGCAGCAAGGCTCTCAGCTCTTCCCTAGCAGTCAAAGGGACGTGCAGATGACTGCTTAATGCATGAAGTGCAATGGCATTAAAATGTCTGCACAGTCCCTTGGATAAAACATGCTACAGACTGGAAAATATTACTTAACCTTAATTCAAAGTGGTAATACTTTTGTTACTATTTACTTTTCTGCAGAGCGTTAGTGATGGTTAGTCAAACTGTGGAATTGCTGTGAAAAGACGCAGTAGCTGTCAGCTCAGCCTGCTCAGGAGAGTCGGGGAAGGATGATCTTTCTGTTCTGTATACCCTTCAGGTATTTCTGCAGGAAAAAGAAAATCAATTGGAGGCACAGGAGCTGTAGAACTAGGAAAGAAAACCGAGGAGCCTAAGGCAGGAGCAGTGACTGGCATTGATCTCCTCTGTATCCACACACTTTACTACATTTAAGGGACAGCAAGCATGAGCAGAGCAAAGGAAACGCAATTTTGTTTTCTGGTCTTTTTCCTGTATGGATAATATCACATGCTTCAAAGGCTCAGATATGCATCATCTTACCTGCAAGCTACACAGAGGGCAGAGAGCAAAGCAAGCGCAAAGAAGACAATCCCTGTTATAATTGCCAGCATCATCATGTTTTCCTTTCTCTCCTGCCTCACAGCATCTACAGTGGTAGGTTCGGTGATGTTCTTGTATTCAAAGAGCATTGCAAAGCCTCGGCCCCGGTCTGTGGTGGTGATCAGTTCCATGATAACCTCAACCATTTCCAGAGATGAACCAAAGACCAAGGTCTTGTTTAAAGGTGAATTTGGTCCACAGAAGCGAGAGGAAAATGTGATGAGATCAGAAACATAAAGTACATCATGGGGACAGACATCCACTGCTGGCTGTGGGCTAGAGGAGATTTCCACGGGCAATACTGTTGTGGGAAGAGTCCAGCTCTCTACTGTAACTTCATCTCTCTCACTAGCAGCTAGGTGGGCAAGCAAGATTTTTTCTTTCAAATCTTCTTCTGTTTCCAGGCCACTGGTATTTTGCCTCTCCGTTGTGGCACTACCAGCCACAGGGAATGGCAGCTCTTCTGTTTGAGCCTTGGTAATCACTTTGGGTTCCTTCATCTGCTTCGACTGGTTTTCTTCAGATGCTTGTTTGGCTTCCTCTTTTTTTGAGGCGGTTCCTGGAAGTTCATCCAGGTGACTAGCAAGGTCCTTTGACTGATCTCTTGTGCTGCTCAGATTCTGAGCCACCTTTGACATCCAGGTCTGGAGAGGGGGGTTTGTAGTACGGAGAGCCAAGTCAAGGTTTTGCTCAAGAGAAGGCATGTCCTTATTTCCTGTTTTAGTAGGGGCTGAAAAGCCATCCCAGGGGGCTGGAGTTTCACTAGAGCTCTCAAAAATGTCAAAGTCAAAAATTTCCAAGATAAGATGGGTTCTCATGGGGATGAAAAATTGCCAAACGCAGTGTGTCCCTGCGTAGTAGTTGTTTGGAAAACCTGGTGATAAAATCAGGCCTCTTTCCATCGATTCCACCACTGCACCACAGGAGTAATACACCTGGGAAATAAAACAAATACGCTTACATCTTGCTAGAGATTGTATTCAGGATGCAGTCTGCTAGACCTACTGAAGGTCCACCTATTTTCTTTCCCTTCAGGGACTGGTATAAGATCGCCTCAAGAAAGGGGAATTTGTTAAGCTTGTACAAGTCTATCTTCTACTTTCCCATTCGGAGCATTAATCTAATATGCCTAACACAGAAAGCTACTCCTGGGGACTATGGAAGTGTATACTGACCAACCAGCCTCCACAGAAATATAACTCAGATGAGTAATTCACATAATTCTCACTTTCTACTACTGATCACAGTAGCATCCATTTCAGCTGTTGGCTAACATACAACTTGTTGACCACACAAATGCATTGTCCTAAACAGCTGGTTGTGTGATAAAAATCTCAGGAAGCTAAAGAAAACTGTCACCACAGCATCTTGAACTCTGTGTTATTTTCATTACAAAAACATTTTTTTAATGTAAAAAAAAAACCAACCAACTTGCATTGATGATTACCCGTGATTCATCCATCCAACTCATCTTCTGTTTCAAAGACATTCAGCCTTATCTACTTTAATAAGCAGTAAAATCTAGGTGGTTTTGATTGGGTAAATTGTCTCTGCTTCAAATGCAAAGCCTCTCAAAATAGTGATAGCAGATACCAGCTCTCACTAGTAAACTAGCAATCAACATGCAATTTACATAACACAGCGGCAGTCCCATGTGAAATTTGCTATTTCTTCTTTCTCCATAAATAGCCTTCAGTCTCCAAAGAGGAAGGAAGTCCATAAATGGTGGCACTAACTACCGTGCTGCAGCTTCTCTAAAGGTACATGAGGCTGCTTTCATGCATCATATTTACAACTAACTTCTCCCAAAGACACTCTCAGAGCCTTTTTTTCAAGATTCTTTCATAAATTTGTAGAGCACACAGCCCTGTCTGCACCTTGGGCAATTGTTTTTGAAAAGGGGAAAAAATAAGTCAGAAGTACTTAGGTCACAAGCCCTGTCTAGAAGCATGGGTTTACAAGCAATAATTGGAAAAGAAAGGGAATGCTTTGGGTTTGGTGGGGTTTTTTTATTGGAAATGATTTGTCGTCTTGGTCTGTTATCTATTTAAACACAAAGGAAGCTTGGCAGTAGAACAAACAAATCTTATGAAGTCCATATAAAGCCACAAAGATCAAAATACTCCAGATTTTTTTTTTCCTCTTAGTCCCTCCCCTTGGCTTATATTGAAATGGAAAGAAAAAAAAAATGCAATGCCAAACATTGAAAGCCCGTAAATAACAAAAAGCCAGACCTGTTCTGCAAGCCATGACCTTTGCTTTCCAGCAGGTGCTGTTCATATTCTGAGTGATTTCAGGGTGGATGGCAGGATGGCAATAGAAAAGGACCAAAACAGCAACGTGGGTAGAAATTGTATTCTGTATTCAACTTGAAACCCAATCTTTGATTTTCAAAAGTGTCATTTAAATCAAAGCTTATGTTAATTATAGTGGAATAAACTACAGGCTTCTCATTTAAGGCACCTGGGCTGGACTATGGCTTGAAGTCTCAAGTGGAAAAGAAACCTCATTCATGTGCCAAATACATATTATCCTCTGTCTAATGCCTTAGGAGTCCCACAGCATGTAATACCAAAATAAATTAATAGAAATTTACTGATCTTTTCTCTAGGAGGTAAAATTTGGGGGTTTAGTCTGAATTAGCTAATTCATGGTAAAAATGCAGGTGAAAATAGCAAAACTTTTATGGCAATTTAAGAGGCTACAGATCCTAACATTTAGATCCATTTGCTAATTCACATCAGAACTACAGATACATTTGTTGTCACCTGGAATTTACTGAAAGCCAGCTGGTTTCCAGTGAATATGCTCCCCTCTCCTCAGGGAGAGGATTGCTCCTACACTTGGAAGAAGGAAAGAGGGATTTTCTGTGACTTCTCTCATATTCCTTCCCTCCATCATGGAATATCAGTGCAGACTTGCCTTTGTCCCATGCTAGTCTTTTGAGCTCACTTTTAAGGAAGATATTTGCATAGCAAGAAACAGTAAATAATGCCTAACTTTTCAACTAAAATATGTACTCAGTTTTGGAGCCAGAATGTGCACCAGAACTGCTGCTATTGCAGGGTGGTACTCCTGGATGTGGGAGGATTACAGATTGGCCCGAACCTCCTTAAATTAGCAATGATTGAGGGTTGAGATTTTATTTTGAGGAATATGTGAACTGATCTAGTTGCCTTTTTTCAGACACTGAGAAGGCGCTTGGAGGCGTTCACAGCCCCACCTCTACTACCAGAAGACTTTGTTAACACCCAAAAGCAGCAGCCATCAGTTCGGTGGATTTTGTGGGATTAATCACCAAAGTGCTGAATGGGTAAGTGCACCCCCCCATAAATCCCTCGCCCCCGCTCTCAGGATAGGCTCCCTTTCCTGCCTTCATTTTCACTTGAATCTGTCATCATTTGGAAAGAAATACCTTGCAGACTGCATACATCCAAGGAGTCTCAGATTCAAATGCCTCTTGTTCCCCTACAAGCCATGTAGCCGCCAGTTGGCTGCAATACCTAGCTGAATCCCAACAGGTACCCTGCATCCCCGAACCCCGGGGGGGGGGATTTGTGCAACATGTGCATTCCAGAAATCGGGCTGAAAGGTCACAGCAGCGAGGGGATTGTTCATTTATTACGGCTTGGGAGACCAAAAAGATTCAGGGCTTGCTCTGAGACCAGGAAAAAAAACCCACAAGGGACAGGAAATGCAAGACAGATCCGAGGGGGCAGGGGAAGGATTTCTGATTAATTTATAATCCACAACTGAATGACTGACAAAACTGTTTAGTTCATTCGAATCATCCTTTATGAAAGCTGAGTTTCATCAATTAGACACAGATGTTCCCTTCTGCAGCAAGTTATAGACTTGTGGGCTTTTGACAGAGGCATGCAAAAAATCTGGCACATTTTTAATCTTTGCAAATGATAGGTGGTTGTTTTTTTAAAAACAACACTTGATATATGCCCACACCAATTAGGTCAATTATGAGCAGGGAGAACCAGATTACCAGTCCTGTTCATCTGCTTTTCAGTACTTCCCACTCTGACTAGGAGTCCCAAATGTTTAAAACAGTTGTGCTGAACTGAACCTCCAGCCTGCTGTGGTCAGACATACCCTACCTGCCTTCTGAATTAGGGTAACTGGGGAACAGCATTTAGTAGGTTGCAGAGAAGTTACTCAAATCTCAGCTATTGCTTCTTGGCCAAAACCACAATGGTTGGATATTTCAGAACATGCCAAGACATTGCATTTCCCCTTTTCACACTACACAGCCCACTCAGAAGCTTAAATCTACGCCCATTACTAAAAAATGCCCCATTGTCATCCACTTACCTCCTCCTGTGCTGACATTTGGACTCTCTAGAAATGAGTAGTTAATATTGGCATCAGCTTTGAGCTACTTAATTAAGATACACGTATGTAAGGCGTTACAAGGCCTCTGCACCAGGAAACACAGGGGTAAGGAGTACAAGGGGGACCTTGTGCTAGTCCCTCCTAGGTGATTCTGGCAGCGGTGCCCCGATGGTGGGACGAATGCTCCGCTGCCCTCCGAAGCGTAGGTTTGCAACAAAGCCACGCGCGATGCGGTTGTAGAGAGCCCGGGAGTTTTTCTTAAGCGCAAAGCTATGGTGGGTTGGAAGAGATGTGGCCACAAGTGACTGCAAGCCATTGTTCAGAAATCTCACCACAGACACCAGCGTCTGCTTCCTGAGGAGCACCACCGCCCAAAGAAGGAGCAAGCCCTTGATACGTAGGGGTGCACCACAAAGCCAGCATGTGATTTCTTCAAACTGGACACTACACCAAAGAGCTCTTGAGAAGCACGTGGCACTGATAAAGAGCAGAATTCCCATGCAGGAAAGGGGGAGAATAATTGTTTTGGCCAGATGGGAGTTTATTGTAAGGCCCAGCCAAGTATATGCACAGGAAAGAGTAGTTCCCATCATCTGAGTAATATAACCCTCGACTCTGCTCTCCACTCGCACAACACCTACTAACGTAGCCCTGGAGCTTCTGCATTGTTCCAGTAGGAACATTGTCAGGGAATCAACACATTCTAAGGGAATCCCACTCACTACTAGAACAATTTAATTAGCACCCTTTCTTTAATCACAGTTACTGCCAAAAAAGGCACCAGACTAGAGCTAGATCAGAGGCATGCACAGAAGCAAGCTCCTCATTTTGGCAGGACAGGACAAGTTGTTGTGGCACCTTACAACAGAGCCAGGAGACCCTCCTGGCTGCTTCCACCAGAGCGAAGCCACACTCAAAACCCGCAGGAGGGTCTTGCAAGAAGCCATGAGTGGCAAGTTGTGGCAGCCTCTCGCTGGCCCACGAGCGCTCTTCAGTGATGGGTACCAGCCTCTGCCTGAATCACTAGAAGCAGGCAGGACTCAGTTTCTCAAGCTTCTGTGTCCTGCCTCCAAGAGAGAAATGCTTCTGGCATGAGGTGATGCTGGGAGCCCAGAGGGAATGTGGGGAGGATGCTGTGACATGTAGCTGGTAAGAGAAGGTGACATGACCATGCGGTTTAGCTTGTGAAGACATAAGCCCTGCTGAAGAGAAGTGGAAACAAAGTGATGCAAGATCCTGGCTAGGAAAACCCTCAGCCCATTTGTGCTCATTGTTTTTGCTGAAGCTCAAAAAGGTGAAGTAGCGATAAATTTTCTTCATTCATGTTAATGCTGGTTACAAGGAGCCGCTGTTTGCAGAATCCTGGAGGACGCTGTCTTGCCTGCATCCCAAAGACTGTTTATTTTTAAAGTGTATTTATTTCAAAGAAAAGGAAGGAGGACATCCTGTCTTGATGTTTGTCATTCCTCTGTGAGCACAATCTCAGATTCTCTGGCTTGGGACCTGTCCAATGTAGTTCTTTCTCTTTTATAATATACTCACCCAAGAAATAGCAAGTTCTCTTCAGTGCGTACCCAGAGTCAGAGTGAAAGCCTCAGCAGAGGAAACTGGAGACACATAGCTGAGCCACTAAATTTCCAAGACATCCTCAGGGGCCAAGCCACACACTTAATAGAGATACCCAGTTGCAGGCTTGCAAGGAAATGATGTGCAAAGACCATAACCTAGTTTGCCCTCGTTAATGCCTTATGCACATCTCGGCTTCTGTGCATTTCTCACACGTATTTCCAGTTTCAGGCAGACTTAAAAATGTCACTTCCACTTCTTTTTAGAGATGACAGAGAAGGAATAATCCACTATATTTCAAACTGACTGAACATTTAAGACGTGCTGCATTTATTATTCTTTTCAGGAACAGACGTGTATTATCTCCTTATCCAAGTTAAAGGGTGTTTTGGTCTTTGCTTGAAGACTGTAGTAGAAAGATTTAATACTAGAGTAAGGAATGAATAGGATAGTGAGGATAGAAGCTATTTACACAGACCTTAGGGCCTTCAAAAAAATCACTCTGAAGTCAAAATACCTGGTTATGATCCTGTGATTTTGACTGAAAGATTCTTTTACGTTTTGTCCCTTCCTGTAAAATAGCCCCATGACATAAATGATCCTTTACTCTTTTTTTTTTTTTTAAGAGTAGGAACCCCTCCCCAGGTAGATTTTTTTTTTTTTTTTGCTTCATTTAAAGAACAAAATCCACTGCAGCTACCTGGTGCCAGAACAGGACTGCAGGCAGTATATGGCAGTTCTATAGTAGCCTTATCTTGTCAGACTACAGCTGATTCTGATTCAACAGCAGCTACAGGGGTATGCAATTAGTTTCTGGACAGAGATGGATGCAGTCTTAGCATCCAAGATTGTTCAGTCTGGATGACTAAATTTAGCCATCTGAGCTCACCATAGTACCAGTGGGGTGAAAATCCAGCAAGCTTTATTTAGGATCCCTCACCCCTCCAAAATTAAAAACATCTTATGTGCGCACATGCACGCACATGTGTATCTCTTTCAAAGATTTGGCAACGCTTTGAGACTACCTCACCAGCTCCTTCACGTTTTACTCTGCCCCAGGGACCTTTTTAAAACTCTGGCTCCACCAACATCTTTGCAATTGCTCAAAACATGCAGGGTGACGTATGGTACCTGGGTTACTTCTCCCCTCCAAACACAGGAGATTCACTCCGAGTTAAAGATCGCTCGGACTCATGAGGACGTTTGAACAGAGCCAACCACCTGGGATGAAATATGAAGTGGCCCAAACTTTCAGCCAGAGCAGAAAGAAAATGCTAAACTTAGGGTTTAAAAAGAAAAGGAGAAGGAAAAAGGGAATGTGGTCATTCCATAATCCCAGCTTAAGGGGGAAAAACAAAATATAGACAAGTCTTTACTTGCTGACGTGGCTGGAACTAGCTGCAAAGCTACCAGAAATATAATTCTTGTGGTTCCCAGCAAAAGCCCCAAGTTCTCCTCTCACAGTATTTCCAAGTTAGGGAAGACTGAGCTTTTTGGATGCTCATCAAATACAGGATCTGAGGAAAGACTATCCCAAGAGTAAGATATAAAACTCCAGTCTGTTAGTTTAAGAAGTGACCACATTTACTTCACTAGCTGACTGATCTAGAGATCAAAGCTGGTAGGACTTTTTCCAAGTGGAGGACAAAGTTAATCAGAGACTTTATAAAATTAGCGCTCTACTTACTTTTGCATTTTCAGCTCATCTTTGCATGCAAGGTTTATTTTCTTTCATTAGCATTAACTAGATATAGCAGCAGCACATCTAACCTATTTTTCCACCTGGCAGTACAAGAATTCCTGGAAGTGCCTTGGAATCACCATTTCCCCCTCCACCAAATTGCCTTTGCTGTTTAAAGCATGAGGCAACAGCAAAAGGAGACTCTTTCATCCCATACTAGGGCAACTCTTCAAGTATCTCTGGATGCTTGAAAGTAGCAGACCCAGCAGAAGTAGATCAGGACATGGGACTGACGGAGTATAACAAAAATTGCCGACACTTTGCTTAGTTATTAGGAGAGAGTTTTCTCTGTCTCCTTTTTCCAGTCCTTAATCGTGATTTTTTTCCGATCGATCTCAAAAAGAGTTCTCATCAATTAGGAGAGTATCCTGCTTACTACGGGGTCTCCCTCGCCCTCCCAATAACCCCATCTCAACACAACCTCTATACCTGCATACGCACGTCATATTCTCTCCTTGCTCCCGGAGAAAATTCATATAAACAAGCACTGAACAGAGTTCAGATGTGGGACTCTGAAACTGGGCCGAGCATACATTTGCTTTTAATACATTTATGGTATCAGAGCGGTTGCGCTCAGGTTTTTCAACAAGGGTCTAATATTTCTTGAAGTGAGTGCAACCTGCTGGATTTAAGCAAAACCAAAACTGCATTTTTTTCAGAGACGCTCTGTTATTTCAGTGGTGGGTAGCAGCAGTTCCACCACATAAAAGTGATTATGGATGTGACATTTCCACTCTGCAAATCCCATTTTCAGGAAAGAACCCGACTTGTCTTATATTCCTTCTTGGCACACATCAGACAGCTTCACAGGGCCCTGTTTTCACACCTATCACCAACTTTTCTATTGTTTTTAATGGTTTACAGGACATTTGAAGAGAACAAATACGCAGGTAGGAAGGGAAGGGGACTATGAAAGCCTGTTGCTGCAGGAGACAAGGAAAATAAAAATATTGTTAGAAGAGTAAAGGAGGGAAGCAGGAATGCAGCGCAGCAGTTAGAGCAAAGAATGCAAAGTCAGAATGAGACTTCAGGACTTGGAGGCCCAAATATGCCTCAGACTGTAGGCATGCTATTTTCTCTTATTTTTCCCATATGTGACTTTGCTGCAGCTGAGCCCTGAGCTCAAGCGTCACAACAAGATTGCTTGGAAGGTGCTGCTTTATTTCAGCAGAGAACAGACAACCTTCTCCTCGCTTCTTAGGAAAAAAAAATTAATCAGGGAGGATGGTAATGTTTGCATTACCCTTGGACGAAGGCAAGTAGGTTCTGTCAGGATGGCAAGAGGCTGGCAGAGCCCAGGATATCCTCACCAGCTCCGAGCGCCTGCCTGTAGATGCAGCATTTCCTACGGCAGCCTGCCAAACCGTTAGGCGGGCCATTGCCACAACAAATCTCTGTGAATCAAAGCAGCTGCAGAAGAAGAGGCAGGAGAAGGTCAGTGATCTCATTAGAGCCAGGAGGCCTGGGCCCCCCAGCCACAGCAAGGTCCCAGCTTCACAGCTGCAGTGTATTTTGATACCTGGCCTCAAGCAGATTGCATAATTGCACCATGAGGTCACCATCCCTCCTCCTTGATCCTCTCTGAGAACAGGAGGTGGAGAAAAGGAAAATCACATAAAAACAAACAGGGGCACTCTGACAACCACCAGGCACAGTGACACACTCCAGTTTCTGTGGAGAACAACAGACCTTCTCATTTGACTCCAGAGATGCAACGCCTTTTTCTCCTTACAAAAAAATGCTTGTTCTCAGAGACACAAACAGGGGCTGTTTTCTGAACAATCACCCGTGGAACAGCACAGCTTTCCATAGCATGATCACCAGTATATGCAGCCTGGGCAGACTTTGTAACTTGACATTTTGTACTTGCCGTCGGAGCAACCAGAGGAAAGGCAGTCTCGTGCTCTGCTGTTTTGGGGAGGTTCAGGTGAGACGCAAAAGCAGTTTATCCTTACTAAGCCAGAAATGCCAACCTACTCTGTAGTTAAGAGCAATGGGCAGAATTTTCTGCAGTAGCTGCAGATATTTTGAGTACCTGATGCAAGATTCCTATGTGAGGCCATGAATGAAGATCACCCAGCTCTGGGTGCGGGACTTTGCAGGCTAATTTGGCTTGTCTCTCTGCAAACAAAACCCAGAGTTGTTTCCTGCAGAGGGAAATTCAAAGCAGGAGTTAAGAGATCGTCTTAACAGCCCTCTGAAAGAGTATTTCTCCCTCTCAGTGAAGGTGGGACTTGAGGAGGCTTCCTGGCTAACTCAGCTACCTAAATGTTCGTAGGTGAAATCTCAGGATATTGAAAAGACAATAAAACCATTGTTGCTCTTTTTCCCCATATCATATATAGGCAGAAGTTTTACTTCTCCCCTTTCAGTTCTTTAATTAAGATTGAGTTGTATTCACCTACAAGATGTCTTGCACGTTACAGCTATGTAAATCTGGCTAAGCAGAGTTCTCTCTCCTTATCCAGTTCTTTCTTTGATTTAGATTTCTAAGGCTAGAAATTCTTATGATGAATAGTTTTTCTCTGGGCTTGGCAGCAGCCTGGCAGTTTATGGGGTTTTGCTACCTGACAGTTTCCCAAGTTGAAGTTACCACCCACCACAGGAGTAACCCTGGCATTCACTGATTATTCAGTAATTGCTGTATGCCAAGGTGTAGACATGCTCATGAAGTGGATAAAATATTGGTAGGAGTGTAAAATACAGATAGAAATGCTCTGGAAGACACCTAGGCCAAGGCATAGGACATATCCAATTTTTTCTTTAATTTCATTGATGCACTTACATCCAAGTGCTTTTACTAGAAACTAAGTACGAGGTCTTATTCTGAACTCTTCTTCATCCTTCACTGCAGCCCCACATTGCAATATTAATTTCCTCCTTCTCATCTTGGTCTGAAAGGGACAAAAGCCAGATTGTTTTTCTATGAAATGATTTGAAAAATCTATTTAAAACATGCAAATCCAGTGCTTGGAAAGACCCACTTGACTAGGCAGTGTTCCCTTGGGGACTGTAACTATTACACTCATAAAGTAGAACTATTTTAAGCAGAAACCTGTCATTAGTATCTCATAAATTTATTGTGCTATGTTCATGCAACAAATGCAAGTGAGGCATGTCATTATGAGAGCAGTCTGAACATTGGTTTTCCCCTTTCATCCCAACATTAGCTTTTATGGCTAAGGAAGCATACAACGTATCTAAGACAACATCCACCAGGGAGTGCCAGAATTCATATCAACAACCAGCTTTTTCTTGTGGACTTTCCAGACTACTAATCCTTGCAGGGAAAAACAAAAAAAAAAGAGCTAACTCCTGTGACTGGACACTCAACAGACAAATAGAGATTCTCCAACAAAGATGCAAGATGCCATATCAAATAAGATCCTACATCTATACAAAGCTGCTATCTCTGTTCTAGTTTTTTGGGGTTTGGGGTCTTGGGGGTTTTTTTGTTGTTTGGGGTTTTTTTTTCAGCAAATACCCTCATTCGAACATACAAAAAAATGTAAAGCTTTAGAAAGGGAAACAAAGGCATCATTTAGAGTGTCTCCTCAGGCAAATAATCATTAATATGATGGGACCATCGTAAATAAAAGTAAGGCAGTGTAATGAAGAGTTCAAGATGCCACGGCCATTTGCTTCAGGGTTTTAATAGGTCAGCATAGGTCTTTTTTCTACTAGAGCAAGTTCTCATTAACAAAGTGTACACAACACACCATAGAAAAAATTAACAGTAAACGATAGGGTTGGTGGGAACTAACAGGAGTGATGAGGGAGTTTCCAGAAGATCAATCTGGTTTTCATTTTCTATAAATTGAACAGGCCAAAGCAGCTCAAATTAAAGAGTATAAAACATGGTCAGATTGTTTGAACTGCTTGGTAACCAGATGAAATATATAACAAAACAAAAGCTATAGCACTGCAGTAAAGTTTGCTTGTAGCGTTCAGTATAAAAGTCCATTTAGCAAGTTATGTATGTTCATAGGAATCTGTAAAACTAGTGTTCCCAAATTAACTTTATATATATATATATATATAAAAATATATAAAACATCCCAAATACATGGGGGAGATTTAAATAATGAAATCCATATGCAGCTTAGGTGCCCCAAACCACTTTGTTTTGTTTTGAAAGTACCAGAAACAGGAGAAAGGGGAACTGAAAGGCAATCCCATGCAAATTTTGCTGGCCACTTCCCAGGAAATAAATTTGGATCTTTAAAAGCAAGCAAAACACACATGTATACGTGTAAACTGGCCTTGCAAAAAAGCAAGCTGTTTGTGCTTGGATTTCCAGCTGCATGACCCTATTGTTTCATCCAGACACTTCAGATGTTTCACATGTTGGAAGTCTATTGTACAAACACATGGAGAGGGAAACATTCCACGTGTGAAAGCCAAAACCTGCAAATATCCTGTATCGCTACTAGCATGCCGCAGAGTTGTCACTGCAACTCTTTGGGAACCGGGTCGTTGTTTCACTAAATGTCACTAGCAGGTGAGAGGGCTTATGCAGAAGACATGGATAAGGATCCTTAAAAAGCAAACAAAGAAAAACCCTCTCTCTTTCATGCGATATTTTTAACTAGGCTTCTAAATGAGCCATTGCTACAGCTGAGGCTGGCCATTCAGAGGCCTGTTACGGTCTGAACGCATACCCTTAGTTTTGGATGGTATACAAACAGTAGCACTTTTCCCCACCTTGTTGTTCCAGGATTAGTCTCCTCTTGTGCACTCTGCAAAGGGAAATTTCCAAGACTCCACCTTTGCCAGGATTTCAGAGAGCAGGATGCTTGTAAATTTTACTTTACTGCCTACACATAAGGAGAGACCATGAGGGCACAGCAGGGAGGGTGTGGGAGAAAGCAGAAAAAAGTATCACAGATACTGCAGTCAGAGGAAGAACTAAGCACTGGGTTTGTTGTTACAGGGTCCCAACCAGTGAGCAGTTTATTTTTCCAAATAAATCTGCTTTGCAGACATCCTTTCTTCTTCCCCATTCAAGTTTCAACCAGGAAACCTGGAATAAGTTACTGTTGATTTTAGAGGCAAATCAAAGTGTTCAGCCTGCTAAGCTTGCATTTAAAGTTAGTCTTGATGAGAACTCCTTGGGGCCCTTGTATTCAAATAGCGAGGTCTCAGATTCACCTGAACTGCCCACCCATGCAGATCTATAACACAGGCAGGAAGATGAGGGGATGGGCAGCCTGGGCTTCAAGCCTCAGTTCTAACAGTACAGGCTCCACATTTTAAGTCAAATCCAGAAAAAAAAAAAAAAATCCCTTTAATAAAAACTTAAAGTCATACAAAACAGTGGAATATTTACTAACCAAGACGAGGAGAGGGCTGGATTTAGGTAGAACAAGTGGATTAGGTCTCCCGGTGCTATTCCCAAATTAAGTACAGTACAGAGCAGGCACACCCTCTTTGGAAAGGCTGAGCAACCAACTTTCTTGGATTTGGATCAGGCTGGACTGTCAGAGGCATTTCAGCCCAGATCTCCTGTATTCAGGAAGCTGTCCTTGTTGGCATCCTTGACACCTGACCCTCGCTACAGTCCTGCTACTCCTTAACAGAATAACGAAACACAAACACTACGGAAACACATCAGTAAGAGATCAGTGAACTTCCAAAAGTCCCTTCTTCAGAGCTGACAGTAGTTCTGAATGGAAGCTTGTACCAGCCCATTTTGTTTAGCTGGTTTGATGTTGCAACCTGGCTGCTAATATAAAGAAATGAGAAGAATAAAATACTGGATGAAAATGAGATAGCACAGCAGGTTATGGCTTGCATGTGGCAAATTTGCTTTTGTTTTGCCACTTTGAACACCACCCACCCCTGCTTCATATTGAAGCATAATGGTGCTGCCTATGCTCCCCCAGGACCAAGGATTTCACATAATTTAATAGTTTCTGTAATTAGGTATTTGTGAAACTCTGAAATCCTCTGATGAAAGGTGCTGTAAAAGTATTACCAAAAGTCTTCTACCATTAAAGGACTCCACCCAAACCCAAATACAGATGTTGTCCTCAATGTACATCATTACTAATCCAAGCCAGCAGTACTTATGGCCTCATTTAAATCCTCCTGAAGTCCCAGATGACTTCTGTGAGCTCTAGGAGGGCCCCAAGAATTCTAGAAAGGAAATATAGGCAAATTAGCCTTTTCTCCTCTCAAAACTGGAATGTCCTTTTCATTGGCAACGACATGAGTAAGGATATTCAAAATGAACCATAAAGCCATTTGGTGCTGAGACCTTGTAAGAGGAATTATAATGTTCCTACATTGAGTTGGAAAACTAAGGCTGCCAGTAAGGCTTTTCCCTTCTGCTGTATAATTGTTCCACATACTAATGCAAGACCCTATAGTGCCCTGTACCTACTCCACCCTCCTCCTGCTATGGATTTATACAAGTAAAAGAGGATTATTTTTCTCTTTAGTACTTCCCATACTCAAGGAAGTATCTAAACACCAAGTTGAATATTTATTCTTTATAGACCTGACATACCAGTGCATAGACTGACCTTGTAATAATAATAGTGTGTAATGGGAAGAGTTGCCATACCAGACCTAGTCTAGCTACACTACTGCTGGGTAGCCACTCTCTGGTACCAAACATGCCATGAGTTCTTTTTTTTTTTTTTTTTTTAAGAAAAAAGGGAGGCAGGAAAAGAGAGACTTGAACATTTTATCACCGTTCCTGGTCTGTCACGCAAAGAAGCAGATGGGGAGAATAGTAATTGTTTGTTGGTTACCCCAGGAAAGTTTGTTTGCTGGGTCTTTTTAAACCAGTGCAACAGGACTGTTTGCTTCAACCTACTTAGGTAGTAAAGAAACAAAAATGACTTCAGCGTTTTCATCCGAAGGATGGTTGGCATCTCTAGTGGTACTGCACTCTTTTAGCTCCTTCCACATGAAGATTACCTGCATCATTCCAGCAATCTTCTGCCACTGGCTTACTTCTCTTACCTTGGCTGCTGCTTCCATTGCTGGCCTTGGCAAACAAGAGAATTATGGTTCAGCTCTACAAAGAGAGAGTCCCATGTGCTATGCAGGACTTGAGGCCAGCCTCATCCATCTTCTCAGCTTTCAGCTTCTTCAGTGCTTCAGTAATTAGAATTATCAGGACTAAAACACTGTGGACATTATTGCTGCTTAGCGTGAAGCTAACAAGAGAGCGCCAGATTTACAACATTCTGGCCAGACAGAGAATTAAAAAAAAGTTACAAATCATTGCCCAGTTCCAGGGATACGTACTCCAGGATCTTATTTCGCCAGAGACTCCACGTGAACTTTAGCCTCTAGGAGAAATCCGCCTGCATTTTTCTAATTGAAATACCAGTCAGACCAGTGGCGGGATGCAAACTAACACGCATGAAAAATAAAGGTTCAATGACCCAAATCAATTATGTTTTAAGGGCACAGCTCTGGACTCAGTAGGAAATATTTTAAACAGGAAAAAGAGCTAAACAGGATCATTCATTGAACTGACCTGGAAATGAGACAGAAATTTGGTAAATAAGAAGTTCAGTGCAAGCCAGTTTTATGTACCAACTGTAGTGGATTAAAAAAAAAAAAACAAACAAACGAAAAACAAGTCCAGATATTTCTTAGACTCAAATAATGTTTCAGACTTCTGGGTACTAAACTGAACAGTGCAATAAAACAAAGCAATTCTCATGCCTTCCTTGAGCACAGGCAGTGTAGCACAGTTTAATTCCAGACATAAAAAAAAGCAGTTTCTAGAAATCCTGAAACTGCATCTTTATTAAAATAGGACAACCTGCAGGTCTTCTATAAAACAAAAATAATAATTTAAAGAAAAAAACAACTCCTGAAGATCAGAACCGGTTACTGTGGCTGGATTTTTAAAGCACATACACACAAGCTAGGGAAAAAAACAGCTCTACTGCTTCAGAATACATGAATATAGCTGCTCCCCAAACTGGCTGAACATACAGAGTAAATATCTGCCAAGGTACACTGTAAACACAATAGGATGCAGCTACAGTAATTAATCAAGATATAAAGAAATAGGAAAGACCTATCATTTCTCTACTCCTAAAGAACGAGTACTTTCACAAACAGCGGAGAGGTGAATAGATATTAAGCTCATTGCGAACAAAACTTTCAGATTCTTTGAAGGTGCCTTATTTGTCTTGACTGGCTTCGTTTCTTGAGACAGAAAGACAGCCTGGTGTGCATATACAGTGCTTTACAGTAACCTATAAAGCAAAAGCTACCTGGACCTAAACATCCCATTAAAGTGTTACTAAAATAACCCCCACACCTGGCAGCAGCTGGGATTGGAACCAGATGTGCAGTACATCTGGTAAAGAATGGGGCTGCTGCTAGCAGGCGCTGAGCCGTTTGAGTGATGTACTTTTCCAGTCCAGCAATTGTCTGGAAGGACTTGATAAAACTTATATATTTTGCCTCTACTTTTCTTAAGGCAGAGGCTGACCACAAACAGACCTATTGTGTGTCAACTTAAAACATTTGAGAATTTCCATATCCTCCCCCCCCCCCAATCAGAAGTGCATATTTTGCTGCTCCAGTTGCATAATTTACTGATTCAGCTGCATGCTTGGTCGATCTGGCAGGAGACTAGTACGGTAGTTGAGATTCTGGATACATTGCCAATTGTGCAGCGTGCTTTGTTGATCAGGGCCGTAGAATTTAATAGCTGAAATTTCATACACTTTACTAATCAGGCCACATTCTTTGCTAATTGAGGTGCATATTTTAGTAGTTGATTTTTTTTTTAATCCTTCACTGATCTTGGGAAGGATCCTGCTCCCTCTGAAACCAGCGGGAATTTTGCCATAGCCCTCACTGGGAGCAGGACTAAGACTTTCACTAGAGGGTCTAGGATCGCTAAGATTTCTTCTCTTAAAAGGAACAAGAAAAACTTGATTTTTTCTTTAAGCCAGCAAGTGAAGATCACCAGATGAAGGATGGCACTGGCATAGACACCTCCTCCATAGGGAGTTGATTAAACAGATAATATTTTATGGACATACAGAGACATAATTTTGACTATGTTATTCTTTCATCAGGCTTACATTCTTCCTTCGGGATAAACAAGCCACTTATCTGCACATCTTGTTCCATCTGATACAGACACGCAGGAGGAAACATCATACACCTTATCTTCCAATTTTCTTTCATTTGATCTAACTCCTATTTTTATACTGCTGTAGTGCTCAGTGAAGGATTCCAGAGAGAGCTCTACTTTGCCACAAAACATGTTTCAAACATGCACGCTACCTCACAGCATCCCAAACTTCCTCAACTCTGAGTGGCAGAGACCACCTTCCTGGATGAAAAGAACAGTTCATTTTCCTATACCTCATGCAAACTCTGCCCTTGCCAAGGAAGTTTCTGTTATGTTTTTACATTGTTAACTCTAAGCCAGAAGACAATTCATTTCCCATAAATCTTTGAATACCTTCTTCCAACTGCTAAATTGAACTACATTTGAACCACCAACTTATAGAGTGGGATGTGTATCTTTTTACTAGCATAGCAACACTATCAGAATGTAGCCAAAAAAGATAAAAATAATGAAGCCTACGCAGCATAGTGCAGTCCTTGATGAGTGAAGAGCAAGTGCAACTTACTCAAAAAAATAACAAAACCAGGCAGCAAGAGATGTACACACACGTCTGTTTGCACAGATTTCACTATCACATTCAGGAAGATAAGCAATAGAAAATGCCTAAGTTTCATTCTGCAAAAGAAATTGTCCGGTATGTTAAGAGACTGTAGACAACATGTGATCAAAAGAATAATTGACACAGCAAGAAGTCAAGTCTGGGAAAGTATGCGGGAGGTTGTTGCTTCTTCACTAAGGGGGCAGTTTCTTTTCTATAGTGCTGTTGGTCAATACTTTAGTTCAGATACTGCCTGATGGGAAATCAAACAGTCCTGATTTCAGAGTTAAGAGAACAACAGAAGTTGGCTAGGAAACACAGAAGAAAATCAAGCAAAAATCATACAGCTTGCTGGTGCATTCAGTGTCCCACCATTGCCACTCACACCACACAGCTAATACGTGGTCCTTCTCATGACTGTACAGGCAAAGTTAGAACAAAACTAGCACAGGAAGGATGCAATAGCTCAGGGCAGCAAGCAAGTTATGTAGTTTAATAAGAGAAGTATGCAGCTGGATGAGGATAAGCTTGCAGGTTCTGCAAA
The DNA here is from genome assembly GCF_947461875.1 of Haliaeetus albicilla. Taxonomy (NCBI): domain Eukaryota; kingdom Metazoa; phylum Chordata; class Aves; order Accipitriformes; family Accipitridae; genus Haliaeetus; species Haliaeetus albicilla. Next base: position 36,388,935 of record NC_091492.1, read on the forward strand.
GCAATTCTGAGTTGAAAGAGAAACAAAAGACAAAACCCCACAACCGTACAATTCAATAGATTTAAGTGTGCACCTTTGTAAAGTTAATACTTAGTACTTCAGTGCCAGAAATGTGGCTTAATTAAGAAGTTCTCACTGTAGCTATCTTCACTAGGATACCAGAGTGAGATAAAGCATCTTCGTTTCAACCACAAAGTCGGAGCTGTGTTCTTATGTGCTGTGGCAGGGAGTTGGTGTATCAGGCAGAATTACCATGCTGTTTTCCACCAGGGAAAGCAACCCCCCGCCTTTTTTTCTTTACATACACGTACGTAACAAAAGACATAAATGTATGGAATATTATTTTCTTATAGCGTAGTGGCTCGTGTTTTATAGAGCTGAGAATCTCTACCAGAAGCATCAAATCTTGCTCCTGTCGGGGTCCACAGGCAAAGTCCCGCTCACTTCAGCGGGACGAGGACTGCTTACCCTTCCCAAAGCACAGAACAACTGTTTGCTCTGCAGCTGCTCCTAGTTGCGGGGTACTCTGTGCTTCCTCGTCTGCCTTTCCAGCACCGCTCTGGTTCCCCCAGTGCTCACCCAGTGGCTCCCAGCCTACGCCAAGATCCCTGCCCCGAGAGCCGTAGCTGTCATTTGCACTGTTTACCTGCTCTCCCGACTACAGAGGAGGTGCAATGGGGACAGCAATACAGCACAAGGTGGTTTGTTTCGGCTCCGTATGCCAGGCCACCCCTTGTTAGGGACGCTTTTGGGCGAGTGCTCTGATTTCCGCTGGAAATGCTCTTCAGTGGGTTTCCACCGGGGCTTGCACCGGGTTTCGGGTCTGGCAGTATGGAAGCGGAGAGGGGGATCGGGGGCCGGACCTCGGCAGCACCGCGTCTCCCGGCGCCTTTTGGACTCCGAGGCGAGTCCCCAGCCAGCCCTGAAGAGGCGCCCCCAAACCCAGGGGCCGAGGGGCAGCCCCCCCCCCCCCCCACCTTGTCCCGGGGCAGCCCCGCCGCACCCCTCCTCCCCGGGGAGGGGGGGGCCGCGGCGCATCCTTCCTCCCGGTCCCGGGACTCCCGGCAGCTCTGCCGCATCCCCCGTCCCGGGACTCGCCGGCACCTCTCCCTCCCCGCTGCGCTGGGAGCCCCCGGGGCACCCCCCCCTCCCCGTCGGGTTTGCCGCTGTCCGCCCCGCGCTGGGAGCCCCCGGGGCACCCCGTCCCCGTCGGGTTTGCCGCTGTCCGCCCCGCGCTGGGGAGCCCGCTGCCGCCCGGGCGCCCGGTACCGACGGGGGGGGGTTACCTTGCCTCCCGCCCCGCCGAGGCAGAGGGCCGCGGCCGCCGCCAGGACGAGCCCCGCGCCGGGGAAGCTCCGGCCCATGGCGCGGGGCGCTGCGCCGTGCCGAGCCGCGCCGAGCCGAGCGCAGCTTTGCGCTGTCGAGCCGTGCCGTGCCCCCGAGCGGGCGCCGCTGACAGCGACCCCCCGAGCCCGGCCTCCCCGCCCCTCGCCCCCTCCCCCGGCCGCTCCCGGCCCCTGCCCTCCCCCCCGGGGGGTCACCTGCGGCGCGGAGCTCGGCGGGGAGCCACGGGAGAGGAGGGGGTCGGCCGGCCGCGGGGCTGCCGGGGCTGGGTGGGAGCGGAGGTGCCCGGTCTGAGTCGTGTGTGTGTCCCCCCCCCCCCGCCCACAGACACACGCCCCCCGTGGCAAGCAGGGGCCGAGCGGGGTGCCCAGGGCTGTATCCTCTCCGGGCGTGGGAACCGCCGGGGATGGAGGCAGCGCAACCTCTCCGAGCAGCCGGCTTGAGCGGCGTCCCGCGGAAAAAAAAATAAAAGTTTCTCCTGCTGTGCGGTGGGGAGACGGAGGGACCGGTGTCCTGGCACCGGCGAGGGCAGCTGGCCTGGGCAGCGTAACCGGCCGGTGCTCCGGTCTCCTGCCAGAGGCTGCAGCCCAGTCGGGGGTGTGTGTGTGTGTGAATTATCAGGGGAATGGGAAAGAGGGAAAGGGCTCAGGTCTCTCCAAGGAGGAAACGTCACCCCAGCTTCATCTGAGCACGGAGCAAAGGACGGGGAAGGAACACCCCTGGCTGGGCACCCTGGGGAGCCCAAAGAGAAGGAGCTGCCCGAAAACGAGCCGTCAGGGTAGAGCAGCCACTGAACCTGCCTGGAGACCGCGGGAGGGCAGGGGACATTCCTCGTTTCTGAGGCAGTTTCCTGGTTTTCCAAATGAGACCCTCTCCTCTACCCCCTCCAGTCACACCACGTGCTGCAATGAGTGTCAGGCAGCCCCACAGCCCCCAGCAACCAAAAATTATTCTGTCCTTGCAGGTGGCAGCGAACATACGTTGCTAGCTGCAGTTCACTCTTCTGTAGGAAGAGTTGCAGTAACCTATTTTAAAAGTATTTGACAAAATACTGTGGTTTTACACTTGGAGCTGGAGCTGCTTTTTTGTAGCTCGGTTGCCCCCCCACCGTAAGCAGCACAAGGAGCCCTCACAGATCCAGCTCTGTCTGGCATGGGAGGGGAATCTGCCAAGCGGCAAGTTGTGATGGGATTTCTTACACCTTTCCCAAAAAATTCTTGTGCCGGCCACTGCTGGAAAAGGGACAACGGACTAGCCAGGCTGTTGGGCTGCGCTGGCATCCCAGTTCCTGAATTCCTCTTTCCCAAAGAGCAGAGATTAACCTGGTTTTCAGAGGACAATGTAATCAATGGAAAAAAACTGGATAATACCTTCAGCTGGTGTCCAAGTGGGTGCATATAATAAGCATGAAGTTGGAGGACTGCTGTTGAAGAAAACCGTGGGGGTTTTTGATAAATGCATGAATGTACTTTGTATTTGACTTTCCATATTGTCATTTCATTGTGTAAATCGGAAGTAATGTCTTGAGTTTATACTTTGTAATGAAAGCGGGAGAGGCTGGGGACAGGCACGGAGGCAGCAGTCTCGCTCTGAATGCATGCTGACACTGAGCTCATGTGTAATCCAGGGCTATTCACCTACTCTGTGGGTTTGATGTCCTGTCTATAGAAAATAATGCTTGACTCCCAAAGAGATGAAACAGATATCCACATAATCCTTGCAGTACTTGTGAGATGAAGCTGCCCATTATCCTTTATTGTACAAACCAGGGACACCTGGAAAAAGTAACAACATGATTAGCCCAGGGCTGAGAGGGAATCAGGGACAGGACTCTGACTGCTCGCTGCCCTCTGGGACCACGCTGCCTCCCTGGGAAATTTGCATTTGCTCATGTAGAAATAGCCCTTCGATGGAAGGGCACATAAGGAATATCTTGATAGCTTAATTGGGTTGTTGATACTTCTTGCACTGAAGGCAGAAGATGCAAATGATTCTTTGGGTGGCCGATCCTTATTTCACCCTTCTCTTTTCAGGGCAAAATCTGTGTAAATGATGTTCCTAGGCTATGACCTTGTCAGTTATTTACTGTGATTGCTCATGTTCAAATTTACATTTTGCTCTTCCTGGGTAATATTTCTTTGAGTTACCTGTCAAGGGAAAAAACATATATAACTACATTATATCTATTCTGAATAAACACATAACCCAGGACACTTGGCATCTCTGGCAGGAGGGTTTTTTAAGGGGGAAGAGATTTTTCCAAGCAGAACGCTTCTGCCTGAAGGGCAGTCTGGTCTCTGTAGCATAGCGCTGTAGTGCATTGCTTTTCTTAACACTCACAGTTAAATCTCAGGGCGATGTCACCAGAAATGTATGTTAAGCTTTGAAAAATCCCTGAAACAAGAAATCTACTTTTTTTCCACATGTGGCTCAGTGTGACAGAAGTAAATACAGAGATTCTGTGTGCTGTTTCCTTATGTTAATGCACAGTTGTTGAGGACATAAGTCAAGGACTAGCTGGCAGGAAAGGGTATTCAAAAAGTGATTTTTTTCTTCACTTGGACAGGGCTGGAATAATAATATAAAAATATCTAAACGAAACAGAGCGAACATGCCCAAGTCTAGCAATGCAGGTCTTTTTTTTAAAGGATCTTACATCCCTGTTATTTGGATTCTTTTCCAGGGGTCATCTGAGTGCAGGCACCCGTAATCCTTTCGAGGCAAATAGGCTGCTGTGTGGGCTATGCTGCTGTTCCAACCTGTAGACCTTGAGTGTGTAGCACAGACACAAATGCATGCTGATTTCTCATGTTTGTATTTACTCTGGTTTTGGCCTAGCAAATTCTGTCAATATGTCTTTGTTCCCTTATCTCAGCATCTCTCTGCTAGCAGGACCTGTCCACACAACGCTTCATCACTACAGCTTAGCAATGACTTAGCATCTAGAATTAAGGATCAAACTTACAGTAGTCTGCTCGTAAGTATTTTCAACTCAGATTGGTGACCCTTTCAAACTGCAGTTTTTATGAAGATTAAGGCAGTGGGTCTTCATACAGGCACGGACAATTTCCCATGCCAGGCAGCATGGAAGACTAGGTCCAAAAGATGTATAACTGCCCACTGAAGGTAATGGCCACGAAGACAGGCTTCCAAGTGGTGCACTGAGCCTGCAAGCAGGGCTTCTAATGCCCCTTCCAGGGAATATCTAGCTGGTGAGCTGGCTTCCCACGGTGTCTGGCCAAGCTGCCCATTAGACAGCCAGGCAAGGCAGCTGGAGGTAGACCAGCGATAGATTTACTGGAAGGATCAAAAAAGGACAGAAGGGTAAAAGAGACTTTTTGCTTCCAGCCTATTCTTTATTCCCTATCTTACACTCTCTACAGCTCCACCTCTCCCATAGTTGCCACACAGCCCAGATCAGAGTTGTACCCCATTCCCACCGTGCATCGGGAAGGGGAGATGCAGGTGCAAGTGTGCACATCCCCGAACAGACAAGGCCAAGCCTCTTCCACAGGCATTGAGACATCTTTAAGTAAAAGTCCTGTTCTCTACATTGGGCTCCCTGTTGAAAAATTCAAGGTTTCCCATGCTCTTTTAGCAAGTCCTTCCAAGGACTGGCCCATCTTACCTACTGTACTGTGCCATTTTGAGGGCTGTTGAAATGCTGAAGCAAGCACTACATTTCAGTGGAACAGTGACATTTATGAAGTTAGCGGATAGGACTTGTGTGTGGAATGGCAGCACTTTCTTAACCAGTAGCCCCAGGCTGGGAAAGTCATTTCCAGGAAAAAAAAAGAAGTAGAAACTTACTGCTTCCAGGCTGGCAGCAAAAATCATTTATTGTGGGAAAGCTAAGCTTGAAACCACTAAAAAACAGTTATTTCCAACCACTCTCTCACACACACTGATACATGGAAAGAGAACTTTCTGAATTAATTTCCTTAAATATGTAAGGCATCTCGATACCAAAACTAACCCTCCTTACCCAGGGAGAGTATAGTGGAATGTCCCACAGAAATGAATGCAGCTCTTAGCAGTTTCTGTTCTTCAAAACAGCTGGTGCGACCAAAGTGAATCCAGCTTTAAACAGGAGGAGGGCATTTGCAAGATACTTTCAGTAACAAGGCCTTAAATCTTAGTTTATTCTCTGTACGCAAGAGTTCTTATCTGCAAACCTTCTGGTTACACAACATGGCATTTTATGCTTTCCCAGCCTTCTCTTATGTAGAGTAGAGGTTGATTAAACCCATTCCAAGCTACGTTGTTATATCAGACACGCTGCAGTTACATCTGAGTGTCTCCCCTGTTTATAGAAATGAGTCAGGAAAGTAACACTTTAAATATTTATCTATGCTAAAACAGACACACTAAAAATTGCTTAGGTAGACTGCTGTATGAATGTTTCATGTATATAAATATAATTTATAAGTAAATAAAATAGAGAAATAAAATATTAAGGCAATCTTTAACAAATCACATTTCTGAAGACCTGAATTCTAGTTCCACAGTGTGTATTTAATACAATATTATTTTTGTCCTCAGTGGCTGTGAGAGAAGAGCTGAATGCCTGAGCCCGATTGCAGACTGCCAGTAATAAGAGCCATTTATATGTGGTTAGCACAGGTTTCTTTTTTAATGAAGTTTTTGCAGACCGAGTGACACCAAATAGTAGAAATATGTAAGCAGAAAAACATGCAATAAGCACAGGGAATTGGAACACAGTGTTGTCAGCGGTTAGAGAACAAGATCTTTGCTAAGGAAATATTTAGAAAAACATGTTTGTAGCTGTAATAGCTGTAACTGGAAAGCACCACGCAAGGGCTTTTTGCTGTGCAGAGAGTGCCACCCTCTGCTTCTGCAGTGTATGGAGCCTTTCTCTCCCACCTGACTCTTCCTCTTTCACTAGTGCAATTCTCCCCCACACAGAGCAAGTTGCAAAAATACCCTGCTGGATAGGTAACCCTGTAAATGGTCTGTCATTCCCTGTTAATTTTAATTGTTAGCTCAGCTCTTTAATTTGGCATTATATGCCTTTTTATTTTGGTCAGAGCAAAGATAAATAAATTTGCCTTCCCCTTTTAGGGGCAAAGTCCTGTGGGTTCCTGAAAAAGACAATTCCTATTAAGGTCTGAGAGAGCTTACTTCGAGAGAAGGTGGCACGACAGCTCCTGCACGCAGCCTAGTTGCAGCATGAAAGAATGCTGTGGCTGGCTGTGGTTAAAGGACTCGTTGTGGCACCTTTTGATTTTTATATCTGAAGAATAAAAGAGTGCTCTGCAAGAGGAACTTGAATAGACTTTAGGATAAGCCATGGGCTCTTTCTCTGCTGGAGACAGAGACTGCAGTTTACACAAACGAGTCTCCTGCAAATTTACGGGAATCCCTGCACTTATAAGGCCTTTTTGTGTCAGTGTTTGACAACTTTTCTGGCTTTTTAAACAACTACCATGACATTCTGCTGTTGTGCTAAAACTTCTGTTACTGATGAAATCTTTCAGTATGAACAATTCTTTCTCGTTCAGGCAGCCTGTTTAAGCCTGTTGCAGCTTTATACCATGCTTGGGTGGTGGTCTCTAAACAAGTGGTTATTCCTGTAGCCGGGGGGCTTGGTGCCATGTGGCAGACTAATAAGTAAAAAAGAGATACTTTGGAGCTTTACCCAAGCAATAAATTGTCCTAGAGAGATGGGATCAAAGTCAAGAAGCAAACGTAGACATATACTCCAACTGAACAGCTACATCAGTGATTCAACAGTTCTTAATTTGAGTTGACTGCGGGAGGCCAAACTCCGACTTTTTACATTCTTAAAAGAAAATCAAAGCAACAGATTGAAGGAAGATTCGGCATTCAAGTCTTTCTCACCTTATTGTCCTTACTATCTTCTGTGGAAGAGTATCCAGCGAAGGTCACTACTAAAGAATTTGAAACACTCATTCCTACACACAAGTTATCTGGGATTCCTCTCAAATCTCAGCAGAGGCTCATTCTGTTAACGTCCCTTTCAGCTCAGCTCTCCTTCACCCATACAAACCCCACATATGGTTCACAAGCTCAATGCCGAACATGTGCATCCAGCCAAGGAAGTCAAACTTCAGTTCACATTGGTACTGACCCACAGCCTGGGATTGCCCGCTTGTACGGGCATCTGGCTCAGGCAGCAGAATAGCAGGAGGCTGCCGTTCCCTGAATCCAAATATACTTTTTCCAGATACCTGTGCAGATCTCTTACTGAGACTGTGTTTGTGAATCTGTGAACAGTAAAAGGTGTTTGATTCCGTAGAGTCTCTAAGAAGATTGCGCTGAGGCACACACTACGCAGTCGTTCTTGATCGAGCTCATTTAGTCCCTATCTCTGATCATTAGGCTTGCTAGCCTGTCTCAGATCCATGCATTTGCGCTTCAAAATAGTCCTTTTCCTGAATTAGTTCATAAAGTAATGTTCCTTTCCAAATCACGCCTCGAGGGCTACCTCTTCGTAATGCCCACAGGAAAACACCCAGTTACTGTCATTAGCAAGGTGCCAGAAGCTCGGTTAACAGGTTTGCAATTTAAGCAATCTAGACTCACTGATGGTTGGGGTTTAACTATCTTCCTTACTTGTTGAACAGCCTCACGTCTTCCTAAACAGCTCAATGGGTTCATGTTCATATTAAGGATAATTTGGGCGGGTTGATCAAAGAAAAGAGGAATACCTGGAAAAGTGGACTATGTATGTTTAGCTGGCAATTATATTTAGGATGACGATATGATGTTAGAAGGCATTTTCATTATGAAAATATTCAGACTTTTCTGAACAGGGGGGTTGGGGCGGGTGGGCAGCGATATAACCTTTCACAGAGATGTCTGGTTTTCCCTGCCCAGCTACTAAACAACGTTCTGGTCCATACGGAGACTCTAGCAAGGTTAGGAGAAAAATCTGCCCAACCAATAAACTCTCCAGCAACCCCCAAATAATCCCAGTGTAACGAGATAAGCTACTACACTAATGGAAAAAATCTAGAAAAGCAAAACCCACCACCGTTAAGTGTAGGAGGTATTTCAGTTGGGTGAAATACCACTCCAATGCACCGGTTGCCAGTACCCCAGAGGACTTCTGGGGGGCCCAGTGAAAGATGCTGAAAACTCTAAGGAACGATTTATGTGGAAAGTGCCATCAGGAATGCTGGAAACATGACATTAACAGGCCACGTCATTGAATTCCCCTGCTCTAATCCAGTAAATGGTAACGCTAATGCAGGAACGTGCATGATCCCGAAAACGAAGGCTGCGAGGGGCGCGTCGCTTTCCTACACAGATTTGATTTCTAATTTGTGCACAGGTTTCATTTTAATTTATGCAAGCCGGCTGCTGGCCTCGGGGTCCTTCACGGAGGCCGGAGGGAGCCGGTAAGCCACCCTCGGCCGGTCTGGCCCCGGCCCTGGCCCCGGTCCCCCTCAGGGGAGACAAGGCCTCGCCGCTCCTGCCGGCCCCCGCGGCAGGGCCCCGGGCCGGCGCGGAGGGAAGCCCGGCCAGGGCGGGCGGGGCCGGCCGGTAAAGCCGCTCCTCCTCCCTCCGCTCCCGGAAGAGTCCGTCTGGAAAAGCCGCCGCCTCTCCAGCGGGCCTGGCGGCACCGGCCGCCTCCCCGGCTGCGCCTAGCCCGCCGCGGTTCCCCGCCTGAGGGACGCCGGGGCCCGGCTGTGCGGGGGCGGCGGGACGGAGGAAGGCCGCGCCGGGTCCGGCCCGGCCCGGCCCTCAGCGGCGGCGCCCGGCTGGCGGGGGAGGGAGAACCACGTCGCACCGCCGCGCCCTCCCCTTCCCGGCGGACGGCAGCGCCACGTCTCGGGCAGGAGCCGGGCGCCAGGCTGGGCGGCCCCAGGTCTGCGGGGGTCTCGCCGGGAAGGGGGGCGGCGGGGCGGGGGGGCGGCGTGAGGCGGCGGCGCCCGCCGGGGGACGGCTGGGGGCGGCCGGGCGCCGCTTGAGGCCGGGGGGGCGCGATCGGGGCTGCCCTCCCTGCCCGCGGCCTGCCGGGGTGCGGGGAGCTGACCGGCCCGGCCCGGCCCGGCCCGGCCCGGTGGGCTGCGGCCCCGGGCCGCCGGGTACCTCTGCCGGCGCCCCAGGGAGGTGCCCCGGCCCCGGCCCCTGCCCGGGGACCCCTCGGGCGCGTCTGTCTGGGCGGCTCCCCAGTCTTTTTGCCCGCCTGCTTACTGGTGTTTTTTAAGCGAAACCGGTTGTTTTCATACAGTTGTTTTCCCTGTGAGGTTACTGCTGGGTTCCTGTGGCGTGTGTACACCTCTGTGTGTGTGTGTGTGTCTGCCTGTGCTCAACACAGATACAGTAGGAACTTGAAGCCAAAATACTGTCACCTTTAATATGTGGGGATGCATTGCACAGGAGAAAGCCGTTCTTCGTGACCCTGATTATTAAAAGGTGTTTTATCACGAGGCTAACAAACCGTCTAATGTTGGCTGGATTTTGCCGAGGCGTAAGCAGTCTAAATTGTACTTGCCTTTCGTCTGTAATTCCTCTGCGGCTTGTCATATAGTATCTATTTGCTGTACAATGGCCGTTCGTCCAGAAGTTTTATGGTAGGCTTTATTATACAGAAAAGCTTTTAAAATCAATAACAAATCACAGCGGAGGTATTAATCTCTGTTTGGTGGAGGTTTCTCTTTTAGAAATGTGCTCCAGGTTTCAGGCTTCTTCACAGCTCACCTACGTAAGGGTCATCTACGTAATTGTCTAGTCCTGTGTGTCCTGAGCTGTTAGCCGCCTCAGAAATGTTTTGGAGATGACTGGTGGTGTTGCTGGCTGACCAGGGCAGTTTGGTACAGTAGCAGTTGCACAAGTACTCTCGAGAGATATGGAAGGAATGTTGCTCAAAATGTTTGTGTTCCTGTAAAAATGCAAGTAAAATATCCCTGCCTTGATGTTCTCCTCACAACCCCCGCTTGTTTTTTAACTGGGGATTTCTTATCTTTCTTTAGTAGATAGGAGCCATAGCACTTTGTAATCTGAATTCAGCTGTCAGTAACTATTTGAACAAAATTTAAATACTTGGAAGTGACTATGTACAACAGCTTCTGTCAGATTGTATTAGTTGTCTGGGTCTATACCCAGAGGTAAGATCTGAATGCCTGGAGAATCATTTGCAAATTCTATAAACTGCGTTTGGAAATCCTCCTCTCAACTCACCATAGGAGAAGACAGTGCTGAACTGCAAGTCCAGGCCACGTTCTGACTGCCAACGCGTGCTGTAATTAGTAGTTCAGACTCTGTACAGCGATACATACTGGTTGTTCTGCAGACAAGTAAACAGTAGTGATGTAATTTAATTTAAAAAAAAAATTAAAATAAATCTGAATTCCATATTAAAGTAGAGGCCAAAAAAGGCATTTCCATTAAAAGGGACAGTGATCTTAAATCAGTTGTCTCACTGAATATTATCTTGTTGCGTCATTATGCTGGTGTATCAGTGCTACTAAAAAAAAAAGTTGTAGTAAAAAAAGCTGTTAAATAGATCATGTAATCACAAAAGCTGGATACTTGGTTGTATTTCATTGTCTCTGTTATTACCCCATGTCCTGGTACTGTGTGTTGAAGTTGGGCAGGTGGGTAGTCTGTGAGCACTGCTTGCTTTTTAACTCATATTTTCAAAGCTGTGTAAGAAATGTTTGTAAACTTACTACATTTTGTTTCTAGAGGATGCAGCTCCTTGGTGATTACAACTTTGGCTGTGAGCTGTTTTCATGATCTCCTGGAATTATTGGCTGCCTGCTGCACGCCCACAGCTGTAAAGCTCAGAACTGTGCTCCTGCGTAACGTCTTGATGCTGTTGTTGCTGATGGAGAGAAACAGGACTTGGTAGTTCACTTGGTGGCAAATTATTTGGAGGAAACACTGTCCCAGGATCTGGATCATTTTTACCATGGACTCCTCGTCTGTCCAGCAGGATGTTCACTTGGAGAACAGAAGCAATAATGGGGGCTGTAACAGCTCTGAAGAACTTTTGGATTGTAAAGCCAAGTCAGATTTGCCAGTTACAACAGATGAAATTAACAGTAAGTTACTTCATACACACCAAATCATTTCCTAGCCTTACCCAGGTTACTCTACAACTACCTATTTTGTTGTACAGGTGATACTGAAGGACTTTCTTCCTTGAGGTCAGGAATTTCTTGTACAGCAGTTTTAAGCAAGTTTGTTGAAGGCTATTGCTCTGTGTATGACAAAACTGTCTTTTGTTTTAAAACTTATTCTTTTGAAACAAAACTGAACTGTTAAGTACTATTGGCTATCAGTTAAGTATGTGCTGCTCAGGGTGTTACTCTGTCTTCTGATAGTGTTTCCAAGAGTATATACCTGAAATTCACTAGAACTAATAGTTCTGAAATGATTGTTGTGGAGTAAGCTCATGACTGGAGTACTTTATTCTGGCAAAAGAAACTTTCCAAATAAATTGATTAGGCAAAAATCAAAATGTACTCAAAAAGTCTCTCTAAACTTCCATTTATGGAAGAGACATGTGGGCATATACTCCCCAAATTATCTCAAAATACCTTTTATATGTAGACAAGCTCTATAATAAAATAATCATGCAGCTGTTTACAAGAAACTTAAGAGAGTGCTGATCTGAGTAGATTATAGAATCAAACTTGGGTTGGAAGGGACCTCTGTGGGTCGTCTAGTCCAACCTCGTGCACAGAGCAGACCTAGCTTTGAAGCTAGATCAGGTTGCTCAGGGCCTTGTCTTGTTGAATTCTGAAAATCTCCTGAGAGGAAGGTTCAATAACCTCTGTACCCATTCCAGTATTTAACTGCTTTTGTTGTGAAAATCTTTTCCTTGTATTGAATTGAAATCTCCGTGTTTCCACTACGGGTATCTAAGGACATGTTGGTATATAAGGATATGGTGGTAAATGGGTGAGGGGGTGTATATGTTGCAGCTGCATAGATACACAAAAGTGTGCAGGTTACTTATGTAAAAGGAGGTGATCATGTGATGAAGTTGTTAGCCTTCTGCCCTCCTCGTACTGTAGATTTGCCATCTTGTCATGGGCAAGAAGGTGGAGGCCTGAGACTTTACATTTCTTGCACTGCCCATTAGCAGGCTGGCAGAGTGTAGTTATATGATGATTCCTTCATATTTTATGAAGTTGGAGATCACGCATTCCTGTCTTCTCCTGTGTTGGACATTGTGCAAACAATTGAATTGTGGCTTACAAATAGGTAGTGTGTCTTTCTACTGTTTTCAATCTAATTGCATTTCCTCCCCCACTGTTCCAAAAAGACCGCAGTTGTGTTGACGCTACTGCAATTAAATTACTTTTGTTCAAGGCAGCATTTAGATTCCGAGTGTCTCATGGCCTCAGAAAGTTGCCAGGAAACCATTCCTCCAGAATTTTGCTTCAGCATCTATTTTGTATATGTATCCCACTCACAGCTGTGAAGATAAAAATGTAAATAAATTATAAACCTGATGCAGTAATAGCTGCAGTTTCTGAAAGATGGGCAGAAACAATATTGCTGAATGTGCAAGGTATCCCCTTAGTTTTGGCTTCTTGTGGCTATTCTTAGCACTGACTTCTCTTTTAAATTTAGTTTTGACAATCTTTTAGTTTTAAAATGCCTTAAACTCTGACTTAGGTTGGTTAGTCTTTAAAAAAGCAGTCCTGTCCTCTGTCCTCCTTTGCATCGTTGTTGCACCCATCCCTTCATCGTGCCTGCAAGTGTTTTTGGGACCACATGAGGAACTGATTCAGGCTAAAATGGCCTGAAAATGTTCTCTGTGTGACCAATAAGATACTTAAAAGTGTTTTAATTCAAATCTTAGAGAGCTGTTGGGTTTTGGCAATCTAGGGCTGAAAGTTTTTTATTTTTACCCACATTCAGTTTCCTCTGGTTCACTGTACAAAGCATCTGTGCTGGCTTAAGGGAAGATGCACTGCAGAGGTGGGAACAAATGGTTAGGGGTGGAAATTTATCTTTTCCTCTTTAAACTACTCTGAAGTGAAATTTGACTGCGCTTAAAAGGAAGCCTTTTGCTTTCTTCAGTAACAAAAGGGAAGACAATTAAAACCTCCTATCTTCCTACCTGTAACTTTTTCCCATATGGCTTATTTAATTTCAGGGTGCGCTTTAATGTTCACCACATACATGAAGGATAATAGGTTTATTTTTGAATAGTTTTGCTTTCAGAAGTTTGTAGTGATTCATTATATTGGGGGGGGGGAAGTTTAATAGCAATATGTTAATGGACTGATCTAAATTAAAGTTTTATTGAATCATCGTAATCAACTTCCTGGCTACAGAGTATTTCTGCATATGAATCTTAGAAACACTTAGGTTTGGGAGGAACTGTTTCTCAGTTCTGGTTGGTTTGATTTTTTTTTTTTTTTTTTTTTCTTTCCTCCCACATCTTCTTTCAGCAGACTTTAAAAAAAAAAAGAAAACAAACTGCTTATTCAAGTCTGTAGCTCTGAGAGGAGGAAAAAAAAACAGAAAGAGGAAACTTGATTTTTCCACTTGCAAATACTTTGTGATCATAAATGTTAAATATTTTTAAACATCTTTATGAAAAAATAATGAAATCTTCCCTATTATTTCAATGGGTTCCAATCACTCCAGTGATACATGGTGTGGGAATGAACAGAACCAGTGGCTATTTCAGTACCTTGCTCATCTGAGAACTATAATAATGCATTTAAAGTTAGATACATAGTTTTGTTGCAACAGCAGTTTCATAAATGTAAGTAGTCCCCAGCTGAGTGAAGTAGAAATGTGTGAGACATCCAAAATACAAACCTGTGAAGTGTTGAACTGGTTTTGAAGATGCATTTTTCCTGATGGAAAAGAAAAATCCAATATTAGTAAGTGGGGATAAAATTAGTATTAAAGTTGTTCTTGAATTGCCTTCTAATTGGTACATTTATTATTTTGATACATGTGAGTTTTGCTAATGTACATTTGATGAAGACATCCTATTTGAAAAAAAATTAAACTTGGTTTAAAATTGAGAAACTCTGCTTGGCCCAGGCTGGAAGTCAGGATGGTGGATGCTTTCTCCCCAGTGCCCAGCAGCATACCAAATAGCTGAATCATTCAGCACAGGCCCGCAGTTGCTGAGTCTTATTTGTAGCAGGTTGCCACTCGGTGTGACACAGATCACTTTACGTAGACTTGGTGTTTCATGCTTCTAAACCTAACAAGATTTAAAAACCTGTGTGAGGTTTTAAAGATAATTTATGATCACTTTTGAGGTCCTGCTTGAAGGCAACGTAGTAAAGCAAATGAAAGGTACTTGTTCTGGTCTTTTTAAATGAAGAATTGAAAGTCCTTTATAAAATTCCTCCTGCCAGTTGCTGTCATTAGCAATTTCCATATTCTTACAGTCTAAAGGCAGTAGTGGTAGCATGGTGTTTGGGTGGAGGTGTGACGATAAATGGGGTGGCTTAAAGTGTAGCTCAGTGAAACTTTCTTTTCCAGCTACCAGTATTAACATCAACGAAGTGCCAAATGAAGAGGGAAGTCTGGAGATAAACAGCAAAGTGGACGGCTGCCAGAATGGGCCAGAGTCGCTCTTCCCCGACTCTCCTGTGTCTTTTGACCCCACCAGCAGTGTGCAGGGTCAAGAGTCGTCCCCAGGTGTGACTGGTTTCCATGACAGCCTAAGGAAGTCTCAGGGAACTAGAGCTGAGGGCATAGTTCTTAGAAAAGAAGCTTTGCAGTCTCTCAAACTAAGTCTTCCCATGCAAGAAACTGAATTGTGTAAGCATCTGTTTATGGTGGCGCCCCTGCTTTCTCTTGCTGCATAAAGCTTTTTACTCTGAGCCTGGCTCTAGAATCCTATAACATCATTTAAGCTTGGACTAAACTTTGTTTTTGCAGTAAGCTTTTACTTTGATCTACAATTCATTTTCTTTCAGTAAACTACCCTCTGCTGCAGCTAAGGCATGTGCCTTAGCATTTAAAAATTGTTCTTGCGCTGGAGGGGAATTTGTGCTTTCTGGGGCTGCAGCTATTCTAATCTTCTTGATAATTGTGAGTAACAGGTGACATTAAAAAAAAAAAAAAGACGGAACAGCAGAACTAGGTGATTTTAAGCTAAGTAATAAAGGGGGGAGGGAAGGGGGAAGCCTTTATGGTAAAGTGCCTAATGCTGCAGGAGTTCTCTGAAATAATGTTTTTAAAAAGCCTTACTACAGGAAAGATTAAATGGGAGTTAACAAAAAGTAAGAAAATTTATCTAGGGAACATCTTTCTCTGACCTGTAGGGAATGAGTGGACTGCCTAGGTCTTGCTTAGTTTTAGAATTCCAGTACTGTCAGAAGTGCAGGACAGGTGAGATTAAATGACAGCAATAGTTTTGTTCGTGCTGTATAATCTCTTGTCATGTATACGTGGAGGAACTACAGCATCTGCAAACTGAGCGATGGAAATACACAGGCTTTATCAATGCTTACACAAGGATATATTAAAAGAGGGTATTCTGAGGTGCATGCAAATGGGCTTTCCTTGCATTCCTTGCTTAAGCATGAAGCATGTTGCTGATGGTAGAAGGGGCTTTTTTCTTTTGCATCAGATTTGCCTGTGTTGGAGTTTTCTGTTTGACTGTAAAGATACCTTTCACTTACAGGCTCAGTAGAGTCTTCACTCCCATTGGAGAAAGAAGAACAAATAAGACTTCAAGCAAGAAGGCGCCTAGAAGAACAGCTCAAACAATACAGAGTGAAGAGGCATCAAGAAAGAGTGAGTACTACACAATAGACCTTCTAGATTCAGTGTGTTGTTGAGAAGCTTAAAAACTTTATCCTTTCTGTGCTCTAAATTACTGTTTTCTCTGCTTTAAAAGTTCATTAGTTTTCTCAAATCTGAGAAAGCATTTTTTTTCTTCTGGACATGCAAAATTTGGTTCTCTGTTACCTCATCAGTAACGTACTGTTTTGTGCTTCTTAAGTGGGGGGGGAAGCAAACACAAATTTTCCTATATTTTTCAGTTAGCTTTTGGAGTCTACCTTGAACATTTTCAAAATGCATGTACTGAGCCTTGATAGGGCTGATTGCTGATGTAATTTACCTTGTTTATGAAATGATGCATATACTTAAATATTAATGTAAAAGTGTAGAGCTTTACGTATTAAGTTCTACAGCAAAACAAGTCTTTGATGCTAGTTCAAATGTAACATGCTGGAATTTATTGTTGACTCTTTGCTTCTTTTAGTCAAATCAGTCTACATCCAAAAACAGGCCCTCCAGCACCCTAGATCCTGAGCTGATGTTAAATCCAGAAATCTTGCCAAGAGCTAGCACTGTAGCAATGACAAAAGAATACTCCTTTTTGCGGACCAGTGTCCCCAGGGGGCCAAAACTGGGTAGCTTGGGACTTCCAGCATCCTCAAAAGAGAGAAGAAGTTCAAAATCTAAGCCCAGTAAGATCCGGTCCCTGGCTGACTACAGAACTGAAGACTCAGGCTCTAGAAACACTACTGGGAATTTTGTGGCTACTGATTTATCTGGTGGGACTCTGAAGCAAAGCAGAAGTGGTCCAACATCAGTTGTTTCTGAGATAAGTCTACCCTCTGACACGGATGATCGAATAGAGAATTCCTCCTTGGCAGGTGATAGTGTTTCAGAGATTGATGGGAGTGAAGTGGGAATGAGGCTGGATGGAAATGAGAGTGACAGCTCTACCTACAGCAGTGTGTCAGGAAAAGGACTGTATAACAGTTTACAGAATGCAGAAGGCAAACAGGGTATTCCGTATACAATAAATGGTCAGAAGATACATCCTGATGCAATGGGGCAATTTCCTTCCATCAGTGAGGTGCTACAGGCTGCGGCGGTGGAGCATCAAGCCCAAGAGCAAGAAGTTAATGGGGAAGTACGGAGTAGGAGAGACAGTGTTTCTAGCAGGTAAGAAAGATCACTGTACAGTGAGGCCATTATTGGCCATTATACTTTCTTGGAATAGGCAGCCTATTACTCTTACATTCTACTAACTTTGAATCCAGTTTTAACTTACATTCATTGTCATCAAATCTGTTAACTTGCAGATTCTAAAAGAAACTGAAAGGTCACTTCCCTTGAGTACCTATTTACTAAGTATATCTTTAGAGAAAGATATTTTTGCCACTGACAGTGTGTCTCACGTACTGCTAGCAGTTGCTTCTACCTGTATTTACTTGTGAAGCAGGCATTCATTCACTGAATCACTGGTGTGGCATTCGTCTTTAAAGTCTAAAAGTGTAGACTTAGCTGACTCAGTGATATTTATTATCATCCTTTTCCTGATCCACACATGTAGCTTTCAGACCTCAAATAGTTATGAAATGCCAAGAGTCTTGTCCTAGATACTCTTATCCTCTTCAGTCCTTTAGAATGAGATTTACTTAGTCTCACGGTATTAAACTATGAGTCAGCAAGCAAGTGGATGACTGGTGAAGCCCTTAACAATGCAGTTGTGTGTTTTATCAGTTGTTTGCAGATGCCTGTTGTATACGTGCTAATTTTGAAATTACCTTTTTTTTCTTCTTCATTGGAATAAAGTGTAATGCCCCGAGATGTTAAGGTAAAATCAGTTGTCTACAATTATTCCAGCTTAGACTGAATTCTTACAGTAACAAGAGAGAGAAGATCTTTCTCTCTAGACTCCTTGGCTGTACATCAGGGAAGGGGAGCGCAAGGAATCCTTTAGACCAAATACCTGTTTTTCCTTCTTTTGTAGCAGCTGTTGGTATTTCTCAGGCACTTTCACATTAAAGCATACAATTGTGGACAATAGTTGTGGAGGTTTTGTGCTCCCATTATGTCCATTTGTCTGCTTATAATGGGATATGCAGATACAGAATACAATGAAATCAACCATTGCACTTCTGTAAAATAACAAATATATGGGGGCCACACTAGATTCTAGTTGCTGCAAATATAGGAAACTAATGTATAAAACCTTAGGGTGAATATAATTTCTTTATCTCTTTAGATGGTAACGAAGGTTGTTTCACTGTGTTCTGGACCCATCATAAAGCCAGAAAAAATGTCCTAAATTCTAGGTCACACATGAAGTCTGAGTACCTCTTAATTTCAGCTTCACTTCTACTAGATGAGTGTTGTATTCTAACCCTTTAACTGTGTATATGCTGTCTCTGTCTCCAGCGTTTCTATGGAAAGCTCTATCGCAGGAACTCATGACGAAATGTTGCAGGTTCTGAAGGAGAAGATGAGACTTGAAGGGCAACTAGAAGCACTCTCACTAGAAGCTAATCAGGTAGAAAATGAATTTGAATTTCTGTATTTAGCAAATTATATTAATATGTTAATTAATTTTGAAGAGCCTCCTACTCATTACTTGTGGGAATTGTGTTTTGTAAAAACATTGTTGAATAAGGTACTTTACAAGGATGCTGTGGTGGGTTGATGCTGGCTGGATGCCAGGTGCCCACCAAAGCTGCTCTATCACCCCCCACTTGAGCTGGACAGGGGAGAGAAAATATAACGAAAGGCTCATGAGTCAAGATGAGGACAGGGAGAGATCACTCACTGATTACTGTCATGGGCAAAACAGAGTGCACTTGGGGAAAATTAATTTAATTTATTACCAATCAAATCAGAATTAGATAATGAGAAAATAAAACCAAATCTTAAAACGCTTTCCCCCCACCCCTCCCTTCTTCCTGGGCTTAACTTTACTCCCAAATTCTCTACCTCCTACCCCTGAGCGGCACAGGGGGACGGGGAATGGGGGTTGGGGTCAGTTCATCACACGTTGTCTCTGCCTCTCCTTCCTCCTCAAGGGCAGGACTCCTCACTCTTCCCCTGCTCCAGCGTGGGGTCCCTCTTACGGGAGACAGTCCTGCACAAACTTCTCCAACGTGGGTCCTTCCCATGGGCTGCAGTTCTTCACGAACTGCTCCAGCGTGGGTCCCTTTCCTGGGCTGCAGTCCTTCAGGCACAGACTGCTCCACCGTGGGTCCCCCGTGGGGTCACAAGTCCTGCCAGAAAACCTGCTCCAGCGTGGGCTCCTCTCTCCACGGGGCCACAGGTCCTGCCAGGAGCCTGCTCCAGCGTGGGCTTCCCACGGGGTCACAGCCTCCTTCGGGCATCCCCCTGCTCTGGCGTGGGGTTCTCCCCGGGCTGCAGGTGGAGATCTGCTCCACCGTGGACCTCCCTGGGCTGCAGGGGGACAGCCTGCCTCACCATGGTCTTCCCCACGGGCTGCAGGGGAATCTCTGCTCCAGTGCCTGGAGCACCTCCTCCCCTCCTTCTGCACTGACCTTGGCATCTGCAGGGTTGTTTCTCTCACATATTCTCACTTCTTTTTCTACTGTTGTTCTTCCGCAGGTTTGTTGTTGGTTTTTTTTTTTTTTAAGTATGTTATCCCAGAGGCGCTACCACTGTCGCTGATGGGCTCGGCCTTGGCCAGCAGCAGGTCCATCTTGGAGCCGGCTGGCACTGGCTCTCTTGGACATAGGGGAAGCTTCTAGCAGCTTCTCACAGAAGCCACCCCTGTAGCCTCTCTGCTACCAAAACCTTGCCATGCAAACGTAATACAGATGCTTAAGATGATACATATAAAGTTAGCAAAGTCTTCAAAGGCTTTAAAAAAAAAATTTGTTTTCTTTTTGGAAGTGAGATGATAAATCCAGAGTAATGCAAGTAGTGCCTATATAGCTGAATTTTCTCTTTATGTTGATTGATGGCATAAGACATATAATAGAAAGCATTCCTCCTTAAAGTGTGGAAACGTGTTCTATTAAAAATCCTGATATGGTTACTGACATATAATGCTATACGTCTTGTCTGTGCTTTCCTCTCTATTTTCTTTGACTATTTGAAATACCTGCTAGGTGAGATGTCACTTTAAAAAAGAATTTTTTACAAGCCACTGGTCTTTGCTTTAGCAAAGGCATTTTGCTGGGCATCTTCTTTACTCAGCCATTAATGTATTTTCTCTTAAGACTTCTGTATTTTGATTTTCTGGACACATTCAGGCTCTCAAAGAGAAGACTGAGCTACAAGCCCAACTTGCAGCTTTGAACATGACGCTTCAGGCGCAGATGGAGCACAGCCAAAACAGCCAGCAGAAGCAGGAATCTCTGAGCTCAGAAGTGGCCACATTAAAGCAGTCTTGCTGGGACCTGGAACGAGCAATGGCTGACCTGCAAAATACCTTGGAAGCAAAGAATGCTAGTTTGGCTTCTTCAAATAATGATTTGCAGTTAGCAGAGGAGCAGTACCAAAGACTCCTGCTGAAGGTTGAAGATATGCAAAAAAATGTTCTCACCAGAGACAGCACAGGTGGGATGATGTAAATGTCAATCTTTAAAATTCGTTATTCCATAAATCATTTTGTTTCAACATAATTCTGAAGTCCAGGAAGAAGAAGGATTTTTAATTTGTGTTTCATTTATGTCAAACTAATAAAATGGTCTGAATTTTAAGATTATTGGTTTTTATTTTGTGTCACAGAAGTGCCACAATTCGCAAGCTGCCACTGCCAGCTTGGAGAGGGAGGCATAAATATTTAGTCTAGTAACTGTTTGACAGTGGACTAATGGTTTTTAGAAAATTGTACAAATATTGGTTTCTGATGATGACTCTACATGTCAGGGCACCTGCTTTGTGATTTTTAATTTGTTCATATTTTCTATCTCTAAGGAACTATGAATGCTTATAGAAGTGATTCATTTATTTTAATTTTATTCTGCTTATGACCTGATACTTTGGATTCTAGCACTTCCCCTCACTGTTGCAGGAAAAGCCAGTTTTTATGTAATTAGGCATATATGTTTTTGTTCACAAAGAAAGAAGAAAAAAAAGAAAAAGCTATGAATATAGCAATAATCCTTGAAAATGTGTGCATAAAAATAGAACAATGGAGTGCGCTAGTCCAAGTTTTTTATTTTTCTTTTTCTAGTTCATGATCTGCGACAGCAGTTGGCTTCCTTACAGAACCAGCTTCAGAAGGTGCAGTTGGAACGGACCACACTGACCAATAAGCTAAAGGCGTCCGAAACAGAAATCTCATCGCTCCAAAATGTGCGGCAGTGGTACCAGCAGCAGCTTGTCCTAGCACAGGAGGCGCGTGTCAGGC
This sequence comes from Haliaeetus albicilla, assembly GCF_947461875.1. NCBI lineage: Eukaryota > Metazoa > Chordata > Aves > Accipitriformes > Accipitridae > Haliaeetus > Haliaeetus albicilla. The sequence goes on from NC_091492.1 coordinate 36,410,344, forward strand.
TGCAGAGTGAGATGGCCAATATACAGGTATTATGATTTAATTCCATACGGGAGGACTGAGAAACTGTTCTTTTTTATGTTAGTTTTATCCAGAGGACATCGTTTATGAGCTCAGATGAGGGAGCCTGTCTCATTTATATATTTTTCAGGTGGAGAGTAAGGGGGGATGGTTTTCATCATGAGGCGTTGGTTCATGTTAATGCTGAGCCATAAATTTAACCAAAGCACTTGCCTTCTGTGGATGAAGATCTGCAGTGCCATGAAAGTAGTAGCTGAGATAAGGCACAGATAGATTCAATGTGATTGGTTTTTTTTCTGAAGTGCTTAAATTTTTTGGCCAAATTTTGACTGTATTAATCTGTGGTTCCCCCCCCCCCTTTAGGCTGGGCAAATGACTCAAGCAGGTATGTTGGAACATCTCAAACTAGAGAATGTGGCACTGTCTCAGCAGCTGACTGAAACCCAGCACAGATCCATTAAAGAAAAGGAACGTATTGCAGCACAGCTGCAAAATATTGAGGTACGGTTGTAGGTGGCCTTCATGAATTACCTTCTGCCTAGGTTGTGTATTTATTTAGGTTTTGCAAACTCAAGGCTATTTCAGCAAAGTAACAGTGAATTCTTATGAATTGATTCAAATGGTGCATTATAAAAACAGTAAATATTTCAGACCAAATAAATTTGCATGACATTACAAACAGTAAGAGGGAGCAAGGCCATATGTTTCCCATTCCAAGGAAATACTTACATTTTCAGCTCTGGTATTTGTTGCTAGTTGAATTTTAAAGGTGGATGTAAATGTTCTCCTTTGCCCATTCATGAACTTTTTCAAGAGAAAACTTAATTGGAAATTAAACTAAATCATTAAAGTGCTTAAGTGTGTGAAATTTCAGGTTTGTCCTTCCTGCCCTCCAGTAAGAAAAGATGGGTAAAATCTGAAGTGCAGTACGCTCACTTTAAAAGCACTTAGAACCTTAAATCCCATTGAATTTCAGTGACATTCCTGCTTTTAAGTCTCAAATGGCAGTAAAGCAGCAGGTTAGTGGAAGCACCCCATCTCCGGTGTTACTGATAGTGGTTGTGTAAATGACAGGAATTGCTATTTCACAGAGTAGCTACAGCATCCAAGGAATCTCTTTTGTTTCAGAATTTTTCCAGTCAGCTGAATTTTTTTAAAGATTCTTTTTCTTTACGTCTTGTTTCATCAATTTAGAAAGGACATGGTGTTGTTTAAGAGGAATTCAGTTTGTCACAAGTATACAAGACATTCACTGTTATTCTAAAGTGTCTTAAGTATATGAATGGGTGACTTCAGTAAAGACATGCAGGTGTGTAAGGCAGACATCGGAATTATTTTTGCTTGTGTCTTTTCTCTAGAAATTTTCTCTAACTTATATTTTTCTCTTCCTCCCTTTTTTTTTTTTTTCCTTATTTTTCACCCCACCCCTCCTCCTTGTCCATGGACATTGTAAAAGTTGATTCCTTGCTTTTTCTGTGCAGGCTGACATGTTAGATCAAGAAGCTGCCTTCATGCAGATCCAGGAGGCTAAAACCATGGTGGAAGAAGACTTGCAGAGAAAACTAGAGGAGTTTGAGGATGAGAAAGAACAGCTTCAGAAAATGGCTGATTCTGCAGCAACATTGGAGCAAGAATTAGAACAGGTAGATTGTTGTTAGGTAACTTCCCAAGGGTTTCAAGGGAAATACTTATTTGGCTGAAAAGGCAATAGTAAATAGATACTGAGCGCTAAACTTTTTTAAAAACCTGAAAGGTAGCTGCAAAAATTAAGTCCATATCAAAATCACTCTGTCGCAGGTGAAAAGGCTCCCTCTTTTTCAACCATCTCAGTAACAGTACTTTTTTGAAATTTAAGAACTACTGTCTTGTAGATGTTGGGGTTGTTTTTTTTTTAGTGAATTCATTATGTGATCATGCCAAGTGTAGACAAGGAGCATAGCTCCATGTTCGAAGTTGTTAGGCAGTCAGGATATCATTATATACACTACAGTGTAATAAATCTGCACTTTGCTACAGTCCTGCTTTAACCTTGTAATATTACAAAGGGCTAGAATGAGATGAAGTATGCGATAGCTCAGTATTATATTCCATGTAACTATATGGCATGATCATTAATAACACTGAATTTACCTGGTATATGTACTGTGGACACATTTTTCAAATAAAAATTTAGAACACTGTGAATCTTACATAAGAATGTTTTAGGTTTGCCATTCTGGTCGTTGCTTAGCCTGTAAGATTACAGATGCTGCAGAAGGCAATCAGTGCAATTAATAGAGCAAACAGAAGTGGCCTAAAAAAGTGAAAAAATAGTTTCACCTTCTCCTACCTTCTCCTAGAAGCTAAAATATTAGTTAAAATACTTTTGTAGTGCATTTGCAAAGATAACATTCACTTTGTATGAATTTAATCTCAAAATACTTCTTGTCAGGTCAAGTTGACTTTGCATCAGCGAGATCTGCAGCTTGAATCTTTACAGCAAGAACACCTAGACATAATGAAGCAATTCACTTTGACCCAAGAGACATTGCACACCAAAGAGCAGTGCCTGGATGACCTGCAAACACAGTATGATGAACTGAAGGCCAGATTAGAAGAGTTCCAAAGTGACACTACTTCTAAAGATGACATGATCCAGTATTTGCAGAATGAGAAGATTGTTTTGGAAGTAGCTCTGCAGGCAGCAAAAGCAAGCAAAGAGCAACTTGACGAAGGAGCAGTGCGCCTTGGAGAAGATACAGAAGTAGCATCAGAAATCTTGGAACAACTGAGGCAAGAAATGGCAATCAAGTCAAGCCAGGTAATAAATACCTAAAAGTATCTTATTTAAAATAGCTGTTGCAGGGAAGTATTGCCACAGGCACAACAGAGCCAATTACATGAGAGGAGATTGGTACATGTGAGTTTGTATACATGTGTAGTTGTGAGATTCAGCTAGTGGGAATATTTTAATCAATTCTCTCATTTTTCCCTGTTGTTAGACTATCTGACACTTTACATCCTGTTACATCGTTGGTGAGCCTACGGTTTACTATCCCTCGGTCTCTATATGCGTTTATGCATTTGTGTGGTATGGGAAGGGAAGCTGAGGTTAATTGATCTTGTTCTGTCAGTTTCCAAGAGCCGCTATCTTTTTAAAATCTATCAGTTTTAAAACGCAATAATTTTGAGTACAGATCACAGTTTTGGAAGTTATTTTTTAGCGTGCTGCTTTTCTGTGGCACTGTGGGACAAACATCTTCCTTAAGCAGTAATTTGGTCATGTTTAATTGTGCCTTTTCTCTTGAAACAATATACCAGGCTTTGCTTTTGCATAGTGCTCTATACCAGCTGAGGCTTTTTTCTAGTCACTGAACTGTTTTACAAGCCCAAGCCCAATGCATATCCTTATTCTTTTTGTGGCTGCTTTAAATTATGGTGACTCTTCCTTTCACACCTTAGTTTTATAGTCATCTATGCTCTGTATCTTTTCAAGCATCCAAGCTTCATAGCAAGAGCTTTCATATTGAATCCTCATAATCATGAGTTCCTGATAATCTTTAGAGATTTCTTTTGAAGATAATGGGACTTGATAGTATTACCAATAGAAGTATTGAAGAACTATGGAAGTATATTTAAGAGAGAGATTTTTTTTTTTTTTTTTTTTTTCCTTCAAAGAGCCAGCTGGTTTCTTCATTTGATTGTCACGTGTGTGTGAACGGGTGCCGTCCGGATACAACATATGTACACCACTGATGCATGCTAAAACTTTAATGGCAGGATAAGGGGACTTCATGCATTCCTGAGGGTTGACAGGGCTCGCTATGTGGTGACCTGTGTGAACGTATTTCCGTATAAAATGTTGTGTTATCTAACCGTGCCATTGAGATGCCTAGTCAGAAACAGGATCTTCACTAGATTAGACAATTGGTACCAGCAAAAGATACTGTCGCTACTTGAAATAATGTAGAATATGACATTTGGCTTGTAAAGCAATGTGTTTGCTTTTTTTTCCTCTGGTAGGTAGAAAATCTGCAACAAGAAAATGCCAGCTTTAAAAAACAGGTTCAAAAAGTGAAGGAACAGTTCCTGCAGCAGAAGGTAAGCAAAAGCAAACTACTTCAAAGAGATAAAACCAAGGAATATACTTTTTTTTTTTCCCCACAGTGAAGGCATGTACTTCTGAGGGCTTTGTGAGGACACTTGAATCAATTTTCTGTATCAAAGAACTTTGTGACATAATTATACAGTTTCTGTATTTTGTACAGTTAAATTTTTATCTGTAACTAACATAAAAGCAGATCCACCAACTAATTCATGCTTTTATTGGACTTCAGGGAGTTTGCCAAATGATCCACCATAAAAAAACCTCTCTCTGGTTTGCTGATACTAGGTTTGCTTTTGCAAAAGTACTCATGAAAATCTTGAAGTGTCATCGTTTTCCTGCAGCTTTGAAAAACGATAGTTGCTTCGGTAATTAGATTGCAATAGACCTCTTACTTTCTAATTTTATTCTGAATTTACACAGTTTTGAAACATTAATTTGAAATTGATATGCCATTAGCGTTGCACATATATGCGTCTTACGTATAGGGTGGCACCATTAATTTTACAGCTTGATTGCTTATTGATCTAATGCGAAAGATTGTTTTAGCTTGTTAGGTTTAAGTTTGGGAAGGCTGCTTAAACTGTCAGTTGCAGTTAATCCCTCTTGTCATGGGAAAAGTTATTAATTGCGTGCATGGGATGGTTAATTTTTTACATTAGTTTAGTTTAAAAGAATGGCATGTAATTACTGCAGTTCCATAAAGAACATGAAGAAAAGTATCCCATACTGCTATAAACACTCTCACAAGTTTGGTTTTTTATGAACTTCTGATACATAGTGGTATTTGATATCTGAGCTGACATAAAAATCTTTGAACCAGAGTAAATATGTTACAGAAGATGATGCTGGTTTGTATTCTTCAACACACACACCTCCGCCTCAAACTAAAATAATACTAGTAAATACTTCATGGTAAATTACTCTTAAGTTTAGAAAGATGTAACAGAGGTGACATTGTCCTCTTGAAACTTGTGCCCAAGGTAATGGTGGAAGCTTATCGAAGAGATGCAAGTTCTAAGGACCAGCTGATTAGCGAACTGAAAGCTACAAAGAAGCGGCTGGACTCAGAATTGAAAGAGTTAAAACGAGAGCTACTGAAAATTCAAGTTGAAAAACAGGCGCTGGAATCTGAACATTCAAAACTACAGAAGGAAGTATCTCAGGTTCACCAGCAGATGGTGGAAATAGAAAATCATCTTCAGTCAGTGCAGAAAGAACGAGATGATATGGAAACACGCCTACAGGTATGGAAGGTGTTAAGCTTTGGACTTTGAGAGTGTTACATCCAGGATATGTTGCTATTTCTGTTAACTTCGGAAATAAACAGAATGACCACCTGCAAGTTAAGGTTCGTGGTTACACATTTAATATTGTCTATACATTTGAGCATATACCTACGAAAATTCTGTAAATATGTGACTGCTTATTAAGATCACATGTAAGTAAGTGGGGAGAAGCACACTACAGGAGTGGTAGAGGTGTGATGTGGAAGCAGTTTCCTTGGTCCCAAAGTGAACTCCATCTGAGAGCAAAGACCAAACTAGAACCCTGTTCATACATGTTATGGTGGTGGCCGCAGAGGGAAGGATTAAAGAAGAAATAAAAGGGAAAGAGAAAGGAGATGGAGAACCTTGGAACAGTTTACATTTAGAGATGGAAGTAACTTTGAAACTTCATGCTTATTCTCTTATAATCCAGCATACAGCAAATGTGCTTTTTTTTCTTACACTTATGGGTGCTTTTTTTCTTCTTATTAAGTCTTTGCAGTTCGATAAGGAACAAATGGCATCTCTTGCTGAGGCAAATCAGGCATTAAAACAACAAGTAGAACAAATGCAAGAAGAAGCAAAAAAGTAAGTGTTCTTTTAGCACAGACAAAAGAACTCTACAGCATTTGTGTTTCATAGTCACCTTTTTAGCAATCACTTTTTTTCCTATTCCCTGGTCTTTCCTTTGGGAAACTTCAATAGTCAGAGAGTCACAGTCATATCCATGGCAAAGTGTTGGTTGCATGCTACACAGGAGTTGCATCTTCTCCTCTGATTCACTTATGCTTTTAACCAACAATGCCTGCCATACAACATACATATTGGAGTGAATCCTAATTACCATTCACTGAATTTTAGCCTTGACTGGCTAAAATGTTGCATTAGTGAGAACTATTTATTTTTTTTCCACTGGTGGTCACAGGGGTTTTATGATACCTGACATATCCACCAAGGATCTCAGATTGGATTGGATTCTTACTCTAAATTTTGTGTTATTTTTAGACAGAGTAGTATATATTCCTTCATGCTGGAGTTTTAATAGTTCTGACAAAGACCTCTTAATTCCTGTAAGTATTTTCTTAGAATGTTATCAAGAGTCTTCAAGGTACTGTCTTGCAAAGGGCCAAACTGTACCTTACCAACCTGATGGCTTTCTCTGATAAGGTGGGTGACTCTGGGACAAGGGGGGAGAAGTGGATGTTGTTTTTTGTTGGGCCATGTGAAAAACGAATCTTCTACTACTGTTTTCAGGCAGGTTTTGTTTTTACCTGATGGGTTGTTTTTTTTCCTTTCACTCCAGTGCCATTACTGAGCAGAAACAGAAAATGAAGCGTCTAGGGTCAGATCTGACGAGTGCGCAGAAAGAGATGAAAGCTAAACATAAAGCCTATGAGAATGCAGTCAGCATTCTTAGTCGTCGGCTACAGGAATCTCTTACTGCAAAGGAATCTGCTGAAGCAGAGTTGAGCAAACTGAAAGCACAAATCACTGATGGTGGAAACAACCAGATTGCTCAAGTATGCAGGTGTCTTTTAGCATTGTTAGTACAAAGATAGAACTGTCTTGTTATTAAATATAAGTCTTGAAATATTATTTTACACCAAAGTGATGAAAATATTTGGAATATAAAGCTAAATAAGAACATGGTATCAGTGTTCTGAGCACTGAGAATGTCCTTAACTACATTTGAGAGAAGTGATTTGGCAGGCTTTGGTTTGGTTGGTGTGTTTGGTGGTTTTCTTTTCTTTTTTAATTTTACTTGTATCTTTCAGGTTACCAATTGTAATCCAAGCTCAAGAGGATGATCAGCCTTAGTGCTAAATTTCCTGATTAATTTTCATTGTTGGTTTGTTTTTTGTCGGGTTTTTTGTTTGTTTGTTTCTTTTGAAAGTCTCAGCATCTGAAGACTTTCCAAAATTCTCTTACTGCTTTTTTCTCGTTGACAGTTAAAAGTTCTTCAGAGTAGCCGTAACTTACTCATATATGTTATGCCTGTGATAAGAAAATTAATTTACTGGGGGAAGGTCCAGTTACTTGGACCAATGGAGCAAGATACAAATACATTAATGGTAGTAGCTGGATGCAAGGGTGGAAAGCTCTGAGCAAGACCTTTACATTAAGCACTAGCACCTCATTTAATATTTGCTAGTGAAGTAGGCTTTTTAACAAAAAAAAATTACTCCTGTAGATGATTGATACATTAATCACACGTGTGATCCCTTTGTCTTTAGGAAAGGATTCAAACTCTGGAGACAGAATTGCAAGCTGTTAGTAGCAGTAAGTTGATGCTGGAAAAAGAGTTGCAAGAAGTGATTTCACTTACCAGCCAGGAGCTTGAAGAATACAGAGAGAAAGTGCTGGAACTTGAGGATGAGGTGATTGCTTGAGTTTGTATGGTAGATGGGAATGTGACAGTAAAAATGTGCCTGAGAAGCAAGGAGAAATTTTAGTACCATAATTTAATTCCAACAGTACAGGAAATCAGAATCTCACATAGGAAACATCGTTGTCAGTGAGCCTGCAAATTTTGCTGCCCTGTGCTGGTTCTTCGTGGTTTCATGAATCATTGTCATGTAGGGGAAAAGAAGATGAGAGAGAAAAGTAGTTCCTTTATTAGATACCGGCTGTGTCTGGTCATGAGACAGTGAGGATGCATGAATCACTATCTTCTGAAACTATTTGGAGTCACAGATGCTCAATGATTTTGAGGGCAGGGTGGTGCTGTTCAGTTGTGGAGTTGCACAAAAAAATTATATAAACTATTCTTGACGTGCACCTGAACAGTACTCCTGGATTCTGCTTTCTAGCAAGCATTTTAGACTTCCAAAAGGAAAAAATACCCAACTGAACTTATTTTGAAGTGTTCATTTAAAAACAAACAAAAAAGAAATCTCACTCTGGGAAAGCATGATGTTTAATGAGTTTAACTCACAACTTTTTTTGTGGTAATAATCTGGAGTTGTTTGGTTTTGTTTGGTTGATTTGGTTTTTTTCTTTGGCTACAGCTTCAGGAATCTAGAGGCTTCAGGAGGAAGATAAAACGTTTAGAAGAAATTAATAAGAAGTTGGCCCTTGAACTGGAGCACGAACGTGGAAAACTTACAGGTCTTAGTCAGTCCAACGCTGCTTTGCGGGAGCACAACAATATCCTCGAAACAGCATTAGCAAAAAGAGAGGCAGACTTGGTACAGCTGAATCTACAGGTAATTTGACCTTTTAATATATTATCTTCAGAAAGGAATTAGCTCATGTTGTGGTTTAACCCCAGCTAGCAACTAAGCACCATGCAGCTGCTCACTCCTTCCCCCTACACCCAGTGGGATGGGGGAGAGAATCGGGTGAAAAAAAAAAGTAAAACTCATGGGTTAAGATAAGAACAGTTTAATAGAACAGAAAGGAAGAAACTAATAATGATAATAATGACAATAGTAATAATAAAAGGATTGGAATATACAAGTGATGCACAATGCAATTGCTCGCCATCTGCCAACCAATGCCCAGTTAGTTCCCGAGTGGTGATTCCTCCCAGCCCCACTCCCCCTAGTCTATATACTGGGCATGACATCACATGGTATGGAATACCCCTTTGGCCAGTTGGGGTCAGGTGTCCTGGCTGTGTCCCCTCCCAAATTCTTGTGCCCCTCCAGCCTTCTCACTGGCTGGGCATGAGAAGCTGAAAAATCCTTGACCTAGTCTAAACACTACTTAGCAACAAGTGAAAACATCAGTGTGTTACCAATGTTCTTCTCATGCTGAAGCCAAAACATAGCACTATACCAGCTACCAGAAAGAAAATTAATTCTATCCCAGCTGAAACCAGGACAGCTCGTATTTCTAATAACAGGATGTAGACATCTTTACTCATATGATACAAAGTTGGCGCATTTTCTCCAGATCTGGGTCTCCTGTGTGTTGCATAACAGCGGTAATATAGGGGGCTAAACAAGAGATCGGAAATGAGACTTTGCACTAAACAGGGCTGTTTCTTTTGGAAAAAAACAAATCACGCTAAAATATTTGCAATAGTGAATGTGTGGCTCAATTAAGTGAGTTGGAACATACAAACTGTGTTACATACAGACTCAATATGATGAACAATTTTTATGCCAATAGTAATATATTTGTGGGGTAGAAGCAAATGGGAATATAGGCAATGAGCTACCATTTAGCCAGAGCTACTTTTAAGGTTGAGGGTACCCTGAGAGCGAGTTACCAGTGAACAGCAGAGAGAAGTTTTGCAATCCTTGCATTGGCTTGTGTTTGTGTTACCTGTACTGGCATTTCTGGTCTTCCAGTGAGCCCATGCAAAATGTGCATTTGTTTTTGTGATGTGATAATAGGTTCAGGCAGTCCTAAAGCGGAAAGAGGAAGAGGATCAGCAAATGCAACAACTTATTCAAGCTTTACAGGCTTCCTTAGAGAAAGAAAAGTCAAAAGTTAAAGACCTTAAGAAGCAGGTAAGGGCTCAGCTTTTGGTTTATTTACTTAAAAGGTGATTTAAATGTAAAGTATTTGAAAAGTAACTTAAAACAAAATCTACGCTTTATAACATACTGCTTCCTGCAGGGTCTCCGTCATGATGGCTAGTGGCTGAAAGATCAGTTGATGTCTTTTCTGTTGTGCCCTGTTAAGCATAGTCATTGACTACCAGGAAGGTTCCACTATGACTTGTAATGCATGGGACATACGTTGAAGTGATGATATGTCATCCAAAAATTCAAAAGGAAGAACCAGTCTGGCAAACGTGCTTTTTCCATTATATATAGTTACTAACTGCCATTAGCATTAATAAGGGTAACAACACTAATAATAAGTGTTTTAGACAAAAAAGAGAAGTGTTAACAGCTGCATAACTTCCTTCTTGACTTGTTTTGTACCCCTTTAGTCTAGCTCCCTTTATGATTCACCCACAATGATAAAACAAAGAAAAACTGCATATTTTTTTTTCTTGTAGGAAGCAGCAGCCAAAGCAGATGCAGCACATAACCGCCGTCATTACAGAGCTGCTGTGCTCGAGCTCAGTGAAATCAAGAAAGAGCTACATGCCAAAGAACTGCTTGTCCAAGCCCTTCAGGTTGAAGTGGACAAACTGCAGTAAGTAAATGTCTAAGTTCTTAGAGAATAGTAAATAAAACAAATCCTCTGAAAAAAGCCATACATTAGTGAATTTTTTGTTTTGCCAGTCTGGAGTAGGTTATGTTGAAATGTACCCCAGCTGAGCCTGACCATAAGATGCATGTTTGGACTCTAGGCAGATACTTGCATTTTTCTGTCTCTTCATAATTCAGTTAGACCTGAAGTGTGCTGTATTTAGGCTTCACTATCTGCTTTTTTTACAGTTTCAATACAGATTTCTACTATTTCATGTTAATAGTAAGGATTAAGCCTTCATATATATCCTATTATTCTTCTCTCACATCCCTGAGGAACTACATAGAGGATGAATTTGATTGTTGAATATATTCCACAATATATTCAAATACAATTTGTTTTCTTGTATAGAAGATACTTTCTTAAATTATAAGAAATTATCAGGCCTACATAAGAATGGATAGAAGGCTAACCCTATTCCTCCTAAAACAAAAGCAAAATTGCTCACAGGTTTTTTGCTGGGTTTTGGTGTTGGGTTTTTTTTCTGCATAATCTGTTGTTTGTAACTGGACTATTACCAGTGCAATATTTATTGATATATTCGTGCATCTGTCTCATATAAAATCTTTTTGTGATTTAACTTTTGCTATGAATGTGTCAGCAAAGCCTTCAGTCAAAGCTATAACTAAGCAGGTTCCGTGCAGTGTCATGTCATTTGTCGTTACATAGCTAACCCGGTGAAGTCCTTGTTTTAAAGGACAGATTGAATAACTGCTGTGTCTGTTAATCCTGCTGTGCAGGGTAGAGGATGAAAAACATTCCCAGGAAGTATCACAGTTTCAGCAAGAGCTGGCAGAAGCCAGGTCTCAGCTCCAACTTCTGCAGAAAAAGCTGGATGACAAGCTTAGTGAACAGCCTGTAGTAAGCCAAGAGGTAAAAACTGTACATTTACTGTGTTTATCCTTATTTATGATGCATTGTATGACTTCATTTGTCTTTAATTCAGCATTTTTTAATGAAGTTTTGCTAGGTTTACTTAGAACCAGGAAGGATTAATGAGACATAATAATATATTTCAGAATTTGTCTTTGATTGCACCTATAGATAATTCTAAAGATACTTTCCTCCCCCACCCCCCTGGTAGGTGGAAGACCTCAAGTGGGAAGTAGAACAAAAAGAAAGAGAAATTGAAACACTTAAGCAGCAGTTGGATATGAGTGAACAGCGCAGCCACAAGGAGTTAGAAGGGATGCAAATTGTCCTGCAGGTATTTAATCTAGCCGGTGGAGATTCTGATGGGTAACCATTATTGCTGTAGGGTGATAATTAAAACAATACTTTTGTTGTTTAAAAGCATACTTATACTTTTCTGATAATTTTTTTTACTCATAAAAACTTATTCACTATATGTTTTGCAGGGTCTTTACTTTTCTCGGTTTTCCTTTGACTATGCTGTTAGCTTCTTATTTTCTTGACCTTACGCCATTAAAATAGGCTACTGACTTTTTTTTATCTAATTCCTGATCTTCTGCCAGGGCAAATTGGTTTAAAATAGCAGTGTTGTTTCTTTTTCTAGTTTGCCCCGGAAACTGAAAAAAAATTATAAAAATATTAGTTGGCCGGAATTTTTATACCATTTCCCTGTATCACATTGATTCTCTTCTTTTCCCATTTAGAATATCAAGACTGAGTTGGAAATTGTGAGGGAAGACCTGTCAGTGACTCAGAAGGACAAGTTCATGCTACAGGCTAAAGTGACTGAACTGAAGAACAGCATGAAGTCGCTGCTGCAGCAGAACCAGCAACTGAAGTTGGACCTGAAGCACGGCAAGATGAAGAAGGTATTTAAATAGGAAGAATACATGTTGTAGGGTACCAGAAAATATTCTGCTAATTAAACTACTGGGAAATACTCTGCTGCAGGAGACCTGATGAAAACTCTGAACTGAAATGTCTGCCTGTGATACAGACTTACTGATGTTCTGACATTTAAATGATAAATGCAGGAAGATTTGCAGGCAAAAGTAACTGTACTGATCTTGACTTCCCACCTTTTACTTCAGAAATCTTTGTGTTTAGCATATTATGTTTACATTGTGACTTATAATAAAACAAAAATGGTAGCACTTAAATAATGAATCATGGGCAAATACAGAGTTACTACCTTCTTATAGTTAACACCTGCTTACTCTTCATATCTGTCCTCTCCATACTGTCCAGTTTTTCATCCTTACACAATTTCAACAGTTAACTATTAGTGGTTTCTTTGAGTTTTCTGATTTGCTACGAGTACACAGAAAATGCAGCAGTAGTAGATCTCTTACTCTTTCCCTCCCTGAAGTAATTGTCTCACTAAGCGAGACAGAATTTCATATGGAAGCTTCCATTTCACTCTTTTAGACGTTGGTCCTGATACCTGCATCCTGCAGGTTCTAGAATTTCCAAAAGGTTTTCTTTGATTGTACTTAACTGATTTATTTTTTTTCTGAATTGCTATCTTAACTATACTGAAAGAATGTTATTAAAATTTGTTTTGAAGAGCCAAGTCATTTGCTTTAAATCCTTTGTGTTTTATTTCTTCAGTAGGGTGAGTTCTTGAGTAGGTCTTTCTAGATGCTGTTTGTTTACTTATGACCATGGCTAGCAGATGACATTCGGTTAGGAACTTTTGCTTGTGACCCATGAGACTTAATATGAATATGCTTCTGATTCCTGCTGTATAATGCAGATATGTACCAGTAGTGTGATGTGAGACTCTTTCTATGTGGCAAAAATGACACTGATGAAATAACTTAATTGTATTTCTGGCTTTTTCTTCTTTTTTGACTTTAACCAGAGGAAGGAACTGAAAGGAGAGAATAACTCTTCAAATCCTGTGACTCCAGTCAAGATTCCTGATTGTCCAGTGCCTGCTGCCTTGCTGGAAGAACTGCTGAAACCATCGACAGCTGTGAGCAAGGAGCCTTTAAAAAATCTGAACAGTTGTCTCCGGCAATTAAAGTATGACCCGTTATTTTCAACTCTATTTAATAATCTTAAAAATGTTTCCAAGAAACCAGCTGCCAGCCTAAGGAAAAAAGGATTTGTAAAATGAATTCTTTTCCTCTTATTGGGACTATATTTAGGACAGTAGGATGTTCTGTCATTGTAAGTGCTTGCTCACATGGTAATGAAATAGGGAGAGAAGCCTTTACAATAAACTAGACAAAATGTCCATCCTAAATCGTACACAGCACATCAAACCAGAAACAGCTATTTCTAGTTGTTCTTGCTGATGGAAAAGCTGGTGTTTCTCTCTGCAGCATCAGAAAGGCTGCTCATGATAGGAGCCCAGGCAGTGTGTTAATAAGAAACCTCTATAGAGGAAGTTCATTCTGCCAAAAATACGTTTTCAGATCTTCCCTTACAAGGTTGCACATGAGATTCTGAGCAGGAAAGCTCCAACTTCAGGAAGATGGAGAGTTTGGGTTATTAGGAGAACTGAGCTGCTATTATCACCTCAGTTGATGTTTGAGGGGAGTGAGTCTGTGACAATGTTCTATGATCCTGTACTACCAGACTAGTTGCTTTGCTAAGTTGGTGTCTGACTAAAGTAATTATCTGTTTATCTAATTATTTTTCTGTGCTGCTTTCCTCACTTCTACCTCCCATGTTGTCTTTTATACCTGCGAGAGTACCATGTTCATGAGGTTGTAGCCACTAAGTGCCCTTACTGAGGAGACAGTCCTGCATCATCTCTGGCAATGAGTATTTGCCGCAAAGGAGCTGGTGCATTGTTGGCCCTAATTTTTAAATGAAGCATATTGTATTTGTTTTGCTCTTAAAGAGAGACAAGTCCTAAGCTTCCTGTAGACTTTCTTCTCTTGTATACAGCTATAGCTTAGATAGTCTTGGAGTATGTATCAAGAAACAGAAAAGTAGTTTTCTGATCTCGCATTCAGCAGTTTGCTTTCTGCTTGTTAATTTTTGCTTTTTTGTTCTCAATACTTTGAAAAGGCAAGAAATGGACAGCCTTCAGCGTCAGATGGAGGAACACACCATTACAGTACATGAATCAATGTCTTCGTGGACTCAGATTGAGGGGCAGCTAATGGACCTTACCTCTACCAGTCCTGCAACTGCGTCAGACCAGCAGGAGATTCCTACTATAGAGGAAAAGAAACAGAATTGTAGTGTTAGGGACAAGGAAGCTTCGACACTATAACTTCCTTATCGGTTGTCTTTCTTCTATTGCTTCAAGTATGTAAAGAAATCTTTATCAAAATTATTTATTTATTTCATTTTTAAAAATGGTGTTCAGAGTTGTGCTTTTGCCTGTAGAAGCAAAGGGCGTGGCTTTGAGAAACTGGTGTAATATTAAATGCAGAACATGCTATTCCAAGGGTTTGTTTGAAACCTTACTGTAATAATTCTGTCATGTAGGGGACTGCCAAGTGGTAAATCTAGCTCATTTGGGGGTTTAGTAGGAGATTCAGATGAAGGTTTAAAATGAGGTCAAGAGGAGCATCTGGTTCCAGGTCTGTATTTGTTCAATCTGTGTGAATTTGGTAAGGAATGAGTGTTAATTTTGTAACATCTGGAGTCTGATTTTTTTTTTTTTTTTTTTTTTTAAATCGAGGGAGTGAATGGGGGGTGTGGGGAGGGTATTGTCTTCCCCCATCTTGGGTTGTATCCAAATCACAGGGAAAAATAAGTTCTGCTCATGTTCAGCTGTTAGCAGTGGTTGAGGACTGGATATTCCAAGCATCCTCTCTCCTCCCTGCTATAGTCTTTTATTCTTGAAATTCAGATTGCAGATATCTGTATTTAAAGAAAAAAAAAAATCATTTAAAGCCATTTCTAGTTACGAAGATGACCTCTGACCCTATAGCAAAAGAAACAAGACTGTAAAGACAAGCAATGCAGACCAGTATGTATCTTTGGCAGATTTGCCTGGGATGTTTTCTGAAGTGTCGGGTTTTTCTCTTACAGTCACAGGCCAGTAGGGAGCTTTGCTTCACTGCACAAACACTTCTTGCACCTTTTTAGTTCAACTTTTGAAGTAGACACCCTTGAAAGAGGTATGCGTGTAATATATATATATATATATATATAAAAAAAAAAGAAAAAAATCATAATTTCCTGACTTTGAATATCTGTTTTAATATGCTTATATACCATGAGTTAAGGCTGACATGAGGGTGTTTTTTGTTACTGTCATTGTTTTAATGTTACATTTAAGTTTGCTGGTTTTTGCCATACTGTAAAAATGGCTTAGGGAAATTAGCCCCTAAAGCCAGAGCATTTAGAAATGTAATTACTTTTACTTTGAAAGACAAAATCATAATGCCTATAAAATTATTATTTTTATTAGCTTTATCTTCTCCCACACACTTCCCCTACTTTTTGGACGCTCTATTACAAGATGTCCACCGTGAATGGAAACGTTGGTATTGTGGCAGCCCCTCTGCAGAGCACCTTGACTAGATTATTATTAAAGCAGTCCACTTTAGATTCCTTCACCTTTGGTCCCGTTGCTCCCATGTGGCTCATACTGTAGTGATAAGCCTCCTCTCTCCTCATTAAAAAATTCAGTGTGGAGGTACTGCTTTGCCTAATGTGCTAAGTGCTGAAGTACAAATCAAAATATGCATGACAGATTATTTGAAAGATTTAGTGGCAACTCATGTACTAGCACGTTTTTTGTCTTTAAAACATAAAGAAAACAGGTCAATTATATCCACTATAGTTTGGCATTTAAAAAAAAAAATCTAGGAAGTACAAGTAGATTAAGTGGCTGGGGAAATAAACCAAAATTCTAGTTCATCTGTTATTTTCAAAGAGACTGTTGTTGCTTTTGGATGGGTTTGGTTGGGTGGTAGGGGGAAATGATTGCAGTTTGCTTAGCAATAAGGCAAAAAATAAGCAAACGAAAAACCCAAAACCACCCATATTTATCCAAAGTCTGATTTTCTCAAAATTACCAATTCAAGCTCTAGTCCAGTTGAACACTTGACACCTAAAGTGTCTATACTGACTGGTTTCATGCCTCTCAGCTATTGGATTTTAACTTAAATTTTATTGGTATCAAAGTCAAGGGATGCTAAAAGTCAAGATTTTGAAATTGGTGAAGGAAGAAATGCATTAGCGTGGCATTAGGTGCCCATCATACAGAATTACCAAACAATTCAAAGAAAAGTCAAAAGCTTTACAGACTAGCTTAGATATGTTAATGTCTACATACTGCTGCAGTCTCCTTTGCAGAGTAAATGGTACTGACTGTCTCGCTGCTGTCATGTTCTTGAAGTTGCCTGTATATTAAGCTCAAAGAAGAAAAAAAATACACAGTATTGTTAAAGAACAAAATTAAAACTACATAATGAATAATATATTCAGTACAAAAAAGTTATCAAATGTTCAAGATTTTAAATAACACTTATGCAGCGTTAATGTTGCTGTTCATTTTAGTAAATATATTGCCTACAGTTAAGAATCCCTTATGTTTTAATCTCTTAAATTTGGCAACAGTTGTATGGATAAAGGTTCTGCCTGGTATCAAAGAAGCCAGAATTGTTAGAAACCTTCATAGTTCTTCAGAATGTCTGCTCTCCTCTTCTTTTTGTACCCATAATTGTACTGCGCTCTGTTTTCAGTGCAGTGCTGCATATTCTCACTAGCTCCTTAGAAAGACATCTGAGCCTACACCATCAAGTAGTCTTAGATGCATGTTTTTCCTTTTAAAGATGAGGGAGCTGTTGTGAAGTGCTCAGATTAGATTTCTGCATTGACCCACCTGTCTCTCTTTGAAAATACCTGGACACTAGGTATTTTCATTTTATATTCACTATGTGTTTTTTCTATAAACAGAAGCACCATGCCGCTTACTTAAATGAAGGACAGGCAGTGAGATTTGGGGGTCTAAATCTGGTGAGGTGCTAAGTCCATTAAGTTATGGAAGTCACTGGGAAGCCCTCTAGAAGAAGCACGCAGCATATGATAAAAGCAAGGCCTTTCTCTGAAGCTCATCAGCTATGTTTCTTGATTATCCAGAGAAATAGTTTTTGTTTTATTAAAAAGCCTCACCCTGAGGCTGAGCATGCTTGTTCTACAAAGCCTCAGGTCCCTGCTGTCTAGGCAATAAAACAAACTAGTTGTAGCAATGCCTCCCCTCTGCCTGTCACAGCTCTGCCAAATACATCGGAGGAAAGTCTGAAGAATAATCTCTTAAAGATTTTTTTTTTTCTTTTCCTTTTTTAACCACTGCAATAGAATGTATTTTCTGTCTGCTTCTTCAGTGGTTGCTACCTACTAAACCAAGTCTTGTTGATGAAGGAGAAATGTCACTGTAATGTGAGAATGTTTCCCAAGCGATTAAAGTTAGTGAATGCTGCAGCATTACTTCTTCAGATGCTCTTGGGCTTCTGAGGACTTTGGAATAATTGTGCATTTAAAAAAAAAACAAACAAAAAAACATAACAAAAAACCAGCAAACTCTACAATGGAAAAAAACATTAGTTACTGCGTCTCTGGTGTTGCTGAACATCGCATAATGCTCCATTCTATTGTCTTCCAGATTTCTTGGAAATATTTGTGCACTGTATTGGGATCAGCTGAGCCCCTTATCCACTCGTGCAATGGGAGGATCTGATCCCATACTTTTATTCAGGCAATATCCTAGCTCAAATCTATGAGAATTTCACATATGTGAAGAGTAGAGTAATAATACCCAGAATGAAAGTTCCAGTGCTCATATTTTCATGGATTACTTATGCCTCCTTAGGGGGGAGTGAACTGCAGTGGCATGGGTGTTTTAATCTTGGGTATGACAACATTCAAGGTACACTGGGGACAGATAGTGTTATCAATATAAATTATAACTTAAAGATGACATTCACTACTGGTGATGCAAAAGGTTGTGATGTATGTTTTATTAACTTTGCTGGGGAAGCGTGAATAGTTGCATGTAACTTGCTGTGACCACAGACTTTAAATATTTTCATGTGAAAGCAATTACAGTCCAAAGTAAATACTAATGCGCATCAGCTGTCATCTGATTGATCTTGTCTCCTACTAATGTGTAACACTTCAGTCTTGGGCAGTAGGGCAGCCTAATTTCTAATACAGATGCACAGATTTCTAGGGGAGGGAAAGATGTTCTGGATATTGTAAATGAGATATTGTTATGTTTTATACGTGACATTCAGTAATGTCTGCTTAAGCTGTATTTGTAAAGATAGAAGTTAATCATTTCATGTTCTTCAGTGGATAACCCAGGGGCTGGAGGAGTTACACTATGTACAATTAATGTTTATGATCATACAAAGCATGTTGATTATAAAAATAATGTGCATAGGAATTCCTTTAAAAGTTTTGTGCAATAAACTATTTTTGGTAAAGGGCTCCATGTTGTTTCTACTGTTAAAGAGAAATTGATACCATCTTCTCTTTGGTTTTGGATAGTAATTTTTATGTTTAGGATTCTGAACACGCTGTATAGCCACCTTTAAGGAAACAAAAAAACCCCTGTTTTGAAAGAGTATGTTACTGCACATTGGTTTTTCACACATCTAAAATTGATTGTGCTTGTATTTCCATTACATTTACTTTTTCTCAGTTTGCTGAGCATGTCAGGAAAGAAACATAATGAGCGTTATCTCCCTTGGCCTGAATTTGCCAACAGCTGAAGTTTCAGTGCCCAAGGTGGAACAATGCAGAAATCTCATCGATTCTAAATTAGCCCATTGCCACGATAAGAAGTGACTGTACCTTGCTTGTAATATTAAACAGTGTGAGTTAAAGAGATGCTGTCAACTTCTTGAGGGCCTGCCCTTTTGTCTCATCGTTTAAACCAGGAACTGCCCGGTTTGCTTACAGTACAAGTAGCTGCACCCGTAAGGTAGTGATGTTACACCTAAGGGGAGGGCTGAAAACCGACTTCTTCCCTTCTCACACCACCAGGTGCGTTAGATTTTTCACCATTTTCCATCTCTGCCGGCTTCTCTGAGACCGCTGCAGCACTCCGAGATTAATGCTTGGACCGAACCATCCCTTTACAGGGGACTTTCTTTCACGTTGCTTGTGCGTCTCCTCAAGCACCAAGGCCGCTTACTGCGGGCAGCCAGCCGCGTCCCTGCCCGAGGGAAGGCAACGCCGTGTGGGCTCCAGCTCCTGCCCGCCGGCTCCCGGCGCCTTGACCTCCCCTTACAGCCCCTTCGAAGCAGCGTGTGCGACGGCGGT
The DNA here is from genome assembly GCF_947461875.1 of Haliaeetus albicilla. NCBI lineage: Eukaryota > Metazoa > Chordata > Aves > Accipitriformes > Accipitridae > Haliaeetus > Haliaeetus albicilla. The sequence continues at coordinate 36,430,024 of NC_091492.1, forward strand.
GCCGGGGGGGGGCTGCCCCCTCACCCCTGCCCCGCCATCGCCCTCCGGCAGAGGCGCCGCCTTCCCGTCAGGCACCGGGGACCGCCGGCCGGGGGAGAGCGAGAGCGGGGTGGGGCGGCTCAGCCGTCCCGTCAGGCAGCGGGGCGGCGGCGTTGCCGTGTTTTTCCGTCAGGCAGCGGGGCGGGCAGGCCCGGCGCCGGGCGGGGCGGGGCGGGCCGGGGGGGAGGAGGAAGAGGAGGAGAGACGGAAGCCGGGAGGCCGCTGAGGTACCGTCCCCGAAGGGCGTGTGGGGAGCGTCGGCTGGGCGGCGGGCGGGACGCGGGCCCGGGGCATGGAGCGGTGGGTCGGGGCCGCCGGGGGCTGGGGCTCCCTGTGGGGAGCCGGCTGGGGCCGCTGGCCGGGCTGGGAGCTCTTGGCCGCCTGCGCGGTCATCGGCGCCGTGGGCTGGCTGCTGCGGCTGCTGGAGAGGAGGCCGGGCGGCCGCGGGGCGGCGGCGGCGGCGGCGGCCATCTCCTCGCCGGCGCCCCTCTCCTCGCCGGCGCCGCTCTCTGCGGGGAGCCGGCGCTGCAGCGGGAGCCGCCCAGGTGAGAGACGCGGGGGAGGTCGGCGGGGGGTGGCGGCGCTGCCTCTCGCTCTGCGGGAGAAGAGCCGGCGGGGCGGCGGGCTCCGCCCGGGGAGGCCCGCGGACGATCGGCCTCTCGCCCTGCCCGGCCCCCGGAGTTCTCTCCCGCGGGCGGAGCTCGGGGGCCCCGCCGCGGCCCCGTTCCCTCTTCCTCACGGGGGGGGGGGGGGGGTCCCGGCGCTGCCCTCCGCTCCCGCCGCACGCCCCCACCCCGCTTAGGGCGGCGGGGGCGGCCGCTGCCTGCGCCGCCCTTCTCAGGCGTCCCTGCTCCTGCTCCCTCGGTCCTCTCCCACGCCGAGCCTGCCTTCCCTTGCTAGCTCTGGAAATACACGTTCGTTCCTCCTTCCCGAGAAGTCGGCCTTTCCCCTCCCCCCCCCCCCCCCCCCTTCTTCTGGTCGTGGCTTTCCCGTGGCTTATTCCAGGTTTGTTTTGAAGTTCTGTTTCTGCCACGTAGTTCGTAGCTGTTGGCTAATTTGGCAACAGGCAGTATAAATACCCGATTCCGTAGCCACAATTATTTTGGCATGTGCAAATCCTAGCAGTCAAAATATAGCTGAAGATGGGGTATGTCTCATTTAATTCCTGCCTCAAAAAAAAAAAGTCTGTTTTCTTACATTGCTCGTTTACTGAAAGATAGATTTACTCAGCAGATTTGCCGATGACACCACGCTACGTGGTGTGGTCGACACGCTGGAGGGAAGGGATGCCATCCAGAGGGACCTTGACAGGTTTGAGAGGTGGGCCCGTGTGAACCTCATGACGTTCAGCAAGGCCCAGTGCAAGGTCCTGCTCGTGGGTCGGGGCAATCCCAAGCACAAATACAGGCTGGGCGATGAGTGGATTGAGAGCAGCCCTGAGGAGAAGGACTGGAGGGGTATTAGTGGGTGAAAAACTGACTATGAGCCAGCAATGTGCACTCACAGCCCAGAAAGCCAATTGCATCCTGGGCCGCATCAAAAGAAGCGTGGCTGGCAGGTCAAGGGAGGTGATTCTCCCCCTCTACTCTGCTCTGGTGAGACCCCACCTGGAGTACTGTGGTCGGCGCTGGGCCCCAAAATAAGAAGGACACGGACCTCTTGGAGCAGGTCCAGAGGAGGGCCACAAAGATGATCGAGGGGGCTGGAGCACCTCCCCTATGAGGACAGGCTGAGAGAGTTGGGGTTGTTGGGCCTGGAGAAGAGAAGGCTCCAGGGAGACCTTATAGCAGCCTGCCAGTACTTAAAGGGGGCCTGCAGGAGAGATGGGGAGGGAGCCTTTAAAAGGGAGTGTAGGGACAGGACAAGGGGTAATGTTTAAACTGAAAGATGGTAGATTTAGATTAGATATTAGGAAGAAGTTCTTCACCGTGAGGGTGGTGAGACACTGGAACAGGTTGCCCAGGGAGGTTGTGGGTGCCCCATCCCTGGCAGTGTTCAAGGCCAGGTTGGATGGGGCTTTGAGCAACCTGGTCTAGTGGAAGGTGTCCCTGCCCATGGCAGGGGGGTTGGAACTAGATGATCTTTAAGGTCCCTTCCAACCCAAGTCATTGTGTGATTTAACGAGTAGTGGAATAAAATAATATTGCCATCCTTAAAAGTCATTCATTCATTCTCACTTGGTACTAGGCTTAATTTTTTTGGAAACAGATTTTGCTGTTTCATACTGATGCAGTAAGACAAGGGAAAATACATCTCTTACCCATTCTTCCAGATTCTGGTTGATTTGGAAGAAGCCGTGAACATGCATTTGTTGTTAAAACAGTTATATTTGTAAAGCCGCTAAAGGTAGGTTGAAAGCTCTTGTGTGCTAAACTAGAAGAGGTAGCTGCGTCAGTGCTGGTTGTACTCTAGATCATTTGAAGTTACATAAAATGCATTTTAAGGTTCAAATAATCACCTTTTGCACCTGCATGTAGCAAATGATCGAAGGATTATCTTAGGCAATTGCTATTTCTCAGGTTTGTGAGTCACACCTTTTGTTTTGGACAGATCAAAATAGGTGATGCCATTGAAAATTAATAAATGCTTATGCATCTTAGCTGAAAGCTTACTGTCAGAATACAAACGTATTTAATTAAAGTTCTGTGTTGTCATTCCAACAATGTTTTTCCTGTTTCCACAGCAAGCTTATTGTAGAAAACTCTTTGTACTAACAGTAGATCTTACACCAAAGATTGATTTCTTCACTGTTGGTCTGCTTTATCATTTCACTCCAATTTAGTTGTGCCTGAGTTGTAATGGACAGATGAAAGAAATACTTTTTCTGACATAGATGAGGAATAAAATTTTAGACATCAAGTTCTCTCAAAACATAAGATACCAGAGAAATCACTTCTTCATAACATTTTTTACTTAACCACAAGCCAAGAAGAAAGATTTTGTGTGTGCCTGCATACTCCACATACATGAATTACACCTATGTAAGGGTCTGCTTTTCTGCAGAATGATTGTGCTGGTTCTGAAGCCTAAAAATAGGAGCATTTCCTGAGTTAGTTCTTTGAGGCGTTATATTATGTTGGCTCTTTTAAAGTGTTTTCCTTGAGTTGTTTCTGCAATAAACTTTCTTACCTCTGAGTTTTCATCTTTATTGTGTTTTTTCAGTTATGCAATCTCAAAAAGAAAATCCTTAGAATAGCAAGTTTTGATATTCTTATAGTTGACTTCAGGGCCGTGTTTTATCCCTTGATTAAAACTTAATGGCATGAAATTAATTTCTAAAAAATACAGGATTAAGAACCAAAAATAAGTCAGAAGATCTTTCACATCTGTCTTTGCAGTCTTGTGGGCAAGTCAGATAATCGTAACCATGAGGTTGCTTGGAGGTTCAGGTATAATAACGGAACTAGAATACTTCGGGGAGATGGCTCAGCAGCATCAACTGTGGCTTTGCCACAGTTTGTGGGGTTTTTTTTAAGCTGAAATACTGTTGTTTCCCGTAGTTTCAGTGAGGTTTTAGTTAATATTTATGAAATATTCAGGGACTGAGGTATGTTCTCTAACCACAAGATATTTAAAATCGGACATTCAGAAAAAAAAAAATGACTCTCAAAGGAAATGGCCCTCAAAGAAAACAACTGTTGAACTCACGTAACTGTCAAGTTGTAAAAATACTTGAAAACTTGCTAAAGTTTGGCATTAACATCTTCTCCCATAGTATTTCCTGTTAGTAGAAATGTAATAGTTTTCAAGTCAGATTCCAGTGAAAATTTTACTTGGCTATATTGACCATTGCTGAAAGTTACGAAAACTGCTGTGTGCATTTGGGGTTTTTAAATATATGAAAAGTTTGGTTCTTTACCAGCTTAATCCTCGGGTAATTTAAAAAGCCAAATTGTCTATTTTTTTGGCATATTTTGTGATGCTACTGTTGGCCATACACGTGGAAAAATAAGGGAGTTTGACTATACTGTGAGTCTATGATGAAGATGCAATTTTGGAGTTACTTCTGAGTTTGTATGCTCTGACAAAATTAATAATTAGCTTACTAGGATCCAGTATTTAGAGTACTGCATCCCTGCTGTGTTAGGGTGCAGCCATTCACCGTTCCAGCCTCAGTTTCCCAGACAAAGGTTCTTGCCCATCAGAGTGGATGTTCTGACTCACGTTAAGGACTGCTTGTGCACCCTGTTCATAAGCAGGAGAGCTCAGAAGTTGTGGACATTTCTCATACTGCCATGTGCGTCCACAGATGTGTTTTTGAGGAGATTTAACTTAAAATTACGGGTGATACTGACTTCATACCTGGGAGATTGTTTTGTCTCTAATGGAGTAAGATTAGGAGTTGTGTTATTCCAAAAAATGGCATGATGAAAAAAATAGAAATCAATTCATGTGGAAAAGCTGCAAATGTGTGTTCCGGTAATCTGAATTTTCATAAAGTGAGGATGAAACCTGCAATTGAAAATAAAGTTGAAAAAAAAAGATTTGAAAACCTAATGTTTAAACAACAAAGTAGCACATCCTACAGAGGCGGCAAAAAACCTCACCATAAAAACATTTGCTTTACATAAAAGAATAGTCTTAGCTGAATTTCTGATTCTTGTCTTGGTATGCAAAAACAACCTTTCAAATAACTTTTTTACTTATTCTTCCTTTTGCTTAGCAGTAATGTGCTTGAATTGGTACTAAAAAGCCATACACACCTGTGCAAACCAGTATAACCCATAAAATGGCTAGGTGGTAAAGGAAGGGTCAATTTAAGGAGGGAGTGAAAGCAAGCTGAAGGAATACGACACCCTAATCATTTCTATCCTAAAGCTGTCCTTTCCGAATAGTGTACAGCCAGAAAAAGTCACAGCCTTTGTGGAGATACATAGGTCCAGTATCTGATTAAATAATTTTAAAGCTTCTCATGTGTTTGAGCTGCCAAACCCTATATTCTTCAGTTGTGTTTTTCACAGCAAGAAATTTGTATAGGCATCGTGTTGGTTTTAGTATCTTCTCGCTGACCAGTGCAGAAGCTGTAAGTGTGTGGATTATGTGGAGGGAAGTGAGCTGGGGGACTTGTAGTATCGTACCGGAGAGAAGGATTTTCCTTTGGAAATGGAGCAATTCTTCCAGCTCCTGCCCTTTGTCAGAGAGGGAACTCTGAAAAGATCAGCTGTTCTTGTCTTTTGGCTCTTTGCTCTCAAAATGGGGGCTGGAGCCTTGCATCATGGCCAGAGATAGGCTACCCTGGTTGCTGCATCATACTTATGCTTGATCCTTTTGACAGCTAGAAATTCTTAAGGAAATAATAGGAATAGTACTGTGCTTTTAGCTGTAGGTGCTGCCTAACCAGAATCTCGTTACTGGGGCTAACCAGTCATCATGTTCTTCTGTTCCATTATGTACACAGATTGTGCCTTCTTGGCAGGAATCAAGTATTTCTCAGCCTGTCATGAATTTTAATCATAAATATTCTGGATTGAATTTTCACTCCAAAAGAAATCTGAAAAGGACAAACAAGAATAAAATGTAAGCTGTAAATATTCTTCCAAGTAGTTGTGAGAGGAGAGGAAATAAACTCTTGGTATAAGTCTGATAGCTAAAAAATGTTTTTAATGAGTTGAAAACTATTTTGTCTTCTCTGCAACTGTGATAATCTCTTCAGAATCAGAGAAATTCTTGAGATGCTTTTTTCCTTGGGTTTAATACAGCATTTAAATAGCAGAAAGAAAAGTGGTTGTGTTCTTTAGTTTATCTGCTCCCTTTTTTGCCTTTCCTATAGGTGAAATAACAATGGATGCAATATTATGCCGATTGAAGCAGCTCACCCCTGATGAACTTAGAGAAGAAATTGTAAGAGCAGGACTGAAGTGTGGACCCATTACCTCAACTACTAGGTTTATTTTTGAAAAAAAATTGGCTCAGGCGTTATTGGAGCAGCAAGGGGCGTTGGAGGGAAAAGGATCTGCTTTATCAGAGGAAGCTGGTGGAAATGTCCCATCTGGTAGTAGCCCAGCAGAAGCACAAAAGGCTTTGAAAACTACGGCGGTGAATTACAATGGTCATGGAAGTGTTTCGGAAGAGGTAGACTTTGGGTACTGTGTAGGTCTGAACCCTCCAGAAGAAGACACTGTAATGCACATGAACTGTTCAGCTCCAGTCTGTGGAGCAGGATGTGCTGGTTCACAAGTTAGTACTCAGACACCGTCCAGAGATCCTCCACTATTCTATGGTGTTTGTCCAGTTTATGATGACATATTGGCAAGGAATGGTAAATATTAATCTCCTTTATTTCCAATGATAAGCATTTTACAATCATGTCTAAATAGACCTTCTTCTATATAGCAGGTGATACGAACACCACTGTGTTAGTATTTTAAGCATTGCTTGAAGTATTATTTTTTTTCTGTAAATAGTATTTATTGGATCTTCTGAGGCATAGAAACACAGTTATAAGACATCGCAGGTGTTCTGCTATAATAGTTGATACACATGAGGATCCTCTACTCAGTGTAGCTCAGAGGAAGAAAATTATTTCCTACTGCTACTCTCATACCCATCTGGTGCCTTTAATCTCTCTCAATAATAAAAAGTAATCCTACAAATAAGCAATCAAAAAACTATTTATACTATCATCAGTTGAAGCTTAAATTATCTCTTCTAACAGATTTCATATTTGCCTTTCTATCTTAATGCCAAATGTTATCTAGAGCATCAGTCATTCTTCACATTTTATTGATGAATACTGCAATAAGGAATTATTAAATTACCTAGTGGCAGGATTACAGTAGTGCATAATGGATCATTTAGTCCGAGACGGTGGTAAGTATTCTTTCTCATAAAAAGGATATTTGAACAAATTAGCGTTAATGCAAAAGGAGAGTAAAGAGGAAGATTAGATTAATGTCTAAATTTCTGTGTACAGGTCTTAAAGTTGTGACAGTGGATCACTTGCTTAGTTGATCTTTCTGAATAAGAGAACACGGAAAGTAATGCAGGGTGAATAAGCTCTGAGTCTGCTTTTCAACCTGGATGTGAAACACTCGCCTGTTGAAGCTAGCCCATCTATTAGAAAAAGATGTTCAGCTAACATCAGGTGATATGTGTACAGTATTTGACTATTCATATGCACCAATATCTGGAGTGTGGTGTGTAAAATTCTTCTACTCAGTTTCCGAGAGAGAAAATTTAAAAGGACTTTTGATTCTTATGCCATGTTTGGTAGAGAAACAGTTTGGGACCAAAGCTGGAAGGATAGTCTGAGAATTTTGTAATCTGTTTCTAGGAACAAATCTGAGATTATTGAAATAACTTAGCTTTGATTGTACTTTGTTGCAGAGAGAATACATGTTTATGAAGATAAAAAGGAAGCTCTCCAAGCTGTTAAGATGATTAAGGGTTCCCGTTTTAAAGCTTTTTCAAACAGAGAGGATGCTGAGAAATTTGCTAAAGGAATCTGTGATTATTTCCCATCTCCAAGCAAGTCCTCTTTATGTTTGTCTCCAGTGAAAATGGGATCATTTAACCGAGGTGAGGGTGTTCATCTGTGTACAGTAGGTGCAATATACAGTCTGATAATTTTTTATGAGAGAAGAAGCAACAACTGCATAACCAATATACTAATAACAGAAAAAATTTCAAAGGGTGAAGCATCTTAATAAATTGAAGTCCCTTTAGAGTGGTGGTGTTTAAGATGAGCTGTAAACAAATGTTACATCACAGCTCCAGAGCTTACTCACCCAGTAAAATCACTGTATAAATAGATATGACAACCAGTATTTAATTACATTTTTTTTCTGTGAAATAAATTAGAAAGAGGCAATAAAAAGCGTATTTTCATTTTCTAATTCAAATCTGGTTTTACTTCTGTATAAAATGATACTGTCACTGGAGAAGTCATCCTTAAAGGTAATTGATGCTTTTCCAAGAAAGGAGCACCAAAGTTTATGTACGGAATTAAAGTAAGAAGTAGAGGCTGTTGGAATCCTGCCATTTCTTTTATAAAGAACTACCACAGAAGTAAAATAGAGCCCCAGGAATCTACAGAAAGACTGCTTTTTGTCTTTTAAAGCATAAGGTTTGGCCTTCAATGTATGGTTTCTACGGTCTGTGTTATGATAAAGTTAACGGGTTACTTTCACAAGCAATTGTCGTTGTGGTTCACATGAATTTTACACTAAAAAATATTGCTATTCTTCTAAAGCTGAAATGTTGGTAATGGCCTGCATAGATATGTTGCTTAGTAGTCTATGGTTATATTTGGTAGGATTTGATTTTACTTATGGACTTCAGGATTTTCAGGTTTAATAAGAAGCTGATAAAATTGCACAGTGTATTAAACCTGTATTTAATTGTTAAGTAAGTTTGTAAGTTCAGAAATAAAATGGTAAACACGGATCATACTTCGCGATGTTCCCAGTTGCTAGATTCAAGGGACTCAGTGGTCATAGAACTGCAAAAGCAATTTTAATATTCAGAAATAATCTTATTTCTTGTTGAATTTTGCCTTTAAGTTTGGATGGAAGCAGATTGGTAATTTTAAAATTTACCAGTCCCTATTAAAGTCTGAAATAGTTTTACAAGTTTAAGTCATGTTCTCTTCCCTCCCTATTACTAACTACTAGTATTTTTAAATGTCTTGTCATTGACCTCAATTTTTTTACTCCTGTACATTAAAGATGCAAAGTTAATACATATTTTAGATTAAAAGCTTATTGTCGTGGTCTGGGTATGAAAATAGTGATCACTGAAAAGAATGTATCTAGAAACGTGTTACTTGTGTTTTGATAGATGGCTTATGCTCCCCTGAGACCGAAACTGCTAATAAAGAGAGAGCCAACAGTTATAAAAGTCCACGTACTCAAGATCTTACTGCTAAACTTCGGAAAGCGGTCGAGAAAGGAGATACAGCAACATTTTCAGAACTTATTTGGAGTAACCCTCGCTATCTGATTGGATCAGGAGACAATCCAACAGTTGTACAGGTAAAAAAAAAAAAAAACAAAAAAACCAAAACATGTTCTGGTTTAGTGATTTAGCTTTGAGGTCTGATAAGCAGAACTGGAAGGAATGTTGTTTTCCTACTCTTCCTGCAAGATACCTTGTTTCCGCCAGTGCAAAGTTTCTCAGTGTTTATTGATACTAGCTGAAAGCCAAGGGAAATGTGGCAGTTGTCTGTCTTGCGGAAGTCACCCATCATAACTGAGAGTTCACTTTGCTCCAGAAGAGCTAGGGTAAAGAAACTGAGTATGCGTTTCTTTAGGGGAAGAATAGTTTTATCCAGTAGTGAAAGAATAGTCTTGTCTTCGTATAGTATTTATCTCCTCCAAGTAATTCCAGTCTTTTTAAAATAGAATGATTTTAAGGAACAGGGTAGTGCCTAGGCTGTAACTAGGTGTTCCTACAACACTGCTGATCTAGGCACCACCATTAAATTTCAAAATGTGCTCTACATCGAAAATCCATGTATAAGGTACCATTTAGCAGAGGCTGACCATCTTACTTTAACAAATTACTGCTATCAGACCAGCTTTGTGAAGTTGTTGAAATTTTGTATGTAATACATTACAGCAAGCTGAACTTTATATGTATATATATATGCACACCCATTTTCCTGCTCTTTTTATACTCTGAACTTCCTATCTCCTTTTATTACGTGTATCTTAATATATCTTCTTTGCCATGTTTTTGCCCTAGATGTAAAAAAAGACTCTAGCTGAGTATAAGAACAATGTTGTAAGAATAATGTGAGTGCAAAGATGCAGACGTCTTTACAATATCATATAATCTACTGCAGTTCTGAATGTTTATGTACTGTTTTGTAAACATCTTTTTCTAATAAAATATTAAGAAACAAAAATCTAAATATAAGACTCAGTGTAGGAACCTTTGATTTTTCACAGTTAAATTAGAAGTGTATGGGCGTCAGAAAGCTGGTTAGATTTCAGTTCATTCTAATGTTTGTCTCCCCCCCCCCCCCCCCCCCCCCCCAGGAAGGGTGTAGGTACAATGTCATGCATGTTGCTGCCAAGGAGAATCAACCTGGTATCTGCCAGTTATTACTGGACACTTTGGAAAATCCTGAATTTATGCGGCTTATGTATCCAGATGATAATGATACAATGTTGAAGAATCGCATCCAATATATCGTTGACCTTTACCTTAATACACCAGATAAAATGGTAAGATTTTGATGTTTGCCAGTTTCTTCTTATTATGGACACAACTGGAAGGTGTTACGGATGTGTAAGGAAGAAGGAAAGAGAGCAGAAAGGGACGCTTCCAGCAGAATGAGCTATTAATGAGTTTTGTGGGTTGTAATAATCATTATTCTACAGTATGGTGGGAAAAGATCTATTAAGAGCCCTGATAATTAGTCATGACATTTATTTACTTTTTTCCAGTCTAAATCAAATACATGGGATTGACTTTTATCATGTTTTCAAATGCTTGTGAATTTTCCCTTTTTCCCAATGCAGGGATTTGATACTCCATTGCATTTTGCCTGCAAGTTTGGGAATTTGGAGGTTGTTAATGTGCTTACCTCACACCCAGCTATTGTAAAAAATCCAAGAAACAAATATGATCAAACTCCAGCAGAAGTAAGTCTCTCCATGTCCACAACAAAACCAAAAATGTTATCCTAATCAATATTTTTCGAGTTCAAACATTTACTAACTACTGTAGATAGAAGGCTTGTAGTAAGATAGTAGTGTCATGATTAGAGTATAAATCTTTGATAACATTAAAAATATTTTATGTTGATTGTATCTGGGGAAAAGTTCTAGGTTTTATAATTCACTGCCTTTTCTTTGCAGTATCCATTTTATGGGTTTGGATGTATTTTAGTGGTTTGTTCTACTATGAATTAGAAGTACTGGATGAGATGGGTAGAGGCCAATAACGTGACTATTCAAAAAGAACACACATTGCAATTGATTTGAGATGGATGTCTTATGCTTTACTAACAAACAACTAAAATTATATTAACAGGTAGTTTGTGAAAGAAGCAAGAATAAATCTGCAGAATTAAAAGAAAAACTAAGAGAGTACTTGAAAGGTCTGTATTCAGAGTTTTATACTGTATCAGGCATGTATTTTGGCTCTTTGCTGTCTTCCATTCTGTTTGCTTTCTGTACCATTCCCGTTCATAAATGATGCTACTGTACAGTGCTGTGAAAACCAAAGAGAAACTCTAAAACTGGCAAGGAACAAAAAGCTTTACTGTCTTTCAAATGACATGGTCAGAACTCTTACTGTATGGATCACAAGGTTATCCTCTTAGCTCTGTAACGTAAGCATGGCCGTTATTTTATTCAGTGAGGCTGAAGCAGAAAGTATAAGCTAAAAGCGAACAAAAGATCTTTACAGAGCAAGAGATTTATTTGTCATGCTAGGCAGTTGTGTAATTTCTTTGACGTAGAACTTTTCACCGTTTTGTCACGTTTGGGTTTAGGCATTTGCAAAAGGAGGTTTTGAAATTTGTTGAAGACCCTTAGGGAAGGGATACATCTATCAATGCAGGTATTTTTGTATTTGAGAGAGAAGGGAGCCTGTACTACGATACAATCTGTAAGCAGGCAATAAGTATTGAAACAGTGAGTTTGAATTACAAGTAGTTTTACTAATGAAATAAAGTCAGATGGTTAAGTATATGGGTGTATTGATATTCTAGGAAGAAGCAGCAGGCTAATGTGACATAAACTTCTTAAGAAAGCTTTGTATTATTTATTTTAGGTCGATACTATGTACCACTCTTGAGAGCAGAAGACAATTCCTCAGCTCCTGTAATTGGTGCGCCGTGGTCACCCGATCAGATAGATGATAGCCGCCAAAGAACTTTATCTAGATACACTGGCAGCCCCAAAGATCCAGTGTTGTCGATAAGAGCTTTTGCAGGCCCCATGAGCCCCTCAAAGGTAAGGAGAGAACTTCATATGACTCTAATGCCCTTTTTTTTTTCCTTTTTATTAATAAAGAACCATTAGAAGATTCACCTACGGTTCGTTGTGTGGTGTAGCTTGCTCCTGATACAGATTGTGGTGCTGTCTTTCTTGAAGAGATCTATCTTCCTCTACAGAAAAGGAGAAGCACAGAAACTTGTAAATATTTTTTATTTCTGAAAACAGAAACATGGTGTAAATAAGAAGAGTGGAAGTTCAGTCAAAAGAAAGTTGTTCTTTTCTTTTTCCTATTGGAATCTATTCAAAGACCACTCTTTGACAAACCTTTTGTTCTCTTACAGATAATTGCTCTAACTTTCTAATCTGAAACAAAGCATTTCAATGTGGCTATGAATTGGTTCAAAAAAATCTTAACTATATCTTTATCTCATTTCTAGAAACTGACACTGGATATTAGAAGCAGTTAATCACCTCTGCTTGTTGAATTAACAATATATTTTTCTAAATGGAAAAACTGATGATCAAGTAGTAGGTGTTGGGATACTTTTCGAAAAGTATTGATTGTATAGTAGAAAAACAAAATCTTTAGTTTTCAGGAGGAATACGTAGGTACCAGTTAAATGTATTATGAACTTAATAGGCATTTCTTTAACTCATTTGTTTAATATGAACAGGCTGGAAGTATGACAGCTTTAGAAATGGTGAATAAATACAGTTGAGGACTTTCTGTCATCTGATGCTTGAATTCTTCAGGACTGAGTTTTACCAAAATGCTTGTTGCTTTTTTCTTCTAAATATGCTCGTTGGTCAATTTTCTGTTCACCTGACAGAAATGTAAATATATTCTGTACTTTGAAAAATTTTACCTAGGGGTGTAAACAATGCATTATTTTGATTGCTGACAGATACTTTTAATGTCTGAATGTAATTCTTAGTCGTCATTGCTGATTTTTGTCATATAAAGGCATAAAGTTTGGGAGTTTACAAAAATCCATTTGTTTATTCCCTTTAGGAGTTCAAATTCAAAATAGACAGCAAGGATATGTTCTAATAATTGCAGCAAGTCTGTGGAATTAAGTATATACATACAAAAATATCACCTTTGCATCCTAGAAACCAGTGACCAAAAGAGCATTTGTAATTAAATAAAATTATAATGACATGGCAAAATTATAAGACATACTTCTCTTTCCTGCTGCACTCAAAATAAAACCAGGCAGACTTGGTATCTGTACAGTTGACTTTAAGATGGTTGTACATTATGGTGCTTACTTTCTTTTAATAAGCAGTTATGAGATCCAAGTAACCAGTAATACTGGGAGGAGTAACTTTAGATCCAATATGAGATTCTTAATAGCCAGAGTTGAGCACTACTTGTGGCAGAACTTGAGTTGTTTACATGTAGACAGCAAACAGCTAAATATCTTCTAGACCTATAGGCAGACATTTAGCCAGCAGTGATTCAGCTTCATATTGTGGGGAGTGGGTTTTTTTAATTATTTCTGTTTTTTAAAGGCTGAAGAATTTCGCAGGCTTTGGAAGACTCCACCTCGAGAGAGGGCTGGCTTCTTTCACAATGTCAGGAAATCTGATCTGGAGAGAGGTGTTGAAAGAGTTGGAAGGTATCTAAAAGAGTATCAGTGTGAAAAATTAGCAATAGACAGAGCTATTCAAAGCAAAAGACTTGTGCTGAGAGTACAGCTATTACTTACTGAACAATATCTTAGGGCAAAAGCTACTGGCAGAAATATTTTATGAAATACATTGTAGTTGGATTTTTACTGTATTTTTGTGTAAACAAAATAGCTAAAAATGTGAGACCTAGCTTTCTTAGCTCTGGAAATAAAGATATTTTAACTATTATTGATTGGTATGTATAGAATGCTTTTCTCAAACATTTACTTGCCTAATTTGTCAGAAGATGTAAAATTATGCATAGCCTACTTTTTCTGTAAAATTGAGGGATTGTTAAAAAGATAGCAGAATGAAAAGATCCTAATACAAATGTGCTGCTTTATAAAAGCTGTGTGTTATGGTATGTGTCCTTGCTGTTACAACACCTTGTATCAGCAATATATGGAAAAAACATACTTTGTTAAAAGCTGATTAGATTTCTTTCTTTAAAATAACCCCTCACTTCCTCCTACCTTCTCCCATTCCCAAATAGAAAAAGCTATTGAATGGAGTAGCATTCAAATTATGCCTACAACAGTGGAGATTCATCTCTATCAGATGTCAGCTTAAAAATAGCAATATTTATGGTGCTAACTGTAAGAATAGTAGATTAAATTTGAAAAACATTCTGGGAAAAATCAGATGATACCATGTTTGCTAAGGATGTGTATATTGCTTTTGCAGACTGTTGATTGTTGCAGAATTGTGTTGCCTAGTTGCACATTTGTAGTCCTATTAATAGCTGATAAAATGTGTTCAGAAAAGTTATTGTCAAACTAATATTTATGTCTTCACAAATGATTCGTTTTATTTTATTTATTGCAGGGAGTTAGCTCATGAACTGGGGTTCCCGTGGGTTGAATACTGGGAATTTCTGGGCTGTTTTGTTGATCTGTCTTCCCAGGAGGGGTTGCGAAAATTAGAAGAGTACCTGAGTCATCGGGAAATGAGCGAAAAGGCTCAGCAAGAAACAGGGGAAAATGAAACCTGCAATAGATACAAAACTCCACATCCTTCTGGTAAGAAAAGGGAAAATGCTACAAACAACAGGTTGTACCTAGGGAGAAGAGAGAGAGAAAAAGCTTGGTGCCCAGGGGAAGTACTATTCACCTGTTGTGGTTTCTATTATTAATCTGTTATCCAAACAGTCTGATTATAGTATTGAAAAAGTAGCTAACAACACTGTGAACGTCGGAGAATTAGAACAGACCTCGTTAGATGTTTGTTATCTTTCATATGAAGTACTTCATTTGATTGTAGCCCCCAAACTAAATTCCTGTAAGAAAACCTCTATCTTCAGTATATTTTTACTTGGAGCATTTGGGAATTCGCCTTATAGAATTTTGTAAGTCACAGATACAGAATAAATAACTTTATTATAAAAAGGAATAGTTCTTTACAGTTGGGGGTGAAAGACACACTGAACAAAACCCAGGAAAGCTTTTATACCTTCTTGGACCGCTGCTTGCTACATGTTTATGGAAGGCTCACGCTAGTCCCAAATCTTTGCGTTTCTTCCTCCTCTCCTGTGCAATTGTAGATGCAAAGGGGCTCTGGTACCGGAATAAACCTGGTCCGAGAAGACCCTGAAGGGTAGTCATTGGACCAGTCATAAGCCTTTGTGCTTTGGAAGAGATGAAAACTTAAGCTATTCTATTCTATATTAGTAACGTTTTCCTGCCCTGTTTTGCTTTATCCTGACTTTATCCTTTGCTGCTGGTTAATGATTGAAGTGAGGAGCGTAGGATATACTGTTCTCAGATGACTAGGATATAAAAGGTTATTTGCAAAAAAAATACAGCCTTAATGTTGTCATTTTGCATTTGTAACTTTAGTTAGGTTAGTTCATGCTGCTGTATAAAGAAAATTAGAGAGGGCTTCAATAAATAGAATAAGCCATAAAGTTTGCGTATTTATTCCTAGTTTATTTGATTGGCGTTCTGTTGAAAGTCTTTTTATGTGTTGCTCTTATTAAAATTGTTTACAGGCAAAAGTAAAAAATGCTGCAATTCTATTTCTGTTGGAGCGTTTTTGGATGAGGATGATGATGACATGAGCTTAGAAGAAATTAAAAACAGACAAAATGCAGCACGGAATATCAGCCAACCTATTGTGTCCAAAGAACCTAGCATTGATGCTATTGGAGATGCTGAGTGTGATATCTTGTCAATGGAGCGTACAGTAAACATTATAGAAACATCACGTCACCCCAGGCACTATGAAAAGGCAGCTTCTTCCAGCAAAAATGGATTTTGTAATCCTGTGTCCACTGAAAGGATAATTAGTGACAGAAAGCATTTGCATGATGGAGAAGAATGCCTTGTATCGCCTGTTTCCAATTTAATGTCAGAATTCGAAAGCCTGTCATTCCAAGAGCAAGAGGTTGCAGGAGAATCAAATGAAATCGCTGAGAAAACTGCAAATGAGAGAATTCTGGCTGAAGGAACAAGTCAGGTGAGAATATCCAAGGACCATCTGGATAAGACCTGCTGTGCAGTTTCACTGTCAGGTTCTTCTGAGCCACGTGTTACAGGTAAATTTGGAGAGACCAAGTTAAGGACAGAACACAAAATACCATCAGAAAAGGAGAGACAGTCCATGGAATCTGGAATTCAGACTAATGAGGCACAACAACGTCAAGAACTTTCTTCCCAGAAATTTCTTTTGAAGGCTTCACCCGCAAATGACAATTCTAAGAACTTATTCCTGCTTGGGTAAGAATTGTCTTTTTAACACTTATTTGTCCTTTAGTTTATGTATGCAAAACAAGAAGATTTTATAATATCACTGACAGCAAGGTTGAGATGATGTGGTACTAAGCAATGCTAGTTGCAGTCAGCCTTCAATGATCATCTTAAAGCGCTTTGATGCTTGTACGTTAGCCATACAGTTCGCTTGCAACTAATTACCCGAATACCGTATCTAAAACGGGAGGAAGAAGAGGAGAAGTCTTTGTTTCCAAATCAGTTTCAGTTAACTTTGCTGTTTACCATTCATCTGACGGGCTTGTGACTTCCTGATGAGCCTGACTTAGATTGACAAAGTGTTTGCTACACTCTTGGGATGTCCTCAGATTAAATTTTTGAAACTTTTTTTTAATGAGACTACTGTGTAATAATGGACAGTCATTTATGTGTGGGCTTGCTTGAAAAAGTTCATAGAGAAGCTATGTTTATGGAGTTGCATGGGCAATTTGTTTGCTTATATCAAAAATAAATGTTTTGGAATTGGGATGTTTTATTGCCTGAACAAATACATAGTTCTTTTTTCATCTAGTTCTGTTTATATTCTAGGGAGCAGCCCTCGAAGCTGGATAGTGATGTCTTAGCAGCTATAGAAGCAGTAGAGATTGATCCACAGAAATACCCGATTATTAACAAATGGAAACATGCGGTGCAGTCATACTCTTCATCTGACAGGCAAAGGTATTTCTGCAAATTCAAGCAAAATGATTTGAAATAACATTTGTAGCTGGTCAGCTGCAGAACAGCTTGAATAACTAGAATTTCAGGCCTTGTTGCTCACAAAAACTCGTTTTAAATATTCAACGGTATTAACTATTAGTGTGTTTCTGAAATTAATCACCAAGCCTTTTTGGCTGGTGTCTATTGATAAGGAAAGTTTACTGGTGCTGCAGTCAAATTCCTTCCATTACATTGCAGTTCCAAATAACTTCAGCATATCTATACAGACAAATCGGACAGAAAATGAAGGTCTCGAGAGTGTAAGTGTTTTCCAGTTGGCAAATGTCTGTTTGCTGATTTGGATCCTTCATTGGTCATAATGGTATTTGTGATGTCAGTTGGTAATTCATCCCTGTTGTGAATGCAGTGCAAGAATGTTGTACTTGGGTTGTGCAGAGTGATGTTAAAGTGAATTTAGTATCTTCAGGCA
Organism: Haliaeetus albicilla; assembly: GCF_947461875.1. NCBI lineage: Eukaryota > Metazoa > Chordata > Aves > Accipitriformes > Accipitridae > Haliaeetus > Haliaeetus albicilla. The sequence goes on from NC_091492.1 coordinate 36,447,522, forward strand.
CCTTTTTATTACTATTTTTATTTTTACCCTCTATTACCCCAGTCCAAAGGAATTGTTAGTGTGAACAGTGGTGTGTTAAGTTTTTAGAGAGAATGTCATGTTTTGCTAGACAAATAATGGAAGCACACTGCATTCAGTGGCACGCCTCAATACATGTTATGCCATTTATACGTTTTGTTTTGAATGCTGTTGCTTTTGGGGATGCAAAGCAACAGCTTTCATAAAAGTGGCTGCTTCTGGTAATTGTATTAACATGAAGATTTATTTCCATTGGGACAGACATTGGTCAGAACGCTGAAGAAAGTCCCTTTCTTAGACAGCCTACAATGTATATATAGTCATGATAAAGTTCTCAGAAAAGAAACAGATGACCCAGTGCCACACAACAGATTGGAAAGGGGGCAGGAACAGAAAGCCATCGAATGACTTCTACTGACTTCTATTTTTCTCTTGTTTCTTCTAGCTTTCTTAAATGCATGAAATTCCACTTATTATGAGAACTATTTCCACTAAGAAGTTCTCAATATAGGCATTAAACATTAATTTTTCAAAACATGTTTTAAAGACAGAGCCTTTAAAGCTCTGTCAGAACTTGTGAGAATTTAAAAAATGTAATTGACTGGCTTTATTGACCACAATATTTGAGAGTAGGAGTTGGGAACCAGCAGCTGAGAAGTGCAACTGTGTTAAGTTAGCAGAGATTGGAGCAGGAGGAATGTTGTGGAGCTGAAACAACATGTGACAGGGCTGAAAGAAGTGCAGATGGTAAGTGGAAGGAGAGATGCTGCCCAGTGCTAAGCACTGGGAAAGAAAGAAGCTTTCTTCTGTCTCTGTTTCAAACAGTGCGCTGAAATAGGGCCGTCGAGTACAGTTTTAGAAAAAACATGAAGCTCACTAAGATTTTTTTTCTGATTTGAAGTGGAGTAGAAACAGGGAAATATTTTCGTATACCTGGCTGATACGGTGTCCTTGTACCACTTCACTTTTCGAAGTCAAATTCTCTTGTCCCCTGATTTTTGCGATTAATTTTTTGGAAGAAATAGGCTAATTGGTAGGCTTTTTTCATTCTTACTCCATTGTCTGAAAGGTCTAAGGTGTTCTTCCAAAGTGCTAAAATTTAACATAAGATTTTTAGGTGTAATCACTGTTCTATCACATAAGTAAAAGCGACTACTGTAATTATTTGCCAATGTCAAGGCTTGCTCTGTCAGCCTCCTTAATTTTGCAGTGCTGCTTCTGCCAAAAGCAAAGAAGTGACATACTAGATCACTTTGTGTTTAGGTATGTAGGATTTTGACTGCAAAAATCAGACCTAATGATACAGATACTAGTAGGTCAGCCAGAAGAAAATTATTTTCAAAAGGTTTTAAATAAGCTGTGTGAATGCCTGTCTTCTGTAGTTGGGGGGTGGGTGTGGGTTGGTTTGTTTGTTTGTTTGTTTATTTTTTAAAACCTTATAAGATACTTTAGCTTATAACATGTTTTCTATAGTGGCTTATCTTAAGAAATTGCCTCGCACATAAAAGAAAAAACCAGATGCTAGAATCAACCTTTGGTCATTCTGCCTTGCTTAAAATAAAATTTAGAGAAAAAGGAAAGGTTTTTACAGGAAAGGGTTTTTAATTTAATAAAGGAAATATTTTGCTCTGCTTTCAAAGAAATTTTAGATACTAGTTCTCACTTGATTTCAGAAAAAATCTGACACTTACTATATAGAAAAATGGTATTATTTCTGGGGCATCCAAACACAAAGATTATTTTAAAAAAGGAGAGGGAAAATCATGCTTAGCCACAGCAATAGCTGCGGCACTAGCCAAAATCAGGTCAGCTTTGATTTTGATGCCTTTTTGTAGTGGGGGCATTGGACTAAAATTGCTGAGGTGCTTCACAAGCACCTGGTTCTTTTCTTAATGGCTATTTTGGAGCAAATGACATCTTACTGATGAGGCAACATGTCTACATATAATACGTTGTGCTGTCACTGTTTCTTCTCAGACTTGTCTCCTACCAGTTATGATTTTTCTCTGCTGGTGCGTTATTTCTAAGATCTACAAGTGATACTGAGTAAAAGTACTTGCTCTCCTTATTGCAGTTTTCTTAATAAAATGCAAAATGACTGGTCGTTTCTTTCAGTTGGCCGAGTCCAGGACTAAAGGCAAGATTCAAGTCCCAAACCGTCGCTGCTGGCCTTCCAAATGCTTCAGTGTATTCCAATTCAGGAAGAAATAGTCCCATAACAGGAAGTCCAGGAAAATACGGCAATGCCGCCTCGTTCTCTCCAGACCCTGGGAGTCCTGGGCGCTACAGTCCAGCTGGTGTCAACCACGCTCTGTTAAAACTGCGTTATTTTTCAGAGCCTCCTGCCCGCTAAAATAGGATTCATCTTCCTGGGACTTCAAATATATTTTCATTGTTAGAGTGGAGGAAGAAACTACAATGTTACTGAAGTGACATGAGGTTTGTATTTGGCTATTTGTTTTTCCTCAATTGAGGACAAGTGTATGTTAAAAGAAATTGAATATATGTCTTTATGCCATATACGAGATAGGTTACTGGTGATATGCAAGAAGTTAGTGACAGTCAGTGCGGTTGTCCAGTAGCTATGAATTAACCCTTGTTGCCAGTAAAGCAGGGAGCTGAACCTTTACTTAGAAATGGTGGTATTTTACTATCACCAGTTGTCATTATTGTAATGAACCTGTTTGCCCTCAACTGTGTTTCTTTTGCTTGGATAGTCTGGAGGAAGCACATCATCAGTAAACAGAAGTCTTATGAGAGGAAATTGATGGCAAGAAGTAAAATGTTCTTCTACTTGCAGGGGGAATGCTCAAAGTGAAAAGCCTAAAACAAAGCCTGGGTAGTGACAGCTTTCCACTACTGAGTATGAATGTGAAACCCTGTGCATAAACAGGAAGTAAGTGTTTATAGCCAGCAGTTTGGTCTAGACAGTTGAATATACACACACACGCTCTATATATAATATATATATATGTGTGTATGTATGCACGTGTTTACACAGAAAACCTTGAGTCTTTGCTTGTTCTGAGGCTGTTAAAAACACCATGATGTACCGAGTGCTTTAGTAAAGGGGCACTATAGAAATTACTGGTATTCCTTTAAATGTTAGTTTGAAGATTGAAAAAAAAAAAAATCTAAATATTAGCTGTTTTTTTTTCCCACAGAAGCTTTTAACATTAGCAGATTTTAATAGTTATTACACAAAAGCACATCAGCAATAATTTCAGCAAATTTACCAGCAAGATACCTTAATGGTCTCGTTTGTAATATATTAGAGTGGTAGCCAGTGACCCATGATGTGGCTCCTTATTTCCCAACTGTAAAGAAAGAGGAATAAGGACTAAAAATATTTTTATTGGAATCGAAGCTTTTATTATGTCTCTAGTCTTGATGTGGTAATGAGTTTTTGTTACAGCAGTCAATAATTTTATTCTTTAGCCTTCTGTTAGAATGACTTGTTTGGACAGCACGCTGCTGAGATTGAAGAATGCTTTTCAAAACTCAAGACAGTTTTCCGTATCAACCTTAATGGTTGTAATGGTTTGAAAGAAGGCTTCCAGAAACAGAGTTCTCCAGTGTTGATAGTGCTCTAGTTGTTAAAAAAAAAAAAAAAAAGAACAGCAAAGAAAAACCTATCTATTGTTACAATGTAAATCGGATCAGAAAATTAAAATCTGCCAAGGCTGTGCTGGTAAAAAGGGATGGATTTGGATTCGCTGGTGCCACACAGTAAGTAGAAAGCAGGGAACTGCCTTGGACGTCCGTACGGGAGGTGCATGTCTGAAGAAACCTAACTGTAGGCAGGACAGTGCAGTGTGAGAGTGGTTGGTCCATTTACCACCTGTAGGTCTCACCACTACAGAGGCTGGATTTAAGAATCCAGAGCTTGATAGGTTTGATGGCTGTCGCACACTGCGGAGTGACTGTTTCGTACACAAACTGTACACCCTTCAATAAGTTCATGATTTGGTACAAACCTAAAAACTGCACTTAATGCTTTTGCAAGCTTAATAGTGCCTTTTGTAACATATTTTTTTTAATTAAATTCTTGTTCTTTTAGAAGTTTAAAAAAAGTGGCATCCACTTACTATGGGCACATAAAATAGTTTTTCTTCTGGGCTTTCTGAACAGAACGTATTTAATGTCTCTCTCTCTCTCTTTCTAAGTTTGATTATTTGGTGTGATAGCTCTCCACTGTGGGAGAGCATTCCTATTTTAGAAATTATTTTTTAAAAAAAGGCTTATTTAGCTCTTTCTTTATAATTAATCCTATTTCCAATGAACTGGACATTAGAAAGAGCTACTTTACACAAACGATTGTCATTCAGTGATATTCCAGACAACGAGCTGGGGTGTGGGGGTGTCATTCTTCAAGAGGCATGTTAAAAAAAAAAACCCAAAACCATAACCTGCTATATTACCAAGTATATTAACTGACTTCTTTTTCATGAGGGTTTTTTTTCCAGTCTGGTTTTTGATGCAACAGTCTCTGGTCTCAAATGTTTGTAGGTCCCAAATTTCTACTTCTAGTTTTACGTAAAAGGGGGGGTGTTAGTTTTGTTCTGTTTTTTTGTTTAAGTAATTTAATGTAAATGATGTCTTTGTCATTCTGGAGAAATTATTCAGATGATGAGTAACTGCCTAATACCATGGTAAAGCCAAATTCATGTGGCAAGTTACTGTGTGTGCAGCTGCTGTTCTCCACCCTGGTCCTTCTTGAGCTGTCATACAGTGACGTTGCCCTTTTGATAAGAGTTTGTTACAGAGCCAGGAGACCAATACTGACACTCCAGTACTTTTTTTCTTTTTGTCCTTTTTACCTTTATTATGCTTTGCTTTCTTTTTTTAATATTTAAATCTATATTACTGGTACGTACATGTAGAGACACACCATGCGCGCGCACACACACAGACACCCCCCCCCCCCCCCCCCCCCACCTACTCACTACACCACCAAACCCTTGCCTTTCACTTTGTAATTTTGTTTCAGTTGGGTCAAGAGAATTTTTTTAAGTGTTATATAATGTGCATTAATTAGTCCAGTTGTACTGCATCTTAAGAAGTCATTTTTCTAACAATGTATTTACTTCAGCTGTTAAAAAAAAATAGCAATTTATGTAGCGAGTTGATCATTCATGATTGTGAAGAAAGCTCTTTCACACTAAGCCTGTGGAGACACTTTAAATCAGATTGGTATTGCTTTAATTGTGTTTTCTTGGCCAAAAGTTCACTTACTTACAAAGGTGCAAAAGATTAGTTGTGGGTTTTTGTTTGGTTTTTTTTTTTAATTAGCCAAGTGTCATGTTAAAAATACAGACTTACCTTGCTTTCTATTAAAAAATAAATGAGTAGCTAAAAGTGTCACACTGTGTTTAATGTATGGGGCATGGTGGTAAGTAGCTGGGTTGATACCATGACATGGCAAATCACTGATTTGTCCAGACTTTGCACAACTACATGTATCTTTTTTGTATGTGTGTGTGTACACAATGACATTGGATTATGCCACTGAAGGCTTAAAGAACAGTCTCAAACTATTTAAGACAGGAACTATGACACTGTAAAAATTATGTACTTACTTACTTGATTTTAAATTTCATACCTTCTCCCTCACAACTTGAGTGTCACTGAAAATGTTGGCAATTCCTATACATGTGCAAAGAGGCATTGTGTGGCCTCTGGCTGCCCACCAAGAACTTAGTTATTGGCATGGGGGGGGTGTAGAAGGGTATGTATGATGCGAGAGGGTATATGTATGCACATACACAAATAAAAATGCACCGAATTTTCATCTTTCTTGCTTTGGTGCTCCTGTTCCATGTGGTGATGAGACAGCCCTGTAACTCCCAAAATGCCCAGCCTAGGGTACAGCAGTCCCTTCTTGTATACTACAGTCCTTGCACATATGTGTCTATAGGTGATGATAATTAACTCTGAGCTAGCTGCTCTCTCCAGTTTACCTTTCAGCTATTTGGAGTTTAAAAGGACAAAGCTGGTAAATGAGTTGTTTCCCCAGGCAACATGGGACACAAAGGCTGCTCAGCTGGCAGAAACACATGTCACTGTGCAGCGCTGCAGCCATACCTTCTACAGCAGGTATTCAACTGAAGAGACAAGACAGACAGACCAGTTATTTTATTCAAAACTTTTAAAAAGTTAATAGACAAAACCAGATAAATTATTCTCATTGCATCAATGAGAGATATGTCACAATGGTTTCCTCTTGCCCCACACAACAATCACGTTTTGTTCCCTGCTAGCCCCAGTTTCCTTAAATCATCCTGATGTAGCAGTCCTGTATCAAACAAGCCCTTCAACCTTGTCTCACTAGGTTGTGTGCCATGATTATGCTTCATACAGCTCTGAGAGGAGCAAGTTTAGGGCCTCATCCACATTCTTGGTGATAAGAGAACTTGTCAAATAAGCTAGTTAGTTATGTTTGCTGTCCTATAGTATGTGCTCTATCACCAAGACAGACTATGCACGTGGTGAAATTTTTCAACATTCCAGGTACTGAGCCACATTACTACACTGGTTCAGGTGCCTAGCAAACATCCTTAAGATGAAACACTCCGCTCAAAAAATGAAACCGAGTTCTCAGCCACCTGCATTTTTCCTAGAACAAGTCCAGCAGTGTCAGAGCTGTACAAAGAAGCCACTTACCACTTACTTACTTACTTAAAGCATTCTGCCTGACGTCTGTACTACACACTTGGCCTAGAACAACCATCCCACAGATCCTTTTTCACCATTCAGGCAACAGGAGTTCTAAGCAGCAGTTTGCTCCAATACTGCAGAACCTCTGACCTGAAATATGACTCCCTTGAACTCAGTCGTGTTATTTCTCTACTCTGAAAGCAAAGTATTAACAAATACAAATCAGTAGGAGAAAGCACTGAAAAATCTGAGTCATTAACTGGAAGCATTTTCAGAAGATGATTGCTGCTTTCCTTTCCTTCCATCTTACTGCTACAAACTCATCCGTACATCCTTCTACAGACAAAGTTTTAGTTAAAGGCTTTACGAGACTGAAAAACATTGTCAAAATAGCTTAAAGTACTTCCTGAGGATGGAGGAACACTTAGTATAAGCAGCAGTTAATTCTAGCACCACAGCTCTGAGGCAAATGTTTCTGGGTTTTTTTACCCTCTTTGCTTTATGCTTACAACCTCCAGGCACAGTTTACGTGAGCTTTTTGGGGGCAGAGGGGAACAATGACACAACATAAACATACATCCTCAACAGCTTACAGAAACTGAAGCCTTATCCCTTTGTCCTTGGAACAGCAAAATACCCTGTTTGTCATTTCTGCAGGAGTTGAAACAAGCTGCCTCGTCTTCAGTTTTAGCTGCAGTGTGATACAAGGCTGTTTCTTCCAGTTCCTACACCAATTGCTTTCCTGCACAAGAGAAGTAATACCCACAGGAACAAGCTTTGGTTATAGAAATTCATGGTGGGGTGGGGGTAAAGTCAGTGCTCTTGCAACCACAGAGCACACAGACATTCAATCTCTTTGTATTCCACAGCTCAGCTTTCAGTTTTGGGGAATACTTGAGGACTGGACAGCTTCAGGCTTACAAAGATTTCTTCTTTTCTGGACTGAAAGGCAGATATGAATATGTATGAAGGAGGCAAGGGGCTAAAGGACATTTTAAGACAGCATCACACCCCAACGTAACAGATAAAAATCTAGTGGTACCGTAGCTGAATGTACTAGTGCAAAGAGACTAGAGGCAGCTGCTGGACAGCCATCAGTTTTGCTCATTCAGGTGCGTGTGATTTTATCTGGAGGCATGAAACCTGTGTCACCCAGTGTTCGAAGTGCCACTCTTCCATTAGGACGTATCACCAAGTGAGTTATGCTACCATTGTTAAGAGACATTCGCAGCCAGCCTTCTGGGGGAAACTGCAATGCTCTATTAAAAAAAAAAAAGCATATATTATTAATTCATAAACAGTTACATTAACATGCCCTCACAGCATCGCCTTCTGTTCCAGATAAGGAAAACCAAAAACAACAACAAAAAGAAAATTGTTGGTCATTCTGCAGCTTGCATGCAAATGCTTCCACAGTCAGCCTTGGAAAAAATACTTTTCTTGTGGAATTGGTACAAAACCGCAGCATTGATAACTGGACCAGTGCCAACAATGCGCTGCATAAGCAGAGTCCAGCAGATGGATATGATTATTATAGACAGGATTAATTCAAATTGACAGGAGGTAGGAGCTCTAACGTAGTCATGTTGCTGGAAGCACTCTGAGCAACCTCGTAACAACCAGGACAACAGACAGCATAGGTTCAGGTTGGTCACTGAGCCAACTGCAGCACCACAAAACCCCACGCAGTTCAGGACAGGCAGAGAAGATGGCTCACCACGCCAATGGCCTCCTCCGCAGACCCAGGGCAAAAGTGGCAAACAAACAGCACGCTTACGCGCTATTTTAGCCTTACCAGCGTGGGTAGGTATGCAACAACAGCAGAGAAGAGGTAGTGAGATAGGATTCATTCTAGTTGCCTGCATGTGCCTATGGAAGAAATTCACTGGAACTGCTTTCCGTCAGCTGTATCGTTCCCCAGAAGCAGCAAGAAAAAGCACCTTGTGCCTTCTGTAGAAATACAGTATCACAGCTAGTCTCCAGCTATTCTAAAATTCCTAACTGAACAGCCTCAAGAGTTCAATCAGTTACTGTAAACAACTGGAGAAAATATGAAGTTGTCTCGAACATCTTTTGCCTCGAATACTGAGGAATAACTTGGTTTTGGCTATTATGACAGTCTTTTCAAAAGGCTAAGAAATTAAATAACAGCTACAGTCAAGCTAGATTCAAAAGGAACACTACATGGATTGTGTTCAATTGTGGTATCAGATAGCCTGGAATAGAAGGTACAGAAGAGAAGTTAAGAGAAAAGAAACCACAAAGAGAAAAAGTATGCAAGTATTTCAGAAAAAGCCTAGGTAGCAGCAAGATAATCTTTTTTGGCACAGGAAAGAATAGTCTGTTTACCTGATCAATAATTTTAAGTATAGCAATTTTGAAGAGCTCTAAAGCAGTCCACAGAGCAGACAGGCTAGCATTTAACTAGCTCAGCTAAATAAAGCTACCTGAAATTGTTGTAGGTATTGATCAGATTAAAGTTTAATCACATCTGTCCTGCTCAAGACAAATTATCTTACAGACAGTGCTTTGCTGAGAGGGAAGAAGAATAAAACAGACATAGCTGACTGGATACAGGGACAGGCAAAGATCCAGAACTGTTTTCTCCTTCATGAACAACCTCGATGTTAGCAGAAAGATCCACTCTCCCCTCTAATCCAATACTGGATGTTACTGCAAAACCACACTAATACAACTTGAACATAATACAAAAATTACCATTAGTAAAGAATTCCCAAAACTAAATCAATCTTTCATTATGTAAGATCAAATTCACGTCACCTCAAAAAAAGATGCATCCAGTCAGATGCTCTGTCTGTTGTCTTTTCCAACAGTCCACACAGGCATTATCCTCAGGTTTGTGAGAAGCAGAAGCATATGGTATTAAAGAGACCGTTCAGACGTACAAAACAGGTTTTGAGTCCCACCAATTTAGCTATTTTCACTGTAGAATTAAAATGAAAGTCTTCTAATTTTCAAATGTGTCCTGTATCTGGAAATTAATCCTGTGATAAAGTTGCAGAAGCAGCTGCTCACAATGCAGGCACTGATCTCCAACCACTTCAAATAAGCCAAATCAACACATTTCCTAGCTCAGCAGCGCCATAAACCAACACCATTTCAGTAAAACTAAGACCTTTTGAAGAACATGGATGAACGTGCAATCCAACACATACCTGCACACAATATAGCGGATCACGTTGGCATGGCAGACAAAGATCTCATAGCTGTCTTCTTCCTGCTTCGCGTCAGCTCTATGAATGAAGTTTCGAAAAGCAGCCTCAATTCGAGCTCCATCTTCGTAATACTGCTAATGGCACAGAGTTCAGAATTAAACACAGCTCAGAGCAACATGTGCCATTGTCTGCATTTGCAGATGGGCTGCATCTTCTAAACAGTTCTTCTTTACAGGGATACACACTTGAGGCTGAACTAATACTAAAGGATTGTAAGTTATTTTACCTGTTCTGCACACTTACCAGGGAGGAGAAAAGTATGCAATTATCCAAGTTCTATGATGAAAAGCATCAGCTCAGACACTGCAAGTTACTGCTACTGTCAATATAAGGTATATTAAAACACCCAAAACATAACAAGTAAAGAAAAAAAAAATTTAAGTATAAAGTTACCACAGCTTCTGGTTTCCAGTGAGAGACTGGAGGGTCTGGCTCTATAGGTGCTCCCTCTCTCAGCAGATCAGTACTGATTTTTTTGACTCCTGAAATATTAAAGACACATTCAGAAAGGAGTTGTTACTTCACATACCACTGCAAACAGGCCCGCAACTCTACAATCAATACATTTTTCATGTTTTCTTCAAAGAAGTCTTCATCTCCATCCTAAAGACCATTTTAGTCTACACATGGCCTATCAAGATGTGTGAATCTTTTCAACACAGCTGTTTTGTCATCAGCAAGAAAAAGCTTATTCCAACTGAGAACAGCCAGACCAGCCTGGCACAGCAAGTTGAGTGTTCCCAGTCTGCTACACTTTGAAGAAATGCATTCGCAAGGATGTTAATCTAAAGCTGTATGTCAGTTAATGCTTACTGCTAATTAATGCAAATTAATGTTAATAATATTAAATATAAGCTTATAAAATATTTTTATCTCTTACTCTGAGAAAGAAAAGAGGGTTGGGGGGGTTGTTTGTTTTAGGGTTTGGGGAGGTGTTTGAGTTTGTTTTGTTAGTTTTGGGTTTCTTTTTTTTTTTTAAGCAGCACATTTAAGCACATTTAAGAAAATAAACACAGAATGGCTAAGAGAACTCACTTTCAGCTTATTATCCGATTATCTGCTAAAATACCAGACAGAATTATCTATAGCCAAATATCTTTTAGTTTAGATTCTGGTATGTCTGAACAGCAGAAAAAAATCAACCAACCAACTGCAAACACAACCACCCAAAACCCATATAAACAAAGCAGCCAGGCACATTAAAAAATTCCTACACCTCTCTAAGTGTGTCACATCTTCCCCTGCACATAGGCTAGCATAGCATACAAGAAGGGCCTGTTACCTAACCCAGCAAGCATCACTCCAAGAACTGGAGTTTATGATCCTCTTCTCTCCTGTGCTATTGCCCCCCGAGACTGACGGCTGAGCCAATCCTGATAACCTGTGATAGTCTTTGCTTTACACAATGCGTAAGTGAAGAGTAACCAGCAGAGTTCTACGCAGCAGTACATACAGGTAGCAGCTCGTCACTCAGAGGGGCAGATCCCTCTTGTATTTTTAAAGATTAACTGGAAACACGCAGATTAGGGTTGTTAGGTTTTTTTATAAACATAGACATATTCACACAGGGCTGGAAGATGGCTAAATAACATCTCAACCTTAAGGACAAGCTTAGAATTCTACTGGAAGCAGTTTTAAGGATCAGAAGACCACAAAAAGTTAAGGAAAGTCACTTACCAGGGAGATGTTTGCTTATAATTTCAGTTGTTTCAGTTGCTCTAGTCATGGAGGAGTGGATAATCTGATCAAATTTTAATCCCAAGCTTGCCAGCCTGTGTCCAGTCAGTTCAGCCTGCTCTCGACCTTAAAAATTATATTCATTATATAAACTGGTGACACTCATGTAAGCACCTCACACGAACTACCAAAAAAGTTTTCCAGTAGACATAAAAGGTCTCCATCAATGTCAGTTTTTCTCCTTTCAAAAAGTAATTTGAAAACATTTTTACCAGAGTCACTACTTATTCAGATTAAGTTTATTGGCTGGACAATTTCAAGTTGTATTTCCATCGGCAGGAAAAATTACTTGGTTTGTTTTTGTTTGTTTGTTTGTTTAATTTATTTGAAAAAAAAAAAAAATCTAAAGTTATTCAGAGACTTTCACTAAAGTATTCAATATCCCTGCTAGCCCCATCCCAAGTGAGCCACTTCCAATAAAAGACAGTGCTGACCCAAGCCATCTGCCATCTCTGTTCAGGGAGCACAGAAGAGGAGACTCTGTCAAACAGATCCACTCAGACATGACAGGGCATTTTTCATAAAGGCACCACCGTCTTGGAACAGTTAAGAACCACAGCACTTGAACATCCTAGGGAAGGCTTTATTCCATCTTTCAGGTAGGTAGGTGAAAAGACAACAGACAGTGTAAGTAACTTACCCAAAGCACAGGATGAGACAGGATTAAGATTATACTTTGTTACCCGTTTAAGATAGCACCTTAGTCCTGAAATTAGCATTTCATTCCTATTTACATACTGGTGATTAAGACTTGGGGGGAAAAAAGGTGTTTATACTAAACATTTGGCACCAGACTTCCAAAACCTCAAGCAGCACTGCACAATAATAATTCTTCCCCCCTCAAAACAGTGTTGGCATACATATAATGAAAAAAGTGTCTGCTGCTTTTAAAGTACACTATTAAAAAAATACTACTAATTAACATTTGAGACCTAGTCACAGGATCAATGAATTAAGATTACACAGACTGAGATTATCCTCATTTCAGGTAACTGATTAGCAGTATTCCCAGAAACAGAGCTTAGTAGCAAAAGTGAAATGTATTTAATTATAAACACTCCAACTGAAAGTCGGGGTAATATTTTTTTTTTTTTTAATATATAGAAATCAGCAAGTCAACTAACAGAAACACAAGCCACCTTTTAAGAGAAACCTATCCCAAAGTTTGTCATGGAGCTAAGTTTGAAAGCCTTAGCCCTGGTGAATTATGTCAGCTAGCATGAAAATTTGCTCAAGCAACCTTGAGATAATTGGAAATTTCCTTTGTGAAGTTTCTCTAAAACTGAGCGTGTTTAGAACTCTGTAAAGCGAGTTATAATGTTTGGATTTAGAGGATCAAAAATGGAAAAACCCAAACTTACTCATGACAGCGTTCTGCCACAAAGGATCCAGAAAGTAGGTAAGGTTTGGCAGCGAGACCCAGAACAGAGCTGAGTTACTGACCTGTACTCAAAACAATTTTCTGAAAAGGCAAAGTATGATGCTTCTAGTAATACATACCAAGTGGGGTCAGAGTTCTGTCTTTATCAGCCCGGCCATCCAAATTATATTGAGAATGACGGATAAGGAATATGTGCCTGGTGGCTTTTGCTTTGCAGTGATCCAAGCGTGAGGCAAGTTCTTCTTCCCCAGTTTCTTCATTTTTCTTTTTGAGGTTGATAAGAGCCAGTGGTTCACGTCTAAACAAACACATTTAAAACACCACTTTTAGACAGGGGAGACTAAAAGGCAGAGGAATTTTACAGATGGGTAGTCTTGCCTTATTTCTAGATATAGCTGAAGTACTAAAATTGACTATTTAGCCATTTGTATCGCAAAACTGATTCAAACCATTGTGTGAGAGCTATAAATAAAAGTCTGTATTACAAAAAAGTTAATGCCTTAGGTTAAAAGGTAACTGACACAGATAAATTTGCTGTTTAGTGACAGCCACCTCTCAATTAATCCTTGGGGAAAAAAAAAAAAGCAACAAACACAACAGAAAAAATTAAATCCTAATGCAAACAGATGGTGTACAGTAAAACATACAAAAGCTACAGTCCGCCTGGACAAGAAGATTATAAACACTAGCAGAGACTTTATATTTGAACTCCTGTCAATTCAATAGTTGCTCTTGGGATTTTCACTGACTGTCACAGGTATAATGGTAGGCTTTTTGACAAGAAAAAATAACCATGAATGATACCCCAGAAAAGAGGAAGAGGTGTTGATTGATCATAAAGGAAATAAAATGTTCCATATCTAGAAGGCCCTGTGATAACACCTACAAAATTTGCACTTTTATCAACCACATTTACATCAAATGACTAACTGCCCCCACTCCCCAATATCCTAGAAAGACTTCAACTTTCTGCAGTGCACATTGCGAATTATTTTGTGCTTTAAACTAGGTCACATCAGGTCTCTCCTGTAACACTCTTATTTTTCAGCCTGGAGTGTTTGTTTATCCTTTCATCTTTTTAATCACTTTCTCCCCTCATGCCACTTTAATCTTCCTTCCATTTTGTCACACTGCACACTACTCTCCCTTTCTGCATACCACAACGTGCCCTCCTGCACATCACCCAGACAGTTGATGGGTGTCCTCAAGAGGACACCAGGCACAGAGGATCTTCCCCTCCCTCCCCCAGGATCACATATTAGTGCCACAGATTTCCCACTGCTGACACCAACACTGCACTATCATCATCAACCCTGTCCAAATCTTCCACAGATTAGTCTTCTGGTCCCCTCTCTGCACTGATCCTCTACCACATTAATACAAATCCTTTTGCTATGTCTCTCCACCTCAGAGCATAAATCCTTTCCCTTGATCTCATACCTAAAGAACAGTTAATTTATTTAATTCACACCAGACCTCAATTCTTCCATTATTATAATTAAACTTGTTTCTTCTTTTTTTTATAGATTTTTTTTTAATCAAGAATATAATTTTTATTCAGTTTGAGACAAAGTAGTTTGGTCATAGAAAACTGCTGCTTCACATACCTATTTCTACAGTTCACAGCAAGACTGGCTTTAAAAAGCCCTGCATCCATTTTGCTTTAGTAAAGACGTGATTTCTATTGAATAACGAGGATCAACACATTCCTTAAGCTGTTAACAAAGTTCAGCAAGGCATTAAAAATGAAACAATAGTCCAAGAACAACAAGAAGTTCCATTGCTATTTCACAGGATACTTTTGATTCAGCAGAAACTACATTGCTGGAAAGATGTATTGGGAAAACAGACAAAATGTCTGAAAAATTCAAGCACATTTGTAAAGTAACATAGGTATTAATTCATCCTATGGCAGAACACACAACAAGAAATGCCTGAGTGAAAGCCCTGCCCTCTCCTCTCCAGCACCTCTGAAGTTACTGGATGGTAACGCGCACTTTGAAAAGCAACAGATGCTTTAACAAGTCATGAGTAGATAACCAAGCTTAACAATATTTTTAGCATAAGCTAGTTTTAGAAAGTTTATGAGCAGGAACACTTTTAATACTGCTAAGACTTAAGCAGGTTCTTTTAGGTTGCCAAAACTCAGAAGCTGAAAAATGCAGCTTTCCGCATTCCCTTTAAAAAAAAAAAAATTCACCCGAGATCGTAGCTAGACAGAACTTTGCTAAAAAGCAATGGCAACGCCGGGGACCATCTTTAAACCTAATTATAACAAAAGTATCACTTAATCCATGACAGTGCCCTTTTCACCTTCCTTCCAGGAAGCCCTGCATGTCACTGAAACATATCAGTCAGCCTGACAAATACTTTAGTTCTTGTAACATACTTCAAAATCCAGATATTTCTACTTTTATTTCTAATAAAACTATTTGCAAGAACCACTCCGAAAAAAATATAGGAAGGTAGTTGAACCCCAGAAATTTAGCCAATAATTCAAAGCTTTTTTTTCTCCCTCCTACACCAAGCTTTCCAGTTAACAGAAGCTTAATTAGAACAGCTTTCAGATATTTTACATGAATGAAACTATATCTAGTCTTATCTAAGAATTGAGCTGTACAATTCCTGTGCAGGTGGCATAGACCAAAGCAACACCCTAGGTCTAGCATCATATGAGATCAATAGGAAGTTTGAAAACAAGATACTTGCATTCTTTTGTTCAAACTTGAAAAGCCATCAGTTGTTAAGAATATTACAACAGTCTGGTTATTTGCTCAGAACTTGACTTTGTAAATCATTCCCCACCCTCCCCCCACCCCCAAAGAGAAGTGGTCAGATGCTTTGTGTATAAGCTATTTAACAACTTCACATATTAAGTGTTTCTGCCAACATCATCCAAAAATCAAAATTAAGACTTCAACCAGGTATAGCCAAAGCCATACCACACCAACTGGTAGGCACCAAGAAACAGAAAACTAGAATTGATCTGTGATAATGTATTTACGTATTACACTTCCACTGTTTGTACGCTATGATGAATGGTGATAGGAAGTGTTATCTAGCTATATTTGTTCAGGCAATTGTGACAGAACAATCTCTACCTCCTGAATTGGTTAAAAAAAAAAAAGTTACAAGAGTCCAAAAGTCCTTTAGAACCCTTTAAGAAAAACAACCATTTAGCAGAATCAGAAAGGCCTGGATCTCCAGTTAAACAAGTAGCTTTAGCACCTCTCTCAATGTAACTGTGTAACCGGGTATAATCTTATTTAATGAAAGTTTTACTTTTATAATTAGGGTGTACATAGCCCTATTTATATGAGCCTTTGATTCTGTAGCATCTCAAAAATCAAAACAGGATGCATTATACAATAAAGATCTGTTAGTGCTTAAGTTTGGATTTACTATGATTAAACTGGAGCCTGACATAAGCGTCCCTGGGGAGATAATTCTACCAGACGGAAGCTAAATGAGCCAAAGCTCAATACAGTATTTGCAAATTGTAATTAAAGAATCAGAAAAAAATGTAGTTAACCCTTGGGCGAACGTATTTCAACACCATGAAGAACACAACTAAGTTAGGTTCAAAGCAACATTACCTTTACAAGGATTTAAGAACACTAACTTGCAGTTCACGATCAACACAAGCAGTAGGCCTAATACATGCCTAGCACGTGCAAGCGTTTTTAGTCCACAAGGGTGCTGTTATTGAACAGAAACATCTTGGCACAGACATAAAGCAACACTGGTATATGGTTAACACCATGCTGAAAAAACAGGCACCTCTTCTACACAGCACTCACACTTATCACCAGCCTAAGGCTTGGCAATCTCACTGGATGAAAGCACTAGAATAAGGGATCCGCACACCTTGACAGTGGGGAAAGTCTCTGAACTGAAGACAGACGCAGGGAAGGCATCTCTTCAGAGTACTCGGGCGCTCCGGAACGCCAAGAATTTTCAAGAACATTCAAGAATTTCAACTGCGTTCCGCTCTGAAGAGTTCACCACCTCACATTTCACCTGGAAACGAGTCCTGCGGACTCTCGACTCCTGATCACCACAGCGCGCCTCAGCCGCGGGCGGGGGACGCCGGCTCCGTGAGGGCGAGGCGGGCCGGGCCGGGCCGGGCCGGGGGGTGCCGGGGGGGTGCCCGGGTCTCCCCTTCCCCCCTTCCCGTCAGAGGGGCGCTCGCCCCCAGCCCTGATCCGGCGGACAGCGGTTGCTCCACGCACGGCTCGGACGGGAGGGGTTTAAGGGCAGCTCCCGCCGCCTCCCCCGCGGCGGGGGCCGTGAGGGGGTCCCCGCGGGCCCCTCACCTCAGCCGCCGCCGCCGCCCAGGAGCGGGGTCCCTCCCCGGCCAGGCGGGGGAGGGAGACCCCGCCAGCGCACCCACCTGTCCCAGTTGCTGTCCCAGTAGCCGCCGGTCCCGGCGGGTCTCTCGATCCAGCCGGGAGCCGGCGGGCAGGAGGCGGCGGCGGCTGCGGCGGGCGGCAGCAGCAGCAAACCCGGCGGCGCCGCAGAAGCGGGGGGAACGGCGGCGGCAGAGCCCCCCGGGCGCGGCTCGGCGTCGCCGCCGCGGGCCGGCTGCTTGCCTACGGCGACGGCGGAGAAGAGGACGGAGCCGCCGGCCAGCCCGCAGGCGGCCAGCGCCAAGGCGCGGCGGAACGACATGGCGCGGGCAGCGGTCCGCGTGCCCCTTCAGCCCCGGCGCCGCCCGCCGAGCGCGCCGCCCCGCCCCGGACGGAGCGCGGCGTGGGGCAAGATTCCTCCGCGAAGGCTGCCGGAGCGGAGCGGAGCGGAGCGGGGGAAGGCCGGGGCGTCTGGGCGCTGCGCTAAACCCCGGCCCAGCCCGCCCCGCTCAGCCCCTCCTCGTCGCGGAGGGGGGCGAGCCCTTCTCGCTCAGCCGAGGGGGTTCTGAGGCACCCGGGCGGTGCCTGGGAACTCGAGCCCGCCTCACGCGGGGGGGGGCCGGGCCTCGGGCCTGTCCCTCCGGGCAGCCCGAGCTCAGCCTCCCTCAGCCGGGCTGCTCCGGGCTCAAGTCGGAGACCTGGGCAGCAGGCTGAGGGGGCTGATCCTGCCTGGCCGGTCGAAAACGGACTTCTGCCCCAGCCGGGTCACTGGGAGCCCCCGGAGAGGGGGGGCAGGGAGGTTACTTCCAGCCCTGCCTGGTTTTAACCACCTAACGCAGGTGTGAGCGCTCCCCGGCACGAACGAACGGGAGGTTGCAGCTCTTACGGGTAGAGCGTGCGTCATATTTAGTTATAAGCCCTGAGCTGACTTGCACTGGCATCAATCGCTTCCAGTCAGCATTGGGTTCCTGGCACTGGAAAGCGGGAACCTGGGTTTTGGGGAGCACAAGCGGTCACCAGTCAGCCGGTCTCAGCAGAGCCGAGCTGGCTTACACCAGGGCTGAGTCCCCACCTCGTACAAAGGAGCAGCGTCGTGCCCTGCCTTGCCTGAACGCTGCTCCTCGCTTCACAAGGAGACTTCTTCCAGAAGCAAGACCTCAGTTTAGCTCCACCAGCATTTGCATTGTGCAGAAGGAACTATGTGGTCAAACTGGAACGTTAATTACCCGTAGATCAGCAATGGTACCGTCCCAATAACCTCACAACTGAAGCCCTGGGGAGAGAAGCAGAACAGAGCCCCTTTTTTCTGAGCTGACGTCCAAAATTCAGCACTGATTTCTACCCGTTAAATTCAGCGGTTTGCAAATGGTGACAGAAATGCTACTGAATGTGGGTCTCGGGATGCTGGCAGATTTTACAGATTCCATTATTCAGCCTTTGCATATTTAATTAAGTGTTCCTATCACTCCCATCCACCTGTTCAAGCTTCGCCTCCATACCCGCATTCCCCGCACTACAAATTGCACTACTCGTGTTATTCCACTAATACGCCAGCTGGGTAGACGGTCTCCAATAGCCAGATTTCAATCAGTGTGAGTGACTCCAGAACAACTGAAAATAGAGTCTGTTCCCTCCCCCAAGCCCAGAGAGATCTGTTCTGCTTAGTCGTGGTGGTAACAGGCTCCTTCGTTCTGCGGGACTTAGAGCAGAACTACAAGGACGCTGTGCCTGCCCAAAAGAAAAAGGTCTTTCTGCTAAAGGAGTTAAACCAGTTTCCAGCTTTCCCAGCTGAGTGTCTTTCCCCTGTCCACCGCTTTGTGTCTCTTGTCTCACGCATATATGGTGCAGAGGGAGAAATAGACCTGAGTGTAGTACAGGTCCTTTGGCTCTTGGACATTTTACAGATCAACAGTGGCCCCCAGGGGTCAGACAAGTGAATCGGAGACCCTGATGAAAATTTGCTATAGACTAGATGTTTTTCCCCCTCCTTTATCCTTCTTGCCTGCCTCATTCTCTATATTTTTCAGCTTTCTGTTTCTTCTTATATAGCTTTAAAATTTTAATTTGATTCTTTTTCTCTATCTTGGAAGTATTAGCCCTTATCATCGAGGCAGGCGTGTGTCTTTATACTGTGTATGTTCTTTCTTATCAAGAGCCCAGAAGGAAGAAGTTTATTTTCAAAACTTCACATCCAGTTCCTCATAAATAGCACAGTTCTTTTTCCCCAGTTCTCAGTCTCCTAGCTTCCTGCAAATCACTTCTAAATCTTCCCCCCCATAACGCCTTTTCTCTTTTATCCATCATAACACTCATTCTCCATTAACTGTGCCACTTGTATCCTACCTCTTCCCCTGCAGCCTGCCCTCTAACCTGAATCCCAGTTGCCATATTTGATGTCCAACAACTCACAAAAGAAGGAAAAAACTGCAACAGATAGATACCATCATCCACTTTGGGACAGGGACAGGCTGAAGCTGGATGGGACAAATAGTGCAATTCCTGATAAATCTCCCAATTGCTTGAACTAAATTCTAAAATCACGTGGCTCAGTTTGAAACTTCAGTGCCATTAAAGGTGCGTCAATTGCAGAAATATCCGACACTTGAGGTCAAAATCCCAGTATAGACAGAGGTAAGTTTGCTGAGTGCATGGCAGTGGCACCAACTTACACCAGGGCTGAACTCAGTCCACCACCAGAAAAGTTTGAGACTGTTGTTAAGCAATGATAAAAATTTTTTCCTCAGTAAAAATTTATTGCTGAACATCTGGGCAATCTCACTGTGCTAGAAAAGGAAAATGGATAATAATATTTGCCTCAGTGCTGCATTTTGGATCTCATTCTTCTGGAATAACACTTCACCATCAGAAATCTCCTGAGCATATGCTCACATTCTGCAGTTTATTTTTGCTTGCTTTAGGTACTAATGTACTTGCACACTTCATGTGCAGAAGTATTTTGAGATTGTCTTAGATTTTGCTCAGTAAGTCCAAAAATGTTATTTTTAATTAGATTGTTGACCATTTTGTAAAACTTGCAATCCAATTAGGTTAAAAAAACCTCTAAAAATCATTTGTTGAAGTGTTACCACTAGCTTGAATATACAGTCTTGCATTGCATTAATAACTACTTAACTTCTTGCTCTTTGGGTTTTTTTATATATATTCATATTGCTACTATTCTAATCCAGTTTTATTGTATTTCATCTGTGAACAGAAAATCCATCTAAGAGGATAACAACCTACTGATGGTACCCACTAATGGAATTATTCTGTTAGCTAAAACAGTAAATGCTTGTGCTATGATGCCATAGGTCCAATACTCGGATGATCCCCCAGGGGTTATCCCATTTCTCTGGCTAGATACAGAGACACCTTCCAGCAAGGTGCCCAAGGTTAGGGTGGCCTCTTAACTATGTTGTGACCAGAACAAAGCAAAACAGAAGTCAGAAAGCCAGCAGGGTTGGCAGAAAAGTCAGTACAGATGTGGCCCGACAAATGGTGCTGCTTTCCCCTGGCAGGCAGAAAAACCTTGTAGCAACAGCAGGAGCAACAGCAGCCTTTGGGGTTAACTTCACTACACAAGGAATACAGAATACGAAGAACTTCTGTTTTCTGTATGGGTCCTGGATCACTACAGGGATGAGTCAGTGTTTGGATGTTTTACCATTAGCTACAGGGAGAGCAAGGGCAGGCCTCTAGCCTACAATTGGCAAGCAAAATTTATGAACTTTCAGGCATTTTTTTTTTAAACAAAACAATGAGAGTAATAAAAAGACATTTGAAATGAGGAAAATGTGGTTTTGAAAAGCCTTTTCCATGACCCCAAGTGCATTTACTCACCATGTATCACCTTCCCAATGTAAAAAAAAAAATCTGTAAATTTCTCAAAAGAGACAGAGAGAAAGAAAAAGGAAACATTATGTCATTTGATCCAAATGTATTCAGACATATACTGTGGACTTACTGCTGGCCTTCTTAAAGGAAATATTGATGTCATCCTGGCCTGCTTCAGACACAGCAAGATTTAAATGATACACTAGTTTAAACTTTTGGGTTATAAAATTATGCTACTTAAGCTCACTTAATACTTTTTTTTATAGAGCAAGAGAGAATACTGCCTTTAAGCAACTTTGGTTTGTATGACTTGATCAGTTAAAAAAAAATAAAAGATTTTGAAGCAGATACTGGCTTCCTGATCATATCTGACTGCATCACTGAAGGGTAAGCACAACCACACAAGTACTGTGTTGCTGTGTTGGTTAAATACAGCACAAAATTTAGGGAGATTTTGGCATGAAAGAAAGCCTACATATATATATGTGAGCAGTGATTCAGATCTTTCATTTAATCTAGGTGTTGTGAATCACCCACCAGAGGATCCTTCAGATCTCGTTTGACCAGAAAAAAGTGAAGAGAGAAGCTCATTTAGGATGAAAGACTTGTCCTCTTCCCCGGATACACTCTCTATAAGCATGTTTAAAACTAGGCTTCACCTTATCTAGAGCATAGAAAGTCTTTATATCACGAAAGATTAATCCATTTCTTAATTTTACACTCACAGTCACCATCTTTCTAACTGAAGTAGATTGAAAGAAATTTCTTTAGTAACACTGGGTATCACTGGTAAACTGAAGTATCTCAAATACAGCTGTAAGGAACTGCTCTTCTTTCCTGTGACTGAATCTCTTTCCTTACTCCTTTAAGTAAAGAGTAAGCCTCTTTAGTACACTGTGATTAAAGTCTCATTAACACTAAGAATTTTAAAAAAATCACCTTGCAAGGTCTACGTACTTCTTAAATTTTCCCATGATGGTTGAGACTGCAATAACAGGATAGCTCTGGGATAAAAGTCTGTCTTCTGTGTATTGGTGTTATGAAGCTTTGCCTCTGATGGAAAGCATGAGGAAAGAATTGCCACAGAGGGGAAGAATAAAAACTTCTAGAAAACTCCTTCAGGGGACCTTCAGCAGGTGTTACCTGCCAGATCTGCAGTTGCTCTAGAATCACACAGGTGTGTGCCTTGAATAATACAGGGCATTGCAGATTTATGAAAATGGATGTCACGCCATCATGCATAGGGTATTGTGTTTTTAGCTTTAGGTGTCTAACAGTTTATTATCAATGAGTCCTTCTCAGTACGTTAGCTTTCAGTCATTTAAAACCAGAAGGTTTCGCTCTACCAAACACAAACATTCAAGATTACAAATCAAAAGACACAAATCAAAATCAAAAATATAATTGTGAAAGGAAAGTCCTAAAAAATAAAAGTAATTTCTGAACTGGTAAACTAGTTTTATTAATACAGTCTCTAGCCCTTTCATTGAGGAAACACATTCAGTTCTGCCCCTGAAGTCATAGTCATGAAACTAAGGGTTTATAACAGCAATACTAACACTACATTATCTAATGTAATGCTCTAATAAATAATGATGTATCATGCCAGAAGGGTTTAATTTGAAACAGATGGTCTAAGGAATGGAAACATAAGCAAAGTATTTTACTGTAATCACTATCCAGGAAACAAAAGGGGATTTGATATTATTGCCTTAAGGAACTCACTCCCTCCCCTCAGCGTTTTTGTCTTAGATAACAGTACACTCTTATTTGGCTAATGAAGCACAGGTGCTGCTGATAGCTCATGACAATGAAACAGAACTCAGGCATTTTTCCTAATCCTGATTAGCAAGTGGCAATTTGCTTTTGTAACAGTGTTTGCTGCTTTTGCAAAGTTCAACTGATGTCTCTTTACATTGTTTTCTTAACTTTTTTTCTGTTTTAGAAAGGCAAATAAATTTGTAGCTGTTACAGACTTGACAGTGTTGGCTTCTGTTGCATTTGATAGTGACAGTCACTACTAAGTGCTTCATATTTAGGCACTGCAGTCTATGCCCTAAACCCAGCTCCGCTTTTAGGTGTACTGGCAAACCATTAAAAGACCTGATCTGCAAAATTCACTCAGCAGAAGAGCACTCTGCTTGCAAAATCATTTGAGGTACTGTGACATACATAATTACACAGTTTAGGAGATTTCTATATAAGAAATATAAAGGCAAAATTCTAGCTCCCCCAAAATGGATACCCTTTCCTATCTCTCTGGCAGGAGCTGTTTCAGATATTCCCTGCTTTACTTCAGAAAAATCACCCTAGGAATGAGCTTGGCACAGGCTGTCTAAACCCTGCTGTTCCTTTTTTTGGAAACAAGGTTTTAAATGCAGTGATTTCACATACAAGCTGCATTGAGGCTGTGTAGGCAAAACCCTGGGATGAAACAGTTTTTGGGGGAGTGATGCTAACTACAGGTCTGGAGAACATGCAAGAGAGTCAGCCACATATGTGACATTCTCTGCTGGCGACACAGCAGAAATAGCAGCTGCAGCTCAGATTTAGCTAGATGAGCTTTCTGAACACCACCCCTGTTTTGGAGAGACTAAGGCCCAGACCAAGCAAAGCACTTGCTTAGACTGCACCTACCTTTAAATACATGAATAATCTTCCTGAAGTCAGTGGACCTTGTCAATATTGTGCCAGTGTTTAAAGCCGCACACTTTTCAGGAGAAATAATGAGCTTGACTCTTATTTTTCTCCCCTGCAATGCTGAAGACATTTTGTTTCCCCACCTCTAGTGAAAAACTCAGAAACCCCCATAAGTGTTTACTTGAGACTTCAAGAAGCTTGGGGCCTTAAAAGTCCCAAGCATTGCGAGATCAGTCCAAATAGCTTGAGAAGTAAGAAAAGTTAATGGGACATTCAACTGTTTAAACACAGATGTGTGGTTAAGTGTCTTATTACACATTAGTCACACTATCTAGTAAGCTTGGTGTAAAGCCAGGAGCTAAGAATTCTTTAATATTAATTGCTATTCTCTTGACTTACTGTGCGACAAACGCTTCAGTAAGAAACGGCCTGAGAGCATTGTCCTGAGTACTCTACAGAGACTGTGTGAGCGCAGGCTCCTTTCAAACCCTGTGTAGATGAATTTCACACTGCGTTCGTTGGGTTTATACCTCTAGTGGAAAGATGAATTTGTCCCAGTGACAGTATTTCTCAAGAAAAAAAGGGATGTAACGTACATTTACATGACTGATGAGACAGAAATAGCCTTCCCTCTGCTGACAGAGATGATGAGCAGAGCATCAGACTGAGCAGCGCTGTCTCCTGACAGCGTAGTCAAGAGCCATTGCTTCCAAGTAAGAGGAGTTGGTACAGTTCCTGTGTCGCTTCAGGGTTTTTTTTTTGCCTGAACACAAAATGCAAAGTTCAGGACTGAGGAAACAGAGTCTATTCTCAGTTACAACAATCAGCACCTGGATCCTGTGGAAGTATTCCAAACTTCCATTAGTATAACTGAGATCTGTCCTACAGTGTAACACACACACTCCCACTGTCTGAATCTCCTAGCTGGGAGCAGCACATAATGATGTTATTTTACTCAAGATTTTTTTTTTTTTTTTTTGATCAACAAGCAGAAAATCACGGAGAGCATCTTCTCATATTACAATACTCATTACTAAACATGTCGTCTTTCTGTCTCATTCCCAGCACTAATAAGCACAGGACCTAATTATCCCCATTTATAACTAACTTTCTTCATCCTATCTCTGTCCAACAACATTTTGGCAGGCCTCCTCAGCAGAAGATTTGAAATTATGTCCCTGCCAAAAACTATTGCTGATGATGAATCACAGCACACACAATTGAAAGGCTGTGGTTGCTTTTATAAATATCTGTGCACATACATATATATGTAAATGTATGTATATGTGTGTGTATAGCAACTTGGAAATTGCTATACCTATAGATCAGGCAAAATGGCATGGTGGCTTCTTCTGTCTTCCAAATGACGTTACTGAGCTCATTCAATAAAACTTCTGCTAATGTATTCATGCATTTCCTAGGGAAATTTTAAGGACCCTCCAGTGAAAATCAGCCCTGTGCATTGAGCTAGGCTGACCACCACATTAGTTTAAGTTATCAAAGTCACCTGTTGTAGGACTCAAGTGCTGAATTTATTCTTGAGCGTAGAATTAGGCAGTCATGGAGCACCCAAGGAACTAGGCTTCAAAAATCAACTAATGTCAACCCAGACTAAAGAGAGCATTGCTTTCCCATCCCCATGTAGGGAACTGATAATAACAGTAGCAGAGTTAATGCTGTGCTAAGGGATACCTTTGTTGCTTTTCTTGTGGTCCAGTGATACGGTTTTCACCACATTTGTGGCAATTTAATCTGCTTTCTTGAAAAATTCTGCCTTGTGTTTTCATTCTGCTTTTTGGTAATTTTGTTTAATGCTCACTGTTTCTTGTACTGTGGGCAACAGGTATACTCATTCCTTGTTTGCTTCCTCCATGGCATTAATTTTTTCATTTATCAGCTTTAAACCAAGAGAGAGTTCAAGAGAGAGTTCTTGATGGGAGGTGCTCCAGAGAGAAACTCTTTGAAGAGAATTGTTTTTCTATGCTAACTGATTTGCCACTAGCACTTTATTCTTATAACCTGGTGTGACTTACCAGTGACTTTGCTTCAAAAAGAAGGCATGTATGAAAATTACTTAGCTGAAACGAACTACAGGTTCATTAGCTAAAATAACTGTTGCTATTAGTAGGAATTTATGCAGAATTCTTTTAAAAATATTAGCAAAACCCACATTCAGCAGCCATTGCTGTAGCAATAACTGAAATACACACTATACATTTTATTCAAGTTTTTTGAATCTGTGTTTCAGATCTTCTATAACATTTTATATCTGCAAAATGAAGAGTAATAAGCAATTTACTATTGCTCCAGATTGAATTTATATTTTGTAATTAGTTTAATATGTCATATAAAACATAACTTTGAACTGTAAACTGGCCTGGAAATAAAATTACAAATGTTTTCTTCTTGCCAACTCCAACAATTTGGGGAGGGAAATTACTTTTACAATGCTTCACTCTGGCTTTTTTACAGTGCATTTGACAGACACATGGCACTGAAAGACTGGTTGTCGCTTAAAATTAAAAAATACATTTTATACTAAACTTGTCCCTCCAGGATAAGTGCGGGGGGATGTGGAATTGCCAAAAACTAATGGCTATTCTGTGAGGACAGAGATCCATTTGAACTTTTCCCTGTCAGCGTGCTTTCAGTCTCCAGCCAAACCTGTCATAAGGCTCTGAAGATTTATGTTACTACTCTACCTTATACCCCTGCCCTTGCCAAGGCCCTGCCTACAATATAGCCTTCTGTCTTTTTGCAAAATAATGATGGAAATCCATCTGGAGCAGGAAGAAGAGATCTTCTATGTGTGCTGCCTGACCCAGCCAATCAATCCTTCATGCTGCTAGAAACCAGAGGAAATTTTTCTTGCCAGCAATAAACCCAACTGCCCTTTGCTCTCTTTTGACACTGCCTATTTCCTTTCATGTCAGCTGAAGACCCTTCTTTCTCTTTTTTCATTACCTCTGTTTTCTCTTTGACCTGAGCTAGGTATTGTAAGAATTCCCTCTGAAGTCCCACACCTCTGCCACAAGGCATAGTGTCCATATGGTCACCGTATAACCTCTACCAAGCCATGCCCTATTGCCAGCAGATTTCAGGTCTGGCCTCAAGGAATGGCCACATGACCCAACACTGCAAGTCACTTAGCAATTTAAATCCAGAGGGTCTCAACTTCTGTGTCATACTGGAATAACAGCTGCCAAGAGTGACGTGACTTTCCCAAGGTCACAGGGTAAGTCAGTGACACAGCTGCAAACACAAATGGCGTCACCATTTCCCAGGTCTGTGCCTCACCCCCACTGGGTGGCAGGTAACAAAGAGAAAGACCACGGAAGACCTCACTGCTTAAAACTGCCCAGTGTTTGAGCTAGGAGTGAGCACAGACACACTGTACCTTGAAAAGCACTTCACAGGTCTCTGCTTCAGGCAGGCAAAGCATTTCTGGGTGCATGGATTGTATAATGACTCCATCCAACAGCAGGATGCTCAGATTCCTTCTGGTGATCAGTCTCTGTGAGTATATATATAAATAAACTAAAACGAAGGATAGCACACCTCAACTCTCTTGTACCCAGAAAGGACTCTCTCCATCATTTGTGACACAGTGCTGAAATGCAGTTCTGCAGCATCCTGGGCTTTAGATATGTATGGATACAGTCTGCATAGGTATCTCTAGAATCTGTGTAGATATCATTCAAGAAAAAAATTATTTAAAAAAATAAATTAAAATACTCATAAGGAATGATATTATAAATTCTGTAAAAAATGAGGGAGAAATACACTAAATTACTATGGTATATTTTCTTATGAAGGTTTTACAGGTTTTGAAAAATGTAGCTATTCTGTGCTTCAGTATAAGCAGAAACAAATATATTTATTTTGCCTTTACAGTTAAACAAACTCGTGCAACTTTACACATGTACACGCCTAATCTTCCTGTCCCTTAAAGCAGGATGTGCTTTCCTGTGTTAAAAATCCCAGTGATTAATAATTTCTAACTCTTTCCTGCCCCTTTATTAGAAAGGGAGTATTGAGTAAAAGACCATACTAGCAAAGGAATTATTTTGTGCACTAATAGACGTTATTGCTTCTTTGATAATCTTCATGTGCTATGAATACAGTATTGTAGATAAATAGATATGTACAACATTAAAACAGACACGAAAAAGACAGGAATTAATAACATTTTTCTCATGGCAACATAGCAGCTTAGTCCTTGCTCTCAAGAAAAAATGTAAAAGGCTGTTATTTCCTCAGCAGCCCACAACATGTCAACGGCTGCGAAACTCAGTTCTCACCGTGTTCTGTGCTGCAACAGCACACTGCAGTGTCCCCCCTTTTTGAGGTCACTCCCAACCTACAGCTATTTCTTTTACTGTATTTCTGCTCAGTAATTTTAGTTATTATTATATGTATGTACAACTATTCCAATAACCAGGCAGGGAAGAGCGGAACTGCTTAAGGCAATGAAGCATATGGTCTCTTGGAATGAGGATTGTGCTGTGTGGGTATTATGTAGAGGGTCTGAATTATAAGAAAATATGCAGGAGGTCAAGGGAAGGATCAAGGCAGAAATGTCTTTCATATATTTACTAAAACAGCTTTCCAAAGTCATTGTGAAAGACCAAGACTACCGTCAGCAACACCCATCACACAAACACCCAAAAACTTCCTCCCCAAGAACATGACCTGGAGTGATGCTTTCATTTGAGGTTAAATATACCCCAAATCTGCCCTATGGCTCCCGGATACCTACGGAATGCATCTCCTTGGCTCTAGCTACACAGTTGATTGCAGAATGATAGGGCTTGAGCCTCTAACAAACACAGCACCTTTGTGAGGTCAGGAAGTTGCATCCCCATCTGACATGGAGCAGAGGCATGGAAAGACATACGAGTCAGCAGGAATCTCTAGAGGAGCCAGGAACTGATGCCAGGATGCTTGAAGCCCATTCCTGCACCTTAAATGCAGACCATGTTTCCAGCTGAACATCTAACTGGTACATCTCTTACTGCGAATCATAGCTTAACATTGGGAAACTGCCAACAAGAGAGCAGTGCAAAACACGTGCATTTTGATACAGAAGATTGTGGCCAACAACAGAGCAGTTTGTCTGCATTATGTCATAGTGTGTCTGAAAAATCAGTCATAACCAAGTACCACCTATTTATAACTACTTACTTCTCTGTTTTCAAGTCTGTTATTTTAGGTATCTGTCAATGAGACAGTAAGGGCTGATCCCAAGGCCAGATGGATTCATAATATTCAGGCTGCAAAAATAGAATCATGCTGTTACTCACCGAATTTACTCAGACACTGCAGTTTCTACAAGGTGAGTTTTTCCTAAGAAAAAGTAGCATTGGTTTGTAGTTATAAAAAAACCCAACAACAAAACCCCCTTCACCATCTGTTCAAATGACTGTACAAGAGAAAAAGCTGACAGTAAAGCTGTATTCTGCTAAACCACCTGGGCCCAGGACTAGAACCAGATTATAATGCCATTTTATGAGCTTCCACAGTCATCTTTGATCCAAAGATTCCCATGTGCTCTGCACCTACACAACTGAAAGAGGCTTTCAACACGTCTGCTCCATGGCAGGGAGGTGTGCTTTGCAATTGGCACACCCAGGAGCTGTCCACCTTGTATCCATTGAGGCAGTGAAGGCAGGAAGAAAACATTGCCCAGGAGCCACTTACCTGCATATCGCGTGAAAGGACAAGCCAGAAGGTAGAAGAGGACCATGTTGCTGCTTCACTAGTAAACGCAAATTCCCCCTTGATGCCTGCCACTCGAAAACACCTACTTGAAGACTATTTATCTAAGTTCTCTGTAGTAGGGACAGAAGCTCCATTAAAAATAGAGTTGGCCCAAAAATGGGACATGTTTATGAAATTCCACTTTCCCCTTTGTCCCCTGTTGTGGGAAAAAAGATGACAAGTATTTGATTTGCTTCAAGCTAGAGGCTTGAAGAAGTCCTAATGCCAAAAAACTATAGCAGTAAGCAAATTCCTGCCAGTGCCACTCCTAATGGCATGTCAAGTATAATGAGGCGCCATTAATATTAAAAGCGAAACTACCATTTATTTCAGGGGAGCTAAGATTTCAGTGTGAGCTAGGCATGGCATTCACGAGCTTGATATGTTATTGTGCCACTCTGAAAACAGGAATTCTCATTTTAGGTGTCCATCTCAAATATTCATGGCTTGTGATTTTGGTGTGGAAAGCTCTACATTGAGTCCTCATTGCTGACTGTGTGTAATGACATGATTTATTGAACCCAAACTCATGGGCATGCTTTGGTTCCAAAACAACAGTGCTAACTAAATGACTGTTCTTCATTTGTATGGAAGGCTACTTTTTCCCTTAAAGTGTTCCAGGCATTGCCCTTTCTCCAGCTAATTGGACATATCCTCTCCATCATTTCTTTCAGTTACCACGGAGTTCAGTGAGAGGTTTTCACACACGCAGACAATGCTCAAATATATCCTTGAAAATCCTGTTCTTACCCTGTATTGAAGAAATAGATGGATAGTACAAGCCCCACGTGGAGGCTAGGAGTTTAAAGGTGTGAAATAAACTTTAGTAGTATATGGCCCTCATGGTTTTTACACGGCAGACATGTCACAAAGTCTGCTGAAAGGAAGGGTTTTTAATTACTTATATTTGTATAATTGCTTTGTTTCAGAAATGGAATATTTTTTAAAATACAAGACTTACCTGTGGTACCTGTATTATTCTAAAATGCAACTAAACTCTGAGAAAAGCTCATGAACTGGCAGAATCTGCTGCATAAGTTATGTTGTGCACTTCTGCCATACAGTCTGATCAAACTGGCCTATGCCCACAAATGCAGAAATTACTTTGATTAATGAGGACCGGATAGATGGAATATCTTAACACAGTCTAGAAATATTGATAAACCTCAGCATTGCCCACAGTACTCACACAGCCTTGTATGCTGTCCATCTCAGACCAGATATATTCTAGATCTAATACCATACAAATAGGCTGTCAGTGCTTTATATTCCTTGCAAATAAATGGCAAAATTACTGTCTGAAGAATCCACACAAGGCATGCATGTGGAAAAGGTGAATAGGATGGCAACACAGCATGAAATAATTTGTAAGGGAAAGGAAACATGAATAATCTTCTGTACAGTCAGGAGATCGGAGTCTCTTCCACAGAAGCCACTCCTCTCCCTCTAGATAAGATCCACTGTCTGAAGCTTTGTGAGAGTCCCTGTTCCATATCTAGCTACAGTCATGAGTATTGCATCCCTGTTGGCAGAAAACAAAATACTTGGTGGGAAGGAATCAGTTTGCCCATTTGAAAGACTTGGTGAAATACCGTCAACGCCAGTGGGGCTGAAAGATTCTTGTTGTCACAGCCAAGAGCCAGTTTTCTCAAGGCCACTTGTTTGAGGAGACTTCTGATGGTTCGTCTAAGGTCTCAGCTTCCCCTGAAAGACAGCCCGTCCCTTCCTCCTGCACCTCTCCTTTATAGGTCTGAGCACTGGGGTGCTCTCAGGCATCCCTCATGCTCGTATATATTCTCCACTTTCTCCAAGCTTCCATCGCTGCTTTCCCTTCTCTCTGAATACCCCTTAAAATGGTAGGTCTACCATAGTCTTCTATGGCCTGAAGATAACCACTGGCAGAAACACTGTTTCCAGTCTATTTTATTTGCTTATATTTTAGTGAGCATTTTTGGTTTTGTATTTTGCTGCTGATACAACCATTTTTTCTTCTATCAACACAGATCAGTTCCATTTAAAATACATCAGATAGGGACACCTGTAACTAGTTTTACGTGAATATATGTACACAGTTATGTATACTTTATATACATATAGGCATTATATATATACATATATATATACACATATATATAAGGCACTGTAAAATGTACCATCACTTCTCTAGGACTGTTTTTAATCCATAAAAGTAGATCATATTTCTTCATATAATTTGAAATGTCTAACCAAGACATTTTAAAAACATTTCAGGGTTACAGAGATATCAGCTGTGAAATAAGCCTTACTTTAAAATTTGAGTTATTGTGACAAGGTGAACAAAACCTATTTTGACAGTAATTCTAATCTATTTATTATATAACTGCTCCTCTCTTAAAAGATATATTCACCTGTATAAATAGCTTCCTTTGTCTCTCCTTATTATGTTCCAAAATGTGAACTGAAACTTGTCCTGCAGAATAAAAAATAACAATAATGGAGAAATGAATACAAACTTGGATAATTTATCCATTACGTAGAGAGAGGAAAGCCAAGATCACTGTAAGACAAAATGTCTTTAAATAAAATTTACTA
The DNA here is from genome assembly GCF_947461875.1 of Haliaeetus albicilla. Lineage (NCBI taxonomy): Eukaryota > Metazoa > Chordata > Aves > Accipitriformes > Accipitridae > Haliaeetus > Haliaeetus albicilla. The sequence continues at coordinate 36,479,705 of NC_091492.1, forward strand.
AAACAGATCATGAGCTTATATAATTCTGTTTGATGTAGCCAACATCAATGGAGCCTGGTGATTACGTTTTGGCCAATTCATATATAAGGTAATCTCTGCCATGTGAAGACATGACAGCGCACAACTATGACTGGCATTTACAATGAACATGCTTGAATGGATCCTTGCTTAATGTAATTAGCCTATATATGCAAATTATGGTATCAGAAATCCTACAGCAGCTGCTGCTAGGAGGGCTTGGCAATTGTGTGTGTTATAAGCCAGTCTTACAGATCAAACAGACATATTTTCAAAGCCTAGAAACAGATAGATAGATGAAGACAGATTAAAAATTGTACATCTTTGGGATGTATAAGTCCAGATATCCTGGACAGAACATTTCAACAAATACCAATATAACATTTTCCCACAGTTACTTTGTAGCAATGATTCACAGCTGTGCCAGACCACAGGATCCCTATTAACCTCACAACTTTAACAAAAAACAGTATAGAAAACTTCATGTAGTGTTGTTTCATGAACCACTTACTATGGCCTCAAAAGCATGATCCATTGGTCACAACTAAGAGACACTCTTTTAAAGACTCAGCATATTTTCTACTCTACCATAAGCACCTTGAAAATGAGACTTAACCTGCAATCACTTTTTTAATATTTTGTCACCTGCAGATTTTGCACTGGAACTGGCCTTTCCAGTTCTACTGTTTCAGTTCACGTTTTGCACAAGTGGAAGTGAAAAAGGGCAGCACATCATGAACCATCTCAGCAGACAAATGCATCTGAGGCATAACTCACTGGGGAAAACCGGACACTCGAAAATACCGAAGTGACTCAAAGGTTTAAAAAATATATATGTATTACGAGAGCCACAAAAAAGGTTACAGACAGAGCTCCACAAAGCCTGCACAGATACATTCCAACAATTCAAGGTGGCAGAACAGGTGAAATACAGACCATAAAAACGGTTTGACATTAACTTTCCAGACTGTCAGAGACAGCAACCTTGACCTCATCTTTCCCACACAAAAAAAAAAATTGAATATATATATATATATATCTCTAGTCTGGACCACAGGTGTAGTCCAAAGAAAACCACATTGCAATTTCCACATTAGGCTTATAGGAGAATAGGCATCATCTGTGGAACGTCCATTATAACGCCCATGAGGTTATCTTAGGCCAAGTTGACACAATATTATGCTTGGTTAGCAATTTTAGACCAGCAACACAACACAGTTCATTTGCTGCACATGGCTACTAACATAGCTCTGTGCAACCCTTAGAGCTGACTTTAACCAAACTAAGTAATTACATTTGTTTTGTTTTGTTTAATTAAAAAAAAAAAAAGCAAATGTAAGATATTAGGGCAGTTCCTGCTATCGCCTTTCTTAAAAATTCAAGACTTGAAGACTTCTTAATGTACTTGCTTACAGACACATTTTGAGACTGTATTAATGATCTTCAGGAAAATATGCCACCCTGAGGCTTTTTCCCTTGTTCGTTCCAGGTTATGTCTGCATCCAGTTTTGACATAGGGGGCCAAATGCTGGTTGTATATCAGTGCAGTATTTGGCCCAGAGTTTCAAAGTCTTTGCTATTCAGACTTTCCTATGAGGTCAACAAACAAAGTAGTAAAAAAAGAAAATATTAAGGCTTCAAGTAAAAATATTTCCTCTCTCTCCCACCCATGTAGTAACGTACATTTAATTTCATAATACTCAATATATTATACAATTAAAGATAAAGAGATCCAACTTTTCAAGGCAGATTGTACTACAATGAAAACCTGGAGGCTAAATGGGAGTGTATGAACAGGGAACGAATGGCTAATAAAATGCAATATGCAATGAAAATTGATGCATAAACTAAACAAAAACTATTGCTGTTTTTTAAATAAGTAATACAATCCACAGCTAAAAATAAAAACATGTTGCAAAGATTTAAGACTTCTGAAACATGAAATAAGCATGACAAAAATAAAGAAGCTACTTTACAAGATGTGTTAACTTGTGCTGGATTTTCATGGCTGATCCCCACCTACTGTAAATTAACATCACTTAAAGAGCTTTGATGGAGCCACACCAATTTACACCAGCTGAAGATTTGGCCTGCAGTGTCTGTAAAAACTGAGACTATTTGGGCAGAAGAACCTTACTGCTAACCTGTAAACTGCTTGAAGAACTATACTTTAACATGGGCTGGTTTCAGCTCCAAAATTAGATTTAATAAATAGGTCCCCAGTCCCACAACAGGAGCTATGGAAACAGACACTTACATTTATGAGAAAATAGCTGCAGGTTCAGTGCCTTGGATGGAAATGAGGCTGGATTTGCTGCATGCAATCTCCTGTTAACAGTTCTTAGATTATTCTTTCAGAAGATTTGAATAATTTACTCCAGGCTGTGTGCAATGAATTATATGCAAACCTCAAAAGGAAAAAAAAAAAAAGACTTTGGTACCATTGTAAACCTATTAACAAGTCGAATGTCTCTCAACTGTGGGCAAAACTACTCACAAAATATATAATCCTTACATCTGAACCTGTAATGACACAGTGCATTCATTCTTTCCTCCCTTACCCCTTGTGAACTATGTCAAAATAACCCTGGATATTAGTGCTTTATACACACAATACTGTGTTTAGTCTTACTGAGAAATTCTCTCATGAACTAATGTAGTTAACTTCAAAGGCTCTTTGGCCCTTCAAGTTCCTCAGTAGCTTTTTTGTTTATAAACGCAGGAGAAAGAACGATCAAAGTGGAGCATCACTGGGATGCATATCTCAAATATTACATTGGTGCAAATTTTCAGCCTTGCTTGCATGAATTTCATGTACGTATTCAAAGATACATGATAAAATGTGCCCTTGTCTAGCTCCCTAGCCCAAATTCAGTGTGTCACATATTCCCTCTTTTTCAGGGCTTGCATATGGCATACATGATACTTTAAAAACAAGTAAGTCGTGTGATACTCTATGCACCAGAGTGAATTCCAGTCCTTGAGGAAGTACTGCATCTTCCTGAGGAGTTAACATCAGGGTAGAGGTGCAGATTAATAACAGTTAAAGATGGAGGAAATCTATAAGGCTATCTGGTCTAGCCCCTTGCCCCTGCAGGCTCACCTCTTACAGAAGTTTTTTTAATGACTTGTCCAAATACAGTTTGACTGTCCTACATAGTTAGTCTCCAATACTCTGCCTTGGAAGACTATTCCACTGCCCCTTCCCCTCCATCTTTTCTGCCCCCTTCTAAATGTAGGCCATTGGTTACCAGTGACAACCCTTTGATTTACCTTTGGTTTTAAATCTTTTAAGTAACGTATTTGTAAAATTATGATACTCAATTTCTACTTCATTGCTTAGCCCACGACATGTTTTTAGCCTTTAAATCTTCTCATCAGCCAGCCTGTCCAGTCTTTTAATATACGTTGCTCCACCTGTACCTAATCCAGTTTGCCAGCATCTTTCTGGTAACATGGTGCCTCCAACTAAAGACAATATTCTAGATGCCAGTGAGCAAATCTGCATAGAAAGACTATTGCTTCTCTGCTCTGCAATGTCCCTACAGTAGCCATTTAAAATATCACCAAGGCAATAAAATGCACACTGTTTTCTAGTTCATTCTCTCATAACTTTGGCCTATTGTAGCTGCATTGCTTTCCAGGTTTCTCCCTTCAGGCAACATAGAGCATTACAAAGAGAGATGATTAACTTTCTTATGTTCTCTTCAACCCTCCTCTCCAAAAAATGGTGTGATATACAAGGGACATAGTAAACATGTATTGCAGATGTCAAGATCTATCAAATCAAAAGATAAATTTTAACCAGGCAAAACTGAGGTCAATATTTGCCTTCTGGAATAATTAATCTCAACATACATAAAAACAAGTAAGATGTTATCAACACATTCTGAATTGCTACCAAATATCTGGAGAGCTCTCCATTATAGTCAAGGACTGAAAAGGATTCAACTCCTTGAAACAAATATCCTGAAAAATGATGACTTTAGCTCTCTAGTCAAAACTATTCACCAGGAGAACCAGGTGGGAAGTCGAGGTTTCATATGCTGACTGGCTCAGTGATAAATAATCATTTTTAGTGACTTTGGCAACAGTCGCTCGGGATATTCTTAATTGCACACATGATCTGGCTAGTTAGCATTGGTCCAGATCTCAGTACTTTTGACTTCTGAGGTGGTAACTGAATAAGAAGGAAAAGGAGATAAGAAATGGAGAAAAGAAAAAAAATTTCCATTTGTCCCCAAATTAGCTTTGCCAGAGTCCACATATTTGTGACAACAGTAATGCACCCCTTTCTTGTTTTTTACGGTGAAGTTGTCTTTAAATCCAAGAAAGCAAATGTAGTTTTCTGGAGACAGGAAAAGTAAACCTCAGAATGTTAAATAGATTTGATTGATATAATTTTAAAAAGTTGTTTCCCAGGGGAAAAAAACCCAAATGGAAAATCCTTTGTCTAACAGTATTGAAGACCAGAGGGAATGTGCTAGTAATTAGGCAGATAGAAAATTTATATCCTGTAGATGTACGCTTGGCTCAGTTACACACACTGTAAATTCAACAGATCATGATAACCTTGCTGCAGGATTACACAGACGGCACCAGGGCAAGGCAGTAAACCACGTTATTGCCTAAATCCAACAGGTAATAAGGAGGGTGCAGGGAAAGCAGCTGACGGCTGTTTAAAATATGTTCCCATCCAAACATTGCCTTTCTTATCTGCTTGGTTTTGTTTCCAAGTCAGAGAAGCCTTTAAAAACCAGAGGGAGCAAGAGGTCAGAGTGGAAGATCCTTACTGTTGTTGCGGTCCTTTTCCACGAGAGACGAACACACGCGCGCGCGCGCACACACACACACACACAATTTCACACACAGGAAGGCAAATGGCAGACAGTGAGAAGCTGTTGCTATCCTTTCTCCTGCTCCCATCCAGGACCAGGGAGCAGGGAGGCTTTTAAAGACGACACGGCGTTCACAGCCCAAGTGCCCTTGCCTTGCTCCTTCCCAGGAGGAGGAATGTGACCTGCAATGCCTGAGGGACACAGAGCAGTTCTCGCACACACAGACTGCCCAGCACAGGAAGCCTGCTTTCCATGTCGGTAGGAAAACAGCAGTTGGGCCTCTGACTCCTGCCGGACACATCGCTGGCCAGAAGAACTGGGAAGGGGCATGGGGAAAACTGAATGATCCTGGATTGACCATACTTTTTCACAGTACAACTGGCACACAACAGGTTTGTTGGACAGACACACGCACAATGGCTTTAGCGCTCTCTTGCATGAAAGAAATCCGCTCTGTGGTTGTGGTGTTAGGTCATAGCCAGTTCCCGCCTGTCGGTTCAGGAAGAGTCTGATGGACTGTACAATTTGATTCCCTCAAGAATAAGGCTGCAGCTGGTTTTTGGCCAAAAGAGAAAGATGAAAACAGAACAAACCCAAAACAAGAAAAGGAGAGTGGCCGGCTGCTGCTGCTCCTTCTTTGTTGTTATTTGAGTCTTCACAGTGCTCCTAGCTTCATGGCTGGCTGAGTGGATGGCTCTTTATTTTTAATTAATTTTGTTTTACACTGAAATTTCATAGGTTGTTCCACCAACTCCAGACACCTTCTTAACGTTTGAGTGTCTAGCAGGGCTGACGGGCGTCCCCTGGGAACTTGATGTTGAGCCCAACCTGGATATTCCTTTTGGCTGTCCATTTATTTTACTGTGAGGTGTCTTCAACTGCATGTCATCCCTGCATCAAAAGAAATATCAAAACATGCAATGTTACTGACCGAAGTGTGATAGCAGAATGGCTTCATCCTGCTACCCTGTTACCCTGAAGTCCCAGTGTTGCAAAATATTCAAGCATGGGAGCAACCTTGTTGAAGCCCATATACTTGACGAAAAGCCACTGAAATGAGAGAATTCATTCGGCCATTAGGTTAGTGGATCAGACCCCAGTAATATTTGTTCATTTAATTACTTGCTTAAACGCTTTGTTGAATGAAACTGATTGCATAAGCATTTGTAGGACGCAGGAAGGTTTAACTGTCACCACTGTTGACCTTAAGCCAAACTGTGTCTTACAATCAGAAATAAAATACTCAGAAAAATCACTTCCCACTTAAATATCCAGTTAAATGAAATTATGTTGCTCACCTCTGAAAGACATAAGAGAAGTGAAGCATAAGACTTCTTTATGACAGAAGATACAAACTGAATCAAGTCAGGAAGCACTCTAGGATGGCTGTAATTAAACACCATGTTCCCGATGGACTCTTTAAAATAATTTCCTTTCTTATGACCTACTGCCAGGGAGCATGGACAACAGGCTTTCCTCAAAAGATCTTTTAAATCTAGGCCACTACACAATAAAGCTTAATGTGTCTTGTCCCCAAGACTCACAAAGTACTTAGATAAAAGCCTACCAGAGAACTTGTGTCTGTTCTGCAAGTGCCACCACAACCAGGGTCTGCTGTATTCTCACATCTTACTCCTGCACAGTGGATGTCTGCTTGCGTTTGCCTCAGTCTGAAGTTTAAGACTGGCTCATGCCAGCAGCAGTGACCAGGGGCTGAAATACCTTCCAGGAGGGAACACTTTTTGTCTGCCTGCAAACTGAGGCAGCCTGAGCTATTTTAGACCACCCTGACTTTTTCTGGAGGCCAGAGGGTTTGATGGATTAACTGTATTCAAAAGGCAATTTCTTTCTTCACATGTGTCTGCAAAACAAAACAAACTACCCCGGACTTTTACACAGCTCTTGATAGGCTCAGATTAGCTCCAAAACTAAAAGCACTTTTTATGTGGCAACCTGGTCTGACAGCTGTACCCTGGAGCTAGAGCAGCAGGTCCATCAGCTCATACCAGCCTGGCTTCTGCTACACGTTTAAGCTGTGCTTGTGCTAGAGAATGGAGTCATGGGTATCTGAACCAGCAAAATGCACATACATAAATATAAAAAAAAGAATATTGTGTGGTTTTATAAAACGCTGCTGGATCCCCAAACAGCTGAAATATGCAGGGACTAAATTCTACATGTGCCTCAGTGAAGTAATATAAAAGCCCTAATTCAGTGCTGAAATTCTCCTCAAGAATACAGTCTGCCTCCTGAAACAAGGCAGAAAGGAGCTGGGGAGTGTTAGGGGAAAGGGGAGAAGGGAAAGTAATTTGTAGTGTTACTGACAGAGAAAACACACTAGGTTTACAAAGCACAGAGTGCCTGTGGGAGGTGTACTTCACTAGATAAAAAACTTTAAGTTTATTAAGCTATTCATTTATTAATCTCAGTACTTGACTTTAGGAACTTGAGTAAAAAAGATCCTCTGGAATGGTGTCATATGTCTGCAACTTTCTTTAACATATGATGGGATCTGTAGCTATTTTAATAGCTAGACCACTTCTGCCAGACACTGTATTTTTCATTATTTTAAAGAGCTGAACTGAAGTGAATTTACAGGCTCTACATTTTAAACAAGCACAATGTAAAAGCAGTGGGACTACCAGGCTAACAGCATAACCAAGAACCAGAGACTAAGAAAAGGCAAAAACTTTTCATATTAGCACCTTTCCTACAGCAGCAGTTGACACATCCAGGTGTCAAACAGAGGGCAGAGAGGCAAAAGAAAGCCCACAGGTCTTTCACTGGAACAGACTCAATTCTTTAATACATATGAAGAGGAAAAAATGGTTGTCTACCTCCTGAAAGTTAGATCTTCCACCAGTAGACAAAATCATCTTAACAACTACAATTGACTTGAAAACATTGAGCAAAAACTTGCTGGCTTTAAACTTCAGGAGACCTACAATAACAGTTCTCCCACATTTCAATAACTTTCCCCAAAATGTTGGATAATACTGGAGTGAGAAACCTGGAACCTTAACCAGAGGACAGCATAGTGCAGTAAGTGCCAGATAAAAAGAAAACCTAGATATTTCTGCAGACCCCTCCAGGCCCCAAGTCAGCTGAAATACTGCATTCTCAGTGGGATCATGTAGCTCTTTTCAGACTTTCCAAGCCCTACAGTCTCCAGAAGGAAGAGAAAGAAAGATAAGCACATGCAGAAGCTGCAGCTGAGGATCTTGCTCAGATCACTTACTCAGGCTCTCAGCACAGCAAATCCTTTCTACCCATGCTTTCTCCCAGAAAGGAAGGGGGCAGCGAGGCCCTAAGGTAATGCCAAGATTGTCTGTGCTTTTATCACCAGTTCTGTATAATGGAACACTCAACACAGCTGAATACACAGGTCTCTACACCAAGCACAATTTCCACGACTGGTCTCAGCCCCTGTTTCCCTTAGTGCAGGCTATGCTTGCATGTGCTGTGATCCCAGCTTTGCCTCTGTGTCCAAGCAATGGCTGGGTCCAGCCTTCCTTTAGGCAGCAAACTAAAACAACAGCTCCACCCTTTTGTGCATAACAGGAGGGATAATTTGCCTCATATCTTGCAAATAACTATTCAATTGAGCTAAGACACTAAATCACTATGACTTTTACAACTTAATTGAGCACTTGCAGTTCAAGTTACAGCAAATGCACAAACATTTTATCATGATGAGGTTGCTGCTATGAGAGTGTCACAGAATTGAAGAGCGCTCACAAACCTCTCACCCTTGCTGGCCTACAGCAAATGTAATCTGGGTCGTGCCTCTAGTGAAGCACTCTGCACTTGCTTGCTTCACAAGTCACAGATTCACATTGCTAAGCAGCACCTAAAGCAGTACATACCTTTGTGCTCCCACTGATTGCACCTCTGTAATTTCCACAGTGTTTACAAATGAGACAGCCTTCGGGCCTCCATAAGAGGGTGACCTAGGCATCCCTGTGGGGGATGATGGGACCTGGTGGCCTGGGGATTTGTAGGAGCCATTGCTCACCCTGCCCTGTAGTGCTTGATGGGATTGGACATTATTATTAGCTAAATCAGCTTGCAGAGAGGTTGTGGAAGTCCTTGGTGCTCTTGTCATTGCACTTGAGAGTGAAGACACTGAGGACTGCAATATAGGGTTCCTTGTGCTAAAACTGGTAGCAGCCATCAGATTGTCTCTAGATCCATATCTCATTGCCATGCTGCGTGGGTCTTCAGAGAGTGTGCTGACTTGCTGAAGGCTGTAAGAGCTAGGGGTGTCATAGACACCTGAGTCTGCAAACACTGAATCAGGGTGCGAGTGAAGGAGCTTCTCCCTCTCTTCCATCTCTTTCCTCTCCTGGATGGATGCCATAATGGTCTTGGAAAGGTTATCATAGCGGACTGGGGAGGGGTCTCGCTGGTGTGGAGCTGGACCCCCCAGCACTGGGCTAAAGCTCTGTGGTGGTTGGCGTTGCAGCTCACTCCCCCGTAGATGGCACATTTTGGCTGATAAATATGGGGAGTGGTACCCAACGGAGCTGACTGCAGAATGGGCGATGCACTTCCTCCCCGAGGGCGACATGGGGTTTAGCAAACTGTCATATGAAAGACTCCCATTTCTGTTTGACAGGGAATTGGGAGAAAAGATGCTTTTGTAAGGGGTGGAAGCCGCCCCTTCAGACTTTATTGGATGAAGGGGCACTTTGTCTGTCCCTCTCCTGCCAGCAGATTTCAGGCTCAGGGATCGCGAATTGATGGCAAAGGAATCTATCTGAAGTGGGGAAGACTGATAGGTCTTGTGGAGCGAGCTCTTCCGGTAGCTGGGGATGTCCAAGCTGGGTTCAGACTGGTAATCAAGGCTCCTGCCATCCTCTTCTATCAGAGCCCCTTGACTGTGTCCCTCCTGCATGGTGATCTAAAACAGAGGTGAATATGAGAAACAGAAGCCAATGATATGTAAGTACAAGTTTGCTCTCCATGGCGAGCGCATGGGAAAAAAAGAGCTGGAGGTCTTCTCTCAGACTCTCAGCCCAGCTATGACACAGGTTCGTTATAAGGAATTTCCAAACTCCTGTTCAGCATATGGATAAGCACCTTAGAAGCAAGCAGGAGTTATTCATAGTAAGCGCTAAATAAAATTGACAGTAATAGATACGTCAATACATGGACACTGAAAACACAGAATGCGAGACCTTCTAAACTGAGACTCAAGTCTTAGTCAAGGTAAATCAGGTTGTAATCTGATAATACTGCCCTTGGAAAAAGCACTTCAAGTTTTCTACAAATAGATCCTGAGTTGAGGGATGTCTGGTTTTGCGTGCTGAGTCAGAAATACTTCAGGCTTCATTTCAACACACTGGGGACCAGCACACTCTTATCCATTTTACTCAGAGCTATGAATATTCAGTAATTCTGAGTTTCTGGTCATAGGTCTTAAAAATTAAGCATCTAAGCTTAATTAAAGAAGAGAGGCTCATTCCCACCTTTAGACTACAAAATGAATCAATTTTCTCTTTTTTATTGCATGTGTAGGAGAGAGTGGCCACGTCAGAGAAGGAAACATAGGCCATAATTTATTTATGTGCATTGAAAACAGATAGGACTTCACTTTGTTTTACTCTGTGAAAGATTGCTTACAGTTCTGTTCACTTAAAATGCCATTCTGTGCTAAGCAAATAATTTTTGCTGTCATTTTTAAGGAAGAGTTTGCCATAACGTACAGCAAATTGGCTACATTGGCTCTACAAACAAAGAATTATTATCAGTCACATATTTAATCAGAAATGCAGTCAATGCAGTTTGTTCTTTTATCTAATTTCTTTTAAAGGAAAATTATCCAAAAAGGCCTAACTGGCAAAAATCTGTCTTATTCTGAATTTTTCTTCAAGTTTTTTTTCTTTGAGCTACAAGATAGGGAAACGTGCAAAACAGCTCACTAACTTCTAGAGCATGGTGCTAAATTTGGCCTTCTCTGGAAAAAGGAGACCAAGTGACAGCCTGTGAAGGAGGAGGAGAGAGCAATGATGTAGCTTATAAGTATATTTGTGCTACTTACCCTTGTGCCCCAATCCCTCTTTCCTAACAGCTTTCACTGCTCAAAAGCAGAATTACATTAACAGGCTGATAGAGAACAGACAACATGATATTCCTCACACCAGCTAGTCACTTTCCCTCTGTACCTTATACTTAGATATGGCTTGGCAGACAAATACATGCTATCCTATCAGCTTGCCAAGTGAACTAATTTTTATAATATTCCCACTTGACTACTAGAGAGTTGTGACTACTATAAAATTGAACAAGTCCACAAAGCTGATTGTATGCACACCAGTCAGCCTATAGTAACATCATCTTTTTAGCTTAGGATTGAAACAGCGACCCTCACAGTGAAGACGCCATACCCTGTTATCATTTCACAGCACTGCCCAGTCTCCTGGCCTAATCAGAAACTATCCCATATCTATATTGCATCTATGGCTATGTACTGAATGAATAAAACAAGCTTGCCTTCCACAGCTCTCTGACTTTTGGCATCATGACCCAAAATACTGTTGCTTACACAGCTCAAAATTGCTAGCTGATGTCTGTAAATAGAATATTTTGAATTGGATGTCAAGCCATTTTTCATGTAATAAAGTGAAGATGATAGGATATTAAACTTTCTGGATACAGTGAACACACTGTTGTTCTTATGTTCCCTTTCATAAGCCAGTCTTTTCTTCATTAAGCGGACAAATCCAGAGAATAAGATTTACAATTATTCTTTAAGACTAAAACCCGAACTTGGTGGTAGCTGGAATTCTACCATCTATCGCCAACTTCCTTTTCAAAATGAGAAGGATACTAGAAAAGTTTTCTTCACCATTTAAGGAACATTCTGTCTTATTCCAGTGTTGCTGCAGACAATTAAATATTTCTACCATATTTTCCTTTCCTTACTTATATCACCCCCTTCTTGTTATTGCAGGGGTGACACTGGAGGACCTGATGAAATTAATTGTAAGAAAAGTGCATTGTGTGTGGTATGTGTGTTTTAAGGGTATATCTCCACTGGTGAGCGAAGACTTTGATACATATTGCAAATATACAAGTTAGACCAGTGATTTTCAAACTGCTGTTTTCAGGTCCTGGGGCGCCAAGGAATATTTGCAACAAATCCATGAGAAATAAATGAGAAAAACAAGCCTATCAGCAGTGGGCTTAGTTTTGCACTCTGTTTCCAAAGGAAACAGTGTAAACTGTTTCAAAACTCCTAAGCAAAAGATAAAACAGTCAAAATTCTGGAGCAAGTCTCTCTAATTGTTTGGACCTCAGTTTTCTTGACAGGAGGAAATGATGCCAAGTGTTAGGAATGTTTTTTTCCCCATATAACGCAAATGGACTGAGAAGGTGCTAAGGAAGGTCAAACATGAGGAATCTTCCCTTAATTTTAACTAAAATATCTCTTGGGATGCTTTAAAAGTTCTTTCTGTTCTGCAAGCTGGCATCTTAAGGAATCACTGAAGAGGTTGTCTGTTGGCTAAAGGGTCTGATCCAGAAAAGCGCTAAGCATGCCCAGCTCCCTCTGAAGTGAATCTGAGTTGGCACCTATGTCAGGAGAAGCCAATGGGAGGTGACACTTCTCAGCATCTCAGGATCAGGCCGAGACACTAGTAAAGCAGCAGTGCATGCCTGTCAGCAGGACAGATGTGTCAAGCTCAACAGAGGAAAGCTGTGAAAGTAGACATGTTTTCATAAGAAGCATAGCGAAAATATACACTATTACACAACAGTGCCAAGTGCTGTTATTTACTTTTACACTCTGACATTCACCAGAGCCCTGCGGTGAATTTATCCTCAGCCCCATGTTGCCCAGTGTTAGCTGGGAGCAGATTCTCCCAGGCTCACTCACCTGCTCAGCTGTAGCATGGTAGTGGACTTTGGGATTGTTGCTGAAAGCCGGTCGATACTTGTACATGGCAGGTGTAGGAGGGCTGATAAGTTTGGGTGAAAGGCCACCTTCTGTAAAAGAAAAAAGAAGAAAGGACTTTTTATTAAAATGTGTGGACAGAAAGCTATCATCTCTAATTCCTTGCTATCCATGGTCCTCTGCAAAGAGATCTGTTCTGGAAAGAATAAAACTTGCAGTACTTGTTGTGCAGAATTCCACCAAAATCAATGGGACCCTTATGGAAATAACAGTACATTGCTGCCAGATCAGCAATCTAAAGAGAAGAAGAAACAAGGTATAATACATTAAAGTGGGGTGACATATTTTGGTGAGTAGTAATTTTGCCATAATTTGAAGTACTAGATATTTGGGTTGAATTCAGCTACTAATTTTGTCTGAAAAAAGAGGGGTTTTAATAGCATCAAAGCTTTAATTTCACATTTTCATAAATTAAATAATTCAGTTTGTAATGCGCAAGCATATCATGCTAGTATTTCTGATTCCTTAGTTCAAAATGACATTTTTCATTTTAAAATTCATCGGAAATTTAAGAAGGGGTTTAAAAGGGTTTAAAAACTCTGTGAAACTGATACGAAATATCCAACCTAGGCCTGAATGGAGCACTTCAAGCTGACTTTTCTCTCCCTTTACTGCTGTTTATTCCCCTAGTTCGGAACTCCTATAAATAGAAAAAAACCCCTTCACCCAGATCCTATTACTGTTTTGAAAGAATACCAGAAGCCTTTTAAAGAGGCTGAAATATTTTCTTATTAATAAAAATAAATCACTGATCATGCAACTATACCTTCACTGGTGCCCAGCTGCCCTTTTATCTCGGAGTACTTGCTTGGATCTCCTTTGGGTGGGAGAGGTGGTTGCACATCCATACTTTTATCCTCCAGACCTTCCAGGCTAATTTTAGACTGAAAATGACCAAAGAATCAATCATTACCCACAACTTGGTTAAATAACAGCACGTGTCAAAGTGCTGGATGTACCACAGAACAAGAACTACCTATACCTTTAATGACAAACATGATTTAGCATCCACTGCAGACAAGGATGTCATGTGTAAAATTAGCATTGTCATAACAAGCCAGTATAATTTTAAATGCACTATCCTAGTCTACTTGGCATGCTAAATAACATTATCATCACGCTAGTTAATATGTGGTAGAAGACAATGGTGTTTTCTAGAACTTTTCAGCAACTTTTCAGGCATCTCTCAGCAAGTAACTATGCAAAGAATGTAACAAGTAACTATCCACAAAAATCTTGCAAGGTGGCTTCTTTTGAATCCACTGCTTTTTATATGATTAAACAAATCCTTCTCTCCTTTCATGCCAGGAGAAACTGAAAAAAGAAGAGGAGAGAAGAGAACTCAACTTCTGAGCCAATATTCATTTCACTGGACTACAAGCCTTCCTGCAGTCTGGAAGCTCAAAACCTCCTTTGAAGTAGAACAGCTGACCTGGTGGTACAAGGGTTCCCGCACAGTGTTATGGTCATTAAAATTAATTTGAACACCAAGAGGTGGTAACTCTTGGGACAGAAAGTAGCTATTGCAAAGAACAGCTACCTCTTCCAAAAGATGCCCAGAGGCATTCTATTATAGAGCTGCAAAAAAGGCTGTTACTGGATCAAGAGCTGCTGTTACTGAACCTGGGTTACTTTCAGAGGATGAAGTATATGACAAGGACTCAACCTCTATAATTTTCTCAAAAAAATGCATCATCTCAAAGAGATTCTCAATGACAAACTCATTCCCAGGCTTGATAATGCTCAATCAATGCTCTTCAAAAGCAGCGCTTGAAGACTGCCTTACCTTGCTCCGGTTGAGGTTGGCTTGGATCCCGTTGTCACTGATCTTCACTGTGATCTGTCGCTCAGATAAATCAGGTCTGAGGAAAGGAGGCTTCACACTCACAGCTTGCTTTTTCTTGGGCTCAACTATGTACCTGATTAATTGTTCAACAGTCATCATTAAAATAAACAATAACCTAAGAACAAGGCATAGAGACAAGAAAATCTTCCTGCTTCCACAGTATGATTTAAGAATGTGTCAGAATCTAGGTAAGCAAACTCCATTTATTTCAATGGCTGTAATAATTAAAAAGCAATAAAATAAAAAGATCAATTGGTTTTTTAGTGAGCAAAAGGAGAGGATGCATTAAAAAACCAAAGCAATTTTTGAAGCACTGATGGGCAAGAGCACAGTTCACATGAAGAGAGAGAGGCCTACCACCAATGGAAGCGATTTACTAGATCTTACCTAGTTAACATGAAACAGCTTCCCTGCAGTGGAAGACGGTGACTGGGGGAATAAGACGCAGCACATGGGGAGTTAACATGGAGAAGATGATGTGCTGTCAGTTGTAGCTTACCACAGGATTACTTGTTTCTGTAGCATGTTTAGGTGTTCAAATAAATGCAGGTAAAAGAAACAGATAGGTCTACAGGAAGCAACAAATCTAAAGGGAAATGGCTGACTTTAGATATCTAATTTCTTTCCAGTGGACTACAATTCTGTAAGCGCAATTGAGCAGTGGCTGTACAATGCATAAATATCAATACATGCACAAGCTTTCCCTGTTTTATCTAGTGAATAGGACATTCTAGTGGTGATGGCTCAGTGACTTTCAATATACAGGACAATTTGAACAGGGCTTCACAGAACACAAACATTCTGCTTGCTGAAAGTCTGAGAATAGCCATGATGATAGTACTCACACCCCTCTCAATAGGAGTGTCTTCCAACTTCTAATATCTGGCTCTCTTAAATTGTCTTGGCCTAATTTTCATGTTTTGGTAAGTTTGAGAAGCAGCTATTCCAGCGTCTTCACCTTAACACGTGTAACAGTCTTTTAGGACTTATTTGTTGCATAGCAAAGTGGGGGAGGGAAAAAAGGCAGATAATGGTGTCAGGGTCTGGAATTGCTCAACAGTCTGAAAATGCTCAAATAAGTCTGCTTGTAGTATGATTATTAACATATTTGCAGGTTGGACAGCTCAGCACCTAGGATATTTATACTCCCATCTGATCTACTGCATTATAATCCTGATTTCAAAATGTGAAACGATAAATCCATTTCCCCCAAAATAGAAAGCCATAAATAAAATCCCAAGTTCCATGATGTAGACCTCATTGAAAATCTGTTTTATGATAATGGAAGTGTCAGTGAGATTGAAAACCACAGCAGCCTTAAATTAGATTTAAGTCTTAAGAAGAAAGGCTGATTTTAGATTCCTTCCTTTTCTCCAGCAGACTAGAATACCTGGACATTGACTGTACAGTGCAAAAAGTCATGTTGGGAATATGATAACATACAGAAACTGACCCTGTTACTGAAATCCACTGGATAAAGAAGTTCGTGAAGACAAGGATACCAGCTCTTGATATAATTTGGCATGCTCATTTCAAATAAACATTTCTGGGATGAGGGTTATGTATTACACGAAGAGAGCAGGACAGGTTGGACAGGTTACAGCCATGCAACAGTGAAGCAGCTATCACAGAGCTCTGCCTTCAGGAATGTTTTGCTTTACTTCCCTGTTACTTCATTAATGGTCTTTCACTTGTGAGCCCAATCAAGTACATTTTCTTCCTCTGTCCCAACAACTACTCCCTCATTCCCAGTTGACAGCATTTGTCTTACCTGGGAGCCAAGGGGCTGCAGAGCACATGTTCCACGTTTCCGCAGCATCCTCGGGTAAAAGGATTCACTCCCCCACGGAATTTACCTGTTACCTGGAAACATATTCAGGACAGTGCTCAAACCTCTGGTTACATAAAAGTCATCATCCAACCCTCAGAAAGCCAAGAACAAGTATGACTTGCCCTGACCCTACTGTCCTTCCCAAACAGATCATTTTTCTTTGAATGCTTCACTTCCTCTCTCCTGCTCTAACACAACACCTCCATCAGCTACTTCTAGCTAGGAAGCACACCAACTGAAGATCCCTTCCCAAAAGGGCAGTGAGCTCAATGTGGCTAGGTTTCAAGTGGCCAGGTTCACCTCTCCATGCTGCTCCTCCATTAGATTCGTGCCTACTGTCAGCCAGATATCCTGTTTTAGTCCTTTCATTCCCCGTCACTTCCACTCCTCTGCCTTGGCAAGTCCCCTCCAAACAAACAGGAATGTCAATTCAACATTTGTAATGTTGGATGAGAGCAATGTTTCCTCTCTATCAGCATCCCATCCCCAGCAGCAATCAGTACAAACCACTGCCTTATGTGGGAGGGTGCCAGGAACTCCCTGGTGATTATGATGTTTGCTTGGAAATGAGCTAGTTTAATAAAAGCCAAGCTTCATTAGACTGGCGGGATCCATTCAAAGCTTCATAAGCATTATAAAGGGTTTGTATTCTACCGGCAGATACTTGAAAGTAACCATATGGGGATAAATACCAAAAAAGCCAGAGAGATTAATAGTGGTTGCCATTAAAAGCATTACTGTTGCTGTTTGCAAGTAATGTATTTTAATCAACTCATAGTTCTGATCTAGCAACAAGTTTACAGAGTACCAGAAATACTTTAAGTACTTGCACATAAAATAATGACGATTAAATGATTTTGCAATATATTATGCTGGCCTCTGATATAACATAAAACTCTTTAAAAGGCCAAGAGAGAAATGTTGGAAGTTCTGAGTGTTGGAAGAGTAACCTGATGACTAAAACATGGGCCTGGGACATTTGGCACATCTGCATTCAATCTTGGGCTTAAGCTGACTTGTGCCAGATGCTGGCAAAGCACTTCATACTCTGTGCCCATTTTCTCAAAAACAATATGAAAATAAAATTTCTCTAACTCACAGATTACATTACTAATTATACCAATTTCGTTTCTAAAGTAGTTTAAAATCCACTGATAGAAAGCAGTCTCAGAAGGAAGGATATTTATTTACTCTATTCAGAAACTAAAAATACCAGGATATGAGCAGATGTTGGGTTATGGGTTATTTTGATTCCATAAAAGACTTTCAGAGGCATTCAGAAAGCTCACAAACATCTAAACTCAGCCACTATGCACTCCTAAATCACAGTCTGCCTACTATGAATGCTCAAAACTTATGAACTCCAGAATGAACAAATACTAAAAATACACAGTAAAACACCAAAAATGTCTGTACCACTGGCCTATAAAATGTACTGGGAAAAGAGGACAAGTGTAGCTGAGCATATTGTAACTGGAAAGCTGACAGCAGATAACAGTGTGAGAAAAGAGAATCAATACTGAGACTGAAGGAGAAAAGTGAACGTTTTAAAACAGTGGCAGAGCCAGGAGCAGATCTCATATCCATCACTCCTGGTCTGGTGCTCTAATTACTTAGATATGCTTCTTTTGAAAGGGACCTGAAGGCTGGGAACATCCATCCTCCAGTTACAGACAGGCAGTACATATGACTAAACAGAAATTAAGACCAGATTATATTTAATTTTCAGAAAATGGCATGGGAAGATGGATTAATCTCAAGTGGTTTGGTAGCTCAAGAAAACAAACCAAGCTAGGATGCATTTTCCAATAGTTATTTCAATCAAGTTAAATGCAAAATTCTCAGCCTTCCTAAATGTTAGTGTAGCCACAAACACAAGAAGATAAATTTTACTTTTTTTTTAAATTTAAATCTTTCCTTCCTCCTCAGCCTAACATTTTCATGGACAGTTTTCATCACTGCACAAAGACAACCCTAAGGCAGACCATGATTTGGGCTATGAGACTGAAATGCCCTGGGTTTCATGCTACTGTTGTTAGCACTATCAAACCTAATACTTGGCCAAAATCAATTTTAAAATGAAGAGCAGCTGATTCCAAGGACAGAGAAAAGCATTTAAAGATCTACAGCTACGGTAAGCCTGCTTTGTTCAAAGGCCATGTTAGGCAACAATTCAGGATGACTTCAGATTCTTTGCTTAGGTAAACCTCCCACACTATTCTGGATAAAAGTTTTTATTGTCTTTTGTGGGATAGGAAACAATCTCATCCTAGTTTATGAAGGCCTGGCCTCAGACAGATGTCTTCAACTCTTACAGTCTGCACAGCAGTCATACAAGCTACATAAGCATGAAGACATCAGCCTGCAGGACAGCCAGAACAGCACACAGCTCAGCATGAGCTAAAGAGCACCCATAGATGCAAGAGCAGTAAAAAAGCATTTGAAAAAAAAGAAGTGAAAAAGAAGTGTGATGTGGAAAAAAAAGTGAAAAAAACCCAGATGTGTGAGGGGCGCTTTGGAGCTGGAGCTGTGAAAGCACACAATTAATTAGCCTTGGGAAGAAAGCTGAAAATGCTGTGTGCAGCTGACTGGCACACTGTGTGACCCTGTGTCAAGCTTTCTAACTAAGCTATGCCTTACAAATGACAGAGGCATGCTATCGATCCCATGACTAAATCTCTATCGCCCATATCGTGCTATTGACATGCACATGCATATAGGTCTGGAACGCTCACATAGGGGCTGTGGATTATATACATTTCAGTAACTGTAGGGGAACTAAAGTTTTACAGGGTTTTTGGCACAAGATGTCATGTTGGCACTTGGTTTGGAGAAGCAAAACAAGTTAGGTCCAATAGCCTCTGTGTGTGTGTGCACATAAGAATGAGAACAAGAGAGAGACAGAGAGCGAGACAAAGAGCTAGCTCAGATCATATTATGTGCAGTGTGGGTTAGCTGGGGGAGTTCAAAATATCAGCAGTCAGGGCAAAAGCAGGAGTTAATCTTTTCCTTTCTTCCTTTCATTCAATCTCATGATTTGTTCAGTCTGACTCATAAAATCTGAACTGGGGTTGATGGTACTCACCACATAAAACCTATTTCAAGGCCATGAGCAGATTTTAAATGGTAAATAAGCCTGGGATGCTCCTTTGTGGTTAGAAGGGGGAAATCTTTGCTTGTAATGCATTCAAGAAAAAAATCTGAAAATAAAAAACTAGGCAATCTTCCTAGATCTTCACAAAACCTCCTGTAACGAGTGTTACTGCTAAGATTTGGATCATTTTTTTGCTTTACCCAAGCTGACTTGCTGACTTTCCTTCCCAACTCAACATCTTAGCCACAAACACAGAGAAAGGATTGCTTCTTACCTGTTCATTTGTTGTGCGCCCTCGGGCCACTAGAACAATATGGAAGCCAGTGAGACCAATGACTGGAATAAAGAATAACCCAGCTACGCACATGACAGCCATTCTGTATCCAGGAGTTAAGGAAACTGGGATGAACGAAGGGGAAAAGAGGCTACGAAGGAGAGGGAGAGGAAAAGGAGAAAAAAAACCACCTTGAAAATAGGCAGGGTGTCCCTCACCTTTAATTAGGCTAACTAAATTTTATCTCAAAGTCAAGTCCATCTCCTCCTAGCCTGGGTCCTTATCCTTGAGATGGTTAAAAAATAACCTGAACTCATTGATTCTGGCTCTAATCATCTTGTAAAGACCATTCTGCGCTAATCTATCAACAGGAGTAGCACCTCTCAGAGCCAGGGGTTCATGTATTACACCAGCATGCAGCAGGGCTGCTTCCAGGGCAAACTCTAATTTAAAATACAGTAACTGTATTTAAACCCCTGTTTTAAATACAGTAAATAGTACCCAGCAGTTTAGAGTCACACCCAATAGGAAGTAAAACTTGGGGAGGCAGCATATCCTTCTGCTGGGTTGTCATGGCAAAGATTGAGACAGACGAAAGGTCAGTTGTAGTTTTGGGGGTAACTGATGGTTACACAGGTCAGACAGGTACAGAGGGAAACCTGCACTAAGCATTTACAGGGGAAGAGCAATGCAGGATCAGGAGAGGAGTAGATGTCCACCAGTTCCAGGAAGACAAATCTTGAGATTCATTCTTTCACATTTTCCTCAAGGCCACCTTGAGCCTTGAAAGACCAAAAAGAAGGATACGTAATGGCAGTATGAGCTGCTCCCAGCTTTTCCATATGGTTTAATACAAAGATGAGCCCAAAGGTGAATACTCCAACCATGTGTGTGCTTAAGGACAGCAAGAAGAGAAAAAAATAGCGGTAGTTCCTCCGTCCTATGCAATTGTTGACCCATGGGCAGTGATGGTCAAAATCCTTGTAAAGAAAGGGAGACACAGGGAACAATATCCAAATGGTGAAAGGAAATACATCGTCTTAGAGATAAATCTAAATCACCATCGTGTAATATTATATCAGGCTATCAGCTGTTTGCAGTTTTACAACATGCTACACTCTCTTCTTAGGACCAAGTGGTTTCTGTATCTATGGATGGAGAGGTACTTGAGTGTTTATGGGGTTCGAAGAGAGGATATAAAAAAATAAAAACCAGGCTATTTATCTCCTAGCAGCAGAAGCACTAATTTTTTATCTTCCTTAGCATGAGGAGTCAATTACAATGAAGTTCGCATAACCTAGAATCTTTTGAAGATGTAATACTGCTGCAGAAGTCTCACCCCACATTTCTGTATTTATACAAAGCTGAATTAATCCAATTTAAACAACAGACATCACAAAAGATACTTTTTTACCAAGCAGGTCCCCAAAGAAAAGCAACATCTGGATGAGACACAGGCAAAGTTCTGCACAACTTCATCAATAGTTATGAACCCAAACCTAACTATTTGTCTCAGTCAAACGTTCAAAGTCCCTCATACAGTCAGATCCCTTTTAACAGGAGATTTAATAATGAGGGCAAGCCACAGACACCTTTCAAACGCCTTTACAGTTTTATAAGCATGTAAATCCACTGTCTTCAGTGGGATTATTCTTGACGTGAAGACAAAATCAGGTGCAAGAAATTAACCCTTCTTATTTCTGCATTCTTCAGAACAGATACTACACACTCATTACATCAACAAATGAATTGTTTATTCTTTGTTTTGTGGTAATGCCATTTTTTAATATTCCTCAATGATGACAAAGGGGAGTTTGTATTTTTAAATTTTGCACAATGTATTCATCAAAAAGTTACAAAATGCAAGAAAATGGATTAGAGCTTTCTCAAAGCACGTTTGAAAATGACAGGGGCAATTTAATAAAGATAATTTCAGGCTATATCTGAAATGCTGACATAGCATATGTCTATTATGCAAATCTGGTTGTATGCAGCCCAAAATACCTATCCGTTATGAAAGTATATAAGTACCCACTGCAAACACTTCAGTAAAGAAAACAAAAATCTGACTACTTTTGTCACAGATTCATTTTTGGGTCCCTCTGGTCACAGCAGGCTTTAAGTTTTAACTGACTTGATTTCTGCAAGTGTTGTCAGATTTTGTTATTTGTTATTTTTTATCAAATTAGCTCAAAAGTTTTATATTTGGGATAAGAATTTTTCTTGCACATTCTAGACAGAAAGTGAAAAGATGTGAATTACAACCCTGAATGGGTTCCACACGGAAAAGCCAGTAGAGTCACTCCTATCACTGTCTCCAAGCTCTTCTAGAATAGACAGGTGAGTGGGAAACAAGCATCACAAGAATCAATAAAGCACGCTGTTTAAGACCACGATTTATTGATTCAGAAGTCATTAATGCTTTTTGCCTATATACCTCCACAGCAGTCATAATTTAATTATACAAGCAGAGCTTCTTACCTGCCCACCAGAATAGTAAGGAACATTTAACCAATCTGACCATCAATAAAACTTCTGGACAGCTAGGCAGAGTCACCTTGTGTTCTGTTATTTTATTTAGGTTACTTTTGGATTTCTGCTGCAGAACTGACTCCCATGGAGGCCTTATGGCAGCACGAAATTGCAAGTGTTTATACCAGTGAGTTTTGAGCAATCTTTTTGTGAGAAAACTTCATTTGTTGAAAATGAACTTTCATGCTGAGCCACTGGGGAGGGCAGAAGAAAGAAATTCCATGGGACAACTGAGAATTTATCATTATCTAAACAATCCTCAGGATCTAGAATTAGTGAAAACATTTCTGTTTTAAGACTAGGAATATACAACTCAGATTTTCTAAAAAAATTCCAGCTCTATTCAACAGTTCACAGCAGTCTAAAGAAATTGTGTGACACAACTTACGAATAGCTGTGGCTATTACCCTCTACTCAGGGACCTCGGCAGCTCCTTACTCCCCATCTTCTCAAATCCCACATCCTTCTAAGGCCTTCCACAACAGGATAGCCTTGTCTTATTTATCAATGGTTACTAGGCACAGCACTGCTTCCAGATAACCATAACTTAGATATATATCGCCCTGAAGGAGAAAATGACTGACACAAGATAAACCCAGATAGCCTTTCTCTCACACGTAACTGTGCTGCTTTCTTTGGGACTATTCCCTTGCTTATGGCAAAGAGGATTAGGACAAAGATGGTCTCTACAGCATTCCAGCTGACTCTGGTATTTTTTCCCTTTCTGATTCGTAATTCCTTTCATTTTAATGGCACAGCTGAATATATTTTAGACATATTAAAGATTTTACCTTTCTATTGGAAAAAAAATAGACCTTGCAGCAGAAATGATCCTTAAAAAGTGGAATTTTTAGCTCCACAATAAAAAATTCCCCCTGGCAATACACTGCTGTGGATACAGCACTCTCTACTTACAAGTTTGGGAGATGTTTATAGCCTAACAGCACATCTTACTGTTTGGGGGTTATTTTTTAAAAATCCTGTGTGCCTCACCAAGACCCTAGGGCTATCAAGAAACATGAAAGTCCCATAATTCAGAGAGACCAACGTTAGAAATGTGAATGAGTTTATGCTCTGAGCTGGGGTGTTGAAACAAACATGGGGTCCTTCCATTGACTGGAGAACCACTTGCTGAATTCTGAGTTTGGTTTTCCTAAAGCTCACACACCATTCTAGCTTCTCTGCTTGTCCACTAATGTACGCACCAGTTTGTTCCAAATTAAATGATGAGCCCTAAGGTCACACATGACAATGGTTCACCCTGAGTTTTCTGCTCTCCTGAACTCTGCCTCTGCATCAACTCTTCCATTCACCCCTTTTTTAGATTCATGACTTCTTAGCTACTCCAAGGAAGACATAGCGAGCACTATAAATTTTTATTCTAATTATCACTGGCAACAAAGCTGACATCAAACATTACTGCATATGTAACGTACATCATAACTGAGGGCTATCTTT
Source organism: Haliaeetus albicilla (assembly GCF_947461875.1). Taxonomy (NCBI): domain Eukaryota; kingdom Metazoa; phylum Chordata; class Aves; order Accipitriformes; family Accipitridae; genus Haliaeetus; species Haliaeetus albicilla. The sequence goes on from NC_091492.1 coordinate 36,503,553, forward strand.
CAAATGGTACTAATTAGTAGGAGTCCATCAACAAGGCTACAGCTGGGAACTTCCAAGAACTGAAATACTGGGGGAAGCACCCAACTGCATGTTTCCAGTAGTATGTGCAACCCCATCACTGAGGCAAAGCCAACAGATCACATAATCAACAGAACGGTTACCTCAACACAGTTGTCACAGACACTGCAGTGAGAGCAGCGTGGAGGACGGTAGAAATGGCAGGTGGCACACCATTTCATCCGTACTTGGATTCCTTTAATCTCCACATTCTTGTACAGTGGAGCTCGGAAGTCGTCATCTTTATCTTCATCTTCATCTGCTGCTCAATGCAAAACTAAAAGTTAGTGGAAATAAGAGGGTAAAGATAAAAGAGCTAATCCAGTCAGTGCCTTGGATACAGTGGCACTGCACGTGCTCTTGGGCTTGTCAGAGAAATAACACAGTGGTAGAAGTGATGGACTGTCAGAACATGTTGTCCAGGCTGCAGAACACTTCAGTGATCAGGGCTCATTTTAGCACTTCCCAGAGGAGTGCTGTGCTGCCTCACGCACCAGCCCCTGGACAAAGAGAGGTGTTTGAGTCTTAGCCAGCATTTACAACCAGGATGAATAAGATGAGCTGCAGCCTAGAGTCAGAGGGGATAGAAATCACCCAAGCCCTTGTTGTAAGAACTTCTGCTGCATGCATTTGGGATTAATTCAATGCGAGCCTACCAGCACATAAAGTGAAAGAAATTACATCAACAGATATTAGAAGAAAGTTGTGCTAGCTCAAACCCCAAAATCAACCCAGGTGACCCTGAGTGACGATTTGTTCAGCACTCTAGTGTCAGCTCATAATCATCCCAAAGACCTGTTGCTCCAGGGATTCTGATGCCACAGTGAGATATAACATTCTGAAGCAATTTGTGTGCCCGCGACAAGCCCTTGCACCAGTGCTTACTTCTTTATAGTATAACCTATGCTCACCTCTTCATAGCATACCCAGAATGCTGTTGCTCTAGTAACAGTACACAACTGGGAAGATCTCGTCTCTCTCAAAGGCAGCATGGTCTACTGATCTGAGCACAGGACTGGGAGTCAGGAAGTCCTGTATTCTAATTTTCTCACTCTGTGGCCTTGAGCTAGTCATTTAGCCTCTCTTTGCCATTAGTAAGATGAGGTTGACAACACCACAGTTATCTTATTAGGGATAAAACGGAGGGCAGATGGTTTATCATCTCAGCTAAGCGCTTCCCTGTTTAAGAAAAGAGGCCATTTAAAAATAAATGCACAAAATAAAAGCCAGTCTATAATAGACAAATATATATTGGGAAGAAAAGGAAAAAAATGAGAATGATGTTCATGAAAGTTCATCTTTTATTCTAGATTCCTGTGATCTTTATTTGTTTCCTTTTGACAGAGAAAATCTAAGAAGTTCACATCTATCTAACACCTGGTTAAACATTATAGTGCAGCTGGCATTGGTTGACTGGCTCCAAATTAAGTGGAATTTGATAATATTGTCCCAGCGGGGCATCAATCACTGTCATTTAGTTCTATATTAAATCTTCTCTAGATGTGTTATCATGATCCAATTTCCATTGACTTCAGAGGGAGTTCCTCCCTTCACTTATCTTGGGATCTGGCTCAGCTACAGTATTTACCCTGCAAGAGTATTCTCTGGATTAATGTTTGTGCATGGAAGCAGAGTGCTGTACTGGCACCATTCTCTATAATTTTCCTTCATAACTAGTCAGTGGGACTCTTAGTGGGAGCTAGACTCTACATCCCTTAGACACTTCTATAAATATAATCTGTAAGTTCTTCAATACTATTATAAACTAGCCTGTGCTGTATAATACATGCGGGCATATGAAAACAAGACACTAGAACAGTCAAACCATTTAAGCTCTTGTGAAAAAACTGATTATGCAGACAAAAAGTCTGTACATTGTATATACCTACATGCACATAAACATATTAGCCTTGCAGAACTGACACACACTTGAAGAGTTTTTATGAAACAGATTCACATCAAAAATACTGGAAGCCAGTTTGTAGTTGGTATCTATAATTAGCCAGCAACGAACATTGCCAGTCTCAACCCAGGCTGTAAATCAGATTTGTCATGGTAGCCCCAATTTCAGTGACTTAATACTTCCTTTCGTTCTCATTCATTTTGGTGTATTACTGGCAACTCGCTCGCACAGACCCAATCCTGATTCATACCAGAAACATTCAGAGAGCCAACAAATCAAAAAATGATTAAAAAACAAGTAATGGATCTGGGAGTTTGATCCAGGCCCTCTTCAACAATACAAGAGTGAGCTGGGTTTACTTCCCCCATAGGCCAAGTTCTATCTGCCAGAGAACCTGTAAGCTCATACAATATAGCTAAAAATGTGTTTGTTTCCAGCTTTCTGTCATCAGAGCAGAAGAATACGTTGGCAGAGGACTGTATCTTACTACATAGATTCTCATACTCTGATCCACTGACACAGGGCAGCCAAGTCTCATGTCTTTATAACGTATCTTACGATTTTTGGGGGCTTCCTTAAAGGAATCATGTGATTTCATTAGAATCTCAGCTTTTGTAGTGCTTATTTGTTGTTTTGGTTTTGAAGTAAATTTGTAACTATCAGAAATGTGTTAAGAAGCTTGAAAACCAAGAAGACTAAACCTAATTTCAATAACAGAAAGCAAATAGGTCTATTGTATATTCATTTTAAATCATTCCTACAATTTTTGAACTCCTTGCGCTGGCAGCTCTGCGGGCGGCGTGGGGTGGTGATAGCTTTTTTCACATGCACACTTGTGATCTGAAGTAACATCTGCTCCTCTTTCCTCCCAGCACTGGTATTTATAGTCTTTTCCATCTTTTCTTTTCCTTATCAGTTTGCTTCCTTCACACATCTAAACTCCTACTCCATCGCTTTCCTCCAGGATGACTTCCATCCCTTTTCTCATCCTTTCCCCACTCTCCTTGCTCCCAGCCTCTTCCAGACCAAGCACATGCACAGCATACAGATATAAGGCCAAGGCCACAAATGAAGAGGAAGAGACAGAAGAAAGGTGAGCTGTAGGAACTCCTCCTCTTCCTGCTTTGCTCCTGACTCCCTTATGTTAAGGGAGACTGGAAGGGAGGGAAGGTGATGAGAAAGTTTCAAAGTTTCTATTTTATTTCCCTGCGTGTTTCTCCTTTAAATGCAAAGTCCAAAATAAAGAACTTGTTTGCAAAAGGAAGTTAGACAAGTGCAAAGGAAGGTATGAATTTACAATACCTTCAGAACTGATCACTCATAGGGCATGGTGAGTGCCCAGCTGCAGGCTCCGGTCTGAGGGAATTACATTGCACAAAGATATTAGATTCCCAGACTGAGATTTTCATAACTGAACAATTTTATTCCAGCTCTCCTCCTACCAAAGGCAAAGGGCATGTATGCTTTCAATAACCTCACACCCAAAGCATTTTAGCTTAACCACTGCTATCTCTGCTGAGATGGAGGAACTAAAAAGTCCAGGAAACTTGTTAAAAGCTCTAAGTGCTTAAGCTCTTTTGAAAATCTCACTAGCATCTATTTGTACCTTTAAGCACCTAAACACTGCATCACTTAATCTTGCACAAATGAATGAATCTTCACTTTGCCTTAGCTTGCCTTTACACACAATTATTTCCTTAACTGCAACACTTAATCAGGGGTTCAAAAGCCTCAGCTGAAAGGAATGACAGACACATGCTCATCATTAGACCCTGCTACCTGGAGAAACCTGGCACTTGCTATTCAGGGAAGCCAGCAGGACAGGTACCTTGTTCTTGTCAGGTAGCAATTCAAAATAGATATTGAATTCAGTGGATAGAGGTGAGAAAGCACAGCTTGCAGAGAGCACAGATCCATTGGTTTAGCAAGACTGCCTAGAGCAGGCTCTGCTGCAAACTGCATGTGAATAATTATTAGAAGACAGATAAAATTAGGTGATAATTCTCTCATTAGGATGTGTTAAAAGAGATAGCTGCACTGTGGTTTCCATTACAAAAGCTGAGCAATCTTTATCCTATTTAATCAGCTGTGAATCAGTACTAATTTAAGCAGGCATATCTTTCTAAATGTATACATTTTTAGATACTCTAAGGCAAGCCTTGATCATTATGTTTGTTTAGCGTTGAATGCTTTTGCATTTGTTTTAAGGCTTTCTGGAAGGTCTGGTTTGATGAAGCTGTTTCAGAAAGTTTAGCCTCTCCCCTCCACCATGCTCTGCTACCTATTGTGAAGACAGTGACTTAAATCCAATGTGCCAGCATGACACAGGGGATGGCAATCGCAATCACATCAGTCAGGAGAGCTACTCAAGGAGAACCATTCTACGCAACCCTGTGCCCTCGACTGCCAGTCTGAGCAAGTGCAAGGACAACTGACACCTCCTAGCTCAGAAGAAAGGTGGAGGGTATCCAGCATTTCACTACTATCCCACCTCTACTGGCAGCTGAGTATAAGAAATAAAGTCTACAAGAAAGAATACCAGAAAAAAGGGGACTAGTCAGCAAACAGCATATTTGGATACCTGACACCTCCTTTGGCTTGGGTTTTCAAATCCCGCCCCCCAACAGTCCCATTCTCTGTTACCTCGTGGGAAAACTCCAGGGTCCATGAAAGTTGCCATGCTGAAGTTTGCCAGCACAAACAAGAACACGAGCCCATTGTACACTGGGATGGCTGGGGAGATGGCTTTTGTCAACCAGGGGCACCTATGGAGAAGAAAAGTTACAGGTAAGGGCTCTTTTGGCCGTAACACGTAGTTTCATCCCATTCACCACCTTCACATAGAGAAGTAGTCTTGTCCCCTCCGTGAAGCAAGGCTGAATATGCAGTTTAACAACAGAAATTTCCATAGAGCCAGTTTCAGTGATCTAAAGTACATCTCTGTAAAGCTGCTTTGTTCCATAGCACAGAAAGCACCAATTGTTCACATGGCTCATTGGGCTTTGCAACCCTATTGCATTATTTGCAACCTGACATTTTCCTTCTCTGTGTAAAAGCTTCATCCCATTGTTGCATTTCTGTTAACCTTCTGTATAGCTTTGTTGCAGCTGGTGTTACTTTCAATTTTCATTGGTGTAAAGCAAAATAGGATTCTTAAACCACTGATCTCCACAGCAGGTAGAAAGAGAAGCACACTACTTCTCACTACGCTTCCCCGAGTGGTTTTCAACTCCAAGTAACACCCAGAACCAACACTACAAAACCTCTCCTTGGGGGAAAGTTTAGTCAGACCAAGCATGGGCTCTGCAGGTGTCAGCAGAATGTAAGAATGCAGTATCAAAAATAAAGTGGATAGCATCTGCCATGTGAACACTTTTCAGAAACTCCGGAAAGGCTTGCTGTCTACCTGGCAAACGTAACTGAGAGGAACTGAAGATAAAGGGAAAAGGAGAAAAAGTAGGAGACTTTGGAAAGAGGATGGAGAAATGCCTGTTAGTTATAGGAAAACTGTTCTAGCTGCAGAGAGCAGCACTTCTCACCAGCAGAGAAGGGCAGGTCCAAGGCAGAAAACAGCCTGTCTGACAGGCAACTTTACCCAATAAAAAGCAGTGTTTATTCACTCAGACATTTATAGACCAAATCTACTTCTCTGTTCTGCATAAAGAGGTTTGATGTTATAGGGTTGCTGAGGGGAAAAATCTGATCAATCTCATGAATCTTGCAAATATAAACAAGGAAAAATGGGGGAGAATGGCTTTGAAAAAAGTAAGACCCCTGCTGAGTGGCTCCTTAGATTTCTACCTGCCTTGACAGCCAGGGACTCCTCCAAAGCTGCTAAGCAGACAGCCATTCAATAGCAATACCTTGCTGCCATTAGCATAAATCATACATCAGCCCACATATTCTGGATTGTATTGTGCCTGAATTACATCTACAGTTAAATCTGGTTATCTGCCAGGCTGAAGCCTGCAAAGAGAAAGAAAAAACAACAGCAACCAGCCTTTTCCCAAATCTAATTCACACTGGTTTTGCTACCGATATGCTGTTTTGAACAGCTGAGAATGGTGTTACTGACCTTGAAGGGACACTGTTAAATACACTCTTGTGGCCAGCATTAGAAGGGTACCACATTTTCTCCTCCCATTTCTTTGTGAGCAGACAGGAAGAGATTGTTTTGTGCTACCCTCCTCTTCACAGCCAGGCTTTTAACATTGCACTGCTACAAACTGCTTTTAAAAGGACCTTTCCTTGTGTGTGCTTCAATCAGTCTGGCCTGGAGCAAGTAAAAGATGGACAAATCCCACCCAGGAGGAATGAACTGTAAAGCCGAGAGCAAGATCTGTCTGTGGCGAAACCTCCAGGCTGACTAGGTGAGAAAGAAAAAATAAATCTCACTTGAGTAGGGATGCTTTACTATAGCCCACAGCAGGGGGAACAGAAGCATGGGTTTCTCCTGGGACTGGTCTTAGCAGGGAAAGGCCCAGGAAATTAACACCTACTAAAAGAATAGGAAAGGGCTGAGAGCTCAGTGGAGGAAAGCTGAATTCCTCTCTGTTTCTCTTGCATTTGGGATCTCATCCAGGTGGTCATGGAGCTTGGGTAAAACAGCACGTCTTGTAGAAGAGAAAGCTGATGGAGATGAACTAGCTCAGGCAGACCCAGCTGAAGACAGCTTGACTCCATGAGGTACACTAATACCCGTACGTTTACCAGGAGGTGGAATTTCAACATGCAGCGAGGTCATACTGACTTGCTGCCATGCTCAGTTTTCCTCAAAGCAGCTGCCGATGACTGAAAACCAAGGCAAGGCAGAAGTTTCTCACTTGCCATGAAATGTGCTGCAGTGACTTTGCCAAGCAAGCTGCAGGCCTGTCGCTAACAACAGTTTCTGCCAGATACTTTGGAGGAAAGCAAAAGAAATCCTGAAATAAGCAGTTATAGAATGTATTCTACCCAGGGAAGGGTTCTTCCCTCTAAATTACAGTAAAATTAGATTCAGTAATGGGCATGACTGACTTAATTTCTTCCCATGAAGAAACTGCCTACACAGAGAAAGATTATGAAGTTACCCATTGCTTGTCAACCACAGAGGAGAGATTTCCTTGGCAGTAAAGTCAAATAAGTTGGCAAATCAAGGGACAGGAAACCCTTTCTTACAGATAACTAGTTACTCAGAACAAGATTACAATGAGAGAGACTGTCTCAGATGATTAATGTAAGGATTTGTTAATGTTCTCATTTGTAATTTACTTTGTCATGTTCCCAACAAATACATCAAAATACTAGGAAAAACTTTAGCCATAAGCTAAACTGAAGAGCTCATTTAATGCGTAAATAGTGTATCTGAAAATACTTCATGGAAGTTGAAATAAAGGATAGAGTGAGTCATTGTACATATTAGCCAGAAGGTCTCTTCACAATCCTTCAACTTTTTCTTCCCAAAATCTTTATGCAGCATCACAGATCACATAAAATTAGATGGGACAAAAGGGGCCTCATTTGTAAACTAGACTGACTGATAAAAACAGATGTGGAGATCAAGCCCTGGCTCCTAACTGTAAAAAGGTCTGAAAAAGAAAATAAAATTGCTACTAGGATTCCCCAGAAATGATGCATCCTCCTTACCCCTCTCCCCTAATGCACACATAATTTTAGGCAACGTAACAGAAATTCTAATCCAAGTCTGGCAGGCTGTTTTATCACTAATCCATCATGCAAAAGTCTGGCTGCTGACCCTCTGTGCTCTCTGCCTCAAGAAGGAAGCTGCAGAAATGTTTGAGCAGGACCTGTAGTGAGTTTCTTTATACTTTGTGCATATCCTCTCTCCAGGAAATCTGCTTCCAGCAGCAATAATGCCGATCTATGGGACAATCTAGCTGAACTTTTCAGTTGCTTTTTCTAACAGAAGTTGTTATGAATCTAGATAAACAACACATGGATTCAAAGCTTTCTTTGGTTGTTGAACCCAAAATTTCAAGAGGCTACAGTCTTGTGTCTTCAACTCATCTCACAGTGGAATATATAGCACGAAGGGTACCACAGATTTTATAGGGCCATATAAATTAAGTAGAGCCAAGAGCAGTGTATAGTCCCCTAACGGAGCACCACCACCAGATTTTTCTGACAGAAAAACTAAACCCCAAGATTTCTGATGTGCACTGACATCTAGGAGCAAAACCACCAAGTCCTAACCTAGAGCTTTTTCTATTACAGCTTAATTATTGCCAAAGAAAGCTATACCCTTTGTGTTTGCTGGAGCACCTGCAGAATCATGGTCATTGCAGAGGTCAAAGGCAATATCCTTGGACCACCGAAAAGTTAAGTGATGGAACACAGCACCAGATGTGCTATGACTTGCTTTTTGCATAAGCAGCTAGACATGCCTCACCTGGTGTATCTACAGCTCAGAAGACTCTTTGCTCCCCATGGCCATTATTCCTCACTGCACAATGAACATTTAAGTTCAAGGTAGATGTGAAAATAAATGTACGATGAGTGCTCTATTCCAAGTTAGTTTGGATCCCTCACTTGAACCAGGAGACCTGATGGATAATATTACTACTGTTGCAGGTACCAGCCATGCTATATCAAGAACTGCTCAGGAGAGAAACCTTCAATGGTTTTGTTTACTGTAGAAATTAAGAGCCAGCACACGCCACCGTGGCATACTAGAGATAATTATGGATCTCAAATTCTTCTGAATGAAGCACACAATTACACAGGCAGCATTTTCCTCATAATTATACTTCTCCGACATAGAGTGATTCTGCTGATAACTCAAAGGAGAGTAATTCAGGGTGACAGATTTAATCTCATTTATCCTATTTGCTCTTGAAACCCTATCCTAATAAAATGGAAAGTTAAAAAGATTAACAAATGGATAACACAAGTTGCTAGGTGTCAGATAGACTTATGCATCATCAGCTGCCTTCCTCTGCTAAATTAAACAACAAATAATCCTTTTGGTTTTTTGCTTGATGCTTTGTAGCAAGACATGTTTGTTTCTTATAATTATGGTTCACCTATAATTAAGTAATTGAATAGGACATTTTTCTTGAATCCTGCTCTAAATTAAGATTTGGTGTTTTTCATTAAACCCTTACACATGCTTACAGAGGCAGTAGGCCATAGAGGATGGAGCCTGGGATTTCACGAACTGGGTTTTAGTCTTGGCTCTGACATTGGCTTGCAGAGTGACTGAAAGCCATCTGCTTCCCCTCTCCGCCCCAGTTAGTACTTTTGCAAATGAGACGTGAACTACTGACAGACCATCTTCCCCACTGCAGGACAGAGAAAGAATCACCTTTGATTTTGGAGATCTCAAAGCGTCTCTGTTAGGGCCCTGGTGTTCACTTCCCTGGAGCCCAGCTCTGGGCACCCACCACCCTCTCCTGAACTGGGCAGGGGTGAGGCACACCGCTCCTGTTGATGGGCTGTTGTGTGAGGATGTGTCTGTGATTTACGTAGTAAACAAGGCCAGTGGTTCATTTTACACTCTGCTTGGAGCACAACAAGCATGTGTGCAAACAGGCCCCCTTGGGGTGCTGGATGCCTGGAGGCTGGAGATGAGGAGCAGAACATGGTGCAGGAGGCTACAACCCTTCTCTTGCTAACAGAAAGACAGTGAAATCTGCTTGTGTAGTGCACAGGGAAGATGTGGGAACCTCAAGAGTACAGAGAGGCACCCAAACTTTCGCTACTTACCCACACCTAATAAGAAGGCCCCAAGGATTGTCTATTTGGCTGCTCAGCTGCACCTAATGTTTGATCTGAGACTACCACACATCCTTCCCCTCAAACAGATGGCTGATATGCAACAAAACAATTTATTTCTCCACAAATCACAAGGCATGGGTTTATAATGCGGAAAAGGAAGCATCTCTTAACTTGAATCAACTTCTCCCACCATTAGAGTGGTAAAACAGTAATATGAAATAGCTGATTCAGTGCATGCAGGTAGAAGTCGCTCAGTGAAGTAGGGACTAATTAGTTAAGAGGGGTCAACAAGCAAACATCAGTTGACTAAGCACTGGTACTAATTTCACTGAAAACTTTCAAACTGTGTCCATAAGTCTGTAGCAGCCTGTCCTGGTTTGATTCATCTCCAAGAGTTTCTAGCCAAACCCTGACTGTTAAGAACATGTACCAATTTGTGTACTGTAAAATCCATGTAAACAATTTCTAATCATCACCAGATCTGACCAAAGATCTACCATTTCTAACATTACCCCAATATCCAGCAATCCTGGGAGCTGGACCCAGTGTACTGGGCTGCCTGAAAGCTGCCCTACCCTGAAAGGCACAACAGTCTGGATGGCTGAGATGATACATCAGAGGAAGGACAGGTACACAGAGGTTAAAATCTTCCAAATCCAGCACTGTACCAGCTGGACCATAAATGAAAGGGCTATCAACTGACTGATTCTGAACACCCACATTTTAGAAGAATTTAGAATTAGATGTAATCATTGCACCCTAAAGCCCATTCCACCAGTGTGTATGTAGGACAGAGAAGGTGCAAGACAGCACCCTGAAGGCTGTACATTGCCCAGTCTGCACCACACAGCAGGGAGGGCAGAGCTCTCTCAGTCTTCAGCAGTGAAAATCTAACACGTTTCTCACATATCCCAGCCTGGGCGAGATTTTTTCCATTTATATGCTCTTTCCTACCCTGAAATTACAGAAAAGTACCTTTCTGGAATAGTAACAGAAGAGGAAAAAAAAAAAGCTCATTTTCCATTTTTTTGTCACTACCAAAGATAGCTTGCAGATTATTGTACATCTAAAAATATTTTCCAAGGTGCTAAGACATCTGTAGGTTTAACAAGGCATCACTGGAAACAGTCAGAAGAGAATGTATCTGAGTGTCATAACCAACATGAAACAGAACAGAAGGTCTTGTGAAAATAGCTGGAGGTTCAGGACAGCCAGGTCCTTTGTTCAGCTCTGTCACATCAGATTTGGATAAATGAACTAATTTCTGCACCATATCTTACTCATTGGCAAGATTGCAGATAATATATTGTTGCCATAGCACTACATCCTCACTGTGAGTACAGCAGTTGTACTGATAGAAAGTGATATCAAAGTAAAGAATAACAAATCCGAATGTTACATTAAAATGGGAAAAGGAGAAGTAAATGCTGCAGAACTTACTACTGAAAAACAGAAACTAAGTGCCACATGGAACAGCTCATGCTGGTGATAAGTGGGAGATATCAAAACATCTGCCCTGGGTTTCCAGGTGCAGTTATCCACCACAAGAGGCAAAAAATCCCCCCAAACCCCACCACCAAAACCCTCATGAATTTCATGAGCTCCTTCCTAATTGAAATATAGCTGAACACTAGATACAGAGGTTCAAATCCATCACCTGCTTAACTGTGGTTAATGATTCACAAGAAATGTTCTGGGCTGAAATTCACTCAGGTTTAACAAGAGCTGATGGGGTTTCAGTGAACCTTCCATTACACCCTGGACTCTGTCCAAAGGCTAGTGGTTCATGTCTTGCAATGTATAGATCAGAGGAGCTAAATCAATTAAAAAGTCAACTTGAGATATAATGGTCCTTGGTGAAAAGTATTATCTGGGCTATACATCACCCCCAAAGTAAAATACACTCTACACTTTTCGCAAGCTGCTTGAAAGCTCTGGAGCATGTTCCCTTTCTCCCTTTCTAAATAGTCTCCAAGTATCTGAGAAAAGCCATTATCGTCATGTGAATTGATGTGGGAGAAATATAGAGAAGAAACAAGATTACCAATAAATAATTCTGAGTGAGACAAGCACAGGGGTAAACATATCCATTATCATCCTCAGGTTCAGAAGCCATCCAGCCATCCCAGACCTATTGCACAGGCACAGATTGACCCTGCAGCCAGTGGGCAGGACATACTTTTATGAGCTACACACACAATGTGACTTTACATTGTGTGCATGGTGAGCAGACAGGACTGGATTGTGCTGGGCTCAACACATATGCTTTGCAGAGATGCTCTCTGCATGCTCAGTAGCTGCTGGGAGCCCAGAAACCTGGTAGAGCACCCATAAAAGTAGGAAAGACGTCACTTACTGCCGGGAGCTGCATTCAGTTGCTCACAGCAGAAGGGCTTGGGCAGGCAGGGGCTGGGCTCATTTGCAAATACAGATCAAACCAGCAAAATCCTTCTCTACACAGTGCTTTGAAATTTGCTTTGTCCTGCAGTGAATTAAGGACCTACACAGTGTCGGTTAGCACTTAGTGACATATATGAAAGCCCAAGACAGAGTTCTTGTTTAGATATACTTGTAAAGGAATATGCTATAATAGTGTAGCATCACTTGAAATGCCCAGCTTTTTATTTGCACCTCAAATTGAAGGCATTCATTGCACATTGATTCTAGGGTATATATAGGCTGGATTTCAGAGTACACAATAACATTTTTATATTAGGAGAAGGATAATGCTCACATCAAAGTGAGACAGTAGGTCTTCACAGCACTTCAAGCATCTAATGGGCTGCAAGCAGAGTCACCCTGAGCAGCAGTAAACCCTTTGGTGCCTCATGAAAAGGAGCCAATTGTCAGTGCATGGGCAAATCAGAGCAGACTCTGAGTGCAAGTTACAGAGCGATCCCACAGATCAAGAGACAAACCCCCTTATGTGAAGCTCCCGGGTTTGCTTTCCCAGCCCTGGACTTTGCAAAGCCTAAAATGTCACACAAGCTGGAAGTGGCAAGGACAAGTGTGATCCAGGGCTTCTCAAACATGCACCAACCTTGTATCAGTACCATGCCGAGCAGCTGGAATCGAACCCCACTTTTTCCAGCAGCTAATAAGAGAGCTGAGTGTATGGGTGGTCTTTGGTTCACAACAGAAGAGGAGGACAGTAAGAAGTCACTGCAAAATAACCACAGCAGGAGAGACACTAGTTGCCCTGTCACACTAAAAGTTTTAAATCCATTTGGTTAGAAAAAGAAGGAACTGCTGCCCAGTAACATTCCTTTGCAGTTCTGTCTGGATATGGCCGGCCACCAGCATCTGTGTACTGCAGCAGCTGAATGACTTCCAGCCCATTCCAAAATTCACATACGGGAATTATCAAGCTGCAGAAACCTTGCTAAATGGGAAATCGGGGAGTTACCTCCAAAAGATGCTGTATGAACCAGTAACTCATAACACAGCCAAGTTACCAATGCATGTGGCTGCACTGCCCTCAGTCTATGCTCCTATGTGTACCACTTCCAGCAACAATCATAGTCCAGCTGCCCAGCACAGCGTCCAGGGAGGTCAAAAGATACTTCGCAGTGTCTGAAAGGGATGCACATGCTACACAAGCTGAGTTTTTCTGAGCATTTTCAATGATGCCATGTAGAATGCAAACTTGTGCTTCTAATTTGTAAACATCAGAATTATTAAATGAATGCCACATCTGCTATAGCAGTGCTAAAAAGAGACAGCCCCTCATCTTGAGTCCACCAGAGTCCTATTTCCTTGAGTAATGAAGAACACAGTTATTTGAGTTTTATACCACTAGTGACCCTCATGATCTTCCAGACCTCTCAGCAATCCGTAACCCAAGTTTTTGTTGGATAGATGGAATTGCACTTGCCACATCCCATGCCCCTCTGATGGAAAAAACGCACAGGATAGCTCCTCCCTGACTGAAGGCTCTTCTCCAGTGGTTTCCCTATTGTGCTCATCCTTGTCAATACATGCATGAATCCACCAGCAATGCAGAAAGGTGAGGTGGACTGCTCCTACAGAGTTGCGTTTTAAAGTAAGTTCAAATTATCGGCAGCCTAACTCAGACACACTTGAGGTGATCCCAGCTACTGGAACAGAAGGAATTGTATAGACTTTGCTCACTGTATTCCCCAGCCACATACCGGCAGAACACATATAGTACACGTTCAGTGTTTGAATTCATGGGATAGTGGTGTAGTGGAAGCAAGGTAGGTCATTACAAGTATGCCGTGATGAGAGAGAGAAACAGGTAAAGAAATGTTATGAGATAAGGAGGGGGATGGTAGCATCAGTGAAAAGATACAGTCTGTATTACCCATGTTGAAAAGTTAATTTGACTTTTTAGATACTCTTTTTCCCCATGAGCTCAGTAGAAAGAAATTAAATTTCACAAGATACCATCCCTTTACAGCTACTGGAGAAATTACTTAACTAAAAGACAGCATCTATTAGATTAAGGTGTGTGCCACTTAAATTAACAATGAGCCAATATGCATAAGAAACATTCAATATGAGCTCTGAACTCTGTGATTATGCCCTCACTGGATTAGCGGACAATGGGGTGACTTAATGTGCTTTCCAAGATGCAGGGAAAAAGAAGAAAAGCAGAGGACACCAGCAGAGACGGCCCATGTCTGAGCTTAATCCTGGACAGCCTGGGTGTCAGGTCTGCAACAGAGCACAAGCTGCCTTGTTAAAACTCTGCATTGAAAAAGGCTGCCGGGGCTGCTTGGGGTAGTGGATACTAGTACGGAATATCTTACTGGAGGACCTTCTCGCTCTACCACGCATGCCACTTGCTTCATGAACCACCAGTGAGATGCCAGCCAGCCCTGTCAGGGATTTTGCATGGCCTGAGCTGGAAGGACATGAAGGACCACCCAGCTGCAGGCAAGGTCTGACATTGCTGCCAAAATTCAGGTGTTTGGGGAGGGCATGCACCCTGATATCCAGCCGGCTCTGACAAATCTGCCAGCTGCTCTTTGCAGTGCTGGGGCAGCTAGAGAGAATTGTACAAAGGAGGGGAAGGAAGATCTGGTGAGGCTGGTAATAGCAGTTAAATTTCTTCCATGACTTGAGAGAGCTGTTCAGGAAATTTACAGCTAATTAAGACCAGAGGTTCTTGCAGACTTGCCTGGATCATGTATTTGCCTTTGAAATCTGGAAACAATACCTGTCCATGGCCTGAATAACACACTTCAGAGCTGCTACGCAAGTTCTTTTATCTATGCAATAGCTTGCTTATGCAGGGAAAGGAAGCCAGTCCTAATCGGAACTCTCTTGTTTGAAGGTTTCTAGACACATATGCAGCAAAATTACTGCAGTTATTGCAAGGTTTCCCTGTGTGAACCAGAAAGATTAGGGACTTTATATTTTACAGAAGAGATGAACAAAACAAAGAGATAGAGGAACCTCTATTGCAAATAGATGCAGAAGATAGGGCAGAAAGTGTAAACATTCTCATATATCAAGTACTGGAGCAACTATATAATAATAAAACAAAAGCCTCTCTAGAATCCCATCTTTAATTTCCCTCTGGAATATCCTCCCAAAAGGGTTTTATGGAAATGTGAACTGGGAGCATGACATTTATATACCTTATTCTCACTGCACTGAAGAAGAACATTTGCATAGCTGGTATAAGGGGGCCCTAATATATTAAGATTTTAAGCGGGGGGGGGATCAAAATTACTTTAGCTGATATTTAAAAAAAGAAAAATGCAAGAAACTTTCATGTTTCAACCTATAAAACAAACTGCATTTGGGAAGAACAGGCACCTGTGGCCACCTGCCTTGGGACGTTCTACCCCTTCTCAAGCCACCAGCTGGTACCAGCCACCTCTCGAGACAGGACATCAGTGAGTCAGACTGTTTTAGCAACACCTTTAATCATAAACTGGAACAGACCTGGCAACTATGGCCAAGGTAACAAAACAGAATAGGACAGGTCATCCAGTTCAGCACCCTGCTATCACAGACCCCATGCATACCACCTTGCCCGGCCATGCACTGTTCTGAAACCAAGCAACAGTTTATACACCAGGTCTTTTCTCTGCAGGATGGATGCCAGCAACAGCAGGGCAGAATTGGGGTCCTCCCGAACCAGTTCACAGCCCGTTTCTGCTGGAGGACTGGGACTGTTTCAGGGCACAAGGACACAGCTGAAAAATCCTCATTTCTTCCAGCAGAGGGTAGTGGGACACACAAGCCAGCAAGCAAACGTGTAAGATTATATTGCAAACAAGAAATGTATGCAGTTCAAAACAAAACCAAGGGTGCAATAACAATAATAAAACAAAATGACACTGCTTAGCCCGGTGGAAATGTTATAAAACTAAATGTATTCCTCCATTTGCATTCATCAAATGAAGAAACGCATCAAACTTCAGCTTGTTCTCATTATCCCCACCCTTCCCCAGTAACATCATCATCTTAATTCCCCTTTCTAGTTTTGGGAAGTGACACCCCCAGGCAGCAGCAGGGTCAGAACAGCCTTCTTCTGAACATCTCTACTAGAAATCTGTCTTCTTTTTCCTTCTATGGAGCTATTCTCCTTTCCTTGAGTCTCCCAGAGAAATCACTGAATAACTTTCAGGCTCTGTTTCCTCTTTTCTCCCTCCCATTGCTCTGTTGCTAAATTAGATGACTGAGCAGCAACATACATGTCCTCATGCAGCAGAGGAACATGGTGCTATTGCTGGTTTAATTTGGGTGCGTGGCAATGCAAGGGCATTCTCAAGTGAAGTACCTCCACAAGTTTTGCAGCCATGGGCAGATCTGCAGGTAGATGTCCCACACTCAGAAGCAAAGGTGACACATGCAGGAAATTCACAGCTGTTCCCATGCATTCTCTCAACAAATACCAAAAAGAGCCACTAAGGTAGAAGCACAGCCACAGCCTTCTCAAACTATTAAATGACTGTGACCCCTTGGCTTAGATTAAGCATTTCCAATTTTAACAGCACAAACCAAGCCCAAGTCCCAAAACTCCCCTGCCTGCACATCAACGACTGCAACATCTCTGCTTGCCATCTAACAGGATTAGGGCAGGCTTCTGGAGCCAGCTTTTCCTGCAGGTAAAATCTTATTACAGGACCTAGCAAAAACAAAAATGCTTTTGGGGAGCAATAAAAACCTAAAACAATCTGCAGTGACTGTCACATTAACAGTCTTTTTTTATTTAAATGATGAAACATAGCATTGCCATCTTAGGTCTAAATGTTTCTGTCAGCTTGGACAAAATATAAAGGGAGTCTTCCAATATTTGTTTTGGTGCACAGGTACTCAATTCAGGTTGACAGAAAACAAAATTACTTTGCTTAGAAAACATCCTAAGAGACGATAGCATCTTAATTACAGAGACAGGGAAATGGGATTCAGCCTGGTATATAGATTTGTTTCTTGCCGATTCCACTCTAAAGTGCAACAAAGCAGGGATCTCACCAGCAGCCATGATGGCAGGGGAAGTGTCGTTGCTTTACTTGTGTATTATTTGCTCTACCCCAAACCCCATCATTTTTAAAGACAGAAGAGTAGCTTGCTCACATACTGCAGTGGACGTAGGGTAGCTCTTTTCCCTACTAATACCTCAGTATTCACTAAAAGCCTGTGGGTTTCGTGATTTTGGGGGATGTTTTTTTGGAAGAACCACAAAGTTATCAGAAGAGGTACAATTATACCCTGGGCCTGATGAACTAAAAACTTCCAACTCTGTTAACATAATTCAGGAACATAAGCCAGGATTACAACTACCTGAGATGCATTAACAAATCTTAATACACTCCAGAGTCAAAATGGGACAATTAGCAGCTCCTGTACCAAAATAGAAGACTATGGAAATGGCATATGTGTCACCATCTGCTAACGATATGCAATAGGCAAACCAATTCAGGGGGAAAAAAAATAAAAATAAAAAAGAAACAGTTTCCTGATGAAACTTGTTCCCATTTCCAAGAATCAAAGCGAATATTCAGCTTAAGCATTACACTTTCCAGATTCCCAGCTGGGACCAAAATGAGAAGCATCAAGAATCTTATGATTTAACTGTTGAGAAATTTCCAGGCCAAACTTTCAAGCAAGAGGTTTGGATACAGATCTGAACTATGGGATGTTTTGTCTGTGGAGTTCGACCATTGCTTCCAATAGCAATAGTTAGCATTAGTATGCGTACTTTTTAAATACCCAGTTGCTCCTGAACTTTGCTGAAGTTCATAATTCATGTTTTTTTTTCCCTTGATTTAATTTAAAGAGTAGGGACCATCATGCTGCTTTTCAGAAAAATATGAATGTTTACTTCTTGCTGAACAGTTTTCACAGTGTAATGAAAACAATTTGCTGTTCAGTTTTTCTGAATAAACACCTTAACCCTCCTATCCTTTCTCCCTCAAATATTTCCTGAAAATCATATGCCACAAGCAAACGAGTTTTGGCTTATACTAGAAAACGTCTCAAACTCTGGGATACCTTACTTTCCTTTACGCTCCACTTCAACAGCAGACTCTACCATAATGGTAGTGTGGAATGCAAGTGTGGAGCTGCACATCACAGGAGAACAGCCACAGAGACATAAGCAAAGCTTGCACAGTTAGAACTGCACTTTCATCTCCTTTGATTTGAGGGGGGGGAAATAAATTTATAAAATCAGAGTATCCCAGTCACTACAGTCCTTTTCTGAAGCTGTTTTATAAATTTGTTACATAACACCAAGAGCTCCAATCTTCCTGGTCTCATATGTCACTATCAAAATTTTTGGTTGGGACTTTTTTTTTTTTAACATGACTACTGGAAAATCCAAGCAAGAGCTACAATTCATATTCTGAAGAAAACTTCGAAAGAAACTCATAACTTCTCAAAATGTAGTACACTGTACCTGACTCCAAAGGGCAACAACATAGTAAAAATGAACCATGTTCTGGGAAGTTAAATCCCTGAAGTACCCTTTGGTGAATATGAAAAGCAATTTTTTTTTTTTTTCAGAGCCAAAAAAGTCCCTTTTTCATGTCTTGATTCCAGGATGCACATCTGAATCCTACAAAAAACATTTTTTCACTCACCCACTGGACTAAAAAAAGGCTCTTTTTTATTTACGTGAAGAAGAATAGTCAAGTAGTTAGGGTAAGTGACCTGGTCAAGGGTTATTTTTTTCACCAGTTTGCCTATATTCCACAATTCAGAAATTTTTTTACACGGGGAGCACCTCACCTTTAAGGTTAACTGCCCCCCCTCAGCAGTGCTGGGAAGGTTTCCTTTTAAAAGAATACTAATATATGTCAATAAAAATTAATTGGAAAGTGTTATAGCCAGTCTCAAGAGAAGTTCACCAACTAGGGATAGACAGAGATTTACTGAAAGAATGGCTGAAATCAGTGATTATCAGCAACAGTCCTTAAGTCCTTAAATCAAGAGATTTACACTGCTGCAGGTCAGGCATGGAGATGCAGATGTGGAGCAGGGCCCATCCTCTTCCTCATCTTCTATCACAGCAGTGTCCCCAAAGCTTCTCACTTAAGTTGTTTATACCTAATTTTCTGACATGCTTGCAGGCCTGTTTCCATACACTCCAGTTAGGAAAACAGCCTTTTACATGGTTTGTTCCTCAGGCATGAGTGACACACTCATTTTTTCAGCTCTTCAACATTTGCTGTTCAACATTAAACATAGGTATCAGCAGGGTTTTATTTTTTTTACAATACCAGATCAATCAAGTAATTGACAAGTTAACAAACCTGTTTGCTTTTCATGGTGCTTTGATTTGATTTTTTCTAATTAAACGAAAGACTGGATCCTGCCTTTTCCCTCAAAATAGATCACTGCCATACAGGCACTTTAACTCTGTATTGACATTCTAAAGCATCATATTCTCTCTTATCCCACTCCTTGACAGCTCAACACAAACCCCAGTCCCTGGGACATCTGGAGGTTGTGGTTTGAATGAATCCCTTCCAGCCACAAACAAAAGCAAGCATCTTTGCTGAATTAATAAATACTTAAGACTAGTTAGTATTTATTAATTGCAAAATGCTGTGCTTGCACAAGCTATACAAAAAAATAGCCCTCCTTCAAACGGTTATTAAAAAGAGAAGCAAAAGCTCCATGTTAGTTGTCTTAACTGTGCGAGATGAGAAAATGCATCTGCCTTGTGTCTTTAGTAATTGATACGCAGCAGCTCCTTTTGTATTCCTTGCTTATCTTGAATTCACATAACCATGGCTTTAGTTTCCCAGGGACTTTTTGTGAATGTTGGGGGAAAAAAAGGCTAGAGAGGATGATATGGTTACACTAAAGATACAGTGAACACAGCCAGCAAGAAAACGCAAGTATCCTCATTCTGAATAGTAACAGATGCCAAGGCAGCAGAACCCAGCCTTGAACTGGAAATGTTTTAAATTATTCACAATTTGTGCCAGCAAGCAAGGAAGGGGTTAAAGTGAATCCAGAACATCCTAACAGACCTAGAAAAAGCAAAGAGTCTGTCCTGAGAGTGTGCTCCCACCAGAGCCTCCATACCAGCCCTCCCTACGGGGTGAGGCACAGCACAGTATCTGTGTAGTTAAACCATTTCAACAAAGCTGTGCCCTTCTTAAAACTCAATCTGGGTGTGCGCTTCTGGCAGAAAGGCTGCCTGGGCAGCAGAGGGGAGGAGCAGGCAAGGAGAAACAGATTCACTTTCTATCAGGATTTTGTTTCCTACATGTTCAACTGGACTCCAAACGCTCGCCTTCACAAACACGCTTTGAATTGTTCAAATTATGTATAATCTTGTGTTGCTCATTTATGACAGCACAGCCAGCAACAAAGAAAAGAACTTAAAAGTGCTCGGCTCCCTTCAAACAGGAAGAAAGCCCGTGGTGACAGGCTAGAGAATGCGTGACTTGTTTTTCCACCACCCCATGATGCACAGATACCACACCGAGTTCAGGAAACTCCAGCAAAACTCTGGGCACAGGCTCTGAGCTGTTTGCAAGAGAGTTAAATCTCTAGCTCCCTCTCCCCGAGTTAGGAGTACAAATCACAAAAAGCACAACCTCTCTGGAACATCTCTCTTGCAAATTGTTGTAATTTCCCATCCATCTTCAGCTTGGATGACTTCGCCAGGTCCACAGGGGACGCTTTACAGCATTTGTTTTGGATTAAGGGTTCCTAAACTGTGACTCAGGAGACAGAGTAAATGATCTGCAGCTGCCTCACAGAGCCATGTCAAATGGTGAAAGTGCCAATCCCATGTGGCTGTGCTAGTGGGTCCTAAATGAGTTTGAGTCCAGCAGTTACCACCTGATCTAAAAATTTTAGGAATCAATGACTATGTCGAGTTGATTTGCAGACTGATAAAAATGTGAAAGATTTGTTGGATAACCTCTATTGAAAAGGACATGGTTTGTTCAGGCATTGTTTTTTTTTTAACTAGTAAAGTTGTTGGCTGAACAAACCAACACAACATTTTTTTCTATGAATGAAATCCATTGTTTGTCATTTGCTTTTGTGTTGAAAGTTACTTCTAACACCACACCTTGCTTTGTGTGCATACAATATTACAAATGGTTGTGTTTGGCTTGACAACTAGTCTAACTGCTGCGTGACTCCACAGAAATTAGCAAAGGCAAACAAGCAAAATAAGAACTGCATCCTCTGGATCAAAAAGAGTTTGCAGAAAGGACACATTCATTTGCTCATTATTTCTCTAGCAACTTCTGAATTTTGGAAATTTCTAGATTTTTCAGTAGGCACAAAGTTCTTTTTCTAGTAAATAGGAAAGGCATGTTTTACATTTGTCTTTTATGATGGCATTTTCTGTATATTCAGTGAAAGGCAACCATACAGCACCATAATAATGTGTTACTTTACCTTCCCCTCAATTTTCAGCTTCCATACTGTCACACTTTAGTCAGTCAGTTGTTGCTAAGTTGTCTCCAGTGCTATAGGAACTTCCTCTATCATACCACTCACGAGTGGAGGCTAGACTGTGAGAGTCACCTTGAAATGTTTTGCTCCTTAAGCATGCCCTTTCTGCAGAGTGGATACAACCTTACAGGTGGATGCTGCCAGCCAGTATTGGGTAATTAACTGCAGTCTGGTAGAAAAATTGCATTAGCATAGCCAAGCCTAACATTGATCTACTAGATCAGTGCAAATCTGCAATGCAGATGCAGAAGCCTATTTAGCCAGTTCACTTAAGTATTTTAAGTTCAATAACTGAAGCAACTCTACCAGTTAGCTGCTCAGCACCTTCCACACTGTGGCAGATTCTTCATAATCTACCATAATTCTTGGTCACCATGTGGTCTGTGTGTTGAAACACTGTTGTTTGAAACAATAAAAGCGGTTGTGCCTGCAGTGTTTGCAGACCACTGAGATACTCCCTACACAGGAACTAAATAAGCATAAAGAAACACAGTGCTGTCGGTGTTATAATCATTTAGTGTGACCTCATCTCCTACCATCACAGCTGTGTGAGAAGAAAATGGTTCAAGCGAAGATTTGTGCTCAGCCTCCAGATACTCCCAGTTATGCTCTGTCTTACTGTGGCTGCGAACTTTGGCCCTTCAAAGCTTTTGCAACCAATAGCTGCAACTCCGCTGTGTCAGGCTCCAGGTCCATTCCATATTTACATTTAAGCCAAATCACAACACTTACAATGTGGACTTTGAAATTAATTGATGATATAAAATAGCCTAATAGACCAACACTTCTACCTAAGCACAGAGGAGGACAGTGTTTCCTGCGTATTAGTGCATTCCTTCCTTCTGAACAAAGATCTGACATGAACAGGATTGTAGTACTAAGTGCAGGGAATCAAAAAACTACTTGCCAGCTCAGCTGGAATTGAGCACCAGCTGGAGGCAGCCTCCACCCTGGTCAAAAGGGAAGAGAGCAGCCTCACATCTTTGCTTTCTAGAGAGGATGGCCAGCAACACTATCACCAACATCTTGCTGTACCAAATGGCCCCTTCTACAGAGCAGCACATGGAAAGGAAAGCAGGACTTTTACAGCTTTTCCTACAACATCCAATTGCATCAAGGACTGAACTAGTTAAATCCCTGCTCCATGCCAGCTGATAAATTCTGTTCAGAAACCAAGCAAGCATTTTGAAAAAGGTTTGATTAGAGCTGCCTGGGGGCCTGGCAAGATGCACGAAACTTATGTGACCCACTTATATAGCTGATCAGAAGCCTTTTTCCAGCAGATGGTGGGATGGTGCATGAGAACAGCCAGTGAAATTTCAGGGGAAAGCTCTCCACAGAATATTCTGTAGTTCGTTGTCTCCAACTTTCATTACCATCACCATGTAGCATCACAACTTTTTGGCGCTCTTGTCTACCAAGAATACTAAAGCTTCCTCATGCAATTCCTCTAACTTTTGCTTTGAACTTGTTTCCTTCAATGGACCTTTTCTGTAACTCCAAAAGACTTTGTATACTATTAATGTTCAGGAACACTCCCTGTGCATAAAGAATTTGCGTGCTATGCAGCAGGAATCTTTTAAAATTTTTCACTTTTGACCAGAAAGGAAGCTCAGAAAGAAGCCCCTGATGGAGCATAAGTGGCAGCAATGGTAAAGTAGGAGTAAAGCGCTACAGCCATGAAAGAGAAAAATAATTTAGTTGGATTGTGAAGTAGATGCTTGGAACATATGTCAAGGCCAGATCAAAACAGCCAATTGTTGCTGTTATCTACTTAATCTTCTGTTGTGTGGAAAACAGAGTTAGGAAATTCTTTTCAGCCAACGCGACTGTCTAAGCCAATGCCCAAGGCAAATAATGCTCTAAACAATAAGGCATTTTGTTTAACTCTGCAATAAATACTAAATTTGCAAAGACAGCTGTTTGGTTGCAGTCTCCTCCTGCAATTTCCAGTCAATACTTCATATCTACATAAATGCATAACCATACCTAATCCCCCCACCCTCAAGCCTTAGCTCCTTGAGAGAGCAAGCATGAGGTTGGAAATGGGGGCTTAAAAGTTTAATCCTTGAAACAAAAAATTAGCCACTTCTTTGAGAGCTGCCACATGGTGTCTATTTGAAAAAGTGGCATTCATTAGGGACACCACAGCACACGAGATCCATTTGTGGATTTTTACTTTGAGTTACTGAAATCTTTTCACAAGATTATCAATCATAGAACAGTTTTATTGCAGAAGGATCCCTAGCAGAAGAAAGAATTGACAGAAGCAGCTCCTGTAAAATGGGCATTAAGAACAACCGCAAGTCAAGGCAGCAACCTGAAACCTTTGCTTTCAAGGGAACCCAGCCTTGACAAACTAACACCAGCATCTGACTGTACCATGCAATGGTCCTTGATCTTTTAGCAGCTATATTATTCATACAGTAGATTAACTGATTATTATTTGCCCTACCTATTGATTGTGAAAAGCTAATAAAATGCAACTTTGGCTGAAAATGGTACATGCAAATCCGTGCCTTTATGCTAAAGATATCAGTAAAATGAGCCAAATCCACAAACAGAAATCTTAATTTAAAGGGACACTATCTTGAAGGTATACTTATCTTCCTGTATATACAGTAACGTTCTATCATCTGTCCTTGGCAGCACAGACCATTAGGAGCATAATACTCATAGGTTACAATATAGACTGTAGAAAGACGGGAGTATATTGATTTAAGTTTTAAAATATTTAATAACCCTCAAAATGCAGGGTTCTGGAAGCTCACATATCCTGCTTTGCCAAGCAGAGAGTTACCCATTCTTGCATTCACACCAAACTCTGCTAAACTTTCCACTCCAAGACCCTTGAATGAAGATGAATGAACATGGTTGGTTGCAGATATAGGAGCAGACAGACTAAGCCTGCCTTTTTCTCCACCACAAGCATTCCTACCTATGACCAGATTTCTGCATGATGGCATAGCACACTAGGGATGCTCACACAGTCACTGCTGAAGACTCCGAGGATAAAAAAGTTTTGAATCTAGCATCATCCCTCTGAAAAAAAAGTCATTTTTTCCTATATGATTCAACGCAAGGCACAACCTCTTGCGTCATTATGTTCAGTAGGATGAGTACAAATCTTTAATGTGATCTAGAAGCTAACTTGCATATCACCAGTCTAAGGCTAAAATAAATACATCCTAATGTAACCACAGACCATTAATGGATTGGATCTATAGCTTGAAAACTCCGGTATTTGACATACTATTGAAACTGCAGATGCTTGAAATGTGTAAGGAAAAAAAGAATGTGACCCCCAGTATAGCTCTTACACCCAGGTGCATCTTGCTTCTTCCTCCCTAATTCTTCACCAGGCACATGGCCGATTCATTGACAAGTGTGTTTTCCCAGTTTGGTTTCCTGGGAGTCTCTATTGGCTGAACATCAAGCCAAATGTTCATTTTGCTATCAACATAGCCAGGGGGCTTAGAGATGCTAGCCAACCCTTGTTCAACTAGTGTTACTGTTTTACAACATGTCATGCTTGGTGATACTGAAAGGAAAAGCCAATAAAAGGAAAAATTAATCTTGTGATTAAACACAACACTTTGGATTGCTGGCTGCTGATGCTGGCACTGTGCCACTCTCTCTGAGGACAGAACAGAACCTGTCTGCTGTCTTCACCAACAAAAGGATTTTTACAAAATAAGGGTCTCTTGCTATGAATGATCAAAATGAGCAGCTTGGCAAAGAGACCTGGCCAATCATCAATTACAGCTTTGTTCTATCCCAACTTAAAGCTGATATTGTCCAGTTCCAGACTGAGAAGATCAAAGTCCTGCTCTTAAAGAATTTCTGCATGTCAGGTAAGTTACAGCTAAATTCACAATATATGGAATTTATAGCAAATTTATAAGAGAATAAGAGTTTGAAAATTTGTTTTTGAGATATTTGCACGTGTCAATGCAGAGTACAGATTGTTTTGAAATCTGAATCCTCGGGGCTTGCTAAGCACCTGCTCCCTCAAAAGCAGGCTTATGTGCCATTGAAAGATTGTGCTGGTCCTTTGGAAAGGGATTAATTCCTTTTCAACTATGAATATTTGCATAGGATACTATGTTAGTTATGCCAAAGTCCTCTTTGATACTTGCACTCAAGCATGAACTGTAGTTTTTGTGATCAGTTATACCATGTTCATTTTTATTCTGGCAAATGTTAAAGTTTAATTTAAACTCTGCTTAGAAGGTCTCCCTTAGGGAAAGTCAGATATGCAAATATACTTAGTGAAAACAAGAAAGCTCATAAGCATGGTCAAATCAGAATGCACTTCTAAATGACTTCTCACCACTATTGTGTTAGAGGAATATGACAGCAACTCCATACTATAAACAGCAGGGTCTTGCCTCTATGTTATTTGTAAGTGGAATTCCCCCTCTTCCAGTCCCGCTCTCTCTCTTTCCACACATTCTTTAGTCGACCGCAAAATCTCATTACTTTATACATGAAGTATTTTCTTGAAGTTTAACAGCATAAGCACTGACTGGACAGTCCTTCCTGGTCCAAAAAGCTATCACCTATGGCAAATCATGTGAATGACCAATATTACTACCATCACCACCAAAACCATCAACCAGACCTTCAAACAAAAACATTTTAAATATGAAGAAATCCAAACCCAAAAGACTCTAATGCCTCTAATTTCTTATTTCAATATGGTTGCTGATGTTACAGTACACCCATTAGTTTTGACAGCATCAAGGCTTCCAAGTGGATCAGTGTGATGAATGATGGTTCATATAAAATAGCTGTCTAAAAATTAGTTCCATCCAGCAGCTGTATACGGCTGTCTCCCAAGAAGCCTGATGACATAGCTGCTTCCCAGTAATAAAAGGTAAAGATACCACTGCTTCCCAAAATAAATGCTATCTTTATGAAAACCTCTCTGTTTGTATGTTTTATTACTTTCAGCCATTCCTAAACTGCATCAAAGGGGACACTGGGAAGTCTCACTAAGAGGGTTGTGAAGACACAAATACTTTGATCATAAGAAACCTTTGACCAAACCTTTGATGATGAATAGCAAAATAACACTTTCTGGAATCAATGTCTCAAGCTTCAAATGGCTGTGGCAGACAAAAATGTTTCCGAGGCATAAATCACATAATCTGAACTGAAGTACAACCTGCTTGTTTGTGTGCTTCCCCTGCAGAAGTAGCCATTAAGAAGCTGTTCTTCAGCTTACCAGGCAGGAAAAACCATGTGTTGATAGAAAAGTTGTGTTACCTAATGCTATGAAACTATAAAAGTGATGAATAGCCCTAATGTTGATGCAGCCGGTGAGAAGATACTGTCAGATCATTAAGCATAGCCAGGTGATTTGTCAGTGTTCAAAGACGTTGAATTTTCTATCTTCCACCTCCTCCCTCAGGCTCCTTGTACATGCACACGTCCTCCAAAGCCATCTTTCATTACCGCCTGAAAATCATCTTTTTCCTTCTCTTCTCCCTATTCACCTTAAAAATCCTCCAGGTTTCCAGGGATGATTTTCAGCTCAATCTCTCCTTTCTCAGAGAGGCTGGGTTTGTGCACAAACATTTATTAGCAAGTTTAGGCTAACACACTGGACTGTGATTATGACATTCAGTGTTCTTAGGAAACCCTTGCTGCTGCAGTAGCTGAATGCAGCCATGCTACATGTGGGCTTTTTTTTTTCCCCCTCTTGTGGCTACATACAATAAATACTGCTTATGTATGCTTTTTACAGAGCAGCAGATTGGTGTTAGATTAATTCTAAAACCTATCTTATCAGATTAGTCTGATTAGCTCATATTTCAGATCTGTTCTGTAAGACATACTAAATGTCTCTCTCCAGTTTAAGTTCTGAGAGAAGCAGCAGTGAATTCTCAAATGTATCGTAACAGAGAAACAATGCTCCTACTAAAAAAAATACGCAGAAGTGAGATGCACCAAGGCCATGACAAATGGAAATAGTAAAAGTACAAAGAAGCATCAGGAAAGCTCCTCCTGTAATACTCTACCGTGACCAATGTGCCTATGACTTTGCTAAGTAGCACTGCAGATCACATCGAGGTTTTTTACTTATGTAAGCAATTCTGCTTGGGCCAGAATGACTGTGCATATGAGCAACCTGCCAGGGATGTTTTCAGCTAAAGAGTTCATGGTCTAATCCCACAGATACAGGTAAGAAGGTAAGTGGAGCATTCTTCATGTTCACAGCGTGAATGCTCTCCTGACTAAATCATAATGCTTGAACTGAAACATCTCACAGGGAACAAGAGGAATAGACACAAAAATTATAGTGTGAGAAAAGGATCTTCAAAAACACAATGCAGAGAAAGCATTTTTCACACTTGTGCAACTAAGATAACTTCTACTGGAAAAATCCACTCCTGCTGTAGGCTAATATTTTGCATACAGTGAACATAACCATGAACAAGGAGATCTCAACTATGACACAGAGAAAAGCAGATACCTTTACGTTCTCAAACAAAGCTAACTTTTGACCTGCTAGGGGAGGAGTGGAGACACAGCAACCTCATTTTTTTCTCAAGGGACAGCTCTCCTGTAATTCATCAGCAGCTCTGCACTGCATTAATCTTACTTTGCAAATGCTCCACAACATGGACTGTCTGGGCTTCAGGACAGTAGAAAAAAATCAAGTGGAAACCGCCTATGTTTGCTTGACACCTCATTTTCAGGACACTTGTCATCTTGGTGTTAACAATGCAATGGCAGTTCTACTGTGGAACAAATTCCTTATAAATATGGATTTACAAAACTGAAATGCCTAGGTAATAAATACAGTTGAGAGACACAAACCCACAAGTAGGATCATATTTAAGACTGGCTGCAAAATGTGACCAGACTGACAGCATACAACTCTTCTTAACTTCTTTATAAATCTCAAATATGAAAAATATGCATTTAAATAATACAGCAAAGGACAAAAGTAGTATTAGAAGACTCAAATGAATGCAAGTCGCAGATACGTAAATACAGTATTTTATTATTGCACTACATTTTCAGGCTGCATAAATAATTGTACATATATTCTGTGGCTGTACTAAGCCACTGTGACAACTATGACTTTATTGTGGCAACAAAATGCCAAGAAATCCCCCGAGATTTAGCAATATTTTCAGACACCACAATCCTGCAGCTATCTCCACAAGCAATTAAATGAAAATGCTGCACTGCCTCCTGCTAAATTCCAGAAAGCCGTTATCAGGCAATTCAGCCTGCCTAAGAAAAACATTGAAGATGTATAACCAGTGACTGACAACTGCCAATCAGCTGTAAAATACTCCCTGCAACTTCTTGAAGTGGTTCAGATAGGCTTGCAAGAGAAATACTACGCTGTATTCCCCTGCAAATGTGAAAAGCAACCTCCAAATAGGTCAATCTTCCTGAAAAGGAAACGTATATTCTTCATGAGGAAAAAAATTGCAGTTGTGGAAGATGCCAGACTGCTTTGCACTTTCTGTACGAACCCTTCCTGCCCCCCCCACCGCATACAGAGAAACTAAGCCATGCTGCATCGAGCACAGCAGCAGCCACTAAGAATATCCCAAAGGGGAAATACTCAGCAGAGTCCAGTCAGGCACCCAGTCTGTTGCTATCAACTACTTGCTTGGCTGGAGGAGCAGGGAGGCTTGCAGCTGGCTAAGACATGCCAGTGCTGGCATACTGAAAGGCCCTGGGAAGGGAACAGAAAGGATGTAGATGTTTCCCAGGGAGTAAAGGCAAAAAAAAAGCAGCTTGAACTGACTGCCTTGGATTAAGTACGTAAAGATAATAAGTGAAAACAGAGGGAGATACTGAACGTAGAAGAGAGACCAGCAAGGAAAAAGTACAGAGGACAGAAAGGAAAACAAGAGTAAAGGAGGTAGCAGAAAGTGTTGCAAGAAAACAGTAAGTCCGTTTTCCATGGTAGTGACATACTGAAGAGAGTAGGGGTATTTTTTGTTCCAGCAGTTGCTTTAAGAGAGACAATTCCTCCACCTTCATTCCCTCTAGTGCGATTCTCACTCAATCAGCCCACAGTAAAAATCCCTGCCTCAGAAGGACTACTGACAACCAACTAAGCTTGTCTCTAGAATAAAGCAGGGTGCTGAACATAGAAAGTCTTGGCATCACACAAGGTTGGTCACTGAATGCTGCTAGGATGAAATCTAGTACATCCTTGAGCTCAAAGCTACCAAGGGCACTTCCACAGTAAACTTACCACCATTTCAGTGGTCAAGGTCAGAATCACAGATGAGTCTCTGAATCATCAATATAGTCTTTAGCTCCTATAGGTTACTCATGCAAAAAAGGGTAACGAGTAGTTGCAAAGTTTGGAGCTTTTTTTTTTTTTTTTGGGGGGGGGGGGAGTGTTTCTTGTCTGGTTTTGTGTCTTTGTCCACTATGAGCTGGGCTAAGATTAAATAGTTGATAGCTATGCTTTGTCATTCCGGAGCTGGAACACACAGAGATGCAGCCTGTATGCAGCATGTGTGTGACAGTCTCTTCCTCAGGTTGTTCAGAGAACTACTGTGTCTACCAAAGGACATGCTATGCAGGAATCTGACACACAGGAATTGATTTTAACACATTATTCAGGATCTTGCCTGTTTTCATCATGCTTTTGTATTACAAGCAAAATCACTTTCTGAAACTATTAAAGGACCTGGCATCAAATAAAGCAGAGCCTGAAATTCCTGCCTGGAGGGTCTATGCTACAGCATTTGTAGACTCAATCAAAAGGCAAAGTTTGCTGAGAGACAGCCAGACTTTTAAACTTCATTTGCTCATGCTGCACCAGAAGCATCCAGCACTAATACAATTCTAGCAAACATAGCAATCATTTGTTCTGCTTGACAAAGGTCACCAGACATCAGCTTGAATCTCCCACTGAAGTCCGTTCACCAAATTCTGCTTTCAGTGGCAGAACCAAAGACTTACTTCACAATGAGCTGGGCCTCATTTTTTATGATGAGCAGTCAGGAACGTTATGCCTTTCTTATACTCTGCAATTTTAAATTTCCAGGGTATAATCCTGAAAACAAGGATTAAATTTAATATGCTTTGAGTTCACATGATCTCATTGCAGGATGAGATGATTCTAGACAGACTATGCACAACTGTATGCTAAAAGTACTCAGAGGCCCAGTGTGTGACAACTCTGCACATAACTTAGCAATTCTGCCTGGAAAGGAGGGTTTGTATAATTTTACTCAAAGAACCTTTTGATTTTAGTCTTAGTCAAAACCCAAAGCAAGTGGCAAACTGAACACTGAAGTAGCCCACTACTTAATGGCAACTCCCCTTAAAACTATTAGATTTTATTCTGGGGCACAAAAAAGGTACACAGTTTTAAATAACCTTAAGTTGGTCTCTTCTACTATAGCAAGGTATCAACTTGCTCTTATGTTGCAGTAGGATTTGCAAGGTAACAGCAAGTTGATACCATATCTAATTCCACAAGAGCAGAGGTATGTGGCTTGTGTGTTTTAATCTATACATGGACATTTCCAACTTTCAAAGGGGAAAATGTGATTTAAGCAGAAGATCGTCTGCCAAATTCCTCAAACAATTACAGATGTTTCTTACATGTCAACCTAAGAAGGCTGACTGCTGAAACCTAGACTTATCCAAACCACTACAATTTCCTCTACAAGCCATTTGTCTCGAGTAGAAGGACAAGAGGAGATCTAGATTTATGGATCACGACACAAACTTATAAATCTTTGCTCTTAGTTTATGATTTAAAAAACATTTAAGTATGGAGTTTGTCAACCAAAGTAGCTTTTGGTCCTTTAATCATGTGTTCCAGCTTAATGGAGCAGAAGCAGCACTTGTGTTTCCCTGCCTTAATGTACGCTTACTGTTTTTGTTTAATGCCAGTATCCGCAGCAAGAAAGCATGTAACCAAACTTGCAGAATACTGGAAATGCAGCTAACTCCACAGCGGGGAATAGCCCAGCTGAGGTACCTTTTCTTCCCAGCCTTAACACTTTTCAAGCCTGTAGGGTTCCCCGCACACCAGAAGGCATTGCTGCTGGCACACCAACTATCGCTTCTCCAACCTCATAAAGACATTGCCTGGCAGGAACAGAATGGCTATTTACAACCCACCTGTCCAACACACAGGGTCTGTAGCGTGTACCAGTGCCACTCAGAATAGAGGATGGGTTTTGGTTTTTCAAACAGCTTGTCTTGATAGTTGTGAAGCAACTGCTCTAATGTTCAGTTTCTTATTCTGGATCAAGTTGCCCCCAAATTACTGTTGTTTGACAATTCCAACATACAGAACCTGTCCTCAGCTTCATATAATTTACCAAGGTTTAACCATTTTGGGTGACTACTCTGAACGTATAATTTTCAATCTCTGTCAAATTATTTTTTCAGCTATTTTTTTAAACAAGCAAAAGAAAAACACTTATTGCCCAATTAAATTCTGGTAACTTAATCTTTGTGATACTAATGGCGATGATGTTTTGGGCCTAAAATTTGGCAGGGTGTTGCCACTGACATTTTTTCAAACCAAAACTTTTAATCATATATTATCCCAATTTTTTAAATAGCTTTAGCTGGTTCAAAACACCATTTTTTCAGTGAATGAGCTATTCAAAATCCTAATCAGGGACCCATTTTACTAGGAGCTGTATAAACACAGCTGTTAGGAAGGGTCTGGTGCAGACTGTAACATAATGGTTTGAATTCTATTTGGAGAAGAACCTCACAGTGGCAACTTAAATATGCCAAACATGCTTCTGTGACCCCAAAAAGAAACGTGTTGTGGTTTGATTAAAAAAAAAGTGAAATTTAATACTCAAATACAAAAAATGGAAGGTGGAACCAGAGCAACCATTATTTAAGTTACGTGTATTTGCACAGAAGAGCAACACCACGTGAGTAAGAGAGGAAGAAGAGTAGCCGAGGAGGAAAGACAGCTCTGAGGACAAAGGAGTGAAAACAACCTGATGCAAAACCAGAGCCAATGAGGCCACCTGAGACCTGCTCTGCCTACCAGAGCACTGCTAGCCCTGGCCATTGAAACAACTAAATAACCACTAATCCTGAAGGGAGGCTTCCAGGATTTAGCAGTAAAATGTGGAGGGCTCTTCAAATTGTATTCTGCTTCAGTCAGGTCATTTTCCTTCAAAACTATTCACCGCTTTCAGGGTCCAGCAGAAATCCAGTGTGGAGCCAAAAACAGATGGAAAAATGTTTAACAACAAGCAGACTGACTCAGTGCCCGGAGAAAGCCCAAATGCAATGATTTGCAAATAAGGCACATGGGGCTACAGGTGGAAAGTACTGAGAGGACTGTTTCAGGTGGTTGCTTCCGCAGGCTCCTCTGGATGCTGCAGAAAAAGATCAAATACTGGTTATACACACTTTCCAGTGGTTTTAGTGAGGGGGGTGGGGAATGGGAAGGTTGGTTAGTTTATTTGCTCAATGCTAAATAGCTCTCAGTTCCAGCTACAGACAGTTATAATCCTAGCAATCATTTTATTGTGTCACAGAAACATGTATTTGAGATAGTTTGGCTTTGATTTATTCAGTATATATAACAGTGGCAAGGAGTTTTCAAAAAGGGTTTGCAGTTGGATTGATAGACATGTAATCATTTTGGAAGGCAAGATGAATCACTCAAACTAGTGGGATAACGCAAAAATACACACTGAATTCTCCTTAGCCAAGGAAACAAAGGAATAAATTATAACCTTCTACCTGTACTTTAAGGTAATACAGAAAAAAAAAAAAAAGGACCACAAATTTTGCAAGAGAACTGGCTTCAAAGAATATTTGAATTTCAGATTGAAAGGATTTCTAGGAAAAATGTTTTTTGAATGGATGTGGAATTTGTTTTAAATAACTATGTAGCTTACCTTCTTGCTCGATCTTGAATTCTCATTCCTAGGAGAGAAGAGGAACATATCAGTGTTGTATTGTCAGGCTGAAGCTGGGAGTTGCTGTTAAGAGAATTTGCAAGAATATCTACTTACCCAACTCTGTGCCTCTCAGGTGAGGAAGGTCCCTATAATTTTCATTCTTTTGATCATCTTCAAAAAAAAAAAAAAAGAAAAAAGGGGGCTGCATCTCTGATCACAAATGCTGGTGTCACCCAACTTGAACAATCAGTGTTGGCTGCTGCAGTTGAAATTGGCTATGGCAAAGCAAATCACGTTGCATAGCAGATGACTTAAATCTATTGTCAGTTCCACCTGTACTATACAAAAAGAGGGCAACGTTCATTCAATAACCAGGTTAGGTTGCTTGAGTTTTTCTTTGGGTATTTCTGTTTGTTTCTTAAACTACCAGTTCTGGACAATTTTGTACAGAATAAATAGTTCCCTTCAAAAGTCCCATTATAGACTATGGATTCTTCCCCAAAAATTCTACTTCCACTAAAATTTGCAGTCTTCTCTTGGACTTTCCTTGCTGGCAAGGCAACACATCATTGCCTATTCTTTGGATCATTCTCGCTTCCTTGTTTATAAGAAGCGGTCTGGCCTTCCTAATAGATTGCACCTGTGAGAGATTTGCCCAAACAGCAAAATCACTCCCAGGGAAATAGTTTTTAACCACATTCCTTAATAATGATCTCTGGGATGTACTGCCTGGACTGTGGATTTTAGCATGTTGCTGACTGACAAAATCTTTCTGTGGAATGGAGCCTTTAGTCTCATTATGAGGATCCTTCTTGCTGGGATTGATCTTGATGCTCATTTTCTTTATGCAGAGATTGCTAATTTGGAGAGGGACATCAGGACAGCCAAGGGGAACACCAGGGGTCAAATCAAGGACAGGAGACAGGCCACTTGGTAGGGTAACTACAGATCCCCGTATTTTGCTACAGTATATGATTTGTACACCATGCATTGCATTAAGAAATAAGACACAAAAGCCACAAACTGTGTATTGTGTTCAATTCTGGCAACCTAAGTGGGCTACAAAGTCCAAGGCCATTAGGAGGAAGCCTATACCCTATGCTTGACATATGTTTGTTCTTATACAGCCTCTCTGCGTAATTTTACCCATACACTCCAGTGTTTGCATGGCTCACTTTTCAGAGTTCAGTTTTGGAAGGTACTAACAATCCTGACAGAGGATATCTGATTTCTGTCAAAACACTTATCCAGATTCTCTGACAGGACACAGGACAAGTTCATTCCAGGCATAAACTGACTACAGGAAAGTTTGAAGAGTTTATTTTGCAGCTTTACTAAGAAGATATTGATGAATTTCTGATGCCTTATCACATCTCTTCCACTGCCATGTGGCTGATGTTACTTTGGACCTTTAAGCAAAAAAAAGTTTCAACTGCATTAAAAAGTATGAACGAAGAAATTATTTTTGGTGACCTTAGAGGATTGCTTACATGTCAACTAAATGTCTATAATTACTGATAAGTTCTTATCAGAGGTTGAACTTAATTTTTCTGTTGATTATCCAAAGCCTTGGAGACTACTTAACGTAGTGTTTATTACAGCTACTGACATATATCAGTTTTCTTGAGCCTATAAGGAAATCTTTCTAGGATAGGTGTTGAGTTGGTCAGAAGTGTTTGCTTCACAGTTCTGGAAGCTGAGGACTTCTGCCTTCCCCAGTGCAGTAAAATACAGATCTAAGTTCAAGTTTCTATACTTGCTGTGACAATAGACATTTGTCCTTTCTGTATAATTTTTCTTGCTAGAAGAGTCTTTGCATGCATTCTCTCTCTCTGCTGGGATTATTAAGCTGCTACCTAGCTTTACAGACAACAATATGAGCAAAATTCAAGCCAGTAGTTTAGATATGATGAGACTGCTTTGCTAACAAGATTATTCGGGAGGGTAATGAAGATGTTTGTTCCAGTCTCCACCAGTTAAGAGTAAGTTAAAAGCTTGGAAGCTTCTGTGACGCTCAGCCACTGACAGCACACCCAAAAGTATTAGGGGTGTACGGGCCTTTACAACATAATACCATAAGTGGAAAAGTAAGACCATGTGGCCACAGAAGAGTACCTTGCCATTGTCATAAACTGAGCAGAATCTAGTTTGTTTGATTCTTTAAAGAATTGACCTAAGGAATTAGCTAAATGACTAAGTTATATTATCTCCTGAAGTACAAGAATGAAATTACAGTTGTGACACAGACTGTGTCAAGTTTTGATTTTTCCTTCATTTAAATTCTCTTGCCAAATTTTAATTAAAACATAGTTTACGTTGCACTAATCTTTTTTTCATAGTAGCAGAATACAAAAATAAATGTAAATCACCTCATAGTTCTTAAAATGATGTTAAGCTGGAGCTTAAAAACTTCTCATGTACACCTTGTGACTGATCTTATATTTTGATTTAATTAACAGCAAAGTTATTTTTGGAGAAGTAAATGTTCATTTCCAAATTAAGGAGAAGAAAAGGTTGCTACTAAACAAGCTGCTCTTCTCAGTAATCAAATTTTCCCCATCAAAACTAAAGAATGACCCTTGAATGAATGACCTCTTACATCAAGACTCCAGCAATAACCAGAGATAAACTGACCATTGTCACAACACAGAAAGTGGCAAGTCTCAAGACTTGTCAGATCTGTTTTGCAAAGTGCCTCTGCTGTCCCCATTTCCCATGAACAAATTATTTACCACCCTGTTTCACAAACAGAAAAGGGATGCACTGAGGATTCACTATTAAAAAACTTATCAAGTATGAAGGTAATAGGAATAAATCTACCTTAAAATGTTTGTAGGCTAGCTCCCACAGCTGGGATTTATGCTTTTATGCTGAAAGACCTTGGTTCAAACCCACAAACTCTTCTGGGGTCACTGCATAAGTACTTTAAGTTTTCGCAAGGAAAGATAAATAAAAGATTAGGTTCAATGGTCTGTTCTCCTTAATAAACAACAGTAATAAGAATCTATGAATCATTCTCCCCTTCCTGAGTCAAGCTTCCCAGAATCATTCCAAATTTCCCACCCTCCAGCCTTATTCTAATAGAAATCCCTGGTAAAGTAAAATAAGGAAACTCGGTGCTTGTTTGTAAGAAGTATTCCCTCCCACACAGCAAGTGTTTTTCCACCGTTGGAAAAAACACTACTTTGCTTCCCTAAATGGGGAACTGCATTAAATAGATATCCCTCTTTCTGAATAGGCAGAGGTATGAATTCCTCTTGTTTCAGGGGAGAAGGGCAGCCTCCTAGTGCAATAACAGAGCCTGACACAGCAGGTGGAGAACATCGTCTATTCACAACTAATGATTACCCCAGGTATTTCGTGACAGAAGTGCTGGAGCTGTGCAGCACTCTGCAAGGTAATTGTGCAGGCCCAATTCCCTGCTAAGTCTGTTCCATGCAAGCGTACACAGTCGATCTCCTGGGAAACCTTTTTCTGCCTCGGTTCTGCTAGCATTTGAAAATCCTAGTGGAGTATTTGACCCAGCTTTAACATAATCAGATAAATCAGGTAAAAATGTAGAAAATTGTTACCAGCAAATTATTAATTTCAGCCTGTTCTCTGGCAGAAGACTAGGCAGACACAAAAATAAATTTTTATAAGACTGACAATGTCAGGGAAAAACACCCCCAAACGATGAGAGAGGAACTGGAGTCAAAAAGGCAAACACATGGTAGAGAATCAGAAAATCCTCTGTTGGGTTCCAACTCCTGAGTTAACAGTATATTCTGACGCACAATGGGGAGAGACAACATTGAGACAATCCGGTTGTTCCCTTTATGAGATGGAAAAAATCGCTTACCCTTGCTCAACCTTTTACAATAATCACATGAGGAATCACTCCAGTCCATCATACAAGGAGTCAGGACACCCACCCAGCTAGGCTGCACGTGGCAGGTTTTCCCCACCACTGGTCTGCCTCTTCTTTGCCCAAAAGGGTCAGTCCGTAACATTACAGCTCACTATCAAGCTCTTCTAGGGAGTGCAATGGATTTATAAGGCACATACTGTCGTACCTCCAAAACCACCTGCAGGACTCTGTGACTTGAGGGAAGTGGAGGGGAGAAAGGTTATCTTCTGACAGTAGAAAAGAAATGCAAACTTTAATTGCCATATAGCTGGTGCCTAGCACATGTGAGCAGTGAAGATAAGGAAAATACCTATAGCATTTCAAATTGGGTTTTAAAGGGCTTAATCCATTTCTAATTAAGTCACCAGAAGTAGTGAATTGACACTCGGGCTAAATGTATGTATGCAAAAACAGCTGAGAAGAGAAGCAGGGTAACTCATCTCAGCACAAGTTAGATTACTTCTGCAATCTATAACTAATCTTTGGGCAACACTAACAGTGCCAAAACTCCACGTGGCCACTTTGAACTGGAAAAGAAGCCAAAAACTGAGGACAGCCGTCCAAAGGGACCACAAAAGCAGATTCCAGCAGCTTGCTTATGGGCTCTATTCACACTGCTTAACTCTACACAATGCTGCCTGGCAGCGCTTGCCTGACCAAATTAACAGCGTGTCCCTAATGAGCCTGCCTGACAGTTCAGTATGTTGCCACTAACCAAGCAGTCGATGAGACTTCACAGTCCTCTCCCCACTGCCTGCCCAGATGACAGACTTGCCCCTCTCACTCACTGCCATTTCCTTAAGGACAGATTAGTGACCTGTCACAGATGCCTGTGATTTCCTTTTTTTTAAATGGCATTTTCAGTTTTCAGATGAACTACAGCCTTAAGCCAAGGGGCAGGGAAGGGGAAAGTTCCCAAATCCTCCTAGATTTGCAAAAATTACTTCTGTCTAAAGAATTGGGCTTAATAAAAAGGTACAGAAGGGGAATACCACAGCACTGATCTTGACTCAGACACTGCTCATCTAGCAGCTGTACAGGACTCTGTGGCAGCTATATAACATTATGTCCTGATTCAGGAGTGGAACAACACTGTCACTTGGTCTGATATTTTTTACAAGGACCTCCATCCCTCCACCCAGTCCAGTTCCCATCTCCAATGTCAGATACTAAAAATAAGAGCCATCTTACACACATTCCCAACAGAAAAGTAAGTGATTGGTGGGTTTGGGCCCTCTTAACCTTGAATTTTTTGATGGACACATGATTCAAGATGGGCTAGCACCACAATATTGAACTTCAGATTTGAACTGTAAAGAGGCTTGGATAGAGTTGTTCGGTATATTTAATTACAAAGTTTAGTCTCTTGATATATGGTACAATGCGGATTCAGAATTCTGTGGTCTACTTCTATTCACCTCTTTCCTCATTAGTGTGCGTTCAAGACCTCTTACAGGCAAAATTTTCACGAAAACAGAACAATCAGCCTAAATGACACTTCAAGATCAACTCTTCCCGATGTCCCTAAATGTGTACAATGCAAATGCAGCATGGGAAGCCTTCTTCCATAAATTAGAATTCAGCTAGGCTGATCTCTAAAGCAGTTCAGATACAGAGTGTAACCCTGAGGCTTTTACTAGGCTTCATCCTAAAGTTGGCTTTTCCACTGAAAGATGAAGTGTTATGATATTGCACTGCAAATTCAAAAGCAGGATACAGGTTATAAGATACCCATTCAAAGTGCCTGCAAGAATCAAACGTAAAAAATACCGAGCACATTGCTGCTTTCAGAGATACGAAAAACGATGATGATATTTGTTCTATGTTAGATTAAAATCTTCCAATATCAGGTCAGCAACCACAAGACTTGTGAATTCTGTAATGACACTTTATTCAGCCTCTACACTTGGGAAGGCAATTGCCATAGGAAGGAGATCCTCAGCTACCCCAAACTGCAGCATCTTTAATCTCGATTAGTTTAGCTGCTTTCCAGCCTACGGTTCTTTCATGATTTTTCAAGCACAGACAGGAGGAAAGTGCACACTTTCAAGTAAGATGGAAAACAAAATAGCTCACTGAAATACATAGTGATCCTTGATCATCAAAATCCTTCAAAATAGGGCCTGCACATCTGCCTGAAACATAGGCTTCAATACTTCAGAGCAAGAGTTACCAGCTCTATGGTCTTAGTTTTCCAAGATGATAACAATTGCTCTTCCAAACCACGACTGTCTTTCATTTTCAGATCCTTGTTTCATCTCACTAACAAAGCAAGTGTTAGTTAAGGAGCCTAGAGGATGTCATGTACAATAGGTAAGTAGTCTCATGGAGCTATTTTACATTTTAAAAGGCAGTTGTATTATTACAGGTCTAAATGTTTTATGACTTCCATTAAAAAAAAAAAGTTACTCAACATTTTTAACTGTTAACACTATAAAAAAAAATCTAATTTTCACATCGGATATTTTTTGTTAATTTTCCTTCAGCAGCAAGTTTCAAAATTAATTTGCAGTTCCATTCTGGGTAGATAAAATTCTGAACAGAAGACATTTCCCAATTTGCCCCAACACTTACAAAACTGTGACAACAGCAAAGCATGCTACTTGCTTTGTCCAAATGATCCTTCTTTTCAGCTTTTTTGCACACTTATTTAAGATGCTGTGAGGATACCTGCATAGAAAAAGAAAATCTAATACATAAATCCTAAGTAATACCAGAAACAAGAAAATATTCCTTCAAGGTAGAGCTCTTAAAAAACCCCACCCAACAAACCCTTTCAGTTTCACTCATACAGGAGCTTTCTAAAAAAT
Source organism: Haliaeetus albicilla (assembly GCF_947461875.1). NCBI lineage: Eukaryota > Metazoa > Chordata > Aves > Accipitriformes > Accipitridae > Haliaeetus > Haliaeetus albicilla. The sequence goes on from NC_091492.1 coordinate 36,543,723, forward strand.
AAATATTACTAAAGAATCTTATCCCTTATAAATTTTTCTGCAATTAAAGCAGAACAATAAAAAAACAACCAAACAAAAAAGCCCTCTAAAACACTTTTGTGACCCTCCTGCACTGCTAGTTCTGCACAGGTAGGACTGCAAACTAAGGAAGTCCATGAAGGCAGCAGTACACATGGGTTTCAATTGGTTTTGAAAGCTTAACTGCTTTTCTACCAAACAAAAAAGCACCCTTTTTTGCTTAAGCCAACTAAACAGTAGGTTTTTTTCACACAAGCTCAGATAGCTTACAATAATGTTAATTTGAGTTTTATTTTTAAAAGTTAATTTCTCATCCCTATTGGGGGGGGGGAGGGGGCAAAAGAAACCTCCAAAACATAGATAATATTAGTAACAAAGATATTTGGATTCTGGTTTCTCTGAGATTGGCAAAAATGTACGTGAGGCAGTAACCTAATCTCACTCTTGCTGGTTTAACTACATTGCTCAGTCTTGTTTTCTTCATCTTGCAGAGCAAGATGATATGGGAGGAGATGCAGATTTTTATCCCAGTCTGCTACCGTAAACTTTAGACCAGAAAGAAGTGCTACAGCAAAGAGAGAGACCAGATATACCCCATACAACACAACCCACCACCACACAAAATGAAACCTTAAGACTTAAGTAGGAAATTCAGATAGAAAGACTGGTTTAGCTCATCCGGTTTGTGTTCAGAGCAAAGCTTGCTTTAATTCCTGTCCACTTTACTAATTATTCCAGTGTACGTCTGTGCTCAGTGTTGCTAATCAGAGTATGCAAGAAACAATACCCTCTCCGTACTTAGAGCCAAATTTAGAGGTCTGCTGTCCCGTTCATAAAGTTTAGTGTTTCTATGAATAAGTGCAATTAAGCCCTGGAGAATATCCAGACTTCAGGACATAATTCCTACGCAGAGCCTTTGAAGCAAGACTTTCAGCATCTTTCCTCCACGAGACAAACGAATTCCAGTGACATGGCATCGTATTTTTTTTCCCTTTAACCTGAGATAGCTTAAAATGGAACATTGTTCTTGAGCAGGAACCAGCTCTTCCTCTAGGTATTTTGTCTATAATGTCTTGGAATTTATCCAGATCCAACATAAGAAAGCATCCAGAAATAAAACTAGGAAAAGAGAATATGAGCAGCCCCAGGCGAAAATGAATAGCACCTTATCCTTGTTTTTTAAAATTCATCCCATGTACCGCCAAACTGCTGGAAAACCTCTTCCTTCCCAAGCCCTGACTTCTCCCTGTCTCATCACAGGTTCCCATTCAAGGCCAGTGACTCAACACCTCAACAGGGAAAACGGTCCAGGCTGAAATTTATACCCAACAGGATGGGAGAATGTTAAGCTCATTGCAAGGAGGAAGGAAGGAAAATCCATTAGTAGTCAGAAAGGAAGCACATTTCAATAAGGCTCTTTTGTCTTTAGAAAAGGGAAAGCACGCTACACAGTTGTGCTTACATAGGCTCCTTGCTTGGAAAATCTTTAATTTCTGCAAAAACAACGCAAAAGAAGAAAAATTACTAAACTGCTTGAGAAAAGAAACCTCCTAAATAACAATAACACAGATCTGTTCTGGAAGACATCTAAATATTTGCACCTTTCAAGCAAACAGGAGGACTCAAGGACTGTAGGTGCCAGATAAACAATATGCACTGACTAATTTTTAAAGTGTAGCACTTGAACAATGACTGAACATCAGACTAGCTCTGCATGAGTGGTTGGGCAGAGACCTGGGACACTGCTTGGCTGCTGGACCCTCTTTTCTTTTCTATCTCAAGAAGAACATAAGAAACATGACCCCAGGGCACCTCAGAGGTTTCTCTGGCTGCCTCTGAGACCCCACCAAGTTACAAGACCTCTTCATCATTTAACTGTCCAGCCTGAAATGGAGAACTCAGCAGGGAGACAGAGCAATTAGGTGCTTCTAGAAAGGATATAAGGGTAAGCTCACCACAACAGGACCCACAGCATACTTTAGAAACGTAAGACTTAGGAACATAATGAGTCTTTGATGCATTCCTCCTCTTCTACTACAGTGAGCAGATCTTGGGAACAGGGAAGCATCCATCACTGGGAGCTGGGAGTAACACCAGGCAAGTTCCTCTCCAAAATGGCATCTCCACGAGCAGCATGAGCTGTGAGACCATCCATCCACTGGCACTGAGCAGTGGCCCCGTGCAGAACAGCAGCACTGTGCTGACATCCCTGCTTGCAGCACACGCCTGCGTAGTTTTTCCATAGAAGTCGCAGCACCTTCTGCAGCTGTGCCCGTCCATCTGTTTCCTGCTTTTGGTGAAAACTCAGCAGCTTGGCTAGACTGGATTTGAGCCTTAACAGGCTTTTTTTTTTTTTTTTTTTCCCTCCAACCCTCTCCATTGGAAATTAGATGCTCAAGCACAGCTATCTCTCAAGATCACAGTAGGCAAAGTATTATGGGTTATCATATTAACTCCCTTCCATCTGATGACTCCAAGAATAGGAGCATTATGTACCTATCACAGCCTATCCACGCTGAACAAAAGCCGCAGTACTTTTATGCTTTCATTCACAAGTTTAAGCCAAGAAGAACAAGTCCAAAGCACCCCCGACTCAAGCAGTCCTACACCACCCAACGGTGGGTGGCACCAGCTCAAGACCAGAACACCTTTGTGTGTACTGCAAATGTGGCTTGGCCACTGTTCACGCCACTGCACATAACGTGCTCTTCAGAAAAGGGCCAAACAATAGAAGATTTGTGAGATAATGTAGTGGAGCAGACCTGAATACTTCAACATTTTGAAAAATGCAAGGGCCCGACGAGGCGAGCAGAGGCACACACTGAACAAAACCTTTTCAGAGGCAGACTGAAGCCTGCCCACATGTTACCAGCTACTGGCCTCCACGACAAGCGTGAACTGAGGCTCAATTGTGTAATGCCGATCAGAGGCTTTCACCAGAAGTCTGGCAAACTGAAAAGCTCTCTCTATAAGTTTCCAGTAGTGGGGCTGTTGGCGGGAAGCACAGTTCATATGACCCCCCGCACCCTCCTCAGGAACAATGTCTTCAGGAAGAAAAGCAACAGCCTAAAAATGCAATGAAGGGTGGGGATCAGCACTCCCGTGATAGCAAAACAGTTCCTAATAACATCTGGTGCCCCTTTGCTTTTCTGGAGGAGGCTTCTCCTTTGCATATTTCAGCTCTCCACTTTAGCTGAAGAGTTTTTGGCTACAAAAGGTGTTGTCAACTTATTTAGCCTTATTCCAATAATTATTTACATTAGAGTCCATTCTCCTTCAATTATGCCCAATATATATTACTGCTTTAGCTCAGAAAAGCAAATTCTCTTCCCAGACCTATGCTGAATAGCTGGCTCTGGTGTGGGACTGCTGCCCAGGACCTGCTGGTGACAAAGGAGCCACATGCTTGTCTGAGCAGACTATCCCTCCCAACCTGGTAACCAGCACAGCTTCTCCATGGAGACATCGGTGGGCTGGATCTTCTGGCTCCACCACACAAGAAGCCAAACACTGGCAGACCCAGCCCCGGCACCAGCCATACTGCTGGGGCTCTCTCTGCAACATGCTCTATGATCCTTGCTTGACACTGTGCAAAAAAAAAGACACTACTGCTGATTTAAGAGCACTCTAGACTGCAGCCGTAGGAAGCAGGGAGAATATTTTGGCCAAGCATCTCATCTGGCTTGTTCCAACACTCCTCTTCAGGCAACTGCTACTGGCTACAGTCAAAGACAGGATATAGGGCTAGACGGACACAGTACAGCTGAAGTAATAGTTACAAGAAAAGCACTGTAAGAGGAAGTACAAATCAACACAGATTAATTTTTTTAGGTGTCATACTGGGAATAATTTGGCCTGCAGAATTTTGGCAACAAGGGTAGAGGCTGAGCATGCTGCGACTTTCAGATCTGCATGCCTGACAGCTGCTCAGCTGAAAAGCAATTCTCATGAAGAGCCTCATGAGGCTATGGGTTTCTCTCTGGTCATTCAGTATGAAATAGTCTATTCAGAAGTAAAACTGTTTTCAAGTTAAAGCAGGGGTTTTTAATTGAAAATTATTTTTAAACCTAATGCTTTTTGGCTTGAAGCCGTAAGTAGACAAAGTTCCATTTATATTTATAGATCAGATTACCTCCTCACCATTCACACATCCATCTGTTTAAAAGGTGCACTTTTCATTTATACCTTCTTAGGGGAAAAAAACCAACAAAACAAACCCCAAACAAATCCCAAACCTTTTAATTTCTCCAAAGCCTTTCAATGACTATAACTGAAATTAACAGCACCCACTTGCGTATGACTTCATTTCATTGCTATTTGGCATATAAGCCTCCACTCTGTGATCACATTAACTTAGATGACAGCAAAAAGTAAGGAATTAAACAGAAATCTCAAGAAATATGACTAAACCTGGGGTGGGTTTGGGCCATCTGATTCTGAATGGATTGGAAACTGAGCTCACGCCTGCAGCCGCTACCTGCCAACACACTGCCTGTGTGCATGCTTCCCACGCTCCCACAGCTCCCCTTCTGCCACGGGTTAACACCACATCACAGGTTGTAAAATCCAAACTATGAAACAAGGAACAGGCCAACACACTGCTTTACAACAAATAGCTGCTTTTAACAAACATTAGTTTGGATGCAGCTACATAGGTGAGTTTTAAGTTTGTTTTTAAGTAAAAGCTTGTCACCTGGATACAACAGCCTTAGAGACAGATATATAACACAGAAAATGTTTGGATAATTCTCTATTCAGGCATACTCACAAACAAGAATAGCTTATCAGTATCTCTTCACACAATCCTTCCCCTTTGCAGTTATCTCAAGATAGTTGCTGAATCTGGAGAAATTCAAATTTTAGTGTCTGCTGCTATAATAAGTAAGAGGGAACCATGTCTGAAATGGAGATGTTGATTTTCAAAACCATTCATACTTTGGCCAAGATTTTCGAAGTGGCAATATAAATGCTGGCCCAAATGTCCCCCTGCTGCCCCGGTTTCAGCCCTGGAGCGTAAGCCCTGGTACACCCACCTGGAGCAGAATGGCTGTGTACTGAATACACAAGAGAAAGTTATCTACTAAAGCTCCTCCTAGAGCTACTGTTGTTCCCCCTTACCCAGTCAGATTTAAAAAATAACACTGTTATAAAGAAAAATATTTACTTAATGCTGTAATCTTCTCAAAAAAGATTGTTCTGGAAAGACAAGTAACGACAATGCATTGATCACTGCGAGCAAATGACTGTTTTCCAAAGATGGCCCTGGAAACCACACCTGCAGCTCTCAGCACACCTGCCAGCGGGTCGCAGATGCTTAGTCACCTCCTCAACAGAGCAAACAAACCATCAGCCACGTCTATGCCTGCAAGTGATTTCATTTGCAAAGTTACAGATGTGCCTACTCAAAAGCATGCTATAAAGGCAGCTCCTCAGAACATTAAGCCCCTTTACACCTTCTAAATAATTGCAGCTGCCTGTACAGCAGGGATGTTACTTGTCATCCCATCCTTAGGGATTACAGCTGAATTACTTTGCTGCATATTCTCCTCCACCCAAATATTCAAAAATCACACTGACTGCTTGTCTGTGCAGGAAGTAAGAGTTTCAGCCCTATCAAAGGGGCGGAAAAATCCAAGCGGTGTCTACAGTGAACATACATTACAGCTCCTCTAACATCCCTCCCCCCACATCGTGCTGTGTGATTTCAATGTCAGCACTATTGTAGTTCAGCCAGACTGCCAAAGCCTACTTAAAAACTGAGCAACAGAGATTAGAGATGGAGTGGCTCAAAAATGAAGTTAAGCAAAAGCTTTATGCATTTATCATAAAAGGATAGGCTTCATAGTCCATGAGGATATTATTTGGAAAACAATCTGCAACTGTGATGAATTTCCTTAAGCTTCTGCAAGCACAGGTCTGTACAAAATGGGATTAATTCAAAACCTTATCAGCAAAAATTCATATGGCCCAATTCATGGATCCTGCTTTACAGGGTTAAAATTTAAGCTATCTGGCGTACTATGGAGGAAAAAATTGTTTTTATAACCACACTTATGATTCTCAGAGCACAATTCTGCCCTTGAGCAAGTTTGCTATTTCATTGTTAATAATGAAACCCTAAAGAAAAACCTCAAAGGAACTAAAAGGAAGAAAAAGAAATCTCGAACTGTTTTTTGTATTTATCTGTTCTGCTGACATTCCCATTTCCCCAAAATAAATATTTATTACACTCCTCAAGCAAAAGGAGATTTAATCCATGGTTCAATTTTGAAGTAATATTGAGCACACTATGGATTTTAGTTCCATCCTCCTTTTCTAGCAGTACAAGCTGTAAGTGGAAACACCCTGAACAAGTGCTTCTTTTGTTGCTGGTGTAGCAAATAAAAGCTTGGGCATCTTGGGAGAATTTTTTCAAGTGCAGTGGGCCACATGCCTATCTCTACGGTGATATGACAGCAACTGCCTCTCCCATCACTCACAGAGGCAGATACATGAAGAAGCAGCATGCTCATGGGCCATCAGTTGGATTAATCCCGCTGTGAGCAGATGGCTCTTCCTCGCCCTTACAGCATGGCTACTTCAATAAAGACATCATAATGGATATTTTAAGTTATCAGAAGCTCCATCAGAAGCATGTAAAGGGTGTCGACTGCATACCAGCTGGCTTCAGGAAGTGATTTTCGATGTGAGTTTGCACTATTTTGATTTCAGAACAGCCTTTTCCAATTCTGCTGAAGGCTAGCAAGATTAGTAAAGACAGATTAAGATTAGTAAAGATGGATTTATGCAAAACTAAAATAGACCTGATTTTAAACTCCATGCAGATCTTCCCTCAGTGTAACAGATTCTTCTTTTACAATTACAATTTAGTGATATAAATTTGCAAAGAGGCAAGCCCTTGAATATTTTGGAGCCTCTTCAGTATTATCTTCCAAGCAGAAAAAAGCCATCTCATCTAATCAATTCTGCTTCTCCTCCCAAACCCTCAAAGTGTGTGTGTGTGTGTGATGTTAACAGTGAGGTCCCCTTCCCAAGACACTGGGTCCTGGGAAGCTACTGCAACAGTTGCTAAACTTGAGAATCTAAAGCAAGAGATCAAGCTGAAATCTGCAGTAGCCCCAGTTTAATTTTTGACTAGGAGGCCAGGCCAGTTTCTCCACTTGTCAAGGAGTTCCAAGATTTAAGAAATGCATGTTAACTTTAGCTAAGCTGTGATGAGCATTCCTATCTGGAAACATTTATTAACATCTCTTTTCACTGAACATAAGAAGAAACTACAATTGTGAATCAAAGTATAAACAATGACATCAAGGACAAACACTGCCTTTACCAGAGTTTCTGACCTCTGACCAGCCCTTGGAAGACAGAAGCACATTACAAGAGTCACTGATGTCTTGATGGAAGCCAGCAGTCTGTGATCTATTTGAAACACCTTCCTCACACAACACATACTGTATTGTCTCCATATTTTCCAGTCTGTTTACAGTTTTTAACAGCATCAACTGATACTCAGCCTGTAATGAGTTCATTTTTAAAGGTAAATCTCACAATGCAGGATAAATGGGATGCAATTCTCCATGGCACCCAGAAGAAATGACTGCTAACCTCACACTAACACTTAAAAGTAGAACAGCCTTGGCAACTATAGCCTTGTTTGTCCACTGTCAATGTCAGACTGAAACTGAAAAATTTGCATAGGTTTCTATTAAAGGACAGGAATGCAACTAATGGCAATCTCAAGGGGTTTATGATACTGATATTCCGTCCTGGTTTTGGCTGGGATAGAGTTAATTTTCTTTCTAGTAGCTGGTATATTGCTATGTTTTGGATTCAGCAGGAGAATAATGTTGATAACACACTGATGTTTTCAGTTACTGCTAAGTAGTATTTATACTAAGTGAAGGATTTTTCAGCTTCTCATGGCCAGCCAGCAAGAAGGCTGGAGGGGCACAAGAAGTTGGGAGGGGACACAGCCAGGACACCTGACCCCAACCGGCCAAAGGGGTATTCCATACCATGTGATGTCATGCCCAGCATATAAACTGGGGGGAGTTGGCCTGGGGGGGATCGCTGCTTGGGAACTAACTGGGTATCGGTCAGCGACTGTGTGCATCACTTGTTTTGTATATTCCAACTCTTTTATTATTGTTGTTGTCATTTTTTTATTATTATTATCATCATCATTATTATTTTCTTCCTTTCTGTCCTATTAAACTGTCTTTATCTCAACCCACTAGTTTTACTTTTTTCTTTATTCTCTCCCCCATCCCACCGGGTGCTGCGGAGGGAGCGAGTGGCTGCATGGTGCTTAGTTGCTGGCTGGGGTTAAACCATGACATATTCAAACAAACCTTATTTCAGAATTTGAAATCACTGGTTTGGGTGGTAGAGCTAGTTGAGTAGTTAAGATTTTCAAGGCATATGACTTATACCACAAGATATTCTGACTACAAATTTGGCTCGTGTCAATAAAGCACATGTTAAACGAATTAAGGGTTGGCCAACTGACAGATCTCAAAGTAGCTGACAGCATAAAGTCACTGGGGAATGGAATTGCTTTAGTTTGGTTTTGCATTAATCAGAGCTAGCCAGATGCTCATCCAGATCCATAAAAATGCTGAAATCTAGATATAACAAATTCTTTGGAAAAAATGTTCTGCTAACACATAGATTGGCAGAATGATATACAAACCAAAAAGACAAAGACAACCAAAAGCGCGCATACATTCACTTGACATCAGTTAAAGTAAGCGAAGCCAGAGGCAGAGCTACACCTATGATAACACAGAGCACAGGCAATAGCTACAGAATAGAGGATGACTCTTGACGAACTTCAGCATCCTGGCAGGTAATTGTCACTGCCACAAGAAAATGAATAAATGGCTAACACAGCCTGCAGCTATCTGAAACAAGGGAGCAGGAAGTCAGCAAGTGATTCTGTGGCACCACTGCTGTATTAAATTCAATTTTGGGTATTCAAATTTTTGAATTTGTATTGGAAGATTGAAGGTGGCAGAAAAGAAGCCACCATGAAAAGAATTTGAGGGTTAAAAAAAAAAGTTTCTGTAAGAGATTTTAAACACTCTATCTGTTGGGAAGAGACAATTATGAACACCAAAGAGTAATCCCTACATATATCCTAAAAGACTCTTTACCTAGTAGGGAAGGCACAGTAGGTCTCAATACCACAAACGGTCGCACAGTTCAAGCAAGACAAATTACAAATATGGTAGAAGTTTAGTGGTGAGAACCACTAGTTACTGGAACAAAACTGAAGAAGCAAGACAGAAAATCCTTCACTTGGTGTCATTAGATCAAAGCTCTAAGCTTTTCAGAAAACTGTACTTTAAACAATAAGATACTGAGTTCCTTGCAATGATAAAAGGTAATGCCCACGGGTTACAGGTGGTGAAACAAGATGACTACTGGTTCCTTCTAGCTGAAACTTTTTTGCATCTGAGCCTGATCCTACAAATACTTTCAGGTATACTTACAGGCATGCAGGCCTCTATCATTATACTAAGGGTATAGAGATGATGTAAACATTAAATTGAGTTATTTTAATATTAAAGTTGAGAGTGGAGAGAAAAAAGAAAGTCAATCAAGGCTAAGACGATGAGATGGACAGAAGAAACATTAAGTAAATTAATATTGACATTTTCTAGCCAAAATTAGCACATGGGAATCACTGAATCAATATTACAATCTCCCCTGAACATTATAGGAAAAAAAAGGGATAAAAGCTATTTTGGTACTGTGTACATATTTACATAATCTTGCAGTCATTCCCTTAAACGCTTATCACACTAAACATTTAAACATGAAGTTAAATAGCTACGTGTTTTCCAAATTTTACATGCATTTGGAAAGCTTCCTGTACCTCTTAATTATGACTTTGCTCTATTCACTGTATGCCTACAATTAGGTACTGAAACGAGAAAGAATGAAACGGGAAGGGAAGCAAAAGCCACACAGAAGAAAAACAGCAGAACTACCTGCAGTCATTCAAAAAACAAAACAAGGCAACTTTTATGTTTAGACTACTTGGCCTCAGATTTCCATTATGAAGTTTCAATTCATAATTCAGGAGCCAACATAAGTAGTCAGGTTTTGTTTGCCTATGAGCTAATTCCTAGCCTTTTCTTGGATTACATCCAAACTCTAAAAAGGGCAAAAAGGCCATCTCTAAGAAGGGCAAAAGGATATTTATTCTATTCAGGAGCTTTCAAGACCTGTCAGTATCAGAGATCATCGTACGTTCCTTGTGCAAGGCCCATTCAATATGGTCCCTTAAGAAGTAATGGAAAAGTTTAAGGCCTAAGCTTCCTAAATTGGAACATTTAGAAAGGAAAAAAAATTAAAAGTTTAATTGAGAGATTATTCCACTCATATCTGCCCTGGATATTCAGATGCAAAACACTGCTTCCCTGCATTTCCTTATTAAATCAGAAGTGGACTCAGCATCCAGTTAAAAACAGATGCACTAAGATTATTTCCATTTTTTTACTGCTAGCAAAGCTTTAATGTCAAAAGCTGAATGACCCTGTATGTATGTCTGTGCAAGCATTTTTAGGATCAAGCTTTTTAAATTCAGAGATGTTAAAGTCAGGAAACTTTAGAAATTCAAATTAATCAAGAAGGGAGGAGGGGCAGTGAACCAATAAAACAGCAAACTCAGAAAGAATTTACTGGTGAAAACATTGTTATTCATAACACCAAGCTTAAGTTCTTTATTTGCAATTTCAGATATTAAAAATGGTCACATTTGCACCAGTGACATCTAGAGACCCCCTTAGATATTAGAGAGATGGTAGATTTAATCGTTTACAGTCCTAAACTTTGTATACATTAAGTCCCGATCCAGCCTTTTTCACATCCAGTCATGCCTTTCAAATAAAAAACAGAATCTCTGGCTAAGACACAGATTGTTTTGCAAAGTTAAAGATAAGAACAAACATTTTGTTTCAAAGGTGCTGTGTTATGAACCTCCAATACATTTCTCTGCACAGTTTCCAGTTCTCATTCAAAATACAAGTGTGATTGAGTAGCCCTCATTTCCACAGATACTCTTTGATACATGAACATGATAGAGGAAGAAAACATTTGCCAAAGCTGCTTGCCTGAACAAGTACAAGGGTAAGTGGTGTGTGGCAGGCAAGAACGATGTGCAACCATCAGTCCTTTGGTAAAGGGAGGCAACATGAATACTTTGCTCAGAAATTGCAGTCCTCCTCCTTGGCCCATGTAGGAGGCATTACAGCAGTCCAGTCACGCAGGACTCTCCTTCTTCCTCTCCTCTGCTTCAAAGGGAAAGGATTTTCAAAATTCTTGAGAAAATAACATTTGTATCATATCAGAGCACAAGTTCAACAAGCTCAGCCTCCTGCCTCTGACAGTGGCCAACAGCAGATGCTTAGGAAAAAAACCCATAAGAACTACTCATTCATCACATCTTATCTATTCTAGCATTCTTGCATCACTGTTGTGTCGTGGTTTCAGCCCAGCCGGTAACAAAGGACCACGCGGCCGCTCGCTCACTCCTCCCGCCCCCCTCCGGTGGGATGGGGGGAAAACGGAGGAGAGAAAAAAAAACCAAACCTGGAACCTCGAGGGTTGAGATAAAGGCAGTTTACTGGAACAACACAAAGAAATTGCAACAACAACAACGGTACTAATGAAAAAGTATACAAAAAGAGTGATGCACAGTGCAACTGCTCACCACCCGGGACCCGACGCTCTGCCACTTCCCCCACCGAAAAGAAGAGCCCACCCCCCGGCCCGCTCCCCCTTTATATACTGAGCATGATGTCACATGGTATGGAATAGCTCCTTGGCCAGTTCAGGTCAGCTGCCCTGGCTATGCCCCCCACCTCCCAGGTTCCTGTAAAAAAAAAAATTAACTCTATCCCAGCTGAACCCAGGACATTATCCACCCCTTATTCTATACCATCTACATCATGCCCAGATCTTACATTTTCCAATCGACCACTACCACTTCCTTGTCTTATACATATAAGTATATGGACTTGCGTCCGTCCCCGTCGTCCCCCCGCACACACACGCGAATGGTATTCCTTTAGCGTATGGGCTATTCCTCTAATGTGTCCATTGATTTTATTTAGTCCATGACTTTGGGGCTCCATCTGTTGTAACAGTTCTTCAGGATAAGAGAGATGGTGTGAGATGGTGGGTTGTTGTATGCTGCCTCTGGAACTTGTGGCTAGTACATTTGGTGCAACTCACGCCCTTGTTCTGCAGGTCGAGGATGTTGATCTTGAGGAAATTGCTGGGTGTCAGTTCAAGTTCTGTCGCTGTTGTACTTGGCTTAGTTTCAAAGTCCATCCCGCAGTCATTTGGGTAATTCTTACAGTAATACCCTTGATATGGCATATAGACACTATAGATACAATGACATGCATTGGCAGGGTATTTAGCAGTTAGGTATCATACAGCCCAATTCACTGGCTATTCTCTCCCAAAATCAAATCTCCCTGAGGTACACATCGAACTTCCCCATCCTTCTGCATCACCCACCAGGTGTACCCAGGTCCCTGAGCAAAAACAACCCCTTGAATGGGTTTGCCTCTGCTTGAGGGAGGACTAACCCAGACTGTCTTTCCTAACATACTCCTCATGCGCACTACAGGGACTTTATCGCCTTCTACAGTATGTGGAAGTCTTGGTTGGGCGGGGCCAGCCCGATTGGCGGATCCTCTAGTATTAACTAACCAGGTGGCTTTTGTTAAATGTGTATCCCAATGTTTGAAAGTCCCACCCCCCATCGCTCTCAATGTAGTTTTCAGCAGTCCGTTGTATCGTTCGATTTTTCCGGAGGCCGGTGCGTGATAAGGGATGTGATATACCCACTCAATGCCGTGTTCTTTGGCCCAGGTATCTACGAGGTTGTTTCGGAAGTGAGTCCCGTTGTCCGACTCGATTCTTTCTGGGGTGCCGTGTTGCCATAAAATTTTCTCTTCAAGGCCCAGAATAGTGTTCTGGGCAGTGGCATGGGACACAGGGTATGTTTCCAGCCATCCAGTGGTTGCTTCCACCATTGTAAGCACATGGCACTTGCCTTGGCGTGTTCGTGGGAGTGTGATATAGTCAATCTGCCAGGCCTCCCACTGTTTATATTTCAGCCATCGCCCCCCATGTGACAGGGGTTTTTGCCGCTTGGCTTGCTTAATTGCGGCACATGTTTCACATTCGTGGATGACCTGTGCGATAGTGTCCATGGTCAAGTCCACCCCTCGATCTCGAGCCCATCTATATGTTGCATCTCTCCCCTGATGGCCTGAGGTATCGTGGGCCCACCGAGCCATAAATAGCTCACCCCTACGTTGCCAGTCCAGGTCCACCTGAGACACTTCAATCTTGGCGGCCTGATCTGCCTGCTGATTGTTTTGATGTTCTTCAGTGGCCCGACTCCTGGGTACATGAGCATCTACATGACGTACTTTTACCACTAGCTTCTCTATCCGAACAGCGATATCTTGCCACAGTGCGGCAGCCCAAATGGGTTTACCTCTGCGTTGCCAGTTGCCCTTCTTCCATTGCTGTAGCCACCCCCATAGGGCATTTGCCACCATCCATGAGTCAGTATAGAGATAGAGCACTGGCCACTTTTCTCTTTCAGCAATATCTAATGCTAGCTGGATGGCTTTCACCTCCGCAAACTGACTCGATTCACCTTCTCCTTCAGCAGTTTCTGCAACTAGTCGTGTAGGACTCCATACAGCAGCCTTCCACCTCCGATGTTTTCCCACGATGCGACAGGACCCATCAGTGAACAGGGCATATTGCCTCTCATTTTCTGGCAGTTTATTATACAGCGGGGCCTCTTCAGCCCGTGTCACCTCCTCCTCTGGCAACATTCCAAAGTCTTTGTCTTCTGGCCAGTCCGTGATCACTTCTAAAATTCCTGGGCGACTGGGGTTTCCTATGCGAGCCCGTTGTGTGATCAGTGCAATCCACTTACTCCACGTGGCATCAGTCGCGTGATGTGTAGAGGAAACTTTCCCTTTGAACATCCAGCCCAGCACTGGCAGTCGGGGTGCTAAGAAGAGCTGTGTTTCAGTACCAACCACTTCTGAAGCGGCTCGAACTCCTTCATATGCTGCCAATATCTCTTTTTCAGTTGGAGTATAGCGAGCCTCGGATCCTCGATATCCCCGACTCCAAAACCCCAGGGGTCGGCCTCGGGTCTCTCCAGGTGCTTTCTGCCAAAGGCTCCAGGTAGGGCCATTCTCCCCAGCTGCAGTGTAGAGCACATTTTTAACATCTGGTCCTGTCCGGACTGGCCCAAGAGCTACTGCATGAACAATCTCCCGCTTAATTTGTTCAAAGGCTTGTCGTTGCTCAGGCCCCCATTTAAAATCGTTCTTCTTCCGGGTAACTTGGTAGAGAGGACTTACAATTTGACTGTAATTTGGAATATGCATTCTCCAAAAGCCCACAACACCTAAGAAAGCCTGTGTTTCCTTTTTATTAGTCGGTGAGGACATAGCTGCTATTTTGTTGATCACGTCCGCAGGGATCTGACGACGCCCGTCTTGCCATTTTACTCCTAAGAACTGGATTTCCTGCGCAGGTCCCTTGACCTTACTTTCTTTTATGGCAAAGCCAGCCTTCAAAAGGATTTGGATTATTTTCTTCCCTTTCTCAAAAACTTCTTCTGCCGTGCTGCCCCATATGATGATGTCATCAATATATTGCAGGTGCTCTGGAGCTTCACCTTTTTCTAGTGCAGTCTGGATCAGTCCATGGCAGATAGTGGGGCTGTGTTTCCACCCCTGGGGCAGTCGATTCCAGGTGTACTGGACACCCCTCCAAGTGAAAGCAAACTGTGGCCTGCACTCCGCTGCCAAAGGAATGGAGAAAAATGCATTAGCAATGTCAATTGTGGCATACCACTTAGCTGTCTTTGATTCCAGTTCATATTGAAGCTCTAACATATCTGGCACAGCAGCGCTCAGCGGTGGCGTGACTTCATTCAGCCCACGATAATCTACTGTTAGTCTCCAATCCCCATTAGATTTCCGCACGGGCCATATGGGACTATTAAAGGGTGAGTGAGTCTTGCTGATCACTCCTTGGCTCTCCAATTGGCAAATCAGCTTATGGATGGGGATCAGGGAGTCTCGGTTGGTGCGATATTGCCGCCGGTGCACCGTCGTGGTAGCAATTGGCACCTGTTGTTCTTCAACCTTCAGCAACCCCACAACCGAAGGGTCCTGGGAGAGACCAGGCAGGGTAGACAGCTGTTCAATCTCCTCCGTCTCCAATGCAGCTATACCAAAGGCCCAACGGTACCCTTTTGGGTCCTTGAAATACCCCCTTCTGAGATAATCTATACCAAGGATGCACGGGGCCTCTGGACCAGTTGCAATGGGGTGTTTATGCCACTCATTCCCGGTTAGACTCATTTCGGCTTCCAATACGGTTAGCTCTTGGGATCCCCCTGTCACACCAGAGATACAGATGGGTTCTGCCCCTTTATAACTTGATGGCATTAGGGTACATTGTGCACCAGTGTCTACTAGAGCCTTATATTCCTGTGGGTCTGACGTGCCAGGCCATCGAATCCACACTGTCCAGTAGACTCGGTTGTCCCTCTCCTCCACCTGGCTGGAGGCAGGGCCCCTCTAATCCTGGTTAGAATATCTGTTACCCACTTTTTGCACATGTGAATCAGAAGTCCCTTCAAGAGGATCAGAAATGAGATCGGCCCATCTACTGCGCCCGGGGGACTGCTCACGGGAAACTGGAGCAGCAGTTTTCCAAGAAGAATCTTCTTTTCTGGTTGCTTTTTCTCGCAACTGCCGTACCCGTGAATCCAAGACTGAGGTAGGTTTTCCATCCCACTTCCTCATGTCCTCTCCATGGTCACGCAGGTAAAACCACAGGTTAGCCCGTCGTGTGTACTTTCTCTCTCCTCTCTCTTGGGCAGAGGAACGCTTACTCCCAATAACTGCAATGCGGGCCTGTACAGGTGAGGAGGAGGACATATCTACTTTGAATTGCTGGAACTCTCGGGACAATTCCTCTACAGCTGAGACACAGGCCCGTAGGGAGGAAGAGAGACTTCCTTCATATTGCCGGAGTTGGACAGCCAATTCATCCACCGTTTGTCCATAGCCTTCTTTCCAGGACATTACTGCCAATGAGTTGGCATAGGTTGGTGGTGCACTTCGTAGAAACTTCCGCCACATTGGTTGTGTGCATTGGACTTCATCTGGATCTGTGGGTGACTGCGCATTTTCTGGATCATTATAAATCACCTCCAGCACGGCTAATTCCCTCAGGTACTGGATACCTCTCTCCATGGTGGTCCACTTGCCTTGGTGACATGTAACTTCATCCCTGAAAGGGTATCTTTCCTTTACACCTAACAGAAGTCGCCTCCAGAGGCTGAGGACTTGTGTTTTTCTCCCAATCGCCTTGTCGATACCCCCTTCTCTAGACAGAGATCCCAACTGCTTGGCTTCCTTACCCTCTAATTCCACACTACTAGCCCCATTATCCCAGCATCGGAGCAGCCAGGTAACAATGTGCTCACCTGGGTGGCGGCTAAAATCTTTTCGCATGTCACGCAACTCACTCAGGGATAGAGATCGGGTAATTATTTCAGGTTCTGCCTCTTCCTCCTGTTCTCGCGATGACCCTGGTTCATCTTCATCTCTCACTGAGCGAACTGATTTCTTTGTGTGTTTCTTTTTCTGTACAGGGGCAACTGATACTGGCACAGGTTGGTTCTCTGGTTTAGTGGCAGTATCTGTCACCGGGGTAGGGGCAGCCATGGTGCCTGTTGTCGTGGTAGGGGCGGCCACGGTGCATGTTGTCGGGGTTGGGGCAGCCACGGTGCATGTTGTCGGGGTTGGGGCAGCCACGGTGCATGTTGTCTTGTTTTCCATCTTTTCCCCCTTTTCCCCCTGGGGGTGCTGCATAGTATCAAGCAGGGTTTGGTAGATACCGGCCAGGGCCCAGCACAGTGTAGTGAGTTGTGTGTCTCTGGGATAGCCACAGCATTTTCCTTTCAAAAATTCTATCACTTCATGAGGGTTCTGCAGTTGTTCGGGAGTGAACTTCCAAGTCACTGGAGGTGAGAAGTTCTCTAGATACCTGCCCACATCCTCCCACACGCCGTGCCACCCATGAATATCCAGCTTTGGGACAGATCTCTGGGTGGTATTCTTAAAGAGCCTCTTTGTAGCCCTAGACAAGACCTGAAACATAGTCAGGAGGCATAGCACTAACAGCACACAGGCTTGCGCATCCCAAGGATATTCAAAATTCTCGAAAACTGTTGTAATTAGTTGGAAAGAGAAAAGGGAGGGGAACGGATGGGGGGAAGTATCCCCCCCTGACTTCCCCATGGGTTGGGTGTAATTACCAATAAAATCCGACAGAAGGTGCCCAAAGTCTGGAAATGATATCACTGCCTCATACAGATAACAGCTTAACCTCATGACCAGTGATGTAATCATTTCACAAGTCGACATTGCCCAGTACAGCAAAATGATAATCCCAATCACTCTCCCAGAGATGAGATACGCAACTACAGGCAATACATAAAGCATATAAGAACTTACAAAACGCCACCATGTAAACAGCTGAATCAACATTGTGACTAACATCTATTTATCTAGTATAAGAAATGCGTATGACAAATTTGTTTCAACACGCTCTGGCCAGATCTGTCGTTATCTCAACCCTTCGTGCCCCACGTTGGGCGCCAAAAAGGACTGTCGTGGTTTCAGCCCAGCCGGTAACAAAGGACCACGCGGCCGCTCGCTCACTCCTCCCGCCCCCCTCCGGTGGGATGGGGGGAAAACGGAGGAGAGAAAAAAAAACCAAACCTGGAACCTCGAGGGTTGAGATAAAGGCAGTTTACTGGAACAACACAAAGAAATTGCAACAACAACAACGGTACTAATGAAAAAGTATACAAAAAGAGTGATGCACAGTGCAACTGCTCACCACCCGGGACCCGACGCTCTGCCACTTCCCCCACCGAAAAGAAGAGCCCACCCCCCGGCCCGCTCCCCCTTTATATACTGAGCATGATGTCACATGGTATGGAATAGCTCCTTGGCCAGTTCAGGTCAGCTGCCCTGGCTATGCCCCCCACCTCCCAGGTTCCTGTAAAAAAAAAAATTAACTCTATCCCAGCTGAACCCAGGACATGTTGGTAACGCTCAGGGCAGACAGGGCTAGCAAGATCGTAATTTAGCACCAACAATAAAATCTTCCATTCACATTCAAAGCAAGACATCTAAACTATCAGAAATTTGAAGCAGTTCAAGACACAAGATGAAGGGCAGGTACATCTATCAACTGTGCTTTTGGTTGAATGCACTTTTTTCATAGGGCTGAATTTGATGACCCATGAAGTTTCTCCCTGCAATAATATCAAATCATACAGCACTTCATTTTCTTTGACTTCAAGCAGTCACAAGAACCCCAAAGAAAAAACAACCCAAGCATCATAGCTATATTTCAGAGGAAATTTGTTTCAGATTTGAGGTAGCATCTTCTCCCTGTCATTTAGTCCCATTTGACATTCTCAGGTATTTCTTACATCTCTTCCCATATATTGTTTTAGAAATATATGTGTATATAGTTCATACATAAATAGAGAATATAAGTAAAGGCCAAGCATTAAAGGGAAAAGATACCGTATGTCCTATAGTGTGCTAGGGCTGTATGAACTAGAAACAGATACTGCTAATGAATCAATAATCATGCTTGTAGTGATTAGTCTATTCATGGGTAGACAGAAGCAAGTTTCCTAAAAGCTGGTGTTGAAAGAAGCATGAAACTTCTGACTCAAAAATTACATGTAGGTGAAGAATCTTTCCACATGCATGAGAAGGGAAAATAAGTGGGTTCTATCATCAACTTCATTTCTTAATCACACTCTTAGATCACACAGAACAAAGCTGAATTATTTACTCAGGTAATAGGGAAAACAAAGCAAAACCCACAAATTACTTCACAGGCACAGAAGTGAAGAAGCTTAATTTTCTATTTGCATCCTTTATCCTCTCACCAATTCACCCCTTCCTTCCAATAATCCCACACATCTCTCCAGTAATTCTAGCAGGCAGAAGAAAGTCTATGCCACAAGCAGTCAGGAGCTCTGCGGATGCGGACTGACCCCCAGTCCACACTGGCCAGTTCAGTGGTCAGCTGCTGTCAAATGATGTGCAACAGCTGAATGCTGCCTGCATGCTGCTTTCTCCTGAGCTGAAACATTAATTTGTGTCATCCCTTCTATTTCAGAGAGAGCAATGCTTTTCCAGGCTTCTAGCTCTCTTTTCAAATGTGGTTAAAGCTGACCAATGAATTCAGAAGTTATTCAGCTGACAGGGCAATAGCAGAAGCCTGGCATTTCCTTAGGAAGCAGTCTAAAAAGGGTAAATAGCCTTATATAGTATTCAGATTCAATCTGGGCATCTTTGGTTTGAACACCAAAAATAGTAAAGACAGATAAGAAGTTGCCCAATATAAATGTCTTTTAAAAAGCAACAACTAGGAGTTTAACATTTGCAGATTATCTGGGAAGTTGGGAAATACTAACATCTGAATCATTCAAGCAGCATCCAAGCTCTAACCATAACATTTAGTGTTTTTCACTGTTAGACCTCTGGCAGGCTAGTTCTTATCATCAAATGGTATCTAACTGGACACAGCTTGCCCTAACTTAGTAAGCTATTTCAAACCCAGTCTAATATAATCCTAGTTTCATTCTTCTTTTAAGATGAACTTTGGTTCAATCTCTTCTGCAGAGCCAGATGATTAGAACTTGCTCAAGAAATATTTTTCAGGTTTCTTAGGCTTATTGACATTATATATAAAGCACATGAAAAAATATAAACCAAAACTAGGCTTTCTAAAATAACATCACACAGCATGCCCAGGTATTCACATCTGTAGTTTTCACTTCCTGTGCAATTATATAGTCTGCTTTGTATGTTACTAATTAGGTAACTTTATCATTCTATTGCATTTTATGTAAGGGCCATTTATGTAAGGTCTAATCTCACTAAGCGTCACAACTAAAAGCTCATTATTCTCAGGCAGGAAGGCAATAAAAAGATTGCAGCAGACAAGGCAAAGCCCTCCAGTGTCAATTGCTAGAGGCCACTAACCAAGCACCTCTGCTGCTCTCCACACACCTGAAACAATGCACAGCATTCTCTGGAAACGGCTCTCCTCATGAAGGAAACTGTGCAAGGACTTGGCAAACTGCTGGCTGCTGCAGGACCTCGGTTTATCACTTCAGCAGATGCTATTTCTAGTCTTTACTGAGATGAAAGCGATTGATGGAGTCACTGATTAAGCCTAGAAACATTTTGTACTGCACAGCTACTATCACAGGTCGTCGTTCTAAGATTTATGGCATATAAGCAATAATACAGATACATTGACATGCTACATCAAAGAAACAAAAATCATTCTCAGTAAAGCCCGTGATGAAGCAGCACCAATCACTTGTCTAGGAATGTCAATTAAAAAAATAAAGCTTGGTTTTGGCCATGTATTAGGATATTGTTTAACAATACTAAATATTTCCACCTTTTCATTTCACAAAGGTGCATGCTCAGGAGAGAAGTAATGTAGGAAGGTATCAGGTACTTAGATTCTACTTTAGCTTACAGCTCAGCAAGTTGAGTATAGGTATGGAGGGAAGTTCGAACCCAGATGTTTATTTGTTTAGATACCTCACTGTAATCCACATTTTGGCATTCTTAAGGAATTCTCAGAGGTCTCCAATACCCACAGACACTGAGCACTCAATCTTGCCTTTCACTGTCTTCCTGCCAATTGATAAGGCAGACCAGATGTGACCTCCAGGGCTGCTGTTGATTGTATCAGTTTTGCATAGTGGAAGTAAGTGAGAAAGCAGCTGTAAATAGTTCTGTATTTTGACTCCCATTATCAAAACTGGAGACACACCCTCCATCCCCTTTGAGCATCCCTATGGACAAACAATGGCCTTGGAGAACAATGTCATTTTTTAGAGTCAACTAGGAAATAAAATAATCACCATGTGATGAAACTTTGCATTAAGAATCTTTCCCACCTCCAAATCTACATCTCAAGCACCAACACCAAACATATTTCAGAACACACATCAGCTGTTGTACAGAGAAAGCAGGCTCAGTCTCCTAGCAGCATCACTATTAATAGAATCCATTTAGAATAATCTTCAGTTTGAACCTCACCAAACTCTATGGACTGAACTTCAAAAGCCAGTATTATATAGCTATCCATAATAGATATTTCCTCCTTAGTGTTCTGTGGTTGGTATATGTAATATCAGAATTAGTCCAAAGAACAACATCCTCATTATGCAGTTGATCAGTCCAAAAGATGGGAACATTTTACCTTGATTACAAATTAAGTGGCCAAAAGGAGCCCCTTTTGGGGGCTTTGTGTTTTTGCCAATGTGCTTGTGTTACAGTAGAGATGTTCAAGGATTGTCTAGTTCTACACAGCTGCTTCTAGAATTAAAGCAACTCTCTAACGCTAGCGTGATGCCTTTGAAATTAAAAATACACACATGCTGACATGTTTTCAAACTTGTCAGTTCCCATCTGGAGCAGCATTCACTCATCTCTGCCTTCAGCTTTGAAAAGAGTGCTGTTCCCAGAATCACAAATGGAGAAGCACTGTGTGCGCAACCCTGGGCTGCAGAGCCCAGGGATGGGATCCATTCGAAAAGTCCAGCAGTGACAGCGATTGCATCTGTATCACATTGAGAGGGACTAAGAGAAGCCTGACCTCCTTCTCCTTCTGCCCAGGCTCCCAGACAAAACTCTCTTCCAACTGCTCTCTGATGCTCCCAACTCCCAGAAGGACACGCGCTCCAAGGTACGTGCTTTTTTGGGAAGCAGAGTACAATTGAGGCACACTACTAATTACAAACAGCCAGTTTCTACTTAAACAATTACAACAGATATACACAGCTGTTTCTGCCCTCCCCCGCCCCAGTTTTAAAGCACTCAAGCTACTACAAAGTCTTCGTTCCTTACAGCCTCTCTAAGTGTCTTTCCCACAGTTTTAACCATCTACATATTGCTCAAAATCTTCTGTAATATCCCTTCATTTCAGCTCCTTCCCCTTCAGTTCTACCACACTTGAAAACCATTTATGGCAGCTAAAAATATACAAAGATCTTACTGTTCTCTGAAACAATCTCAGAGCTGCCTTTTACCTGCAGTCAAGCATGCAGGAGACGATCACAAATCTTGTTTTGGCAGCTGTTCTGCTTATTAAGCTACTTTTACTCTACAAAGAAGGGGTTTCTTCCGTTCTTCTTGTATCCTGAACCTTGAAATACTGGTAGCCTCTGTGTTGGTGTCACCACTACCCTGGAGCCTCTGAACTAGCATTTTCAGGGAGAGGCAGATTCTGACCATCAGTATGTTATGGTGCAAACTGCTTTCATTGTATTTCTTCTTATGCAGATGGATTTTTTTATGATATCTACAATGCTTTGAACATCTTCAAAAGCCACCTATTCCATGTATGGCTCTCTCTGGTGCTTTACATCCATTGAGCACTGGAAAATTCTTCAGGGCAAGGATTATGTATTGCTTAGCATATTTTACCTCTTGTAAAGCACAGGATAAATAATGCTTATATTTAAAAAGGGACATTGTCAAATTCAAGCCCCCAAAAGTTTAGTCCATTTTTAAATTTTCATGGCCTACTGATATTTCTTTTGCATTCTTTCACTGTTTTACCCTCTCAATATCCAACTGCACCAAGCGTACACTCACACATTAAAGACTCTCTCCTGTAAACCATCCACTGGGATCTCTAGCTCCTGTGACACAGCAAGTCAAGCTCTATGAAGATCTTACATTCTTTTAGCTGACCACTGGATCACAAATCTAGAAATCTGTTTATTAGTTATTTTACAGTCGTCCTTTAATGTAGAAGACAAGGCTTTCTGTAAGTCAGTATTTATGTGAGACATTAAACAAGCTCCCTAAAGACTTTGGACAGGTCCTTTTAGCTTTTTTGGTCGACTTATATAGCCAATATATGACAAATAGAAGTCATTTATTCAAATATAAGTCAATATATATAGTGCCTGCATTTTAGGGTGGGAAATGCTTAGTTCTATGAGACTGAAACTGTAACTTGACACTAAAATAAAGGTGTTTCTGATCACCCTCCAGCTAAAAGGCTTGACACTGAGAATTTCAGTTTAAGTAAGGACACAAATCACTGGTAGGTTTAAGCACTATTTACTTGGCTGCCCTGTGCCCTATGGAATCTAGGAAGTTACATGCTATGAACCACTCACGTGGCTGGTTGCATTGCATGGGCATAAAGGAAAGATGAGAGAGCAGAAAACCACCCCATATTACAATCAATTCATCATGCACTTCCTATCCATTCAAATTTGCAGGGCACCACTTTGCTCTAAAGAGGAGGTAAAATAAATCACCAGCCACCTATACTGAATCTTCCTGCGTCTGAGTTCAGTTTGAAGCCCAGAAAATCCACAGGAGAGGAACAGTAGTATTTAAGCTGAAGAGTGAATCTCACCCTAGATAAAGCTAATCCATCCCGGCAGGTCTGACTTTTATCTATAGTTGAAAAGATACTTTGAAGAGATAATGTTTTGTATTTCAAATGCATCTCAATTCTTATGAAAGACATGCAAGGCAGGATGTCTCCCAAACCTCTCCACAAGACACTGCTTTTCTTCACAAAACAAAACGAGGACTGAACTGAACCCTGGGATCTGAGTAAATCTTCTGTCCAGGCAGTTTTTGGACAGCTCATGAGTAAAGCACCTCCTGGAAAACTGGGGTAATAGTGCTTCCTATTTGCTATACTTCCACCAATAAGGGGTTGGGTTTTTTCCCTGTAGTGGAGGGAGGAAGGGAAGAAAAAAAACCAAAAAACAGGTGGCAAGAACTGTTCTTACTACTTATCTGTGCTTAGTAAAACAATTTGCTAGCACCTACTGGACACAAGTAAATAATCTGAAGAGCTTTCAGGTGTTTGCCTCCTATGTTTACCTCAATGTACAGTATCTATCCTGTAAATTCTGTCCACCTGACTGAATATTGCCTCCCTTTCCAGACCTTTCACTCCTGTACTTTAAAGAGGGGTAAAAGCAGAAGAATGTTCAGAACACTAACAGTGAATTACCAGAAGCATTTCCTTCAAAAGTGGCATGCTTGCTAACAGCTAATTTTATGTTGAGCATAACCTACTTTATTAATAGAACTACAAACTTTAGCTTTCAGCTAGTAAGCAAAGGAATTATTATTTTAAGAATCTTGGTTTCTAAAGACTCACTGAATTTCCAATTTTTACCTTTACATTTAGACATCGCTGTTATGGGAAGAGACTTGGTACAGATAATCTACGCCTGAAAGTTTTGTACTTTGCAGGCATACTTCTTGGGAATGAGGAATTAGGTCCACCATTGTCCTCACCATGCTGTCCCTGAAAGGAAACAGCTGGGGTAAGCAGAAGCTAGGCAGACTGCATCTGATCACAGCTTAAAGTGCATTTCTTTAAAAAATCAAATTATTGCATTATTTTGTGACTAGGGAAATAAGGCCTGCAGTTTCAAAATGTAGGCCAAGTTTTCAGTACTTGAATGCTAAATTAAGGCACTCTGTTCTATATTGGTTCAGGTATAAACTCCAAAAGTAGAATATTCAATTACGTGTATGATCGATATTTAGTGTCAAAGAAAGCCTATTGGGTATTTGTGGGTTTCTGAAACTGATTTACAGTCTTTTAGGAATGAAGTACAGAGATACAGATCCTCTCTGGAGAAACTGTTGAATGCTCTGAGTACTCCGCAAGACTGAGGCATGGCATTTGGGACTAAATTTCAGAGTATCTGAGATGTTAAAGAGATTTATTTAGCCCTTTTCCAGATTTCAAGTCCAGTGAGTGGGGAGAAAGGGGGAGAAAGTAAGAACACAGATTTTTCATTTGTCATCTTCACCCAAACGCACATACAATATTCTGTAGAATCCTGCCCAGCCATCCTGGTAAGTATCACTGGAAAATGGCCTAAAAATTCACTCTGATGTGCTTTCAAATTTAAATCTCTTTATTTACATATACAGCTAGCTAAATACGCGATAATTTTGGAGTTATGACTCCAAATGTATCACCCATTCAGCTCTGCAACATGTGGGATCTCTTATCGTATGGTCTGTATCTCTGCAGTCAAACAGCAAAGTCAGAGCCTTTGGTCTGAACACATTGGCTGTGGCTGATAGCAATTTACTGTCTGATCAGCTTTTCCCAGATCTAAATTGATAATTTCCATTCAAGGAATAGGCTTAAATCTTTACTGTTTGAGATGGTTTACAAAAAAAACAAAGTAATAGCTGAGCTCTCAAGGAAGCAGAATTACTACAGGGACTCAGAAGCCTATGCAAGATCTTATTTTGTTCAACTGCATTATAAATCTACCCACCATCCTACAAAAATAACAGATTGCACTATTCTGTTTCTTGGATGAGATTTTCAAATGCTTTCTAGCTGGCCAAAACATGCTCCAAGACTTTTACTAGCAACTTTAACAGCAGAAAAACTGACATGCCTCTGGTAGCATTGAGACCAGTCCTAGTATGAGATGTATAATAAAGCACTCAGCTTTTCAGCCATCCAGGCAGTTAAAACTAAACATTGCCAAATAACCATCTTGAATGTGTTAGCTAAAAAACCCCTGGCCAGCAAGTAATCTACATAGTAAAACTGGATGTTAGCATGAAACTTGCAGATTTAAAAAGTATCCACAGGTATGTTTCAAAGTACTAAATTTCACTAAAAGCCCTTATTTTAAGTATAGCACTCCCTGTAGATAAAACCTCCCATTCCTCTATTACATGGTATATTATAAAATGAATATACAACTTCTATTGTGCTAAAACATAAAGCATAGATTTGATTTCCTGAACACTAAGGTCTGAAACGTTGGAAAGTTGGTCAGCAGTCCTAAACCAAACACTTCCCACAAATACACCTTCCCGTGCTCTTCTGCAGAACTTTGTCACCAGAATGAAGACACACTTTCAAAACAGCTCCTTTTTAAACCTATCATGTGGAGTGCTCGCCCCCAGGATAGATCTGTCTGAAAATACAGGAGTCCTCTCTCTCCCTTGAGCTAGTCATTCAGTACTATGCAGTGTAAACTGCAAACTTCTACAGAAATCCGTTGAAGAAATAACATTACTTGGTACCTAATCAGAAGATGTATTTCCTACTATTAAGTCAATTAAGTCTTGTGTTTCTCCTGATCAAAAGGCAGCAGCTGGTTATGATGATCAATTGATTGAGATTTGTTTCAAGCCTCACACACTGCAGCCTCCACAGCCTAACACCTTCCTCTGTTTCATTCCACAATCAGAAGATTAATATAGCATGCAGGGTCTCTGCTAGGTTAGGAAGCTAAAGTAATTACCAGTCATTTACTGCTAATGCCTATACAAACTCTCTGGGTAGTTTGCACACTGTCAGAAAAGGCAGTAATTCAACTCCTGCTTTTTTGCTAACCAAAGGCCAGAAAGCCTGCACTGTTATAGTGAAGAGCCTGCTTAAATCCCAGTAAAATTAATGGGTCTAATGCACGCCAAAGAGTTAAGCAAACTGAAGCCAGAGTTTACAAGAAGTACAAGTATTGCAGAAGCCTTCCTTTAATGCAGTTTTTTCTCATGATGTTATCAGCCTTCCATGGCAATCTAAAAAGCTGACTACAGAATGAGACCTCTAGAACAACTCCCACCTCTAGAAATCAAGACTTCAGCTCAAAGCCTTGACTATATCAGTGATACACAGGAAAGAATACATGGAGTTTTTGAGCCACTTCCCACTCTATCTGCCTTTTCTCCCAATAGATCCTGAGAAGTTCAAATTTGCTCAGTACTGTTTCAGATATTGCTTGAATAAAAACACTCTTGCCAAAGCAGAAAAGATAAATCAGTCTTGCAGAAGATTTTTCTCTAGCTATAACTTTGCCTGGTATAACCATTTTCATCGCAGTCCCACCTAAAATTACCACTTGTGAAGCAATACCCTTTAGAGAAAGGCATTGTACAAACATATACAGTCTTTAAGTGTTTTAGGACTCACTACAAACAATTGGAATTGTAGCCAAGAGTGATTCTTTTAGAAATTCCATTGCTTACTTGTCCTGTAGCATCTCGCATGCATGGACTCTCCTTAAAACCATCAGGGGAATTTTACCACCAATAGAACATTGAATGTAAGCACGAAGCTAACTACAGCCTGTGAAATAGCCTGAAAGCAACAGCAAACTATCCACTGGAAAGTGTTAAGGCTAGTTAGCCAGAGAAGGGGAAGAAGAAACTGAAGCTTTTTTGTGCTGCATACAAAATGCAGTTCATCTGGGTCTACTTTGCTGCCAAGATTTTATCATGGCTGAGTTTGGGTTTTGTTTTTCTCTTCAAAAGATTAGTGTCCAAGCATATGAATACATGGTATTTGTTTTGCTGTCAAAACATAAATACCATGTGTTTCATCCAGCAACACAGTACACTTCAAAGATTCATCAGAAATGGAAGGCATACCATAGGCTAAGCCATTTGTCAAGTAGGCAGCAGAGTCTGGGGCAAAATTTCTGACTTAGTGCTCAATCTCTAAAGACTAGATATTTTATAGTCCGCAAGAAAGTACCAATACATTCTCTGCTCTTCTGTTGTTTGAGATCCACTCGAAGTCTCCCAATGCATGTGTTCACTTTAAAATTTCATCCCCATCCCTAACTACTTTCTCAAAGGGAAATGTCAATGTGAAGAGGCCCTTATATTTGCTCGATTTATAGCCTTTTATTAGCTCCCCGTGCATGTGATGCCAAAGGCTGTTTTTTTGCCAAGTCTCTTCAGTGCCTGCTTAAAGCAGAAGCAGATGCTGTACGTTGTCAGCACAGAAATACACGTTCTGATTTAAGCCACCCTATCCCATTATTTATAAGTAATTTCAATTCTTGCAGAAGCTTGAATATCACTTTCTCACGGATAGGGCAAGAATTGCTTAGGGGTTTAAACTGTCTTGTTCCCAGACCCCCATCTCACTATGAAATATTCCTTCCACACCTACTAGCAGCCCAAAAACATGCCCTCCCATTTCAGAATGGAGCTCGGCAAATTCTTCATTGCAGCAGGAAAGGATTTCCCCTAGCAGCACAGCCAGGACCATTGCCTCTTCCTGTGCTTCTGCTAAATGTTTGGCCAAAGCCTGTCTTTTCACAAAGTACTGCACAATTAAAGCACAAGGCCATTGCACATGCTGATAGATCAGAGAGTATTAAGAGTTACCTGACAAAGAATACCACTAAGATGTGTTCCAGGTGCACATTTTACTCTTTCTTTTACATATGTAGAGATTTCCTACACTTCCGCTACATGTTCATGTCTGCTAAAATTTCTTTCTCCTCCTTCACAAGTGATTTCTCAGTCTTTGTACAGCACAGCCATGATAAACAGCATGTGTCACTCCTCAAGGACACAAGAAGAGCAAGTCCCATTCTTTTCTGAATGCTTCAAAATCCTGTTGCCAAGTAAAGCTTGCAGCTTCAGAGCCAGCAGCATGCAGCTCCTGGATTAGCAGTTAACCAGCTCCCAGCCACTGGTAGACAGCTTAGTGCGCATACATCCCTTGATCCTTTCCTCAGCCAGACAGCAAGTTCACAGCACATGCCAACTTGTGTATTGTTAACTATTCCTCCTTCCTCTCTATAGCCTTCTCATTCTATGATCAAATTAGCTCAGCTCTTAAAGAATGAGTAATTTGTAGCAAGATCCAAAATAAAAACATTAAAACCAATTACTAGCTATGTCCAGTAACATCATGACCTTGTTTCAGCTCTCTTAGCTGAGTTTCCTATCCTGCATATTGTTCAGACATCCACATCTTATAATTCTTCGGACCAAAGTCAAATGTTACAGTACAAAGCATGAGCCCCTGAACACACCTGTAACACTCTGGCATGGCCTCACTTGAAGATTTTCCATAGGATCAATCACAGTAGTTCCAGCTGCCTTGGCATAAATCTCAGGTATGCATACTTGATGCTTAAATTCAGAAAAACAGACCTCAGCCATCAGAATTCACCCTAGAGATTTTATTACTAAGAGAAAAAAAAATACAGCTTCCTTTTCCAAATCAAACAAAATTCTGGAGCAGTTTCAATATTCTAGTCAAACGCCTGAAAAGTTAAAACCACTATCTCCTGTTTGGACATAGCTTTCACTCACAAATCCCTCATACACAAATTATTTAAAACACTATTTAGGTGCAGGAGGAGGGAACAATAAGCTGTGCTGGGGAAAAAAAAAGCTGCGCTGGGTGAACTACAGTAACAGAGAAACAGAAAGAAAGTAGAGAGAAATGCAGGTCCCTGCTTGATGGGTTTAAAACTGCGCATGAGATGAGGAAAAAATTAAACTGTTGAGTCTTCTAAACAAAGTGTAATTGTCCTACTTCCATTATGGGTTTCCTGGGTGTCTGTATATATACATGCATACACACACACACACACACGTATGTATGTTTGTGGTGTGTGTGTATATATGTATGTTAGAAACTGGGTCCTACTCATAGCCCATTTAAACCTCAACCAATAGGTCTAGCAATCTTTTTAAAGTGACAAGTGCCATAATGAGAGACAGGATCACTCCTCATTTCTTAGTTATATTGAGTCTGCCTGGAATTGAGCTCTGCAGCAGTGTATTTCAACTGATGCTTTATTGGCACGGCAAGCTATTTAAAGGTTTTGACAGTTACGAATTTTGCAGTAATTTTCCCTGCAGTATTTTCTGATATTTTCTGGATTCCTTCCCCTTCCTTCCCACCAGCCTCCTCCAAACATCCCAGCAGCTGAACAGCAAGAGTATCACAAAGCCACATTCATCTTAAACCTACCTAATAGACTCTCAAGCAAGTTACTAAGAACAATGAGTGGCTCAAAAGCAATAACCTTCAGCAATGTGAAGTAGTGGTGTTTATGCAACAGTTTCCCCCTCTAAGAGCATTATATAAACACAGTGTTCACAAGCCCTCTGCATTCAGTGCCTGTCAGAAGAGTGAGGCATCAGCGGCTCTTGACTCTCCAATTCAACACATCTATAAGCTAATTTTACACCGGAAACTGTTTGAATCAAGAGTTATGACATGTGTGACAACATACACTAGTGTTCCAGCACCTCCTCTGATACAACTCAAACCTTATGGAATCCTGATTTTCAGATGAACTTTGAAGACATGCACTAATTCAGACCAAAACCTACTTGATTGCAAAGAAACTATTAGAACTATTAGGAGTATGAAATTGGCCTGGTTTATCAGGTCTACGCAGATAAGAAAACATTTCCCTAAAACACATGTCCTAAAAACATACTCCCATTTACAGCATGCAAAAGAATCTGATCTGAAAGAAAAGAATAAAACATTCCCTTAACGTCCTAACTGGGCAGACTGTTTCATAGCTTTTTTCCAGCAAGGGACTAAATTGCCAGTTTTGTGGCTACATCTGTGGTGTTCTTTGTTAGAAACACTCCTCCAGTATCTCAGAAAAACAGCAAATATATGAGAGACACAGAAGACAGATGTTGGCAAAAACAAATTGAAGAAAAACACACAAAGAAATCCAAAACATGCAAACTCTGGCAGATCTTATGTTTTATACACCGGTACTTTGTCATGCTTGCTTAATGACGGTTGTTCAAGAAGAGGGGAAGGATGGGAGTATGAAAAACAATAGAAGCCTGGCCCACAAGGAGTGGGACTGAAGTCTAAAATATAGGAGAAGCAAGCTACAAGAGAATCCAGATGTGGCCTTGCTAGAAAGAACTGACAGATGCTTAACTACCGCCCTTCATCATCTATTTGCTAAAAATATGGGCCAGATCCAGAACTCTTAAAATTACTGGAATCAGCCCAATTAAATTCAATAGGCTTTGGATCAGACCTTTAATTGGGCCAAAAGCAAACTTACCATTTATCGATCAAAACAACAGGAGCTTTCGAAATACATGCTTTTGGTAAGGACAGGCAATTTCTAAATCTCTTTGGAGTTCCTACTGAAAAAGCAACAACCAAAGCATATTGTTGGCTGATTCACTGGTGTGCCCTAACTATAGCTTGAGAACACACATAAAAAAATCTTTGTGTATGTTTTATTCAAGGGTATTTATTGTACCACTGTCATTAAATTGAACAAATAAATAAGACCTTATTAATACAAATTAAATTTCTGAATACCTAAAATTACAAAAATCCTTTTTAATTGGTAACATATTTGAATTATCCCATGAAACATTTCTCCAAGTAGTAACTTAGCCAAAAGGCTCCACTTCATATATAGTGGTTTTCTTTTTATTTCTTTAGAAAGCTTTACAACTATGGTCTGTTGGAGATCTTGAAAAAACAGCCTCCCCATAATGCACCTATTCACTCAATTTACAGTCCTACTAAAGCAGCGCCTTTTTCCGCAAACACATTCTTTGTGCTCCCATATCTAAATAATAGGGTATTACTGTAAATCATGCATGCCCTAGGAGGAAACTGTTACATTTCCAACACAAAGTGAAGTGCCAAAAATGAGACAAAATATCCTCACAAAAAAGAAAACACTGTTTAGCTTCCATAACAACACACAGTGAACTTTGCACACTGGACGGGCTGGCACAGAGGTGTATGGTCTCAGTGATACTAACAAATCTTTATTACGAAAGTGAAGCTATTTCTTCCACTGGATATTAAACAGCAAAGTATTGCACCACCTCTAGTCCTTCCCCTAGAGGAAGATAAATAAATGTTGATGTGAAGTTTCCCTCCAGAAAATGTTTTTTTAAAGTATACTTTTTTTAAAAAATGTGCTGTTAAGCTGTCTTATTTCCACAGCTCTGCAAGAGAAATAGCTCTTGCTCTAAAGCTCTTGTTCCCATGGACAAAATATTCAGACTTAGCCTCAAAAGGAGGGAGAGCTTCTTACCTGCACAATTTGTGCAGCTGTTAAAACCTGTTCGAAGCTCTCCCATAGACAGATCCAAGGTGAAATAGACTGGCAACTTGATTTGCATTGTGGTTTAACCCCAGCTGGCAACCAAGCCCCACACAGCCGCTCACTCACCTCCCTCACAGTGGGATGGGGGAGACAATCAGAAGGGTAAAAGTGAGAAAACTCATAGGCTGAGACAAAGACAGTTTAATAGGTAAAGCAAAAGCTATGCAAGCAAGCAAAGCAAAACAAGGAATTCATTCCCCACTTCCCATGGGCAGGCAGGTGTTCAGCCATCTCCAGGAAAGCAGGGCTCCATCACACGTAACGGTGACTTGGGAAGAGACAAACGCCATCACTCCAAACGTCCCCCCTTCCTTCTTCTTCCCCCAGCTTTATATGCTGAGCATGACGTCATATGGTCTGGAATATCCCTTGGGTCAGTTGGGGTCAGCTGTCCCGGCTGTGTCCCCTCCCAACTTCTTGTGCCCCCCCAGCCTACTCGCTGGTGGGGTGGGGTGAGAAGCAGAAGAGGCCTTGGCTCTGTGTGAGCACTGCTCAGCAATAGCGAAAACATCCCTGAATTATCAACACTGTTTTCAGCACAAATCCAAAACATAGTCCCATACAGCTACTATGAAGAAAATTAATTCTGTCCCAGCCAAAACCAGCACAATCATCTATGTGAAGCATGTCCAGTAGAAGAAAGTATCTTCAAAAAGATCCTCAAGCCCAAATGGGACATTGTGCCAGCCTACTTTCATCAACTTTTGAGGGGGATCATTTCACTAAAACCAGAATCAAATCCTTTTCACACTTATGCTGTTGAATAGCAACACAGAATAAGACAGATCATTCCCTGGCCTTTGGTCAAGCCCTTTATTAGGGATACACTGGAAAGAAGTAAACAAAACAGCACAACATTCCTTTTTTCTGTGACAAAGGAATTCTTTTGTTGTTTCTCTAGACAAAAGGGTTACAAAAAAGCATCCAAAATTAGTAACACACTTGTAGAAGATTGTCCGATTGCCTCCTAGTAAGGCAAATTCACAAGTGGAGAGAAAAGATGAACTCTCACTCATCCACAACGCTTTCAGTAACTTAACAGGAAAAAAAGTTGCATGAGTTAACCTACAGAGCAGAAACAAGCTAGAGAAGATGCAGGGCACTGTAGGGTCTGTAAAGCATAACCCTGCCAAGTTTAGCTTTTTCTTTGTTCCAAAATATTCCAGTACTCCAGGGTTTTCACTAGAATAACTCATTTCGAATGAAGAATAGTATTCTAGCATTTTTATGGTCACACCTGCACACACATTTAGGAGGTCCATTTCCTGCCTTACCTGTATACAAGCAAAATGAGGGTCCTGATTTTTTTATTGCTCTCCAGACAATATTTTTACACTGATGGAGAAATAAGGTGTACAAAACAATAAATAAAATAAAATAAAAGAGAATAAAAAAAAAGAAAAGAAAAAAGAGAACTGAAAGTTATAAATTATTCTAAATGCTGGTAGTTCAGGAAATGTCTATGATTTACATTTAGGTAGCACAAACACTTAATGTGAAGAGAGCCATCCTTGCCAAGAGTTAATTTTATAATCAAACTGCCTGAAGCCTAGGCATTACAGGACCTGCAGCATTAAAAAACTGGCAGTCATCCAAAATACTACACAGCACCCAACAGATCTTATCTTCCAGATGTATGCGAGCATCTTTTGCTTAATTCCTCCAGCCACTCAAGATTCCTGAAAAGAAAACTGGCCGGGGGGACGCCAGTTGGGATTGTCCGCTGCGCTCCACCGCAGACTCCGCCTGGCAGACTCACAGGCAGAGAAAGAGCCTTCCTTCTTGTGATGGAAGAAGTGCAGCAGAGGAGCTGGACATTGCCTTAACAGCTGGAAGAAAGGGGAGGAGACCTTGGCTTCTTTTACATTCTCTTCATAGGAAAAGGGATTTCCCATGGATAGGGACGCATGAAACAGTTTGGCAGCTGGGAACAACTTACTGCAAGAAAAAAGGAAGACTTTACAGTGGTGGAGACCACTCCCTCAATCATGATGTAGATATACTTTAAATACAGAGAAATCAGCACCATATAAATGCTACAACTTAGCCTCAAAGCAGTTTTACTGTTGCTGCCTCTCTACGTTTTCAAACATGATTTCTTAACGCTCTTCCACTCATAACAGAAATAGCCTTTTAAATATGCCAAATGTGCATGGCAAACATATTTGGCTTCTACATTTCATTTTATAAGCAAAAAATGAGGAAATGGGACTGATCTGCAACAAATGGCAAGACAGTCCATGTTACATGCTCTCCCTTCTGTGTAAATTTTTTCAGGAAAGGGCACTATAGATGTAAGGACTTGGTAAAGGATATTCAGCACAGTGTCAACAGAAGCAGATTTTTGACAACAGCAATAAATGAAATGAAAGATCTCCCCATCACCAAAGCTGCCTGCCCCTTCTGAAAAAGACAATTACTACAAAGATACAGAAAAGTTCACAGGAAGACCAGCATCACAGCTCAGCTTTGTGAGACAGTATAATTCCCTCCTCATTCCTCTTCTACAAACACAGGACTATCAAGTTGATTGAATTCTATTAGATGTGCCTCTATCCCCATCCACCTGACTACCATGCTTTAAACTCAGTTAAGGTAGAGATCTAGTATTTTTTCTTTAGGGAGATTCAGCCTCTTGCTGCCCTGCACTCTTCTGGAATCTCAGTATTGGCTTATCAGCAAGATGGGATGAAACCCAGAGTAAAAGATATAGGTAAATATCCTTTGTGGGTAGCCACACAATTGACATGAGCATCTCTTCACTTCTTGAAATTCTATGATTTGTCTTGTCTTGTTTTTCTCAAGTTCACAAGCCAGCTTTAAACTGAATTTTATGTCCGTTCCTACTTACACAGGAAATACACACCTCCAGCTGTTTAGTATTAACCAATTTCCCTAGTTATAACCAAGGGAAATAATTTCAGTAGCATAGCTGCATTCACAATAAGAAACTAGCATTTCTTAATAGGGTTCATCCCTTTATCTAAAAAGGTCTTTCCTCCTAACTTAATTACTTGGAAGTGACTCTAAGTCCAGATCCCTCCAGCAAGTCTGAATTTAAAAATACCTCAGTCTGATCATTCATCAGCTGTATTTCTGGTGCTCTGCAAGGCACAACAGCTTTTTTTATCATTTCTGATTAAGTTAGAGGCTTCTTTTAACAGCTGGCAAAAAAGTTTTGTAAATTGAACTGATGTTCAAGACCCAATTAACATCGATATTCAGCAGAAATACACATGAACTCTATTTCTTCTTACCCTCCAACGTTGCTCTGTGCCATGAACAACCTCCCAGCCAAAAAGTAAAATATTTCCACTTCCAAAGCTCGGCAGTTTCCCTTCTGGATTGCCCACAAAGAAGTTCACACAATAAAATGAGCTTTTCTGTATGCCAGAGGAAGAAGCGTGAGCCCTCCCTTCAGCCATTCTACACAAGATTTGATGAAAATTCAGATAACTAAGATAATTATTTTAAAATATTGAGGTACACTGTTATTCAATGGAAAAAGCCATGCAATTCTTTGTATATTTGGTGCAAGCTCAATGATTATTCCAGGCTGTGAAATTTTTATACTACACATTCCTGGAATGAGTTCTTTTAGAAGTAGAAAGTTACCATTTTTTCCTCTAGAAAAGTGATGTTTCCTTTAGCTGAACCACTTTATGATTGCAATAAAACACTCCAGGGTGCGGTGACAAACTGTCTAATAATCACCACACCTACAAATGAATGAAGTCAGTGTGTCCCAGCACAGATTAGGTGTGGCCAGATTGGACAACATCATCATATCCTGTTGTGAATTATTACTCAATAAAAAAAAGCATAAAAGGGGGCAGGGAGGGTTAAGCAGTGCTGAACTTTAAAACAACTCTAAATGTACAGTACACAACATAGAACGACAAGGAAGCAGACAGAATGATCCATCTGCATGCTTGCATTTGCTTGAGAATGTAAAAAGTTTCTCAAAAAATCCTTTCCTAAGTGTAGAATATGCAGATTCTTTCTTCCCTTTTCCTCCTCTTCCCCTGTCAAAAGAGATTAGAATAACTTTTCTTTGATGAGATGATTCAACACTTACTGGGCTTTCACATTTCAGCAAAAAATTACATTAGAGGGAGGAGAGCAAGCAATAAACATGAGAAACTATTATAAACCCTCCTGAAGTCAAGCCAATTCTTAGTTTAGTTCAGTTTGGTATTGGAGATCATCATGACATTGACAAAATCTAGTTCTACTTTTCTTTGCTGAAGCAAAAACAAGTTTCAAGTTTGTGTGAAATTTGTATTAAGACCAAGCTCCAGACGTGCAGGAGTCTAATTGAAAAATCTCACTGCTATCGAAAGTGTGGCTTGGCATCTTACAGAATATTGTGCTTCATTCTGAAAGTTTTCTGTCTAAGAAAACAAAAGCAAATTTTGAAACCTTCAAAGTTGTCCCATGGTAGAACTATCCTTCCCTGACTGTCCATCTAGCTAGAGTTCAAACAATCAAAATTTGAAGTCTTTACCCATGTTTATACAGAGAAAAGAAACGGGACTCCTACAAGAGCAAGCATGATTTAAAACTCGTGACTTTCACAAAAGACAGTCTAAATGTTCTTTTTCAATATCATAACATTTTTCATATGTTTACACTCAAATCAACATAATAGTGTCAATTTTAAGTGTCAACTTTTGAGGGTTGCTTAGAGCAATAATTAGCTTTCAAAATAAGTGGTCCAAACATTTCCTTCTGTCCTTTGGGGAATTAACAAGCTTTAAGCACATCGTTTGTTGCTCATATAACTAGGAGACATAGAGGTGACAGCCATCAATACAGACAGAAACACACAATTCTCGTAATAAAAACCAACAAATGTTAGGATATACAGAAATCTAAATATCAAGCAATGTAATTTATTGTCTTCCCAAGCTCTTTCTTGTGCTAGAATAAAGAAATTTTGATTATACTATTCCAGACTGGAACAGTAACCACTTTCCCAGCAGAATGTCCTCCCATTCTGCTCCTGTCCACCCTTCCCACTGCTGTCACCAATCCCCATTTGATTCCTGCAGGAAGAAAGTACCTTTCTCAGTAATTTTAAAAAATCAGAATTTAATTGAAACCAAAATTTTACCAAATTTTTAAACTTCTTACACACAGTATATCTTTTTGAAGTTCTTCATAAAATGTGGGGAATTACATTTAGGCAAGAAAGTATTTATCCTTGTCTCACAGCCTGAGAAACATACAGTTCGGCTTTTTTTTTTGCTAATCCTTAGTTAAAGATACTAGAGGAAAAAAAAGATATCTTAAATCTGTGCAGTAGGACTTTTAGGACACAATATCGTCCTTGTTTTACTGTGCCGCAAAAGCATGGTGATTACTCCTTCCCCCCCTTCCATCAGGGAGTGATTTATTTAGTTGATGAATAGCTTTGCATGCAAGAATTTGAAGTCCCAGTTATTTATGTTTCAAATAGTTGCTATGCTTGTAATTATTTCAAAGAATAATAATTACTTTCACCCAATCTATTTGAAGTTATTAAAAAAATAATCAATTTTTGAACTCAAATCCATAAACCCACAACTTATAAAGTCATAAAGGACTCAAAAGAGTCAAACTTGTGCAATATTAAACATTCATGGAGAATGCAAGGCTTAAGGTTTTGTTCTTAAAATATAATACTTAAATTTATGATACTGCTTACTGCTTAATACATCATACAATTCCCTTTTTTAGAAGTGAGAGATGGAATCATCCAAGTTAGTCTTGCAGAAATGTGACCACAACAAACTGAAACCCATAATTCTATTTGTAAAAATAGGCTGTGTGCTAAGATTAATAGACTTTACTGTAATTCCTGGGGAAGCAAGCATTTTTCCTAATATTTCTGCATGCAGTAACATTTCTTACTCGCTCTGAGATCAGCTGTGATGATTTCGACAATAAAGGGGAAAAATGCACTGAAACAACCCAGATCAATCCAAGGCAACCCAAATTGCTTAATAACTTTTAAGTTTTTCCACTTTATAGATACAATATTGGATTTCTCATCTTCCTCAAACTAATAATTGACTGAGAAAAAAACAGCCCCAAGCCCAGCTCTTGTTTTTGCAACTTGACACTGAAAGTTCATATTCATCATCATATTTTTAAAATATATTAAAGTGACAACCTGGCATAAAGACAAGTGCTCAGAAAATTGGACTGCTGGAATAAAATTGTCCATGAATCTTTAAAGTCACTTGCATGTAACAAGAGGGCCAAATTTAATCTCTTTGTTGCCTGTATTCCCTAAAGGGCTGCTACTTTAAGCATGCTTGCTGAGCAGGTAGCTGTTAAGTATTTCTTTTCATTGTACCCAGTCAATGTGTGGCCTCAGGCCATATTTGCTGCATGCTATGCACATTCTGTACTCAATATAGAATTGTTCTCCTTCTGGGATGTTCTGTTATAATTAACTTCATATGAACGTTTTGCTAACATTAGCATTTATCATTATAACACCCTAGGAGTTGTTAAAAACTCTCCATCTTAGTCTGATTTTGCAGTTAGGAACCCAAAATGTTGCATGTTCCCCAGAACCTGACTTTTTAGAGACCTTGGCATTTTGCAGTCAGTGAAAGCTAGAATGCAAACGTAACATGAAGCTGATAGCACTCAGAGCTAGAAGTCGCCAGTATATTACATTGCCCTTCAAAAAACCAAGACTGCAATCACTACAAGTTGATCTGAAAACAGCTTACCCAGCTACTTTCAGGCTCTTCGCCTTCCACCCTGCCCTGCCTTGCTCCCTGATTGCCCACCATAGAAGCGCTGAGAAAACACACAAGGAACCATTTCTGCTCTCATTCCTGATGGTAGCAAGATCCAAAGCCTGGGTGAAAAGCCACATATGAGAAGAGCGCTCCCAGCCCCATGTCTCCTCCACAGTGTGCAGAGTTCCTCCTTGGGACAGGGCAGTCCTGCTGCGTGTAGCAGAGCTCCCCGGGCAGCAGCCCATACTCCGTGAGGGTGAAGCACTAAGAGATACAGCTGTCAGCCACTGAATACAAACCCCACTGCTCTTTGTAGAGATTTAAAAACTTGGCCAAGTTTAGGAAGATCTTCATGAGGATAGAAAAAAGCCTAGCAGAAAAGACAACCTGTTGTCCCACTTCAAGTCCCTAATGTTTACTTTCCCTGAACTTGACGTTTCCAATAGGCAAAACATTTTTTCTTAACATCATTCTAGTTTAGCCTAGGCACACACAAAATCCCTCAGCATGAAGCGTACTTCTTGACCCAAATGGCTAGTTTCACAGAATTAAAAATTAAAGTCTTATAATGGAAGCATTGGGGGTAATTACAATTAAGGTAGCTTGTTGCTGTAACCTGTTATTTAAATGACAAAACAGCGATTTCATGCACAAGGGAGGCTCAGGGCACAGTGTCACAAAAATGTTATGCCAACACCAGCAGCAACTGGAGAGAGAGAGTTGGGCCTCTACTACTGCTACTGGTTACACAGCAAACTGAATCAGGAAAACACATCTGGATGAAAACCAGCACCACTGCCACAGAAAGACTAGTGCTGACACACAAAAGGAGTAAAGGGCCACAACAGGGGAGAAGGTATGGTACCTTTTTCAGAAGCAGCATGTGGTAAGCCAGCTTCTGCCAATCATTGAACAATGTCCCACAACAGTTACAGTTTTTAGTAATTTCAGTTCTTGCTTCTGTCTTCAACACGCTCAGGTTGTGCTCATTTTACTGCTTGAAGTCTTGCTTTGCCATGTTTTCCACCTATTCACATAGTATCCAAAGTGGCCAGAAAAGATTAGAAGAATAGTGTATATTTTATTTGTTCAATTTCCCTACTTTTGGAAGCTTTTCACACAGAAGCAAGGAAGGCAAGTTTAAGAGACAGGAAAGACTGACTGAGGGCTTGAGAAGCATCTGAAAGTACTTGCTTTTAACAGGACTACATTACAACTGTTTTTTTATTTCAGTAGTCCAAAGCTGGGCAGCTTTCTACTTGTAATGCAAGTCTTGGTGTCAGCATAGAAAGCTCTAATTTGGACAGGTGATCTGCTCTACTTTGACAGAGCAAAATAAACAGGGAAGCTAAAAACAGTAAAAAGAGATGTTAAATCATACCTTGGAGCTCCTGTCTCCCAGGCTTCTCATGAGTTATGAATGTCAGAGTGAAGGGTTCCCCCTCTGAAAGAATCTATTTAAAAAGTGGTATGTAGAACAAATAGTGGCTTCCTACAGCTTTAGTCATCCGATTTCCAGACCAGCTTGCTACTCAAATGGAGGAATGAACAGCAGAAAATTAAAGTGTCACTTCATGCCATTGTTCTTCTCTGAGCCCCAGCTGGAGCTCTGTGTTCTGCTCCCCTGTGCCTGCGTGCCAGTTCCAGGCGTCGCAGTTTGAGGGCCTGCCAAACGAAGCTGCTTTGTAAGGCACACTGGCAATTGGTGAAGTCCTAGCCAAACCAGCAAGGAGCCGAGGTTTTACAAAAATTGCGAGCTCTTTATTTTAATTAAAAACATTCAGATCAATAGTCAGTTTTCTAGATATACATGGCATTGGCTTAATTAAACCAGTTGGTTCTTTTCTTTCCACAGCAATCAATGAAAACCATTTTCATTGATTAACCCAACAGCATCGTGGCTCTTAAGATTTTAGTTTAACACTGAAGCACTGAGCAAGCAAGGCAGTATACATGGGAGAAGAAAACACATGTTTTCCATCCATGCAGACCAATTATTTAATCTGAAGTCCTATTTGCTTTCCAAACAAGGCCCTGCTGAAAATAACTATGAGCCATAATATTTTGTTTGTTTGTTTTCAAAAGAACGCTTGGCACAAGACCTTATCAAGACCAAGTACTTACTCCCTTTCACCACAAAGCAGATAAAAGAACAGACAAACTTCCAGCGAAGTAAACTGCATTTTTCATTAAGAACATAACTTTTCGAGTATGTGCGTTTTCAAATTATGTAACTAGGATATAAAAATGAACGCAGTACACACTAGTGATTGAAGAAGCTGCAAATTACGACACAGAAATCCCCAGTCCTGGTCTCCATCCGTACTAGCACCCACATAAGAAGATTAGTGGTTCACACAACCAGAGGAATGAGACTGGTAATCATTGTAGTGCAGTTTATCATTTATGTTTTCTTTATTGTACTACAGATGCAAGAAAATGGGTCAAATATTAAAAAAAATATTTAATTTGTTCTGTACACATTTGCTGTTCAGTGACAGACCAGGTACGGAAAAAAACATATTGTAACTAGATCTCTTCTTTGTATTAAACATCATGACAACTTCAGTCCTTTGCATTATTTGCTTATTCAAGACTTCATAGTTCTTTCAGGACGACACAAAGAAACATATTAGTTCCACTAAAATTCCAAATACTCCTTTGCACTACCTTAAATCAATAAAATTGCTTGTATAGAGAAAGAACTGAAGTCAGCAACAGATGCATGAGAGTCACTTAGTTTTTCTAATGTGTTTTAAAATAGCTAATACAGGACAGGCTTTTTATATAGCTTGGCACATGTGTAAAAAATGTTTAAGCCTTAGGATCTGAATTTTGATTAGCCTCTTCTTTTGGACCTCTGACACAGTCCACCTGTCTCTGGTCACTCTGGATCATATTTCCCCCCAGAAACAAAACAGGATCCAACAGGATAGGCTCTCTCTCTTGCTGCCCAAGGACTTCAAAGAAAGGTCTCTCAGGCATCATTCCTGGGGAACAAAATCTCCCTGCCAGCCCCCTGCGCACCTTTCTAAAATTGCCAATGCCAAATGAAGACCCAGAACAGTGACCAAAGCACTCAGACTCACCTTACCTCTCACTCCTCCTCCCTCCTATGCAGGTTTGCCCTATAAGCCAGCAAAAACAACTGGTGTGAGCAATAGCACTGCTTGTTAGCTCATTAAAAGAGCACAGATTAAACACTCAGTGGTTCCCAGTCACTTTTCCCCAAAAAGTGTTCATTTGGGCCTCACCTGCTTAAGCAAAAACCACTTAAGTGAACAGCAGGGATAGCCCAGTGCACCCCAGAATAAGACAATAGCCTTGTGCATTGCCAGGTGCTCAGAAAAGGCCAGAAGCCTGAAGTGGAACTTGGTACACAAGGGTCATGTTTGGCTGCTTCAGGAGGCTGCAATTTCTGCTTATAATACAGTAAGTTTAAGGTGCCTATGAGTCATCTCTATGCAATACTACCCTCCCTTTCCGCAGGTGATGCAGGATGCCCAGCCATCTGGCTGTGCCTCAGTGAAGCTGCTGCTCTCTAAGTAATTTCAGCATGTAAAAAGGGAAGTAAGGAATACAGCAAGGAAGACAAGCCCTTTGCACCATACAGCTTACCACTGTAAAGTCCCAACCAGATAGTGGTCTATTAGAGGCAGCTAGCATGCACACGCAAGGACATTCCCTCCCCCCAAACCAAAAT
This sequence comes from Haliaeetus albicilla, assembly GCF_947461875.1. Lineage (NCBI taxonomy): Eukaryota > Metazoa > Chordata > Aves > Accipitriformes > Accipitridae > Haliaeetus > Haliaeetus albicilla. The sequence continues at coordinate 36,586,267 of NC_091492.1, forward strand.
TGCTTAAACAATCTTCAACCTATTAATAAACAACAGGAAAGTTCTTTGAAAGCAAAGGATGGGTTTGTTCCAGTAGGATTTTTACGCTTTGCTAACAAGTTATTGAATGAGCCAACTAGACTCACTACATCCAATCTGAGCTTCAAATATTCAATATAATCCTGGCAACAACTCTCCTACGTACTGAAAGAGCTACTACTCCAGCAGGTATTAGTTCCAGTTGTAATTCAAAAAAGTAGTTCATTAAAATGCTGTCACGGTATGATAATAGTGTTTTCAAAAACCTGTATATCATTTAAAATGCCTACATTCTGCTGAAATTCAGAAGGATTTAACTATTATTCATATTAAGCAGGGCTGGCCAAAACGCTGACAGAAAAGTTATTCTATACCCCAAATCAATTCTCTTCTCCAGCCAGCCTCAAGAGTTCATTACTAATACTAGCAGTGGGTTTTTAGATTTGGGAGAGCAAGGGAAGAGAATGCCAACTTGTCAGTATCATCCGATTTCAGGGAGAAAGAGCCAATGGTCTGAGCCTGGAGAGAAAAGGGAGAGTGAGCACTGACCCGTTGCAAGCTGTGAATAACTGGGGCGGGGGGATATTCACGTGGGCAGGGAGAGCAGATGCGGCAAACTGGTGTTTTAAACCATTTGGGAACTGACTGTAACTTCAAAGAGCAAGTTTGACCCAAACAACTCCAATCTTGCACTATCAAGATTTTCTGTTCAATGTTTGGCATAATTTCTGTGTTTCAAAATAAATTTCTATTTAATTTTAGGCTTCCATATCTTTCTCCCTGCTGTGGAAGATATTTCTATCAAGAAGCACAGTTTCTAAAACTGTCTTCCAGTAATAAAGTAAGTCATTGTGCATCAGGCAAAATGCACTTCCTTTTGGAAAAGGAGAAGCGTGAAGAATAAGAGATTAAACCCACTGCATTAAAGTGGGTAGAAAGGCTGTCAGCATGCTAAAGAGCAGCTGATACCTCACTTAAATTTGCTCTAGGCACTTACAGCAGACTTATAGCTCCAGTCCAATGTAAATAACACTATTTTCATATACTTGGGTTTCTTGCATCTAAAACATTAAGCAGATTTCAAAGTTGACCTGGAATTAGTGCTTCACAGGTAGACAGCAAATTAAAATGGTTTCCCATGAAGTCATCAAGCTTAAATACAGATGACCTAATATAATTGGTGATGTTCACAACACAGACCAGGTGTTAATAAATCTGACTACCGCAGAAGTAAATGAATGCTGCAGTAACTAGGATCACTCTGTATCATATGCTGAGGAACAACTGCTGCTCAAGCTTAGCTTAGGTGGCATTATATAGGCAGTTTCTCATGGCATTTACGGTTAGTGCAAGCCAGAGTCTAACATAAATACATACTTAGAGAGCACCAGCTTTTTCTATCCAGCCATGAGGCACTGGAATCTTAGAGAGGAGCCTCAGCTCATTAGACCGTGCTATAAACATATTTCTAGCAGTCTGGATACTGTACCAAAATAAACAAAGGCATTAAAAGCAGTTCTCCAGTATTTTTAAAGGGGCCCAGGAAGGACAGTCAATTGGGTTTACACCCAATATGTTTTTTCTAATTATACAAGTGATCTGAGAACTCCTCTATATTAAGATGAAACAACAGATTTCATGAGCAGATGAACAAATGCCTCCCATGGATATGCATCCTGCGTCCTTGTGTAACATCAACCCCATCCTAGCAATCGTTGCTCATGCTCTTTATGACTTTTTCCTTTATATATTGCCTCTGTATACATATATATCAAAGTCTCCTCTACATCCTCTTTCAGAATATTATCTTATAACCATGAAGAAACTCTTCCTCCAGTTTCCCTTCATGCTCCCCTAGTAGGCAAACAAGGGAAATCATTCCTGAGACCTGGCTGAACAGGTTTCCAATGAGGACGGCAAACTTGGAGCTCTGTCCAGATGTAACTGTTGAGTTCACATGAAAGCTATTCCCTCAACAGGGTAATAATTCATGGTTTCTTTCCCATGCTCAGGCACCAAATTCCTTTCAACATCTTAAAGATTTCAGTGCCCTTATTGAACTTGATAGAAATGGGTAATGGATTTAAAAGTTCAGAATGGAAGGAATGGACAGATGAATGACCATAGTTAAGTCTCATTTCTTTAGGAAGCTAGGCTAAAAACAGTAAAAATGTTCCAAAATGCCATAACAGACTTTGTCTAGTTTCCTGAATGATATAATGTTTGTGAAGAAGTAGGTACTTTCAGCAGGTATTTATGCACGTAAGGTGAACCTGGCTATAGGCACTTGTCAGGTTTAAAAATGTACTAGTGAGTGAAGGTAAACCCTGCAGGGCTTAGGACCAATAGGTAGTATCTGCTTACCTCTGCACACCTTTGACACTGAAAAACAGCTGAATAATGATCACTAAATAGATGTTCAGAAAAAGCCTGGCAATTTCTTTCTCTGTCCAATGCTTGCTCTTTCTTGATATCACAGTGAGCTCACCACAAGCAAGGATCAGCTATTCACAGTGAATGTTCAGCCTGTGCCTACATGCATACCATCAGTTTTACAGCCAAGTTTCTCTACTGATACCTAACCCTGCCCACGCCATTCAGATCAGATGGCTCTGGGCAGTCTCACCAGATCTCTTGGCATCAGGCAAAAACAGTGCCAAGAAGACATGCTCATACATCTGTACAAGGAACACAGAAATAATTTATAAGTACATTACCGGGAAGATTAGCCAAAGGGAAACAGTTTGGCATTTATTGGCAAATATTACTGTTTGGCATTATCTCTAGATTAGGAAAAAAAAAATGCTAGCAGACCAGGGCAAGTACTGTAAGATGGACACATGCCACCTCCATTCTGGCAGGGCGAAACACACTGCTGTCACACCTACCGAGTTTAGTGCATAACAGTGTCATCTCTTGACAGGTGTAGTATAAGTATATAGGGTTTGCATGGCAAGGGTTTTGTAGTGGGGGGGCTACAGGGGTGGCTTCTGTGAGAAGATGCTAGAAGCTTCCCCTATGTCCAGTAGAGCCAATGCCAGCTGGCTCCAAGATGGACCTGCTGCTGGCCAAGGCCAAGCCCATCAGCGACAGTGGTAGCGCCTCTGGGATAACATACTTAAGAAGGGGAAAAAAAACCTGTGGCAGAACAGCAGCCAGGGAGAGGAGTGAGAATATGTGAGAGGAACAACTCTGCAGACTTCAAGGTCAGTGAATAAGGAGGAGGGGGAGGAGGTGCTCCAGGCGCCAGAGCAGAGATTCCCCTGCAGCCCATGGGGAAGACCATGGTGACGCAGGCTGTCCCCCTGCAGTCCAGGGAGGTTAACAGTGGAGCAGATATCCACCTGCAGCCCGGGGAGGACCCCACGCCGGAGCAGGGGGATGCCCGAAGGAGGCTGTGACCCCGTGGGAAGCTCACGCTGGAGCAGGTTTTCTGGCAGGACTTGTGACCCCATGGGGGACCCACGCTGGAGCAGTCTGTGCCTGAAGGACTGCAACCTGTGGGAAGGACCCACGTTGGAGAAGTTCATAGAGGGGGAAGGACCCCACGCTGGAGCAGGGGAAGAGTGTGAGGAGTCCTGCCCCTGAGGAGGAAGGAGTGGGAGAAACAACATGTGATGAACTGACTGCAACTCCCACTCCCCATCCCCCTGTGCCGCTCGGGGGGGAGGAGGTGGAGAAAATCAGGAGTAAAGTTAAGCTGAGGAAGAAGGGAGGGGTGGGGGGAAGGTGTTCTTAAGATTTGGTTTTATTTTTTCATTATCCTACTCTGATTTGATTGGTAATAAATTAAACTAATTTCCCTAAGTTGAGTCTGTTTTGCCCATGATGGTAACTGGTGACTGATCTCTCCCTGTCCTTATCTCGACCCACGAGCCTTTTGTTGTATTTTCTCTCCCCCGTCCAGCTGAGGAAGAGGAGTGATAGAACAGCTTTTGTGGGCACCTGGCGTCCAGCCAGGGTCAACCCCCCCACAAAGAATAAAGGTAATTATGATGGAGTGCTTCAGGGTAGGAAAAGAAAAAAATGTGAACTAGGCTGAAGCTTTGGTATTTCTGCTCTGGAAACTCCATTTTTCACAGAGCTTTTGACCTAGTCACTTTTACTGACATTGACAGAAGATTATTACTCCTGCTTGTACCTTCCTGTGTACTCTCCTCTCCAATAATAGGGTACAGCTGCCAAAGTTACCCAAACATATCCCTGGAAAACTGTGGTAAATGTTTCATATTTTGTTCCTCTACTACATGCATGATAGTGTATGCAGGCTCCACACCTTTAAACCTTTTCTCGCCCCCAGAGGATAGGCAGATATTCTCTGCAAAGTTTGTTCTGAACATCTCAGCCCTGTAACCAAAAAACAGCATTCAACAAGCGTTAAAAGCAAAAGAAAACATCGAATTTTCTATGAGGTTAATGAGTGACAAGGCTTTTAAACAGCCAGTCAGAATTAATGCAGTTGACTTTTGAGGTTAAGTAGTAATACCTGCAGCCAGCCCTTATGGGGGTGGACAGTTTACAGCCGGTGCAGTGGCAGCCTTTCCACCAGCAAGCTCGTCTTCACCAGCAGCTTGCAGACACACAAGAACTGGTGTACGTTTGAGTCTTGCGCCCGAATAAACTCCCAGCTTCGACTCCAACAACCCCCCAGACCATGACAGAGAAGCTATTAAGTAAGCCATGCAAATGGAAGATACTTGAGTCACATCTGAAGAAGCCACATTAACATGATTCACAGAATCACAATGGAAATTCTGAGGAATTTCGTAAATCACAGTGAGCCGTCGCTGCACTCTCGCACTAGATAATTTTCCTGAAGAGTGTTTGTTAAGAGCTACTAAAAAACAAGTAGTTCATATGCAGAAAAAATTAACAAAATTCATTTTCCTCCCAACTTGTCTGACTGACCTTGGTGCTGCCGCTGGGGATGATGAAGGTCAAAAGGGCTTTTTTTTGTTGCTGTCACTATCATTGCTTTGTCACAGTCTCCTTCTCCTGTGTGTAAAGATTCACATAAATGTAGAACTTCTAGAACATCTATGCAGAAATTTTTATTTTTGGAGGGTTTGGGTTTACATGCCAAGGTTCTGGCAGTGGGGCTGCAGGGGCTGACTCTGTGAGGAGAGGCCGGGGCTGCCCCACACCAGACACAGCCGGTTCCAGCCGGTTCCAACAGCCCCACCACTGAGCCTGTGTGGAGCAGGTCTCCTGACAGGAACTGTAGCCCACGGAGAGCCCACACTGGAGCAAACGTGTGAGGAAGGAGTGACAGAGAGGGACCGTCATGGACTGACCACAACCCCCCATTCCCCATCCCCTCTGCGCTGCTCAGCGGGCAGGACGAGGTAAAGAACTTGAGAATGAAGGCATGAAGCTAAGCTTGCAAAAACCCAGGGTATTGGGGGGAAGGTGTTTAGTTTTTGTCTTTCTCACCATCCAAATCTATTTCAATTAGCAACAAATTGAATTAATTTTCCCCAGGTTGAGTCTGCTTTGTCCATGATGGTAACTGATAAGTGATCTCCCTGTCTTTATCTCAAGCCACAAGCTTTTTCATCTTATTTTCTCCCCTGTGCTGCTGAAGGGGAAGAGCGTGAGAGTGGCTGGGTGGGCGTCTGGTAGCCGACCAAGGTCAACCCGGTAAGGTAGGGGAAAGGGAGAGTCTTGAATGGGAATTCGCCCAACCTGCTCTATGCAGGGCTGTAAGCAGTATGAAGTCCTCACACAGCAAGCCTGCTTTATATTGATGGTTCCAGCACCTGGCACAATCTACCTGCCCAGAGTATTTCCAAAATCTGAAGCCATAAACTGGCAACTCTATAGGAAACATTACAACATGAAACATAAGCAACGGTGCGTTTAAAGCTGCTGTCATCACTAGCTCTGATCTTTCAAACTCTCATCCTGACATTCACTACCCTTGCAATGCAATACTGAAGGAATAGATGTAGTGACAAGTCTCACACAAAGCACTGAGGAAGCAGCAGTTTAAAAAAAAAGAGAAAAAATTATGCTTAAAAACAAAAAAAGGAGAAAGATGATTTCATCAAAAATCAGCCAGCCAGATTTTATTAATCCTGACTGTACTTGCAGGATCTGCAAAGGACTATGGACTGTTGTACTTCCTTACATAATTGTTGCCAATCACCTCTTTAAGCTAGAGACACTGCACAGACAGCAGTCTTACAGAAAAAAAAAAATTTTAAAGGGGAAAAAAATTTCAACTTGTTGGCTTTAAATTCATTAAGATACTGGACTTTAAGAGAATTCAGGGAAAAGAGATAAGGATTTGAGGAAAAACAAAACAAACAAAAAAAAGAAACAAGGGCAAACCCCCAGAATTTGTTGAAGACTATTTAGAATATTTAAAATTGCTGTTGAGCATAAAATGAACAAAAGTAAAAAAAAAAAAAAAAAAAATTGCCATATCTAAGTGCCACATTCCCATGATAATATGGAACAGCATCATATGCTGCAATAAAATGTTTTAGCTGATCATTTCTTGTCTTTTTGGCACTCTGCTGACACACTTTTTAAAGTGTTAATTAAAAAAAGCATCAAATCAACACTACAAATTGGATAGACTCGTGCCCTACAGTCTCTTCTGACCACTAATTTGTGGAGCTGGGGCTCAGCCAACTTCCAATGAATCTGTGGAGAGTTTCCAGCAAACTGTCATCGCAGCAGGATGCAGTTCTTGATAGGGTGATCATACATGGCAAGTGAAGTGAGATGTTGAACTGTCACTACACAAGTCTGTTTTATTGTGCCTGAATCTTCTTTTAAGGCTCATCCAAAAATGGAGATTGGCACGTTATTTCTAAATACACATTTATAATATAATGCACCTAAAACCTCGTAGTATCTGCATGAAAGCGTGCTTTTTGGATTATTGTCACATTGTGGGAGAATGACAAAGAACACTGGACTAGCTGTAGCTCTAGAACACATAGTTTTAACGTTTTTTATATTTCTAAAGAAAATGGGCCATGACAAGAGACCTGAATGTGGAGTACTTTCCCCTTAGGGATGCTGATTTTTTTTTCCTTTCTATTTTCTTTAGTTTGAATAAAGAATTTTAAGATTTCAAATACGTGACTGTATTTTAAGTGTGCCTAGTGCAGCAGCCCTCCTATGCTCATTTATTGATTATATTTTTAGGAGGCTATTTCCAAGATACAGTTAAATAAGCACAAAAAGAAAGCTAATCTGCATGTAGAAAACTACTAATAATAAGTTGGAAATTCAGTGTAAAACTATTGACTTTTGACAGGTTTCTGCTTTCTGAACATGGACCCAGACAAGGCTACTACAGCACAGAGTAAAAATCAGCAGTGAGTTAGTCAACGCCTCCCATGATGTACCTTCCCTCCAACAGCCTTCAAAATATCACAGGTAAAGTCAGTGAAGTGATAGTTAAATGTTTTTATATTCCTGGAGAAAACAAAACTCCTTATGTGTTACTGCCATGGGAAATCAGAACATCACTTACCACTCTGCAACTTCTTCCTTAGATACATTTCCTTTGTCTAAACATTAAGATGGGAGGAAAATGAAAGAAATCTCTGCTTATTGCAAGATTAATTCACAATAGTAGTATCTTATACTCTCCTGTCTTTCCATCCTGGAGGACAGACTGGTAAATTGTCTGAAGTGTCTTGTAAAAGAGATAATTTAGTTTGAATCACTGTTTTCTGAACTCAGAAAAACAAAGAGCAAACAAGACCTTTTTAAGACTGTCCCTCTACAGAAGACGCAGATTTAAGAGGACTGACTTTTAGAGGGTAGGCTCAGTACTTCCTGAAAATTAGGAAGTCCAATGTGAAAACCGAGGAGGGAAGAGAAGCATGTAAAGACTAGCAGCCACTGGAAAAGATGGTGGGAGCGTGTTCAGATATCTGTTGATGGCATTGAGAGTACACAGGTATATAGCAATGTTGCATGATATTTTCCATTCTGAATCACTTTGCCAAATTAACTCTTGGACTGCAGTCTTTCTGATAGCTCTCCCCCTCAGGGAAAATATTTGTCCCACTTTAAGGCTTTAACCAAAATGATTCCATCATTTCCAAGAGGAAGTTGAAGAATGTTATGGTTTTTTCTGTTGAAAAGCTCATCACGTCTAAGTTATGGAACAGGATCTTGTCCTTGGGCAGCAGACAGTCCTCTTTCAGAAGGATACGGACCAGGACATGCAGGATGATAGAGGCAGCTGAAATAACACAATCAGCCAGGAGGACCAACAGCCCTCCAAGGCACGCGGTCACTTGAATACCTAGGAATAATCACTTTGCAGTGAGATTTTAATTGGCATGTCAGGAGATCAGAATCAGGTTCTAGCTTCAGATGGGCCTCATCCCATCTGTGTAATTCTTATACAGCTCCATCAAGTTATTTAAGCAGGCTTGGTAAGAAAGAGTGAGAAGGGAACTAAGGGGACAAGTCTGAATTAGATGCAGACTGTTTAACTATCTCAATATAAGTGTAAACTCTTTTTTATTAAAAAAAACAAAACAAAAAACCCCAACACAGTACATCGTTCCTTGCTCCAAAGAAACATCTACCAAAAGAAGAGGCCAAACTGAGACTAAAAGACGGAATGTATATTAAAACCTTAAGTTTTCTGACTGAAGAGTTAGCAGGACTTGCATGCCCAGGGGAATCAATCCTTCATCAGACATGCAGGCATCCACCCATCATGCATGCATAGTACTCTGTTTTGGAGACATATCACAACATACACAATGGCAGACTCAGCCCAACAAAAAAGTATTTCTAGGGGAACCATGAAGAAACCTGGCAAGAAGAGACACTTTTTTAATGGCAAGTGGATATTACACTCAAAATAGCTTTTCCTCATTTCCAAAGCAGTTGAAGCAACACAAATAAAGAACTCCAGTCTGAAAGGTGAAAACAAAAGCATAAAGCATATTCATCACAAAAAAGCAGGATCCAATGCATCACTCCACTAAACAGGGCTCTCTTGTGTTCAGAAGAGGACAACACAACTGGCAAATTGCTAGACATCTCTTTCCCTGTTGACCAGATCCAACTCTACTTACTTTTCTGCATCAAATAAATTCACAGACTAAGAATACAGAACTTCTTAGTGGGGAAGGAGATAGAAATGTTGGTCAGCCTCTTTGGAGAGGATACCAAATGTAAGTCACAATAAAGACAGTGACCAACTGAGAGCACTTACAGTTTCCATACAGAAAAATCATTGCATCAACCCATAAAAGCCATGCCAACTCAACAGATGGGATTAGATTTTGAATTGCACCTCATAACCCTGAATCCCTTTTCTCTATTCTGGCATTTCAGAAGAAGGTAAACAAGCAGTGGATCACCCTATGTGTGTGTATTGGGCGAAAAGCCTTATCCACCTGAACAGACTGATCTGGAGGTCACCTGTCAAGTGAGAGACAGAACTGAGAAAAAAACCCCAGCATAAGAGTCAAGACAAGAGGGATCCAGATAGCCCAGACAGACCCAGAGTGACTGTAAAGACCACTCAGAAGTTACAAAGGAAGTGAGGGATGTACTGTGTAAAGGCATTAGTGCTTAGTCAAGACCCGTGTCTCTCTCTGAGATGGAGAGTGGCTATAAGTAGTTGCTTATGACACTTCAAAAATCCTGTACTTCTCCATTTCCTTCTGCTGTCAAGTGCCTCTGAAAGGGTGAATCACACACTCAGGTTATGCTAAAAGTCAAGGGCCATGGCACCGGTTTGCTACAGCAGCTCTGCAGTTCAGGGTCAATGCAAGTCCTGAGACCAGATACTACAAAGGATAAAAAGTCTGAAAGAAATGATAGGTTAAGAAAATGTGGGTGTGGCAACCACCTTCTTCAGGAGCACTCTAGGGCCCAAAATTCACAACCCCCCAACATCCACCAAGGGAAGAATTAAAAAAACCCACCTAGCTGGTAAAGGGGGAGAAGATAACTGGCTCAGAAGTGCATTTCTATTTTATCAGATATGAATTACAAATCAAACACAGCAGGCTAGAGAACGAATCATTAATTTTTCAGTTCTTGAACCACAGATATCATGTTTAGCTCTATCTCACTGGCCATTGTAACACAATGCAAGAAAAATTATTTGGCAAAAGTAGTTAGCCGTTGTGGAATGACATACAAATAAAAGTTTAAAGACTACAATGTTACTGTTAAACTTTTAAAGACAGACAATGAAGCTTTAGTACATGTATCTCCATATTCATAGAGTCATGCAGATTTAAGTGTTAAAAAATCCAAAACAGTCTTGCTGCATGACATTCCCTTGCATTTGAGGATGGCCCAAACTGACGTTAGATGGAGAAGAAACTCTAGAATAAACCGTATCTTCAGAAGCCTCTTCTGAAAGAATGATCTCCATTGAGTTTTGGCCTCACAGGACATTAGCCTGGAGTTAGCACATATGTGCGAAACTTCCTAAACACCAATACTCCAGTTGTACTGTGCCTCTCTGCCTCAGTTCCCCTCTCTGAGGAACAGGGATGATAGCACTGACAACCTAATTCACAACTAATGCTGCTGGAGACCAGAAGGGACAGAGACTTCAACATAGGGAGTGGCAGTTTTGCCCCAGCTAACTACGAGTGTAAGAAACAGCCACAGATAAAATCTTGCACTTAATGCAGAAAATGGATTAAGTGACTTGCCAGAGAGAGTACAGAAAGCTTTTTGCAGGATTAAGACCTTAGCCCAGGTACTAGGTGGCCCTATTAATAGTACTAACCAAAAATAATTTTTAAACATCTGTACCTACATATACACAGCTGAGCATTTTCACAGGTCTGTGTCTTCCACGGCCTTGCCCTCTGACTGAGTAATGGCATCTCCTGGGCAACTCCCAGATGGGAATCACACATCATCCTACATAAGTCAGGAAGGGTCCCACGAAGGCTTATGACCATGCTCAAAGCTTCCTACCAGAAAGGGCCCAAATGTGAAACAAAAGATCACTATGCTGTGTTCTATCTAGTCTTCTTCAGCTCAAGCATTAGAGAAGGAAAGCAGATGTTTCCCAACCTGTTGAAAACACTGTTTATCATCATGATCAGGAGCAAATTCAATGTCACATGTAAGACTTTGTATCTTATTATCATTGCAATCTATCTGTCAAATGCCATATTCTGAAAATACACAAAGATAACATGACCAGAACCATCCCATTTCAAGGAACCAACCCTTTTACTATTATAAACAAAACTGTGTCAGCTTGTCCTCCTCCACTATCCCCCAGCTTCTTGAGAGCATTGCTCATATAGACAGGCTTTTATTTAAAAATTTAACTTTCAAAATGGATATATTATGTAAGATGAGGGTATGTTCTCAGCAGAGCTCTACTGAGAGGAGCTGAGGTGGTCCTTCCAGTTTATTTGCTGATACTGTTCTGCATCTGGACATGGACTAGAAATTTTGTTCAGCAATTTAAAAAAACCCCAACACATTGATTTAATGGCCACACCCAGGAAGTTCTGTTATTTTAATCTTGTATTGTCTTTACACGTTGAAATTTCTGTGGCAAATATTAATCTCCTTTGCTGCTGCAGATGCCACAACTTCCGTACATGAATTGGAAGTTACTTTATCAGATTTAGTGGTTTCGTATCTCCTTCTGTTTGACTCGCACTATGTATCAGGAAACGGACATTTTATATACCTCTTCCTACAGAATTATCAAACTTGGTCATTTGAAGAAAAATTCCAGTGCCTGTCGATGCTTTTATTGTTTTTGCCACAAAGGTTTGTTAGCCATTTACAAAGAATGCGGTATGTGCAAAGACAGCCTACTTGTGCACTGACCAAGTTAAAAACTATATAGAGAGGCTGTTGCTTTGTACAATGTTATTTTAAAATGCATATAGTATGAAATCTTTCTTTAGAGCTACATTACTACACAAGCTTGTACTTGGTTCTTTGCAGAGTAATTAGCACACAGTGTAAAAAGAGTTAAAGTATATGATGAGAAGTAATGAACCTGTGAATTAGGATACTAAATTATAACTACATTATAAAACTGATATATAACTATAACAGGGTTAGCATGCATGTCCTGTTCACTGTTATGGCTCTACCTGTAGCAGTTTTCACTAGCTTCCGCACACTTCTCAAACAGTTTTAAGCATTTAACGTGGATCAAGGCCAGCTGCAGAAGTTATAACTGAAGACAGGCAACACAGAATTGATTTGGAGGTAGGGACCAGAATAACATTTCTCATCCAATAAATCTGTGAGAATGGGGAATTCCAGTTGTCACCTAGATAGTAGTTAAGAAAGGAGACAAGATTCTTTAACCAGAAATGCACATATACAGGAAAGAGTTCATGCTTTTGGGGTCTTGCTAATAATTTTTAACTGAGGCAACATCAGGGGTAAATGCCACATAATGCCCAATGGAAATGAGTCCTGCTGGCTAAATCCCAACACCATCCTAGTGATCTTCGTGAGCCACAGATGTAAAGTACAAGGACAGAGCTAATGTCTGTACAACCCCTGAAAATGAACCTGGATTGCCAACTTGAACCACAAACCTCAACGTACATTCAAGGAGTGACTCGTTAGAAAAGTAATTTGCTTCCATGTGGCCAGGTGATTAAGGCAAGGGTTGCAGCAAGATCTTCAAACAGAAAAGATAGATGTGAGACTTATGCACCATACAAGGGAGAAATGAGAAGATAATTTAAAACGGAGGGGAGAGGGGAACCTAGAGTTACTGGTCAAAGTCACAGGTTTGACCACATGAAGATGATCATACAGACATCCATCCCCAAGTCCCTGTTCCACCGTTGTGCCTTGGGATGTTGGAGGAGAAGCCAAGTTAACAGTGTGGTTCCAGGGGGAAGTCTCTGGGCAATGGTTCCTGAGCCCAATGCTGGACACAAACCCCATGGAGGGAGAGCATGCCCACTTACACAACTAATGACTCCTGACACTTGGAGCCAAGAAACTACGCAATCAAATGCTGGGAGGTGGTTCAGCAAGCTGCTGACAGCAGACAAGGGTTAACCACTGGTGCTCAGTGTTATTAGATTATAACACATCTGGAGAGTCTTATTGCTAGGGCAAACATTAATCTTCAGAGAAAACTAAACATGCAAAATGAGATCTAACTCATGAGAAAAAAAATTGAAAGGGAGGTTATACACAATGAAAATAATCCCAAATAACTTTTGAAACTGAACTGGCTGAAATGGGGGAAAGGAAGTGTTTTTTCCATAAGAAAATACCTGCCTCTCCCAGCTGACTGGAATCAGAATAAGCAGAAAAGTTTTAAGCTGAACCTTTCCATTTTGAAGCATTTCTGTGATTGACGCAAGTTTAAATTAAAGTGATGCTTGTTTATAGAAATGTCCAAGCTTTCCTTATTCCCAGCACTGTACTTAAATTGTGTTGATACAGATATTACATTGGATTATTTCCCTGAAGACATGAAAGAGAGCTAATGTAAATGCCAATTTAGTTTTAAGAATCCTGGGAGAGTAAGGCTTTCTCTGACTTTACTTATGAAAGCCCTTATATATTTAAGCAGTTTCAAGTTTGCTTTGTTAGGCTCCAACTTAAAAAGTAATTTGTTCATTTAAGAATATTCTGTGATTAGTTTGGTCTGAGTGCGTATAGGGGTCTTCTGGAGAGTAGTCATTTCAAAGCGGCACATACAAACCTTATTTCCATTGGAATTACTGAGTAGTCAGCCTCTATGAACGCCTCCCTTCATCAAAAAATAATGACATCATTTTATATGTGGCTTGACAACAATCTGTATTTCATGTATTCCCATCTTCATATTGCCTGCCTTGCTCCACAGAGCTTGTTGTCCTCTTGCACAAAGGGCAGCATTTCCTAATTATGTGACTTCACACAATGTTAAAGTACATAACAAAATGGTGCACATGTATGCTGGAAACAGCTGCTTTGGTGTTTAGATCTAAAATTCAAGAGGTCTTTTTTCTGCACCTGGCTCCACTGTCCTTTGTTACTGGATGATCTTAACACACAGCAATAGAGTACAGATATTTCGTAAGGAGTTCACATTTGAAGTCCACAAATTCTGCGTTTACACTTTCACGAGCAGAAAACCATGGTAACCACTGCAATATCTAAGTATGGATTACTGTACAGTTTATTCCATAATATTAATCCTGAGAAAAACAAAGAGGCAAGTACCCACTACTGTCTGCATAATAGGTTTAAAGCTCAGAACTTTAGGCATTTTGGACAGCTTTGAAGCAAGTCTAGCTAAATTGCATTAGTAATTGCATACGAACAATCAGTGACTAATTAAATCCTCTTTCTGGATACAGATTACTGGCTGAAGATTTATGTAGTATACACTATGCTGTGGTGTACTCATTTGAATTAATTATTGTAATCACCAAGCAAGGATCCCCAAAACCACCTCTCTTACAGTAAAGTAAGATCTAGGCTGACTACATTTTTCCAATCTATGGCATTCTTTGCAAAAGGATAATACAGAATTTTCATTAAAAACTGCAGTATTACTGTTTCAACCCGCATGCCTCTTCCTTTCAATTTCATTAGCGGCTCCCACTGACAAATGATCAACTAATAGTAGCTCTGTAACAGTGCAGCCAAATTGAACGTTACTCTTGGATTAGTAAGAAAGAAGTCTTGTATCTACTGGCTCAAATCAAGGACAGTAAATCAGTGTTCCACTTTTGCGCTGGTTACACAAGTGTAGCACTGACTGAGCTTTTAAGATAGGTCTCCCCACTCCAGTATGCATCTATTTCATGCTCTAAATTGGCTTATACCACCTTATTACTGTATTCCAGACATCTTCCAATGCAAGCTAAACAAAACTCATGGTTTCCCCTTGTAAGCCTTGAAAAGTTTCCTTGTAGCTTATACACTAAGTAAATTAAGAACAGAAAACCTGTCTCAGGTCATCTTTCACAGGTCCCACATAGATCCCTATGCCACAGGGTGCTACAGTTGATTTCAGTTAAGAAGCACCTAGTAACAGAGTAAGTTGTTAACACAAAAATGTTAAGTGTATAATTAATTAACAACTGTCCCAGGTAATGAACCTCAAAAATCAGACCTCCAAGGTCACCACATGTATCTGTCTCTCAATTTAAGTTTTATTTGTGCTTTGAACAGTAGCATCCCTTAATTTACATGACTAACAAACCAGTTGAGTTCCCATGTCATTTGAACAATTTTGTAGAGATTGCTTCTATTTATAAAAGGAGACACGTGTGGCATTCTCAGACAAACATGGACAGTATTTAAATTAGCATCTTGAAAAGGACTTTATACAAAAATAGAAAAATTGCTTTTATATTCATGCACAAAAGGCTGAGAGACCCACCCTGATCTAATTGAGACACTCTCTCATTCCTATTTCCATACATCCTTAATCTCTGCTCATTAAGAAAAATAGAAAGGAGGTTGCTACCGATATAAATCACACGCTGACGACAGCTGTGGATGGCCCAACTACAGGAATAACTTTCATTGCATTAGCTCTTCTGCCTTTAAAACTAGATCTACAGTGAGCATTGAAAGGCCACTGTGATGGCTACATGCAGATAGCTGTGCATCTGTTGTGGTTTAACCCCAGCTGGCAACCAAGCCCCACACAGCCGCTCACTCACCTCCCTCACAGTGGGATGGGGGAGACAATCAGAAGGGTAAAAGTGAGAAAACTCATGGGCTGAGACAGTTTAATAGGTAAAGCAAAAGCTATGCAAGCAAGCAAAGCAAAACAAGGAATTCATCTCCCACTTCCCATGGGCAGGCAGGTGTTCAGCCATCTCCAGGAAAGCAGGGCTCCATCACACGTAACGGTGACTTGGGAAGAGACAAATGCCATCACGCCAAACGTCCCCCCTTCCTTCTTCTTCCCCCAGCTTTATATGCTGAGCATGACGTCATATGGTCTGGAATATCCCTTGGGTCAGCTGGGGTCAGCTGTCCCGGCTGTGTCCCCTCCCAACTTCTTGTGCCCCCCCAGCCTACTCGCTGGTGGGGTGGGGTGAGAAGCAGAAGAGGCTTTGGCTCTGTGTGAGCACTGCTCAGCAATAGCGAAAACATCCCTGAATTATCAACACTGTTTTCAGCACAAATCCAAAACATAGTCCCATACTAGCTACTATGAAGAAAATTAACTCTGTCCCAGCCAAAACCAGCAGAGCATCCCACAGCTGAAGATGTCTAGCTATTTAATACCATCAACAAAGATGATTTTCCTTTTCCCTCTCCCAAACTACAGGAAGAAAAAATATTCCTGTTGATAATAAACACTGGGGTTTTTTTCTAAAGGAATGAATTTTAATAGCTTTCAGAAGTGTTCTGTATTGCCAACTTTGCTGATCCCCTTGGAAGCAAAGATGATAGAATCAACTAGTTAAAAGCAATAAAACTGAACTCTCTTCCAGCATTAAAAAAAAAAAAAAAAAAAAAAAAATTTCACACTTCAGTTAAATGGATTTTCCTGTTGAGATTGCCTTTTTATCTTGTATGACAAGTTTGTCTAGATTCGCTTTACAAAAATTATATACCGAGATGAAATTGCCACAGCTTAAAAGGACATTTCTTTGTCATAACAAGAATAAATATTTTTCAGGAGCTGACAGACATGACAACTGAGATGACTCAGGTCAACCTGGCACACCTTACCTTTTCTGGATCACAAGTAGAGTGGACAGGGAAAACCTGCCATTAAAGATACATTAAGATGGAAAATGTTAAGGTATCTCAGGAGGCTAAACTGCACTGCTTGAAATCATTTGTGAAGTCAGTTTTGAAATTCACCTGATTAAACTGATGCACACTTTTTTGCACACCCTTTTTCCTCTATATAGCGTGATCTGCATGACTGTCAGTGAATGTATACTTTGTGAAGCTGCTCCCTACCAGTTCCAGCAATTTCTTGATTTGGCATGTGGGAAGGAAAAAAAAAAAAAATAAAAAAATCAGCAATACGTTAATACTCCAAGTAGTGAAGTATGGTTTATAAAGAAAGTTCAAGAAGGGGGAATTTGTTCTTTTTCACAATTAGCATTACCATTATCAAATGAACCCTTAGAATGGCTAGAAACAGACAAGGAGGATGAGCTTTATGTTGCAAAGGTTTCGGAATTACAAGGATGTCTGGTATGACCGTTCAGTTAGTACCAGGGGAAGTGGATAAGCAGAGTGGCAATGTTTCCATGTGCTTGCATACACACCACAGTAAACCTTGAACTTCTGGCATTATACATCGCAAGCAACTGCCACCAGAGCTACACCCAAATCCACAAGCAGCCTTCAGCAAGTTATTAGACAGAGGCCAAACCATAAGAGGGATGCAAGTTCACACTCCAAGGCAGAATTCATGCCATCCAGCACCATATTAAGATTAAACAATCTGAGCTACGATTTTATCTTTATTTCCTTTTTTTGTGCATCTACTTATTAGCATCCGGTTCTATTTCCTCTAGGCTGGTATAAAATGCACCTACGTTACAGATGAAGCTCTATAACATCTGTAATATACATTCTAAATCACATTTTATCATTTGTTCTAACTGAAATCAGAACACTGAAATGGCAGAAGTGAACATCTGAACATCTGGAACTGGAGTTCACTGAAGCCCTTAAAATACTTTAGGTAAGAAAAACATCTTTGGATACAAATCAAATTCACTAAAGCAAAGATGATCTTCTACTAGCTTGACCTTTGCTGGTGACTAAACAAACCCAAGTCAAAAAAGCAGACGATGCTTTCCCCTTTTTAGATCTATGAACATATACAAGTCGTGGGAGGATGAGATATAACAGATAGTTCAAGAATTTTAGGTACACATATAATTATATTTCCATTAACTATCATCCAGAATGGTTACTATAGTTTTGAACTTTAAAATGCTATTACATATTTTAGGGCTATTCCAATGCAGTATCAGATAATTGGGGGGGGGACACGACACGGACGACAGGGGAAGTGCTGATGATTTAAGAAGTGCATTTATCATAATATAAGTGTATCTGAATTCATACACAGCTAACCTGTATGTTTAAGCCATTGCAGAAATGCTGAGTCTTTCCAGTTCATGAAAAACAGTAACATGATATACAAATGTGGGGGGAATACCAAAAATGTTTTTAAACATTCATGAATGAAGACGAGTTTTTCTTCTTGCTAAGGTAAATCCACCAGCCCTGCTACTGAGTACAGTCTACCTTCCATTCTTCCTCCTTCTACCATCTGAATAGCAAGAGTATAAGCTATTTTGCTATTTTCTTTCCATCCCTATGGTGACTTCAACTTCATTTGCTCCTCTACACCAATTTATCACTCCTCAGTTGTTTCCTGAAGGTTATTGATATTAAATTCCCGTGTGTCACAGACTGCATTAAAAGTGCCAACTGCATATGTCTGTGGCATATACCTTTGATTACCACCCATTATGACTTCTAAGAACAAAGTTGAAGTCTCATTTTCAGTAATGACTGAATGAATTTTCACCTTACTTGTGCTTTCACTTCACCTAGAAAATTACCCATTTTATTATCCCATTTAAGCGAGTAATATACAGCAGCGTTACTACCATTATATCAAAGAAGTAGTGGCACCTGGACCTTTGTTATGAATTACGTGTTTCTGCTATATTTCAAAGATGCTCAAGTGACTGCATCCTACAGAAAACGTAGTCTGAAAATGGGTATTTTATCAGAAATTTCTAGTCTACAATATTCAGTGAGGGAATGAAGAGCTTTTTTTCTCCTTACTAAAATGAGCCACCGTTTTTCCTTAAAGCCTTATGCTTTTAGCTTGCTATGTAATCTATAGATACAGGCATTGCAGCTGCTAAACTAACTCAGAGGTTCTCAGCACTAAAAACTAAATTAAGTAGCACAATTTAAACACGTGAAGAGAACTATTAGCTCCAGAATAACCATAAAGTCATGTTAGGTTGACCTGGAAAAGACCTTTATGATCATCGAGTCCAACCGTAATAGTTCATTGGGTGACGTTATGCTTTACAGCATTATGCTTACTGACAATTAAGCCGCATTCTCTACTAATACTGAAGTTACGCAACCTAAAATAAGGTGGGAAGTTCTCAAAACTCAGGTTCTTTGAGTAAACACACTAAGCTTTGCATCATAGCAGTCAGTAGTCAAAGGCATAAGAGCCCAGACTTCACTGAAATAAGTTAAATTGCTATCTCTAACAAAAGGCCTTATGAGAAATATGAAGAAAAAAGGTTTGATAGAAGTAATTTCAGGTCTGCTACAACTGAATCACTCTGGATTCTTGCAATGTTAAGAAGAATTACATCTTCCTTCATTATGCTATCCGATTTGTTCATATAAGTAGATTAACCTAATCGTTATATATAACATTATTGATAGATTCCTTCATAATGCCTGGAGTTAATGCTTGTTTACTCTCCTACTGTGACAAATTAGACCACCTACTCACATGCTTGTATTTATTATTAAAGGAACACACATGGAGTGCTAAAAGCCTGCAATAATACAACTGCAATATTTAGTTGCCTTTCTAGGCAGTAATTTTGACAGCTAAATAGTTTAGTTCCTCCTCATAAAACCAGAAGGAATATAACAGCGACACAGTGAAACCTAAATAGTTAGCTGAGGAAAAAGAATAAAGGAGAATCTATAACAGAATTTTCCCAAATTAAGAGTACCACTGATCAATACCACCATGAACTACTAGTGGATACTGTGTATTTCAAACACTCTTTATATGCTGCTGTTCAGCAAAGGTGTTTGGGCAAAAGCTAAAAAATAAAGACTACACTACTAAAAAGCTAACCCTGGCCTTAAAGTTCAAAGAGCTTTTCATCTAGCAGAAGACACTCATAACACGTGGCTTGAGCCCACAAACACGTCTAGGGAGAAAGCCGAGTCAGAGCCTCTGTTTTTCATACATGTTAGTCAGAAATGTTTCCAGTGCCCTAGAAGGATTAATTTTTCTATTCAGTAAGTGGATTAAAAAAGAGTTATTATTCAATTTTTCCGCATATATTAACCTTCATTATTCAGTTCCACTGCACTGAAGTTGTTCAAGTCCCTGATATCCCACTGAGCTAATCTGCACCCAAAATTTGATATCCGAGTCCCATCCACCATCAGTTTCATGTATTTATGTACAGGTTAGTTCATTAACAGACATAGCACAGAGCTTAATGACATAAATAAGGAATTAATAAACACAAATATAAATCTTCATCTGATAAAGTTCTTGTGCTATGACAAGCAAGCAGGGATTGTATCAATAACACTCCTGAAAGCAATTTTAGGCCAGTGTCTCAACTGCTGCATATGAGACATCTACCTAACATCAAAAGAGTTGTGCAAATCAACAACCCTGAAAATTCAGGTCTCTCTCAGCCTTGAATAATATATCACAACAAAAAGATCTTCAGGACACAAAACACTGTCTATGGAAAAAGATAAAAACTGGAGAGGCTCAGGAAAGGGCAAAAAAACCCCACCACCACACAAAGACACTAATCTCATGCATACTACTTGCTTTGATTCCAAGACAAAGATAGATTTTACTAAAACTGCTCTGGATCAAAACCAACAGCAATTCCATACAAATTTATCTGAGTATTTTTGAATGGACAGGACTTCAGATACTGCCTGACAACAGTTGCTCAATTATGTGTTACTTTTATTACGCACAAGACTTGGCAGCAGCAGAGAACGTATGTCTGAGACAGTCCTCAAAAAATTTACTAACACTTCAAGATGCACAGGCCAAGTTACAATATGGAGAGATCCTAAAAATACTTCATTTTGCATGTAATTATTCACTGATAACAGAGGGAGCAGAGTTAAGTCTGAGATTCGGTAATAGACTAAAGCCAATTGCTGCTTCCGTACAGTAACAAATTCTAAAACGAACATCTCAGTTGATGTCCTGCTGCCAAAAAGGATGTTTCAACAACAACTGTGTTACCAGGAAAGTCTTCGATCACTAAGCAATTTGTAGCTCTGCGTTGGAAGTATCATGTGAAAACAAACATACAGCTTCCAAAACAACCTTTGCATACATCCATTTCTCAAGATGCAGGACAAATAAGCACTGGCATTAAGACCCCTTTTTTTGACCATGAAACCACTTAGAAAATATTCACAACACCAATGTCAACCAAGTTCATTACAGAAGCCAACTTCTGTCTTGCGTTTGCCCGCGAGCGCCAAACTATAATTAGATGCCCAAATGATGAATGATAGGCTTATACCTGTACCAGTTCTTGGGGCTTGTACCAGTTCTTGAAAGAGTATAATATCCTGAAAGGATTTACCAGTACTTCATATCAAATGCATTAAAAACAAGCAACGAGAAATCACGTCACATTGTCAAGAGCATAACTCAGTGTCAAAACCTGTTCCGATTAAAGAAACTGTTAGACAAAACAACATTTGCATTTTATTCTGAAATCCTGCATTAAGATTACCACACCAGTAATGAGCGTTTTGAAACATCGAGAATCATATCACAGCCAAACCAAGAAAGATAGACATAGACACATATTCCCACTGTTACATAGCCTTCTGCTTCTAACAGCTTCACTGAGCTCAGTTAAAAATTAGCAATGGCAAACCAAGGAAACCAGTTTCAAAATAAGTGAAACAATAAATCTTAATCTCCAACAGCAACCTTTTCACCTTCCCAAAAAGCAGCTTAGTCACAAGCTCATTTCAGAGCCCAGTTTTGTAGCATCTCTCTCGAAATACCGACAACGCCTCTGCAGGGAAGCTGCCGTTACCCCAGCATCGGAAGGGTTAGCGATCGACATAACTCAAGTTTATATAAAGGGAGAGGAAACAGAAAGCTAAAGCACTACACCACTCACATATTAATGTAACTACAGGAGATGTGCAAGCCGACCGCCAGAGCTCAATTTTGCATTTAAGGGAGAAGGGAACGAGAGAAGAGGAAACAGGGAGGGAAAAAAAAGTTTCCCCCTCCCTCCTGCAGGCAAATCTAAATGTGTTCATTAGATCCTCAGGCTTTTAGGGACAGTTATATAAAAATATGTAGAATCCGTAACGCTTAGAATAGGACTCCTTCCACCACTTCAGAAGGCTCTGCCGGATAAACCCCGAAACACCCGAGATTCACGGAAAAGGCCAGCTCTCCCTCCCGAAGCAGGAGAGACTCTGGCCAGATAAAGCACAGGCTGGATTCACGCCTCTCGGCACCGGGGCGGCTGTGCCTGGAGATGCGTTCCTCTCCCGTACACCAGCCCCGCTCGCACAGCCCGGGGAGAGGGGGGCCGCGGTTAACTGGCACCGTTGATGTACCCAGCCGGCAGCTGCAGGAGTCCGACGGGGCTTACGTGCCATGAAATGGTGGATCTGACCGTCAGGCACGTTTTACGGTACGGAGAGCTAAGAAGCCTCTGCAAACCAAAGCCGGGAAGGGATAGCAGGAGGCAGGCAGGGAGCGGGACCAGCAGCGGCAGGGCCTGGAGGAGCTGTCAAGCCCAGCCGCCTCCCCCCGCCGGGCCGGGCGGCCCCAGCCCGGGTCCCCCTCCGCCAGAGCGGTACTTACGTGAAAACAAAAAATAAAGTAGTCGAACCCACTAATAAGGCAGCTGCTGTGGAGACAGGGATGTATTTAGTAGGTTTAAACCTCTTTCCAGTGCTGCTGGGCATCCTGTAGTTTACACATCACTATGTAAATCCAACCCGAGAGGAGGGAGCCGGGAGGATGCGGGGACCCTCCGGCGCGGGGAGAGCGGGACCCGGGCGGCTAGGAGGGACGGGAGAGGGACGGCGAGCAGCTGACCTCCAGCACAGGAAATCCCACCCACACCGCCCAGCCCACTCGGCTGATGTCAACCGGCCCCTTAAGGTAGCGCTGCGGGGAGACAGGGGCGCGCAGCCAGCGCGGCCCCGCGGCGCCCGCCGGAGCTGCGGCCGGGGCCGAGGCCAGGGCCGGGGAGCGCCGGCTCCTCGGGGCAGCCCGAGCCACCGCCGGCCGGGGCGCAGCACGGACTGTCCCTCCCGCAGCAGGGACGGATCTGCCGCAGCAGGGTGGATCTCGTTCTCTCCCTCTTACGAGGAGAAAAGGAGAGGGAAAAAAAAAAAAAAAAAAGAAAAAAAAGGGGGGGATTTATTGAGCTCTGCAAGGCTCTTTGTGGGACATGAAGGCGGCTTTAACAGTTCGCTCTACAACGCTGCTCTAGAGCTGGGGTGCAAAATACCAAAATACCTCGGCTGTGCGAGCTGCCGCGCTGCTGCAGCACCCCGCTGAACTCGGCAGGGCTCTGCGCCAAGGAGAGGGTCCCTTCAGGAGAAGCGTATTGCAGGACCAGGGCCTGCAGTAAATTCAGAACTGGTCAAGTTGGACACAAATTGTGCAGTGCTAGCTCGGTGAACAAAACCCTACGTTTTATTCGGCTAAACCCAGATGCACAGTATTAAGAGAACTGCTGCACTCTGCCAAATTTGGCAAATTCTAAGATAAGTAACTGAGTGCAAACATAACTGAAATTACACTATACTCTGTTCTTTTTAAATCTCTTCTCTATTAGCATCAGGAGACAGACATCAGAGGTAATTTAAGGTAACATCAGAAAGTTCACCAAACCAGCTTTCTAAAGAGCTCTGTGTGAATAGCTACTCTGTTCACATTCAGGAGGCACCACCCAGGAGCTCTCCTTACTCAGAAGTAACCCTCAGAGGGAGGAAGGGTTCAAGGCTACTTGGAAGTTTAGAAATCAAGACCAGGAGCTGCAGCTTGCTCCCTCCCTCCCGCTTTCTTCCTCAGCTAATCCCCCATTTGCAGCTGCCACCATGCAGATAACCACTGCATAAGACAACAAAAGCCACATCTGCAGCTTCTGTTTGGTGTTCTTAAAAGTCAGCTTGCCCTAGAAGGTATATACTCCAGTCCTGGTCTGAAAGGACATTATCATTTCCCATTTTAAGAGACTAGATGAGCTCCACAGTCCTAGAGGTATTAAGAACAGAACAAGTAAAACACAACAAAAAAGCAAGTAAGGGTCCTCAACTTCGCAGGAAAAAAAAAAATTTGTGAGCATTAGCTTTAATATAAGCAAATCCAGCAAGTTCCAGCCTGAAGGCATATGGTTATGTGAAATCTCAGCTTTTGCTAACTGCCACTCTCAAAAAAAAAAAAAAAAAAAGTATTCTCTAGCTCTCTAAGAACAACTTTAAAAATGTTAAGTTTTATCCAAAAGGGACTAAAGCCAGAAGACAACTTAAAATGAACTCCAGACTTAAGTTTTTGAGGAAAGGGAGGGACACCTACTTAAGTTATTTTTGAATGCTTGGGGGACCTTGAATGTTTCCTATGCTTCACTACTCCTTGTCATGCCAGCTTATTGAAATAAATGATTCTTAAAATCTTTGTAAATAACCAAAAGGTCAACAACTTTACACAGAACCAAACTCTGCATACTAATCTGAAAGCCTTCAGGTGCACCTACACTGGCATATTAAGTTGGATCAGAAGTGTACTTTGAAAGCAAATCTCTTGATCACTGTCACTGCAGTTTGATGCATATTGCTAAGTGGTCTCAAAGCAGGTAACTGGATTCCTTTTCAACAAAACTAAGCCAAAAGATACATTTCAGGAGCACACCTAATACACTCTGGTCATGAGTTAGTTTAGCACCACTTGCATGACATAAGCAGAGACTTCATCACTTTCACCTTTTCAAGCCCTTGCCTCCCCCCCCACTCAAGCAACATTTTTGGTGAAGAATTTCAGTTGCAAACAGAACCCTGATTATTTTTCCACTGTTATTTTTATTTTAAACTGCAAAATGTTATCATAAGGAGCATTATAGACTGTTCATGAAGTTTGGTTAGCATCCTGTAATGGATGATACGACTTACTCAAACACATTTTATTACTTTTCAAGCCCTAAGAAGTTATCTCCCAAGTGACAGTCAAATCTGCATTTTTTTAGCATGGACATGCAAGTTTCCTTTCTAGGTGAGCAACAGAAGCATCCTGACAAGTTTCTAGCAGGAGTTAGGGTGCAATACACTCAAGTTCATTAAGATACATATTTGGAGGTTGGTGATTTACTGAAATTTCATTCTTTTTAAGGACAAAGCCCTTCTGGAACAGTAACATTCCTTGATGAGAATACAGGAGTTATTCTTAAGGAGACTATTCCTACTGTGTTCTCTGCACTGCATTACTTTCAATTGTATTTTCCTATATTCCTATACAGATTCTCACCTCTCTAGAAGTCTGCTTCTCAAAGGCAGCTTTGCAAGTGGGGAGAATTCAGTGCTCCTGCTCCTTCCACCCTTCAGAATGGTTTTCCCTTTATCACTCCAACATGCTAATGCTTCTCCACAGTCTCACAGCCCCAATTTAGAGCACCAATCTTTCAAACCACTCCTGTTCTGAAGGGAGGTACTCAGCAGCAAACAACTTTGGGGTTTTGGTTTTTTTGTTTGTTTGATTTTAAAGTCTCCCAGCCATGCAACACTTTAGTAAGGGACACTAAAGATAACAGCGTGAGTACGTGGTATCAGGGCACAAAGAATTGTAGCTTTCATAGCAATAAAAAAGGCGCAT
Organism: Haliaeetus albicilla; assembly: GCF_947461875.1. NCBI lineage: Eukaryota > Metazoa > Chordata > Aves > Accipitriformes > Accipitridae > Haliaeetus > Haliaeetus albicilla. Next base: position 36,611,849 of record NC_091492.1, read on the forward strand.
CTCCAAACCTCAACAGATCTTGAAAGATCACTGTGCAAGCCTGGTCTGGGCTGCACAGTCATCCTGTGGATCAAGACACATTTGCTGTGCAGCAGTGCAGTCATGCAGAACCAGCATTTCCCAAAGAGGGCTGAGACATTCCATGTTACAAGGCTACAGTGTTATGCTGAATTGTGTTTTGAGATGTATTTTTTTTTGCTGCACATTGTAGATCACCTATCAGAACGCAATAAATTTCGGTAATTTGGTGTCCAACAATTCCCACAGTTCACCTCATTTCCTTCCCACTAACATTCCTGTTCTTGAGAATGTTCTATTTTCAAGACAGCATAAAGCACTGCTGAGCAACATTCAATCTCACTATTAAAAGGCAAGTACATCTAAAGCCATGAGATGACTTTACCATTCAAACAGTAAGGATGTCTGAAGAGGACTTGACTAAAGCAGAACAGGCACATCTCAGAACTGCTCTCCTGGAACACCTCTATTTCAAGGACTGTAGTTTCTGGATTCACACTACCTTATTAGCATGCCAGAACATTTTGGCAGCATTGAGGTAAACAGCAACAGCAGCATGAGTTAGGAAAAGATTTAGTGGCTACCCAAAGAGCTAATACAGCTACAAAGAACAATCTAAAAATAATCTGGCAGAGTATGGCTACTAATTGCATATCTTTTTTTGCAAGATTTTACTCTGAGGTTTTAGCCCAAAAGAGAAAGGGCCAACCACAGAAGCTGTGTCTGAGCCACATGCCAGGGTACCATCCTCCAAGCTGGTAAGATGAAAGGAAACTCATGAAAGAGCAAGCATCAAGAAATCTCGATTGCCGTGCAATTTTCATATCAAATCATGGCACTAATGTTAGCTGGAAATCAGCTACATGGTTAAGATAATTCTTTTATTTTGCACACTTGGAAATACTGAAAATCCCTGGAATCTTTTAGTGGTCACAAGGCAATATAGCTCCTAGCTTGTATTAACTGTTGTCATTAAACGATGACCAGAATAAATAATTCTACTTTTCTTACCAGATTTGCTTACTACAACAAATGCATTGCCAGCCCATGTAGTATGGGTGACCTGCGAACTGTTCAGGGTCACTGGCAAGACCCTGGAGGATCAGCAACTAGGTGTTTCGTAAAAGCTGTTTTTCCCTCAAACTTGCACTGCTCAGTACAGAGGACATCTGGATCATCATGAGCAGCGTGGTGCTGGCAAAAAGTCCAAGCAGGCTAGACAGTTCTGGGAACTTTAATATGACAATTTTCATTTAGTTGTTCAAGTTTATTTCTTACTAGATATATCAAGAAATTATTTCCTAGTAATGGCTTTTCAGTAGCCTAAACAGATATCCCACATAACTTTCTAGATTCTTCCATGGAATAGCATTTGCTTAGAACAGAACCCATATAACATGTATTTCCCAACTGCAGCGATGGGGCATGTCAAGTTGCATTTATTATGAGACTTTGATTACTTTATTTACAGACTTGATTCCTAAACCATCCCCACAAGAAACTACTTACATTAGAATAATGTAGGCCTCTGAACAGTTTTGAAGATTCACCAACCATCCTGTTTAAAACCATTAACAAGGTGTAATTCTCCTCTACTAGGATGGAATATCACTCTAAATGATGCTGCTGAAACTGAGAAAGCCAACAGTGGTTCATGTACCAGCAAATAAATTAAGATACTAAAACTGATAAGCACTATTTACATGAAGCAATGTAACTTTAATTATACCTAGTAGAATAGACTTGAGAAATATCCTCCAAAGAATGCAAAATATTCAGTCACTTTAATGTCCAATCCATCTTTGTTGGTGTTTACATAGCTATAATTGCTTTTATGGAAAAACAGCATTAGAAAACTATATACTTTTAGCTACTTGAAATGAGGACAGCCAACACAACATGAATAGGCAAGAACTTGTGACACCATTAGCTTCTCTGTTAAGTAAATTGCACATCTTGATAGAACAGTTAATATCTACAATACAGTGGATCAGCTGATGCAAATTTGTAGTAAGACTGATAAACAACAAAAAGCTGGACTTCTCCAGCTTGAAAGTTGAAAATAAGTTTAAGACTATAAAGTTCATGAAATACTTGCAGTAGTCAGAGACCTTCCACAAAATAAGTTTGCTGTACGTAACATCTAATGCAGAATTGTGCTAGCACCTTGTTTGTACTTAAAACATTTGTCATTATATTGGTTAAAAGCATAACAGATAATCTATACCCCACAAACCCTAGCTTCACCATTAATACTTAAAAAAGTATTTTTACAAATGTAATTTATTTATGGATCTAATGTAGGCTGCAGTTTCACTAGGAGACTATACCAAACTAGTTACACAAGCAAGTCTTTCAAATATGAACAGGTCTTAAGTCAGTGGTTAATGTCTAATGTGATAGAAGCGGACAAAAGTTTTCCATACTTAAATCTGCATATTGGAAAAATACACCAGTGGTTATAAATCTGATGCATAGCTGTAGATACTAGTAACTATTCAATGCTTAAATATGAGGAGATTTTTTTGCTCCTGTGCTTGTCAGTTTTCACAGCTTCAAGAATTATTTCCTTATTATATAATTGCACAAGTTGCTTACTTGAGAGAACACCTTGTTTTCACATGAACTACAGTCTGAGAAATCACTTACATGCACAATCTACTCTACAGCTGATTACTTCAAACTTTTCTTCACCAAGCAAAATAATTCTGGTCTGTTGCAGTTGGTTTTTGTTATCTCCTGACTCTGAAAATGATACATTGTCAAAGATTGTTAGTGAAAGACTGGTAATTTCTCTTACTTCTATTTTAAAGGTAATTCTAGCTAAATCTAATTAGGAAGACTTTTAAAGTAACTCCTAAATAAGCCATCATAAAAGCAAAAATTTAAAAAAAATAAATCCTTTGTACACACCTCACTTCACTAAACTAGTGCAAGTTTACACATAGACAAGACCTCAGGAATTTAAGAACACTTTGAAATTAGTTTGGCTAATCAAAATTAAGACACCAGCTTGCCATAGACACCTTAGAAAATACAGCTTGCTAGAAACAAGCTGGACCAGGCAGAACAGATAGGTGTACTGGGAACAGAAGAGCATAAATACAGACAACTACAGAGACTTAAATGGAGAGAGGTTTGGGTTTGTTTTAAATAACCACACCACTGTTTTAAGTACTCAGCATTGAAAGCTGATGGCAATCTGTACAGGAGATCAAAAAACAATAAGGCAGTTTATAATGTTATCTCCCCCACAATCTCCATTTCTACACAAATAGTTACAATTCAGTATTAGTAAGGTATCAAGCTGAGTTTTCTGAACTCTGAATCAGCCTTGTCTTTAGAGAAAAGTTTCTAGTACCCTTAAAGTTTTTTCATTAAGTTATTCAAAGGAATGCATTGAGATGAAGCAGCATAAAGCACAGCATTTCTATTGTGGGAAGTCAGAGTTCAGCATGACTCACCATAGCCATAAAGAACACCATCCGCCTTCTGGACCTGACAGATTCTCAAATTGGGAAATCCATACTCCTAACTGGTACAGTTGGTCTGGGCTGCAGGTGCTCCTTCACAGGCAAGGAAGTACTGCTCACGCTGCAGATGCTTTCTGAACCAAATACCTCCCTACACATCTACGGAATACCAAGTGAGAAGAGATGGTATACCTGCACACTTCACCCATCCTCCTCCTCTCCTGCACAGCCCTATCACACTTCTTGCCGTGATGAAGGTATATATACAAACTGATCCCTTGTTTTTCAGTTAAATCCTTCATATTTTTGAATTAAACTTTCCAAGACATTTAGTAACAAAACTGGAAGAACTATTCAGACTTGTATTTTTGCCCTTTACATAGAGGTATTTCTTGAGCATGTTGCATCAAAAATAATAAAGATTCACAACATTCTCATGTCTGCATAGCGTTGACAAGAACTTTAATTTTCTGAGTTTTTGGTATCACAGAGAACTTGTGTTTGATACAAGCTACCTTATTACACAGGGAAAAAAAAATCATCATTTACAGTGTTAAAATACAGCAAATTGGCGTGTTTGCAATTTTCAATGAGACATTTAGTATCGCTAATACAAGTTTATTCCTGGAGAAAAAAAAAACTATTAGCGTAGTCTTCAAAATAATTAACATGGGATTTAGAGAGAACTATTTTGAATTCATTTTTGTATTTAAAAAACCTTAAGTCTACTTTTTTAAGACCTTAACTACCTGTTAAGATGATACTATTTTGATGCTCAAAGTTTACCTATTTGTAAGTTAAATTCATTATTCAGGTGACCTCAAACACTCATCCATCCAGTTTTATACACACAAAACCATCAGTACCAACAAAGGCTGGGTTATTAAGCCTGGCTTATATAGCATCTTTCTGCACTTGAAGCAAGCAGAATTTGCACAAATTGCAGACTTTAGCACCTGACAATGCTCTACTAATCCTACTGCAGTTTCCATTTTTACCAAAAATGGATTAAAACCTCTTAAAAAATCTTCACTTGTACTTTCTTTAAGATTCAGCCATATTCTCAGTAACGCTGTTATTTAAGTTAGAAGTGCTTAAAAAGACTTTATTCTTTAGCCAGCTGCATTAACAAAACTCCATTCCCCATTATTTTCATCTGCATTTAAAGATGCTAGGAGTTACCTTGCCTCACTGGGAGTAAGAGGGAAAGTAGCCACTATTCAACTGCAGGTGTTAAAATAGCCTAAAATGCATTTTGTCTCTAGAATCCTTGAGAGAAATTTAGTCTCAACACACCCCTATAAAGTGCAGAAATTAAAGATTCAGCAAGTTTCCGAAATCTGTCTAAACAATGACTTAGAGGTTTCTACACGAGCCATTTTTACTATGGCACAATACCTTCAAACAGGTTCAGACATTTAAATCACACTGAAGTTATTGCCATTTCAGAAACAAGTATAAGGCAACTGACATATTTTAGTAGTTGCCCACAGATTCAGGAAGGAACTTTTGCACTATAAGCCTACATTTTTGTCAAAGGACTGTTACTATTTTTTGAGCCAAGTTATTATTTTAAGACTCTCTACTGCCTGACAAGACAGGTCAGCTTCTATCATCTCAATAACCCTGTTAACAGTGAAGATGGTGGGAAAGCATGAACACCTGGTGACCTGGGCAGGGGGACAAGACACTACATCAGCTAGAACTCTAGAATACTCACTAGAGAGAGAGCTACAAAAACATTTCAAGGACATCTCTTGGTAGTCTATGTTACATATAGGAAAGTTTATCATTAGAATGACTTACACAAAAAAAGCCTCATTTCACCAAGATCAATTTTAAAAATACTTACTGCTTTTTAATTTGTAGAACAGCACACCTATGGCTTCTAAAGTTGACTAACCATCCCTTAGTTTAGAAGACCAAGGCATTCTTCAGCCAAATGCCATCCAGAGAAGTTATTTTACTTAGTGGTCCCTCATAACTTGGCTCTGAGATTGCAGACTTAAGGATGGTTCTAATCCATGAACTGTAAACATGGATCGGTTAACCTAAACAGGAATGGAAATGTCTTGAAATCATTTAAGCATGCATAAATAAGTAAAGAAGAGAAGGTAATAAAATTAAGCAGGAGTTGTCAATATCTAAGATTAAGACAAGTTAAGTCATTCAAGTGTTTCCTCCCCTCTTCTGTACGATGTTTGACAGTGAAATCAAACTCACTCATTTTGCTGCCTTCATCACTTTGTCCCTGCAGGCTAAAAATGCATTCCCAGTAAGAATTCTTTAAATAAAAAGCAAATCCTTTAAATGAAAATTTAAATTTATTTTGTAATTTTTAAATGTCATTTCTATCAATTTAGACACACTGTTTGACATTATCAGATCAGAGAATTTACAGTGACTCACAGATAAAGATTTGGCTTTTACATTCAAATGTTAAGTACTTCAGAATAGCTTTGTCTTGTTATTTCCAAACCAGAAACACTAAAAAGCATTTTATTTTGCCTTTCAACCATCTTTGTTAATTAACAGACTTTTGATATCTGCTGTACTTGAAGGGGAACATGCACAATACCAAAGGAATTACTTTGAATGAAGCGAGTACCCTAATTACAGTTCCAGATTTAAGACTAGTTCATTGTAGCATCAAAAGGCAGTGCTAAGAAAACAGACAAGATTTTCTAAAAAATATATTTTCCTCAGGTAGACTGCAGAACCTGACCTACTTGGAAAGCCTCTTTATGAAGATAAAAAGGTCTTGCTATCCAATGTTAACATCATACAGTCTTAAAAGTTTAGCAAGTTTTGTCCAGTTTTCATAATTATTTTGGAAACAGTATTACAGGATTCCATCACTATCCTAACACTACCCTTGTATTAGTGGTTAACAAGGAAATTCATTTAATCTATCAGACTTATGAAGTGTGTTGATTTTATTGCTTACTATAGTTTATTCTCCTACTCTCTAGCACTAACTTGAAACCTGATAAAGAGAAAACATTTGTAGGAAAGATTTGATCAATTTTCCCATTCTGGCAAGGAGGAGGCCCCTCAAGCATGTACAACAGTTAACTCTTCCAAAGCAAATGTCAGACTGCCACTCTCCAAGAGGGACAGCCTCCCACCATGCATCTTAAAAGTTCAGAACCCCTCCAGTTTGTAAAAACAATGCAAGCTCCAAAGCCCTGGGAAAAAAAAAAACAACTTTTAAAAGCTTTTTAAATTTAAAAGAAATTTTAGAGTACAACTTTTATGATATGCTTACATGGGGAATCTCATAGTAAGGTACTCAGTTAAGATTCCTTTGTATACACCTTAGTATAACAGGCTGCTGCTGCCTTCAGTCAGCAAGTAGCGCATCATGGAAGATCTGGGACCACAGCAACAACTTTGTGCTTAAGTCAAGCATTTGTAATATTAACAAATTGGGGGGGCGGGGAGGGAGCTGAGATTTTATTTTGTAAGAGGAAAATACTTCAAGTCTCATGTAATACATTTTCTCCCCCACCTTTATTTTCACTGTCTGATGGAACATCATTAATAGTGTGCCAGGAATGCTCTACCACCTGATTCCAGAAGTCTGCTGCATTTCAAGAATCACAGGCACATTCCCTGCTCAGGAACACACAGCACAAAAAGTGTGAAAGGTCTGTTATATTACAGTTTTAGAAGCCATATAAGAAACATGTATGTAATCTTAATCTTCCCTGTTGGTAAAGTCTGTTAACCTAATTAATCCACAGGTATGATGATATGTATCTCAACACTCAATGAAATAAGTGTATTCATAAGCCTTTAAAGTATATAGAAAACTCAGTTCTGTCCTCTGATGCTGTTTTCAAGTTTGTTTTATTCACTCTTTTGGATGACTATAAATAAGTGTTTCCACTATGGAAAAGAAAGTTAGCACAGTACATTTTCATGACTGGGGAATGGATTTTCTGAAGACATCTTCAAAAGGGCAAAAGCTTAGAAAAAACAACCTGAACGGTGAATTCAGTTCCTTATAAAGTCCCTTGTAAAAAAAAAACCAAAAACAACAAAAAACCACCCAAAAAAACAAACAAAAAAACCCCCACCAACCAAACAAAAAAGAAAAAGAAAGAAAGAAAAAAGTAAAGGAAAAACTGCAAGGCCCAGGATGATTTATTGCTTTTCTTCAGTTTTTTCCTTGGTCTCTTTCTTCTCAGATTCTTTGCTCTCTTCCTTTACAGAAAGCTCTTCTAGTTTTTCAGCAACTTTATCAGCACTATCATTTTTGTCTGTGCCTGCTAAGAGATTGATTAGGAAAAAAGTTACATACAGGCAGTAACGGATTTTCCTGTTTCAGGGGAAAGAATAGAGACGTGGAGGGTGAGGGTGGGGAGAGACAGTTGATATTTAGAATAAGAACAAAAGTAAAGAAATTCTCCACTGAGCAGTGGAGTGATTAATTCCATTTCTTTTCCTTTGGTAATTACTTCAGATGTCAGAATTCAAGAAATACCACTTGCATATTTTAATAACTAAATGAGGGCCTAATCATAGTGACTGAGAAACATGTAACATTTGGTCAGCTTTGCTGCTACCAGTACAGACTCCATACACTGTCCAGTCAAGTAGATGTCTCAAGTCCTTAGCTTCTTGCCTATCTTAACCAAAAAAACCAAAAGTCAAGTTCCCCAGTTTGGAACTGGGGAATAGGAATTTCTTAAGACTGAAAAATTCCAATCTAAATTTGTTGACTGCAGACCACTAGTAATCTGTACTTTAGAAAGATGGAAGTGTTTATTTTACGTATCTCGTCACATAGGCAATTCTACAAGGCAGTGCATTCATCTATTAAACAGACAGACCTGGGAAAAAATGGTACAACTTCATACACATTAACAACTATAAAAATTAAGTATTCTGCTTGCATGATTATATATTTGTGGAATTTGCGAAGGGGAACTGGAAGGAGGAAATATCACTCTGGTTGCAGTGTTCACAGTTCACTTGCATACTATAAACCAGATATGCTTCCTTAATAGCCTTTCCAAAAAAGCAATGTCCCAACAGCAATTGTAACAGCCTTCTACGAAAAAGAAGGCAGTTGTCACTCCCGTGAACTATTACTCTCGCAGACAGAAAAAGCACCTGAACTGAAGACTGCAGTTCAGTACAGAGTGAGTCTGCTAAAACACAATGATACTCCAGGGTACTATAACCATTCAAACAGCTAGAAAAAGTGGTGTGGTACACTTAGACTTAACCTTACCTTTCTTTGCTCTCTTGTCTACTTCATTCCTGCATTCTTCAAATTTTGCCTTGAATTTCTGTGCATCTGTTTCAGTAAAGATAGAATATTTTTTCATTAGTTTTACCTCCTTGCAACATTGAATACTTCCAATCTTGAGGAAAGATACCAGAATTTTGTATAAATAGAACTTGTAGGCACTTATGAAGTAATCTAGTTTAAAATCATCCAAGAGGCTATGCAAAATTCTTGAATCACATCTTTGTGCAGAAGCAGTTTGTTTTCTTTAGCAAGTCTATTAAAGCAGCTTATTTTGCAAAATATTTAAAACGTAATGCCAGAAGGAGCTGTTTTGTAGTTATTTTAACTCCCAGCTGTCCCTAGCCTACAGGAATAAGAATAGGATGTCAGAGGCTGCTCATATGACTATCTGTGGGCAAAAGATTCAAGATTAGCTTTGAACTACCATCCTTGTCAACTACATTACACCCTAAAAAAGACCTCCACATCCTTACCATAACACAGGGTTCTTAACATCAAGAATGGAAGATAAAGCCTGTTTCATTAATACAGCATATTCAGACTCAATACCCAAAGGCCTGGATTCAACCTTTTCCCAAATACAATAGCTAAGGAAGTATAACCTTCATTATGTTTTGGTCTAAGCCACCAACAGTCATTCCAAGCAGTTGATCAAGTTACAATAATGTTTTTACACAAGCAACAAGACACAAAAGTGGATTAGACAAGGCACTTTCTAACACCAGAACTGTGAAGGTGGCAATTTGGTACACCAACTTGGTCTGACTGACCACATGAGGTCACTGTTGCCTCACAGGAATTCAGAAGCCACTGTCAAACTAGTCCAGGAAGTATTTGTATTGATTCCTTTCCAAGCATCTCAAAAAGGAAAGCTACTTGAAGGGCGTACTTATGTGTGTTCACCTGTCATCTGCTTAGTCAGTACTGCAAAGGGTAAACAGGCAAAAGAGGACTACTCCCTTGAGACAAAACACTCAATAAGCTGAACAACCTCTACCAGAAAGAGGGAAAGACTTTTGAAAAGATGAGCAAATAGTTACCAAAACCCTTTAATTTCACATTTGATTAAGAAAGAAGCAAGCTCTAAGCAGGTGGATCAGAAAGATTTATTTGGCTAAACAATATGATGTTGGAGACTTGAGGAAAAGGAAGCAAACGAGATATACTAAGCTCTTCCCAGATGTAGGCAAATCCATCTAGTTTTAAAATATACAGCCACCTAGCATGTAGGGAGAAGAGGCAGCTAACACACTAAACTTGTGTGGCAAATGGTAAAGCAGGAAACACAACAACATTTTTCCACTTTCATTTTGCCCCCCCCCCCCGCTTTTTTTTAAGAAAAAAAGCCAGTTCTTTGATTCAGTCTCAAGGAGTTGGGAAAGCTACCACTGTCATTCAGCCCTACCAGCAGATCCACATGTAATTACAGACCTCCTTTCTGTTCTGGTAGTCAATGTAGTCACTCCAAAAAAACCCAACTAGTATGATTGTTGGGCTGGACTAGCACTTTTCACCAAGTGTTCCTTTTAATCAAAACAAAGAAGATACTACATACTTCATTTAAAAAAAAAAACCAAACAAATAACAAACAACCCCCTCCCCCAGATGTTCTGCTAATACAGATGGACCAGAAATCTCAAGTCAGTATTTCCTTGCTTCTAATGCAAAAATGTAATCTTAACTACAATTGAGCGCCTGAGATAAATGAAAGCAAGCTGCATGTATTAAACTCTATCCCATAGTATTACTGCTTTTAGTTTTATTCTAATTGGCATTACACTTGCATGAAATGGCTTAGGTTAAAAAAGTGCCTAGGGCAGAAAGCTCTATAAATATTACTGGAGACCTAATTATTACACTGTTTGTCAACATGTATGGTTAAGTGATTAACTGACTTCTCTCAGTTAAAGCAGTAATTAGCTAACACCACCATGCAGTGGTAAGACACAGTGTATCTACAACAGTGGTTTTACAGCAGTGTTTAGACATGTAGTGTAATGTAACAGTATACAATCAATGTAAGTTCAGTGTCAGTCCACTCACTCTCTGCATTTAAAAATCGGATTGCCAGAAGTTCAGGCTTGGGGCTTTCATCTGCAAAGTCAGCATGTGTGTTCCAGACCCATGCCCTGTCGCTTCCAGCATTAGGCTTCAGCTCCATTAAGGGTGTGACTGAAAAGAAAGCATTAAAAGATGTACACAGCACAATAGTAGATGTTTTCCACACCAGCCTCCATGAATCTTACTGACAGCTGACTGCGATGGTTATGTAAAGCACTTTACACAGAATTACTGTTGAATAAATAGAAGACAATAGTGCCCACATATATTTTTCCTTACATCGTCAAATAAAATGATGCAAGATTACTGTATAAAAGAATGCTAGATTCCCTATTGTTAAGAAACTGAGAGTTTGATTCAATTCTTGTTTGAAACAGATGACCGTGATACTAAGAGAGATGCAGTCACTAAGCACAACTCTGAAGAACAGTCAAATCGTTTAGGAATAAAAGGCATCCAGACAAACAGCATTCATTCTTCTTTTGCACACTGAAAGTACTAGGTACTACAAAAAAAAAATTGAAAAAAAAAGTATTATTCCTACAATTAGTCATCAAATCAGGTTCATTTCTCTCCCCTCAGTTTAAAGCTCTACTGCAAGGTATTACAGAATTCTGCAGTGCTGCAAAATGCGCACAGCATATTTTCAATCCATTTATTCCTTCTCAGTAAACAGAGCCCTTTCCCTCCAAGACACTATAATTACTTAACCTGACTGATTGGAGAAGTTGGAATGCTACTTCTCACACTACTCTAAGATTTTTTTAGATTACACACATGCAAAGTTTAAGCAGGTTTTTTTTTTCTCCCCGACCCCTGGGTCCTTTGTTTAGTTCAAGAGAAATCTGAAGAGTCTACTCACTTTTTTGCATTTTTTAAATTTAGAGATCAAATTACAATTTTGTTTCATTTAATGTTTTGCAAAAATGAAGAGTCTTTTTGTCTGCCCGTAAGTTAGCATAAATTCAAGAAAGCAGGCAGTTTTTCCAGGGGAAAAAACCCTCTTGACATGAACACCATAAATTTATAAATTCTGTTTTGCATATGTGCAACATTTATTTTCCTAAACAAAAGGTTTATTCTTATTGGTTGGTGACTACACTGCTTTCATATTTGCCATTTCATTTACTAAACAGGAACACTTGTGTCCTCTGATTAGTCTGACCTTCTGAAGAGATCTAACCCAAGAAAATAAGCATTAGAGCTTCTGACTGCAGATTTGTATTAAGGTACTTCAAACAATTTATTTCAAGTTATCTAAAAGTAGTTTCAATCCACAGAATACTACATACTCTCCATATAAAAACTTGAGTGTTACCAAAGCAAGCGACAAAGTATTACCAAATTAATGTACTTGTTGCTAGCTATATTGACTTTCAAGTCTGTCTTGCCCTTTCATGTTTATTTTTATTCTAAGAGGATGAAAGGAACAAACCTCTCCTGCTCCATCAGCTCTCAATACACATTCTTTTTGAATGAGTTAGCAGAATATACGATGTTCATTTCAGTTTATTTCACAAGCAGAGAAAGGCAGCCACAGATTAGTTTAGCACCTCAATATGTTTTCTGATGGTTAAGCAATTGCTTCTACTAATTCAAACATTTAGCTCAAAGTAGTAATTATTGGGATTGCTTATTTCTCATTCTTTTATGAAAAAAGACTGTATACACTAATTTCTTATTCTAAACATTATTAAGGCCTACATTTTCTACATTCTATTAATCATTAAAAAACACACACACACACACACACACAGAGGGAGCAATCACATAAAGTCTATCCCAGCTAAATTTTAAAGTGTCTTTCGAACACTAGCAGAGTCTGAAGAAAAAAAACAACCCACAAAACCAAACAACTTTAAGACGCAGTTTTGCAGGCAATCATCAAAACCAACCACAGCTTCTTTCTGTTAATTAAAAATAAGCACTCATTGGTTTTGATGCCTGTAGCCTTGTGTGCAGAGTAAGAGACAAATCTTTTACAGTCTAATATAAATTTGCTGTTTAAAGACATAGAGCAATTCTCTAGCTGCCACTAAAAAGTCACTGAGCTCTTAATCTACAATGGATAATTCTATAAGCTTATTTTTTAAAACAAAAATAAGAAGTATAGCAATGTATAACATACTATAATGGTTTGCACAGATTTTTAGGGTTTTATCCCTCCTCATGAGGAGGCGAATTGTTCCCTTTTCCTTGTGTTTCAGGAGTTTTACATCACCAGTTCCTCGTTCTTTCCATTCTGGGAGGTCATTCTCAGATGCAAATCGGAATAGCTTTGCTCGCCTTGAAGAAGAGAGAATTTAAGAAGTTAGCCCGCACGTAGAAACTTTTATCAAAACAGCATACTCAACTGAACAGTACAGTTGGTTTTTTTAAAAACCACACACAAGAAAGAAAAGATTTCCTTTTATAAGGTTCCCTGTTCTACTTCTGCATACAAATTTAGAAAGTGATATGATAAATTCAAATTTAATAACAAACTATTAGGAATGATGTAATAGCTATACTAAAATTCAACAGGTTCTGGACACGCTTTTGGGGGATGATTAGCATATTTGGTGTAGGCAACCTTTTAAATTAAGGTAGCTAATTAACAGCTTTTGCTACAGCTAGAGTTCTTTCTATATATTATGAATACAACTGCTCCATCTAACCAGCAGTATTTATTAATTCAAGAAATTGAGCAGCTTGAGGCTAAGTAAAGACTCTTATGTATAATTCCAAGACCAATGTTTGATCAACTGTTAACAAAATCCCTCACCCTCTAGAGCCACTCATTTCCTTTTAACTCCAAAAACCTAACTGTTGCTAATCTTAAACCAGGAATAAAGAAATCTTACTGCTGCACTGCAGTGCAACATACCTGCTTCAGAACATCACTGTTTAATCTTCCAAGATGCCAGTGTGCCAAAAGAAAAACAGGAGTAGTTTGGGACATTAGTCAAAACTGACCCAAGAGACAGTCTGAGCTCTGCTAGTGAGGAGGTTAAGACACTGCTATAGGAAAGGAAGCACCTGCTCACGCTACAGGATATATATAAAGACATACTTTTCTACAAAAGAGCAACGGATAGGGACTCATACTAAGCCAGGTCCTTCAAGAGAAGGTGTCAGACGTTGGAGCAAGCTACTCTAGATGCTCTGATGCAGATGAGCACTTTGTTCCAAAGCAAGTCCATCCTTCCAAGTCCACCTGGCCTTCAGTAGGCGATTCCCCTAAGCTTAGCTATCAGAACAACCAGCATTCAAAAAAAGGATTCCTTTCCTCCTTCACCCCTTTGTAGACATAAAAATGAACCTATAGAGCACTGGAACTTAAAACTATTATTCCCCACCCATCCCCCCTTTTAAAAAAAAAAAATTCTACTTTCTATCTGATACTGCACATCCCATGTGCAGAGAGGCCTAGCGGTCAGAGATCTCACCATGCTACTTGTCAGAAACTGACCATCACTTTGGTTTTTACCAGAATCTGCTCAAGGAAAACTCAAATCTCTCTTCCATATGAACAATACCCTTCTGTGATTAAGTAAAAGCAGTATTTTTTAAACCTATTTAAAAGCAAACACATCATGGATCAAATTCAAAACACTTCTTAAGCCTTTAGCCTACACAGATTGATCAACTGTTCTTCAGGCAGATCATACATCTTAAGCAAGCTATCCCGATTTGACAATAAGCCCAATCTAAGGATAAAACTATGTTTAGGACAACAGAAAGGTACTGCCACAAACGCCCCAACATTGTACTGCATCTGTTGCTTTGTTTCAGTATATCATACACCATCCTTTATGACCGGGGATGCACGGCAGCAACGCTATATACTTCTCATTTTTTTCCCCAAGATACTTGTTTTATACTGTGATCACACAATTTCAAACCTCTAATTATTATCCAAGTTAATGTTTTCTTTTAGACTAAACAATACTGAAGCCAGATTGGTAATATCAGCTCCCTTCTATTGTTCCAGACTTCAGAGTTCCTTTTGGCATTATTATCAATCATCCTCCCACTCAATCTCTGCCACCACAGTAAATACCAATCAACTTAGGTTGCCACTTCATACACAGAGACTCCTAACAAGTTATCTAGCTTTTTATAAACACATTCAAGTTTAAGTCTAATGAACATTTAGATAGTACACAGAAATATTCTACTTGCATCTTAAAGAGTTCTTCCTCATCCTCTTCCAGAGTTTTTATTTCTTGCTCGGGAAGAGAAACTATGGGCTCAAACTGAGGATCATGGTTAGAATCATCTGCATTTTCAGTAGAAGTATCATGCTCCTCATGTGTTTCCTGGAGAAAGAAAAAAAACCCAAAACAAAACACAAGACTTGCTATGTACCTAAAATCTGAAGTACTCATATCTGTGCTTAAAATGAAAACATTTATGACTATTCAGCAATTAGATCTTAGTAACTGAAATACCCTGTAACAATAAGGAAAAATTATTATAGCTGAAAACAAATGGCTTTAAAGTCAACATAGTTATACTAAGAAAATAAACAAAACCAAAAAAACCCCAAAAGGTGCTCTTGCCATGCTAGATGTTTTAGTCCTGCCACTCTTACTAATTGTACAGAGGCTTGGCCTTGGAGCAATAGCTTTTAGTTATGGAAAAATAATTTCTTCAACTATTTTTCCTATATGTGTTTTATGCTACTAAAGCACTACTATTTCTTAGTGGCTCATGACCTATCATTAATGGTAACCCCCCCCAACACTAAAGCAACCACCTAACCCATCTTAAGGAACACTTTACATCCAGAAGTTCATTATTCTAGTTTTAGGTATTAGAATCACCCACAATCAAAGATAGTTTTGAAGCACAGTTGCAACACTCATGAAATAATTTAAGCTTTTTTTTTTTCCTTTAAGACTCTTTGGGGAGCTTTAGGTTATAGGTAAATGGCCAAAATACTACTTTCTATTTAGTTATTTAGGAATCTGTCATAGCATTCATTAAGCTTAAGAACTGTTTTTAGTATGTGACTAGTAAGTAAATGATAAACATCTCTAATACTTCGTACATATGCACTGCTAAGAAGCATTCAGTAGGGAAGCCTAGAAGGGAGATTAATCTGCAAGTTTAATGAAGCCACAAACAGCTATCTCGGGTCAAGGGAACTGATTTGGGTTTTCTTGTTGTTGTTTGAATAACAGAGACAGGAAAAACAGTCTACACATTAGAGACACTTAAATCCTATTTTCACTTTACAGGTGAAAGAGTCCACTCTTATAGGCTCTATTGAGAATATGCTTTACAGAGCAGGTACACACTGCACATGCATGGAGCAACTGAAAGGAAGCAGTCTAGTAAAAAACCCAAACCAAACCAAACAAAAAAAAAAAGCCAAAAAAGAAAAGGGGCAAGGGGGGGAATTAGGTAAGAAATGTTGCAAAATAAATTCTGGTTACGTTTTATGTCCCCAGTGTTCCAGTGCGTAAGAAAGGAGCAAGAAAGACATAAATCGCATCTGCTTTCAAGAAACAGGAAAAGAAAGGTTGGCCAAACTTTTATATATTGTCTCCTCCAGCAGGAAGCGGCATATGGTAATACATCACCCGTTCTGCACCTGACCAATTAATTACAGAGGCCATGAGACATGCATAATCCACAACGGCCACATGTGAGAGAAAGCAGATCCCGTTATCACGATAAGATCCCGCCCTGCCGCGATAGCAAGCACGTGGGGGGCTACTGCTCTCGCCGGGCCGCGGCACGAAGGGCTCAGTCAGGCGGGCTGGGGGGAGGGGCGGAGAAGCGGGAGGAGGAGGAGGAGGAGAAGGAGAAGAAGAAAGGAGGGAAACGGGGAGAGGGATCCCTCCGGAGCGCCCGAGTCGCAGGCGAAGCCGCGGCGCCTGCGAGAGGCCCCGGCTTCCCCGCGCTCGGGAAGGGACGCCGCCGGCGCAGGCCGGCCGGAGCGGGACCGCCCGCCTCAAAGAAACAGACGCGCCCCGGCCGCCCGAAACGGCCGGGCAACCCCCCAGCCCCACCGCGCCGCGCCAGGCGGGGGACGAGGCGGCGCGGCCGCTCCCTGCCCTCCGACAAGGCCCCGAGCTCGTCCTTCCCGGGCCTTGCTTGACCTCGGGTCCCCCCCGCCCGCCTCAGCCCTCCGGCTCCTCCGGGCCGCCCCACACCGCGCACCCCGGCGGGCCCTCGGGCCTCCCCCGGCCCGGCCCGCTGCCCCCGGCCGGGCCCCAACCTGTTTCCGTTACTCTCCCGCCCCCATCCGCCACCCCGGCCCGCGCTGCCTCCTCTTCCCCCCCCTCCACCGCCCAGCCCGCCTCCCCCCTTGAGCGCCAGCCCTTCCCGCCTCGGCCCCCGGCTCCTCGGCCCGCAGGAGCGCGCCCGCCCCCCCTCACCTTAGTGTCCGCCATGGGGCCGGGCTCGCTCCGCTCCGCTCGCCGTTGCCGCCTGGCCGCCCAGCTTCCTGCCGCGCGCCCCCGCCCCTCCCGCCTTTACCTCATTCCCGCAGCCCGCGCCGCTGCTGCCGCAAGGCACGATGGGAAACACCCACTTCCCCCCCCCCTCAGCCCGGCGCTCCCGCCCCGCCCCCGGCGCCACACGATGGGACTGGCGGCGGCGGGGGGGACGCACGACACGGACGGACCCGGAGCAGGAGAGACCACCCGCCGGCACCGGCCTCGGCTCTGCGGCGCCGGTCTCCGTCCCCGTCCTGCCCCCGGCGAAGCTTTTTTTTTTTTTTTGGTCATCCCGTTCCCGAGGCGCTTCCCATCAGCCCTCGCGGCATGGCGGCGGCCGCCCCGCGCCCCGACCCAAGATGGCGCCCACGTGCGTGACGGAGAGGGGCAATATTGTAGTCGCCTTTATTATTATTTTTTTAAGCGATGCGGCTGACCCCGCACGCGAGGAACGGTAGCGGCGAGGGGCAGACGTTTAAAAAAAAAAAAATCGTTTCTCTTCCCCCCCCCCCTCCCGTTCCGTTTGCAGCGGTCTGTCGGTGACGCCACAGCCCCGCCCCCAGGAGCCCGGCACGAGGAAGCGCGAGGTGTGCGCGGAGCACGCGGGGCCGGCCGGGCGGGAGGAGGGGGGCGGGGGGTGGACGTTCGCGGGGCCGGGTTGACCTGGTGTCCGGGCTGAGGGGAGGCGGGCGGCGCGGCCTGCCGCCGTTACCCGCAGGGCTGGCGGGAGCATGGCGGAGGAAAGCGACCGCTGCGACCCCGACCGCGTCGCGGTTCCTGTGCCGGAGGCTAAAGACGGGGCTGAAGCGGAGAGCAAGGCAGATGGAGGCGGGGGTGACCCCGCGGAGAGCCCCGCAGCCTGCCGTGACGTGTACAGATACATTAAGGGAGACTTGTTTACCTCCGAGATCTATAAAGTTGAAATACAAAACCTTCCCAAGTACATCGGGTTTAATGATGTGAAAAAGTTTCTTGCCAAATACGGGCTCAGCCCGCACAAGATAAAACTCTTCGGGAAGCAGACGTTCGCGTTCGTGACGTTTAAGAGCGAGGAGGAGAGGGACAAGGCCATGAAAGTCCTCCATGGGGTTTTGTGGAAGAGCCGGCACCTGAGCGTTAGGCTTGCCAAGCCTAAAGCCGACCCGATTGCAAAGAAAAGGAAGAAGGAGGAGGAGACGGAGCAGGGAGAGGTGAAGCGGCTGGCTCCCTCCAAGGCCAGCGGAGAGGAGCCTCTGAGCGAGCAAATAGCAGATGTCGTGACCCCGCTGTGGAAGATGCCCTACGAAGAGCAGCTGGCCAAAAAGAAGCAGGAGTGCGAACAAGTGCTGCAGAAGCTGACAAAGTAATTCCTGTTTGTAAAGCTACTGTAAAGTTTACGAGACTTGACCTTATGTTGGGATGTAGCTAAATTGGCACAAATTCCCATCTCTAAAATAAAGTAGGTTAGAGGTAGGTCAAAAACCAAGTCCCCTGACAAAGTAAATAAAAGATAATCTGCGATGCTAGGACTTAAAAACTGCTCCAGCTGACAGAACTTGCTATAGCTGTTCTTCGTCAGCCTCGAAAGATTGCTAAATGAAGGGGCATTGTTTTAATGTCTCTTGTTCCATAGGCATAAGCAGAAGGATGTTTGTGCCCCTAAAAAAAATTGGCACTGTCAAATGCTGCAAGAGGTAATCAATCTGTAGAGATAATAAGTTATTATTAGGACTTTCTCTTTAAAAATCCCCTCAGATTTTTATGCCTGGTCTTTCTAGATGAAAGTACAACTTCTATTTCTTGCCTTATTCATTTATGTGGGTAAAATTGGCATTACTTTCATGCATGGGTACATTGATAAATCTAGTACGTACCTTTATAACTACATTTAACTCTTATTTTTCGAGTCACAGTTCTTATAAAGTTAAAGGGGGTTTGCCTGTTAAAAAATTCTGGAAAAAGTATTCTTCACCTGATAATCTGGTACGTTTTTATGCCCTATGCAAAAAAAAAAGTCTAGTGCAACTGTTAATAACCTCAGTTTTTCTAAATGTGTACTTTACAATTTTTGTTTCTGCTTTGGGCAGGGAAATCGGAAATAACAACAGAGCTCTATTACCTTGGTTGTTCCTGCAGAAACAGAAGTATAATAAATTGTGTTGCCCAGTAGAGGGAGTGAAAGCATCACCATTACAGGTAATGTAATCCTAGGTAAAGTATGGAATGGGGTCAATGAGTTTAGGGTTAAATTAATCACTTGGTTTTAAGAGACAGTGGACAAACTGAGTATTTGACTTGTAATGAATGATGAATTTTAGACATTGTTGCCTTTCATGTAAATACTGTGTGGAAATATTTACAGGAAGCAGAAGAACAGTTACAATTAACTGGATATTCTAACTTTAAAATGAATATGCTGTCCTTACAAGCTTATGTTGTAGGCTAATACAAACATTCTTCAACAGAGGCAATATATTGCTCTCTAAATAACAAGACTTACTAAAACTTTTTTCATTATTGCTGTTAGTTCTCATACATCAAAATCCATTAATATCTTCCATATGAACTAAATGTCCTGTGTCCATTTGCAAATACATTTAACTATATGAGGGTTGTTTCAGGAGAAACTTGACATGTACAAATAAGTGCTATGTAAATATCTTACATAACTTTATTTTAAATCTAGACTGAATATCGCAACAAATGTGAGTTCTTGATTGGGATTGGTGTAA
The DNA here is from genome assembly GCF_947461875.1 of Haliaeetus albicilla. NCBI lineage: Eukaryota > Metazoa > Chordata > Aves > Accipitriformes > Accipitridae > Haliaeetus > Haliaeetus albicilla. The sequence continues at coordinate 36,631,806 of NC_091492.1, forward strand.
ATCAAGAAGACAAAACTGTGGGTTGTCGTCTTGGCAAATATAAGGGTGGTACATGTGCTGTAGTGGAGCCATTTGATACTATTCACATTCCTGCTATTGCCAAAAAAGTAGTAAAAGCTTTCCAAGACTACATAAGGTGAGCATAAGTAAAATGAGTTATCCCTAAAGGTTTTGATGTCTTAAACATATTTATAAAATTAAATATTATGAAAAGCTTAGTGTTTGTTCTCAGCTTTAAGACCTAAGATATACCAGTCTCAATTTTTAGCAATTCTTTGAGGTTTACTTCTTGTGCCTAGATCACTGGGTATTTTTCCCTTGCTCTTGCTCAGCTGTTCTGAGATGGAGGGACAGATTCCAGCCGAACACAGCTTTATTGCAAGCAATGAGATTTTTTAAGTCTACAATAAAAAGTGTCTGTTATTTGAGAGCTTCTTCCACTGACTCTAAAGAAATACTCAGAAAAAGTTTTTTTAAAGAGGAATTTGAATAACAACGGTCAATTGCTTCCTTGGATGAAGAGAAGAATCATCCTACAACAAGGAATGAAACAAAAGTTGTAAATTTAAGCAACACCACTTTTTAGAAAAAGGAGTGGTTCAGAAGAATCATGAAGGTGGAAAGTTTGAACTTGGTATGAAGGACAGAAGCCAATGAAGGCATTATAAAAAGTTGTGTCATTCTCTGAATGCGGTGAGAAGCTGCCTATAGCCTGTCTGTAATTTTGGTTGGGTTAAAACGAGTAAGAGGATTGTGAGACAGGGGGACAGACTATTTTGCATTAGGAGATATTATCTATTCATCAGTCTCTTTTTCTTCCTTTCTTCTTAATTAAGATGTGGAAGTTGTTCTTTCCTTGTCAAATCAATGTAGCCTATACTTAACATTTTTCATTGCTTTGCATGGGGAGTTGCTTTTGTTTCAAGAAACTGTTGAATGTTATGCAAAAAAATAGTTCTCTATTAAGTAACTGAGCTTCTGAAAATTGCAGGTCAACTCCTTACTCAGTTTACAGCCCAGAAACCTATGAAGGTCACTGGAAACAGCTCACAGTCCGTACCACCAGGAATGGCCACATCATGGCAATTGTGTATTTTAATCCTCAGGTATTTAAGTTGATGTGTAATGTGCAGCCCAGACACACAGCTTTACAATTACATAAGTTTGATTTTATGAATCGTGCATGCAGAAGAGAAATAGAATAATTACTTGGCGTAGTTTATCTTGCGTTCCTAGTCTTCTATTTAGACTAATCTGATACATGGAAATGAACAAGTAATTAATATGTGTATAGAAGGCATACACTAAATCATATCATTAAGTCACTAAGATCATTATTCTCCCTTCTTTGAAATGAAACCTTTAGAAATTAAGTAAAGAAGAGCTAGCTGACCTGAAAATCTCTCTGGCAAAATACTTCACAGAAGGGATGGGAAAGAGCAGTGGCGTTACTTCTCTGTACTTTGTGGAGGAAGGACAGAGGTGAGGGAGTTGACTTCGCTTTGGGGGATTTTGGTGGTGGCTGGATTTTTGGTGTTTGCAACAGAAAAGTAGGTAGCACTCCCGCACCGTTATTTTGTCTATATCATAAAAGTAGCAGCAGCGTTACTAATTTGTTGAACAGTTACTTACCTTTTCCACAAGAGACTCCTGAAGTTTTGCGTTCTCCTGTAGTGTTCACTGGATAAAGGCAGGTGGAGTTTCAGTGGGTAAAGCCACTACTAGTTGCTGGCTGTCAAGCTGTAGAAGTGTTTACTGCAGTAGATGGATATTTATTATTATCAACAAGTAACTTCTGCCTCCTTTCTTCCCTATTTTATGTGATTTTTTAACCTCCCCATCCTTTTCCACAGAGCACAAGGCTCACGCTATCTTTATCTAGAGACAATGTAGGTCCTACTGTTGACATCAACGGAACAATTGCACACCGTAAGAAAAAAATGGCCGAGAGTCTCTAAAAGGATATGATAAATGTTGGCCCACTATAAATTACTGCTTAGTATGTAGTACTATAGTTTTTAAGATGACTTAAAGCTTTGGTAAAAATTGTAACAACCATGTCTGTCTTCTTTTTTTTTGTTTTGTTTTTTTTTATTTATTTTGTCTCCCCGTGCCTTGCCCCCCCTTTCTCACCCTGCCTAGGAAATCTCCCAACCTAGAAGACTTGCCTTTGGAGCATGTGGCTGGTGATAAGTACATCTATGAAGAACTTCTTGGCCTAAAATTTAGAATTTCTCCTCATGCGTTTTTTCAGGTAAGGATGATAGGAAGTTGCTAACTTCACTGGATTTGCATTAGTGCCCTTAAGCCTGGGTAATGCTGTGTAACAAGATATTATATACCTAGAGATTTAATCTTTCATTTATTTGGTGTGATTAAATACCTTTGAGTATATGTTTGGCTGCAAAAGCAGTTGATGGAGACATGTTGAAGACAACTGTTTTTTTCTTTTTACTAGTTCAGTATCATTGGCCTCCTGTTAAATGGTAGCCTTTGTGTATACAGAACATGCAGTATGTAGTTCAGGAATCTTTGTAATACTAATTTTTGTTTGTTTTTCCAAAATTTATTTCTGCCCTTCCAACACTTCTAGCCTATATTGTTGAAATGGAACGTATCAAAATAGGAAGGAAGTGTGTTATCATTTGGTATTGTAAATATGTTGAAGCTGAACTGTATTTTCTGTTATTTGCCATAGATTATAGGCTACTTCTTTTTTTCCCACATAGCGTGCTTTGCTTGCTCTTTAAGACAAATATGCTTGCTCTAGAGGCACTGGTTTAGAAAGCTTATTATACACTACTTCCTTAACCATAATGTGTAATTACAGCATTTACTTTAAAGCAGTATTACAAACAAATAGAGCTTGCTGAATGTATTGTCATGGTTATATTCTCCTGGTTTTGAATCTTTACTACTTCCTATTCAAGGGGAGGAAGTATTTTTATAGTCTGGACTTCACTTTACTGCTTAGCATTTTGCTTAATTATTTTGTTTGCTGTCTCCTCTAGTTTCCAGACTTGCTTTTTAGGTCCTATAGAACAAGTCATGTTTTTACTAGAACGTAGACAACAAAACACTACTTTTTAGAGAGAAATTGAGTGAGACTTCAACAATGGAATGGTGATCTGTTAGTATGTGCTGGTCTGGGTCAGTTATATGTGATCTGTTTCTTAGAAGCAAGAAAAAGAAAACATGCTTTCCTAAGACTCATTAAAACACATTTACTATTTATGAAGATGTAGACCTATTTGAAATGTAATTTCACAGGTAAACACACAAGCTGCAGAAGTTTTGTATACCGCCATTAGGGAGTGGGCACAACTGAGCCAAGAGAGCACCGTACTTGACATTTGCTGTGGTACAGGAACTATTGGGATTTCTTTGGCAAAGGTGAGTGAGTGATTTCTTTTCCTGGCTATAAGCTACTTTGTTAACAGATGTAGATAGTTAGTTGTGCTTACAGTGAAAGAAAACACTTGATGTCCTTGAAATGCAACACGTTATGTCTTAATTTTTTCAATTAATTTCTAATTAAACTGCCTGAAGCTGTTTTACCAAATCATTATGAAATCTCCCCCATGTGTTGAGCAGCCTAAATTATTTTGAAACTAATTCAGTCAAAAGAGGCAGTAGTTCTGTAGGCTAGCCAAAATTTACTAGGATCTATCCACTTAACTAGTTTGGGCTTTCTCAGAAAGCTTTGGCTGGGAATAACCAGCATTTCTTACATAATTTTTAGAGTGGAGCTTGCTAGACCACATAAGGGCCCCCAAAAAAGAAAGACGGCCGCATAACTAGAGTCTGTCACATACAGGTTGGGATAAATGGTATTCATCCCACAATTTGAGTCTAAGAAGTCCGTATTTATTTGCACAGGTCCCTTCTCAGCCTTTTTTCTGGCTGCAAGGCAATAATTCTCTGACCAGGTACTAGTCAACATTCATGTATAGTAGTTAATTGCTGATACTATGAATAGTGGTTAAACTTACATTTACGTACCACAGACAGATCTTTTTCCCTTGTTTCTACAGAAAGTAAAGAAAGTGATTGGAATTGAACTCTGCCAAGAAGCTGTGCAAGATGCCAAAGTGAATGCCCAGATTAACGGTTAGTTAAGCCAAAATGCTAAGATCTTTGCTTGTTAAGAAGTATAGTAGTTATAGAACTAGTTTCTCTTTACATTATCTAAGCAGCTTGGAATTACATGTTGTTGATAGTAATCTTGTCCACTTTAAACATTTAATCTCTCTTGAAAACAAATACCATGTTAGTCTGTGAGATCAGTTTTCCTGTTGACTAACAGCTAGCTTTCTTTTCCTCCAAAAATAAAACATTTCAGTGTAAAAGCGAGATGAAGTCAGTTACCCCTACATTAACAGTAGCTATTTTTTGGGGGGTTCTGCTTTAGTCTAGATAATGGAAGATGCTCAAGTTACTGTTGTTTAAATGATGTGAAGTACCAGTGATTGTTTAAATTACACTGATTTCAGGGTAGACTGAACAATCTGTAGTTTCTAAGGCATCCAAATGTAATATCCAATTTGAGTGTATTGAAAGATGCTTTGACTAGATAAGTACTCCGATAACATTTTTTCATTTTTTTATAGAATTGAATAATATTGAATTTCATTGCGGGAAGGCTGAAGATATTGTTCCTTCCCTAATTAACATATTAGCTCCTCAGAACCCGATTACTATTGTAGATCCGCCACGAGCAGGGCTGCGTAAGTTTACCTTTTCTTAAGTCTATTCTGCTAATTGGTGTTTGGTGGTGAACCCAAGAAAACACCAATGGAATAAATTAAACGGGAGGCTTCAGGTATAGCTTGAAGCAACTAGGTATTGCAACAGTTTCGTTCATGTGGAGCGTAACCTGGAGTTTTTGTGTGAGTCTGTTGATGCACGCAGAACTGGTAAACAGCTGCCTTGGGTTTTGATCCTCTAGATTCCAAGGTAATTCTTGCCATTAGAAGAGCTGAACATCTGAAGAAGCTTATCTATGTATCCTGCAATCCCAGAGCCGCAATGAATAACTTTGTGGAGTGAGTATTTCTTGCATTGACTAAGTATATGTGGCAAGAAGAAAAATACATGCTTCTTGGGGAGGGAGGGCCGTCATTGGAATTTTATTTTTAAGCCGTATTCATTGAGGCTTACCTTTCATGAGAAATGGTTGACAGCTGCTGCACAGCAAGCTTGGAACCGTATTGCCCAATATGTGAGCAGTAATGGAAATATTAGGGGTGGTGCATAACCCTATCATGGAACTGAGGCTTGGGGAAGAAATCCTCTCTCAGAAGAGTAGCAGTGATGCACAGTATACTAAAACGTTAATAGAGTTCTTCCTCCCCTTTCTCTCCCTTTCCCATCAAGCCTTTGCCGGGCCCCTTCCAACAGAGTCAAAGGAGCCTCTTTCCGTCCCGTTAAAGCAATGGCTGTGGATCTCTTCCCTCAGACCAGGCATTGTGAGTTACTGATATTCTTTGAAAGGGTTGAATATGCAAACGGGAGCTCTGCTGAAGCACCGCCTGATGCTACTCCAGTCACAACAGCAGGATACGACTCGGAGTGCTTGGATGGCACCAACCCATCCAGCACTGATGCCAGCCAGGCAACTTCTGTACATCTAGATACTGCACTTGAAGAGAGGGAATCAACGTAACTCTTCAGAGACACTTTCCAGAGACTACTTTTGCTTGTTAGCTGCTTCAATAACATTGTTTCTGTAACATCCAGGTAATAAATCTCTGTACAACAGAGTAGTTGCAAGGCTTCAAAGTTATTTCGTCATACTAACTTGAATTAAATTTCATTATGTACTATTAGTCCTGCTCTTCTCCTCCTGCCCTCGGGGGGGAAATTCAGGTGAGTGAAGTAATGTATATGGTGGTCTCATCCTTTAAACAGCTGAAACAGCTTTAAATAAAGTATCCCACAGCTATCTTCAGATACAACTATTTAAAACCTGGGCTCGTTTGTAATGCAGCACCATCCCTTCCAGTGCAAGTGTAATACGGCACACTTTAAGCGCTAGTGAATAGCTACTATTTATCAACAACTAAGGTAAGGAGGACCCTGCAGACTGACTGAAGGCAGTATCTAATTCCCAAAGCAGGTAATCTTGTTACAGGGACCTATAACTGTCAGTACTAACTTTTTTCAGCTCTGCTAGCCTGTCAAAACAGTGCCGTGTCTTTTGAATAAGCTAGGAAAGATCTGGCAATCTTAAACCTTCCATAAATCATTCACTTGCTAAATCTTCACTAGAAAGCAATGAACTCATATTCTAATAAAAATGCTACACTTTCCGCAGCTGAAATCAGTTTTATTCTGAGAGTGTACTGTCACTGATGATAAAATAAAGGCTTGGCTTAGATCATTTCCTACAATGTACAAGTAAAGCTGAGATGACTTCACTGTAGGCATGCCCTCACCAGTGCAAACTTACAGCCAGGAATTAACTGTACAGACACCAGTCAGGGCCATCCTTCATGGCAGGAAGAAGTAAGAAATTTTTCATTTTTGATAAAGAAAGAGGCTCATTTTCCTCTCAGACTCTTAGTAAGCCTGCTTAGTGGATACCTTCAGTCAAGTACCTCCTATGTCACAACGAGCTCTAGGGAGTTCCACAGCCTCACTGAGGCTTTTGGACCCTGCAGTAGCTTTAAAAAGGCTAACCTCAGCCTCCTGGAAAACACTTCCATGGAAGAGCCATGTCTAATTCGGTGGTTACTACAAAAGGACAGTATCTCAGGTATCCTCCCAAGTGTTTTACTCAAGAGCCCTGGGCAGCAAGAGAAAGAGGCAGCTGCGTTTAATGCAAAACCTTACCATAGTAAGCATGTGTTGCAGACACCCGGGCCGTGACAGTGAGCGCTACGTAACTGAGGCCCAGCACCTTAAGGTGCACTTCCAACGTACTTGGTGGGAAGACAAACCTGGTTGAGCCTCCTACCCTTGCACAAGTTGCGCTCCGCTCAGGATCTGTACTGCTGCAGATGCTCAGCACCTAGCATTAATTTAATGGATTGTGATCCACACTACAGAACAGACAGTAATACCGGTTGATTGTTAGAAGGATTAACCATTTTAAATCTCAAGTTACTGAACATACTTCTAGTCCACATTTAATACGGACTGAACAAAACCCCCTGCTACTACAGCACACAGACTTGCTGATACCCCTTCTTTTCCTGCCAGGCAGGTGTGTGGCAACAGGTACCAAACCCAGCAACTTTGGGTTGTGTCATTTCCAACCCTGACATCGCTTAAGTAAAAAGTTTGAATTTAATTTCATTCCAAGGGATGTCTACCCACGTAAACATTCAATTCCTTACCAAAAAAGTGTAAGTACTTCCATGACCAACAAGCCTGTACTGATTTAATTTCTGTTTAAAAATACCTACGGCAATCTAGGAATAAAAAAGTTCCTTTTTCTAAGTATGCTTAAGCTATCATAATACTGATCACACTGGAGCACTTTATAATATCAAAGTTTATTGCTCAAAACTAATTGTCTGAAAAATACACATGTAGTACTCAAAAGACCAAACACATAGGATTATATGATTGTGCAGAAAAAAAGCAAGCAGAGGCTCAGTGAAAATGAGGCTTTATAGTTGTACCAATTTAGCACTGGCATCAAGCAACTGCACCCAACACGATCCATACAGCAACCATTGTTACCTACTTGGGCAATAAGAATGAATTTTGTTTTTTCACTTTCTCAGATACACATCAGAATACTGTAACTGATCATTTTATTTGGTTAACAACAGCATGGCTTCTTGCACTTCACATTTCTTCCCACGGAAAGTTAGGAGGCTATCACTTCCTGAATTTTGCTCCAGAACCAAAGTACAGTCTAGAGAATTAATAAGATAATCATGATGCTTTTAAATACTTGGATGTTACAAATATTTGTATAAAGCCTAACAGCATCACAGGAAAGTGGAAGTTTACATACAACAGTTAAGTTTATGCATAATAGTCTTTCCAAACTTCTGAGTACCCAACTACTTCATCAGTTTTGTTTAATAAATATGTAAGGAAAAGCTGGATGACTGGTGTTTAAATAGGTAGCATCTGACTATTCACTGGAAGTCACAGTAAGTTTTCCATCAGTACCATAAAGATTTGAATGCACACTAATTTAATCCTTAAAGTCAATATACCACACTTTTGTCGAGAAGCACATAATATGCAAAGCAAAAACTGTCTAATTCCCAAAGGATGGAACGGTTCTTAAAAATACACTCCATCCCTATAAAAATACCCATCCTCCTCTGGATATAGAAGGGATAAATAACAAATATCAGTGACAAAAGCAGCAGTTGTTTTATGCATTCATACAATCAAGATCTAAACCTTTACAGCCGATTACCTAGAAAACACACAAGAGTTACAAGACAAGTTTAGGATACATCTTGAATCACACTGTAAGTGTTCATGCAGAAGCTGAAGTTAATGCAATGATCTATCCTCTATCACAGCAGCTCGTGCTTATGTGCAAATGCAAGACTGTTACACTCCAAACAATAGTAAACATTAAAACACAAGAATACTTCACAATGACATAAACAGCAGTTAAGTTGTTTGTTCCAGCAGTTATTGCGCTATTTTCTGGACATCTCTCCAGTTAAAGGCTGCAGCAAGGTCTAATACCATTTTTTTTTTGTTTGTTTTTGTTTAGAATGCATAATATACGTTCTAGGCTTTGGTTCACAATGAAATCTCTGGATGTTTTAATTAAGGGCAATGGTCACCTTGTGATTCTGATAGTGGCAGACTGAGGTAATACAGCAATCCTCTTAAAAATAATGAAAACAAATTTGTAAGTGAGGCATCTCTGGATATTCTGCAGGTGACCTGCAAATGCATTGACATTCTGATTTCAGAAAAATAAGATCTACAAGGGTGATTTGTCTTTTACAGTGCCATCCAAGTACAGATTTTTCTGCTGAAAACACGTAAGCTGAAGTAAAACCTACCTAAAGGAGTAATACGTTTAGGCATAGAAGATAAAAGCCCTGTCTTTATGAAAACAAAACAAAACAAAAAAATCAGAAAAACAACAAAAAGAGAGACAAACAGTAATCACTGCTTGTCACTACTGCACCAATATTATATACCCTTCAAAAGATGGAGATTTATTAAAGCTATACAAAAAAAAGCAGAGGCAGTGTTTTTTGTTTTTGTTTTTTTTTTTTAGATAGGCCACTTCTTTAAATTATAGTTTATGTATAGTCTTCCAACTACCCGTATCCTGTTGTAACAGGATTACAACTCGTGGAACTGAAAAGCTAAATATAATAATAAAAAATGGGTGAATTCATATTTGCAGAGACCTCTGAGCATATCACTCAAACACAGAAACAGGTAAGACTCCAAGACTCCTCCTGTTTAACCTCAAACATTTTATGCAACATATTAGAGAACAGTAGTTTGAGATATAAATTAAAATCCACATATTTCCAAAATAATGGGTGATATTAAAAGGAGGTCTTACAATACTGATGCCAATATTGTTAAAATCCAGTAGGCACTAAATTCATTATACTGCAGCACTCTATACGTAACATGGTAAAAAAACCCAACCAAAAACCCAAACAAACAAACAGGACCCCCCCCTCCCTCCCTCCTCGAGCCCCCAGATCACTGTCCAGGTAAGTACCAGGAGCTGCAGCAATTACAAAGAACTGACCTCTTTTGCTCCTACAGGAGTAGGAGTGTAAAATATAGCAGTACAACTCTTGGATAAATCATTGAAGCCCTGCCACCAGCTTGGTTTTGACTCTTTTCCTCAAGAACAAACAAAAGAACCCACAAAAATGGTTCTAAGAGAAGACTTACTGCAAACACCCAGTAAAGAACCCCATATGAAGAACAAAACCCACAAAGCAGTGCTTTCACTACAGCCAAAACTATTCCTTCTGTGCTTAATTTAATAAAGCCTCAGATGACATAATGAGTACTGCCTGTTTTCTAAGATTGTATTTTATAATAGTTGCATATTTGTGATTTTCTTCTTTATCAGTATAACCTGTTATGGTCTCATTCTACTCATTACTCTATGTCATATTCCAAATCTACATTCTAATTTTCATTGCAGAAGTTACACTTTTTCTTTAAAAACTAAAAATGTAATTAAAAGAGTAAAAACAAAAACTTCTTAAAAAAACTAAATTGCTGCAGTTATTTCAGATTTCTAAGGGTTGTGTTGTGTTTGGTTTTTTTTTCTTTTTTTTTTTTTTTTAATTCTTTGCTTTTATCCTGCAAGTTAATTAAGACTTAATTGATCAAGTCAGATGTATTCTGACTCCACACAAATGAGAAATTGTTTTATTGCTGGGAGAAGGGAGTGGAAGGTCTTTAGACACATCATTGGCAAAATATTTTTAGACTGTCAACCACCATCAGCTGCGTTTTGGCTCCAAGCTTTGAAAACAGCCTTTCAAATTACAGTTTTTATTTTAAGCAAATAAATAGGGCCGTATTTTCCCCTTTCAACTGATCTGTAAACTAACATAGGCTCTTTTCAATTAAAATAAAACCCAATAATTTTCGATATCCAGCCTGTTGCTCTTAACACTACCAGGTATACTTGTTCTTTTCAAGTAATAAAAAAATCTGCATACTGTGATCTTGAATAACTAAGCCTGGCAGGAGACAAAAAACAGAACATAAAGAAACAGCATTACTGGCCTAATCCTATGGCATTAGGAACATTGCTCATCAGTTTCATGTATTTGTCACCAAAGTGTCTTATCAGTGCATATTATTATGTGCTGAAATGCAACAAAACTTTTCACAAAAATAGTTTTAGGCATGTTCAAACAAGAAGATGTACATATATTTCTTTTATATATACATATATATGAATGTGTATATATATATAATATCAGCTTCAACCTGTACATAGATATTCTGAATTTCATCCTTAAAACACATCCATTTCAAACAACATGGATGGCTTTCTAGAAAAAAGTGCTTGATTGATTTTATCCTGTGTGAACATGCCTGTCCTCTGTGCATTTGCCCAAGTAGAGATCTTTATGATCAATCCTTTAAACGTACATATCTCAGAGGTATTAAAAAAAAAAAAAAAAAAAGAAAAGAAAAAGAGAGAATAGGAAAAAGTAATATTGCCCTGATGATGCAAAAAGAACAATGCATAACTGAAGCAGCTTGGATTTTAAAAGTTATCGTGCATTCTGCAGCAAACAATTTTTAAATAATTGTTGAAAATCTAGTTCCTCCATTTGTGTTATTGCTCCCCACTTGTAAATTTTCTCATTACACATCAACAGTACAGAGAGGTTCACTACCAGGCTGAGCCGATTCCACTATTGTCATCTTGGGTTTCTTTCGTGTTTCCTCCTAAAAGAAAATGAAACAAACCCCACCACACAGTCATAAAGAGAATATAATAATAAAACACTTGTTTTAAAATTTTGAACAATTTTAGCCAAACTGGTGTCAATCATTGTGAAAGGCTAACTTGTTTTAATGTTAAAAATAAATTTACTGAAGTGGGTAAAATTAAGTTATAAAGCCAATTTAAAACAGAGGATGAAGATCTCTCTAAAAGTAGCCCCCCTGCCAAAAATCAAGTTTTGAACAGCTCTCTATGTAAGATACTGTATAAAAACAAGCAAAAATTCTGATCATTGCTAAGTCTGACCCATGGCATTCTTCCTGTTTGTAAATACAAAAGAGCATATACTCACTCTTTCTTGTGCCAGTTTTTTCATTTCTTCCTGTAACTTGTTCAGGATGTGCAGATTTGGCTTGTTCTTTTTGGCATACTGCTGAAGTTCTATCACACTTTTATCAGAGGTTTCCTATTCAACAGAACCATAAGCAACAACAGATGAGCTTTTTTGATGGAAAAAACGTGGAGCAGAAATTTAATCTGTGATAGTTGTACTTCCTTAAGTAATAACATATATTTCCATGAGTGAGTTAAATATTAAATAGACTATATAATTTTGACCTGAAAGATGCAGGATTAATGCATTATTGTCAATAGAAGCAGTCATCTTATGTTTTGGCAATAGCAAGGTATGAGAATCAATTCAGAAGAATTGAGAACTGCTCATCAAATGCATACTGCCTTTACCATGATAAGGAACACCACTGTTATGCCAAAACAGTTATCATTAAAGCTTTGTTGTAAATAAATTTAAAAACCCAGAAAAATACAAGAGCAAAATACAATCACAAGGTAGGTTACAATCAAACAAAATCATGTTCACCTGTTTAACCATCTTGCTACTCTCTCTACCATACATACGCAAAAGAGAGCCCCAATTTTTCACATGTGGATGCAGTAGCTGTAGGATTTTCTGAGAAGCTAATTGTTTCCCCACTCTCTTATTTTTGCCTGTAAAAATAATCATGAAAATGCATCAATACTGGCACGTTATGTAATTAGATTAACACCGATGTTTACTTGTGTTATTCAAAACTGAGATGCCAGAGAAGAGTAGAATAAGCACGTAACAAGCTAGATAGCTGAACAAGCACCTACAAAATGGACAACAAATGAGAACAGGAAAAAAGGAAGGTATTATCAGAGGTCACACTAAGTACTGTACTTACACCAGCCTCGCACCGTGTGCTTGCCACAAGTCATGACATATTCACTCTTCTGATTTTTACCAGGAATCACTTCAAACTTTATGGATGTATCACCCATTCCATGGTTTCTTAAGAACAAACAAAATCAATATCATATACTAAGTAAAATTACAAACATCTGAAGCGGTTGCCGTTATCTTTGACAGTCATTGCAATGGAATTAGATACTTTAATAATAAATTTTAAGACACTAATTAATAAAGAGTTCTTTTTTAAATCAGCAACTTGACTTGAATGGAAAGGCAAGCCTGTATAAATGAAAAACAAATATATTTGTATGTCCCACAACTAAAACCTAATCTCAGAAGACAAGAGTCATAAACAGCAAATATAAATTAAGGGAAGATACAACATTAAACAGTTCAGTCCACACCACGTCTCTTATAGCCACAGTGGGTGCAGTAAGCTTGGCCAGCCCACAAACGTCCAAGTTACTGACAAACACTGTGGGTACCAGCAACCAAGCAAACAACGTGCCCCAACCCAAACACCTGTACACAACAGAATTTGCTCCTTATTCTGCAGCCTTACCTTTTAAGGCACTCATGGAGAATCTGATATGGAGACAAGAGTCCAGCTTTACTGGTGAGTTCATATACCCGTGAGTCCTCAATACTGATATGGTTAAAATACTACGAAGGAATTGAAAAGAGTTATTGTGCTTTTGTGCAAATAAGACCTTAACACTGTCCTTAACTCTCATTTCTCCTTTGCAACATTAAACAAATTCTGTTACTCTGTGCTTAATACTTAAAGTATTTTTAAATCCATAATGGAGGTATTTACCAACATCATTAAAACTGCCACACCTAATCATATATTTGCAGACAGAAATTTAAATAATTCTTTTAACTCCAACTTTACATTATACAAGATGGACATAAAAATGACAATCTTATAAATTCTTTATCATCCTTTCTCCCTCAGGACAAGATTATTTTATTTGTTTTAACTTCATTATGAAATTCTACTTACCAAAATGCTGTGGTTCAATAAAAGAAAACGTAACAGCTATTGGAACGTTTTGTATTTTATTTTAAAACAATGAAAAAAATTGTCTGCATTTTCTTAATGACCATTTCAATAGTGTAGGACATACAATACAATTTTAAGTTAAAGTAAGTGTACAAACAACTCATTCTGTATATTACACTTTCTAAAATGAAACCATTCCTTTCAGGCCAATCACTGATTCTTCCTTTACTCCTTACTGATGGTCTGTTACATGCTGAATTGAAAGTGAACATATCACTATGAACTAGCTATTTAATATTTCCAATATGTGAAAATATAGCACACTCTCTCCACTTAAAACTTTTCCTTTGATTTTCTCAAATGTTGCTGCTTAAAGTCTGTAATTTTAACTGTCTGATCTGGCAATAAGTAGCTTTCATAGCTAAGTAAAAATGTCTCAGAAGCGTAGGCACTTTTAGTTCTTACTTGGTCTTCTGAGACGATCACACAAAACCAGACAGCATCTAGCTCTGAACTTTCCAAAGCATCAACCAGAGGATTCTGGAAGCCAGGACAGTACAGGCAGTACAATGTCTTGGAACATTTCAGGTCTTCAGTAAGTGACCTGATATTTCAACAAGGGGCTAGTTTTTTGCATCACAGTACATTTTCTGATCAGTTCCAACAGAACAAAAAAAAAGGGTTTTCATTGCCATAGATCTTGCTATAAATGAAGAATTTCACATTTCCATCTGAGAAAACAATGTTATGAATTTTCATTAATATTTCTGACATTGAAGGTGTAATATTTTTAAAAACAGACTCCAATGACAGTCGACAAGGAAGAGTTCAGTACCTCAAGTTCTTCACTGTCTTTGGGCTTCTCCTCAGAGGTCTGTTTAACAAAGTCGGGAATAAGGATTTCCAGTGTAGCTCGAGCTGCAGAAAATGATTAAACATCTTGGTAACATTTACTTTAAACAATGATTGTAAAGAAAAAAACCAGAATGAAGCACTCTTTAAGCAAGCCTCATATGTCCCCTTGAAACATCCACTCATATAACACAACTTCACAGTCAAAACAGGCATCATCTTTTTGTAAGAAGCATATTCACTTGCAATTTTTAAAGAAAAAAAAAAATTCTACTTGTTCAAGTTGATGATGAAAGTCTCACAACTACCTAAATTAAGAAGAAACTGCTTTTTGGAAATGCCTATGAAAGGAAAAAAAAATTATCATCAAGCTTCATTTTAAAAGTGACGTAGAATTCTTAGGACCCAAAATTAAAGAGTTATCATCAGCCCTTAGTTATTACAGCTGAACCCTAGTACTGTATCACTAGGGCACTCAGAACCCTAGTATTGCACGAAAAGCACACCCAGAATTTGCCTAAATTTTCAAAGCAAAATACCTTTTTTCATGCACAAATAATTCTGGGCTGGCTTTTAGTGATTTAGCTACACTGACTTATTTCACAAGTGCAGAAAGTACCACAGGTACATTATACATCTTTAAATTTTGATAAGTTATTTTTTCTTGATCAGACATTTAAACCCGGACATAGTAAGAAGCTCTCATGTATCGGGGACATTCTCATTTAGATCTTCATCATTTACATATTTATTGCAGACTTACACAATTAGAACTAATTAATGAACACAAGTACTTGGAAATCAATAATCACGTAGTTCAGTACAATTGTTTTATTACCAGAAAGAGAACGAAAACAATGAAAAGCTTGAGGGATTTTTTTTGTTTTTAAAGAAGGGCAAAGATTTACCTTTCGCTAAAATCCACACACCAGGTGTTTACATAGCAGGTGACAGTATAAATATAAAACCCCCAACATGTTCTTATTGGTTTGATCATTAGAGACAGACGCTCTTACAGCTACTCAGTATACATCAATAGTTTAATGTAAGTTAACATCTGAAGTTTCTTCATTGCTTTCTATTCCAGTACATTGTTGAACCTTGGGTTGTCAGAAAACCCTATGCAACAGTATTTATCACTTTTACCAAAAAGACACAAGTGTACTTTCTTTGACTATTAACAAAATGATTCCTACTTACTATTGCAAATATGTCATCTTCAAAGCAGAAATGAAAACAGATAAACATTCAGCAGTTGGTATTAAAAAAGAAAAAATGTTACCAGCTTTATTCTTGGCAAGTTTTTTGCTGCTGGCAGTTCCTGCCCCATAAGTTACTCCATCAATAATCACTGAGGCTCCAAAAGGTTCACTTGGGTTCTCTAGAAATGGAGCAGGAAAGAAAAAGAAAGCTTTTCAGAACTCCCAGTGTAAAATACTCATTATGAACATGGAATACCACCACTATAAAGATTTGTTTTCTTCTTCATTTCAACTTCAAGAGGCATGGAAATTGTTTACTCTTCAGAAAGACTGAAAATTGCTTACTCCAATATATGAAAACCAAAGAATTTTCCATTACCACTAGACTTACCACCATGTACTTCATTCTTCCAAAGTAAGGACTTTTACATTTTAAAAGATCATTTGTGATCTGCCAGAATTCAAATGTTAATTCCGAAGTTTTTGCATCACTAACACATTGTAAATACAAGAGCTATACATTCTGATATTGAAAATTCAGTTACAGTATGTAATGCATATATAACGTATATATAACATAATTCTGAATAATTATAGATTCCACACTGAACTAAGATGCCCAACTTGTAATTCCTTGGATGCTGACTGCAGGACTTAATCCTTTCAAGCCTGCTGTTGAAAAAGGTGTAATTTCTTCCTTCTCTATAAGGTACCCCTAAAAAAACCAGCAAAAGCAAAAATGCAAGGAACGTATGGTATACCACTTCATAAAGCAATCTCAAATGCAGCTAGATAAAGCAATTTGACTGGAATTTACAGGAAAAAAAAAATCCAACATTATTTGATTCCAATTATAGTTGCCATACATGCAACATTTTTAGATTCCTGATTAAGCATCAAGTGCATTCCCCCCAATATTTATCTAAAATAAAATTCTCCCCAAGTTTTTTGTTTTTCTGAGAGCTAGCATCATTTACACAGTTGCAGTACAGCCTAAATTAGGAACTACCAAACTACCTCTTACACCACTGACACAGAATAAAATTAAAAGCTGTTTAAAAACACAAACAGATATCCACATAAATCCCACACTAATCATGGAACAACATAGTCTCAGTAACTCTTTTAGTTACTTTTAGTTCAGCAGAGTGACGCTTCTACTTCTAATCCTATGAGGAAAACTAGTCAACATTCATGACAAATCAATTCCTACCAACTGCATGAACCTTTTGCAATCCACACCTAACTAGTAATTTCTCCACTAATATTAACTATAATTTATTAAGGACCTTAGAGAATAGTCACATAGGACAAATAGTCTACATAGCCAATTCTGGTTTCCATTTAAATTTTTAGTATCAATTTATACATACAAAATTCTCTGAGGGAAACTGGATATAAATATGAGCCTCCATGACATAACAATCATAGCATACAGTAACTTGAACAGTTAAAGGATTTTAAAACTCCACATATCTCAAAAAAATACCCTATTTTTTGTCAATTGGAAGAATACCAGAACAGAACAAATCCACAAAAATATCTCAAATTATTGCAGCTTTAGAGAGGGTACATATGTGTCTGCAGAAATCTTTCAAATTCTTCGAACAGCTTCATAATTGATGACCTACACATTTCTCTTCAGAAACTATTTGGGTTCAGTATTTAACTTTTTTTTTTCAGGATTCCAATGATTCACTAAATCAATGCGTGCCTTACAGTTGGATTTTAATGGACATCAATGACAAGAAGATTGAGCAAATATTAATTGTGCACAGTGAGCAAAACTGTAATTGCCCATATTTCACTGATGCGTCCTTTCAGATGCAAATGAGTTGCTCAAATCCATTTTCACTTAGGCATAGTTTTCAAAGTGAAAACCTATACTGTTATTTTAAATGTAAGACTGCTCTTATCCTCAAAAGCCATGTTTAAGATACAGAAAACGTCTCCTAGCTAGAATTTGACTCAAAACAGACTTTCAAGACATTCCCTAGGAAAAATGTCCATCATTTGATTTTTTTTTTTTTTTTAAGATATCCAAGCATAACATAAGCCCTTCAAAACAGCATGTGGTCGATTAAAAAACTTAACAGACTTACCACATTCAAAGAAATTGTAAACAGGGCGAACCTTTAGGACTCGTTGCATATATTCATGCAGTATGCAAACTTCAGACTTCCCATTGGGATTAATGACAAATTCTGCAAAAAAAAGATGGGGGGAGGGGAAGACAGCTAAGTAGTGCCAGTCTTTAAAAGACAATTTCTACTACAAAGAAATAAATAAATGACAAATTACTTATCCACGGGATAAGTGTCCACTCAAATTAAATGCAATGCTGTTGAATCAGACATGGATAATTATGACCTCAAAGTCCATTTTCTCTGAAAAAGTATTGAGAAATCAGTCTGAGAAATTTCTATCAACAACTGGAAGTGCACTAATTACAAGTTAAGCAAATATTCTACATTCAATGTTTGCAGTCCCATGGCCTCTGGACCTCTACACACAGCATTTCTGGCAGATAACATCAATTAGAAATCCTCTAATTTGCTCCTAAACACATGTTGTATCTCCCTTCTAACAACAGGCACATAGACTTCAAATCCACAAATCAGATTCACTCCATTTCCCCCTCCCCCCCCCCCCCGCCCCATTCCTCTTTAGCAAGCCACAGATCAGGTCACTGTCCCTTTGCCCTGAACGTGCTGTTTTTATTTGAAAGGTCCTTTTTTTCCCCCCCCTGCAACAATATTGTTAGTGAAGAGCACAAACCCTGCCTCGGTGGGCACTACGGCAGTATGGGAGAGAAAGTTAAGACTTAGATAGATAAAGTGCAAGTTAAGTCCTTGATTTAGATAGTTTCAGTGTGGCTCTAAACTTAGAATTTAAGATAGTGTATTAACTAAAAATTCAGCTGCACCTCCCTGTAACAGGGAATGGTCAATATGTAACTCATCAGCTTTAATTCTGTTAAAGAGAAGAAACCCAGAAACACGACAATGTACAAAACAAGAACAAAAAACAGGAACAAGACCCAAACCACAGTCTATAGACATTTTAAATATCAGACTGCAGTTGAACAAACTATTATGGATACACAGCCAACACAGATAAGAGCTAATTCCCCCAGCTTCTCATCAGACACGATATCCATTCCTCACACCACAGGACTCGACTGCACACACAGTTCCTTCTTAACTGTATCCGTCAAACTGCTTAAAATTTTTATTTTTAGTTGTAGGTTTTAATCTGCATCAATCTGGCATTTGTAACCAGTCCCTAATTTGGGACCAATTAGAACTGGTACAAAACTGAGAAGGCAGTAGCACTGAGTGACTAGGCATGATGGTTTTCAGCAACAACCAACAGTAACAAGTAGCTAAAGGTAGTAACCAGTTAACAGGACTGCAACCTGGAATAAAAATCCTTTCATTTAGGAATTATTTTTTCTAATAGGAAGTACATTTTGACAGTATTTTTCCGTTACTATTTAATATGATGGATCCAAGAACGCAGAATTCTAGAACAAGAAGAAAGTAGACTTATTACAGGATTTTTTTCAGTCAAGCTTAGAACTGTAATTAGTCTTTGATATAGAATAATTGAACTACAGGTAGACAAACTAACCTTTCTTCGTAGGTGCATCTTGCACAGACAAGGTAATGAGTTTCTGATTGGCAGGTAGAATAGGCCGCTCAGATTCTGCCTGCTTCCGCTTCATTTCACGATTGAATTGCCGTCTCTCAGCCCAGGTTCTGAATTTTTTTACGGTAACTTGTTCAAAATCAAAACGCTTTTCAAGATAGCGTCTAAAATCTTCCAGATCTAAGAAGCACAAGCAAGTTACTCTCTCTACTTTGCCACTGAGCAAGCATTAAGTTCACTATTTCCACTGTTTTAAACATGTTATAATTTTTTTTTTAGACTAGGAGCAAAAGTAACATAATCAAGGTTAAGACACTATTTTATACTAACAAAACTAATTACAAGTTTTCCTGTTACTGGGTCAAATGCAAAACACTTGTGCAAACTGGAAAACAAAACAAGAGCATTTTATTCTGTCACTTAAATATTTTACTAAGCCCTAACCACCATAATACCCAACACAATTTGTAACAAAAGCTAGTAAGTGTTCTACTTCATCACCTATTCACCTTCTCATTACCTGAAGCAAGGTATACAGTGAGTAACAGTAGTTAACGCTATTAGCCTCAGTTTCCTGAAGCCTAAACTGACGATTGCTGCCTATTTATTAAACAGTGCACCATGAAACACTATATAATGATGCTCCGTAAGTATCTGCTGGCCTCTAAAGAGAATTTAACACGTTCATTTTCACATACAGAGTACTAAAAGATTGCCCCCCTTGAACTACAGCTGCTTCTCCTTTATAGGATATTTCTGCAGATACAATCAGCAAAAATAAAGAATAGCATATGAAGATGTAAACAAACAAAAGCAAGCTGCTGGTATTGTTTCCTTCCACAAGGAATTCCAAATGCAAGTCACGCTTATACTTGATCACTCAGTATTTTTTTCAGTAATACAGAACAGATCCTATTTAAAGAGAGAGATAGACAGGTAAACTTCACGTGGAAAGTAAGTGCTTACTGGTTTTAGTTTTGCTCCTAAATATTGATGATTTTTTTCTTCCTTTTTTTTTTTTTTTTTAAATCTTTTGGCATGGTTATGGGACTGAACAGGACACGTGTAATGACAAGGCCAAGTTTTGTGTTTGAACACTACAAAGTTAAGTGGTAGCCTACAATCCATATCAGTATTCTAAGCAGCAGTAATTTACATGGATGGTACTCTCAGGTATGTAGTTGTGGTAAGTGGCACATGACCTTTCTGTCCAAGTTCCTCTGTAAGTTTGGCAGTGACTTTGGCGTGACTTCTTCAGGCAGCTTTTTGTGTAAAAGCTATCACACTTGCATAAATAAAATAATGAAGCATCACACCTCTTTGCATGAGTGCAATTATATTTGCATGACTTACTCTGCTAAACTTGTGCAAATAAGCAAATTTAGTTTAACTGCACCATTTATCTTAAGAGATCATACTGAAAATAGATATAATTCAGCAAATATAGAGACTGCATAGAAAAGCTCATTTAAAGAAGTCACACAAACACACTTGACAACAGCAATTCATATGTACCCATTGACTTAATTGATTCTTAAACTGAGGTAAAGCCTACAGGACTAAACTTCCAAAATTTTCACATTTTTGTGTGCAAAACCTTTGCACGTGGACTCCTAAGCCTTCAGAAAAATTCTCCACTGTATGTTTCTCTTCCTGTTAAAATCAAAATTTATTACTAATACTGGATCTATTTCTTCAGATCTCTGCATACAAAAAAACATGCAGAAAGACAACTGACCACGTGATCTCAGGCAAGATACTATTCAATTGCCAACTCTGGAATAAAGCATATGTAACCCAAATGACATTACCCCAACCCCAGCCAAGAAAAGACTCCACTTGCCATACATACCTACAGATTCATCTTTACATACTTCAACTTTGGCCTTAACTTGTCCTAAGGCTCCTTGTGCTGCATCTCCCCCTGAGGGGTCTTTATCATCTAAAGGCCCAGAATCAGCAGCAGTAGAATCTGGTTCTTCTGTTTGGCAGTCCAGTTCTGAAGATTTATCTAGGTGCTTTACAGGTGATACTTCCCCATTTGGGGTTATGTCATTGTTTTGTTCCCTTTCCTCATTTTCCTTCATTTTTTTGTAATGCAAGCAGGGAATGCTACTAAGGGGAGGATCATGTTTCTGCAAATACAGAATAATGCAGAAGGTTTCAGTACCTCAAGGTCACCAAAAGCAAGAGCAAAACTCAAAAATAAAAGATGTAATCAAGATAGAAGTTACTTTTATTTAGTCTAGGCTCAAGCTTCTCTTTGGTCAGCAATCTTACTCTACTCAAGATCCTACGGTATCTTGGCACTGTGTAACAGTGATACTAACCTTCAAAGTGCGTTCGCTGTTTTAGATCCAAACTATATTCTGTTCAATTACATGCAAATACTACATGCTTTCATAAAATCCATTGAGCTCTCTTGGGGTTTAAGCCCATGACATTAAATCCAATTTCTTCAGATTCCTTGGGTTCATGAACGTCACATGCTTACTTCTGTAAACGTGGACCATAAGCCGCAGCTCAGGCTAGTTTATAGCTACAAATAAATGCTCTAAATATATTTCATGGTGGAATAAAACCAGCATTTTGCAGCCATATGCTAGAACAATGAAGGCACCAAATAAGACCATCTCATTAATTTTAACTGCCCAAACTCATTGCAAAAATAGAAAAAGAAAACACCGCAAGAAAAATTGTATCATATTTTCAGAAACAGAGGAGTTTATTTTTCAAGTACCTTAATTCTAACACTGGAAAGAAGCCTGCTAAAGTAGAAAAATATTCAACTGTTTGCAAGAACATGTCTAATTTTTAAATCTCAGTAAGTATTTAAGTAATTGACAGCTCTCACCCTTATGCTTCCTGTTCCCAAGAAATAAGGTCTAGACCAGGTAACAACTCTAGATTCTCTGTGCAGATATACAGGAATGCCCGAGTTATGGAATGTCATGATCCATCCATCTGGCAAAGGTTCTGTAGGAGGGCGGCCACGACCTTTAAAGCAAAGAGTGGCTTTAAACTTGGATAGACTGCTTAGAAGAACAGAAAAAGAATCAAGGTTTTTTATTTTTATTGCTTTTTCTGTCTCAAAGGATAAAATGACACTGAAACAAGACTTTGGTAGAAAGATTTTGTTTTAATAAAAAGGCATATGCTTCTAACCCACATTAAATCCTGCAAAATTATAGATTCCATTATGTCTTCAACTGAAAAGCAACAGTAGCACTAATTTTATGCAGACTGATTTGTTCATTTCACCAGTGAATCTTCTCTTTAGTCTTTATGTATTTATATCATCACAAGCACCACTATATTTAATGGAAAAATCATACTTGCTTTTGAAACAACTGAGTTTTCCATTAAAAGTTTTTGCACTTGACACTCAGGGATAAATTTGCACTGAGACACCACTACACCCACAGAACCAAACAGCCAGCAATGAGTTAGGCTGTAAGCTAAGACTCTCCTATTATATTTTTCAGCATAAGCACAACACAAACCAGGATCAAGTCTATAAACCTTTATACTTAAATATCTTAGCCATCAAGAATACTACTTCTTCCAGAAAACAAGACTGAAATTAGAGTACAATAAGCCAATATGAGGAATCACATAGCAAAAGAAACAATATTGCAGTAAAATGCTTATGCCCGCATTCAAGTTAATAATACACAGCCTCACTCCTTTCTATTCCAGAAATCAGAGAATGCTCTCACTCCTTTCTACATCAGAAATCAGAGACCAGACTCATCTTAGCTGGGAACTTCCTGGCAATCCTGTGTTAGTATAAAATTTTTCAGGGAAAAACTGTTTGGTTTCTTATTTCAGAATACAGTGAGGCTGTAAAATACTCCTCTACAGCAGGTTCAAATTTTAGTTCTACTTCAGACTATTTTCAGTTACATTCTTCTGGATTGGTTCACGTTCTCAGCTCTTCTTTATTAGCAGTTTGTAACATTTACACAATGAAACTGGATAAATGTAAGCCATTGACTTTCCTAATGATTTTTTTTAACCTAGTATTGCATGCATAAAGGCTTCACATAGAGCAATTTCAACAACAGAAGTTATATAACTAAAGTAGGAAAAAGTCCACAATGACTACAAACAGTCTTCAGCTGTTTCACTGTACTGGAGACAAAAAACCAGACCATCCTTGTTCACCTCGCCATCACTGAGGTAACGTTCTTCATAATTTTTCACAAATCCACACACTAAAATACAGTCACATTACGTACAACAGAGGAAGACCAAAAGCACTCCCCAAAATCAACTTCACTATTCAGGAACATGAAAAATCATATCCTATAGTAAGAAGCCTTCAAACAATAAAATTCTGTAACATACAAACTATTTCACAAGAATTGCTATCCTAAACTTTGCTTGCTGATATACTTCTGTTCTACAGACATAAGCCACACACAAAAAAGTTATAGATATTTAATGAACATTAACTTACTTTTAAGTACAGTTTTAATTTTGGTCATCATTGGCTGTACACTTGTTTCTCCATCAGACTGGTGATCACTTTCACCACCATATTTCTCATTTTCTAGTCTCCTTGTTTTGGGTGCTCGAAGACCCTCTTCCAGCAGAGCATCCACATCATTATCAAAGTCATCCTGAAAGAGACTTCATCAGACACTATCCTTCTGGGTCTACTAACTTCCCCTTCCCCTTGCAAAGAAAAAGTATACGCAGAGAGAAACTAGAAATTTCCAATGATTCCAGTAAAAAGACTGAAAAATAAGAAAATAAGTTTTTGTAAGTCAGAACTGGTATTTTTCAGGATAAAATGAGCTGCGATTGTGCAAGAAGCCTTTTAAATGTTATTTTTAAACAAGACCATAGAATCTGCCACACAACTTGGAAGTTTGACCAAGATAATTTACAAAAGTTTACAGCCAATGTTCTGTCTCTGAAAATTCTGCATTTTTGACTCAAGTACTGCACATTTCTAGATAAGACTGTTTCAGTGAACATCTTTGCATATTTTTTTTCTAGCCACTTGGAAACCTCTTACACACCAAAAACCTGTGGATTTTCTTACCTCATATGAGTAATTCAAGGTTTCTTCATCCACTTTATCTCTTTGAACGATTGCTTTAGATGTGAACCCTCCTCCTTCTTCATCTATTTCCATCAAATTGTCGGTAAAATCTTCTAGCTCATCCAGAACTGCATATTCCACTCTCTTTTCCTGATCAATATCATTTTCATCATCCTTCTTGTCATCATTTTCACCCCCTATTCCTACAGCTTTACCATTACTACCACCGAAAGGACAAACATGCAAATCCCCATTGACATTATTAATACCAAAATCTGTATCTGCCTTATAATCCTGCTCAACTCCAGTGTACAGAACCTTCCTATCTTTGCTTTTGCAGCTTTCTGTAAAGCTAACACTAATCTTTACATCTTTAAGTAACTTAAGATCTGGGGTGAACTTTCGAACTGAAGGTGCATGACGAGCAGTTCTTGGGCTTTGGTCACTATTGTTAGGGTCTATTATAAGACGACTTTTGTAGCAGGCAGATCCCTTTGTGAGAAGCTGTGTTCTGCAGATACTGTGCGTGTCCCCAGCAGGGGTATCTGACTGTCCATCACCACCAGAGCCAACGTCCATTACCTCTGCGTCACTGGACGTTTGCAGGGGAGGTGGTGGAGGCTGTTCATTAGGCGGCAGAGGTGGGGGACAAGTATGATTCTCCACATTCATTTCTCTTGCAGGTTCTTTAGGGAGGGGTGGTACATTTTCATATCTCTCCATTTTTAAAACTACTGTTTAAAAAAAAAGCTTTAATAAATGTTTATATCTATACTCCTAACATGCATGAGTCCATCAAGATTGGTTTATCATGTTCTATTCAATATGCAACACTGATGATTCAGTTAAGCTGACTACATTGTTCTTTTCATTAATGTAGACAGCTTTCAGAATCACTGTCTCAATTATTGGAAATCACAATGCATTCAGCTTAAATAGCTGAAGACTAAGACTGCATCTTCATTGGACAAGCAGGTCTCCCTTTCTTCCTTCAACCTACAAGAAGAAGAAAAAAAAAAAAAAAAAGATAGTTGTCACAGAAAAAAAATGGAAATAGCACCCCAGGCAAAAAGAAAAAATGTCACTCCTTCCAGCATAAATTTCAAGTAGAAGTAAGAGTGACATTTTTACAGTGAGTCTTGATACCATTTTGAATGAGGCTGAAATTAGATTGTTTTTACTCCTTGATCTGTACACCAGCACAAGAATTTGCTAACACATAGCTGCCTGTATAATTCGTTGACTATCTCTGCTTGGTTAGCAGGCAGGGCATTAAGCATGGCATTTGTAGGGACCAGACTAAAAACTGTGCATTTTGGGGGGATTCTCCCATTATTGAAAATAACCTGGTATTCAAGCCATACTTACCCACAGAGCAGAAAGGATAATGAGCTTACAGTTTAAGACAATCTGCAAAACCAACAAGATTTTAACAACTATGGTCTTACAAGACACATGGCTTTTTGAAAGTGTAAGTTATTAGATATTTTTGAAATCTCACTGGAAGTTTTAACAGGAAATCTCATAATTTACTAAAAACTCACACAAAATGACTCTCTAGATAACCAGATATTAGACATTTGATCTTATATTCCATACTACCATAGGACTATGTATTTGTTATATCTGAGGAAATCAGGTCCAGATACATAGCGTTAAAGTTCAAATGAATTCTGGAAGGCATTTAGAAGCCAATGTTTTAGGTAATTTAACCTGGCAAAAATATTCAATTGCTCTAGGAAATTTTACAGGGGATGGGGCATGTGTGTTTTGAGTTTGTTTGGTTTTTACATTAAGTGGGTTCTTTCTACCATGTCTATGATGGCTTCTTCAATTATACTTTTGTCATCTGTGCAGGGCTATAAGCACCTGGGGAAAGAAAGCTTAATTTCTTACCTGCTATTTGGTTTCTCCAAGTCCCTCCATGCCACCCCAAAACGGGCTTAAATCTTACTACCAGCTAGAAATAAAGCAGCGTTACTCTGCCCAAGACAGCCAGCTGGCTGAATCTGCTCTTTTCAAAGTATTTCCAGGTAGTAGAGAAAGTCTACCCAAGTATTCTAGAAAGATAAGCTCTGAGTCCTTAGTGTCGCTGTATAACATCTGAAGGCAACAGGGCAGAATGTCTGGGTTGTCATGAGGGACTTAAGAGAAGCCAAACATAACTCTCTAACATATCTCTATGCCAGCCTGGACATAACAAACCAACAGCAATATCCAAACACCAACTGGGGCAAGGCAGGAAGCTGGGAATTAGGAGTTATAATGGGATCAATTAAAATTCAACAGCATACAGAAGCTACCTACCTGGAAGCTGGAAGAAAGCAAAGTACACAACAGAGCAAACTCTTTAGTGATTTGGCAATAAAGAAGGTTTTGCTGGGGCAGCAGAATAGTTCATACTTTGTGGTGGTTTGGGTTTTGGTGGTTTAGGTTTTTTTTTAAATATACTCAAAACTGTGACATATTCAAGACACTGAGCTTGACATGCATTGTAGAATTACTAAGGAAAAAGACTCCATTTTGATAAAAGCTCTAAAATAATCCCATCTTCTCTGATACAAACATATTACCTTCCAGAACGAAAACCAGCTCATTCACCAGTAAGACAAGAAGTTCTATATATTTAAATCCATTTCGTTCTACAAGATGATCATACAATCACCCAAGCAGTGATCAATTCCTTCTTCTTTCAACAGGTTCTGAAAACACCTACTGTTATACAGAACACCCCTAGAAATATATTTGTCTAATAACCTTCCCCCTTCCTCTTCTTCAGATTAAAACAGAAAAAAAAATGGTGAACGACAAATTATTAAGTTCTTCAGAACAAATCATTAGTGTCTTCATTGTTAATTCTGAACAAAAGAATCAAAAGTCACAGTACAAGTTTGGTAAATCCTGGAAACTAAATGCCCAAGTAATCTAATTTTTCGACCTTAGAGTCTTTAGAAGACTCTTGAAAAGAGCAAACAGAAGTAATTTACACAGAAATGAAATACTGAAATTGGTAATCTAGAATCTGAAAGAGCGCGACCATCCCATATGATCCAGGAGCTACCTGGTCTATGTCAAAAAGACTATTTTTGACAAATCATAAGACATGATAGTGAATGCAGTTTCCATATCCCTGATATTGTCCTGCTCCTACGCTAAAAAGTATTTTAACACCACCAATGTCAAACACAAGAAATTAATCTTCACCTGCCTAGGTTTGGTAGTTCACTGATACTACACCTCTGCTCTTTGCAGAAAAGGTGTCTTGTTATTCTATTTGAGCACTATTAACAATGAAATTCTTGTTGTCTTCCCCTTTTTGTTGGCCTTAAAATAACGAACAGCATACCAAATCACTGCCAGGTATTGTCTACTACTCAGTACACATACTGCGACCAGAAAAACTACTAGACCAAGATGAGTTTAAACTAGCTTTTGCATTTCTAGCCATAAACCTGCCACATCCTGAGGGTAAGATAACAAGAGTCTGGCAGCTCTACAGTTACAGTGGGCTACAATACCTTCCTATAAGCTACAAAAAGCCAGGGAGCAGCAGAGTAACACAGGTCCAATTCCCATCTACTTTCTTGCCAACTGATGTTACAATATGCCTTTTATATCAAGGGCTGGGGAAAAAAAAAAAATCAAAACCACACAACAAAACCAGTAAGGATTTTCCCTTAGATAGCAGGTATTTTAAAAGAAAGACAGAAGACACGAAACCTAAAAGGATGAGTTAGATGAGCCTGTAGGTTAAAAACAGCCAAAGGGAGCTTAGATCAAGGGAACCCAACCACCACATATAAAAACAGACTTAGCATACTAGACTATAAAATATTAGAATACAACATAAATTAGTCTGCCTATTGTCATCCTTAATTAACTTGCCCTGAAAGAACAGACTTTATTCTCCAAGGCTCCACCAAGTTCCATCGACGGTTTCCGTAAGGACTCCTTAAAAATATATGGAAAACCGTTGACAACTACAACAGCCAGTACAAAATACTGAAGGAACTCTGGATGAACTGCTGAAAATATGAATGCACGGTTTGTGTTCTGCAGATCACCAATACATGGAAATTTCACATTTTTAATTGCTTGCTCTTATTTTAGCAGATCATTTGAAGAAGTTTCATGTCACAAAGTAAACTCAGAGAAACAGATACACGGTAGACATCTAAATGTAATGTAGTAAACTGCACAGGTCCCAACAAAAGCAGTGTCTTGTCTTGGCTTGGTTGTCTTACATATGTTCTCTGAAGGCAGAAAGAAAAAAACCCACCTACTACTCTGTTTAATAAGTACCACTGCCTATTCCCACAATTAGAACAGGGGTGGGAAAAAGTACACAGAGAAAAGGGTATCTCTTTTCAAGACAGGAAAAAACCAGAATCTTAAAATTTGTAACCAGCACTGCCCAAACTCAAAGAGGAGCTCTCTTCCCTGTATAGCACGTCAACAGTCTTACAAGTGAGTTCAATAAAGAACATCTTTGCTTCATGAATACCTGTGTCTGCAATCAGGAACAAGGAACAGCATACCACAGATTCTCTCTTCAAAAAATCACTTTTAGAAAGAAACTGGATTCCTTGTCAGAAACTGCTTACTTCACATTCAGTGGACCCCAAAAGGAAGAGTGGCTCAGAGCAAATTCTCCTTATTCGCTATCCAAATACAGTCCTCCTCCTCATTCCAAATGGCAACTCTGCAGAGCAGAATTTATGACACTGATCATACTTAAAGATCCACTCCGCTTTAACCCTTATCAAAGTAATTCCTCACTCACAATCATCTACTTTCTTTTTGTTACACCCATTGCATCTTTTTGATACATACAGTCCTAAAAATAAGTTAATCCTATTTATTATCAACTGCTAAAAAAACCTAAAACAAGGAGACTGAATTTATTTTCTTCAAATCAGAACAGGAAGTCTTAAAAGAAAAATATTCTGCAAGTTAACTACTACATACAGGAACTCATTTCTCTGCATTATCACCTTCAGAATAAAAAGATTCTGAAGGAAACAACCAGCTTGTGTAAGTCACCAACGCAGTTTAAGAAAACACAGTCAGGGCCCAACCATAACATTATCAGTGGCAAATACAGACAAGGCTAAAGAACTTCTCTAGTTCACAAGACTTAATCCCATTTCAGAACAAAGAGTTCATAGTTTTAGAAATGCATCCTCAGAAATGGCAAAGCAACTGCTGCTTTTATAGCTTGACCAGTTTTCTGGCAGGGTTTAGATGGTTTCAATTAATCGTGTCAAACAGGAAACCATTTTAAAAAAATCTGCAAAACAGAGCCTAGGAAGCAGAAAAAAATATTCTTCCTTTCACATCTCAAATAGCTTCTTCCTTGTAAAGAAAAGCAACAGACACCAAACTCCCTTCTCATATTCTAAAAAAGCAAAATAATCCTGATAATCAAAAGGAACTGTCCAAAAGAACTAGAGACCTAACTCCTTATCCAGAATTAAAAATAAAACCAGTTAAGTTTAACTACCTAAACAGAAGGGAGAAGGGGTACGCTCACAACAGAAAAATTAAAGATCTAATTCCAACATCTCTAACTCGCAACTTAAGGTAGTAAAGAAATTGAATGGGTTCACCCAGCAAGCCCTCAATCCGTTTATGAGGGAGTGATGCCTGGATGTTAGGGGGCCCAGCCTCTCAGCGGGCAGACAGACTTAATATGCAGATAAACCTGAAGCCTAAGAAATAGGTGCAAAAGGGAGAACTCTATTTTTCCAGCCAAAAAAGGTGGAGAAATTTAGAAGAATAAACCTTTTAGAGACTGAATGAGATAATTTAGAGGAAGATGTAACTATTTCACTATTAATAGAAGGAACACGTGAAGAAGAATCCTGAGAGTTAAAGACAGACACGCAACCTTATCTTCACCGTACCAGAACTAAAAAAAGTGAATGGGCGTCCGCACACACG
This sequence comes from Haliaeetus albicilla, assembly GCF_947461875.1. Taxonomy (NCBI): domain Eukaryota; kingdom Metazoa; phylum Chordata; class Aves; order Accipitriformes; family Accipitridae; genus Haliaeetus; species Haliaeetus albicilla. The sequence continues at coordinate 36,662,127 of NC_091492.1, forward strand.
TTGGTGAAGGGCTGCCTTTTCTTCCTAACTTTGTACAAGAGGCGAGACACTCTCTTCTCGCCTGTATAAACGGATGCGCCCAGCGGAAATCCTTCCTCTCACCTTCCCTTACCCGAAGACACACACACGTACCGTGAGACACGATGCAGCGTGCAAGCTCCTGCCAGAGCCGATACTCCCCGTCACCCCACTGACAAGGAGACGTGCGGAGTGTAGAAAGACATGGCGTTTCCTTTCCTTCTACTACCCTGAATGCAATTCTACGGCGGGAGCTAGTAGGGATGCGGCTGGGGGCGGGCGGGAAACATCACCCCCCCCCCCAAAAACCCCCCAAACCTAAACAAAACAAAACACCAGCTCTGACGGAAGGACGCTCCAGCCGGGGGCGGGGGGGGGGGGGAAGCGCCGCACGGCAACACCCGCCGGGTAGGGCAGCCCCCTGCCCCCTCGAGCGACAGGAGGTCAGCGCACTCGCCTCCCCTGCTCGGGGAAAGGCTCCTCACGGTTCTCTACCCGCGGCGCCGGCCCGGAGGCGGGAGGGGGGCGGGGGGGCCGCCCGATACAGGCGGCGAGGAGCGCGGCGGGCCGGGCGGCCCCCGCAGGCGCCGCGGCCTGTGGGGACGGAGGGGTTACTGCCCGCGCGGCGGCGATTGGGCCGCGCAGGTCCGCTCGTGCACGCCCTCCCCGCCGCCCCACAGAGTCAGCACCCACCTGAGCCATCCCCGGTGTCCCTGCCGCTCCTCCGCGAGTGGGGCGGGGGGTGTGGAGGGTGGGGGGCGAGCTCGGCCGCCTCACGAAAACCGCCCCCCGCTCCGCGCTGCTGCCGCCATCTTTAAACGCCTGCTCCGAGCCACTCCAGTCCCCGCAGGCGGGACTCCGCGCTCGCCGAGCCAATCGCGTTCCCGGCCTCTTCCGTCACGAATTTGAACTCTGGGTAGCCATTGGTAGATTCCCCGGCATGTTAACCCGCGCTGCCAATAGAGACGCGAAAGGCATACGCCCTCACACTACCAGGCCAGTGAGAGGAAGGCGGGGGCGGGACCGAGGCGGCGGGAGGGCGCGGCCGGCCATGACGGGGGGAGCCGCGCCCGGCGGAGGGCGGGCTCCTTTGTCTGGGGGCCGGGGAAGCCGTCGCCGCGGGCGCCCGGCCACGGGGGAGGCCCCGAGGCGGCGGCGGCGCCGCTGCCATCGCGCTGTCGCCAGGGCAAGCCCAGCCGAGGGAGGGCTCCTCGGCAGCACGGAGCGGCGCCGAAGGAGGTCGTTAAAGGCGGCCGCTGAGGGGAGACGGGCGGGCGGAGAAGCCGAGGCGAACGGGCAGGGCAGCGCCTTTTCCCCGGCGCCCGCCGGCCCGCGGCCCGCCCGGCCTTTGGGGCAACGGCCTGTGGTTTCGTCGCGTCCCAACTAGATCCACGGAGGCGCCTTTCCCCGCCGCTGCAGGCGCGCCCGGCCCGTGCTACGAGAGGCTGACGCAGGGCCGCTGCTGTCGGAGACGGTGGCCAAGGTCTGAAGCAGACCCTGCCTCGGGCAGGCTCCGGGAACCACCCCCACGGGGGGTGCTGTGTGATGAAACCCAGCTGCGGGGTGGCACACATGCGGTACAGCACGTACCGGCGTGGCTGCCTCGCACTTACAGGGCAGTGGAGAATCGTCCACGGCAGGATTCTTACTTCATTCGTCTGTTGGGGTGGGGGGAGATTTGATAAGCTATAGGCCAGCTGACTCTTTTTGTCCTTCCACTGCAGCTGCTCTAAATTGGAAAAAAATACAGCAGAAGCAAGGGGTGGAGAAGTTAATTGTCTTTTAGCAGAGCTGATGGACTGCTGAAGGCTTTTCCGCCCTACACTAGCTAGCTAAAAAAAACCAAAAACCAGAAAACCCAAACGAAAACACAAGCCACTTTTCCCTGCAAACACTGCCTTATATCTTTAAGCAGCACAACTACAGCATTACCCCTTTAAAACTGATTTACTTAAAAATGGCAAATCAAACTAGGACCATCTTTCATGCCATATGTACCAAGCAGTTCACAGAATAAGCCTGAAATCTGATTGTTTACACACAATTCCTAAATAATTGTAGAAAACATCTTACACAATTCAGGTAAAATTACTTCTAAAGGGTTAATGAACATTTGCTGTTCTAATTTGTCCTGATACTTTATAATTTGCTTCCTTCCCTGAAACAGAGAACTACAGTACCTTTTATTGATACACTTAAATTACAGGGTTGCCTCTTTTGTCCTTCACTATCACACTGATTGAAATCAACATCAGACAAATTATCATAATATATCAGTATAATAACATTTAACTGATAAATGCTTTTGTTTGCTTCCATATGCAGTTTCAGGACATTTTTCTAGTATTTCACTCATCTCATGTCTTTGAGATCCCCAAATACTGTTATGAAAGATAACTAATACTTTAATATTTTAAAATATTTTGAAGACCACTGTTAGGCCTTTCATATTTGTGTTTGTCTGACTGGACCAACATATCTAATGATATGGTGGCAATTCATATGGACATAACGTCATGGTACTGTATCAATACATAAGGTTACTGAAATTGGTTTAAATCTTTGCCAGCTGCCCTCAAAAACTGAAAGCAGTTTCTAATTTTTAATTCCTCATAACACACTTCTGCATTCAAGCCATTACTTTAGAGTGGTTTTTAAATTATGACTGCTTTTATTAATGTTAAACCACTTCAGAATGCATATTTAATAAATATCCATGGTTTGCAAAACTGCCACTTACATCACACTTCAACCTTCAAAGCTGAGGAAAAAATCTCATGATTAAGTACAGAATCTGAGTGGATGTTGCCATTTGCTGTAAAGTAGCTGTGTCGCATCACCTCATAAATTGCTAACATTGTGACAGAAAATTGTCCCTTTCAAAGGGTATATGAAAATGGAGGTATCATGACTCATTTGTATCCAATTTATGTGACTGTGTAACTGAAGTATTGCAGAGAGTATTGCACTCGTCAGAACATATATTAAATTTTTTGTGTGTACATAAACAGCAACATTTCAGTTAGGATCAGAAGAAGCACAAACAGATTTGTGTGTAAAATTTAAAGAATTAAAATGCCTGCAGTGCTTTGAAAGTGAAAAAATAACCAGTATGTTAGTTTTCCCATTGTATATCTGTTTTCAGAATCATAATACTATGACTTAAAGCAAGGATGCAACAGCTGATTCTTTGAGACACTGACACTGCAGGGAAATATACTACTAAATTTTTATAAACAAAATCATAACAATCCAGTAGCAAAACAATAGTTTTATCAAAACAATGTTAAAATTATTGATAAATTTTTAATCCAGAAGGCCTATATGACCTCTGGAGAATTAAATCTGATCTGCTATGTCTGACAAGTTGCAAATTCACCTGAAAATTTTGATGACCTGGACTTCTGATGAAAGACTTGTCAAACACGCACAAAAATCTGATCTTCCACCCAGACTTCTAATTCAAAAGTGTGCAGGTCCACCTGCATAGTGCAGTAAGGATTTACAATAGTACGATGAACTTTCATTGTCATCAACAAAAAAATCTGTTCCTAATGACAAGGAGATTTTCATATACAAGATACAGGAAGGCTGGACAGAAACAATTGCTGTGAACACAAAATACAGAAAACAGGCCTGTAAGGAAAACCACTACAAGCTTCCTAATAAAGCTAACAGGCTGCATTCATCAGAATGAAAATTAGGTGGAGCCAGCGTCTTTTTCATATTCTTAGTTACAATGTCAGTAACTGCAGCCCATACTGCCCTGTTCCAACAGTGAAAGCTACTGGAAGACAAATTTTGCACAGCCCACATTACTTTATTTCAGCAACTTTTTTTTTTTTTGTTACTGGTAAACTGGTATTTGCTTGCATCATATATTTTTGTGTCTCACTTTTTGCTGAAATCTGCTCTCCTCAACCTAACCTCTGTCAGTCATCACCTGACAGCCATGGAAAGATGTCAAAAGGACCCCAGGAGCAAGCTCAGATCAGCCCTCTAATGCCGAGAGGTGGCTGATTGCTGTGGAAGATAATCAAAGTAGATGCATCCATTGGCTCAGTGGTACCAGGGAATTACTAATCTTGCACTTGGCATCCATGCAGGTTTAAGGCAAACTGACCTGTATTGTCCACAGAAGCACATCTAACATCTGTTTTTTTTCTGCTGGAGAAACTTCAGCCAATGGGTTACTTCTCTGAAGCTTCGGATTGCTGTTAGCATTTTGTCCAATAAGGCAGGCACTTTTCTAAAGATATTATTACTTGAAGTAGGATATGGTGACTAAGAGGTCAAATAAAAAGTAACAACTCCTCCCTGTTATAGCCCACAAGTCCATTTCTGTTCCAGGTTTTCCTCCCACCTGAATTACCTCTATCATATATAAAGTATTTTATATATGGAATGTTCTTGTGATAAATGCATCTGGATGCAACAGTGGAGATCTGAATTCCTGCCTGCTACACTTTGAGTGACCTTGCCAAGTCACTCTAACAATGAAATCTCCTACCACTTTGGTGGAAAATTTACAAGGTAGATGCAGCTGCAGTTTAAATACAGGACACGTGCAATGGCAAGGCTCTTTCCCTCTCATCTATCCTGGAACACGCATACTGTTCCATGCAATTCTAACCAGCAGGAGGAGAGCAATTAACTCCACATTCAATAACCTGCCTTTGACCAATTTGGTTTAATTAATGTTTTCTGGTTTGTTTTTTTTTTAAAAAAGATATTCCAAATTTGGATTAAAAAAATGCCAATTTTTAAGTAACTAGGTGACCTTCACATTAGCATCTGGACTGCACAAGTCACTTGTAAGTAACATTCTCTGCAACTGCCAGTTGGACCTGGGTTGGTGCTATTGTATAGTGACCAAGGCTGCCCTTGCTTGTTCTTGATACATAGAACAAACTTGTTCCTATGGCTGAAAATCCTGCATTCTTAAATGTACTCCATTTATCTATGGAAATATTAGAGGAAAAAATTAAACAACATCCATGTGGGACAGAATAGCAGTCTTCATACTTTGCTTTCTATAGGCCCTTTCATCCAAATAGCTCAGAGCACTCTTCTAGAATAGATAATATTTATCTGCTATTTGTAAAGATAATCTTATGCACAAAAGAAAACAAAATCCTCTCAGCCAGCCTTGTGGCTGCTTTCACATCATGCATCTCTACCATATGCTACTGTTCAGTTGTTAAACTAACCCTGCAAGTCAATCTTTGTTTCTTTTCAAGAGCGGTAGTAGTACTCCATTGTCAACTAGTACTTTAAACAGTCTTGCTTCTCCCAAACTTCTCCAGCCTGTGACTTCTGTTGAGTGGCAGTTTTTCTTGTGAGTCATTATACATCATGATGTTTTAAATTCAAACTTGTGATAACAAAGCGTACTTTGTTGTTCCATAGGACTGCTGTGAACTACAGCTAAGCAACTGTTGCTCCAATTCCTTAGCTTGGTCTACTATATATACTGCTGGTGGCACACAGACATTCATCAGGAGCACAGTCTTTGGCTGCCAGGAATCCAGGTGTAGTTGCACTTACATGAGCAAAACCATAAATGTCAGTACCTTTGTTTTCCCCAACAGAGGCAGAGTAAGTTATGCTTCTGAAAGCACAACTCTGCTGGTATGGCTGTTTTTTATATAACTGCCATTCTGGGATTGCTTTGCCAGTCTAAACACATGCGTATTATACCAAGAGAGTACTCAGACTTGACTGGCACAATATATTGCTAAAGAAAACAGAAAAATTTGCAACTGCCATACTGCGAGGATACCAATACAACACACATCTATCACATGCTACATCTATAAGTAAAACAGACCAACATAAGGAGATTTATACAGCAAAACAATTGGTGCCAAGTACTTAATCTCCATGCTATGTGCATTTCAGACAGTTTTGCTTCAGGCTAAATCTATTACCTGTTGGAGTACACTTAGTGCATTCCTGAAGCACATCTACCAGTTCCATTCCATCTGAAAACAGTCTAGGCCCTGTGATCTGAGGTTGCCCTGAAATGTGAGCCAAAGCACAGTAAATAGGGACTATCAGAAAAATCACGTAAGGGCACTACTAATCAAACTAAGGTACTAATGTAGACCTACCTGTCATTGACAGGACAGTTAATTCGTCACTAAATGCCAGCCATTCAAGTAAGACATGACAAACAGGAGCTGTATAAAAGCATTTGACTAAGACCTTGGCTCTATAGTTATTTCCAGTAGCTATTCACAGCAGAGCTAGTACATGGAGAGAAAAAAACACCACCACCCTAGCTTTCTCATTCACCTTTGTCTTGGAAGAGCACATTCTTTCAATGGGAAGCAAAAGCCTCAATTATTGAATACTAATTATAATGTTGTACCACAAGACGACACACTACTGGCTCCCCATATTCTCCAGTTTATTATTTCATCTATCTTAATTAACGTCTGAGGAGCGATGTGGTTTCCTCCACTGAACAGAAGCAATCAATGTGTTTACACAATCTGGAAAGTTACTGACCAAAGTTGGCTCTGTGCCCATAAGGGCTGGCATGTCAGATGAGATATCCATTGAAAACACTTCCTCTGTCACCAGAGGCAAGCTTGTAAAGCACCTTATTGCATCAGTAGGCGCTGTCGTTCTCAGAGGCCACAAAACAAACAAACTCATAAAATAGTTTCATAAAACCAGCTGAGTTCCAGAACATTTTACTGAGAATATTTAAGCATGTAGTGATTATCAAGAATGTACTGAAGTCCCATTAATTCAGAGCAAGTTAAATGAGGACTAAATAGGCTTCTCAGTGCTCACATAAAGGCCAGCTTATACACTTGTTTAAATTCTTATTATTACATAATAATTGCAGAGTCCAAACACACAGTAGCATCATAACCTTTCATATTAATTTTAATAGATAAAAATGTATTCTGCATAAGTTATTTTCATAACAGTTATTTCTATGCTATTCAAAATAATTTAAAGAAGTTCAAATCCCATACCTATGTAACAATCACAGCTTCAGTGGAAGCTTTATTATCTGTATGCAGGGATGTTCTGGTTAGGGGTTTTAGGTTTGGTGTGGGTTTTTTGTTTTGTTTTAAATCAAAAGAATACATCACTGAATGCCATTTCCAGCTCAAACACTTGAAGAGAGAGATCAGGACTTCATGTGCATTTTTATAATATTTTAAGAAAAATCAAGGTTTTGCCTGTTGACACAAATACTTAATAATGCAAATATTACAGTTTTAATGAGTAATGTGATAATTCAAGCTATATTTAGTAAAGACACAAAGAAAGAAAACAAGATAAATCACTGAGATGAAATGAAATGCATGGTGAAAAAGGTACCATTTTAGCAAAGATATTCAGAATATGGAGGTTATTTTGTTTTACTCACCTGTTAAACCTAATGCCTCCATTGAAGTCACTATCAAGTATTCTTCAACTCTGCAGTCCTGCTTGCTGTTTATTTTACCTTTGTGTTGCAACCACTTCTAAAAACATTCACTCTCTAGCAATACATTACAGAACTCTCTATGGAGAGTGACCTTTTTGGCATGGTTGAATGCAAGTTATATTAGAACAGGTACTCCATTCTGATGATGATTCTTAATTCTCTACCAAATCCTTTGTAAATATATTTTTATATATGTAAATATATATTTTAGATATAATTTATAAATCTATAATATATTTATATCTATATATATATAAAACAGTAGCTTAGTCAGGCCACACAAAACTTCATGTCTCAGAATAAAGGTCTCAGAGTGCTAGTAAATATTCCTGATGTAGCCTACATATCTTAAAGCTATACTGTCCATCTTTGTCTACTTGTAAAATAGCCACTCCTTTTCCATTTGAGCTTTTGCAGATAATCTTCAGAACATCTTTCAAGGTAATGGATTTTCTTCATTATATTTGTTCTCTACTAAATTAAGTATGGCCTTCTCCTCCACTTTGTTTCTCCAATTTCTGATCTGTTTTTAGTTTGCATTTGTTTTTCTCTGTTTATCTTTCTAGTACAAAGAGACAAAAATTTAATGTGAATCAGCAGTGAAATTGTTTTTTTCTTATTCATGTTGTATATGACTTAGATAGTAAACCTTGCCCATCCTACTTAAAAGTTTACATTAATTATTATTTTTCTCCATCATGTATGATCCTAAGTTCAGTCCTTATGTCTTCGGTTTTAAGAGATACAGTAAATTTAAGTACTTTAATCTGATAGTGCTTTTTCATTCAGTTTCTAAGTTCTTGATACAGGCTGTTCCAGAAATATATAGTTACTTTATATATTAATTTTAGATATTCAACATTTTCTTCACTCTGTTCACCTTAACTTACATTTCACAGCATGAGTCATACTGATGGGTTATATAATTCTCACAGTTTATTCTATTGCCTTTCCAGTTGATTACAAATACAGATTCTATTTTCACCAAGTCAAGACCATTTCCTAAATCCTCAGAGGCTATCAACAAGATTTCTCTGCAGAAAATTAATCAGGTAAAGAACATTAGCAATGTTCTATTACATGAATCTGAATGATATAAAACTAATTCCTAGTAGCTAATATTCCATATAAATAGGGAAGCTTGCTAAGCCACCAATGTGCATGATTTAAGTTCTTCAAGGTAAATTTGAAATGTAAGATGTTTTAATTATTGCCTTATTACTGCTTAGTATTTCATCGACTCATTTTGGAATTACTTATTTCCTTATGATATTATGAAAAGAGTGTTCCAAATCTTATAAATATTTTGTCTTAATATTTAGTTTGGTATATTTCATTTGTAACAATAAAATCAGTTAAGCTTTGAACATACTGAGGACCTCCTAAGGACCAACTCATTCTCTGGTCTGTTAAGAGTGTATTTATTAAAGCTACTGGTAACAGGGAGACAAGACAATTACATCTCGACCATAATGTCCAGGTATGGTAGAACATTAAGGTAGTCTCAACTCAGTGTAGCAAGAGAGTCTCAGGTCTGCCCAGGATCCAGAGTTTTTCCACAGTGAACCTGGATTCTTGCCCTTCAGTAGCATTTTGTGAGGCTCTGGCTTTTCACTAAGGAAACATTGGGTTTGCTCTTTCCTTCCTATTACCTGTACTGTATTTCTGCTGCGATTTATCTAATTTTTTTTTTTTTTGGGGGGGGGGGGGGGGAACCTGAGCCCCTCAAAGCACTTTTAACATATTTATCACTGCAATAATTTTCAAGGTCCCTGATAATTAATAACTTCTCTTGCCACAAACATTTGATGCAACCACCTAGTTTCAAGACCAGTAATCCAGACCAAATTTATCTTGTTGCATAGGCAAGAATTGGCAGTGACAACTTTAGAGGCTTGTGAGTTAATAAAGCTTTTCTTTTTGCAGATTTGGGGAATTCCCCTAGATTCCATTTAGGTTGCCACCTTAACAATGACAATACCAGTTGCTTGTCTTGTCTAAGTGACTGTCAGTCTGAAAAGGTCACTGCTTGTAAAGCTAAAACTAGCTCTGAGACTGCTCCACCACTTTATAGGCAAGAATATGCCAGTCCCTCTTCCTTTAAGGGCTTGCTTGACACATCCAGGTATTAAGATTTGAAGGACCCACTCCAGTCTGCAAGGGAGAAGGCAGATTCCAAGTACCATGAGGTCATGCAGGAAGAATGACGCTCCAGACATTGTTTCAGACATTCAGTGTTTGAGAACCTTTGTGTTTTCTACCTCATCTTACTGTGCTTGGAGTGGAGTCCAGGCAGGGCTAGTAACAAGAGGATATTTGCTTTTGGGAGGGGAGGTGGTGGGCACATAGTAGTTGTCAGAAGTTGGAGAGTATTTCACAGAATTGATTACTGTGACACTTGGTCTGGGAACATTCCAGTCAATACATTGTTTACTAACCTGGAAAACAAAGCAAAATGCCCCAAACCTGATTATTAGCTTTAAAGAAATATTTTCCAATTTCTTACCTAGATAAGACAAGTATAACCATGCAACAGCATAGAATTAAAAAAACCAACCAAACAAAAAAACCAAAACCCAAACAAACCACAACACCAAAAAAAACCCAAAACAAAAACCCCAGAAAAATACAGCACTCTTAAAAAGGAATTAAGTACCAGAAATAGACTTGACTTAAAGCTCTTGCATTGCTAATACCTCATGAAAGATTTTACTTCATCTTACCACACAAAGTTACAGGCAAATTAACATAAACATATGTGCAAAAATGCACAATCTATTAATGTTGACAAAGACTGGTCACCAGATTGACTTTATTCTGATTCTAGGTTTTGAACACACATGTAAACAACAATTATGAAACAATTTTAAGCAAAAAAAATATAACTGAGTTTTTACAGATATTTTAAAATTTCTTCTGCTACCATTTTGATAGAAAAGACAGGAACCAGAAATTTCTTGCAAATTTATGACTTTGAAAAGATGTTATATATAAGCAAATTTAGTAAAATACTGTGCAATAGTTTTCCACATACTTTTTTCCTTTATATCCTTTAAAACTAATATTTAAAAGTCCCCTTTTATTCTTAAAAATACTTTTGTAAAAATAAAATACTTGAACTTTAGCTACAGTTTACTTTTTCCAGTGGATTCATTACAACTATAATTTGCATACAGTAAATTAGGCACTTCATGAATACCTGATCATTTCTATGGACAAGCACCATTTGCTGATATCTGCACTGCAGTCCTGATCCTGTTTCCACTGAAGCCAGTGACAGAACTCTCATAAGCTTCAAAAGAAGTTAAAAAAGCTCACTTTATTAACTATTCTCACATAATAAAAATTAACATCAGAGGTTTTAGTTATTTACTGTTTATTTTAATTGTCAGAAAAAGCAAGTCCCAGATCTGGAATTTTGATTCAAGCAAAGCAAAATACATCATTATCATCTGTTTTTACATCTAACCTCTGACTTGCTTTTCTTTTGCCTGGATATAAAAAGTAAGAATAAGTTTTCATTGTTACAGAACTACTATAAAACCTAAGGTTTATAAATGCTTTTAGCATGAAACAGCATGCAACCATTTTGATTGCCAATTAGGTAATGTCTTCAAAGAGAATGTGTTGTTCAACTACACACTGATGATTTTTTTCTTAAGATATAAAAAAAGTCTGCTATGCAAACTCTCAGTAAGAGCAAGCCATCAAAGCAGAGTTTTGTTTTAAAATATGCATTTGTAAAATTAAAATTTAAGACAGCTATGGCTATTTCTTTGCATCTAAAAATAACAATAACATTTTTTACTCATACAAATACATGATTTAAACAGTCATCAAAAAAGGACTAACCGTTTCCTACAGCTCAGAAAGACGATCTGGAAGGCTCCAAGTTTGAAACCATGTACAATCCAACAAGACTGTATTGATCTTCTTGCAATCAAAGTGGTCAAAAAGTCATTTATATAGTACTGAATCAACAACCTGTGACTAGTCATGCAAGCAGTCCTGGTATCTAGAAGCTATTTAAATATGCAAATACAAAGGAAGTAATTGACTAAATGCTGCTTCAGCATCTCCTGGCAATTACAAATCTGGGAATAGCCTTTCACAATACTTCACCTCAATGGCAAGTCTAATTTACTGCTACCTCCATTACAGACACACACACACACACGTACGTGAGAATGCTCAAACACACAAGCTTGAGTACAGAAGAATAGTTGCACATCTTTGTAAAGAATATCAGAAATCTTGCTACTTTGTAATAATTAATTAATAATCAGAGGCTTATAAAAAGAATAACATTCAGCATATATAGAAAAAATAGCAGTGATCCATTACTAACTTCCTATTCAGCATTCAAAATAAGTGAAAACAGAACACCAATAGCAGCAAAATAACTTAGGGTTTTAGGAGATTCTAGCTAATATCAAGATCCTTTATCACCTATACTGGCACTGAATAATTGAAAAAAGCATGCATTTAAATAGCTTTTTAATTCACAGGTGTTAGAACATTCAAAGTGCATCTTAATACCCAACTTTTTCAGTGATAAGACCACAATAATGTCACCTTGCAACAAATAGCTATTTTTACTAAAAAAAAAAAGAAAAAAGAAAATCTATGAGCAGTCACTCTGGGCTTTAATATATTATACCAATAAAGAAATGAAGCCAAAATTGGACATGTAGAAACCAGCTGATATGTGTAAACTTCATATTCAGCTTCTCTTTGCAAACAGATACCTGTACCTTATCTGCCTGCTGGGGAAGAAAAGAAGAAAACCAATATTGCTAATTAGACTATCAGGAAACAGGATGTCACAATATAAATAATTTTATTCCGGTCAAAGATAAGCAAATCTGCTCCCATGATTTTTTCAGTAATACCAAACAGACACTAAACTACATTTCCTATCTACTCTCAGATCAAGTTTTAAAAATAAGACGTATTGCTGTACTATCTGTAGGAAAACAAATGTAAAGAATGCCCCGTGCTTTGCCCTCCCCAGGCAGAACATCGTACCATGGCACTGCTAAAAAGTTTAAATGTTATTAAAGCACTTAATGCTACAAAGATAACATACATTCATATGACACACATTAGCATCAGCTATACAATCTTAAAAGCATATGTTGAAGGGAAAGCAAAGTGTGGTAAAACCTTCATATAGAACAATAAAAGCAGCAAATGTTTCCCCCCCTCAGAACTGAAAACATGTTTAAGAGTCTACTAAAACATCTTTAAGAAGAAAAAAACAACACCACCCACAAAAAACAATGACTGTTTTGGGCAAAGATGACCTTGCCCTGGAGGCAGGGTGATATTTAAAAAATTATTTCTGATTATGAGTTCCTACTTAATGTAAAAACGGTTTTCTTCTTTTGGTTTTATCCAAAGGATTTGCGAGCCTGATAGGGTATGCTACCAGTTTATTTAAACTTTTGCTTTCCTTGCTATTTTCAGCTTGTGGAGGCTGGCACAAAACATTTACTAGAGCTTAATGGCTTGTTCTCTCATTGCTATTATTACAAACCATTCCAATGGAAAGTTGTTAAGTGTGCAGTTTGAATTCATAGGTGCTTGTTTTCCACTGGCTGACATCTGCATTGATCATGTTGCGCTCTGTGAAAGTAACTCGTCCTTCTGAATCAATGAGAATGACCGTGTTAGTCCTGAAACAACATAAGGGTAGAAGGTTAAGCCTTGTGTCCGTTATATAAATTTGCAGGGTCCCATCCCTCATCCCCAAAGATTTTAGCTCATTTTTTTTTCTTGACCACATCATCACCACACTAGCAGGGCAGAAATCATCCTGGCAAGTTCAACTGGGCATTTTCAGTCCCTTCTTCTGTCACTCCACTGCTCTGATTCCCTGTTGCACTTGCAGCAGCTGACACACAAAGCTGCTCATTTACAGAGAGTATGATAAAGGTTATACTTTTTTAGTGCCAAGCGTTCCATTCAGAAGTAGCATAAAACCAAGTTTTTCTTCACAGCCTACACTTACCGTGATGGGTTATTCATATCAATAGTAGTCTTTCATGCTTTCCTTTCAAATCAATTGTCCATTAAGATTCAAACATAGTTAATTATTATCATAGGACACTGCTACACAACCACAGAAAAACTCTCTCTAGAAACCTTCCAAAGAGGAAATTTGTTTTCATGAAAACCAGATTCCATTCATGCATCTATGCCACTTTGTCATGTGTAAGCTGTCATTTCTCTATGGACGCTGCAGTAGCCCGCCAGAGAAAGATCACTGACATGGTGGGCTTCCCCAAGTCACTTCACAGTTGTTCACTCATATAAAAAAAGTGCTTCATTTCCTCAGAAGAATATCGTGAGGCGTAATTAACAATCTCTATTCACTAAGCCATGTTGCTAAGGGAAAGATAAGTGTGAGTGTACAATTCTAGTAGCAGGGAAGACTTGAAATACAGTGTTAATTCACCAGTAAGAGGTCAGTATTTCTACTGAGTTATCCCTGTTCCTTTGAAATAGCTGGCCTGCAACCTGTGAAGCAAGGGGAGGAAGATGCTTCTTTACCATTTTAAGTCTTCATTATCCCATATTTAAAATGTTCTTTGAATACATTTTATAGAGATACTCAGCTTTTGTAGTGGTTTCTTTCTCAGAATACCAACTTAAAATACTTAGAAGTGAGTGCTCTCTGCTTATCAATTTACATCTCTACAATGTAAATGCTATGGCTGACCATGCCAGAGACCAATCTGACAAAATCATTAGCACACTTTTAGAGTAGGAATTCCCTACCAGCAGCACCAGGGTTCACCTACAATTTTGTCCCATCGAGGATTAAATGCAAGATGCATTACATTATTCTATTTTTCTTACAGCTTTGGTAGAACAGTCTGAGCAGAAAGTGAGAATATCTCAGTAAAAACAGCAGCATCAGTTAGGGGAAAGTGGAAATACATGTTCTTTTGAACAAGAGTAATAGGTTTTTAATGTATGAAAATGGCAGCTACGTATTAGCTATGCAGATGACACATTCTTGCTCTTGGAAGAGAAATGTGTTCTGCAGTTCCACAGATATAGAAGATAATTGTGTTTTTCTGCTAAAAACATGCTTTCAAAGCTTTTCATGTTTTGATAAGATCAAAATTAGAGGTGGTCAGATCTGCTGCTACAGTGGAGAAGCAGAACTGTATTATCTTGTCTTGGACAAACTGAAAATATGTCACATTCCCCACCAAATACAAATTATAATGTGTGCTTAAAATGCTCATCAGTAGCAAATCTAAGACACCAGAATACTGAGCAAGGAAATACTTCACTGAATTACACTTGATTAATATCTGAACAAATTTAAAGCAGTCACTATAGAATTAAAACTTATAGCAGCATAATTTTGATTTGAGATATGCTTTGATCCGGTACACATCTATTTCTGACTATGATTTTTTTACCTTGTTCCATAACCTGGGCAACGAACACATACAGCTGCATACTTGTTCAATATAGGACGTATATAATCCTTCCCTTGGTCTTCAATTGCAGGGTCTGGTAATTGACTGAAAAAAAGTAGTAACATAATAAAAAAAAAGTGATAGAATTCTCCAATATTAACACATTCATCCCTCTTGAACGAAGCTGTGTTGACCAAGTGGTTGATAAATAACAATCACTTTTCAAAAAAGTACAAGAGTGTGAGTTGTGTTCAAAACTAAAGTATGAGGAAAATCAAAGATAAAACAGCTTGTAAGCTCTTTCCCAAAGAGATTCTTTCAAGCTCTTGAACTTTTGTCTCACTTTAAGAAATATTTTTCATATCTTGACAAGTTTTTCACTTTCCTTATTATTCTTTGTCTATCTTTCTGTATTTTAGTTTCAATTAAAACATTAATGATCAAGTAATTTGAGGCACATCACATAAGCCAGCATTTTTCCAGTTAGACTTTAGGAGTTCTTTTTGTATTAAAGACAGATCTCTCTGCTTCCTTCAATCTTATTTGGAATACCTGGAAAATACCTGGGACAATCCTTCAAATAAAATTTGTGAAGATGCAGCAGAATACAAGGTAAGCTTACACACAAATTTCTTGGTATATTTTCCTATCACAGCTTGAAAGATATTTAGAAGCTTAATTTTATTATAAAGCATATCAAGCTCCATTTATTGTAATTAAACAAGAACCTGCATCCCACAGAAGAGATGCTAAGGTCACAAAGGTTACTGCAGCAACCCTACATCCCTGGCTTTCCATTCACATCACCAGAACATATTCTCAAATGCTAGCCGCAAGTACAGCTTCCTATTTCAGTAATTAAAGATTCCAATTTTATTTATCAAAATCCAATTTAACTATTATTATAGCAGGTTTCCGTGTTTGATTTTTAAGCTTCTTCCATCTTCAAGAAATAATCCCATTTCTACCTCCTAGCACAGACACAGTTGTACCTATTAAATAATAATAATAATTCAGCAGCCTATCAGCTGTACAGTGAATGTTGGGGAAGAGGGCAGAACAAAACAGACTGATGAATTCAAGCCCATTTTCAGAGCTCATCCTGATCTGTAGATGAGACTGTGCAATTTATTATACTGTAACTGACCTTTACATCTAACTGGGATCATTTTCTTTGTTGTTGTGGTGGAGAAGAGGACCTGTGGGTGTTTCAGGGAGAAGCAAGATTAGGTGCAATTCTAGTGTAAACAGAGCAACTAAGCTCTTCTGACTCCTGTATTGGGCATATGGCTGGAGCATATCACAATATAACAGAGAAGGCACATAGCAGGGCACTTCAGCCCGTGAGAGTTGTCAGCTTCTATTTCACACTCCACCACTGGCAGTTCTTGTATGCTCTGCACAACCGGCTGCTATCCAGCTTAATAACAGCAAGTTATTAACTCCAAGCAGTTTTAAGGAGACTGGAAGGAGTTGCAGTACATCCCTGAGATCACAGTCAAAGGCAGGGCTGAAGCAGAAGAGAGGGGCTAAAGGACAAAAAACCTGTATCCAGCAGGAAAGAAGGGAATTCTAAGAGTAAACCAACCATTGTACCCACTTAATTCCTGTAACACACACAAAGTGATCATAAAGTGATATGCAATAAGATATTTTAAGAAAGTTCAGAGCTAGTGCATATCCATGTGTTCATATTTATTATGAAATGATCATTTATTCTTGAAGCATGCTTTGGAAAGATTACAGACTTAGTTTTCAATATTGCTTTTTGTAAGTAAACATTTCCATTTTATAGTCAGATGACTTCAGATGAGATCATGCTGAATTACTGAATGTTAAGGGAAGATCATTTGGACTGTATTGTATCTTATACTTTACCTTTTGCTAGTAAAAAGACAAAGGTTTAACAATTTTTTTTACAAAATCACTTGATCTTCTTTCAGATGAAAAAAGTAATTAAGACAGGTTAGTAGACTTCCCAATTACTACTCATTGCTCAGATGTCTGAGTCATTGTGTAAACATTTATTTTGAACCACTGAAAAATGCCACAAGCACGAATGTTGGCATTAAAATTTCCTTTACTTCTAAAGATCTAGGTTATGGGCTGAGGTTTACTGCGTAGCCAGTAGTGAGTGAGTGCAGGAACCTTATTTAGATACTCAAACTCATCTGTTGGGAACTTCCTTGACCAGAGGCCTACAGCTGAACTGTGCAAATACTCCCCTTTTCTCCTTCCCCCATTTAGGCTAAACCAATTGCACTTTTGAGGAAGGCAGCTGGTTCAACTCTGAAAATAGCTTGCTTCTCCACCCTCTGTCTACACTCTGGGTAGGAACACAGAATAGCTAGCAGCTACTAACACAAACCTGCTCATGGGGGATCTGGACAGAGGGATCTGGACAGGCTGGATTGATGGGCTGAGGCCAACTGTATGAGGTTCAACAAGGCCAAGTGCCAGGTCCTGCCCTTGGGTCACAGCAACCCCATGCAGCGCTACAGGCTTGGAGAAGAGCAGCTGAAAAGCTGCCCAGCAGGAGACCTGGGGGTGCTGGTTGACAGCCAGCTGAATATGAGCCAGCAGCTTGCCCAGGAGGCCAAGGCGGCCAACAGCATCCTGGCCTGCATCAGAAATAGCATGGCCAGCAGGAGCAGGGAGGTGATTGTCCCCCTGTACTCGGCACTGGTGAGGCCACACCTCGAGTACCGCGTTCAGTTTTATGCCACTCACTACAAGACAGATGTTGAGTTGCTGGAGCGTGTCCAGAGAAGGGCAACCAAGCTGGTGAGGGGCCTGGAGCACAAGTCTTATGAGGAGCAGCTGAGGGAACTGGGGTTGTTTAGTCTGGAGAAAAGGAGGCTGAGGGGAGACCTTATTGCTCTCTACAACTACCTGAAAGGAGGTTGTGGTGAGGTGGGTGCTGGTTTCTTCTGTCAGGTGGCTGGAGATAGGATGAGAGGAAATGGCCTCAAGTTGTGGCAAGGGAGATTTAGGTTGGATATTAGGAAAAATGTCTTTACTGAGACTTTACTAAAGTAAAGACATCTTTACTGTCTTTACTTTACAATGTCAGACATTGGAATAGGCTGCCCAGGGAAGTGGTTGAGTCACCATTCCTGGAGGTATTCAAAAAGTGCATAGACAAGGCACTTCAGGACATGGTTTAGTGGGCATGGTTGATGGTTGGATTCAATGATCTTAAAGGTTTTTTCCAACCTAAATGATTCTATTCTATGATTCTATGTAAACAAGCGCTTACTCTGTGTGCAGTAAGAAACTGAACCTTACCTTATAGTGAGCATCCACAAAGCTTA
Source organism: Haliaeetus albicilla (assembly GCF_947461875.1). NCBI lineage: Eukaryota > Metazoa > Chordata > Aves > Accipitriformes > Accipitridae > Haliaeetus > Haliaeetus albicilla. Next base: position 36,680,351 of record NC_091492.1, read on the forward strand.
CAGCAAGCAACTTAACACATCCCTTGTCTTGCACTCATTACCCTTACTAAGAGAAGTGCAATCTTTAAACGAAAAGGGCACAGAGAAATCAGCGTATAGTCTATGAGTACTAAGACTACAGTAATAATGTTTACTGTGTCTTGCTTAAAAATCAATATTGTTGAAAGTCAGCCTCTGTGGCGAGAAAGAACACTCCTTTTGCCTTTCATTACCCACCTTTAGTCAATTAATATAAGGCTAAAGTTTCTTTTATGTCAAAATAGTTTCTGTATGCAATTTTCAAACTGTCATATCAAATTCTGAGTAAACTCTGGCTATCATGTTCTTACGGCTCTTGATTATTCATCACTGTAAGAAGCTCCTGCACCAAGTCTTCTTTGGTAAGGTCTTGACTTCTCTTGACCACTTCTGTGAAAAGCTGCTTCCCATACTGAAGTTTCTTCCACGGTGTATCCAACAAAGAATTGCTCAATCCATATATTCCTAGACACACACACAAAAAAAACCCACCAAAAAACAACCAAACAGCCCAAACAACTTATTAAGCTCTGGAGCAAAGAAAGTTAATTTATGTACTATGCAAAAAATAACTTTATAATTACCTTATCCCACATAGTCTGAGGGACAAAACCAAACATTATCAGCAAGTTCATCATGATTATCTTATAATGTGCTTATTCATCCTATTGCTAGCTTTCATTTTGCTTCAAAAGTGAGATCATTAAATTATGTATCAAAGATGTATATCATGTGACAAAATAAATACAACACCCCTTCAGATAGTAAGATTCTCCTAGGTGTGTAACTCATAATAAAATAATGTAACCATTTCTCAACAACCAACTCTTCTAGACCAGTACTTCTGACTGTTTTATTGGGGGGGGGGGGGGAAGCCCACAAAACCACCACATAACCACCAAAAAAACCCCAAAACACCCACTGCAGAGCATCATCCCTTTAAGTTTACTAAAGTTAGCTAAATTTGAGATTTTCAGCACTGTCATTAACACAATGTACACTGTGGTGTGAAATCAGGTGAAATATCAAAGCCTTTTTTTTCCTCCAGAACACAACACTAATAGAAACATTAGGGTATTACATAACCTAAGCACAAAATAGCTCCTAATCATAACATTGAGTTTATTTCTGTAAAGCAACTTTAACCCTTCAAGCTTTACATGTCATAAAATTAATGAAGTCTGTAATAAGGAGATTATGTGATAAGTTTTAGAAAAAGTAATAACAATCAACTGTTTACAGACCAGTCCCTGTGGACCACTTCTAGCTGCATAGTATCTACATACTTACTAAATAATTCTGGGGGGACAAAGGGGTGGTGGAATCAGTTTAAGTGCAAAGAGTATTCTGATTTGCAACTGTCATTACAGATTTCACAAAGTTTAATACAATTTAAGTGATTCCCCAGCTAATCTTTATCTGCAGGTAAGCGATAAAACACATGCCCCATTCCTAAACAGGAGACTAGAGCAGGCATGCAGCTTACACTAGGCTGTGCGTAAGCACTGTTCTGTGCTAATATTCAGTACCTTGTTTCACAGTTTCACTCTAATCCGTATTTGCAGCAGTTACTTTTAACATCTGGTTTGCTTAACTATGAAGATAGTAACACAAAATAACATCATTTTTGCAGTCTAGTCTCTTCCAGTTTAGCTATATTAATCATAATTTATGTTTGCCTCTGATTTTACTCTTGAAAAACACTGCAAAGCAACCTTTGATGACAAGAAGGAGCTTTCTCTTTAGAGGTACCCTATATTTCTCACCACGGTCCAAACAAGTAAGCACAAAGATTTCCAAAGCTTGTCTCTGCCTAAAGGCAGCCACACACACAGAAAAGGAATTTACTGTTGAAGCATGGAGACCAGAACTCTTTGCTACAGTCTGAAGATACCTAAATTTGTGATTCAGTTTCTCATTACAAGTGGCCAGATTTTTTTTTTTTTTTAATGTTTGTATTAAAACATGTTTTGTGCTTGTAGCTGTACAAAATCTAACAGCTGTTTTCTAAGGATTTATGCTGTAATTGCTACAGTAACTATTTGCTGACTGGCAGCATTAACCTAAGCAGGCAAAATAAGCCACTGTCATTAACTGTTATCAACCGGCTACACTGCTCAGAGGCTTCTATGTGTCCTTGTCCATTTAAATTGGCTTTTTGGTGATGAATTCTAGAGTATTGTTCTGTGTAGTTGGCTAACAAAGGACTAGATTTTAAAAATTTTAAATCAATCCACCTGATAAGACAGATAATTTTTATTTTTTTTTTAAAGCCAACTCTGTCCCTAGGTGGGCACAGTCACACTATGCCCTTAACACTGCTGGGTAAGGAGAGTTAGGGTCAAATCCACGACCTTTTGAAAATTCCATTCCTCAAGACAGACTTCTGTCCTTCAGCCGTAGTTAGCCAAGGGCCATCCCACTAATTGCCGGGCAGGAGGGTATACTGACATGGATAGAAGCTTTTAATGAACTACTGATTCTTCACTGAAATTTATTAGTAAATCCTTAAATGAATTTGAGGACATTTAATATTTTTTGGTTTTTTTAAAGAATGCAAAGAAAAAGTTAGTGAAGACAATGCTTAAATAGCTAAATTACTAAAGCAATACAGCTACATTCTGACTCCTTTAAAATAACAAAAAGTTAATATTCAGACCTTTCTGAAGAAAACCTACCAGGATTTAGGAAAACAGGTTCTGGTTCTCCTTTGTTTCCATAGTAGCAAATTACATCTCCTTTGGTGGTACTGAAAAATATAAACAAGAATTTCTCCTTGAAAAACCATCAACTTCTATATTTGATTATGCTCTAATTTCATGCAATCTTCAAACACATCGTTTCTCCCACTGTTACTACTATGATACCAGAGCCCAGAGATTAATTGATGAGTTATATTACTCTCTTCCTCTCAAAATATCGTATTAGCTGTACCACTATCACATAGTACCATTATAATTTTTAAACATAACTGTAATAAAATTCAGTAAAAACCCAGCACTGCTGCATGAAAGTAGCCAGGCTTAATGACAAAAATCTGTGCAGTTTTGAATAACTGGAGATTTAGTTACCTGGGGGAAAGGGGCATGTCAAAACAAAAGCACAGTCCATCACAGCAAGTAACATTTTCCCATCATTTCTTTTGAACCACCACTGCATTCTAAGAGGCTGACTACTGTGGGACATTTTATCTGGCAGAAGTAAATTTTTTAGGCCCACTTACAGCAATGTCGTAGGGCATAGTTGGGTCCTTTAAGTGACAGATATGCATTTTCAGGCTGTTTTCAGATAGTTGTAGTTACTGTTTATAAGTTCTCTCTTGCACACAGTTTAGCAGGAAGGATCTCATATGATGTTCAATGACAGCTTCCAACTTTGCAAGTAACTCTCACTTGGCAAAGGCAATATCAGCATATCCAAACAGCATAGATTTTTAAGTAGTTGTTCTGATATTGACAACACTAAAACCAAATCAAGTGATAAGGAAAAACAAACAACTAAGGTCATCAGTAAGCCTTGTGTGTCTTGTGGGAAATAGAGGATGGGGGATGGATTGCCATTACATGGCTCACTCTCAGCAACCCTCAATCCCATCAGCTGACATGAAATAGTGATTCCTCAGACTGCTACCAGTTGGTGGCTTTTGGTGGTGGGTTTTTTGTTTGTTTTTGTTTGGGGTGGTGGTTGTTTTTTTGTTTTGTTTTTTAAATTTGCCAGGACACAGCCATGAGGTCATATAATTCTGTACTTCCTTGTAGTGATTTCCTTGTTCACAGTGGAAGAGAGTATTATTGCAGTTACCAACAAATACATTCTGACTGTAGTTCAGCTTTTAATTTGTCCCTCAAGCTCTAGCTCCTTAGACAGCAGGCAAGACTTTTTGAATTTAAAAAAACCCAAACACACACAAAGTTTGCAGTTAAGATTGAATTTGGATTGAGTAGCATAAAACATAATACAGTAGAGAAGCCATTTCCAGCTCCTCATTTTTTCCTAGGATAAAAAGACATATCTGTACCTTGATGCAAATAACAGTATATAGAATGCAATCTCATTAACGATGTACTGGAAGTTAAATTGCTCTGCATAAGTTAGCACCTGCTACTCAAATCTTAGTAATGAGCAAAGCAGTCTTGATTTAGCTGTTTATATTCTTCTTAAAAGGCCATTCTGAAAGACATTCTATAGCATCCTTTGCAAAACAGCCAAATGAAGAGGGAAATAGTAACTTATTATACACGTCCGAAGAGGCAAGAGGAAGAATATAAAAACCACATAAAGCAAAAATAAAACTGCCGTTCCTCCTCTGTGCACTATCCTTCCTCCTCCCAAACCCATGAGACTTTCCTAGTACCTTACAGAAAGATGTCCAAGTTTTTCAGCATAGTTAGAAGAGAGTAATTATAGCAGATGGTATTTGTGTATTGTTGCTTGTGTTGTTAAATAAGCTCTCAGTTATTCACTTTACAATTTATCTACTGTTAAAAGAAATGTGGCATTTTTTGAACTTTCCTCTAGTGGCTTAAAAGACAGTTATTTTCCTTATCCTTGTTTTTCTTTTCAACATTAAAATCCTTGTTCAAATTTACCTTATGCTCAACTCAAGACTCCTCACTGAACACCCCAACTCTCCACAGACAACTGCCCACATCAGAATCGTGACAACTAGCATACTTCAGTTTCAGCAGGGCACTGAATACTGATCACTCTGTTCCTGTTCTGGCCCTAATTCTTATATACTGAAGATTTTTACTAGTCTCTGCTAGAGTTCTCATGTGCATGTATTACTTGTGATTCACTAAAAATATTCTTATCCATCAACAGGGAAGAAAAAAAAAAAGTTATGTTAGTGAAAAGGCCATTTGTTTCTTTAGTCTGTTTGGAGTATTGCATTGGGAACACCTAGCTAGTTCATACCAAGAGCTGCTGAAACAAAGTAGAAGGAAAACACAAGATGCAACCAGAATTTTCCTTCCTTAATTTCTTGAGATGCAAATTTCTGTTCCACTACCACAGATTAAACTGTGTATGTGACCCATTTATGGAATCTGTTATAACAGTTGTACTTTCTTAATCAGAGACAAAAGGGGTTTTTAAATTATTATTTTTAAACACACTAAGGCAGAGAAATACAGCATCTTCAATGAATATGAGAAAGTGCTGCTGCAAAGCACAGGTGGAAGAAGAAAAATAAATTCTATTAGCAACAGCCTGAACTTCCCTTCTATTTCTTGAGACTCCTTCAGGTACAAACAAGGTCTGAATTAAAAGTTACACATAAAAAAGAGTATAGTTTTTTCATGAGCAGGTAAACACAGCAATCAAAACAACAGCTGTTTTCACCAGACACATAAGCTTATTCAATAAAGAAAATGTTAAGTATTAGAAATAAATTACTGGAAGAGGGAAGAAAACCTCTAATGAAATATTCACCTATTATGCCGGTTCAGCAAACTTTTTTGCCAGTATACTTGTCTGCAGAAATATTTGGATGAGATAAAATGAGCAGAAGGTGTATTTCCTGAAAGAATTTTTGTAGTCATGCCATATACAGTGAGAAGTCTGACTCTTTTTCCTATTACTAGCTCTCTCAGTTAATTTACCAAGATATTTTGCTTTTAAGCTAGATGGGACACTATTAAAGTTTCCTAAAATTTCAAATATAAAACTCCCATACATTCTTCCCTTACCTGGATTCTGCCTGGTCTTCAAGGAGACAGGAAATAGATAGCCAGAGAAGTTTAGCCATACTTTATTTGGCTGCAAATACTAAGCTATATATCTGAGATGCCTGGGACCTTACAGGAGTGAAAAAAGAATGGAGTTCAAAGGGTCAACAGACATTCTATGAGGAGATCTGGGTGTACAAGTTCACTTATTCAAAAACCAAAGCCTCTGAAAAACAGGATGATAGTCAACTTCCTCAAAGCATGTTATGGTCCTTGCAAAGCCTTAAATAAATAAAGTCTAGACCCAGGCTGAAAACTGAACAGAAGTTATACTTGAAGTTCTCAAGTCCTTGTTTATTAAGGTTTGGTTAGGACCAACTGGCCATTTTAGAAATGTCAGGTTTTTCCTCTTCTCAGCTTTCTTTATATTTTCTTTACAGGTAGTTAATGGTTCACATAAAGCAACGTTAACCTGTATGATGCGTGTCTAACCCAGCTGGGGTTAGACACCTTCCTACAAGCCTGGTTCCAAACAGTACATTTAGAGTTGGCACATGGTTGGTACTAATACTAGAAAGAATTCCTTGGCAGCTAAAAAAGGAGAGCATTGAGCTGAGCTGTCATTAATAGACCAGCCTGACTTCTTGGTCCCAGTCACATGCTAGGATACAAAAAGTCATATACTTGTAAGAGTACACTGGCACGCTGCATTTTCCATGAAGAGGGGCATGGAAAAAGCAACACGCAAGTAAAGTATTTTAGGTCACCTAAAGTTACTGAATTGGTGTGTTTCATGGAGCAAACTATTTATAAATAAAATCCAGCTGGAATTAATACAATACAGACAACAACTAAGCACAGGAAGAACAAATAAACCAAAGTTAAAAAACAGGAAAAAAAAAGTTGTCTGCTAATGGCCTATTTTAACATTAGCACTAGAGTAATTAAAAAAACTACAGTGGCAATTATAGTACATAACATGCTTGTAATATATTTAAGCAAATAAAGCAACATCATTAAGGTCATTATAGTCTTTTTTTTCCAGTTAAGACACCAGCAATTACACAAACTATTTTACTGGTGCATTAAATACTCTCTTTTCAAATTGTCAAACCTGTATCTGCTTTAGAAGGTCTATGAAGAGAAAAAAATCAGAGCAACTGTTACCACCTGAGCTCTCAAAAGACAGAGTTTTAGATGGCAAGGTAGACAAATGGGCCAAGCAAGCCCTTGAACACAGCTGTAAGACAAGTCCTGTCATAAACGAGACTGCATGCTGAATAAGGAGGCACTACTGACTTTCTTTAGCAATGGCTTTTTATAGGAAAGAATATTATCATCTAGCATGTGTTCTGAGGTTCTCATGACTGACAAATTCAGTAACAAGATCCCCTGAAGCTCAACAAAAAGATGGGGAATACATACAAACTGCAGGGTCACTAATTCAGGACATCTGTGTCGTATTGTTTTTACATGCCACACTCCCCCAGATGCACATTTTCTATTACCCTTACCTCCACTGCAACACTGCTGCTGTCTTCTGTCAAAACAAGACTAAAACCTTCCAAAAGACTTTGGAAATGGGGATACTTCCAAAATTTAGTTCACTGGGCCAGTCAGCTACTCTTATCATTTGGCTCTGCCTACTGTCTTCCTACTGTTTACAGATACTCAGTACTGATGAACATCCAGGCAGAAGCCAAGAGGGGGAAAAAAAAAAACCAAACAAAACAACAAACCAAAAAACCAAATCACTATAAGCTTGATCACAGCAATAGCCTCAAAATCCTGGCCTGGACTCAGATTCTCTTCCCTCCCAGCTTTACAAGTATAGATAACAATTTCACTGGAGAAGTAATAAAGGCATAATTATAAATGATGACAATAGGACCCAGTAGACTTTTTTTTTTTTTAAATCCCAGTCATAGATGACAGCAGAAAGAGAAGAAACTATAACTACATAAAAATTATGCTCTTAGATACATCATTCTGTCAAAAACTGTAAGCAATAATAAATGTTCTAGGAAATATTCTAGGCAGCATAATCTCAGTAGTAATAGGTGCTTCAAAGCCATGCAGAGTTTGCCACAATTACTTCTTAATGCTGACGAAATATAAGCAATATCCTTCTGCACCCCTGCCCTGCTTCAACTTCAAGGTGGCTCCAAGTCACGTTCAACAAAAAATACGGACAGAAGAGAGAAAAAGTAATGAGGCCATAAAGCTCCAGAGGGTGTGGTTATCACCAAGTGATCATTCCCCTGGGCACTGAGTTCTAATCTTCTAACAGGGTCAATATTTTACCAACAAGGACATTGGATTGTCTTATGAATAACATGTGCATGTATTTTTTGTCAAGGGGAAAAAGATGAAATTGGCAGCTTGAAATGCTGAAAAGTAGTTTCAACTGAGTAGTACAGTTCACAGTTTAATTTCCTTTTGTTCAATTTTCACGAGCTAATCAGAAAACTCTTTCTGTTCTGAAGCTAAAAAAACCCAAGAAAACACAAAATCACCAACTATAAAGCCCAAACATTTTTGTACATATGCCACCTACCATCAGATAAAATGGTGAAAAGAATACTGCTGGACACTCACAGCATACAAAGTCTGCTTTAAAGCACTACTCTGATTTTGTTGTCAGTGTCTAAACATTTCTTTGGTGTTGTCCTATTTTTTTGAGTCAGGCAGAAGCTGACACCAGAGGGAAGAGATAAAATAAAAAAGTTTCAGAAGCTTTTTTCCTTCTCTTGACATTGGACTGTCCATCTCATTCAACTTGCAAATGACTGAGGATCTACACAGAAATATTTCAAAGGTGGTAGTACAGAACACATTAGAGAAGTACCTGGACACCTTATTTTCATGAGGAAGTCACAAGGAGCAAGACAGATGTACTCTGCCGAAGCTGGTATTAGGACAGACATTGAGTGAGAAGAGATGTAACTGAGCTTACAGAGCAATCATGACAACTTGCCCATCTACATTCTTTCCACACCAGCAGTTTGACCCTATCTCACTTTTCATTGGAAAGGCACCTAAGTCTAATCTCTGGAGAGCAATCAAATCCTTCCCACCTAGCCTTGCCTTGATAACCATACTGAATGAGACAGCCCATGTTTCTAAAACCTGGTCACACTGTGCAGATGTTTTAATCTTGAGGCCCTGCACTATCAACAGTTCAGTTAAGTCTTCTCCCAAACATCTTTTCTTCAGTTTGCTTTTTTTTACCTCAATGATGTTGCTACATAACTAACAAGCTGTAGATTTCCATATTAAAATACATATATATACACAGTATATATTTTTATATATATATATATAAACACTTTTAAACATATATTTTATTTTATATATTTGTGTATCTATTCCCCTCCCCTCACACACATTCCAACCCCACCGTTTTGGGGATCTGCAGTTTCAACTGGAACTCAGTCCTATCTATCAAGGATAAAACCTATTATTAGCCAAACTTCACTCTTCAGATCAGAACGTGAAGAATACATTCTAGTACATAATCTTCGTTTTCAATACATTACCAAATTAGTTAATGCAGGTGATGGTATAGTTTATTACATTTCCCCTGGAGGCACTGAAAACTGCCTGTCACAGGGGAGAGTAGAAAAGCTCACACAAAAGGACTTTTTCCTGCAGCTCCCTACAGCTGACTTGTTTTGTAAGGGACAATTCATCTATTCCTCATGGAGAAAGCGATTCACTCCTATTACACAGGGATCTTATTGCACATGAACAATACGGGCTCTAACTGACAAGCTGTCAGAGACTCTAAACTTCCTAGGAGAGTGACAAGAAGCTGCCACTTCAGTTTGTCCTTCAGGGCAGTCTGTATTAACCACTTGGCAGTATGGAACACAAGTGAGATGCTACCACAACAGCGCTAACACAAGTCTGAGATACCCATGAAAGTTTGAGCAACTGTAGCAACTAGATTTGTTGGACATAAACACAGGTTTCCCCAACACAGAAATGCTGTCCCGATCATCAGCAAAAGCAGCTCACTATTACTTCAGATACTATCACAAAGGGAGAAAGAAGGAAAACTACTATTAATCTTAAGCGGCTATTTTCTTAGAGACCAGTCCAGCCTCTGATAACCTTGCTCTGATCTGATCAGACCTACTGATAGTCAAAATTGGAGAAGTAGCAACACTGCCTTCTTAGAAGCTAGTTTTACAGCCCCACAAGACTCCATATAGACACTGTTTGCCATATGCCATACATTCAACATAAAAGTACATTTCGCATAATGGGGTAAGTATTCATGACTCATACTCAGCAGATACAGCAAGATGATAAATTGAAAATATTAGAAAACTTGAAGTACTAAGTATTTTTTCCAATACAATATTCCTATTTAAAAGAAGAATAGTGTTTAAATTGACAACATGAAATGCCACAGAGCAAATAGATACACTAAAAGTGTCAAAACCCATGCATGTTTAAAACAAGTCACACAAAGCTGTGGAAATAAACGAGGTTTTACAACCCATATGGTGGTTTCCAGCTCTCCCTTCTCACATCATGACACCTGTATCATCTAGCATAGTGTCATCATAATAATACAGAGAGAAGATAAAAATTTCTTTTCCTGAAATGTGTACCTGAAAACTCAAACACTGTAAATGTCTCTAAATGTGCTGCTTACAGTCAGCAGTATGATGTGCTCAGATATACCCCTCCCCAACAGTGCTTCATTTATACTTTCCATTTGAGTTTCCTCCCCATTTCACACAACTCTAACAGAGCCAATCACTATTTGTTACACAGCAGAAGAACATGTTAAGAATAGTCTTCAATCTTTATGTTTAACAGTAACATGGCCCAACAAAATAGCATCAACTACAGCAACATTTTCTAGTTACATATAAAAGTAGCTTCCATTTATATACTACATTTCTCTCATGAGTACTTCTAATTTCCTAAAATGACAAGTTTACATGTCTTATAGAAATTGCTCTGCATCATTAGTTTGCCAAGAATTTCATTTCATCAGAGTATCCAAGGCTAAGGACATATCAAAATGGAGAAGTTAATCAACACATACAGCTTTCAGACTGATGCTCAGCAAGGAATTATGACCTGCATTACTCAGAAAGACTATTCAATTGAGCATACAATTCCCTATCAGCCTAGCATAGAAGAATAAACAAACAAAACCAACACATGAATGACTGCCTTATCAAGTAACATCAATCAAATCTACTTTAATATCATTATACTAGTAGCCACTACAACTATTCTATTTACCTAAATTAGCACAAAGAAACTCAAACTTACTGCTTGCTACGTCACACAAACTTACTTTTTTTCTTGAAAACAGAGTAAGACTTATCTTTTCAGTTACAGACAGCCTTCCAATTTATGAAAGCTAGCCAGGCAGCAACATGCAGCAGAGAGCACAAAAAGTCAAATCCTCTGACCATGGTAAAAATTAGTTTAAGCAACAGAAAAATTTTGGAAGTCTCTGGTGGGATAATGAACTTTGTAGAGTAGAGGGTAAAAATAACAGAGAAGCAGCAAACCCTGTAACTGCCTATCCTGCTTCTGGATTAAACTTCTGGAAACATAACCTATACACTTATTTCTAAGCGGGCACACCAAGCAGAAACACACTCCTGGTATCTTCACGGGTGGCACGTGTCTGTCTTCTGTATTCATCCTTTTAGACTTCAATCACCTATATGAGTTTCATTTCACTTTACTATCATATCATAGCAAATTAAAAAATGAAAACTAATAGCCTGGCAGAATATGAAATAAAGGCCTTTCTTAAAAAAAAAAAGATGACAAAACACTTGCAGGTAAGTGGGAGAGTAGGGAGTGGGAGGCAAGTCTGAAGTACCAGCTGAAGGTGGTCTAAAACAGAAAGTGAAAAATCTAAACAAGATCAGTTAGCAATAGGGTGCTAGAAATTATTTTCACTGAAAACAGTAAACACTATGACCTTCTGCTTTAAGAGTATGTAGTTTCCCAAAAGCATGCAGAAAAGCTGAGTGGGAGAAAGCCTCGCACCATCAGGTTGTCTAATATGATTAATGCTTCTGCAGAAAGTGTGCCAAAGCAGTAGTGTGCTCTTGGCAATTTATACCTGCTTATGGTCATGAAGTATGCATTTAACTGAGAATTGATCCATAGCCTGGAGATGACTTAGCCCTGGATGTCCATTCTTCTGAATCAGGCATAATGCAAAGAAAAATCAGCATATGTACTTGTGCATGCACACATGCATGTGCATGGGAAAGCATGTGCCAGCCACATTGATTATAATCAAGTATCCAAGGTCCTTTCTTCAGCTACAGAAACTTGAAGAAGTTAATGTATTTGTTGTGTGCTGTTTCAGCAAAGATTAATGATACAGCCACTCTGACAGGAGTAATAGCTTGAAAGCTTTCAGCTGTTCTAATGCTGCCACCACATGCTACCTCTCAGAGAAAAAAAATAAATTCTGAGAAATTACAGAGCCAAGGTCTTGTTTTCTCCAAAACACAAGCCACACAGCCTTCAAGGTAAAGACTGAGTATGACCTATTAGGGAAAGAGTTGCAAGAAGTTTTGCGGGAAGCAATGATTAGAATACAAGATAGCCCTCCAGTATCTGAAAGATGAAAAAATAATAAAGGAAATTATGACTAGAGTACCATTAGGACCTTACATGCCAATTAGCAAAAAAATGAGAGCTCTCACTTTAGTTTGTGACAGGCTTCTGTACTGTTATGCTTCTGTGCCAAGAAGTATATGTACATCAGTGCTACTATGTATCTCCCTTTGACATTTGAACTGTGATGTTTTGTAGACTTACTTCAAGTCAGCTGCTAATAAATTAAATCCATTGTAAAGATGTCCTTCTACTGAAACTTTCTTCAAGTAAGAGTAGCTGTCCAGATCTGCAGTCAAGAAGTTTGTTACAAGAGCACCTAAGAAAGAGAAGTACATAGAGTAATTTGTGTGAGCTCACTATTCTGACAGGCTTGGTAAAACAAACAGTATACAAAGGATTCTTGTTACCAGTAGGGTATAAGAGTGAAAAAAGAACCCAGCAAAATCAACCGACCAACCAGCCTTTAAAAGTCTTACAGCATTGTATCATGTTCACATTAAGAGCTTCACTTTTTATTCTTAAGAACTCAGTCAAAAGCTCTTGGTCAATATTTCTACAGAATCCATATTTACTAACTATTCTATACTGGATGTGCCTTTCCTCTCCTCCCACCTTGCCAAACTCTTTGTCTTGCTTCATTTCCCCGATATATGACCCTAAAATGAAATACAAATGACATGGTTCATTTGTTCCTCTGTATAACATGTTTTGCCATTGCAATATATTCCCAACGCAGTACCACATGACAGTTACAAACAGACCTATTTTACTTTAAAAAAAAATACACAGGTTTCAGAAGACTTTTCTTTCCTATTGTATCTACTCATCTGATTTATCAGTGTGTAGGGCAGAAGGGACTACAATAATCTTTCAGGCTAACCTCCAGCATAATCCAAGCTGCATCGTTTCCCTGACTTAGGTATTTGAACAAGGACTTGAAAAAGTCTACTGTAATCTAAATCTAGTACAATGCTTGTCTAGTTGTTCTGTTAATTAGAATTACTTTCAAGAGAAGACAGTTGGTGCTGCATTTCTTGTCTGAATGTAACTTCAGGCTCTAGGCACTACATCTTGTTTTGGTTTTGCCTGCTTGATTAGAATATCATTATCCAAGTCAAGTTCCCCACACAGGTACTCAAAGTCCAAGTCAGCAGTTCACAAGTTCTGTTTACAGCACATAACCATTTTATTTGTCCATAAAGTCACGTTAAAAAAATTAATATTGTAATCATCACTGTTTTACTAGGACACCAGAACTTGTTTGTCCACTTTTCTTCTTCCTCCATTTCTACTCCTTCATACCTCTTCCTTTTGCATTTTTATCAATCTGTGGCTGCATATAGTTTGTCAGGGCTGCCATCTTGCCTTTCTTACTGATTCCCAGCCACGTCCCGCCTTCTTTTCCTTCCTCCATATCCAGACCTAATGGAATAAGTAAGAGTTAGGCTATTACATTCATTTAAAAAAAAAATCTCAAGCTTAAATCAGAATTTCTTAATGCAAATCCTGAGTCTTGATCAGGCTGGATAAAATGCAGTAGGTACGAGACTGTCTTTCTGGATAAGTGAGGTAAGCCCACTTAAATTACCTGTCCTCCAATTCTGCACTATCAAATATTTTCCAAGCTACTGCAATAATAGATGAGAGATAATGAGAAATTTAAATGTAAAAGCAAAATTATAAGCTTTGCCTATATGCTAAAATACACATAAAACTAAGTAGGCTCAGAATGCTTGTTAGCTCAAAAGCATATCTCAGAAGATTAATGTTATTTGCAAGTTTAAATTCACAAGTAACCAGAAATATTTAGAGCAAGCTAGGTAACTGATAAAAATCTTGGACGCTAGTAACAGTAATTTACATTGAGGAGGAAGACCCACAAAAGTGAAGCCCACAACCAAACCCCTTGAAAGAGAGTATAAACTAACCCCCCCCATTTGTAATAAGCTTATGTTAACCAGCAAGCATTTAATGCAAAACCAAGAACTAGTTCAATATAACATGTATATTGTTAGAAACCTTTTAATTCTGAATCATTATGTCATGAGATAACTTTCATTAGAAGATCAAAAGAATTTTAGATCCTTATTCAGAAACTCCTTTCTTTCTTCAGTATCCAGAACTTCAATATTGAATTTAGCCGTATCACGTCTTTACACAATACTTTTACTACTGTGCTCTACTTTAACTGAAAGGCCCACAAAGGAAAACATACGGCTTTGTTGACCAATGCCCAGTGATTAACATATAGCAATTACTGTTTTCCTGAAATTGCTCTAAGTGCAAAATATTTTTCATTTTTAAGTCATACAAAAAATAAATTTAATTTATTTTGGTTAAACTCATTGCTTTCATTTGAGAGAACATTAGTAACTCAAAGCCATATATTCATGTGATCTTCACAGATACACCCCCAGGATGGAGAATATGCCAGTTTCATATGCCAAATACGGACAGAGCTGATGAGTATAAAAGATAAAAATTCAGGGCCCTTCAGTTTTCAGCATAGCTTTTTGTTTGTTTGTTTTAAATTGCTATATAGCAGGAGCAGCAGCATCCAGCACGTCTGGCACAAAACAGAAATGTCAGCCAGAACTTCAGAAGCAAGGGAGCTGTAGTGCAGTGGGAGTAATTTATCCTCACAGGCCCCCTTGCCAATGACAGTAACACACAGCATCAACAAAGAGTATTTGCAAAGTCAAAATCTTGCATTTAAACAATGCTTTGTCTTCCAGAGTGTCATTTCTGTTTCTGAAAAAAGGCAGAAGTATTGATTATACTTAAAAATGACTACAGATATAGATTCCCTACATAGGAGAACCAGACAGCTGAGTGACTGTACTATCAGTTTAGAAAAATGTAGGCATGAAAGCTAATAAACTGATGGATCAACAACTAAAAGTATTCTGTAGCCTATAAATTAACTGACAAGAAATGAGAAAGTTTTCACTTTCTTGAGTTTAATGATTTCAAGTCAGTATTACAGACAATGAGTCTGTGGAATAACTAATTCCACTTATTTTAAGAAGTGTTTCACAGTATCTGACAAAACTAAAGTAATCGTCTGTGATGGACAAATTAATCTGATATATTTCCACTGCACCGCTCGGACTGAAATCAGTTAAAGAACGCAAAACTGGGAAAAAGCCCACAAGATATTAAAACACAAATAAGATAATAATAGCACAACTCATCTTTCAAACTTATGACATGTTTTCCCCAGCATTATTGGGAAGAAGCATATTTCTTATGAGAAATGCACCACCACCCCCCCAGTAACAAAAAATCAAGGCTGTAATTCCCTTATAAATTGTATTATGAAACCCACTCAAAACAACAAGACATACATACCACTAAGGATCTCATTGCTGCTGTCCCAAAAATCTGCCGATTTGGATGGTCTGTGGTAAAATTCATCCCTATTAGCTGCTAGAATAAGCCTGTAGAACACAAGAGCAAAAAGATACTCTTATAAACAGGAACTTCACAGTACAGACAGGAACAGAATCCAATCTTGCCACAGCATTATCTCATTTTAAGTATGAAACCATTCTTTATCCTCCCATCTCACTTTTATCACTCAGCGTAAAGGTCAAATGACATCTGACAACAGCCTTCTCTCTCATTGTCTTGAGACATTCAGCAAGTCTATCTTGTTGTGTAAATCAGGCAGCTATTATTTTCAAGGAATAATACTTGCAATGCAAGAGACTGAATTAAGATCGCATAAGCAATCTTAAGATTCCTCAGCATCTGAAGTTACAGCTTAATTAAAGAAAATTAAAGGTAACCCACAGATTTATAGGTAACTTTATCAAAAAAATCTGAAGCATGAGAGTATGTTTTTACTGAATCACTACTTCGGATCATGTAGTCACACTATTTTTTTAATCTAACTTCAACACCTAAAGCTCTGTTTATGTGGTTCAAAGATACAAGTCACATGCTTTTGTCTATAAGTACCCAGAACAGAGATAAATTTGTGATAGTCTCAAAGGTCCAGCCCCACTGAAATTCATTTGAAGAAAGGACAGCATGCTCAAGGATGCAGAGAAGTAAAGGGAAAAGGCATGGGGTTTTGTAACAATCAAGAGGTATTTTGGTGGGGCTTTTTCCCCTGTTTTTTGTTGTTTGTGGGATTTTTTTGCATGTGTAGTTGCTTGCATAATCTCAATTCTACCAGAACAGTAGGACAAAATAATTGAATCGTTACTGTGAGTCAGCCCTTACAGCAGAGAAACTACAGGAAGCCCTGGAGGCTACACAATCAGGAGGTAGGAAAAAGTTACGAAAATAATATGCAATTGAAAAACACTGCTGGATGAAATCCGTTATTTAAACACATCACTCCACAAGACCAAGTGCTGTCCTGACAAAAAGCATGCTGCAGCTCTTCACATGCCATTTAAGATTTGATAATTTTAGAAAACAAACAGGTATTAAAAAATGCCAGACATTATTAGGAAACAGCAGTGACTGAAAATTCTGCTAGCTATGCCTGGTTCCTTCTGCTCTGTACTTTGATAATTATCATAAATGGCACCTGCAGACTTGAAAGACCCAAGTTCAACATGATATTTAAGAAGCAGCGGACATACAAGATAGGACAGGTCTTCCTCAAAAGTTCCAGGCATGCCAGCAATGCAGATCAGTCAAATTCAATGATAACACCAGTTCAAGCCAGTCAGGCTGTGAATGTAAAGCAGGTAAGATTTAAAGAGTCAGTACAGCCAGACAGCTTCAGAGGAATTTAGAACAGTCTCACCTCTTTGAAAAGCAAAAACTATTTCTCTGTCCATTTCATCCAGCAGAAGTTATTAAAACAAAGCAACTTATTTGGTGTACTCCCTTACAGATCACACAAATACCTTACTGAATGTATGCTACAGTCATTTCATTAGCAGTGTTAGTACTGGAACACTAGAAAGAAAAGTCTAGGCTAATCTGACTGTGCACATCCATCTTTTGAAAGTGAGAAAATTAACATTTTCTGTTACTCAAAAGCAATGGAAGACAGCATCAGCAACTAAATGTAATGACTTATTGCAACATCAGATAGGCACAAGGTATCTATCAATAAAAGCTTGAGTTAGAAGTGTTACTGGGTTTCTATGCTGAGAATCAGCATTCAGACACTGCCATTTTCAAACCTGTAGATGAGCTTTCATTTGATGCTGCTCTTCCAGTCTTTTTTCAATCATTTTTAGAATTAAAAAAAAAAAAAAAAAAGTGTTTTTCATTGGCAGCACATCCTCACCTGAAAAGCAAGTAATGGATTTGGCTGATCCAAATAAAGGGCAAAAGACAACTGCAACCCTAGGCAAGCCATATGCTGGAGACTCAGGGCAACAGGTGACTGCAGACACACTTGCACACAACTCCACCACACCATACTGTGATCCAACAGCTATAACTTCCAAAGTCCTGCTCATTATTACCCATAACATGACTTGCCTTTATTTCAATTGCAAGATTACAAGTGTTCGCCGTTCTCTCCAGCTATGTTGCTTAATATTTAATTGTAATGAAATGCCATCTTTCAGAAACCTGCGGATTTTCTTAACCAGTTTCCTACAACCTCAGTACCTTCTTCACTGTCAGTTCCTCCTACCAGCCCAGCCACATGTCAATTACATTTACACAGCAGAAGCCAAGTTTGCTACTGTAAACTGAAGTTAGACAATACAATTTTCTTTCTAAATTTTAAGCCACAAAATGCAAGAATTGGTTCCAATGAAATCTCATTACTTTACTCATCGTTCAAATGTACTGACATTTTCTGCAGGCTTCTGGACTTCCCTGCAAATTCACCTCTTCGTTAAAACATGATCATGAGGTACCAGTTGCACATTAGAAATACTACAGATAAAAGAATTATAATCAGCTATAGAGAAAATAAAAAAGGCTAACACTTCAATGGCATCCTTTCTGCAAGGAAGGTGCTTAGTATTTTGCCCAACAAAGATAGCATTTGTTGGAAAGCACAGCATAGATATGTTTTTATCTTTTCAATGCCAAATAATCATAATATCATTCCTTTCTGACTTGCATTATTTCTCTTCTTCTAGCTGATTCTAGTCTTCGACCTATAGGCTTTCAGCTGGTTTACCCAATTTCTGTCATTTTTCTTGAATATCCTCCATTTACAGCATGCATCCTCCTTTTACAGGTCGCTATTTAAATTAACATCTCTACTGTTAAAAAATAATTTGGCTGAAGTGCATTTCTCATTTCCTGAAGCTCCAATTACATTTTGCCTTCAATAATTCTTGACATGAAACCACGGTTTGTTTATAATATCTAAATACTAAAAATAAGCCAAGTCTTTCTGGTGTGATTAAATATTCCCCATCTCAAGTTTAATCCACAGACTCCTAAATTTAGCAGAAGGCTAGTATTCAGGATCGCTACAATCAAAACATCTTCATTTTGTCTTTTATGAAACAATCATACTGAAAAGGAGCAATGTTAAGTGACCCTCATCATCTAATAAATTGCAAAAAGCCTATTCAGCTATTTTTATAGCTGAAATATTTCAACTGCATTAGGTTTTACATATTAAGATTTATTTTAATGTTGAGGCAGAGATGAAAACATGAGAAATCATTCCATTAAAGCAATTTCCTACAATGTAATTCAGTTCCATAAAAAAAGACTGTGCGATTATAGCTCTGAAGCTTGAAACATGTATTTATTTGTAAGACGCACACAGTATAGTTCAGAAAGATGTAAAGGCAGCATGTTACCTTTGACAATAATAATGGACTACCGTAAAGCTTTTGTTACACTGCACTAAACTTTACTACAAATAGGCCTGTAGAGAGGACACCGAGGAAAAAGGATAGAACAGCAAGTTGCAAGGATACAGGAAGATAGATTCATTAGTGTATCACAAAAGTGAACTGTAAGCTTTTTGCTTAATTAGGTGCTCATGAAAATTGGCCAATGTACTGCTCTAGAAACCAAAGTCTACCTGGATGGAAAATTCTCTTAAGTGTTATGGAAAACATGTTTTAATTTGAAAAAGTTTATTGGCTACAAGAAAATGGCCAATGACATGCAGTTTGTCTTTTCAAGTTGTTATGCCTTTTCTAGACACTTTATTTTAGTTAGAGATGCAAAGTAGATGACAGTAAGAAGAGTTAATTGTAGATGTCTCTTAACATGGACAGACAAATTAGTATGTCTGCAGGTACGGGAATCCCCTTTTGGATGGGAAAACTGTTCCAAGACCTCACCAGGAAATAAACAGCTATACCACAGTGTAACACACATGAGTTGTCAGGAAAAATTATGTTTAGCAAGGGACCAGTATAGAGAGGTCTAACTTGGTCTAATGGCTATAATACTGTTCAGAGACTTAGGAGGGCTGGGTACCATTCCCAACTGATACTCAGACCTACGTCCTTCAGAAATCTGAGGCAAAAGTGAAAAAAATGTCAAGAACAATTTAAGAAGAAAGAACTTCAACATTTTTCCAAATAAAGAAAAGCAGAAAGATTTAATTCTGGTGTATTAAGGAAAAAAAGGGGACTAAAGTTATGCATCTGATGTTAAAATCTGACACCAAGAACAGTATGGCCTGGCACTTACCACTGAAACAGATGGCTCAGAGTAATTTATCTCGGAGGAAGAGAGCAAGATGTTGCTTAACAAAAGGTACTAACTTAAATACAATTAAATATTCCTGAATCTGGGCCAAAACATCTCAAAAGCATTTTCCTATTTTGACACTGATAGCAAGTTGTCTTCTGCTATTAATCAATAATTTCAATCTTGATGCAATTTTTTTATAGCAAGCAAACTACCGTAAGTTTTACTTTTAAGTATTGATCATGCCAGAAAGTTCCCTTGGCAAGCAACTACAGTTTACATCCAAAGGATTTTCCCAAGAGGCATTGAACTGATGAATTTGTCTTTTGCTAACTAGCCATACAAAGAAAGTCAGACCAAATAAATGGATATATTAATTCAGCACCAGTCACATCATAAACAAAACCCCTTTTTAGACAGATTCAAGATGCAGAAAGGAATGCACTCTATGAACAATTGAAGTTCCGCTTCTCTTTTCCTTTCTTTCTATAGAATGGCATCTGCTTCTCAATACAAAAAGGCAGAAAAACAAGTCAATGAAAGGTACAAGGATTTACTGAGCATACCAACTCTGACGCTTTCTGGATGAATACCAATACTTGTACCCCACAAAGTAATATGAAACCTAAACAGTATGTAGAAATACAGAAAGCAACAGAACTCCACAGTCATCTTACTGGCCTGAAGTGCTATCTTTCTATTACCTACTGAACGTACTTAAAGATACTGCTGTTGCATATGAACTTGTAAAATTAAGGGCTGTAATGGGAGAGAATATTATTACAGGAAGTTTAATGTTTGGGAAACTCGCTGTATGACATCAACATGTCCAGTAAAACTTACCTAAAAGCATGGATGCTTATTTTGTCTTAAGCTTTTGGATAAATATTCCATACACATGATTATTAGTTTATTACCTAAAATTTTATTTGCAAGCAGATTTTTGGGAGGGGAAAGGCTAGGACACTTACTAGAAGTTCTCTTCTGCAGTTCACAGCACTACTTGTTTTACATTGATATAGTATAATCAGTTTGAAAGCAGTGAGATTTGATTTCCAGCATTTTCTGAAATTGTAAGTACTTAATTTTAGGACAAACAGCAACTGAGGATCTTTAAGTACACCTTGTCCCAAAAGTAAACTGCTAGGCATAAATAACTGTGAGGATATCTTGACCTCATCTATCCATATTTTAAAAAGCAACTGCACCTATTCATAAGCTAGCTAGTTCTATCAAAAACACAGTGGAAGAGCGAGTAGTGGTAGCCATAATGTAACATGGAACAGAGCAGTGAACTACACAGTGAACAAGAAGGTACTGTCCTTGGGAGGAAACATGACAAAGTGGTAATTCAAAGTTAACCAGAAGCTACATAAGCAGTTAAATTCAGTAGTAGTACCTTCTAGATTTATAGTGTGCTGCTCCCTTGGCTTGCAAGACTGGACCAGCACATATTAACAGAGGAGAAATTAATACACAGAGTGGTTAATAACTGCAATACTTCTGCTCAACTGTCTGCCCATTACTTTCCAGGCTAAATTCAAATTGTTAGTTTAAAACTGAAAGCCCTACTGAAAGAAAGGTACAGCTACAGCTGTGATGCTCTAACAAACACAGTTCCCCTTAGTTTAAGTCATAAAGTAGAAGACAGGACTTTCAAACTCTGGATTACAGTATTTGAAGGATTTAACCTACACCACATGATAGATCACCAGCAAAAGGTCCATGATCACAAAGCCCAAGTCTTTTGACAGTCTAAAAACAAAGGGTTCTCAAAAGGTTACAGGAAGTCCTCCAATAGGGAAAGTCATGAAGTTAAACATTACAAAAGCATAATTGAACACGTAATACTGACTTGAGCTTGTAATTCAAACATTGGCTACAAAAAGAAATTGTGTAAAAAAAAATGATAGAAACAAGTCTGTTTTAACTAGAACCATCTTTACCTGTATGCATTCTTTGAAACTGGTCGGGGGTCAAATTTGAATAGAAGGATGCACATTGAAGAATTGATGTTTAAATCTTGCTTCTTCCACAAAGGCTCAGTGCAAGGTCATTCTGTAATAGCCTACAAAGTAAATAAAGATTATCTATTATACTGGAAATTATAAAAAGATAACCTTGCTTCTATGCTGAAGCTTAAAGATTGCAATGTTCTCACTAATAGCTCACAGTAAAAATAAATAAATAAAACAGGACTTCCTAAATAGATTTGTTTCAGTGAATGGTTTACTACCAAAATTCTTATGGAAGTTGTTTCAAAGTTATGTTTGGCTAATTTAGATTTTTAGGAAAGAAACAAGCATCAGGAAAATACTGACAAAGTCTAGAGTGCTAGCAATACATGAAAGAAAGACCATTATGTAATTTTCTGCTCATTCCCAATAAACTACCACTACCTTTTTTTCTGCTGTCTTAAGTAAGGCAAAATGCTTCTGTTAGAATAAAAGGAGAAAATAAGACTGAAACTGTTGCAGAAGCTGGAAAAAGCCTGATCAAAGACACTCCCAAAGCTGTAAATAAAGTATACTTTAGGCCAAGCTATTATTAAAGTCCAAGAAAAAGTATTATTATTTACCATTGGGAAAAACATCAGGTACAAACAAAAATATACTGGATCAGAGTGTACCTTTTGATGAGTAATTTCCAGCACTTGTGGTATGTTTAAAATTCTGGCCATGCTCAGTTGGCATGACAAATGTGCTTTCTATTTCAAAACCATGTAACAGCTTTCAAATACTTTGTGTTGCCCCAATGAAAATGTTTCTGGTAATAAAACTGCAGCCTGATCTTTACTTTTCGTGGCTGCTAAAACAATTATCAGAATGTTACTAACCAACTACACATAGCTGTTTTACTGCTACTGAGAGCATTTCCCATGCAAGAGTTTTCAAGGTGGTCAAAGAAGAGAGGGGGACAGGCATAATTCGACACCACAACTCTAAAGCCATCTGAGCAACCCAGCGACTAAAGCAACTTCTGTACAAAAAGTAGGATTTTTAACCATACTTCCAGATATGCAGAAAGTGTCTCTCTTGTTCTTTAATTTTCACATAATTTACTTTAAGAGGTATCAGGAAATGGATGATCTTGACTACATTTCATATTACCAGAAGCAGAGCTGCAAGTGCAGCATTTATACATATTTTTTTAATTAACAGCTTGCCAGTAGCTGCTTGGCTCCTGTTAAGTCACAGTTCAGCACTACGGCCAGCCTGCTGTTGCTGTCATGGCATGGCAAGTTCAGTCTCGCAATCTAACGTTCTGCAAAGAGACTCTTCTGCTGCAGGAAATGAAGTAACTCAAAAAGAGGTGCAACACTCCCAACACGCTTGCCAAGACACGCAAGAAAATCAGTTGAAAGTAGTGTGTGTGTGTGTACATATCTCTATCTCACAAAGTATTTTAAATTCTGTTCTGTGACAAAAGGAATTTTCCTCCCAAGATGACTTCATAGTCCACTAGCCAAGAGCAGCAATAGCCTAGCTATCCCAACTATCTTCTGTTTAACAGGTTACAGAATAAGGCATTAGAGAAAATGGAATTAAATCACACCATAGGCTTTCTTCGCCTCTACCAAGTCAATCCCAAAATAACTGGTTTAGAAAGTAATCATAAATTGAAGAAGCAGACTTGGAATTTTGGATAACCGATTTATTAGTCAGTTACTTAAAGAGATCCATAGCCAGCTTTATTTAGAAAATCTAATCAGTTTTAAGAAGGTGTTATCACCCTTCTAAGACTCCTATCACTGAATTTTCAATAGACTGCAATCATACTGGACTCGTACAGCCAAACTACCAGTTCTGGAAGACTTGGATTTTCTACATACAGATCTTGTTAGCTTTTCACAAAACTCGGGATCTTGTACCCCAGCTGCTTTCTGTCACTAAGCATAAATAACACTGACCTGTTCACACCTTCTACTCCAACTCTTAAAAAGAAACTGAAGCAAACCAAAATTACAGTCACAGTTCAAATCACAGAGCACAGATTTCCTAGAGCAACATACAGCTTATGAACTAGCGCACAGTGCCATTTCCAGAGAATACAATTAAAACATAACACAATTCTAGGTATTTCTGAAGCCTTTTATACTTATTTTTTTACTTTAAAATTTCTGATACTGTCCAGATATCCATTGCATATCTATATGCCATACCCTACCCCAGTTTCTTTATTCAGAATACCATTTCTTCTACCAGAAGGCATTTAAATTGCAGATCCAGATCTTCCTATTCATGATTTCTTCTCTGGAACCTTACATTGTTCTTTATTCTGCACCAGCTACCCTTCTTTTAAACTTATCTTCTCTCAGTCCAGAATCTTCTTGTCTTCCTTGACTTGTCCTTCCCTCACCTTCAAACCTACTCTGCCTCTAGATACTTGCTTTGTCATTGGACATTTATTTTTCTGTTTGGTAATTTTTCTGTCCCCAGAAGAACATGGAAGATGGGTTTCTTCATGACTCAGGTTCTCCAGCATGCTTACTGTGCAGCCAGAACATAGTCATGAAGGTTATTCACTTCTGCAGCACCTTACCATACAGATGTCAATCCAACCAGCCTCCTGGATGAACTACACATTGGCTAACTGTAGGAACCTGGTGTATCATCAAGTCTGGCAGATTTTCCCTGTTAGAAGACTGGGCTCCCAAATAACCTTCTCAGGGATGCACAATCCTATATAACACAAGCCTACAGCAAGGCTGGGACAATTAACAGTCACCCCTCTTTCCCAAATGATGCAAATCTCACAGTAGTTATTGTTTATGTAGCTTAGTGCATACGCTACACAGAAATCAAACAGGATACTTTTCCCCCCCCTTCAAAAAGTGACTCTTTTTGCTGAAGTCATTACTGTCCTCTAATTAGGACAGATGAGACCTTTCAACTCCCACTCCCAACATTACAGTTAGAACATTGCAATAAATGTCAAACTAAGAACAAGGGTTTATTTTAGCTCACTGACTGCTGCTGTTCTATTCCTCAAGCAATCTCCTCAGACAGCTCCACAAGTAAATGGAAACAGCACTCTGACCTTGACAACTTGACCGAACATGAAATTGGGAGGAGGAGGAATGTCAACAAACACCTGTGCTGCACTAGGCTCAGCGCTGTGCAAGACATCCTCCTTCCTGTTCCAAGTTCTGTACATTGGGAGTTGTGCAGACAACTGCTCCCCCTCTCCCCAGCCCCCAATGTTTCAACAAGAGTTGCAGGCTGTGTTTATAATCCACACTGTAAAGATGCAAATAAATTGCTGCAACAAAAAGGAAAAGCAATGAGTTTCCTGTTAAGAGACATATTTAATATCAGAAGTTAGGAAAGCTAAACCTGGTAATAGCATTTTAAAGAGGCACTTTCACGTTAGTCACGTTTTTGAACATGCAAAGTCTAACATAGATTATTGGATCTGCTACTGCTAGTTGTGCTTCCACCAAAAAAATAAAAAAAGCAAGTTTATCACATGCTGGTGATTTCAATTATGCAGATTTCAATTTTACAGTTCAAATCTCTGGTTTATCTTATCTTTTCCTTTTCTCCCCAATCTGCAGCTTACAGGGGAAATAAACTTTTTGTCTCTGAACCAGAAAGCCACCAGAGCCAAGCATTAGCCAGTGACTTGATGCCAAAAGGATCTGAATTAGTACTGGAAAAGTCTTTGCAAAGGAAGCAGCAGCACAAGACTGATCCTAACCATGGCTCTGAGAATTCAGATTGCAAAATCTTTCTTGGAAGCCCACAAAAAAAATGGACAGATTAAGATTATCTGTCCTTTATGTTAGCAAACATTAAGAGCTTTAGTTTGTCTTTAAGACATGTACCAAAAAGCAATGTAAAAAAATAAGTCTAGACTGAGTGATTTCTTGCCTGTTTGTTGAGCAACTTGTTATAAAAATAAGATAGTGACTTGCAATTCAGTTTAATAAGCAGCTTCACTGTAGTTACAACTTTGCATATCCTACGGAAGGTAAAGGGCTACAGCTTCTACCATCAAGGATATATTACTGTCTGCCCATCAGAAATGAACTTATGTCCATAAACCACATTAAATAAAATGCATTAACAACGTGGTTCATGGAGCAAGCAATACACTAGAATAATGCTGTATACTATTGTTCACTGGTCCCTACTTCACAAAGACAGAAATATGGTAGCTTCATTCTTTTCGCCTTTTCCTCAGTGTGAGCATCAAGATTGACATTTATAAATATCAAGCCATGCTAGACTGTTTCAGAAACAACACCCATAGCTCAGAAGATATCCCCTTCAAATCTACAGTTGAGAGGTACCCATTTACAGCATCAGCATATTTATGGTAGGTAATCCTTAAAAAAAAAATTTTTTTTTTAACAAAGTGCAAAGAAGCACACTTGCTGAAAGCAAGGATATAAAATACAATTTTAATGGGCAACTGTCACTGACTACTCTTGCTGACTATGGAGATATGGCTCCCAGTACTCATTAGTGTCCTGCCAGATAATTAAACGGATTACTCAAAAAAAACTGTTGACAATTAATCACTCATAAGACTACTATTTTAATAAACAGGTTTCTGGCTCCATTAGCTGATTTATTGAGTTCCTTTCAAATAATCAGTTCAGTCCAGCTGTTTGTGCAAAGTTACTGGTCAACATAAAGCTTACACAAAAACTGCCAGTCAGCAGGAGAATAAGTTTGTAACACTCGCCACAATTATCTACAGGGACAAGTATTCTCAACACTTCAATGGCTTTCCAGAGTCCATATTCATTATTACTGGGTACTACTGCTTTGACAGAAGTATCTTTTTGTCACCCCATCAACCCTACTTGATGTTATTATAGTTCAAGTTACATTTGTGCTTTTAGTAACTCCAACTATCAAAACAGTATTATTTATCTTGGGCTCCACCTGCCGGCCTCAAAAAAAGCATAAGTGTTTATAGGTCCTATATAGGTCCCATTTTTTTTTTTTAATTCAGACAGAAGTGTTTAAGCCAGCTAAACCAGAGCTACCTCTTAAAATAGCAGCAATACTTAATTGGCAAAGGAAGCAACCAATGTATTTTGGTATCTTCTTCTATCAAAGCTGACATTGCATTTGCAACACCTGTTGTGGTTTTATACCCAGGCTGGATGTTAGCCTTAAAATTCTTAAATAAAAACATATTGTAAGTCAGACTCAAATTTGGATATTCTGAAATTTAAGACAATTAACAAACATTAAGAGGAGAGAAAAACTGAAAAGGGGCTGTCATAGGCATGATAGGCACATAAACATTTAATCAAAAAGTCTTTATACAGGTGTCATTCTTTCAAGCTCATATTCACATAAAAGAGGGTGCTGCAACTATGGGTATGAGAGGAGCATATTGCACAGAGCTGCCATTACAAAGCAGATGGGCTCAACTCAGCCTTCTCGTCATTCAGTGATAGTCTGCCACAGCTCAAGGGGAGAAGATGAAGATTAGGTCAGCACTGGCTTCCACACTTGCAACTTAATCCTATAGCAAGTCCAAAGCTTGATCAAAAGCTGACTTTCTAGCTCCATTTCAGCAGAAAATGTGTCTTCAGAACTATTCTTAGAGGTGCAGGAGGCAGCTTAGTTTAAAAAAAAAAAAAAAAAAGAAATTCAAATAAAAAATGGTAAGTTGTAGCACAACACATGCCTTCTGGTTTTCTTTTTTGAAGACAATACAAGCCAGAATATACATACTGTGCAACCTGACAAGGTCTGCAGAATGGGGGGAAAAAACCTCCACTCTAAGGCGGGACAGTGAAGACTTACTGCTCTCTGGATAATGAGCTTTTATAAAATCTAGTTGGATTATTCCCAGTCATCAAGACAACAGTTACCAAGGATTAAATGACAGCAACAATCTCCTATTTCTGTAATATGTTTCTAGTTTGGTAATTTACACCAAATACACACAAACCAGCTTGACAAGAATTACAAACATCATGTAATTAAGCGTTCTGCTCCAAACAGCACTGCTGATTCGGAAATGACATTAAAGTAACTAACATTCTTATTCTGTGCTACTGTACTCTGCTAGACAGTACAGTGTGTTGTTTTGCTCATTTTAACGATCTGTTAAAAGCCTGAGTGGATACATGCCAGCATAAGGTAGCATTTAGAGGGACTATCGAGAGACCAAAGCATGATAGATTGTGTATGTTCTTTTCATAGGGTTCTACCATCATTTGGTTGATTAGAAGCAATCAGTTCACAATTTGGCATAAAACCATTTTACCCTTAAGAACTCCCAGTAGCAGCCTTTGAAAAATGAAGCCATTTGTTATGTATTTTGTTTTCACAAATGAAGCATCATAAATAACATCTGTCAGTTCCCACAGTGATCTCAATTGCTTCTCAAATGATCCAAAACTGTTGTTTAGGTGCCATCTAAGAGACAGCTAAAGATCATCAGTCACTGGATTCTGATAGTTTTATGTACCACAACAATAACTCGTGGTCAGCAGTCTAAAACTATTTTACTGCTTCTTTTTAATTTTTCCAAAGGAAACTGAGCACTACACTCCTCAAATGCCCATAAAAGAATAAAATTGGATGCATTTTCTTTCAATAGTGGAATGATTTTTTTTTTATATATATATATAAACTGAACTTGAAAATCATGGAAAATAAGAGATGCTTGATTCGTTTTTAAAAGTAATCTACTTTTTTTTTTCTCCACTTAAAAGCATCTCGCAGTTGTATTTCTTAAAGCCTTTTAGTGGCTTGCTTTTGCACTTCCCTCGTGTAGCACGTGCTCCTGCGTAGTAATACTAATCATTAAAGATAAAGATGAGGTGGAATAGATGGATCCACAATCTGATGCCTTTCAGGCTGCTCTGTATAGACAATTAGTAACTAACCTAGGATTTGTAACCCTACCAAGGCAAAGGGTCAGTCTTCACTGCAAGAGACAGCAATGCAAGATAGAACACTTATGAAAACACAGAAAGTAACATAAGGTGCATGCTGTTCCCAAGTTTAACGAGTTAATTTTATTTTCAGCTCCTCAATTTCTCTCTCTGGCATCTTACTAGATTACATCCACTGTACAGCTCCCAAGAGAAAAAAAAAGGCCAGTAAACATCACATTTCACCACACTGTATTTTAAAAAACATTTGCCAGGCATGGAATAAGACAGCCTTTCCCCTAGTTTCTCAAGAGTGCTAGCTTCTCCTCTGCCACAGATCTGCAGACCCAGAGTCTTTTGCTAGACTTCTTCCTCTTTTTAGGCAAAGACTGTTATTTTTAGCTTTCACAATTCTTAGGTTTTCTTCAGTGAGGAACCAGTTAGGAATCCTGTTTTGGGGAAAGAAAATCTGTTTTCCACTTCTTATTCATAGGAAGTATATGTTACAAGTAACTGGAAGAAACACTTAGTGGAAGATTCATATATACTTGCTGTGTTCTTACGCGCTTCCCTAGAGATGTTCCTCTAGACGCTCCCAGAGTAATACCAGTCTATATGGACCTTTCACCTGACCCAGTATGGCTGGTCTTATATTCCTACGCTTAACTTACTGGGACAGAAGGGCTGCAATCAACACTTATGTAAGTGTGTTTTCACTCCCACTCTTCCCACCTCAGCTACAATAACTCTGCACTTACTACCTACCCTGAACAAAACTTAGAGGGGCCATGGGGTGATAGGCAGCCTACAAACTTGCAAGGAAGGGACCAAGAGAAAAACACAAACCCACAGCAGTTAAGCAGACAAAAGAAGTCCTGCAAGTTATCCTTATGTAAGAAAAAAACACATTCATTTCTTTCAAAATAGCAGATACAAAATGAACATTGCAACACAAGAAGAGCTTCAAAGCTTTTTGCTTTGAGTTCAAATAATCTTTCTAGGAGACATAAGGCAAGGACAACAGAATTTTGTTAGTTCTGCTGTTAACAAAGTTATTTATTTAATTGTAATTTTAATATGCTCTTTAAAAAAGCATCCCCATAAAAGTAATTTGGCTGATCATTATCAGCATTCAGCAGGTTCACTTAGAATTGCTCTCACAAGAGCAACACCACTGTCTAGGCCTACCTACTTTACTGCAGGTATGTTATATGTCTGGTTGTGTCCACTTTCAAGAATATAGTTGCTATGATGGTAAACATCCTATTACTGAGTCTGGAACAAGTGTAAGTAGTTAACAAGAGAGGTGCATAACTGCACTGAAGCATTGCCAAACATACCAAAACAATTACTGTGAAAAATACCAGCCCACCCTTCAGCCACTTCATTTAAAATATTAACTAATTACAATGAAAATAGATAGCAAGTTGGCTTCAGTTAGAGCCGAGATACTTGAATCACTGTATAGCCAGGATCAATTCGGTCAAACTGCTCCTCAGAACTGTGGGAAGTCTGAAAACAACTCAACTAAAAAAATTATCGAATTCAACTTAAAAAAAAATAAATCAAGTTTCTGTATATTTTGACTTCTAAAACCAGTACAATACACAGCGGAGAGTGAGCTAGTAATCAAGTGCACTTCAGAGCAGCATGTGCCCTGTTGACCTCATGTAATCACAAAAGAAATCTCTCACCCCCCCCCAGTGTTTTCAATACCTACAAACTGAAACATCAGTAGTTTTCAGTGCCTTTCTGTGACTATTTCTTGACAAACCGCCATCAAAGGGTCACCATACGTTAAAAAAATTACTTTATCAAACTGTTGCATGCGACACAAGCACCAACCAGCCGCCACCAGCGCAAGAACGATATGCCATCACACAACCAAAGAACAAGCGTTGGTTGACACTTTAGAACAGCCCCGTAGCTGCCATCGGATAAATTTAGGACAAGAAGTTTCTTCAGCGAGAGGCGCTCAGGACCTTCCCGCCACTCGCTGTGAGGGGAGGCGGTCACCGCTGCCGCGGAGCGCCGGGGCCCTGGCGCTCGGCCGGGAGGGGCCCGCCGCCCCCTGAAGCGCACACAGCCCCCCACCCCTCAAACCAGGAGCCCGTTAGCTCCCAGCCAGGCTGCGCCGGGGGCTGGGGCTCCCCACTCCTGACAGGTGAAGCGACTCAAAGCCATTTCTGAGGCTGGCCCCCGCCCTTCCCACCCAAGCGCGAACCGGGAGGGGCGCCGGCCCGAGGTGACTCCGCCAGGACCGAGGGGGAGAAGAAGGGGTCCGAGGGATCCGGGCTGTCCGACCCCCCCAGCCCCCTCCGAGGGAAGAGCTCCGCACTCACCCAGCGCGGACACCAGCCCGTCCCCACCGCACCGCTTCCGCGAGAGCAGCCAGTTCAAAACAACGCCCGCCCTTATTGGCTGCGAGCTCCCCGCCCTCCGGCGCGCTATTGGGAGACGGATCCCCAGCCTCTTCTCCTCAAGCTGTCATTGGCTGGCTCGCACACAGGTGCCCGGTGGGCACCGCCCCCTCCCAGTCCCGTCGTCCCCGCCCCGGGCGTCATGAGAGGAGCCGTGGCCTCCTGCTCCTTGCCCGGCCCTGCGGCTTGAGGAGGACTCTGGCCGTGGGGTGTTTCGAGAGGAGGCGGTACAGGGTGCTCGAGGCACGTCATCTTCAACACAGCCCGGTACCCACGTCCGCCATAGCGCATTGAAGAAGTCATCTGTGGTATTGCGTGGTACATGGGCTGCTTCTTGGCCGCCTCAGCCTGTTTCCAGTATATTTTGTTTCAAGGTATGAAATAATAACGTCAAAGGCCTGATGTGAGCTTCAAAGGGCTCGTAACTCTGAGGACTGATACCCCCAGGACCGGGTTGCTGACAGTCTCAGTGAGTTTGGATGTAACTACTTACCCACTTCCAGAATGAGGTCACTGTGTGGGACACATGTTAACGTGACTACCTTCAGGGGAGACTCCGCTGACAGAAAGACCCCAAAGTCATTGAGCCCTGAGCTTGCAATGGTATAAATTCAGGCCAGGACAGCTTTCCTGAGGATTGAGGAAAACACAAGTGACAAAGTCAAATTTGCTTTCAGCTGTTAAGCACAGCATGATCAGAACTGATAATTAAACCTTTAGTAATTTTACTTAGATCTGCAGGTTTAGGCTGGGATTGGATCTGTGCCACCTTTTTGTCCTTTCATACCGAAATACTAACTTGTGGGTTTTTCAAATAAGATTTAAAACTTTATTTCTGATTTTTTTCACAGGTGGCAATAGAGGGTTTCAGTGGAGCCTGTAAATTAAAAATGTTTTATGGTGAAGCCTCTAAGGGGAGACCACAAAAGCTTTGACTGCTCTTCTAGGTTCTAACACTGATAAACACAGTACACATAAGATACAGAACACTAATGAAAAGAACTCCCAGGGGTATATGAGTGTGTAATGTGGCTTGCGAGGCAAAACCTTTCATCCTGGATGCAGAAAACCTGAAGTCAATTGTTAGCTTTACCACTGGTCTGGCATATGACATTGAGCAAGTTCATCTCAATACTTTCTTTCTCCATCAACAACAACGGGGTGATAGCATTGACCTTTGCAAGGTCTTTTGAGATCTACTGATGAAAACTGCTGGGTGAGTATATTATCACCGTTATTTGTACTATTGCTTTTGAAACACAATAATAGATTGTAGTTATTACCTACATATATCAACCTTGATACATATAAACCTAAAATATATTTATGTTTTCAGGTATAGAGTTATTTAAAACAGTTATCTGATTAATAAGTAGACAAATTATACAAATCTCTTCATCTCCATTACGTTAAAATTGGTAAAATGCAAGCACATTAAATATAATTTGTTCTTTGCTGTCACTCTGTTTCTCAAAGTATAGACTCATCACTGTGACCAAAGATTATTTAGCTTCTATGCTTGATGCCCATTAAAAATCTTCAGATGATAGGTCTGCATACCTTCAGCAGGACCTAATGTCCGTGGGAAGAAGAAAAGGAAAACTGTCCATAGGCCTAAAACTTAATGGTGTTAGTTTTTACTAATTTTTAATTTTTTCATTCTTTTTGATACGTATGGGAAGTTAGAATAACTTCAGAGTAATTTAAAAAATATTTTTTAGGAGGCTTCACAAAAACATCCGCTCCAAGGATTCGTGAATACTGGATTTGGTGGCCATTCAGACTCTTCCTCCTATTTCTTGTGTCTACCTTTTGTTCTGCCTATACCAGCTCAGTTATTGTTGTCCCTTTTAGACCCTGCCCTAAGAGATCTGTGCATAGCTCCCATTGTTTTTCAAACTCGAATAGTCTGATCTCAAGTAGGCAGTGATTCTGTATCCACTTTAAGTATCTTTAACGAAGAGAGTGGTACTGGCTGTCAGCGCAGAACCTCTATCGGAGAAAGCTAAAACCCAAGCAGCTTAGTGAAAAACTCGTAGAATTATTCTCCTGAGTTAGTCTGAAAAACTAAAAGAGAAATAGTCCTGACATTTATTTAAAAACTTTGTTCTATCTTTTAAGTGCTGGAATGCGTGTTGTTTGGAATGCATAAAGCACACCTTGAATGGATTAAATATCTTTTCCCTGAGAGCTCTCAAAAAGTAGTTGCTAAAGAGGAGACATCAGTGATGCAGAGAGAGTCTTCCAGAGATCGGTTCTTGCTCTGATCCTATTTGATATCTCTATCAATTGTCTAGATGATGTAAGATCTTTACTAGTAAAATCTGTAGCTTAGTAGACTATCAGTGGATAATTCACATGACTGATTAGTTATAAAATCATCTGATGTGCCCAATTAAAACATCCCAGTCCAATAAAATGCATTTTTTAATGTCAGAAAATGTTAGCAAACACATCTGGAAATAAAGAATGCAGGGATGGAGGCTAGCTTGGCAAAAAGTACTTCAGAAAAGAATTTAGCTGTTACTATCTATAAAGGTTTCAACATGACCTCTCAGGGCAATATGGTGGTAAACTGGACTAATGTAATCCTAGAATGTATAAAATACAGAATATATAGGGGAGACAGGGGAGCGATACTGCCTTTGTCCACAGCACTAGTTACACTGGAACACTGCACCATTTCTGGCACCCACGGTTAGGGAGGAGGGGAAAAACACTAGGAATAATGCAGAGGAACGTAAAAATGATGAAGGGGATAGATAACAAGATATAAATGGGGTGTAAGAAGCTCAACCTATTCAGCTAGTCAAAGAGAAGGCTGAGAGGTGACTCGATGGCAGCACACAAGACCACTGCAAACGGCAAAAAGGTCAAGTTAGACAAATCCACAGGGAACACGTGCCAGCATTACCTGGCTGCATTGCACCTGACGAGCCCTCTGTCACAGCACGCGTTTCAGACATTAGTTGGGCCCGGAATCTCCCCGTCTACAGCTGTGAAAAGTACGACTGAGCCTCCCCAGGAGCAGAAAGCCTTTAGCCGTACTGCAGGTCGGTGGGCTTAGCGCTGCAGGCCGCGTAGCGCGGTTTCGCCGTACCCATCCAGTGAGGTGACATAATGGTCGCTGCTGCTGCTGCTGCTGCTCCTGCCGAAAGCACATCGTCAGCGCTCCGCTCCCGCCCCGCTCTCTGCCGTGCGGGCAGCCCCGTCCCCGCTCTCGCAGCGGGAGCCACCTCTCGCCGGGCTGCGGCGGCTCCTCCCGCCGGCCGCGCTGCTGCCCCGCGCTCCCGCCGAGGGACCGGGCCGCCCCGCTCGGACGGACAGTCCCGCCGGCCAATGGCGAGCGGAGCGGCCAGACCGTGAGCGGCGCGGGGCGGAAACGCGCCAATGAGGTTTTGGTTGCTGGGCTCGATCGGCAGAGGAACTACCCAATAGGAAAATTCGCGGCGCGGGAGCAGCGCGCTGGTTTGCGTGCCCGCCGCAGGCAGGCAGGCAGGCAGCGCGAGGCAGGGGTCGCGGCGGGACCGCCGGCGGGGGTGGGTCGTGGCCTCGCTGCCCTCCCCGGCCCGCCGGCCGCTGTGGCGATGGCGTGGGGGCAGAGGGGGGTGCCTCTTCCCTTTCGCTAGTACTTCCTCCTCCCCAGGTGTGAATGCTGAGGAACGATAACGCCCCGCTTAAAAAGAAAAAAAAAGAGTTGGAAAGAGGGTACTCACAGGGGCTGACTGGGAAATGGGTTCCCCCCCCTCCCGGCGGGCCTCTCCTGAGGGACGCTCGACCGGCGGTTATTTTCTGAAGCGTAGTTTCGGAAAGGGCACGCATTTTTCTGCGTTGCCCTTGGACCTTTTTTTTGGAGCGGCCTCGAGGGCCGTCGGGAGGACCGCGCTCCTCCGGCGGCGGCGGGCGGCCGAGCTGGGCTGAGGGAGCGGGGACCCGGAGGGCCTGAGGGCAGCGGGTGTATGTGCTTTGTAGAGAGGAGGAATCCCCCGCGTGCTTTAAAAACGCAGCCAAAAATCTTGGTAGAAAAGGTAAATGCAAGAAAAGGGTTAACGGTCGCTGCCACCTCCCCCTCCTCTCCGCCGGCTGGATAGAGATGGTCTTGGATACCCTTTGTAAATAGGAATGTGGAGGTGGGAGGGGAAAATCAGCCCGACTCCGTCCGCTGCGTTCGTCTCGGTGGGTAAGAAGGCGATAGAGAGGCTGGCGCAGCCCGGGTGCTCTCCCGGGAGAATGCGCGGGGGGACGGACGCGCCTTCCGCGGGCGCCGGGAACCCGCGGGGCTGCGCCGGGGTGGGGAGGGCGTGAGCGGCGGGCGGGGAGCACCGCGGAGGGGGCTCCTGCGCCCGGGGAACGGCGGGCGAGAGAGGAAGACGAGGGGCTTGGGTTGACATGCTGCCCAGCGGTTGCCGAGTATTTTATTGAAGAGTTGGTGGGGTTCTCCCCCCCCTTCTTTTTTTTTTTTTTTTTTTTTTTGGTATACCCGCCTCCTTGAAGCCAGCAGAAGCAAGGAAAATAAGCTGAGAACAGAGAAATAAGAGAAGACGGAGGAGATGGTGAGCATATCATTGGGTTGGGGGGAATGAATGAGGTTGCCGGGCTGTTTTCTGTTGAGATGTTCTTGCAGGGTGTAGTGCGTTTGGGATAATTTTGCATTACGACTGCAGACTAGCCTTCTTTGTTTGCTAAAAATTGCTGTTTAACAGCGTTCATCAGTTTATTGTGAGATACGCAACGAGGAGTTGATATGTACGAATGGCTAAAATTACATACGCAAGCCACACACACAAGCAACCCCTAAACAAACCAACATTGTATTAATCCTGCAATATGATGGGCAGCTCTTGTCATGGAGGGAAGTCATTGCTCAGGTTATTTGTGGCATGCATAGATGAGTCTCTTTGTAGCAAAGACCAAACAAAACTAACCTATTTCTTCATAAACGTGAAATCTATTACAGATCTAAAAGCTAAAGTTAGGCAGTTTTTTTCCTCTTCGTTTCCCCTGCAGTATTGCTGTAGATGATTAAAATCTAATGTTTGCAAAACTTGACCAACTCTAAAATGTTCACTTCTAGCATGCAAATAGTAAAGATCGTCTTTCTCCCTTTCTTGCTCTCTCTCTCTCTCTTTTTTTTTTTTTTTTTTAATGTAGGCACTTGTTTGTGTATGTGGAAGGGGGAATTCTTGTAACATGTACTTTGCTTTTTACAGTGTACTGTTGTGCCTTAGGTAGGTCACAATACAAAATGTGATTCTTCGTATGTTAAAAAAAAATCTCTAAGTAGATTTTTTTTATATATATATCAAGTGAAGACGTGTTTTATACTAAAAATATCTTAAACACTAGATAGAAGTTTGTGTGGAAAAACCCTGCAGTTTTGTATTAATGGGAATGCTTTATGGTAAAAATCATGACTCTAAATGACAGAATATTGACATTGGCTGATTGTATTTTCCTGTGGATGAAGTGCTGCAGTCTGTTTTAAGCACATTAGCTCTTTAAGCTTCCATAAATTTAAACATATTTTGTTTACAAAATTGTGCAGGACTGCATGGTGCAGTAGTAAAATCTGAAATTTAGTGGCTTTAGAAATGTTGCAAGGCACTGCAACAGAGAAAAATTGCAGCTTCATATTAAATCTGCTGTGGACAAAAAAGGTTTGTTATAATAAAGTAATACAGGATATACATGGTGACTAACTGAAAAGGCTGGATAGTTTGGAGTTTCTACAGAAAAATAAGTTGTGAACTATGCTGTGATCTTCATCATGCAAGATACTTGGATGGATGGCTGTTAAATTTATTTTAAGCAACAACTCTGTAAATGCTTGTCTGAAATATTTAAATTATATGCCCCATTAGGCAAATGGGTTTATCTTCCCATTGCTTGGCTAAAGGAATGTATTAAGAGGGCAAGGTTTAGAAGAACAATACAGTTTGACTGCATAGTTTCACTGCATAGTTCATCCTCATGTATTGTTCAGAGATGCATAGAATATATTTTATTTGACATTGGTGATCTTTATAAAGTTGACTTTGCTGATTTTATTTTTATGCCATAGTTGCTGTCAACATAAATAACTGAATTTCAATTAATATAACCATAGATTTGACCTACTATTAAGCTAGAATGTATGAAAAAATAGTTCCCTTCTTTGATGTTCATCTATTCATTCAAAATCTCTGCAGTGGATTTCAGTCACAGCAATTCTTTAATATTGGAAGAACTGGTGAGAGTTACAAATAGAGAGATTCCCGTTATATTGAGTTAGGACACTGCACTAGAAATGGCAAAATTCCTGCCTTTTGCTTATACTTCAGATTTTGTACAGACTGCAGTTCGGAGAAGATATCTTATCCTGAAGACCATCTGCATGCATATTACAGTTATATAAAACTAAGCTTCTGTATTTGATTTTATGTAATGCAACACATTATTTTTGCAGTGCTTTTGGTGGATCTTGGTTAGTGTCAGAATTGATACACTGTGAGGAAAACCTGTTAGAATTCTTGTGCTACCAGGTTTATAATTTGTTGCTCTTAATATTTTATTGTGCGAGTATAAATCATTGACACAGACATTGTAAACAAATGCTGTAGCAGCTAAGTGTGAGATTACGTTTAGCTTATGTCTTTACAGTTTAACCACAGTATGACAGTATCTTGTCTAGTGTGAGTGCATTCTATTCCTAACAGCCATCACAGTAATCTTCAAACCAGAAAGGTTAGGTCAAATTTTTTACTTTATTGCCTGTCTCTACAGAAGAAGGAGGAAAAAGGCCAACTCTAGGGTTACTCCAATATTGATAGGGAAAGAATTTATCAGATGTGTTGTGTGCAGTTACCTTATTCAGACTTCATGTGAGTCGCCTGGAAATTAGCATTGAGATTTCTGTTAAGATTAAAATCCATGTACTTTTTAGAAAAAGCGTTCTTTCCATAATGCAAAACATTTAGACTATACATGTAACTTGGCAAACATATTTTCTTCAGAAAAGGGCATTAGCAATATCATGGGTTTAAGCATTCAAATAAGAACAAGAAGATCTTGAAGTATTCTCTTAAATTCCAGGTAGGATGTGGTCTACATGTGTGCTGAAGCAAGAAGGTTAGCCACCTATCTCAACATCTGAAAAAAGTAGCAACCATCTTACGTAATGAAATGTTTTTCTTATTTCCCTCAGCTAACTTGTGTAAAACAAAGCCAAACCCCAAAAACTGTGGTGCAAGTTTTTTGTTTCTTGTTTGTCCTTTTTGCTCCTACCTTTCCATATCACAAGCTATGCAAAACAAGCTGTAAAGCTACTTCTGCTTCTATGTGCTGAGGTTCTAGAGGTCTAGATCTTCTGCATTAGCATAGGTCACATTCATTTTGAATAGTATGTAAGACAAATAACTAATTCTAGTGAATCTCATTCCTTTGATGTGTCTGCTTTTCTGCAACATTGTAAGAACAGGCAGCTCAATTTAGTAATACCCAATCTTTTGAAAGGCTGGCAGTAACCCTCTGGCAGTCAACCCTCTAGCAGTCCCATTTTCAGGAAGTAGCATTTTTGGTGTGTGGTGTGTAAATGGCTAATCATTTAATAGTAAGTGGACAGCATCTATTATTCATCATTAATTTATACACACTACATCAAACAAAATATCATTTTAGAGTCCTGATGAGACTCATTGATTGCCACTGTGTTTCAGGATAGTTTCACATTTTGACCCACCAAAATACATGCTTTTCCTGGAACATCAGGTAATCTTGTGGACAAAAAAATGTACAAGAGACCCAGTAGGAATGCATATATGGGTGGCATTTTAAATTTTTTTTAATCTTTTGTAGAGAACACTTCAACTTAGTTAATGAAGCTCAAATCTTGTCACTACTCATTCCTACAAAGAACATAACTGAATATATTTTCTTACAATAGCTGTCATTACTGGGAGCATACCACTATTGAAACAAATGGCCTCTTCCTGAAAATAATGAATCTTAACTAAGTAAGGCACCATTATGCCCCTGAAATGACTGACTTCATTGAATTTTTTAACTGATTATTTTATCAAATTCTGTAAAAGTTGATACTGTGTTTATACCCTCATATTTTCCTATATAGTTATATTTTTGTTGTCCAATCTAGATAAAATTGAAGGAAATGTCACTGGTTCCAAGTAAGAGCCATCTAAAGTTGGTTCTAAGAGGGTGGCAACAATGAAGTCAAGGGATCTGCTTAATCATATCTTTCAAAATCAGGCCTTCTGAGGAGTTAATGTAGAAAAACAAAATCAGTGGATACTTCTGTAGATATCTAAATCTGTGTTTTCTCAAGTGTAGACTATTTGCACAAGATAGAAAATGTTTGTTAGCAATAGTACACTGAGGAAAGAACCTGTGAGCCTGAGTATGTCTGTTCTGCATCTCTCCAAATACCTCCTTGTGAAGGATCTCTTGGTCTGATTCTGCTAGTCTTAGTCCTCTGTAATCAGCTGATATTAATTACCATGAGACAAGTTGAGAGATTTTGAATATGGAGTATATTTAGAAAGAGCAAAATTGTAGTATTTAGATCACAGATTCCAGGCTGAGCAGCCCAAGACCATAATTTTCATCCAACGCTTGTCTAATGGTGATACTGCTGGTGGCAAGTGCTAAGATCTATTAAGAACACCTGGGCAGCATTGTGCTTCTCTGCTTCACTTTCCTGTTTATATTACACTGTGAAGACTTTTCTGTTTCTGAACTATATGCAGTATGCTTTATCTCTACAGATAGGACAGCTTGCTTAGACAGTTTAGGATCTTTGTTCCATAAGGTCCTTGACTGCAGTGTCAAAATCTTCTGTGCATGCTTCAGTTGATGTTGTTTATAATCATGGTTTTCCTGCATCTCGGAGAACATGTGGTTTGTTTCAGAAGCTGCAACAAGGTTTTCGTGAGCTACTGTGCAGATATATGCCAGTTCACCACTAATCTGTTAGCTTATGATTTGTAGGTCAGGGAGAAATTGAGATTTTGCTATCTAAACAGTATCATCTCTTTGCTGCTTCAGTGCTTACATGACATCTCAAGTTGGCTGAAGATTAAAAGGACACTGTCAAGGTATCTTTCACAATTTCATTTTTATTATTTATTTTGTTTGCCTTATTATTGCTGTCATAAGCCATTGGAAGCTTGAATTCTAGTGCCTTGCCAACAGGCCTTTATCCTCCAGAACAGTTACTGTTTAGCTGCTTATGGTTTATTTAGGAGTTGTGAAGCATTTACTGTCTTCTGAAATACATTACTGAAGAGTTACAGCTTAAACATTGCAAGCAAGTGAGAGGGAAGAACTGAGTAAATCAGTTTGGGCCCAGTCCTGACACTGTGTAGTTATGGTAAACTCAAAATATTTCTTCTTTTCCTTATTTCTTTCAGAATTTAAAAATTTGGGAGTGTAGAATTAGGCATCAGTGCTTCCTTTGTACAGCCATCCTTGAGGGTGGACTTTCCAGGGGATTGATATCAAGACCTGCATTCTTAGTTGGATATACTTTGAATTACCTAATGAAATAATCCCTATAAGAATTCTTACAGGTGCAGTGATATTGTCTGACTTTGAGGTGCTGAGCAGTAGCTTCATTTGGAGTATTGGACAGAAAAAAATACCTTTATAGGATCTGGGCTTTGTATCAGATATGCCTTTTTTTCTTTTCTAAGCTTAATGTTTTTGGGTTTTTTTTCCCCTCTTATTTCTGCTGTCATAGAAGCAATGATCATGGGGGTTTTTTTATACAGAAAAATGCTACCTTAACTTGTTGCTGCAAGAAGGTCTTTTCTTAGTTGATCTACATTCGTTGCAATGTAAAGTTAGTGAAACTAGAGCTATTGTTTCCAGTAATTTAATTGCCTGTTCTTCAGCTGGTCTGGCGGTCTAATTTCTACCCATGAGTTGG
Source organism: Haliaeetus albicilla (assembly GCF_947461875.1). Lineage (NCBI taxonomy): Eukaryota > Metazoa > Chordata > Aves > Accipitriformes > Accipitridae > Haliaeetus > Haliaeetus albicilla. The sequence continues at coordinate 36,721,442 of NC_091492.1, forward strand.
AAACATATCAGCACAATTTCTCCATGGGACCTTCTCATTACAGTAAACATTCTCTATTTAATTTGGGTTATGTAGTGATAAAATTTTAAGTAACTGCTATTCAGAATAGTGACAGAAGTGATTGCATAGACTTTTACTGGATTATTCCTATGACTAAGAAACTGTATTGCCAGGTTTAACTAACCAACAGTGTCCACATCTACTGGATTCACAGCTTGATGAGAGCTGAATGTATGTAGTGATATTGGGTAGACTTATTTTTGCAGGTTTTAAATGAAAAAATAATAATCTTTTTGACAGTATGCAGAGTAACAGAGGTTACAGAGATTCCCCAGAGGAAAGTGAATTGCAGAATGACTTCAAATGCAGTTCATAAAGCATGGACTATCTTGGGGAAGGAGAATCTGAGTTGTGACACGTCAGGCATGTCAATTAGATGCCTGAGTTAGAAAGGGCACCCACTTCTGGCTGCAAATAAAAACAGTGGATAGAGACAGACAGACTTCTCTGGAGGTTGATTTAGATTATGAATTTGAATCAAGTGTTTTCACTAGCACATTGAAGGAGCCTCTCTCTCTGCTGACTAGCAAGTATGGATAGTATATGGAGACTAGCTTCCTAAATTAAGCATGTATGTCTGGTGCTGAAAGTGAGACAGCATGAATATTATTCCTGTTATGTCTACATCAAAACTTTTAAGAACTTTCAGATGTTGTGTATTTTAATTGCTCATTGATGGGTTGAATCACTCATAGCTGTGTAGTAGAATCCATAAGCTTGCTACTGCAAGAGTTTCTGTTTTGCTATTCCTGAGAAAGAGAGAGAAGCCTTAGACAAGTGCATATGGAGAGAAAGGCGGGCATGAGCATGACTTAGTGTTATATTGGGGCTTGTCAAGGATTATCCCTCTAGTAATAACAGGAGATACGTAGGAAAACAGTGTTCCTTTAAAATGGTGTGGTTTGTTTCTTTTTTTTTAAGCAGTGCTTCTTTAGAATGTGTACAGAACACTGTAATTATTGGTGTAGACATTTTTAACAATATTCTGCTCTTTCCTTTAACAAAATGTTAGGATTATGTATCAATCTTCTACAGTAGGTTAAAATGGCATAAAGATCAGATGGCTGGAAGTAGGAAGTCTTTTGTCTCATGTCTGGACCTGTTTCTCCATTTTGATAGGCCAGTGACAATGAGTATTCTTTTGCTATGTGTCTACTTTGAAGTATTTAAAAGAAGAATGCTTATATATGCTAACATTAATAAAGTGTTTCATACAATTGTGGTAATAACATTGTCTATATTTAACTTTTCAATACTTCACAAATCTTTGGCTTATGGTTAGTATTCTGCTGTTGTATATTGCTGTCAAGTTTTGATTTAGAAATGAACTCTATGTAAAAAAGTGAAATAATCTAACGTTCCTTCTAAATTCTAATCTGATGCAAGGAAGCGTCAGTCATATTGATCAGTAAAATGACAATAACCATCCATAAAACTTTGATTCAGTTTTGCATAACAGTAAGTGTATCCTAATAATGGTCCCAAGGTATTGCAAGCATAGTTTTATTGTATGCAGTAGCTATAAATTTAAGAGTTTTCCAGTATGTTTAAGACATAATCTCTTCTGCCTGAATAAATATCACATTTAACTTATTTTATCAATGTAATGTCAAGTGAAATCTCAAACATGAATCCTAATTTAAACTGGCAGTGTTCTGCTTCTTTGCACCACAGGCTGGGTCATGCCATGCTGGTATAACTTCTCCACGTATTTTTAGAGTGGTTCTTCTTTAATTCAGTGTGACAGTACAAGTAGTGAGTTATTGACAGCAGCTAAAGTGAGACCATTATGACTGTAATCAATAATACACCTGCATAGAATAACAACTGCTACTAGGGACACATTTTGTATTGAATCAGAAATTTATGCTTTCTCCACTATACCCAGTCTGCTACTTCCATAATTTATGTAATAAAATCTCTACTTTAGAGAAGCTGTTACTAAGTTAAATACCAAGAAATTATGACATATCAAGATGTAAATTACATATTGAAGATTTTACTACAAGCAGAAACAACACTTGCTAAATTCCTGTGGGTTCTAATTCAGGACCAAGGCACTTCCTTACTGCAGCCTGAAAGATAATGGAAGTAAAAAAACTGTGTTCCCTCTCCTGAGGCAGTATTTTAGAGGTGGAGGGTAAGACACTGTTTTTAATGTGATTTGGTGATGGAAGCTTGTTCAATTGTGTAATCCATAAGTTTGAAACCTTAGTAGACTTTATCAGTAACAGTAGCCCTTATTACACTTCTGTCCGTAAACTGGAATGTAATTTTCTCTTAATACTGATACATCTCCTTATGGGTCCCTTACAACTTGAGATATTCTATGATTCCATAATCTTTCTGTGTCTCTCTCTCAAAGATTTACTTTTCCAAGTCTAAAGTCAGTGAAATTGATCAGAAGGTATAGATTATGTTGAAGAATTTGGGAATACCAGTGTTCCTTGAAAGTAATACCTAGCTTCCTGGAGATATCTGTATATTCCCTTACTTGCTAACTCTCTGTTTTGTTGATCAGATGATTAGCCATGAGTCCAATGGAAAATTACTGTGTATTTATACTGCATAGAACAAAATCTCTTGGTGGTTTTTAAGCATGATAAGAAAACCTAAACCATGTGTCACAAATAATCTTGGCCTATGAAGCCTGTATGAAGCTTTGAATTCAGTTGTTCGTACAGATTCTTGTACGCTTTATTAATTCTTGATTTGAATGTCAAACAGAAAACTCAAATTTGCAAGTGTTGCACGCACTGGCTTTCTAGATATACAGCCTTCTGTTTTTGATGGTGTTACCATCTTTATATCCAAATATACCTACAATTTGTCAACAGGAGTAATCTCAGTGTAGTCCAGAGAAATACAGATGTCTTCAAATTTACTGTGCTTCAGGTTATTAAATAAAATCCTAGTTCTTGGTTAACTTCTAGGTCTTATTTGTTGCCTGTCTTCTGTTTAGTGGTATTATACCAAACTCTTATCTGGTCTTTGAACAATTACAGTATAAAAGGACTGATTTGTTCTTCAAGTGTTAAAGACTCAGTACTAAGAATCTCAGCATCAGGCCTGTTCAGTGAAACCCTTCCATACCAAGCTTAGATGAAATAAAATTCAAGTAGGATATTATATTCTTTTTTATGTAATAGTATATTACATGTTGTTTTGTTGTTTAATTCTGAGATAGAACTCCCAAAGTATGGCAAATAAAAATCCAGACAGAATGGATTTCCCCAGACAATTTTCTTAGTGGGTTAACTCATGTATAGTACCTAGTTCTTGAGAACGTGTTTTGTGCTGGTATTTTGCCCTATACAAAATGAGGATATTTTCTTGGAAGAATATTTGCTACGTTATCTTTTTTACCAGTGTTTCATGATGGTACGTTCCTGTAGGTAACAAACAGAGTCTTCAGCTTTTACAGAGTACTTACTGTGTTGATGGTGGGGTTTCTGAATCCCAATCCATGCTAATCTATCTGCTCAAGGAAATAACCACCTCATTTCATTTATGACACCACAAACTGCTTTTCACTGTTTTGAAGCAGAGAAGCAGTATGATAACTCTGAATTTCAGGAACTTTAGTTTTTAAGGGACTGAAGAACTAATATTAAACAGAACTGTATTAGCTCTCCAGTAACATCTAATGTAGCCTGTCTAATTATATACAGGCCAGTAACAAAATTCTTGTTTTGTATTGTTACTAGTGGTTTTTAAATTGAAAATTAACATAAACTCTAAATATTAATAATTATATAATGGTTAATCTTTTCAAAATGCTGGGCAAGTATTTGCATTTAAATGATCAGGAGATAATACAGGGTTCTGTTTTCCAAGGGATTTTTCCTTCCTGATTGTTTGAACACACTCTCTTCTCAATGCAAAATTTTTATTTTTCTGGACAGTTATCATTGTACTTTTTCTAAGCCTTATTGAGGGGACGGAAAATTTTCTAAGGAATTTCTTAAGCTGTTGGACCTTCTGCTAATAAGTAGCAGAGATCTGATGAGGTTTGCAGCCTGGCTTGCTCAGATTTCCTTTGAAGGAAGATCAGTGGTGATTGAATCCTGAGTAAAGGGAATATGTGACAACCTCTCTGTGATTTATAAATAAGTTGATACCTTGGCTGAGACTTTTAGTGATCCCTTCGGAATTTAGGTCCAAATTCCTAAAGGGATTTAGGCACCCAGTGCCTGTTAAATTCCATTATATTTCTTTACACTATTGTCACTGAAACCAAGGGAGTTAGGTTTAGGAATACTTCCGAAGGTTTGGATTGCAGGTATAAACTTCCTTTGACTTGTTTCTTTTAAGTTTGTGTGGCTGTTTCAGCTTTATTTTGGAATAAAGATAGATTAATTTGGTAAGATGTATTGACAGGTATGTTTAAAGGATTAAATTGTTGCAATTACTTTAAAAATGCACTTGCAGATCAATTTGAAGAAAAAAGTCAATTTCCTCAGACTACCAAACTAAGAGGAGCTTTTAGCATAAAACTTGATTTTTGATGTTGAAATATAAATGTGTATTTGTATACATTTTGATTTGTAAGACTGGAGGTCATACAGTAAGCAAAAGAATTCCGTGGCCTTTTTCACCATGCTTGTTCAAAACTGCCCACAGTTTAGAAGGCATTTAGTACATTCCCAAACCTGAGTAAAAAAAGTTCAGAGGTACTTACAACTGTGAAGAGCTTCAGAATACTAAGTTTCTATTTATACTATTGTAAACTGTGTAATTAAGTCCAATCTCAAGTTGAGATTGTATCATTCAGAGAATATTGAACATCCACACTTGCCTCAGGCTGTCTAGTGGACTATATTGCCCACAATTAAACAGATGAATGCACAAATAAGGATAGGCATCCTTCCAAACAGTTCTAGCTATATTTAGCAAATTCTTCTCATTTCCCTCTCTGTAGGAGGGTGGTGATGTTGCTAACCTTAACACTGGCCAACAGAACTGTGAGTGTCTTAAGCCCTGTCCTACAAGATGTTTCACTTTCCCATATTATTTTGACCTTGTATTCTCTCCTTTTTGGATTAAATGGTTTTATGTCCTGAATGAGAAATTTGCTTCACATTCTCCATCTGAATATAGAAGTAAGTAGAAGCCAGGTCTCTGTGCCACAAAGGAGTGGGAAGAACTTGAAAGGTTCACAGTTTAAATGTTTTGAAATTTGTGAAAGGTATAACCAAGGCAGGGGGTCAATATGAAGAAATCTCTTTTTTGTGGAAACCAAAGCTATAGATTCTGTAACTATGTACCTCATTTTATGTATCAATACTTGAAGGACTGCAGTGCCTCTTGTTAAAATGCAGTAAGCTTTCTATGTAGCATTACTTTTAGAAAATACTGAATTCAGTTTGTCTATTTTTCTTAACTGGTATTTGCATTTTCCTTTCGTAAACTTCTATATTATCCAAATATATATTAAAGTTGATGCTGTAGCTGGCAGGCTTGAAAGATGCAGTCTGATTCACAGTATAATCTGTATCATTTTCCTAAATAAATGACTGACTTCAATTTAAGAAAATAGGAATAACTATTTAATCTCATTCTTGCTACACAGAAGTGTGTTTCAGTAGGGAGGCCTTATAACTGTTAAATTTGGAAAGTAACTGGTGTGAATTGTTGTGGATGCCACCCCACCCCCACCCCACCGCTCCTTTTTTTTAATTGGGAAAGACAAGTATTCCAAACTCCCATCCACCTGAAGCCAGAACAAGAGTAGACACAGGTTTTCATGAAGTTAATTTCTTTCCTTCTGTGTTTTCATCAGGAAATAAGTTTAACATGAATTTATGGAGAATAATCTTTAGTTGTTGAACTTACCATGTTGTTCGGCAGTGTCAAAATAAGATGCAAAAAACTTACTGTTGCAATGAATCTTAAAGAAATAGAGGGACAGAAAAGAAGTCAGAGCAGATTAAATCATAGAGTAAAGACCTGTCCGACCATCTGGTCCATCTTTTGCAAGATTTCTCCATACAGGATACAAAATCTTTGCTTCAAACTGTAATGTTGTATAGTAATTCACGGAGGAGACCTCAAATTTCATTCCAGGTCCCCTTTGCTAATTTTAGAATAAGTTATTTCACTTGCTTCTTTGCTGTTTTTACTTCTGAGTACCGTACTTCTCAAGATTTAAGTGTTTAATGGCAGAGATACTGCTCCTGGGACCTCAGATTATGACAAACTGTATAATACTCATTTTGGTAGTATAGTACTTACCATAGCGTATGTCATGTTTCCTGCATCAGCTGCACCTCTGAACCTCATAGGTCTGGGACAGTAGTCTGAGTTTAGCACTTCTTCCCTTTCTTATACTTAAGGAAAATACTATTTCCTTTTCTTTCGAATATGAAGTTGTATAGCTACCATAACCTTCATCTGCATTCCTACAGCCAAGTGCCTGGCTTTGGTATTTTAGGGGAATAAAGTAATACATAGTAGTTATATTTAAAATTATATTCTCTAAACTGCCAACATGTTACATCATTCCTTTGTCATCACAGAAACCTGAGCTGTAGAGTAAGCAAATGATTTCTCATTGGAACTTCCACTGAAGTTCAGCTGTGTGGGCTTTCCTTTGAGTCTAGACAGCTCTGCTGTTCTTCTGCCTTTTAAGCATCTTCTACATAATGTCAGCTTCCCAAGAACTGATCATTCGGATGGTTAAAAATTTCTCCGTACTTCAGCTTATTTATTTGGTGTTTTATTTAGCCAGTTCATATTGATTTGGTTTTATGTTTCAGTGGTTCCTCTCTTTCTCATTTTCTCTCTCTGAGAAAATTGCATGTTTAGTGTATATAGTGAGGACAGTTCTACGTCCTTTCAGCCTTTGTTTTGCTGGGCTAAATAATCCAAACTCTTATCCTCTGCTCATAAAATGGGCAGTGCATTCCCAAATAGTTTCAGTAGTTCATGTTTAGACTGAGTCAGTCTTTCTTTAATATGGATCTCTGGGAATATCATACTGAATTCCAGATGCAGTTCTTCTGTTGTCACACACACTGGTATTGGCAATTCCCTCCTGAAAATAGTTGAGTTAGATCTTAGTATTATGTTGTCCTTTCTCACATACAGCTCTCCCAGTTCTTATGTAGCTGACTAAGACTTTTTTCATTCTCTCCTGAAGAAATCCAGGCTAGGTCTACAGTTTCTAAGCTTACTGAAGATATATGCATCTTACAAAAGAAATACTTCTGGTTCTCAGATACAATCTAATATAGTGTGTTTTGTTGCTTTTTCCATCAGACTTGATGAAGGGGCTTGTATAAAGAACCAGCCACTAGAGATTAAACAATAGCTTAGATAAATAGGGAATATCCCAGGTACCACTCAAATAAAATAACTAAGCTTTATCTAAGAGGGAGTACACTGCTCTGTTCCCTTTCTCAGTACTGTGACATTTTTCTTTTAGTGTGGTCAGGTTGAGAGAGGATTCTAGTATCACTAACCATCTCAGGACCCTATGTCTAGAAAAGAGGGAGAGATTTATGTGAACTAAACAGGGAGTGTTAGAGGATGCTGGTGTACTAGCCAGGGAACAGTGAGACTGAGATTGTTTTCCCCATCAGGAGATGGGCATTAGTTGGACTGACAGAAATGCAATTATTGGCAATAGATATTTTAAGCATAAATAAGACATGTATGGGCTTTTTATTGGTTTTACCTTTTGTGCTACTGGTTTATTACCTGTGCGATAATGAATAAATACTGCTGCATTTTGAAAGTGCTTTGTCTTCCTTTAATAAACAAATTGGTTACTGATCCCTGCGATGAAAGAACTTACAGGTGCCAAATGCAGATGTGTCTGTTGCAGGAATGAATTTGGGAGAGGGAGGCTGTAGGCTAGAGATTTAGTGTATATGTGATTGTACTGTGTGGTTCCACCAACGATGCAGGAAGCAAGGCCTGTAAGAGAAGCCTTTTAGCCCTTGAGAGGCTTAAAAAAAAATAATGTAGGCTGTAGTTTGTCATGGTACTACAAAAGAAGGGAAAGACTAATAAGAATTACAAAATAAACACAACTATTTTCTGTGAAAAGAGGTTGAAGTCAAGGGGAAAGTAGATGGTCTCACAAAGGAAAGAGTGGGGTTTTTTATTTATTTTTTTATTTTATTTTTTTTTTTTTTTAAAGCAGTGACCCAGGATGTTTTGGTATTGTAAAAGCTTCAAAACCAGTAATCCGGGTATCTCTGTTAAAGAACAGAGCTCTTGTTTCAGAAGTAGACAAACTTTGGAACTGTAATCTGTAGGAAAAGTCCTGATCTTTGGATAGTTTCTGACTTTGGTTAAATTTAAAAGGATAATTAATGTAGAGATCTCGGAAGCTTTACTGTCTGCATAGTAGCTCAATTAAGAAAACTAGAATTTCACGTAGTGTCTAATTTAAATGAGCTTTCTACTGTCTGTAGATCTATTAAGTATATTCACATGTACCCATGAGACTGCTACACAGAGAATATAATTATTTTGTTTACCGTTTTGAGATTGATGTGAATGGAATCAATAACAGTTATTTTACTTTTCATTACTGAAGGCATCTGAAATGTTGACCAACCTTATCTTACTTGTGTCAAACAGATCATAAAACCCTTATATATACAAACCATTTGACGTTCTAGGACATTCTTCAAAGAACTGGGAGGCTTACCATGTCACTTTTTTCTCAATTGAAGAAATTAAATCTAATTAGGAGCATCCTACTAATACAATGTAGATACAGATTACAGGTGCACACAGTGTGTGGAGGGTCCAGAATGGAAATAGCTGTAATGAAGAAGGAGGTGGGGGGGAAAACCCTGAAATACGCTGACTTATTTTAGAGTACAAGATTGATAATTTAGTGACTTCAGTAGCTGCACAGATATAAAATATTTACAGCAAGTTGGAGAATTCTAGGGGGGGAAAGAAATATCTCAAGGCATTTTTTTCTAGAGGATAGAAAATTAGAATGGAATTATGCACAAATATAACAATTACACAGTTTTAGTATTAGTGACTAACTGCCTGATATTAATTTCTCTCTTCTTCACACAGGTGTAGTTTGATTGCATACACCTGAATTACATGTTTTAAGAGGAGAATCATGAACAGAATTGACTTCTCCTTGGGAAACCTTTGACATTTCACTGCCTGTTAACATTGTCTTTTTTATAGCAAATGTCACTTGAGACTTTTGTAATAAAGAACAAAAAAAATATGCTTTTGCATTCTTGTCATTTCACATGAAATCAAGTGACTGATTTCTGATAGAAATCTCAAGAGCATTGAGTTTATACAGGTTTCTCCCAGTTCCACATCAGAATAACTGCTTGCATGTATTTTTGTAGGCAAAGAATGTTAATAAACTAATTATTTGAAGTATCTTTGACACTATGAAATTGAAAGAAACTTAACAGGTATGTACAATAACAAGACAAAACCCAACTGGTTTAAAGTAGGTGTAATATCCAGGAGTAAAAAATGTATGCCTGTTTCGTATGTCCTTGAGTGACTAGGGAATTTAGAGCAGTCATTGGAAGATGAAGGAATTCAGCTCTCTGCATTATTGGACCCAGAGGCCATACTGTGTCATTACTAATGCATGCAGGCATGTTCAATAAATTTCATGGTTATATATCTCATTGTCATTTTCAGAGCTCATTGATTTAAGCAGCTCCCACCGATCAAAAATACTACAACAGGCACCACAGCCTAATACGCTGATAGGTACAAAGTGGAGAAGTCTTATTTCAATCAAAAACTGAGCAAAAAAATTTTGCTGTTAGGGTGAACTGAACACTGGAGCAAGTTACCCAGAGAGGTTGTGGAGATTACATTCCTGGAGATTTCCAAAACCTGAGTGGAAAAGATCCTGAGCAACTTGCTCATAATTGACACTGCTTTGAGCAGGGGAATTGAACCAGATGATGCCCAGCCGTCCTTTCCAATCTCAACCGTTCTGTGATTCTCTGAAAATAAGATGGTTAATAATTGAATATCCTTCAAATTATTATGTCTTCTACAAGAAGCAGCAATGTTGCAAGGATCCTGATGGTACAAAGGGCAGGAGGTCCTGAAAGGAGTTTAGGGGATGCAAGACAGTCTCCCTTTACATTTCTCACCAGTGAGTATAACCCATCAGTGAATCTCCCAGCATGGGCAAGGTGTATGAATGGAGAGCTGTGGGTCAGGCTGGGATGTGGCTGCAGTTCTGAGGGTACCATTAGCAGCTGCATTTATGAAACTCCAGTTTGTTTGGGTTTTTTAACCAACTTAATTGTATCCATTTAAATTGACACTTAAGGTCAAACTTCTGCCTTTAATGAAATAAAGAATTTTAAAAGGCTTATTTAAATTTAAAGGCTTCTACTGTCACTTTATACAGCTGGCTTCAAAGCGTATTGAATATAATCTTCTAATGGGTTTTGGCTTTGCCAGTAGATGCATGTTTCTTCCATTATCTTGTTTGTTTCTATTTGGTATTTTGTACTTTGTGAGTAATATTTGCAATTACTTTTCTACAATACTGTGTTAGTAACAGCAGCAGGAAGCCATAGTTAGCTCAGCTGGAACATTTTGGCCTCTTGAGTTCTTGTTATTGCATTCAGAGTAAGAAATAACTGCCTGCTTATCTTTGTGGTGTTCTGATTCCCTTCTTCCTCTCATCCCCTTTTCTCGTTCAGTATTACTTTATTGGTTAGACTTAAGACAGATGGTAGAAATAGTAAATCCAAGTTGATTGTAACAGATATTGTCTGACATTGGCATGTCTAACTAGGGAGATGAAAACAATGGGCAGTTAATATTTTGGACAAGCTGAAAGAAGACGCTAAAATAATTCATAATTGTCTCGCCTCTTAGGCTGGATAAACGAAGTGAAAATTATTTCCTTTTATTTGTGCACATTTTTGAAGAGCCTCAGAACTGCTGTGATGGTGTATTGAGCTGTATTTCTGCTCAGCGCTCACTGCTTTTTGTTGACATATTTAATGTTACCTGTAACTTTTGTCAGTGCAATCCTCCTGTTGAGGATGTGGTACTGTGGCACAGTCATGGGACCAGAGATCTGTGCTTGGTTTTCACCTCTACAACTGGTCTGCATTAAAGTACCTTGAGGACATATTTGTAATATCAAAATAAAGGTGCTTAGCCTTTGTTTAAAATCCCGTCTCCGTGGAACTAGGTTACCTAATGGGCATGTTGTACTCATCTCATGGGGACAAAGCCTGAGCTGTTAAATCTGTGGCAGCAAAACAACAATTTTTGAACCAAGTCATCATTTTCAGCATCAATATAAGGTCATGCCCTTGTCAGCCAGCATTGGTTCAACATAAGGTTCCAGTCAGAATTGGCTGCATTATGCTTAGAGCTGTTCTTTAGGAGACCTTTACCCTTTATGTTTGGAACTGCTAATATGGTGGGTCTTCTGAATATTTATAAGAGACTTATTAAGGTAGTCCTTACTGCACTTATTCAGAGTATATACTCATTAGTTCTTGGTAACTGGTCTGGCAGAAGGAAGTTAGTTCAAGCTCATGATACAGCACTAGATTAAGTGCTCTTTTTCCATCATTTCTTCTCTCCTTAGTGTTGTGTGTTAAGCCATGATACTTATTAGGCAAGTTCAAAATACAACTCCACTTGTACTACTGTAGTTTCAGTGTTGGCTTGGTTCCTGAGAAATTCAGACCTTCTGGGACCTGGAGTCTGGCAGACTAAACTTTTTAAACAAGGTTATACGTGAAGACTGGAAATCTTGTTCTCTTGCTTTACTGCTTGACTTACCTAGTGTTTTGCTCAGCTGTATAGGATATCCAAAATCATACTACATCCACACCCCTTGCAATTTTAAGAGTATGTTATTGCAAACAGGGATATGTTTTAATGACAGGTGATTGTTCTCATCAAGAATTGCTCTAGTCTGATCTTTTTACAGTGCATGTATCATACACTTGAATTTTTCTTCCCATGAGTCAGATGCTGCATAGTGGTTAGTTTTTAATCAAGGGAAAATTACGAGAATGTGGAACATACTTGTTGAGCTATGTTGCTCAAAATAGAGAAAAAGTCATAACATACATATATGTAAGTTATAGATAATTATGATTTCTTCCTGAAATCTTCCTAGGTGCTACAGACATGTATAGGTAGCAGAGTACCCAGATTTGTAACTCAAGTGACATCTTGATTTATATTGAAAACATAAATTAAGACAGCTTGCTATTCAGTGTTCGATGTTCTTAATCAGTGAGATTCTTAATGGTGATTTTTTTTTTTAAATATGCCATAACTTTCCACATTTTTTTAAAGAGTAGAAGCTTTTAAAATGGCTCATACAGAATTGCCATACTTATTAAAAATAAATTTACAAGGGTCAGTTTAGGATTTGTTGCAATGTTTTAAAACTTAAGATATTAATGGCATTTTTTTAATCTGTAATATTACTCCACCTATGTCTGTTTAATATTATTTCTGATTGTTATCACTGCTTGCATTTCTTTTTTGGTTAGGGGAAATCATGTGTTTATCTTATTTTTTTTGGAAAAAATTTTTAACGGGACAAGCAATGGCAAGGTTTTGCTTCTGAACTCTGGATTGAATTGCTCAGCTGGCTAAGTCTGAATTGCTAATAAAAATGAAACTTTTGAGGAAAATTCGTGCCTGAGGCTGAATTTGGACTGATTCAACACATTTCTTATGATTCTACCATCTCCCTCACTGCTGCTTCTGAAACAATATGACCCCTTTAATGAAATTTCATTTTGTGACAAACTAAATTTCTATGTATATTCCTTATCAGAGTTAAGATAAATAAAGCATCCTGTTCACTAATTAGATAAATTTTCATCAAGTGTCATCCTAAAGTCACTGGAATTACTGTATTAAGACATAGTGTTGCCTTATAACTTGTAAATTATTAAATGAAACATAAAAATTACCATGGAAGGTGAAGGCACACATGGAGAGTATATGGTTTTTGTAAAGCAGCCAAATGCTGACTGGCTTACAAGAATGGCGGTTAAAAACCAAAGTCTTCCTTCATAAAAGCAGTCTGCAGATAGCTTTGTTAATATTTTTTAGGTCTCTTAAAAAAAATAAGCAGTTTCTCTGATACAAAAAGCTGTATTTCCCGTTGAGTGCACATACATCTTTTATGGGTCTGAGTGTTAGTCGTTTTTTACTGCTGTTAGTGGGTTCAGGTTGGGCCTTGTGTGTAAGCACTCTTCATTGAGGACTATAAACAGAAAAAAAAAAACCACCAAAAAAACTCCACCCACATCAAAAGTCCCCCAACCAAAACAAACCCTAGTTATTTGTGATACTGATTACTTAAATCACTTCTGTTAGGGGATACCCTATATGTCAGTGTGACTGTCCTACAAATCCAGTCTAGCCAGCAGTAGAAGGACCAATGGCCAGTGGTGCTTTGGCACTGTAGTGGCATAGCTACATTTGGGTATCTATATATATATTCCTCTGTGTCTTGCCCAATATGTAGTGATAATCAAGAATTCTGTGGTACTACCATTCAAGTATCTTGCTTCTCTCTTTTTTTTTTTTTTTTTTTTAACTTCAGAAATTCTGTAGAGGAATCGGGGATCTAAAGTATTTTAGATTTTAAGGTCAGAGTAAAATTTATCCTGTTCTCTCTTGTAACCCCCATGCTGCTAGCTCTTAGTGTTCTACATTAGGTGAAGGCGCGACTTCCAACTTGCAGTGTACGTATGGAATCAGATGTATTTCTAGTTTGGAAACAAATACAAGTAAAACAGTTGGAAGTTTATGATTTTTGAAGTTAAAATAAACACAAAGAACAGTTGATCAAGACTGCAAAACGTAGCCCAAGACAATGTTTGTGTTCCCTGGGAATTAACACTTTGTATTATTGCTAACTTGACTTGAAAAATTCTCCCGTTGCCTTGTAACTTCAAGTATGTGTGTTTTCTGTGGAAAATATTCTTGTATGTATGTAACAAGTGTTAGGTCATTGAAATCAAGTGTATGATCGAGAAGAAATATATTTAAGCAAAGAGATAAGGACAAACATTTTGGCTATTTTGCATCTTGTTACTGTACACTTAAACCAAATTATTTTTGGATTTTGTGATCCAGAGTTTTCAGTAGAAACTTGTCTGCATACTAGAGTGTTCAAACCAGACAAGAAATTTCTACCACTAACTTTAATTTCAGGAAGGAGGAACTCTAGGTGCAGATTAAAGTCTTGACTTAGCTGTTTTGAACTAGGGATATCAGTGCAGTTCTGGCAAGTGTTTGGGCTGTGAAGCGGTATATAGAGTAGTCCCATTACTCAGGCCAAGAAGCCATTAGTCACATTAGTTACAGAGCTTCTATTCAGAGTTTGATCTGTCTCTTATGTTTTTCAGGGATATCCATAACTTTGAGTTGTGCTTTATGAACAAGGAAAGGGGCCTAACAACTCGCCTGAAAGGGTGGTAAGAGTTGTCAAAATTTCCTTACATATATTTTTATTTCTCTCATTAACTACACATGTTCATGTCTATTAAATCTGAAAAGCAGAATTATTACTAATTTAATCCTTCTTGCTATTTACTGTTCCAGACAGTCTCACAATTGTCATTCTTTAGCCAACAATAAAGTGATGAAAGACTAAATTCATTTTATAATAATAGTCTTTAGTGGCCTTTTTCTCAAACAGTTGGACTATTGAACTGAGTACGGTTAAAATATGCAAGAGTATGAATTAGTCTGCTTGGAATAGCAAACCACCATATAAAAACAAATGTCTGTATAACCAAAATGTAGAATAATTAACTGCATGTAATGTAACTAATAATAAAGCTTCCAAAACTTTATAATAGACCTTTTGAAACTGTTCTGTTCTGCTGCTGTCCTGCTTTTAGACAAGAGGTGAGCTGGCTTCTTACCTTCTAACTGCCTGCTCTCAGCCACTCTCCGTTTTGTGTTCAGTTGTACCATTAGACTTCATTTGAGGTTGTTCTCTGAGCTCTCTGTGCAGGAATCCGTGGCACATGAATGTAACATAGGTATAAATTCGGTGGTTGTCTACTTGTGTGATGGGATGTATGGCTTTCTGCAGCATTTGACCCTTCTGCTAACTTACTGATTTTAAGTGAAGGGCCCTATTCAAAACAGTACAGCCAGCACAATCAAAAGACCAAGCAATTTATTAATTTGTATGACTTCCAATGACTTGGGAAGTCATTCCTGAGATAACTAACCAGACAGAAGTTTTCTTACCCGAGGAAAAGCTGTCTATGTTGGGATAAAGGAACATAATTTTAAAAGTTGGTCTTTTAAATGACTAAAACCAGAAGACAGCTGTACTTGCTAGATGAATAAAATAGAGTGAATAATTAAAACTTTTGAAAGCCTGGATTTTTTAATATAATTTCTTTTAATAGTCTCTTTCTAACTTTGTTTTAGGGAAAGTAGAATTTCGGGTGAAAGATGGGAATACAGTTTACACAGTACAAGCAAAACTGACAGTTACTGCTTCTAATATCCTAAACAGTACAGAAGAGGTGGGAGATTTCTTAGGAGATTTTTCACTGTAACAGTCATGTGGAGGTGAAATTTATAGTATTTAGAGCAAAGAAAAATAATTGCAGGGGTGAAACGGAATAAAGTGACAGGAACTAGGAGGAGTCATCTCCTACCAAACAGCCTCACTACTTGTTCAAAATTAGGAAAAAAGTAGCAGGCAAATGAGATGCTGTTTGTGGGTACATGAGCATCCTATTGCTATTCTGCAGCATATTTGTGAAGTAAAGGAGAGTACAACTTTGAAAATGTTCCTGCTTCTTCTGTACTGAAGAAACAGTAGTAATTGCGCTATCATTACCAAAGATACTTTTTACAGAGTTCATGACTAAGACTGATTTGCTTGTTTCAAAGTGAGGTATGCTCTGTACACATTTTAAAGAGTATGTCACCCTTAATGAGGAGTGCCATACATTTTCAGAATGATGGTTCTTTCGATTTATTGCTTGTCATTCCTGAAGAATGCTGGTTAGTTCCTTTACAAGTGAAACTCATTGCCTGAGACTGCTTACTTATAGAACAATTGTAGGTTTATTTTGATTGGTTGTTGGTTTGTGGCTTTTAATGATAAAATAGAATTGCATTTTTTTGCAATAGATGTCTTGGTGGAAAATCTGAAAAGTTGGAGCCATTTGGAACTGCTCTTGCTCCCACTGAGGTCAGCAGTAGAATTTCTGTGGCTTTCAGTGGGAGTAACGTTATACTGTCTGAATGTGAAGACTTCCTTTTCTTTCAAAAACCACTTGTAATAGTCTGCTATAGCTAGGGTTACATGAAAACTAAGTACCTATTGTACTACTGATTATGGAAAAAAAGATATTTCCTAAGTGGGAGAAAGAAGTTTTAACCCTTTCTGTTATGCCAGCATTTATTATTTTTTAATACCTACAGCTCTGAAAATCATTGCACCATAAAAATTGGCTATCTATAATTGTTTTGCTTATATCATCCAGTGTGTTTTACTATATTGTATGCAGGAGTAGGTCTAAAAAGACAGAGTGCCTTCTCACAGGGCAAGAAGGAGAATAGCAGGATGAATACTTACTGGAGTAATGGTAGCCATGGCCTAAATTCTACAATTACAAATATTACTGATTGTCTAAACAGGGAATCTAGATTAGAGTGAAAGCATGCAATTTTGCGAATAGATGTAAAGTTTTCACAACTGTGTATTAGTTCTCAACTCTTAATAAAAGCTTAATATAGTATTATTAGTGGCATTTTCATGGATGTCATTTAAGAAAAAGATTTTTCAAAGGTGAACATTTCAACAAGTGAGGTACTATATTAGCTATGCAATAACTTTAATTAAAAATGTCTCTTTTCTTTTTTTTTTTCCTTCCCCTCCAGGAAGATGCTATTACAAGTGAATTTGGTATAAAAGCTTCTAGCCAATGGTTGCCCAGAAATAATTTGTGAAACATTAAAAATAACTGCCTTTTCAGAAATTAATACCAAGTAGATATTTCCAGAACTGTGGTTATAGCATTTAAATGGTCCTTTTTGATTGTAATGTGCAAAATGGAGTTGACTTGATTTGAAACTTCTTCCAGGCTGCTAGATTTCAGACCTGAGCCATCCAGAACATGCGTTTTTTATCTATTATAAACATTTTTTTCCCTGTAATTAATTTTTTTCCCCTAATTCATTGCTCGTAGATTAATGTCTCCTTATTTTGGGTTTCTATCATCTTTTCTGGAACAATCAAGAATGATGCGTTAGTCTTGTTTAATTGATGGATTGCTCTAGATTAATCAAACTCCTACTTAATACGCTCGATATTTCTTGTAAGCAAGCTATTTTTTAAAAAATTGTCTGTAGTTAAGTTTATTATAAAATTAAGTCTTGGCCATGTCAGATCCTTTGTCATGCTTGCAAAGTGCAAGATATGACCCAAATACTCAACTGACCAAAAGATAGCATTTTGCTTTATAAACATTTGCAACATAAACAAGCCTGAGTTAAGAAATTTTAGAAAGGGATTTCCCTTCCATGTAGTGTATATTATATGTAGATGTTAATTAGTGATTTTTGATATGTAGTTCTTGGAAATTACTTCCATCTGCTTTATCTGACACCAAGTTTATTTATCTTGAATTTGAACTTTTACTATTGTCTCTGCATTACATGGTTTACAAACTAAATCTGATGACTTACTCGGTGTTGTATGCCTGAGAATTTACCTTTACCTGATTATCTTTAGTTAATGATCACGTAAGCCTTCCAGAATTGCTGATGAGTCCTAATTTTGCCTTTGTTATTATTCATGCAGTTCTAGTGCCTTTGGTGGTGTTGAATGGATTTAAAAAGGAATGTTGGATTCTTATGTACGATATGCATGGATTTAATTTCATGTATTTCTGATAGTGTCGTTTGGAATCTTAATTAGGAATTATAAAGTGAATGGTTACTTGTTTGAAAGAGTGGGGAATTCACCTTGGTGCTGCTTATGACCTGACGTGGTTAATTGATGATCATGTGGTCCAGGCAGCTGAAGAGTTGAACTCCTTCTGTTAACCTGTGTGAGGCCCAGGTTGCAAGCCACTGTGATGTTGGAAGCTGCAGCCCTACATGCTTAGGTCTCCTCCTAGCGATGGTGATGGTGATAAGAGCCAACCTGGTACTCTACAGCAATGGTGCAATAGGCTATTTTCTTTCCTCCAGTTCACTGTTTAGCCACCTATGCACTAATGGAAGATAGGTTGTATTACTACAAATAATATTTGATGGTTTGATCAGGTAGGGTTTAATAAATTATAATTCACGCTAGGGAGCATCAGAACTACTGGAATACTGATTTATGAAAACAGGCAGGCTTTTTTTTGTAGGGTGTAGTTAATCAATTTCTTGATGTAGCACATAGAACCTGCTTGTGAGCAAAATGTCTTGCAAGAGTACTTATCTGTCTGAAGTAGAATTTTATTGAATTGCCTGGATAAGGTTGACCTTAGAAGTGGACCTTCATGTAGCTGAAGGCTGTATGATACTACATTAAGTGCCTACTTGCTTTCTACTTCATGGCCCAGAGAAAACTTGCTTCATCTGAAATGCATTAGTATTCAAAATTTGTATGCTTTTCTAGACGCCAAAGACTGATCATCTGTAGACAGTATATGCATGTGGAAACAAGCTAATGTACACCTATCAAAAGGAGTTGTACATCTTTGCACACCTTAGTATTGAAAACAAACATGTAACTTCTGATCCTTAAGATCTAACTGTGAGTGCTTCAGTTCTGATTAAACATACAATGTAACTAACTCCTCTGTGATATCTTTGCTGGCATATTCCCTGAAGCCATACTGAATTTCCCCATGTGGATCCAATTGGGAGATTAAAAGTTTAGGATTTAATCTGTACTTCCATAGCAAAAGTCATGGTAGGCCTTCTTAGTATTCGTTCAGTGTTCTTGGAGACATCTCTGGCAATACTGGAGTAATATTGGCATGGTCTATTAAAACTACAGTGAATAAAACTTTAAGACCCAATCTATTGATTTACATTTCTTACAGCAACATCTAATAGAATCATCAAGGCATAAATGTTAGACAAATTTTCTCCTTTTAGATCCATTAAAGCCCCTTCCAAGCAGATAAAAGAAACTTAGATGATGAAAAGAATTAAACAATAAACATAAACATTATCTTAGAAATACCTTACCATACCTGTTCCTTAGTATGCTCCCCCTCAGAAACATATGCTCTTTAGTTAACTTTAAATTGCAGAACAGATACAGGTGCAATTGAAATGCAGCCATTTTCAACTGGTGCACCATGCCATGGTGACTGCTTTTAATTGTTGTTTCTTTCTTCAGGTGTTAAAAGGTATACTTTATAAAAGAGGACAGGCAATTTTATTTGGCCTTTGCTACTTTCTTGATTTCTTGTAATTCCAGTATTATTCTTCCATTGGAAACTTTCCAGTTATGCTTTAGAAAAAGCTTTATGGTAAGCACTGATTAAATATTGCTTTTTTTTTTTTCTTTAAAGCCATATATGTTGTATACATATTGGTGCTGTTGGCTTCAATAGGGATGTTCATAGAACAAGTCTTCCAAAACTGACTTGCCAGCTTTGCAGTAGAAACTTGTTGAAAATTGTCAATAAGAATTTTGCTAGACCCTTTTTCCTTGTACAACTTAAGTAAAGAGTCTTCCTGTTAAAAACCTGATGACTGCTAAATTTTGAAATAGGCTCTTAAAATACCTAAATAGTAATGTCAAAAGCATTAAACTCTAATAAAACAATCACCTTTGCCTTTTACATTTAAAGCTTATTTTCCCTCCATCTGGAGGGTTATGCTTGAGCAACTGCGGAGATGCATTTGTCCCATGAGGGTTCTGGCAGAGATTGTTTCCCTGAAACAGTGCATTCAGAAACAGAAGGGAAATACTCCCTGATATGTCTCGGAAGCTAAAAGCATTGCTTGTTCCTCCTCTCCTTCCTGACTGGAATTCCAGTAGCGGTTGCAGCTTTAGCATCGCCCACATCAGTAGAAAGGGAGACTTTTGTTTCTTTCAACTGCCACCTACCATTGCAAAGCTGGATCTCGTGCATTTTTGATTGAGGATATGAAGGCATATTTGTCTCATTAAAATGATCATTAGCATATTCTTCCATTAACATTATCTTCAACATGTTCCTTCTTCTAATTAAATTGTAGCCTATTGTATGGTAATTCTTTTGCTTTGCTGAAGTGTTTTTTCTCCTTAAGATAGCTGTAGAGAATCAGAATTGATAGTTACCTCAATGAGCTGCATGAGAGAAGATTGAATTCATAATGCTGTAATGGATTGCAGCACTTCTTGTTTTGAGAATTTCTTCTCTTGGCACTAGGCATTTGTGAAAATATCTGCTGGTATTTTTTTTCAAGTTTTACTATTTACATGTATGGGATGTTATTTTTGGCACGAAGATGTAACGATTTATTTGGTGACAAAGATAAAATTTTCAGCATTCTTGGAGGAAGTTTGGATTTGGTTTGGTAGTTGCACGTCATTTTCTGAGTATTTATAGATACAGGGGGCAGCACAAAGGCTAGATGCTTTCCAGCATGTGTTAATGCAATAGTTTGTCGTTCAAGAAGATTTTTAAGGAGCTAGTGTGGAAATACATTTGAAAACAGCCTTGTCACACATGTCATCACGGTCAGAAGGGAGAGACAGCAGAGACTTCAACATTTCAACTAAGGTTTTGTGAAAGGAGTGTAGAATGTTAGTGTTTGCTAACTAGTAAACTAGACTCTTCCTCTTGAACAGTCCTGCAATAGAGATGACTCAGTTTCTCCTGTTGCATGAAATGTTTAGCTCACACTGCTGTTTGGGACTTGAACATTGAACTCGCAGTGAATATACTTCATAAAACCCACTGATGATGGATTATGAATCTGAAGTGTTAAAAGTGGTATCAGATGAAAGCCTGGAGTGTGGAAGAATCCCCAAGTGAGGTTGGGAGTGTGGTGTCTGTACTTTGAAGTACTCTACTTGTTGATGTAATGGAGAACAGAGATTAATTCACCCTCTGTGTTTATAGACAATGGAGGCTTTTTTGACAGAGCCGTAGTGCTTTGGAAAGGACCTCTTCCAACTGTAGTATTGACTTTATCATGCTTTGCTACAATCAGCTCTGAAGAAATGAGAACAGTTGGTTTCATGTTACAGCAATTCAGTGGTATGTGGTGAATACCAGCTCATTCCTTTGAGTGGCTTGGAACACCTTTTAGTTTCAAATAAACATCAGTTTAAAGATACTTACTTTGCTGAGCATTGGACCTGATTAACACCATCAGAACATCTTTCTGTGTTTAGTAATTTAAGTTTATTACTTATAGTTTTGGGAAACTGTCATGTGTGTTGGTAGCACTCAATTGTTAATTAAGAAAAATACATATTATCCATCAGTTAGACTAATATTAGGGCCCTAGATCTGGATGTATACAGCCTTATCAAAAGCAGACTTTGTATAATAATCTTTGTGTGCCAGTGACATTGCAGGATAAATGCTGCTTTGTGTTCATTTTGTAACCAAGAAAAACTTCACTGGTTTATTGGATTTATTCCAGACTTAAACCACTGCAAAAGCATACTACTACTGTGTAAACACTTCCTGCCAGCAGGTGGAAATACATATACAACTCATCCATTGACTTATTTCTCTCTTTCGCTGCCTGATGTCTCTCCCAATCACTGAAGCTGAAGGTTTGTGAAAATCCTATTTAAGGTTTGCAATATAATGGATCTTGCTGTGCCAAAATTTGCAAGTTCAGCTCTTTTATGGATGCCTACTGCTCTTGGACCTGTCAGGTCTTCCATCTCTGTGCTGTAGCATTATCACAGAACCTTCTTACATAGTCATGTATTAAATAAAAATCAATAATTGTTTCAAATAAACATAAGCCATACCTTCTGTAGAAATAAAAGTGGATAGGAAAGAAGTAATTATTTTTTTAAGTATTAGAGGCTGATATTTTCCTGTCCAAAATACTTACCAGCAATAATGATCCTCAAAAGAATCAAAGGAATAAAATGGAAAAGGGAATTGTGCCATCTAGAACCAGAGGAACAGGTGATCATGGAATCTGTCTGATGTTAGGAAATTTGAACTATGTATTGAGGCAGATTAGGAAAGGAGCTTACTTTGCAAAGGTGAGACTCATAGCTGCATATATTCCTTCTTGTTTGCCCTCCTGTTGTCAATGCAGTTACCATTCTAGGACTTACCTGTGAGTGGAAGGTAGATCCTGAACGAGGTAGTGCCAAAACCTGAAACTAGTAAACTGTTCCTAGGTAGTTCTGTGGTCACGCATAACTCTTCTCCAAAGAGCATGAGGGTAAAGTATCTTTTACTAAAGGGAAAGAAATATGTATAGCTCTGTCTATATGGGAAGGTTACTTTGTCTATATATGGGAAAGTAACTATGAAATAAGCTAGGATGTGAATTTATATTCTTTCACTGTTCACTGGACTTTCCATTCTTCTGTGAGAGGTAAAGATAAGGACAGTTTTGAAGATTGAGAAGACCAGCTTGTGCTTTTTTGGGGGGTTAAGAATGTCGTGGAGGGAAAAAAAAACTCACTGCCTTCCCAATGTAGAGAAGGTTGTAGGTATTTGTACGGAGTTTTTGTGAGGAGGCATTGTCCACAATTTGTGTTTGTTGTAGCAGTAATAGTGGAAAAAGTGTATGGGTACTTTTGGGGAACAAAAAGTTGCTACTGTTTAACAAATGATAAAATTATCTTCGGCTGTAAGTTTTCATCTCTTTCCATGCCAATACTTCCTTAATTTTCAGGGACCAAAGAGTTTAATTCCTAAATTTTTCAGTTGGTTCAAGTGAGTAGAGTTACTGCTGCCTGATTGTCAGGTTCTGTTTTATTTGGTGCATGTGATGGCAGTGGACTGGATAATATTTGACCAAAACACCTTCCTTTTCAGTGAAGCTATTATGCAAGTGCATACAGTCAAGATAAAGGAAAATGCACTTTACAGAGTGGTGAATGTTCTGGCAATCCTTTAGTCCTAGAAACGTGATGGGAAGAATGGCCTTACCCTCACCTGTTGTTAATCCTTATTCTCTCCACTGAAATTTGACTCGTTTAGCAGTGATTTAGAAGAAATAAGGAGCTTTTACAGAGATGACTACAGGCAAAGCTATCTATAATAACATTACTGCAAAACTTAACTTGTTTTGATCTATAGATCCTGAATTAACTGCTTATAGTAAATGGGTGGTATTCTTCTTTTTGCTGTTATCTTCAGAAACTGTTTTCAGAAAATGCATGGGCTAGTAGTCATTACATGTGATCTCTTTAACAGAAACTGGAGAGTCCAGACTTTCTGAAAGATAGGAGTATCAGAATAATGTGCTATAATACCCACTACAGGTAATCAAAAGTTGTAAACTATGGCTAAGATATCTATTGTCTATTGTTTCTGAAATGGTTTTCTGTGGTATGCATTTGTTCGTTTGGCCTTGGAACTGTTGTATTACAGTAAATATACCTGTGTTATAGTACTAGTCACATGTAAGGATGATCTTTGCCAATGAAGTTTGTAGTTAACACAAAGCTTATCCAGCTTTTTCATGGCGATCTTGGCTATCTGGAATTCAGAACTAGGCATGCCATCTTGGCACAGTAGGACACATTTAATTGAAAATAACTTTGTGGAAGCAATTTTTACTTGTTAGAGCTTACATAAGATCAGAATTGGATCCTAGCTTTGTATTTAAGGTTGAAGTTTCCATGCTATTTCTATTACTATATAAATATTATATAGTAAAGAGTTGCTATTATTTATTATGGTACGATGGAAAGTCAGGTTTTCAGGTCCAACAGAGTTGCGGGATAATCAGCTTGACAAGGCACTAGGTGAGATACCTTGGATCCAGTTCTTAAGTACTAAAAGCTTGGTTGGTCCCTGAGGAAGACAGTATTTAAGTCAAGAGCAGGAGAAGACATCTTAGGGCCATTGATACTGGATGTTCAGATGAAGGCAAACTTTAGAAAGGAATTTGGAAGACTGTTCTTTGAAGTGTGTGGCTGGATGATGGTGGAAGCAAGGGATGGAATAGTACATGTCTGGACTTACTCACAAAATGGCTAGAAAAGCTGCTTATTTTTATAAGGAGTGGTGACGCTTGCAATACTTATGCCATTCAGTTTGTATTAAAGAAATAAAGCAGACATGCTGGATTTTGAAGCTGACAGGCTGATTTATTTATTGTCTTTAATCCCAGAAGATACCAATGTGAATTCTCAAATTTGGGAGAGCTTGCTTGTAGATGTGTCATGTTAGCCAACTTTCAGGCTGAGCAAATTACTGACTGTACGTGACAGGGTACATAATTTTTCAGGGGTGGAAGGAAAGAGTTACAAACTAGAGACTGTGGAGGCTTTACTCGCAATGGAATTTGTCAGGCAGACACACATGTGCAGTGGAATTGTTCACGCTTGCTAATGGCTAATCGACCACCTTACAGCTCAGCTTAAATATGAAAGCTTTTGCCTTCCTTTTTTCTGTATAACACAACTAGAGGAGAGGGCACTACTGCATCACCTGGTGCATTTGGTGTGTTACATGGAGAGCTGATCACACCCTGCTTAACTTGTGAGAACAGACAGCTCACAGCATAACACTTTTTTTTTTTCTCCCCCCTTTTTTTCTTTCCTGCTTGGTAAATATTACAGCTATTTCTTTTTTTCCTGAAAGAAACACAGAATTATTTCTCTGTACCGTTCTGATCAAGAGTTAAAAAGGGCTTCTTTCCTAGTATACCACAATTAAATATGAAAAGGTTATCTAGCCTTTCTGAGGAAACTCATTTAAAAAGAAAGGAATAAGAATATTTTCTCTCATTTTTCTGAATAATAATGTGCACAGATTACATTTTGCGTCTTGGTCCAAAATCCAATCAGTTCTTTTTATTTCTGAAAATAATGTAATTCCTTGGCATTTTGGAGAAGACAGCACTAGGAAACCAGTATGTATGGATTTTTATTCTTTTTATTTTTGAAGCAAGTTATTTTGGTGTAATGAATTAGAAGCCCATCCTCAGTCAGAAACACTTGATCAAATGTGACATAAATAACCAGACTGCATTAAAGTCTGTGACTAAAATTGTAAATTTTAATGTGATTCATCGAAAACTATAGGTGTAAAATACAGTAGAAAAAATTTTGTCTTGGTCCACTAAAGTCAAGTTAATTGGAAGAAGGGCAGTGCAGGATAGAGTGGCATTTTGTTTTGACATATTATGACCACAGGGTATTTCAGAATAGTTTGAGTTTGTTAAAAGGCAAATTTTGCTGGAAGGGATAAATGCAGGATTGTGTTTGTCAATTTATAATAGGAGTGGAATTTCATTAGCACTACTATTCATTTGTGTTGTGGGAGGAAGAGTAAAATAGATTCTCATTGACTTAAAATGTCACTGTCAATTCTAGCTGCTGGAATTCTCTGCAGTTTGTTGGCTGAATATATGAAAGAAAATAGCACTAGGGTCAGCCCCATTCTCTCTAATTAGGATCCTTGGGGGTTTTTGTGGGCTTACATGTTTGGGTTGTTGTTGTAGTTGGATAGCATTGAGCTTTTGTCTTTTCTTCTAACACCCAGGCGCTCTTTGCTTTCTGATAGTGCTTCATTTTTATTTCTGTAATGCAAATTGTCCTCTCAATTGTAGAAGCGTAATTTGTTGTGCCTGTACTTCATACCTTTCTCTCCCTGATCTCTTGTAAAGTGCTTGACATTTCTTCGCTTGGTCTATCCAACATAATGTTTACATGATTTTCTTGTCCAACTGCTCACTGTCCTTTCTTCAGTGTTTCTCTCAAGCTTCTGTTTATTCTCTCCTTCAAAGAGTTGCACAACAAATCTGTGTATCCCTTTTCTCTCTTCACATTCATTCCATCTTCTGCTCTGTCTTTCTGAGCTTTGTTCCTTGTCACAAATTTCAGTATACTCCTTATAGGGCATCATTTGAAATCAAAAGTCTGCATACTGGCGGAAAGATATATGTGGTTAGTCTTAGCTTTGGCTTAAACAGAAGAATTACCATCTCTGCCAGTTCCAAACACATAGAAATTGCAAGCTGGCTACCAGATCCTAAACTTTTTGGAATGAGATGTTTTGGGGCTTTTTTGGTTTTTTTGGTTTTTGGTTGTTTTTTTGTTTTTAAGAAATACTTGGTAAAGGTTACTGAAAAATACTGTCCTCCCTGCTCAAAGTGGCAGATTATATTGATCATGGAATTCTGCTAGTACTTATGAACAGCCTCGAGTGAAAGTTCTGTATGAGCGTGCAGTAAAGTGATTTTAAACCAAAGCAAATTAAATCAGAAATACCTGTTGTTAATCTCACATTCAGAAATAGCACATTAGCTGAAAATCACTCTGGCATCTTCTGACTTTCTGCCCCCTTAACTTGTGAAGATACAGTATCATTCTCCTGCCGTCATTTTCTGTATCTTAAAAAAGAAAATTGTGTAAGGAAGGCCTTTCATTTATAGATGACCAATCTTCCCATCAAACTTTGGCTGTAATAACTGCATATTTTTTTTCTTGATTGTTTTTAAACTTGCGGAGTAAATGTTTACATTCCTTCTCCCAATAACCCCAGAGGAAATTATATTACCTTGAAAGGATGGATTGCTTGTTCTGTTATTTTTAAAGTCGGTATCAATCACTGATATTCACCGCAAGAATTGAAGACCTCAGCTTTACAGATCTTTGGGGAAAAATGAAGTGTCCCTTAAAACACTTGGGCACTAGTTCCTCCTTGATTCAGAGAGAAGAGTTTCATGTCTTTATAGTAGCAGTTATTAATGGTAGTGTGTTAGACAGGAGGTTTTATTTCTTTAATTCCAAACCAGCATATGTTAGACATAAACAATTAAAAATACAAGTATTGTTAATCCTTTATGACTGTTTTATAGTAGGTAAAGTCTAGCACTCCCTGTTTTAAATATGGCTTTGGATGAACTACTGCTTCTCAAAATATTTCCACTTATCTCTGAAGTCATAATTATGGCATTCACTGTATTTGAATATAATTGCTGCACTTTGCATTCTGTTCAAGTCATGGAATTTAAGTAAGGAATTAATCTCAGCTATTGCTTTTCTTGCCTACTGGAACCTACATTTTGGACCCCATCTCCTTTGGTTTTTATCAGTTATAGTGTAATGTTTCTAATGAGGCTGTCTCATATGTGTAGAGTATTACTCTAAAATGGAAAGAGACATTTACAAAATAATAAACAGATACCATGTACATGGTTATGAGGCTTACCCTTATCAGGTGCACAGAGATTTCTGGATACAGCAACTGCAACAGCTCCATGTTAAACCTGTTATAGACAAATTTTCCTAAATTATTCTACCTCGTTAAGAAATTAAATGGTGTGATCTACAAAATGAGAAAAATACTATCTCTACATAACAAGACTTAATTGATACTTGTCAAGTGTTTGAGGTGCTCTGCTTTGCAGAAGGTGTTGCTGGGTAGTTACAAATATTTGTTCTACTGGATGCAGTATCAGTGAGTAGAACAGATGAGTAATAAAGGCATGCATCTTTAACATGTCTGAAAAGAATTAAAACTCACAAAGAAGAAATTGGAATGTTGAGAGACTTGTGCTCCTGGTAGATGAAGACCTTATGAAGCATTTTCGGAAGCTTGGTAAGTGCACTGAACTACAGATGCATTAGCATGTTCACTGTGTACTGCCAATCACACTGAAATTGGGATGAAGCTTTGAAGTAATGAAGTAACTATATAATAATACTACTCTGTGTGCCTTTTTTAATGTGTGACCTTTTGATGGGAAGGAGTTGCACATATGCACTCTGAAGTAGATATCCTCAATTTGGAATTAATTAGAAAGGAGTTGCTAAGCCCAGTCCTTTTCTGTCACAACCATGATACTTTATATATTTAAATGTATCAAGCTTCCTCCTAAAAAATAATTAGTGTTTGTGTTTTGTTCCTCTTTATTTGATTTGGAGATGCTTTCAGGATGTTGTTTCTCTGATGGGTAGAATCATCCTGATTTCCACCAAAACTAATAGCACAAATAGCTCCTCTTTTCAAAGCAGTAGACTAATGACTCTGAAATAAGAACATTAGTGAGAACTTTAATGGAACCTGATGATGCTTAACCTTGTCGTCCCTGTCACCTTCTCTTTTCCTTGTCTCTGTTGAAGAAGAGAAATTGAGTTTTGGGAGAACTTGCTCACAATAATAACCTTCTCTCTTGCTACTTCCCCATATGACCTGCAATGTTGAAAACACTCCTTTGATGCTGGTGAGCCATCTCTGGTGCTCTCTGCTTTGCTCTGCAGTGACATTCTTGCTGCACACACTGAAGAGAAGAATGTGCAAATCAAAGGCAGTGCAACAGAGGATTGGGCCTCAGACCTTTGTGGAGCATTACCAGCTCTACCCACTAGTTAGCCCAGGGAAGAGACAGGCTAAGCATATGCTGAGCACAAACCACTTTGAGGCTCTCTTTACCTTTTTCTCCTCTTTATCAGTCTTTTCACTGGGGTGCTCTGAAGTTTCTTAGTCTTTGGAAATTATTTCCATCTGCAGCCTTGATACTGAGCAATGTAGTAATACCAGAGTCCAATTTAGCAGTATTTCTTCAAGAGCTTGGGTCCTTGACTGATTTGTAGAGGACAAATGAAAAGAGCAATTGCAAATGGGTTTCTGTGCTATTAGAGTTCTAAACAGGCTTCGTTCTTGGCTGTGTGTCAGATTATAACTCAAGGGGAGACGGGTGGGCTGTGAACTTTAACAAGATTTAAATACTTAAGTGCAGGGTCAAGTATTCGTATCAGTGGGTGTCTTAAACTGGTCTCAGAGTGCTCAGTAATAATAATTTTCTTTAATATTTTTAGGTAGCACTGAAAGTGGTAATTGAATAGCAAGTGTTTTGAGTTCTTACATTCTTCATCAGCTTTCCCTACAATTTACCTGTATCATAGTTTCACTATAGAACCTTAGGTTTGGATTAATTTTATAAAGCATAGTGACAGGTGGTTGTGCTGTGGGGAAGACTTGTATCTAATATAGCAATACCTGCACAAAGAACTGGTAAGCCAGAGAATGAACCAAGCTAGGAGAGGAAGAGGTTGTTATTGTTAAGGTCTGTTAAAAAGAACTTCTGAAGGAGAGACATTAGCATACAACTTCTTTCCCCCTGTGGACTCTTTGTTTCCACCATTATTCAGCTATTTTAGGGTATTCCATCAATGCATAACTAACCAACAGAAAGGGAATTATTAGCTTGTGGACACTATCCTGTAGCTCCTTGAGCTCTGCAGCCTCTCTTCCCATAAATATATGTAGACTTCACCTCTTTTGGAGCCACCAGTTCCACCACACTGCAGTGTTTGCCGTTTTCCTCAATGACAGCCCTATAGGTCTTTAAGCATTTTCTTTATTCCTCTCGGGTGTGCAGAAAGTGGTAGGCTTAAATTGACTTTGGCAAGAAGCCATAATAGATGGATGCAAGAAGGCTGTCATCTACTAGTACAGACTAGTGGTTTCTAGATGTGAAATCCATACCCTGATCCTTTGCTTCACCTGCTATTTCAATGGCCCTGCTTCAGTTTAGTCTACCACTGAAGTATATTTGCTTTGTTGTTTACAGTTGGTTCTCTCATCTCCAGAATATATATCTGAGCAAAATGATATTATAACAAAGGATCCATATGTTGCCATGGGAATCTGTGCCTTGGACTTACCAGAACTGTGGGTGATTTATGACTTGGTGTGGGGATAACTGCCCGGTCTCTTCATTTTTCTAGTATTTCACATATGAAAAGGAAATATTGCCCACTATTAAAGAAGTGGGCTCATCAAAGAGAAAAGATAATTACAAATCAACATTAACATTCTTCTCTGAGGATAGCTAGTTGCAAGAATTCGGGAGGAACAGCAGAATGGAAAAGTTTAAGAATTTAAAGTATCAGTATCTCTGACCTCCTGTTTGAGCATCAAGCCTGCCTTGTATAAGAAAAGCTATTTATAAATTGCTGCTCTGTTAAACGTGTACAGAATTTTACGATGCATAAGTTGGGAAACAGAGCCAGCGAAGGGACTTAGCAGAGTGATGAATGGATGACAGGGTGCAAGACTGAAACTTTGTTTTATTCATGGATTGTGAGGTCAAGAAGAACAACTGCTGGGAAAGGCTGGCACTTGAAGGAGAAAGACACAGAACCCAAGAGAGAAAGAATCCAGTAATCTGAGAATTATCAAGGCACATTGTCACACTTCTTTTTGGCAGTTACAACTCCAGGTAGTAGCTTTTTATTTTTACTTTGCTACATTTTCATGAGTATTTTTAGTCTTTTTCCCAGCTATAATTGCACCACTGTCAGCAGCTGCTTCCAGTGTCACAGCCCTAATCCTCCTGAATCTCAGTAATTTATTCCCTTAGATTTTAAGCAACAGGTAAGAAGAGGTTTGGGTTTTTTCCCCTTTTGTTTTGACACCCTCCCCACAATTATACTGCGGAGAGTATGTGATCAAGCAACCGAAAATCGTAATCTTGATCTGGGGCCTAGCTAGAAGTTCATTAATCTGTTCAGCTGGTTGTCACTGCTCAAAAGACTGTTAGAGACTGATAACTCATTAAACTGCCATTTAATGCTATTGGTCATGCAGATATTCCTCAGCAGAATGCAGTTAATGCAACTTAATTGCAAACAGATGAGTCAAGTTAAGGTCACTAGGTTGCAATTATTCTTTGTAGTATTGTCACAGCGTATGTTCAACATGCATTTTATATCCTCAGATACCACAGAGTAAAACAAATCAAAACAAGGCTAGAGTAGAACTGTTTTGGACCGATGAATGAAATCTGATTTCCACTTGGTTTTTATTCCTTTCATAAATTTGTAAGGTCTTCATGTATTTAATTTAAAATTGGCAGATGGATTGTTTAAAGATACGTGGTTGCACTTCAAAATGGATGTTTTTCTATCTTTTATGTGTTCTCTGTGTCTTGCATTTGTAAGGATTTCTCCCAAAAAACATTGAAAAGGAAATTAAAAGAGGCACTCAAGATAATCATTACAAAGAGAAGAATTCCTTTACCTGGTAGGAAATGAGAAGATATATCCTGGTTATTTTTACATTAGCAATGGCCTTGAGTTTTCTTCCGGTACTTGGTGGGTTAGTTTCTTAAATAGGTAGTGTACAGGACTTTTATGTTTGAGGAAGCTGCAGCACTTCTTCTTTCATGTAGAAATCACAAGAGATTCACTTTTGAAAGCCCCTGTGTCTTGACATACCCATGATATTGTAACCTTGTAATGCTGTAATTTAATTAAAAAAAAAAAAAAGAAAAAGGCAAGTAGTATTAAATTAAAAAAAAAGTAGAAAATATTTGGTTGTGATTATTTATAAATTAAATACATGTGACTGTGCCTGCAGTATTGCTTTTGGTCTAATTTGTGTGTTGCAGAGTAACAGTAAGTATTTGGCCAGATTTCATCCTGCTTTTGGCCACCAGTGTTGCTGAAGGCCTCTTTGGAGCATGAAGAAAGTGGATTGAAAGTGGATTCATTCTTTTCTTTAACATCTTTTACAGTAGCGTGATATTTTTCAGGGAATGGCCTATTGCTGCCCAAGCTTGCAGTATGTCTCTGGTGAGCCGTTAGGTTAGGAATAGGTGAGTGGGAGAGCCTTAGATCCATAGCAATTATTCAATAGACTGCACGCTGCTAGCAGACCACTTACACACTCCAGTTCTCTGGAATTGCTTTGCATGCTGACTGGTGTACTAGGAAAACTAGTTATGCTGTATGAAATGCTTTTCTCAGCCCTACCTTTGTCCTTGCAGCTATCCAGTAATAGAGCGTATATCTTAGTCTGCTAATTTTACTTACATGTTGAGCCAAAATGTTACAGGCTTGTTGGGTGTATCTGTCCTCACTGGTTGAACTAAGGTCCTTCACTGTACAGTAAGTATTTTGATTTTTATGCTATAGCAAATGTAATTTAAGGGGGATATTAAAGTTTGTTTGCACTGATAATAATACCTTATGCTTGGAATAACATGAATGTCTGTTCTGCAAATAATTGCAAGTACAGCCTGCATGCTAAGCAAAATGCAAGGGGAGTGTGATGATTGTTTTGTGAATGATTCAAGATCTTAACTTTTAAGTTAAGGAACTGTTTGTTCTATTTTAAAATTATGTCTTTGAAAGAGAAGATCTGTCATGTTTTTTTCCAATAGTAATAACTTGACACTTGTCTTCTAAACTTAGTCAATGATGTTTCTTTTAAGGAAGCACATTTTCACTAGATAATTATTTTATATGGATATTTTATGGATAAAGATAATATGTATGAAAAATTTATTATGATAGTATCTGAATCAGAAATGACTTTGCCATAACTGTAGATGGAATTTGTTAAGTTAGCTGTAAGAACCAATGTTTTGGCTTGCAAATTAAGCAAATATTGCTTTGGCAATTTGAAGCAGTAAATGTGAAATCCCATGCAATTTTTAGACACTTTTCAGAGTAGGAAAACATTTTAACATGGAATAGGACTGTGTTTAGAATAGTTCATAACAGCATCTTTTGGAAATGCTACAAAGATGGCATTGCTTGTTTCCACATATCACAGTTGGCTCACTAAGTAGCATATTTTCTCTTCAGTGCTTTCCCTGATGTTATTTCCTCCCTGATATGTTGACAGTTGAATCAATCCCTAAAAGTAGAGTACTCATGTTGAGAAGCTAAGGATGCACAGGAAAGAAGCTTAGTGTAAATACTGGTGTTGGTTTATATACCAGTTGGTTTGACATACTGTAGTAGTGGTGCTGCACTATGATCGGCCAAAATGATGGAATGAAGATACTTGTAGCGTTCACTGTATATCAAGGTGCCACGATTAGATCACTGATCAACCCCAGACCAGGGAAAGAGACAGATAACACACACAGTGTGAGCGCCAACTTCCGCCTTTTATTGCGCAGTCAGTTCCTTTTATACTAACAAGGGTAGGCGGGATTACAGACACATCATAAGGCTGCGACTAACCCTCTAACTTTCCGTGACATCGCGAGATCTTCCGAACGCCGAACCCTACAGATACTTTATTCCTTTAGCATCTGTTACTTTGTGCTTTCTGTATATGAAATTTTTATGAAAATGAGAGGACATGCACATTGTGCATGTGACTTGAAACATGAAGTGGGAAGGATAGTACATGATGTCTTATATAGGGCTCTGGTAAGGAAGCAAATTACATACTGCCTGAAAATAAAAGGCTCACTAACATGGTGTTTAATGTGTTTTCCTAAGAAAGCAATTACATATTTTAATCCTGAAGTCTATGAAATACATGCATTACATGTATCACTTTTGTATACATTGATTTGCTTTTCTCTGGAATTGGCAAATTAGACTTGCTTTGGACCAAAGCCAAGTAATACATGAGGCAATTTCATGCCTTGTGAATTATTGAAGAGAATGTTTGGTACGTAAAACTTGTCTTCAGTTTGCTGGCTCCCCTCCCATTTCTCTTAATCCCTTTGGGAATCTTGGTTTAAACTGTCTTCCAGAGGCTGAACAATTTCTAAAGGCTGGGTAACCATTCCAGTGGAATGGAAGGAATTTTAAATATGATCTCCCTTTCCCCTTACATTTGTCCCTTTTTGGATTGCAGTCTCCTTTTTGCTAATTCCAAAGAGTAAGTATGCTAGATTGCAAAATATGCTTTGATCATAGTGGTCAACTCTGTCACAACAATTATTGTCTAAACTTGGGATCAGAGGATGCTCAAGGCAATGATGTGATTTTTTTTTTCCTGTATCTCTGCAATAAATTTATGAAAGATATTCTGATCTGTTTTTTTAATAAAGCATGTGTTTCTCTTTTGTTTGTACAGTGTGATGAGGTTAGTTACAGGGCAGGACTGCCGGTTTTCTGCTGTAACAGCAGCATAAGTGAGGAAGACAGACAAACAAGTAAACTTTCCATATAATCATGGTGTTGGAATAGAGTATACCTCAGACAAATTTGGTCAAATGTGAACTTTTATAATAATTTTGGGCTGGACTTTGTTGGACACAAGTCCAATGAATTACATGAATTTATTGTGAGATGAGGCTATATACAGGGGTGATTTTTAAGAGCGCTAAAGATGCCTATTACACTTAACTTAAAGGCTTTTTTTTTTTTTTTTAATGGTATGATACCTCTCCTTTTATTTCTATCTTTGGACTTTGCCAATGTCTGAAATAGCATATATTTTAAATGGGAGGAGATATGCAAAGAGGTACTGAAAACATAATTTGTTAACCTCTTGGGAATTCATGGAGATATAGGTATAAATACAGAAAATCTGTTAGAGCATTTTAAAGCCTACAAAACCACAATTTTAATAGATAGAAATTATTTATGTTGATTTTCAGTGTCACTCATAGGTAAATTTTTTTCCCTCTTTCCAGATACTTGTTACATAACAAATTGAATGTATTGATCATATTTTAAGAAGTGAAGGTTCAGATTTTTCTTTATTTACTCAGAATGCTGCATGGAAACACAATAAATGAGATGGGCATTGTTTATTTAAAAGAACTACAAATTGTATTAAAATGCTTACCATCTAGACAAGTTTGTATAGCAGTTTTTACTTTTCCCCCATATGAGGTGATTTGTGTAATCCCTATTACTGATACGCTGTAGAAAGTTTAATAATAGTACAGTTTTATTACTGCATAAATCTCAGTTATGGCAACATAAATCTCATGTGACAAACTTGAGACAACATCACATTAATTGTATCTTTCTGTTGACTTCAGCTGAGTCATGTCCAGATTCTTTGACAAAATTAAATATGAAGAAATGCAAAGAGGCTGCTTGTCGGTTGTGTCTGTACAGAAAAAGCTACAATGACTTAAAATAGGGCCTAACAGTGGTAACGCTTGCTGGAGAGAAGACAGAGGTATAGATATTGATGAGTTTGACTCTCTTATGATTATGAAGTCCTTATCCACACTTCTCATGTAACCAGCTTTAATGTAGAAACAAAAGAATCTAGTATAATATTAACCATAGTAGTTGAGATTAATATGTTGTAGCAGGGAATCCTGGCAAGATGACCTGGAAGACAGGGGAAAAATGACATTTGTTCTGGTAGCATAAACTTATCAAGCCAAACCTGGATCTTTTCTCAGTATGGGTTACTGTCTATAGGGAATGCCATCACGCTTTCCTTGTGATTGATGCAAATGGCAGCCACTAATATGAGGCTTTGGATCAATTGATTCATTTCTGACTGCAGTTGCTTACCCATGCTGTGCTATAATGAGCTTATTTTCCGTAGTGATTGTATGTAGGTGTGTCGCAAAATGAGTGGTTTGGACCGCTTAAAGAATCACCGTCAAGGGTATTAGCAAAAATGATTTAATATGAATTTATAAAAAGTGCAACTTCAGAAAGTTCGATGGCAAGGTTCACTATTACTAAATACATGGATGAAACATACAAAGAAAGTCAAGTTAGAATCACACTAGAACGATTTATACAGAGACCGAAGATGCAAAAGGGTAAGAGAGAAACATACAAAATTGAGCTAGAATTGTTTTTTCATGATTTGCACAGAGATCAGGGATGTAAAAGGGTAGGGGAGACCCTCCCGTCAGGTCACGAGGATCAGAGAAGACCCCCTTGCTTTCTAAACTCCTGTTGGAGCTTAGGTGCAGCTGCATCCACTCCTAGTCTCAGACTTGGTCAGTGGCTTATTTCTAAAGAAATTACGTGTGTAACAGCAGTCAGGTTCATTCACAGTTTAAGGTGAAGCATAGGATTTAGAAAAGGCAATATTTATACTATACTTGCTATAGGATACCCAGGTTAATTCACACACACATGCACACAGACACTAATATATATATGTATGTATATAAGCAAAGGTATACCTGTCAAAAATTCTCCTTGGGTTTAGTGAAAATATTCATGTCAAGTGTTTTGCCATTTTTCTCAACAGGTGAAGGGTTGAGCCTCAAGGAGTGAAGGGTATCAGCCCAGGTCCTGTTGTCAGCTTTCAGTGACAGTCCTCTGATTTTCGCAAACTGGAGAGTTTGCGAGCTCTGAGGGGCATCCCACTCTGAGGGAGATGCTGGTCATAGCACGCTGCGGTCCAGGAGAGCTCAAAGGGCCTCACTTAGAACCACTGTTTATAGGTTCTTGAGATGATTGGCTTTAGTCATCAGCAAATTACTGGAATTCCAGTAGCACTGGTACCATTTTCACCTGAGCTACAATTCAGATAAAGGAGGTTCCAAGGCTGTCAGGGAATGACTTAAGATTCAGATAAGGGATGCTCTAAGGCTGTCAGGGGATGACTAATATTCCTGTTCCCGCTCCACGCCTCTACCACGCAACAGGAGTCCTTGGTACGGTCAGTGCTGCTCCCTGCTTTAGCCATGCAAGAGTTCCTGGTACAGTCAAGGGATGCTTAAGTGCCCAACTCATTACACAAATGCTAAGGCCTAACAGGAATTCACAAAGCAGCCCAGGAGGTGGGGGGAATGCACCACCACAAGGTGGGGGCAGTGTAGAGAGGAAAAAAAAACAAACAGGAGGGGTTATAAACAAAGCAAGGGAGGTGATTTAAAATCCTTCATGTGGAAAGAGAGAGATGGCTCTTTTTCCTCAGTTTTTGCATGGATACTTTTCTTAATTTTACTAGCATCTCTAATTAACTAGCTCTCTTTCAATGGCCTTCTATATACATGCAGGGATTTGCATGAAAGTGAGAAATGTTACTCATGAAGACGAAAATTTGGCTTTGCTTCTGCTCGGTCTGGTTATTTTGTTTTTATTGTAATGATTTAGATTCTGAGGATCATTACCACAGTATCTGATATGGACTAAAAGCTCACGGGAGAGCTATTTTTAGCCATGGTATTAAAAGTTACAGTAAATTATTAATAAATTCAATATCTAATTTGGCAAAACCTGATAGTACTTGCATTAACTGTTCATAAGCTACAGAGTAGGCTGTTGAAGGAGTTTCTTTAAAAATTAAGCAGAAGCAGCAATTTATAAAGGAAAACTGCATTCTTTGTTGTCCTGAACACTTCTGTTAGGGTGTAGATAATCAACTTGAGCATCATGAATAAAAACCTGAAACAACTGTGGAACAGTTTTTAGTTTTAGTTTTATAGTTATTATTGCTCATCAGAAATAGCCTGTTTGTTTCCATATGCTGTACTGGAAGAAAGGATCTGAATTAATTGCAAATTCTTCATAACTTAATTGTGTTTAATGGACATGTAATGTACTACTGAGGTTAGATCTCATGACAGGCAGGCAGATTTTGAATGAAACGTGGCAAGACTGGGAGGTGGGACTCATGGCACCTTAAGAGAAGGGCGTGTAAAATGCTTCTGACTCCTAGAGCCGGAGACCATCGGTGAGCTACAATCTGTATCTTGTCTCTTGGTAAGGCTGCAGCTCTTAGTTCTGAGTTTCTACTGACATGGTTCACCTTTAAATTCAGGCATGCTAACTGTCACAATTAAAGTATAATCTGATGTCAAGAGACGCAGACTGTTTGTGACATTGGATGAATGCCTTGGTCTTATGAGGAACAGAGATATTATTTGAGTAATAAAGTTATTACCTCAGAAAGTTAGGATCACTTTTTAGTTTAACAAGTCAGTTCAGGAGTATGAGTTGTATGAGGATTTAGGTATTTTTAGAGAGTCAGGTGGTTATTCCACTCAAAGTATTCGGCAGTCCTTTCATGAAACGTGCTTTCTCTTTCTTTCTTTTAATGTTTTTATTCATTTAATGACAAAAATAGATCCAAGAAGTTGTGGGGGAATTTGAAAACCCCGTGAACAACTTTAAAAAAACAGCTCTCGTGTTCATCTAAACTTGGTGTTTGTCAGCTGCTCTGGCAGCTCTGAGTGCTGACACCTGGTTTAGCATCTGGGCAAAAGCAGAAAGTTTTCAATTACTGTTCTGGTGTTCCGGTTTTGTGCTGGTTCCTTCTTCCTCCCCCATATGAGAACTGCTGGCTTATCCTGCTTTGTCATTACTGGAAAGTGCAGCATGCCCTGAAAACATAAGATCTCAGTTTGTATCTCTCTTGTTCCTGTAGGCGTGGATGTTTAATCCACAAGTGAAATGCTGGGCAGGAATGATGCTTAATATGGAGGATGTTACTACTACACAACAATTCAAAGAATGTTTTTGGCAAATAAGATTTCTTAAAAAAATGAAATTTCATAGGTTCTGAAACTATTTGCAAAGAAAGTTGAATAGTTTCACCTAAGAAAAATACTGAGTTTAGATTTACAAACCAGAGAGAATGAGACATCCTTTCCTTTTATCCAAAAGTGTACTGATTAGAGTACTAGCCAGGATTTGGGAAACCTGATTCAGCACTGTGACTGTAAATCATACCTCTTCAATCTTGGGCAAATGCTTACTGCAGGCTTTCCTGGCCTGGGCACTCTCAGCTTCTTCTGTTGCTGTTGGTCCAAGATAATTAAAATGTCCTAGCTTGCTTCAAATCTTCTGTTTGAATTAACTGAAGACTAGATTTGAGTGGCAGGAGACTTGAGTTCAGAAAGATGTCTTAACTGCTTGCTTCTAAGGTAGGTCTTCTTTGGTCTCTTAATTGGAGAAGGTTCACTATGAATGCAGCACTTTATCATGGAGAGATTGGGTTTGTAATAGATCTAAGCTAACCTAATAGTTAGTGCTACCAAAAAGGTCTCTCCCACTTCCTTCGCTACTACTTGTGTTTCACGGTAGGAGCACCAGAATGGAGGTCAGGATGGCTCCTTTCACCACTAGGTAGCTGTTGCGTTGGCTTAGCTATCTTGAGGGTCACAGGGACAAGGGAAGGTAGAGGAACACAGAGCTTTTCTGTAAAAGGGAACTCCTCTTTCTCCTCTCCATTTTGGGAATCTGGCCTTCATTTCACAGTTTTTGTTACAAGACTGAAATGGAATGTGTCATGTCAACATGAAATTTTGAGAGGGTTTGAGCAAGAGAAGGAGCTATTTCATATTCAGTTTGATCTGCCGAACCGAGAAATGAATTATTCACACAGCCTGACTTAGGACATAAAATGAAATAGTGTATTATGTCCAGTTAACCTTTCTGTCTGTAGTTTTAAGCAGGATATTTGAGCTTAGACATTGAGGGGGGGAAGGTGTGTGGTGGTGGTGGTTTTTGTTTTGTTGTTTATTGTGTGGTGGTGTTTGGGGTGGGTTTGTTTGTTGCTGGTGCAGCAGGATCTTTTGTTGACTAGAATATGTGGCGAATACACTGTCTGGGATGGACAGCTGCTATTGACTAGATGGGGAGAATGACACCTGAATTCTCAAGGCAACTTAGTTCGTGTCTGTCCAGGTACGGTGTGAAGCTGAAACCACTTAGACTGAGTTCTAATGAGGTCATGGTCCGGGGTGCAGTGGCTGCAGAGCTGACACAAATGAGCAGAATGTAAGTACAAATGTGCTTTCAGTTATTGATAATCTGTTTCACTGTAAGAGCATAGGTCATTGAATAGCAAGAAATGTAAAAATGTTAAACTATATATATTTCAGCAAATGAGGCTTTTTTTCAGATCTAATCTTAGGCTCTTTTGATGTAATGCTGTGAAGTTTTTAATATTTTTTTTTTAGCTCCTATCCTATTATACTGTTTCTGAAAATGTCATGAATGGGTGGTTAATATTAAGACAGTATATTCTGCATGCTTTGACTTGCATCAGGCAATCCATACCCTAAAGGAACATTTGACCTAAGATAAAAATAGTGCAGCAATTAATTGGAGGCAATACACAACTCTCTTGGTCCCTTTTAGGATGTTAGTGGATGCAAAGATGCTTTAGCAAATCTTTGCAGTCAGCAAGAGGGTGACAAGTGACTGTCTGTCCTCCTGAAGACCCATCTATATAGAAATGGAATCATCTTTATTGTCTCCATTCAGTTACCCCAGGCCAGCATGTGTCTCAAGCTCTTGCTGGGATTTAGTACTGTGGCTTCAAGCTATTTATATTAGGATAGGAGGGAGTAAGCTATTTGTAGCTGGGCACAATTGGAGAGAGATACAGGGAGACAGAAATGGCATTTGGATTAGGATCCTTATGGTAGGCAGTGACTTTATAGCTTTTCAGCTCAGAATCTCTTGTTTGTAATGAACCTTCATTTCCCTGGTGTCATTTCTGCATCTTGTCTAGGATTTGTCATTCCATCATCAGTCCCTTTTCTTCTTGAATTTTTGTGTTCCATTTTTACTTTTCTCTAAGAGTCTTTTCCCCGTCCATTTCACTCCAGCTTCCTCATTAGTTTTTAGCTTTATGCCTATCCCTGTGTTCAGTCCCACATCATTCTGGTCTAGGGCTTAATTTTTTGACACACTTTGCATGCCTTGTGTTCTTACATGTGCATTATATTCCTACTCAGAGGACATAGGCTTTTTTGTTCTAGTGTGTTATTTTAGTTTTCAGAGAAGGGAGGCATTAGGTGATAAGAAGCCATTGTTGTTTAAATTTTCCAAGATCCAAATATTCTCTAGATGATGATGTATTTGTTGTGCCATCTATCAGCCATTTCTAAGTTGCGAGAAAGAAAGAGTGGTATGCTTTTCCATGAAGTTCTCATAATATGCTGAATGAGGGAGGGAACTTAATTTTATGTTCAGGCAGTGATTCGCAGTTGTAAATACTTTTGTATAAAGCTCTGACTTAACATTCCCGTATATGAAAATACCATACCTTTACAGATGTAACTGGGAGATGTAGCTGAATAAGAGAATTAGAAAGCTTTCTGTTCTGTGTATTTAATTTTTAGGATTGACTTAAAAATTCCACTTGGAAGATCTCACTTATTAAACTGAGTAAACTGAGTAGCTGTTCTGAAACAATTTCAAACCTATTTACAGAACTTAATTGAGATTATATCTATTTATAGATTTTCACAGGCTTAATGGAAAAAGTCCACAAATGTCTTATTCTTTCCTAAATTCTAAATAGTTTTTCCATGAGAGATGTGTTGTTTTCTTTCCCCTTGGTTTTCTCTTACTCTTTATTTTACTAGTCATTGGAATGTGCTAACATTCCTAGCATTGAAGAGATCTAAAAATTGAATCTAAAGCACTGGAAATGGTCTTCTGTCTTCCTTGTGCTTTATCTATTTACATGAAAAAGACTGGGTTATTGACACTGTATCATATTTATTGTAGGTTCCTGGATCTTGTTGCCATAGTTACATCTGGTAGTCAGAAAGAGTTTTGCTGGGTTCAAAGTTATGCTAATTGACAGTTTCTTAGGGAGAATAATCCTCGAATTTCAGGGAATAATCATTCTTTCTTTCTCTAAAACTCGAGGAAACTCTTTAGTTTTCAACCACAACGATATTCCCCGCCAACCCAATACTACACCAAGGTTGTGTGTTCTTAATTTTTCTCAGAGAATGTTTTTGTTCTTGAATGCTTTCTGCTATTTGATCAATCCTCTTCTTGCTTTTTTCACCTTCCCCCATTTCAGAAGACAATAACCCTTTTCTGATGCTAGTATAGATTTTTCTGGAGAAGTGACAGTAAGACAATGTCTATCTTGAGTTTCAAGGTCCTGATTTTTGTGAGTAATGCAACCTGTTGTCCAAAGAAAGATAAGCAGGGTTAAGCACATGGAAAAGCAAAATATTATTACTGATGCACCATTAATCTTTTACGCATTCCTAAAGTAAATTGACTTACTCTTACAAAACAAACAAATAAACAAAAAAAAACAAATAAAAAACCTCATCAGAACTCTAACGTTTGGTCCTAAGCTTTCTCTCGTGTAATTATCAAAGAAAAAGAAGCCAGGGAGGTGTAATTGAGCAGAGACTGTACTGGAGATTC
Organism: Haliaeetus albicilla; assembly: GCF_947461875.1. Taxonomy (NCBI): domain Eukaryota; kingdom Metazoa; phylum Chordata; class Aves; order Accipitriformes; family Accipitridae; genus Haliaeetus; species Haliaeetus albicilla. The sequence continues at coordinate 36,763,428 of NC_091492.1, forward strand.
ATTCTAAACAACCCTTGGTATGTGTAAAAGGTACCTAACAGGAAAGCTGGATCTACAAAATTATCACAAATGCACAAGATGGGATAAGCTACAGAAATTATAATTTAAGTTGTTTGAAGATACAATCAAGCCTCATCTACCTTGAGATTCCACCTTACATTAGTGTAAATTATTTGTAGTATGGGAGAGTTTTATGTAGTTTCAAGCAAGGACAAGCTATGCCTCCTGCAATTTTTGCTACCTTATGTGGGTAGCTAAAATCCTCTTATAGAAAAGGCTTTATTGGAGCAGACATTTAAATTTTATAATGCTAGTGTGTAATAGTACTCAGGCCTTGTACTTCCATCCTGTAGTAGACTAGGGAGAAGAGGAACAGCTGCTAGTTCAGCTTCCTTGTAATGTCCACTTAATGCTGTATATTCAAGGTGTTTTAAAGTGAGTCTTCTGGATGATGTCCAGTGGTTACCCAATTAAAATGTAGAACCTCAGGCACTTCCAAGTCACCAAAGTTATCAGAAGAACTTTTAGAACTAGATAAACTTTAATTTGTCTCTCTCCATGAAGAAGCTACTCGGGGAATTACTGCAACTAATGCATTCAACACCTCTGATGAAAGTCTGATTTAAGAGCATTTAAATGCTTTCTTTGGGCTGGTGATAACTAAAGACTTTGCAAAGGTGGAGTTTTTACTGAGGAGCAAGCCGGAGTCTTTTGAACATGCCTTCTTAACCAGCCTGTTCAGACTGCTTAGCTTTGTGAAGGGTTGGTAGCTTGTGGCTAGAGCCTAGCATATGGTTTAGCAGTGACTGAGAACAATTGCAGACTCTGGCTAAAAATCTTGTGCTCAGAAGCTGCTGAGGCTGTTGGTATGGGGAGCTTCCAGAGACAGAGAGAGGTGATTGGGAAGGTTTGAGATGGTGTATTTAGGACATGGGGGTTGGGCTGGATAAGTCTGGCTTGGTATCTTTGTAAATATTAGGCTGGATCTCTGGAGCGGAGGCAGTGTCTGGCTGCATTATACCGATGTGCATTCACTTGCCATGATTAAACTGGTGTCCAGGCATTCTGAGTTTGTGAATTTTCCTGTCTTCAGTCTGCCCTTTAACTCCTGCAGCGTGTGTCCACCCTGTTAAACTTCTGTTCCTAGAGTGTGCTTGGCAGACTGCTCCTAGCAGCCTTGGAGTATGCCATGGAGGAACCTGCCCAAGGAATTTACAAATGTTTGGGATTTTCATTTAAAGCTTAGTGACTAGCTAGGAGTATAAAATGTAACTTGCTGAAATCAGAGACATGGTCTAGTGAGAGAAATGATTTAGTGCCAGGAGGTCTGCGTTCTGTGCCTAGCTCTTCTATTGATTTGCTGCAGCATTACACATTTCATTTATGCTGTGTGAGCCTTTAATGACACTTCTTTTTAAACAGGAGAAAAATTTGAAGAGGAGTAGCAGTGATGGCTAAATGGCTCCTTTAATAATATTTAAAAGATCTTAGGTGTTTAAGTTTGTAGAATACTGGCAATCCTTGTCTGTGACAAAGTGGTATATGAGAAATATATTTTTATTATAATTTTGTTGGAACTTGATAAAACAACAGTGGGTGTTCAGTCTGTTGAGATTGACCAGGTTCAAACTGTAGCTTACACTTTCTGAGTTTGAATTCAAAATATAGTCTCTGTATTCTGTCTTAAAGCTATAGTTCCTTTTTACTATTGTTTAGCAGCAATTGTATGCCTGTCTCCCCTTATCACTAGCTCTGAAAGGCTGCTTTTCAAAAGTGGATGAATATTCTTAAATTTATTACTTTGTGTTACCAATTTAAATTTGTGGTTTTTTTTCTTGGTAATAACATTATATATAAATGTATATCGTATTTTTGCCTTAGGTAGTTTAAACTGCATTTTATTAGCATTTGTTCAGAAGGCCACTCTTTTCTGCTCTTTCAGTGTACTGTGCTGTCCATTTGCTTCAAAGAACTTGTGAGTTAGACTCATGTATAAGAGACAAATTTAGCTACAGGAAGGTGTTAAAATTATCTTGCAGTGTACCAATTTTCCTCTAATTTAACTTGGTTTATAATGCTACCTTTAGAGAGAAGAGGACAATTAACAGGATTCTCACATCCTAAAATGTAAGACATCTGAATAAGTACAATTTACATTTAGCCACTGAGGTATTTAGAAAAATACACCTCCTATAAGCAGTGCAAACTTAAAATTAACATCCAATTTCTTTATTATTTTGCTTGTTGTACTCACTACCAACTAAAAATTGTAATCAATTCTCTATTACATGCATTCTAAATTTTCCAGATTTAGTTTAGTCTTTGCCTTTTTTTCCCATGTGTACTCTAGTGCTTAGTTTTCTTTGCAAATTTACATAAAAATAAACTCTGAAGGCCTTGAGAGAGGACTATACTAAGACTGTCATGTTCCTGAATGACTGCTTCTTAGGTCTTTTACTATTGTCCTATTAAAATTGCAGAGAAATTTGCTTATAGTATTGTTTTAATTACATCATAGAAGCATGGTCTTCCTCTTCCTTACTGAACACTGTATTACGCAATGTCTTAAAAGTCTTTTTCCAGACTTTTTTTTTTTAATTAGTATTAAATTACTGATTTCCCGATAGTGTGAAGCTGTCTGCAGTTAAGCAGATCTTAGAATAAAATCATGTTTAAATCATAAGGCCACTGACTATGTTAAAGTTGTGGGGATAGGACTGAAACTTTCCTGAAGTTTAACAGTGTTTGAATTGTGTATTTTAAGTCAAGCACATCTTTTGTTCCCGAGTTGGGCAGCAGCCAAATTGTGCTATATCTATTTCTATGCCTGCAATTCACTGGAGGACTTTTCAGCTTTATTTTATGCCTCGGTTGAACATGCTATATTTTTTGGGGTGGGGATAAGGGAAGAGAAGAAAAGAACCAGACTCTGAATGCTTGGACATTATACAATAAGCTGTAGAACATTGCCCTGAAGAATCTGTAGTGACTTCAGATAGGTGCTCTGTAGCTTCTTGATTTGACCCCTCCATATCTGGTAGCTGCTTTGAAAAGGTGGATGGTTATAAATATCACAGTGTCAACAACAGAGAGATGTAAGCTTCTGCTATTGAGACTGTAGCCATTAGTGTAACAATAAATGGACCGTAACTTTGTTTGAGAACAGATTTGACTCTTCCATATGGCAATGCTCAGCTTAATTTCTGGAATTTTGTAATTATGTATAAATAATAGAGTCTATCAACCTGTAATTAACATGTTGCTTTTTCCTCTACCTGCTTTATAGTTTTCTTTAAGAATGTATGTGTATGTTTATTATATTTCACTGGAAAGAAAAGCAAATCAAAACATTAATTTCTCCTATTGAATAAAAAATGCCCACCTAATGATGTTTTCAAGATAAAGTGTTTGTGCATAACTTACTGTCTAGATTTACAGTGTTCTGTTCATAGTCAGCTGCTTCAAAAATCGTTTTGTGGTGTCTGATGGTCATTTTCTAACCCTGTTATGAAGGTCATATTGTCTGCCAGTAGAGAGGACCAGCTGCAGTACTTAAGTTATGGCCTAAGTTTATATTACATTATTTTGATGCATGACGATATGATTATGCAGTAAGCTACAGTGTGATTCATGAGATCCAATTTTGTACTGCCTGTGATGTTATTGAAGCTAGTGCTATGATTATGACTTTGTGTTAAGGCATTATTTCCAAAACCAATTTTTTTTCTTCTTAAAATATTGCCAGTGTATATTCTTATCCCAGCTGATATTGTGGATCTGGTTGTGCCCTTAAATTGACATTAAAGTTTGGGGTCAGAGTACTAGATTCTGAAAAGAGTAGACATAAGATGCAAAATGATAGTGCTAGCTCGTGTTGAGTACAAGCCCCTTGTCGGACAAATTGTGCAAGGTTTTGATACATGGATATTTCATGCTGGTAAGTAAGACTCCCAGAAAGTAAGTGAACTAACACCATAAATAATCAAGGACACATCATCACAAAATATTCTATGGTCTATTTATTTTCATATATGTAATTTAATTGTAATTATTTATGATTCTTCTTTTATGCTGTGGTATTCCATAAAAGTAATGAGGTCTTCATAATACGAGACCTTTCTACAGCCTCACCATTAAATCTTTGCTGAGAGTTGTGGTAAGAATGACAGATTATTAGTAAGAATTATTATTCTTTAATTTGGTGAATTGTATGGCTCTATCATACATTTGTCTGTCTGTACTCTGTATACCTTTTGGACCAAAGACCAATTCCACTTCTGTTTTGTAGTTGTCTGCCACTACGTGTAATATGAATTAAAGTACGTGCCCACCTTAAAGAGGGGGGGGTGGGGGTGGGGAAGGGGACAAAACAGCTGGACCCTCCTGAAACAGATGTTGCCAGAGGAAAATGACCACATATTGTCCTGCTCTGGATGATATGCAAATCTCTTTCCTGTCTAGGAAATAGGTTTATACATCCCTGGAGGTACTCAGAAGACATGTAGATGTGGCACTTAAGGACATGGTTTAGTGGTGGACTTGGCAGTGTCAGGTTTACAGTTGGAGTCAATGATCTTAAAGGTCTTTTCCAACCTAAATGGTTCTGTGATTCTGTCTAGTTTGTGTGGCTCATTGCTGCAGAGTTCTCGTGAAGCATCAGGGTACAACTCTACTGGTTCATGATGTGTCTGTTATTACAGTTGCTCTTAATACTCATTTAGCACTTTTTTGGGGAAAAACATGCACAAGAATTACATGCAACTTTTTTCAGCTTAGACTTAATGTGGTGAAAAGTGAAAGCTTAAAGAATACATACTTGCTATAAACCTGAGAATTGTATTGCTACCCGCAATATGTATGATAGTATGTAATCACGTAATGTAGTGAAAGTGTCACCAAAAAAAACTTTACATCTTGCCTTGTTTAGTATGTGTGGCAGATAACACACGTGGAGAAGAATTAGAGGTGAAATGAATGAGGGCAGTTTGGCAGTTTTGACCTGTTCTAGAAGCTATGGCTATGCAACTTAAATATAAAGCCCAAACCATTTTCCTCAGCAAATCTGGTGTATAATAAATATATATGTGTATATATATATATATTCTGGAACTTTCTTATCTGTAAATGTGATATTTTTACAAACGTGCTTACTTATAGTCTGCACAACCTGCAGTCAAATTCAGTGACATTAAATTAATTGGTGTTTAATGACCAAGTTCCATTTGGCAGACAGCAATGTGTTTTAGGTGAACAGCATAAAAGGATGGCTTTCTTTGTACTCTTCGTGATATCTTTGCTATGGTGAAAGTGTGTGTGTACATACATAGAAATATAGAATATGTAAAAATAAATGTAATTGGCTCACGGTGTTTCAGGAGATTCATAAGTAATTTTATGCTAAGATTTTTTTTTTATTTTCTCTAGAATGCATTAATCACATGTGTGAGCATGTATATATGAATGTCATAAATGAGATAATCTACACTGCAGATTTAAAAACTAATTTAAATTAGGCATAACAAAAAAACAGGGAGTGAGAAAAGAGAGAAGTGTATTTTTAAAAATTCATGATAATGTGAATATTGAAAAGCAGCATGCATTTTTAAGTAAATAGGGATATAAGATGAAAAATGTTCAGCCAGATTTTGCAAATGTCAGGTGTGCAGTTATGTGGAAAAAATATATGTAGTATGTATCTAATGTGATTGGGATTCAGGGATTTCTTATGTAAGAGAACTCAGGGATTAGTTATGTAACAAATGCTTGGGATGAGCTCACAACTGCAGTGAAGGTAAAATTTTTAAATAAGACACATAATTGTACACTTCTTGCAGGCTTTTGTGTGTGTGTGTTGATCTTTCCCAAACAAAATTGCTAACTAGCAATGAAGTTAAGTAGTATAAAACTTCTTATAAAAACTAACTTCACATATTTCAGTTTTATCACAATAACAACAACTTACTTTGGTTAGAAATATCCATATATGATTTTATGGCAAACAAACCTAATTTACACTTTAGACTGTAATTATATAACTACATATTAAGTAAGGAGCAGGTTATAAGGAAAGTTGTTCAGAAATCCACTGGAAATGGTTTGTTGTTAGTACAAGTCTGTTATTGGTTTATGATTTAATCCTTTGTCTGCTATCACTGGACCAGACCTAACCCAAGAATGCCTGTGTCAACCCACATATATGTAAACCGTCTAATTAACAATGTTGTATTTGTTGTCTCATGGAGCAAGTTAAGGTCTAGGGCTAGTGTTATTTTATGTATTATGTTGAAGATGTAAAGCTACAAAAAAGGTCTTGGGTTGCTGTCATCTTAATGGGGTTTACGATTCTCAGAAAAATTCCTGACCCAGTAAAGATCAGGGTTTGGCTTTTTTTTAAAACTCCCACCCTGGAGTGTCCAAATTCATTGTTAGTGATTTGATACAACTGCACATGTCAAACTGTTCCTCAGTTTTTGAAGCAGCTGTAATCTAATGCAGATATGAGTGTGTGAGCTGTTTTCTGTGAAACTTAGTTGAAATCAAATAAATTCAGTTTGGCTTTTCGATAACTCTTTAAGGCATAAAGTTCCGTAATGCTGGAATCCAAAAGCATCTTATCTTGGCTAGGTGACCTGAGTCTTAGTTTATCTGGGCAATTCTTAATTATGTCTAGCCAGGCATAAGTGAGATTTTTCTACTGGTTCTCTGTCTCAAACAAATATGGGAATATTGGAACTACTTATCTGCTCCCTGAAAGTCAGTGGAAGTTGGTGTTAATGAGGGAAATACAGTGCAGAACTGTGATGGAGTCCACTGTGGTTTTCCTTAGGGTATTAATTACTTGCTAGACAGGACTTGCTCTTGCTCACGGCAAGGTGCTAGGAACAAAGCCTTAGGGTGTGTTTACACCAGCAATTAGGCCTTCTCTCCCCTCTCAACATGAACCAAGTCATGCAAATAATTTCACCTTGACAGCACTTCTCTACTGTCCATTCTGACTGTGCTGGGAAAGTCTATTGGAGCAAGATGTTGCAAGAGCCAGCCTCTAAGGGAGCATGTCCTCCCTGTGTGCTAGTTAGTAGCTGGGAGATGGTACTGTGTAGGTGCCTCTGTGACACTATGTTTCTGCTCTTACTTGCAGAAAGTCAAGCAGGTTATTCTCCAGGAGCAACAGGGCTGAGAAGGAACACTGATCTGGGCCATGGTGTAGCTAGGAGGCTACACTGGTGCTTGCCAGTCGAGAACAGGTGACTGGTCAATCTTTCCTCCTATCTTCTCTTCCAGTTTAAAGTTCAGTGATGATGTGTTGGGAGGTAGCAATTAAGAGAGAAATTACTCTGTCTCCAAACTGACATGTGCCTGTCTCTGTCCTAACCAGGCAACAGAAGTTGGCTGGTATGCTTGCTAGTCTAAGGCTACGGCCAGTTGTGCAATGCACGGGATACCTACATTTGCACCTAGTATTTGCGTAGTTGTGCTTCAGTCTACTGCTATGGCCCCAGCTCTAGGATTACTGGTTATGTTACCAGTTACCACATTAACATTTGGTAAGGACTGGTCAACTGTGCAAAGGAACTGCTTTATTAAATGAGCAAGGATGGTGGCTTGGTTGTGTGTCCTAGTCAAGGGAATAAAATCTCTGCTGGAAGTTAAGAGTAGCAGCATGAAGGTGTTTTGCCAGATAATTCAGCCAACCATATGCTGCAAGAAGTCTTCTGGGAATAGTTTTCATGTCTTGGTAAGATCTGAGAAACAAGTTCTGCTTTCAGATTTGTGCTTGTGTAAGCACGAGAAGTTGTATGAAAAATTTCAGGTGTCATTTTATAATTCTATGCCAGTTTATTTGGTACAGATATTGGAAGAGACTCTATCACAGGAGGGTACATATAGGGTATAGGTAAATATTTCACGTTTGACATTCTTGTACTTGTGTTTGAATACACTTTTTCAGTTAAAGTATGTGTCTGACTTCAGGCACATACTCTACTTGTACTAACACTAGATGGGATTTAGGTACACAATTATGTATCCCACTGAAAATGCACCAGATCACCTAATTTCTCAGTCTAAAACTACACATTGCTGTAACTTATGTATGTATTATTACATCATAAAATACTTTAATGTTGCATAGAACAAACTTTTTTTTCATTCAAAGTAAGAATATCGGCACTACTTCTATTCCTTTTAGCTAGAAAAAGGACAGGATGTGAAATATTAGTTTATTTTAAATTACGTTTTTATAGGATAGGTGATAGGAAAACAGAGTTCTGTTTTTACCAAAGTACTTGACTTTTCTAGTGCATAGTGGAAAATAGCTATAAGGTACCTATTTTTTTGTAATAAATGTTCAAAAGTTACCCCAACCTTCAACTTAATAAATAGAATAATCTTTCTGTTATGCATTTTATGTATACAGTTCTACTTTCTGGAAAGAGGAACTTCAGTTACTGAACAGTGAATTAATTTAAAATAAATTGAACATCTTTTTTATTTAATGTACAGAACACACTTGATACAATGTACTATTTTTGGAAAATGTAACTGAAAATATCAATTCCAGTTTCATTTCCAAATAAACTGAGGATTTTAAGGGTAAATAAAACTACTCTGCAAATTGTCTTTCATTGTTGTTGTGTACTATGGACATAATTCCTTAGAAGTTTGTGCACCAGGAAGAGAAAAGTATACAACAGTATTACTAGAATAAAAATGTTGAGTGTGTTTTCCATTTTGGCATGATGGCTGGCAGCCAACATTGAAGTGGAATCATTAAACAGTGCTGACAATGAACAATGTATATCAGTGTTGTACTGACATGGCTTCGTTTTGATTTGTATAGAGGGAGCAGGTGTAAGTGTGATAAGGAGCTCCGATCCTCTGTGTTAGAAACTGTCCACTTATCTGTGTCTTCTGATCCCAGAAAAGTAAATCGGCCACTCCTAACCTGAAAACACACAGAATGATCTGATAGCAAATTTCAATATGGTATTGCTGCAAGTTGCATGGATCTGTGGGTAGTCAGCCACAGGGTAATAATAGCAATGCTGCTTTTCTTCCCAGCAATGCTTTAGCTTGTTGAATAAACTTAATTTACATTTCAGATCTTCTGAATTGATGATCACTTCTGACCAAAAATAAAAATTGTAAATAAGATTAACCTCCTTTACTAGAAATTAAGTATTTAGCCTCTCTTTATTTAAAGAACATTATGTTTGAGTTTTTCTGATATCAGTGGGACACTGATTCTCTGGTCTCAAATTATTATTCTGAAAGTAAACATCTTTGCTCAGATGCAAATGTTTGAATAGCACTAACAAAGATCTTTTGACACCTCTCTCTCTCTTTGGTATTGTAATGATAAAACAGTATACCTAGCAGGTCATACACAGTCAAGTTACTCAGCTGCTTGAGCAGATGGGACAGTTATCTTTTTGAAGTAGAGAGCTGACCTTAAATACCTGGCTGCATTTGTCTTAGAGAAAATAGTTGTTAAGAAGCAGGTAGACAGTACAGGCAGATTGTCAGAAGCACCCAGGGTACCAGTGAGGCGTGTCATATCCATCTGGCAGTCAAAGTTAGGGTTTTTTTCTCCTTAACACTCACAACTAGGATCCTGGAGAGGGTTATACAAGCATAAAATCATTAGAATTCTTCAGTAATGTGTGTGGGTTGTAGATATGGTAAGTTTACTCTCTGTATTCATAAGCCAGTCTGAATTTGATTGTATCCTGGAAGAGTCCCTTAGGTGTCTTCCCGCAGCTCCATTTTTTGTGGTGCACTCATTAAACTGAAGGTGAATTATCTGAGACAGAACCCAGAAACTCTAGTTGTTTTTTTCAAAAGCATTTTCCACTCCCTAGCAGACATGCTGTAGAGCTAGTTGTTCTTTCTTCTGTGTAACTCTGCTTGAAGTTTCCCAATCTGAAGTACAGCTTTATAATGGTTAAAAAATTAAGTTCAATTTGCTTTATTACAGCTGTTGGTTTCCTGCTTTAAGTACTAAAAAGAGAATGAGCTTGGGATACTCATTCTTTTTCTTCAGTTTCAGATACAAATGCCTAAAGCCTTTAAGTACTTATCTTGTGTGTCCATCTTTTTTACTTGATTTACATGCCTCTTGCAAGTCCTACTAAGCATGCATTTATTGAAGAATTATAACTATGACTATATAACTTCGGAAATACAGATATAATGTGCAACTTGGTAAGACAATTTGTTTCCTAGCACACTGTGTATGCCTCTATTCTTTTCATCTTTCCATTTCAATGTTTCATTATATCAGGTGTCTAAAGTAATGCTCTGTACTTACAGTGAGCACACTGCTTACTCTTCCAAAGGATTTCATTGAATTCAAAAGAACTAGTCACAGTAGTAAGCACTGTGCTGAGATTTTCTTTGTACCCATAAACTATGAGATCTACAGCATTGGGTCAACATCTTTATCTTCTCTGTAGGGCATAGCATGTTGCTTTAGCACCATGTATTAAGTAATGGTACTACCTTCTGCCTGCAGAGAAGGTTTTATGCAAGATACCTATGTGTGTTACTTCATCTGCCTTGAAGGCAATACCATTGGAACATAAAAGTAAGGAATCGCATGAATATTAAAATACCAGCTCTTGATATGACAGGTATGATAGCTTATGTACATAGTATGGTACTTACAGAATCTGAAAGACATTTTTAGATGAAAATGAGTTTTGACTTTGTCTACTGCTGACAGATTAAGCCTATTTAAAATGGAGTATTTTTCAGTTTTGTGGCTTTTTTCCAGAATAGTATTAACTCTTAATTTGCCACAGGAGACTAAAATACAGAAGTTTGTTCTGATGCTAAGTTTCGGTGTGAGACTTTGACACATCCCTGCTAAAACCTGTTTACATGATGTTGAGGAAACAGGTCACATCTTGTCATGAATATCACAATGGTATACATTGCTAGAGGCGAGATGCTTTAATTTCACTGGTAGGATGACAGCACTCTGTTGGAAGCTATCCACTTACCCATCCATTTAAGCACAGCTGAGAGCTAGCAATTATGTTTAACTGTGTCAACGTGCAGAAAGATAGTAAGCTTTGATGAAATCACCTCACTAATTCAGAATTCAAAGTTACTTTCTCAAGGTTTGCTAGCTACTTTACTGTAAACTTTCAAGATTACAGATTATATTCCTGTGATTCAAAAGGGAATTCTCTCTTTTTTTTTTTTTTTTCTTTTTGTCAAGATGTGTTAGATTCTTCTCATTTACCTGATGACAGCTATGATACATTAGGTCCTTTTTGTTCTTGACTGCTGAGTGTAAATCTTGCCTGATTGTTTCAGGCAAGTTATGTAGCTATACTCAGGTAAGTGACAGCAGAAGATAGCTAATAATCCTTGCTCCTAGCTTAGTGCTGTATTTATTGACATTTCAAAGCTGTTGACATAAACTGATTTGTAAATTCAGCTGTTAAGATTTATTTGGTCAGTCATTACAGAGGAGAATTACTTTTACGTAGTAATAGTGCATATTCAGTAAATTAATTGAAAATACAAGCTCATACTTCTCTTAAGAAACCTGTAGAGTTACAAAAATCATGCATGAATTCCTTCGTCTAAGCAACTCAAATGAGAAAGCACTATATGCTAGGTATAAACACCTTTTTTGTGTGTTTTTGTATTGTTAAGGAGAGGACTTGATTAAGCCAGATCACACATAGGCTTTTAAAATCTGCGATAGAAGATTTCACATTAGATCTAGACCAAAACCGGCTCTGTTGAGTTTTACTGGACCCTGGAATCATGTTCTTGAATAACTAGTTTCTTAAACTTTCAAATTTTGATGGGTACTGGTCTGAGAGCGGTGGTTTCTGGACAGAATCTTGCAAATTGCTCCTTGTCTGTGAAACCAAGGTAAATGATCTGTGAAACCATTTTAAAATACTTTCAAGAGCATTTTAAATGAAAAGTTTTACGAAGATAGTATTTCATAAGAGATTGGAGAATTTGCAGTTGGTCTTTTGATCTAAACTTTAAGATTACACTATTCATTTTGGTGGAAGAAAAATTTTAGTCTGATTAAAATGAAAAAAATGTTTAACAACATCAACTGATTTATTACAAAGACGCATCTGCTCGGCTAAGAGGGAGGGCCGTATTGAACAGGAAGAGAAGACTATGCCAGGTCCTTGCATACTGTGAGGATAAAAACCATGTAGGAGTTGCTGAAGGTACAACCAATACCTGATGTTAATTTGCTGAGAATTTAATTCTACACAATGTGTCCCTAGAAGAAATATTGTTTAGACATTTGAGTAACTGCTCTGGAGTTACTCAATTTGCCTATTAGCTTGTGGAGGGAAAGTGTGCCTTTTTCCTCTCAGCAGTATGTTTTGAACAAAACAGTTTACACAGTTGGACTCTCAGCAGGGAGAAAGTCAGAGGACTGGCATGTTATTGTAATAATGGCAAGGTCAGCAGCGAGAGCTGCGGTGTAGCACAATTGAAAGATTAATATCATACGAATCTATTTTTAACATGAAGCATAAGATAATCTGTCTTTGGCTGTAGAATGTTAGTAAAGATTGTAATATTATAGGCTCTGGTTATCTGTCAAGTTTCTAACAAGAGGGATCATATTTAACTGATAAACAGATTGAGTTTTGCAGAAAATAGTCTCCTCGTTTAATTGTGAAGATTTCAATCAGACTAAGTACTCTGTATGAAAAATACATTAAAAAAATTAACTGTCCTTGTACTTGGTTGTTTGTGATCTATTTTTAGAAGGAGTGGTCTGAAATTTTTCCTAACTTGTAAAAGTATATCATGTTTAAATGTACCTAGGTATGGACAGCCTGTTGGTTTTGATGGCTGTCGTTAGTATCTTTGTGAACTTATATGCTGGATCTGAAAAGAAGCTACATTTTTACTCATGTAATTGAGATTTTTGTCATAAAACCATTAACTGTAAAGGAAACAGTAAACTCAAAATTACCAGATCCATGGAAACAGTACATTTACTTAGAAAATCTAAACTTTCTTTCAACAGTACTCTTCCAAAGACCTGTTGATTTAATTTTACAGGTTCATAGTTCTTTTTTAACCTCCTATTGATTTGTACTTAGGTGGGGCCAGACTCTCTGGAAGGTTAATCAGTCTTTCAGGAATTCCAGCTTGGTCTTGTTTTTTCTCCCAGCTGAAAGTGTGTCACAACCTCAGACTGCATTTAGACTGAATTAGGCAAACCAGAACTGATTAATGTAGCTATACTCTAAATTGGCAGCTCTTCTAGAATACTGTTTTTGACATATATCCCAACAGAGAAGGGCTAAACAGTGAGATGCAGAGCTTACCGAAAGTGGTTTTGAGGTAGAAATTCATGGCCATTCTTCAGTATTGAAGATTCTCGTGCTTTCGTAAAGACAACTGTTAAGACACTTTAATTAAGTCAATATCAATGTTTCTCTTAACAGATTTTTAGTGCTCCAGGTGTATGTCAAGTTTTCTTTGATGATGAAGCTGGCTCAGGAAGCTAGTTCCTGGCCTCTGTTCCTGTGCCACTGTGACTGTGGCTGTATCACAGGGGCTGCACTAGATTGTTAGACCTATCTATGGTTAGAAAAAAATGAAAAAGACAAAAACTCTTAGTTGACACAGAAAAGGTTTGTGGGGAAGCTCTACTTTGAGAGACATCTGTAAAGGTTAATCAGCCAAGCAGAAAGGAATGACTATCATACACATCTTTATCCTGTGATTGGCTACTGCAGCAGTGATATTCCAGCCACACACCTTCTTGTGAGTATTAAAATAACAAGTGCATGTTGTTTGCACTTTGGTGATGGCAGTTTAAACTATAGCATGATTTAGTAACTACAGTTGGGCTTGTTAAGCATTACACAAGAGATCAATTAATTTGTTTCCTCCCTCCTCATGACTGTGCAGCAATTGGGTCTGTATCTTACACATCTCTGATGCAGTGCAACTGCCTGCTGACCATTCCTTATGTGCTGATGCAGATAACGAGCTAGACCTGTGTCCTGTTGACATACTGTGTCTGATTCATGGAGCGATAAAGAACAGGAGGAGAGACAATGTGAATGTGCTGTAACTGGAGTCACACTAACCTGTGAAGTTCTACTTACCCAGACCTGATCCAGTGCAGTTTCCCTGATGTTTTGGAACTTGACCCCACACAGGCCATAGAAGTGTTTTGACACCTAGAGTAGGATGTCAATTTGTTGTGTTCCTATTCCTGTTTTTCCCAGCCCCCCAAATACCATAAACAAATGAGCTTAATTGAAAGAGAGGTTCTGCTTAGTGTAAGTTTCTGTAGAGCCTTCCTCATGGTCCATGCCTGTCCCCATGAGATAACTAATTTAAAAAAATCAGTTTACAGTTTTGCTAACGTAATTGTCTTTATTTGTTATGTCTCATTGTTTTTAGCTATTGTTAGAGATCAGATAGCATTTGATGCCTTCATTGGAACTTGCACTGGAGAGAAAATAAGTGGTAGGGGTCAGTACAATGTTTGATTTTGTCTTTTGCTTAAACTTGTACTGAATAATACAGAGGATGAGCAGCTTCTGAGTTATTAAACCTGGCTTTGTTATTTTTTTTCAGACTTGTTTTGGTTTACTTGTTTATAATTAACGATTTTCTCCAGCTGATAAATTCAATGCACTTCTAGAAAAAGAGTATGGTTAGAGTTTTCACCTGCTGCTTCTTCCCCTTCCTTTTTTATAAAAACTTCTCCAGTGCTGGGAGACAAGCTTAGCAGTTTATGAAATACTGGGAGCTAATAGACTGTGTGATAGTCTCTTTTCATTTTAATAGTTGATTCTATTCTCTTTCAAACAGTTGATTCTATTTCCTTTTTAATTGTTATGTGTACCAAATATACTGGGGGGGGGAAGAATCTATTTGAGGGGCATCGAGAATATATGTGGTTTTTTCTCATCTGTGTATTAGGGGTATTAAAGTTGATCATGAGTGTGAGTTCTTGCCATTCTTTGTTTTTTGACATTAAAAAAAAACAAATCCCAAAGACTTCCTTGCCCAGATTCCCGCTTGAGGAACTGTATCTGAGAAAAATTTTAAATAATATTTGGAGTGACTGACACAAAATTAGATCAATTGCAATACTGCTGACATTGATTGAGAGGTGTTAAGTGAGGGATGGAAAAAACATATTTGATCAAGCTTAATACTTTTTTACCAATGCTCCTGAGACTCGTATAAATAATTTGTTTCCTATAAAGTAGCTTACAGAAAACTGAAAAGCCAAATCATGACTTGCTGAAGTCCATAGGAGTTCTGGACACAAAGGTCTTTGAAGACCTTTAAAACTATAGCTGTGCGTCCTTAATTCAGCTGAAACATCACTACAGTTTAAGATGCTGAAACTGGCATTTAGTATTATGGATGCATAACTTTGTCTTAAAAATCCCCTTTTCTCATCAACCTGGGAAAACTGAAGTGGGAAGTAAACTTGTAAATGCTTTGAAATGATTTGTGTTTTTAACTGGAAACCCACCCACAGTTTTCCCAAAGCGCAGGTTCGCTGAATCCTAATGGCTCTTTTAAAGAGAAGGGAGCTTCAAAAATTGCCAAAGATACGGTTTGGAATCTGAGTGGGAAATTAAGTTACTTCCTGCGTTCGCTCCGTGCTGATGAAATTAAATCTGTTGTATTTCACGTGTAGTCAAGAACTTTTAAATACAGTGCTAAAGTTTGAAGTTATCCAAAAGCAGATTTGGTTGCAGGGTTTTTCTGCAAAAGCCAAGGACTCACATGAGACTACTTACGTAAGTCTTGGATAATGTGTACCACCTCCAATCCTGAGAAGAAAAAAAAAATCTTTTTAATCATATACCACCTTTTTATCTTTTGATCTCAATGTTACTGTTGCATATAGCAGAAAGTGACTATTAACCTTGATAATAAAATTGACTCTTATTTCTTTGTGCATTATGAAAATAGGACAGTTTTTGCTGACTGTTGCATGAAAATACTCAAATACTGCGGTTATCAGCATTATTCACTTTCAACAAATACCTAATTAAAATCATGGCAAGTCTTTCTTAAAGAGGATTTTGCATCTGTGTTTGTGGACTTCCTGATATTTGGAAATCCTAAATCTGTCCACAGCTCTCACATATGTGCTTCATCATCTTTCCCCAAACCCAATGCTTTGTCAGAGCACCCTGGATTTTCCACATGTGCATTGATATGAGCAGTCTATGCGCGGCAAACAAGCAAACGCTGGTGCTGATGGAAATGTTAGATCTACTATATGTGTGGTTCAAAGTGCATGGCCCCCTACTTCTGTTGGGCAAATTATGTATGGGCCAAGCAATTCCCTGTGAATTTCAGTATATTTGTCTGTTAAAGACGTAACAGAGCCAAGCAAGAAACAGGCCTCTTTTGAGAGTACTGGATTTCTATCAAAAAAGAGACCATGTTCATGGCTGATGCTAGGAGACAAATTATAGCAATAATAGACCCTCAGAAGATAATGGTCCATTACAAACAGTGGGTTTTCTGAACCCTTGCTGTCAGAGAGTTATTCAACATTAAATCAAACCTGTTTGTTTCCACTGGAGTTCTGCAAGGGTTGGGACTACTTGTCTGCTAAGACCAGGTGCTCAGAAGGCTTCTGATAGTTCCACATCTGTAATACCAACAATGGGAACTTTATTGGTACCTTCAGTCCAGATAAATTAATTTTGTAATTAAAAATCAACAGTGACTTTAAAAGGGCCTTTGCCTAATTTATGGTTAGCATTAACCACCAATTTTACTGTGGCAGTACTGCCAATCTGCACTATTAAACGTTTCTTTTAACAGCCAGCTGACCTAATTGCAAAGTACGTATGTGGATTATATTGCAGCAGCGACTGAAGTGTCCCTTCTTTTCTAGCTATCGGGGATTATCCTTCAATATTCTCAGGCCTTATACTGAAGCATAGTGATGTATGCTGCTTTACTAAAAGGAAAACTACACATTGGAATCCAAACTGCTGGGTAATTAAGCCCAGACTCCTACCAGTGGAGTGGAATGGCCTGTTATAATGCTATTTATTTCCAGTATTTGTTTGACTGTTCTCTGCCCTTTTGTTTCCGAAGGGATGAAATAGTCTTCACTACATTATTTTGTATTTCCATGTTATAGGATTGTACCTGGAGTGCCAAGGATTGAGTGAGTCTAAGTTTATATGTAAGATAAATTAAGAACTTAAAAAAAAATTTTTTTTAGATTAAATACTGCTAATCTTGAAATTCAGAGCAATAAGTTGAATTTGTGGAGTGAGCTATGTTGCTTCCATTAAAAGCATGGAAATTTCAGATTTAGATTTCTGGGTGTCATGCTGTAAACATGCTCCATGATATGCTTGTTCTGGACTTCCCTAATGCCCATGTAAATTATTGTTTGTCATGTGTAAATCTGTTACATCACAGCAATTGAACAATAGTTTTGGTACTACTTTAAAGCTGAAGAAAAAGATATTCAGAAAAAAATAATTACTACCCCTTCATTTCCAGTTAGAGAATTTTTATTTTGAGCATGAATTGATGTATGCTCAGCTTTTACCTACAGTCAGATTTAAAGATACAAACAAATGTTCTTTTTCAGATAAACTTCTACTTTGTGTCAGAGAAAATGACAGACATGTCACTCTGAAAACAAGAAATTATTCCCTGTGTTTACCAGAATGGGTACAGCATTCTGTGTAACCTGTGCTCACTTTTATTAATTCTTTTTCTTCTTAAGTTATACTCATAGTATATATAAACTTCTATAAACGTAGATGTACATAAGCATTATCATACTTATAATTCAGGAGAAAGCTATGTCTGCAGAATCAGTATTCTACTCATCTATGAACAGAAGCAGAATAAGCAGAATATGGGAAGAGCCCATCACAAGAAGCCACTGTTTACACTTTAAGAACTTTGTTTAAAAAATAGAATGCTTCTGTTTATTTTAGTTCTCCTAAAATCTGTTCTTTTGCTGTTGAGTTTTTTTGTTAAGCTCAAATTCCGTGTTAGCAGTGACATTTTTGTTGCTAGTTGACTTGTTTATAACTCCTTTTTCTTCTGTGAATAAGGCAACAAATTAAACACTGGCTTGCAGTATTAATACTTTATTGTTAATTGACTTGACTTGGTCCTTTGCAGTGCAAAATTAATGTCTGCGCCTTCTCTTTTTTTGCAGTCTTAATTGTAGCAGAGGGTGGTTTTAAAAAAAAAAAAAATTCCAAACAAACAAACTGGAGCAGCATTATTCCCAGACAGCTACTGGAGAAGGTCTTTCAAGAGTGGGGTTCTGTGAAGCATACTGCAAACCAAGGTGTGCAGGAGAGGGGCTCCTTGGGAAGAGGCAGGATTGCTTTTGTTCTGGTTCATAAAGAACAGCTGCGCTCCAGAGGTGGTTCCTGATGATGTACCGATAGCTTTTCTTCTCCCTATGTATTGTACTTAAATAATTCTGAAGTAGTCGCTCTTCACATTGTAAAAAGAGCGGTTGATATAAGCCAGACTATTTGCAGCAAGGAGGCCCAGCGGTGCAGCTTAGGCCAGTTGTCGTCCATCTAATGATTTAGGATGCAGCCGCTGTTGGTAGCCTTCTTACGGAGCTTCAGCTGCTGCTCTGAAACACCCCTTCCATGGAGGGCAGAGACAAGCTACTTTCTTTTTCTGCTGCAGAAGGGCAATGTCTGAGCAAGTCAGCTTCTCCTGGACTCCAGAATATGGATCAGGTCAATGGCCTGGAAGGTTTCTGGGACCTGCTGGGTTTGATTTTTCTTGGTGTAATGCTTTATGAGGAATATATGACCACACAGTATAACAAAGGTACAACCCAGAAAATATTTTTAGCAGTACTGACATGGAATACGAACTTAAAGAAACATGCAGTTTCTGTAACATGATCATAGATAATGGTTACAAACCAAATTAAGTCTAAATATTTGAGGAAATTAGCCTGCAAGACTGGATGTGAAGGAGTGAACACATACTAAATTGTTCTGATGAACAGAAATTACCTTCTGAAGTAATGTGAACTTGGGATGACTTTTTACTCTTTGTGTGATGAGGGGAAAATGGTTCATTTTTGCTCTTTAACAGATGCTGCCTTTGAATTGTAACAAGAAGGGGGGAAAACAGATAATGATTTCCAGTGAAGTCTAATTTGTTAAAAGGCACAATTAAGCTTTGAGATAAACGATTTAGCTTTTAAAACACTGAGAGTAAAGGAATTAAACTCAATTTTCACCCACTGCCTGTAGGGTAGCTTTTTGACTTCTGTAAAAGGGAGCATTGTGCATTCGAAAAAAAAAATCATTTTTATGGTTGTGTTCTGTCTCTGAAACTACACATGTGCAATGACAGCTATTTTGCATCTATTTTAGGGCAGGTTATCTTATTTGATTCTTCTGAGAAGCTAAGCATGTTGCTATAGCTACTGAGCTTGTGGCTCTGGTGAGGTTTTTTCATCAATTTCTAAATGTAATTGTTAAATAAGGCTGGTATAAGGCCTGTGACATTCTTCTGTTGATTCCACTTGAAGATTTTTTTTTTTTCCTTTGATTTCTTTATTTAATTCTGACAGGTACATGGAAATATGTACATACCGTTTTTATGTAAATATGTAGAGACGACAAATGAAAAAATGAATGTTCAGGTTTTCTAAACCAGTATTTGCTTCAGAAAGCTCCTGTATTCCTCTTGTTCAGCTTGTGGTTGGGTGTGGACTTCTGGTCTCCAGTACATAGTACTACAGTATGAGATGCTGCTGAACGTGACGGCTGTGTGAACCATATACTGAAACTCCGTTCTTGAAAATGATCTTTTCTTTCTGGTGTACTACATCTAAAACAGATGCACTAGATGAACTACTGCTAACAATATATTGCAGATACTAGGTACAGGCTTTTAACACATAAAGAGCCATTTTAAACCAGATTTAGCTTGTCCTGTAATTTGTAAAGGCTGCTACCCATTCTTGAACCTGCCTGCAGCACTTGATGAATTCTTTGTTCCTTACAGTTGTGGTCCAATTGTTATACTGACTTTACTAATATCAGGCAACATTACTGAAAATGTAGTATTGGATTTGTCATGGGTGGGCGTGGCTTTGGGTTTTTTCTTTTTTCATCCAAAGTCCACTAGAGGTCCAAGACCTGTATGATGCTTATGACAGCATTGATGCCTTACAGTGTGTAGTTTTTCAGCCATCCTGGAGTATGGGCATTGGGGAAGTTCATCTGCAGAAGCAAAAGCCTTAGTACAAACCTATTACAATGAGGGCAGGGTAGTGGATATTAAATGTTAATGGCTTTTTGTCAGGCAGCAGTAATAAGGAGTGGAGGGAAAACACCCTGTAAAGTAGCACCATCGCTGGAAAGCAAGGATATAGAAGGATGAGCTGGATTTGCAAGGATATTTAGCAATTGAAAGATACAGGTAGGTATCCAGTGAGATTTTTCAAGCCACTAGTGTAAATTAGGAGTCTAATTCTCACTGACATAGACAATGGGGGGCAGCTCTCTATTGGGTCTTTTAGTAAATCCCAGAACCTGCGTATTTGTAACTTTAGGTGCTTTATTACTGTTGTACATTGTGAATGCCTGACAAATTCTTCCGTAGCAGTGGTGGATTTAGTGGCTACTGGCCGAACCTGAGTGTCTGGAATGCAGTGCTTCTGAGCCACTTGGGATAGTGTAAATGTATTCTTTACACAGGTTTTATTCAGTTAAGATTAGTGTCCTATTCAGGCTTCAATAGCTAATTCCATCACAGAATAAATTATTTCAGAGCTCATAACTTTCAGAGAATGATATATATACAGTGTCCTAGTTTCAGCTGGGATAGAGTTAACTGTCTTCCTTAGTAGCTGCTACAGTGCTATGTTTTGAGTTCAGTATGTGAAGAATGTTGATAACACTGATGTTTTCAGTTGTTGCTCAGTAGTGTTTAGACTAAAGTCAAGGATTTTTCAGCTCCTCATGCCCAGCCAGCGAGAAGGCTGTAGGGGCACGAGAAGTTGGCACAGGACACAGCCAGGGCACCTGACCCAAACTGGCCAACAGGGTATTCCATAGCATCTGACGTCCCATCTAGTTTAGGAACTGGGAAGTGCGGGCAGGGAATCGCCGCTCAGGGACTGGTGGGGTGTTGGTTGGCAGGTGGTGAGCAATTGCCCTGCGCATCATTTGTACATTCCAATCCTTTTATTACTACTGTTGTCATTTTATTAGTGTTATCATTATCATTATTAGTTTCTTCTTTTCTGTTCTATTAAACCGTTCTTATCTCAACCCACGGGTTTTGCTTCTTTTTCCCGATTTTCTCCCCCATCCCACTGGGGGGGGGGGGGGAGTGAGTGAGCAGCTGCGTGGTGCTTAGTTGCTGGTTGGGGTTAAACCACGACATACAGACATTTTGCTCCTGTTGGAGAATACTAGGTATTCCAAGAATAGGAATAAACTACTGAAGAGATTATAAGAGAATAAAAGTACTGGAGGTTGATACTGCAAACTCCTTTAAAGATTGACTTGAAGACAGGTTCATAATAACCAAACTGGTGTTACATTTTTAGAATAATCAATCCACTCACTGTTGTGAAGAAAAAATCCCTACTTCAGGAAGACCCTTTGGTCATGAAAGCTCTTCCCTCTTAGAGAGTCTTTGTTTACATAAGGCCAGGGTGTTACCAGTCATCTGTGGAGTGGATGAGGTATCGGTCTGGTGGCTTGGGACATCTGCCTCTGCAAAGTGCTGAGCTGGATGTATGACTTGTAAGTTCGATGCCCTCTATTTCTGTTCCTGAAATAGTAACTTCATTTTTAGGGAACTCGTACCAATTCCATACACAGGTACACGGATGTAACCTGTTAGGACATTATCATTGGCAGACAGCTCTTAAGGTAAGCAGTGATCATCCCTTTAAGGGTTTGGATTACCAGCATATTTCCTTCAATTTTTTGTTGTTGCTTTCCTGCAGTTCCTTCTTTGTTGCAGAGTAGTCTTCATTTCTTCTCCTCATATGATCTAAAATATCTTTTTAGAAAAGAGCTAAGAAATGATTATGCATGTAATCAGGGAAATGAACAAATGAATGCACATCCTAGTGACCTAAGAGATATTTGATAAATTGTAATTGTGAGTAAAAATTTTTTTTTTTCTGGTAAACAGTTACCCATCTGATTTCTGACTGCAGCAGTTGATTTAAAATGAGTAATCATGCAAAATTTTTAAAGGTTTATAACCTAATCTTGGTTTCACGTAAATACCTGATTGTCAAATCATTTAGTAAAAAATACTATCATTTAAGATTGTCTCACTGGACTGTTTATGAATATGAGAAATATGTAGTGTCTATATTGTGTGTAAATGTATGCATGCATGCAGGTTAAATGGAGTTACACAGGCAAATTCCTGTCTCAAATCTAAAGTATTTCAGTCACTAAATTTTAAATGGATTCACGTTATATTAGTCTGATTAATTGACCAATATCTTTAAAAATAATATGGACGTTTGTATGCATGCATAATCACCTAAGGTGCTTATCCTGTAATTTACTGAAGTGACTGTGGCCTATGATGTGAGAATTCTTGGCTTATAAAAATCCAACCTTTAATAACTACTATAAAAAATAATTGTAATTAGAGCTTAATCAGCTTATAAAAGACAGAAATGTTTAAAACCTTACTTTTGCTTTGTGGCCATCGAGCTGGTGTAGAATTTACTGGAGTACTGCTGGTAGGTTACATCAGTAGCATTGCAGGAAACTAGTAATTTCATAGTAAGTAGAATTAAATGGGGAAATGCAACTTTTTATTGGCAAAATTTGACTAGGGTACTGAGTCAGTTTCTGTGATATTTTTTTTTACTTTTTTTTTTTTTTTTTTAATCCCTGTAATATTTTAAAACTTGCAGAGCAATCCTTGATTTGCAGCTGAAGTGCAGCCAGCTTTGGGTGAAACATAGAAGCTGTTTAACAGCAGGACTGCTCTGTAGCTTAGGGCAGGAAACAAGGATGCTCTTTCCAGTTAGAACTATAGAGGTGTAACATGCTGGTGAAGCCTGTCTTGTGATTTCTCAGCTGGCTGATCTGACTAGCAAAGAAGAGACTGCTACCAGTTTCAGCTAAAAGAATTACTCATTTAACTCAAGTGAACCAGCGTTGGTGCTTTGATGCTAAAGATTAAGGTTCAGTGCCTGCTGGCGGTCATTGGGGGTTGTCTACCATTGAGTATATGGCATAGTTGCTGTATAATTATCAATGCTGGAATTTGTTTGTGACGTTAGGCTTGATATGTCTTTCATTTCAAAATCTGCTGTAGGATCACTGACTGTAAGATAGATAGCATTTTGGATGAATTGCTGGTTATTGCCTTGTCCTTCACTTGCATTTAGAAGAAGCATTTCACAGAATGAGGAGTTACTTTTCTAGTACAAGGTAAATTTCTGGATCTTATTCACCTTATTTATACAGAGAGCTAAGAATGACTTCACTCATTGAATATATTCATTTGAATATTAAAAATTGTGCTTACCTTGCTTACCTGCTCCTTAATTTTTTTTTCCAAGTGGTTGAATACTGTAGTTAGAAAATAGATAAATGGACAGTGGTATATAATGCACCTCTGTTACTGTGCTAACAGAAATAAACCATCATTTTCTCCATAAAAAAGCACATTGTTATCTTTCAGTATCTGATCTCTTCCTCTTGCTCTATTTTATGCAGAAATGCATAAAAATCCCAGGCTGGTTTTAAACTTACAGTATTGAAATGAGAGACAGATGTGTATTCTGCAAAGAATCCTCACAGAGCTACTCTGTCAGTAACCCTGATTCTTTTACAAGGATGGGAAATCTCTTATTCGGTTGTCTTCCTGATACTATCGGTGATAGTTTTGCATAGAGTGAAGTTGGTATCAGTAGTGGAAGCCTATAGCTTTACTTCATCTCCAGATCAGGTAATGCTACCTGGAGTATTAGCTTGCTGTGATCACTTTAACAAGGCAGTGTCTACATTCTTGCTTTTTGTAGATCACAAGTTGTTTATATTTGTATTCTCTGGAATGAAAATATAAGTGTAAGAACATTATCATTCACTTAAGTTATCTTACTTCCCATCATTTTTAACTCTCAAACTTTTTCTCCATACCATTTTGGACATAATTTTTGAGAAGGATTCTCCGTGTGCTTGTCACCTTATTTCCTTGTAGAGTCGCTTGAAACATGCATATTCAGAACCTCTTTGGAGAGCCAAGGCCCTGCTTTGTTCTGCCTGTCAGAAGAGCTTGTGATTTTCCTGCATTTCCAGTAGAGCTTGAAATTAGTCATAAAGTGATGTTCTACTGAAACAAGCATGGGACTCAAAATTAACATGGGTTTTATTTGTAGCTTGTTTTGTGCATGGTCATAATCTATAACATTAGTACCATACTGCTTGCTGCATGGGTTTCTTAAGGCAGGTCTGTATGTTGTTTTTTATGGCAAAGCCAGCTGGGTGGCACCGCTTCCTATCTGGAATCTTTGCAGACATGTTTAGCATGGCACTGAGCCTTGCTAATGCAACTCCCCGAGTGCCACTGAACCCAGGCTTTAGCGTGGATTCATAGTTAAAGCTGCATGGCTTCCAGGTGGCTTCAGCATGGGCAGAAACTGCCCTCCAGAAAACAGCACTGATATGAGTGCAGAGGGAATGTGGAGGCTTCATCTCTCTCTCTCTCTCTCTCTCTGTTCTTCAGAATTGCTTTCTGTTAATTTCTCAGTGGTAAATGTAGGCATGGGTTTTATGAGAAGAAAATACTTGCAAGAAGGTAAAATTCGGAGCTTTTGATCAGAATTTCCTGCCAATGTCTTTTTAAAAAAGGAATGAAATACAAGTCCCCCTTTCTTATTGCTGGAATCGACCTGTAGTCAACTCCTTCCTTCACCCTTCCTGGTAGCACACATACAACAGTTGTCAGTCTTGACCATCAGACATGCTAGATCCTACTTGTGGATCATTGGAATATTATGCCAATGCTTTCATTGTCACTGAATGTACCCTAGAAAAGTAATTGAAATTCTTCATATTGTCCTGGTGCCTTAGTGTTACAATATAATGGATGAGAGAGGTTTATGCATATGACAATTGCATCCATTAGTGCTTGCATGAATAGGACGGTTGTATTTAGTGACTGGGCAACAAGTGTATCGTACTTTGAAGGGATCATCCACTGGAGAGTTGTAGGGGTTCCACAGTGATAGTTTTTTTTGAATGAAGTTCTAGAACTCAGGGGACATTCAAATCTACAGAAAAATGGAGGGGGCTTAGCAAGAATGTGATAAACCCTACAAATCTGTGGTCTTTATTTTCCACTTTTGACCATAATTCTCTCTTTTCAAGTACCTACTGATTTGCTGCTACTGATTGCAGAGTCCTACCTATGTGCACAGCCACCTTCACTGTGTTTCAGGTAAAATAAATATGCTGAAGGTCACATATGAAAATGAGTGATTTAATAGAATTAAGTGTAAGCAGAACAGTGACCATTGTGTTGACTACAGATTGGGTTTAGTAGGTAGTGTTTTATTGTTTAATTGGTATGATACCTGCTGCCAGTGAAACCTGGTACTTCATCTGGCCATAGCACAGTTTCAATGACCCTTATTGATTTTTTTTTTTTCCTTCCCCCCCCCCTCCCTCTAACTCAAGGTCTTGTTACAGTAAAAGCTGATGTGTGACAAAGAAAATTACAGCAATGGATGCTTCTGGGACTTGCATACCAAGGACGTAATTGTTTCTATGCCTCTTTGAAATAGTTGCCTATCTGCAGCTATAATGATTACTCCAGAGGAACAAATCAAAACCTGGTCAGCTCAGTACCAGAGTTTTTCTCTTAATCAAAAGAATGTATTCTTTCTGCAGAGCCAGTTTCTATCTCCAAGAAAAGCTGGAAAGTGCTGCCTGTCCCTCAGAAGTGTTTCCCTGCAGGCATGATTTTGATGGATGTATGAAGGGAATACCATCTGCCTTAGGGATGGTAGAAGGAGCTGTGTAACACAGAGCTCCCAAGGGGTTACAAAGCTGTAGGACATTTAGGAGTGTCGAGGGGAGAGAAAGGAAGGGCAAAGGGAGACTCTTCTGCTGAGAAGCAGGCTACTGAAGCAAGATGTGGATGCAGTTTGTCTTGGGTTTTTTGTATCATCTCAGTACATGCTGGCTATTGTGTCTCAGGATTTTTACCAGGCTGTCTTCTTCTTATCCCCGTAAGTCATTAGTGACTTATGATATAGCATCCTTTATAGCCTCTGCAGGCTTAGCTGTAATTTAGATCACTGTACCAATACGCTAATTGGCTGCTTACGCCTATTGTCATTTACTGACTCCGTAGGTGTCCTTGCCTTTCCTTCTTCATGAGTTTCATGATTCTACAGTCCTAAAGGCAAATGGTTGAAAGGGCTCTAACATGAATGCCTTGGCTTAGAAATGCCACACATTTTCTTGATGAATTTATCTCTTGCATAGGTTGTAGACCTTGTCTTTTTGACTGGGTCTACTGACCATTCGGATCTCATGGGATCTCTGTTGAGCTTCACTAGTTTCTTCTGGGGTAGTTTAAAAAGGAATTTCAGCTCCATTTGATGTACTACTATTTCACCTGTCCTAGAACATCTGAAGCTTGAGGTCCTCTCAGTTGAGCCCAATCACCTGAGAATATAACTTTATTCATGTCTGAAAGAAAATCTGATTTTAATAGAAAATTATATAACTGGAAAAGAATAAATCAGACAAAAAGATCTGTAGCTAATGTACAGTCAAGCACAAATGCTGTGGAATAACTAACATTGTTAGTGCTGATAATTGTATCTGTATTGTGGTATAACGCCAATCCTAATCATGGACCGTGTTGCATTATCTGCTGGTCAGGAGGTCACAAGCTATAATTCCCCCTGTTTGTGTAGGTCTGAAATAGACAAGTGGAAATGGAAGTGATTGTGTTTGGGAGGATGAAAGAATTGCTTATTTGAAAGCATGATGTTACTACAAGGGTAATTGAAGATTGTGAAATATTGAAGCATTCAGGGGAACTTTCTGCAGTGAGGTACTGTTAGAACAGTTTCCTCCATCACTTCAGTACAAGCTGTCCCCATGAAAGTAGTATGAATTGATATGGGAGCTTAATAAACGAGTATTGTACGTGTGGGTAGGTGTATCTATTGCATCAAGACTTACAGTCAAATAAGAACAAGAGCGATATATGTTGAGCCTTCACCTTTCATGCAGTAGTAGATGAAATCAACGGCAAGAACAAACATTTTTATTTTACATCAGAGTTAAGGGTAATGTTTAATAAATGTTCAGATCCTTCAACCTTTAAATTTTCTTGTTTCATTACAATACTTCTTAGACTTAATAAAAACCTCAGTTCCCATGATTACCCCTTCAGAGATGTCACAGTATATCCCAGCTGCAGAGGAAGTTCTGCACAGCATTAATTATGCACTGAAAATACAAAGAAAGCACTTGACATTTTTCCCAGATCCATATTGTGTTGTTTTACTGGTGGTTGGATTTTTTCTTTGCATTATATTTATTGATTCAAAAACTGTGGTTTGAAAACTTGTTCCAGAACTTGCTTTAGGTGTATAGGATTTTCCCCCAGTCACAAATAATGACCAAAAAAATGGTTATTTACTGTCCCTGAAGGTTGTTTAGGGCTATATCTGAAGGACTGTAACTAAACATGACTAATGAGATCATTGGCAATTACTTCCTGTGCTTCCTTTCCTGGAAACAATGCAAACAGTAACATTTTGTTTGTTCATTGATTGCATTATTATTAAATACGTAAATCAAATTATGTTAGAACATTACCATTTCACAGTATGGTCAGAAGACTCCTTAATTTTGTAGTACACTCAGGAGCAAATTATGTTTTGGGTCTGGTGCACACTCAGAGAGCTATAGCACCATTCATGGCTTGTTAGCTTCTTTACTCTTAATTCTTTCAGGAAAGTAGAAAGTACCACATTTAAAAAAATAATTAGCTGCAATAGAGATGAAAGCAAATTTGGTTTCTAACTACTGTTACACAGTTGAGCTAGACCTCTAAGGGTGGTGGTGTCATTTTATAAATATGAGAACTAAGGTACAGAAATAAAAATGAAGCCATAAAGGCAATCAGGAACAGTGCCAGTGATAAAAACTCGCATCATCTGATACAAAGCCCATCGTTCTGCGATTGAGAGGAATTCAACTGCAAGAAGTGACTATATTTTTTCTGTCTAGCCTGGAATACTTACAGAAGCAGCAGCAGAATGGAACTTTTCAATTTATTTTCAGATTTTATTTCTTGTGTCACAATAGATGGAACAATGGTAAGTAATGAATAAAGGAAGTTGATCTCTTAGGTGTTCTTTATTTAAGAACAAAATGGTTCAAAGAAATAAGAGGGAACCCATTAACAATTCCCAGCTCCTCCTAAACCACAAGCTTGCTCACACTTGCTACGTTAAGTCCTGTTCTGAGCAAGTAAACAACCCGTAAGTGAGAGCCAGAGATTAACTACATTCTCCTGTGGAGTTTCCAAAGCAGCAACATCTTTCATGGGAGCAATTTGTCTGAGAAGATAGCAACATACTCTTTGTCTCAGTGATGTAGGTCCTTGTGAGTCCAGAGAGGGAGGATCCTTTGTTGCCTCTATTAATGCTAGAATTATTTTGAATAGACATCTCCTATCTCTCTGTTGGTCTTGATCTCCATCCCTTGCAGCTACAGGCAGTTGTAACCATGAGGGTATTGTGCTGTGGTCAGCATGAAGCAGTGTTTACTCTGGATGGAATTTCCATACAGAAATCTGATAAAAGGATTGCAGTGGAAATTGAACTAGAATGTATTGTTTATGCACTGTAATTGCAAAAATACTTTGGAAGTACATACTGTGCTTTGAGACTTGCAAACAGATTTCATTTAAGTTAATTACATATTGGCATATCGGTTAAAAGGTATCAGGAAGGACGACTCCTGCTTGATGCGTTGTATTAACTATCATACGCTGCTGTTGCAGTAATGTAAGTTGATTTGGAATGATCAGCTCAGACTTCATGCAGCCTAGGCTTGGAATTAACAATGCTGAAACTGGTTGTTATCTCATTTTGCCTTTACATATCTGGCTTTAAAATAAAGCTTCACAACAGCAGATGTTGTATATTGAAAAGCAGGGGGAGCTCTTTCTGTCTTTTACATTTAAAGAGATCAGTATTTGTGCTAGTTCTGAGTAAAAATGTTCACAGCCTCCTGATAAAACTGTAGTTAGTAGGGCGTACTAGCTCTTTTCCATGAAGGTATATAGTTTTGAGATTATCCCATGATTAGTAAATCTTGGCTTTGTAGGTGGATAGGAGTGTGGAGTTTTGTCGAGGTAAGCTAGTCAACCTTTAAGAGTGCTTGTCATGTTCCTGTGCTCGGATTCTACTGGTTAGTAGTAAAAGGAAGTGTTGTTTGTAAGGCAGATCAATAGGGTGAAAAAACATGTCTGATTCAGTAATGGAGACTGTATGCATGAATGCAGGCTGGGATGGGAGGGATAGAGTAAAAGAAGTTACACCAGAATTTTTACACCAAAGTCTGTCTTAATGTTAGTAGTCACACTAAAATCTCTTAAGCCAAAACCCACTGAAGGGGTGAGGGGCTATAATTTCCATTGACTTCAAAGGAATTGCTAATGCCTGATTTCTGTCAGCATTTGACCTCCTGAAAATTCAGAGGAATAAAGCCTAAAGGTGTGGGTCCTTTTTGAAGGCTTTGGAAACCAGAGTGTGTTTTTTGTCTTAGAATCACTGAATAATGTATGTTGGAAGGGACTTTTGGAGGTCATCTGGTCCATCCCCTGCTCAAAGCAGTGTCTTTAAACCTTTTATGACATCCTTGTAAGACTGGGCATATGTGAGTAGTTTGGAGCTTTGTTAGGTTTGACTCAGTCATAAACCATAAACTGTAACCCTTTTAGCTTGAGCTAAACAGTGAGAAAAAAAACCCTTTCAAATATTGAGCACTTGCACTCACCACAGCTAATATACAGTGCTAACTTCAATAAATTTAGTCTTAAAACACAACAGTAGTAGTTGTGGAAGTTACTGTGTACAGTTACTGTGGGTGTAAGTTGTGATTCTTACAATTGCAGATTGACCAGGTAGGGGGCTGTGGCTTTTGGGAACAGAATTTCCAGTGGAAAGGTTTCAGGTCACACACATACAAAAAGATAAATAGCAAGTAAAATCATTGTAAAATGGTAGGCTAAAACAATTAGAAGTTTTTCATGGCATGATAGCTAAAATGTATTATAAATATTGAGTAGGCCATTTTTTAACTTTTAATTTAAAAATATTTATGTTAGGGTCATTAGAAACAACATGCAAAAGTATGAGAAGTAGAATCACTCTAAAAATAAAGTAAAAATTAACAATGACGGAGATGCTAGCTAAATTTAAAAGAAAAAATTGAAATCAGGTGCTATTAAAGCTGATACATGCAGAATGCATGAAGCAAGATGAAATTTGCAGTTTGGAAGATTACTGTAGATTTACTTTATGCAGAACACCTGTCTGCATTTGCAGTTGTAGCTACTGCAAAAATTAAAGTGGTCTCTATTTCTAATCACATCATTAATATGTTTGATGGGAGATATCCACAGTAATAATTTCTGGTGCACAGAATAAAAAGAGTTGAGGTTTACTAGCTGGGCATAAGTTTTCTGAAAGATATAAATTTTAATCTTTAAGAGTATAGAACATTATGAGGCAACTCTGGTCTTTTGCTGGTGAAGATATAGTAAATCCATGATGACCTTATGGTTGTATAAAATTAAGAATGGCAAATGTTGGACAGCTGTGACTCGATATTTGCTTGATATCAATACCATAAATAGTTTGAAGCATATCAAAGGTGGGGTCCAGATTTTTTTGATAGCACCTGGGGCAGCTGGATGAACAACTGAAGGGAACTTGCCTGCATTTTTTACTGGCCTTGCAGTGTAACTTTCAAATACTGGCTGAGGATACTGTGTTAGCTAGCAAAGACATTTTCTTGGTTTGAGCTCTTCGTAGGTTAAACACATCTCCACTGAGTAATTCCTGGTTTATGTTTTCCTCATTCATCAGGGTTTATCTAACCTGGCCAACTGGGGAGGTCCTAGTTGACTGGAGGGTAGCAAATGTGATGCCCATCTACAAGAAGGGCTGTAAAGAGGATCTGGGGAACTACAGGCCTGTCAGTCTGAAGCTGGTGAAGGGTCTAGAGAACAAGTCCTATGAGGAGCAGCTGAGGAAACTGGGGTTGTTTAGTCTGGAGAAAAGGAGGCTGAGGGGACACTTTATTGCTCTCTACAACTACCTGAAAGGAGGTTGTGGTGAGGTGGGTGTTAGTGTCTTCTATCAAGTAACTAGTGATAGGACAAGAGGAAATGGCCTCAAGTTGTGCCAGGGGAGGTTTAGATTGGATATTAGGAAAAATTTCTTCACCGAAAGGGTTTTCGGGTATTGGAACAGGCTGCCCAGGGAAGTAGTTGAGTCACCATCCCTGGAGGTATTTAAAAGACATGTAGACAAGGTGCTTAGGGACATGGTTTAGTGGTGGATTTGGCAGTGTTAGGTTTACAGTTGGACTAGGTGACCTTAAGGGTCTTTTCCAAGCTAAATAATTCTGTGATTCTATGATTCTAATGTGTTTTCACATGCCAGAGTTTTTGACTGTGTGGCCAAGTGAAAGCACATAAGCTGTTTTATGCAAGTTGCTATGCTAAATCTGGCATTCTTCTAAATATATAGAATATTTGGGCCTGCATCTCACATAGTTGAACCATTTTGTAGTGAAGAAAAGAATATAAGTAGAATACTTAATACTGATTTCCACATCTGGAGTATTGCAGAAGGATCTTACTTGTCAAAGACAACTTCCTCTGTCAGCTGCATAGTCACTGGATTCATTCCTTTAGTCGCCAAAAGTACTAGTCACCTTTCTCTTTTGCCTTTCTCTTTCTCTTTCTCTAGGAGACTAGATTAGAAATAGCGTTTGATTGGAAAACGTAGTGATCACAAAACTGCAAAGCAGGATGTGTTCCTTCTTATAGTCTATGGCTGACCTGATACCTTAAACACTCCAATTTCAGTTTTTGGAAGATGTTCTGCTCTGCATTCATAGTGCCTCAGGTGCTTAAGTTAGGCATTTGATTGCCCTAGACCTCCTACATGCAGAGATAGCCATCTTTTCTAGGGTATTCATAACTTATGCAAACATAGAAAAGGAAACTAATGGTACTTTTAGATTATTATCTTTGCTTAGCATTACTGTCACTTTGTTGTTTATAGGCACAGGTCAGATAGATAGTCCTGTATATACTCATTCAGATTCTGTAACTGATGGATAATGCATCTGTTTCCTTTAAATTGGCATGCTAAGATGAGAATGTGAGCAGCTAAATAACTGGAGTCAAGAATAAGTGCTTAGCCCTTGCTTGGGTAATCAATCTCACAGACTCAATAGGAGGCATGCTACGGAAATAGCAGGAAAGAGAATCTGAAAAGATGTGGGATGATTTCTTTAGCGTAAATGTGGTTTCATGTCACTTTATTTCCATGACTCACTATATCTAATATAAACAATAAAAGACAGAAGAGGACTGGCTTTCCGAGGGTGGAATCAAATGTGAATAAATTTAACAGGGATTTAAGCTGCAGAGAGCTCTAGTGGAACTTTTTGAGTTACGTCTGACACTTATCCTGTCATTACTGGCTGAAAAAGAAATGTTTCAGCCTTTTTATTCAGCAATGCTAGCAAAAAAAAAAAAGAAAAAAAGAAAAAGGGTCATTTTAACCCTCTGTCCCACTGTACATGGTTCTTATTTTATGTTATTCCTGAGGTAAGCTAAGCACCTTTAGGAACAAATAATAAATGTAAACTATATCCCCAGGTAGAGGTAGTAACAGAAGCAGGAGAGAGAATGGAGGAGTAAGCAGTAAAAAGCAGGAGTAAGCAGCTTTATTTTAACAGTACAATCAAGTCATGTTTACCACTGTTGCAGTGCTTTGTCCTCACATCTTTCAAACTGCCTACTAAAACTGAGGAATTTTGCATTGAGCACATCAACTTGCTTGTCTGGTAACTACGTTGTGAGAGTGCCTGGAGGCCTCAATTGGGACTAAGACCATACTGTGCTAGGCATAGTACAAATGAGGAAAATTAAGTCAGTCCTTTCCCAAGAAACTCACTAGAGAAAAATCTAGCTGTGATGACAGTTGTGGTTAGGTCTCTGTGGATGCATATTGAACTGAAAAAAGTTAGCTCCTGTTATAAAGAACATAAAGTACAAAACATTCCTATTTTTGTTTCTCAGTTGTCTTTATCTGTATCAATGTATGACAGAAGACAGCAGAGCAATCTACTACAGAATATCCACATACAGAGCATGCATGTTTTATTTGTCTTGCATACTGATAGTGATTGTACTTGGATTTGTTTTTATTTACCCGGCATATACTACAGTCAATTCAGTGAACATGTATTTTGTAGGTTTATCTGACCAGGATGGAAGGGGAGGCCCATCTGTGTTTTTTCTTGTTTCTGTCATATCCTCAGCATTTGGTGGGAGAGGGCTTTGCAACCAGAGCATTTTCTGACTGCAGGACTCCATCATTGCAGACTTTTTTTTCTAAGTAATTCCTCTTTACATTCTGCTCTGAAATCCCACTGGGTGCCTGCTCAGCAGTGCTTTAACTTCTGAATATTGAAACCAGCAGGTATGGTGAGAATGGAGTATTTTAAACAGCAGAAGAGACACTTGGTGTGGTGTATAATATCTGGCGCTCTGTACATTGCACTGGAGAGAAAAGCTCTTTGTGAGTAACTTAGGGCACAACCGCTTATGGAGAAGTGACTAGGACTTCCAGGGTATGCAAAAGCTCTAGAACAGCAGAGTGGTGCCAGGTGCTGGAAAAAAGGAAACAGAAAGACATCTCTGGATTGGTAACTCTGCTTTTAAGACAAGATGGATGTAATTCTAAATCAAAAAATTTTGCTTGGCAAGGGTGTAAGATGAGAGACATTTATCCAAAGGCAGACATTTATGGGTAAAGCATCTTCTTTTAGTGCCTGTCTGCTGTACAATGTGGAGATCATTATGGTAAATGCTCATCCTTTTAGATGAAGTTGTTGGCTGCTATATGCTCGGACTTTGTTATGTTCAAAGGTTTTTGTAACCAAGTGTGACTTTCAGCGGAAAAAGAAAAATGCAGTAGAAACTGCAGAAGCATATAAAATAGGTTTGTGTAGGTCAAGGAAGCAGAAAGAAGGGTGATTCTGGGCTAAAATATGATAGCTTCTTGTCAAGTCCCTGAATTAATGCTTTACTGGCAAGCAGGCATGCGTGCATGTGTAGGCGTGTATGGGAAAAGAGTGAAATAGATTACAGTCCAGAAATCGGATTCTTGAGCAAGGTGTTTTTCTTTTACTTGGATAGGAGAAATAGCTGAGTCGTAACTTTTCTATGAAGTCAAAAGAGGGCACCTTTGACATAAGGTCTCTATGGGGAACAGTACAGAATGCGATCGAGAAAATAACAGGGGAATGTTTTTTAAGGGGTCTGTTTCTTTTTCTTAGGAGGGCTATTGAAATAGAAAACCTCCCTGAACATAGCAAAAAGCAAATTCAACCTACTTATGGTACTTACACTCTTCTTCTGAAATTCCTTTCTCAGTTGTCTAACAAACAGGAAAAGAAATGCTAATTCAGCCAGTAAGATTGTTTTGTTGCTATGCTTAATTTCTTTGCATGTTTAATTCACTCTGAACCTTCAAATAGCTTTCTGTTGTTTGTCTTGGTGGCCTCTTGTTGCTTTATTTGCTTTTGAATTGATTTGCAATCTTTCACTCCCTTCCTTTTTACATGAAGATCTGTGGGGATAAGGGGATTGTATCTCTTCCTCTCTGTCCTCTGCTGCCTTGCTTCCTCTCCTTCCTCTCCAAAGCATGTTTCATGCAACATTGAGCTCATCAGCTGGGTTTTTTAATACTCCAAATGGAGGAGTTCTGTAATGGTTGTTGGGAAGCAATACTGTAATACAGTTGGCCTGTATGACTAATCAGTTAGATAAAGAATTCAGGCTGCAGAATAGCAGTGCCTTCATGCTTGATTGATGATAACAGCAGCCAACTGACTTACTGCCCTTACTGCTAGCATCCCCCACACTATTAGAGAGGATTTCCAGCATAGTACAATAGATTTGTCCTAGTAAGCATAATGCTGGGGTTTGTAGCGCATGACATCAAAAACAAAAGAAAAGCGGGTCAAAATGGATGATTCCCTGAATATACTTAGAAAAGCAGGAGTGGAAGAGTCTGGAACTAATGTTTGCTCATCCCCTACCTGCATACTTCCTACCAAAAGAAGTGGATTAGTCTCTGTACTCAGCACACCGTAAAGAATGTCTCTTATTCCTAATGACCTTTACCATGGAGCTTGTTTTTCTTTGGCAAATCTCCCAGAGCATAGGCAGGGCTGATTTCTTTGGCTAGTAGAAGTTATTCTGTTTGAGTCAGGGCTTATGGAACTGGCATTATACATAAGCATAGAAAGAATATATGGAGTGAAATAAAATATCTTTTATGGAACCATAAGAAAGAAGAAAAAAATACACTTGTTTAATATAAATGCCTCTCAATTTCTTTTGTCTTACAAGCTGTAAATAGCTCTCAGAAAATCTTAGTTGTTGTGGGTTTGGGGTTTTGTGTGTGTCTAGTGATGTAAACTTACTGCCCTATCCACAAAGCCATGGATCATACTGTTACAGTGAAGCAAAGAACAGGTTGAGGTGGGAGAACTTTCTGTTGCAAAACGAAAGATGGAGGTTTTCCTGGATGAAACCAAAATCTGTTTATGAATCTCAGGAGAGCGATTCCACTCTCCTGTTTTATAGGAGAGTAAGGAGCCAAGAATATGGATATTTCTAACACATACACATAGTAATACATTTTATGGACACTGTGAACTTATCACATGTCAGGTGTTAGCAGATAGATTGCATTCTGTGTCATTGCAGAAACCTAGCTGTATTTTTTTTCTTTTTAAATATCGTTGCGACCCCTGTTCTCATTGCACCTATTAAAACAGAAGCAAAAGACACCTAAAATAATATCTATAAACTAGATACTTGATTTAGATTGATGTATATGTTGCTTGGAGCAGAAATCCACTGAGTGCATAAACTAATATTTAAGATATTTCTGTAATCAGACTTCAGTTGCTGGAATGAGATATGTACTTTGATTTATTATCTGTACAAAGAAATTGCCTAAACTGTAAATAGCTGGTGATGCTTTCTGTCCAGGATTTGAGCTTTGTGTTTGACTTAGTACCTGAGAGAGGAGTATTAAGCTGCAGTACTGATTTTGATTTGAAGTTAAATGCTGAAAATTCTTCATGAGGTTGTTAACAGCAGGGAGCTTCTTTTGTGAAGAACGAAATTAGAAGCTTTCAAATCTTTTAGTACTGACAGACTAGGTGACCTCAGCAAATGATTAAGTTTTTATTCTACCACTGATTCATTAATAGTTGTCCTTCCTTTCTGGGTCCATTATTCATAACAAAAATGTTTCAGTATAAAAGGGAACTTTACCTTTTACAATTAGCCTTCTCTTCCTGCTTGCTTCATTCCCTGTTGCCACTACCTAAGCCACAGAAATACAATTACAATATTGAATAACTGGAATTTATGAGACAATTTAGTTTCGGGAAGTGAATTTGTTGTTTGTGATGTACGGACCTGTCTGAGTGGCTGAAAGCTAGATACCTGTGGTGTGAATGATAGACAACCCTTCCCAAGCGACTTTGCTAATGGGAAGATTGCCAGTTGTGCTGCACTGCTTGTTGTCTGACAATGGTTACTCATTCTTAGCAGTTTACTTTTTGATCTACATGCCACGTGAGCTTAACATCCAGCATATCACAGAAATGAAAATTGGGCACTGTGTGTTAACCTGCAGCTGAATCTAACAACCATTTTGATGCTGTCATAAAACTGCAGATCCTTTTGTAGCTTAAAATACACCAGATTGCATCTCTTAAGCTGTTATGTTAATGTTTTGTATTTATGTATGTGCATTACCTAAAAGATGCAGAGTTCTCAAATCGAAAATAAAGAGTTCTACGATATCTACTCTGTAGTGCATCTGCACCATCTATTTATAAGCGAGGTTTGAACCGATGAACTTGCCTTATGCTGTGCCTCCCAAACAGATGCCAGAGATAGTCAGTCCAGTTATAGAGATATCATAAATCTCTATGCTGTATATTCAGTGTTTGTCTAAGTCGGTAGTACTCAATGGTGTGGCATGAGGGGGGAAAATCCTAGATTTAATGCCTGGGTGGAGCAAGGGATGTTCTGGATATATGACCACGATGAAGATGGAATTTTAAGCCGTTTTGTCCAACGGAAGCAGTTACACAATCTACTTAATACTAATTTTTTATATTTTTCAGGCTAGGCATGTGTTATAGACAGCTCTGAATGGCAAATTAATTTTACTTTAGTCTTTTGTGATTGACTTGGTCTCCTGGGTCTATAAATCAAGACAATTGATGTTTAGCTTGTTTAAAGTTCAGTCATGCCCAAGCTTTTGGCTTCAGCGAGCATTTTAGCTGTAGAGCTCTGCACCAATGGGGAACACGTGAGGCAAGAAACATTTTGTCACTTTCATTTTTCCTTGGGGAAAATAAGCTGGGGAAAGGATTGTAATCCTCCAGTGATTTGGTGAAATGGATGGGTGGTACAGAACCTGAAAATAGTCTGGAACAAGAAATCTCCTCTAGCCAAAATGTTACTGAGTTAGTTCTGGTGCTCTGTGGAAAGTAAAGGGAGGAAAAAAGGGACACAGAACAAGAATTGTGCGGGTTGGAAAAAGCAATAACACTTCAGAAACTCATAATGAAGCATTATTGTGTGTTAACAGTGGTACTTGCTGTGTGTTGAGTGAACAGTGTTCCAGCACCTGCCAGGAACCAGTTCTTGTCCTACTGATCTTGGAGCAACATGTCCCTCTGCAGGAGTGGATTAATTTCCCATTTATGTTTACTTGCCATAATCCCATATGGGGGAATGTGCAAACACAGGCATTGTCCTTGGGAAAATGCAGAAAGGATGTGGGAGAGGGGAAATAAGAGGGACTATAGTATGTTTGAGATTGTGTAAGATCTATTAAGGAACTGTGATAGGTAGAAGTCATGCCTGTTTACAGTTCATGTACCTGAAGGAAGAAAATACAGATAAAACATTGCAGAGTGGTTTAACCAATAGAGAAATAGATAAATTTTTCTGTTATACTTGCACATTTCCCTTGTACTTCCACTTGTAGAGATCTTTAGAAATCTTTGCTTGGATCTCTTTGCTAAAGTCTCTGCTTTAATCTTTAGAGAAATCTTAGAAACCTCAAAGCCACTCCTTCCTGCTTAGTCCAGACACAGGTGGTTCTGTCAATGTCTTACTTCCTGACTCAAGCAAAGGTATCAGTTCTAGGTATTAAGACTTCATTAACAGATTAGGGTGGACTTGCACCATTTTTGGCACCGAAAAGCATTTTATCCAGCAGTATGATCAGAAAGAAACACAAACGCACCTGTCCTTTGTCTGAGGACTTTCATTCCTTTATTTCTTCTAGGAGGTGTCTTCATTTTATTGTCTCAAAGTCCAGTATTTCATAAGCCAGTTTGATCCCCTTGCCTTAGATGTTTCTTAGCAGTGACAGGAAATTTACTTTTAATACCTATACTTATACTTTTAATATCTATACTTTTAATAAATAGTGCTTATTTACCTGTGTCAATTCTCTTTTCTTAGTATCCATCTATTTCTATTCCATAATCACAACCTATTTTTAATATTCAGAATTCAAGCTGGTCTGGACTTGATGAGGTCGTGAGCCATAAGATTCATGCATCATATGTAATTTGTTAATGATTCAAAACTTGCCTTTCCAAATATATTTTTAATTTTTACTCAGTGTTAACGTTTCTGTAAACATTCTCTTGGAAAAGTTGTTTGCCTGAATACTTAAGGAAGTGGAAATAGCATGAAAACTACTGAGAACAATTAAATTGCATAAATAAAGAGTCTCATAAAATATTTTGAGGCAATTACTCTAAACCTGCTGTAATTATAAGGTTAAAAAGCACAATACAAGTTCTGCTGACACTCTGCAAGTCCATTTCTCAAAGGAGGGTAGTTTCAAAGCAGCTCTACCCAGATTTACTGGGCTGCTCCATGGAACCTACTTCAAGGCACTAATCGATTAAACCTACGCTGTTTAATATTAAACAGCATCCCTTCTGTCCTAACCTGCTTTTGCTTTTCTGTCTGCTCACGAGTGGCAGAATTTTATAGAGAAAGAGAGTAGCATGAATTTTATGGAGACAGTCCTTTGGTTGAGCTAAATGGGTGCTGAATTAAATAATACAAAATCTTACTTTGCTTCTTAGCAGGGTGGGGATAGGAATCCTATGGAGTAATGCCCATCATTAACAAAAAATATTAAAACCAAGACAAGGTTTTATATTCTGGGGTTTTTTTCCACAGTCTTGGTCCTCTAATAGGCATTTTGATGACTAAGACTAATATCTCCTAGCTGTCCTCTGATATTCCCATAGGTACTCCAAGGCCAGACTTACTCGAAAAATGCCAGGTTATTTGGAGTGCACATATGCAGTGTATTTTCTACAGCAATAATAACAGTTCATCGCACATTAATCTTTGCTAGAAAAGTAATAATAAAGTCTTCTAGTAATATGCATTGATATTACTAGCAGAGGGACTAGTTTTCGTTCATCCAGGCAGGCACCAGCCATCCTAGAATATTGCTTGGATCTGCCAGAAGAGGGCACGTGTTATCCAGAGCAGGCAATGTCTCCCACTGCTGTCCTGCCTGCTGCCATACACCACTGGGTAACTCCAGGGCCGGGGCAATTTCAGGCACTAGCCCAAAGAAAGGCTTGACGTTTTTCCAGTTTCTAAGTTAGGTTGCTTGCTCTTACGGGCTAGCATTCCTCATGGCAGTTTGCCCCCAAAATGTTAAGTGACTACCATAAAAGAGAAGCCTTAAGATCAGCTGCAAGAGTTTTTAATCTTGATCCTACTCTATCGTAACAGGGTTCCCGAGAGATCTAATTTCATTTGTGTTGTGTGGGGTTAATGGCTTGACAGGTACAGGGATATTAATAAATAATTCTTAATTATAAGGTGTATTGAATTGCTAAAAGTGGAGATAATATCTCTTTATGACAATATTGTGCATAACACAGCTAGCCTACTAAATGAAAAGGGATAAAATAATAATTTGCACAGTCAGATGTTTTGAAGCCACAGAGACAGGTAACAAGATTTGAACATCATTGATTCATCTCTGAGCG
Organism: Haliaeetus albicilla; assembly: GCF_947461875.1. Lineage (NCBI taxonomy): Eukaryota > Metazoa > Chordata > Aves > Accipitriformes > Accipitridae > Haliaeetus > Haliaeetus albicilla. The sequence continues at coordinate 36,803,855 of NC_091492.1, forward strand.
GAACCAGAGTACAGGCAGTGCGATCAGCAAAATAACCTGCTGGTTTGTCAATTAAATGTCTCTAGTAAACAATCCAAACAAGTGAAATCCTGCTTTAGGCATTTGCTGCCTGTTTCTATAGCAGTAGCTTATTCACTGCTAGACAATTCTAGTGGTTAAATAGTATTTGGGTTTTTTGTATCTTCAAAGTACCGTCTATCAAATAAGTTTTTGCAAGGACTGTTGCATTAAATTTCTGAGTTACCCCAATTTTAGACAGTCAGAATAAACAGTTAGCAAGCAAAGCTTTAAATGACAGGGGAAAAATAGAACAGAAGTTCATAGTTTTCAAACGTTTACCAGCTTGGACCACTATGTCTTGGACACTGCCTAAGATGGACATATATTACATACATTGAAAAAACATGCTATTTAGCACAAAAAAATCATGATGTGGGGTTTTTTTTTCTAATCTCCATTCAGTCATTTTGTTTTTAAAAATAGATATGAGGATTTGAAATTGTTATTGAATGCCCCAAAAAGTGCTAGGTGAATTTTATGGGGTTTTTTGTTGTTTGGTTTTTTTTGGTAGCACCTCTGATGCCTAGTCATGGACTAGCACTGCATTTAGGTCTTAGAGGCAGGGATTTATGACCAACTGTTTAATATTTTGAAGTTACCATGAAGGCTAGGAGTTGAGATCCAAACTTGATCTCTCTGTGTCAGCTTAATTAAACTTGGTTCTTCTATATTTACAGAAGTGGAAGGACTCACTTAGTTCAACATAGAGACATATTACAGGGGAGCGCCTTATATTAGTTTCATCCATGGTGAACTGTGCAGCAGTCAGGGTTATGTTTAAAACTTTGTTTCTATTGCCTTATGGAAGTCCCAGGTGATGTCTGAGATTGCAGTGCACCAATTTCTTCCTTGTCCTGGGGAACATCCAGAAGAAATTATCAAAAGTTGGTTGCAGGCAAAACAGACGCTTTAGAAGACCCATCTGAAGTGCAAAATACTGTAAAGACTAAGACAGTCTTAGCTTGTAAAAAAATAAATAAAAAGTAGTTTTACATTACGTCTCATTGAAATGTAGGACCGTATGGCTTAGCTCTGTTTAGCTTGCTAAAAATACAGTATACTCCAAAATGTGCCCCAAGTTTCTCTTCGAAAACTCTGTGCTGCTTAGGTTGTCATGGGAGCTTATGACACAATACTGAGAAGATGATTAGGAAGAAAAAAAGAGGGAGCTCTGGGCTCAACGTTGTTGGGGTGGAATGGAGGAAGGATAAATCCAAAGTCACTTTGCCAATTTCTCCATGAGAAAACTAGTATAATGCAGTAGAGGAAATATGCAGGAAACTAATACCTTCCATATTCAAGTGTTCAGAAGCATCCCCCAAATTTGTAATTTGCAATCCATTGTGGATTGTATAATTCCCTGCCTTTCCTCACAAAAGAGATCTTTTAACTGAAAGCTTCCATGTTCAGGGATCTGTTTGGAAACCACAGTATTGCACCATGTTGCAAGGAGTTCAGAAAACTCTTCCTATGCAGTTCTGTAGTATTTGGGCTGTACTATAGCTGCTTCTACTGTGGTAGAGCATCTAGATTGATTATCCAGGATAGCAGCCTACATTCCTTCTGTGTGTAACATTATCCTGAGAAAGTGCTACTTACTGTAAGTTTGTCTCTGTTTGTACTTTTCCTTGGCATCAGCTATTGGCCACTGTTAGAGAGTAGGAGTCCAGAGTCCTGGAATAGCTGAAATATCTAAGGCCAGTCTTATACTTCAGTAGACTTGCACTAATCTTGAATTTGTTCCAACTTCTACATATTTTTAGATATTGTAGCATGAAATTTCACACCTCCCAAACTGTGGCTTCAGGGCAGTAGCACTCATGTGGCCAGTTTTCCCAGCTCCAGTAGGACTAATGGCATGACTACAGCATGCAATTCTGCATCCATTCTTTTCTCATTATTTAATAAAACATGTTAACTGTCATAGCTTTGGTCTTCAAAGTAAGTTTTGACACAGTTTATACATTTATTTATACATTTCAAGTATAAAGGGGAATAGTTCTCTGTGTAATGAGAATCTTCACTAGTACCTCTTGTCCTGGGCAGTATGTGTATTAATAAAGAGTGGAGAAACTTAAGTCCAAGGGCTGCTGATGGTGAGCGATTCTGAGTAAATTGGTATAGTAAACTGAAAGGAAAACACAGCACTTAGAGTGACAATTTTAGCTTTGTTCATGTGTTTCTGGATAAAGAGGATTTTTTTAATGATCTGATTTCTTTCTCAATTGGACTCAGAAGCGCAGTTTTACATAGGGAAGGAATAATGTGAAGGTTACACAATTTTACAGTAGATGTAAAAACTTAGTATGGCTATGGCAGGGGAATGAAATTTCAGGGTTATGACTGGGTAACTTATCTTACTAAATATGATTCAAGATGAACACTGTACTGAGTTTACCTCATTTGATTTAACTGCATCTTCTTTAATAAAATGGAAGTATAAAATGATCAGATATTTACTTAGGGATATTTTTCTCTAAATCATGAAGAAGTATTCCTCTAGCCCCTAAAATTAGCTTAATTTTTTACATTTAACTGTGATTTTTAAAAGTCCCACAGTTTCAGATGCAGCTTCACAGTTTTGGTTGCTTTTATTTTACGCCAGCATTCCACTTCCGTAACTGAGAGAGTGACTGTATCTGATCCTACCTTTATTAACAACTGTCTTGTTTATGTATGTGGGTAGCTGTTTGTCACTGCTGTTGTTTCCATCAAACCCTTATGTGTACATTGGACACAGACACGCAAAAAAAGGGTCATTTTTTTTAAGACTTATTGCAAAACAGTTTCATAACATGAAGTACTGGTGGTATATCAACAGAGGGGAAATACTGCAGCTGATTTAATTGTGAAGAGCAACACACCAGACTATTCTTCATACACTCGCTCTATGGTGAATTTTATTATTGCTTCAGTGGGCTTTCAAGAGAGGAATGAAATTGTCACTTTTTTTCCGAAAAGTCAAACCTCAGACCAAAAAAACCTGAAGGAACACTGCCTCCCTTACCCCCATTCCCAAAACAAACCCCAACAAACCAACCCCCACAACCCAACCCATGCCTGTTTCTGTACTGGATAAATCTGTATTTGATCTAGTTACATGCTGCTGTGTTACAGTGTTCCAGTAAACAAAATCTTCATCCTTTTCTCGTATTCCCAGTTTGCCAGATTTAGCCTGGATGGTTTCTGCAGTCTAATTCTTTTATAGCCAATTAAGGTTGTCTTATTTTACAGTGAATGAGCTGATGTGATCTTTTTCATTTCTGTGATATGAAAAATCATTGGAGTTAGTGTATAAATTAAAAAGAATATTATATACATGGAAGTGAAATAGCTGAGTTGAAAATATCAGTAGAAACTGCATGAAAAAATCTCTTCTAAAATTATGTAAGATTTCAGCAGTACCACTATAATTTGAAGCATACTTATTAATGTGTGTAAGCCTGTATGTTTATCTGTCACAGTTACGCTAAAAATGAAGAAGTTAAAATCTTCAGATTCAGTTTCATTGTTCAGCTAGTGCATGCAGCAGGCCTAGTTATTGCTTCAGTCTCTTGGCGCTCACATGCATTGAAACTACACTTAATGAGGACTATAGTTACTAAATTTTCACAGAGGCCCTGAAAATGACTTCAAAGATGTTTGAAGACACCAGTTTGTGTGTGCAGAAAATCATAAATGCATGTGGAAATACATACTGTTTTCTACAGGTTTGAATTTTAATGGAATTTTTTGGTTCCCTTTTGAGCTACCCCATTCTTAGTACTCAGCATGGTGATCAAAGAATAGGAATATGGATATGAAAGTAAAAAAATATTTCTAATCCCAGGTTTTGCAATGCATTTTACCTTGGGTACATTATGGTGTGTCTCCAAAAGCAATTACTGCTGATAACTTTACTTCCATTGGAAAATACATTGAAGTCTGAAGTTGAAAAAGATCTATAAATGTAAAATATTTGCATTGTGATGTTAATGGTGGTATTTCATTTAAGTTCTTACTGATGAATGGAATTACAGAAATTTCTTCTGCTTTTTCTATATTCAGCATACTTGGTTTTTTGACATCAGACAGTATTTCGAGTTTTTGTAGGGATTTGAAACTTTAGAGTTGAAGCAGCCTGTGCAGGTTGTGAGGAAGACTATGACAAAGAATTCGGTGAGTTAATTATCTTTCCAGATTGTCCGTTTGGAATGTAGCAAGCTGTCAGATCACTTTATTTGGTCTTTTGCTTCTGACGTAACTGACTGATAGGTTTCAGAAAGGGGTTAAAAGGGGTTAATATATTTCATGCTTTCAGTCCAATAAAGCTGGAATCTGGAGTTGCTATTTGCCACTGTATACAGTCTTCTCTATAATACAGTTTTCTTTCTTCTTTTCCGTAACATTTTGGGAGAGGGGTGGATGCCACCCTTTTGACATGTATGAATAAATGTTACTGCACATTATTCAAATTCCTCCTCTTAGTCTTTCACGAGTATGGACTTGGGTGCAGCTGAGAAATGAAGATGTAAAAAGAAATGCTAGAGTTCTGTGTGATGTCTCCATTGTATCCAGACTACATATACATATAAATGAATATATTTAATTATATATGCTCGGTTACAACAGCCAGCTCCTGAAACTGAGCTCACAGTCAAGAGTCAGTCTAAGTAATTTCTTTTTGCATGATTACATCATTACAGATATTAAAGACCAAGCATCCTCCTGACATTTGTGCTTTGAATTACATTGAAAAGTGTCAATAACTGCAGTCTATTAAAAGGGTGGGCTTTTGATAGCAGGCCACTGCTTTTACAGATCTCTCTTTCAGGGGCCAAAACATAGGATTTGAAGGTTCATGTGGCATTGCAGCTGACAGACGCATACTCTGTGCGATCCATGTGCAGCAAGGCACACACCTGCTTTATTGTATGTGCTGCATGATGAATGTGTATAAATAAGGAAGGTGGCTTTTTTAATTTCAGTTGCTGACTAGTATGTGCTCATCAGTTTCTAAACAGTTTGTGCTCCTTCTGTAATCTATTCACAATACTAATGAAAAAGCGGATAACCCAATCAAAGCATGGATAGCAAAACAGGAGACATAACCTATGTGCATAGGTTTGTAAGAAGGGGAAGAACGGCTGGAGTTCAGGGCAGTAATTTAGGAACTGAAAGACCTAGAAAAAAGAAAGAAGAAAATAGGAAGATCTGGGAAGACCTATAAGGAACCTTATAGGCTTCCTTTAAGTTTTCTATGTTACTTGGTTTTCTGTTTTACTTTAGATGAGTTAGTCCTAATTCCTCAACAGTCAGTGAGGATTTAGGTACCTAAAGAACTTGTTGAACTTGGGTCTGAGTTTCTCTGTATTTCATCTCCCAGTCTGCAAAACAATGCTGGTAGCATTGCACTGCCTCAGAGGCAGATGCATCCTGTTGTGAGCATAACCATAATTACAGATCACAAGGCAGATTTTTGAGGAATGGTAGCCAAGTAAGTGGGTTTCTTGATTTGGAAAAGCAATTCTGACCTAACTATTGTGACTGCTTTGGAAATCACCTGTCAAAGATACAGGGATATCACGTTAATTGCTATTTTAACAATCACATTGCTTACTTGTCAAAGCAGTATATTAAGCATGATATGCCTTGCTTATGCCTTAAATTCTTGATTGACCCAGTTAACCTAATTAGTTATGTTTGAGGGCAGACAAAAACCTGGGAGTCTTACAGAATTGAAGTATACCATATAAAAATCCTGCTAGCTTCAATACAATCAGAATAATGCACATTTTCTACAAAAAATTTAAGTATCAAATCCATTTAAAGTCTTGGCAGAGCACTGTGTCCAGCAGCATGGCCATTACTGTGATTCTATTCAGCTTAATATATGCAAACCAGACAGTTTCAGTAAATTGCAGCAATAAAACTTTTGTTCCAGCAGCCAAGTTAATCATTTGACTCTTCATTGGAATGACTGTGTGTTACCATGACAATTGGATGGGTTTATGACTGACACACATACAATTAGAATCTGCCCTTCAAAAGTATAAATCGCAGAGACCTAATGAAAGCTCATTCATATTCTTAAACAACTTTTCATGAAAAGAATGTTAGATTGTGACTCTCACCAGTAAAGGTATTACAATTTGTGGGTCTCAACACCAGTGAACACAGCAGAGTAATACTAAGATTTATTGTGGCCTTAGCCTTAGATTTTGATCCCACCTAAATGTGGACTTCTATTCTCTTACTTATTTAAACCTCCGTGGGTTTAGTGATTTCTTTTAATTAACATCTAGAATGAAATTATGTAATTCTTGAACAATCTAATTTCCTATTGTTTTCATATAGAGCTGTGTGTTCTTAACAGTTGGAGAGACTGTTAGCTTTTTTAATAATAAGATTATGCATATACCAGCTCTAAGAAAATATATGCTATGGCTCTACCAAAATTTACAAAAATCTATGGACATTTTTGTGGATGATTAAATTTTATTTAATAACATAAAATTCACTTTATGTTATTAAAACTCTGGTACTATTAATCAAAGTAAGTTAATAGCAGGGTTTCAGTGGAGAGTGGATTTGCTTCTGTGCTTTCTTTTAGTGTCTGGGTGGCCTCTGGACACACGGAAAAGTCCATCTCCCTTTCTAAGAGATCAAAAAAGTAAGACTTAAATGAGGCCTAGAGGGAATAGCAGATTGTTTTATTTTATCATGGAGATTTGTTAGCATTATATGAATAGCTTAATATATAGAAGCTTTGCACTTTTTTTTTTTTTTTTGCTTACTCAGGGTGATTACATTTTTTTGACGTCAAGTTAAATATTATTTGTTCATTCATTACAATTATTCTAGCAAGTTGCAGACAAGTATATTTTTGTGCAATTTTGCGAGGCTGGTATGGTGTCGTTGTATCTGATACTATATTCATAGGATCCATTTCATTCCTGTATGTTTTGACATGTGAGAAGCACCTACAGCCTGTGACATTGTTGCAACTGGAAATCAAAATATCTTGCTGATTTCCGAGGTACTTGTATGAAATACGAGGTTTTCTGAGACTAGTATTTTTGGCCTCATCAATCCTTGGCTGCATTTTCAATGCCACAGAAACCAGAGACATCACTGAATCATTCAGGAGGAATAATATAATGAGAGAGGAGAAAACTAGCATCTGAACATTCATGGTCTGCCACAACCTTCTAATGATGGAGTCAGACTGGAAGCTGGCGTGCAAAGTCCCACAGAAGTGTCGTGACTGTAGTGTTTGCAGTTGCTTAGCTGCTTACATTAAAAGGCATGCGTTCAGATTAAAAGAACAGATGTGCAGCCATACCATATTCTGTCTCTTAAATCTGAAGATTATAAATATTAAAATGCAAATAAGACTTGTGTGTTAGAGGTACTACTTCTGTATTTTTGATGGTTAGGCCTGTTCATCAGTTTTATCATACTTGGTGCTTGTTAAGAGGACACTGTCCAGGCTGGCAGAACTAAAATTAGAACTGCCAGCTTTTTTACTGCTTTGTGGTTTCCCATGTCATCTTACTCCCCATTCTGCCTGTTCCATTCCTGTGAGCTTGAACTGTAATGAGCAGTGTACTTTGACAAAAAGGTTCTGTAAGGCACAGTACCTCAATTACATCTGAGACCAGAGCAATCAAGAGTGCAGCACAGTATATCCCCACTTCCAAATGCTATGGCACTGTGAGTTTCTCTGACCTCTATTGTTCTCGTTTGATTTCTCTTTGTTTTAGGAGCAAAAGGAGAAAGGTTATATGGTACTGAAAAACTGATGCAACAGGTATATCAAATGTATATTGATAAATATATAAAATTTAAGTGCGATGCGGTTCCACACTTACTAATCTTACCAGGAATGTATATTAATTAATCCAACTGTCAACATGACTAGCAGGAAGTATAGCATGGCGCAAATGTATGTGAATTGTTTACCTGTTTATTTCTCTGCTATTAATTACCTATTCCCTTTCCAGAGCAAGCAGTAGCTTTCTAGGATGGAGTCAGTGTGTGCTTTCTTCACTCTTAACCTTATTTTCCTTGTTTCCCTGCTTGTGTGTATTTTTTTCTGCTTGTTTTTTGTCTGCCTAGCCACAAAGAAAGTTCTCTGCAGTCACTAAATCAGGTACCAAAAATATTAATTAATATTAATTAGTCCATTGCTACTTCATACCTTCCAATGTTTGTCTGAGCAAGTTATCACAGCAGCCACATGAAATGCATACATTGAGAGGGGTAAATACAGTGATTCAGGCACTACTGACAGTTCTCTGGTTTTTAGCTCCAAATGCACTTTGGCACATGCTTCCATTGCCAGTTCACACTTGGCACTACTGCTTCTGTTTACAGTGGAAATGTGGGTCTCTTGAGCGCCTTTCCTTGCCAGTGTTTCTATGTTCTTCCCACTCACAAATTTATTTGGTGTCAGCATATTTCATTGCTAGGCTTTCTAGCATGTGCTATACTCTTCAATACTACCACTGCTGTATTTAGTTGGTTAATTTTGCCTTTCAAAGACGTCTTCGGTCTCTTGTTTGTGTCTCCGCTAGTAACAAAATGCAGTATTTGGGACTGAGGTCAAGCTGTCACTGAACTAGATCAACCAGTTTATTGTAATTGCCAAATTTCTAGTGATCTGAGTCTGCAGGTTTTAAAAAATAGGCAACTGCTGAAATAAATCCACTTTCTTTTTCCTTTTAGTACTGGCTTATTGTACTCTTTCAGAATCCTAACACTCTTTCTTGTTTAGGTTTTCTTTAGCACATCCCCCCTAATATTTCTTAGAAAAAGCAACAAGAAGTTGCTTGAAATTAGCAAGATGTCAGAGTTTTAGGAATATGATTTAATTTAATCTCCCTTCATTGGCTTAAAGATAAATATAAAGCCATGTGGGTCTAAGAAATTGTTTCAACTTCTTTACAGTAGGATTGTAATAAATTTTCTATATCAGAAGAGCTGCAGTATACATGATAAAGAGGTGAGAGCAGTCACCATAAAAAAGGAAACAGTATGGCAAAGCAAATAATTTGCTTCAAAAGTGTCTGGATAACCAAATTCCTACTGTTTTCACATTTTAATCCTTTTAAAAGAAGAGGCTGAAGTCTTTTTCAGTGTTTGAAGACCAGATTAAACCCAACAAACTGTTACAATTCTAGGATCCTTAAACTTATGAGCTTGAAAGCACTAGGAAACAAGCTATGTTAATAAATGTATGTATTTACCATGCTTTAATTAACATAAGATTATAGGTACTTACATAACCTTTTTCAAATGTGGAAACACATACTTTTGGAAGCTAATACTGCACATTTTAGCTGCTCTTGTTGCTCCTGGGAATTGAAAAAACTGTAGCCAAGTATTTGAATAAGTTGGTGTATCTTTAAATAGCCTAAGTAATATGACTGCCCAGTAGCCTGAGTGTATTAAAATGAAGCATACAGCTTGTAAGAGTTCTGGGACTTAGAATACAAATATGCTTCGTATTTCATTCTTCAGTAAGCCATCTCTGCTTTGTGTGTGAATTCCCAGTTTGCCGGCAAAGGTTACTAAGCTCTGATCTGTAACAACTACAAATGATTGATTTCTTCTATCCTTAGATATTCTTCCTAGCCATCTCTTTTACATTCATAGAGCAACAAGTTTGGATGCTATTTATATCTTTCCCTGGCAGTTGTTTTTCATTTTAGGTTGCTACAGTACTTCACCTTTAATTTTCACTGTGCTTTATTGAAGCAATTTGTATTAGTGATCTTAACCTGTGCTAAAGTAACACTGGTTTGTGTGCATGACTGAGTAAAGATCCTACTTTTTCCTTTGATGTGAACTTCTCCCTTTGGGTCATCATTAATAAATAGAACTTACTAAATTATTTTTCAACAAAGGCAAATGGAAACATTGTTATGCAACTAAATAGAATATACATAATTTTTGTGTAAGTCAAACAGATGGGCTACACACTTTCCCTGTCACCCAGGTACAGATTTCACATCCCTCCGATTTCTACTAGCCAAAACCTCATTAGTAAAATCAAAGCTTCTGTGGAACATAAAATAAAATTTAAAAAATGGCAGCACATCTGAAATAATCTGACTACTTGTACCTTTTGATTTCCTAACCGTTTGTGTGTAGTTTGTTAGTTTGGGAATGCTCGTTAGGTTTATCTGCATATATATGCATCCACTTGATCAGTTTTCTGCAAGATGAGTGCATCTCCTACTGTCCGCAAGCATGGTATGGATTCTGCAGGTTTGCTATGTGACTTCCAGTTGTTTCAAGCTAGTTTTCTGTGTTCTTGTTTAAAAAAAAAAAATCTTGCCTGTATTTTACATTCCTTACTTTTAACTTTGTTAGCAAGTAATGGTAATCTGTCTATCTATGGTAGAAGGTCTTGCCAGTTACAGGGCTTAGGTACCATTGTAATAGTGACTGCTTTAAGTATTCTAGTTGTCAACATGAACTAGTAAGACTGTTCAGGACAAATGCAGATTTATGGAGAAAATACATTTCTTAAGGTAAGCTAGGCTACTCTATAATTATATTCACAAAATATTGTTAGTTGTTAAGCTTTCGTTCAGGCTGATTTTCTTCTTCCATTTGGGCACAGAGGGTGTGCTCAGAAAGAACTGGACATTTTTCAAGCACATATTTTCAGTAAGAAATTTCCTAGCTTGACAAAATATCTGGTAACTGCCTTTTGTTCAGAGTTGAGACCTTGCCAGCTTAATTGCCAAGCCAGTAGATGTTAGCCACTGGCAGTCAGCGCAGCATAATTAACATGCTAGAATGATGTCAGATCAACACAGAAACATCTGACAATGTTGACTGCAGAGTGCTTCTGGTTATTGTAATCATAATGAAACTGTTACAGCATTGTGCTGTTTTATAGCAGCTAATCTATGTTGTATGAGTACAGTAAGATATTAATTGTAAATTGCAGTTTTCTTTTTTGAATTAAAATTGTCAGAAAATATTTTCTTTTTATAGTTTACTTCTAAAAATTCCAGCTTGCTGAAGGAGTTATTTAAAGACACCTCCTAACTTTATAGTTTGACTGTACTGTAAATGAGTTTAAAACCTGGTGGAGTAGCCATGACACACATGTATTAAACTTCCCTTTTTTTCTAGGCAAGACCTTTTTCCTCTTCATCAGAACGTTTTCAAATGGGGGCCACATGGTAGAGCTCAATTTCTCAGTTTTTTCCATCTACTATTTCAATTAAATATGACAGTGAATTGAATAGGTCACCTCAAGAAATTCAAATACAAACCCTTGGCTAAATTCACATCTGAATCTGCTGGATTTTGTGTCTTGCAGTCAGTGTTGAAATTGGCTACTCACCCACAAATTAAACGATTTGCTTCTTTTCTCTTCTCTCCCTTACTTTTGAGATTCCTCCTTTCTTATTTTCTCTCCTGGTCTCCTTTGGTGTCTTCTGTCCTTCTACTCTGTTTAGACTGGAGTCTGCTGGCCCCCTGCACAGGGGCAATAACCTTGAATTAGGAAGTCAAGTTTGGAAGCCATTTCTCACTCTCCACACTGTTAATTGGTCTTCTTGATTGGTTAGGAAGCTGTGTAATGCTAAAGTTAAAAGACTTCAATAAGCAAAGATCATTTGGCTTTTCATGATTTTTATGGCTGGGGATGGCTGCACTGAACAGTCATATTTTTAAAACCACTTTAATGGTATTTATATCACTTGGAAATGTTAAAAATAAATTTCATCATGTAAATTCACTGTATAATGTAGTTATTAATTAACAGGAATATGATTACTAGTAATAGTAACTAGAAACTGCTGTTTTATTTAGAAAACAGCTCTTCTGCAAAGCACGTTTTTCAAATCTAAGATAATTCTTACACAAATTCAAGTTTATTAGTTTAATGCTAAGCTTATGTTTGGAGTTGAACAAGTTGGTGTGGAATGTAATGTTGGGAAGAAAAAAGTGTAAGCTGTAAGAAAAGAAGTTAAACCTGTACTCGGATCTTACATAATGGTAAATTAATCTTACTGATTGACTCTTTGTGTCAAAATCTGTATTAAGTGCAACATTCTTCAGCAAATGTATTTGAAAGAGGAATGATTTTTAACTGCCACTCCTTGCAAAGTAAAAATGTTGGTTTGGGAGTTGTTACTTACTGAAATTTGTATATGGTGGGTGATTTAATCTCGATTAAAAAATAATCTGGAATTTTATTTACAATCATGAACCTAAAGCTTTATCTTCAACATACCTCTGTCACCAGCACTTGCTGTTCTTCTCATGTTGTCCATTATCTTTTGGGTTTGCATGACACTTTGGAAGGCTCTACTCGTACTACAAGCATGTTGTGGGCCAGTATCTCTAATTCTTGCCTAGTAGGAGTTGACCCGAGGCATATGAACCTAGCAGTAATTCAGCTAAAACCACTGAATCATGCAGTGGCCCTTCAGAGCTATGAAACGAAGATGGTGATACAGATTTGATTCTGGTGTAATCATATACTCATGCATACACAGCTTCTGGGAACAAGAAACAGAAGCAGCTGGTATTCAGTCAGTAACTTCAGTGCTATTGTCTTGGAGTTTTTAAGCAGCAGTTACAGGCCTAACTGTGCAATTTCTATGCAGGCTGAACAGTCATGGAAGTGATTACAGGGTCTGGCCTGCTTGCTTGCTTTATGAGAGGAATTTCTCTCCCTGGAGAATATAACCAGCTGCAACCAGAGTTTCCCGCAGTTGTTGTAAACTTTATTGGGACTAAGGTTGTATTATCACTAAAACCAGTATTTAATTTTTTTTCTTCTTTTTTTTCAAGATTAAATTTCATTATAAATTTTTGGAAGGTCACCTTTGCCTCCCATTTAAAATGAATAAATTCATCCTGTTTCTGTAATACATATGAAGTGACTTTGGTTACCCCATGAAAAGCTATCATGTTTGATTGGGATATCCTTAGTACACTGGAAAACAAAATTAGGTAATTCATCAGCTAAATTAAATGAAACTCCATATTAGCATATAATATAACAAAATTCCTTTTAAAAATTTGCATAAAAGGTGATCAGGTGCTGCGTTTTAATTTAATTGGGTGTGATGAATTCTTATGCACATTAGGCTGTAAAATTCTACATCACCTTTTTTATAAAAGGTGTTCAGCTACAATTTTATTGCTACGTAAATTCTTGAAACATTGCTGGCAAAGTCTCACTTATTACATATACGTGTAATATATATGTGCACCTGTGTGGTATTAGATTCTGTGTATACCTAGTTGTTTTTCCATTCCTAGATGTTTATGACTGTAATGAGAAATACTAGGAAAGTAGTACTAGCAGCCATCAGCAGGCTCTTGATAGGAAGATTATTATGCATGACCTTTAAAGAGTTATGAATGTATAATTCATGGCTATTTGGTGGATTTTGCAAATCTCCCAGTTGTATACAGTTGCTAATATGTATGACATGTTGGAAAACAAATCTTGGAAATACTGTCATTTAGGTTTGCGGCAATCAAGAAACTGCAGTTTTAATGCAATTTTTCTGTTTGATGTTTAGGAGAAAATCCTAGTCTTACACTAAAAACACTAAACTGTCTGGGAGACTTCTAAATATTAATTTACCAAACGCACAAAAGTCTGTGCTATTTCCTTCAGTAGAAAGGGTTAGCTTTAATTTTACTTGCTTGTGTCATAGCACATTGAAGTGAATCACTGTATGTTGGCTTTTGTAGTTCTATATTTCATAAATTTTCTTTTAACATGCCATGTTTTTATCAGCACTAACATAGTTGAGGAAATGGGTGCATCTAGTTTGCCAAAGTTAGTTCAGCCATCATTTTCTTAATAAATTATTTACAACGCTGTTAGCATGTAATGACTTGAGCAACATTTTATAGGCTGTTGTACATTTTCAGTCCTGACATTTTAAAAAGCTGCAGTTCTTACCTATGACACGTCTGTGTACTGATGCATGGGCTCTTTACTGCTTTTGTAATATTTATATAATATTTATTGGCAGTAACTGCTATTACCCAGAGCATCTATTTTGAAAGGCCTGTGTACCTATCCATGTTGCCTGAGCTGTTCAGAGGGGTTTTGTAACTTTCTGGGCATTTTGCCACTGCTTCTGTCCGAACTTTGTCTGCATTTGTATCAGCTGGTTTAGTTAATGGTTGCTTGCTTGATGTTAACATGCTGATTTACATTATAATTAAGAATGAGTAGGAGTTTATAAGGGAACTCAAAGCTCATAAGTAACACAAAAATAATGCTGTTTTAAATAAATTTCTAAAGATAATTGGGTGTAAATATTAGAATATCAAACAGCTTGTAGTCCGCCTCTTTTGATGGAAAGCCTTATAATGAGCGTACAGTGTTGCTGTTGTTAAGTGTGTTGTGTGGTAGCTGTGTTTGTATCCCATCTTTAAGTGGAGAGTCCTCATTTCCCATGACTGTTTCATATGTTTTGATGCAAGTTGTGACAGAGTATATACCCACATACTGAGTTGTATAATGTAGATACTTCACGTTTGCCATCCAATATCTTATATAAAAACAGAACTATGTTGTCAGTCAGAATACCCTACGTTTCTCTGTGAAATAAAATAGCAGTTTAGCAAGTAAGGATATAACATGAAGGAAGAAGGAGCTTAGGGGAAAAAAATTCCTTCTCCTCACCTCCTTGTCTCTTGGCTAAGGAAAGTAAATCACAGCAGATGCAAAATACAGCTCAAAGAATACTATTCAGCTCTGCCTATACTTCTGGTGATTTATCTGTGACAAAGTCCCTGCCGAGGAAAACATACAATTGGAGGGTATGAGCTTCTTGCAGTCAATACGGACAAAACATGGACAGACAAATTTAACTTGGGACCAAGTGAGCTCTTTTCCACTGGTGTCGTTTCCATTGGTGTAACTGTTCCTAACTCTAGTGTGCTCTCTGCAATACACTGCTGTAAGCAAGAGAAACATTAGCTCCTTAAGGCTGATTTTAAGTGTGCAGTGAGGGCTGTAGCTATGAATCGGCAGGTAATTTTCTGTTACCAAATAAATTACATCATCCAAATTCTTTATTAGTTATTTTAGTGCCAGAAATGCCAGAGAGAAGCTCATTTGAGTGACAGAAGGAGCCAAAGATATACAGGCTTTCCATTCATGCCCTTGGCAAGATTTTGCAATACGTGCTTATAGTAGTGTTGCAGCTGAATTGAAAAGTAGTCTGCTTGTCTATCCAGACCATTTTATTGTCTCTCTCACTTATTTTGGACTTTACTACTTGCCTCATGCTTGGCAGTTTTAATTGCAGCTATTTCTGTGCACAGGCGAGGAATCTGCTCAGTGCCACAGAATGCATTTCATTAGTGGGTTTGTGTAACGCTGTCTCCACATCACGAATAAGCAGGCTACCGCACTGTGAACCAAAGGCCAAGCAAGTCCACTGAATTCAGTAGATTTATCCATGCTTTACCTATCCGAAGACTGCTTCTCACACAACTGACTGCGCAATAATAATTTTCAAGAACTGGGTGCATGTTCAGAAGCTTTTTGAGTCGGGGACCAAGAAGGTATGATGAGTGGATTACCAGTACAGTCCAGACTTAGTGGATGATGCAGAATAAGACATTAGGAAAAACAAATGGTAGGACAGATGCTATAGTACTTTCCATCATGCTGTTTGTGTAAAAATACTGGTCTGTCACTGCTGCGTACACTTGTGATGGTACAGCATCAAAATTTGTCCCTAAGCTTTCCTGTAGTCCAATAAGCTACTCACATTCTCACCACATTAGGAAGAAGTTTTAATAACTAATTATGTTCACTGGAGTAGGAAAAGAATAAAGTGGTTGGGATGCAATTGTGGAACTCGCTGAATGGCAAGAAATTGTTTGCTGAAAGATGCTTTACTTTCCCATGCATTTTGCAGTGTCAGTGCTGTTCTGTTAAGTTCCTTATTCTGAAAATATTTATCTTAATTAGTTACTATAGCTAGAGACTAATTGTCTGATTTCATTTTTTTAGTTGTTTGTTGGTGAGCGAACATAAAACTGCTCAGAATCTCTAACAGTGCGACTGGGGTAATTAGTTACAAGTGAGAGATAACAAGCAATTTGAAAAGGCATTACAGGTTTTTCTCCACCTTTCTCATCTGAGAACTGTAAGATACTTGACTAAAATCAGCGATAAAAGTATATCACTGGAATGAAGCAGCATTTTCATAATGAAGTACAGGTGTTTTATTAAATGTCATGTGGTCCAAGCCGGTGAGTTTTTTCCCCTCTCCGCCTCCCCTGCAGTACAGGTCATGTTATCAAATGGACAGCAACCAAGGGCTGAAGAAGAGACTTTGCGATATAGCCATGAGCCTCAGCAAGCTCCAGCCTTCCCAGGATTTTGGGCTCAAGCTCTCAGCTGGCATCAGCCAATATAAACCCAACACCTGGTTTCCCAGTGTCAGTTAGCCTGCACCCATGTGAATATGAGAACGGCATGGTCTGTCAGCATTAGCTGATGCAGTTGTTTGCCATAATCCAGACAACACATTAGGAACTGTCACTCATAAGACTAGGTAGAATAGTGCCTGTCTTGCAAGAGGAGGTAGCCCATGTGGTTTTGAATTACTGTCACAACTCCTGCTGACCCATCTCTTTGTTCTATCCACAGCGTGGATGTGTTGTATTGGCAATGCAGCCTCTTCCAGACTTGCCTTGATTATCTATTCTCATCTTACCTCATTGCTAAACTTTCTGGTTGCACAAGGTATTGAATTTTTTAACAAAAAATTCTGCTTAAAGAATAAAATGAAACAATTAGATTTGTATTGAAAAGACAAAAAGTTTTTTTCTTGATAATCAACACTAAATTTCAGACTATACAAATGTGATTATCACTAGAAGACCACCAGTAGTAGTGTGGGTGGTTCTTTTCTGAAGTACCTGATACCTCATGGTATTTTTTATATATATATAAAATGAGATGATGTGAGGTAGGAAAATGCAGTTTCTTCCCAGATTATATGATAAAAAATGGTTTAATAGCCCACAGCCATACATGAAGGCTGCAGTGGATCTGGGCCTTACCCAGGATGTCCAAAGTGAAGTCAAATGCCTTAGGCTGCTTGTCTTCTTGACTCTGAATCAACTAAAAGAAAAAATACAGGTGGAAAAAGAGGAAGGAAAAAATCAAGCAAAGTATTTTTTCAGCAGTTTTTGTCTGCTCCATGTGACACTAAACATAAATCATGAATTATTTCTGGCTTAAAAATGGAGAATATTTTAATAAAATACATAAAATTAGCCTACTTAGAGGAAGTAGTCATATTCTTGTTACAAGACAAAAGCTAAAAGAAATTAGGCTTCAAAGAAGCCCTCATCTTGCATCAGAGATGTATAATTTTGTTTTAGCACCCGTTTGGTTCCAGTGCATCTGCAGGGTTGAAGTGTTTTTCCTTATTGACCACCGATATATTTATTTGGCCTTACTTGTACCTTCCAGCCAAAGGAGGAACAGAGGGGAAGGGTCTAATGATGAAGCCATGTTGCAGTCTAGAAGTGGAAGGGTAGTGGCATGTCTGTTTTATGGGTAGCCTTTAGCCTGAGTGGAACTAAGCAAGGATGATCTGCAGGAATCACCTACTCAAATGTTCTTGGTCTCAGAAAGAGAGGAGGAGACTGGGAATCTGAGACGAAGGATCCTGCTTCTTATCTGTATGAGAAATTTCTAAGATAAGAAATGCTGTAATGGGAATATTACCTTAAGCTCAAATTAAAAATGAGATGTTGAAAAATGTTGAGTTCTTTCTGGTGAATTTCAAAGGTGAATGTTTTCCTGCCTGAATTTCTCTTATTTCCTGCTGCTAGAAGTAAAAATGTCAAATGGGATGAGGTGTATTTGTGTAGCCACAGTTGACATTTTGAGAGTCACTATATGGTATTTAGACCTGGATGACTGAAAATGCTATTGTGTATGCTTATGAAGGAAACATTTTTGGCTTTAAAATCTATGAATCAATGGGAAATTAAATATATATTGGACTAAATTCTAAGTTTGGAAATGTTTGATATATGCACATATAGGTAGCACTGGGACAGAAATCAAGAGGATTGGAATAGGTAGTTAGCCAAACGAGCTCTTCTATGGAATGTACTTTCTGTACTCCAGTTCTGTGGGATTTTCTTGGGGTTTCAGGTGATGGTGGAATAGATATCGCAAGTAATGCTTTTTTGTACACCAGCATGACTCAGGAAGGGAAGGGCACCAAGGAGAGATACAACTAATAGATTTCCACTGTATTATGTAAATGTTATCAATTATTTAAAAATAATTCCCTCTTCCTACTTCCCCTAGATGGAATAAAAATGTCTTTTTTGTTATGTTTCTTTGTTTCTCTGACAGAGTTATCATCTAACCAAGGGAGAATTTCTGTCTTAAAGCCACTACAAGAAAGGAACACTATAAAAGGTATTGTGCTGCTTTGTCATTATGTATGTTCTTAAATCATTGTCCTTTTATGTTTTTAAATTATCTATACACCTCTCAGAAATCCAATAGTTTGCATGCTATTGAAGGCCTACTAAAACTTGTTTTAAAATAGTGGTAGAATGGTTGAGGGGCAGAAAGAAGGAAATACCCGTGATAAATCTTAAAACCGTGGAACTAGGACAGGAACCTCTGTAACTCTGTATTGCATTGAGAGCTGAGGCACTGGCAAGGGTAAAATTCAAGTGCTAGCTGAGGAGAACATGGATGACAATTTTCTCTCGTGACTTCACACTGTCTCTGATCCATGTCTCCCTTCTCCTTCTACCATGGAAATCCTCATTTGGTTTCATTCTACCCCTGACAGAGCAGGGAATATCTCTTTCTGTGTGACTTCTGTGGCCGCATTTACAGCAGGTGGACTCTAAGCATTCATTTCCTATCCTGTTCTCAGCTTGTGCTTTCCTAAGGTTTTTCTGTACCTGAACAGGCTCGATTAAAGGCTATGGTTATGTCTTGGATCCCAACTCTTTCTGCAGTAAGGGTCATCCTCTTAAGATGTGTCTTCCTCTCTCTGTTCCCTCCCTGCCAGCTATGTCTTAGCCTTTCTGGAGATCAAAAGGCCAGTCCTCTGGTTGCTTAGTGGATGACCACAAGCATTTTCAGCTGCTGTGAATTCACCTCAATACTTTGGTGTGTCTGTTTTAAGTCTGGGGGCTTGGTGGTGAATAATGGGATTAAATATTAAAGTACTCTGTTGTTTGTTTTCCTGAAACATTACTCCCTTCTGTGTACTGCTTTATTTTTCTCAGTGTAGGTGGATTATAGTTTTAGCCAAGCATTCTTCGAAAATAATCCTCTGAATAACAAGTGTCATGTTACTGATTTTTTATAGAGTTCTTTCTGTTTCATTTGATTATTTTTAGATTAAACATTGTCCCTTTTATATGTGTCAAAACTGAAAGTGTATATAGCCCATTTAAAGTTTCAAAGCTGTTTGTAGGAAGGATTCTCAACAGAGTTTATGTTGTATTTACTGTCTGAATTGTTTGCTACTTACCTCTGTTACTTACATAGTGTTAATGAAATGAGTTAAAAGCATTTATTATAGCTGGAATACATTCCTATTTATACAGTACAGGAATTTCATTTTGATATAATAGAGGGAATTTGTTTGAAACATTTGAAATGGCTAGACAGTTAAAGCAAAATTATTATTTTTCCCACTCAGCAAAGTTATCAGCAGAATGCTTATTAAAAAGGGATGTTTGAATAGAAAGTTGGTTCTTTGGGCAGATCTGGAAGAAATATTTCTGCTTCCAAATAACTGTAATTAGGCATTAGTGATAAGTGCATTCCTGGAAAGAAGAAATACTATTGATAGGCGATAAAAGCTACAAAAAGCGTTAAGATTTAGTCAAAGATACAAAAGCAGGATAGCCTTGGAAGGGATGAGATCAGTGTCTAACTATAGCTATCTGGAAGAAAATGATCTGTCCAAAAGACAATTGATAGTGACCCCCTAAATCTAATACTTTCCCCAGTTCCTACTGATTTTCAGATCAGGCTCAACCTCAGCACAGAAGAGGTAGTTTAAATGTGGTAGTTGTCCAGTCAAGATGGAGGCTTATGATAAGGTCAAATTCAGAACAGGTTTCACAGGCAGGAAAAGAGCGATAGGGAAAGGGGGAATCCGTGGAGGTTTGGTATGGGTGTTGGTGTGTTGCCAGTTCCAAGGTCGTGGAGATCTCTGCCACCCTTTCAGCTGCATACAGAACAGAAGGGAGACGCTGCATCCCTGTGCTGTGCTGGCAGCCATAGGGTTGCTGACTGACAGCAAGCTGCTTGACCGTGTCTTCGGAGCCACTAATGGAAGAAACTTGCACAAAAATTTCCCTAACTGATAAGAGAAATGGTCAAATTATTCTAGCTGAAGTTTTCATAAAAGAGAAATACAGCCTAAAGGAAAGATCTACCAGGGAAGACTTCAGCTCAAATGTTTAAATTTTGATAGAACTACAAGCCGATTAATAATAAGCTGTTATAATAAAGATAGGAATCTTAGATGTGAAAATTGCTACTTGCAGTGATGTAATAAAAATAATTTTTGATTAATGTATTAATGTAACACTTCGCAGACTAAGCACAGCACTGCATTTCTGTTTCATGCAAGTGAAGTTCTAAATGAGTAAAGAACACTTGAGTCTGGACTAATCAATGGGGTTACTATGGTGTCTTGATTTACCCAATGATATGAACGATACGTGTCCTGAACATTATTCTCTGAAGGCTGTTTTGACTGTCAGTTTAACCCCAAAGAAGCCAATATGTTTGGCTAATAGAATAGAAAATACTTCTGATTGATAAAGATTTCTGCTTTCAAGATTCAGCAACGTCTTGCACCTGAAAACAGAGAAATTAAATTGGCAGTTCTCGTGACCTTGTTTCTGTCTCTCAAACAGGCAGCAACACTCTGAAGCAGGACGTTTTTGCAATGCGTATCAAAGACTGTTCTGTTGAGAGATCTTACATGCCAAAATCCATCACATGGAAGGATGAGTCTCTCCAAGACTGCCATTAAAATCTATCTGTTTTTTCTGCCTTTATATGTTTATGCATGAACTGGATGTTTATTCAAGACATCAGATGAGCTAAATACTTTTATTTTGCTCAGCTATTATTTATTAGTTCTCAAATGCATGTTTGCCTTGTAACACTAAAAAGCTGTGGTGTTAATCAGGACAAACTTGGATTGCATCCTTAACTTAAAAGGGTAAAATGAACTTGGATTGCATTTTAAATTTTCAGATGCTGAAACAGGGAGGGGTCTATCGCTGCCATCTTTGAATCTGCACATATGATTGCAGAAAGCAGATCTATAGTTTTGGTCTAATGGAGTACATTTACTTCGTGCCTTAGGCTTCCAAATTTAGCTTGGTGAAAAAAATACTTGATTTAGAATGAGACAGATGTTACTGGGGAGAATTAGAGCTAGTGGGCCTCATTCTGTTTATTCCCTCTTTTTGTATTGCTTTAATCTCCTCTTCATTGGTACTGTTCCTGGTTTAAAGCAATGTAAGGTCAAAATCTGGTTGTTTTTAATGAGAGGGGTTGAAATATGGGAGAGTAATGCAGTAGAACTGGTTGGTAAGCAGCTAATAAAATTCATTTGATTTAGTAGCTTCAAGAATTAAATATGAATATTGACCTTTTTTCTTTCCTGTTTATACTAATGTCTTCAGTTCCCTGGTGGAGCAATAGAACAGCCACACAACCCACTAGATATGACTGTGAGAGTTAAACAAGACACACGTTTAGAAAAAACAGGGGGTTTTGATTTGTTTTTTTTCCTGAAAGCAGTAAGAAAACCACAGGGAAGATGCTTCCTCTGAACACATCAGAACTGTGATTTTTATTTTTTTTCTCCTAGCAATGCCAGCTTGTTTATTGGCGTAAAATGCTATGGGAGATATTAAGTATTTGATTCAGATGGGTTAAAAGATCTATTTCCTTTTGATGCATTTATTTACATTAATCTTAAAAGTAGTAATTGGAAATGGCCTCATAAACCCTGAGATTGGAGCCTTAGAATTAAAAAACATTCATTATTACCCAGGAATGTAGCTATGCAGTTTTATTAGCCTTTATTCTACTGTAATCTATGAATCTCATTTAGCTGCACGCAGCCCTGTCCTTATGAAACATAAAAGGAAGGAAATCTCTCAATAGCCTGAAATCAAATTATCTCTCTGTGTTAATCTACATGTAAAACACCCAAGACCACTTCTTTAAAGGAAAATAGTTTTACTGATAAGCAAAGCTGGGCTGTGTGCTTTGGATACAAAAATTAAGTGGATTTTTTTTTTTTTTTTTTTTTTTGTCTGCAGAGTACTATTTATAGCATCAATTAACTCCTCATGGTTGGGATAAGTCATTCGACACATCTGTTGCTGAGCTTAAACACTCACTGTTCTGTGGGGTCACAGTTGGATTTTTTTCCTCTTCTCTCAAACTGTGTAGTGAAATGACGATTTTCTACCTAATGGCTGTTAGTTTAAATACACTGTCTGCTGACACCATTATTGGAGCATTTGGAATAGATGAAGCAGGCTGTTGGTCTACCTAACTGCATAGCTGACCTGATCTTTGTGGCTTACTATTTTGTTATTTATTTTATCTGTTAGAAGATAACACGATAGTATCTTTTATGAAAGAATTATTATGACCATCTGCAGGATTTTCCAGCCTTGCTGCAATATTTCAGTTATTCCATTTTGCCAAGGAGAAACTGGTCTGGCTATGGAAATTGCTGCCTACCCACTGACTCTCTTGTTCCTGTGCTTTGTGAAATGGAAATTTAATGCTTGTAAATATATGGCTGTTCTCAGCTGTAGTTCCACACATACAGACAGTTTCAGGCTGCATTCCTCTCAGTAGCTTTTCTCTTAAAATGGAAGCCCTTTTACCAAGACTCAAAACATCTAGAAGCCAAGAAAAGTGAGGATACTTGTATATTGTTTAGTGAACTTTTGTAAGTATTCTGTAGAAGTACTTGCATAAGGTTGTAACTGTTTGTTTATGTGATAGGCTTATTTGTGGCCAAATTGGATTGTATATTAATGAAGCCAAGCTTTAAAATACTAGGGGAAGAACTAGGGAGTGAACTTATGAACTATGCTGCTTTTGATCTTTATCTTTTTCACTTTCTCATTGAAATAGCTGTTCTAAGAATAGATCTATTGATTTTTGGTGGCTCTGCTTGCAAGGTAGCCTCTACAGTAAGGAAGTGTTTCTGCTGAAAATGAGATCAGACCCAGTCCATCCATACAACCCTATGCAGACAACAATGCCTTGGTAGTTAATTTAATGCCTGATACTATCTAGCGTTCATATAAGCTGCTTGAGGTTTTTTTCCTAGCTGCTTCGAAGACAGTAGTCTAGTAAAATGGTTATAGTGGAATTTTCTACTCAATAAAAGTTTGCACAGATTGTCTGTTTCTGCTCGCAGCAAAAGCACAGCGGCTAAAGCATCTATTGATGTCAGTGGGAATCAGATTGGGGTCAGAGGAAGTGGTGAAGATTGGTACATATAGCTTCAGCTAAAAGCAGCTATGAGAATACTTGGAAACCTGAATATACATGAATCAGAAAGGGACCACAAAGTGCAATCCATTTTTAAGTAGAACTCCTTATTGATTTCAGCGGGGGAGACCTTTGAAAAATCAATGACATGCAGCAGCTTTAGGATGCAACGACATGTGTTCTAGGGTGTTAAAGTGATTGGCCTATGAACTAATCAAGCTGGTAGCAGTCATGTTTGGAAGGTTCCAAGGCAGAAGAAAAGGTGTCAGAGGTTTGAGAAGCAGCAAATCTACTATTTGTATTCCAAAAGAGATAGCAAAGTATGATCTTGTTCATTCTAGCTTTAACTTCCCAGTGGCATTTTATTTCTATAGAAAAAGAAAAAAATATAAAGGGAAATCTAAAAGTTTCTGGGGATATGTAAACATAGCCCTCTTCATTATGATGTACAGAATTAAGCAAATGGAAGTGCTGAAATCAAAAAAATACTCTGAATTTTTCCATGAGTTTTGTGCGCATCATTCAGCTCAACTGGTTACTTCAGATTTGGCTTCTTGATATGGGGAGGTGGAGGAAGAGCTGTCTTCCAAATGCTCCTCAACTGAAGTACATAAATAGGAATTAACTTGTGCAAAACAGTGATTGTCTTTATGTAGGGAATGAAGTATTAATGATGTTAATATTTTCATGGTTGTGGCTGAGTTGACAGAATTAACACTTACTGAGATAGAACAATAGCAAGGGATTCTAACTGTCACAATCAAATTCAGCAGACACATACTGAAGTCAGAATTCAGCCATCTCTGCCTTGTTCAGTCTTCTGATACTTACAAGATTTTTAAAAAAACTATTCTGCTTAGACACTTATTTGAAAATATATGGGGAGTGTTTGTTTACACAGAGAATTTACAGTGCACAGTGTGAATTTATAGACTATCACATACCCCATTAAACCTTAGTGTGGACACTTAGTAGGTGTGAGGTAACGTGATGCCACTTTGCTGTGCTGTTTTATGCTTAATTAACACAAACACTGATCTTTGAAGGAAGTGTGGCATAATGAGTGCTCTGTGACGGAAGAGTTGAGCTTACTCAGTGTAGACAAGTTCTTAGGTCCTGGAGAGCAAGAGCTCTGCTTCAGAAAGGTGCTGTTACACTGTTCTGGTCTATAAATGATAAATTTCAAGGAGAAATGGAAATTTTTTTACGTTGGGTAAAAGTAATCATAAGCTAAAACTTTTACTTTAAAAATTGCCCTTGTAAAAATATTTCAATTTGAAATTTAATGTATTGCTGAATTATTTATGCTATTATATGTAAGCAGTTGTTAGAAAGGTGTTCTATATTGCTCTAATTTATTTTCCCTTCCATTTGGGAGTACAGTATAGCAATTGAAATGTATCTTATTAGGGAAATAGAGCTACAGTATAATTAAAGCTATGTAGCCACACTGTATCACCAAGCCCTGAAGCCACTGCATGAAATTTTGGAAGGAGAACCTGAAAAATTCCTAGTAGCAAACTGCTGAAGTGAGGAATCGTTACTGAAGGGAAGCTGTAGAAGGATGACTGGCGTCATTTAAACATGCACTGATTAATCCATGAGAGAGATTTTATTAGATATAAGAAAATTCTGTATTCTTTTTTGCTGAGAACTGTATCTTTTGTAAGCTAACACAGTATGATTTCAGAGTTTTTTAACTAAGAGGTTAATTAAAGTATTAATTTTTAAATGGATTGGGAGCCATTGTGGTAAGATTGGGGATGCTATGGTGCTACTGACCAGAGCCAGTTCTGTAGCGAGTGAAGTGTTGGAACTGTATTGCACGTACAAAGATGTATTTGTGTCTGGGTTCTTTTGTTGGTGTTGCCAAACCCAGATTGTGGTATGATATTCTGCAAATTTATTTGCAGAATGAATTTATCTCTATTCCTGCTGGATGATCAGATGAAATTTCCTACTGATGTAAAACTCAAATATTACGTATTGACTTTTTTTCTGCAGTAATAGAACTGGTGAGCTGCAGTGTTCATTGCTATGTCCTCAAGATCCAAAGTTCCTTCTCAAGGAGTTTTCCTGTTAGCATTTCCTCTGCCCTTGTTCCTTCCCTAGTTTAAGCCTTGTTTCACAGACTGCTTCTGTCCAAAGGAACAAAAAAAACCCTGACCAGCTTGTTTTTTGTTTCTTTTGACACCAACACAGTATGTCTGTCTGTGCCTATGAGAGAACTATATTGAAATAGCTTTCTTTGTGAATTCCTCATTGCTATTCATTGGTGGAGATTGTCACGTAAGGGTCAAATTAGAACTCAGTCAACCAGAGCAGCAACGAGAGGAGCCAGGCTCAAGACAGATTTCGCCATAAGGTCTGAGAAGCGGTTTATTTGGAATTTGTTATGTGTAATATATATTTTTTTTATTTTATTTTCCAAAGTGTTGCTCTTTTGTCTGTAGAAACTGAATTATGCTTAATTTATTCCCTCTGGTCATTTACTTGAGAATTAGTCTTTCTCTCACTCTGCCTTCTGACTTTCATCTTTGGGCATATCTTTGCACAGTTTTGTTGTATCTAGTAAATTTTGAGCATAGAATTTACTTCTGTTAGTTTAAGAAAAACGAGTATTCTGGTGTGATGGTTCCATGCCGTTGGAGATTGGATCCATGCAAAGAAAGGATTGTATTTCTGGTACTTTGGCTGAAACACAAGAAATTGTGTTTATGCTGGCTTCAGGAAGGCAGACAGTACCTGGTCAAGCATAAAATCTGCTGGGGCAAAACTACTGTCTGAAAATGTTCTAAAACATTTGAACCAGCAATGTGAGTTTGTACTGGCTCTGCATTTCATGCCATGTGGTTGCAGCAGTTTTGATGTGGTGGTAGCTTAAAACTGGATATACTGCTTCACAGAACCATGCCTTTGCAAAATGGATTCTGTTCTGTACATTCTCCAGCAAAAACAGGTACTGAATTTGCAGTCACTGACCCAGAGAAGTTTTGGTGTCAAATGTTTTAAGACAGAACAGATCAGAGATTTACAGAGCTACACAGATGACCTAATATCCCAAAAGCTACTTTCATTTGGGTTTTGTATAGGATTAGATTACAGACAGGTAGAACAAACAAAGTGGCTGTAAGCTATTGTGCAGCGTGCATCTTTTAGAAATTAATGTACCATCTCTAACAGGTATCTATGAAATGATCTTGAGCCGTTTGGGGGCTCATATGTCAGACATGGGGCCTAAAGTTGCATGCCTAAATAATTAATCTCACTTCTGAGACCATCATGTTAGGTTTCTGTGTTTTAAAATGTTTGGCTAAAATATCCAGTTTTGTAACATTCAAAATCCTCATTCCAGTCCAGAGTTTCCCCTGATTTAGGACATTAACAGTAAGTCTTACAGGAACAAGCAAGTATGGATCACTGATAACATATCAGATTAACTGAGGTTGTTGGTTTTTTTTTTCTTTAGGAGTCTCAGGATTGGCTTCTCTGAATATTGGTTCTTTTTCCTCCAAGTTATGAGGAAAACAGTATAATAAATAATTTATACAACATAGTGAGGAGAACCTGGGAGATAACTGTGTACAGAAGCGGCTGTAATACCTTATTAACTAACTGTCTTCTCTTTCCTCTCTTGTAGCTGGTTCTGCTTGAGGCTGCTCTCGTGCTTTGTCTATACTTTCCTAGTCTTAGTGGGTGATGTCACAGCAGCTCTAACATTCAGACCCCAGTAATCCACTAGGTGTGTATCACTTCTTTTTCTCTGCATGCTTTCTGATACTGCATGGGGCATAACAGTCATTTTATGCTATTCATCTCTTGTGGCACTTCAGGGTGAAAATATAATTAACATGCATTATGCTTCAGTTTCATAGATTATTTAAGCCCCATTTTTGCTTTTATTCTGATGCTTTTCTTCCCCGTAGAAGCACATAGCTACTGTTCCCATGCATGCTCATAGGCCTTCATGTTTGCTCCTACAGCTGCTGGTTGCTCTATGTACAAGCTTCTTGTTGCTCATCATAGTACCATCTCTTGTCAGCAGGACCTAGTGGACTTGAACTGGGCTGGGAGAGGGCAACAGTGGGACAGCTGTGCTCAGTATTCAGACTATTGGACCGGAGAAATCTCCTGTGTGCCCCAAGAGCCACTTCCCCTCTCACTCAGAGATGCCTCTGTGATGTTCTCTGGCTGACTGGTGACACTGCTCTCCTCAAACGCAGCTCACTCAAGTACCCGATTGCCTTAGGCAGGCACAATACTTTGAAAAATGCAGGGGATTTGAGCTTCTCCAGGACTGTTAGGATTTAGGTGCCCAAATCTCACAGAACTTCACCCCCCCCTTAATCTCAAGGGCTCTTTAAAAGCCCTTGACTATTAGCTACATCTTAAATTAGCAACATTAGTGTGCAGAGTTAACTCACTTTTTTTGCAGAGTACCAAGTGACCCTAGGCATGTTAATGTTTCCAAGAGCCTTCAAACTTGGGCATGAGCTGAGGTATTAGTAGTGCGTAGGACCCCCTTTTTGGGGGGTGATTTTCATCCCTATTGAGCACGTAAGTTGTACTGACTTACAGGAGGCCATTTGATGCATTAGTTCTTCATATGAACAGTCAGGAAAATACAGATCCTCTTACTTTGCTCTAACTCTAATGCAACACTAATATATTTAGAGTCACGTAGGCAGGAGAGAGATTTGCTGCTGTCAGCGTAGCCTTTGACACCCTGTAGGCAAGTGTTTGCCATGTTTAGAAGTGCAGCCTAAGGAATAATCTTTACCTGGCTGCTATAGGTCTAATATTTTCATTTATTTATACCCTTTTCAATGTGCACTTTAATTTATTTACAAATGGTAGCAAATTGCAAGTGGCAGCCTGAGTAACTAACTCATGAGTCAGTACTTTTATTTTTCTCCTCTAGTCTAGACTGCTGATAATGTAAATTGTTGAAACCCTGGGTAAATAATTGGGAGTGCAATCAACAGCAAGCAAGTATTTATCTGCTAATAAAACATTTGAAATACAGAAGTCTGTCTTTGTCCAACAGTTCTTAAAAGGCACTTATTGGTCCTGCTGTTGTTTCTGCATAGCAATTAGGATTTTTATGGTCACTAATTGTACATCTGAAAATGTATACAGTTTATTTTCTGCCTGTGTTTATCTTTGCACAGAGAAAAGAAGGACAATATTTATGGTTGTAAAGTTAATGTTATATTTTCTGCATGGAGATCTCTGTAGCTCACTAGAGATTTGTACCATTTATAGAACCCAAATTTTCTAGGTTCTCTCATGTGTGGCATCAAGGGCTTATAGCTCATTAAGGATTTTCTGAATGGGATCTTTGTCACATTCTCAGAATGTGACTTGAAAGTTATATACCAGCTCAGTCATCAACTGTGACTTTTACTATTAAAGCTCTTACTCCTTCAGAATCTGTATTAGAGGAGGTGCTTCTCGATTTTTCATGCTGCTATTGGTAATGTTTTTTCTTAGAACAGAAACTTGCATTATATATTCTAAAGGGAACCTGTTTTTTTTAAATTTAGTTACCATAGTTTACATCTTGTCATCTTCTTCCTACATCTCTACTTGATTCACTTTTTGAACTTAGTCCATAGAAGTACCCAGCCTCTTGGGCCCCCAAAAGATAACAGCTATGTCATATCGTAGTCACATGTGAGAAAGAGCTGTTTCAGCTGCAGACAGTGAATTGCCTGAAAGCTGGACCCTGTGGGGAGTGATTGAGGAAACCTGAGTTCCTGCTCTGCACCTCTGCGGAGCCTGTCTCCATTCATTAATCCCTGACCCATCCAGACTCTTTTTTTCTTTTTTTTTTCCTTTTTCTTTTTTTTTTTTTTTTTTTTTTAACTTGGGCCAGGAGCATCCCCTCATCTGAGGTGTATCTGGATCTGTGTGTCAGTCAGGCTGTTCCTCTGCTGTAGCATAAGGGTAGTGATAATTAGTAACCAGGTAGCCATCTTTAAGAATATATTGTTAGAAATGCCCCCCACCCCAACCCCCATGTATGTTTTTCCAAAAATATGACTAGTGCCTGGGTCTGTGAAGTCCCACTTCTTACAGGGAGTGTGAAAGGAGTCTGTGATCATGTCTGCACCACTGGGAGGAAAGGCAACAAACAGAGCTGTCTCCATCTGTGCAAAGCAGGGAAGCACAAAAGCAGAAACATGCAAGTTGGCTGCATATGAGCCAGCTTGGGTCCAGAAAGTCTGGCTGTGTTTATGTATAGCTGTGCCAGGGCTAAATCATGCTGAGATGTAGCAGGTGAGTCACGCAGTCCTGTCCTGCGTTATACAGACTTCCCGTGAGTCACACTACCCTATTAGGTGGTTGTGATTCTCCTTTGCAGAAACCAACGCACTCTCTGAAGGTTTTACAGACTTTTAATAATCTAGCAAAACAAGGTTCAGAGTGGAAGGTCTCTGAAGTTGACAGCTTGGTCTATATTTGACTAGTTTGCGACATCTGGAAAACCCTTTGGTGGTTTTGGTTTTCTTTCAGAATCTCAATAAAAGTTAAATCAATGCATAAATGAGAAAAGTCACTTTTGCTTACTGGTCTGAAAACACGAAAGGCTCAGATCATGGTTATACGTAAACATTATGAGATGAATACATGGTAATCCTTACACTGTTTCCAATGTGATTTTGTATCACCCTGATTCCTTTCAACAGCAACTCCCTAGGACTTAACAATGACCCACAGAGCTACTGGCAGGTTATTTCCCATGAAGTCAAGGCGTATGTCATTGGGTTAGGTCTGTTACTTCTGCCCCAGTGTCTTTTGGGCTGGTTGGATGATTTCAACCATGTATGACAAAAGAAGGGAGACCTCGGGCCTACTTACGAGTTTCCAACAAACTGTGTGAAAACATGCAGCTTAATATCTACTAATACCCTTCTTCTGGGAATATGACAGTATATGACCACATTATCATTAGCTATCAAAGAATCAGCACAGGAGAGAGACCTGGTAAATATAACAGTCATGGAAAGGGCATCATTCGAGAGCGTGCATCATCTAACGGCACCGAACGATGAAATGCAAAGCTTCAGGAAACCAGGTTTGGTACTATCAGTGCTCACAGAAATCCTTGTTGATTGATCGAAAACAAAGAATCTCTGGCAGCAGGAAGGATCACTCCTGATTTGCACATCAAGGGACAATTTCTAGGGACTTAACTCTCAGTGCAGAATATGAACTGTTTATGAACTGTTTTTGAATTCCAGGAGCTGGAGAAAATTCTACCTCTGTGCTTATCTCAGAGGTGCTCAAAGTAGTTTAGTAGTAAATGGTAGTAAGCTAGTTCCTTGTTTAGCTTTAGTGAAAAGGTTCTGTGGAAGCCACCATTTAAGCTTATATTATGTTGCTGATTTTATATTCTTATGAAAACATTTTAAATGATCACATTATAGATCTGTGGAATCAGTGGGGAGTTTTGCTGCATGCACCACACAGATGGAGATAGGGTTTTAAATGGAATACTTCATAACTCTGCTAAGAGAAGACATAAGGCAGAAGATACTTCCCATCAAGTTGGTTTCTGAGTTTTTTCCTGCGTT
Organism: Haliaeetus albicilla; assembly: GCF_947461875.1. NCBI lineage: Eukaryota > Metazoa > Chordata > Aves > Accipitriformes > Accipitridae > Haliaeetus > Haliaeetus albicilla. The sequence goes on from NC_091492.1 coordinate 36,835,040, forward strand.
GAGAAATAAGCAGTCCTGTGTGTTTTCCGTGAAAGATGTTTGATTTTGGCTTTTTCATTTGCATTATTAACAAACAGCTGCATGAAGGACTGTTTCATTGGCTACCATGCTGAAATCATCAAGCACATTTCAACTGCAATTGCCCTGTCTGTATTTAAAAATATTTTCCATATTGCAGTGTACTCCTATAATTTAAAAATGAAAACTATTTTCAGCTACTGTCTGCTAAATTTGGGGAGGGCGGGGTCCATTCACTTGGGAAAAATGGACAGAACTGTTTTCTTGTACTGTGAAGTTTCTGTCTTTAAAAACGTTGAACTCCTCATTTATGCTGTTAAAGACAGAAATTCCAGGTGTCTATAGTGAGAAGGATTGTGTTCCTCATTCCCTCCAAAGCTGTATCTTTTTTTATATATGTCTTTTAAATACATTATTATTTGCACAGTGAAATTAGCTTTGCAAGAGGGATGAAAACCCTTGTCAGAGCAATTTTAGCAAAAAGATCAATGGAATTAAATATAAATTCTCTCCCAAGGTGTCCATGTGGGGTTTTTTTGAACAAGGAAGCCTTGGATTAATTACTTTTAATTTAAAGTCAAGTGGATGGAAAGGAAGTCTTTTCAAAGAGCACTGCAGTTTGCTTCTTAGAGTGAACAGTATTTTAGTAGGGTGACTAACAATGTGCATTTTTATTTTTAACCTCTGACCTGTGCCCTCCCCACCCCTTTACCTAACCCTTTCCATTTGCCCTGGTCAGTTAACAGGCAGCAGCATTTGAAAACAATCATGGATGACTATGATATCAGGTCTGCTGCCAGCATTTTAGCATCTGTTAAAGAGCAAGAAGCTCGTTTCGAGCGGCTTACCCGTGCACTTGAGGAAGAGCGGCGCAATGTCTCCTTGCAACTTGAGCGTGCCAATCAGCCAGCAGACCGAATGAGCATTTGCAACATTGGCAATGGTCAGCCACTGGCAACCGCCTGGCAGCAGCTTGTACTGCAGGTAACAGCCTGCTCATTTTACCTGTTGCTAGAGTTCACCTATACCAGAATTTCCCATTCCAGAAAGTCAGGTGCATCTTGTTTGTCGTCAGCATTTCATTCTGTAGCTTGTCTTCTGATACCCCAGAGTTTGTATGCTTCATTGATTAATTTGGTAGCTCAGACGTCAGAGCCTTGGCTTAGAAGTTGCTCTTACTTCCTCTTAGCTCATGGGATACTTTTAAAAATGTATGCATCCTTGAGTATTAAACCCTAAAGAGAGATCTTCACACCCTTCTCTAAATCTATGCGCTTGCTGTAAGCATAGTGATGTGCTGGTGATTGAAAAAGAAGGCTGAATCATAATCTCCATAGCAAACAAAATTTCCATTAGAAATAGCTGGACTTTGAATAGAGGGAACAGCATGAAAAGCAGGGATTTCCCTCCTGCGAAGTCTTATTGTTTGTGTAGGGAGGACTTCATAATTTGTTTCTTATGTTTATTGAATTGATAGGCTTTATTTTAGTGATGCAAACTGGCTTTGTGGTAGCCTTAGATTTCTAAATATTGTTTTGCATGATATGTGTTCTTTAACTGTTTAAATCTACAATGATAAACTACTTACATTTCTAAATTACTTAAGCTCGCAAATCACTCTGACATGCAAGGTAAGTCATGCAGAAGCAATAGTACTGTTTGTGAAGGTCTGTTTCCTAAGAAAACATTGTTCAATTCAGAGAGAAACTCCAGGCTATGGGGATTCTAAAAATTGTTTCCCAATTATACCAGACTGTTTTACAATTATACTTGCATTGAACTGTGTTCAGGCAGTCTTTACATTGTATTATGTTAGCACGGCTTTTCTATTAACAGCTGCCATGTTTCTGTACGTGTAGGTGCTTGAATATGGGACTTCATGTGAAAGCAGCAGCCTGCACTGGTTAGGCTAAAAGTCTGACAGTAGCTGGTAGGAGATGTAGGTTGTTATCGTCTGATCAGCAGCTGGGCTAGGGAGAGGGGAGATGTGCTTACATATTTTTTTATAGAAAAAGGACAAGTTCACCTTCACTTTTTCTGAATGACTTTGTGCAAAGTGCCTGATTAATAGCTCCAGAATGAAATTCCTTATCCACAAAACTGATGAAGCATGAGTTTTCTGCAGTGGTACGGCTTAAGGTCTAACCACTTCCAAAAAAAACTTAATAAAAGAGTTTAAGTTACTGGGGTCTACGTGACACTTAGGGAGAAACAGCCCCTGTAAGTGACCCCAGACTGAATCTGTGTACGCTCAGCTCATTGCCACTGGATGAGGGGAGCTTTCGTTCACAAATAATTAGTGTTGAGGTTTTTAGAGTAGCTTGTACATGAGATAAAATGGTTGAATAGCCAAATATGTACAGTTAAGAATTAATGTAAGGTTATTTGTGTGAATTTTTATTAAATGCACTGAGAGCCAAATTCCTCCCTGACTGACTAGAATGAATTAAATAGTGTTTAAATGAAGGATGAAAGCTGTACATTCAGTCTTATGCAGAATATATAATTTCACCTTTACTATAACATATTGCATTTCATTGTTAAGAGTACATAAAGCAAAAGGTACTCTGTGCTCTCTGTTAGGATTGCTCATGCACTATAGTGAAATGCATCTATCTCTGAAGCTGTGTTTCAGTGAGGACTGACTGAATTCTGCTTATCACCCTATTCAACCTTTGTTGTAAGTAATATTAAAAACTAACTCAAGCAGTAGTTTTTCCATTTGGAAGTTGCGTAGGTGATCATACGTAATCTAGTTATTCTGAGTAGAATTTGGGCAAAAAATGAGGGTAAACTCCATTTTATGAGAACACCAAATAATCTTTAATGATCTCCACAACCAGGCATCAGTTTTCCATGTTGTTTGATTGTCAAAGTGGAATCTGTCAAAGGGATTTGTTAGAGAAGTGTGTTTAGTCAGGGCTTTGTTAACAGAGTTTATCTCAGTACTTTTTTGTAATATACGCTCCAAAATGTATTCCTTTCTTAGAAAAGAAAATAAGCACGCTTTTTTATTGTAGAAAAGGAAAAAATAGTATATGGGCAATGTGCCAGAACTGTAACAGTTTTCTGAAGCCCTCAAAAGACAAAGTCAAGGTCTTATGCAAATACTGATTCTATTTAATTCATTCTGGATTTTTTTGCTGGCCACTCTTTTTGTTGTTTTTTTTTTTTTTCATACCAACTTAAAACTCATTCCATAACAATAGCTCCTTGTCCTTGGCAGCCCATTTAGCCACTTCCTTCACTTCACTTACTGGTGAGTTCTGCCTGTTCAGTGTGAATTTAGAATATTCAAATGGAACATGTGAACTGTGGTGCACTTGTTGAGATTTGCTGGGAGTGTATATGGCATTGTGTCTATTGGCCCCTGACAAGAAATATCAGATCTGCAAATGAGGTCAGGGATGTGCTGTAATTGCCAAAAAACATGTGCATGGACTTCTTAATTCTACATTAAGAAAGTGTGGGGGATTTTTCTAAGAAGTATCTTAAAGTTGTGAATGGGAGAAGTTGATTACTTGGACAATCTAAACAAATCATTAATGGTTTGTTCAGATATTAATTAGAAATAGCTGAGATTATTCTTTAATGGGAATTTTTCCCAGAGGAGAGGTTTCTGGGAGATACTGTCCTGAAAATAAGAGGTCCTAAATGTTGCTGAAAGGTCTCCCATTAATATCAGTGAGAGTCTTTTTATTGAGGTAGCAGCCAAAGCATTCATGTTTTCATAGCCCGTTGTAGAATGCAGTGCCTGCCAAACCTTCGGGCTGTGCAGAGGTTTTGTACCCATCTCTCCTTCCTGCAAGAGGCAATAATCAGCTACCACCATACGGGCAGCTAGCTTTAACCAGCCCAGTTTCTGGCAGATAGGTACAAAAGTGCTGTGTGTGGTTAATGCTGTTGAACAAGTCGGTAAATGTAACTTCTGCCCCATCTGGCTTCCCCAGTCTTAAAGGCTGGCTTCGATTAGAGTTTGTAGCTGAGCGTACAGTCGGTGACATGAATTGGGATGTTTCAACTCCAGAACTTCTGGAAGGTGTGCAATGTTATACATGCGTTACTGCAGATTTTGAAGTGGTCAAATAAAGTGCTCTTCCAGACTAAGAACCCTCTGGACAAAAGGTTATTAGTTACTCAATTAAAACCTTTGCATTACTCTGAAAAATGTGACATTTAATGAACTTTTAATCATAGAGCTTTTATCTGGTTAATAAAAATCTCCTAAAAATCCTTCCAGCTTTTAGGGATGATCTTGACTACTGTTCCTGACTGTGGCTTTGAGTGGTGGCAGCCACATGGCTGGCTGAGAATCTGGTTGTATGAAAAAGATCGGAGCTGTCTGTTAATGTGTATTTGTGTTTGCTTCTCCAATTTTTACAGTAAAGAACGTAAAAAAAAATATAATTTTTTGGTTGTTTTATCATCCCAAGCTGTAGGGAGTCTTGGCAGTCTTTGCTTTCTTACCAGTTTGCCAATGCAGGCATAGTCCAATAAGCTTGTAAATCACTGGTGAGTAGCACCTATTGTGTCTTCTACATGTTAAAGTATCTGGTTGATAATGTTTTTTACAAGCTTGTTTAAATCTTAATACTATTAATGTGTGAGGTATTTAGTTTAATCTACCTGGTTCTATTTCACTTATTGTGAAATCAGCCTTCTGCTGCTCTTCAGAGTGGGAACTAAAATTGGATAGGGAGAAGACAGGAAAAGTGCATGCGTAGGGTATGTACTATAGTGGGCTGAATGCACAAAGCTGCAATATTATCACTGCTTAGCTAACCATTCAGAGCATAACTTTTTAATAATAGAATATTCTCTTTTTTTTTTTTTTCTACTTTTGTTAAAACATCAGACATGTGAAACTTGTTAAACACAAGGCTATATCCTGAGTTGGTTTAAATTGGCATGGCTCCATGGGTTTCAAAGAAGCTCTGTCAAGTCTGATCAGCTGGGGAACTGAACAACGTTTGCATTCAAAGATTGTTTCCCCATTGGTACGCATTGACAATTTCCATTCCTGTTAATTTTTCATAACCAAAATAAAGTACAGCATTCAATAAACCTTTTTTGCCACAAACACACTGTGACAATACTTTGACTTCAGTGATTTTGCAGTGACCTATAAGGATTTGAGAGGGGTTCCCATTATAAAAAAGGTAGGTATTACCCCCTTCTTACAGGTAGGAAAGCTGTGGGAGTTGCCAAATCTCCCATGGTATAAATAACAGAAATCAACCCCTTGCATGCTGGTGCGGAGTCTTACTTATCAGATTGACTCTTACGCCTGTAAGAAGTAACATAAGTTGATCTGAGAAGTCTTTGCATTGACAAAATCATCCATAATTAAAAATGTATTTCATTTGACTGTTATTTCTGTTATTTTATGTTCCCCATGGTGGGTTTGTTGGGGTGTTTTTATGTTTGGTTTTTTTAGATATATCATCTAGTACATTTGGCTAAGGAGGTACTGGAATAGATTAAACCCAAAATGGAGATTGTGTGTATGCATATATGCTAGTATAGTATAGATAGTCCCACATGCTTTTTGCAAAGCCTGTTATTAAAAAAGCCTATCAGCATAAATTCACTCTGGTGTACTTTTTTTTTTTTTCCTTAGAATTATATTTTAGTTTAAAACCTAATGGTATTAAATTGGTAGTCTTGTTGCGAGTTTTACAGAAATCTGCTGTACTTTATGGAATACTTTTTACTCATTGAACAGTAGTTCCCATAAGAAGGAAGCTCCATTACAGTCCTGGTGCTGCAGAATTGGTAAAGGCTGCCAAGGAGTAAATAGTGACTGAACAATGGCTATAGGGTTTGTGGTATGCTTTCTAGAGGTCTGTCAGTCAACAACATGTGGCAAGAGTCCTATGACTGCAACTCTAAGTTAAATCAGTTTCAGTGACTGGTTTCTTCCTCTAAAAGGAGTGATAAAATATCTTCATTTTCAAAAGCAAAATACAAGTTTTGGATCCTGTTTTGACTTTAAACTTCAATCCAGCCAGCTTCACTGATAAATTTTTGACTCAGCATTAGGCCAGCAGCTTCAAAGGTTTCATCCTGTCAATCTGTTGTGCTTTTTCACCCCATGTAAGAATGAGGCTTGCTGAGATTCTTAATGGTAAAGTGTGCAAGTGCGTTGTATGGGCTGAAGTTTCTAATAATCAAACCAAGCTGAATCAGCATGATGTGATACCGATGAATATAGCTTAATATCTTGCATTTGTGTAGCTATTACATCTAGTAATATACATTATTTTACAAGCTTCTCACTTGTCACTCGTAAAGCCAGCCCTGTGCACAATTGTGCAATTGCAGCAGTTAACATGGCACGAATATGGTGTTGGAGGCAGAACTGAGCTTGTTTGTACTTTTTGTAATACCATGCACAATAATTTGGTCCCTCGGACGTGCCTGAGACAGACTTTGAGATAGTGCTTGTGATCATGCCATTTATAAAGGCTTATTAATGATTCACTGAAGCCTGCCCTACGGTCATTTGGTACTAGCTTAACTATTTTTTCTCTCTGTTCTTTAAACTGAAAGAATATAATTAGTGTGATGCCAAGTATGGTAAGTTACACTGTTACAAATATATCTTGTCTAAGTCCTATTGGTAGGTTGTTCCCCTTTTTATACATGGCTGTCCTGAAAGTGGTGGAGTTCAGAGCAATGCAAAAGCTGTTGCTTCTGAACTGAGGAACTACACACAATAATAAACTGTTTAAAAAACACGGAAAAAGCAACTTAAGTTATTTAAGTGATGAGGTTTTTGAGTCAGTCTTTTTTTACTGCTACTGTGATTATTCGTTAAGAGGTATGGTAATGAACACAGGCTCGAAATTATCTATTGTGTTTAATTAGTGTCTTACCTCTATAACTGGTAAGAGCTTTTTTCATATGTTTCCCTAGGTCTGACATATGTTTGACCATGCTTTTTTATAAATTGATACATATTTTTGGTGCAAATATTCCCTAACTTTGTGTTTAACCAAGGTATTAGCAAAATAGAGTTGAAAGGAAGGCAGAAAAGTAAGTGGGAATGAAGAAACTTGAAATCACATACTGTTTGGTTGGGGTTTTTTCTATTAACACCCTCGCCAAAAACCAGCAACCCAAAAAACCCCCTCCCAACAAATAATACCCCAAAAGACCATCCTGAAATGTCAGTAATCAACCAAGTTAATAAAATTAATCTTTTCTTCACTTTGCAAATGTGATTATAGCTGTTCAAGGAAAATCAGCTTATGGAAAAAGCTACAGAATATTTTCATAGTTATGATTTGGATCATTTATATTTCAACTTATGTTCCAGAGAAATAACACCTGTTTAAAAACTAACACACACATTTTCATTTTTTAAATTTTTAGGCAGGTATTTTGTAGCGATAATTAAACACCAATATTCTTCAGTCTTTGTGTTAATCTGAGGTACCACTGACTTCTGCCAAAAATGACATTTTGTGAATTGAGGGTCACTTTCAAGTAAAAGGTGAACTCTAAAGCACACCAGAACACATGGCGAGAATTTAAAAAAATACAAGAAGATTAGCTCAAATTGCTTTTCTAAGAAAATACCATCAGGTTAACCTTTCTGAGTTAGTTTGGGCAACATAACTCTTCTGTCTGTATTTCATTACTTTTATTTAAGATTCTCTGCTCCACACTGACATAGTGCAGACTGTTAGAACATAGAGACTGTTTCCAGTGCTTTGACTGTAAGAACATGGGTGCATTAATATTGTATTTATGTTTGAACAACTGCAGAGAAGAAGCAAAAATGGGTTCTGAGCTGCACTGAGTCATCAGCTTACCTTTTTTTTTTCTCCTTTCCATCTCATACAGAACGCAGTTCCATCTTTGCATGTAAAGTTTTATGTAATTAGTTGTTGTTTGTAGTGCCTCCTGGCTTCCTTTGTTATATAACATATTTGTGCTCGTATTAAGGGACTGACAGCATGGAAAATTACTTTTTTTTTTTTTTTTTTTTACCTCACAGGTAAGGTCAGGTACAGACAACAATGCTGTTGGTTCATGACAGCTCCCTGGTGTCACAGTACTATTTCCTGTTACAATGCCAAATAGCCAGAAAAAACCTCATCGGTAGTTAACCCATGCATGTTCTACTTCTGCTAGTACTGAGCAGATTGCAAAATGTTGAAAGAATTTGTGGGGATAGCCCTAATTCCTTTATAAAACCAGTTGAAACCATAGAAATGTAAGTTCTGACTCAGGGGTACAGTATGGTTCGGTGTCAAAAGTCATATCGTGCCAGTTCTCCAGCCAGCTGCTGGTGCCCCTGCTCTCAGCTCCCCTATCTCTGTAATTCAGCTCTTGTGTTCTTTTGGCCTACAGGTCACTGTGCAGTTACACATGCGCGAGCTATGCCATCAGCCTGATCCTGTAAATTCAGTACGTATGAGTAGTCTTACTGAATTTCTAGGAATGACCTGGGTCGGGTTTCAGCTTCTGCATATGTGCAACTATTCAAAGGTTCCGGGGGGAAGGAGGGGGGAGATTTGGGAATATGATTCCCATGGGAGAATGAGTCCTTAGATCAGAATTCAGTGTGAGCTGAGAGATATTTGCAGTACCTATGAATCCCAGCACAGTAAGGTACTGGACCAGAAGCCGTTACTCAGCTACTTTTCAGGGAGACGTGTTCCCCATGCGTGAGGTGTGATCCTGTCTCTGGCTTCTGCTGTGTTGGAGATGATAATAGTTGAGTTTAGTTTGGAGGTTGGAGATTTTGCTGCCTTTTTTATGGGCAGTGTCCCGTCTCTGCGAAAGCATCGACTCCTGGTTTACAGTGAGAGTCAGGATCTTTTGCCGATAGCTCAGCAACAGTGGAAACTGGAAGCAAGGAACTGATGTTTCTCAGGGCCAAAGTACTGCAGATGGCTTAAGACAGTGTTGCTAAGCCAGCCCACACCTTACAGAAATTCAGCTAGAACAGTAGCTCTCTTGGAATTACTGCAGGTGTTTGAAATAGAGACTTTCCGGAGTGACAGTATGGCATGTTGCACCATTGTGAGCTCAAGGAGCTCCTGCTGTTTGCCCTTCTGCTGGGATTACCCAAATTCCAAAAGAAATCCTAGAACGTGCTTCCTGTATTGCAGGAGGAATGCAATAGCACAAGGCTAACAAAAAAAGAGAGTTTGTGCCACAGGCATCATGGTATATCATATGAGAGCCTCTGAAGGATGGACTCAAGTAGTATTCCTGTGAGAATTTACATTTCCCGGTGGTTCTATTTCTTGTTTTAGCTTCTCTCCTATGATTATTCTTCAGTCTTCATTTAAGGCCTTAGATGGTAAAAACATGGATACAAAAGTGAACGGGAATATTGGCATCAGTTTCAGCAACAACTAGGAAGATTTAACCAGCTGCATCAGAAGCTGTGAAGTGCTTTCCAGAAGGGATTTGTCTGATAAGCAAACCACCTAAACCTCACTTATTAGAGTTATTCGGGGGTGAGGTCTGCTGGCATGCAGCAGACTTGACTCAAAATCAGTTGCGTTATCTGAGAAGTGCTTGTATAAAACTTTGTCAGCAAATCTAGTTTAAAAAGTATCTAGTTTAAAATCCCAAAGAATTCTTTAAAAAATTTTAAAAAGGGAACCCAGCAACTGAGAAACTGACCCTCTGGTAAGGAGATAATTATTTTATTCTTTCCAACACAGTGATTTGTTTTTCAGAATTTAATTACATAGTATTTTATAGTTTTACATGTGCAGGTTGAAAATATGTCTTTTAGCTCAAAGATGCATGCCTTTGCAGAAATCTCACTTTTTTCTCTAGCATCAACAGTACCTCACTTTCATGTCTCATACTTCATCTCTTAAGTATGTGCTCTGCAACTCAATCTGGTAAATACTAAATTCCAAAGTGCAATCTAATGTTTGTCAGCAGGACAGCAACTGGTTTATGCTAATGATTATACTAGTGCAATGCAATGACCACATTTACCCTAAGCATCTCCAAAATATTTTTGCAGTTTCATTTGCCTTGAAAAATCTCAACTTTTGTGTGGTTTTTTATTAAATGAGGTTTTGAAAGCAACTGAAAGGCAAGGATTTTCTTATTTTGTTTGCCCAGATTTGTGAACGAATAATTTTCCACAGCTGTTAACCTTTCTGGCCTGGAACTGTGCCAGGTTTAAATTAAAATTATTTAATTTGAATGACAAATTCACAGTTTCATAATAATTTTCCATGATTTTACATTGCTTTACTAATAGAACTATGTTTTCTTCTAGAAGTACATATAAGAGAAACATGTCAAAAATAAATTCTGTTTGCTGTGTGTACCTTATTATGTAAACAAGCATCCAGGTTGGTCTGTTGCAAGATCAGTAAGTATACCTGCAAGTAATTATTAAAAATGTCTTAAAACAGGAACATTCAAATGTAAACATTAAAACATTAAAGAGTATTATCAGGTTTAACAGGACTTTTTTAAAAAACAACTTTCTAGTCATGAAATGAAAACATCTTACATTTTAAAGTCATGATTTATTTTTCATGTTCTCCTGCTTGTTTATTTCTCAGCTCAGACAGCAGAACATGATTAATTGTACTGGCTTTTTAAGATTTTTAATTCTCCTACATTTTAGTTCCCAAGCATACTGCTGTACTAGTTCAGCTGGGATGTTCAGGAAAAAAGATTTTAAACCTTCACAAAACCTTTTTGCACGATATGTCTCAATTTTATGAAGAGATTTTGTTACTAATGTAGGCCTTGATCCGTACCCGTATAAGCAAGGCAGACCTTTATCCCTACAAGGCATTGCACAGGAGTTGGTCAGTCTTCATAAGCCTCTACCCTTGCAGATCCACACGTAGCCGCAAGAATGTTTTGCAGAAACTTTAAAACCAACAAGCAGGCCAACAGGCAATTTCCTCTTCCCCTGAGCCCTTTGAGCTTTGGACCTTAAGGGTTCAGCCTGGCTTTTAAACCCCAAAATTTTCTACAATTCCATTTCAGCTGTCTCCAGTATCTATAAGCTCTTGTGAACGAATCCTGAAAGAGCCCAAAATGAATGTTGGGCTATGATGACATTGATAAATTACTGAGCCTTTTGCTAGTTTAGGCCATCTTGTTAATGGTCGAATTATGCTCTCGCTTGCTTTGTCACAAATGTGGAGTAATTCACTGAAGTCATCGGTGTGACTGAGAACAGAATGGCCAAAGATGGCCATGTGCAGCCTGAGGCTGCGTGCCAACTATAATTAAAACCTTTGATCTAAATGTTACAATTTACTTTTTTTATATGTATATATTTTAAAAAACCCAAAAAACAAAACTGCTTCCCTTTTTAAGCTACCAAATTACTAGCTGAAGAGAACATTTTTTTTAACCATAGTTGTGGTGACTGGGAAATGCTGTAGAATACTGTCAGAGTTCATTTTAGGGACTTAATCTAAAATGTATCTTTAGCTGCTGGCAGAGTGGCATTTTTAGAATACTGTAGTTAAAGATTGAAAAGGACTACAGTCTCCATGTTTCTAACACATCTCGATTAGCTCTTCTCCATTTTTGCAGTCTTACTTTCATATGTAAGTATTTAAAATACAAGAAACTTGCTCTGGAATAAAATTTCATACACAGAGACCTTAATTCTCTCTTCAGGAGAAAATTCAAAACAGCTTCAGGTTTTGATTTGAGGAGGATAGTAATTACTATACAAATCGGTTGATGGTACAGAGGGGTATCAATCCAGTACATAATGGCAAACCACATTTTTGCCCTCTGGATGAGTGAATGACATGTTAAGCTGGTATCTTCTGAGCAAGTGATTGTAATGTGCAGCTTGAAATACAGCACAAATCATCTGGAAAATCCAAAAACCAAAACAAAATCTAAGAAATGAAAAATGGTTAATACTGGGTCTGTCTTTCCTGCATTTGAGTGTCTTTGTTTTCCTTTCCAGTAACTACAGCATGAAATTATGGTCATAGTACCAACCTTAAATTTGATTTGTTTTCCTTGCTGTTGTCATTCTGTTATAAATGTAAAGCTATTTTAATATTTTTTTTTCTTAAACTGGAGGAGATTTTTCTGTTTTTATCCCTGTAAAATGCAGTTGATTCTTACCTAAATGAAGCTGCTGGGAAGAAACATAGGTCATTCATTCAGCTGTGACCTATATGCAGTGACATGTAGTTTCCTCTGTCCTTTATTTCTAATGTAAGCAGTGCTGTCACCAGACTGTCCTTGTTCTCATCCTGTCATATGACAACTTGGATGAAATGGAGTTGACTGATACTAGATGTAGCAAGGTGGAAGCTCTTTTTGTATACATATGAAAACCCCCTGAACTTACTGAAATGTCTAATGCTGTCCCCCTACAGAAAGTGTCTGCTTCCTCTTTGCCATATCATTCTTCAGCCTTGTGATCCTTTAGACCTCTTCTTTAATACTGTATTCTTAAATAAGGATGACACATAAAATCATCCTCCGTTGATATACAGCTACTCTCCAGTTGAGGCAGTCTGGCTTCATCTCCATTTCTAACCTTGCAGTATGAAAGCAAAAAGATTGTCAAAACCATGTTGATGGAAATGTTAGAAATATCCTGGTGGATTTGTCCTGCTAGAGTCATGCAACCATTCTGGAGCAAGTACAGATGCTTTGAAAGGGCTCATGTAACTTTTCAAATATATTTTAAAATTATGGAAATGGTAACAGGAGAAGATTTCAAAATGTATCTTGAAGATACAATGTTCTATTTTCATTTGTCTGTATTAAAATCATTACAGTAGGGCACAGGGACACATCACGGTGTACTTACTATTCTTCAGTTCTCTCCCTCACCTTGTTTATTTGCTGCATGAAATTCCCAGAACGACAGTAAAATATCCTGGCCATGGAAGCACCTATATGAATATAGGCTATCTAATTCTGAGAGTTGCCATGGGTGACTGTGGTGTTTTTACCTATAGGGTTAGCTGGGATTCTTGATTCATCTTGTGCCTTCTTGCTCTGTTGGGTTTATGGAAGTTACATATCACTGAAGCCATATGTTATGTTTCCAGGCAGAGCTGTAAACCATTTCATTTTTACTGCCTCTGAGAGCAGATCAATCTATAGTACAGCACTAGTGATGGAGAATTTTTTAAGGGTAATGCGAGAAAATAAAAAAAAGAGAGCTTGGCCCAGATACTATACTACTCCATCTTCTAGAGAATTAAATCCCTTCCTATTTATACATTTTTAATTTCTCAGAGAGAAGAAAGAACGTTTTCACCCTACTTTTGCAGCTGAGAAAAATGTGACAGATTAAGAAATTAAGGTTCATTAAAAAGAAGGAGGGGGAAGTTGTGGTGTAGTCAGCAGTCTGATGCTAATGGATAGAGTGTTTGTTGCCAGAATTTGGAAGTTCAGTATAACCTTAGGGATCTAATCTATAACTCTTATTTAGGTAATTAGTTCTTTTACTTCAGCATTGCCAAATCCCAGCATTCAGAATTATACGAGCTGGTAAAATATTGTAAGCCGCTAAGAAATAAGGGGACTTGAGATGTATTTTGCCTTTTTTTTTTTTTAAATGTTTGGCTTTGAGTCAACACATTTTCAAAATCTACTTTACAACCAGAAGGCCTACAAGCACGTATTATATTTTTGAAAGGAAAATTGTGTTTTTAAATAACAACCTGACTCCAGAAGGTGGGAGTTCAAAATCCAGCAACGCTAAACTTGCATGGCTTGCACAAATACCTGTGGGTTTACAACATGAGAGACTTCGTATGTGAGTAAGAATTGGCAAGTCCATCCAGGAAGGTTTTCAGTTTCGTCGTTTTGCATGCAAGAGTAGCTACTTCAGCGCCCTATGGATACGGACTTTATAACGTTTTTTTTCTTTGACAGTGTATAAAGGTCTGGCACGTATCCATGTGCATGCCTAAACTGAATGGTACTTTTCTATGCCAGCATGGCCTCAACAAAAGTTGAGCTATTTTAATTTGTTAACTGAAGATAAGTTGGACAAGGAGAAGCCAGGGGAAAGTGCTGTACAAAAGTACAGGAGACTCATACAAAATGCGTTCCTTTTGCTTTGCTTTGCCCTTTAGGTATTTTATTAACGGCTACCACCAGTTGCCTCTAAATTATTCCACTGTAGCTAGACTCAGAGCATATTTTTTCCCTCCAGTGAAGCAAATACTTTGTTCCAGCTAAACCTTGTGAAACATCTACCATTGCACTTGTCAACCTTTACGGCATTTATTTTTAAACAAATTAGGATCAGAGTTGGGTAACATGGTTCTGCTCTGTTCTCTGCTGCTAAAATACAAAGCCTTGGCTCTAATACTCAGCTGGAATGCTGACATTGGCAGTAACAGGAAGCCTGAAATTAGTATTAAATAGGTCTGAAACATTCCTTCCGATCTTAAATGTCAGTATAGGAGATGCCACCTTTTAATGTTGATCTGGTAGGATTGATAGTAATTAACATGTTAATTATGTTGACACTGGAAGCATATTTTCGAATTTTCTGGGAACCTGAAGCTGGGATGAAAAGACACTTTTCTGCAAAGGTACCTATTCTGATAATTAATTAAAGAAGATTAAATTGTAATGTACCTTTCTGCTTTATAGCTGGTCTTGCTGTCTCTGACTATCCCTGTTGTGCAGGGATAGTCTCTAATTTGATTCCAGTAGCTTTCAGTCCCTAATTACCATTGCTCAGCTACCAGCTGTTAGAGTGGTGGATTTATTTATTGCTTTGGTTTGCTGCAGGAACCTAGTACAGAAGAGGAAAAACAACCATTACCTTTTGGCTGGTGACTGCAAGCAGTGCTGGTTATTTAGCACTGGGGGAGGACTTAGCTGGCTGCCTCTCAGACCTGGTTAACTGGTTACATCTGAAGGGCAAGGCTTCAGTTCCAGTGCTGGGTAAGCATGCCTTCCTGCCCCTGTGGTGGGTGAAAAAGTCTTCAGGTTTAGTTAAGGCTGGTTTACACCTACCCACCTAGGTGTCTTTCTTATAAGAGGCTTGATGTCTTAGTATATTTATTAATACCTACCCTTCCTGTGGTTTCTTGGAAAAGGCAGAAAGAAGGATCAGATCCTAGAATAAGAAGTATGGGAGGCTCTCTTCCTTCCCTGGGACTTCAGGAGGTTCGCAGCCTGGCTGCCTGTCCAAAGACTGAATGTTAAAAGCTGGGTACTTTGAATTTACTTGCAATAAATGGACATGAAAACCATGCTGTATCATGCTGTGAAGTCCCAGGTTTTGTTGCAGAATGTGGTGGTTGCAAGGTATAGCACATCTGGCATTCATTTTGGTAATGAGTAATTTATCAAGACAATCTTTTAATGAATGTGGGACAGGTTTGTGGGCAGGTGAATGGTTTTAAAAAAATGAGGCCGGTTGTACTTTGAGCTCTAAGCCTCACTGCATCTGTGTAAGATGGAAAAGGGAGGAGACCGTGATGGAAGAACATCTTTCTCCGGCGTCGGTGCCTTAGGGATGGCGTTCATCTCGAAGCGAAGTGCAAAAAGTAAGCAAGCCAGAGGGTTTCTTTTCGTGTGCCTTCTCCTTAGACCTCCCTGTAATTCGCGAGGCAACTGCGCTTTCCGGGCAGACCGTATCTGAAGGGCTTTCTCCTCCGTAGCCAGCAGGTTAGCCTTTTAGGAGAGGCTGCGAACAGCCGTTTTGCTTCGTGACGTTTTCCCTCTTTGTCTTTACACTCCAGCGGGAGAGATCCGGGGGGGGCGGGCCGGGAAGCGTGGGAACCCCGGGGGCTCCGGTCGGTGCCCCCCCCCCGCCTCGCCCGCGGGCCGCCGCCCTCCCGCGCCCGGCCGGAGGGACCGCACGGCGGCGCCGGGCACGGAGAGAGGCTCGTCCGCCGGCGCTCGGCTCGCTCGCCGCCCCGGAGCCCGCAGCCCGCCGAGGAGCCGAAGCCGGCGGGCGCTCCCCGCTCCCCCGGCGCGCCGGGCGTGGCCGCGCCCCGGCCCCGCTCCGGCTGCGGCTGCCCGTCAGTGCCGCCCCCCTGCTCGCTCCCTCCCCGGGACGGAGCCTGCCGGGCGGAGGGGAGAGCCATGTGAAAGGGACGCGTCCCCGGCGGTGGTTTTGGGTCGGTTTTTTTCTTTCCTCCCGACGGAGCGGCGGCGTTGGTCGGTGGTCGCTTTTTCCCTGGATGGGCTCTGTCCGTAGGGAGGCTGCGGAGGGGCTCTCTGGAGCGGCGAGGTTGCTGGTCGGGTTACAAAAGGAGGGAGCTTCGCGGAGGGGAGAGACTCTGGAGGCTGTCAGAGGAGAAGGCTGGGTCCCTGCGGAGGGTTTGCAGGTAGCTGGAGGTGTTCTCTGCCAGGGACTGTGAAACTGGCACCTTGCGTAAATGCCTGCGGAACTCAAACAGGTTAGTGCTAAACTTGTGTCCTTCCCTTCGGGCTCTGGCAGTTCTGGGCGTCCGCATGTGCAGCGGTCCCGGCTGTGTGGAAAGGAGAGAGCTGTCAGGGGAGGTGGAAGGGTTTGTTTACTTGTGTTTTCATTTCTTAGCTGAGAACTAAGAGCAAAAGCTGAGCTGCTCTTTCTAACAGAGCATTCGAGAGAGATTTTGCTTTTGTCTCTGTTGTGTTAACTGGTGAAACACCCAAAAAAGCAAGCCATTGTTTTCTTTGACCTTCTTGTCCTGCTCAATAAATCTAGGGAACTCTTTGACATGAACAGCAAGAAATACTGCTTTTAAAAAAAGAAAGCTTTGCTGTTGGGCTTTTGTTAAATGTTTGCTTTTCCCATACAGTGTTCGCTGCTTTCACTTTGATTTGGTTGTTGAACGTACCAGGGAACTAACTTCAGTTTTCGACTCTAAATGTTATCTTAAAAAGCCATCTTGGCTGTCACGTTAATAATTATAATGGACTTACAGCTCTGTGTGAAAAGATCTCAAATACTATTCTTTACCTTGGAGTGTCATTGGGCATTGCAGACTAAAGCTGTTGCAGACTAGATTTAAAGAAATAGAGATCATGTAGACTCCTGTAACTTACAGGTGCTTACCTTATTAACCTCCTTCATCTACACCTTGTGAGCCTCGGGAAACCCTATAAATTCAGGTGGTGGCAGGGTAGAGCTGCTCCTCAAACTAGGATGAGGTATTACCTGTTTCTTGACCCTCCTTTCTCTTTTCTGCCTTTTTATTAAGACAGTATTTTAGGATAAGAAAATGCAACGGTAATACATCACTGATAATACATCTATGAATTCGCTTACATTCGGTGCACTGGAATTGTCAGAGGTGCTTCAGTGTGGTGTAATTGCGTTGTGTTCGACTTGTCTGTCCCAGTAACAGAAGGCTGAATCGTTTCTTGATGCAAATAGGATGTTGGTTCCCTTGAGGGAAGAGTAGCCCTTTCAGCTGGGCCCTTGAGTGATCATTTCTTTGTCTGTAGGCAGTCCCTGTAATCGCTGCCCTGCCTGCTAGAGGTGACCGAATCCTGGTTTTGTTTGGGTGCTTGTTTGTGTCACGCTACCTGTGCACTTCTTAGGGAGGAAGGGATTTTATCTGTGTACGTGGTCCCGTTCCTACTTCCTGACCTGAAGTTACTGTACCTGTCAAATTACAAGCAACGGGTTGTTGATTTTTAGATAGATATAATTAGCAGCTCTTTGGATCTTGTTTTTGGTTGGGTTTTTTTCAATACATGAAGAAAATAATTGGAGGTAAGGAGCAGAATGCTAACTGTAAAAAAAAGGTGTGTTTAATGTCTTTTGACTTGTGCAGTAGAGCTGTGTTCTTGTCTTCTGGTTTTTCTATTTTGAGAGGAGGAAAAGCTTGAGTGAGAGTGGAAGATTATAGTTAATCACTTTAGGTCATGCATTTCAGTTAACTTGTAAATTCTTCTTCCATATCAAAACAAAAAAAATCTCATGGTTTTGATTTTCATGCTGCCTGTCATAGTTGTGGATCAGACAGAGATATGTTATCTTTTCTGATGGAGCAAGGGTTATTGATTCATTCTGAGGTCTTTTTGCAATGTAACTGATCAGTCTGACACTGCAACAGTGTATTAGAGAATGCTTTGCTTGATGAAAGGCTGTAGTTTTAAACCCTGAGTTGTCAGAGAAATTTATTGTGCAGTTACAGGGCCTCTAGAAAGTAATCTTTTTAGCTTTAATGATCACAATTAAGTAAAACTAAGCCAAATGGATAAGTGACTTTGAGGTGAATGGCAAGTCTACACAATCCATACAGACAGAAATAGGAGAGATGCTAGAACGGAATTCTGCCACATTATCTAAACACATTAGGTCTTTAACTAAAGACAGCTATGAAATCATAATTAAAAAGAACCAAGAGTAACTTCTAACTATGCTTTTGGCTTCTAACGGGAATAGTCACGCTTCCTGAAGTTTTGGGCCACAAAAGCAGCATTGTACCTGGGAGCACTGGTAGAAGAAACAAGACTGAAAAACTGTTCTTGTGGCCATGAGTGGGCAGGGCAGGTGTCACCCTGGGCATTCTCCCTTGGCCGTTCCCCTTCCTTCTGATGAGGGATGAAGACTGCTGAAGTTTGTGCCAAGTATCTGCAGTCTGACATTCTGCAGTGGCCTGAAAGGAAGTATAGAGCTTATGAATTCAGAAGGATCTTGAAGTCTGGAACTGTTAAAATATGTTTGGTTACTATATGACATACAGCTTTGATCTGGATCTGAAATCTTAAGTGCTGGCTTGCCTCGGGGCCATGAAGTTATGAAGGGGAAAGGAGTCGCTAAAAGTGACTTTTGCCAAAAACTCTTCAGTTCTGTGTTATTCCTGCTTCAGAAAATACTTTGCTAACGTTCCTAACTCAGGCACCGAACTCAGTGATGCTGCCATTCCTCAGCACTTTGTGCCTGAAGCATTTCGCTAGACGATGATGCTGATGTGAGAGAGTACGAAATCTTAGATCTGGCAGGATGAAAAAGTGGTTAATGCATTAGTGACATACCTGGTATGAGTCTGCACTGGTGGTGGAAATCTTGTGGAAGAAATGTTCATTGGAGGTGCAGCATGCAAAAGCATCATCATTTTCCAAACAGTTGGGCAAGTCATACTAGAAAAACCAAGTACGAAGGGAGCTTAATTTTTAACATGGATCATTATACAGATTCACCCATGGATTCTCACATATAATAGACCTGAAACAGGTCTAATGTGCTCCACTACCTTGGAGTGAAGAGATGCAGAAGTCTACAATGTTGACTCCTCCCTACTTCCCAAAGTAAACCCTTTGCCAGCAGTTGTGACCTCTGTAGCAGAGCTGGGCAAAGGGAATATGTTCTGGGACTTGGTTACTGAGATGTTGAACTATGTACTGGAGCAACTGAGTGGAGGCATGTGTTCCCTTCTGCTAGCTCTGCAACAGAGGCAGTAACTCCCTGCAGGAGGGTGGACGTTGTGACTCTTTAGGCAGCTACTGCTTAACTTGGGTATGAAACTTCAGAACTCGGGTGTGGGGATGTGCCTTTACCTCTTGATACAGGGGTTTGCACAGTGAGGTCCTTCCTCATGGCTAGGATGCTCTGGAGCTGCAGCAGGACACAATGTGTAGGTTGTGAGAATGGAAATGTTCTGTTTCTGAAAATGCTGTTGCAAGAACTGCGTTCTTCTAAAAGTGCTGTTGTGTGCTGTTGGGGTATGAGGGTTTATACTGCCCAATTTGTGCGTCTGCCGGTGTGTATACAGCTTTGTAACAGCAATAGATATACCAAGCAAAGCATTCCAGCAATTGTGCTTCCCGAGGCCGTGTTGCTTAGCCACCTGTCCCAAGGGTCATGAGGTGAGCTGGTGTACAGGGAGAATCAGGCTGTCTGCATTTTTTGCTTAAGTTACACTGCAGTTACTAAAAATAAAACTGGTTGGTTGGTTTTTTTAAAAGTACACTCAACATCTTTCATAATGTAGAAATAATCATTAGAGAAGATAAAAAGCATGGGGGAAAAAAGCATGTTAAACACTCGCATTTGAAACTCCACAGGCTGGACATTTTTAACGAGGTGGCTTGCAAACATTTCATGTGAAAGACTCTTCTTTGAGGAGTTTCTGCCATTAAATTAAGGTTTTCATACTGACCGGTAAGAGTAGGGTCAGGGCCACTCAGTGAAAATAGTTGTGTCTATATTTGGGTGTTACATAATGAGGCATTTATCTGCATATGAGGATTTTAGCATGTTCTCAGTGTGTCTTTACCTGTTCTTGCATCTGTTCCTTAGTTGCTCTAAGTTAATTTCCTCTGTGATGGCAAAATTGTGCTGGGAAACTTCTAAAAAGCTCCTGTTTCATTTGAAGCATGCCATAAAGGTGTAGGGAACATACCATATTTCACTTACTGCTTCTTCCCACCCTGAAACTGCTGAAATGCCTATGTTAATTTAAGGAGGTGTTACTCCCTCCCCTCACCCCCCAAGATACTACTCTGAGACACAGAATTAATACTTCTAAGATAACATGGATTTAATTAAGGAAACTAAAATTTCAGACTCCACCACTGCTTGTTCACCTTTCTGGAAACATTTGTGGGTATGGTTGTGTGAGATGGGAGCTTCAGCTTCACTGGGCTAAGAAGATCTATCCTTTGCTGCTGCTGGCTGTTGGTTTCCCAAATTACGCAACAGGTTACCCTCTTGGTCACGTAAACACGTGTTTTCAGGACCGTTCTGTGGACAAGACCAGTGAATTGATCCAGCTTAAAAACTGAAGCAAACCCTACATGCTTTAGGAAAAGAGGAATGACAGCTTGAACCAGACTGTTTGAGGCCCTTGGAAGAGCTGTGCCTTCCTCCTGGAGGTGCAGCAGGGAGGAGAAGCAGCTCTGTATTAATTAGGTTAGTGGGAGAAAGAAAAGGACAAGGAATAAACAGAAGCATATGCATAAGGATCTCATGTAACTACTCTTGCTGGTGAAACAACATCAAGACAATACAGGGGTTTCACATCTGCAGTGACTTGGCCTGGGAGCTCTGTGTACATTTTGTTTGGTCAGATCTTCCCAAGGGCAGAAGGGAGTGTTAGAAAGACACTGTTCTTCATGTTTTTGAAAACTACTGTTGTTTCGGTAGCATCTTTTGTGTGACTGATGTAGTCCAGCAAAGCTCAGCTATGCCCAATAATGACTTTATGGAATAATGGCAGAAAAAGTTAAGGTTGCGTATGAGGGTTGATAGTGAATGGGAACTTTCTTCTGTTTAACTCTGCCTTCCAAGGTTTTTTTGTTAATAGGAAACTTCCTCATAATTTCATATTAGCCTCTGTATTTTTCATAGTATTGTATTTCGCTAGTAGGTTTTCTTTGGTTTTGTTTCTCCTTTTAAGGATGAGGGGGACCTGATGATTCCTCCCTGTGTCCCAGCCATGGAATTAGCAAGAGGAGAGGTTTATGAGTGAATGAAGTGCCTGAAATAAATCCTGAGACTAGAGAGAGTGTATTTCAAATTCTTGGATAAAAGGAAAACTGAAACTCAAACTTTGATAGTTTTAAATTTTACACTGTCCTTTGTGTCTCATGTATCTCATTAGGTTGCAGCCAGGCTTTGGGATTTTTTTTTTATTATTATTCATTTGTCTGCATGCCTAAGCAGTGAACAACTTTAACTGTACCTGAGAGAAGCTTGATGAGCATGCAGAGGCTAAAGTCTCACTTTCTCTAAGGAATCATAATCTTTTGTATCTACAAATGGGTGGGCAAGATCTCTTCTGCCTTACTAGGGGGTGGTGATTCCACAGACTCAGTGCTCCCTGTATACTGCAGTAATGTGAAAATTCATTACTTTCAGTGGTGTTCTTTGCCTCTTTGATGAGTCAAGCCCACACCTGCTTACAGCAGGAAATTGAAATGCCTGAGTTTTCCCTTTTGGCTAATCCCACACATCTATCCTTAGCATCACAACGCTTCTATTTGGCATTCAGAAAATAAAGTGAAAACTGTTCTAAGTAAACCTGGAGAATTTTTGAGCTTGGGAATTTCTGCTTCCACAAGCTAAATCACTTGGCATAGCTCTGAACTTTTATTTTTAGTAAAATTTTCACAGCCTGACTATTGTAATGTTCAGAGAAAGAGATATTCCTGAAAGCCTGAAATGAAACCAGAATGTGAGGGCTTATTTTTATACTGTAGAGAATGTATTTTTGTGTGTGTATGTGTGTTTATATATATATATATATGGAGGAAATGAGAAGATGATTTAATTTAATAGCATTACTTTGGAGCTGTGTGTAGTGTAACACTGATCAGAATCACCTGGAATATTCAGGAGACTTTTCAACTTCCAAACTTGTAATTCATTGAGGAGCTGATAAAGATACACAGCAGAATTGATTTATGGATGGTAGAGCCCTGAGATGTAAACAGCTCCTGTGTGTGATCAGGATTATTCTGCTGTTTGACTTGTAAAGTCTTTCAAATTATTTTAGCAAGTTTTGCATCTGAAGTTATTTGCATCTCTCTTTTTTGATGATATGATTCTCAGGGGAATTCAGTGTTATGGGAATAAAGGCTCTTTTGGCTTCTGGGCATGGCAGCATGTGGGCCTTAGCTGGTTGGTTTTGTGATGCATTTAACAAAGACATAAACCACTGTTTATATCAGAACGTTATGCAGAGATGAGAGCTTTCTAAACTTGAATGAGATGGAGTTACTTGGTTTAGGAGTTTAATACAGGCTATTGAAAATATGTTAAATTCCAAGTAGCTTTGGAGAAAGGTTTGGTAAGGAAACCAGTATATAAGGCTACATATTGTACTTTACACAGTACTGCGTTACAATAATGCAAAACAAATTGTTTTGAATGGACTAAATGACTGACTTATAGAACAAGTTATGCAGGTGGCTGGATTTCTCCATCGACACCTTCCTGAATCCTTATTAATCATTGGTAAACCAGACCCTAATTTTTTAAATTGAAATGGTGGCTAGAACCTCTTGCATGGTACCGCTGTCTCATATTGGCATGAATTCTGTAGAGCAACTGCTCTGGTTCTGCATCAGGTCGTGCTGATGTTCTCCCAAGTACATTGTTTACTCCCAGTCACCTTGCTGACTTCTGTTAGCGTTTTGTCCTTCTTAAACCTTCTTCCTAGTGGTAGCAGTGGTGACCAGAACAATTCTCCTATTGTTCATATACATTAAATTAGGAGGAATGTATTACCGTTTAAATTTATTCCAGCAGATGCTTTATGTTACTGGCCTCAATTACGTTGGTTATCAGCTCATCTGTACAACCAGCAGTATGTTTTGAGAGACCAGTGTTTCCCAGCTGGGCTGTCTTGGTGATCTCTCTGCCATTTTAAGTCTCTGATGAATCCTAGATGGTTTCCACTAGCTTAAGAGTGCAACTTTTTATATCATTTTTTATGATGCTCTAATGAGGGAACAGTTATAAATACTCTTTTCCTGGGTTGTAAAAGATTTCAACTTAAATGCCAGCTGCTGTGAAAGTAAAGAGTGACTTTGTAAATTGTAGATTTTATTTATAAAATACGTGTTGATGCTGCTTACTATTGTAAAATCTAACTTGCTGCTTCCACAGCATCCGGCCATGAGATGTCCCCTTGAACTCTGGGATTGCCAACCGACTTTCTTTTTTAAGAGTAACTAATGATATTAAGAGTTGCCCTTAGTGAAAAGGAAATGGTTATTTCTGTGCTGGTAACTTCAAAAGCTATATGGTTTCATTGCTACCACTAAATGCTGCTTGGCTTGTGTATTATCATGCCTTAGTTGTTTTCTGTTGAGTTGGTAATACTTTGAAATTAGCTGGTGTGCTGCAAAATAAATTCTTTACCGTCTAGTTGCTTTTTTTCTTTTTTTTTTTTTTGCTACTAGATCTTGTAAATACAGTCATATCTTGATATTTGAGGAGAGGTGGTCTTCATAACATACGAGAGTTATGTGGTTCTTAAATGCTCATGAAAGAGGTGATTGGACTTCATAGGTGAGATATTTCCCTCTGGGTTTTCTCACTTGTTGCTCATTTGGGTAAAGAAAAGTGAGCAGGTGAAAGCCCCTCCTAAAGCAGCACTTGACTACCCTGTTCCTGACCCGTGTGAGATTGTAATCTTCCCACCTTACTGGGGCATCAGAATGGCAGTACTTAAAACATTCCCAAAACTTAAGAATACAAGACGTGCATAATACCTTGGTTTACATGTGCACTGAAACCTTCATCGCCATGATAAGGGCTTCAGAAATGCTTTGCATAGTTCATATACTGTTACGGAAGAACCCTGTGGCTGGTTTGCAAATAGGAGGGGAACAAAGTTCTGTCTTCCTCCCCAGCAAGGGAGGCAGCAAGCTGGGACGATGGGAGTGGCTGCCAACTAACGCTGGTGGTTGGGGGAAGTTAAGCACGCAGTTTTCTGGATGAAATTTCAGTGAATCGGTTATGTGGAAAGCCTGTCCTTGCCTTCTAGCACTGGCAGGCAAGTTAGTAGATGTTTAATAAAATATACGGAAACTTTCTTAAGTCTGCTAGTTATGGGATTATTTCACTTCTGCAGGGTGATTGTGTCCTAGCAATAAAAGTGTCGGAACCTGATGCCACAGCTCCCATCTTTGTCGTCTTTTTTCTTTTTTTCCCCTCTTTTTTCTTTTTTTTTCCCCTTGTTTTTGGTTTTTCTTTTTGTTTTTTTCTTCTGCCACTCCTGCCATGCTTTTTAATAAGCTTATTGTACTTTCTGGTTCTTCATTTTTCTCTTTGTCAAAAAGGAATGGACTATGGTATGTTTCCAAGAGTTTTAAAAAATTGTATTTCTCACATTAGCATATGTAAATGTGAGTAAATACTAGATGAGAAACATTTTGCTTTTGTCCTTAGCAATTTCATCTCATCTGGGTCATTCTTTCTCTTTCTACCATGACATGTTGTTTTATTACCTGAGGTTAGAATGCGTCTTGGTCATGGTGGCACATTTATCTTGTATTTTATGATGTGATCTTATCACATCCCATTTCTTTTCTTTTTCCTATTCAGCTTTTCATCTGTCAGTGACAGTCATGACACCAGCTAGTGGCATAGTAATACCAGGGCAATGTATTAGTGCATACCGTTGGCAATTTTTAAGGGTAATACTTTGCTTCTAACATACAATATTCTTTTCAGCAGGTTATTTCTGGAGGGAAGAGCTGTTTGTAATTACATCAAAAACGGCAGCCATCAATCAATTTCAATGTAGGAGGTAGCAAAAAAAGGCTTCCTTGGATAACATTCAGTAACTATAAAGCAAACAGAAGGTGACACTACACCCTTCTCTCCTGGCTGCAACTACAAGGAGGTGCAAAGAAGTGCTAATTCATTATTTCCATAATAGTGACAGACAGACCTTTGTATTTGCAGTTGCAGCTTCTGTATTTTAACATACAAAAATAAGTATTTTCCATCAACTCTATGAGAATGTGAAGTGAGAGGGAGAATGTTGTTCAGTTCCATTGTTGAAAATGTTATGGTCCTTTTTGATATGTTGGATTTAAAAATGTATTCTTTCCTGCCATTGCTTCAAGAGCCAAATCTTCAAAGCGAAAACTGCTGCCATATAGGCAACCAAAAATGAGGGACAGACTTTCAGATCTTTCAAGCTAGTATAGACCAAGTCCAGATACAATTAAAGATCAATTAAAGAGTGCTGGGTCAATCCACTGAACAATTTTGAAAATCTGGCTGCTGGTGTTGGTGTATAAATAGGAACTGAAGATCTGCCTACAAATTGCTTTAAATCTAGTGTGACACACTGTTAATCTAGTACGCTTTTCTGCTTCTTGATTTTTGAGACTCCAGTCAAAATCATCTTTGTGTTTCAGTTACATGGGATCAGTTTATTTTTCTTTTTCTTTCTTTCACAAAGCTGACACTTTAAAATTTCAGCTTAACAGTGCCAACGCAAACTTTTTGATACTCAAACAAAATGTAATTTTCTTCCTTTGCTGCCTCTACCAAGAGGCACAGCAAATATTGTGTAACGCCCATCCCAAGCTTGGCTGGATTCCAGAGACTTTCCAGAAAGAGAGACATTAGTAAAATCAGCATCTGCCGTGTACGTCAAGATAGTAGAAGAAGAGTCATGTCCACAGCAGCTGAAGTGCTGTGCATGCTTGTATAACTACATTGCAAATGTGTGGGTATGCTTCATGAATTGTTGCACTTTGAATTTTTTTTGTGTTCAGAGAAACTTGGCTGAGGTACATTATGTGGATACTGTTTTGGCAACTGGAGTCACAAAAATATTTATGAAGACTGTTGGGTTCTTCCCCCATGCTCTTATCCCTCCTTCCTGTATTTAAAATTTAAGTGTTTTGTTTTATTCTTCAGAAAAAATCCACAGTTTCCTTTTAAAGGGACAGGGAGAATTCGCTTTCTCCTGAGTGTGAACTATAGATAAATGCTTTTTAAAGATGCCTTTAAAATGTAATGTAATGATAGAAACACACCACTTAAACTGTGTTGGTTTTTAATGTTTCGTGTGGATTACAAAGACTGTATTTTTGGGTGGCTAATGAATTGGGAAAAGGTACTTTTCCTCCCTCTTAAAATTCAACTCCATGTTCTACTGAGGAAAAATGTCAGGATGGCTTTGTTTGGCACTTCACACAGTATAGCTCAAGTAGAAATACTGTTTTGTGGTTCTGCTGTATTGTGTTTCCCATAATGGTGGTGGGAATGCAGTATGAATGCCCATAGGATCGTGTGGGCTCCTGGTTTCATCCAGAATGGAGGCAGGCTGTGAACTTATCTGTGAAGCATGGTTGGGATCAGACTGCACACGTGGTTAGTGTGTGGGAGGTCATGTGAGGTGACGAAGGCCAACTTCTCCATTGGACAAAATAAAGTAAATATTGGCCCTGGCAACTGTTGAGGACAAATTCCTCAGAACTGTTGCACAGTTTGACTAGTTGAGCAGTGCACTTCACTCTGTTATTACAATGCCACTTTCCAATTTTTTTACTGGTCCCTGAAATTCTAGATTTGCTTCTGATAGCACCCATAGCAATTTAGAGCTGGTTTTCTGGCAGAACTCATGTCTCATTAATTCTGGTAGAAGTACTGTCACAGGCTGGACTTTGGGCTTCAGGCAGGTACAGGTCTCTCTAAAGTGTCTTTGGATCTAGTTGAGAATTGAAGGACAGGGAAGACTGTGATGAGCTGATCAATTGCATCGGAAATGAAAGAGTTAAGAATGGAAATCTGATTGCACAGCTGAAATCTCAATTTGAACTTGTGGTCTCTTGAGAGAAAATGCCATTCAGCACCGTTGCACAGAGTTATTTCATTCTTAATTTTAATTGACATGTCCCAGAATGCAACCTTCTCTTACGAATCCTTACAGTACAGAGATGTTTGTGAGTCAGTGTGTCTCTGTGAGGGTGATTTCTGTGTTTTAAATTCAGGTCATCATTAATTTCCCTTTTGATACCAGCATCCTTATTCACTCAATAGGTTTATGAAATTTGAATGAATCTTTCTCTAAGTAAGATGTTGGTTGCCTCCTGGGATTTCAGCTTACTGATCTGACCCTGCTCCTTTTTTTCCTTTCTTTCTCTTTCTCTCCCCCATCTGCCCAATGGATGCCTGTTGAACAGCTAGAAGCGATGCTTTCATGAAGTGTTAGCCCCTTGCCTTGGTGACAGGGGTATCCTGTGCAACTTCAGTAACAGAAAAGTAAATATTTTATTGTTGTAAAAATGGCATCAATGTTTCAACTTTATTGGGGGGGCAGGGTGTAAAACCTCAAGCAAAAACTTGTTCTGGTGTAGCATCAATTTTTCTTTCCTCTTCTGGGTTTAATTCAAATCCAGTTATCTATAAACGCAGCAATAGTGTCAGAACTGGCAGCTCCATCCTGTAGTAGTTGTGGGGAGTAGAGCTATCTGCCTAAAATATTTTGTAGTATTTTATATCTCCAGAATTGATTGCATTTTCCAAATAAACTGTATGATTGTCCAGTATTGGCATTATCCCAGAACTTAATTAACTTTCTTATAGCTTTTGTCTCTGCTTCGTATCTGATGGGCATCAGTTTAAAGAAATACTTTGCAAATGGCAGAGAGCCTAAATGCATACAGTAGTCACAAATATAGTGGAAAACTTGTGCTTCAGAATATCAACTTGCATTTTAATTTGTTTTTAATCTGTAGGTGAGCACAACTGCAGGCAAATCTGGAACGCTGAAAGTTTCATTGCAGTGCAGACTTTGACTACCATTCCAGCTTATAATGGATAGGGTTAGTGTTACAGGTCTAAATGCCTTGAAAATATAAATTTCCAGAGTAGAATTTGTTTCTAGTTATGTTTTTATATTTTCTGTTATTTATCTTCTTTGTCTTCATAGCTGTGTTAGCTGGTACAGTATTTGGCTAGCATACAAGGTGTAGTAGCTATGATTTTGGAGAACAGAGTCTTCATTCTCTCTTGGATTTTTGCATAACATCAGCTCCATCTCAGAAACCATGCAGTAGTGTTTGGATGGTGATGATCAGACTTACTGCATCTGTGCAAGAATGTTTCTGTTTACAAAGGGTCACTCTCAGTCCTAAAGACAATAATTGAAGTCCTCTGAAGGCTTTGGCTTTTTTAGATGATACCCACTGTTCACATTTTCAGAAAAATTGATCGGTGATCATGCAGGTAGACTAATAGGAAAAAGGGCATGATATGGTGTGTTCTTAATTTAGTGTTTGGTTTTTCCCTCTGAGCATAAATAGGATGTGGTGTGTTTTAACATATGAAGTGGTTTTGTATTGTTGTTACTACTTTAACTACTTTATTAAGTAAGCTATTGTGTGTGAGTTACCCTTCCTAGTAAGCCTGAGCGTTGCTCGTCATGTAGAGTTCCTCACTTACCCCAAAAACCCATAGCCTGTATTATGGCTCTTTTCTGATAAGGAGTTGAATGCCCCTAGATGAAAGGAGACAAAGCTCCCTGTTTTATCTTTGCAGCTGATGGGTCAGTCGTAATGCAGAAACGGTGCAGTTCAATACAGTGTACCAAGTGATGGCTGGAACTGAGGGCATGCTTCAGGGCCACTTTTCGGGCTTCCTACTTATGAAATGCCTTTCCCTAGGCTGGTGTTAATTTCATAAACTCACAGCTAGACCCTATAGTCTCTATCACATCTTTCCATGAATCTTGATCTGTCACATACCTATACCTGCAATATTTCCTGGGTGCAAGCTTTTCACTGCTCTGTGGTTGGTAAGCAAGTGAATTTTACTTCTGGTGTGCTTTATGAGGTCCTGTAGAACTTGCTTTTACCCAATTTCAGTCTGTTCGGCATAACAGCAAGGCATGCAAACAATGATCATCTTTGGGTGTTTCTTAGTGGAAATTATCACTCCTGGCTTAGTTCTTCTGGTCTGAGCTTTGGAGCAGGAAGGGAGCCTACCTAGGCTTTGTCCATGGGTCATTTCACAAATAGCTACTGTGATCTGACAAAGTGTGCGATTCAGAAGAAGAGAAACTAAATTTAGTTCTGTTGCCTGGTCATCTTTTGGTATTCTACTTCATTTTGAAAAACATGTCTTTGTTTGAATTTTAAGCAGGTGAATTAAAAATACTGTGATTTAGTGTGTTTATACTCTTGTACAGCTGACTGACTGCCTTAGCTGGGGTGGGGACTTTATCAATTATTAAAGCATGGCCTTGTTTGGTTTTGTCCAGCTTCAGTGCAGAACACAGCCTGCTGAAGTTGTTGACAGGAGGTAAGTATGAGAGCTTTGTTCTCAGCAGAATCATTCCTCTTGTGTATGTTTCCTCAGAAACCTAAAGGTTTCAGAATCTATTAGTGTATACATGTGTCTGTTTCTGTACTAGAATGTACATAATATTACAAATATACTTTACAGGGGCAGTGCCATAAAAATTTGGAATGTGTCCCTGTGTATATGGTTTGTTTTTTCTTTCTTAAACTTTCTTTCTTTCTTTCCTCCCTCCCCCACAAGATACCTATATGCTAAAGGTCTGGGGAAAAAAAAATCCATTGTTTATGTGCAGCCTATTGTTCAGTCAAAGTGCATATTGTCAATGGTCGCATGCTTTGCTTAAATATTTTATAAGATCAATGTATACTATGCTAACCCTGCCTTCTTTCTGTTGTCTGATCGTGCGTTTCCATTTATACCTAGTTAGTAATCTAGACAGGCTTGAAACGTGTAAGCTTTTAGCAGATACTTGATTTCAGACATGCTTTGTTCTGGAAGCTCCCCTTTGTTGTGCTCAAATGACAGAGCTTTGAGTAGTAAGAAACTTTTTTTTTTTTTCCCCCCCTCGGGTTCTGACTGTACAACGCTAAAGTGATCTTGTATGTGTAAAGAACGGTGTTGTCTCCTGTTCCCTCATGCCTCCAACATGAGGCAAAAGCCATGCAGGTTCATGCCAGTAGGATAAAACATGAAGGTGGGTTTTAGACACTGCTTCAAAGCGAGTCCTATTGCAACTGGGTGAGGAGTACGTCCTGTGAAAGGAAAGTCTCTGCACAGCAGTCTGTATACGGTAGTAATGTTTCAGGCATGACCGCAGAAGTAGACTCCAATAACAGGACAATCTGAAAGAAACGTGGTAAGAAAGTAGGTAGAGGAACTGAGCTTTGATTGCGCTTGCAGCCTGAACAGGGCAGAGACCAGCAGTGAGCTGTCGGCACCTTTGTGACACCACACGGAGGTGGGTGCTCCACCGAACAGGGGACCTCTGTACCCTTTGCTCTGCACGGGGAGGGAGAAGTGGCTCTGGTGCTGCTCACCTCCCTGTAAAGACAGTGATTTCTATTCCACTAAATGGTTTTAATGCAACTGCTGTTCTTAGCGAAGGGGTTTTGACAGGTATTGAACTTGGACAACTCTCTTGCTTTGTTCCTAGAATTCAGAGCACTGCTCCTTCTAGGATCAGGCCACAGAGTAGGAGAATAAAGAAATGCCAAGGAAAAAATGGAGCTGTTGGAATGAATCTTTTCCTGGCTCTGGGTAGAGAAAGGTCTACATGCTTTCTTCTTGCTGCTCCTGAGTGCAGCAGTGTACAGTTGCAGTGCTCTTTTGGTCTCTTTACAGAGGGTCTGCTTTCCACTTTTCTCCTGAATTTCCAGTCAGGTATTACAGAAATTTATAGGAGCTTTGTAACTAAATGTGACAGAAATAGGCCTGGACCATCTGCAGGATCAGTAGACATTAGACTCCAGAGTACAGGTCCACAGTGGGTGAAGTTGTGAGCAATAGTGATTATCCCTGATTTTGTTGTTGTTGTTGTTCTTGAGTTTCATTCTTACTTGGGCCAGGACTACTACTTGTTATTATGTTAGGGTCATTACCCTGAGGACAAGTGAAAGCAGCTTATTGCTCGGGGTCAAGCTCTGGACTTTCACTGTCCAGAGACAGTGGTTTCTGCCTTCTACCCATCCAGGCAGATTCAGTGGAATGGATTTTTGATTCTTTGCCTTTAGGAGCATCATTATCTCTGAAGGCAGTTTAATCTACAGGAAATGCATGCAACTTCTTGCAGTGTGTGCATCAAGAAGATTTGAGTAGATAATTAATCTGAGGAACTGGAAATTAATTGGGAGGGAAATTGTTGCTTTACAGATGTGCTAAATAATAACTATTTTACTATATTTAGCTGTCTATTGAAGTAACATTAGATGTAGAGAAGATAAACCTTTATAGCCTGGGACTCCTTATTTTGGAGGGACAATACAGTACAAACAGCCAAATATTTCTTCCTTTAACTCATTGGACTTTTGTAAGTGCAGAAGGCTAGCTGTCAGCTGTCAAGAAAGTTTGGGAGCTATTGGATGCCTGGCTTGTTGTAATAAGCTTTTGAAAATTTCAGCTTGCTTTAGTTTTCCAGAACTGGAATTCATCCACATGAGTACGTAAGTACTTCATAGCACTGGGGCCTGGAGGCTCTGCTGTTCCTCGGATTCAGTGATAATGTCTGAGGATGACCATGGGAGCAGTGTGACCCTTCAGGAGAGTCAGCTATACCTCCTGTGAGTTGTCTTTGGAAAGCAAACAGCAGTGGCAAGGTATCTCTGGGCTCTCTCTTAAGGGGTAAAATAGAATGGTGAAGCATTTGAAGAAGCGTTTCCTCAGTTTTCTTCTGGACTTTGCAATAGATACCCAGTGGTAAAGACCACCATTTGGTGTGCTTTGAAATCACTGCTGAGTGGAAAAGGTGATAACCAAAGCATGCTAGGGACACGGTAATGCTGTTTTGAGGAATGAGATGTTTTGAGGAAATCACTTTTGCTTGATGTTGTATTATCCTTACACTCCAAAAGGCTTTGTAGGTGACTTAAGTGCTACAAACTGTCAGACTAGATCGAGGCTCTGTCTTATCTTTGGGGTTTTTTGCTTTGGGGGCCAGTGAGTTGCTACCAAAAAGAGAGCAGGAGGCTGTTAAAAGGAGGGTGTTGATGGCAGAGCAAGTTACTTTTGCTGGTGCTGACTCGGACTTTCAGCCATCTGGTGATAATAGTGTCACTCTTGAATTCAGTCTTTCCTTGTTAGAGAAATTTAATTGAAATGAGATGAATGAAGATTGTGTGCAATGTACCAGTTGCATTTTTATGTCTGACAATAGCAAGGATCAATTTAGTAAGAAGCACATTGGAGCATACTATGGCTACTGATTTAGAATCTAATTGAGGATCTTTTTTCTCATAAAGTGGCTGTGAATGTCAACATATAATAATATGGGGTGATGTGTCAATACCATGGAGACAGCCTGTTAGAAATTATATGGAATTAATTCTAGACAACAATGTTGTAAAGGTTAAACAAGCACAGAAGTGTGACAGAGAGCAGGTATTTGTTATAGTATTAAGAATATTTTGCAGATGTAAAGAACATACATGAGAACATGCCTCTTAACTCACAGTTGGGACCATGTGATTAAAGGTGCCTGATTTAAGGGCATTGATTTGCAGGATGGGAATCTCAGAATCCTGTCCTCTAAATAAGTCAGTCACATAGGCAGAGAGTGGAGAGGGTTTATAGTGACAATTGATGATGAGCTGGATTTCAAGGAGCTTTTTAAGAGAGATTGCGGAGTGTATGTTTGCATGCTTTGGCTTCTTCAGGCAATCATGTTAGCAGGATCACAGTAGTCTGAAGCTTTGCTAGGCCATCTGATACAGCTGGGGAGAGTGCAGATGAGAAAGAAGGCAGGCAAGCTTTAAGGACACTTCAGCTTTAAGGGCATCTCCACTTTCCTGGTGAACTGCTAAAGATAATTTTGAAAGATCCTTTTGCTGTTTCACCCAAGATAATGAATTCTGGAGGGATTGTCAACACTTTGTTATTGAGATAAAGGTAAGCGTGTTACAGTTCCTGGATGCTGTGCTCTGCAATGAGGAAATACGGGAATGTAACTTTGGGGTTGTCTGAGGGAAAACCTCAGTACTTCTGATGTTTGAGAAGTCAAAGTTTCAGACCATACCTCAAAGTACATAGAAAGAGTAGAGATATGTTTTAAACCGTGTGGAACAGGTATTCAAGTGAATTTCTTGTTCTAATCTGTATCACTTTAGACTATGGCATATTAACTTAATTATTTGGACAGACATGTTGTGGATTGAGTAGATATCTGGAAGACAAACTGTTCTAAAGTGTTCCAGTCTTATTTTTATATCTACATTTGCCTGTCTGATGAGCAAAAGGAAACTCATGGTCTTTTGTGTCACAGTAAGAAAGCAACGCTGACTGTAGTCTGTTTATTTAGCCCCAAGTAAAAATGATAATTACTATGCATGCATTTATAGCTGCTGCAGACTTGAATGTGAGGGAGGCAATTCAGAAAAGCTTTGAGGTTTGGTTTTGGTTTTTTTTTCCTCTAGGCTTGTAGGTGGGGAGAGTCTAGAGAGGAACTGGAATGCACATTTACAATTTGAAAAAATAGTAGGATATATTTTGGTGGCTAAAATGGAACAACAGAATCACCAAGTGGTTGAGGTTGGAAGGGACCTCTGGAGGTCATCTCGTCCAACCCGCCTGCTCAAGCAGTGCCACCTAGAGCTGGTTGCCCAGGACCACGTGCAGACGGCTTTTGAGTATCTCCAAGGATGGGGACTCTACAACCTCCCTGGGCAATCGGTGCTAGCGCTCAATCACCCTCGCAGCGAAAAAGCGTTTGCTGATGTTCTGACAGAACCTCCTGTGTTTCAGTTTGTGCCCATTGATTGTCTCTTGTCCTGTCACTGAGCACCACTAGGAAGAGCCTGGCTCCATCATCTCTGCACCCTTCCTTCAGGTATTTATTTACATTGATAACATCCCCCCGATCCTTTTCTTCTTCAGGCTTAACAGTCCCAGCTCTCTCAGATGAGAGACTTTTCCTCCTATGAGAGCTATTCCAGTCCCTTAGTCATCTTCATGGCCCTTCGTTGGGCTCTCTCCAGTATGTCCCAGTCTCTCTTGTTCTGAGGAGCCCAGAACTGGACACAGCACTTCAGGGGTGGCCTCACCAGTGCTGAGTAGAGGTGAAGGATCACCTCCCTTGACCTGCTGACAATACTTTACCTAATACAGCCCAGGATGCCATTCACCTTCTTTGCTTGCAAGAGCACACTGCTGACTCATGTTCCACTTGATGTCCACCTGGGCTCCTCATACTTTTCTGCCAAGCTGCTTTCCAGCTGGGTGGCCCCCAGCATGTATTGGTGCCTGGGGTTGTTTCTCTCCAGGTGCAGGACTTGGTGCTTCCCCTTGTTGAACTGAAAGTGAAACTCAAAGTGAAACTTGTTGAAGAAAAAATACTTTGGCTTATCTTTAGATACTGGTTTTTAAACAACCTTTGGTCTGAAACACTGGAAAATCATGCTTTGAGCATGCCAAAATGCCAAAAAATTCCAGGCATTGCCTATTAAAAAAAAAAAACCAAACCAAAAAAACCCCGCAAAACAACCCCCAAAACCACCAAAATCTGGTGTGTACACCTTAAGCTCAGATGATGCTGTTAAAACCAATCTGCTGATTTAGAAGGATGCATGTTTATTTCACGCAGCTTGGACCAAACAGAATACTGATTTTGATAGTCTGTTTGTTTCCAGAACGCATCTGTTCAAGTGACCAGCTCAAAGGAGAAAGGTTGCAAGGCATATCCACTTTAGCTTTTAGGAGATCTTACGGTTCACTGCTGCCTGTTGTCTTTTCAAGTAGATTGCTTATGGTTTCCATTTGAATGTTGTTTGTTCAGAGAAATCTAATGTAAATAAATCGATGGTGAAATGTAGTTAGGTTTTTGTTCTGTAGTTCTCTTGATGCAGTTACAAGGATCTTCTAGAGAAATTGCAAACAACCTTACTTTTAGTGCATCTGTTTTGAGAATCATAAAAAGGCCTTTGGAACTTCTTCAGTTAGAGAAAAGGACCAAAATTTCGAACACTGTGTATAAAGAGAAATGTGGATGGGTGGGGCTTGAGTCACTGAACCCAGAACCTCTGAATGACACGTAGGTGTTTTGTGTCTGTTGGGAAGCCTTGAGGGGCGGCTTAGCAGAAAGGAGTAAGCACCTTCAGGGACTAATTCATCTTCTCTTCTGAGGCTCTGTGCACCCTGAAGGCTTGCCCTTGCTGGAAGGGGCATACCTGCCTGTGCTTCTGAGCTGCTCATCTCGTGCAACCCCATGAAGCAAAATAGCCCTGGTGTTGCTTTGTTTTTTCTTCCCTGCATGGTATGAATGGGGAGAGAATGTGACTAATCCAGGGGCATGTAAAACCTCAATAACTGTCTGTAGGCATGTGGAAGAGCAGTGAGGTAGGAAGACTAAATTACTAAATTGGGAAAACTGCGGGAGATATATTTTAATTATAATTTCTTGTAGGATGTTGAAATTTCGTTCTAGTCCAGCAGAATAAGAAACAGATGCTTTGAACACTTTGGACTTCCAGGAAAAAGGTGTGATATGTAGACATCCTTCTCGTATTGTACTTCCTTTCATCTAGATGACAAATAAAATAAAACTGCATAATTGATAAGGTTCATACTTCACCCTTGATCAGTAAGGTTAATTGAGTGACTTCTCTTCTGTGAAGGTAGATGTCATCAGTGACTTAGTCTAACATGGAGTTTTTTGTTGGTCTGTGTCGTGTGTGTCCCCCCCCCGAATATGGATAACCAGCATGTGCCCATGTCAGGATTCCCTCCCTCGCAAATTAAAATTGAATGTTTTACATACTCTTTTAGAGAATGATAAAAAGAATTTTAAGTCTGGATTCACTTCTATCTAAGCAGACTGGAAAACAGAGTTGTGAGATGTAGTTGGAAGCAAAGACAGAAAATTCAAGCTAAGTACTACTTTTGTTTTATTGACAGTAAGAATTAGGGGGAGATTAGTATTGAGTTTTCAGCTCTGAAATAGCATTACTGATATTAGGAGTTTGATTCAAATCTGTGAGAGCGATGATTTAAGGCCAAATGCTGGGACTTTTATTCTCATACAATGACGGTGTATCCTCATCATAGGATAAAACATTGCACTGTACCTGTCCGGTAGGATATCGGTTAGACTTTTTGAGTGAGAAAAGGTTGGTGGTTGTTTTA
Source organism: Haliaeetus albicilla (assembly GCF_947461875.1). NCBI lineage: Eukaryota > Metazoa > Chordata > Aves > Accipitriformes > Accipitridae > Haliaeetus > Haliaeetus albicilla. Next base: position 36,871,563 of record NC_091492.1, read on the forward strand.
ACCAAAAAGTTCCCAAGTCACATTCTTCATTGCATCTTTAATGGTTTGGGGCATCTATCATGTTGAGCCAATTTTGTCCTCACCAGGCTGTTCCATGGCCTGTGTCCTCAGTAGGCTTTAATGGGTTCTCACTGAAGTATGGGGCCTGTCAGGCCAGCATGGGTGCTTTTAGCCACGGGGTCAGTACAAGTTTAGGCTGGAAACCCTTAACTCTGTGTGAATGAGCAATCTTCCTTTCTGTTCAGAAATGTCTCAAATAAATTAACTAAAGCTGAAATTGGATCAGAATTGCTGTAAGCTTACAGAGGCAGAAATGTCTCAAATTAACTAAAGCTGAAATTGGATCAGAATTGCTGTAAGCTTACAGAGGCAGGATGCAGTTCTCTTGTTATTAATACCTTTTTAAAAATTATTTTTATTTAGAGATTACTGTGGAAGGGAACGGCATCAGGATCTTTTGAAATAACCTGGAATTGTGATAATGGTAATGTACAAGAGTTTGGTAACAGCAGGATAATGGAAGACATCTCTTCTGCTGTAGTGGGTGCACTGTCTGTGCTAGCTGCATGGTTTAGTATCTAGAAGTAGTTGACTTATTTTCCTTTCCTTGCCTCTACCAAAGTCCTACTCCGTGCTCTTTCCAGAATAGGCATTTTGTCTGAGCCTTGTGAACCATGAGTTGGAGCAATGATTTGTAGAGCACTGTAGAGAATGCTGGGCATATTTACATACCATTATTTTGCAATACGTGGTCTATGTGTTGGATGCAAATTCTCTGTGTAGTTGTGACCCCCCTTTTCTGAGTTACTTATTTCTGCATTTTTATGCTGTGGATTTTATTGAAGGTGAGGCCTTAGTTAATGGTAATGTCTGCTCTAGCAAGTCTGAGTGTAGGAGATGAAGGATCTACTTTTATCGAATCGAAGATAGTTGGAGTTACAGGAGAGCCTTGAAGAGAGGTTTAAAAAGCTTTTATGAGTAAAAGAGCTAAATTGATTGTACTATGTCTAGAAAAACCTCACTGTTTTGGTTCGGAAAGTGATACATAATAGTTACAACTATTGCAAACTTCCAAAACTGACTATTGCCAATAGGAGAATGCAGTTCTGGAGGGGTGTTTTTGCAGAGGGAGTTGTAGAGTAATTGGAGGACAAACATTTGGTAGTTAGCAGTGTGGTTGAGTACATGCCAGCTTTTAATTGTGGTATGTGGATCCTGCTGATGTTTCCAGAGGCATTTGGAATGGCAGCAAATTAGTTTGCCAAGTGTAGGAGGATCATTGCTGGGGAAATGCTCCCTGTGAAATTTCCAGATTTTAAAGGAACGGAAGGGGGGTTTTTGTCTTCCTTTGAATGTGACAGATGCCAATCAAGGGGAGAAATGTTAAGATTTTCTTTGCTTTTTCCTGGAATTGATGTGAGATTTCCATTCCAGTGGTTTTGAATAATTCCAACTCCACATTTCTCATCTGCCATGAAGAAGATATAGCGTGATGTTGATGTAGCATTGAGGTACCTTAACTGCACCGTGGCTTTTGGAATGTGGTCGTTGGCATTGTTACTGCCTGGATTAATGTCTTTGTTTTTCTTTCTTGTGCTTGGAAGGTCTACAAAGAACATTTAGAACCTCCTGTGCCACAAGGCTCCCTGGTTTTATTTATTTTTCTAGAGAAAGAATCTGAAAAAAGGATCCTAGGCTGTCTGATTTGTTCTCCCTCTCTCCACTTTCCATGTTGTATGCCTTGTTTCTATTAAATTGAAAAAATTAGTAAAACGGTCCACATATACTTAAGGGTAGAGCTCCTCTTGCTGCCAAGAGTCAGTACAAGCTCTGAGAGCCCATCACCAGGCTGAAGAAGGGTTTGGTACTGGCTCTTGTCTTGGGGAATCCTGCTCTGGTGTGTTACAGAAAAGTCTGTTAGCACAGCTGTGGGAAACTAATTTGGCATCCTCTGTGTTTGTTGACTACCTCTATGAGAAGAGAGTATCAGGAAAAAGTTACTCTCTGAAGTTTGGGATAAGTTAACCAAAAATTGCTCTTTCCGAGTGAGTGACAGGATTTCCAAGAGTTTTATGTGCAAAATCTGAGATGATACAAATACTAAGTTTGCCAATTTGAATCCTAGATAACATTCTAGAAATCTTAAATAACGGAGTGGCAATATAAAGAGAAAAGGTGTATTTGGACATCTTGTAATGTCTTGCCCCATCCAGGGATCTAGACCAGGAGAGGTGTGCCCCCAGTTAACTCCCCCTTCGTGTTATCTCTAAAGGCTCAGAGTATTTGCTTCTGCTGTAATCTCTTCAGGTAGGCACGTTCCTCACAGAGCAGAGAGGAAAAGGAGCTGTAGGAGTTTCTTGTTCTTTCTTTATAATGATTAATTTCTGTCCCCTCCCCTGTAGGGAGGCAAGTGGACAGTCCTTGGGTAGGTTAAATGTCTCTGAACATTTTGGCAAAGTAAATAATACCTGCCCTGTGTGGGCTTAGATGAAAGCAGGCAGTGTGCCAGGAAGCATGCGTGGTTCTAGGGCTGAAGATTGGACCTTCAGCTGTATCTGTGATGCCAGCAACAGTGATGCTTCCAGATGCTTTCCCTGTGTATTCACTAGGTGGTAAGAGACATGGCAGGTGAAACATATGTAATAAAACACTGCCCACAAAGTACATATGTTAGGAGTTTTTGCACATACATAGGATGTCCGACCTGTTTCTGCTGGATAGGAAGGAAAAAATGAGAGAAATTTGTTAATAAATATGTGATGCTTCTGTGCAGCAAGGCCTCCTACGTGCTTTCTCCAAATCCATCTCTCCCTGGGAGATTAAAAAAAAAAAACAACACTCATCCTCTCCCAACCATCAGATTTTCCTCCTTCCCTTCAGAATTATTCTTCCTCTGTCTTCTAGCCACTCCTTATTCTGCTCCTCCTTCATCTGTTCTTCCCTTAGACTTCTGCTTCTTCCCCAGGTTGCCCTTGTACTAGCTGGGTCTCAGGCCTTGCGTGTAAGCATTGCTGTGTCTTTGGCTGGCCTCATCTGGTTACTGTTCCTGGCTTTCCTCATCTTCTTCCCTGGGCATGAGGCTCCATGATTCCTTACTGAAGTAAGGAGAGGGTGAATCTTGTTTACTGCTACTGATTACCTTGGTAATCATCAAAAAGGATGGAGACTTAGCGGGAAGTAGGGAAAGGGGACACACTCAAAAGCTAGAAGTAAAAGGAGGGTTCACTGTCCCTCCCCGGCAGGGCAGCAGGTGGCACACCATCTTGTATGAAACTCTCCTCGAGCAATATTTCTTTGCAAACTGCTGGTTTATCACCTGAATGCTGGTGAAGACTTAGGAGATTGCTCTCAGGAATGGTTCCAGTACAGTGTTTTAAAGTAGCTTGTTGGAGATGGTGTCAGATTGCTGTCCCAGCTGCTGCTGGCTAGGTTTTCTGTTTGAAAGATGTCATTTGAATACCATGGTACCTCTGTCCTCTCTCCATTTTTCTAGTTTATCTGGTAGTACACATACATCCAAATAACAGTACTAACGTATGTAGCTTTGTTCGCGCAGATGTAACCGTGTTAGGCCCCCTGGCATCTTGGGGTCTTTGGTTACCTGAAAGATACAGTTTGAAAGAGTAGGCAGAAGCATCGATGCTGTAGAAATTGTAGGTACACAACCTAACCCTGCAAACGGATCCTGACAGTTCCTCTTTGGTTTTCAGGGAGCCTTTGCAGTCAACCTCCTCTATTGCCAGGCTCATGTGAGGCACCTTCTCCTTGGAGCAATTACTTCCCTTGTGAGGGTCTTTCATGGGTCTCAGCCACCTTCCTCTGCTGGCTGTCAGGAGAAAATGTGACTGCCTATGACTTGTTGAAGGAACCCCTCTGTAAAGAGGGTATGGACGGAGAGGTTATTCATCTTAAAACAGATTCTTGCCCTTTTGCTCTTTGTTACCAAAACCCTGTTAGCAGCCCTTTATGAAAGAGGATAATCTGCTGGTGCTGCATAGTTTGATTAATGCAAGACATCTTTCTGGGGGGCTGTCTCGAGGTTGTGTGATGGAGTGATGTTTCTGAAAGTCTGAGAAAGGTAGAGTTATTTGAATAGAAACTCTCTATAAATCTTAAGTTGGATTGAACCTACTGATTGGTGCATCTCAAGCTTGCATTGCTCTTCCCTAGGTACTTGGTGTTCCAAAGAGTGAAGATAAAAAATGTGTGCAAGTTTAGGCAACACTTGGTGTCTGAAGGGCTTACTGTCAAAATTTGCACCACGTCCTATCAATTTTGCTGCTCAGTGGTGTCATGAGAGTGGCCACACCAAGAAAGGAGTCATTAGTCACCTGCAAAACTCTTATAAAAGTTGATTTGTTAACTGTAAGGGTTGCTCTTAAGAGGGGGAGGGGAGGAGAGAGAAATGCTTACCATATGTTCTCAGCTTGTTGCAAACAGAAGGCATTATTTACTTTATATAAGCCACTTTTCTGTCTGTTGCATAATTTCTGTCATAATTTTCATTTGGTTATTTTTAAAAAAAAAGGGGGGGGGGAAGGGGGCAAAAATAAAGCCACATTCTTTTAAGGTTAAGTTAGTGAATAATTTTCTCCCAGTGATGGTATTCTAGATTACTTCAAAGATGTGTCCTCAATATTGAATTTTTGGGTCTGTATAATAAACTTCATTGGTTAGGGTGCTGTTCTCTGGGTAATGCCATGTCAGCTTAATACATATTCTAATGCTCTTGGCTAGGACTGAATGGAAGTTACCCGAGTGAGAATTTCCCCATGACACTAGAGCCTGAAAAATGGCATTGTGCAATACGCGTGGTTACAATGAAGCAGCTTTACTGGAATACAACAAAACCACTATGTTCTTAATTGAAAAAAAGGGGAAAAAAAAAAGAAGGCAGATTTGATTGTTTCACATAAGTGATTCAGAAACTTGAACTTCTTTTTTACATAAAGGCTATTAAAGTATCCTTTTGAAATCATTGTAGTGAGTAAGTCTTACACTGCATTAATAGTTATCCCAATGAGCACACACAAACTAAAACCACATTTTTGAAATTCCTGCATCAATGCTATTTCTGCAGTAATGAGAAAGCCTGGGTTTGCTGGAATGGACAGACTTCATCTGTACAAGAGATAAATGGCTACCAAAGAAAAAGCTAGGAAGAACTTTTAATAAGATCAAGACACAGGAAGAAAAGATGAAAAGATTTCTGAAAAAGGATCTTTCCTGTTTTGTAATCAAAACCGTGTCGGATATAGCAGGAAGAAGCAAATCAGGTTCCTAAGAATGCAACAGTTGGGATGGAGTGTTTTGGTTCAAGACAAAAACTGAAAGAAATGGGAATTCTTCATGGGAGATAAATCCAGTGAGTATAAACTATTACTTCTCCATCTAACCTGAGGGCAAAGAGAGGTAATTCAATGACCAGTCTCTGGTACTTGGTAGGGCTAGCAGATTATAGGGTCCAGGTCTGTGGGCCCCTGTTAATTGTTTCTGACTCTTAGTTTTGCTGGCTTTTACCATTTTTACATGCTCTTGAGAAATATTTGCTTCCTTCATTGACTTCTACATATCTTTGTCTGGCATTATAGTTATTTGCAGACTTTAAGCACCTCAGATATTTAGTTTGTCAAGATTGCCAGAAAGACTGAGTGATTTTAAAAGGAAACTGGGAAGTTTTCTCGTTCATCAAGATTATCAGCTATTTAGAAAATTCAGCATTTTTTTGTCACTTCATTTCCATGTGCATATGATTTCTATATGTTAAAAAAAAAAAAAAAAAAGCAACCACAGACTTGTAGTTGAGAGGTAGCCTTATGTAGTCTTTGATTTTCTGGACAGAATTTTTGTCATTCTGTGAGATGGCATGAGAATGCCAGTCCTTGCTGCTCTGCAGACTAACTCTGCTGAGCAGAAAACCAGGCCAGAGAAGGTAAGTGACAAACGTCTGAACCTTGTCTGTCTTTGAGCAGGCTTTGCTATTGCCTTACATCTGTTTACATCTTAGGAAGGTAGGTATTAGTATTTATATAGTTAGCTGTAGCATTTATATCTCTTTAGGATCAGTTTGAGCAGATATAAATGACTATTTCAGGGGCGGTGATGTTCAGAACTGGGAGAAGTCTGGAAGGATCTTTGTGTATAATAGTTCCTCAGAGATGCTGAGGAGAAAACATCAAATCCTTATAAAGGTCCAAAGTGCTTATTAGCTGTCAGTGCTGCATTCTGGTTTTAGTCTTTATGTTTGAGAATTGTGGAATCCTGTAATTTACTCACATCAAAATGCTCTGATTGTGTCTTTATAGATTATGTGCCTGTAAATTTCTTGTAATCTTTAAAGAGGAAAGAAGCCATAAATAACTCGAGTTTTATTTGAGGTATACATATCTGGTTTGCACGGGAACTGTTCTTTGGGAACGGTAGTAAAATATGTCATAAGGGAGTAAATTATCGACAGGTTTTTGTGTTTCTTTGTTAGGTTGATTTATTTTATTATTTTTTTTAGTGTAGTGAAGAACTGTGTATGTGTTTGGCTTCACTGAGTTGCTGCCAGGCCCTTCACATTTCTGGTTACATTAATTTTTTTATGTATGGTTTAATTTGGTTTTGTCTTGACATGCTGATTGATTCCTGTGTTTTCTGCAACCAGCTCTGATTACTGAGTAGGCACAAATGATAGCAGGATTCCTTGTTGTCAACAGGCTTTCTTCTAGCAAGCTGGTTTTTTCTGGAGTAAATGCCTCTTCTTTGCTAGGTCAGAAAGAGTTTTGCAAGACCTGTTCTGCTACTTCATGACCAACCATTTCTGCTGCTGCTGCTGAAATCTGGAAACTAGCCGCTGATCATATGAGCATCACACGGTGTTTTCATTAATTAAATGCCACTATAAGCCACTGTGAAGTTGAGTCCTGGAATTGGTGATCCATCAGAAATTGTGGGGGGAATGTTATTTTTATTAGCCTGATGGTTTGGTATTTGCCTCACATAGAGACTGGTTTCATTCCTGTATTCCCTGTCTAGTTAGTCACTCTGGTTTTGGCTGGCAAAAAAGTGCTGCATTTTCTAAGCTCTGAAGGGCTGTCCAAAACCAGCTTTTTCACTCTACTGGACTGCAGGAGAAATTATTCTGACTGTTTTGTTAGGGATAAGAAACTTCCAGGGGAAAAGCATGTGTTTATTTCCAAACACATGGTTGGTATCCCTAAGGTTGAAGCCATGTATCTTATTTTGTTGGAGTAGCAGAAGGGTTATCACCCTTGTACTAGTATTACAGAGACAAGGCTGTCTTCGTTTTGCTAGCTTTACAGCTGAGCTGTGCATCTCCAGTTCATGGCAGTGCCTATGTGGGACAACCTTCCTTAGCAGAAGGCTTACAGAAATACTCCCTCCCTGCTTCTGAGACTTTTCATAAATGGATAGGACCCCCTTCTGTTAAATTCTTTAACTTTTAAACATGTTTTTATTCCCCCTCGCCTTCTGTCTTCCTGCCCCAGAGGTGGCCCAAGTGTTTTAGAAACAACATAGTCAACTGGAGCTCATTGAATAATTCAACTGTTGCCTGAAGTGATAGTGAAAAGAGGACGACCCATTTAATAAATCAACCAGAGCTAAAAGCTCTGTGGTTTGTAAAAATGTTCATCTGCCCTCCCTTTGAACTACCCGCATTTCTCTTCTGAAAGACATTTTTTTTTCCCCTTCTCAGTTAGATTTTCCTAGCTCTGGAAGGGTGCCCAATTTACCTGCAGGTTATTCTTGCAAGTTGTTTCTGTTAAGCAGATCTTTTTCAGAGAATACTGGGGGTGTCGCTTCAGCAATATGGGATGTTGTGAACCATTCTCTCCATCCACACAGTGTTCCTGGCTAGCTGTATTCCCTGCTGAGATGCTCTATCGAAACCATTGCTGCATTAGGAACTTCCCAAGAACTACCAGTGTTGCCTCTGGGGTTCCTTGACCATTTTAAACCCAGGAAATAAAGATATTTTGGGGGCTACTGAAGTATGCCTTCTGAAGCAATGAAAAGTGACCTATACTTTTCATGTATGCTTTTGCTTTTCTTTAAATAGATAAGAATTCTCTAAGTGCTCTTTATTTCTTACTTGTGCATTACGTCTCTGTTATCTAAAATGGATCTAAATGCAAAATACTGTTTTAAGGGACATTGCACAGAAATATGACTGTCTAGAGAAGTTTATAAACCTTTTGCTAAAGACATTCTTCTGTCTATAGTCTGTGTCAGAGTTTTATTTAATCCCTTTGGACAGGCGCTTGCCAGTACATCAGTGTGTTACTATATAAATTGCTTTTTCATTGTTGCTGTAATTGTAAAAGAATCCCTCTATTATACCCACCCAATGATCACTGCATTATCTTTCTGCTGAGCTGAAACATTTTTTGATGCCTGGTGGTGTCCTGCCTGTTGAAATGAGAGGTATTTATTAAATTGGCTTTTCAGTTGTGGCTCAGTTGAAAAACTGGCATAGTGATCAGTAGGAGAGACTTGCTATGTGTCTTGAAACATCATCATCTCCCTTGTAGTCTATTGGGTTTTGTGGGGGTTTTTTGGGTTTGGTGGGTTTTTGTGGTTTGTTTTTTTTTTTTTTTTTTTTTTAAATGGTCCCTACTTCAATCTATTTATCTAGGGTCATGCTAACCATATTAGGTTACTGAGCTTTGTGTTTCAGAGGCTGCTGGGGATGAATGTGTGAACGCTGCTGTGTATAAATAAATGACTGTAGGTTTAAAATCAAGGTCTGGGGAGAAATGATCCATTTGCTTCTCTTGCCTGTTTTGACTGGAGAGTTGAATTAGCAGCTAAAATGTGTGCTGTGGTGTGTTAAACAGCATTGAATACAAGGCTACAAAGATAATCCTCTGGGGAGAGGCTGTTGAGTTTGGTACCTTTCAGCGCTGAGCCTAGAGCAGGCTTTGCTGTTGTGTTGTCAATGCTGAGGTCATGGCTTCTTCAATAAAATTTTGTACCCTTTGGAGCATCCCAAACCTCTTCCTTAATCAAGAGGTAAAGTGCGAAGTAACACTGTGCTTGATCATTTTCAAGAGCTTTTGGCTATTTTTGTTTTCTGCTGTGTTTGTTTTTTCGTAAATTGTTGGATTGCTTTCTCTTTAGCTGTAAGGCAAAAAGCTTCCCATTGCAACATGAGGCTTCTTTGCCAGCACCTTCTCGCAAGTGTATTCAAAACTAGATTTAAAAAAAAGCCACTGGGTGTTCTAGTTTGTTTCTCTTGAAACACAACCAAATTCAGATTACTTACTCCAGACATAAACTAGAGAGACTGAACAGCATGTCTGTATTTTCTTGTACCCTTAATCTTCTCTCCAGGTTGGGATCTGCTTGTGTGTGCTGGTTGGTGTGCAACGTTGACAACCTCGTGTTTCAGAAATTACCCAGGTCTAGAAGAGAAGTTGACCTAAGTTTGGAGAGTTAAAAAAGCACAAAGAAATTCAAGCATCTCATGTCTCTTAATATACTTTCTGCACTTGAGCCTTGAGAGAACTTAAGTTTTTGTTTTTGAAGCTCTTCTGTATAACTACCAGAGTTACAAATAATTCAAGTGAGTACTGAGCTTCCCTAAGAGGTGTGGATAACTTTTTCAGTGGCAGCTAGTGGCATGGTCCCTTGCTGTGCAAAGCCATCATTGCAGAGGTCATGGTGAGAAAGTTGCCAGCATCCTGGCTGTGTGGTGGGGAAGGATTGAGGAAAGGATGAATCGTTGCATATTAAGAAAGCCAGAGATCGTGTATCCATGCTTTACAGACTCTTCTTGGCTTAAACCACCCTCACCTCCCCCCGGTAAATTAATATCTCCCTCCTCACCCCTAAACAAAATACTGGGACTTTGCTCAAGAGGGAGGCAATAAATAAGGCAGAGTCAAACTGATATAGGCAGGACATGAAATACTAGGCTTCTTTCAGTTAGTAGTCTGAAGTTAAGCTTCTCCTGTAAATGAAGCTTCCACTGGCTGCGTTGAACTGCAGGAGGAAAGGGCCAGTGACTAGCCTTGAAGTGCTCAATCTCATGTCTACCATTAGGAGTGGTTTGGAGCCCATTTCTTGTTTAAGAAACTACTTTTGAGGAAATATGGCTAATTTGGAGGTGTTTTAAGAGTGTATTTTCCAAAGAGAGGTCAGAGGTTTTTTGTTTTGGTTTGGTTTTGAGCTTCATTTAAAAGTAAGCCTGCCAGTTTCCAAAGATCAGCTTTAATTTTATTTTCCCCACTTGCCATACCAACAGCAAGATAAGTTATCAAATGTATGACCAGGCCAAGTCAATAAATTCTAAATGCATCCTAAAACGTGCAAGGCAGACAGAAAATAATTTTATGAGGTTATTGAGAGGCTCACTTGATGCACGTTCAGATGAGCAGGGGAAATTAAACTGTTTTCCCCTTTCCTTCCTCTTCTCTCCCTGTGATAGACTGATATGCTTTGGCTTGAAATTACAAAATGTCCTTTAAAGGTCTCTGAAGCAGACAATAGAATTGGTCTCAACTGTCCCTTTTTAAAAGAATCTCTGTAAATGCTCTTTTTTTGTCTGTTCAGAAACTGAAAAACATAATTTTTTTCCCTTGAAATCTTACTCTACTACTGAAAGACTGTCTTTGTCCTGATGGAAAATACTTTGTGTTACTGTAGGACAAAACATCTAGGGTATATGATTTTCTTACTGTATCACCTTGATGCAACCGTGTTAAGGTAATTGTCCTCTACTATTTTTGCATTACCGTATTGAGGAATCTGGCCCCTATGGGGTTAAGAGCATCAAAAGATTATTATGTGTTTTAGTAAGAGGTTTGCCGTTGGATGTGTTCATACAGAAGCTGGCTGAAGCACAAGCCGTTCTTACCCTCACAGTGCTGGGTGCCAGCCACACGTTCGCTCGGGCATACAAGTCGCTGTAGGCTGCTGTTGTGGAAGCTGGTTCCAAAATGCTTTGCTCCATCTTTTGTCACCTCCTTAGACCATGGTTGCCCTATTCATGCTTTCCTGTGCATAGGAGATGAAATCTCTTGTTACTGTAAGGTTTCTTTGTTTGCTTATTACAAGCAAGATAATGCTTTTATACTGTAAAGGATGGTATTCTTTCCAGATGCGCATCTGCTTGCACTGGTGGGAGAAATACTGGGTGTCAGCACAACTGTAGGTGCTTTTGAAAATGTTGCCCAATAAACTAGAAAGAAAAATGTTAAGCTTGGAAAAAATCAAGTAAAACCAGGGCTACCTAGTAACTTTTTTCATCTGCATCAAATTAAAGAAGTTTTATGGGTATCATTCAATCGCTATGTAAATAACTTGTAAAGCCACATTTTTGACCAACAAAATGGATCTTTGCTGTAGACAACTGGTGCTGGCCTGTTAGTCTGTCACACTGACTGCTGTTCTGTGCTTGGCTTTCCAACAACACAGGGAAATATTTGGGTAGGTTTCTGCATGAAACTCCTGACATCCTTCAAATGCAAAAACATTTTGTTTCAAAGCTTGGGATATATCTTCATGCTGAAGTAGTAGAGTGATTTGGATGGCTCAGTTGGAGAACAGTTGCTCTGGTTTTTGTGAGAGAAGGATGAGGTATTTCTAACGGAGAAGGATGATGATGTTGTTAGGCCAGCAGCTATTTGGCTGCCTGCCTTGCAGCCTGCCAGCAGATCTTGTTGCACAAGCCAGCCTCACCAGCGCAGCAGATGGCGAGACCAGTGCTGTGGTGAGCTGCGTAGTAACAAGGAGTGATTGCTTATAGCGAACCACAGCTATTGATTAATTAACACAGAAATCAGCAGCAAGGATGCAAAGAAGAAAAAATAGTTTTCCCCAGAAGGATCCCTATAAAGTAAAGGCAGGAGTGAGCCGGTGAGCTACAAGAAAAATGAGAGACTTCTTAAAAGAAGCGTGTAAGTGTCTGTACAACAGACAGTCAACTGTAAAACTAGAAAAATCCGTATACGGAGTGATGCTGTGTTTTCCAGCTGTTCATCTAAGCAGGACTCATGTTCACATGACTGGGAGAATTCTTTAGGTTTTGTACTTGTTACCACAGCCATGCTTTTTCTTCATGTCAATGTAAAGAAATAGCAGGGTTTGAGACTTGACCTATGGATGTATGAGGAGCTGGTTTCAGTTTGGAGACAAGAGGACAACTTCTTTATTTTTCTGAAAAAAAGGTTTTTAAAAAGCACTTGAATGATCTTCAAGATGAGAAAATACTTGAAAAGTTAATATTAGTGTTGAGATTGGACTGCAGGACTTTAATCCAATGGAGAAGGCTTCTCTCACTCTGTAGGAATAAGAAATGTGGGACAGGGAGTGTTTCTGAAATACTTGATTTACCTTGGTAGATATGGAGTTTTCACTTGCTTGCCAACTAAAAGGTAAGAACTTCTCTAAGCTGGATTGTTGTCTCCTTTGTTGTTTGCTTTTTTCCTTACTTTGTTATTAGCCCGTATTAAAGAATCTGAGAGATGATTGTGTTGATACTTCCCAGGAGAAAAGAAGCTGCTATTAATAGAGCAACTTCAGGCAAGAATTGAGGTTAGGCTTTGTGGAATTGGAACTGAGACTCTTCAAACAACCTGAACTTGAACACTTACAGGTCATAAAGCTGCTTGTAAAGAAGATAAACGTATCTATTTGCCTCTATAGATGGATGCTGTTGCGTTAGTCACTATACATCCCTGTTCCTCAGGCTCTCCATTATGCCACTGGTAGAGTCAGGTGTCCCACTTCAGCATCCTGTTCCCTATAGGTCTCTTAAAATGAGCAATCCCTAGAACACAGTGCAAAGTAGACCCAGGTATGCTAAGAAGGGCTGTGATGGACACTAGGTTGTAGGACTAATAAGTGAGATGGTTTATTTTGGTCCAGTGCCTTTGATTGAAAGGGGCTGGTTAATAAAAACTCTGAGGCAGAGCTCCTGTGAATTCTGTTTGATGGTTGTAAAAGGTTGTGAAAGGGGAGGAAGAAATAGCTCATGCTGATGTATTGGTCGACAAGCTGGCTTTTCAGACTTACTAAATGGGAGGCTGAGTGCTTGAGGCATGTACTGAAGGAGATGGATGTTGGGCATCAGATGCTAAGGTAGGATGGGCAATAAAGCAGCAGAGACAGAATGCTGTTTGAAGATATCAAAGGATATTAGAACCGCTACAGAAATGATAGCTGATGCTGAGAATTTAAGAAGATTGCTAAATACTGAGGACAGCGAGTGCTTTTGGCACAGGGAATGCTTAGGAAAAGTTTAGCAAAAATACCTGAATTGTAGCTAAATGGAAGGAAAAAAAGTATGAGGGGAAGAGGACAAGATGAGGAAAGCTTCAGGGCCCTAGCGAGGCGCATCATGCCAGTGAACTTCAGAGGACTTCAGAGTTTTGCTTTGGTTGTTTCAGTGTTTAACTCTGGTATATTCTCAGTGCCCTGAGAGGGAATTGCTGTTAATGTTCATGGCAGTTTTGCAGTTTAAAGTCCTGTGGAGTTAATACTTCATATTTGAGTCCAACAACATTTTGCATTTTAGCAGGAGCCTAAAGTGATATGCAACATCTGTGTAGAGCATTGCTGAAATTCCTGATAAATGAGTTCCAGAGGCAACCTTCCATTTGTGGGACACTTCACAAAATCTGCCGCACAAAAAGAATAAACTTTATCAGCCTAACTCTTCAGTGGCCTGGAAAGTTAAAGAACTGGAGTCTCCTCTTTGGATGGTGGGAGGGACAGGAGTCTGTCTGTCAGATGCTGATGCACTTGAGACTGACTTGCTGTTGCTGACAACTAGTATGTCACACAAGCTCAGCGTAACTGGAGGCACTGAAATACTGGGGGATAGTCTGTGCCTAAGTTTCGTCTTCTGTGATACAAGTAGCCTTTAAAATGAATGCTGGTTTTTTAACTTCTCGGGTCATAGAGAAGGTGGTGACTGTGAACTGTAAAATATTATTGGAAGGTGGTTGAATTATTTCAAGTTATACAATACGAATGAAAACAGGGCCTTTGTTTGCTTCAGACGTCTCCTGCAGTATTGGAGAGCTGTTGCTGTCCCTACTTTGTAGCAAGGTTGCTTCTGTCAATGCCATCCAGATGTGTATCCTCAGGGTTTGTCTAAACATGGTTTTCACTGCGTGGTGTTAATAGCTCTTACGCTGGCTCCCAGCGGGGTCCCACCCTTGTGCTTTCACCTCTGTGTTTATGCACTTTTGCTACCCTCCCACTGCTTTCTTTCTTTTTTTTGCTATTCAGCTGTCTTGATACAACAATATTGGGGGAATAAATCTTGTCCCTTTTCCTCGTATGGGAGAGAAAAATAAACAAAAAAAGGAGGGACTAGAAAGCCCGTTACAGAGGAACAGTGGGTAGGAGCAGACCTGAATATTTCTACCCTTGGGACTTTTTCTAGCAGAAAAGAAGCAGTGTAAATTTTGGAATAGGTAAAACAGTGCAGGATTAACCATTCTGGAAGTCATCTCCTATTAAGATACTTGTGGTATTCAAAATGGATTGATTTAAATGGCAAGCAGGAAGCTCAGGGCTCTGCTCATATTCACTGCATGGTATAACATGAATGGCAATACCTGCGCAGGCACACTTGGGTGTTGCAAGAGAGGAGGTTCAAGTGCTTGCTCTAAGGTGGCATTTGTCTGCTCTGCTCTTCTGTTGACAAGTACCAGGTGATTTTTAGTTAAGCTCAGGAAAAGGTTATGAAAGTTTTTTTCCTCCTTGCTGGTGGGTGAAGAAGGGATGCTGTGGATGTGCAAATGCTAAGGGATGAAACTGAGCACATCCTCTTCAAAATGTGGAACATGATAGTGTCATTGCTCAAGGCATTTAGTACTGAAGTCAGCGTAGGAGATAACTGCTTCAAGCCCACATGGCCGTAATCCAATCAAAACTTCATTTTTTGCCTGATTGTGTTGGCCTGAGCAAGTCAAATGTTACCCAGTTTTCTGACCTAGTTCTGTTTTGTGCCTCCAGGACAAACTGTTATATGCTTCTGTCTTTTCAAATATGTGTTTTTGAATGTGTTTGTGTGAGTTCCTGAACCATTTCAGAGGTGTGGGAGAGTAGTATAACAGTCAAGAAAAAATTGTAAAAGCTTCTAGCTGGATGGTTCCCCCCCCCCCCCCCCCCTTTTGTTTTCTTCTGATGGCTTTATCCTAGCAGAAGCAATGTGTTCCTTCATTTGTACTGTTGCAATGACATGGATTTAACAGAGCTGTGCCTGTGACATCCCAGTATAGGTGATAGCTTCTTGATGAAAGGTGTCCTGCATCGTGAAGATTTCTGCTCAGGTTGGACTTTTCATTTTAGGGTAGCTGCTGTGGTATTGACCTGAGTTAGGCTGTTTGAGATTGCTAAAAGATCTTTTAAATGAGGTGTTAAGAAATAGACTGGAAGTAAATCCCGTGAGTTTGTGAAATATTTGTTTTTTGAAAGGTAAGAATGGTTCCTGGGGTACAGGAGTGGGTCAAAAGGGAAGGGCTTGAGTCTAACCGCTGCTGCTGACCTAGCATTCAGCATGCAGCTGCCCATCTGCAAAATGGGAAGTGATTGCATTTTTCTCTGTTTTGTGAAGTGGCTGAGAATCTATGGCTTAACTGTGATGGAGTTGTATTCAAAGATGCCCCTTGTCACTGTGGTTCATTTATCCTGGTTTATAACATTCAATTGAGAAATTTCTCTTCCTTCCAATATTTTGCTCCCCTGATACTTAATTGTGCATTGGTTGCATGAGCCAGACTTGGCTCAACTGAAATGAAGCCACATTCATTTAATAGAGTTATGCTGTAGATGAATTTTCCTCTCAGTGCTAAATCTGGGACACTAGTCAAGTAGGTTCTGCTGGCCTAAACATGCTCTGAAGTCCTTCACTGCAGGGTCAAAGGTCAGCACAATTGTGTGTGTGCATGAGGGTTTTTTTTAATAACACAGGTGCTCTAAGTAATGTGCCTACACAGCAGTTGGGAGGCAAAAATTTACAGACTGATGTGGTTGGCTTTTGCTTAACATTTTTAATTGGCATTTGGTGTGCTGTGTAAATTTGCCCTGGCTGTCCTTACAATATTTGGCTAGATTTCAGTCTTTTTGCTCTCTCACACCCAAATTACTGTAATTTCTCAGAAGAGTGTGTGGTTTTATATAAAGCTTGCATACCTTGTACACTTGTGGTTTTGTGGCTATATTACAATATCGTTTTTTGCCTCCTGTGTAAATCCTCAGGTTAACATCCCTGGTGCGTGCTGGAAGTAATGATCTGCATCGTTTCAGGTGCTCAGTAAACAAGAGTAAACCATTTGGCAGTTCCTATGCTATTGCTAAATGGAAAATCAGTGTCACTGCTTTTTCATGCTTTAATTCATTATTAGCTTAAGAAGCTTTTATTTCAGAAATGGAGAGAATGGTGTTAGTAACTGTGCTATAATTGCGGTCACAATGGTACATATTCACCCCTTCTTAGAGCACAAGTGATTCTATGGCGAAAAACTGCTATGTGAGGAAGGGCAATTAAAAGGAGTTATTTAAATAAACAGTTTGTACTGCAGGCTTAGACTCCCCACACCCACCCATGCTGACCCCTGTTTGGACATACTTGAGGAAAACACCACTCCCTTAGTAGGAACTCCAGTGTGGCTGGGGTTTTGGGTTTTGTTTTCATTTGTTCCAGTTGTGTTTTGCCACTTGGAGTGAAGTTGTCTTGGGCTTGTCCACCAAGTAAAAGGCTCGCAGTCACTTTCCCATTTTTATTTTTCTCCAAGGCTTCAGCTATTGCACTCTACCTGAAGATTAGATCACTCCTCAGGAGTGGAAGAGAACAGTGTTTGAACTGCTAATACAACTTCTCAGGCCAGTAGGTGTGCCAACTTCAATTACCATCTCCACTAAAGGTGAAAGTAACCCAATTTGAGGCGCACTTAATCATATGTTAAAATTGCCAGAAAAGGTGTAGTTATCTTCTGAGCTATATAAATGCTAAACTGAAATGAGGCATAGAAAGGTGAAATGCACTTTGTCTTTTTCTTAAGGAAATCACAAGTGCCACACCTTTTTGAAAGGGAGTGGATGGAGGATATAATGGAGGGCATGGGGGAGGTACAGTTGCAATTACTCATGCCCTCTGAAAGGTGTGTTGCACCTCTTTCCTAAGTGAGCTCTACTGTGTATTTATAGAAATCCTGATTTTCAGAGGAACAGTTGTTGCAGCTGTATGTAAAATAATGAATTCAAAAGCAACAAGTGAGGAAAGGCAAGTAGATTAATAATATAACAATTCACATGTTCTCTCCCTTGGGGAATGTTGTCCGTGTTCATGCTGGAAGGCAACATTTTTTCCTGAAATAAAATTGGAAAATCAGAGGTAAGCATCCCAAAAGTCCAGACAAAGGCTATGAAGGAACTGATGTTAGAAGAGAGAGAGGAAGCTTTCATAAAGCTGTGCTGTATTGCGCTGTGGAACGATTGAACAGTCTCAAGGGGGTTAGAAACCCAGTAAAGCTGCTGGGTGAGGCTGCAGGGAACAGACCCACAATAAGCAGAAGGTTAGACAGTCTGAATGGGTGTCTTCAATGTCTCTGATCTCGACTTATGCTGAATGAGCTTATTATTTAGATGCTCATAAAGAATTAGATAAACAGTGAAATAATTAACAAAGTAGGTACTTAAATGGTTATTGCAGGTTCTAGAGCTGACTTTATTTAGATGAATGAGGTAGTTCATTCTACCATTAGCTGCCCCCTAGCAAAAAGGATTTTTTTCCCCTTTCTTTTTAATGAATAAACACCACAAACTGAAAATGCAGTGAGGCTTTTACTGGAAAGACAGCACAATGGTCTGCTTTCTTTAGAGAGGGAACATCAGAGACTTTAAGTGACTTGCATGCAACTCCTGAAGATACTTCCTTGGTTTTCCCAAATGTCAAAAAATTCTCAGGCTCTTTGATAGAGTAGTAGCGATCATCAATTCATCAAGTGTTGGTATATGACTTTCTGTCTAATTAGATTATGGCTGTAACACAGTATTCCAAGTACTGTTAGGGTACATGCAGGAGTTGGTCTCCTTTTTTGCCATTCTCTGAACTGCCATTTCTTTTCCCCCAACTAGTCTTTAAGCCTGAGCCATCAGTCAGCAGAGTTCCTTACACTAGAATGCTCGTGGATTCTTCTTGTTACCCCTAGTCAGCTGTAGGACTCCAAATACTTCACACCTGGTGACTGGATCCTAAATTGGAGATCTTTCATGCTGTGACTTCTGGCAGTATTCTAATGTCTTTTCCAGATCAGTGTATGTCAGCTTAACCAAACCTAATAGTCTCTTTATATGTTGTGTGGCTTTTATGATTCTTACTCAGTACAGATAATTTAACAAGACTTGCAAGCTGTTTGCTTTAGCTTTCATTCTTTTACACAACACCACGTGTAGCCTACTGCTTCTCCCAATGAAAAAGAATAGTGGTTACCAGTGGTGTAAACCCCTGACCTCAATTCTGCAGGTTTTCTCTTTATCTGTTGCAATACAGCATCCTGTCTGTGCAAGACT
This sequence comes from Haliaeetus albicilla, assembly GCF_947461875.1. NCBI lineage: Eukaryota > Metazoa > Chordata > Aves > Accipitriformes > Accipitridae > Haliaeetus > Haliaeetus albicilla. Next base: position 36,890,097 of record NC_091492.1, read on the forward strand.
CATGTATATTGTGAGAAAATGCAAGGGGATTCAGAAGAGTGATTCAGATTACTGCAAAAGCTGACCGAGTTTCTGATACTTTAAGGTATGTCACAGATGCAATCTTTTCCTCTCTTCTTTTCTTTTTTTTAAAGAACAAAGGGAAAAAGACTTAGGAAGTTGACTGTAACTGCAGAGACCAGTCCTGGGAGTGGATGCTGCTGTATGTACTCTGTGTGGTTTGGCTTTCTCTTTAAAGGTGTTACCAGAGAGACAAAATGCAGCTGTCATGGAAAGCCTCTCTTGGGAGAATGTTGTTAGTAAATCCCTAGCTGTGAATTGTTCTTAAGCAATGTTAAATCAGATCAATCAAGGCAATTTTATTTCCCCTGTCGTTTTTTGAATGCTGTGTGTGCATGTTCGTCTGGCCTTTCCTTACTAAAACAGTCCAGTCATTTGGTACTTTGCATTCCCTAGTCATTCAGCTATTTTTTGCTATGACTGTTGCCTCCCACTGTTCCCAGAACCTCTCAGAGATCTGGAATGGTAACTGGATGGGGAAAACACTTTTGTCATTTGTTGTTGTGGATTGCTGCATCAAGAGGCAAGTTTCAGTCAGGAAATGGCATTTAAGCACGCTCCATAAAGCTGCTTCTTGATTATTTTTTTCTTTGTACTTTGATATTTTGTGTGTTCTATGTATGAAATTGTCAAAGATTTTCCCACATATTCTTCTGAATTCCTTTTGCAAGCCTTTATACTAAGGAAAAAAATCCTGTGAATTTGGACAGATGCATTAGGATAGTTGTGTTGGTCTGTGTAGTCTATTCCAGTGTAAATTTTATACATTACAGTTGTCCTTGCATGGATTTTATTATTATTAAAAGTGGCTTCACTCCAGAGTAATTGCTCTGCTTTACCAGTGGTTTAATTTTATTTCAAAAGAGCATGTTTTTCCTTCAGGACAGAGTGTTTGCATCAGGAGTTATTCTGAGAAGCTGTAGCTGTATCTTTCCTACAGTCAGCCTCCAGGTAGTGTACAACTACAAAAGACATCAAGAACTCATCTGACAACCTGTACTGTGAAAGCAAAAGTTGGGAGTCAGAAACTTTTTGAGAGTTTTTGGTATATTTTTATCTGACAAGAAGTCACTAGCACTTTTTGTCTGGAGAAGTCTTTGCAGGAAGTTCCTTTTAACTCTGTCTTGAAAAACCTGAACAATGTTTTTGTTTTCAAGAGCAGAGAGACTGATAGGTGAAGTAAATCTAAATCAAATGGCTTGGTTCCACTGACTGCACAAACCATGGGTTTATGGATAAATTAAAATATAGCTGTGACTTTTTCCCTTTTCACCAATCCCTAATTGGTATTTCCTCCCTCCCTTTGTCACTTGCTTTCATGTTCTGGCAGTTGAGATGCATTAGCTTCTCATGGCCTGCTCGAGTTAGCTCCTCCAAAATACCTCTAGAGCAAGAGCTGTCTGTAAGGGTCTGAACTGATGCTTAAGGAAGGGAGCGTGTGTTGCTTCTGTTGTCGGTTGCCTTTTGGGCTATGGTTAGCCATTCCCCAAAGCTGCACTGCAGACAGGAAAGAACAAATATGATATCTTTCAAAGGACGGGGCGGGGAGTCGTGGTGGATGTAATCTTTCACCATCAACTGAATTGTCTCTGCATCCAGAGCCTCCTTCAGCATGGATCTTGTATAAGTCCTTGCTCGCTCTTAGGGGTGAAGCTGGCAGTACAAATCACATCTTCACATCTTTTCACCTACTCTGATTTATATAGAATCCAGTTAAAATAATGTTTGCAAATTAGTCCACTGTATAATGGTTACCTTGTATGACAGAAGACAAGGTTTGATCTGGCATGCACTTCGTGTACTTGAAATCATTTCTCCTAATCCATGGTTTCTGATTAAAACCTTTGACTTCCCAGCTATTGTGCTGAGACTGAAAAGTACTGCAGTTTTTTAATATCTCTAACTGGAATTTACATGATGCTGTTTCGGCTCTTTTTTTCTTCAAAGCAAGCAATGAAGAAATAGAGGAAAACCAAGAGCTGTCTGTATTTGATTTGCTTGGAAATTAATCATTAATGTCTTCTAGGTGGACAGCAAAAGTGTTATGAAGTCCTCCATATCTGCATTCAGGGTAGTGAACCAAAACAGAATGAAGTGCATGGAAAACATCCCTTCAAGCCTGAATCCTTGAAAAGCAAATAGGTGCCTCTAGGAACAGCTCAGCCTGTATGCAAGGGGGTTACTGAGGTTATATTGACATGTCGTTGTGGGTACTGTGGTTACCACTTCTTGAAATCCTTTGTGTAGGCTTATGCTGTATCAGAGTGGCTGGAAACTGAACGTTTATCATTTTTGTTGTTGTATGCTTTTTACTAGCATCTGGAAGAGAAATACCTCCTCCTAAATGAAATGTCAAAGGATTTAATCATTGGATGGGGCAGATATTTTGAATTAAAGAGGAGTGGTTCATAGCTTTAAGAGACATTTGCCATCTCTCAGAAAGGTAAAGTGCTGTACCTAGCTCCCTGTGGCATGTTGCAGATCTTTCAGAAGCAATAGAAGTCCCAGACAGGAGGAGTCTTCCCACCTTTGCATTTGCTGCATTCCTAACCACTGCTTTGTGCACTAATGTTTTATATGGATCACTTTAAAAGTCTTGCTTGTCATATGCTCAGTATAAAATGAAAATATGTTTGCCAGACAGGTAGTGAAGATCCTGCTGACTCTCATTTGCAGCCTGCTTCAACAGCAAATGTTACTCTCTGAAGGTAGCTTTAATTTTTGTTCTAGCTATTATGTACTTGTAAAGAAATTATTATTAGCAAGGCCCTTTCTGCAGCCCCTTCTGTTTATTACCAGCACAACCTGGTGGCATCTTCCTCTGTGGGAAGCTAGTTTTGAACATGTTACAATCACACCTGTGTATATTGATAAATGTTCCTTTTGTGGTGTGCTTTAACCATTTCCTGCAGCAGAATTGTCTTGTTGAAGTTCTACAGTAGGCTGCTTTCAGCTTCGTTTTCTTGAGGTCTTAAGCCTAGTATTACGGCTGCACCCAAGACCTTTCTGATGTTGCAAGAGCAGTTTCTGTCTAAACAATGGTCAAATGAGTGGTCCTTGGGCCTGTTCAGCTTGCAGTAGACAGCATGGTGGTGTACTGGCGGTATGATAGTAAAACCTTGGAATGCAGTATTTTAATTTAGCTGGGACAGTGCTTTTCTACTATAGATGTTGATTTTAGAATATTTCTGAAAGGGAGCTGGGGCAGCTAGCTTTGTCTGCATCACAGACGCTGTTGCTGTAGTCCAAGTTCACCACTGGGTGTGGTAATTATAGTTGTTGGTGTTCAAGTTTCTGATTTGGAATAAGTGGGTATTGCGTACGTGAGGGAATGCTGAAATTGGAGACCTGGACTAAATAAACATCAAAGGCCTTTGAATCTGCTAGAGAGCCTGCTGTAATGGGCGCTTGTTCTCCATTAATGTGACAAAAAGGGTTTTGCTGGCCTGTGCACTGTGTAGGTGCATCCAGGGGTTTGGGAAAGGTGGCGTTGCAGTGGAGGAGGAACATCTTGGTGAGGAATTTGTCCTCACGGATAAGAATGCACAACCTGTGCTAGCGCGTGTTTACAAGAGGATGGCTGTAGGACTGCTCTCGCTCCTCTGCTGCTACAGCCTGCGGTTACTCAGACGGACTGGTGAAGGATGACTACTATACCAGGAATGACGAGAGTTGTGGGCCTTACCAGCTGACACTGATGTGTGATGAATAAAGTCTCTCAAGGAGATTGATAACATTGGAAAAATGATGTCACTGTTCAGAGTTGTGCCAGATGTAGTCAGAACCCCAAAATACCTCTCTTGCACCGATGAAAGGAAGTGGGAGGAGAGGATATGGTGGATGTTAAGTTTAGTTTGGTAGTAGTGGCACCAGCTACTAGGAGTAGGTATGTGTAAAGAGTGTAATGGTAAGTGTGTGAAAGGAACATTAGGGTTACTGCAGGTAAGGGGCCAGCAGATGAGCCGATGGCTTCAGATCAGCATCTTCTGTCTATTTTTGTGCTGTATGCCACACTTGTGTCTGAAGTAAGAGCATGTGTTGGCTTTTTTTTAAGGTGATTATGGGTTGGAGATTTTAAATGCATTTTCCGTGATTTCTATATAGATGGACACACTCTGAATTTGGTGAAAAGTAGAATGTAAATTAATTTTTTGGATTGACTGAAGTGTCCTGATGAACTTTCTGGGTAGTCACCGCACCTGACACCTTTCAGTAATATCGACAGGGCTGCAGTCTTAGCAGCACAGCAGAGCATATGGGGAATCAATTAATACAGCAGATATTAATTGATAAACACTTCTGCTCTGGGGAAAACCTTTTAGCACGTCCGCTGTTTGGCCCAAGATTGCATGCATGCACGAATGGATAGCGAACATGCTTTCCTGGATTGTCACTTGTTATTTCTCTTGATAGGCTGGGGACTGCCTCTTCTAGACTACCGCTGCCAGGCTTTTAGAAAAGCAGACTGCAGTTAATGCTTGAGCTGTCTCTCAGCCACCAGCGTTCTCACATACAACTGATGTAAACACATGCTGGTTTTCACCATTGCCCTGTGGACTGCTTAGCTGAGTCTGGCCAGCTCCTGGCAGTCTATGGTCTCTTTGTTTTGAGAAGCACACTTCATCAGTGGTGTGCATGTGGAATTACCAGCTCTGAATATAGCTATTTTATGTATTGAAGCATATACATACACTTGCAAAAAAGAGCTGCTGCATGAATGGGTAGTATATTGTCAGTGCCTTCCTCTTAATATGAAACAGCTTTGTTTGCATCTGTATGTGGTACTGCACTGACTTGACCATTGTGAACTGAATACTTAATAGACACTGCAGGGCAATTCAGCTGAATTACAAGCCTCCATTTAATTTATCTTCTTTTAGAAAAAAGTCCATCGGTCTGTTATCACAATCATATAGCTCCAAGAGAGAGAACAGTAAACTAATGCTTGTGTTGTAGTGTGTTGATTGATGGTTAAGGTCTTAAAATCTCTCCACCTGGTCCTGACAACAAATTAGTTCTCTTGTGAAACTTTTTTTAACAGTAGTAACAAGATATAACTCGTTTACAAAAGCGATTTGCTACTGACCATTTGAACTTGCTTGGCTGCTGAAGCTGTGAAATGCTGCTTAATGCTATAAGCAATGGATTTCACTGATAATTTCTTCTTCTGTGGTGTTGCTGCAGGTGTGAAGGTAATATTCTTGAAGCAATTCGTTCAGTGATTTGTTCTGAAGTTTTTAACTGTGTAAAATTCCGTTAGACTAATTATAAGGTTTTATATTGATATTTGCTTTACTTCCTGCTGAGTATAAAGATAGAAACCTATTATTGGAATGCAAATACCCTATGATGGAAAATCACCTTCATTGCAAAATATGGTAGTGCTTCAGAATTGGCAGTATGCTGAGATGTGACCTTACTAGTAGAGGATTGAACCAAAAATGCTTAAGTTAGTTTCCCTTTACGGTTTCTCAGGTTCTTCTCATTACATGAAATACTCTCCATTAAAAAATGGTCTTATTTCTTGTGGTATGTGTGCAACTGTGAAAAAGAGGAGAAATTTCTTCATGAAAGTCTGCAAAGAATATAGAGGCTTATCTGATGATCTCACTTCCTCTTGGAGGAGTTACAGGTATAAAATGCATTTATGATGACAAAGCAATCTAATCAATTATGTCTTTTAAAAAACAGTACAATTTCCAAAAGATTTGAAATTTAAATATCCTATTTGAACTTCATGGAAGAAATAGTGAAGTACCTCTTCAGTGCTTGTTCACTGTATTTATTTCTTTGGGAATTTTCAAAGCATCATTAGTACGGGACAACTTGACCTTCTCTTGCAGATAAAATTAATTGTGAATCTGACTGTTGTCCTATATTGTAAATGATGGGCAGAATGAATGGAGGCAGTAGGGCTGGACACAAATACTGAATGAAGAGGTATATTTCCCAGTAGTAGCCCTGTATTGTGCCTTCCCCAGCGTACCTTCTGAAGTTGTGCCACTTGGGTACAATCATGACTGCTCATGATGGGTCAGAGAAAGTAGAGAGCTCTGAGTTTAAATGTCTCATCTAAAGAGCAGCAGGTATCTGGGTTAGGGAAGGACTTACTGCAGCAGCTTATCAAAAAGTTTGAGAACTTTGAAATTAATTAGTTGAGAATAAAGCATCTTTTATTAATGTTTGAATATCTGTGGTCATGTATAAATTAGTATGATAGAACAGCTGCCACGTGCCCTGTTTCCCTTTCTGAAGGAAAAACTGTCTGAGTACACCTATAAATAGTGAATAGTAAATGAATAAGAAATCATTTGGTTATTTTGGAACACGATTCAATGCTCGAAGCAGTGCTGTGTAGTATCCAGTCACTTCTGGGTTGTTTATGTGCTTTTCACTTTTTAATGAAGGACCATGGTTTTCATTAGTATAATTTATATTTAATGTCTTTATTGGTATAGTCAAATATCACCTATCAAAATGTCACCAGTCTTTTTCAGACACATGCATAACCTCTTCTACTTAGTAGTTGCAGCCTATATCCTTAGCAGGGAAAATCATTAATCCCTGATGAGTGCAACTGAAATGATATATGAAGTCAGCAGAAATCTTTCTACCAAGTGAGCTGGCAGGGCATGTTTATAAGCCAGCAAACTGCAGTGCTTTGCAAAATATTATGGATCCAAAAGCACAATGAATTATGTCTACAAGGTTTACAAAGCTGGGATTAAGAATAGCTGTAACGTCTACTGCTGAAGGTATACAGAGCACGTTATCTGGTATATTTTCTGGGTTTCCAAACACATTTTAGATGTATACTGAGAGCCTGTCATAATATGTTGGGTGGCTTTTGTTAAGTGAATGATACGGTTATCCTTAGGTTTCCTTTAATTTTCTAAATGGAGCTGTACTAGTTTAACTTGGCAAAAATATTTTTCTGCATTTTTTTTCTGTGATCAGAGTTGCTGATGATTCCCTATTCAGAAGTTGATTTAATTTCTGCATGTGTGAACTGATAAATGGTGGGAAGCTGTAAATACTGATGTGTTTGGTCACTGTTGACACGGATAATTGAATTAACTGTAGAATCAGGCTAGTTTTCTGCCTGTGGTGTGTGAAGCGTTCATTGGTGTTTGACAGAATTTATCGTTCAGGATGGATATCTTTGTCTTCCACCCAGATAGCTAGGTTGTTACATTTGCTCTTCCTGATGTGCTGTCATCCCTTGTAAGCAAGATTTATTAATTTGGCTCTGTTTCTGTGTTGCGTTGTTTTTGCACTTCCCCAGTACTTGTGGCTCAGGGCAGTATTCCTCCCCGATCCTGAGCTCATGTGTCAGATGCAGCAAGCCAGCCTGCTGGGAGGCTGAAAATGGTGTGGCTGGCACATGAGCTTTTGGTGTGGGAGGTGCGTCGTGATAGATCTGGAGTTGTGGTCTCCGGGAGGGTCTCAAAAAGACCCCTTCTGTCCCTTCCTAAATGAATTGCTCACACGCCAGTATGGAACAGTTCAGGTGCAATCAGTTCATCCTGAATGTATGTAGAAGTATCACAAAGTCACAAGGAAGGCATTGTACTGTTGCTTGTGCCTGTTTGCTTGTGTAAAATCAAATGCTGGGCTTGTGTTCAGGTTTCTTGTATTTTATAATCTCTTCTCTGTCAGTAAGTGCCAGTACAAGATATGCATCTAATGAGAGGTTAGCAACAAAAACATAGTCTAGGCAAACCACATAAAAAGCCAAAGAATGACATTGCATTGTTTCGAAAGCCTTAAAAAAGAATCTTAATATACTGCCGTGTGTGGCGAGAGCTACTGTTTGTCAAAAGACTTAGATGGTGAACTAAAGCAGTGTTAATGTGAGGAAATTAAAGACTGAAATATTTTTTTATACTTCCTCCCTCCTCCCCTTTTCCTATGACTTTTTTTTCATGTGAAAGCCACTGATTTTTCTTTCTTGTGGCACTTACTGTTCCCATTTATGGATTCTGTCTTTTCTCACTTTTTCCTGTTCTCCCCCTCCCCTTTACCTGCCATGCTTTATTGTTTTGGTTTTGCCCTCCCTGGATAGACTCATGCATTTTGTAATGCTTTTTCTCCTCTGCCTATCTTTTCCTGATGTGCTTCTGGCTCCCAGCGTCGCTTTTGCATCTCCTTTCTGCCAAACTTAATCTCTTCCATGCTTAGGTTTTTGTCTGTTTTATAACTATGGTATTCCCTGATTTAACAAGCTGAGCTGTGGAGTACTATGGATTTCTGTCAGGCTGTTCTTGAAGATTTTTGTCTTCATTTTTTAAAAATATCATTGTGAATGATGGGTTAGTCCAGATCAGCAAACCTGACTCATGGGTTCAGCAGCACCTTTTTGGAGATATTTTTGTGCTGCTGGGGACTCTGGGAAGGGATTAAAAGACACTGTACTCCCCTTAGAAACAGGGTAAACCCGAAAGTTGAAAACTAAAGGAGAATGAACCCTGCTAATGTATATTTCTGAGGATGTTTCCAGTGCTGTGCTCAGGGTGAGTCCTGGAGGCAGGAACAATGTTTATGGCAGGGTGTTCATTGCTGGCGGTGGGCTGGCTGCTGCTAAATTTGTACTGATTAAGTCTGTCCAACTGTTTAAAAAAAGGTGGGTGGGATGACTGGCTGTTTATTCTTTGATTCTTTGTAAAGAATTGGAAGAAAAATAAAACAACTTCATTTGAACTCTGAGAAAGACAGCTGTGTGTACAGATGATACAAGGACTGCTAATGCTTTATGGAGAACTTTGTTCCTCTAATGCACTTAAACTGTTTCTTACAGTGAAATTCTTGTATTTCTGCCAAAATTTTAGTAGTGGAGGTGGGTCTTATGGAAGCAGTTCCATTTATCTAAAGGAGAGAAGACAAGGCTGGGTACCTGGGTGCTGGATATTCTGCCAGAACAGATGAAAATGGCATATCCTGCACAATCCTAAATAACAAAGGGAGTCTTAAAACAGGAGGCTGGTTCGCATGAAAGTGAGGTAGTCACTGCTGCCAGCATGTACATAGGGAATTAGGCACTTTGAAGAGTTCTGGCCAGGGTATGAGCAAGCTGGCTAGAAGTTTACTAACACACCGTATCTTATTTGCAGCCTTAGCTTGGCAGGGTTCCTCTGGAAAAATTAAAGATTCCGTTTCCTGGCATAAAACCACAACAAGGAGTGGGAGTGGAACACAGCTGTCCTGTCCCTGGGTTGAAACAGCAATCTTGCAGCTCGTCTTGCCAACTGTAGGGAACTACAGCATTCAGAGCATGAATCTAGTTTTATGACTGATGCTTGTTAATAGCAAGTCCTTAATTTCATCCTGTGTGATCTGTTGTTGTTATCTGTGTGTGTTTAATTGAGAAATGGCTCTCTGAAAAGCCCTCTGAGAACCTGTTTGAAAGTGACTTAGATTGCTGGCTCTAGGGCTGTGTCTTGTCTTAATCCTTATCGTATTTGAATTTCATTATGAAGTGCCAAACAAAAGCACATCAGAAATAGTAATAAAAAAGATATTATGTAAATAATTGGGTGGTTGGCAAAAGCGATTGGATTTTACAATTCAAATGCTTTAATCCAGAAGTGCTGACTGTATACACAGTGCCAATAGGAGTGGTCACAGAAAGATGCATATTTCCAGCAAGCGTGTGGAACACTTAGCTAGAGCTGATATAAAGTGAAAAAAAGCCAAACATTTAACTAAGAAATTGAGAGCTATTTTACTTAACTAGTGAAGATATTTACCTCAGGGCAAATGACTTCCACCTTAGCTTAAATGACTTTTCCTTTCTGAGAATCACGCTCATCATGCAATAATAGCAGTCCTTGCTAAATGGCCTGACTGTCGATATTTAGCATTCTTCTTATACACTGAATGGACCCAGTGGTTTCCTGTGAATTTTCTAGGTGACAGTGCCTGGATGAATGGTCCTCATCTCTTCTTTTTTCCCCTTTCCTTCAGTCACTGGTTCCTACTATTATGCAGCCATCTGTTACGCTGGTACAACAGGTTTTGGGAGCTGTGCTATGGATAGCAAAACTTGGGGCATGGGACAGACAGTCATTCCTTGGGGGTGGTGGTTTTTCAGTTGAGCTGAGACAATGCTCTGGTTTGCAACTTAGCCTTAGTTGAAGTACTGCTGCTCCAGCTGAGAAGGGGATTCATCATCACTCACTGGTAGGAGGAGAGGGAACTCCTTAAGCCAAAACCATTGCTGAACAGGGAACCTTCATTGGCCTCTTCTCTGTCTGACAAAAATCTCTTTGTTGCATTTAAGTATAATTTGCTGGGGGCAAGCTGGGGGGAGTCCTTCACAAGCTTTAAATAATTTGTTCTTAGACTGAAAAATCTAAAGGGCTGTGTAGAAGTCAAGTAGGAGTAGTTGTGTGCATGCACATGAGCACCTCTTCATTATCACATTTCTGATTAAATAGGAATATGTTTCTTAAAAATAACTAGGTCCAACCTGTTAAGTGGTTAGCAAAACTTTAGCATTTTTATTACTTGCACTGCTCACACTTGCTGTCTAAAAATTAAAACAAAATGTGTCTGTGTGTCTTGTCAGCCCTCAGCTTCCTGACATTGGGACTAGTTAAACCTTTATCTGTGAGGCTGAAGGCTTCTCTATCAACTTTCCATTACACCTTTAGGCACTTGAACTGTAATCAGATTGCCCTTGACCTTCTCTTTGAGGTGAATAGCTTGGACCTTAGGGCTGGATGAGAGACCTTTCTGATCCTTATCTTGAGCTGTTCTGTTAGCTGTGCCCTGAGCCCACTGCAGCATATCCACATCCTTCCACAGCTGTGGATATGAGAGCTGAACAGGTTGTCCCAGTAGTTACCATGCAGATGCCAAGTAGAGATGATTAAATGTTCTTACTCAGCATTTTCCCTAATATCCGAGTGCTCTCTTTCATTATTTTTTTTTTCCTTCTCTTTCTACTGTTTATTGCTAGTTTAACGCTGGCTTAGCAAGTCTACCTGCTGTCTTTCCAGTCTGTGTGAGGACTGTCCATGTACAAGTAGGGGGTCGTAAGCTCAGTCTTACAAAATAAACAGAGAATGTGTGAAGTAAACGGACTACTGCAAAAAAGCCACTGGTGAATTCTCTTGGGTAGTTGAAAAAGCACAGTAACTGCATCGCACTTGGGAAAATTGTCTTTCTGCTGTAACCTCTTCCATTTGGAAGATTTACAGCAGATGGGGCGGCCTCTGGCTTTGTTGGCTTGTTTGTGTCTTGGTGTTCAAATGGACTTGTAGTCATCCAGAGACCTCCCGCACAGTTTCTTTCGTGCTGTCACATATTTGCTCTGTGGGGTTAGGTAATATTGAGAGCCGGTCCTCTCTTAGGGGCTGTTCACACGTTTCCTGCTATGTTTTGTTTAGACGGTGGCTTTTGGTGTGGGGCTGGGAGGGAAGGGGTCGAGATACAGGGGGAAAAAGTAGAATGTGATTTAACATGGGTAGTCTCTTGGGGAGCTGTTTGGACTGAAGCAGTCCTGCTGTCTTGGTGCCAAGCAAACCTGCTTTGGTGCTTAATAGTGGGAGACATTGGCAAGTACATTCCTTATGAGACGGGTGATTAGATTTATTGTCAATCACTTTGTATTCCCTAGAATGAGAAATAATTTATTAAAGAAACGGCTTTCTTGGAACACAGGCTTAAAAATTCATCAGTGATCCGTTTGTTCTGTCTCCCTAAGGATTATAAAAGCTTTTTTTTTTCCTTCCCTTTTTGTGTTGTGGCTGTGTGTTTTGCTGCAAAAAGCGTTTTTGTTGTGTAGTTCAGATCTACAGGCAAGATTGTGGGTGGGTGAGGAGATTAGTTAAATTTAACACTGATCTGATATGGCTGCTAGGACACCCAAATAATGTTCCCATCTTGGTCGTAATTCAGAGAATGCAGAGACGGTTTACATGGGCCTTGAAGTTAAAAAGCAAATCTCTAAGGTAGTTTTGTAGCAGTGCAAGTAAGTGTGCATTTGTTAGCCTAGAACTGCTAGGCTGGGTCTGACAGATTTTTTGGTTTAACGCAGTGGTGATGTGTTGAAGTGACTGGGGTAGAGTCTGGGACACACGGACTGCAGAAAGAAACTTGCTGCTATATTCTGCCAAACTGACAGTTCTTTTTTTTGTTTTAGATGAAGGACCTAGCTTGTACTTCTGACTCCTATGTGCATGTAAGTTTGTGGACTTGATATCTAGTAATACATGGATCAGTTTACTTTATTACCCAAACTCTGTGGGGCCAAGAAGAAATGAAAGCTGAATGCCTGTCTTGCAAAAAGGAATGTACAAATGAGTCATCCCACACCACCCTTAATGCCAGCATTGTAGAGGCAGCAGGTGGAGATGAAGGAAAAAACTTGCTGGAAAATTGTAATCCATGATGTAACCTCATCCCGCTAAAAACCTTCCTAATTTAGCCTTGGTTAGTTCATCTGAAAGACTCCAGAGAGGAAGCAAGTCAGATCTGTTCTGGGTTTGGTCAAAGATTAGGCATGCAGATTTGCATTGTGTTTGTCTTTGGAAGGTAGTTTGGCAAATCACAGTGAACTCTCTGTACAAATCTTGGTGAGAAAGTCATTTCCTGCTCATTTAGTGTGGTTTCCCAGTGGGCAAACTTTCCAGATAAACACTAGCCATGCTGTTGACAGCTAAAAGAAATGGGGCTAGCCGTAACACTGTGTATGCCAGGTGTTCGTTCTTTTTTTTGCCTTTATCATTTTCATATTAAAAATAATGGTTTATCCTTCTATTTACTACTTGATCTTTCTTAACCATGAGGGGAGAAAAAGGGCTTCTGACTAAGGGTCTGAATGATGAATTGTGATACCCTTGCACGGTTCTGGGTTCTACCACAGTCGTCTTATATCGGGACTCTGAGGCCTGGATTCATCCCCCAGGTTTGATGCTTTCTTGAAGTGCTTGATGTCATTTCCCTGCATAATAGGTGTCAAGAGCTGGATGTGTCCAAGGAGGTAATCTAGTCTGTGCAAGATCTGAACTTTTCCCTGAAGCTCCTATTCTTCTTTTTGTCTAAAGTGGAAGAATTAAGTTATTGTGCATTTAGATACCTCACTAAGCTGCCTGAAGATAGGTGCTGTGAATTTGAACCTATTATGCATCCATTTCCTTACCTGGAAGATGTGTGTCTTCACTGTTCCCTCCTCGGAGCTGTTTAGGTCAGCAGACTGTTCTACCACATTGCAGCAGTATTGCCCTTTTGTAGTACAAAAGTTACTAGTGATTGTTTTGTTCTGAAAAGAAATGGGCATGCGTGATTTGCTGTGCATTACCTTTAGTGTAGTGGGACTGATTAACACGTGAGTTTTAAGTATATATTATCACATCTGTTGAAGTTGACCGAGGTGTAATGTCTTGACGTCTTTGGTTAACACCCAGTCAATCTGAAAAGCAGGGCAATGCAATACAGAGCCCTGAGAGACGTCTTACTTGTCAAAGTGACAAATTGTCCTTTCTGATTCAAAGGACCAGCTTGCATGGCAGAGCTAAGTAGCTACTGGAAAAAGGGAAGGAGAGCATGGGAAAAATACCCTATTTGTTTAGGCCTTCCCCTGTATTTTTTGTTGTTTGTTGCTCTGAGTTGAAGTTCTTTTGTTTTCCTTGGTCTGAAACAACTTAACAGCAGGTTGAGAGGAGCAAAGCCTCTGGGATTCTGCCTCTCCCACTTCTCATTCTTATAAACTGTTTACAATCTCCTTCAGTTTTCTAGCGTTGTATGGAAAAGTTCAGTGGGTCAGCTTTCCCTTTAGCTTCATCCATCATTCCAGTCAATTAGAAATAGTTGAGGGCCAATTGCCCGGTCTTCCATTAACTGAGACACTTCAGATTGTTTAAAATAGCATAAAAGCCCTCTTTGTTGACCGTTGGGCAAGCACTGTAGATTTCCCTGTGATGGGCAGTTACCGCGTGGCTGAACAGAACCCCAGTGTGTCTTGCAGTACTTGAGGGACGAATATTACTACTACAGGCCTTGTCTGGGTTTTGATTCTTTCTCCTTCACCTCCGCCTCTTGCTTTCCCTGAAAGGTGTGATGCCTTCAGATGGTGAATTACCATGCCTGCTTGCAAAAAAAGCTGCTCTTTGTGGCTTTTCAAAACTTCTGTAGTTGAGGGTTTTTTTCAGTTACTGAAATGTTCCTTTTTAACCTTGGTGCTTTAAAAGCTCTTGGCATTATTTGTTAGTCGCTTGTCGTGTGTGTTTCTAAAGGACAAAGGAAGTGTGTAAGTGTTCAGGAAACAGCGCATTGTGGTGTGTGGCTGAGTTCATTCTGGTACCCAATGCCAGGACAGCCTTCTTTCATTTAGGGCTAACATTTTCCTTATGTTCTGAACTGACCAGCCTTAGGGTAGAGCTTGTGTGAGAGCTCCAAAAGAGAGCTGGAAGCTTGTCATAGGTTAATGTGTTTGGGTTCACACTGAAGTGAGCTGAATCCATTGTGTATATAGATCTATATATGTATTTATATATATAAAAAACACATTTTGTTTCACATGACATTTAACCAGAGAAGTAGGCTTACTAAATGGAGATCAGTATATCTGCAACAAAGTAGATATTTCTGTATTCCCATCTTAAAGTCATTGTCTATCTTGCAAACTCTCCTTCCAGCGGTGTATACTGCCTAGGTTTCAGTACAGGCTGGTCTGTGTGCTTTTCATTGTTCCAGAGCCATTTTGCCTGAACGTGTCATCGTTTGATCCCAGCCGTGCAGCAGCGTTTCTCCTGATTGTGAGGAGTTTGGATAGGTGTGACTGAACACCTGTGCTTGGTGCTGAAGACCTGGACCTTGCTGCATTTTTTGAACTGGAGGCGTGCAGCAGTCCTTGAATGTAGGGCCTCCATGTTCTTCCAGAAGGTGCCCTGCCTTGCAGTATGCTGTATGCAAGCTCTGCCGTACGTGAGGGCTTACCTGTTTCTCTGTTCCTGAAGCATGATCTAAAAAGAGTAGGGCAGTTTACTGTACGGCTGCCTCTCAGATGATACGGGCTGAGGGATGTGCATGTGCTGGTTAGCTTGAATTCCAGCTGTTGCGCTACTGAGATGCACAGAAAGCTTTCTGGACAAATCCAGGGCAGAGAGCACAGCAGGGGTTCTTCAGGCTGTCTTGAAAGAAAGGGGGCTCTGACAAGGCAGGAAGATGTGATAGTAATCAGATTTGAGAGTCTTCAGCTGCTGGGGAGCTGGATCTTTTACTGGAGAAAGATCTGCCACAAATACACCAAGTTCAACAAACTCTAGCAGTGGTTTTCTTCCTCTTTGATGTCCCATTGGGATACTAATCTGATGCAGATCTCAAGATAGACTTTTTCAGTTGGTGTGTTCCTCCAGACTTGCCTTTTTTTGTCTTCCTTTCTCCTCCACATGCCTTCAGCAGATAACAGCTTGAGGACATGACGGAGCTGGAAGTGCAGCTCTAAGTTGGAAGGAGACCAGTGGGGCAGACTGTCAGCCTGAGACTTGACTTAGACAAAACCAATGTTTGCCTGCTTTGCACTTATAAATAATCTCATGCTTTGCCGAGATTGAAGCTTTAATAAGTAATTTAAACAAAGAGGAGGAGGAGGAGAATCCACATTTAATTCAATTAGCATTGTTGTCCAATGCCATTAATTATGCCCAGACTTGTAATGTGTTTCACAGGAGTTGATACACGAGCTTTGTCTGTGCTGGGGTCGACTGAGGACAAGTATGTCCACTGGTGTAGAATCCAGCCTTTGTGCTTTGCAAAAACCTTCAAATTTGGTATCTGACAGTAGCCTGGAGTAAGCAGTAGCCTGAATAGCCTGCACTGCAATCTACTGAACAAAGGGTATCTCTGGGAGAATGATGATTCGATGTACGTGTTTTCGGTGTTTTTGAAGAGGGACTGTTTTAGTGGAAGTAATAATCTCCTGCAATTTTATATTATTTCCAGACTGTTTTAAATTGTTTCATAGGCAGAGAATAAAGAACTTTAAGACAGTAAACAAAGTAGGATGTCTGATCCTCCTGGGGGAGGTTATTCTTTTATTAAAAAAGATATAAAATAGCTACTTTGATGGAAATATAACTCTAGGAATTGAAATGATGATGATTATAGAAGCTGTAGCATTTTAATGCAAAATAAGCCCTAGGAGATATGTGCCCTAAATGGTAAATCACTCTGTTTTCTAACAAAACAAGAATTACTGTTATTTTATGATTCTTGCTTATTTTACAAGGTCTTTAGCTATTTCATCTGCACTTAGCTTTTACAGGCTGGAGATAAATTGATTGTTGTTTTGCTTTTTAAATAGCTTGGCTTTTCTAAAGCACGCTGGAAATGCAAGCACAGATCAACAGGATAGGATTCATTTGGTACTCAAAAAAGCAGGGAGAAAAGCCATGACTACTGACGCCATATGCAATAACTGGACTGGAATCTGTTCTCGTAATTTGGTGGTGTTTTATAATCTTCTTGGAAGGAGCCAAAGATGATTATTTGAAAGGGACCTCATGGGTAACACTTAGCAATTTTGGGGTGGATATCACCTTGAAATGTGTGTGTTTATTACAAGAGAACTCCTGCTGCCATTTTAGAGGGGCTGTGGGGATCTCTGAGGGCACTGACAGACCTCAGTGGCCCTGACCAGCTTCATGTGGGGCTTCTGCCCAGAGACCTGGGAGCTCTAATTAAGCTCAGCCCTGAGCCCTCAGTCCATGCTTGGGCTGTGCTGGAGGAGTACTGGTCTCCCACTAAGCTACAGCCACGCCTGTGCCTGGCCACGGATGCCATTGATCCAGACCCCTGACTTCCCAGCCTGACCTCAGGCCTGCCTTGACACTGTGGACCTGCCTGGCTATCGTTGGACCCGATCCTAACCCTGACCTGCAGATTTGCTTCCCAGGTTGACCCTGAGCCTCCCTCCTCCCCGCGGTACTGCCTCTTGGTTGGACCTGGCCGCCATCTCAGGTCTGCCCTGCTCGCCTCGCTCAGGTGCTGTGGAAGTGGGCCCCAGCCAGCGAGGCCCCTGCCCGGCCGTCCAAAAGATGCCCCTCAGCACCACCTCCCTCGGGGAGCTGCTGGCCCTTGAGGCTCCCTGGGACACGATATCTCCAGCTTGGCTGTTGTGCCAAAGGGAGGGTCCCTGGGGGAGAAGGGAGCCAACCTGCGGGAACCGTCAAGGATCTTGATTGTCTCCCGCTGAAGAGGACTGGAAAGAAGCTCCCTTTAGATTTGGTCTTCCCAGATGCTCAGCTGATGACGGTGATTGCTGCGGCATGGCAGATCCCTCTTCTGCTGGTGAACACTCTCTTGTTTGACAGTAGGGAAAGGACCACAGGGTCTTGGCCAGTGTGGTAGGAAAAGAGGAGTTGTCTGTTTGCTTTTGCTTTGAAAGCCCCAGCAAGGTAAAGGGATGAGCGTGTGTTGTACTAGACTGGAATTACCTATCTCAAGCAGGCAGGGAACTACTGGTAGAATTATTCATTAGGGGTGTCGTGTTCCAGCTCTGTCTGGCAACTTTTGTTTTACTTTGAATAACTAGGCTTACCTGCCAAATGTTTGGAATCTGAGATGCTGAGATGTGTTTAGCAAAAGAGCGTCCTAAATACTGACTTAA
This sequence comes from Haliaeetus albicilla, assembly GCF_947461875.1. Classification (NCBI taxonomy): domain Eukaryota; kingdom Metazoa; phylum Chordata; class Aves; order Accipitriformes; family Accipitridae; genus Haliaeetus; species Haliaeetus albicilla. Next base: position 36,907,768 of record NC_091492.1, read on the forward strand.
AGCTGAGCACAGAGGAAGGTGGTTGAAAGGGGTAATGTGTCCCACTTTCTGCAATTTGTGATGACCTAAAATCCTTAATGATGGAAACTAAAAACAGATAACAGAATCTTTGCATCTTTTCTACATCAATGTTAGCTTGTGACACCTCCAAGTTAGCAATGTGGAGAAAGTACTGGTTTTGGAGATCAAAGAACCACCTCCTTTAGCGAATTCAGGGAATAAGCTGGATCGTATGCTGTCCTCTTTGCTCACTGCATTTCCTCAGTAGCTCACATAATAAGTAGGAAGACACGAGAAGATGCAGTCTGGTTAGTTCTCTGTGTGTTGGGATATCTACCTTGAACTTTGCAAGCTTTTATTCTTTCTGATGCTTAGGACAGTCTCTTGCTAACAATACTTTTCTCTTGTAGGAATGCAGATCTGTACCATATCTCCTCCCTGAATCTTCATTTTGGAAGCAGCCAGAGGATAAAGACTGGCACAGTGCTCATTTAAAGTCAATATGTTCTAGTTTGCAATTTGCTCATGTTTAAGTGCCCAGCTTTAAAGGTTTCCTTTGCCCACAGGCAGTCTGAATACAAAGGGAGACACTATTTTTTTTCATAAAGAAAAAGTTCTGCAAAAGCTCAAAGGGCGAAATATTTCTTTCCACCTTCCATCTCCTCAGGTTTATTGTCACAAAGCAGAGATTGCCTCTGATGAATCTGGAGAGGAGCAGAGAGATGTAAATTCACGCAGTCACTTCAAGATGCAGCTAGAAATGAGGATGAGGGATGAGATGTGTGCATGTACATACGTGTGTGAGAGGAGTGAGAAGGTCCCACCTTGAAGCAGTTTTGGTGTTCAATGCCTCGGAGATGACGGGGAAGTTTACAGGGACAAGGTGTAATGGAAAAAATCTCTACATGTAACTGGTTTCTTCGCTGTTGCAAAGGCTGGGGTTGCATGAAGATGAATAGAAGTTCTGAGTCTTTATTGCAATATCTTGTAAACTCTTCTGTTTAGAGGGAAGTTTTACTGTGGGGTGGGGAAAAGGGAGCTGCAGTTAGAATATAGCATCTTCAAAGGGGTTAATATATTTGTCCCAGGAGCTAGTTTCCCTTCTGAAGCTGTGGGCAGAAGACACAAAGTGACATCTGAACCTTACCATAAAGGATTTGGTGTGTATATGTTATTGGCCTTAACAATTATGTACTACAGACTGGAAGGAGTGATTTTCTCTAGGATTTCAGAAGCCTTTGTCTCATTGTTTGAGCCTGTAGCCTGAGTTATTCTGTGGTCTCAATAGAAATGGAAGTAGTGCCTGCTTATATCACCTCTGGTAGTCCAGCATGTGTTATCTTTGAAGGCTGTCCATGCTGCATTTTGACTGAGATGATTGCCTGAGGTTTATTGTCATAGTCTTGGTTAATATTAGCGCTTATCTGAAAATGAAAGCGGCTTCCTTATTGAAGTCCAAGTTCCAGAATGTCAGAATACAGCTGTAAGTAAAGGAAACTAAACAGGGGCATTTCAGCGTGTTTCAAAGGAAATGATAGATCATGCAAGGATTAAATTACACTTTTCACTGTGGAGCTTAATGAGACCTCAGTACCCTGCTCCGTCTTAACAGCATAAGGTCCCTCGGAAGGATACTGTTCTTCAGGGCTTGCACAAAACATGGTACAGCAAAAGGGGCAATCCAAAGTTCATCTTTGGGATGAAATGCAATTTTTCTAAATGAAATGTTACAAAATTAAATGTTGTAGTTCCCTGGTGATGAAGCTGCTCACAGGCAAAGAAGGTTTAAACCTTTATGTAATTACACTCACCTCCTGCATGGCAACGGCTTCATCCCAATCACTTTGTTTTCCTGTGATGTGAAAAGGTATACTGAACTTGCCTACAGTGTTTTCTTTAGGGGAAGCGTGTTCACTTTGCAATTTAGGTCTCTGTGTCATTCCTTTCCTTTTTTTTTTTTAATAATAATATTTTTTATCAGTGTGTCTGTGTGTGTATATTTGTGTGTGTGTGTATATATATATTCCCTAATAAAGGATGTTCTTTATGTGCCTGTTTGACAAGATGTGCAAATAGAAGCCCTGCTTTGGCTTTGAGGCCTGTGTAGCCCGATGCCTTCAGGGCTTATAATGAAATGAACAGTCTGTCATTTCATTTTACATAGTTGAGGTTTCAAAATGCTGGGGAAAAGTCTTATTTCTCAGTAGGTAAGCCAGTTCTTTATTGGTCACTTGCTGTGAAACTTCTGAAATGTATTCATCTACCAAAGGGGGGCTTCTCCAGTTTCTGTGCTGAGACACACAATTGTGTAAGAAAAAGGAAAGTTCAGACATTAGTGCTGGTGAGAAGCAGAAGCGTTCTATTTGGGCAGTAGCCCTGCAAGAACGAGCCTTTGATCTACTTTTTTCCTGTTTAGGGTTTTTTTATGTTGTCTATCTGTTACAAATTTTAAATAAGCTTATAGCCAGTTAGATCTTATGGACTTAGTGAAGGGAAGATGTCAGAAGGGTAGCATTTCACATAATTCAGCTATTAATCTCTAGCTATCCATTTTTTTAAATTATCATTGCTTTGGACGGTTTGAGAAAGGTGTCAGTTTAATAGTAGGTCTTGACGTTTTATAGCCTTCTGTAGTCTGCAACTGAGTATATTTTATCAAATGGAAATAAACTTTTAATGGTGTGCAAGATTAACTGCTCTGAAAGCCAATGGTCCTGTTCACTGCGGAACTGAATAAATGTTTTTACGGACAAAAATTCCACTTCTACACTGGGCATTGAAGGGAAAGCTTAAAGCAGGTGTAAATATAAGGTAGTAGTCTGTTAGTCTGTAGTAGGTTGCCTATAAATATGAAGATGCCTTGATAGATGCTTCATATGACTTCCATTTACTGAGCTGAGCCCAGTCATACCAGCATAGTTGCAGCATGCTTTTTTGAGACAGTCAATACTTCTTTCTCTGAATCTCTACTTGCAAGGTGTTGGGTAAAATGTGTTTTTCAGTTGAAAAATCTGAAATCAGTAGAATAGTTATGACATGATGGTAGAAGTGAAAAGTTAAATTTTTCTACCTTCTTCTTTAGGAGCAAAGCCCCAGTAACCAGACATCAATAGCAATGATGCAAGAGCCTCAAGAAATGGTGGAAGAGACAGTTACTGTGGAGGAAGATCCAGGCACTCCCACTTCCCATGTGTCTATTGTCACTTCTGAAGATGGAACCACAAGGAGAACTGAAACCAAGGTGAGAGGTTAATAACCAATGAGGAAAATGGCAAAATACCACCTAATCACAAAATAAAAATAGCAGGGAGTAGCATGAGTGATGACAATCATGCTATTGTGATCCTTGGTGATTTTGAATGTTCTATTTGCCAGCAAAGCTGAGTCCAGGGCTTTTTCAGTATTGCCTCTATGTCTAATTTGCTCCCTATCAGCTGTGCTGATACAGCTGTTCATGGAGCTGTAAACTGAACAGTAGAAATTATCCATGTTAACCAAACAAAAACACTAAAACCCCTTCCCAGACTGTTTATTCTTCTAAGATTCACTTTATTTTACTGAAACAGTTCACAGCATTGCCCTGCAAACACATACAATGATACAAGAATTAGATGAGTTGGTAGGGCTTGGAGTAAATTACTTTTGCAGCTGAGGAAAATGTGCTTGGAAATATGTCTTCAAATTAGTTACGATCTGTAATAACAATATGTGATTATGCATTTGTCCTTTAGAACAAGAAACATCCTATTTAAATAACACCATAGCATTTAAGTAATGCAGTAATCTTGTGAATGGAATTTTACTCCTGGTGCATGAGGAAAGCTGGGTGTATTCTCAAGTGACCTGTACCTCAGGTTCGGCTGGATTACAGGTGTTGCATATGTTCTAATTTTCCTGATGTCTTTTTGCTCCCTGGTGTAAGATAATTGTGCAGTCTCTGTTCAGCAGGTGCTGTATATTCATGGCTGCCTTGCTAGCTTTCTGGTACCACTGGAACATTAATATGCCTTGTCATTTGAGTCTTGGAAGTTGAGCTGAAATCTTTGTTAGATTTTGGTCTTGTGAAAGATTGAGGGCGACTCTGTTTTTTAAAACTTAACAGCACTGATTAAAAAAAGAGACTTTACAACTCTTCCTGTGTTAAAAGGAGTTGAACAGAGATCGCCACATAAATCAGTGTTTTTACTGGCATTCCAGAATTGCAGTCCTCTAAGATATCTATTCAGGATATCAGATCCTCAGGTTGGAGTAAATGAATGTTGATTTCTTGAGGTCAGTCGGCCTGCACACATATTACTACAAACTGAGTTACCTGGTTTAAAATTTGTTGCAATTACTTAGAAGATAAATGCAACTGGCCTATTTTTTCATTGTTGGAAAGAGAGGAAGGTCTTAAAAATAAAGACAAACAAAAACTTCCACATTTTTATTAGCTCTTCAAATAATCTAATGTATTTAGTTTGTGACTTACTTGAAAGAAATACTGCTTTCTTTCTAGTAGCAGCGATAACAACTATTTACAGGAAGGAAGTGATAAAATTACAGTGGTGATGGACACCTTTTTATATGCACTAATAGTAGTGCATAGTTTTAGGAGACTGTAAGTGCAGCTATGCAAGGGAATAAAACAATAGCTATGACTGTAAAAATAGAGGAGAGGCTGTGCAACGGTCCCTAGATAACGGGACCACATGGAATGAAATAGTTTGTCTGAAATAGTCATGCCACTGATAAAGCTGCATGTTTGTCATAGCGTAAAAGGTGTGATTTTTCTCCTGTGTGGTGTACCTGCTATTTTTCCATCTTCCCACAAAAAAGGACAGTGGCAGCTCCAAAACAGGCATTGTATCTGCATATGGGAAAAGAAAATTGAAAAAATAGCAACCCTAGAGCTGCTGTTCCATTTGAAAGAGCAAGGCTTGCTTCTGTTACTGTAGTTCATTCCAGGCACTGAAGTGTGTCCAGAATGGGCAGAGGGTGCATAGCTGTCTTGCTCTGCATTTATGTTGTTTCAAATAATGCCATTGACTTCAACTTACATACTATCTGGAGGTGTTTCCTAGTATTTCATAGCTAAAAAGACCAACTCTTAAAAAAATAATTAGCAAAAAAAATCCATTTGTTGAGAAAAGTAGTTCTGAAATGTCAAAACACAGATGGGGTTGGCTTAGCCCTAACTCTGTCAGAACAGGTGCTCTGACTTTGCTGAGGTGGTTGTCATCTCTGAAATGGTTTTGTTTTGACTTTTCCTTGCTGTGATAATATGGCATAGATTTAGATATGAATCTGAGGTCAGATTTTATAATTTTTTTTAATCACGTTGGTCTTCAACTTGCTTTTTGTTTTGGTAGAGAACATGAAAATGAAAACTGTTGTCACTGGGGTTTAGTAGCGTGAGTTAAGTGTCCTGGAATTAATTGGCATCAACTTACTATCACTTCTAATAAGTATCATCATAGTGCTTTCATAGGTCATACTATTATATTTTTGAGAGCCTTACAGAGAAAATTACAGCAAAAGCTATAAATATGAATGCTCCTGTATGCCACTGTGCCTTTATTGCCCCTTCCCCTGTTGTTTCAAAAACACAATTTATAGAGGTTATTATCTTCAATATTGTATTAAGTAAACAACCTTAATCTAGAAGCATTGACAGTTTTGCTATGCTTTTCCCCACATCTTTGAAGATGCCTGTAGCAGTGATGCAGAAAGAAGGCATAAATAGAATTTAATATTTGACATATTTTAAATAGACAACATCTGCCTTTTCAAAATGAGATACCTCTGAGTAATTTTCCCCAAACTGTTATTCTCTTAGTCCTATACTAAAGTCCCTACATTACATTCGCACAAAAGATGTAGCAGATAATACTGCATTTCAACTTTATAGGAAGCCAAATACCTATCACGCTAGAACAGTGAAACTCACCTAGGGGAGAGACTACCACTTCTTGCCTGTTGGCTAGAACACTGCCATGTGTTAAAGGGAGCCTGTTTGCAAGTGGCTCAAGAGAACTCAGTAAAGCAAATTAGATGTGTGTGTGCTTATGTTAATGTTTGCTTTTTTCTTTCTTCAGGCACCTTTTATCTTTGAAATGCTGAAAGATTGGAGAGATTTAGGTCACTTTAATTCATTGAAAATAATGTTTTATGATAACAAACTGTGAAATCAATCTGTATACAAAGTTGTTTAATTTGTAGTCCATCCATTTGCCTTGTGCTTTCTAGTACTCAGCAAGGCCAGATCTTTCCCAACAGTGATTAACTGCTGCTCCCATTTCCTAGCACCAGCGATGTGAAAGTGCTTGTGACTGAAACTCTTTGGTTGTGGTGGTGCCAGGTACCCCAAGATGCAGTTTTTCGAAACTTTGCAGAAAATTCAAGGGAGTTGGCTAATAGAGCAGGAATGGATTTCAGCCGTAGTTGAGGGCCTTTTCAAAATGTGAAATGTTAAGCTTGAAATTGAAGGGGAGAAATTGGAGCTGTTGTTTTGAAAACCTACGGGGCAAGTTCTTACACAGCATTTAATAGAAAGGTAATAGCTTCAACCTGCTTGGGCTGATTAATTTTTACAGTCCGTAGTTCAAAAATGAGCTCTCAGAAATGCTTTTTCAGAATGCTTTTATCCTCATACATTCCCTCTCATCTGTTTTTTGGTTTATGACATAGTTTCAACAAAATTTTTAGCCCTGTCAGCTTTTATAATGTACTTAATCTATCCCCCCCCCAAAAGGGGGGGGGGGGGGCGGGCAGAACAAAACCAACCTCAGTAACAAAATGGAAGGCAAAATTATAGGTACTGTTTAAGATAACTTCATTTGACCATGATAGCCTACTTCAACTGAAATCTCAGTATTGTCTCTCCTCCTCTTGTGTCTGAGCACTGTGCACTTTGAAGGATCTACTTGTACCATCTGCACATGCATCCAGTAAGTCCAATTATTGGATATTTTCATGTTTGTTCTCCCATCCTTCAAGACAAATAGAACGATGAGGGACAGAAAAATACAGAAGATGCTTCAAATGTGTGATTATTTCCTTTGTGTTCTGTTGGCAAATATATTTCTGGAAACAGAATTAGTGAAACATTATCATGGGGCCTGCAGAGGAATTATTTAACAAAATAATTGCTATCTGGGAGGGGAGAACAATGGTAAGGTCAGTAAACTTTATATTCTGGGGTGGGGGAAGCAGCAATGAAAGCACTAACTTGCAGTTTCATAGGATTTTGGTTGCAGAGGGCCTGAATAAGTTGGTATGTTGGAACTTTTTTTACTGGGGTTGAAACCTTGATACAGTTTATAGGGAATAAAGAATTGAAAAATTTATTTTAGGCATACTTAGGCAACATCCTCATAGGGAAGTAATCTGAAGCTTTTGTCTGATACTCTGAGACTGTAGCATTGAAACAATTGAGCACCTTTGATTTGTAATTTGGCTAAAAACCCGTTTAAACTGGTTTTCTTTAGAGATGGAAAATAAACAGAGGAAGTCAAATTACACTTGCTCAAAGTAACATTTATCCCTAAATTTTTCATTAGAGCATATCTGTTGTGAGGAGTTCATGCTAATAAATCTTTCTCATGATTGGGTGCATCTGGAGGATCAGGTGTGTCTCAGATAAGACAGTCTGCTGGGACTTCCATTTGGAATAGCTTCATTCTCTCTGGCTAATGTATCAGTATTAAGAAAATCACAAAAATGCTGGGGGAGAAGATTACTGTGCTGTCAGCTGCTCAAGACTGCCTGTGTTCTTTTAAGAGATAGAAATGAAACATTCCCTTGAGCTGGATTTCCTGAAATAAAGATGTTTGGTTTGTTGGTGTTGTGGTGGTTGGTTTTTTTTTTGCTTGGAAACCTAATAAATGGACCTTTCTCTGTGTGCTGGCTAATTGCTTCCAAAAAGCTTCCCTTTATTGGCCTGTAGGCAACAAAGTCTGTTTATCACATGATGAATCTTCTATCTTGATGCCTACCCCTGACAAATGAGGCATGAGTGCAAATATTCCCCCTCTCTCAAAATATAAAAAGCCTTGGTTTGATTGCCACACCATAACACCTTTAGCATTATTGAATGCTTTTATGCTATGAGAAATGTTTACTTTAATGCTTGAGTGAAATGTTCCTTTTTATGTGTCTGACAAGGGAGTTTTGATTGTCCTGATTCTTTCCACTGGTTAATAGGGGCAGCATTCAGAAAATAATAGAGGTGAAGCTGTGCTAACATTGTAAACTTGTTCTTATATGTGCTGGCTGATGCTAAGTGTGTCTTTTTGACCGGCCACAGCCATTGAAAACTTGTCTATGCTAGTCTTGAAGACAGGAAAATAAGGCAAATTGGGGAAAAAAATAGCAAATTGATCACCTGCATTCTGTGTTGGTCGTATTAAAAAAATATATCTCTAAATACTCTGTAGAGTACCAGAGCATGGTACTCATTAAGTGTAACTGGTAGGTCACAAATTGTCTAGGAATTGATTTTTTTAAAGTGTTCTGAAATTCTGCTTTCTTTTTTGTGTACATGTACTGAATATTGGTAGGCAGTTGTCCTTGCTGTAACGTTTCTGCGTTGTTACCTCATCCTGTTTGACAATAACAATGATTCTGCAATACAAATTAAATAGTCAAAAATGAGCAAGAGTCCAGAACTGGCATTAGGAATGCTGGATGAAGACATACAGCAGCGATGCCTTCTCTGCAAAGCCTTTGTCCAAGGATCCTGCAGATCAAAGCTTGTTCCTTCTTTCATGCTATTGCTGCAGCCAGATGTGGTATATTGGGTATCTTGCATTGTTTGATCTTGACAACTTTATGAAAAATGACACATGACAAACTATGCATGCATGGCAACATATGTCTTCAAAAGCAAAACTCAGAGTTAGATTTAAATTATCTGGCTCACGTTGAATAGTTCTGAAAGAAAGGGCTTTGTGAGGTTATGCGAGTGCTGCTCTTGGCATCTAGAAAGCTGCCTCTTTGTTCCTTCCTGGGTGAAAGTATCAGTTTCTGATTCATCAAATTGTTGAATTGCTACCTTACTTCCTGTTATTCCCATTACTGGTTCCCAAGTTGAAGAATGCAAAGGCCCAGCACTTTGAGCCCAGTTTTGTCATTGCTTTGCAGAACTCATGTATTTCAGGCCTGAGAAATGTTGCTGTTTCTACTCTTAGAAGATCACTTACGAACATACTCTTTGAATAAAACTATCGTTTCAGACTTCAGTAGGAGAATACTGAGCTGTGTTGCCTTGTGTATATCCATTTTACAAAGAGTTACTGTAAACTACATCAGCTGCTCTTCTTCTCTAAATGCTGTCTAGTTTTATAAGTGCCATGATGGTAGTCATGCTGATGGAAAGTAGAAGTATTGTGCGCAGGTAATAAGCAAAAACTGCTGTTGCATTCTATGTCATGAAATAAATGTTTAGCTTCTAGTTTCCTTTCTTTTAGTTATTAAAGTGTGTACTTTAAAAATGGGGGGGGAGAAGATTTGGAGGCCTGGAAGCTGGCATCTTTCCTGATGCTTAATTGCCAAGGAAATCCCTTTGGGTTAAAGAGGAAAATTCTTTCAGCTCTGGCCCAGATTAGATACTAAGGTCATGTTGGTACCTGGCTATGCTTTATTCAGCATTGTGATGCTGTTTAATTATGCTGTTGGTGGAGAGCCATTTGTGCTGTTTTCAGTCTTGCAGGATTTCATTACTTCATTAGGCTGAAGTATCATTTGCTCACAGATGTCTTTAGGAAAAGAAATGCTGTTTGGGTGAATTTTTTCTATTTGGGGTTTCTGTGTGAAAACATCTGGCTAGAGGACATCTCTGGAGCCGCTTCAAGAGGTGTACTCTTAATTATTTTGTTTTAGCAGCAGCTTGGCTGATCTGGTGCCAATCTAAATGTTGAAATCAGAGGCTATAGGTCAAAATACCTATTTGGACTTCAGAACTACTGAGCAATCCAGGAATACATGTTATAGTTACTGTTTCTCTTGATCTACACGTTTCATTCTGCAGCTTACATGAAGAAAAGTGGCATTTACTGGTGCTTATTTACCTCTGTAATACTTTAGAAACCCAAAATACCTCTTAACAATTTTGGTTTGTGTTCTTCTCCCCGTGTGTAATACTCTCTGGTGGATTGATTCTCCCTCTCATGTTTGTGGGTGTGTTGTTTTGTTGCTTGGTTGGCTTTTTTTTTTACAAAGGGCTGAAATCATTTACTAGGGTTAGGGTAACTTTTTATAGGTTAAAGTAACTTTATTAGCGTTAAGGTAACCAAGGATAGATTGGCTTCCGCTGGACTTTGTATGTTCCCCAAAAGAGCTTTTGCTGGTCACTCTGACGACAGTACAGAACTTGATGGACCCCAGATACCAACCAAAACAGAAAGTCCTTTGCTAGTTTGTAAATAGTAGTGGCTTTTGTCCAGTACTGTTTTATGCACATTACCAGACCTTTCCTATGAAGGCAGAGTGTTCTTGGAAACTCTTGAGGAGTCTTTGTTCTTACCCTTTAGCGAGAAACCCTGAACACAAGTGCCCTCTGGACACTTAACCATTTCCAGTTTTTGTCACTTATGTGAAATAGTCTAATTCTATCTGTGTTGAAATGAAATGTGATTTATAGGAAGAAAAGATAAAGATGTATTTGTGTACAGATTTTTCTTTAATGTTTTAAACAAGCTTGTCTAGTCCAGTATGTTTAGGGTAGTTGCAGTTGCAAAAGCTGTGTGGTGCTAGTGTTCGTTATTGCAAATTTGTTAGTCACCAAAATAATAGAATGACAACAACTACCTGCTGGGCTTGTATGGTGATGGTCAGATGTTAAGTATATCTTAAAAGAGAAAGCAGTTGTGCTGTCTAAAAGCTTGAAGCCCAAAACTTTTCTGTTTGAGATTGTGGTTCCCTAAATGTTACTGCCAAATTTGAGCTCCGTCAAGTTACACGGTGGTACAAACTTGATCCAGATCAGGCAGAAGCATATAACTGTATTTTTGTCAAACTAGAGAATGTGATGTGGTATTTATGCTAATTGTGGGAGGATAAGCTGTGGCTCCTCAACATTGTAAAGTCTGCTCTAGGAAAGATGCCTCCTGAAAATATTTTGGGCAAATTTGAACTGGTGTGATGACTTCTCACTGCTTCCATGCATTGTCACATGGCTGCAGTGGTTTTGATTTGGTAGTAGGAGCTACAGGGTGCACTTAACTCTGGCTCTGTGACCTGTCTTTTCAGCTTTCTATGGAAATATTTTCCCACTATTAAATCCTAAACCTAATAGGTGAACTCATGAGTACACTAGTGCTTCCATTCAACAGGCATGTAGTATGCTTTGTGATGCTCTCTCCCCATTTTACTGTTTTAGCTCCCTGTATGTCTCATCACATTGTGCAGCAAGGAGAAAATTAACATATTTATTCACTGCTTCTTCACAGGTTACTAAAATGGTCAAAACAGTCACCACCAGAACAGTGCGTCAGGTGCCACTTGGGCCTGATGGCCTGCCATCAATGGATGGCTCGTCTCCCATGGGCAGCTACACAGATTCAATAGACAGAAGGTACATGAAGAATGGAGAGCGGTACATTACACCACAAGCATCATCCACGTTAACCAGATCTTACAACAACTACAACGATTCTTACCCTGAAAGCCATGAAGGCCAGTATCGCCCTTATATTGGTCATGATGGTTATGGAGATTTATCTGATAACTACGGCAGCTTGTCTCGTGGTGTCAACTACCGTCCTCGCTATGCCTATGTGCCAGGAAACAGTTACAGGCCAGATGATGGTAGCTTCACTTTGCCAAGCAGAAGGGATAACTATGGTCCTGTTGCCCAGCCTCAGGTGCCAGTGGGTAGCAACGTTGACTTGAACCGTTCCCAGCCAGAACGCTTCCAGCCAGAGCCCTATGGACTGGAAGATGATAACCGCAGCCTTGGAGTAGATGATGAAGGATATGAACTGGATCCTGATTATTCCACTGTGAACCGGAGGACATCTGCAGGTGTGCCAGAGAGAGGAAGACCTCACAAAGGAAGGTAAAACCCATTTGTTTTTTATAATACTGATCTGCAGCTGTTTTGCTTACTTGAATATGTACATTTGAACTTTTAAAGGTGTGGTAAGTTCTGGAATTACTTGACAGAAAAACAGGTAGAACCCATCATTTCATTACCCATAAATGCAAAACGCATATGAAATACAGAAGGCAATAAGGGTAGTGCTTAAGAGCCCTTTCACTGTGTTTCTGGGCTGCTTAGTTTAGGTTGAATTTAGAAAGAAAGAGGTGATCTTGTGGAAGAGGGCTAAGTTACTTTTTTCCTCTTCCTAAAAAAGAGTTATGACTGCATTGTGTTGTCCCAGAGCCATCTCATGCTAGCAAGGTGAAGAGAGAGATTTGTAATCTGTGAGACTTGTGACAGGTCTGGTTATGTGTGCATGTGTCAAACAAAGATTTTGAACAGCTGGTTGGGGTTGCAGACAAGCTGATACTTGGTGGTGAAGGGATGCCTTGTTATATAAAAGCTGTCTTGTGAGGTGTTTAACAGCCTCAGCTCCTAATCCTGTGCTAACCTCACACCCTCAGCTGCATGACCAGGTTGTGCTGAACCTCACTGAAGTACTTCAACATTTTTTTAAGACCAGATCATTATTTTTGTCCTGTGCCTGTATAAAGGGGAGATAAGAGCTGTGTTGCACTTAATGTAACTAAAGTGACCAGTCACAAATTACTTCTGGTTCAGTCCTCTTTCTAAGGGGTGTTCCATTATATGCCATATTTTCTGATATTAGTTGTTTATGCTGGGCTTGCAGCTATCAGCTCTTGCATTTGGAGAGAAAAAAAAACAAGCTTGGAAAGAGAGTCTTATCACTCAGCTGAAAGTCATCTTCTGAGTATGAACCTGAAAAACTTGTATACTTTGTTTTCCAAGCAGTGTACAAACTTTTGTGTGTGCCTGTGTGAAGTCATATCCTCATGATTCATGTTTTGATATGGATTTAGTTAATTTAGAGTAGTTTCCAGAGCTGTAAAGAGAGTCTGGAACCCACCTGCCTCTGTGTGTAGATGGTCTTCAGACTTAATAGTTTTGACCAAAGGCTTTACTTCATCAGCAGCAGTTGTCGGTGGGGTTTGGGTAGGCCCTTTTGCTCTCTTGTCTTGGAGCGCTTCTACTTGGAGATGTTAGGTTGTTCATGGTTTCATTCATGCTTTCATAGGTCTATCTCCCTCCGCATTTCTGTAAGTTCATTTTAAAGCTAAATGGAATCAAGCAACTGCAAATTGACATTGATATTTTAAAAAAAGAGAGAGAGAAACAGTATCAACGCATATCTCCCAGAACCCCCTTTAAGTCCCATGTGACGTCTTTGATCTTGCAAGCTTACCAACCAGTGGCACCACGTCAGTGTTTTATGGGGCTAAAGGGAATACCTGCAGCCAGTGGGTGCCAAAAGACTGCTCAATCTATCAAACTTTAATTGGTGCTCCCCTGCATCTAAGCAAGTTTACAGTTCTCGTTAAAAACAGTCAGGCAGCAGTTCTCTTAAATTTTTATTAACGTTTTTCAAACTGTATGCACGATGAATAATTAAATGTATTCTCAGAACCTACCCATTTGCATTTTGAAAGGTGGCTTGTTTCTTATTTTTTTATTAAACATCCCTTTGATTTATTGTTCCTTGCAGTTTGGATAGGACCAATTCACAATTTTTGCTTTATGTGTCTTTTGTTGTGAGGTTTTTTCCGTATTTAATATGATCAAGAGGCTTTGACAAGTAATTAGCCTGACTGTGGCAGCAAACTTTAGTTGGAGAGAACATAAGATGATTGTATTAGGGCCTCTTCATAAGTAGTTACTTTTTGACATTTCAAAGATATACTTGAACAATTCAATAAACCTGCATTTCAGACATGCGACTGATCTGCAAGAAACTAAAGACTACAGATAGTGCTTTGTACTAGATGAGGGTAACTACTACTTGATTATTTCTCTCTAGTTTTTTTTAAATAAATTATTCCTTATGAAAATGATTAAATGAATGTGAAAAATTGATGGCACTTTTGATTTCGAAAAGTTTGTACGTGTAGGGTAGATAGAATAACAACACTATTAGAAGCTTCTCTACCTCGCAGTGACTTTCAGCTTGGGGCATCTTCATCAAGTCACGAACAGAATTCTTCTGTTGGTTAACTTGCTGTGGAAACTTAAGTTATTCTCTCATTTTCTTCCCAGTAAGTACTGCCCTCATTTCTTAACAGTTTAAAGGTAGAATAAGGATCTTTACTGTCAGTTCCTAGTTTTGATGCTGTTCTGTCTCAGAGGACTGAATGGAGGTTTCTAATCTGAATCTGTGGTAGCGAATCTCACCCCCTATGTGATAAGAAGGCAACCCAGCTGTGTCTGGAGGGGATCCTAGTCAAGGGGATTACAAGTACAGATTGTTCTTTCCATCCCTTGCCTGCTCCATTTGATCACAGAGATAAATATCTGTTGTGATTTCCTACTGTCATCACCAGCCTCATTTTAAGCTACTTATATTTCATTTTAAATTGGGGGAAAATGTGCCTCCTCACAAACATCTACAAATCCAGATAAGTGCACAAAGGCAAATATTCCCTCTGTTGGCTCTTCAGTGCTTGTGGCTGGGTTTGTTTCTTGTTTTCTTTTATACAGAGTCTCTGTTGTAAGATATATTATTTTCTGCAAGAAGAATACCTTGCGCTTAATGTTCTTTTCCTCAGCATGTGCTCTGGTTTGGTTTAAGTCAGACTGCATAATAAATTGGGGTGAGAGAAAGGCATTTAGGGTATATAATACTGATATAATATTACTCAAATTTACTTGTGAAGGTATTTACACATTTTTTAATTGGTTTTATGCCCTTTTTTTCCTTCATTTGGTAGGTTGCCTTTATGAAATGGGGGGGGGGTTGTTGTAGTCTTTAAAAATTTGTAGTCTTATGGTCTTGCTACGTGTTTTATATACAGTCCTTTTTGAAAGAGAAGCAGGAAGTACTGAATATTTTTCATTCACAAAAAACTTCCGTATTATTATTTGAGTATTTTTAATCATTAAATTGAAGTTAAGACAAATGAGCAGGAAAAAATGGCAAGTCATAATTTTTTTTTTTTCAATTATCTTCTGTTAAACGTTTCATTTCTTGCCTCTGTGGTAATTTCGTTCCAGAGTGGATCACTACAGTTTGCACTTGTACTAGCATTCGTGGGATTTCTTTTTCCCTAAAAACTCTGGAGCAGCTATTGCCAGCGTTACTATTCCAGACTAGACAGGATATGAATTTTTAATGTTGACTGAATAGACAACAAAACAGTTTTCTGCTGTTAAATTTTCTATGGCAGAAGCCTGACCTAAGAGACTGAGACAGCATTTGGTGGTCACTTCCTGGTACAAATTATTACTACCAGGAAACGAGCCAGATTTTAGATTAAATAACTGTAACACTAGGTCTTTCTTGCTCCTGTTATGTATAGACAGTGCAAGCATATTGGTATCATGTACATGTTAGTCACGTTCTACTTCTGGTGTTATTTTTCAATCTAGAATATGAAGGCTTATATTTGTAGATAAACTTTCAGTCAGCACTTCTGGCCTGACTTTACCCATTTCAAGTGTGGTCTCACAGCAGCACCGATGCAGGCGTACTTAAGGCTGAGGAGGTATCTATGACTGTAGATAGGCCTCTCTGGTTTAATGACCAACCGTAAGTGTAATACCAGGATGTAGGCAACATTGGGATGTTGTCTAGTTTGGGGCAGGAGTGTATGGACATGCCTGGGCGGAACGGGGTGAAGCAAAAAATGCAGTCGGTTTGGAAAAGATTCATTTTTTTTCTGAGGTTCCTCCTTAGAGCAAATTTGATCTCAGTTTGTTGATCTGGTAGCAGAAGACTGACCTATGACTTGAATTTTACGTGGCAGACGGCAACCTGAGTCAGCTCATCCATTAGCAGCTTTTGGGTGGTTCAAGTCAAGGGGATTTCGGTGTTTTAGCCATATGGCCCATAACTCAGACTTGTCTCAGCAGAGGATTCAGTCCAGTTTGGAATCCTCTTGGGCATCCTATCGGGGAACAGAGGCTGGCAAAAGTAGGACCTCATCTGCAAAGTCTTTAGATTTCCTCTTCAATGTTTGGCACAAAGTTCCCTACTGAAATCCCAAGCCTTTCTGGTCTTTTATCTTAAGCAGAGATCAGCTGCAAACTGCGATGAATGTAACACTTGTATAAATTGTTGAGGATTAAATGTGTAAATCCTTTACCTGTTTACTCAAATGTGCTTATGTTGAAGCCACAAGGAAGGTGATAAATCCACAAGCTCTCTCCCAGTTTTAATCTATGCTAGAATGTGTTTTGATCAATTCCCTGAGAGAGGTGATTAGTGAGACCCATGGCATCCTAAAAACTCGGCTGCCTTCCTACAAACAGATGGAAGGCAAGATGCTTATAGTCGGCAACTCTGGCGTACTACCAGATCTCTTCAGTCCCGAGAGTAAAAGCTCTTGGCTTCCTGAGCACAGATGACTCTATCTGCTGAAGCTCTTGTTAAGTCCTTCTTGTGTGTCAAGTGGCTTTCCATTCCAATGTAGCTGCTCTGCTGGTGTGAAAGTGAAAAATCGCATTTGACCCCACCAGTCCGACTTGGAAAGATGATTTCTATACTCTCTCTCTGTGTAAACGTATTGCTGATTTTACTCATTTGTCTTCAGAAACTGGGTGTGTTTAACTCCCTGATAGATATTTGCTTTTGACTTCTTCACTCTTTGCCTACTCTGTACTTCTCTGGCTCCCAAGCCCCCTGTTAAAGGAGGGGAGATGGGACTTGACCTGGGCCAGACCATCCTCACTTGCACAGAGAGTGGGGATCTCTGTCTGCCAAGGCAGTCGAAGGCCTTGTGGTAGTTCTGCATTACGCTGCCTGATCAGTTATTTTGCGTCTTTGCAGTGCAGGTGGTTTTGGGGGGGGTGGGGAGGGTTATTTTACCTTCTCCAGACTTGATCACTGTATTTAGTCATGTGAATCTGAATTGGTGTGATACTTGCCTCCGCTGAGTTTTCTTGTACAGCTCTGAAGTTCACACTAGGATCTTAGAGTTTCTAGATAATTATTTAGGGTCTTGAAGGGTGAAGTGTCCAGGTGTTATCTTTGCTGCCAGGTAAAGTCATTGGGTTTTGTTACTGGTGCATTAACGAGTGGCTCTTGACGCTGTTTCATCCTGTGGAGATATGTTGCATCTGACCTGCATGGGCTTATTTCAGCAATAGTGTTTCTTGTGTTCATCCTTTCTCTACAGGTACTTGAGAGACAGTGTCTTGTTTCAAAGTAGCTGTCTTTGCATACTAAAATGGTGGTGTTAGACCTGCAATCCTATTTCCTATTATAGGAAAATAATCCTATTATTTTCCACTAAGGAAATGGTCCCGCAGAATCAGGTTGAGATTGGCAGGAACAGTTAAAAGTGAATGGTTCATGTAAGAATGGGATTGTTTGAAAGTGCCAACGATTGTTAAAAGTCACTTATGGTTCAGGGTCTGTTTCCTAGAGAATGCTTTGCTTCTGCTGTGAGGATGGGGCCAGCAGTATGTGCTGTAGTCGCCACTTCACCACAGAGTAGTAGCTGGTGGGTTCTAAGCAATGCTGCCCTCCTCACCACCACCTGCATGATTCATCCTAAACCGTCCGCAGCTCTCTGTACCTACGGCACTCAGGAATGCAACCTCTTCCCTGCAGCATGAAACACTCGGCATCTTCCCATGTCCTTTTCTACCCCAGCTCTGTGGTTTGGGGATTTCATCAGAGAGGGATCGTCAAAGGCAAAGATCATCAAAGCCTATTGGCTGTCTTTAGTGCATCAGTAGCTTTGTATTGGAACAAAGAGAGGGAAAAAAACTTAAAAAAAACCAAAACAAACTTTGTTAAAGTAAGTAGCAAGTTGGGATGTGATCTTCTTTCTTTTTTTAATGACTGATTCTTTACTTCAGGTATTCACATTCATATTTAATAACTAGTGATTGACAATTTAAAAAAGTATTGTTGGTACAAGAGTTATGCGGTGCTTTCTCTTGTCATGATAGCATTGCAATTTAAAGTCCTAACTCTGAAGTTTTCTTTTGGGTAAACATGAAACCAAGTTGCTCTGTGTGGCACAGGGGAGAGGACACAGCATGAGGAAGACGGGCCCATCCGTGTGGTTCTGTTTGGAAGGCTTCATGGAGATAATGCAAACAAACTGCATCCCAAGACAATAATTTTCTTTGTGTATTTGTATGGATGAGGAGGAGAGAGAAACTTAATTGTGCAGGTGTAATTGAGGTGGTGTACAGTTATCTTGTGGGCAGCTCTTAGGACTGAGGCGTGCTGAATTGCGTGTTACCAAGTCAAGCCAGCAACAGCTGTGCGGAGGGCAATTATTAAAATTAATCTTCTGCTTCTTTTCTTTTATGCAGTCAACAAGAATTTAACATGAAGATGAGTTTGAGAAATGAGTTTTTGTTGTAGTTTTAATGCTGCTTGTCCCAAATTTGCATATGTAAAAACAGATTTTTGTTTGAGGAGTAGTTAAGGAGTTTTGTTATTACTTCTGTGCTGTGTATATGCGCAGAAGTAAATCTTTTCAGTGTTGTTACTTCTTGGAATGATGGAAACAGTTTTGTTCTGTAACAGCTGTCCAGACGTTGTAAATTACTGTGTAGAGCAAGTACTGAATTATACATACACAAATAACTGCATCTGTAAAAGGATTTCTTCAGATTCATTCTGAGTTTTGGATAGTGGCCCATTTTTATCCTTTCATTCAGTTTATGGTTTAGAACGGCAATTAAAGGAACTTAAAGTCAGTAGAGGTGCTTTTAACGTTAAAAACGTTAATTGTACAAGACTAAGTTCAGTCTCCACCTCCGGTTGCTCTTCTCCCCAGAGTCTAGTTTAATTAGCAGTCCCCTTAGGATAACAGCAAGCTCCATTTTCTTTGAGTTCTAATGGTCTGTACTTCCTTCAGCATGACATCAGAAATAGTTCAGTAACATCAGTCAGTGCTTAAAATGAAAGTTTTTAAGAATCATTTTGCAGCAATTAAAACTTGACTGAGATGATTACAACACTGAGACGGTAGCTAATCTGTCCAGGACAAAACAGTAAGGCCAAAAGCTGCTGCTGTTTAAAAAGAAGATATACATAAAAAGAAGTCAGTTTATATTAACATCTATTAAGAGTAGTATTAGAGGGAAGGGAGGATGAAGAAAAATCTTCTAGGCTTGAGATTTAAAACAATGGGATTCACTGGAATTTTGATTCAGCTTCCCAGTGGGTCACCTCAGCTCATCATCCCTCTCAGCCAGGTTAGTGAGCTGGTGTGAGCCTTTGGGGCAAAGCCTGAAAGAGGATAGATTGCAAAGTTGAAAGTGTTTGTGGGAGTTCGGAACTGTTAGGTGCAAGTCGCCTGATTGCCCTGTGGGCTTATTCACATATAAAATTGAAGACTTTGTGACCAGTGGGTCACTGTGTGCAAGTTTCAGATTTCCTTTTGTACTCCTAAGGACTCAAGTATTCTCTCACAGATGGGTGCACTGCACATGCACTGAAGCTCCTGTGCACAAACTATGCGTATTTGGGAGGATGAAAGGTGTCACTGAATAAGGGATGAAGTATATCAGCGAATCTCAAAAACAAATTCTGAAGTTATAAACACCTTTCCTTACACATCTCTTGCAGAAATGTTCTGTCTTTAGCAGGTAGTTGTAGGAAGTGATCAGAGGGGGGCAGATTTTTTTTCTGAAGGTTAGATATCATAGTTGCAGCGGTGGTTGTTAAAAAGTTTGTCAAATACTGATATGTTTTGTTTTTTAAAGAATACGGACATTTGTAGTGTGAGAATGTACTGTGTTAGAATATTTTCAGCTGTGTTGATTGTAGCTTTGTCTTCTATGTGACAGTAATATCTAAATAGGTGTGTTAGCCGGTTGTGACTGACCTTACTTCAGTTACACACAGTGAATTATGGCACAACGAAATGGATGCCATTCATTCTAATGCTGTAAATGATCTTAAGAGTGTCTACCATCCAGGTTAGTTGCTGATCTGGCAAGGGACGCTCGGAGTACTGGAGTTGTTTTGGATGTCAAGCAAATGACTCTAGTGTTAAAAGTTGGACCCAGGTCTCTTGATCATCAGCATTTTTACCTGTATTCCAAATGATTTTGTACAAGATAGACTTCTACATGCTTGGATTCAGGGTGTAGGTTTTCCATCATCTTTGACATTGTTACGTATATTGATGAGTTCAGTATGCTTGTGTGAGCATCAACATGGAAATGTAGCGGAACTTCCCAGACTTGCTGAAAAGTGTCTGTGGTCTCTGCTCAGGCCTTGAATGCCTTAATTAGAGTTTTGGTTTGTTGCAGAAGTGGCAGCATTAATGAAGCTCAGTGTTTCCTACTGAATGTAATCCAGCTCTATCATAATTGTCTTGCTAAGTGACCAAGATGAATGCAATCTGTTTAATGACTTGCAGTTCCTGTCATTGTTTCATTGCTAGCCAAACAAATACTGTGCTGTAGTCCCATCACTGCTGAGTACTCAGCTATGGTTAATTTTCAAGTTACTACAAATAAATTATTTGAAAGTGTAAATACGCTGCCCCTAATGATGTTTGTGATATTAAAAGGTTTGCTCATAGCTGAAATCTCCATACTGACTCAGAGGTACAGAGTGTTTAAATGTGCTTTTTTCTTTTTTACCCCCTCCCCCACTTTCTTTCTCTTGGGACTGTTGCTTCTTACAGGGGCTACGATGACCCCATCGAGACAGAGATGGTTGAAGAGAGGATACCTTACCTTCATGGTGGCTACGCAGCACCGTTGGCACAGCCAGAGAGAGGAAGCATGGCTAGTATTGACCGTCTAGGGAAGCGCTCCCCCTCTATTGACAGCATTCGTAAAGACCCCAGGTGGAGGGACCCTGACCTCCCTGAAGTAATTGCCATGCTCAGCCACCCTATTGATCCAGTCAAGTCTAACGCCGCAGCCTACTTGCAGCACTTATGCTACGAGAATGATAAAATCAAAAAGGACGTGAGGCACCTTAAGGGGATACCTATCTTGGTGGGCCTACTTGATCATCCAAAGCCAGAGGTCCATCGTAAAGCCTGTGGGGCTCTCAGAAACATCTCCTATGGGAAGGATAATGAAAACAAGGTGGCTATAAAGAACTGTGATGGGATCCCTGCATTGATCAGACTGTTGCGAAAAACAAATGACATGGAAGTCAGAGAGCTAATTACAGGTCAGTGTCTGTAGTTTCTTTAATGAATTATTCTTTAGAGGAGTCCTTTCAGCTCCAGGAACAAGAATTTCTGGAGATCGGAGCATTGAAGGAGAGTTTAGATCAATTCTTAAGCTGCACCATGTTTGTGGTGTGACAAAGTCTAAGGCAAACGTGCCTTTCAGGAAGAAATTGAGATCGTCTGCATGTGTAGCACACTCGGGTTTCCCTGGCTGCTGAGAGATGGATGATGCTTCTTGGATGTAGCATGCAACTCCATGTGGTTGAGTTACTGAAGCTTAAATGAGTAATAGCAACTTCATTGACAGGTAATTTGTAGTGTGCTTGCCCTCAGCGTGTTATAATCATGAGGTAAGATATGCTAATCTGAAACTTTCCTTGTTAATCTCTTATAAAACAATCCTGCTGCCATGTCCCCACTACTTCATATTGATAGAACAGTCAGTCTCCTCAGGAACACTTCCAGCTCCTGGTGCTGGGGACTCTGAGGCTGTGTATAAAGCGGCAGCACTTCTGGGCTGGAAAACTCAGATTTTAAGGAACTCGGAGTCTGCTGTTGAGATGCTCTGGGCACAGGGCTTGCTTGTTGCAATAAATGGAAAAGGGAGAATTACATTTTGAAGTTACTAAGTTTGTGCGCACTTTGCAGGGAGTTTTCAATCACTTATAACTCCGTTATTCAACCTGTTTTTTATTTGGACTTAGTCTTGGACATAGTCCAAAAAGAGTGATAAAGTATATGCCAAGTTTCAAAGTTCAACCATTAAGTGGAAGAGGGTGGAAAAGTATGTCAGCTCTTAAGCTAAGGAGAAATATATTGTTCTTTGGTCTACAATAACTCATGAGGAGTGAAATGGATTTCCCTTTCTTTTCTCAGAAGCAGCAGGGGATGTTTGGATGGAGAGCAGGGCAGTCACAATGAATTTCAGTGCCAGAACAGAATTTTTCAGAAAGTTTCGTGAGTGTGAAAATGGGTACAGGGCTGAAATTGTTTAGCTACCTTATCAGTGTTGGATTCTGCAGGCAGACCCTATTGCAAACATGGATTAAGCCATTAGAAGTAAACATCATAATTCTATAATCACCTCAAAAAAATTATAACAGCTCTCCAAGTTCTTACTGGTAATCATAATTCTCTGAGATGAACAGTGGCCTTGGGTGTTCCAACTGTTCTTCCCCAGCCATTATAGGGTATTTAGCAAACTAGGTCTAAATATACAGTGTAGAAAGTAGCAGGGATATTTTTCCAGTCCTTTGCTAGGGAGCTGGTATAAGAGAGCTGTCTGTTTTGTCAGAGAACCTCTAAGTAGCATGTATTGGTTGTGCTTTGATTGCTGTCTGTGCTTTGTCTCTTAACATGAAAACTCTGTAGGTAATATTTATACTCTATTTTTGCACTCATTTAGTATGATGGCTGACTTTATTTTTATTTTTTTTTTAAATAAAGAATATCTGATTTTCTGTTGTTCTGGTTTACTCAAAGCTCATTTCTGGAGTGCTGAGAAGGAATAAATTTATTTCTTTAGATTCAAGAAAGGAGAAGCCAGTCTATAATTTACTCTGAAGGAATATCATTGTAATGCTAAGTGGTAATCAGTCACTTTTGAGATGGCAAAAACAAGCTGGATGTTTTCCCTTTTCACTCTAAATGGCGATTGCTTTGATTTCCAGTTGATTAATTAGTTTTACAGTTCAAATACATTTTATTTGACAGTAGCTCCTGCTAATTAAATGTAGTATTTTTATTCCACTTCGCGATTTGCTATTTAAAGCTCTTGATTTCCCCTTACCGAGAAACATGAGGAATACTGAGGGCATTAACCGAAACAGATGTCCAGCAACAGATGATGTGCATTTAATCTCCACCTAACCAGGAATAATTTCATTCCACTTCTAAAATGATATCACCAGATCCGGTGTGAGACATTCAAGCATCAATATAGAAGAGAATAGTATTCCAGCAATGCCTCTGTGACTGATGCTGATGTACTTGCAGTCAGTGTTCAAAGCCTCAGCTGATAATGTGGAATTGTCCATTCAAAAAATGAGCTTCAAAAGTCAGTACAGAGAAACAAGAGCCAACTTGAAGTGCAAAGGGAGCATTCAGCCAGGGCTGCTACAAAAGGACTGTGTTTTGCAGCCTCAAAAATTCAGATCACAATTCTGATGTTCTCATGGTGGGAATCTTTCTTATCCAAGTACTTTTCCCTAGTGGTAAACCAAAGTCCATCTTTGCCATGGAAGTTTTTCATTCTGTCTGGAGTGAAATCTCTGAGGACTTCTGCAGCAACGCAAAAAAAAAGAAAGGAAGAAAAGACAACAGCATACAGGGTTTGCTTGTTTGTTTCTTTTAACAGGCTGCAAATTCATGTTTGGTATGACACATTGACTTTTCTGTGGTTTAATATTTCTTTAAGTCAATACTGGCTGCTTTTTGAAAGATGAATAGTAATCATCAGCTGGTCATCCCAGATGTGGACAAATTATAAAATGATCCTGCTTTCAGAGATTTAAGTAATTTAAATAATTCAGATGTCTGAATTCAAGAGCACTTCCAGTCTTGAAGTTTTGCTTCTTTATGTGGGACACTGCCTGCCTGCAGGACAGGAGGTATATGGGAGCATACAATAAGACTTGTTATTTGCAGCTGGAGAGGGTGCTTTCTGGCAAAAGAGAGCCTCATTCTCATCTATTTTGAGAGTCAGTCCTTGGGTTTAGTACAGCTCCATGGCCTCTCATTTACTTGGTGATCTGATGCAGCAGCCACAGCTGTCCAGAACAGTATGAATCAGACCAGCCAGCTGGGTCTGGTCAGTGGGTTAATGGAGTGGGAAAAAGCCATGCCAATATGTTAAAAACATGTAAGAGGTAGATGCAGTGGCAAGGGAAGAATTGGATGTGTGATGCTCAGCGCTGAACGAGTGAAACTTGATGAGTGAGAAGTGTGTTCACTTGACTACTTCTCGGAATGTATGCTTTGGAGAACACAACCTAGACAAACACACTGACATGCAATTCTGAAAGCAGGCTGAGTATACTGATACAACACTACTGCCAGATTAAGCAAGTCTGTAGCTTTTTTCTTTCAGATAGCACTGGTTTTAGCAGAATTTGAAAACCTTCTTGGGGTTAATGCCATCTCTGTTTTACCAGACATTCTTGATATATCTGCACTAAAACATGATGTCCCTCAAGGTAAGACAGATAGATATGTGATGCGTGTAAAAATACCTTCAAAACTCAAGATACATTCATAAAATACCACAAATCTCACTTTTCTTTCTTTTTGAAGTGTGGAGTTACAAAAAGTCTCCCATCTACTGCACTGAGAAAAGCTTGATTTAACTGTTAGAGTGTCCATAAGTAAATCATAAGTAGAGTTGTGATAAGACATGTTCCATAATATTCTTCCTTGCATCGCTTTCTAGTCTTGGAACTGTACTGCTGAACCTTCAGTGGATCATTTTCTTGAGAAACTGAGAGAAATGAGGATTAAGCTGATAAGGAATTAAATCTGTTCTGATTGGGAAAGCTGCAAAAGTTTTATCTTGAGTGATAAGGGGGTTTTGTGGAGGAAATGTTCCCATCAGATATGCAAGACCAAAATTCTATTACATTCTTTGAAAAGCAATCAGAAGTTGGTAGCTTTAATGAATAATTTTGTTCTTTGTGAGAACATTGAAAGTAATTTTGTTGTTTAACGACATTGCACTGATTTTAAGTGGTGCAGAACGTGATTTTCCTGATGCTGTATGTTGCCAAACTGGTTTTAATTGAAAAATGATTGACCTTCAAAATGCTCTACAGAGGAAATATTTTGATCTAATGCTGTAATAGAAACTTGCAGATTGACTTGCTCAGAATTCACACCTTCTGGGCATTTATGTACACTAAGTCCCTGTCAGCTGATCAGACACTAACTTCTCTTTGAAGTACCATGCTGTTCTGAACTTTCTGATTACAGATGAGCTTACTCCTTCCATTTTCTATTAGAAGGCTTGTCAGAAGAAGGTTCCTTTTCATTGTGTATTCCGTGACACAGTAGTTCACGTCGAGGTTCTCAACTTGACCGCTACTTAACTTGAAGTAGCACAGCTTCAATCTTCAGGACTTAGAATGATACAAGCAAGTCTGTCAAACAAATGCATACAGGACCAACATGCAACAAGAAGTCCTTGGTGAATATAATGCAGAGCGCTTTATTTTTCCAAATGGTAAATGATTTGGCATATATGTATTCTGCCACAATTTCTTTAGAAATCTTTCCGCAGCTCCAAGGAGGCTGAGATTTAGGAGAATATGGCTGTGGCCCTAATCACTTTTAATATTACATAAATCATATAGCTATGTTTATAGCTTATAATTTTTTCAATATATTTTTACAATAATCAGTACTTTTGAAATAAAAACGTGTAGCTCTTGTCCCTGCTTAACATGCTGAAAGAGTAGAGATAATGGTTGTAGTTAGAAATATGTAAATATATTATGAACAGTATTTATGAATAAAATTAAGATTGCTGATGGTTGTGATCATCTTCTGAAATGTAGTAGTTCATCTTCTTTCTCTAGTCAGTGGTCAAAAAGATCAATACTTGTAGTGAAAGTACATGGAAAATTTAGATAACTTCGTTTCCCTTATGCTGCTGTGTTAGTGACTTGATTTCTCTTGAGTGCTATTGATATGAATTGATTAAACTTAAAGTTTTAAAAACAGTGTTTCCAGCTTGTTAGATCATTAGTGTGTTATGCTAATAGAGATGGAATGATTTTTAAAGATGGATGTCAAATTTACAGGGATTTTATAAATTTTTTTTTTTGCTCGTATTTTCTCTTACACTGGTAAAACCTACAGTCTGATCTGAATTTGTTTACTTTTTTTTTTTAAGTTTCCATGTCTGTCACTATCAGTGTCTTTTCCATGGAATTTCCTTTCTCAAGAGCTGAAAGGATGCTGGGATTTAGACCTCTTTGTTTCATAATTTTGCCTAAGAAAAATATATTGTGACTTTTTATTTTCTGTATCCTTTCTCATGGAATACTTTCCCAATGAAGTCAAACTCCAATCTGAATTTTTTTCTCTGGCTTTGGAACCACAAAATTCCCTAATCCCTGTTTATCTTGGGCTACCTTTCTGTTAAGTGCTGTGCATTTTCCTTTACTGGATGCTGTTTAACAGAGGGATTCTTTCAGTTTTCCTCATGCAACTGTCAAAGAAAATATTATAAATTTAAGTGTTTTGACATTTTTGAATAATTTGAAGAGTTTGCACTTTTTTCTTTTTTTTCTCTAGTAAGACTGTCTTTTATTCCTCACAGGTTGTTGGTGTTTTCTGTGAAACATTTGAGAGATGGGAGGCAGATGAGAAACTGAAAAGCTTGTAAATTGTTGGGGTTTTTTCTTCAAAGAGGATGGAGGAAAGGCATTCTGTTTAACTTCAATCCCTGTTGTCTGGTAGCCACTAAATGAGATCGACAGTCAAAATGTGTTTGCCCTAAATGCTTTATTACATCAATTGCAGTCAGCTTCTTAATAAAAATTGTGGATGAGTATGTATAAGACATCCTTTTGCAGGGACAGGTAGTTCTCTTGGTCTGGATGGGGTTACTAGCATCAGTGAAGCTGACTTGTGTGTGGTAGATTGACAGGTTAGTACTGTTTACAGTGTTGCAATCCAGTTAGAACACTATTGAATCCCAGTTGCGTTTAGTCTCTTGAAATAACTACTGGTGAATGAGAATATAGGAGAGAGGGAGTTTGGAGGTGGTAATTTTATTTTACACGTTGGGGTTGAAGGTATTGAAATCTGGACACAAATCTCTTTAAGCAAAAGATTTGAGCACTGGAAAACTTCTGTATAGTCCTGTAATATTAGAGCTTTTGGAAATTTTATAGGTATTTTTGGCTTTTTAATTATATGTCTGCCTGATTCATCTTAAGCAGTGAAATTTGCCCTTGTATTTTCACTATACAGACAACACATTATGTCACTCCTCCAGGAAAGGGGAGAAGGCAGAATCTCATTTCAGGTGCAGAAGAAGTATGTGCATTTAAGGAAAGAGATCTTAAAATTGAAGGGCTGTCAGATTTTAAAAATTAGCTCTTCCTCATACAGATGATTTTAAATCTCCACATTGTTTCCAGTTGCAGTATTTTGCAGTTTCAGAAGAACAGAAATGCAGGATCCTTACAAACACTGTACTTGGTTCCTCAGTTGATGCTATCTTTTCCTAATAGTATTTTTTTGACCACTACAAATACCGAATGCTCCATTTATGATCCTGTGAGGGAACTCTGACATAACCCACCAGAACCAAGGTATTTTGCACCCATTGTTCTCAGTTTGAATCTAGGTTTGCTTCAGAGATGATTATCCTGTATAATTTCCTGGGATTTATCCATCTTGTTCAGTGCTGGATGTTCAGATTTTGCATTTGAATTTTGAAGTACTGAGCCAGCAATGCATTTAGGGATTAATTGTAATTATTATTTTTGTATCGGCGAGTCTGATACGCTTAAGGAATTGATGTACAATAACTAAAGGAATACTGTCTAGTGAAGTATTTAAAATTAATTGGGCAGCTTATATGTCAGTTTTTATAGTCTCATTATAAATATTGACTTATGTTTGTTTCTTGTATGATCTATATTTTTGAGCCAATTTGTTATGAGTAGTAAAGGGGGCCAGTTAGCATTTTCTACTTGGTTTTGGGGGTTTTTTTCTTACTGTCCGTTGATTGGTGTTTTGTAATGACAAAGGGTGATTTATTGTAATGGGTACAAAGAGAAAATTAATTCATATTTCACCTATACAGCCTTATTAGAAAGCTAAAAAAAGTAGGTTATATCTCATACAGCGTGTTGTCTATGAATGGCAAGGGCAATAGGCCCTACAAAAAAAAGCAGTATTTTTGTATGGTTTTAGAAAAAGACTGAAAGAAACATTATGGTGTTCATTCTGTTGTCTGTCTCAGAGTTTCTCTATTAATTAATATGGTCTCCTAAGTCTGAATAGATGCCTGGACCTTGTAAAGATCACTTTGAATAGGAGACACCATAGCATTTGACTTCTGAGGCTCTGCTAATCATCAGCCTTTGAGATTATCGTATAAGTGGCAGTCACTACTCAAATGGAGATAAAATTCCAGTCCTGACCTGGTACCTGTCACGACCCTATATGGACAATACTCTGATATCAAAGTAGGGCATTTGGCATTTGACACTTCTAACTTGTAGCAGTGTGAAGCCTGAGTGTGAAGGAGAGTTCCCACGAGATAGCTGCCTTTGCTCATTTGGAGGTAGGTGTGTGTGGCTCTGGCGGTTCTCCAGCACGCTGGATCTTGCACAGCTGCACACTCCCTCACTACTACGTGCTTTCCATTGACTGACAGGGTCCAGCAAGCCCGTGTGTTTGTTAGACTGTGTGACAAAAGTAATAGATCCAAAATCTTTTTTCCAGTCATTTTTCAAGTTTGAAAATTATAGGTTTTAAAACTTGGAGTGATTGAAAGGGACCGAAACAAAAGGTTGCACCTTTGTTGTTCTTTCGTGTTTTCCTTTAGACACAGATACTAAGAGGTGAGTATCTACAGTTTGCACTGTAATATGCACAAATTCACATTTGTAGTAACACAGGTAGACTCAGGTTAATACTGTATCTATGTAGGAAAGATTTCCTGTGTGTTCTAGGGCATCTAGCTTTTCCATTCGGTCTCTGAAATTCTGCTAGTCTTCACACTTCTCCTTGGAGATCAAAAATGTGCATCTGGCTCTCTCCAGGTGTTGTTACCACGCTGGGGGTATGCAGAAATTATCTCTGAAGTGAATGTCCTGGTTTAGTCCTAACCTAATGAGCAATAACAGTCAGGACACTGACACAGGTCTGCTGGGAAGTTGTATTGTTTGTCTAAGACTGGGTATTTTTACAGTTGTAAGGCTGTTCTTCTGTTATGTTGTTTTGATGTTTGACTTCTGTCTACTTTGGCTCATAATTGAGGTAAAAATGGAAGGACGGAGGAGTTTTGGTTCTCAGCTTCTTCAAGGAATCATATGCTTGTGGCACCAGATGATTTGAACACAGATATTGCCTGTGACAGGAAAATGTGAAAGTAAATAATAGAGAGGAGTCTGGAATAAAATACTGTCTTGTGCAGAGGATAAGCATACGATCAATGATCCTTAATAAATTCATCCCTGTTTTTAAGACTTGCTCAATATACTTGTCTGCTGCACTGGATGATTTTTTACTTTTTGAGGCATCACTAGCTTGAAAGTGTAACAAAATTTGTATATAGCAGAAAAATCCTATTTATGTCCAATAGCACATCACATTTATGTTCTCAGTTGTAGAACCTGATGACTGCAACAATATCCATGTCTTCATAAAAGTGCTTCCGTGCTTTTGGAAATGTTCCTGTTGCAGCCACTGTGGAATTTTCCCTAAGCTATGTGCTAGTCTGGCGTCTCATCAAGTGGTTTCGCCTTTTCATTTAGTTTTATGATTTAACCTTCTAGCAATTCTCTGTGAATCTAGTGATTCTATTTAATCTAGAGAATTTAAATAGTTATTACTCTCTTGTTTATTTAATAATCACTGTTTTTCCTGCAGGCACCCTGTGGAATTTATCCTCCTATGAGCCCCTGAAGATGGTCATCATCAACCATGGTCTGCAGACACTTACCAATGAGGTGATTATACCCCATTCAGGTTGGGAGAGTGAGCCGAATGAGGACTCCAAGCCTCGCGATGCTGAGTGGACAACTGTCTTCAAGAACACTTCTGGTTGCTTAAGGTAAGGCAGAACTGTGAAGTATTAATCTGTTCACCACGTCCTGTGTTTAGGATTTTGTTAAAATTATTTCAGTTTGAAATAAAGTATCATATATCTTTCATTTTTGCAGAGATACCCCCATTTCAGTAGCCACAATAGCAATGTTTGGAGGTATTTGCCTGCCACAGACTCTCTTGTAGGACTTGTCAATGTACGTCTGTCCAGTGGGGTCAGTGTGAAGAGTAGGTCATTTATCCAGGTTAAGGGGAGTGGATCTATATAGGACAGTGTATAATACAACGGAGAGTGACCCAGGTAACTGCCAAGCTAAGTACAAAAAAAAGCATTTTGCAATGCAAACTGTGCTGCAAATACTGAGAAGTCATATTTCCATTTGTCTATTGTACTGTGATCAGTGGGCTGCTTCTACAAATTTTTAGTACCTTCTCTGCTTCCCTTGGTGGTGCTATTTTTATTTATTTGAAAAGTGTGTTTTCAGACAGCTCCCTTCTTGGTTTTAGGCCTTCTCCTATTAAAAGGGGGTTTTTTTGCAGATGCTGGGGAACTGGTTTCATGGAATTACACTGAGCCTGAAACATGGATCCAGTTTTAGCCACAAACACTTTGTGGACACACTCCTATTTTAAGCTAAAGTGGCTAATGACCTTAGTTAAGAACCTGAACTACTGACCATTTAGGAACATATTTCTAGTATTGCTTGCAAAGGAGCCTTTTCTGGTTAGAAATTGTATTTGCATTTCTGAGAGCACCTTGAGAGTAGGACAGTAGATGCTAGAAGCTGGGGTCAGGAGGAGTCCTAATGCAGTCTACAAAACCTGAAGAACCAATGTTCCCTAAACTCAGCCTCTTTCATTTTGCTTTTCTTTGAGATAAAATAGTGGAGATGCCCTGTTAGATTCTTTAGCTTTATGATGAAGTCAATTAATTTGAACAAAACTAATAAAGATTTGGCATCATACCTTCTGTTGCTCTGAAGTATACTTCTGTCAGATTTCTACTGATTAATGCATCTTCAGAAGTTGGTTCATTTCTGTTTCTTGGACTTGTGGTCTATAAATTGCAATAACTATTCCCCTGAGTGACTTCACAAATGAAGAAAGTAATGAAAAGTGTTCTGAAAGTGCCCATTACTGAAATTATTTGCAGTCCCACTGGAAACTAAGGTGCTTTAAGTAGGCTCCAGACATCATAGGTTTTTACTTACTAGTGTCTCATTTTCTAATGGTCTTCTGCAAGAGGAAATTAGTCATGGTGGGGGATAAAAGGATTATCTGAATGAATATGAGATTCTCCAGTAAGTGTAGACAATAAATTGATCATTAGTAGACTAACCTAGACCACATCATAAATTTTTAATTGTATGTGGATCCACTTCAAGTTCCACATTCCAGGATACCTTTGGGGGGTGGGAGGAGGGGTGTTGGTGGTTGGTTGGTTGGTTTGGTTTTTTTTAATTTTAAAGTAAAGTACTGGTTTTACAGGACATGCAGAAGCTTGTGCCACTTTGGACATTGTATTTTTAAGGCTAATGAAGAAGGGTGTGGAGCATAGTAGTACTGAGATACGTTAGTCAGACAATTTGAACTTTTGGTAATTGAAAGTGTCCTGATGTACTTCAAATGCATCAGGGCAGCAGCCGGTGAATGGTGACTGCTTCTGTTGTTGGAGGAGGGAAATGTATTTCAGTCCTTTATAGTCTCTGCTGTCATAGTCATGTGGGACTACGTGCTTCCTTGTGGAAATCTGAGGCTTCAGTCAGATGTGGGACAAGGTGATTTCATTCTTGAAAGTAGTTGGTTAAGGTAAATGGAGACATGATGGCAGGTTAGCTGGGAAAGGTAATCTGAAAAAGGTAGTTTGTCCATGTGTGTCTCTTGTGCTGTGGAGAGAGCAACCTCTTGCATAGGAAGGGGAGAGAACTGTCTTGCTGCCTCCTCCTTCCAGTGAGATAAAGTGAGTCCAGGACAACAGACAAGTATGCAGGAGGAGGTGAGATACAAGCTGTCTTTCAGTTGATCGTATGTCTTGTTACGATGTTGGTGGTATTACGTACCTTTTGTAGTGTGCTCCCAGATCTAGCGATAAAAATGGACATATCAAAAGTAATTATCGTTACTACTGTTGGAAATGATTTTGCATTGTTTGTTGAAATCCTCTGCAGCTCATCCTTAAAAGCACCAGCAAGATAAGATAGTTAACACCAGCGGAGAATAAATTGTTGCAGCCATCTGTCTGACAGACGTCAGTGTTTATAAAACCCCTTTGCCTAGTCTTCTCTTGTTGAGACAGTAGCTGGTCCTAGAAATTCAATTTTCCATGAATGGAGGTTATTGCAGACTACAAACTGTTTACCAATTTGATATTTAATTGGGAGGTTAGTCCTCTTGATGATGTGCCAGCCTCCTTTGTCCCCTTTGGAAGTGAGCCTCAGGTGTGTGCTGTGTTGTCTTCCAAAAAAACTGAGAGAATGTTTGAACTTTTGAGGTTTCAGATGTCCTTGCAGTTCAGATATCTAAGCAGAAGCAAGGCATTATGCATGCAGGACGGCATTCATTTTAGTATCATTTTTTCAGTTAATGAAGTTTATCAACAGAGGTGGGCAAGTTTGGTTTGTTTCAAACGCAGTGATTCACAGCGTGAACTGCTGGTTAATTATTTACCTTCCCCCCCCCCCTCTTTTTTTACACTGCTTTCTCAACTTTACTTTGTTCTTAAGCTAGGTTTCTCCTTTGATAATGTGGAGCCTTGGAAACACTTATTTCAAAATAATTGAAAACAAGTGATTTAGGGGGAGGGAAAAAAAACCCACAACACTTGTTTGGCTTTACCTCTTCTTCAGATCTTGATCCGTCCCATTTTCCTTTCCAGTCCTGACCTATCAATACCTTTTTTCCCCTGTGTAATTTGTAAGTCTCTCTCCCTCCTCGCTTTGGGAGTTCAGGTGCTGGTGTATGTCCAGGTCTGAGTAGGGCAGGGTGAATTGTATTCTATGTAGTCAGCTTGGTCTGCATGTGCCTAAGGGTAGATTAACATCTGGTATTAGCAGCACAGATAGTATAGTGCTGCAGGTATATGTGGGGTGGAAGGATGCTTTAGCAGAGGGGTCAGTAATTGGGGCTAATAGCTTAGCAGACATCTGAACCTGCACCAGAGTTGCTTTACTTGCGAATTAACTTTGCAAGATAAGAGGCATGATCCGTGCGCTCTTTTTCCCCTTACCCAAAGCTAAGGTAGTTTGCTGGCTTTATATAGCCCTGATTTCTACCACTTTCTGAAGTAACAAAAATCCATCTGTGATGCTTGATGTTGATTTTAGTCTGTATGACCAAAGGACTTGCACTCAGGAGAATGGATCTGTCTGAGCTGCTATTTGAGAAAGCCTTGTGCGTGATACTGCGTAACATTGGACCTGGTTATTTACAAGCTGGAAATCAGAGAAACTGCAAAGTTTGTCATCATCAAGCAAACCATTCAAATACTCTTTGCTATGAGTTAAATAACTCTGGGATTACCTGTGATACTTAGTGACGTCCATACCAAACTATCATAGCTAACCGGCAATGTATATGTAGCCAGTAAGAATCAAAGGAAGAAGAGGCAACTGGTTAAGGTTTATATTGACTTTGGAGACCAGTGTTTATCTTAAGGGTTCCTTCTAAAGTCAAGCCTTCTCCCATGACTGTGGCTGTTCTAGGGATCTTTTGAGTACTGATATCATCTGGAACATGATGAGTGGGTTCTTTTTGCCATCCCACTCAACTTGATTTGCCAAAAACTCTCTTTGAATGTTTTGGGAATCCTGTACTCCCCTTTGCAAAATAAAGACTTGGCAGCACAGCCAATTTGCAAACTATGATCTGATAATTAGATTTATTGCATGCTTTTTCTGTATCTTTACCAAGACACACACTGAAGTTTTCAGAAACTAGTGCAGGTGATGATAATTTTGTCTCCATTCTCGTATTGAGATCAGGAAAAAGATTTTTCCTCTTACATTACCGTGTTCTGTTTCTAGGGGCAGACGTGGTATGGTGAATTGATCTGCAATATCCATAATAATTTTACTACTTAAAATGGTCATGAGCCTCGTGATAGATGCTACCTTGGGTGTAATTTTATAAAATGGAGGTATTCTTATATTCTGTTGAACCTGTTGAGAGAAATAGGTATGGTGGAAATCTCGAAAGAACAGTAAAAAACAAAGCAAAGATTGATTTATTGAAATTAAGTGGATTTTTGGTTATGGAAAAGTAGGACTAGGGAAGAAGGAAGACATTTTCTAGGAGAATCATCAAATATGCACAGATGTTCCTTTATTTCATTTGGAGTACAAGTTTCATGTCTTAGCATTGTATTTTATTCTTTTAGGTATGTGGAGAATGTCTCTTCTAGTTACTGTCTTTTTTTTTTCTTTTTTTTCTTTTTTTTTTTTTTTTTCTTTAAACCCCTAAATCCCTACTGGGATTTGCAGTCTAGAAGCATTCATTTTTAAATTGTACTCTCTTCCAGTTTAAATAATGTAATGATCTGGTACATCTTAACAAGGCCATTTCATGATCCTTCCTACAACTTTGACCCAGACATTAAAGTGATTTAGGAGAAGAATACAAGTTGAATTGCTGGTGGGGCTGATGGAGCTAAGGCTAGCTTACATGCACCCAGGCAGTGCCAGAGACCTTTGCTGTGTCTTCAGGTTTCTCCAAAGATGCTTCTCTGCTTTAGAGGGGAAGTGCCGCATCTGTGGGTCAGAGAGTGCTGCTGCAGTCCCATTATTTTTTTTGTTTTCTTTGTAGATATCTACCCTGATTCCTAGTTCTCTGGAAGCAGCAAGGATTTTAATGATTTAAAAATGAAATTCATTCTGGGCTTAATTGCTGTTTTCTGCCTAATTACTTTTAATTCTCCCTTGGATTTTTTTCACTTCTGAGAGGACAGAGTAGAACTTAGTTTCTAAATTGCCAACTTTCTAGCCTCATTCCTGTGCTAAACTGACCTGCTGTCAACAAATGTTAGATGAATTAATTTGCATAGCAAACAGATGCAAAGTGCTCCTTTTTCCAGGGTACCATCTGTAGTTGCAGCATTTCTTGTCAATTCTCCAAGTACGCAGAAATTCGCATTCACAAATAGCCTCAGGGTTCAGAGACCTGGCCGTAGGTGTATGAACACAAACAAACTGCACCCACTTGACTTCCACTAAAAACATGCATTCTTCAGATCAAAATTGCACATAACAGCTTGTCCAACATGAGCTCCTGAGAAGAGTAGGGACAATGTGGTGGCTAGAGCTGTAACAAGAGACTTGAGAAGTATGGATTTAATTGCTGTTCTGCTACTATCCTGACATAATTACAGGCAAGATTAATGGTATAAACCTTTTTGTGGTCTAATTTTTAATAGCCCTATCTCCTTCTGGTTTTGGTGAGATTCAGGCTCCTAAGTGCCTGAGTGGATCTGGACTTCAGTCACTGATCTTCACTTTCTTGTCTTTAACGTGGGATTGGCACCTCTGTCCTTACCTTCCCCTGAAGCTGGTAAAATACCAGTAGTTCAAGGATTTTGAAGTGGTTGATTCT
Source organism: Haliaeetus albicilla (assembly GCF_947461875.1). Classification (NCBI taxonomy): domain Eukaryota; kingdom Metazoa; phylum Chordata; class Aves; order Accipitriformes; family Accipitridae; genus Haliaeetus; species Haliaeetus albicilla. The sequence continues at coordinate 36,943,429 of NC_091492.1, forward strand.
AGAGACAACAACTGGGAATAATCACCTCCTGTAGGTATAAATTAAAAGTTTGGTCCCATGGAATCAAAACTTAAGAGCTATGGTAACTGTGAGATAGGATGTTTGAAGACATGTGATAAGGACTCTGTAGATTCAGAGCTGAAAACATACTCCACCAGGATGAGAAATGTTGTATAAGTATCTGCAAGCTTCTGTTACTTTTATGTGCTTCAGAGGAAAGAGGACTGCAGGAGCTTGGTGGTAAATCATTAATACTTAGGATGTGCCAGGTAGAGTTTTTGTATGGAAATGTTTTAACCTTTTTCTAAGGACAGAGAGCATTAAGGTTATGTTACATGTACATCTTGTCCTGCAGATGTAACTTAGAGTGCTTCAGTCATATGTAACACTGCTTGATGGTAATACATTCGTTCCTTGAGTCCTAATGTCTTTATATACTTGTGAATATATGTATGCATGCAAACACCTACAGCCCACACTGTTTGTAGCAGGTGTGTGTGTGTCCGTGAGGCACACGGAGGTAAACAAGGTTTGTCAAACAGAATCTGTGGTCTTGTTTTGGCAGAAAAGTTCTCTCTCTTTGCACCCTGGAAATGACTGTATGAGTGTCTCACTGATACTGGTGTGTCCATTTTTTCTTCCCATCTCTGCACACTGAATTTGAGGAAAGAGAGGAAGGAGGGCTCTCAAAGCTAGGTGCTTAAGCCCTCCTTTCTTATTAATGATTAATGTATGGCTTTTCTCTGAAGAGAAAAATCCTTGGGAATTAGAGCTTTCGAAGTAAATTACCTTCAAGCTCTATCCATCTTTAAATCCTGCAGGCATGATAATAGTATGTGGTGACAGTCACATAATATTTGTCCTACCTACATTCTCATATACTTGAGGCAGCCTTCATCTCCAGCTGACCAAAGTAAGAAGGCACTTAAGTGCAAGTCTTTAACCTGCAAGTGCTGTCTAGTGAAGAGCAGGGCGCAGGAGGTGAAGCTCAGGTGATGCTGCTACAGTGCTGCCAGCCAGGCTGCCCTTGGTGTCAGGGGAGCTTTGCTCAGTGAAGCATGGCAGGACAGAGAAAGATATGTAAATGTGAGTTTTCAGGTGCCAGCTTTTATTTTCTCTCTTTTATCAGCAGCAAATTAGTAATTGAGTGTCATGACTCTAGCATTAGTACAGAGACCTTCATGCGGCAGCTACATTTCTCCCCCACTCCAAAAAGGATTCTTTGACAAAGTCATTTGGTTGACTTTTCCTCTTAATCAGTGTGCTCCACTATCGTAGTTCAAGTACTCTTTTTGTATGCTTTTGTAGGGCAGTTGTTTAACCAAAGTCTCAACAGGACTTCATACAAAGCTTAGCACTTCCCTGTCCCACGCGGAGGGGGTGAGGGCAGATGCTGCCATGTCTCTGTCCACCCACCCACCATGCTTGAAGGCTGGTGCCCTCGTCTTGTTTTCATACTGGGTACAGCCTTTGGGGGAGACTGCTGCTCCAGAAATTGGAGCTAATGATACTGTCAGTGTTTTGTTACGCAACAGGTACTTTTTAACTGGACTTTCAGTAGAGGAATTGTTTTAGAAAGGGATAAAAACTGAACAGAAATTTGCCTGTGAATCTCCACTTTCGAGGCAGCGAGCAGCACGGAACAGGGAGAAGCTTATCTGCCCAACCCAGACTGGAAAAAAACCAACTCAAATTAAAAACCCACACAATAGAGAGGAGTGAACGAAGGCAGTTTCTTAATTAGCTTACTGATACTGTGCAGGATCACAGCATATGGCTGTCCTGGGGCTTATATGATGAGCAGAGCGTTTAATTCGTGCTAGTAAGGAGCTGTTAGGGTTCCTCCTGACAGTTCCTGATGTTTAGCTTGTAATATAAATAAATTATGCATAGATTTTAGCAGCAGAGACATAACCTAGTTACATGCAACCTTAATGCTTTACAATCAAATCTGAAGTATAAATTTAAAGTTGTGCACTTGCTTATTGCCTTCTGTCATTACTTAGGAATGAATCTAGGTCCCTTCTCCCTTGGCTGTCAGTGAAGGGAATCTACAAAAATGTCTGTCGCTGTGGTGGGATGAAGAGCAAGGCTGAAACAAAGCTCACTGCAGTTACTGTAATGGACATAGTTTGCTTTGGAAGGCATGTGAGCCGTGATCCTTTATTATATAAATACTGCCTCATTTTTGTATTTTTGAGATTCTTTTCATATTGCAGCAAGCATGTACAATAAAGCAAGCAAAGCCCCTTAGCCTTTCCTCCAAGCAGAGACTGGAATAATTTGGAAGCTAAGTAGCTGCTGGGCATCATGGAATTCTTGTGTAGTGCATTTCTGCATCATTTTGCATTACAGGAGAGCAAGCTAAGACCCTCCAAGTAGGTCGTGCAAGAGGTAACCAGTCAGTATTTTACTGAAAAGGCATTACATGGTGTTTTGGATATAGAAAGCCACAGATAACAAAGGATGGACTTGACATCTGTACCTTGTTAAACTGTACTGCTGGCTGTTAAGCCCCTGCTTATTGCAGGGAGCTCTTATAGACAGTGCTGACATGAATGTAAGACATGTGACAGTGTGCTTTGTACATCTCTTGCTCTATGCTAGTGTCGCTGGAGTACAGACTAAACTTGTGAAGTCCTTTTTCAGGGGTGGCCTTTGGTACGTCCTCTTTTGAGCATTTGGCCAACTAAACAAAACCAATCCATTTATTGAAGTATCTGGAAGGGTTTTACATGCAAGACGACCAGGGCTGCTCTGCTGCTTCTCTCTTGGGTCTAGCTGGTAAGTGGAAGCTGAAGTGGAGCAGAAATCTCCAGTGGGATCTCCTGCCCAGATCTGATACACCTTTTCTCAGTTGAACCGCTGCTCCCTACCTAATGTCACCATCAGGAGAGCTCCCCTATCTTCCTGTTCATTTCATTTGGACTTTGGCTTCTTCTTATTTTCTTTACCATATTTGCTGCTTGATTTCTGATTTGGCTATCTGCTGCCAAACTCCATTGTGTTGTACAGGGCTCTTTGACCAGTGCTGCCTGGATCAGGCTGTCTTTGTGTTACAGGCAGATTCTTTCTTTTTCTCTCTTATTTTCAGAACAATGAACTTAATACCAATTAAACTTTCTGGTATTTCATGTGAACTGAAGTATGGAATTCATTCTATTTCTACGTGAAATGATGGAATGATTTTAAAACGCTGTATATTCTTCCTTTGAGAGATTTAGTACCTAGAAATACGCTCAGAAATAGAGTACATTTACTGCAACTGTTATTTATCAATCTCCTTTGGCTGACATCCAAATAAATATTTCTTAATAGTGAAGCAAAGTGTGGGTGTGGAAGGGCATTTTTATAGCAAGGGTTCTGACTGCCAGAGTAGGTGGATAGAACAACTAATATATTTAAATTAGACTTGTGAGAACCTTGTAGTTTTTTTATCAGCTGAAGTATATAAAACTCAGTGCCTAGACAATGAAGCCTCAGTGATGGTGTTAGTCAGGGTCTAGCAAGGTGTACGTACTGCCTGTCAGCTCTGCCACAGCATTGCCATAACTCAGCCCACTTGTGAAGTGCCACTCACTCAACCCACCAGGAAACCCAAATCATTTGTAGCTCTATGGCTTGTAATGATCTCAGGTATCCTTATCTTCTTCAACAGTGCTGAGATAAACTATATAGGAGCCAACGTTACGTTTTAGCCTGGCAATACCAAAATAGCTGTTAGAAGGTTGTTTACAATAGTAAAAAGTAGGATTCATTTGGGCAATGTGAGACTCCACAGTGTGTACAAAGAGGTTGTTGAAAAGAGCTCATCGCTGTCTCAGCTTCAGCTCTCATCCATGCTTACTCCAGAGAGAGGTGGAAATGTTACTAGGAGGATATCTTAAAAATTTCCAGTTCAGCTTTCTTATTTATATAAAAAACTAAGTCTGCAACCTGTTGTCTTTGTTCCCAGCTGGGTCTCTAAACAAAGTGCTTTTTACACCTGCTGAACTGAAGCAGGATGGTAAGTGTTGAGTAATGCTCTAACTTCTGGCTTTCAGCTTTATCTGCAGCACTGTGGGATAACAACTGATGGGCCTTTCCAGCCAGGTGGCAGACACAGCAATAGTCTTGAAAATACTATTTTTAAAGTTCAGAGAAAAAATGTGTCTCTCTGATGCTTGTATTACTAGGTTTCTCTTTATCATTAAGAAAAAAAAAAAACAAAAGCTCTCCACGTCAATCTTTCAAATTGTTAGAGAGAGCACAGTGGGGGCATTGCTACATGATTTGCATTGAAATAGTGCAAATTAAGTGCCATGCATTTAATTACTTTTAAATCTTTTCTCTTGAGGATAATTTTGGTGTGTGGCACAGATAGTAGGAACAGCTCACCTATCCTAGAGGTGATGAATACCAACTTTGTTCTGCAGATGTAAATGTTACATTCAGACTTGCATATTATTAAGAAGACTATTTGGTGATAATGATAACCTTATCTAAAGCATGAACAGATTTCTCAGCACATTCCCTGCCATTTTCTCAAGTCTTTAATACCAACGGACTGGATTCCTAGCCTGATGTGTTTCTATGCTGGTAGGTATTTACTTTTATTTAACATTTACTTAGTGCTCCTCTGTTTTGTTTTCCCAGGGAAAGCATATATTTGAACATCCTTACAAATCCTCTTTCACTAGTCCTGTCTACAGTCTGGACTCCAAGAATTTGAGGAAGAATCCAGGTTGCTTCTTCCAGCTAAAGGCTGTGGATTTAAAATCTCTGGAATGAGATTTGTGCTTTACTGTTTTACGTAAAATCAGTCATACAGTTTGTTTCCTTCTTACGTACTTTGAGTAACATGGACAGTAATTCCATATCTTGCTCCTAGAATTGCTCTTTTGAGTGTTGTATATATTTACAGTAAGGACACTGTGAAGCTTTCTATTACCCTTTGCAGTGTGATGTGAGAAAGATACTATTATTTTTAAAACACATTTTTCATTTAATGGACTCTTGGAAAAGTGTTGAAAAGCAGGGAAAGCAGCAGAGGCCTCTCTGGGGGTGAAGAGGCAAGGCAAGGGAAGCAGACTGTACAGAACATGAGAGATGAATGGCAGGTATCATTCGTCACTTTTTTGTGTAAAAGTAGTTCAGGTAGTTCCTTCTCCCCATTCCCACCCTTTTGAACAAGCAGTCAACTTCATTCTCACTTGTAACAGGATTTTGCCCATTATCAGTGCCTCAAAAGCCCCGCAGAGTTCCTGTTTCAAGTTGTTCAACCTTAAAAAGTATCTTTGACTTCATCTCTAGAGGTTCTTGATATTAAACTGCCCCAGCAAGCAAGTCACTGAGATAATGTGTTTAATTCCAAAATCTTTGGGCAGTGCCGGTTGTTGCATGGCAGCCTAGCTCTGAAGTAACAGAGTTAACAAGCACCTCAGCTAGGGTTTTGGCTTCCTTTTCTATTTGGTGTCTTGTATCAAACACTCCATCCACTGAAGAATTAATTTTCTTCTGATATAAAATGATGCTTGTCTCATGTAGAAAAGTTTGGTGAAAAGCAAAACTCTCTACTTTATCCAAGTCTGGATGCCACATGTTGCCTATCTACCTGTTGCATGAGTTTGGGAAGTTTCTGCCCTGGGTGAGGCTTTGCATTCCTTCTGTGAAGTGTCACCCTGTGTAAGGCGACTACAAATCCTCTGTTTACATCTGCTGGAATCTGTCGCCTGTTTGATTTTCATCACTCTTGAAAGAAGGGTGTTTAGAAACTTTGCTTTGAAAGTTTCCTTTCGAACATGTTTTAGTTACGTCTTTCATTCCATAACATGTAATAGATCTGTAAGATGCATCAAGAACAATTCCAGTGCAGATGTGAAACTGGAAGAGGTTTTTCATTAGTCAGTGGAGTGCGATACCAGGTTGGCTATTCCATTGCAGTTTCTGTCCTTTTTAATGACCAATACTAGCACTAGCTCTCTTGTCCATGGAATGGCTCTTGTCTCCACACTGCAGTCCCTCCTGAAGCTCCAGGATGTGAATTTGACGGATAACTACCAGGTGATGTTTTTCAAGGAGGTAGATAGTATGGAGTCTTAACACCCCGAGGCAGAAATGCAATCTGGTGTTTTCCTGGGTTGCAGGAGCTTTTGAAGGTTGCTCTGGATCATGGAAACCAACCCTGGCAGCACTTCTGGGATTGCCAGATGAGAACTTACTCAAAGCACGCTGCCTGCATTTTCACCATGCCCGCCTTTGCTTTAGGGATGTTTGGTGTACTTGTGCATGTATCTCAAATGAAAATATTCCCATGGGAACTGGGAGATCTTCGCTGCTTTTTGCAGTGTTGGAGCAGCAGAAAGAGCAGACTCTGAAGCAGGTGCTTAGTCTCCTGAGATCTGTCTTGCCTAGACTTCTGTGGAGAAGAATGTGAGCTAAGCTCTCCAGTAGGTCTGGGTTATAGTTACAGACAAGGAAATGGGTTTTGTTGTTCCATGTTAGGTAAATCCTATGGGCTGCAGGAATCTCATTACCCAAGGAGGGAGGACTAGCAGAATCCCAAGAGTCTGGTGTATTTATAGAGCAGATGTTTCTGCATGAGATGCTCATAAGGATACATTTTTCTGATGTTTTAGTTACGACATTAAAACTGCAAAGTTTGATCTGGATAACTTATTCATAGCATTAATTAGCTATTAATTTGATCCTGGAGAGTTTTCATGCTTATTTATGTGTGATATATGTGAGAATTTTTTCTTGAGGCATTAATTTTCAGTAAATTTTTCTGTAGTTGAAGATATAGCAAGTGATATCAGCAAGCCGCACTCTTACTGATGCACTTTTATAGTTTCTTTTTCAATTATAACCTTATCCATATCTACCTTAATATTAATCCTAATACAGATCAAGAAATAAGAAAGCAGGGTACAAAATACTATGATGCAATTGATAACCAAAGCAGTACAACAAATGTGCTACAAGTGTGGTAGCCCAAATGGACCACAGAAAAACCTTTTACAATTGGGCCATGGGGCAAGAAAGGTGTGAAGAATTTTTTTTTTTTTTTGCAAAATTTGATTGATTTTTTTTTAAGTCTGCAAGTGTTCCTTATGTATTTTAGCTTTCTATTTCTAAGATTTAATGAGGGAATAAGAAATGTGATGCACAGCTCCAGATAAGACCATTTTTAGTGTGTTTCTGTTACCCTCAAGCTTAGTAAGTAATGTTCCCCTTTAATAGATGTGCTTGGAGGTGGAGTTGCTATCATTTATTGCTAAAACTCCTGAAAGGTATCACAGAGAATTTGAATTCTAATTTCAGTTTCATAAAGACTTTACATTAAAATTCACATTTGGGCTTTTGATACAAAAGGATTAGTGCAACTAGAGATGGAGAAACAGCATGTAGAATTCTCTCTTCCATATATCCTGTGGAATCATATTTTAATATCCACTTTACCTGCTTTGTATCAGCCATTGCTAGAGGTCAGGCTGTGTGTTAGGATTTGGGGAAAGGATTCATTTATCTGTGCATTTCATTTGTGTTCTTAATTGAAAGTTAATGTGCTGTTACAGCAACCAGCTCACAATTAAGTGTCTTCAGATTTTGAGAGGTCTCTGAGAAAATGTGGGGTTTTTTCCTAGTCATCCAATTAACATACCAGCCTGCCTGGGTGATGGGGGGGCATGGGAGGGGACCATGATTGATTTGTTAATTACTTGGAGATTGGCAGTCCCTCTAGTTAGTTAAAAAGAAAAATTGGCTGCATGATCCTGATAGCAGAAGGTAATGGTTGTGTCCTGAGCCCTTGAGAACTAACCTTACACGGGTTTGTGGAGTTCAAAGACCCTGAAAGCTAAAAGGTTGGCTGTGGTGGTGTTGAAATTGGTGAGTTTCAGTGTTGAGAAAACTTTCCATATAGGTTTTGCCTGCGAGCACTATTAAGAATGATTTTGTCACTTCATTCCCGCACCTCCAAAAAAGAAAAATAAAAATATAAGAGAAGGGAAAAAAAAAAAGGTAGCATTTGGATAATTGACTTGAATTTTATTTATTTATTGGGTAACAGCAGGTTGATGCTTATGCAAGGCTGGGCCTTCCATACGTAGTGTGCATGCTTGCTGGACAAGTGAGGCTGTTCATAGCTCCCCTCTAACAATTTCTGCAGTCATTGATATGTGCAGCTTCAACAACTCCGAGCAGCCTTTCACTGCTCTGTCTCGCATCTTCTACCTGTGCCGTTCTCTTCCTCAATGTTTTGAGGAATTTAAAGCCATATAAACATACCGACTGTCGTCTTTTACTTTCTAAATGTGACTGATCCAGGCTTTGTGCTGAATCTGCTGTACACAGTGTGAAAGGTGGGCTTTAAACGTCAAAATGTGGGATTTAAACTGGGTGGCAGTGACGTCCAGTCAGAAAGCTGGGAATACAGAACATATTTGGAGAACCTTTGAGCAGTCAAGGAGACAGCAGTTGTATATGGTGACTCCCATCTGAACTTCTTTGGAGCAGATAAAGGCCAAAGAAAGTGAAGAAGAATTTTACATAGAGATTGATTAAATAAAATATAGCTTATTCTACACCTGTTTTTTATCTTTTTCATTTTTCAGTTTCTGTGGCCATGAATACTGCTGAGCAGTCTTCTGATTTTACGTGCTTTTCTTAAGATGGTGATGAAAGTATTTTTCAGATTAAAAGTTCTAGCTTTGAAATTAAATTTTTGCTTTGTGTGTTGTTTGCTCTGAAAACTCCTGTCCAGTTTAAGGTATATCACTGGACTCACCAGCAACTCAGAAAAATCTGTTTGTAGGCACCTCTGTGACTGTGTTCGCTTTTCTGTCAGATTCGGGGAGTTGCAGATGTGCATTGCCCATATTTTACTGAGTTTTAATAGGTTTATCAGACTACTTTGCCTCCAAATTGTTCATCCAAGGTAACGAGTTCTTAGTAATTGTAGTATAAATCGACACGCCTTCAACTTTATGGTGAAGGTTAGAGGGCTAAATTTTCTTTTAAATCTCTCCTGTTAGGAATGTAAGTTCAGATGGAGCAGAAGCACGCAGAAGACTAAGAGAGTGCGATGGCTTGGTGGATGCCCTCCTTCATGCTCTACAGTCTGCAGTTGGCAAGAAGGATACAGACAATAAGGTAAAGTTGAGTATTAAACCTTAATGGATGTTTCCGTTAATTTAGGCTGAAGTGTTGCACTGGGATCTGACTTCTATTTGCTAGTATCAGAAGGGGATTATGCTTGCTTCAGAAAACATAGTAATTATCTTTCTCACATCTCTGTCATGATATCCATGGTACTACTGATGGGGTATCAGCATGTTGCTGCTATGTTACCTTGTGTGGCTGATGAGGTGAGCAAAGGCAACTGGTTTTGATAGGTGGGGAGAGTAGTCAATTATTATTGTCAGTGACATTATTGCTATTGTTCTGCATTGTTTAATTGACACTTAAAAGTGCAATCTCCAAATCAGAATTGAGTCCCATTGTATTGTGCTTTGCACAATACCAGCAAAGGAATCGATTCTCATTTTAAAGATTTTATTCAGCACCATCTCTAAAAACTGTTGTGCTTAGACATTAAGGTATGTCTTCAGACCTGCAGCACTTAGGTTGTGTCTTTATTTTTTTTAGGTGCAGATTTTGATTAATCTGGTTTTGTTGTCATCTCATCCTGTAGTGCTTAAAAGCATATTTATATACCTAAGGAAGACAATAAGTTTAACCTGTTTAAAAAAGAAAGAGCATACTATTGCTTTATGACACCAATAAGGCTTGTAAAGCATCGTTATTTTATTCTTTTTGAGTCCCACCGTGTGATGGACTGTACAAGGGAATTACAAGGCCCTGTCACTTAATCAGATAATTTTGGAAGTGGATTTTGTAACCACCTGGTGGTTTCCATTGCAACCTACAGAGCATTGCTCTTGTCAGAACCTGATGTGCTATGGATTAGCTATTGCTACAGGATAACGTGTGTTCACCTTGAAATTCTCACAAGGCCTAGGTTTTGACCCAGAGAAAATTTAATAAAATGGGCCCCTTGGGGATTGTAAAGGTTGGAAGAATGAGAGAGAGGCTTGTATTAAAATAAGATCCTTCTGTGATCATTTTCCACTGTGTGTTTGATCTTTTGGTGAATTTTATTCTTCATGTAAGATCAGGTGGTATTTTTTATTAGAGATTTTTCATTTTGAATGGGTACTATTTATGAAGCACTTCACTTCTGGAAGATTTTAGAACAAGAACGAACCTTAATTTAAGGAGTCTTGACTAAATCTTCCTTGAAAGCTACATTCTTTTCCTGGGGCAGGTGAGCTTTTTTTAAATTCCCCCAAACCCTCCATTGTATAACATAATGGTTTGCAAATAAGAGGGTGCAATACTTGTTATAATATAAATTTCTCTGTAATAGTCTGTGGAGAACTGTGTGTGCATCATGCGGAACCTTTCCTATCACGTCCACAAAGAGGTCCCCGGAGCTGATAAGTACCAAGAGCTAGATGCCAGTCAGACTACAAGCATGGGAGGCTCTCAGAAGAAGAAGAAAGACGATGCTGGTTGTTTTGGTGGAAAAAAAGCTAAAGGTATGTGTTGCAGAGAGCTCAGAACTGGACATGGATTTGGGGGTAAATTATGCTGTGTAGGCCTGCTCTTGCAAGCACGTTCATCATGCTGGTTTAGAATGTTGCAGTTCGTGGAGGTACGTGTTTGTAGTGTCGTGGCATGTGTTCATCTCCGTTGTTGCATTACTACTAGATATTTGGGAATTTTTTCCGTGATTGCTGTAGTTTTGTTTGGCTTTAAATAGGAGTGGTGCATGCTGACGGATGACACTGCTGTTGGACAAAGGGGGACATGCTCTGCTTCTCCTCTACGTTGCTGTGTTCTTGCATCTGTCAAATCTACGCTAAGTCCACTTGCTTGGCCGTGTAGCATGTGTCACGGCGTCTGGACGCCAGGCCAGCATGCATTCATCCGAGTGCATGGTAGTCCTGTCTGTACGTCTTCTATGCCTCCAGTCTCTCACATTTGAAAACAAACTAAAAGCCTACCCTCCCACTCACAAGAAACACATACAACCTCCCAATTCTGTCACTCTTTCAGTAATTTAAATTGCAAACATGATTTTGTAGCTTTTAATTGTCAGTCACTTTTAGACCTGTTCTCTCCTCTGGGGCATGAGTGTTGCAAATGAGTTTCATTACAAGAGAGGATTAATAGTCTCAGTAACCCCCTTCCATCTTTCCTTTAGAAAGAGACACTCAAATTATATCCGTTTTCTTTGTTGTTTTAGAGAAATGACTATTCTAGACTGAATTCTGAGATAATTAACTCCATTTTCTGTCTAGGCTCCGTTCTCCTCATTCATGTGTACCCACATCCTGGCTTACTATTTATAGCCAGGTCTAAGGAAGGTTTTGGTCCTGAAGAGCTGATACGGAATTGTTTGAACTTGACGGACTGTGTGCTGCATGTTACTCTTCCTTTGATCTGACCTGGACATGTTATTAAAATGTTACGTATTTCCATATGTGCCAGGAAAATCATCACAGTGTGAACTTGCTTTTGCAGACTAGTCTGTCATCAACTAGATTTAAACTGTGTTTAAAAAAAAAAGATACAAAATTGATGGGAATTTCTTAATGACTGGGGGGAAAGCTCAAGAAAGAATTTCACCTGCTTGGCCAGCCTGTTCCCACAGTGAATGACTAAAACGCTAAAGTGTGATATCCTTTGGAAACCTTGAACATGTGCTGACTCGAGCCTGTTTCCTGCCACTTGCAGTCTCTGTTGTTTTGCTGCTTGAGAGCAACACAGTCAGTGAAAACATTTTTAGACATAAAAGCTATGAGTGTGCACTGTGGGAGGAGGGGAGCGTGCTGATTGAGAACTGTCATCATCCTCTTGATGACAGTGAAAAGAGAGCGCTCTCAGGTGGCTGTCCTTTGTCAAGTGTCTGCCGGTTTCCTCTGGGGCCAACCTATATGTGCCTTCTGTGTCTGTACACCCTGATAGTTTCTGTTTATCAGCCAAAGCATCTGATCATGTCTTTTTGGACAAATTGGTTTCAAAATCATCTGACACAGAGGACGAACCTGCAGATTTCAGTGAGCGGTGCAGACACTCAGTGACAGCTGGGGTTTGGCTCTGTGTGTTCAGCAGGAAATGACAATTTCCGAAGTGCATTTTAATGTACTTTTTCCCCCTTTTTGCAGTGCTCCTTTTAAAGTTTGCTGTTCTCTAGAGGGAAATCAACTGGTAATAATGCTGAGCTCGCAGCTGGTAGTATGTGGATCAGAAGGATAGAGGGGGACAGGCAACCGTTGTGTTTAAAAAATAAAAATCCATTAATAGATGTGCTTTTAAAATAGTAAAGAGAAACTTCCTTTTCTCACTACTAAATTTATGTGAATACCTTGTTTGAACCTGCCTTAATTTTCTCAGTCTAGGACTTCAAAATAGATCAGTTCTCTCCCCCTCTTGTTCACTTAATCTTGCAGTGTTTCCATGTTTGTTTTATTTTATTTCATGGTCATTGATCATAGCATTTCAAACACCTCTGCAAAGGGCTAGTCATCCTTCTGTCCCCTCAATTCTGTAAGCACCTTTTCATCTAATGAAAAGAGGAAGAAAAAAAAAGCTGTGCAGAGAAAGATTGGTTTTTTTCAGCAGGAACAAAAGGGAGAAAGTGGCATATCTTGTTTTGGTTTGGTTTTTTAATTGATGAAAGTTCTGTAGTATTCTTGTAATACTCAGGTTTTGAACCTGTTCTGTGAAATTCTGCCTCTTTGTGACTGTTCCTTTGTGTTTTCTTCCTTCCTGTAAATTTTTGTTTTTCTTTTGCTGCTTTTCTGGTAATTAGAGGAGTGGTTCAATCAAGGTGAGTCTTTGCAATACTTTCTTTTCATCATCGCCATAATATGCTTTGTTCAGCTTTTACATGCAAGGCTAAGAGCTGAGATCAAGGTCTTGCTCATTCACCTTCTCCTCTGCTCCCCCAGTGCATCCCTCCTTTTCATTTCAGTAGGCATGGAAATCCTCTAATTGAGTGAGCATTTGTAGTTTGCTCTTCCACTGAGAATAGAAAAGACAAGGTTTTATTCATTCCTGGTGTAAGTGCAGTAAGGGAATTGATTTGCAACTGGCCTTATAACCCTATGAGAGAGGGAGGGAACACCTGTGTGCAAGTTGCCTCACAACCCTGACATGTCAAAGTACAGCTTTGCTAGTTGGTCTGCAAAGCAGTAGCCATGAAGACTCAGGAGCTTGGATGTGTGTTCTCAGGGATCCTTGGTATTTTGTCTGCTTGGGGACGCATGCCTGGGCTGCTGCGTGTTTATTACTGGCACTCAGACTAGCTAGATGAAGCTACCCCCAGTAAATGCCTCGGGGGATATGCCCTTTAGTTTCTCATCCTAGCACGATAAGTAAAATTGCAATTGGAATACACAAGAGTGAGGCTAAAGTTTGCCTCTCTCCCTTCTAGGCTGGGAAGTTGTTAAGCTGTGAGTGCCCTGGAGACTTCCACTGTGTTACTGAGACTGATTCAGGGGTAAAGGCAGAGTCATTTTCAGTTTGTGACACTTGCTTCAGATCAGTGATTTCTGGAGGGTTGAGCCAAAGGAGAAATGTTGGAAGGAAAAAAAAAAAAAAAAAAAAAAGAAAAACAACCCAACGATCCTAATTGCTCCACCCAGTAAATGATGCTCAGTAGTGTTCTGTGAGATGCTGCTTTCAGACTATGACTGGTGAGCCTGTGGAGGATGGACATGTTGGCAAGACAGAGCTCAGCCCTTGCTTTCTGTCACTCCACTGCAATCTGGTTCAGTGGGTGTATTAACAAGCACAGTATTCACTGTTGGGGGTGGAGGGGTGGGCAAGGGGAGGCTGTTGTGAAGAATCTTTTTCCCTTCAACTTTTTTTATTTTAACCAGAAGGAAAGCGTTTGGGAATTAATCCTTCAGCAAAAATGGTCTAGCTGAATAGCTGTTTTGATTATCCAGTAAAGCAAAACGACATTTGAAGAACAACAACAACAACATTAGTGGTTAATAATGCTGGGTCACACTTCAAAGTCCGTACTGAGTTTCTGACAGATTGAAAATGCCAAAGGTCATGTTTTTGTTGTTTCTTACATAATGAAAAGTAGTGGGGGGAGAGGGAAAGAATTTTAATCCCACTGTTTCAGAGACTGTAAACTGCATCTTGCACAAGCAAGTCTCATGTCAGGCAGTTTTCCCAAACCAGAGTGCTGTGCCAATTCCTACAGCCAGGTCTCATAAAACAGACCTTTCAGCAGGCATGTTCAAAGCTGTCTGTCTCTTGGCAAAGTTTGGAGCCGTGCTTCTGATCCAACAGCATCGTCTCTTCTCCGGCATACCTCAGGCTGGAAAACTTGGAGAGCAGGGAGATGCACAGAAGGGCAGAAATTGAGATGTACAAAAACAGGGTATTAAACTTCTTTTCTACTGCTAGTGTGGTCATTTCAGCATCCCTGTGCACTAGCATTATTGACAGGCTTGAGTGACAGAGGGAGGTGTTCAGAGGTACAGAAGCTGGCAGTGAAGCTGGTTTTCTCTGATATCGATCAGGCCAGGGAATGGCTGAGAGGTTTGTAATTGGTAGGCTCCTGAACCTGCTAAATTTGGTCACCTTTTTAGAAACTGCAAACCAGTATTTGTGGGTCCTGTAAAAATAAAATGGGAAAAATACCAGCTGGGCTGCAGATTGAAACCTTTGCCATCTAGATGGATTTCTTTTGGAGTCTCCTTACAGCTTCGTCACCTTCTCTCTATAGGAAAGCCCTGGAAAATTTAGGTGCTTCAGGTATTTCTGAACCTGGCCCTTGCTCAACTTGATTAAGCAAGTAATTTGTAGAGTTGAACTCCCCTTGGTCAGAGCTCTGTGCTCTGAATTGCTTCCATTAGTAAACAGCTGGCAGCTTCTGGTTTGAACAGATGTGGTTTTGCCACTGAGGTGGGTTAGTTTCTCAGAGGGCTGAGAGACAAACTAGCAAAGGCTTCATAGAAGATGGCCAGTATTTGCAGTCTGGCCCAGAAATTGGGAGACAGTGACTGAAAATCACAGAGCACGGGTGGGGTGTGCTGTCTTAATGAAAGATGGTTTAGTAAACAGGCAGCTGCATCTCCATTGCCAGCTTAAAAGATGTAGCAGCCAGCACTGCTCTCCTGGCCAATCTCTTCCTTAAAAAGTTGTGCCCAAATACATACTGCTTACTAAACATTGCACTAGAAAGAAGGGAACTCTTACTGTGCCATCTCAAACCCCAACCTTTAAATTATAGAGAGAACTTCTGAAATGAGTAGTCGTGTTGAATAAGGTCTGGCTCTTGGAGTAAATGTTCTGAGGTTTAAACTAGCTAATATCGGAGACATGAAATTCGGGGTCATGTGAAAAAACAGTTTGTCCTACTTGTAGATAAGAGTCACATTTATCGGACTGCCTTAAGTCTGTAATCTTTCCTAAACACTGACTGACTTCAGTGCCTTTTTTTTTTTTCCTCCCTCTGCCCTGCTTTTTCCTGTCAGTGCTCTAAGGGTCAACAAGGGTTTGCAGCCAGTGACTGGGTTCAGCTGCCATTATGAAATGCAGTGTCCTTTGGTGATGCGCAGCATTTTTTCTTTCTGGTATTTGGTTCCCTAAGCAACATGTTTCTTGTTCTTTCATGGAGCAAAAACTTGAGGGAGGGCTGTAAAGTGCAGCTAATTCCTGTCCCTTCCTTTAGAAAAGATACCTTTAAAGGAGTGGCATGGTATCTGGCTGCATAACCTTTTGGCAGCTTAGGCTTTTTCATACTTTAGTTAAGCAAATTACTTCAGATGAACAGACCTTCTAGATGCATGTTTTGTTTTGCACAGTAGTTAAAGTTGGCTGGTGTTCTGTGTTGGCATTTCAAAACAAAAGTGTGTGGTATTTCCAAGGAAAGGGAGGGGATGGAATACTACCTTAAGGTTGTTGGTTTTTTTTCCTCTTGATGTTATTTCTAAATATTCATATTGGTATTTAAAAGCTCTATTTCTTCTCTATATAGTACTGCATATGTTTATGCTTTTGTCAAGAGGAAAGGTAGAGCCCATTGAATTCACTGTGCAGAAGCTGTACCGGCTCCCTGCTATAACAGGGCAGGTATTGGCCTTTCCCATTTTGTGACCTCTTCCCAGTCAAGAGTCAGACTAATCTCCATGTTACATTTTCAAGGACCGTTTTCCTGTTTGCTTTTAAGAATCCTGACTGGTGGAGCTTTCAGCCCTTCCTGTAAACCTCCACTAACAGCCTGGTAAAGTCCCTGTTCAGAAGCCACCTCTAGCAGCTTAAATTGTGTTGTTCTGAATTCATCCCATCGCAGCTGCCTTCCCTGCTCTTGAGGGAGAGGGACTAAATAACTTAATTCCCTGCCCCCCCCCCAATAATTTGGGAAAGCTAAATTGTACACTGCTGTCCTCAGAAGCCGTGCAGATTGCTGCCCTTCCTTCCAAATCTCTCTCTCTCTGCTGTCAGTACCTCTCCGATGGCAAGGTGCCTGCTTGTCCCACAGCATCCAAGTGGGCTTTCCCAAGGCAGTGTGTCTCCTTGGGGGGAGAAGAGGGAATGAAAATTAACCCTTTCCTCCCCGGCTGTTTACATAACCTTGAATTCCCAACCTAACTAAAACTAAAGTCCAGGTTTTGTTCTGCTTTCTATGAAGGATTGTATAAATTAAAGCTGATGCAGTGGTTTGAAACTGTCTCTTAGTGAAAGTATGGAATTATTTCCATTACTTTCTAATAAATAGTCAAAATGTCACTTTATTGATTGAAGGGCAATTCAAGGTTAAGTTGTTGCCTGCTTTCTGTACAATATATTAAATCTAGGCCTTCCTGCCTGATAGTCACAATGAGAATAGAGGCTGCAAAGCAAGCCTGTTGTTTTTTGCTCCGCTGCTCAGTTTCTGCTTCAGCTAAGCTTCAGGTCAAAATTCCTCTGTGAAAAAACCTGAGTAAATACTGGGCTTCTGAGGGAGGGGCATAGCTTTGCCAAGAAGGGAAATGGCACAGTTTTCCAAGATCTTAAGCACTCTTAAGACCCACTGAAATGCTAGTGCTAAGCATGTTTGTGGATTAACTTGAAGGTAGCAAGGATTTTTGTCCCTAAATTGCTCATGCTAAAACCACAGCTATGCAGCTGGATTTCAAGTCAGATATGTACAAATATGGGTAATAGTCTGTGATTTATATTCTTAGTCTGTATCTTCTCTCATCTTGTAGATGCACATGACAGTAACTTACCTGTCAGTATGCTGACAGTCTTTTCCATCTGTTGTCTTATTTTTTTGCACAGGAAAGAAGAATGGAGATTTGGACAGGAATTTTGATACACTTGATTTGCCTAAGCGATCTGAAGCAGCAAAAGGTAATGCTAATGTTTGTGCTTTTGGAAATAACAGGTAGCCTGGGAGCTGGAGGCTCTTAAAGGGACTTGAGACGCGAGCATATCGGGCTGATCTCTTTCTTTTGTATTCAGTTAATTGAAATAATGGATGTGTCAGTGCTTGTTGTTATCTAGTATTCAATACTGGATATAACCAGTTTTTATATAAAGCTGCTGAATTGGTGGAATCTTGTAGAAGCCCATCTGATTTGGTGTTAGGCGATTGTAACTCCATAGAGGGGTGGGTGCGTGCTCTCTTCCTTTACAACTCCATTTGCAAATCGTCTGCTCTGGATGTGAATGTAAGGAGTTATGAAATGCATTAGGTGAGTGTACTTATCACTAACCTTTTCCCTTCCCTGGCATCTCTGTAGTTCTTCAGTGTTCCGATGCATTGGAGAGTGACGGCAGGGAATGAGTTCAGTTTTTTTGTCTTTACTGGTAGTCTTCTCCTGAATACGGTATTCCTCCCTGTCTGTAGCGAGTAGTACTTGTAGTTTTCCAAAATTGGGAGGTTCACAGAAAAATTCTTCTGCATTGTGCTTTTGTATTTCAGCTCTGGCAGAGGTGAAATCTTTCACAAACAATCTGCATTCTCTTCCTGCATGCGTGGTACTCCTTTTAATTGGAAATTAGCAGACGATTTGGGATCTCATCAGACTTCTTACCGCATTGGACGGTGTTCTGAGAGTTGCGCAAGTTTTCATTTGAAGTGCGTGCAATGTCATTGCAAAGATTCAGCCATTGTCATGGCAACTGCTGCGGTGCCCCCCTGTCAACCTAGCCTTGCAGGAAAAGGTCTCCCATAGCACCCTCACCTTAATGATCTGTGAATACCCAGAACTACCTGAGTATTCTTCAGAAGGAAAATCTTAAACTCTTCCTGCATCACTTGTACAATTTCGAAGAGTATGAAGAAACAGTGTGACTCAATGGAGGGATCCCTGGACTTGGGATACCTGAATTATGCTACTTGGGTGACCTTGGTCAAATCAACTAATTTGTGCTTCAGTTTCCTTACTGTTAACTGGGGGCAGCAACAGAGGCCATATCTAACATCCTTAGAGATGTACTGATAGTCAGTAATGGTATAATAATTATACATGTAAAGTGCTGCACTCTCACTTAAATTCATGGGCAGTAAAGCTCTGATTGATGATATGCAAACTAATCCTAATATATAGATGGATTTAATCTATTTGCAGACACCCTTTACAATAGGTACAGTTTCTAGGCTAATGTCTAAACACAAAATTTCATTCGGTGCATTATTGCACAAGATATTAATGCACCTCTTAGAAGGTGCAATGTCATCCTATTCAGAGAGCTGCAGGAAACTTCTCCTAACCAACCTTTACATTGATGCCATCAGTTCAAGTTTAGGTGTTGATTACACTGCAGAGCATGGAGACCTCTTAAGGATGCAGAAAGAGAAAAGAACACAAAATATACCAAGGGCTTCAGCACTTCCATTCCTTTCTGAATTGGAATGTAGGTGCCACTAAAGGGAAAAGATGGAAATCAAGGATTTCTGCAAAGAAATGGATCTTGCATAACCTTCTTTAAAATAAGTTAAAAATCTTTCATGTGGCTCTGTTAATGGTGGAAGTGTTGTGGCATATCTGATGGGAGACATATCTGTCTCTCTGAGCCTACACAGCTCTTTATTATATTCAGTTGCTAGAAATCACACACTCTTGAAGAGGTTTTGTTTGATAATTTCGAGATTAGAATAGATTTTAGTCTGACTACATACCTCATGCTAGATTAGGTCAGGAGATTAATCCCACAGAATTTTGAAAGAAGCCCTTCGACATGGAAAAAGGCATGAGAAACTATTCACTTGTGTGCTAAGAGTAAAAAATAAATTCAGTGATGCGTTTTTGTTCACTTCTTTACTAGTAGTTTCCTGCTAAGCATCTAGTTTACATGAGAGTTCCTGGATATTAAAGGTTCTAACAAGATTGCTAGGACTTTGAATCATTTGGTAAGATAAGAAAAATAAAATTGCGGTTTTAAAGCCCTTAAAAGCTCTGGTCAGATCTATGCCATAGAGTATAATTGGTTCTGATGAGATCAGCTCTCAGCTGAAGCAGAACCTCGTTACTAAGATTGAAAAATCACGCAAGTTCTAATGATCAAAAGCACTCAGTTTGAGTGACACAATGAAGTGCTATTTCAAAAATCAACAATTATAGATTAATCTCTTTCATGTATTATTAAAGCCATATTAAAGTGAGTTTTCAGCTGGAATCTTTGTGGGCAAATGAAACTGCAGTAATAAGATTTGTTCGTGCAATGCAGCAAACGAACATTGCAGTAGTTAACAAATACTGGGATGCAGTGTTGTTAAGTTTCCTGTAATCTTATAGGCAACATCCATAGTGCTTATCTGGTGGATCTAAAGGTGAGGTTTCAAGAACCTGACATCACAGTTTCCCTATAAAATATTCTTAGGTATGATCACTGAGCTTAATTGATAGCATGCTTATGGTTGCTTGAAAAACTGCGAACTAGAAGCAGTGAACTAGTTCAAACCTATTTTCTATCATCTCTGGAAACTTCACTTGGTCTCCAGATAACTTTAATTGCAGGAATCTGCCTATCCTGTAGCCAAACATCGCAAAACCAGAACCTTCTGTAGTTTCTAGTTGGGGGGAAGGTGTGGGTTAGTGTCTGTGTGAGAAGCAGAGGTTTTCTCAGTCGTGTTCAAGAGAGCTTAGGAACACGTTCATATCCCCAACAGTCCAAAGGGTCTTGTGAGTTATTACCTAGCTTAAATGCGGGGGGGGATTCTGGATTCTGGAATTTGTGTGTTCTGAAGAGGAATGGATGAATGAAGGCAATTCTTTTTTTCAAAGTGATGAACTAAAGTCTCCTTTTCCTTCTGATTGCTCTTGGTTTTTTAATGGAAATCAGATTTTGCTGCAGCACAGCATTTGAGCAGCCCTGAAACCATTTCTAAGCCTTTAATAATTCTATGTGCTAGGCATTCTGGAAGGGAAAAGCTTCCAGTTCAGGGTTGTTATCTGTGGTAAACTGGATAATGTCAGATGGGAGAACTTGCAGTGCTTTCAGAAGCTGTCTCATCTGATATTAAAAAATAAATATATGTGCTCTGGCAGTGTCCAGCGTACGCTGTCCTCATGAGGAAAGATTGTGGAAGAGAAGCTTCTTGTTTCCTTTTTGTTGAAAGGAGCATATTTTTTTTTCTGACAGTCAAAGAGGGAGAGAGAAGATACATTTTTGGGGGAAGTAATAAGAGCTTGCATAGAGCTATATAAGAGGACAGCACTGACAAGAAATTATGAATGCTGTCCTCAGGACCTTGCTAAATTTAGTACTTTCAAAAATTGCTGCTTCGGGGGTGGGGGGCTAGGGGTAAGTCTTGCTGAAATCCCTTCCCCAATATAAAGTAGGTCACTGATAGTGGTGTTGGCTGTCTCCTCTGCAGCATGTTCTTTTCTGCACTACCACAGTGTAAATGCTGATTTCTCCTGTGTACACGTTAAATACATAGCATAGTACAATTCCTTTGCTTTGTTCACAGAGTCCTTATTTCTGAGCAGGAATAGTGACAGGAGGCTCATGCATTGGGGGAAAGATAGGATTAATCATATCTGTGCAGTGGAAAGCAGTGTCTCAGATGGCAGACCGTGCAATAAGGTTTTCTGAAAAGAATTAGCATTGATATGTGTCAGCCCTCTGAAGATGTTATAAAAGTTGTAACATTTAATCCTCCTGATGTGAAGGTGTTGGATTGTCCACCTCTGTTCGTCAGTGCTGGAACATGGGAGGGGAAAGTCCAGAAGAGCAAAACAGCTTTTTATATGGAATCAGTGGGTCATCCCTAATTAAATCCAGACCTCTGTGCTATTTGGTTTAAGCAAATCTTGTGGCTTCTTGTTGATGCACACTTACATCTAATGGCATAAACGTAGGTGCTCTAAGGTGCTTTGGGTGTTGAAGTTCAGCTATGATTTCAGTTTATCTCATTAGGGAGTTGAAAGTCTTCAGCCGTAAGACGTGCAGGTACATTTCAGCCTGGTGGATGAGCTAACTCATTCTGTCCCTTAAATCAGTTATTAAAGTGGTTATTAATTTATCTTTTCCACTTTGATTATTTAAGCTTACTTCCATTTTGATGGGAACATAAGTTCAGGAGAGAATTGAGCAGAAATACTGAACTAGTGCTAAAGCTGCTTATAGTTGAACGTGTCTTTTGTTGCAGCAGGGACCTCACAGAAAAGCTGAATTTATTTGAAAGCTCAGCTTTGTGTGTACACTTAGCCTGGTCAGCAGCCTATGTAGGTAGGGAATGAGATTTTGGGTGAACTTGTCAGCAGGTGAATTTCTTCTTTCTCCATTATCTGAAATCCCCAGTTGCTTTCCATGTAGCCTGATGATGATGATAGATTTTTCTGTTCCAGAAGGTGAGGTTTAAATTCACTTATAAATCTTTGTGTTACTGCTTCAGGAAATTAGACTTCCTGGCACTGTCAGGGTAATGACTTTAACTTAGTAGATTACAAAAATGCTGGCAATTTGTCTTCAGCTAAAGGCAACATGTAGTGGGGGGAGAGAGAAACTTCACTGAAGCCTTACTCTGACTTTAGGTTTGTAATTAAGATTAGCTGCTGTTCTCATTTCACTGCTGTTTTAATTTGCTTTCTTTAAATCTTTACAAGTTGACTCAAGCACTCACCTGCCCTTTCCAACTCCCTTCAATCATTAATTTTGATTGTTGTATTGTGAATAAGTGAGTAGAACTGATTGATTAATGGAATCATCCACACCCCTCCTGTGCCTGCTAGTGGATATTGAGGGACTGGGAAGATCTCCTCTGTGAGAGCAAGTAACGTGTTCTTGTATTAATGTCTTTTAAGTATTTCATGCATGTTGTTCAGAATTCTATCAGAATTATTAAGTATCTCTTATTTCTGTTGCTTTACTAAGCAGAGTGTTCATGTTGGTCCCGTGTGTTTTTCACAATTTACAAAGCAGTGAAAGATATCTCATCTTTCTTCCAATACTTTGAGTCAGAGAAAATTTATTGCCTTGAATAGGAAAATTCCCATATGGAGCCTGCCCTTGCCAAACTTTCTCCAGCCCGGTACCTGCAAATTCTCATTCTTCTTCCCAGCATCTGCAAGGAATTCAGAGCAGGCACCTGTGGATTTTTCCTTTCTAGCATACACACTCTTTCCATAGCTGACTGCTAATTCTTCTGGAATACTCTGCTTTTATTGTCATAATCTTCTGCAATTCTTACGTTGAGAGACTTCTTTGTTTAAAGCGGAGTTGATACATGCCAGTGGGTTGCTTCCTGGCCTGCTGAGCTGTGCTCTACAGGTGGAAACTCTTTTATTTGTGATCTTTATGGACCTGTTAAATTTGATTATGTAGAATATAAATTGTAAGTTTAGGGCTAAACTGGAGGGTCTGAAAAATCATACGGGGAGATGCAGCTGGAATGTGAATTGGAGGTCCAGGAGTACTGTTATGTCTTTTGTCTTGTTTCTGCCCTAACATACCTTCCAATGAAGAGAATGAGTCTGAAATAGCTTCTTGTTGTTCTTAGCATGACAACTCAAGCAATTTGAACTAATACCAAGTGTATTATAGAACAATGATTATTTTCATTACCACCTAAGCCTGTAAGAGTTGTAGCTGATATTGACACACTGTGACACCTTCTGTGTTTTAATGATGTGTGCATTTCTTGCATGAGTCAGATATGGAGAGCGTTTAATGGTTACTCAGCATGGATTTTAAATGGAGTGCAAAATTCTGTCACCAGTAGTTAATTTGAATGAAACTTCCTTAAAACAGAAAATCATTCCCGTAGGACTGTTGTTCTTTTTACAGAGGTTTGTTTGGTTTGTTGATTATTTTTTTTTTACAGTTTACAGACAACACAAGTTCTCTGTACACTCCAGATGAGGTGAGCAGTGATGGATGGTGGTGACTTATCTGCAGAGAAGGTGTTTTTCTTTGACTTCTGTCTCAGTCCAAGTCCCAGTACCTACTCCAGAGTACCTAAAAGGAAACTTGCTGTAGGATTGTACCTGATAAGCAAGAACTGCAAAACATTTCTAGAGAAGTTTCATGCAGGCCAACAAGGCAGGAAAAGGAATGAGTAGAAGGGTCTGCCTTGCTTTTCAGGGACAGCTGACTTTGAATACTGTTGAATAAACACTGCTTCATTGTCATTATGTTCCCTGTCACTAGCTATTCTCAGTTCTTGCTGCCTGTTGCCAGGATCAGTTGTTTCTTTATGGTAGATTTGTGTCATACCCATGCAGAGCTGCTGGACTTCTTTGCTAAAGCAGTCCAAGTAGTTAGTGATTCACAGTCTTGTCTTGTGATAAGCTCGCCTTGCTGCACAGATGTTGCATAAAATAAATCATTAGCACAATTCTTAAGGGTTGTTCCTTCCTTGTTGCTTTTGTGCAGGTAGTAAGCCTTGAACAGCTTGGCCTTTGAAGGATGTTGTCCATGAAACGACCTCTGTTTCCTTCTACGTAACTCAGTGGCATAAGGTTTAAAAAAGCCAAAACAAACCCTGCCTGTTTTTAAGGGGTATTGAACTAGCTGAGCAGTTAAAGCAGCAGATTTTCCCCAGGTAGCGTGTTTTACCTACAGGTACTCCTTAGGCGAGAGATTGTCATGCAATGCGTTAAACAGCAGCAACGAGACAAAGTCTTTTGGGCTTTTATCTTGGTGCATGCTGGTGGAACAGGACTTTGGCAAACATGTAAAGGGCACAGTTACGCTTTTGTATTGCATTATATTGCTAGAATTTGGATTTAATGAAACAAAGTCCTCTGTTGTGTAGGAGTCAGCAAACCTTTGTAGGGGGAGGTGAGTTACATCACTGAACATCACCGAGTGTCCAAGTTTCTCTAACGGTCTGCTTATATTACTATTCATTTGTAGGCCAGATATGGTTTTCTTTAAGTGCTATACCCTTTTAGCTCTCTCCTAACATACAGGTGACTTAAATGATGGTTGTAGTTGAGTAGTTACCTAGGTATGGCATTGTTTGTCAACCACTAGATATATTTATTACCCACCAACGTATGCATGCATTTTCTTGAGGTGGAAGATGTGTGTCTGCCTTGTCTGTAGTTTTACTGTCATCATTCGTGGGTGTGGTCACTTGTATTCACATAGACATTTAATATTGTATATTCATAGTAGTTATTTTTGCAGGATTATTCAAGTATCAATAAGGACTTGCCGTTCAACCTTGCGTTTCTCAAGTGTGTATGACCTTTCCAAATTCTGCCGCTAATTCTTTTCCCTTGTTAATACACTTCTATCCTTCAACATTCTTATTTTGGAGACTGTGAGGAAACAAATATTTTTCTGGGAGAAATACTAATGATATGACTGAAACCCTATACAGCAACTGTGTACAGTAGTGCTGCTGAGACCCTCACAGCTCTGCTGTGTGGGGTTTAGTTATTCCACCAAATCATGTGAGAGGAATTTGAGACCATTACAGGACCAGCTCTTACTCTGGTGTCATCTGTCTGCTCAGGAATGTGAAGAATAGTTTTGGCTTTGCGTTCTGGTAATTGCTACCATGTTTGTCAAATCGTTGCGCTCTCACTTCTGAGAATGCCTTGACATTGCAGCTCTGAGCTGTGCTTTCCAGTCCCTTGCTACGTCCATAGGGACATCCAGGCAAAAATTTTATTTACAGATGAGACAGGCTAGATTCCTGGTAGAGGTGAAATGGCATCTGTGGAACAGAAGAGCTCTTGCAGCTGTAGTAGGGGGAAACACAATGTTTGTGTGACTAGACTATCCTATAAATTGCCCAGTTAAGAGAGATTTACTTCTGTGTCAGGAAGATTTGAGTTAGGAACTTGAAGAGTTCTGCTACATGGAGGATATGTAACCAATGTAAACTGGAGAATAAATTTCAACTGTGATAGTTAAATGCCACTAACACCTCCCCACCCCCAGTATGGACACTTCATAGTGTGACTGTCTTTTTCAGTTTTAGGTTGTGTAGCTTTGAAGTTTAAGCTGAGGGAGCAGAGGGAAACAACTGCTGGGAAGGGGGGGTAGGAGGAGCAATTGTAGTGATATGAGAATTTCATTCAGCTCTATATTTATTTATACAGAGTTGAGACTATGAAGCGCTTCATGAAATCATAAGATGGTTGTTGTTGTCCATCAATTCTTGGCTCTGCTACAATTTGCCTGTAGAGCTCTTCTTTTTCCCTTTGTCTTTTACCTCTGTCTTAACAGCTAGAGGTCACACGCAAGATGAGTTAGGAAGGCAGCTTGCTTTCTGAATTGTTTCAAACTCTTCCATCTGAATGAGAAGAATCGGACTTACCTCTAAGGTACTCTGGTTATCCTGGAAATAGTGAATGAACATCCACAACTATTCCTCCTTTTTATTCTTCTCTTGCATTCTTGAATGTTCAGTCTTCCTCAGTGCATGGAGGAGAAAAGCTCACAGTTGGAGACAAGATTCTCCCTCTCCACCTTTAGGTCCTTTCACCTGTGGCTCTTACGGGACTATAAAATAACTCCGGTAGTCAGCTTCCAGCTCCTTCTTGCCTGAGGCTGACACCCAAGAATATAGAACTATTCTAATAACTAGCAGTATCTTCAAAAGACAAGAATCCCAGGTGGTAAATTCCCTTTCCAACTTGATGTGAATTTGTGGCCAGGTTATAAATGCATAGAAAATGAGACTTATGCATGTGGTTATAACATCTTAAACTAGAACAGCCTATATATACTTGCATAATAAAGTAGCCTATGAAAAACTAAACAGCAGGAACTCCACTTGAGCATGTGGTAATTACAGCAGCTGCTGAGGAGATGGAGTGATCTGGAGCTTCAGCAAAAGACAGAGCTGGAAGTAAGAAAGTCTCATTTTCACATTCCAGCATTGCTACCGACTTGCTGAGCGGCCTTAGGCAACTTAATTGCATTCAGATGCCGGGGCTATAGTGAACTTGTTCATGAAGTGTCTGCTACTTCCACTGCCTTCACTAGAAAAATTACTGGTTTTTTCACTGCTGCTGTGATAACCAGTGCACATGGAGTGTACACGATACGTTTGTGAAAACAGCGAAATTCTGCCAAAGTATTGTGTATCACAACTGTTGCTAGCACCACAGTGATAGAAAAATTAAATAAAAACACAGTTTGTGTTAAAGGTGGATGATAGTTGCTTGCCCCAATGGGATATTGTGTGAATGGACTGAGGAGTTCATGTTGTAGAGAGTGTTTTGAAAATATGTAATACCATGAATTACTTCGTATTCTTGCTATGCATATTACACTTACTGTGTATTTTTATGGAGAAGTTCAGCTGTATTATTTATGATGCTCTGTATAGATCGGTATATACAGAAACCAATACATAACTTGAGACCTTGGCAAGTTTTACAGCCCAGCTACAACATTTACTTTAGTTATAGCAATGTGTGCTCTCTGGCAATGCAGGACCTTAACCCTTTAACCATTGATGGAATTTTCATGTCCTTTATACTTGGCTAGCATATCTCATGATAAAATAGTTAATGTTGGAAAGTGATAGTTGTCAGTCATATTTTTTTCTTTTCACAGACTTCCCTGTGCTGTTTGCCCCACTTAAGAATGGTTAATACTCTTCTTTCCCCACCCTTCAGTTTGTGTGTATGTTTTTGCATGTCTCATTTAGCATTTCTATTCTACAAGCAATTCTAATTGTTACTTTAAAATAAAGTGCCTGTTATTACGGAGCATAGCTCATTATACAGATGCTGCTCAAGGACTGTTTGGAAAATGATAATGCGCCAAGAAAGTCTGCCAGGAATAAAGCAGGAGTTGGTAGGGAGGTGCTTATCCCACATAACTGTAACTGCTTCAGTCTAAGGACTTCGTCACTGCAGTGAAAAACTCACTCCATCCACCCATCCATCCAGTCACTGTTGCATTATGTCACATTTCTGCTATGCCACTTACTCGGTTTCAGTTAAGAAACAACAATGAAAGTTCAGAGACTTTTCCCCGCCTTTTAGCATAAGCATAAAAAATGAAATGATACTTTGAAGAAGTTTGTGAATCAGAAAGTTGTCCCGATTGCCTAGCCAGTATTACCATGAAGCGCAAGGAAGAGGAACTTAGCTTCTGTCGGAATTTAGAGATGAAATTTCATGTCAAAATCAATTACAAAAACCTAGTTGCACAGAGTTACGGTTGTCTCTAGTGTCCATCAAAAGTACCGCAGCAAAGTTCTGCTGACAAAGCTACTTGACAAGTTAAGAGAACAGCAGAAAGTTTCAGAACAGCTGAGGCAGAAAAATGGTGTAATGTTGATTTAAATCCCTTGCCAGATTTCCAGAAATAGTGTGTGCATAAGTAAAGGAAGCAGTTATTGCTCCAGGTGAGTGTTATGAAGGCTGTGCCTTTAGGAGTAATAGGAGTGTGGATAGCTTTCTCAGAGGCCTACGTGACTCGGATGCTTTCAAAACTCAGTGCTAGACAGACATCTCTCGAATCTCACTTAAAGCATCTGTCTGGAATACTCTGGCTGTCCCATCTGCTATTCTTTTGCCCACAAAAATGCAGGCTAGTGCCCTATAATTAAGAATTGGAACAGATTCCTCAGAGTGGTTTTGAAGGGTTCTCTATCATTGAAGGGTTTCAAGACCTGATTGGACAAAGGCATAAATAACTTGGTCTAAGTTCAGCATTGAGCCTGCTTTGAGCAGGAAGCTGGCCCAGGTGACCTCCCACACTCTCCTTCAACCTAGTTGTTCTGTGTGACTCTTGTTAACTGATTACAAAGTCAGCCAATAAAAGTCTGTCTGAAAAAACCAGCACTTTTTTTTAGAGACAAGGTTTTTCCAAAACAACTTAATCCATGACAGCTAGCTACGTGACTTAGGTGGGAAGAAGACTGAGAGAGCCCATTTGCCCATGGAACCTGGGAAAGGAGCATATATGCAAAATATATCTTAATTGGTGGATCTCAAGTTGATTGATATTATTGACTTTATTATTATTATTCCCCCAAGGTATGGCTTTTTAAAAAGACAAATATATTTTTACTTCTGATACATACTTTCCCTAGTGCCAGCACAGTAAAGCATGAAGTCCTCAGAACACTACGTTCATCAATCTTCGAGGGTCGTCTTATAAATGCTAACGACGGGGGAGAGACAAAGGAATAAAAATGAAATAGTTGTGTGATTCTGACCTAATTGCAAATTGAGGTACTAGAGATCAGGCAAGGAGGCCTTCCTTATAATGCAGCCAAGACAGGGGAGGTACGTGCAGTAAGGTGTCTAGCATTTTTTCCACTTCGCTTGAACAGTATTTATTATAGTTAATGGAGAGCTTTAATCGTGGAGTTAATCTGAAAATTAAAATAAACTGGAATGTCAAATAACCTGTGCATTCTAAATTGCAGAAGCCACTGCTGCTCATTAGTCAGACTAAAGCTGCAGTTGTGTTTTGCAGAAAGGCAAATAAAGAGAATCAAAAAATTAATTCTGTTTTCTCAGCATTAATTTCTAGTGCATTTACCTACACAGCTGCTGCAGTCCTATTATCTGACTCATTACTTTGTAAACCACTTTGAGATATCTTGAATGTGAAAGCTGCCATATAAAGCCATATTTATTTCTATAACCCTGAGCGCTCTGCACAGGCTTAAAAGCTCCCCCCTTCTCCAACGTGACAGGGGAATGATATGACTTAATGTGCCATATACCTCTAACTGTGGATTGAAGAAAAATGACCTTGAACTGAGAGGCAGGCATTTTACATTGTAAAGCAGACACTTAAATTTACCTGTCAGCTGGAGGGAGGCGGGGAATCTTACCTCTGAGTAGTTTAAAGGCAATGTCAATCCAACTGTTCATTGCTCTGAAACCACCGAGAGCTTGATTGCTGACCCAGGCATTTTCAGATGTGATCAGTGTGAATGTTGATCAGTATGTGGTAGAAGGGAGAGCAATTTTATTTTGGCCTCTCAGACCATTAGTTTCAGCCCTGAATTTTCGGTGTCTTGGTCAAAGGGAAAACTGGAAGTCTGTAATAGCATGAAACGTTATTTGTCTGTTTAGGAATAGACCATGATTCAGGCTTATCTGGAAGGAGGATATGGGAAGAACAATCCTTCCACCTCATGTCCAGTTCAGTCATGTTTTGCACAGCTTGCAGTCTCCTTACTTTACTGAATATATTGTTGCTTTTGTAGGAGACGCTTAGAGCAACTTCGTATTCTCTTTTACCAGTCGCCTCTGTAAAGTGTAAGTACCTGACACACTGTGCCACTCTACTGGAACAGGCCAAGTCTGGATAGGCAAGGCAAAAATAGTGTGGGAGGGGAAAAGGGGACACGGACCGCTGAAGTGGGTTGTGCAGTTACACAGCATTTCAGTGGCAGAGCTGGGAATGGAGATGAGGTTTCCTCATTCCTAAAGCAGTACCTTTCTTTCTGGCTTGTGCGAACAAGTCAGGTAGCAAGCCCATGCCATTTGGAAACATCAGTTCTTCTTGTCCCTCTCATACAAAGCCAGGAAGAATATTTAATCTAATGAGTTTTGTTTTGAGACTTCTAAAATTGCAACCAGCAAATCTGTAATCATGATTGAGCATATAATTGCATCTTGTCCTGCTGAGAGCTTAAAAATGATGAGCAAGAAAAGCATCTCCAAAGACTCATTCAGAATGTGAGGGGACAAGAACAAGACCTAGAGAAAGGATCTGCCTTAACTGGAGTGTCCCCAATGACCTTTAAACACTTAGGAAATTGGAAGTGTGCATTCCTTGCAAACGCACGTTTTCCACTCCCCTTTTGGGGATACTTTGTGCATTGAGTCATAAAATGTGCCAGTCATCACTGCAGATCACAAAAGGCAACTTGCAGATGTGAGCGATGAGAGAATGTGAAGGGTGACTGAGGTGTTAGTTGCATTGCAGTGTATTTGGGATTTCTCAAGGAATGAGAAAGTGTGGGTGTTAGGAGCATGAGACCTAATCCCATTTATTCAATTGCAGGAGCGCTGCTTCCAGGAGACTACTTACCTTCAGGTTAGTGCTAGTGTCTAAAACTTACGATTTGGTAAAGGCATGCATGATTTGGATTTGGGCAGTTCTGCAAGGTTTTGCTTAATAGTTAAATCGTAACAAGCAGGTCCTTTCCAAGTCCTACATACGTGCTTGCTGAAAGCAATGTTGAGATTAAACCCATTGAAATTAAACTGTATTGGCAGTTTTCTGTGTGGCTGGATCCCAGCTTCCCTGAAACACTTAAAATTTGGTGCCAGTTCTCTCACTGCAGTCTGGAGGCCTATTTCTAGATCCCGCTACAGATTCAGGTGGCCCATGAGAAGCCATCAGGGCATTCATAACACTGCCTTGCATATGTGAATGATTAGAAATGGGTATATAGGTTGTAACATGATGAAAATTTCGATACTCTTGAGGAGGTATCTCCCCTTATTTACACTTACACTGACCTTTTCAGAGTTTTCTATAGGCATGAACAACCTCCACAGTAAATGTCAGCTTCTGATTAGAATCTTTTACATGGGTAGTTTTAAGCTCAATTTTTAATTGCATAATATTACCATAAGAAAGCTGCATTGAAATTGAAAACTGTCCTAAACAAAGTGGCTATTGGGTTAGGAATCTTTTCACTATTTTAATGGCGATGAAGTGGTTTCAAAGAAGCTGTCAGAGTTGCTTTGAGGTAGTGTCTGCTGTGGCTTTGTTGTAAAATTTCTCATATGACTTTCTGCTGGTTTGTGAACGTGGGCCATTCCTGTAGGATGGTAAAGATGGGGCCAGGCTGCAGCTGGATGCTGTGTAATGTTCCCCTGCTGCCTCTTGAAAAATGTCTCTGTGCTTCCTCTATTCATTTCAACTAAGTATCTCATTCAATGCTACACGCTGGGGCCCCAATCTTTTTCTCTTTTTTCTTTTTCTTTACTTGCATATAGATTTACTTGTGGTTGTAAAATCTGCGTGTGTTTGGCCAGCTAAGGCTTCAGAGAGCTACTTCTCTCCAGGTCGTGTTGTCTTACCTCACATTTTGGTCCAAATTTAAGTTGTATGGCAAGATTCATGTTTCCAGGAAACCTATAATTCTATGGGTAAAGCTGGTTTTGTGTCAGTTCTGCCTGTGGTTATCAGATATGCAGTCAGTGTATCAAACAGCAGACATGTTTACATTTAATAGAAACTTTCCTGGTTTTCTAAAAAGCTGCAGAGAATGGTTGGCAGAAAGGAGAGTACCCCTTTGCTCCACGCCTTCAATGCGGTATGTCCCAGTGCATCCCAATTCAAATGAAGGAGGAGCAGCAGCATCTTCTCTTGCCTCTCACCATCTGTAGTCCCTGCCTGGATACAGTGCTTTCAGGATGGGTGGAAAATCTCTGTTCTTGAAGGCATTAAGGTTTCTAGCTTATGCTGAAATCCATGAGAATTAAGTACCCAAATACTGTACCTTGAAAACCTGGGCTGCAAAGTCCATTTTTTGTTAGAGAAGTTGAAGAAAACCTTCTGTTCATGCTGCTTCTGCTCTGGCCTGACATTTATTTGACATTGAAAACATCAAATTCTTTTTTTGGATGCTTGGGAGATACTTGAATTGCCTGACAGCAGCATAGTGACTGTAATTGAGACAGATTAGAGGCACTGGGCTGCCTTTGGGTGCGTGTGGCAGCTTTCGTGAAATGGAGAGAGGAATTGAAACATACTTTTGACTTTGGAAGCTGTAGCAGGAATTAATTAGCAATTTCAGGACACAAACAGGATTGGAGGACGTGTTTGGGTTGGCGTATAATAAATTATTTAATAACATGAGGGATCCTTGCAGTATGGCACTTGCTTATAAAATGCTTATAAAGGCAAGATTGCAGGACTCTGCTTGTAATGAACCAAACAGGCTTCCATTATCAGTTCTGGTAATTAGGAATCACTGACCTTTCATTTCTCTATGCTGAGACTGGACCTGCTAGCTTCTTCTCAGCTTGGATTCTGATAACCTTTCCCCAAAAAAGGTTAGTTGTTTATATCCAAATATTTTTCCTACTGGGAAGTATTTTGAAGTATTTGATGTTTCCATGAGGGTAGATCCACTGGAGAATAGACAGATTTATTCTTTGTTCTTGTTCGAGGAATTTAAGCTGTGGAGTTCTGCTGCCTTTCACTGCCTTAAGCAGACGGGCCTCTAACAAGCAACTGAATTGATATGAATAACCAAATACCTGTGTAATGGCTTATGACCATTTATGAGACTTTATATAAAAATCGTGATGAGAAGTGGGAAGTACAAGTAGACTTGGTGAAGCATGAGTAACCCAGAAAGAAGCTTTCAAATTGGCTTCCAAGCGTAGTTTAGCGTGTGTGAGCTCTGAAAAAATCTGGGTTTTTCTTGAAGTTGTTTTTCCCTTGGCACTGAAGATAAGTCAGACAGGCTCCGAAGGGGAGAACCTGACAGGTGCCAGCCCGAGTGGAAATACTGCCTGTCGATCCTTGTCTGTCGCAGCTCTAAGCAGTACCCATTGCTGATACATCCAAACGCTTGTCAGGAGCATGCAGGCTTTCAGACCAGAGCAGAAAGTCCCTCAGCAGCAGGACAGTGTTTTGAAACGCAGTCAGTGGAAACCCCCATAGTCCCATACCTGACAAAGCAATCCTGTTTCTGTAAACTCCCAAGTGATTGAGACTTTGATTTTGCCTTGCTGGGTAAGAATCAGTGCCAGCACCCCAGTGCGTAAAGGCAGAGAATGGCTGATCCCAGAAGGTGCTGTGGGTCCCCCCACACCCCAACTCACCACAGGCTTGGTGGAGAGAAACAGCATCCATGGAGGTCTGGAGAAGTGTGGCCGCTGCAACCAGGCAAAGCAGTGGCCACTTGCTGCAAGCACCCACAAGCCAGGCTGCCAGAACCGCTGGCTGCTGCCCTTTCTCAGCTGCTAGCTCTGCAGTACCACCTCATGGGTGGGTAAGTGCAGAGCTCTCCAGTCTGGCAGCTGGTTCCCACCTGATGCTGGATCTTACAGCTTTGCACTGTATAGCACTGTGGCCTCTCTTCCACTCCACAGCCCCTTATGAGCTTTGACTTACTGGCCTACTATGTCTGATGTAAGTCATATAGCAGGGGAGGGCACTTGGTGGGACCATACCCAGCCTCGTGATCCAGTGCATTTCATACAGTCTCTCTTGGAGACAGGAAAGAAGATACTTAGGAGGTCTGCAGAGGTAAGAAAGTTTTCTGTGTTTTTTCCATCTTTCTTGCATAACTCGGTACTTAATGTCTATGGGTGTGTGGATATTTCAACTAAATAAGCATTGCCAGGTAGGTGTTTTTATTTCGCCGTGCAGCTGCCTTCTGCAGAGTTTCTTCCCCTTTTCTGTGCTTCCCTACTTGCTGGGGTTTTAAGACAGTAAGTTTATAAAGCTGTTCAACACTTAAACAGTTCTGAATAATGTCAGAATCTTTTTAATAAAATAAATTTACTTAAGCAGCATCTGGAGCCAAGGGCTAATGCAAGATTCCTTTTGTAGTAAGTTTTTCTCTGCAGACAGGTTTCTGCTACTGAGGTGGGAAGAAGCTAAAAGCTCGTTAGCTTCCTGGAGTCAAAGCAGCTGATTGGCATCTGGAGCTGCAAAGCTGAGTTTTACAGGGGCTTGAGGCCAAAGAAGGGCAATTTGGAACACATGATCCTTAGTTAAACACACACAAAAGACAAAAGGAAAGAAAATGGCAGGTCTATGCAGCCACAAATCGAAGGAAGGAGTCCCTTAACAGTGCTATTGATTTTCAGTGATGACTCTAGTTCTAAGACATTTGTGTGTTATGAGGCTTTTGGACTTACTGGTAAGATACAGCAACACATTGTATTTTATTACTGGACATAGCTGTGGTGTGATTTTTTGGGGTTTTTATTTTTTAATGGGCTTTCTTTCAGGGAATCACTCAGTATCTCTCTTTGTCTTTAATAAACACATTTTATGCAGTAAGCTCAAACCTTCTGACCGTTGGACTGGACAATTAGTCATCTGCACTAGTAATGGCAGTGAAAAGAGTCTGTCTCGGACCTCAGGTCTGTTCAGCTGCATCCCATGGCAGCTATGATCAGAAAAGCAGTAGCATGCTTTACTGAGCTGTATGTGGGTTTTGTAAGGAAAATATTTTTGCTTGGTTTTGTTTTTTTCAGTTTAAGGAAAAGTCCTGAAAACACACATGTTCTGGCATGTATACATGAATGTATAGTTGTAAAAATGCATTTCCTCAAGTTCCCCATCCTCATTAGCTTTTCCAGCCATTTCTCCATTTCTTTTGTTCCTTTGGGAAAGCTTAGCTAAATGGGAAAGGCTTGCAGTATGCTCTAAAAAGCAGTGAATTCAAGCCCTACAAAGGCAGAGAGTAAGCAAGTTCCAGCCTAGAGATTCCTCCATTTAAAAGCTTTCCCGTTAAGAAGAGAGACCATTTTCACACCTGCTTGTATCAAATGAGGTTTTCTGTAGCATCACCTCGTTACTGCGTCTTTCCAGAGTCACAAACAGGGAACAATCTTCGGCTGTGCTACGGATTTGGATTATTGTGGCATCCCCACACGTTCTTGGCTTGTGCTTGCTGCTCTGAGGACAGTAAGTTGACACGTCCATGAGCTTCCGCATTTTCTACTGGTGTAACTGGCCCAAACGCTGGAAGGCAGACAAGCCAGATGGGCTGGACAATGTTCTTATTTCTGGCGTGGATTGTGCAGTCCTTGCAAGTGCTATCTGTGGCTGAAAAGGAGGGGTGACAACATAGAGCTGTTTGGTGCCACACACAAGGAGACACCCCTCAGGGCATGTGAGTGGTCACCAAGCACTACCATCTGGGTCCTCTCAGAGAGGAGAAAGAAAACAAGTCAGTCGTGTAATTCTGGACCCTTGCAGAGACAGGAACAGACGTGTCAAAAGCACCCATGGTCAATAGTAGCAGCAGTAGCGCTGAGATCTAAAAGAGTAAGCGTGGACATTTGACTTTGTCCACTGTTGTTCTAATATTCCTGTTATTTAGCAGACGGCATCTGAAAATTCAGGTTTTCCTTCCCAGGGAAGCATAACATGATCGATTACACGCTTGGTATTGATCTTGTATGCATGGGCCAAATTGCTGTCTGTTTAAGAAGTCCCCGGTGCAATGCGCATCATCGCTGTACCCTGTGTCCTTTTGGTATCAGCTGTTAGAGGCATGTGTCCAACCTGAAAGCTTCAGGAAGAAGCTTCCCTGGAGGCAGCAGGCAAGATTGCCTGCATCTAGGAGCATTTGCATTGCTGTTCTCCTGGCCTATTGATCCACTCTCAGTGAGATCACCAGCCTGATAAGCCTAATCTGTTTTTTGTCTTAAAATGCTGTAGCGGTTGAGACTAGAGTAAGGCACAACCCATAAGACTACCGCAGAGGCAGAACTTCTCCAGGCAAGAGAGTGTTCGCCCCTAGCTTAGAGTCTCAGGTGTGCCTGAGCTACCAGGAGTACGGTACACTTGCACAGCTAGCAATGTCATGCTGCAAAACCCTGCAGAGCTGGCAGACCTTTGGTGCCAATTAGTTTCCTATTCACTTGTGTATGTGAGCCAGGATCTTGAACCAAGTCCCATTTTGAGATTCTGCAGTGGTGAGGCAGAGCCTGGAGTGCATTCTGGGAGCTTGCTGACACCATGGTAAGCTGGTTATGGGGAAAGGGGAATCTGTACTTCCAAACAGGTCATGTTTGATAGGTAGCTCACAAAGCAGAGACTCACTCCAGTGTGTGTTCTGTGTGTGAGAGAGGGAGAGAATGTTATTTCACATTTGATTTTTAGATAAAAATTGTGTTTCGAAAGAGACTTGCTTTTGGAATAACATGATTGTCCTGTTCCCTTTAAAAGAAAATGCATTCAGTGATCACTGTGAAGTAAATAAAAATAACTTTGGATCAGAGAAACTGGCGAGAGAGCAAGTGTTAACATTTAATATACTGTACTTAGAGTCTGCAAGGTCAGATGCAAGTCTTCTGGGACTGGGGTAGAGGAAGCTATTTACCATCCATTTTAATCATTTAGCCAAAGGGCTTAATGTTAATTTTGGGACTAAAGCATTTTTGCTCGTATCAATGGTGTTTCTCAAAAACAAACAAAAAACACAGCCAGAGGTGACCTTCAAATGCCTAAATGTGCTGCAGTTCACCGACATGCCTCTTCTCCCTTTCGGTGGAGACCCTAAGCATCTCTCCCTTCTCTGCATCAGCCTGGCTGCCAGGTATTTCCTGCCCTTCATTAACAGGCCTACCGGGACAGCGCATTCCCCTTTTGAACTAGTAGCTTGGGTAGTGCTCTAGTTATCTGCAGCAACTTTCAGATCCTTATTAAGTATTAGTCCTCCAGAGCCTTCGCTACTGATTAGTGAACAGAGGAGAGAATGTTGTTAACGGAACATCTCCAGTTGCCAAGAGACTTAGCTGCATATGCTTGAAAAAAGCCTTTGCTACTGGGCAGTGTGTCAAACGCTGTTGGGAGAAATGCTGCTTACAGGTCCTTTGGAGAAGGAAAACTGTATTAGCTTTAAAATGTCTGCTCACAGAAAACAGAAGTGCTGGAACTCACACAAGGTCAAAATGGGTTGTGTTTAATTGAGCCATCTCTTTGTTGAATTGCGTATTTGGATATCAAGTGGAATATAACCAACCTCTTACAAAGCACTCTCTGTAAAAGAAGTCACTTTGATGACAGCTTGTGGAGCTTGGGAAATGTAAAGAATAATCGAAATAGCAAAAGACAGTTTGCTTTCCCAGGCATCCTTATTTCTCCCGCACTGCCTTGCCCTCCCATTTCCTTCCCTTGCTGCCTTTCTGTCTTCCCTGCAGTCAGCCTAGCTCCTTGTGTTGTTTTTTTGCATACCTCCAGTCTTGGTAGTGCTGGTAACATTCCTGTTCACATCCTTTGGGGTGGGGGGTTGCTCGCTTCCCTTTTTAACTAGTGTGCCATTGCTTCTTTCATTGTGGGAGTATGTGGTAAGCTGGGAAGAGTTTACGTAATTTTAGAACTTGTGTGTGACTTAGTAGATTAGTTGGAAAGGTCACACACTGTGGTGTTCATTTTCTAAATAGAAAAACTCCTCTTAAACATTCCCTCAAGCCTGATTTGAGTCTCATGTGTCCTGTATTATTCTGGTTATTCTTTTCAATACTATTCAAAGGCTGTTCTGTCTGTCTTCAGAGCTGCTTGCTGCTCAGTGGTGGATGCTGCATTCATGATTGAATCTCTGCAGTAAAGTGTAATACCTGTCCTGACTTGTACTGTACCTTGAAGTGAAAGCTATAGGGACTATTCAGAACTTTCCACCTATTATTTCTTCTTCATTTGTTGCAGAAGTTTGCTATGCCTGGGCTGTATGACACTCGGTATTCTACATGTATCTGCATCGAGCTGCATTCTCCATTGATTATGCCAAGCATTTGGCTCTGTTGGAGCTGGCTGCATTTTCGCTACTGTTAAGCCTTTCAATTATAAGAATCTTGCAAGTTTATGTTGGCATTCAAGCTGCTTTGTGCACTGGGTGCTGAAGCACAGCATACAGATGTAATGGAACTGATGGGTTGGTTTTTTTAAGGATCTGATTACTGTTTTTATAAAAGTAACCAGCTGCCTCCCCCCAGCCTTCTGTGGGGTTTTTCATGTAGTCTACTATAAAAACATACTGCGGGGTGGGGCATTCCTGAGATGGGAGGGTTGAACTGCTTGACTGATTTGTTGCTTACATGTTCTGAAAACATTTCTGTAGCAAATAATTCTGAACTCAGGTTTACAACTGTTTAACTTGCAAACAATGAACTACACAGGCTGTAATGAAGTTACTTACTAGCCTGTTGTTGGCAGAGGGCAGGAGTCCAAGGTCTGTGGAGCTTTTCTTTCTTGCAGAATCAAATTGTTCATTTCTTTTACTGACAGGATTCTTTACTTCTTTCTTATTTCTTTTTTTTCTCTCTCTCTTTTTTTTTTTTTTCTTTTGGCTCATAGCTTCCTAGTTGCTTAGGGAGCTGCTTTCTTATTCTACAAAGTCTGTTAGTACATGACCTTGCAGAGAATTTGCAGTTTGGGCTCCTCTCGCTCCATCTGCCGGTAGCTGTCACATCTTGCGCTTGGAATTGGCCAGCACAACCGATGTGGCTCAGGGCGAGCAGACCAGCCCTTGAACTTCCATTCCTGGTCAGGACACCCTCGGTGTGGTCCTGGAGTGCATCTCTTGGTTTAGTGTCATCCCAAAAGGAATCCAGGTGGTGCTGCAACTTCTCTGTGTTGGGAACCAAAGCGCAGTAAGTGGGAAATTTGCTTCAAAAGCGGTCTGAACAAAACACTAATGTAAACGTGCCTATGGACACTACAAGAATGAGTAGCTAGCAGAGTTCATTTTAGTGATCTTTTTTTTTTCTTTCCTAGGGCTAGGTTGTTTTTTTTTTCCTACAGTGTTGCCAGTGTCCTTCCAGCTTTGTATGAAATTTGCCTCTCTTTAAACAGCAACCCAGCGTTTTTGTATGGGTAGAAAGTGAAGCAGCACATTTCTGCTACAGGAGTAGAACTCTTATCTGGCCAGTATCCACATGTGTATAATTTCCCATGCCTGTAGGGGGAGAATAAATCCTAAATGGGGTGGGTGGTGAAGGGGAATAGATTTGGCAACCTTGCTCCAAAGAGAGTTGTCTGAATTTGGGATTAAGCTGCTGTATCAGAGGTAGGCACCTGGTTCAGTATTTTATGTTATTGCCAGAATGTTGCTAAGTACAGGTACAGGATCAGCTTTGCCAAGATGAAAGCAAGTAGGTTTGTGGAGGAGATAATCCAGGAACTGCTCCATCATTCTCAGCACAGAGACTGAGGGTTGAATGGATTGAGATGGCTAATCAGCCCCAGTTAATTCCTCAGGTGCTTTCCGATGAGGATTGAAATTGCTGTCTGTGCTGTCACTGTTCTGTGGGCAAATAAAGGATAATCCACTTGGCACCTCCTGGTAGCGTGAACTTCACACAGGACTAATCCATTTGCCAATTTTGAGCAACTCTGCTGCAAAGCAGCTCATCTTGCTTTTTTTCAGAAAGATGAGACTACAGCATGTTGGTGAAGATGAGCCTAATGTGGAAGATCTTCCATTGTATACACATTCGTGCCATTAGCTGGGGGGAATGCTTAGATGCTGTAAAATATCTGACACTCACAATGACATCAGCGTCCAAGGCATTTTCTGTTTCTCTAAAAGGCAAAAGCTAATATAGTGAACTTGTTTACCTTTGCTTTCTGCAATGAAAAAAAGCAATAAATGACTTATCCCCGTGCTTTTCCAGGAGGAAACAGTGTAGATTGCAACTCAGCACAAATCTGTAGCTGATGAAGAAATCCCATTTATTCCAGAAGAAATTATCTTTTTAAGGGCAGTGCTGAATCTGGACTATAATTAAAACAGCTTTTTAAAGAAAAAATCAGTGGATGTTTTTCTCGTTTGATGTATTGCCTATCACTAATGACCCTCTTTTCTCATTTCCATTTAAAAAATGGATATAAGCAATTAGCCATATATGGCACAAAAGTAGCATTACCTGAAAAAATAATTAAGATGATCTTGAAATTAAGGAAATCAGTTTTGAAGAGAAGCAGGTGCTTAATGGAGGTGAGACCAGCTGTGCTTCCCAGGAACGTGCTTGAAGTGCTTCATGGAAAAACGTGCGAGGCCTCCATGCAACACTGGAAGGAAATTTTTAATAATTCAGACAAATTGCATCCTATAAATAGCAGAGCTGGATTCATTAGGACAGGAGGCAGATGGAGAAAATATAAAACTTGTTTGTTTCTTTTTAAAGGACTATAACGCTTATGAGAAGTGTCAGCTTGCTGTCAATGAGGGAAAAACCCTCTGGTGCAGCAGTAACTTTCTCACTATTAGGTTCTCATCTCTGCTAATGAGCAGCCATCCATGAGGGGCATTCATAATACTTTGTTTTAGCAACTCCTGCCTGCCTTTTTCTGGCATAACCAGGCTGGCACAGAAGTGCTGCAGTACTGGAAGCATGCAGCAGTTGAGGGGAGCAGGAGAGACATGAGGGAGGAGAGAGTTTCATGTCTGGTGCGTAGCACTTGCTAACTCTGTTTAAAACAGATGCTAATAGGGCAGAGGCATAAATGTAGTTGGAAAGTGGGGGTGTGTGGAGTGAGGTGGGAATCATCCACCAGACTGGCCAAGGGGTTATGCCTCAAAGTAGGAATGTACTGGTAATTGGTAGAGGAAATGCTGTGCGTTATTGAAGAGAGAAGGTGAAGACATTTTTGAGATGCTCTTACATTAGTAAGTAGGAAAAAGAAGAGGCTTTCATGCATGAAGGGAAGTAATGACAGAAAGCGGGTGGCAGGCGCGTGACTGGAATGCAGCTCTGTCCACAGGAGGTAAGCAGAGGTGAGAGGGTTGTTGCATCTTAGTATTCATACACAGTGAGGTGCTGCAAAGAAGGAAGTGTCCAGTCAAGAACGTATAGACTGACAGAAAGGGCACATTGTAGACCGCACTTAAATAGCGGAAGAGGGTGAGCGTGTGGAGCTGTTTCCAAGTATGCTGAAATTATAACTAGGCACTTTAAAACAAAGCCATCAGAGAAGACTGGCTGAACAATTGTATACTATTCAACCACAGTCAAGTCTGAGCTCAAATACAGAAGCAGTAAATTTTCTGTATTAATATTATCTCTTAATGAAGCTGCTTTCATCTCTTTTGCTGATCTGATTTACATTTCAGCAAAGCTTCCTTAAAAGATAACAGCATCAAAATTCCAGTAAGCTATCCTAAGAGATGTTTTAAGGAGTAGTGTTCAGGAAAGGAATATTGCACGCTTATCAGGCAGCAGTGTTTTTTCTTGAGGAGTTCTTAGATTGCCAATTCACCTTGTGAAGTGGCAGAGGAAAAAGGTGATATGAAGGTCATATTGGAGTCAGATAATCACAAACTTATTTGAGGAATGGAGAAAAGCCATACAACTGTTCATGCTTCATGTATTAAGTAACTACAGTTTTTCTCAGCATTCAATATAGAGGGCAATGATCCCAACGCAAGGAGAGGACATTGGAGAAGAGGAAAGTAAGTGGTGTGGATTGGCAGGATGCCTTTGGGGATTGCCATCTGTTGCAGCTTGCACATATCTGTAGGGCGTCATGTAGCGAGCAAGTGGTGGCATTAAAACCAGTCGCAGACATGGAGCAGGTCATTTGAAAAGAATGCAAGCGTGCTGGGATGCATGTGAGAAGCTGAGCAGGGAAAGTATGAGCCAGCACATGGGAGCTCATGGATCCTCATGCATAGATCATTTTTTTTTTATATGGAGCACAGAAGCCCTTGGCCGATGAAGTGTTTTCTTGTTTTCAACGGGATAAATAAGACCTGTATATCCAGGGGGTTAACATGGCCTGTGTTTATAGGTAATGTTATAGAAGGTTTAAAGTACTGAGTTCTGAGATCTTGACTCACGCAGCCCCACAGCAATAACTAGTATGAAAAATATGGAGAAACAGTTAGATTTGAAATGTAATGCTTTAATTTCAGAAAGCCTTTAGCAACAAAGAATTTTAAAAAGGAAAACATTGATAGGATATCAACTGGATAGGGCAGCATTGTTCAGTTTTCTTGCTTCTAGGTTTGATCTGAGATGTCTGAAATACGATAATCTGTGATATGTGCTGAAAAATATGTATGAGAGAGAGGGGTGATTTTGAAGAGAAAATACTGAAGAGAGTAAGTGATTTATGTTTGTAGGTTTTCTGTCTTGCTGGTGGAAAACTTACTTTGAATTATGCTACCCTTCTAGGACAGCATCTTGTTATGTGAAAAACATTCTTTTCATGTGTACAAATAATAAAAAAAATTTCTTCTGCTCAAAACAAGCTTCAAATTTCCTCTTTGCCCAAGCTCATTCACACCTTTATGCTTTCTTTCATGTCACGTTTTTCCAGAAATCCTTTCATAGGTAATGCCTGCTGAACTTTAATTACTGCAAACACCCCAAAAGCCACCAATCCAGAAATGTTTTCCAGCTACAATGACTGCAGATTGAGTCTACGTTGACCATAGGTTGCTTGTGCCTTCCTGCACTCACCAAAACACTTTAGGGGATTTAGTTTTTTGTTCACATAACCTCAACAGCACCATGATCTTTGAGATTGTGTTTGTCTGGCAAGTCCTTTAACTGGATGCTCGCACGCTCTTCCCCTATCGATGCAGTGTGTCATGCCACACTTAGTGAAGAAAAATAGATAAAAAATGCTTCAAAATATGCAACAACTTGGAATGATATAGTTCTTGCCTAAGACCCGCTTTTTAATGTGGGTAGATGGATAAATCCTAATCCTATGGATGAGGAAGTCAGGACACGGATGCTACTGTCAGTTACTCGGCATCACAAAAGGAAATCCGTGGCAGAGCTGGGAATAGTTCTCATTCCTGTCGTGCTTAAACCGCAAAGCTGATACAGCGACTCTGGGGATATTTAGTTAACATATGTGTCTGTCGCAGTCTCCCAATGTGGTACGATGCTGGTGTATTTCTTTACCTAGTATTTGAAATGGAGTCAGCATTTCTCCCTGCCCCTACCAATTGGGGATTCTAGTCGCTCTGACATTTTGCATCTTCCTTTTGTCACCTAGGTGTGAGAAGGGGGTGGCTGATAGGATTGTGTAGCTTGCTCTCTTTGACCCTGTTGTTTGTGTCTGTAAAGGTACTGAGATTTGAATGAAAACAGGAGTGCAAGGTGAATTTGCAACCCAATCTAGGGATGCAAATACTGTTGCAGACAAAAATTGTCTCTTGTCACCTTGTTATTACAAGCATATACTTAGCCTGCTAGGCAGTACATAGCATAGCACAGATTTCAGAAAAAATTGTTAACCTGAAGACAAGCAAAGGGACCTTCGGCCCAGGTGAATGTCCTGTGCCTGTGTTCCTGTGTGCACCGTTTTCAGCAACTGTGGATAAAATGTCCTGGATGTGGCAGAAGCCCTTCTTTCTGTGGTGTAGCTTTCTCTTGGCTGTTTTCTTACACGATTAAATAAAGGTGTATTATGTGTCTATTCATACATTGCCTGCTTTGCTTCTCTTGCTTCTGTTTTCCCCTTCCCTCACCTGCAGGTTTTGAATTACTGTACCAGCCAGATGTGGTCCGACTGTACCTCTCCATCCTCACTGAAAGTCAGAACTTCAACACTCTGGAAGCTGCAGCAGGGGCTTTGCAGAATCTCAGTGCCGGCAACTGGATGGTGAGCGCAGTCTCCTCTTTAGTCTCTTTCGTTTCCCTTGTATAAGTAAAGAACAAAGCTATGTCCCATTATAAGTGCGCTGTTACTTTCTGCATTTACATCTCCTTTAAAAATTAAGGCGGTGGGAACTCCGAAGAAATTTCCATCTTATTTGCCCACTTAACATGTTTTGCATCTTCTGGACAGATGGTGTTTACCTAGTGGAAGTGTCACTGAGCTCGTGACGATTTAACCATGAGCAGGTTTTACTACTTAAACCACTTAACCATTGCTTTGTCCATTTAGAAAAGCTTGTTGTTAGATGATTGTCCTGAATACTTAATTCATTGGATTGTCAGATTGCTCAGGAAACTGCACTCCAAAGTGTCCTCTGATATCCTCTCTGAAGCATCCCCAGCACTAATCAGGCAGTTCTCCAAAGGTATGCCTGATCACTTCTAGAACCGCATGGTAAAGTGGGACTGATCAGCAGCCTGAGGATCAGCAGGGTGGTGTTTCACAGCTGTCTTGAATACCGTTTATTTTAAAATCAATCATGAAACAGAATAAAAGCATGAAATTGAGGGTGGGGGAACATAACAGATGCTTTGGATGCTTTACTGTTCCCTCCAAATGACCTCTGTTTTCCTGACCCAGAGGGATGTGTTTTCATACTGAGGTGTGTACAGAACAGATGCTGGCAGATGATGCTCCTTCCTTCTATTTCTGTCCTCTTTGCCCAGCAGCTTGCTAAGCTGTAGGATGAACTCCTATATCCTTTTTTCTTTGTGCTTGATGAGCTTGAATTATAGGTTAAGTTATAGATGCATCACCACACACAACCTAACTAGTCTTTGCAGGTTAAAAAAAAAAAAGAATTACAGCACTGAAAGAAATGCCGGGGCAAGGAAAGGGCAGGTATATGAACTCACAATACTTCCTGTTGTTTCTTTTCCCTTGTGCGTTCTGATCAGTGGTCCACGTACATCCGTGCAACAGTGCGGAAGGAGAGAGGCTTACCAGTGCTTGTGGAGCTGCTCCAGTCTGACTCCGACAAGGTTGTGAGGGCTGTGTCAATTGCCCTGAGAAACCTTTCCATGGATCGTCGCA
Organism: Haliaeetus albicilla; assembly: GCF_947461875.1. NCBI lineage: Eukaryota > Metazoa > Chordata > Aves > Accipitriformes > Accipitridae > Haliaeetus > Haliaeetus albicilla. The sequence goes on from NC_091492.1 coordinate 36,988,231, forward strand.
ATAAAGATCTTATAGGTATCTTCTGAACTTTTCTAACCAGGCTGGGATCTTGGATACCCTTGAGAGACCTCACATTTTCTGTCACTTGTGCTCAGGATTCATTTTGTGTGCAGTTTTCATCTGCACTATCTAAGACTACTCTGTAGCCACCAAGTGGAGTGCTATCATCTCAGAATGCATTTCCAGCCCATTCAGTCAAGCTGTGGTTTGAGGGAAATCTCTAACTCAGGAGTAAAAACTGATGTAGATTTTTGCAGGAGAGGGGAGCATGTGTAGGTGTGCAGAGGATTGGGTGGGTTAGGAGGTTTTTTGTCTCTTCCTTAGCTCTGGCTGACATGGCACTTGTGCTTCTAGTTGCACGTGGTGGTTACAGAGACGTTGCTCCTTAGGCCTGCTATTTAGATAAAGTGGGAGTCTTGCCCTTGGCATGTTGAACTAACCTGAGGAAGCGCAGTGGGCTCTAAAGTTGTCCCTTTTTTTTCTCGCTTCCTCCTTCCCTTCTCATCCTTTTGTGTGATAGGTACTTGTAGAAGCTGGACACCAAACAACTCGCTCTTCTTCAAGTTAGTTCTACAGCAGTGCTCACTAGCTCCTATCTAAGGAGGTAAATTAGCATTCACCTGCCTGTAAGCAGGAATCTTGAAAGTTTCAGCTGTGAGTTGAGTTTGCTTCTGTATTTAACTGATTTATTTGTTTAGGCTATAACCTTGTCAGGCCAGGAATTACTGGTCACATGTTTAAGGCCATCACCAAAGTTGATACTAACAAATAACAAGGTGGAATTCTGCCTTAATACATCAGGTTCTTTTCTTAATAGTTCAGAGTTGTAGCTAGGCAAATGGTACAAACGGACACCTGGGAGTGATAAACTCTGGACTCCTTGTTTTTTCTCCAGTACTATACAACGAGAAGGCTAATGGCACCCAGGAGGAAATACTCTTACCTTTGTTGGGGGAAGGTTAATAAATGCATGGCTGCACACCTTGCCCCAGAAGACCTATTACAAAGCTGAGTAAGCCATGTGCGTGTATTAGCATGAATATGTGGCATCAGCAGCAGCTACTGGATGCTTTTTGCCTCAGGCAGTGCGAAGTATGATAGATGCTGGTTGTAAAATTCTCAATAAAGATTGCTCCCCCCCCCCATACCTTTTAGTGTTCATGATGAAGGAATTTGTCTTGGGTATCAACTCTCAATCACCTTGAAATAATGAATGATAAATACACTGTTAAGTTACAGTCTTGAGGTTCAAAACATGCATTATAAAGTTTTTCAACGTGGCAAACACCCTTGAGTTTTATCATTCAGGATGGGAAGCTGAAATGATTATCAGGGCTGACTAATGGTATCTCTTCCCCTTATCTAGGTAGTTATGCCATGGGTGAACTGGTAAGAAATTTGCCCAGCAGGCAGCAGAGATCCGCAAAGAACTTGGAAGAGGATACAGTGGTTGCGGTGTTGAATACCATCCATGAAATCATTACTGACAGCTCAGAAAATGCAAGGTCTCTGATCCAGACACAGGGCATTCAGAAGCTGGTAGCTATCAGCAAGTCAAGGTAAGTGACAGTTGAAAGCAAAATGCGTAAGAACTCACTGCAAACATGAAGATGTCACTATGAACAGCAGTTTTATTTGTGAAAGTACTTAAGCATCCTAACCTTTCAGAGCTTTTAATTTTAGAGCAATTAATATATATGCAGTAAAACCAGTCAGCACCTTTAATAGGTTTACTTGATTAAAAAAAAAGTTTATTGAGTAGTCACTTCAGTCATGTTAAGACATGCTCTCTCCTTGTCAGATACATGTTAGCACCATGTATTCATTTAGCAGACATCATTTGCAGTGAAACCATGATCTTTATTTTTAGTGTGGGAGGCCTTTTTTCTGTGGCAGCGTTCCATTCCTGGAATGTCAGTGATGAAATCTGTTTCTTTTAATTAAAATGGTTAATGTGCAGTAATCATTCTGGCTGAAGGCCTGGTGGTGGTAATCTGAAGTGGCAAATTTTCACTCTGCAGTTCAGTTGAAAAACTGTGTTCTGACTGCTTTAGAGGAAAGTTTGTTTCATATCGTTCAGCCAGTTAGACATGAGCTTCTTTATAGGTGTGTTTTCAGCAAACTTTTGAGAGAGTAGCTGAAGACTTCGTTGTGTTGCATTGTTATGAAATATGAGAGCCAACCAAGAATCCAGCCCTGTATTATTTTGTAGAGGGTGCTTGTGTACTGACTTAGTAAGGAATGGATAAAATTTCATTGTCTGATTAAAAACAGCTTATTTTTTTGCTGACCCAAATTGCTTTGTAAGGTATTCTAAACCATGAAGCAACTTCATTGAATTGTGAGGAATATATGTAAGTTGGGGTGAAGGTTTGAAAAGTGGCTTAGAACTTGGTTTGGGGTTTGTTTTTTTTTTTCTAAATAAATCCAGGCAGGATGGAATCCATCTGTATTATGTTAACGACAACTACAAGACAGAAGAGTCACCCCGGTCTCAGTGCTTCCCCAGCGATACATGTGACAACCCAGAAATCTGCACAATTTACAATTTTTCGTTTGGATTGGGGGGGGGGGGGGGGGGGGTGTCAGCAAATACCTATGGATATGAAGAAGTCACTGAATGATTTCACATATATCCTATAGCTTATAGATTCAAAGGATAGCTGTATGGAGTACTAAATATCTTCTGGATATTGTGGTGCAAAGAAGTCAACTTATGAATAGTCTTACATTGCTTGATACTTAAGCTCTAATTTTGTCTTGCAAATCAGCCAGTCTCCCAGAGAAACAAAAGCAGCATCTCATGTTCTTCAGATGATCTGGAGCTATAAAGAACTACGAAATGCCCTGCAGAAGGATGGGTGGAACAAATCACACTTCCAGGTAAAGATCCTGGGTCTTAGATTTAGTTAGTAGTTATGGAAATGCCTGAGTGGAGGATGTGCTAACTTAGCCTAATACTACAGGCTGATAGATTGTGGGCTTTGGTTCTGTTCTTCTAGGTGATAGAACAATGTATTGTAATCTATTCAGTCACAGCATCATGCTTATACTTGCTGGGTATGTTCTTCAGTGGTCTGTGAAATGCAGCTCTTGAGGTGGCATACTTCCAAAACCTAGTATAGGCCAAATGCCCATGCTTTACTGGAGGAAAAATTAGCATGTCTTTTTCTCAGTTGTCTCTCATTTGAAACATTCCATCTAGCAGTGTAGGGCAGCCACCTGTTCTTGACATGCAGCCTCCTCATCTTTCCTTGTGAAAAGGTTGAGCTTCTTTCACAGACCAACAATGCTGCCATTTAGATAACAGGAAAAATATTCCATCAACAAATATGAAAATAAAAAATACTCCAGTGTCATATTATCAATAGAAGGGAGGCTTAGCAGCATTCTGTGATCTCTCTCCATACTGTTGGTTTCTTTATTTTTCGTGTTCAATTTCCCTGAGTAGCAGTTTCGTATTTGTGTGATTTTTGCCTTGTAGTCTGTTTCTGCAACTCCAAAGGGTTCCAAAGGTATTGCTGGCAGGTCTGGCTATGACGACAGCACTTTGCCTCTGGTGGATAAAAGTCAAGGTCAGTTCTGCTCTTTATCACTTTTTCTATTGTGCTTTGCTTGCTTGTTTTCTGGATTTGCCACATCTGCGTTATGGGAGTGATAGGGCCAGGAGTGAGTGGGTAAAAACGTACTATTTAGGTGGTACTTTTTACCTCACAGTTCCGAAAAGATTAATCCTATTAGCCGGATATGGATAGTATTCCTTCCCTTGTGAAATGTACACTACTGATTTTGTTTTCTCAACTTGTATGCAAAATAATCAGTTTAATCTTCCTCAGCGAATTTGGGATAGACATGAGTTGGAACTTTGAGAGAGGAGAACAGCCTTGTTTGACGATGTTATATATTAATAAATCTAGCCTTCAGCCAGGCAGTGGGCTTGGCCTTACCCCTACTTAGTACTGGAGTCTTTTTCTTTCTAAATAAATGTGCCTGTTTTGGCAGTGCTTCTTTATCTACTGTGTGGTTTTTTTCATTGGAGATGGTTTATCCAAACGCTAGCTAAACCTTTCTGTGCTTGTTCATCAGGCCTGATGCAGCCATACCGACACTGGTGTAGCTCCAGCTTTAGTTTCGTTATGATTGCTTTGTCTCTGAATCTGGTTCTGCTTTCTAACACTCGGATGTCAAAATTTCTTTTCAGAAATCTTTAGTCTCCTACAGCAGTTTGCAATGTTGCACTTTACCTCGTTTAACTGCAGATTACTGCAGAAAAGAGAGCCCCACACTGCCTTGCCTGTTTCCACCTTCCCTGTCTTTGATCAAATCTGGCAGATTATGCAGACGCAGGATGACTCGGGCCAGTTTGCTGATCTGACAATAAACTTATTGTTTTCTTTGTGGGTTAGCTTTCTGCTCAGCAGGCCACTAGATTGGATTGTGTGCCATGTGAAGCTGCACCCTCACTTATTTTCTTTCTCCTCTCTTCTGGAGAGACTAGAGAGAAGCGGCAGGTAGTCCAAAGCAGAACTGCATTTTCTGTTATCACTTGGAGAGAGGGAGTTCTATATTACAGTGCCAGAGCAGAAAATGCAAGAATTACACGTGCTCTCTGGAGAGCTGAAATCAAACTTCCCTTTCTGAATGGGTAACAGTTGAATAGTTTGGGTTTTTTTTACAATAGTCTCTGCGTTTAGTACTTCACGGACCTCTCTGGTCCTGTGACTAATTTAAAGGTGTTGAGAAAAGCAAATGTAACTCAAGTAACTTCAATGTTTCTGTTTTATAGATAACGAGAAGGCTGGGAGTCGTGATATGATACCTATGGATGAACTTGGCCCAGGTAAATTCAGTCATAGATCAAACCCTCTGTCTGTTTCAATAGAGCACGCTGTCACTCCCAGGAAAGTTCAACTATTTCTCTAGGTGATATTCTTTCAGATGGATAAAGCTGACATTTAAAAACAGAACATTACCTTACAAAAGATTGGTCTTTTTTTCTTTTCTCCTGGCTTTTTTTTCTTTTAAATACATGTAGAGTGTACACACCAATTTCTCAACTACTTTCAGCATATAATGGAGATACACTGACCTAGCTTTCATTCTAGTTTCTGGCCCTTCAGGCAGCTGCATTCCCTATTACAAATCTGGAAGTCTGGGGACTCAGAAGGATTAAAAAATGTTGAAAATTTACTTCAGTGTAACACTTGTGTTTAAATCCATTCTGCCTTTGTTTTCTGTAGGTAACACCAAAAATAAGTTAGTATGTATGATATTCCTGGCTCCACCTTTCATTTACCTGCATCTACCCAGGCCTGGCTTTTCCTATAGACTGAGAATAGCCACTTACTGTCAATGGAGTGCTTTGAGATTGATAAGCTCTGTAATTTAAGACTTCTAGAGGGTTTTTTTCTTTAGTGAGGTAGATAAAGGTGCTGTGTGTTCTCTTGGGAAATTGCTTGACTTCTTCAGGTTGATGTTATTTTTATTTAAATACCTACATTAATGCCTCCAAATCAATCAGTTTCATATACTGCTATTTGTGATTGTAGCTGAAAAAATAGCAAGTTAGAACCAAGCTGAAAGCCAAGAATGTTCAGAAGTTAAAATAACAGGTATATATTACCTTTCATATTCTTAGAAAAATGACATGCCACCTGCCATGAATCAACTGTCCATATGTATTTTGCCTAAGGGAACACCGAAACATTTGTTCTCACAATGGAAGAAAATAACTTCAGAGAAGATTGCCTGGCAGGATAGCTGTGTGCTAGCAGGTGCTGCAGTATGGGCAGTGCTGATTGTTTATGGTCTCAATATTAATTGTTGCCTTATGCTTTCAGGAGTTACTGGTACAGCTCTGAGTACAAAATTAAATGCAAATTAGCAGCATGTGTACAACATCAGGCAGATTCTCTGGGCTGTTCTGTTCTCCAGTCTTTTTATCACTATTAGAAAATGAAATCTGTGAAGTTTTCTTGACCCCAGCTCTTGAGTGCTTTTTAACTCCAATTTGACTATGACTTTGTGTTGTTTCGTATGTCAACTGAGAAGAGACTAAATTAATTTATCCAGTTTACTATCCTTAATTGCAAGGAACTGAAATATCAACTCTCTTTCCTTCAGGCTCTTCCAAATGCTGTATGTTTTTTGTCTTATGGGCATACTCACATGAGGATTTGCTCTAGACTATATTTTCTGATTTTAACTTCATTGTGGACTGTTGTATTGTGGAGTTTTTGTTCTTTTCCCACTCTGGAGTGAACTGGCAGATACAAGGAGCAGAACATCAACATGCAGTCCTCTGGGTTTGTACCTCCAGTAAGGAGTTTGGTTGTATCCCCACATAATCCACACCAGTCTACGTTGAGCCTCCAGGAGAGACTGACCTCACTTACATTTGCAAAGACAATGCATGACAGAGTACCAGACAGAGTTATACGGCATCCCAGCTTATCTATTTATTTCTTTTTACTGCAGAAAGTCCTGTGCCCTGGTTTCAGTTGTGTGTTTTTCCCTTGCCTTCCTCTCTTTCTGATTTCACTTGCCCTAACATCTTCCTATTTTATATTCACTGTCTTCTAAAGAATTCTCATCTGTCTCCAGCGTTATGTTGTCCATTTCATTTAATTCAGATGCTTCCAGGTTGCATAGTTATCTTTCTGCTGTACTGCTTCGGTACTGAACCGTAATTGCCTCAAACACGTTAGAGTGTGCCAGTGCAGAACTCGGTGAATTTCCTTGTCATGCCCATGTTAGAGGTTCCCATCCATTCAGCCAGGTCCTTCCAGCCCAGAGTGTTTATCCTGCTCCCCTGCCAGTGTACAAGACTGCTTCTTCCAGAACATCACTGCCTGTTTGCTGCTCATCTGTTGCCTCTTTGTATCAGAGTTAAGCTGTCTTGGTGCCGGGGCCTTTACTGTTAACCCATGTTGACTCTTTTTCAAGATCGCTAAAAGAAAATTGCTATTGGTATCTCAGCTTGTTTGCTAATGCTGTGGGGGTCATCCTCTGTAAAGGAAATTAATTGACTGTCAGTGTGGCTAGGGAGGCAGAAAGATACATTCCCCATCAGCTGGCAGTACTAGACCAGTCAGGTTCCTGTTGTCTGGAGCAATAGAAAGGCCTGGGTAGAGCGTGGATATCCTGGGAGATGGAAGAAAACATGTTTTATGAGTTACTGTGGGATGCGCTTGACAGCCCAGTGCAGAGATAGCTCAGGTCTGTCAGACTTCATCAGCTCCAGACAAGTGGCTCTGCACCGAGTAATCTGAAGATCATCAATGCTTGTTGTCACGGTGCTGCCTGAGGGTGGCTGTGACCCTGAGCTGTCTGTAGAAGCAGCAGAACTGTGATCCTTGAGGCTGTATGCCAAATTTGTGAGTTCTCTAAAACTGTACCTGTGCCTCAATTAACCTACAGCCAGTCAGACAAGAGCATCTGTGAGCTGGGAATTGTTCAGACTAGAGACAAATAGTTCAGATGCCCCTGTCCTGTGGGCCCATCTTCAGGCATAACTTTTCCTTTCTCCTCCTCCTCCTTTCTGATGGGTCCAGAGATTTGATCTTTATAAGATGAGAGCTGCGTGAGGGCACAACTGGACAGACAGTGAGCAGGCATTTGGTCCTGTAATGTGTGAGGACATAAAAATGTTGCTGCAGAGCGAATGGGAGATACTCGGTGAAGCAATACAGAAGACAACAAGCAGAAAGTTGAGAGGGAGGAATAAACAAGCCAAAAATGGAATGTGCCTCTGTTGACCGAAGTAACTTTTGTCTCTACGTTGGATTGTATTAGAATAATGCATTTATACCTTGGAACAGTAAGATCTGCAAGATCTGTGTAGGTCTCCTTTATGCCACAGAAACAGAGTTAATTTTGATCACTTTTTACAATGAACGTGAAACGTGGGAGAAGCAGTACTTTCTAATTTCTTTGGAGATCTGTGGCTCGTGGGGCACTGACGTATTACTTCTCTGATGCAGACTCCTTCAAGATATTTCTCATTTTTAGATCAAATCATGAACTTCTTATCTCTGCTGCTGCTCATCTTGACAGAGTCATAGCACAGCGTGTGGTTTTTAGAAACACATAATCCATTAGTGCTGATGTGTGTGGCACTGTTAGCCTGCAGACCACACAAGAGTGGGCTGACAGTATGAATTGCAAAATATGTTGGAGCTTAGATATGAAGAACAAAGTTCTTGACTGTTCTTCATTGTTAGATTACTGCCACTGTGCAAAAGCTTGATCTTCCTGTTGCTGCTGTCCTGGCTAAGCATGTTTTTTTAATTTTTTAGTAGTATTAAAGATCTGTTGTGCTTTTAATTTTTTGTGATTACAGTCCTTACTTCTGACCTTGCTCCCTGGAAAGTATCATAGTTGCCATACTTCACTTAGTAGCTGTTGCTTTCTGGGCGTAGGTTAAAGGTTTCCTTTGTACCTTAGCAATTCTTTTAAAAAATATTTGTGGATCACCCATGATAATGGCACTACAGAAATGCAAAGTGATCCATTACATCATTGTGAGTATAATTAATATTAGATTGTAAAAAGCTACTGCTTAGTTGTTTGATTTTTTTGGGGGGGGGGGGAGTCGGTATGTTTCCATCATTTAAATACATACCTATGTAAACTATTTACTTCTAAATAAATGACGAATCTTTAGATTAGGATATGACTTACTAGCAGTATTCATGCCTGTCATTTGAAAGAGAATTATTGGTCATGTGTTCCTCCACAAATGCTGGCTGGGTAGCTGGATGCAGCTGGTAGGCTTTAAGTTTTTTTTTTTTCTTTTTTGTTTGAAAGGAATAGCCAAGAATGTTAGGCATCTTCATTGTCAACAAATAATTGTAAGTAAAGCTCTGTGTGACAATTATTTTCATGCTTCAAGATCTGTGTACTACATGTACAACTCCAAAATTCTTCAGGTATTTTTAGGCAGCATGGTTAAATGATCTGTTACTATCCATGATGTCATAAACATACACTACTTCAGGTGCTTGTTGCAGGTCTGTGTGCTCTTTGATTCATGTGATATAAAGGAAAACTACAGCTCTTAAAACTAACCTGTCAGTGGCCAGCATAAACATCATTTAGGGCCCTGCCCTGCGACTGCGTTTGGTACAAGTCTCTCTAGCTGTGTGTGTTTTTGTTACGTGGGCAAACAGTGCCTCTTTTATGCCATGGGAACCGCACAAAAAATATGACTGACTTGACCTGTTGCAGGCAAGTAATAAACCAAGAGAGGAGCATTTTGATAGTTTATGTAAAACCTTTTTGTGGTATTCTAAGAACCCAGTTTGACAGGACATGAAAACATTAATGATCCGTCAATTACATAGGGAAAAACAAAAGCCTACAGAGAGCTATAAATTTGAGTGTCATTTACTCCAGATCACAATGCTGCCAAAACAGAGCAGGAGAGGATCTATTTGTCACTGATAATGAGGGAAATTTGATGCATCAGGAAAATAAATTAAGATTTGCATTGGCTGACAATGATTCAAAGTAAAGGTTCTGAAATAATTAGAGGCATTTTCTTATAAAACCCTCTCACACTTTTCTTCCTTGTATTCATCTTGGTTTCATATTGTTTCTTAGTTGTCAGGAGAAAAAGCACCAAGAGGTGCTACTTTGTAATGAAAGACAGTCCAAGCACAGCAGGGTTTGCATCAAGATTTCTTCCAACTCAACAAGCCCTTTTTCTCAGTGCTCTGAAGGGGATTCTTCCAAATTATTGTCATGTCCTGCTAGTAGTCAGGCTCAGCAAGAGTGGGAACATGCTGCAGAGCATTCAGAGAATGAACACAGCCAATTAATCAGGCTGCTAAGCAAGGAACACAAGCTTTGGGCTGAATTTGAAGCTCATTAGCCACAGGGCGTGAGATGACAACTTGCTGCTTTCCTTGGGCACGCTAAAAAGTGCAGCAGGCTGGGATGAAAACAGTGCTGCTAGCTAATGAGTGCCAGCATCTGGCAGTGATATAAAAAGAGGGCTTTTCTGTTTTGTTTTAAGCTGGTAAAAATGAAATTTCAGAGCTGGAGCACATGTGAAAAGCAGGCTGCCAGCATCTTTGGGTTCTGATGGTTTATATTCCTGTTTCTTTGCTGAAGAATTCTGCTTGCATCAGCTCCGTTCCTGCTCTTATTTGTGCTTCATGCCTGACTGTCATGTTATTTCTCCTCAGATGGGTACTCCACCATCGATCACCGGGACAAGGAGCGCAAATACAAGACCAGTGATAACACAGGGGATGCCTCGGAGAAAGAACCTTTAAAAGTGAGCTTCCTCTTAATGCTGAATGCTAGTTAATGCCTTTAAAAGAAAGGAAGCCTGGTGTCCTCAGCATGAAATATGTTACAGGGGGCTGTTAAGGGCTGGAGTTTTTTGGTGGTGGGTTTGGGTTTTTTTTTCCCCCAGATGAAGGCACTATTTTGTAACTTAGCACTTGGCTAACTAGAAACAAAAACAAAATGCTGTTTTCCAGTGCAGGAGCAAGTGCAGGCAATCACTGTATTCTTGTAAATGGGGAGGTTGTAAAAATAGGAAGTGTTTGTTCTGTCACCCTTGTCCAGGCAGTATTCCCTATCCATAAAGTGTATAACTGTGCTCAGCCTTTGTTCTGAAAATAGTCGCTTCAAACTGTCACGCAGCTTTATTGTTTTCACCATGAGAAGTAGGTGTGATCTTGTGAGTCTGTGTACAGCAGCAGGGTGAACAGTATTTGTTTCTGCAACACTCATTCACAGTCCTGATGGTGGACTATGGGCATGGGCCAAGGAGATGGAGAGGAAGGGAGAGACATGCATAGTTACATATGTGCCTTCTAAAAACAAATATAGACAACTTCCTAATTTAAAAAAAAAAAAAATCTTAATTAACAAAGCTCTTTGTATTGTGGGTTGTGTGCAAATGTGGCTTAGTAGGCTCTGTGTAATTTCTGTTGCATTGCTGTACCTTTTCAGCAGACCTTTTAAAAAGTTGATTAATGTGGTGGCCATCAGTTCTACCTCGCCTCAAAATAAGTTTGTGTTTTCCCTGGGGAAGTAATTTCAAGGAGGAAGAGGAGGATTCATTGAAACAAGTCAGTGGTAGGAAACACTATTGTTCGTCTGCAGAAGGCTGTCCTTAATAACCTTCAGCATGTTCCTGGTAGTATCAGAAAATCCAGGTGATTCATGTTGAGTGGAAACAATTAAACTTCAGTCAATTGAAAGGAAAACCCACTATTATTGAACAAGGGAAATAAAAATGTGATTTGGAGAAAAATACTTCTGTAGATCATGACTTGGGAAGATGTCCTGCTGCATCAGTCTGCCTGTATTAACTTGCCTGGTCATGCATTTCTTGCTGTCTTTTGCCTTTCCCTGAAGGTATACCCTGGAGAATGGTTTCAATCCAGCTGGACCTTTTTTTAAGCACAGATCACTCTCTTCAGTTTGCCAGTTCTGGGTGTGGCTGCACCCTCTTGGAGGCTGCCCAGCTAGACTTTCTGGCAGAGGTGGTTGTGCTTCTTCATCTGTTTTTGGAACTGATAAAACTGAGCTGATTACTGAAGTCATGCAGTGTGATCCCCTGCTCCAATGTGGCAAGAGATGGCCCTGCTTGAAACAGAGTCAATGAAATAAACTTTCTAGTTCCCTCATCACAGTTCTAATATGTTTTGCAAGGATGCAGTGGGAATGGAGCCGCTAAGTGACATAAGAATGTTGATCAATAGGAGCTTGACAGAAAATGTCTTTCTAAGGAAAATAGACTAAGGCAGGAAAGAACAAAACAGTTGTTATTTTTGCCATTCAAAATTCATTAAAGTGGTCCAATACAACCCTAAAAATCACATCAAGCAGTCCAAACTCCAGTGTATGTCTGAAGTGAAGCACAACCTAGAGTTCAGTGAGTTAGCTGCTTTGCTTTCATGAGAAAAAGAGAGAAAACATTTCACTCCACAATGTGTCTCCTAAGGTCTGTGCTGCGTCTTGGTTTTCAGGACAGAGGGTAACCTGAATTCAGCCTGCTGTACACATCAAACATATGCACTGCCATGCCCTCAGTTGAGCAGAGCTGAGTAGCTGCTACTCATCCCTCTCACTATGCTGTGAAACAAATATATCTGTGGGGTCTTCTGGCTTGTGAATTGTTTGATAACCATGGCTCTGAGGCTCAAGAGAGGCTGAAAATTGTGAATAATGATGGCAGGGAAGTGCAGCCTTTTGGCTGTTACAGATGCTTTTGTCAGTATTGTGCCTTTGCTGATCTTGTTTCTTTCTCTATCACTAATTTTCCCTTGTGCTCCTTCAAGCTGACTTGTTTGGTGGTTTTGTTTGATTAATCCGCTCTGTTTTGCCTTTAACTCCTCACCCTGTGCTGCAGAATGACACAAATAGGAAAAACATTAACAGGAGTAACAGGGCTTCGGTGAATCTGGTGGATGCCCGGGACATTAAACCCCAGCCTGTTGACTCCTGGGTCTAATTTGCATGCATGGTAGGTCCTTTTAATGGTAATTGGTGTTAGTGATTAACTTGTCTCCTGCATGATCTGTATCACTGTGGAATCTGTTCAAGGCTAACTGCTAACTGGGTCCTTTCAGACAAATGAAAATGCATTTGAAAAAAAGTGGTGCTTGTATTATTCAGTATATCTTTAATGAAATGTAATCAAACACCATTGTTTGATTAAAAAACAACCTGTCAAATAACCAGACAGAAAATTAATATCATGAATGATTGGTTGTCAGCTGAGATGTGAAAGATTTCTGCTGTTAGGCCATGGGAATGAATTTGAATAGTATGTTCCTGCTTCCAACCATTCTTTTCCCCTCTATGCTCATTATAAGGATTAGCCTGAGACTTAAGGAAAAGCATACCCTTGACTATTTATGGATGTCCCTTGAGGTTCCCATGAATTACACAGCCCTGCCCATCTGCAGGAAAGCTGCTGGCTGTACACAAGTTACTTTGCAAGGAGAGATGATTTTGGTTACACAATAAACATTGACCCACAAGTCTCACTTCTCAGTTCCTTTTTTTTTTTCTGTTGTTAAAGAAAGGTGCCTTTTTGTTGCTCTCTAGTTCTCTGCCTTTGCCATGTGCCAAGTTCCTCAGTAATGTCACTGGCCTTTCTTTGCTCCTGCCACTGCTAATCTGTTTCCTGCTGTCTTGCAAGACAGCCCTCTACCTCGGTTATACCTTCTGGCACTCCATCAGATGTGACGCTACGTTTTGAACAGCAGGTTTTGTGCCCCTGGCTATGACTAAAGGAAAGTCTTAGTGACTATTGTGAAGGCACTGGGCAACTTTCCCATCAGAGTGGGCAATAGGCCTTTAAGGCCCAAGTTCCGAAACATCATTTGCTCCCATAATTTTACATGGAAAACACTTGCATTAGTGGGAGAGAAAACTCCAGTACTTTTTTTTTGGGGGGGGGGGGGGGGGGGGGGGATTGTTTTTTTTCCACCCTCCTCCTTCATTTAAGAGTCTAGTATAAGTGCTAAGTGTTTACAGATTGTTTCTGTTCCTGGGTTGGAAGCACCTCCCCAGAGCAGTCTTTCAGCACTGCCAGGTACTCTTATATAGCCATGGAGCAGACCCTGGCACCATTGGCTTCCCACAGCTGGTGAGCGCTGCGTGGTCAGCCTTCTTGGCCCAGCCAAAGGGCAGGGATAAACATATGTGCGTAGTGCCCATATGCTTCACTCCTGCACTCTTCCTCTGAGCAGTGAAGGCTTACAGGTGGGGTACAGACTTTGAAAAATGTGGTCCGCGCTTGTTTTCTCCCAGTCATACCCTTCAAGGAACCCACATATTGGGGATAGGTTGGCGTTTCCAGTCACTGTCCTACCACTGGGTGATGGAGATCACCAAGGTCATGTTACTTGCTGCTATTAATCAGTTTTGACTTTATTTTGCAGGGCTAGAGTCCAACCACTTTTTTTTTAATTGAGGGGGAGAAACAAACATTGAATCGACACAGAGGATCTCATCAGTCACCACTGCCATTCAGATTTGGAGGGCGCTGCATCATTGACCAGGCTGCAGATTCTAGGAGGATGTGGGGAGAAAACACAACTGACTGCCATTGCCAACCCTGGAGCACCATGCCTTACAGAGAGACAATTTGCTTTTTAACTCAGTTACATTCCCACCAGAAGTAGCCACCACCTCCCCCTCCCTCCCACTCCTGCAAGAAGAAAGCAAGCAAGAAAAGAGAATCCAAGCTTCTATCTAGCTGGCCGCATGTTCTTAGGTGACTCTTACGTGTGAATGGTGCCAAGTATCAGAAGTGAAGGTTATGCGGCAGCAAAGAAGACAGCTTCACAAGGGAAAGAGAAACTGCAGAATATTTGAAATAATATCATAGGTGTAGCCATGAAGATAATAGCACTTTTCTGGTTTGGGGCTCATTGTTTTGTTTTTTGTTTTGGGGGATGTCTTTTGAACTGTGAATCTAACATTTTTAAAGGCTTTTGAAAAATGTTTAGGTTTTCTTTATTATTTTCACAGAAAGTGCAGGAATGTTGAGTGGGGTTTTTGGATTTCAATGAAGGGAGAAAATGCAGAACAAAAACGATTAAATGCTGGTCAAATGAACTGGAGAGTGGATGACAAAATTGATGCGAGCTGTATAATCTGCTTTTAGAGTAAGCTATATCAATCACAGTGCTATATTATCATTATAATCTGGTGTACAATACTTCTGCCTTTTGAATTCTGTAATGGCTGTTTTTATTTCCAGATATTGAAAAGCAGTTTATTGAAGATTTCAGTGTCCCTGGTTCAGAAATCTATGCTGAGAAATGGAGTTGGCTGGCTTTTTATTTTCTTGTTCTCAAAGATTGCAATAAGGAGCTTTTACATTTTAAATGTACCAGTGTTGCATTGATGATGATTAACAATTTCTTTTGCCATAGCTGTTAACACATTGGAAAAAAAATAGGAGCTTTTTCGTAGGATGTCTTATTTTGAACACACTATAAATTTTAGATGGGTCTGTCACTTACATTTGATGGTAGATTTATCACTGTTGGATCCATGTTTGCTTTGGGCTATAGATCCTGATGAAAAATGCCACAAAGGGAACTGGTTTGGCATTTTTTAAATCATCATCATGATTTCTGTGTTCCTTTGGTTTTATTTTGAGATTACATATTTCATTTGGTGTGAAAATCACCCATGTGCAACGGTTCTCCTCTAAGATGCCAAGGCCTGCTTTGTGTAAGGGGGAATTTTTACCTCATGAGAACATACTCTGCATATATGGTATCTGGTAATGCCATGAACTAAATGACTTCAGATCACTGATTTTCTCCAGGCATTGGTCAAGGGAGGGCAGCAGATGAGAATAGGAAGCAAATGTGTCACTAGTAGCATCAGTGGACTTTTGCTGATTTTATTTGGTTGCCACTGTTCTTTGATTGCCATGCTTAGTTTTAAACAAGCTCCTAAAAACGGTGTGACTGGAAAGCACATTTTGAATCTAGCAAACATCATTTGCAGTTTTCAGTGCCTGCCGTTTCCTTTGTAATTAAAAAGGGGAAATATCCAACAACCTCACCTCCCCCAAAATATTACTGTAATAGTAAACATCTAAAATTTTTGTAAAAAAAAAATTTAAAACTTAAAAAAAAAAAGGCAAGTACCAAGAGCTTTGTATCTTCTTGAGTATATTAAAAATTTGACATGAATACATATATATAAATAAATAAAAAAATCTATATATCTATATATATATATTGTTGTGCAGAGGATAGGTTAACAAAACCATGTAAAGTAGTTTGCAGGAGAGGGAAGCCTTTGTTGATTCAGGGAAAAAGACCGATGCCAGAAGCTGTCAGTGATTTGGATGATACATGTGCTCCTTCGCACCCTCCCTTTTTGACCCTCATCTTCCACGTACGTTGCAGTGGTCACTTCTGGATCCTGGGGAAGGTGAAGTTGTTTGGAGCAAATTAAGATAGCAAAGATTTGTTTTTTCACGTGCATGAGAGTCCTATTGGGCCAAAGATGCTCAGCGGATCAAGGGAAGCAAAGAGATACATCTGTGATTATCTGTGTCGGGGCAGTGTCTCTCTATGTGTAGACATAAAGTGTGGCAATGAAACCAGATACATAGTCTGACTGTATATTATATCAATGGTGCTCTTTTCATACTTGTTCTGCCAATACGCGGAGACCCTTTTAACCAAGCTACACAGAAGAGTTTTATATCACTTTTGGTTATGTACTTGGTGTATTCTTTTTGTATATGAAAGGATTTTTTTAAAAATGTTCAGTAATAGCAATGGAACCTGCTTTGTAGCTGATTAGAACAGTGTAAGAGAAGGGCCGTGCTGTCAGTCTGTCCCTGATCTACTTCAAACCATATATTTACCAAAGGAGTCTGAGCAAAAGTTCACTTAAAATAAAGACCTGACTGTTGAAAGGAGTTTCTGCTAAGACTTTGTGATTTAGTTATTGTACAGGTATTTCAAAGCCAGCAAGAGGTTAACAGAGAAGACTGCAGGAAAGGGGAAGTGAAGTGACTAGGGGCCAATCATGTCCATGACCTCCTATGCCAGATATCCCATGGCTCTCAGTGGGACACTACAGGGACACTCAAAATCTGGATTGGAATCTACTTTGGTCTCTGTCATTAGTGGGTTAACGACACCGAGGAGTATTTGAGAAGCAAATTCAGACCCTATCCCACTTTGCCCCCAAAAGTCCTTTTCGTATTTAAACTGCATCCTGTGATAAGCAAACCTCCCTGTCAGGTTAGATGGCATTGGCCACCCAGGGTCATTGTACCAAACTGTTCTTTGCTTTCCTGGGGGTAAGTGTTCATGGCAGCCAGCGTAGCTGTGAGCTGACAACATGGTTTATTGCTACAGAAAAGCAAAGGATGGTATATCAAGAAGTCAAATCCCAAGTCCATGGGCCAAGACTTCCCCTGGGGATCCCATGTCTTGCCCCTGCCCTTCCCATGCCTTACAATAACAATGAATTCCCAAGTATGTAGCAATAACCCATCATTTACATTACTGTGGTTTTTTCTTCTCACCAAACTGTTGTTTGGATATTGAGAATGGAGAATGGATTGGGGGGTCACTTCCATGTGAGATTATCGCCTTGCATTATCAGCCCACCAGCTGAAGTCCAAAGCAAGATACTTTGAACCAGGTCTGGTGATTTAATGTCCTTTTTATCTATGACCACAAGCTCACTTGTGGAAAGCGCTGGTGGGATGTGTGCCCACACCTGCCGTTACCTCTCCCCTTGTTGGCACAAGTGTGACTGGCTGTTTGAGCTATTCTGGGATGTGGGTGGATGAACCCGTAATTGTTGTATTTTGGCAGCAGGGACTGTATGTAAAGGAGGGCAAGTGGCAGTGTGCGTGACTAAAGCTGCAGTACGGTCTAGAGTCTCCTGCTAAAAGGCAGGCAGTGCTTTTTAGGGCTCAGGTACGTGACCTCCTCTTTTCCTGTTGGCTCCACTGTGAAAACTGGAGGGAATCTGCCTGCAAAGGGCTGGGGTAGGAGAGATTTCTACCTGCAGAAGTTCTAGTGGGAGAGATGGTTGTGGAAAGAAGCGATGGTGTTGCAAGACTCCTGCTAAAGAGGAGGAGGAAATTTGTTGGCCCAGTGAGGGCTGAGATAACGTAGGGGGAGAGGGAGACTTCTGATGGCAAGTAATTACTGCAGAACTTTCTTCCCAGGGAGGTGGTTTGCACATCTCCCAAGCATCTTCACTAAGCTGTGGACGTTTAAAAAACACTGTGTGTCAAGACTCCCCTGGAGAAGCATCAAGTTTGGCTGTTGAGTGTGTGAGCAATTGTACTTGTGCTTACAGCTTCCCAGGTTGATCTGTCTGTCTGCAGAATCTGAGGAGGAGAGTGGAAAGGCAAGGCTTTAGGACATTTTGTTTCTGTCTTGGAGTTAAGTAGCAGCTTAGCCATAAGCGTAACTTGACAACTCAAGATGTGTTGCCAGCTTGAAATGCTTCCCAGGGAACAGCTTGGGCAGCCATAGGTCCTGATCTTCAGAGTCTTCTGGGCAAAACACCTGCCTATCCTAGTTAGACTCTTGTGCACTCAGACATGCCAATTCTGAATGCATCTGTATCAGGAAAGCAAATCTTGTCTCTGTTGCCAAGACACCACAAAAGGGACTGACTTGGGGACTCAGAACTCACTTGCTCTAAGTGACACATCAAGAAAGCAGGGGGCGGCATGTTTGTTACAGCAGATGAGTAAGTTCTTGCCAACTCTGAGGAGTAATTTACAGTAATGCTTTCTAGCATGCAAGGCTTATGCTGGGCAAAGCAGTTTTCAGTCCTGGAGTAGTTCCATGAAATTGAAGGTGGTGAGTTACCTTCTGTTACTTGCCTTAAAGTTGAGCATATAGGCTCAGCTACGTGTGAGAGGCGCACATCTTAAACTCTTCAAGTAAGCAAAGTTTCAGAAGCCAAATGGGGCACGTTAGAGTGGTGATAGCCTCTTCTGCTGTCCAGCTGCCCACTCCGTGAAAACTGCAGTGTGCCAATGCTTCAGCCAGCATTTTTGTGCTGTTGGGGTGGAGTCATGCTCTCACAGTTTTTGAAGGTGTTTATATAGGCATAGTTTCTCGCAAAATTTCAGATTTGGTGGGGGGTTTGATGCCCCTAAAATCTGGTGTTTCCTTATCTTTGACAGAGAAGTTCTGTGATTTATTGGTACCGTAACTAATCTAGTGCATTTAAGGGGAAGGTATTATGAACCTTTTTTTTTCTGTCTTAAGTTTTACGTCAGGGTAGGATGTTCTGAAGTCCAAGGTGAGGAGGAAGATAGCGCAGATACTACAAGGCCTGCCAATCTGGTTCTTACTGTTCAGAAAAACAAAATAACTAGACTAAGAAGCTTACTGGTAATTAGTAGCTAATGTGTTTGTAACTATCATGTGCCTTAAAATTTTCATGGTAGGAGAATAAAAAAAAAAAATCAACAATGTGTTTTCTGTAATATTGCTCAACATTCTCTCTGTAGTTTAGACTGGTGGGATTTTGCATTGTATTTACACTGTACTATAAACTGAAACACTTAGAATGGTTTGATTTTACAAGTATGGAGAGGAAAAAAAAGGTGGATTATGCTTTTCATAGAACAAATGTTACCGTGACAGAATGTATTATTATTATAGGATCTTTCCATAATGCAGACAAGTAGAATGCTTGTTAGAAACCAGGTATGTAGGATAACAATTTGGTGTGTTTTCAATAAACCATGCCTGGAAAGAATACACGTGCCATTGGTTATCTTTTTGTTACATCAGCTATCTCAAAATATTCTTTGGCTTTGAAACAGCAGTTTTCTGTGGCAGGGGATTATTCAACCCTAGCTCAGGTCAGCATTTGGTGTTAGTAAAAGGTCAGTGGTAATGAGGGCAATTGGACTATCCTTTAAACTAGTATAGCTGAAAAATTTTGATTCATTGCCATATGCTGGAGTTGTAGCACAGAGTCCTGTAAGGACTGCAGATCATGGTTGTTTTTTTTTCTTTTTAATATACAAGCATATTTCTGTGGGAAAGACATCTGCGTCGCTGTTCAAAGGCCTGCACATTTGAGACCACAAGCCTAATTTGCTGATGACTTTTCCATTTGGGAAGTTATTAACCTTTCCCAATTTAGTCATAAAATCCATGTAACTTTACAAAGATTTCACATTTCTGAAATGTGTGCAAGTATTCTCATAAATATAAGTGTGTAAGAATAACAGAAAATCTTTATGCTTATTGTAGCGATGTATGAGGTTTGGTTGACATGAGAAATTGTTATTTTGGGCATGTGCCAAATAATTTACAATTGTTGCTGTGTGGGGGAGAAAAATCCGAATACTTGAAAAGTCAACCATGTATTTCAAGTAACAGCTAGTTACTGACAGATCTTAATTCTCTTGAGAACTGCCTCTCCCTGGCACATTCATCTGTGTTGATAAGATCAGTAGGGAGACTAATGCACCTAAACACATCATACTTACTGTTATGCCTTTGTGAAGCATGACAAAAACCAGTAAATCTTGAGTGTTCTGCAAGGTCTTACAGATAGAGCGGAGGTCAAGTTTTCTGTGAGTGAAAGGTTGATGAATCATTGCTAGTAACAGAGTTTGCCATACGTTAATTCCTGATTCACAGGAATTCGCAGCACTCTGAGGTTCCATCTACTTGCAAATGGTTGCAAACAGCACTTGGAAGGTCATCTTCAGCTTGCCTTCCCTCCTTATTTCTTATGTCCTGAATGTCCCCAGGAGTTTTGTAAAATCATCGGATTCTGTTCTTGCAGCTGGAGGATCTAGTTTCACAAGTGCTGTGGTAAGATGTGGGCTCCTGGGTTTAGTGTCTTGCTCCTAGGTATCATCGGTGTTCCGCTGCAATGAGGAATCTGATTTTTTTTCTTTGTGGATGCACTAATATGGCAATGAATAGCAGATGCTGTAGGTAAGGTACTGAGCTAAAACAAATATGTTGTTTCTACACCTGACCTTTTATAGCTGTCAAAGTGATTTCATTTCCAGCTTATCACAGGTTGGGCAAATGGAAGCATCGAGTCCTGCAGGTGAAAGGTTAACCTGGTAACAACAGGCAAGAAATATCATAGCCCTCATCTGTTTCAGGTTTCAGGAACGTCTTGGGGGAATATTGTGTCCTCATGGGTCTCTTCCCAGTGTCTACTGTGAAGGTGCTGAAGCACAGCAATGGCAGAATCTCATTCTGGTACAAGCCGCCGGGATTTTTTACAATGGGAAGTTGTTTTATAGTGGGACCATTAACAGCTGTAGAGACAGAGGTAAAGACTAAAACTCTTTTACTATACTTTTAGTGTGTGTGCACAGCAAACATACTTAGCTGTTATTCCTAAGTTACCTTATAACTGATTCCTAATTGATTTGACTACTTAACCAAATAAGCACGTATCGCTGCCGTGGTGATGTCATATTTGGTGGGAGAGTTGGGATCTCAGTGGTCTCTCCCTTGCTGCTATTGTAGGGGTTTCTGTATGTTCTCTTCACTGCATCTAATGTTTGACTCATTGCTCAAAATTCTTCAGTGGGGTGCTCTTCACTTTCTCATACCAGTGGGAGGAAGCACTAGCTCCTGTACAAACATACGATGACTGCTGTTTGCTCTGATGAGTAATTTCTGCTGTAAGGATTGCTACATGAGTGCTGTTATGCTCAATTTGGTATTGAATTAGGAAGCGAAAGGGACTAGTGCTGCATTTGACTTCCTCATAAATCCTCCTTCTCTCTTGTACACTGATTTAAAGAATCAGTTTGATGTTTTGAAATACAACATCATGTCCCTTTGAGGTTACAGAGAGGCTCTGGCAGAAACCAGACCTCGCTTTCACGTGTTGCCTGAATCACTAAGACAACCTAGAGAGTAGCTGTCATTTGGAGAATACATCTCAATTACCAGTATTTGGCGGGATCAACCATTTGTGACAGTTATGAGAATTTGCTGAAAGCTGTGTGTTTTATGGGAGTTCTTTCCATTGGGAGCTTTCTATCAGTGGTACGGTCTCAGTGGGCAGTCTTTGAACACATGCTTCTGGATGCACAGTTCCATACCTGTTTTGTGCAAGAATAGGTTGTGTTTTCTAATTGCAATAGGCCGATGTTGCGGTAATACTCAGTAGGTTTTTAGAATATATTTGAATTAGAAGATCTGTTGTCAACCTTCTGCTTTTCCCAGAATTCAAAGCATGACTTTATTTTGAAAAGTAACTCTCCTCCCTGGGAGATTTCACATTTACGTGTCAGTGACTCCAGATCATATTTGCTCAACTGACCAAAAGCCTTTTTTTCTAATTGTCAGTCATGCAAACTGAGTCAGGCTTTTTCCTTTTCATCCCTTGCCACCAGTAATTAAGAGCATTTCAGAAGCGTGGTCAAGTGGAAGAAATTTTCTTGCATATAGAATTCTGTAAATAATCTGATAATATGCATACTGTGTTTATTTTTACAATTTGCCATGTGGGAGATCCTTTCTAATGAACTAAAATACCTTTTTTTATACTAAAAGGTGGCTGTTACATTTGCACGTATATTATACATGCATTATTCACTAATGCATCTTTTGAAATATTCACGCTAACTCTACAGGTTCCCTCCTTCCTTAATTTTCTTGACAGTCTCTTGGACAGTAATGTTGGACATTAACTAGCAGTAGGAATGTATTTTTCTGATCCTCTGTTGTAAAGTGCAAAACAGTCTACCTGTTTACCTTACGCATCCTTCAGCATGTATCTGAGACTTTGGCTTGTTTATCAGTATGTGCTAAGTGCCCTGCAATGGCAGGAGTGTCTGCTTAGGTACAAAGGTGTTTAAAACTAGAAACAAAAGAGGATTCTTTGGAGTCATGACCTTTAGGTGTATAGAAAAAAATTCTGGTCAACTGTATGTATCCCAATTCTCCAGTGTGCTCTAGAAGCATGTGTATGCCAGTAAATGGACTTGAAGATCACTTTCTTTTGCAAATTTTGCAAAAATTGCTACTAAGCAAGCTTACAGAATAAATCATTGACTCACAGTGTGGGATGGAAGTGTTAGAACTCAGGGTCTGCTCCTATGCAGGACAGCACAACAGAGTCACAAGGGCTGCTTCTGCATAATCTAATTCAGTACAGTAAATCTTGTGTCTTTCTCAATGTGACACAGTTTAAATTGTTAAACTCTGATAACGTTGCCTTCTCATATCCCTGTGAAATGCACACATTACAAGCTGGCTGGGTCACCATGGTTTGCTTGGTCCATTTCTAAACTGACTCTGTCACCTTAGCCTCTTCTAGTTTTCTTTTATACTGTGCGGCAATTCTCTGTTACGCTCTTTATTGGTGTCTAGTGGTGGATTTTTTGCAGCACACAGGCCAGGGTAGATATCACTTCAGTAAGGTGGGCTATAAAAGGAAGAAGCTGATTAACAGGTCTGAAAGACTTCATAATGGGAAGGATGAGAATGGTTATCCCTGATTTTCACTCTGATTTTTAGCTGTTGGATCTTTCTGTGGCTGTTCCAAGGCTGGAAATCCCATGTGCAGTGCAGAATTTATGGGAAACAAAGGAAGTCATGTGCCTGCTCTATTGTTTTTTAGTTTTTATTTATAAATGCAACCATTGTCTCATTATATAATCACAGCAGGACATGCCAGGAAATGCCAGTGGATTTTTGCATTGTTCAGGTGAGTTAGAGACTTCAGATTTGGCTTTGTATCTTCTCAGTGACAACCCTCAGTATTCACATAGTGCTAACACCACTGAGGTTAACCGGGTTGTGTAGGACCCACCTGGCAAAACCCATTCTCTGGTCTTTATTTTTATACAGCATCTTAAACATACATAGTACTTCAGAGTAAGCAGCTTGCCCTGCCCCTAAAAAGCACACGCTATGTATATACAACATAATGAGAGGTGAGTAAATATGAGGGGATAAACAGCATTTTCTCAAGGTCTCTGGTATTATGTATTTTTGGTGGATTTTTTTGAAAGAGCCTGCTCCTTTTGTTATCTGTCTGTTACTGTGTTTATTTTAATCTATTTACTACTTCAGTTTTCCTTACCTCTGCATGGGCAGATTAATAATTTTATTTGTTCATCTTCTGCAAAATTCTGTTTTATTTTCTCATCATATACGGGTCAGTCTTCTTTCAGTGCGTGCCCTTTTCTCTCGCATAGAGATGATTAACTTCTGCAGTAAATATGCAAAAATATGTCTGATATAACCATAGGAGCCTTCACTGCATTAAGTGGCATGCTAGTAATTTTGCAAAATCAGGGCTCCTGAAATGGTCTTTTCTTGCAACATGCATGCTTTTATCCACTCTTGATAATGATTATTCAATTTAGCTTGGGGACACAAGTCTTCAGAAGCTGCAGCGACTTTCTCCACCCTACCCTAAGCCCAAACTGTGGTTGTTTGGGTCTGAGCTCAAAATGACAGTGTGTTGTTCAATGATGTGTTGGTCAAAGCAAGGCAATGTGCATCACCTTGGGTTTGCTGAATTATGTGAAACAATGGAACAGACCTTTGAGCAGTTACCCTACTTACTCCTGACCTTGGTTTCCACCTGGCCTACAATGATCTCCACTAGCGCTTGCTTTAATTACAGGCTCCAAAATAAAATTTAAAAAAAAAAAATAAAAAATTAAAGCATGGACAAGTTAACCCGTACAGTTGCATTTACGTTATTTAAAACAAAGGTTGAGTATTAATAGCTGTCTTTATCCCAAAAATACAGCCTTTTCCATAGCATCCCCCACTTTCATATATTCCAGATGAGATGGGTAGTTAGTGCATTGGAAATGGGGGTTGTTGCGGATATAGTTAAGGAATTCTGGAGCTCCTGGGAAGATGATATTGTCAGCCAGAAGAACCGAGCCCTTCCTCAGCAAGTTGCATTCCTAGAAAGAAGAGAAATTGCTTCACGGTGGCTGTTAAGCAGACATTGGCTTGAATGTAATGTGCTTTCATGTTAACCAAGTCATACTCAAGTGCCTGCATCCAAAAATCCATTGTACTACGGATTTGGAGGGAAGAAAAGACAAGGGAGAAGCTGAGTAACTCTCTGATCCTTTGTGGTCATGTTTAATAAGCTGACTTTTTCTGTTAACACAATCAGTAGAATGATAGAGATGCTGATAACATGTTGGGTCATTCAGGTTCTGAAATAGCAAATCAAGTGCAGTGGAAGTGTGCAGTTTGCTGCTCAGATTGTTTCCAACTATGTCTATATGATCAGTAAGATAGTTTTGTTTTGGCTCTCTTGCCTAATGTTTGAAAATGGCTTTACTGTTGCATTAAAATGTTGCAGTAGCTCTTAACATCATCTGAGAGACCGGCATGTACCAGTCTGCTTTGGTAGTCTCGGTCAAACTCCAAAACCACTAAATGAATAAAAGACATTTCCTGTGCTTTTTCTTCCTTTAATCTTGTACAACTTCCTGCCACTTTGTTCAGGAGCTGGGCATGAAGCAGGGTTTGTGCACAATGAAGATCACTGACAAATTTCCACAAGGCATAATTAACTTGCAAGATTCACTTCAAGTGCAATGTTTATCCTCAGTAAACCTACAAACCTAATTTTTACTGGTATTTTTGTCTAGTAGAAGTTGCTTATCTGAACTTACCAGCTGTTTTAAAACAGCCTGTAGTTAATCAGGCTGGTTGTTATCCTGTGTTTACAGGCAGCAGTTGCAGCCAAAACATGGGGTGGTTTTTGTCACTCCCGGTATATTAGAGAAGTCCTGTTGATGAATGTGCTGTGGAGGCTGTTTAGCTTACTGCTCTTGCCTCTGGTGACTGAACATCAGTCAGCACAGTAGAAGCAATTCAGAGACATGGCAAATATTCTCTGGTCTGTTGCATAGCTTATAGAAGCCTACCAGTGACAACACGCTGTATTTTCCACTGGTCATCAGGATTTCAGATGCTCTTTGTGTCAGGCTTTTCTAGAAGTGCATGAAAAGGAATGCTGTCTGGGCCACTTTCAATATGTGTTTCATCTGAATATTTTATATACATATTTCGTATTCACTATTCATATTTCAATACATGCCAAAATTGCACGTTAGAAGGTTTGTAACATCTGAGAAAACGTGGAGATCTTTTCTTCAACTTTCTCCTCTTAATTTCTAAGGTGGTTTTTTTTTTAAGCAAAGCAACTTTGTCACAGTTGCATCAGACTGACCACTATGATGGAACTAAGCTACCTGTTTGTTTTGGCTGTGTTGTGAAGGTTAAGCTCCCTCTGATAAGGATGCGCTAGCTCTTCCCAGTGGAAAGAACTCAGTCATCCTTACAAAGCTAGTTAAAAAGAAAACATTCTCTGGGTACAAAATAACTGTAGGGAGGGAACATTTTCTTCAGCTACTGCTGTGTAAATTCAATACTGGCTGTTCATAACCCCAAACAAATTTCCTTTCAAACAGCTATCTGGAAGACAGGGCTGAAATTAAAAAAACGGGGAGCCTGGATGAGAAAATCATGTTGTAGTCCTCAAGCAGGGGTCAAGAAGAAGTTGGCAGGTTCTCAATGTAAGAGGCAGCCTCAAAAAAAGTGGATTTATTTGTGAAGAAAATAATTGAAAAATTACACTTCCATACAAATAGTTAGGCAGTTGTAGAAAATTTTATCAGCCTGCAGCTCCAAAGCTAGGAGACTATCTGTGTATGCTGTGTTGATAGATACAGATGTTGTGAATCTCAGTTATTTAACACTTGAAAATACCTTCCTATTGAGAAGTCCTGTAGTAGTTACCTCACTTATCATTGCCTGCTGCTGTTACAGCCAACTTGTTTTGTAATGCTAACAGTAATGGTTAAGGCAGGTTGGGAAGAAATGAGCATAATTTTTCCACATTCAGGGCTGGAGGTAGAGTAGCACAGCACTTCCCTAGCAAGTGCCTGACTGGGGCAATCCACACTCCTCCAAAGGTTGCTTTGCAGTCAATTAATAAGGTGGTTTAAAGAGTCCCAGAAAGGTGATACCCAGCTGTGCTACCAAAATAGGATTTCATCAAAAGGCTCTGCTGGCACCACAGACCCATGCAAAAAAAGGAGTACTGAGGAAATTAGAGAGGGGGAGCTGGGATATGCAGGTCCTAAGTCTCACCTGCTCCAAGGATGAGGATGTTTTGGGGTCAAGTGTTCCAGTTAGTGACCATGCATGCAGACACTCCTTCTAGGGAGTGTAAGACCCAGACCATGTACTCTGCCAGCTGGGATTTCTACTGCAGACTTGTTTGTTCAGGAAACAAAATGGTACAACAGTATTTGCCAAGTCCTGAGCTATGTAGCGTTAGCAATTGTCCCTGACAAAAGTTTGGGATCCTGTCCCGCAAATCCTCTTTTCTTGTAAGGTTGCTATTTTGGCTACCATTCTTCATTTTACAGAGGATGAGGTCCTTCATAAAGAATATAGGCCTCACAGACTTCAAGGCATTTGCTACTTTACTTTTAAGACTGGAATTGTGCAAACTGACCTGAAGTAGGATGGTGTCTGGTGTGTACCTGTCTTTCCAGTGGTCTAGAAAGACAAAATCCAGAGTATCCACTTCATATTTTTTCTTCAGCTGGGGGATTATTTCCTCTGAAGGGCCTTCGAGGAGTTTTACCTGAAATGCAAATCCATCTGATGAATTGTGAACCATTAAGAAAAAGCACATGCCTCTAGCTTATTTTAAATTGTGGCTAGACATCAGTGATCCTGATTATAGCTCAATATTGCCTCAGTTTAATTATTTCATAGAGCTAGATCAAGTGTACTTTTTTCTTTTTGACAAATCAACTCAGTTACGTTCCAAAATATGGGTTTGGGTGGTTTTGTGGTTTTGTTTTTTTTTTAATAATAGCAGAAAAAGTGACCTGTTGTTTCTGTTGGATAATGTGATTCTTTACTGGTAACATGGGAATCTCCTGTTGAAAACAATACTTTTAATTACTTTTTTTAGTTACATCTCAGTTGTATCTTGTAGTCCAAGGGAAGGAAAAAATACAGAGAACAGGTTAGTTTAGAACAACGCTGGAGGCTACAGTATGTAGAATTGGTATGTCCAGTAGAGGGAGGAGGCAGGACAGAGGCTATTACATCTTCCTCACAGGTTTATTGGCATAAATACTGTTAAACTGAAAGAAGCTGCTGCACACTGATTTGTTAAGCAAGCGCCATATACTGTGAGCAGAGGGAAAAAATGGCAAGGAAATCTCTCTGGTTTATGACTCATAGCTGATCAGGAGATTAAATCAGATGGGGAAAATGCAATTTTAGGTGTCACTAGTACTTCAGGTCCTCTTCAAGAAGTTAAATGCATTAGAAGATCTCACGTTGGGATTTATTTCCTCTAGTTTTATCATCTATGTTGAAGGGAGTTGTCTAGTTGAATAGACAGGCACTTCTTAGGCATGAATCCCCTGACCTGCTGTAGATGTCTGCCTTGGGCTGAGATGGATTATAGACTGGAAATACCTGCATCTCAACCAACTGTACAGAGTCAAGACACGTCAGATTGCACAAAATTTAGGTATATATATTGTGACCAACTAGATTTGGGTAAGTACATCTCCTCTGAAGTCCATAGCACATAATGCAACTGCTTCTTGTGAGCTTTTGTAATAAATTAAACTATGGTTCAGTTTTCTGTTGTACTCAATCTTGACACTGATTTGAACCTTTCAGTTTATATATAGAAAACCAATATTCTCGTCTAGCTTTTGAGAGGTAACATAGTGAAGTCCTCAGCTGTACTGCTGTGAGAGGTCAGGGACTGTAACTAGGCATGGAGCTAGTTAAATTAGTAAGGACTGTGGGTGCAAGAAAAAAAAATATAAAATGTCTATGAATAAATGTTGGACAGAAATCATAGGCTTCTGATTATCAGGAGCAGGAATCTGTGGGGTAGTCTTGTAGTTCAATAATGGCAGTAAATCTAACCAGTTTTGCAACAGTGATTACTAATTTTACGAAAAACTGTGTGTGCTGATGTCCTGTGACTATAATAAGTAAAATAACTGACTCCGGAGCCTCCCTCCAGGTCTGTATTTTTCTTACAGTCACTATGTGTTTTGAAAATAGCTCTCAGCAAATGGCCTGTCTACTGTACTTACCAGTGAATAGTGAAGAGACCAAACTGGAAGATGAAGTCTAAATGCTTTCAAAATGTTAAGGAGATATGGATAATATATGATCGTTTCTGGTCTTGCCCCTCTGAATCTTCATCCTGACACACGTAGCAAAGAACTCTGGCGAACAACCCTGATTGTTTTGGTCATGCACACATCTTGATAAACCTCAAACTCTACCATGACTCCCAGCTGGGTCTGCATCGTACTTGGACACCTGACTGATGCTAACAAATTTAGCTCACTTGAACTGTATGTACAAAAGAGCAGACAACTTTGGTCCTCTGCATGGACACTGGTAGCTTTTCCCTACTGTCAAGCCTGATGGTTAAACTGTGCATGTTCCCAAACACTTAGGGTGCCATACTTGCTTGACAAGTAAAAGACAAATTTAAACCTATTATTGTTGTTTCTATAGATAAAGTCCCACTCTCTATGTATTGCTTCCTCGTACCAACCAGAGACAAATGGTATTTACCTTATCTTGTACTCCAGCAAACTCAATCATCTGTTTAGCTATAGCAGCAAATTCTGGGTTGAACTCCACAGTGAGAAGATAAGCTCCTGCCTTCAGTAGCCGAGCAATCCTAACTGCTGAATAGCCACAGTATGTTCCCAGCTCAAGTGCAACTGATGGGTTGACCTCTTCCACTGTCTTGTCTAGAATTAAACCTGAATAAAATGGAAATAGGTTAACTTTAACAAAATCAAACTGGTTCACAAACAGAAGAGCAAGTTAGTGACAAGAAACTTACAATGTCCAAGTACTACTCAGTTGCTCAGGACATTAAAAAATTAAGGGTTGATATATACTCTATCCTTCGCAAATTGGCTTATCTGTGATTAAGTTGATCATGGATATTCTGAGTTTCAAAATGCAAACTTTCAACTAAAAAAAAAATATCTTAGCTTCACAATATAAACCTTTCTGAGTAAGGAACTGCCGGAATTAACTAAAATATTTATAGTGTTACAAGGGAAAAACGCAGTGTTTTTTCCAAGAACTTATTGCAGAAACTGGCCATATTTGTGAAAGGTGTAACTCCTGAATTCTGAGTGCTCATATTTGTTGCAAATGTTACATGCAGCAGTCTGATACAAAATTTCTTATCCTAAATACTTGTTTTTAAAGGGAAAAATAAAAGTCTAGTTATAAAGTTGCAAAATATTTGGATGGAAAACATTAGTCAATTGTTAACAACAAAAAAATGTTCCCCAAAAGAGATGACAATGTACTATATTCAGTCCTTCTGAAGAAAAGGGTTTATTTGTGAGAAAACTCTCTCTTCTTACTTGTATGGCTAGAAACTTGATAACTAATCTGAAAAAGTATTTGAAGGGATTTTACACTGAGCCATGGAATTTTTCAATGTACATACACATTTCATTACATATTTTCCTGGGTGTCACTTGCTTATGAATAGTGTGATGATGCTTGCATCTTGAGATCATGTGGTCACTCTCAAAATCTTAGGCACTAAAGATGCATTAACTTTGATGGCTCTCATCTGAGGAAATGTCATCTTGTCAGAGCAAAACCAGAGTGAAAGTCTTAAGAATATAATCCCAAATGATCAAAGTTTAGAGCTTTAAGAATTCCTACTCAGCCACCACCTACTGTTCTGTTGCCCTAAGCATCCCAGCCTGGTATGCAGAAGAGCTAGTTTCACAAAATGTACCCATGACAGGGAAGCATTTTTATTACAATGCTTACAGTTGTATTTCATTAGCTATGATAATCCCAGATGAAGCAAACTTCCCCTGCAATTTCCCAGCAAGAGGTACTTTTGTGTTGAATTCATAAGGGACCATGTTAACATTTTTCCATTATAGTATTTTGAAGATTGTCACTTTCATGCAGCTAAGAAAAAAGATATTTTGTCCACATATTTTCCTTTAGGAGGCAAGAACATTTACTTGCTAAGCAGCAACAATGCCTGATAGCTGCTTTTGGGTACTACATGGGTAGGATTTCTCCCCTCAATGGTAACTTGTAACGTATGGTTGCATATACAAAATTCAGAGAGTTTAAAATACTTCTTTTTTCAATTTACTATCTTTTGGTTAAGGATCTGAAAGTACTTAACATAATGAATTATGCCTTAAGGCCACCCTGTATAGGAACTGCAGTATAACACAACCCTATAGTTTTCCCATAAACTGTCACCCTCTGCTTACATACTTGCAATGTACACAACATACAAACCCAGATTTGGTCCTCTGACTTCCTGGATTACTCACTGGATACCCCTCCTCAAAGATATCTATCTGCACAAGCATGCATTACTGTTTACAGAACTACTCTGCTGACCACAAGGCTGTTGCCGCTTTATTTTTTTTTTTGGCAGCAAATGGAAGTTACCGCGTGAATACAATAAGATGTCCTATACTATGCTAGTCTTGAAGGATCTTTCAAGTGCTGATCCCTGCTGCAATTACCTTTCTCATCGCCCACATTCATGGCCCACTCTTTCTGGGAGCAGTACTTATCTATAGCGTCCAGCACACTACAGGGGTCTCCTCGGACTGCATTCTGCAGCACGAAATTTAAAATCCTCTGTTCTTTGCTCTGATTCATGATGAAATTGGTTATTTTCTCCCGGATTATTTCATTCCAGATAAGGGCTGCAGTGGCGTTTTTCCTGATGAGCACCACAAAGACCAGCAAAACGAAAAGCAGGATGAAGACAATGAACAAAAGGACTGAAGAGCTCTCCAGCATCTGGAAGGAAAGAGAAAAACAGCCCAGGGTTAAGGTGGCACGGGAGAGAGCTATCCTTTTTGTAAATATTAAGCTGAATAACTCACAACCAACTGTACTGAACAGGAACACACAGAGTTTAATTATTATATTGTCCAGAGTAGCTGAAAATTACTCTCTGTCACTTGATAATGGATGGTGCTCTGTGGCACACCCTTTAGAAGTCAATTTTACAGGCAGTCAACAAGTAGCTTTATTTAATGCTCTGGTCCCTTCCCCCACACAGCTGCTCAGTCCGGGCTTCAAGCATGCCACTGCACAAGGAGCCTCTCAGCATCAAAGCTGTTCTAACCATTTTTCAGAGGATTTAAAATCTTAAATTAGAGCCTGCATGTGAACCCACTCTCCTAATTTTTGAGCATTGGGAAACTTCTAAGCTGGCCTTGGTAAGAAAATATGGAATGTCACCCTTCAATTTTGAGCACAGTATCAGCAGAAACTGGGCACTGTTAGGTAACATTCTTTTTCAAATCAGTCTACAGGTCCTAAGTTACTACCTTGCACGCAGACCTCTTTGCTAGCACCTGCCCTTCTTGCCTGGTCTGCAGAGAAGCTGAGCTTGATGTTTCAGTAGGACTCAGCCTGCCTCCTTCCTTTCAGAGCCTGCAGCACAGGTACCCAGGTGGAATGGTTTACAGAAGACAGTAGCCTTTTTCCTGCTTATAAAACCTTTGACATGAGCCATCAATCTGATACTTTTGAGAACAAGACACATTTCCTTTTATAAAGTAGGGATGTTTTCTCACTGGTTATAAAAACCTAAAACTGAATCCCTGAATCAGAGAAGAGCCCAGGCTCATAAGATTGAAGAGATGTAACAAAAAGGCACAATGTACTTCTCTGATGGGCCAGCTCAAATTATCTGATGGGATTGTGCCTATTCTCCCCCTGAAATTCAGTGCCATAGCTAGAGGTGCCTATGTGTGTGCAGCATGGGTGGTGTGTTTCTGTTTGAGAGTTAAGGGCATCTGAACATAAAGCTCAGCAGATGGGATGCATGTCACCCTGTACAGCTCAAGCAATAAATCCCATCAAAGCCATTTACTCTGATGGATTTCTGACAAGTTAGTATAGAGAAAGGTGCATTTGGTTCCATGCAGGAGTCACAGCACAAAAGATCTGATAAGGAAAGAGTTCTTAAAGTTAAGGAATTGATTCAGCCTTTGAGAGGGTGCCAAACTAAGGGTTGTGATTTGCCTGAGGGTTCTCTGCATGTGAAGTTCCCCTCCTACAACCCAAAACACACCTCATTCCTGATGATGTAGCTTATAACACCTCCACTTTTCCACCTCTGCTTCCCACAAGCAGGGGCTGACAGTTGAACTCTGGGAGGAGACCACAGGTTAGAATGTGCTCTAGTTAGTATCAGGATGAATGAATGCCAAGTTCATTTGTTCTTTAAGTCTAATTAGTCATTTGAACACAGGTCTAAACAATTCAGAATCAATTTCTTAACCTCTGCAGGCTGGCTTGAGTTGCACTGGTTTTTAAACTGTTATTTTTTAAGAACATGACGCTCAACTCTTTCTAGTCTCTGATTCTTTCTATTAAGTCTCTTCCTCTCTGAGCTTGCTAAAAACAGTGAACAGTTTCCACTTGCACTTGTATTAAAGTTCCACCTACCTGGAGTTCAGCAAAAGCATTGGTCCAACAGGTGCTACAACATCCTCAAAAGTTTTGCCTAGTTGCCCAAGACCAGAGGTAAAGGGTCTATACGATTAGCCAAATATTCCCCCAGATCTCTTCCTACGTGTTCTTGCTTCCCTTTTTTGTTTGTTTCCCCCAAAATTGTCACAGGAAAATCCTAAATTTTATGGGTGGTTAGACCTCAATTCTGTAGTGGGACTTGGCACATACACATTACACATGGGAAAAAAAATCTATCCCACTGCCTTAAGTTTTCAGTCATTACGCAGAACACATTTTGAGTTCAGAAGATGACTGAGTTTCCATGGAGATATGCTCAACCTACAGTACAGCTGATGTTTGTTCACCCATCCACTTATCTTAGTTGCACAGCAAGTATGATTTGTTTGGAGCAGATAAAAGCCTATTTCTCTTGCTTTTAAGTATTTACCAATGTCAATGCTTACGTTTAATGCTTTCCTTGCAAAGTCTGACCTGAGATACTTCCTTTCAGGGCTCATCAGCATCATTAGCATATGAAAATCTTGCTTCTTGGGCTTTCTGAATTTTGTTTCCTAGCTACTAAGAACCTGCTGCTTTACCTCAACAGAATCATCAAGGCCCGGCCCCCCACTTTTTTCCATTCTTAAATGTTATCACAGAGGCACTACCACTGTCGCTGATTGGCTCGGCCTTGGCCTGCGGCAGGTCCGTCTTAGAGCTGGCTGGCATTGGCTCAGACTTAGGGGAAGCTTCTAGCAGCTTCTCACAGAAGCCACCCCTATAACCGCCCCCCCGCGCTACCAAAACCTTGCCACACAAACCCAATACATCTGTCCACTGAGAAGCTGGATTGGGCTATATATCATTGGTTTAACAGAAGAATATCTCTCTGGCTTCACTTGGCTTGTCTTCACTTGGCTTTCATGGCTTGTTGTCATTGTTGGTGGTCATTGTCGATGGATTTGGATTACTGACATAGTTGAGAAATAATTATTCTGAACTGAACCGCAGTGAATGGATGGCCAGAAACCATTTACTGATGCCAGCAGGTGTCTAACCTTCCTGCCTTTGGACAAGGGAAACCATGTGAGCCCTGCGTGCCAGTGACTCACTTGGTGGCAGTCCAACCATATTCAGGTCCCTCTAGAACTGAAGACTGCTTGCATTCAGAATTATTTCAGACTACTGCCAGACATAATCCTCTGGTTACAATGGATACTTTGGCATCCTCTGAGTACAACTTGCCACAGGCTGTTGCTTTGGCACTACAAGATTCTGCCAGCGTGTTTGGGGCTGCCCTTCAAAGATCTGTTGGACAGCAAAAATGGATGATAGCTGCAGGATAAACTAGGTGGTGTATTTTTTAAGGAAAAGATTTCCTCCTTTATTGCTTAGCATAGATATGAGACCATTTGGTGAGATTTCTCAAAACAGGGAGAGAGAGCATCTGTAGGCTAACTCAGCCCCACTCCCTGTCCTGCAGGAATGCTGAGACTTCTTTTTTGGACCTTAACAAAAAGGACCTGCTTGACAGTAAAATCCTGCCCCTCCATTTTCACATTGTTTCCCAGGCATGGAAAAGTATCAGCAAACCAGATTTCCATTGTTTTATTTTCCCACACTGCTACAGGCTTTATACACCAGAATTACAAGACATCACATGCTCAAAAGCCCATGTATTAAAGAAGGACAGCTTCTTCATTGTCTGCAGCCTGTGAAATGTTATTTCTTAATGTATCTCTGTTAGCCAAAGCAGAGAAAAGCACTCAGATTAGACCTGCTGATTTTTAGTAACTTCAGCTGATCTCAAACAAATAAATACTTTACTCTCATCCTTACTTGGACAGCAGTATCCTTTTAAATATTTTGTTGTTTTAAGAATGCACTTTGTGCAGAGAAAGACACCTTGTTTGAGATGTACATGCCCTATCTTTTCAAAGGCATAGATTGCATTTAGGCTGCTGCCACCCATGGCAGGTACTGCAGTGTGACAACTTGATACTAAGATGCAACTAGCTTGACAAAAAGGTCTAAAGTGGGATATGCTTCTGAACCACGCAGATCGCCATAGCCTTCTATCTCTTCTAGCCATTCCTTATGCAAAAGCATGAGCAGGCTGACAGCCCTTTAGCTTGTCTGGAAGGGCAACTGATAGTTCTGCTGGGCCACCTGGAAAACAAATTCTGGATCTTCAGCTATGAAATCTTACTGCTTCAAGTTTACCCAAGAATCCCCTCTGAAGGCAAAATACTGACCTGCATTTCTCTTTGTGTCTCTTTAGATCTAGAGTTATGAGTGGCTGTTAGCATTGGTTTGTTTACATGTTTTGTGTAACATATGTGTCAAGAAGACAAAAAAAGCTATAAAGTTAAGCTCAAATGTGTGTGATTTGGGGATGGTCTTAGATCTAAAACTTAAGCAAGGAAGCAATTCAGCTTGGCTATTTCTATGATCAAGTGCTCAGAGGAGGGATCCATTTCTTACAGTGCCTCAGTTAGACCTTTGCACTTCTGAGTCCCACATGAATGCTACCATACGTAACAGCAGAGCCCACCTACCTCTACAGATCCTTAGAGGTTGCTCACAGGTAGCAACAACCTATATAGTACATGCTCCTTTTTTTCCATTCCTAGACAAGTGCACCTGGTTTTGCTGTAGCAAGGAATTTTTTTCAACTATTGGGGTTTTTTTATTATTATTATTGCTGTATAACACCCCAGCGCCTTCATAAGCTGGTGGTATGGGTTGTTCTTAGCAGAGCTCCTTTAGCAGACAATTATCCTTAAAACCACTTTCCCGAGAAGTTAAAAGGAGCAAAACAGACATATCTTGTTTTTCTTTTCTTTTCCTTTTTTTTTAAACACAGTTTCTTTTACAAAGTTTGTCCCTCTTAATTTCTGTCTTCTTAGATGTGAAAATAAATTTAGTGATAGCAGTAGGCTGTAAGAGCAGCCTGCCAAGAGCAAGATGCATTGGTGATGGTCATGCACGGGGGGGTGGGGGGGGTGGAATCTGTACCAAAATAGGTAATTGCTTTCATATTCTTAGCTGGAAAATATTTGATATGAAAATTAAGTGCATAATTCAACCAATTTAAAACTACCACTACCTAAGAGACAGTCATGTTATGACAGCTTTAGAAAATGCAACTGTAATTTTAGCTTTAATGTGGATTCATGAGATTGATTAAATATGCAATAAAACTGAACTTGCAAATAGTCAAGTTTCCCATAACCATTTATTACAAGGCAGTCACTCTTACTATTTAATGCTTGTACTGAGGTTCCAAATACACAGGTTAACGCTGCAACCTCTTCTGTGCATTAGAAACACCATGATAAAGTAAGCCTTCTCTTTGAAAGCTAAAATTTAAAGTGGAAAATAGCAGGCAAAATGAAAAATTCAGCAACAGAATAAACAGAAAACTGGAGGGATAACATTATGGAAAGGAATGAATAACTCATATTACTAAATCTGCTTTTGAGAAGACAGAGTTTAAAAGAAAATATATTAAAATTTCATGCCCAAACCTGTCAAACTACTGACGAGTCTTTCTAAAGCACTGGGTTATTTTCTTATGCATGTAATCTTACTCAATTTGGCAGGTTTCATAAGACCAAATCATAACTTGACAATGCAGTTCAGCAGTTTTCCCCTGATGCAAACCATAATCAAACAATCAGCATTTGAATAGGAGTACCTCTGTTTCAGCTTACAGAGATTTAAAAAGACACTTTCAAAGAGAGAAGCAAACACAAATTGTGGGAATCTGCTGCCCCAACTTATCTGCCCCTGAAGATAAAATACCCAAGTCCTTCCTTCCAATGGCTATAAAAGAAACTTCAAGAGACTGGCTCAGCCTTAGGGATCTATTATTATGGCAGTAGTTGTTAAATTAGGGGATTCACTACCCCCTTACTATTATATGATCTCCAGTTTTTCTGAAAACATAAAAATGCCCATGTGATGGAGCACAAAGCAATACATCCTTTTCTTTATTCTTGTACAGGTGACTCCAGATATTTCACCAAGGGTTACAATAAGGATCTTTCAGTAATGCTATTTATCAGTCCTTCTAGTAAATTTTTCCATGTACTGTTAAAAAATAATTGGTCTTAGAACTCCCTGAAGTGAAAAAATAAGGATTAGAACAATTAGTAACACTAACTTTTAAGGTAACTCTGAGTAACCAGATGAATTTAAATTGAGATTTTTCTTAGTGTTTCATAAAAACTGTATGAAGTTTTCAAAACACTGTTAGAGGAAGGTGTATGGAGATTTGATCTAAACTACTGATTGCTACTGTTTCTCTCTCAGATTCCAAAACAACCTCCCTCAGCTAAAAACTGATATTTACTGAGAAGAAAAATAAACATGTTGAAAGTAAGCACCTTTAATAAGAACCTATGTCTTCGTGAGTTCCACACTCAGTGAATTAAAAAAGTATCAAATTTGATTATTTAACTATTCTGAAGCTGGGTTCATTACATTATGAGTAATTAACAAGACCTCATTTCCTACAGGTGCAACAATAAGAGATGACAGGTATTGAAATACTTGGGAGGTTGAAAACTGTTGGATAGAACACTTTACTGATCAAGGTGAATCCTTATAAGCCTAATTACAGAACCTCTCATTACAATTTTAGCTTGGATAAACTGATATTGGTTTGCTTTGTACTGAAAATGAAGTCCTAAATATAATCACAAAAAAATCTCTTTTACAAAGACAGCATATACATTAGACTGCTATACTCCAGGACTGGAATGAGAGTAAACTTTGTGATCCTGAGTCAGGGGACTTAAGGTTTGAGTCTCATTTTGGCAATATTTTTCTGATCTGATCTTGGGTGAGCTGCCTTACCTACATCTTTGTTGCCACAAGAGTAAATTGAAGTTACTGCTACCTCTGTAACTTTCAAGGTGTTATAAAGCTGAATTA
This sequence comes from Haliaeetus albicilla, assembly GCF_947461875.1. Classification (NCBI taxonomy): domain Eukaryota; kingdom Metazoa; phylum Chordata; class Aves; order Accipitriformes; family Accipitridae; genus Haliaeetus; species Haliaeetus albicilla. Next base: position 37,026,189 of record NC_091492.1, read on the forward strand.
ATCTTTGTCAGAAAAGTCCTGAGGAAAGGCAAAGTGATTTTATCTGCATTAACTAAAGAGATCAATTTTGGGATACCAAGACAGCAAATGCCTATGTGACATTATTATTCTTGAGTTTATGGACAACAGGGAAAATGTGGAGACAAACAGTGCTTCAAACACTTTCCTTAAATGATTTCAACCTGCTGACAAATCAAGCCTTTGAGGAAAGATGATGATGCATCCAATCTTGCTATAATTTTTCTTGCATTTAATCTAACTGCCAAGTACTGGTTGGTTGTTTAAGAGTTTATTATGACCCTCCAAGCATCCAGACAGTACTTCAGCATTCTAATGCTAAAGGGTTTAGAATCCAATTTAGACTTTATTAGCTCACATAACCTGGTGAATGGGGAGTGTTTGGTAAATTTATACCATTCAACCTTTTTTCACAAAAGAATCTCTCCATCGGTCTGATGGTATTGAGGATAATAGAAATGGTCTACAATAGTAGAGTGCCAGGGGACAACAGGGCTTAACTCATTGCAAAGATACTGCTGTTAAGTCTGCAGAGAGAAAAATGTTATAATGCAAACAATTTTCTAGAGTTTTTTTACGCAGGCCATATAAATTAAGAGATTAAACCCTCCCATACATGTACCTGTGTGAAGGAGGTAGGTGTACCCTCTATTATTAGAAAAGGGTTAAAAATGTTTTAAGTTCAAACTCTTTAAAAGCTTTTGCTGAAATTATGCTTTTAAGTTTCTCATGCACTAAAGTATGTAGAGGATTTGCATATTAGCAAGCATATATTAGCTGTTTAAGAAACATTGTGAAAACAATGCAGAAGAGTCAGCACATTTCTACACATATTTTAACAATGTCTGTTGCTCTGCACTAGGCCGGAGATCTGTGCTGTACCATGACTGGGACAGGAGTTCCTGACTCTGTGTCCTATGCTGTCGCGAATGAGGCAGTCTCTGTTTTGTGATCTCTTCCCAGAGCAAAAAAGGCAGAGATTTTGGTCAGAAAGTCTAAACTAACTTCTGCCAAACAAATTGTATCCTGTTGCTGTAGGCAACAAAATTCAACAGCTTCATACTTTAGTACTTTTAAAGGTCAAAAAAAAATTTTTTTACCTCCTATTTTTTCATTATTGTTTATGTATTTTCAAATGAGTGCAACACTGTGAAGAATAATCAGGATATTGCCAAATGTGAATAGCTTGTGTTTCAACAGGAACTTAGTCTGGGAGTTTGACATTCAGATTTTCCACTGACATCATGAAAACAAGCTGAACAGACTTTACATAATTTTTCACTACATACTTCTTGCGTGAAATCTAAATTTCCCTCTTCCTAGGTTTTTCCAAATTACTACAGTTTAGCTTCACTACCATGACTACAAAAATTCAGACTTCTATAAATACAAAGTTCTGATGATTTTTTTTCCCCCTAAGCCTTTTGTCTTTTCTTTTTCCCTCTTCTCAGGTTGAAAGGAAACAAATACTTCTTACTGAATGAAAAGAAAAGAACAGAAAACTGCCTATTGCCTACTAGGGAGCCCCACCAACTATGCTTCATAAGGTTGTTTAAATCCATTCTCCCCAAACAGATTTTAATTCAGATAATTGCTACCCACTCAAAACTCCCTTCACAGTAGCCACTTTCTGTGATATCCAGTGCTATCACCCAAAGGAAAAGGTTTATATAATGGTTTATGTGCCCCATAAAGAAGAGCCGACTTCAGAATAAACTGCCCACACAGACAGGCCTCATCTCCATTCGACAAGCAGGTCCATGTGGATCTGTAGTGTTCTGGTCCAGACTGGCCTAGTGAACACACTGTACAATTAAAGCCAGAGTTTGAGGTGAGGCAATTCTTAAAGGATAATGCACTTTACTTGAGCAAACACAGCTTTTCAGGAATAAGATCCTTTCAGGTACCTCTAGGAAGCATTTGTTTCTAACAGTCCTTATTCCCACTCCAGAACTCCAGATGCATTTGTACTATTCATACTAGTGTTTGAGGCCAGTGGTTGGCTTAGCGCAGCTGAATTGTACAAATCCCACCTGGGAGGCAGTGGACTGCTAAAAGCAGAAAGTGGTCTGCCCTGTCAGCACACTAGGAGCTGGTCTGTAAAAAGTTTTCTCAGCTGAGATTTTCATGTTCCTCAGGGGCGTAAAACAAGCTGCAATTGAATGATTTTGTCCCAAATGAAGGTAGGGAGAAAGGGCTGGAAGAGGAAAGACCAAAATGGCTAGTTGCCCTCAGTATAATCACCTGTGACAGACCTATTTCACATTCTCTCTTTATATCACAAAGATCAAGGGCTCAATCCTCAGTGTCCCAAATCCCCACTGCGTGCTACTGCCCTGCTTCCAAGGCTACCAGCTAATCTAGTGTAAATCTGTCTCTCCCAGCACAGCTTTCTGCTCTCCACAAGCTGCTCCTCAGACCAGGGGGAGTGCATGACTGAAACTTGGTAGTGAGGACCCCCTACTGAGGAATGTGAAAGAGTAGGAAGGAAATTGCTGCTGAAAAGATGGCTTATTTCTATGGAAATGAACAGCTCTAACAGGCCAGGCAAGGTGGGATCCACCACAGCACAGCAGGTACCCAAAGCACTGCATGGTAAGAAGTTACCACTGCGTGGTAACTGAGACAGAGCAGGGCACAAGACCTTGGTCTCAAATCCTGACCAAATGCCTCCCCCCAGAAAAGTAGCTGGAGTGGGCATAGAGTATCTCTTACTTTAGCTAGAAAGTGCCTTCTGAGAAATCTCTCCTGAGAGAGTTTTAGCAAAACTGGTATGGATGGCCTCACACATTAAGATCTCGTTCCAACAACTGCTGCCAAAATTATGTTTTTTCAGAAAATTCCCAGTCAGTTCTAATTCAAGTGATCCTGAAGGAATGCTGAAAGACAACAGTGTGGGACTGGCAGAGATAAACCTGATACCAGCTCCAGGCTGCTAAGAAATACTGCTAAACTTGAGTTACAAGTAAATTGTTTGCAGTGTTAATGTGCTTAAACTGTTTTTCCACTGATGGAAACTAAAGCTGTAAATCAGGAAATTTTTCTTTTGCATTTAAATACTGCAGTGCTGTGCAAATGCATGAGATTCTGAACCTGAGGGCTTTGTTAGAGGAGTCCATGGCTGAGTAAGCAGAAAAAAGTAAGCTTAAGTAGAGAGATTAAGTATAGGTTGTTTATGGAGATCACTGGTATGACATATGGCTGACAGTATTGGTAAATATGAGTTTGTTTTTAAAGGACAGAAGGTAAAGAATGTCTGTAAAGGGCATCAGAAAGATACTCGATAAGCAGCAACAGGGCTAGCAAGCAAAAGTACTAGCTTTTTGTCTGTTCTTTGCAGACATTTTGCTGTAGCAGAACTCCCTCTTGAGAAGGAAAATCCCTGTAAAACACAGCTGCAGCAACACATTTATAAAACCAGCTATTCAGACAAATATGACTGAACTGAAGCTTGACTTCCATTCAGTTTTTTCTTGAATACAAATGAGTACCAAATTCCAGCATACTTAGGGCCATAAATTACATTCTCAATTTAGTCGGGGTTATCTCATCTCACTTCTCTCAACTGTCAAGGTTTACAATACAGTACAAATGCACTACACACAAATATGTCCTATTCTCTCTGTGAAAGCTGTTGCTGCCCACGGACTGGCTTCCTGACAATGAGTACCAGTCAGAATGTGAAAAACGCCGTTTCTTTTGTATTCACCACTGTTTAAAATAGTGACATTATCTGAGATAACAAATCACGTCAAGTCTAAGGAATAAGAAAATATAAATATGTACCTTTCTCAGTACAGCAGAAGCTGTTCCCTCCGATCTTTTCCTGTGCTGCTCTGATGTGGATTTTATAGAATAAGAGTCCAAGAGCCTGCAGTATTCAGTCACATTCGATCACATCACAGGAATAGCTTATCAGTTCTGTTACACAGACTCTAAAAGGAGCGGTGTCCTTTTCCCCAACTCCTCCTTTCACATATTTCTGCACTCCTTAAAGGTACTCAGTGCTCTAATAATCTTTGAGAAAGCTATTAATCTGTCCCTTAATGACAGTGTTCTTGTTACTTAGTTACAGCACAGTGAATGCTGACAAAGTCAGGTATGAGCCAAATCTGTGCTCAGTGTAAATGCACTGTGTTCAATCAAGCAACTCCAGGAATGAATTTGGCCCAAGGGATTTAGTTTGTTTTTTCAGCTCAGACGTGGCATGCTACAGCCAGTGCAGAAGTCGTAGAAACAAGAACTAGGCATGTGGGTTAAATACAGAGTGCTGCTGGAGGGAGGGAAGCACATATAGCAAATTGCTTAACAGCAACTAGTAGGAGGAGGTGCATTCAATATCTTATAAATAGTATACTTGAATTTCTATAGCTTCTAGTTGGAAAAATATTCTGCTAAAAACAGCCCTAAGATAAAAGAAGAGGCTTATTCTAATAAACCTTTTTCTTGGCTTGACTGTCTGCATTGTTATCGTTTCCTTCGAGGTAGAAACAATATAATCAAGCTGCAATTAAATTGCACCATAAAAGAAAATAATAAGAAAAACCAAAACTCAAACATAACTTGGTAGTAGTTCTCTGCTGTATTCTCACTACAAAACTCAGACCTAGTCTAGTGTTTGAAGCTCTAGCCTAGGAACTTTTTAAAGATTCAAAGAAAGAGTTTGTATCAAATGTGGCAGAAACAGGAGGTGAAGAACTGAAAACAGGCTTTGTCACATGAGGGGGGAAGTCTTTGAAAGAATTAGGGACTACCTAAGAGCATGACAAGAGAAGAATAAAAAATTTTAAGTGGATGGATTGAATAAAGAATTGTGGAAAAAAGAAGTAGGTGAAGATCAAACTTGTTGTAGTAACTCTAAACAAAACATAACTAAGACCCTGCAATATAGCATAGTACCCAATGTCAATACAGAATAACTTTGAAGTATCCCTTCCACATATAACAGAGCTTTAGCTCAACAAATATTTTCTTATAATCCAGACATCAAGCAGAACAAAGAATGAAATAAGCAATACTGCACTCCAGCTTCAGTGATAGTAATTTCCTGTCTGGTCAAAAGCTGACTGTGAAAGCATGACAGGTTATACCTGCACTTTCCCTGATGCCACCCACAGTTAAAATTAACTGAGAATTTCTTCTACTGCTGGGCTGTGGAGAAAAGAGCTTAAAACCGTAAAACTTCTTCTATGCACTGACCTGGTTCTGTAAGCATACAGCTATTCTTTGGAGATGTCCTTGCAGTTAACTATAGCTAGTTGTGAACTGGTGGGTGGTATCAGCCCAGCTTCTGCTTAGCAGCATAAATTAGTGCCAAGACTTAACAGATTGAGCAGCATCCCATGACAACACTTCTAAAGGACTTCTAACTTTGAGCTGGATCATATTCTTCAGGCTAGAAGCATGGGAGGAGCAAGCTTGCTTCTGCCTGCCCACAACTGTTTACTTGTATGATAAAGGCTATGCCTGCAAAGTAACCCTTTCTGTTGTCTAGATATGTCATTACATAAGTCAAAATGATGAATGGCAGTAACTGCAAATTAGATAAAGCCAGAGGTTCAGTTAGTTAAACCACCCAAACTGTGTGATAATGTAAGTTGCTCCCAAGTTAAAAGAAATCTTGTAATACGTTATTATGGGATATTTTCTTCTCCAAGAGAAGTTTCTTCGGTAGACTGTTAAGACATTGGCTTATGCCTTTCTTTAATTTACTTTTTTGCCCAAGACAGGGCCTATATAGATATGGATATTTTTGTAAGTTTTCACTAACATAATAACAATGCTACAAACTCCAGAGTGCATACATTTATACACTATTCACATGATTTATCCCTGTAATGATACTTGTGTCCTAGTAAAAATTTACCCTGATATTAATACATCCAGGTTAGAGAACTGTGGAAAGCTATAAATGTATTGGCGTAATACAATTTTTACATAGAGACAAGATCTTAAAACATGGATTTGGTATTGCAGAACGTCAGGATACTGCATTCACAGGGCACGCCTATGAAAAGATGTAGACCCAGGATGTCTTAGCCTGGGAGCAACATCACATGAATAGGAACAGGTCAGAGTAACTGGCTAGTGCAGACTGACTCACTCTGACAGTTTAACAGGGTTAAGCTCAGATCTGTATGCACAAACTTGTGTAGACTTGCTCATGTACAGAGCTCCCAATTGCAAATGGAGGCTATACAGCTGCAATCACATGATGCAACGTGGCAGTGCTATTCCCACTTGCTGTGCATAGCACGGAGTTAAACCTTTCTAAGTAAATCCATGCCTAGCATAACAACAAATGGCATTCCCTTCTTCTAATAATCCTGGTCAAAGACTGGTTTTTAAAAGCCTAAACAAAGAGAGACAGGAGAGCGAGCACATTATCATAAACCCCACAGATTATGTGAAACACGGAGTGGAAGAAAATTCTTTTGAGCTTGCATTTTCAGAATAGCAGGAGGGATTTTCTTTTATGTGAATTTGCTGTTTTCAACAGTCAAATTAGTTTCTCTTGCTGAGAAACATGCAACAGTGGAATTTTGAAAAAGGAAGCACCACTCATATATGAATCAGGAAACTGCCTGGAGATATCTAAAATAGGAAACAGCTAAAAGAGAAGAAAGATGGCCAGCAAAGTTGTACTCTAACATTTAACAGATTATACAAGCAGTTAGACTATTTTGTGTTTACTGTGCATCTTAAAATGTCATCATGTAGACCAAAAAAAAAAACTTCCTGCTTTCTAAGACTTTATAACTCCTCATAAAACCTTTGAAGCTCAGTTAAGTCTGACATATTTCTGTCTTTTCTCCCCTCGCTTTTTTGGTAATATATGTATGTTGAAGCATTTGAATGAAGTCAAGAACTTGTGTTACTTGAAGCTTCATTTGTCTCTGCTGTTTTTTTCCCCTCATTTGCAATCAACCAGTTGTTTAGGACAAACTATGAACAGAAGATTCTATGTTAAGGAAGGAAAGAATAAAATGGCATAGATTAAATTCTCAACAGCAACGAGTCCTACTCAGACAAATTTCTGAAAATAAAAAAAAAGCAAACAAAGGGAGAAATTGCAACAAAACTGAAATGTTAAAGCATTTTTGTTGGTTTACGAACCACACAAATGTTTTAAGTAGAGGAAACATTGTTAGCCAAAGGATGTATTCTTTGTAACAGGATGTCCTTTTGGGGCACCTAGCAAATATTAGAATGGTTGGTTTTCTTTCAGAATTACATTTTTAAATGGAATTTAAAGTATGACCTGATTTAGAGTAATTTTGTCCTATGTGTACTTTTCTTAGCTTTTTCAATGATGTAGTTTGTTTAGATACATTTACAGACCTTACATAAAAAAATTATTAGGTAATGGGATATATTTGTCCCACCTTAACAAGATGTTGTAAACTTACTAGACTTTGCATGGAAATCTGATCAGCACCTCAGTCTCATAAACCAAAATTAGTCCTTTTCTTCCCTTATCAGTTTGACTTTTAACTCTCCTAAAGATGGATTTGTCAAAGCTCTTAAAAGCAGATATAAAAAATGCAGAAAAGTACAGCAGAGTTTGACTGTAAGCAAACACCCACAGACTCCTTCATGCCAATGTGAAGCAATAGCCAGCAAAAAGTAGTATTAGAAAATTCTTGCTACACAAGTCAGTTAAGAAGCCTCAAATAAAAGTGGTAAAAATACTTCTCTGGTTTGTCCAGGATCTGTGTCTTCAAACAAGGGTCCTCGCTTGTCAGCATAACCCCCGTGTTAGAATGCTATCCATATATTTAGCAATTTGAATCATGAGAAGGTTTTATCTTGCTTTGAAAAAAGACTGGTAACCACCCCTCCCCTGCTACCATTTATTCTGTCCTTTTTGTAGCTCTGGGATATGGTTCTCTCAGTTGCCAGGGACTATGTCACCATTTCCACTTTCGTATTCACCATTTGACATGCCTTTCTTCCAACATGCTTTTTCTTTCCCTCCTCCTTCCTCCTTAATGCTAAGGACACCATGCTACACAGTAGCAGAGGAACAACAAGAAAAAAAGAAAAAAAGAGTACAATCAATCACAAGAGAGATGGTAAGAAACCAAAAAGTCCTACCTCATGCAGAGACCTCATAGTTCAACCACTGATCCAGTACAGTTCACTGACACTTCTGTAAATTATTAGTTAGGTCATGCCACAAAATACAACCTTTGATATAACCCATTTCCAACCCCACCCACTAAAAAAGAAACAAGTTATGACTTCCAAAGATGGTATCTGACACATCTCTTCTTTCCCCCACCCTGCCAGGTCACTAATCTGGGAACATAAGACATAAAGCAAACCATGCCAGAAAAACAGGAAAGACATGAAGATGTTTGAAAAGTCAAATTTCTAAAATGTTAGGTAGAAAATGTAGTTGGTCCTGGTTGTCTTCATGAGGAAGAATTTAAGTAAGCCATTAATAAATGTAACAAAAAGTACTTCATATGAAGAAAAAAAGAGTACAGAATTCCAAGCTGTCCTTACAATAAATTCAAAAAGAGAAAGTCTGTCCATTAACAGAACCATTTCATGCCTTACAAAACCTCTACTTTTGTTGAATGGATTTATATACATTTCTGAAACGTATTACAGTGGTGTTTCCTTTGCCCTTTTAATACCACACTGTTTACAGTACATTGAATAAACACCTTCCCCTGGAAATAAACCAAACCACATCTAATGCATTAAGTTAATTTATTACTTTAAATATGACTAGCTACAACTGACAAAATTCTGCAGAAATATGTTAAGTCTGATAGCTATCTTGTAAGAAGTTTTTTTTTAATCCCATGTTTTGAAAAAATATGCTTTCACTGCAGAAACACAATGCTTCATGTAAATGATTCCTGATACTAGAATGTATTTGCCACTAAAGGACTTAATGCTTGCTTTCTTAAAAGAAATTAAGATATATATTTTATATATATGTAAAAAAAGTGTATCACTAATTATTCTGATCAGCTTAATGCTAATGACAAAAGAATTAAAGTAAGAGAATAGAAAGCTATAGGAGATGAGCCAAAAACACAGCAGAAGCCACACCTGATAACCAGAATCTGTCTTTCGTCCCTAAGAAAGATTTTTGAAGTGTAGTGCAGACACACCTACTCAGTGCTGACTGCAGCAAATATCAGCAGCTACCCCTCTTATTGATATTGTCACCATGGGCAAACCCTACTCCTCATTGCTGATATTTGCCTCTACCATTCTCAGCGATCAAGCTTGTGAGAATGTGCAAAAACAAGCAGAGTGGGATTACACAGGCTTTGTACTTTCTTCTGAAGATAGCAGTCCTGATGGGAAAGCCTTAGCCTGTGGAACTGCACAGTGCTTCATCATTAGCTGTGAGATACAGTCAGAGGGCTGGTGACACCCCAGCTTCACACACGCTGCCAGTGGCACAGCAGCAGCTATGGATAGTTCTGGTTCCCAGATGATTTAAGAAGGATGCCAAGTGAAAGCAACCGACTCACTTTCAAGCTAGAAAAGACAAGTTGTGTGCTGATGTGTTTAGGAAAACACAAACGTCTAAAAGAAGCTACAATCTCACCACTGCTGCGTAGGCTGTGGTTCACTTAGACTCTGAGCTCTAAAATAATTAAAAGCAATCAGTGTGGCTGTTACAATGGGCACTTGGTCAAGATCCTATCCTTAGAAGAGTTTAGAAGCATTACTCCAAATTTATCATCAATTCTTTCCTAAATTGCCACTGTTGGTGCTGTTTAAAGGTAATGTTTTCTACCAACAGCTTTGCTACATTTAAGGCCTTTCCTTATTAGCAAAATACCATAATGCTGCAGGGACATTTCTTCAAATAAACTTGTTTTGTGTTTGGGGAAATTTAATTCTATCCTTCATCCTATGTGTCTGAACTAAATGCTGTGTGAAGAACATATGCTCAACCCTGCCTGATTCAATTCAGGATAGTGGCTAAAATGAACAGCTAAAACTACCTTGCATGCATGCACCTGAAAAGCATAAAAGATTAGTATCTGAACACACTTGCAGTTTCTTTAATTCAAAGGCCTCTCAGTATGCTCTAGTCATGTATTTCTACTGCTGCTGCAGTGGGTAAGAATCTTTCTAGTGATTTATTGATTAGTGCTGCAGGAGGCAATGGAGAGGGGTTTTACCTTTTTTGTTGTTGTTTTTAACAGCAGCGATACTAGACAAGTTGTCAGTCCATTTACTAAAGTGATAGTAATTCCTGTTTCATGTATTTTCAAACATTAATGGAGTGAAAAAAATTAATCAGACCTACAGTGGAGGTGATGTTTGTTCTACAAAACTTTCTTCTGAGTATTTTAATTTCCTGCCATTTCTCCTCAATTGTAGATGATCGATGGCTTCCAAAACAAAATTGTTGGATGCTGCCCCCTTGTGAGCCAGGCCCTTGCCCCGGAACCAGCTGAACCATCACTACCTAAAACATTTTTCCTGTCGCCAGCTCCCTCTCCCCAAGAAAAAGCAGCTGATTCTTTGTCCCAAACTCTGATTTGGCTATGGTGGTATTTATCACATACGACTCACTGCATACAGCAGCCTGCAGGGTCACTATTGTGCTTCAGTAAAGGCCAACAGCCAGCACTTCTGAATGGGAAAGAACTTGTTCCCTGTGGTATTGTTTTGATCAGTGCCTACTTTGAGGCCTTTTACCTTAGGCTGCCAGAATACATTACAGGCATTAATAACTCTCACAACTCCCATCCGAAGTAGGTCAGCAGCATCACCCTTGTTTAATCAATAGCTGGCATGTGGCACAGGGATAGGAAACGCTACCGAAGTCTGTGAAACATCCATCGGAGGTGCTCCGACAGGTCGTCCTGTGCAGATATCCATACCACCACAGTCAAACCACGTGTTAAAGCTGTTCGTGCTGGTCTAGTTCACTGACCTGCGTAGCATGTGCCCTGCTCCACCATTTCGGTTGAGAAAGCCCTCTTCTCTCCGACCCGAGTCCCTAGCGCCTGCTCTCAACGCTGAATATATCTTAGCCACAGGAATCCGAAGCAACGTCCCGTTGCCTGTAATACCTCATGGAAGGGAGAGGCTTTATTCAAACCACCTTCTCAGAGGTTTTTAACTTTCAGTCTGCGCACTGCACCTTTGGAAGGGGCTGTGGCAGCCGGCCTCTCACCGTGTCTGTTACAAAGGGACGTGCAGTTTCAGAGGGGAAAGAACAGGGCTCTGAACAGCGGTGAAGGTTCTGGGCACTCGTCACGTTCCTCTTCTTTCCCTAAAGGCCTCTCCTGAACCCCTTTTGCAGCAGCACCTCGGGGAGAAGCCAGTCAAGCAAAGCGTGGGGTTTTTCTTCCCCTTCCAAGCGCCTGATTTTAAGGCAAACGCGCCTCTCTAACGCCAGAGTCTGTGCTCGCCTTCTAAAACCGCCTCCCGCGGCTTCGCAGCGGCTGCAGAAGCCGGAGCCCCCGGCGCAGGGCGTGCATTCTCTCCGGGCGGGAAGCGGCCGCCTCCCCTCAGGTCTGCGCCGAGGGCGGGCGTCGTGCTCGCACCCGCGACGCGGCGGTCCGCGCGGCGGTCCTCGCGCCCCTTCATCCCACCGCCTTCACGGGGCTCCGCCGCCCTCACCTACCCGGCGTCGCCGCCCTCCGCTCAGGCGCTGCTCGGCCACCTCGCAGGGGTCCTGGGCGGGCGCGGAGGCCCTTTGCCGTACAGCATGGCGGCGCTATGGCGGAGGCGGGAGCGTCTCCTGGGAGTGTCGGGGCTGTGCCGTACAGTACGAGCCCTCTCAGGTATGGGGTGCCCTCTGGGCTCGGGCCTGGCAGAGGCAGCGCCTCCGCCGAAAGCGCCTGGGGACGATCTCCCGAGCCCATCCCACCACCCGCACGGCGGGGAGAGGCCCGCCGAAGCCTTCCTTGGGCGACCGCTGTGGGGACCGGCGGAGACCGCCGCCCGCCCCGGCGGCGCCGCTCTCCTCCCTCAGCGGCCGAGGCGGGGAGGGTGGCGGGCTGCCTCCATCCATAACGGCTTTCGGAGCCACCCCCGCCCCGGTGCCTCTCTCGGAGCCCGTGCCCCGGCTCCTGTGTTGCTGAGGGAGTCCCGGGCCGCAGGTGGCTGTGAAGTGGGAAAAGCCTCCTGCGCCCCTGAGGTGGGGCTTTCTGCAGAGGTACCGGGGCAGCCCGAGAGGCAGCCAAACCTTTCCTCCAGGCTTAACTGCAACGACCTGCGGGGTGTCATCCTTCACAATCCAACTGCCCGCCCATAACTGCCAAGAAAAGCCCCCCAGCCCTACGGTGGCACAGCTGGTGTCAGAGGCTGCGGGCCTCAGCTGTCCTCCCTGAACCACTGGCAGCTCTGTGAAAGTAGGGCTTGTCCTGATGCCTTTGCTAAGAAACGAGTTATTGCTCACTTGTGGGCTTCTCCTGCCACTTCAAAACTGATCCGGGGCACTGGGCTGATCTGTGGGGACGCTGAGGTGGCAGAAGGGGCCAGCTTCCCTCTGACAGCCGCCACCACCACCCCTGCAAGGCCTACACTGCAGCTGAAGCTTTGCGAGTCTGATAAGGTGGCCCCGCTGAAAAATCTCTGTGTAGAACTTGCTGCTGTAATGCAGAGACAGAAGACCTATAGTGGATCCCAGTTGCAACTGTCTAATCATGCAGACAGAGCTTCTTCGGACGTTGCGTAAAAATCTAATCTATTTCCTCACTTCTTTTGGATTGCTTTATTTTCTCTATGTCATTCACAAAACTAGACTAGGTAGTTAAATGATTTTTGGAGAATGCTTTGGGACACTGAAAAAACACAGTGCCCTAATAAAGTAAAGAAAACCCAAATCAGCAATAATCAATTGTAAAAAATAGTGTACTTTTTGATATTTGCCTTCTTACATACCTCTTCCTTCTTTCTTGCCTGTTTCTTTTCCTCCTTTTTTCACGTCCTCTTCACAGGAAAGAATGAGTATGATCTTCTGGTAATTGGTGGAGGGTCTGGAGGCCTTGCTTGTGCAAAAGAAGGTTAGTATGTATAAATAACTAACAAAACTTTTGTTTTAGCTTAAGTGGTGGTTATGAAAACTAAGAGAAGTGTAACTGATAATGCTAAAGCTTTGTAAGAAACATAGTATACTTCAGTCCCTGCACATTAATTATTAACTCAGCTCCATACAGTTAATCTGCAAATTAATTCACACCCTCAGGTAGGGTGAAATTGTTTGGCTTTTCTATTCACCTTTTAAAAAACATTTTTTCTTTTGTCATGGGAAAATCTAATAAGCTTTTATTTCAGTGCTATTGTAAAATACTCTGAGTGCCTCCATAGGTACTGTATTTTTAAATTACACTGTTTCTTATTTATGTGTTAAAACAACAGTCCCTTCAGACTGATTCCAAGAACTGTTTAACTGCTGTAGAGAACCTTGCCCCTTTGTAACTCAATGCAACATGCTCAACAACCTATAAGGTTCTTAAACGTCTCATTTGGGGTCAAATTGCATTTTTAGCATCAGTGGAAGCTGCAGGCTCTAGTCTGGGTTATTAAGTGCCTTCTGGAGAATCTGCTGACTACATAGGCAGCCTGGGTCCCTAGTCCGGCATCTTTAGTTAGACAGTAAAAATCACCAGCTGTCATCTCCTGTACTCTTTCTCTGTACCTGTGCTACTAAAAATGTTTAGGTTTGTGTGTTTCTCCCTCCTCTGAATACCTTGCCTTGCTTTTTGTTTAAAGCTGCTCAGTTTGGAAGGCAAGTGGCCGTTTTGGATTATGTGGAACCTTCTCCACAAGGTATGGAAGAGAAATACTAGGATAATGTTTGGACATGTTTATAAAATGGTTGCCTAGGTGAGCAGATTGCTCCAGGCAGCAAAGAGACCAAAGCCATGCTGCCTGCTTTGCTTGTAGTAAAAGTCCTTAAGCCCAGCTTGCTGTACTGCTCATTCCCTCCAATGATGTCCCAGCTCTGCCTGCTTCCCCCACACATTAAGGTTGTTAGCAGTGTTTGCTGCTACCATTTGTAGTAGACTTTAGACTTAAGTATGTGAGAATATTGTCTCTGTCAAAATGTCATTTACAATTTCTAAAAATCGTGAATTGCATCATGTTGAGGTTCTTCATGTACAATATGTAAAATAAGATCTGCAAATGCAGATAAGCAAATGTGAATGTGTAGTACCTGGATCTTCAGAGCTCTGAGAAACATCTTGAGATTGTTTGAATTTTAGAAGAAAAATATACGGAGATATTTTTTGTCAAAAAAAAGGAACATAAGCAGAGTTAGAAACTGATCTGTAGGAGACAGTAAACTGTTGTTTCAGAAGTTTTTAACTAATTGCATGAACAACCTAATTCTCTAAGTAATCCAACTGTGTTAAGTTACACTAACCTGATACATTTACTTTTTTTTTCCTTTCCTTTTTTTTTTTTTCTCCAAGGAACCAAATGGGGACTTGGTGGAACTTGTGTGAATGTTGGATGCATTCCTAAAAAGCTTATGCATCAAGCAGCCCTTTTAGGGAGTGCCCTTAAAGATGCCCAACATTATGGCTGGAATATAGCCCAACCTGTTCATCATACCTGGTAAAGATTATTGCCCATATCCACTCGTGCATGTTGCAAATGCGTTATCAACTTTTCCCTGTTGGTGTTTGTTTAGGGACAGTTAGGGAAGTGAATTTTGCATGAAGCTCTTTAGACCGCTCCTTCTTTAAACCACAGAAGTATATTTACTGATTTATCAGGGCAGATATTATGTTGATTTGGACTTGATAATTTATAATAAAAAGTACTGTAGAACATTCCTAATTTCTAGCAGTTGCCTGTATCTTTGAGTTGCATAATCTGAATTTGTAATGTGATGACTTCATGCTCAGTTTCTTGTTTTGTGATAGGTCTGTGATGGCACAAGCTGTTCAGAATTATGTGAAATCCTTGAACTGGGGACACAGAGTGCAACTACAAGACAAGTAAATAAGACTTTGAAGTTTATCTATCTTCCTGTAGTCAAGGAGCTCCTCTTTTACTTGTAGAATTGCTGAATTGCCTTTGGAGTTTCTCATTAGAGCTAGTATTTTGAGTTTATGAGCCCTTTCTGCTCAGGACTGTAAGTGCCCTTGCCAATTTAAGTGGTATTTTTTCTTTTCCCCTTCCTTTTCTTTTCTGGGAAATAGTGGTTGAAAGTGACTGTATGTGAAAGCTTTCTAACAGTGTAGTGATCAGGGAATGCTCTCTTTAATCTGGAGAGGTTTTGCATTAGTATGAAGTAGTCAGGGTTTCTCAAGATAATTTCAAGCTTGTCCACCAAAATTTCTATGCCATACAAGCCCACAGATAACACTGTACTAGAGCAGCCGATTTTTTTGCTTTCAGTGCAGAAATGGTTCCAAGTTTTTCAGCATGCAGTTTGTTTTATAGAGAAATTATATTAATAGATAATTTAACAGGTACTAGTCTTGTGAATCCTGCTAAGTCACTTTTGTACGCTCTCAAATGAGCATTGTATTAGTAGTGTTATAGATAGTAATAGTGATGCTATGGCTAGTGGAAAATGTGTAATTTGAAGAGGTCAATAACCTGATCCCAAAGCATGTTACAAGGTTAGGTACTCTGCCCTATAGAGGAGTTAACTGTGACCCAAGAATTAAGTGACTTAAATTATGTGACAGAGCTGCAAACAATCCTATGAAATGAGATGCTTTCTTCCCTTTACTTTTCTATGCCTGTTTGCTATCCTTTTTAGCACTTCAGATATGGAAAAAGTAGCTGATTATATTTCATTCCTGTTCTTCATTGAGTGTGCATTTATGTTGCTGTTTTCTTCTAAACAGGAAGGTGAAATATTTCAACATGAAAGGGAGTTTTTCTGATCCGCATACAGTCCGTGGTTTAACAAAAGCAGGTAAAGAGGTGAGCTGCTGTATTGATTTCTGCAGTATCATTCACTTCAAACATTTCAGGTCTCCATGTGTTGGTTTTCAGGTCCACTGGGAGCTAGACTGTACTTTTGCAAATTGCCTTGGGTATTCAGTATTGTTTTGATGAGGGAGATTTGCACTTTCCACCTAGAAAAGATGTTTATGAACTTGACTGTTGCCTACTGAGTCCCTAGCCTCTAACCTGTCAGTTAGATGCCATTACTTTTTCTCTGCAGATGGAAATGCTGAGACTTTTTTTTGTCAGAGTCATACTGCTTTGATAGATGCTTACAGTGGTGTAAAGAGCACCAACATCTTATTGCTCTGAGCGTTAGATCAGTCTGAGATGTTTTCTTCCTTCAGATGAATTGTAAGGGGGATTAGCTTGCTAATACAAAACTGTGGGTGGCAATTATACTGAATGCATAGCTTCAAGCAACTGGGTCACATAACAGAATGGTGGCCATTTCTGCACATCTAACAAGAGACTGAACATGCATTTTTAACACCTTTTTGAGGGTAATTATATGATGTTACTAGTTAATACCAGCTTGAGAGAACAATATTTTTGGGGGTTAAATGCCTAGCACTTTCTAAAAACATGCCATTTGTGAGGTAGCTCAGCTCCAGGCCTTAGAGACAGAATTCACTTGCTGTGATCTCTGTGTGTTTTGTACTAAGCAAAAATTGATTTTAAAAAGCTGCTATTTGTGCACAGCTGTTGCTTCCAAGTTGTCATCAGAATCTTGTCCAGTATAGGAACAATTGCAAGCTTAATATTAAAACAAAAACTGATAGAGAATGTGTAGGAGAAACTCCTTCAGGTATTAGTTTATTTTATCTCCATCCTTTTTTTAATGCATTGCTGATTATTATGTCATATAAATAGGAGATAGTAGTGCGAGCTTTCTCATTTATCACTCATTTGTACATAGATAAAATCTAAAGACAGATAAAAGGATTTCAAATGCTTGATTTTGATTTTGTATTTTTGTTGGTAGACTATTGTTACTGCAGAAAACATTGTCATTGCTACTGGAGGAAGACCAAAATACCCTATGCATGTAAGTTATACTTGCCATCTAACAGCTCTGATGGCTTTAGTGGTTTTGTTGCAGATAATAATGAACGTTTGGAGGATAAAGCATGTAAATATAAAACAACACACAAGAGATTTTTGTATTTGTCATGTGAAAAATTATCTTTTATATAAAGCACACAGGCTTTTCAGAAAAACATTTCCATAGAAAACAATTTGCATTAATTCAGTATGTTGATGTTGCTTAGAGCTGTAGGATAATTCAGGCTGGAAGGGATCTCTAGAGGTCATCTAGCTCAACCTCCTGCTCAAGGAGGTTGGGGTCAGCTGTTGAATCAGCTGTGAGGTTAGATCATGTTGCTCAGGGCTTTTTGCAGTCAGGTTTTGAAAATCACCAAAGGCGAAGACTGGATAACATATCTGGGCAACCCCAGATATATTCCCCTTGGTCTACTGGCTATACTTTAGCTAATACAGCCCAAGTTGCTATTAGTTTTTTTTGCTGCCAGGACTTGCATTGTAGATTCAAGATCTTACCTGTGTGATCGTAGATTGCAGGTGCACTGGAGTATGGAATCACAAGTGATGATTTATTCTGGTTAAAAGAATCTCCTGGAAAAACGTAAGTTACCTTACCATAGCTTTAATAGTTGCTGGCATTCGTACTTTTTCTTTATGGCAAGGTGAAAAATGTTCAAAATTTCCTTTTATACACCAGTTTTTCTGTCCTTCTGTTTTCCTTCTGCGAATTTGTTTTGCTATGCATCAACATCATACTACCGACCTTCATTAGTAACTAACAGATTGCCCGGCCCCCGAAATTCCCTTCTAAAATTGAATTAAATACAAATTTTCACCATCTTGGGTTAAGGTGACTTGTTTGCTGTAGCAATTATACATGGAAGTCACAAGAGGGCAGCATAAACTTAAATGAAGGCTGTACTGTCCCTATTTGCTGCGGGTGTACATTAAATTGCTCTTCAATTAGGAAAGAAACTCTAACATAATTTTATGTTCTCTTACGTGGTGGCAGTTCTGATAACAAAAGAAAATATGATGAGACAATTGGGTTACTTTTACCTTTTCTTATGCTTTGGGAGCTATTGTTTAACTAAAATAGTAAAAATTTGTTTTTAATGGAAATACTAAAATGCCATAGTCTTTGTTTTTTGCAGCACGTAGCACAGTAAGATTCTGAGTCAACATTGCACTACAGAGCAATTTCCTGATGCAAATAATTGTGGCAGGAAATGCAGATTTGCTAGCAGAAAAGTCAGATAATACTACTTTTTTCTTTTTCTATTGAGCAATCTAGAAAAAGCAAAGTCTATATAAGAAAAAGAGACTTGAAACTATAATACTGGTGTTTTGAAAGAAAACAGAGCTGCCATTCATGGTTGTGACTTTCTAATATAAAAAATGCACTGTGTTCAGCTAAACGTCAAATACCTAAACAAGGCTCCGTGGTACCATTTAAAAAGGAAAGTAAATTTGCTGTTGTTTGTAGTATATCAGTCACCTCTTGAATTTTGAGAGCATGATTTATGCAAGGAAATTGTTTAAAACAAAACAAAACAAACCCCCCAAACTAACCCTTCCCCCCCCCCCCAACTAAATATAAGATTTATCCCTGTAAGATGTTTCTGTGAAAATGTGGCTTTTGTCCAGTTGCTGCTAATGCAAGTTGTAACAGTGTAATGTGGGAGTCTAGTGTTTATATGTTGCATTCCTGAGATTTAGTCAAAATAAGCCTGCAGGGGCTACAGTAGCATTTCTGTGCTTTATCAGGCTGTGTCCTAGCAAATGAAGGAGGGAGTTGTTAAAGGTTTGTTTCTGTCGGATTTGTTTCTATTATAAATATTCCCAAGGTTCAACTTAACACCTTTTGTTTTTAGTCTGAGCTGTGTCGTACTGTTGTACTTATTCTTTCTTTTCTCCCTATCCAAGTGTACATATCTCAACTACAAATTACATGCCTGGGGGTTATAGAACTGTCAGTCCTGCAGTTATTTAAAAAAAAAAAAAAAAAAAGAGCAAACTGTTAACCATCTTAAAAGTCCCTTAGATATACAAACATTGTGAAGAAATTCTTGCTACTGAGATGAGGGGTTTTGGCAAAGTAAATTGCAAAAGATGCCTTGCAGTAAGTTCAGAATGAGTGAGGGACTGAACAGGTGTGAAGGAGGTTAGGTTCTGCTTTCTTAACTTTTCTATTAGACACTGACAATGCCCAGGAACCCTCTACTTTGTAGAAGAACTTGTGAATAATGTGGTGCTGATACTATGAATGAGTGCCAGCTGGCATCTATTTTTCATCTAATGAAAAAGAAGAGCAAACATATGCCCAAATTACAGATATTCTCATTCTATTCCCCGTGAATCTCCAGTAGGTATTTCTTCATGGGCAGCGTGTGGCTTTGCAGCACTTCCCAGGAGCTAGATGCTAAAAGAGGGGCTGATAATCCATTCACAGATGAATCGGGTGCCCTAATGTTGGAAGAATTTATTTCCCCCTATGTTAAATTGTTTGCCAAACATAAAACCCAGACTAGCAGATTTTAATCTCTTTAGCTCAACCTGTTCTCTGTACACCTTCAGAAGTTGTATGTTTTTATATAGGATAGATAGATGTTATCTAGTGTCTTTTGTGAGAAAACGTGTTGTACTGACTCTGCAATCCCTGGGGCTTACGGAGCAGCAGCCCCCATGTTTGCACTTTTCAGAAGTTTAAAAGCATTTCTGTTAGAACTAGGAGATGGTGCAGATTGGTTTAGGGTAAGGTATAGGCTTGTGAGCCAGTGTTTCACCTACTATTTTTGCTCTGCTCTCTTAGCATAGGATAGACTGTGTATGAAGAGCTCTCCAAGTATTGTACTTGTTTCTCTCTTGCAATATTGTGGAAGAATAACTTTCCTAGGTATATGTGGCTAGTTAGTGGCAGAATCAAAAGAAGAAGCCAAATTTGCTGTCTGCAGAGCTCCATCATGCCTCTAACATTGTATTTGCTATACATGTTCACATATAAAATATTTTAATTTTCTAAGGTTCTTGATGTCCTTCTATGAAACACATTTCTGTCTTTGTAAGTGTGTATACCACTGCACACTGGTAACAGGGTGGATGAAGGATCATTGCTTTGTAAATTTTAGTTAAAATTGATGAATGGTACCTCCTTCTAAAGAGACTGCAGTGCATGCACCACTTTGTGTTAGCCTTCAGTTTGTGTGTGTTTTTGCATGGATTTAAGGGTTTATGTTTATTTTGTGAAGCACCATACTAGTATATGCTACTTCGGCCAGGAATCAAGTAAAATGTAGAATACAAAACAGTGTGGGATGTGTAGGCCACAGGTTGGTATTTCAAATGTGTTCCTTCTTGTGATCTGACTGCTTTGGATTTTCACCTGTTTGGAGCATGTTTTGTCAAAAGTTTTGTTTTGTTGCTTAGGGTTTTTGAATTAATGGAGGCACAGCTGCTGAGGGAAAAGGTCTTTACTTAATGGATTATTTCCATGCAACTGTTCTCTCTGCTGGCATTGTCATTTGTGTTGCTAAAACTTACCTTCCTCAAAACAGTCAAACAAGGTTAGGTATGGGTAAAAGAATACGATACGATTCTGTGACTTATGTTTATAATGCTTATGCTTCCTTGCTTATCCTCCTAACTTCAAATAACATTTTTAAACTCCGTGATTATGTGAGTTTGTATTTTACGTTTTTTAAGTAAATATCTAAATTCAGGTGTATTTTAAATTTCTAGCTTTCCGAAACACAATTAGCAAACTACTTCTTCCATACCCAAAATTCCAAAGTTTTTTTTTTTTTTCTTTTAACTTTTGAATATGGCAGTGTAAGAGAGACCTGCTTTAAAAAAAAAAAGCCCAAAATAAACAGAAAAAATGTGCCAAATACTCAGGTAGGTTCCAAGTGTTGTGGCCTTACGTTGCTGTTTTTTTGATGAAAAGTTCTCTATAAAAGCATGGGGATTAAAGTTTTTTTTATAAAGCATGTATTTCCATAAGTGAAAATCATAGTCCGAAAGAGCCTAACATTCCACACTCTACTCATAGTAACTAGAAATTTTGATCCCTAATGATGCTTTTTTTCCTAATTCAAAAACTTAACAAAAGAATTTGTTGTAAGTGGAAATATTATGTGGAATGCACCTCCAAACTGTGAGATTTTAACAAGTTTGCATAACACATGAACAGCAAAGGAATGCAGGTGCAGCCTGCCCAGCAGCTGAGTGTCAGTGACTGGCTGGTTGGACCCACTTTTAGCACCAGAACAGTGACTGGGCATTCTGTCTTTTGTGTACCCAGCAGACCGTAGGGAACTGAGGATATGGTCAGAATAGAGAAGACTGCTGCAGTGTATAGGGCATCAGGGGACAGGCATGGAAACTGCTGTGCTGGATTGCTGATACACCTCATAAATTAAAAGTGTTGATGGACAATTTTAGTGATATTTTTGGTTGAAAGGGTGTGAAATATGGGGAGAGATGGGAGCTGGAGTTTTATTCAAGATCTAAAATGGATGTATTTGGTAAATACTAGTCTAGGTAAATCTATTAAACGGATTTTCTATAACTGCATACACAAAATTCTGAAGACAGGAAGGGCATATATTTGGCATTTGGAAAAATAAGATTATTAAAAAGCAGGTGGTTGTAAATCAAAATGAAATATAGTAATGAATAAAGTCTTACACTGGGAACTGAAACCTACTTGATAGGAAGATGATGAATTTCAAATGTGCTTAACTGCTGATTGTGTTAAGTTTTCTTAAAAATAATTAAAAATTTATATTTAGTAATTAAGATACCTGTAGAAATTTTGAGATATACTTGAGTTCCAACAAGACTGCTGCATGTCAGTATGTTTGTATGTTGCCTACTGTCTCAGAGGCAATGGAGCTGAGACACCCTGTAAAGATGAGGTATCAGTAGCAACGGGCACTGGGGGAAAAACCTGTCAGTGTCCACTCCAGATGTTTCCAATGGAGGTTTATCATAGAACACAATTGAAATATTTGTGATGCCTCTTAACCCTGCTAGTTTCTCTGAGTTTTTCATGGCTTTCTTCACTTTGTCTTTCAGAGTTTGTGTTTAAATGACTCTTTACAATATAAAAATAATTCCTTATGTCTTATAAGCCTGTTCTTTTTGTTTTATTCTGTTAATGAAATAAGCCCACACATTATACCACGTTATAGTGTTGTCTTTGTTGGAGTTGATAAGCCACACTTTCTTCCCATCTAACATCAGATCCACTCTTCAAACCTATAATTTTGTAACTATACATGCTTCAGAAAATAGTTTTTTGGTTTTCCGGAAATACGCACTAGCTCATTCTACTGCTTTATTCTTTTTTCTTTTTATGTAACAGGTTGGTTGTTGGAGCCAGCTGTATCCTTTGAAAAAGCTCTGATGATTTATGATTATAAGCAGTATAGCTGTCTTTCCTATGAAAGCTCTGTTTTTTTAATTCCTTTGCTCATGCCCTGTAGTTGAGTTGGTAATAGAATAGTAATGGTTTTCTATGCAGTTGCATCATGGGAATTAAGGTCAGCTGAGGATAAATTCTCAGGATCTTCAAAACAATGTTACCTATGAGGAAAATAATCTAAGCCTTTGGAGTTTTATTCTGTGCAACAAAAGCAAGCTAAAGATGTTGTCTGTCTGAGGAGAACTTGATATCTCTAGGTAAAAAGCCTACTTATATGTTACCCTTTTATATTGCATTTATATGAAATTATTGTTTATATTTCCTTAACTGATGCTTCACCAGATGTTTCACTTGAGTGTGCTGGTTTTCTAACGGGCATTGGACTGGACACTACGGTCATGATGAGAAGTATCCCACTTCGTGGGTTTGATCAAGTGAGTATGGAATATTTTACATTTCCTTATATAAAAATATATTAAAAAGTTTATTTGATTATTTTTGTCTCCTAAAGAAAAAGTGTAATTGGCTTTTTCCAAACACTTCCTAGTATGTGCTTTCTGAAGAGAAACTAGTTAATATTAGCTCTTGTTTTCCTATCATATCTCTTGATACTGTACTCAGAAAAGTAAATTTTTTTTTTTTTCCTCTTGCTTAATTGAAAGCACTATTGAAAAGGTTGGGAAGCAGGGGAGGAATTTATGCCACTGCTAAAACCAGACAATCTCTTTAAAGTAATCCTGAATTTCTAGGAGTTACAGATAATGATTTTTAAAATAAATTATTGGACTTAGCATTAAGTAGTTCAATGTGGAGTTCATTATGATGAATATAAATAAATCACTAAGCTGAAAGTTTGTAATGACAATAGGAATTGGAAATCTTGACCTTACCACTTTCAAAATAGTTCGGTTATAACTAGGTAAAAAAAAAAAAAATAGTGATTTCAGTAGAACTATCAACCCTAAGCTGGAGCAAATTAAAAGCAAAAACTTTCAGGCAGGGAAATATAAAGAGAAAAAAATATGTTTCAAAATCGGGAAGGATTTTATTTAAAAGTATAAGTGGTCATGATTGTGCTGACAAAACAGAAAACAGTTTTGGCCAGAAAACCGTTCCTGTATAAACAGAATAAAAGCAATTAGAAATAACGATGAGAAAGGGCAACAACTAATTGCAAAACATTGTATAAGAATGTGTCTTGGGATTTGCACTCATCGTTGAAGAAATCTACACCTGTAACAGCATGAGATCTGAGCAAGCAGGGAAAAGAATTAAGAGTGCGTGTGTGGCACTTCATAAAACACTTACAGTAGGGCTTTCTCTGAGAACTTGATCCTTTGTAGGTATGAAAAGCACAATGGACATTTCAAAGTTAAGAAAGTATTAATAGAGGTAAAGTAATTATGTTCAGTCTGTAGCCACATTGAGACTGATGGAAACTGGTTAGTGAGCTATCATGTTTCTGAAGAGATATAACCCTGCTGTTGCCTTCGTATTAGTTAGTATCAACTTCAAAAATAGTTTTGTATGCTGAGAGCTTGCATGTAGTTGTTCTGTGTGAGTGGTTTTGTGATAATATCCTTTAAGTAATAAACATATTCTTTGACAATGTGCAACCTGAATTATCGCAGTCAAGAGCAATGACATCTTTGGATAAACCCATTGATGCAATGCTTTACTACTTGACTGTGGTATGGCGTTATTTCAAACA
The DNA here is from genome assembly GCF_947461875.1 of Haliaeetus albicilla. NCBI lineage: Eukaryota > Metazoa > Chordata > Aves > Accipitriformes > Accipitridae > Haliaeetus > Haliaeetus albicilla. The sequence goes on from NC_091492.1 coordinate 37,050,296, forward strand.
GGCTCTTAGAACAAAAGCATTATTTCCTGTTTGTAGTAGAACTTTCCAGGAAACTGTAGTGATTCATAGTCCTTGCAGAGAAATGACAGGTGTCATGGCAGAGGGAAATATTCTTCTTCCTTAGCTTTATGAAAGTATTTAATTCTCATCAAGCTGCCAGAAAATGGTCATTATGGTAATGTTAAATTGAATATGCTCTAGGTGCTATTTTTGTGTAAGTAACAAATGATTTAAAAGCAACCTTTTTATTCATATACTATTTTACTGTTTAAAAAATAATTTGAATATTCAGATGTAGATGCCTCTTGAAATGGAGTTGCAGATCATAGTGGCTCAATAAATTATCGTGTGTTGACAATGCATAGTAACTAGGTGACAAAGAATATTTGAAATGCACGGTATATTTACTGGATTTTCATGAAGACAGCTGAAGGAGGGTTTTACATTAAAAAGGTCATATATCTAAGAGTGAACAATTTTTTTTTTCCCCTACTCAACAGCAAATGGCATCTTTAGTAACTGAGCACATGGAATCTTATGGCACAAAATTTTTAAAGAGATGTTTCCCAATCAAAGTTGAAAAATTGGAGAGCAACAGATTGCAAGTCACTTGGAAAAATACCGACTTGGGCACAGAAGAAACTGATTCCTTTGACACAGTGATGTGGGCAGTAGGTAAACTTGATTATCTTAACATTTATTTGCAATGCTTTCCATTCTGAAAATGAAGTCCCCTCATCATGTTTTATGGGGCCAAACAGTCCCCCTCTTTTTTTAATATTAACTATTTAGTGACTTAAACATTGATAGGTTTTTAATTCTTTTCTTGCATGTCTGACTTGCTCACAGTCTAAAAACGTATGAAAGTTACAGCAAATGGAAGAAATCTATGGTAACTACTTTTGATGAGCTGCAATAAATGGGAGACCATTTAGTCTTCCTCATGTTTACTAGAGGGTGAAAGCATGAATTCCAGCAACACTGTGGTGCAGGTAGTGTTCTCTAAGTCCATACTCTTGACTTTCATGAAGTTATTCACAAGTTCCTATTTATCCTGTTCCAGAGGCTACCATTTCTTCTAGGAATTTTTCTAAACTGTGCTGCTTAAGTTTGTTACCGCATCCATCATCCAATTTGGAGAAAGAGAAGTAATTGCCCCTAAAAATCCAAGCTCGTTGCAGGGAACCTTGGAACTTTAGAGCTTCTTGAAATCTGGTTAGGAACTTTCAGGTATCTCAGACCCCTTGGAACTGACATATGATGCCTAAGTCAGAGTAAATCAGTCTAGAAGACTTTTGTGACAAATGGCTGTGAGCATAATCACCAGAAGTGGTAATTAAATCTGGCTTTTGCCCCCTTTAAGTCAAATGCTACTTCTTGTAAGGATTAACACACTAAATCATGTATGGTACAAGGCTTCAGCCCACAGGAATGAAAATACTCTTTCTGCGTTGCCTCCCTAAGCTGCTCGTTTGTTGCTGTTATGAATCAGCCCTCAGTTTTTGTATTGGTTCAGATGGACTGCAAGCCCACCAGAGTAGGAGACCTCTTGTCTCCTGTGCTTATAAAGCTTTGTGAATATCTGGAATTCTAGATCAATAATGGATGGCTAAAGGTAGTAGTGATATTTGGCAAGCGGATGATATCTGGTGAACAAAGTAAATAGGCTTAAACTTACTGCCCAAGAAATCTGTTTTGTTGCAGAGCAACCAGTTTTACTAGCAGTTTTAGCAATACCTTTAACTACTTAATTTTTATGCTATTTATCTGACGCTACTGTTTTAGAGTAGTGGGGAAGCATTACTCTTTCATTTGTTGATAACAGATAAAGTTAAATTCTTGTGGTCGTAGAATAGATCCATTACAGGAAGCAGGAACAGATAACTTAAAGCGTTTTGTATTTTGCCCAGTGGACTAAATATGTTGTCCTGTTTCTTTCCCCTGGTAAGTCAGCTTTATATCTTCCTAATACCCCAAAGAGAGAGCAGGTTGTGTTTGTGACAAACATTTTCTTTCACTTATTGTGATTACTATTCTCTTAGAAGTGCAGTGGGCTTCTATAAAATGTGGAAACAGCCTATAATAATGGATTATGCTCACTAGAACCAATCAAGGATTTTAGTCCTTGCCGAGAGCAAAAAAGGTCATGCTATCTGAAGATGTGATAATCCTGAAAACTGTAGAATAATATTCATGAAATGAGATGAAAATGTCTCAAAAAAGTGGGTTTCTAAATGCCGTATTTGATTTTCCTCAAGCTTTCTGGTAAAACTACACTGAGGTGGAGTCACACCTGTGAAATGTCAAGTCAATTTGTTTACTTTTGTCAAAGATGGAAAAAAGAGCTATTAAATTGAAATAATAAGAAAAAATCTTGGTTTAGTGTTAATTATACTGCAATAAGGTTGCATGGTATACTTACTATTGCAACTCAGTTGTAATGCGACTCTATTCGCTGTTTTGATAGAGAGGAACTACATGTATTATACTTTTTGTCATAGATTTGAGTTACAATCCATATTTAGAAACCGTAAAATGAATAGTTGAGGGTTTGGGGCTTTTATGTTGACTTTTTTTTTAGTGTTCAGATTGGCACTCCACCCTTAAGGATTAAACACATTAACAGTTAAAGCTGCTTAATTGATGTGCAGTCGATATGATTCATTGTTTTGCTCTGTATCAACACACCCACACCAGGTGTCTCAGATAATAGGCTGGGAAACTTGGTAGTGTTGAGGATTTCCTGTCTGCAGATGTGTCAGTTACAATACTGATTGAAGAAAGTCAGCTTGTAGAGTTGGTTAAAAAGCAGCCGCTATTGTTAACTAATTGTAGCCTGAATTATGATAGATATTTCCTTAATTTTTGTGAAGGCATCATGGAATTTTAGTAGGATTTTATGAATAATGTTAAAAATATTTACTGACAGTGGGACATAGTTTGAGTTTGGTAGGCTACAGTATTATCTCTTAATGTAGGCCCTTTGAAAAAATTCACATTGTGTTTCTATGAAGAGTTTTGTTTATCTTTTGTAATGTGTCATTTTCTGCTTGTATGGATAAACCAATAAAAGCAGGCACAATGCTCTCTTTGCTTTTCTAGCAGCTTTTTTGAACCAGTCAAAATATTCCAGGCACACTTCCCTCCCCCGCTTTGATACTTTTAATATAATTTAAATGTTTCAATCCAAAGCTTTTATAGGTAACTGTTATGGGCCTGTGTTATATTGCTGAGTGACTATACTGTTATATGCCAAATCAGTGAAATGGCTCTTTCTTGACCTTTTTTTGATTCTGCATGTCTAGTCCTGTAATGTCCTTCTGTTTTTTACTAGTGCTCTGTCTTCTGTTTTTGTGAGAATTTCCCTGAAATGATAAGCTTTTGAGATTTTTTTTTCATTCAATATGTAACCAATAAACTTTTAATATTATATAGTATTCCCCCTCCCCTTAAGGACACACAAAAAATTATGTTGGGTGCCTAATATACCTGAGCTACAAAGCAATGGTAAGTGTGTGCATGTACAGATTGAACATAGGGTCTTCATGCAAAGAAAAGGGTAGAGATTGACACCTTTATAAACAGATGTAACTGCTGAGCTGCAGGGCAAAGTTGCAGGAGGTCAGGCTTTGTGGAGTGGGTTTGTTTCAGCTATTGGAGGGCTGAAACCTGTGGATTGGATGCTGCAGTTGTAACACAGCTAATATATAAAAGGAATTGGTGAGTAGTATTTCCATTTGAATTTGCAATAGGTGGCAGAAGATCACTGCTGTAACTGGCATTTGATTGTTCACAAAGTCCTTAGAAAAGATACAGAGTTACTACGTATCTAATGGGGTCTGTGTAGAGGGGCAACACTGATTGAAGATTAAACTACGCAGGTGTTTACAAAATATCCTAGAATTAGTTTGACAGAGAAAGTGCGGTAGTGTGCTAGTAAATTGTTAACAGAAAGAGCAATGACCAGCAGCAGATTTTAAGTTTAGCTTTACAAAAAGAGTTTTCTCCCTGATGAGAGCAGTGGAACAACCATTCTCAAGTTCCTTTGCGTTCATAAGCTTAGAGGAAAGCTACTGTGTCTTTGAAATAGTATCATCTTTGCTATAAAAAGGAATTATAACTTTAGCTCAGTGTAAAGCTGAACAGCTATCAGGTGTTGCACATCATGTGCTATCAAGCATATTGTCCTTTGTGTCAGGCTGGGTGCTTGGCAGATTTTTGTAGTGTGGTAAAATAAGATCCTTGCTGTTCAATATCAAGAAAGGGTTAAATACATAACTTTTTTTTTAATAACAATTTTCTTCAAGTCTTACAACCAAATCAGTTTGAATTAACTAAGAAAACGGAAATTTTGTTTGGAGCTTTTCTTTGAAAAGTCCCATATGGTAAAATATTGCTGTGATCTCCTGTGAGCCTATCTCTGCCAGCTCCTATAGAAAAGGAGATGGGCTTTAGATTCTTCTTTGCAAACAAAATCTTGCCATCCAGTTTTTAACCTTTGAACTATTCAGTGAAAAATAATGCACCTGGGTTTATCTCGGACAACTGTTAGTGCTAATGTGATGTGATTTGCTGAGGCTCTGGGTCTTTATTCTGAACTTCCCATGTCTGTGTCTCATTAACTTTAATTCAGTACTGTCTTGGTAAGATGTGGTTTTTGCAGTCCTAATGAAAATTATCATTCCCGTTACATCAGCCAGTACTTTTAGTTTTTTTCCCAATATCTAGTTTTAATGACATTCAGTCAGACTTTATTCAACAGGGCTGGTTTTAATGTGCAAGTAATTTGTTTGCATTGAAAGAGGGTGGGATGGTACTTTTTCCTTCTTTTAACCCACCCACAAACTTTGAGTGCAACTCTTACTTTACACTACTTATTTTACCAGCTTGTAACTACAAAAATCACTTCTTCATGTTGAGGAAAGGTTAGATGCTAGGCTATGCCTCTAGTCTGTGTGTGAGAGAACGTTTGGGATTCAGAACTATAGAATGCTATTTGAGTTGATAGGTGATGGCTAGCCTTTACCTGAATGGTGGCATAAATAAATTAAAAAATGGTGGAAAATGCTCCAAAGTAATTTCATTAAACTAGCATAATTAATGCAACATTTTCTACAGAGTACAGGTTCTGTTCACCCATAAGTGTCCAGGAGATTGAAGCCAATGACCTCACATGGGAATGGTGGTGGGTGGGTACTGGTTTTTGAGACTGCAGAGCCATCCTTTAAGGGTGTACAAAACCTTTGGTTAAAGCAAGCTTAGTGTGGGAGAATTAATGTGAAGGTGAACTGTAGCTTTCTTCTCAGAAAATGTTTCCAGCCCACTTTACCTTGTACAGGACCTTGAGAACAAAACAAATTGTTAGAATTCTGTCCCAAGCTGTAAGGTTTTAATTTGGTTGCATGTCACTTGGAGTTGCTTTTTTCTGTTGCTGTTATTTGGGTAGGACCACAGCGACATGTTTCCAGACACAAGTAACTTCAGGTGTGCAGTGGATGATGATGGCCAAGTGTTTACTGATTGCACCATGGCTGTCACAAGCTTTCTGGTGAGATGACTCCTCTGTGTAATAAGTATTACTAGTCAATGCTACAAGAGGTAGTACAGCTTAGCAGACTTGGCAAAGAAATAGTTACTGCCCCAGCACTGACTAAGGGTCAGACTTTTTTTCAAATCATGGCAGGCATGCTGAAAGTTTATCAGTAATGAATGAAATGTTCAAAAACATCCTTGTAAAATTGGTGCACGCTGCTATCAATGTGGTAAGGGTTCTGAACTTTTTTTAACCTTAATTAACCTTACTGTAGTCAATATTTTCTTGTAATCTGAACATTGGTTACACTGAATTGGTCTTTATTAGTCATTATCAGCTGGCTATGTTTTAGTGAACACCATATGAGTTTTGAGGAGGGATTTGAAGGAGGAAAGGGTAGTGGTCTTGCAACTAATCTGGGGAGCATGTCAGGCACCCAGAACAAGATGAGAGAGAGTACCAAGACTGGGAACACGGATGAGATTTTGATTAAGGTCAGATTGGGTAAAGTTATGGTGTGTCAAATCGCCAATGTATAGGGAAGAAGTGGAGAAGACTATTGGGCTTAAGTTTTATCCTAGAAGAACCATCCTGTCATCCTGTAGTATCCTCACAGTGGCCATCTGCAGTATCATGCCTGATGATAATAAAATGCTTGGTTGGCTCTAGTTTTGATTTTTCAAATGCTGGGGGGCAAACAGACATTCCAGCTTTTGTGATTAAGAAACTGCAGAAGACCCATTATAAAATTCTGCTGTCAGCTGCACCTTTATCACCCTAGGAAATCTTACTGTATGCAAGAGCACGCTATCACTCACTGCTGCTACTTACGTGACTATGCCTATTCCTGTGGTTTCTTCTCAGCTTAGCTGCTTCAGTCTCCATTGTTGAAGGTCTTGCACCTGAAGGTCACAGCAGCCTGATACTGCCTTCACCTTATTCTGTGTGCAAGTGTGATTACCAGAGCCCCCCAGCAGATGATGGGACAGAAATGCTACATCACAATATAACCAGCGTAGCACATATCCGAGATGGGTGCTTTAACCAGTCTCTTGTCACTCTCTGTAGCTAAGCTGCCTGGCAGCCCCCTTAGGAAGCCAGGTTGTGGATTTTACAAAAACAGATCAAAAAGCTGTTTTTTCTTTTAAAGTTAAAAGTGAATGGGGGCGGGCCATGAAAGCGGGGATCTGTGTGGTTTTCACAGCTATGTGGTTATTGTATGGGTCTGTTAAAGATGAGATATGATGTGGTATTAAAAGTGCAGGAGGCAGGTAACCTTTTTAAGGGTCATATCTGAATTGGTACCTTTCTTCTAGATGTCTGGTATAATATCTGCTGTTTTGAATAAAAGCTAAATCTAGTCTTGTGTCATATACAATCATACACTCCTTGTTCTGTGGCAGTTTCAGGGCAGTGGACATCTTCAAACTAAAAGCAGATGTGCTGGCTTTAGAGGGAGCTATCTCTGTGTTGTGTGCCTAGTAGGATTTGGTATAATTTTATATTGCCCTCTGGATCTTAGAAATAAGCTGTAAACTCAGGGTTTCTTGAAGCTGTAAATGTAAAAAACTTAGGAGTTATGGGTATGAAACAAATGTCCTTCTGATCCAATACTACTGAGAAATGGTGAGAACTAGTTATATAATACAAGTAAGGGAATGTTAGGAAATATCAGCATTTCCTGAATTTGACATTAAAACTTACCAAGACACATTGGATAATCATGAACCTAAGCTACCTAATTTGAGGTGAAGCAAGATCAGTAACTGTAATTCTGGCTTATGGAGGTGAGCTAGCATGGGGCTAAAGGCCAATAAAGCTTCAGTTCAGTTTTTTAAAGTTTTGGTTTTGCTTTCAGAAATAATACTTAGGCAGAAAAGTTGAGAGAGAAATTTCACTGAGTAGCAACACATTTTTTTAACTCTTAGCTATTAATACCAAGCTGTACACATGTTAAAATAGACTGGAATCAAAAGGTTGAGTGTTGTCCTGCAGATTTGATAAACTCAGCTGTTGTTGTCACAGGTCTTTAAATGACTCTGTTGACAGTTTTTCTTTTTTTCCTCTTTCAGTGCCTGCCATTGCGTGCTAAGCTTTCTCTTGGCTCTGCCTGGCAGGAAAAAGGGGAAACTAGAAAACCCCATTAGTTGTCCATTTGCAGAATATCCAGGCTTTACTCTCAATACACAAAGAAATACAACGGTAGGAAGTTGTTTCACATCCGAGCCAAGATAAGGTCCTGGAGGTTTATTATTTTTGTTGCCTGATAGCATCAGGACTGGGGAGCAGGGGGCAGAGAAGGAACAGCAGATCAACATCCCATGGGGACAACAGAAGGGAAGACAGACAGATAGCCAAGTGCCGACAGCTTCAGTCAGTACTCCCAGAGGAAGTGTTGGTTTCACCAGATGAAATTAATACACAGAAGTCTTTACAGAGGCATTCAGATGTGACATTGTTTGGGGGGCCTGGCTGTATGGCAGATGTATAAAGCAGTGAATCATATGTTTACATATAATTAGGTCTGTATTGACAAGCCAGGTTTTCCTTTTGTTTAATAATTTCCTACATTAACATCAAAGAGCTTGTTTTTATAATGAAAACACATTTCCCCTTTTGTTTTGCTTTGCTATAGCTCTGTATTAACATCAAACACAAATTCATGACTCGGGCAAAGGAGACCTATATATGTAGATGTAGATATATGCATATTCATTTATAACCTCTAAAAATGGATGCAATGTTATAAAATTTCCTTCATTTGGATATATTCACATAATATTTTATATGTGATCCTGTGTGTCCCTACATATTTTGGGAGTACCTGATAATTTCACTATGCTTATTAACCTTCAAATACATTTGAAAAATTGGATAGGATTTAAGTTTCCAATTTCTGGGTCAGGAATTGCTTTGTTAGATACTCTATAGAAAGCTCAGTGTAAAGTTATGAAGACTTCAGTGGTCTAAGTGGTAACTCTATGCAGAAAACACTACAAAAATTTTTTTTTTAAAAATGAGATAACTTAAAATCATTGGAAGAGAAAGTTGTAATAAAATCTAGGCTTGGCAGAATTTGCCTCATTTGTTTTTAAATCAATTTAAAATTGTGTTCCTAAATTCTAGGAATAGTGTTTCTAAACTCTACAGAAATAGAGTTTGAGCTAAATAACTCAGCGTTAAGGACTTGAGAGCAAAGCTGGTAAACATTTTCATCCAAGCTGAGGGAATTAAAAAAGCTTTAAGATAAGCGTATCAGATAACAAGAAAAGAGGACTTCAGGTATGTTTAATGTTGAACAGCATTATTAATAATTTTTATCCACAAGCGTGCGCAATAGGCTGTTTGTTAGTATTGAGTGTCATTTGGTTAATGTTTATTGGAAATTTTCAGTGTAGAAGCTGCTTATTATATGTATATTCATGCTACATTAGGAAACTGAATTTAGAATGTTCAATAAATATTAAACCATGTGGGTTTTGCACTTTTTGCAGTGGATGTTGTCCCGCACATTTTTAAAGGATAACTTTCTCTGAAATAGTTTGAGCAAAGGCAATAGTAATATAGCTCCTTTCACAAAGAAATTCATATCCATACTTTCCACCCTTACAGCTTTTTCATTATGAGCTAAGTTTTGTTATCTTTCTGCTTGGACTATCAAATAGCACAAAGTTCTTGGAAAGCTAAAGCGGAGGATGCCAAATTTTTAGATTAACACTAGTGAAGTTTTCCAATAGTTTTTACTTTAATTTCTTTTTTTTTCCTTAAGGCCGAGCCCCTGACACTGAAACTCTCAATTTGGAGGCAGTTGGAGTGAAAACTAATTCTGAAACTGGAAAGATCATTGTTGATGCCAGTGAAGCGACTTCTGTTCCTCACATTTATGCAGTTGGAGACATAACAGAGGTACTGAGTCTACATAAACTATTTTACAATAACAGGAAGCCAACTTTGTTCCTGACTAATAACTAGTCCCCAGATGTCGTCATGCGCTAGTATATATCTTAGTGTTTTGCTCTTTTTCATTTTGCAGAGCTGTAGTGTTTATGCCAGCCACCTGGGTCTGTAATTTCCTTCACGTGGATCTTGTGAAGTATCTCAGCGTTAGAGATTATTACTGATGTTTATCAGGGAATGCATCATTGGTCAGAGGCTAATAATAATGTCTTTATCACTTCAATTATCTTTCTAATAATGTTTTTATCACTTTAGACATATGACTTCATGCTGCCTGTGAATGCTGAGTGAAAGCAGTTCTTACCTTCTGGAGTTGAATATACTCACTGGGAATGACTGTGACAAGTTCTGTAATTCCATTTTTAGTATTTTGGGTTTAATTGAGACTAGTCACAAGACAGCTTTTCTGCTCCCTGACACAAAATGCTTCTGACAAAAGTATCCTCCTCTAGAATAAGAAAAAGTAATTGCTGCAAATACTAAATGCATTTGACTTCTGTTCATGATTTGTGAATGATTATGCCAAGTAAACATAAGGTGTTTTTGGTTGGTGTGGGGTTTTTTTGTTTGTTGTGTTTTTTTTAAAGGGGGACATCATAACTTAAGCAAAATTATTTACTTATTATAGAGGCAAAAGCAGAATTCTGTGGCCTTAATCTAGTGCTATTAATAATCTACAGTTATCTATGACAAGAATGTCTTGTCCCGATCAAAGTGCACTCAAATACTTTCAATCCCTCAATTTTCAGTTTACAGAACTTGGAGTATTTACTGTAAATAGGGCATCTTCAAATATGATGTTGTCATAAAAAATAATGTTTGTCTGAATTCTGAACTGTACAGTTACAGGAGGATGTTTTCATCAGCTGCCTACTGTTCCTGAAAAATTTGGGCAATATGTAGAATATAGAAGCTGGGCATTGCAAGATACAGAATTCTGTCACCTGTTGTTGAACTTAATGGAATTGAGCACATGCCTTCCTATCAAGATTGGTTTTGATATAGTGAAGGCATCTGTTTTAAAAGTCTGGTGAATATAAATACTGTAGCAATATCCAAACACCATATATAGTATAATTTGACAGACCTTTAAAAGATTTTTCATTCTGCCATGTTTAAAATCTTTTAAAGGTGTCTCAAATTTTTAAATCCTACAGGTGCTCTGAGTTATTGAAGGGATGTAACAGGTTACATAACATCTTGGGAATAGCCCTGCAAATTTCTGACTGGACTCTGGAACTGCCAGAGACACTTAAATCTCATAAATCTGCTGACCATTCCTGACCTCTTCCCCTCCATGTAGACATGTGTTTCTTCCTGTCTGTCTCCATCTTCATGTGAATGACTTGCCATTTCCTTTTAAACTGTGTTAAAACTCTTTCCTGCTCAGCTATTTCTCCTTTTTTTTCTTACTCTCCACAGCTTCTCTGTCCTGTCCAGTCACACAGAGCTTTGGGATTATGTACAGTTCCTCTCCTTCCTTCTCACTTCACATACAGGTTCCCTCTGTACTTGTCACTTCTTGCTCTGGGATGTTTCCTGAAGTCCTCTTTCTGCTCACAACGACCTCCTACACCTGCTTGTCCCTGATATATGCCTTGGTTAGGCCTCCTGCTTTCCAGACTTTTCTTTTTAATTTCATCCAAGAAGCAGTAGTTAGAGGCAAAGCTGGCAGAGCCTTAGATTCTGTTGCTCATTTTACTGCCAATCTGCAGTGTTATTTTGGGCAAGTAATTTCCTTTTGGGTGCTTTTTGTCTTCTGCCCTTTGAGGATTTAGTTGAGTAAGAAATATAAAGTTGAAGGCAGGATGCTCTCCTACTCTGGATCTAAAAAAATCAGATCTTCATTTATTTGTCATTTTCATTTTGTTGTTAAAACTTAGATTTCCTTTTCCTGCTTTTGTCCTTATTAGCGCAGATATTTGAACCTGAGTTGTTCAATAGGCACTTCTAAATGTAAATGTTAAAAACAGCAACACGGTTTTATACCATGTCCAGAGTACAACTGGGGAAAAACTGGAAAGGTAAATCAGTGCTCTGTAGAAATTTTCTCTTAAGCTTTTATTGGCATATGGGCTTAATATAGGGAATTAAAGAAATCACAGTATAGTACTCATGCATTTATAGAATTTAAAGATAGAAGGAATTATTGGCATTATCTTACTGACTGCAGTACAATGTGAGCCATGTAACTTCCACTTGCTAAGCAATAAAGTTTATTTTATTTGAATACTTAAATTAATTTTGTCTTTTTCTTAAAGCAGAATTAATTTAGATAATAAATTTCATTGGCATGGGAACCAGCAGTGAAAGAAAGTTCTGTGTTGTGCACATCTCAAAGAATACACACAGAAGAATCAAGTGCATCCTGCTAAGAACCACAAAGCTGTAGAGCTTGGTGTGTGATACTTTCAGGGTGAGACCTACCAAAAGAGCACAGGAAGGGGAATCTTGTTTCCTCTGTATGAGCATCAGTGATCCCTAATATTGCTTATAAGAATAAGATTTTTTTCTCCAGTGTTCCTGTTCAGGATTTCTCTTTGCTCTCTCCCTGCCAGAGTCTTTTTGCTGCCATAACATGCTATTGCTTATACCTTTGCAAGTAGTTCTTAAGCCCTCTTACTCCCTCCTTTACCATGCCACACTGAATAGACACTAAATTGCTACCAAATAGGAAGAACTAGGTTTTTTGGTTTAATTCAGTGCCCTGGCTGGAAGGGGAGTGAGAGAGGGGAAAGGTGAGTTTCTTGGTATGCTCAGAATGACTGTTTTCATTTGGGAGTCATACCCAGCTGGCACAAATGGGAAACTATGTGTGCATGGGTGTCTTGTTGCACCCTTGTATGGCAAATGGAATCCTAATGTTATCCAAGCTGTTCATTTGGAGAAGAGAGGGGAAAAAAAAACCCTTCCAGACGTCAGTCAGTTTGTCTACCCTCAAAAAAAGTTTTTCAAGCTTTGGCAAAATATTATTTTCAACTGACAGGTGAAATTGCATTTAGGCATTTTCATCTTCTGTAATCAGGATGAGGAAGATCAAGCTGGAATTTTAGTTTGAATTTCTTTTCAGTGCTGATATAAACTCTCTGTGTTAAAATTCTTCCTCCAGTAGTATTCTTGTTGAAAAGCATGGCACACACTATAAAGAAGTTCTCTCAGAAGGAGGTTTATCATATGGTCATGCCACTATACATCTGTCATATTTCAAAGAGTGTTATAACAAAGATGTGTAAAGAAGGTGGAATGTACAGTATGTTGCTTTGAATAGAAATAAGACCAAAAAGAGTTGTGTTAGAACAAATACACGTTACTTCAAAGCTTTTTAAACTCTCTTAGGAGCCATCTCGTTTAAATGTATAATACATTGGAGGATTCTTATGAACAATTCGTATCCATAATAATCAGCAGAGTAGTTCTACACATGACTGCAAAGTGAATGTTCATTTCAAATATTTACCAAGGAAGGTCTTTAAGTCATTGTTTATGAGAAATTGGGCTTTATCTGCATGGATGTTTTAGTAATTAGCTGGGTTTTATGGAATGCGTAGCAGTGCTTTCACAATTTTATCTCTCGTTCCAATCTTCTATTCATTTCTGGAATGCCAAAACAACATCTGTATTTCCTGCTACAGAAATGATTGGCAGCCATGTTTCAGGCAAGTGTGTATAAGAAAAAGCAAATGGCAAATTTCATCTGGTAAATGACATTTACAGACTTGAAAGTCAAAATGCTGGATTTGAAAAACCATGACTTAATGGATCTTAGCGGGGGAAAAAAGGGATAGACTTGCATTTTTGTGATTTGTCATGAGCTGTGGGGAAAGATAGGTTAGTCTTCATTAACAATTAGAATTGTAGTTTCTGTTATCAGGTTAGACATAATGTTGTTTCAGTTTGGTTTTTTGCAATGGAAGTTTTAACTTAAGCGGTTATTAGTACAGATGAAAGCATAAATGCGTATTAATATGCAGATTATTGATATGGTATGTGTACTGAAGTAAATGGTAGCTAATACCATATACAGAATCTATCTAGCAACATACAGAAAAGATAAGCTGGGAAAGAGGAACGAATTCCAGTAAATGCTAAAAAACTTCAGGATAGTGCAAAAAAAAGTTTGGGAAACTTGAATATGTGTGGTGGGGAATTGTTATTTTATTTTCTGCTGAACACTGTTCTTGAGGGCTTATTGTATGACTACCTCCAAGTGGGGCATTGCAAGAGTGTGACAACCGTTATATCTAGATAGGACCTGTATGAATCAAAACTTCACGTGTTTTATAAAGCATTCCATGTTATCCCACAAAGGTGTTTTTAAGTTACGGTTTTCTTATGTCTCCTCATCATTCCTTCTAGATTTGGACCTCTTTCCTCATCTCAGACAAGAGATTCACACAAACATCCTCATCTCAAGATGTATCTTGATGATATGTCTTGGATGAACTGTTAAATAATGTTTTTTACTAGATTTATGAAGTTTGTTAGATATTACTAACTTACATGGACTGTTCTTCATCAGACTTCAAAAAATTTCTCTGAAAATGTCTTACTTCAATTTGCAAAAACTTCCAACATCCTTAAAACTAGCACTGGAGTTCTGATGCTCCAGTGGTATTGTGCCAGCACTCAAAATTACGGTTCTGGCACACTGCATAGTCCTCTTTGGATATAAAAAGTAGCCAGGACTCATGGCTTGAACTGGAGCATGTCCTGGTCATATCCTGCTATCATTCCATTTCTCACTTGCAGGAAGGTAGCATTTGCCAATTGCAATCCTTTTCAAGGCCCTCTCTAATACCAGAGCCTGAGACTAGGACCAACTCAACCTATAGGTTGCAGTGCTAGCACAATAGCGTTCCACTTCTCTGATCCAGGACCAACATAGGAAGTCAGTAATGGTGCCTACAAATAGCTATGTTTTGTGCCTGTGTTCTGTAAAAATGTGACAGACAACTTTTTTTAAAAGGTCTGATGTTATAAAAACACTGTTGCTTTATACTAGGCTTTTCCTGCTTTAAAAAGACCATCTGAAAAATTTCTTGATGACTTACTATAGAAGGAAAGGGGGAAGTGAATGGTTAGCATGTGAATATCCTTTGCTTTTTCAAGAGGTGACATGATAAGATATAAGGTTTTGACACATTCATGGCATTTGTTCCCCGCCATTAAGAGAGATATTAAACTCGGAGACTTAAAAGCATGTTTGGACAGAAATTATTACTGCCTTCTCTATTGGGAGCCCTGGCTAGTAGGCTGGAATTCCAACGATTTGGCCATCCTCCGACCATTGTCCCAGGAGAAATCCTTGGATGCTACCTCCTTCTTAGTTAAAACAAAGCTTTGTGCTCTCTTCTTAGGGCCGTCCTGAATTAACACCCACAGCAATAGCTGCAGGAAAACTGCTGGCTCAGCGTCTTTTTGGCCAGTCTTCAGAATTGATGGACTATGACAATGTGAGTTGGTGGTGGTTTTTTTTCAATAACAAAAAACAAATCTTACGCTTTTGTTTCTCTTAAGAATTTTAAAGGAATTGCATTTTGTCATCTGGAATCCAGCTTTGAATCCAGTAGCCAAAGTAGATATGCGTGACAGAGCTACACTTCTGTCATGCAAAAGTCTCCCCTGTATCTGCCATGCAGCTGCTTCATATGGTTCAACAGTAATACTTTCTGTCTCCTCTGCTTCTCGCAAGCAGGTACCTACTACAGTTTTCACTCCCTTGGAATATGGTTGTGTTGGGCTGTCAGAAGAAGCAGCTGTGCAATGTTATGGATCAGATAATATTGAGGTATGAAAACATTTTTGATTTTATAGTTGGTGTCGGAGTTGTACTATGAAAAGACAGAAGTTTCACTCTTGTATGAGGCAAAATTTTTGGTCCCCAAAATACTATGTTTGCAGTTAGGGAGTTGGTGTCTTCAGAAAAGCTCAGGACTTTAAAAGTATTGCAGCAGGTCACGATGGAAGCTGTTACCTAGTGGGCTTAAAATTATTGACAGGGTATGACAGCTTTAAACTAGTTGTCATTTTAGTAAGTTATATTGTGCAGCATCATTAAATAACAGTTATGTCCCTTTTAATTGTCAGAATTGCTGGTCAGGTTCATTAGTCTAAATTTTTGGGATGTCCCCAGAAATATTCACACAAGCTGCTAAGTGTCTTTGTGGCTAAAATGTCTTGATACAATAAGCCTGGGCATTGCATATTGAGGAAGAAATCTGTTGTGGCATATATTCGCACCCAGCCCTCTGATATGAGGAATAAGATTAAGGTGCTCATGGTGAAGAAATTTACAGTCACTATATAATAAGACAAAATTCAAACAAGTAATCCTTGAAAAGATATGTTGTGTTACCTTTATTCACTCCTCAAAAAGACTGTCAGCATATGACTCGGTAAGCTATGGAAATACAAACTGCAATGCTTTACTTCAAGTCAGTCAGTTATTAGTTTTGTCTTTTGTGATGCTGAAATACAGTTTATACTTCAAAAATCTGTCCTAGGACTCTTATCTGGGTTTCTGGATGCTAGTGCCATCTAGAATGATATAAATTACTGTAAAACAATTGTTCCCATCTGATTAAGGCAGACAATTGATGTGTGTGTGTGTGATAAGATGCTGATGTTATGTATGTATTGGAGAGCAAGTTCAGCTGATGGATTTAGCTTGGAGCCCCAGGCAAAATCATTAATGAAAAAATAAGCATTTACTATTCAGAATGCAAAAATTACAGTTTGGGTTGTCCTGTGGTATACGTTATTATAGATATGGAAAGCTTTTGGGATTTCATTATTTTCAGTAAGCAAGGTATTAAACTTTTGGGAGAAGCTTAAAGGAACAAACCTAACATTTTTAATTTGGGACACTGGTTTGAGTAATGTGATTATTTGTGATTTTTTTTTTTTTTTCAGTTTTGTTTTTAATCTAATGATTCTCTAAGAAACATTTGTGTTAAACTTACTGTGCTTTCCATGTTTTTCTTTAAAATAATGAACAGGTTATAAATAAATCAATTTTTTCTATAACATAATAAATATGTTGTAGTAGTCATTAAAATACTAAATAGCAGTTTTTCACATAATAGTGCTCTCTAACACAAAATGTTATTGTTTTCCCTACCAGGTATACCATGCGTATTATAAACCTTTAGAGTTTACAGTGGCTGAAAGAGATGCAACTCAATGCTATGTGAAAGTGAGTGTTGTGAGCTTTTAACTTAAAACAAGAGATATGGTACAGCCAGGTTTAAGGAGTACTGTCTGGCAAAAAAAACCCTCTCAAGATGGATGAGATATTTTCTTGGTGACAGCCTGTTTCTCTAGTGTAACTTCAAATGTTTAATATTCATTACATATCCTATTGCATCTTGAAATTGCTTACAGATATTAGCATTTTTCAGAGCTGACATTCTGCTGATGGATACCATCTTTGAACTGCTCTTAAGGTCCTAAAAAATATTCCAAATTCTATAGAGATTAGTCTCTGCTTCCCCCAGCAAAGTTCTTAACTAGTCATATGTAATATTTGAGTTGCCATCTCTTGGGGAAAGTATGCTACTGTCAAAAAAATTAAGCCTAAGGCTTACAAAACTAGAGTAACTGTTCAGTCTTACTCACGAAAACAAAAACCTCCTGGTTTAGACCAAAGTGTTGGCCTCTTCTCTTAGAGCAAGCCAGCTGCTTGAGCGTTGAGAAGGTTTTTGATGCACTTGCCCATAGTACAGAATCTTAGATAAGGTGAAGTGTAGTGTTGGTAGAATATATCATAGTTTTCTTCGTTCTTTTCTCTTCAATATCAGGGAACAATCTTTTTTGAATAAACGTAGTAACTTCTGTAGGTCCATCACAAATTATTATGTTGTTATTGTTGTGTTATGTAAGGAATATCCATTGTCAATAGTTGGAACCACTATATTTTGTCACATCTGATTTGTGTGTCTTAGTAGCTTGCCTTAACTGTCCCAAGTATCGGTGCAACTAAGGTGATGCTACTTCTTTTTAGCTATTCCCTTTAAATTATGTCAATGAAAGTAAATATTTGAGGGTGAAGTAGTAATAGCAGAATAGTTGTTGAATGATATTGAATATAGTCCTTACTAAACTCCCAAAACACATGAACAAACATTAAACTTGAGAGTTTCAAACTCTATTGCAAGAAGGTTTTGTCTTTAAAACTCCTCAGTATTTAAAGTACCACGTCAGGATTGCTGCTGTTCCTGCAATTCCTAACGAAAGAATCCAAGCCTTTACTGAAAAGCAGAACCTATTAGATGAGTGATGATTTAATGCTTGATGGGGGGACACAGGGAGAGAATGATTTTCTTTTCATAACTATAAAGATGGTGTCCTTAAAGGAACTAAAAAGTTTTCATTAAGTTCTCTAATAAAGTTAAGTGTGTAGGGACTCAGGCCCTCCCAGATACTTATTAACTTCATCTTTGGCTGTTTCCAAGGCTTGACTCCTTTTTAGGTTATATGGCTGATGTGGTAAACATATCTCACCAAACATGCTGCTGTAAGTGTTTACTGACTGAATCACAAAGGCACAAAATATCCTGCAATTGGTAGTGGTCATCTTTGGAAATACAGCTGATTAGCTGCTGAGAATAACTGCACAGGCTTGGACAATTGCTAAGGTGGCCATTCAGTGTCAATATAACACTATTCTGGTTACTGGACTACAGAAGGTATTTTGACAATTTCATACAAATGACAAACAACGAAGTATTCAATTTACCACAAATTATCATTGTTAGTGGCTCTCTGAAGTCTGAAAGAAATACACTAATAAAGCTTCGATTCAGGAAGGTGCTTAAGGACAAGCATAAGACCTATTGAAGTCAGTAAGACTTAAGCAAGTGTGTAAGTTCTTGGCACACTGGGAATAAACAGCTGAACTAGGATCTCAAGGCACTTCAGTTTCATTTAATTCAACTTCATGCCTTATCTTTAAATGTTCTAAGAAAAGATCGCTATGTAATGTATTGTTTTCAGATGGTGTGCTTACGAGAGAGAGAGCAACGAATACTTGGCCTTCATTTCATTGGACCAAATGCAGGCGAAGTTATTCAAGGATTTGCTCTTGGAATCAAGTAAGTACAAAAGAATGTCTCTAGCTTCTAAAGACTGCTTTTTAAGTTATTGTAAGATTATAAAAGATATCTGCCTAGTTTTGGCAACACTATAAAGAATCCATGCTTTTTGTTACTTTTATGTAGCATTGCACATATTTTCACTAAAAATATTGCAGTTCTTCATTAAGATGTACTGGATTCAGTTACTGTAATACTGGATATAGTTAAGGAACAACTGAGGAAAATATATTGTTGGCTCGATATAGTTAAAGCAAAAAATAAATTGTGCATTAACTGACTAATGTTAGTTTTCTCAGAGTGTAGCTTCTTTTGCATTCTATGCACAGGGTAGGAAATCACCATACAGTTTTGCAAGCCACTTCTTTAAAAGGATATTTGTGCTTTTCATAAAAACCTTTCTTTACACCTGTCAAGCATTTCCTTTCCTAATCTCATCTTTAAATGTGCACAGCCATTGCTCCTCAAAAGCTCAGCAAGGACTTGCATGAATCTTTGTATTTCTGGGGTATAAGCTAACAATAATATGATAAAGTAAGAAAGAAACCTCTGTAGGATGATGGGAGAGGGGAGGTACTTTTGTCTGGAGCTATCTGATAATTGCAGTAACAAACTTACCCAAGTAGGTGAACCTTTGTGATCTGATCTTGTTTAATATTTTGCTGAAATATTAATATAGAAGTCCTCCCTTTGAAGGAGTAAGCAATGACTCTGGGTCCTCTCTGGTTAAATGGAGAATTCCTGCTATGCCTCATGTGCTACAATTATTTCTTACTTGTTTTTTCATTTCCCTTCTTACTGCTGATTCACATCTTCAGAAATGTTGATTTGTATATTTACATTACTAAATTATAGTTTTTAACTCCTCTTTGAAGAAAGTCGGCTGGGACACAAGAAATCACCCCCAATTGTGGTGTTAGTTCATTTTCCTAAATATCATCACAATTTTATTGCAGTTTTAGTCTTACAGTTGTGACTGACTAGCATAAATGAAAAGCAGAAAGGATTAAGAAGGCAGGACCGCAAGTATCATGTGAGGAATATCTTGGAAATCACTGATTGCAGTGTACCCTCGGTACAGATTTTCAACATGTGTTTGTAGTCCATTAATTGCCAGTGGTATAGATTCTAGAACTACATTTTTGGGGGATGTCATTGTTTTGAAGTTTTATCCAAAATAACCAGTGAAAAGGAAGCACATGAAACTGGAGTGCTTTTCTGCCTTGCCTGAGGGAACTTAAAACTTTAACCACAGTAAGAGGTTTTCAGCAGGTCAGATTCTTGTATTGGTTTCTATTGTATTTCACAAATCCAGAGCTTTCAGTGTGGAACACCCGCTGCAAGAGCTGCTTTCTCCTTTGTCAAGTATTAGGTCTTGCTTCAGCCTCTCCAAAGGATGATTTTTCCATCTTCCTTCCCCACTTAGCACTCCAGTAACATCTGTGCTCAGCAATGATTTTTTGCTTGTTGATGCTTTTTTGGGTGTAGGTGGGGACACCAGAAGACATCTGTGGCTTTCTTCCCTGTGTTTTTTAGAGGGAGAGAACATTATTCCATAGAGAACTTGAAACAATTCTTAAATTTAGGGCTATTTCAGCTATTCTTACAGCATGACCTGCCAGAAATAGCAGCTCAAAGGAAAGTCATCAAGTCTAAGAATGTTATTGGACAAGTAAAGGAATCAGGCAAGTGGGATTTTAGATCGAGGGGGTTTTGGTGATTTTGTTTTGTTTTGTTTTGTTTTTTCAAATGAGAGACTTTTTCCTCCTGCTTCTAACGTTGATAATTTCAGTGTAAGCACCACACTTTCTCTAAGATCATGCAAGAATATTCTGGTATTACTTCCTTCAGCAGATTTTTTCCAGCAGTCCTAATTAAGATTTTTCTTCCTCTGTGCGTATGTGGGTGTTTTTCCGTCTGGAGTCAGAGTTAGTGAAACACACATGCATGTGCAAGAAAAGCTGAAGGTTGCAGTTTTGTCATATGTTTTTGCCATAGGCTTAGTTGTGACTTGGGGTAAATTGCTTAATTCTCTCTGTCTCAACTCTTATGACAATTCTTCCCTACCTAACAGTGTTGTGAAGCTGGGTGTTTAAATGCTGTTGTGTAAGTGCCTGAGAAATAATAGCATTGTTTGAAGAATAACTGCAACTCCTCTACCTGATAAAATGGGCAAGAACAGAATTACTTTGATGTTTTAGGACATTCTAGCTGCTTCAGGTGAATAGTGTTTGACTTTGTGGGTCTTTTTTTTTTTTTTTTTTTTTTCCTTTGGTAGATGTGGTGCTACATATCCACAACTAATGAAGACAGTTGGCGTTCACCCTACCTGTGCTGAAGAAATTACCAAGTTGCACATTACAAAGCGTTCTGGCTTGGATGCAACAGTCACAGGCTGCTGAGGTTAAATACCATCCCTGGAAAGAAGGAAAAAAAGCACAAAATATTTCTGTAAAGAAAAGGGGCACTTAGAGTTGAAACAGCTTTAATGGTTCAAGTTCTAGGAATCTTCCTCATTCTCCCTGTAGAGACAGCTTTTTCTCACAGCCAGATAAAGAAATTGTCCTTGCACCATCACAGTTCTAAAACCAATCCAGTCCTGCTGTAACAAATCTCTCTCTTTCAAAGTGCCTATAACTCTTCTCTTGCTGGGAGCTAGGGAATAGTAACAGTTTTATATATGTAAATATAACTGAAGCCAGTGACATCTGAGGCCATCTACAAATTAAACAGTTGTCATTTGAGTTTCTCTGTTGGCATGACTGACTGCCAACAGAAGTGTCTCACATAATGTCCATGGAGATGCTAGGAACTGGACAGGGCCTCCCTTAGGTTTGGTGATGATACTTTCTCCTAAGTAGTTGAATAGCTCATTGCTGATCCTAATCTTGAATACTGAGACTCTGTACTCACTAGTGGAAACACAATCCCAGAGTGTGTAACAATGGGTAAGCAGTCATCTTTGGGTTTTTCCCTTTAAATGTAATATGTACAGGAATTTAATAGAAAATCACTTAGCACTGAAGCTGTGCTGCTACTGGATGAATCCCAATGGATTAATCAGTGGCAGCCTGGTTGTAACATTATGGTGATGGCTGAGAACAAATGAGCTCAGAGGTGCTGAAGAAAGAGTTGAATTTTATGGTGACTTCTCCGCCTACTCTTGAAATTTCAGTTCAGTTCAAATTAAATTGACACATCTCACAAATTACTGCTTGAACATCATATATTAAGTGAGGCTGACAAGTAGAATCAAACCCACTAATAATCCAACTCATGCAGCATTTTCTGTTTTACAGAATGTGGAAGTCTGGCTGACACAGTGATATATTTTGTTGATTTCTTGTTAAGATTTTCTCACTGATGAGCCGGTTACTACATCTGAACGGATTTAGGTCTGGCTTATTTTACTGAAGGGAACTATATTAAACAGTGATCTAGAGAAGAAATGGTCCTGCTCAGAACAAAGATAGAAAATAATTATCTGCAAACTTTTTTTTTTTTTTGAGTATTGGCCATTGTAAGCATTAATCTGTTGCAAATTTCTGCTTATTTTCCTGCTATCCAGAAGGGGGAGATGCTGGCTAATTTGTGGCAATAAAGAAACAGAAATCTGATAGTGAAGCTTCTTTTGCGGAACCCTGTTAAATAGGTAGCCTGACAAAGGCAAACACAAAACAAACTGCACTGAATTTCAATCCAGGATGCAGTTGCCAACATTTTGATATGGATAGTCACATAGTTTCTTGCACCCTTTACAGTAGAATAGTGCGTGTAGGAAAAGATCAGCTTGAGGTGAAACAAAATGTATCCTTTTTGCAGTAAATTTATATGAGTGTTTTTGTGTGTGGAATCTGATATTTTCATAGCTCTCCTGCTTGTTGCACAGTTTAGAAGAATAGTCTGATGATCATGTATATCTGCTATTTTTAATTTGATTGCTATTTCACTGCTGCAGCATGCAACACAGACAAATGATTGGTTTATTTCTAGCGTGAAATCTTTTTTACCATGAGAATTGTACCTGTCACAGAAGCTTTTAGACAAAATGTGATCAGAGCTTCCTTCTAAAATATGATGTAATAGCATTTATCACACTCTCATTGATACTAGAATACTCCATTTTCAAAGATTTGTTCTGACTTAAACATCAACAAAAGAAATCTTAAATGCTTTCTTTACAAAGTTTCCTGACTTTTGGTCCATATTTCTGGTCCGTAAAAGAGGAAGGAGTGATACAGTTTGACTGCAAGTATTATTCCCTATATCAGATCTGCTGATGCCATTTTTCATCTGTGAAGTCACCCATAAGCTTGTAGTTGAAAAGAAATACTTTGAGTGGAAGTGTAGTTAAAACACTGCCTGAATATTGCAACTGCCTTTAGAAGAAATGAAAGAAAACTTTTTATCTGTATATAAATGTGTGCATACCTGCACATTCAGAAGTTCCTGTTTCCTTTAATAAAGGTCTTACGACCTTATTAAAGGTCTTATGACTTTATTAAAGTATGAGTGTGATACAATCAAAAACACTACTAGATTTTCTGAGCTGTTTACAGAAAAAAAGTTCATAGTAAGTTAGGGGTTTTTTTAATGTTTTGCTTAATATTTCAAAACATTGAGATACTGAGCATCTCGGTCTACAGAGATTTTGCTGTTAGAAACACCCAACTTCCAAATAAACTGTGCTGTGTATGCATGCAAGATTTTTTTTCCCTAGTGATTACCTATTACAGTTCATTTGTACCCATAACTGAAAACATTGATGCTTAGCGATGTGAAAGTTGCTTCTTTTCTCTGTCCTACCAATGTATCCAGCAGACTGAGTTGTCTGCCCCTACAGACAAATCAACGGAAAGATGAGTTAATTTCCTTCATCATAAAGTTCAAAATAGTGATTGGGACAACAAGTAAAGAGATCTCAAGGAATCCGTGTCCTCAGTGTATATGGAGTGTGAAACTAAGGCATGTCATCATTCTCAGAAGTAATAGAACTCTCTTGGTTTTAGAATTGCTGAGTGGACTGCATTAAAATTGATCCTGTATCTTGAACAGCAGCCTAGTTCTATTCCTTATTCATTGGAAAATGTTGTTGCCCCCCTGAAGTAAAACTAAACGTACATGCACACCTATGTAACCCTAATGTCAGAATCAACATCAAGACAGAATAATGACAGCTACTGTAATTGTGCTTTTTTTCCTGAAGGATTCGTCAGGGATGGTACTTAAGAATTATTTTTAAAAGCCTGACTAATGTCAATTGAAATGACTGATGTACCCTGCAAATTACTGATTATATGTGAAAATGTAAAAAAATAAAAAATAAAAAAATTTAGTCAGGCTTCTCCTCAGGATGCCAGCTGATGAGGGCTTGTTTGTCAAACCACACCATGGTGCAAACAAGTCTGAGCATTGCTGGGTCCCTTGTATGTATGATCCCAATATTTATTGTGTTGTGAATTAATGAATTAATAAAGTTGGTTTTTTTTCTAGTAAATGTTTGATTGTGTTTGTGTAATTTTGTACGCATGGCTTCTACTTACAAAATATTTCCTTTTTGATCTTAATGCTGTTTCTTTTGGTTGAGGTATGTGTTAAGGAGACGAAGAATTAGACAGACTCAGACCTTTTAATAAGGAAATGTTGATACCTCTGTGTCTCTGATGAGTAAACTGAATAACCATGGAGATTATTCAAGGCTGGATGACCTTCTTATTTTAAATTTAAATTAAGAGAGCCTCTAGACTTGGTAAGTATGGTTTCAAATACTCTCCTGTTTATTCCAGCTAATGAGGTCTAACAGGTATTTTCACAGTCCATATGTGTTGACATGCTTCTTGAGGACTCGTCAAGAGTAAACTCCCTTGAAATACAGTGCAGTGAGAGTATTATACAGGGCTAGACTATTCTACATTAGCTATTCATTTTGGGTTTTAAACTAGAATGTGTAGTGGAAAAAATGCATTGCACAAAGCCAATTAGTAGCTGTGGGTACTGATAGGTAAAAATGTTGGAAAATGAATTAGGAAATTACTAACAAAATATATTAGAAACTTCTCTGTCAGAAAAGAAAGGGACTACATTGTTTGAATTTATCTCAATTTTCTTTTATTTCTTTAAATCCACTTATTTTGATGATAAGTTCGCATTAAGTCAGGGAATGCTGAGTTTCTAAAACAGGCTAGTTTAATATTACCTCAATATATGACCTGGATTTGATGCTGAGAAGGAATATTGACTTTATTGTATTTAAAGGTATTTTTACTTCTGCATTTTTAATCTGTATTAATTTCCTGGAATACTTCATTGCAAGTTCTAACTAATTAGGATAGCTATGAACAGTGGCTAAAAAAGGCAATAAGGTAAGCATAATTCTTGATGTTTTTTTCCTCCTTATTTTCATACACCACTTAATCCTGAAGCAGATAAGAATAACAGACAAGCATATAGACAATAATCTTTATAAATTAGGAAATGAGTATACTGCATTATTTATATTATACCTAATGATAGTTTGTTCTCAATGCTAAGGTATTATGTACAATTAAGTTTTGCCTTTTCCCATTTATGCATGCACTGTATATCGTTATACCTACTGGAAAATCTTTCTACAGTTTAGATCATTCCAGACCAGGAGCTGTAAAGGCTATTTCAGTACAGCAGATATACTTTTTTGCTAGCACAGTTATTCTGATAAAAACAAAGATGCCACAGGGCAATGTATTTCTAAGCAAAACAGTTGCACATTGTACAGACTTTTCAGTTTGAAGGCTTCTCTTCAGAGGCTAATGCCTATCCAAAAAAGTAGGCAATTTTGTGCCCATATAAATTGCCATTTGTCTAAATCCCAGTGAAATCAATGTACTCAAAGTTAATGTTAGCCATTAATTTCAGTGGGATGCAAGTATGTGTCTTAAGTGCTTTGTTAAACAGGAATCAATATAAGGATATGCCAAAATGTCTTTCATTATTACAGTTGGGGAACAGACTGCAATTATGATTCAAAACATAAAAGGTACAATAGACATCTATGATTAGGCAATGAAATATGCCTTTAATAAGCATAGTGCAGACAGTTTGTTTTGCAATAAGTAAACTTGTATAAAATTCATTGACTTTTTCATTCTTTCAGATCTGTGTGCTCTCTTTTAAGAGAGATTTTTTTAGTTTTATGCACAAAGTTTTCCTGATGTTCTTCCAGCAGAAAGGCTGGGTTTGCATGCATTTATTCTAGTGCCAAACTTGAATTTTACTGGGACAAGAGGAAACAGCAGAGCAGACTTTTTTTTTTTTCCAGGACAGCATGCAACAGATAAGGTGTAATTACTCTAACTGATTTTTTTTAAATGGAGTATTTCTGTCCACTACATGTCAAAAAGCTAATTATGTTTCTGTTGTGGCACTCAAAGTCAATATTGTCAGCTCTTCTTAGTTCTAATCCTCTACACTGAGTTTTGATGGGCCAGGTGAAATATCCCCTTCAGCACCTTACTGCAATTCTTGTCAATCATCTTGCCATGAAAAACATGCGTATTACAAAGGCTTTGGCAACACTGCATCTGATTTCAGTCTTTAATCTTATATGCACCTTAAGAAAACACCATTCCAACTACTGATGTTCTGTTTGGGACATGAATGGGATCCTATTTGCTGTGGGAAACAAAAGAAATCCATCTAATCTTTAATGGATATAATAGAACTCTTTGGCCGTTGCAGTACAAAGGCTTAGTACTAAACCATGGATCTAGGAAGAAAACAATTAGGATGGTGAACTGGTGCAGAAATGAAGCAGAATATCTCATGTGAATAAGTAAGAAAATGCGTATTTATTTATTCATCATGTAATTGTAAAATACCTCATTTCAAGCACTGTTGGACTTAAGATACTTTTTTTTGTAACCCCTAGACTTTCTTTGCAAGTAGTGCTGTTCACTGAAGTCCATTTCTAAGCATGGTACCGTGTGTGCCATTTTTTCTGTTGTTTCTTATAGACAAGATCTAGCACATCCAAAGTCTTCTGGTCCTACAATGGAAAATTAACATCATCCCTAAGAAGCTGGAATATAAACTAATAAGGCAGGTTTCCAGAATCTGATTGCATCAGTCAGAAAGATAGAGTATGAAGAGAAAAGTGGATATTCCCTGGGGGGTAGTGTGAAATGGAGACCAGTCTTGTTTGAACAAGGTGCTTTGCATTGTTAGCTAGGTAGAGGTATTGGGAGTTGCAGCCTGTCAGAACCAGCACCTCCAAGGAGGGGGTGGGGGGAAATTTTTCCAGGTAAAAGTCTCAGCAGTTTGTGGTAGAGTATGTCCAATATACTAATACAATAATATAAGGAAACCCTTTATACTCCATGAAAGAACCATACAGATAGTCACCTGTTCTGCACTCCCTCCCCCATTTTCCTTCAGATCATATGAAGACCAGAAAGACTATTGGGTTTTTTCCATCCTTCTTCCCTCTACTTTAAAGCAACATGGGAATCAGGCTTGTTCTTCCTTGTTTCGGCATGAAACCGAATAGCAAGATCCCTTTTCTTAAATCTTTCACGAGGAGACTTCTTTTTCCCAAGGCTGTGTGAGGAGTTAGAATTAGCTAGGTAGTAACATAACTCAAATCTAAAACAAAAGGACTATAGATACCTGCTCAGGCTTTGTCTATTAGAATATTACGTAACTCCAGCAAAATAAGATACTCAAGGGAAAGAAAACAGTGAAAAAAGACAGCTTTTAGGCTTTAACAAAAATCAAGAAAATAAATAAATGGTCCCTTCTTTGCAGGCTCCCTGTGAAACAAGGCCCAAATATGTTATTCCATGGTGTACTCCTAACAAAACAGTCAGAATTGAAAGCTTGTTTTATTTTTATCCCTTACTAATGTGTGAATGAACTGCAATGCAGCCAACCAATATTCTCTTCGCACTGTGTCAGAGCAGCAGGTTATGTAGCAGCTTTTAGCTTTATGCAGGAGGTTGAGCTGTTGTACATGATACCTTAGTTTGTAACACAATTAATGATGCACAGCAATCTTTATTTAAACACCTTTGTTCAACAGGGACAAAGGATTGAGCTTTGGCATTTTTATTTAATCTTGATAATCTTCCTTTTTGCCTCTCTCTCAAAGGATCAAGAGGAAGTGCATTAATTTTCAACTTCACACGAAGGCAAGTTGTACAAACACAGCTGAAAACATCAGGAAACCCAGGCATTTTCCTTAGAGAAATGGAGTCAACTAATGTTCTGCTGGCAAGAGGCTCCTGAATAATTGGGAAGGTGTTGTTAGGCACAGTAGTTTGGGCAGCAGGGTGTTGATACTGTGATAGCCATGTTCAGTTTGGCTAGCATAGATGAATGATTCCCATAATGTAGAAAGCAGAGATTATTAACCATATAACAGGAAGCAATTTAAAGAATACAGGCTGCTTTGTAAACTGAAGAAATGGCTCTCAGATTGTCAGGGGATTTTTATTTTTTTTTTAGCTGATTTAAATTCCACCAGACTGGGATCTAATTGAATCATGGAGCGCTTTTGATTTTTCCTCTGCAATTTTCATTTAGTTTATTTCTTAAACAATATTTCAAACACAGGAAAATTAAGGAAAATTCTCGTGACGCTTCAGACTTTGCTTGCGTTGATTTCTGGCCTTGTTCATTCTACATGTGTCCAGGATACCTTGAAGTTTCAGGTCAGGACGTTGGTTCTTTCCCTTAATTAGGGATTTAATTGTATTATTCTTTGCTTCTGAAATTTTTCTTGCTCCGCTTTTTTGCAAGATGCTCATTCTGTTTTACTTAGCTACTTCTAGCCCTACGTAAGTGTTAATAAGTGAATTCCCTTTGGATGGGTAAGAGTCCAATGTATTCATAAGAGCATTTCAGGATTTTCTGCTTTTGTCTTCCTTTAACTCCCTCGTACTTTCCAAATCTGGAAATGCCATAGCTCCACAGGAGGCAGTTCTAAATAAGTCTTGTCTTTAGCTGTGGTATAGTCCCCGTTGAAGAATAAGAGACCAACCGTTTGTGAGTGTTTACAGCTGGACCTTCTGAAGGGCATCATCTTTCCTTAGTGACAAAATGCATCAGATTCACAAGCTGTGACAACAGCACCTCAGGGTTTCCGTGACAGTGGCAAAGTGGAACATCTGGTGAAATCTGCTTGTGAAATACAAGGCTGCCTTCTCTGTCACTGTGGTTACTGAGAGCAATAAGGTCTTGCTTTTTTTTGTATCGAGTAGCAAATTCTCAAAGTGCAGAAAGCTACCCTAGAGATTGTCAATGTGTGGGGCTTAAACATCCTTGTGAGGCCACCTCATTGTCTTATGTTCTAGTTCTGGAAGTCCTAATATTTCCCAGGTTCACTAATTGGGCGAACATTTGCTTTAAGCTATTGAGTTGATGCCTAAGAACAGCAGAGGGGAGTGCTCACTTGGATCTACGTTATTGATTGAAGCACTCTCCCTCACTGTACTTCAGTGAAGTGTAGCCAAGAACAACAAGATAAGAATTAATGTAAGTGACAAGGGAGTTTCTCAGACTGTGCCGGTGCACATTAGCCTGGCTGAAGAGAAAAAGAAGCTAATACTTGAGCCTTTTGAGTTGCGAAGGGCCTGGTCAGCCCTTGAAGGGGAAGCACATGAATGGCCTGGTTGTCATCGCATTTTATTTTTCCTCCAACTTTGACTAATGGTGCATTTCCTCTGGCCTCCCACGGGCCATCCGTGGCTGACTTGCTTTGTCACTCTTCACGTCTAGTCGCTGCCTTTACTGTCCACGCTGTTCCCATGGCAGGAACCCGGTGTCCTCTAAAAAAACGCACAGGCACAAACCATCTGTCATTCTTCCCACTCCTCTTTCAAGTGACCACTTCCCATATTGTGTGGCCTTGCAGACTGAAAGCAGTCTGCCTCCCCCCTGCATGCCTGGAGTACATGCCAACTCTCTCCCTGCTTGATAAGGGACCTCCCCATATTCTGCCTGTAAAAATACTAATGGGCATCTCCCTGTTGATAACTAGCTCTGCCTTTTTATTGTGTTCATGGAGTGATAAGTTGTCTGGATCAACAAGGAGTTGTCCCTTTTGCCACTTTGCAGGCAAAGTTATTAGGGTCAAATTAGGTGTGAGTTGTGAAATTAATCATTGCAACCACAAATAATTTGTAGTGTGCTATGGACAAAGGAAAAAAAGAAGCTGGAGAGTAGAAGGGGAAATTATTGTAGGGCACAAAGAACCAAAGCGATTGGGAAGGAGGGAGGAGAGAATGGCTGGCAATGCTGTACAGGATGTTGAGGTAGGACTGTAGGCTGTGCTGGATTTGTTCTCCTGCACCTGTAGACTGTGAAATTGTAGAACAAGGTAGTTCTTTAATGTAATTTTAGATTCCTAATTAATCCACACCCAAGGTGTCTTAGGGAGAGGAAGACACCTGATTTTACACCAGAAATAGTGCTTTTATGCATATGTTAGTTGATGCTATTTCTTGCACATCTCTAGATGTGGCCCCACCAGAAGCATGGTCATGGGGCTTGTAATAGTTAGGTGCTCTAGGAAAATCTGCAGCTATGGCGATTGATGCAGACCAAGCTGTGCCTAAGCTGCATCTGTCAAGTTGTCAACATTGATAGCGTAATTAGATATATTTTTATCTATAAAAATTATTAAAAAATAATCATACACTTTTTTTTTACATGTAGTAAAAAACTGGGAGCAATTTTGGTTTTTTTTTTTCAAGTACTGGCTTGTGAAAGAGGTCAAAATCTGAATTACGTGGATCTAGTCTCTGCTGGAAATGAAGCCCAACAGATTGAAATTATAGCTAGGATTTCTAAGCTAAAAATCCAGTCCATCCGTCTGAGGCAGCACTTGACAATACATGTATCACCTATGTCTAGGAATGGTGTCCTCTGAATCATGCCTTTTCCTACAGCATAGCTTAGACTCACTGCTTGGGGACACAGCTTTTTGGGTCAGTGCTTGCCACGGCTGCACTCACACCCGTATTTAAGAGAGTTGGTAGAAGAAAGCAATGTAGGTAAACCTTCAGTTTATGTATATAAACAGTGTAACTGGCGTGACCATGTTTTTCCAGAACCATTAACCAAGTTTGGGAGAAGGAAGATGCAACTCAGAGGTCAAACCTATGAAAGCAAAGCCTGTTTGACACACTGAGAGCTCTCTGTAAATTTGGTTCTAACTTCAGAAACTGGGGAGCTGCGAGGGGAGGATGGGAAGGGAAGATAGTGCAACACCCGCTGAAAAGCTTCCATTTTGTTTTCTGGGGTGAGAAGCCTGAATTTTGTGCCTAAAATGCAAAGCTGAAGGTGTGCTGGATTTACTTGGAAATGCTGCAAAGCTATTCTCATTTCCTGTAACTATTGCAAGGTTGGCCTTTTTCCATGGCTAAGCCCCAGTTCTTAGCTAGCCAGAATGAAGTGGCAGAAGAAATTCACACTCTCTTTCATCTCACTGTGTATCTAGGAAGGCAAGAACCAAGACTTTGAACCATTAATTCCTAAGTCTGTGGCTTGATTTGCTGCAGTAGAAACTGTTTTAAGGGTTTTGTCTTCTCTTACCAAAGCTACTTGTTAATTGCATCTTCTTTTGTCTAGCCACTGCCACAAGGAATGACTGCCTTCTGTGCTGATGACAGATCTACCCCTCTGTTATCAGACACTGCTCTTTTGCCATCTCAGTTTCATAACAATTGCCTCTGCCTGGGAGCCAGTGGAGCATCCGTGTTGGGCAAAGCAGTTCTCCGAGGAGGAGGAGGATGGATGATGGAGTGATTCCCTTCAACATGGCTGGGGCACTGAGGTTGTGTTAATTTTTTATCCCTGCCATATTCCCCCTTTCCCTGCTCTGAATTCTAAAAATTAATCATGGCATTGCTGTATGAACAACACACACAGACAATGCTGTAGTAACTTGAAAAAGCATATTTTATGGCACTGCTATGCATCACTTTTGTCGAAATTGTCAGGAAAGAGGTAATTGCTACAGGTGGCAGAGGCTGCCGGATGACCATCAGAGGGTACGTAGAGAATAAATTTGACTGTCTCTGCCAAATTTCTAGTGTTTACACCAGCAATACTGCTTCCTTTTCTCTCGCTACTGTCATATATGGCATTTTGCTACAGCTTGCATATTGGCCTCCCTCCTGTGCTCAAGGAAGAAGCAGGTCTGGCACTCATACTGTGTTGAGGTTCTGAGTGGCCCTAGGGGATGGGTTTGCAGTTATGCAGTTATACTGGCACAAAACTGGAGAAGTTGTACCAGCACAAAAAAAAGTTTGTCTGGAAGCAGCTTGCTCTGGAAAGTGTTTGCAAGCAGTACAGATGTCCTCACGGAGGTGGGTTCTCAGGACTGGATCTCAGCTGTATTGAGAATCAGCTTTCTATTCACGTACTTCCCTGAAATATTCTCTAATAGTTGATTTGAACAGTCTTAGGAGAGATCATATTTCTAGTTTGGGATTCCCTTTATACATCTCTCATTAATACAGGGATTCTCCACAATCAGGGACCAGCACCGCAGAACAGCTGGATCCATTTTGGCTTGACAAGGGGCATGGGCATTTTTTTATATATATTTATGGCTCTCATGAACATTCAGAATGCTTTTTATAAATATTAAAAATAATCAAGGCTTCTGGAAAGAATTCATATTGCATTGCCATCATCTGCAGGAGTTCCTCCATCTTCCTCTAGAATATGTATTACTGGCTGACACTGTGAACTAACTGGTCCAGTCTGGGAATTTCTAGCTACAGCTAGAGGAAAAGGGAGGCTGCGAAGGGAATTGGTATCTCTTGATCATCAGAGAGAGCAAATATAATACAGGCGGCAGCCTGGCTGCCCCTGGAGCGAGTCAGAAGTAAGAAGCTTGCAAAGAGGCACCTCAGAAAGCTCCCCAGAGTTTTGTTCTGCCTGCTGCACCCGCTGTGGTTACTTGGTAGGTTACTTGCCCTGCTTGTCTTGAGGTAGCTAAAGTTGGAGCATATGTTTTGCATTTAGAGCTTGGAGGATGCCCAGATCCGACTTGGCATGCTGTCTGCACTGGGCATCAGCAGCACAGATGTGGAAACCACAAACCCTATTAATATGAGCCTAGAGTAAAAACTCAAATAAGCTTATAAATAAAACCAGACTTGCAGATTATTTGTTTCCATATTAGTCTATAATAGACCCTACTCAATATGTTTGTTTTATTTGGTTTGGTGACCGACATAGGTATTTATATTTCCAATAAAAATTTAAATCAAAATACAACAAAGTAAGCTTAAATTATTTGTGCAGAAGATGATTGCAACTGTCTGAAGCATGTAATTCCTTACATGAAATGTTAGCCTGCTTTGAACAGAGATGTGACAAACTCTTCAGTATCTATTTTACCATTCCATCATAGCTCCAAATCTTACATTTATGTATTAAAATGAACTCCTAAATGCCCTCTAATCCCCAACGAACAATCCAGAGGTGTTGGATGGTTTGATGGGTCTAATTCTTGGTGTAAGCACCATCTGTGTGATCTTGGGTGAGACACTAAATGATCCGCATGTCTTAGCTTAAAGTGGTGACTGTCCTTTTTCCCCTGCCAGTCTCCTGCTGAGCTCTGGGCATGCTTGAGGACCTCTAGTGCTCCTTTCCAGTGTGACTTCAGCTGCTCCAGTGCAGGTAGTGAAACCATCCAGAGAAGAGAGTTCCAAAGAACCATCTGAGAAGATTCTTCAACAGTCCTGACAGACGTTTTACCCAGTGGAGAGGATCTCTTCCTGGGAATTGCTGTCCCTTTATCCAAGGTGACACTGCCTTGATTCAGCTCCATTTAAGCACAGCTGCACTAGAAAAATCTATGGTTCAGCAGCAGTAGAGCTTCTAGTTTATTTTGCCTGTACTATGACACTTAGGATGGGACACCTGCACAAAGCCTGACAAGTCTTTGAAGTGAGACTTGTACTAAGGCCTTGTACACATCTGTGGTAAATAGTATCTACAAGTGATCAATTAGGCCTACCTAGCTTTCAGACCATGCCAAGGTGACATAACTGGAATTGTGCTTCTCTCCCCTAGACCTCTTAAATAAACAATAGAGGGAAATAGGCACTTCCACATGCTGGTTTGGATCTCACGTAGGCTATCAAGGGAGCATGCAGTTCTTGCATCCTGGTGGGATGAACCTGAGCCTTGGATAAGTATTTGCAGTGACTTTTTTGTGCTAGTGGGGCTCTAAGACGAATAAACAAACAGTGTTCTCTTCCCAACTTCGCCTTGCAAAAACATAAGGGAAAAAACTCACACACCCTTTCTTAGGCTGTCAATGCCAGAGGAAAGACACCAGCAGTTATTCCATTCAAATGTCCAGTTTTTCTTTCCAATTGTTTCTCTGCGTTCCTTTTCTATTTTTTTCCCCTTTTCAGCTGTTTGAGCGATGGCCTGTTCTTATGAAACAAGTTTTCAGCTTCACAATGGTCCTGACTTCTCATTGTTTGAAAGGCAAGAGGGTCACTCAAAGTAAACTCTCTTGTGCTAGATAGTGTTTTTCCACATGGAAATGTTGGAGGGCCACTCTGTGCTGTCAGCCCAGAAAGGCCAGAAGATGCCTTCAGACTCCCCAGGTGCCTCTGTGTTTGTTTTCTAATGTTATTGCACATACAATATCATTCATATTATGTCCAAAGCTTGTCTTTTTAAACAGAGTCAATACATCTAACCTATTAGTCAGCCACAGGGAAAAAGGAAAGGGCTAAGTCAACACTGTAAGGAATTAACCCTTTCCATTGCCCAGAGAAGAAATTGAAGATGATACAACCCCTTAAATTGCAAGAGGGGCTTGATTGTTTTCTCTCACAAAGTAGTGGAAATAATTCCTCTCACTTTGGCACTCAGATGTAAAATGCAACAGCCCGTGTGCTGCAAGAATCAGAAAAGACTGGTGACTTACAAGACATCATTTTCTTTCCCATGGTACATGCCATTGAAGGTCAGGAAATTTCCCTCCCACCCACCTTTTTCTTTTTTTGAATCTCCATTTCCCTGTGGGCTGCCTCAGGTACTGGGCTAGGCTTGGCATGTAGACACAATTAGAAATATAGGCGAGACTGCATGGAGCAAAGTGTCCAAGTGCTGAGTGAGTGCCCAATGGGCCATAGCAAAATGCACAACCAAGTCAAAGAAAAATGGAAAATATTTCATAAAATTCATCTTTGCATCCCTTTTTCCTCTCTTGATATATGGCCCCTTATTCACAGCTGCCGGGCCCTGGCCCGTGTGTAAATATGTCAGTGCACCAATGAGACGGAACATGGTCACAGAAATGCCGGCGGCTGTTCCCAGATAAAACGCTGAGCTGGAGCCGAGGCGTTTATTGTAAATAAAGATCAAGGCAAAGCAGCAACATTTCTGTTCAACTCAAGCCTGCCAAGGTTGCTAGTCCAGCTCCTTTCACGACTACCATATGTCCACATGGATTTCCCTTTCCAGAAAGTGACATGTTACTCTTCTGACAGCTCTGAAGCCATTGCAAGTTCCTCAATACTTTCCATGTGTTGCTTTACAATAACCTGGAAACACTGGTGGCAGATGGGGCAATGGGTGCATGTGTGGGCATGGAGGGGAGAGGTAGACTTTCAACTGTTCAGCTCTAATACCGCT
Source organism: Haliaeetus albicilla (assembly GCF_947461875.1). NCBI lineage: Eukaryota > Metazoa > Chordata > Aves > Accipitriformes > Accipitridae > Haliaeetus > Haliaeetus albicilla. The sequence goes on from NC_091492.1 coordinate 37,085,525, forward strand.
GTACTTTAACAGTGACTTTGTGGGGCCTGGGACACATTAATGCTTTTTTTGGTTCTGCTCAGTAGAGGGCACTGGATCCTATAAACAGGAATTGATACAGCGAAGCACAAAGGGCCCGATAGCTTTAGCAGATCGACTAATCTTTTTTCTTCTGGATACTGGTGGTGTGGAAGAGAAGTCTGCGGCTCTGGCAGCTGCATGCCGGTTGACCGAGAGACAACCATGGCATGTGTTAGCAGGTGATAAACTCGTGTCTTTTACATATAATTTTTATTTTAATTAAAGTGGTAGCTACAAAAATCAGTCATCTGGAAATCAGGTTGGCTCAAGTACTAGCCATCTGGCATCCTTCTGAACAGCAACACCAGTCAGCTGACACAACTTGGGGGAGATGCAAGCACCTACAACTAGAGCCTGAACAGCCAGGCTCGGTGGAAACTGGTTGAATTGTGGAGGCTTGTTCCTGCAGTCCACAGGGGAACTACAGGAGTGGTCTGAGGGGAGTTTGCTGAATCAGGGAGTTTAGCCTTCTTTGTAGCCCTTGATCCAAAGTCCCCACAATTTCACTACAAAGTTATCATTTTTTCCAATGAGTTCGTTTTGTTCTCAGCAATACCCACAAACAATGCGCTCTCAATCCGCTCCGCTCTCCCTCTTTCGTCACTGAGTTCTCTTTGCTGTGTGCTGGGGTTTGCATTTTCCTCACTCATGGCTCAGATGAGCTGTAAGCCAAAGGGACTAACAAAAAAATATTAGGAATGTAGGTTTTTTCAGATTATTTTTTCTAAGTTTAGATGGATCTTGTGCATGTATGTTGTAACATAATTCTTTTAATAATAAAAGTTTTAATGCTAATAAAGAACATATATTAAAAAAAAACTTCCTAAGCCTTCATCTGGCACTAGTCTTATATGTTGAAGATTTGGCACAATTTACTCATATAATTCAAGAATAAGAGCTGAAATTATTCATTCTCCACGCTGACAGATAGTGACCTAAGTTCTTGAGCTGACCTAGGATGCTTCACTTTAGATGACAGCTCCAAATGCAAGAAAATTGAATACTACCACACTATATGTTTTAGCTCTGCTGAAGAAAACTGCAAGGCAATGCTGTTTCCCAAAAAGCAGCTAGTTAGTTATTGAGGGGTTTATACTTCTATAGTAACACATCTCACCACTCCCTAGCAATTGCCAGACCCAAACTAGAGGTTAAATGTGCTGGAAAACGTGGCAGTAGCTTCCAACATTTGCTGATTCCTGAGCTTAGTGGGACTCGGGCATGCCTGCCTTGCATAGCAGCAAGATAAGTCTCAGAGCTGGGAGAGAGGAGCAGCTTTTCTTTCACACACCCTCTCTCTCACAAGTCTGAGCTCCTGCCTTTGCCTTGGCAATGCAACATACGGTTCAAGAGCTGCCCTTGCGCCACAGGTGGCTGGCCCTTGGCCTGTAGTGCTGCGCTGCTGTTCCCATTTACATCAGATAGAAGCCATGATTGCTAAGGGTTGTGGGTTTGGGTTTTTTATTAAATAGGTCAGCAGGCCCTAACAGTTGGCAGCCATCTCCAATCTGGGAGCTCTGTGATGAAAGGCCATATTATGGCAGGCTCCAGTGTATCTTTTTATCTGTCCTACTTGGTACGGCATGTTCCAGGTGGAGACTGGCAGGACGCTAGTGCTAAACCCTGCCCTACCGCCGTTCCTTAGTGACAACAGCAGCCTCCTGCCTCCTCGTCCGTGTTCAGATCCCAGCTCCCTTTGACCGCCCTGGAAACTACTGCTCCCATCACAGTTCTTTGATATGTAGAGACTTCCCAACTCGGGCATGTTGTTCTGGGAAGGGAGATCAATCCATTTTAACTCATTTGCAAACAGATGTGCTCTTCAAGTGGTTCCTATAGTCTGTATTAGTCTAAAACAGGTCTGCGTTTTGTAACCAACTTCACCTTCCACTGCAGAAGCCTGATACTGTATCTTCGTTCCTGGTACTATAAATCATTATTCCTTAACACCATTCAACAGAGAAGTAGGTAGATGATAAACTTGGCCATAAGTAAGTTGGGTCAGTAGCAATTTCCCTTAGCAGTTTTAAAGTGTGATTTTTAAAATACTTTTTCTAACAGTTCCTTGACAGGTTAATGGGGTACATGGACAGGAGACTTCTGCTTTATCCCCTGGAGCCCTGACAATTTAAGGTGTTGCCTGGCTCAGCTCCTAGACGTGAGAGGAAGGAATAACTTGCCCTTCTCCTCAGTGATTTCCTGATGCTCACTGGTGGAGAACAGACATGATTCACTCCAGAAGGTACTGCTGAGCGCTCCAAGCTACCTGATCTGTCAAGCAAGGTTGGTAGCATCAACTCCCATGAGATTTCCCTCTCCTGAGGAGAGGCTGGTGTCAGCCCCAGCTAATTCTCAGAGGCCTGACATCAAACTGTGTAGAGTTTTGTTAGAAGCTGACTGAAAACCTAGTGCTGTTATTATCTGACACTGGCTGAAACAAAAGCCAAATGTTGATGAATGTCTGATCCTAAAAGTAAACAGTTTGATTTTTTTTTTTTCTTTGCGAGTCAGGGGCCCTCTAGGGTTTTATCTGATTTTGGCAATCTCCTGCACATTTTGGGGCCTGGAGCATGGTTTTAATTGTTACATCACAAAAGTTGCCAAATAACATTGAATGCTCCTTAAAAACTCTCCCAATTTTATGGAACTTCTCAACGGCTTGACTAATACAATAATTACTGGAACTCGGCTATGTTGCCTAGTGGCAAATGGAATTTTTTCATAATGATCCTGTCTGTCGTTAATAGCAGGATTTGTTCTTTCTCTCAGCGGGAGAGAGGCCAGAAAGCCATGGTATCTGTCTTTTTTAATGACAGCCAACAGCAAACGGATAAAATAATCAATTATATCTACAGATAGGTAGATAAAGTATAATTTATCATGTCAAAAATAAAAATGTTTTTAATTGGGCTGTTAATCATTTTGTAATTTTGACTAAAGAGATGGGGGCTCTACTTTATGCACAGACATCACTAATATTTCATACAACATTAGCTGATCTTATTATAGCTTTAATAATAATGTTTATTACAAACTGCCAAAATATAAAATGTGATTTCTGCTCTCATTAGCTGAAGCCTTTGCAGTTATAAAGGGATGCCCTTCCCTTTTATTTTTCTCCTTCTAGAAAGATCCAGGAAAAAAAAGGGGGGAGGAGGGGTTAGCTGACTAACCAGCTGTAACAGTTTATAGAATATGCTGATCTTTCTGTTTGATTAGGAGTACCCATCCTAGTTACCAACGAACGTGTTACTGAAATGATTTTTAATTTTTTTTTTACAGTAAAGCATATAAGCAGATAAGTGTAACACAGCAAAGATTGGAATTTGGGAGTTTTGATTTCTAGCCACACCTGTGTTGTCTTGTGGGAAGCCGGGCAGATCATTTAATCCCTTCTAACTTGTTTTCCCTGTCTGTAATGTTGGTATTAGATAGCTACCTCATCAGATGGCTGTACAGTATCTAAGTGTTGTAAGATTCCTGAAAATTTGTAATAAAGATGGTAAACATCTGGATGGATGACTGCAATAGCAGTCTCTCTGACAGCTAGCTCTTTGAGGAAGGAAATGGGAAGTTTATGGCTGGAACTAAATCTTCCCCATATTATAACTGAAAATGTCCTCATGATGGTTCCTGATTTCAGGATCAGTGAGGAATCATCTAGCAAATCATCTAGAAAAATCTCACAGCACTGGGGTACTTTGGCTGTCTACTCTTCTGTTATTATTCCTAACGATGTCACGAGCAGATGCCCTATGTGGGACAAGATCTCTATTTTACCTATAAATTCTACATTAGAAAAATGCCAGCCATGCTAGGAAAAGAAATGTTGTGACTCTTGAGGACCCTTTTGCCTCAAATACACTGGAATTACTTCCCTGCTTCAGAAGTGTTTTGCAGAGGCAAATTAATCTCCATTCCTCTCCATTTGGTTTCCCTCTGAAAAGCTCTACCTGCCTTAAATCAAGAGCCAGCCTCTAAAGTACCTGTTTGGGAGCAGAACATGCACTTAATGTTGTTTGGCAAGGGCAGATTTCACTTTCAGTGTTACAGTGGGTGTTTTTGGCTATGGGTTGAGTTTTATGTCCATAGCATCTCCCAGTGATGCATGTAACACATAGAGGGGCAGGACTGCCCTTCCTGTAACTGGATCTTGCCTGGGAATGGGGGAAATTTAGTGGCTTGAGTGGGGTTTTTACAGGTCTAATGGCAGGATTGAGGCTGTATTCATACTGGGAAACAGGGAGGAGAGGCTCTGGAGCTGGCTTGCCCAAGCATAAATAAATTGGAGGTGCACGAACATTCAAAAAATTCCCAGAGAATCACGTTGCACAACTTAATGGGCCTGGTGCCTTCACCTGTGCCAATTTTATGTGACTCTTAACTCTGGCGTTAAATAAAAATGAGACTTGCTCTAATGACATCAACAGCCTGCGGTGAAGAAAATATGCTGCTACTTTGATACAGATCCCCTTTTAAGGAGGACACAGTAGACAGCCAAGGCTCTTTTTCCCATCTGTTAGGTGAATGTTATGATTCCCTGCTCGGAGGCATGCTCTCAACAACACTCCTCCGCTTTCAGCACTACACTAGATGATTTTTAATAAGAATATGGTTATCTGCTGCCCCTGGTTTTGCCACCTTGATTTTACTCTCCTTCTCCATTACATGAAAGAATGGAAAAGGGTGACATGAATTAGCTGGGGGAGGGGAGCAAATAGCATGGGGAGGGCGTTAAATGAACCAGCTGTTATGTGTGAAGTATCTGCTTTCTAATTGCTTCTGTTGGAATTCAGGGGAAAAAGGCACTGGCTACACTTAATTAATAAGGCAGGACTCACATAAACTCCAGCTGTGAGCGCAGGACTGGTCTTTAAAGGATAAGCTCAGGAGGTGGGGCAGAGAGTTTGATTTCCTTGCACTAAATCCCATCACATGCTGCTGGTAGTGTGTGTGTCCACTTAAGCCTTTTGGTTGGTCTGTCTGAACCAGACATGAGGTATCTGTTGCTGTCCACGTGCCCCACCCCAAGAAAAATGATCTGTCCTCAGAAATCAAAGGTGTGAGGCTGTGTTTCAAGCTAGGGTGAAACCGCTGTGTTTTCACTCGAGTTTGGAATCCCTAAAAAGCAGGGATGTTTGGATCAAAGGTTTTTGTTCAGACTTAACAAAAGCATCGCCTTTTGCAGCTGGACCCAGATATAGGTTTGCCCCTTGGTCCACTTTTCTGCCTAGTTCCAGAAGGTTTGGATTTGGCATCCTGTCAGCATCTCTCTCCCATCTGGGCTCTGCCTCAGGAGCTTTGCTGCAAGAGTAGCACTGGTGGGGTGGTTGTGCCGCTGATGTCTCCAGACCATGTCCAAAGGACATTTTCCAATGATCCCTTTGAGGAGAACAATGCGCAGTTAATTTCTCTTTTTTTGAGAAGGGCTCAAAAAGATTATCAGGAATTTCCCCGAGTCATCGATAATGCCCCTAAAACCCACATGGAAATGCAAATGCCACAGTGTTTCCCCATTTTGTCCAGCCTCAGGTCTCACTGCCCCCCACCACCAGTGAAAGGTCTTCCCAGTCAGAGCACAGCAGTACTGGGGTCTGTGCTGAGACCGAAGTCTTCTTCCACTTCCCATGGGATGGCATCTCTGGATTTCAAAGCTTGTTGTTTAAGTGTGCTATGCTAGGAAACAGTGGAATCAGAAAAAAAGGTGGAGAGGATGTTCCCATGTAGTTAAGAGCCTGTTTTTCCTCACTGGCTGTGGAGGGAAATGAGCTTCCTGCTTAAGGTGAGGTGTCATTTGCTGGATGGAAACCTTTGTGTCCCAGCTGGGCTGCTCCTTTCGGTGCCACCACTCAGGGCAGGTCTCTTCCAGTGTGACCGCTCTCCCTTCCAGGCCCTCTCCTTTCCTGGTGCCATGCTCCTGCCCTGCATCAGTCCTGACGCCCCTCAGATGAGTGCTAGGCTCAGCGCAAGGGAGGGGGACATGGCCATGTGGCTGCAAATGGGTTGGGAAAGGAAGAGCGCTCATTTTGGCACAGACAGCCCAGCTGTTCATCCTCACTGCACCCTTCCTCCCCAGGCTGGAGCTGAGCAAGTCTCCATTTGACTTTATCATGCTCCTTTTCCTCTTTCTCTGCTGGGGACCACCCACCACCTTCCATAAGCTCCCTTCCATGAGCTCCAAAAATGCAAGAACCCTTCAGATTTCTGGTCAGAGTCCTTTGTTGTTTTGAAAGGTAAATAATGCAAGGTTCAAGCATCCAGGAGGATTTTGGTGTTTCACTGCTCCTGATTTCAGGGACAGCTAGGCCTGGTGTGGGACTAAACACACAGATGCATCAATAGCTCCAGTCCCTTGAGGTAGCTGCATGGAGCTGGACTTCCCACCCAGAGAGAAAAACAATTTTCAGGTGTTACAGCATGTTTCCAAGCAAGCAAGGTGGGGTGTCACTTTGCAAAGCTCTATAAACAGCAGCTCTTTGTCTCCTCCATTTCTCTTCACCCTGAACGTGTTGCTATTTTCAAAGGTTGGTTTCAAAGTGCTGATTCACAGCCACCAGCTGTATTATTTTATCTGAGGAGATTAGGGCTGAGAATGTTGTGGTTTTGTAGTGAAAAGACTCCATTGGAAATGGCAGCATATTTGACATGAGACTGTTATTTATGCTCAAATAACCATCTCATTTAAGGACGAGGAGTCTTTTTTTTTTTTTTTTTCTTTTCAAGTTTAGATCAATCATGTATGAAGACAAACTCCCACTCAGCCTCCCTTGGACCCTAATACTGTCATTTCATTCTTCTTCTGCTCATTATTTTATGATTTTGTCCTTGACTGGAACATTTCTCTCTTGTTCTTCCTTACATGCACCATTAAAGAGGGAAAGAACTTATATTTAAAGCGCAAGCCTTGTGTAGCTCTTAAGCCATAAATAATGTTTTATACAGATTCTAAGATTATTAAATCCTTTTAGTTAGCCTCCCTCTTACTTTTACAGCTCATCTGATTAGAGGGGACATATTCTTTTGAAACTTGTCTTAACTATTTCTGTTTCGCTTTTGCAAGCAGACATGAGAAGACAGGATCTGGCTGTATGCATTGCTGATCGGAAGACTTGCCATAGGAATGCAAAAAAGCTTGCCTGCAAGAGAACTGATTGTTGGCATAGAAAAAAACTCCAGAGAAGCCCTGTAATTCTGACTTTCTAAATACAGGCAAGTCAACAACTGAAATTGAAATCTATCTGGGGATAGAAATGCATTCAAAATATACTACTTCTGGAGCGGGCTGACAGGCACATAGTCAATGAAGGGAATGCTTTGGTATGAGGAGATAGTTACGTGCAGGTAGTAACCGATTTTGGACAGCCGTAGGAACTAACCCATTGGGCTCTGTGCATCACTGCCCGTAACTACATATCCAGCTCTTTTCGATACCAGGGCCCGGATTCACAGAGCCAGGCATCTGAAGTTCAGCTTTTCCCTACAAATGCAGCCAAACCAGCTGCCACAGTTTGCAGAGATCCTGAGACTATAGTGCTGAGCTGCTCTTCATTCTGCCTGATGAAATCTGCTCAGCTCAGACAGTACCTCAGGGGTATGGCCAGTTAGTCAGGCCTTGCCAGTATTACAAACTACAGAGCTGAGCACATAGAGGAAAAATATCCCTACTAGAGACAAATCTAGTGAAAAGTGCTGAAAAGCCTCACAGTAGACAGCCTACACAACGAAACTATCTCCTCCAATTAGTCCATGGTCATCAATGAGGAAAACGTCTCTGCCTCCTGGGCCAGACAGGGTGGTGTTTTAATAATAGGCATAAATCTATTGTGCTTTTCTCCTCATGACCTAGCATATTCTGTCAGGGCAATGCATACCCCAGAGAAGGAGCAGAATTTATGTGTACAATAAAACAATAGTGCTTCAGTGATATCAGCTGTTTGATGAACTTTAATATACATTTGCTATAAACCAGGCAGCAATTACCAGAATGTGATACCTAAATAAAAATCCATGATCCATTTGCACGACAGATCTTCAATTTACTCACATTCATGTGAAAGAGACACATAAAAATTATATCCATGCTTAAAATCACTTAGAAGCAGTCTGAAAGACCCCACAGTTGCAAGTGATACTGCAGTACTTAGCTAATACTCATGTTTCGATGGCTTTGCCTTCATGATTCTTCCAGTGGTTCCTTTATATTTTCTGGTATTTTGCCAAACACCTGTGAATCAGTGCACAACAAATATTCCTGCCATTTAATTTAGCCTTGCACAGAAAGGCTATATTAGGCCTGATGCAGACCTAATCCCAAACCTCTAAAGAGGTTTAAGGCACTCTGGTTTCACCTAATCCCGAAACCTAAACCAGAATCATTGAAAACCTCCATACCACCACAGGAATGGGCAAATAAAGGGTTTCCACTATGAAATTATTAAAAGGACACAGTGTATCTTTCGGATTTGAGACCTAAAGCTTTACCTAAGGAGCTTGGACTGTCCACAATAAAAGTGTTTATTTTGAAGACAGGAGGTTGAAAGGTTTATTTGACTAGAGGGCTGATTTCCCCCCTCCCACCCAAAAAAAGAAGAGGGGTGATCCCCTAGAAGAGTGAAAAATGGGAAAAGGGATGAACAAGTAACGAGGCAGGGGCAGCCCAGCAAAGCAGCCAAAGAAAATTAAGCCCAGGTTTCTGTTTAAGCCTCAGTCACGGCCCACTGTGAGAAAGAGCAAGAGCACAGCTCCTAGAGCACAACTGGGCTGCTGGTTCCTGAAGTTCCTCACAGCAAACATGTAAGGAAAGACTTATTTGAGATACAATAAATACATTGCTGCTGTTCAAAATGGAGAATCTGCTCTTTTGAGATCTCTTACTGATGGGAGAGAACATGTAGAAACATGCACTGTAATGGAACTTTCAATTACAAATTGCATCCAACTGTAATAAATTTGATCTTGCATTAATTCATGTTAAATTAATTGGATTCTGTCATTCCTGAATTCTGGTAACCACCTTATATTGCCATATAACTCATTATCTTTGTGTTGTGAAAGGGGTATTTAATTTTCAAGGCAACTGTAGGGAATATTAACTGTACCATATTCTAATAAACATTTAGCGCCTAACAAATTAAAGACCTGAAAGTGTACTGCACATGTGGTTTCATTATGCATAGCATTTTACAGCAATGATCTGCTGCTCTAAATCTCTTAATTCAAATCATTTCAGCAAAACATGTAGGGAAATATTGGGCTATATTTGTGCATTATGCAATACTGAAGGTATTTATCTGTGCTTAGGACATTCCTAATAATGAGAGGCATAGCCTCCTCAGTGTACTGCGTTTTCATAACCACTGAACGCCGTTTAAGAGCTCTTTAGAGCAAGGATTTAGGAATCGGTGTTCCTACTGACAAGAGGTTTGATATAATTTGAGTAGAAAAGCAAGCCCCAGATCTACCTTCACAGACTCACAAAAAAATCTCTGCACCTTTGCATCAATAGAAGTGGAACAGAATAGCACTTATTTAACAGCACTGTGGTACTCTAGGTGTAATTTAGCTTTGAAAGACTCTGGCTCCATAGGCAAAAATGGCAGGAAAACTGAAAAGCATTAGTTTTATGAGGTACCAATCTTTCTAGCTGGAATGATAGCAGTATAGTCCTCTGAGAAGTTACATAAATGACAAAGCTTTTACCTCCTAGCCAGGTGATACAAGCAAACGATGGTTTATTTGCTTTCCTTGAGCAAGTCTCGGTGTAGCTGGAGAGCAGCAGGGGGCTCTTAAGGGGGAAGACTATGCCTCTCTGCAGTGCTGTCATGTACATGCCTGCAGTGAGGTTGCCATCACCTGTCTGAGGAGGGTGGATGGCTATGTTACCAGGGTACAATTCCAATCCCACATAGCAGCATTTTTGTTCTAGTAGCAACAATACATCCTGGGTTATTTAACTGTTGCCTGATTTCATCCAATTATGACACCTAACCATTAACCTCCATTTGGAACCATTGCAGGAGGCAACTTTCTTCTCTGAAGAAGCTCTCCTGCAGGACAGCATCTGGAAAACTAAGTGTGGCTATGTTGCACTGAAAGACTTGGGTCTCTTTATCCCAGAACAAATCCCGATTGACAGCAGTTGCCAGAAGAGACAAATGTATTCAGGAACATGATAACCTCGTGCTCAGCAGAGCTTCTGGCAAATGACTGCTGTGCAAGCAGAGAGGAACAGAGCCTAAAACACTGCCTAGCACGCACCCCACTGATCAAACTTCATAATGAGCTATGGTAAATCATGTAAGTCACAAACTGACTCGAAGCATGCTCGACGGCAGTTAACAGCCTGACACCAGCACCCCAGCCAAGGCCTTCCCAGCTGGTTCAAGCACCCCTCCTCACATCTTGTCCTTCGCACCTCCTGGTGTTCGTGTCTGGCTCTACAAAGCAGTGACACGTTTCGAGTCCGGCCTGGCCCTGCGTCCCGGTGAAGGCAAGGTCCTCCCGGGTGGGGGTGAGGCGGGACTGGCGCAGAGCGGGGCTGCTTCCCGACGGCTGCGCTGGCTCCCGCCGCCCCGGGGTGCCGCTGCCGGCACCACAGGCCTCCCTTACCGGCCAGATACCCCTGTGGCTAACCCGGGGGCGGGCGACGGCCCACAGGCAGCCGGGCCGGGGCTGCCCGGCCACAACGCGCCGTGAGGGACCAAGGGCCCGCCGGGCGCGGAGAGCGCATGCGCGCCTCCCACTGTCCCGTGACGTCACGAGCGGTCCGTGGGCATCACGCTGGCGCTCGGCGCTCCTCTGTGTCTGCCTGGCTCCCGAGAGGCAGCTTTAGGTTACAGCGGAGGATCGCCGAGTCATCGCTGTCACGCTTCCTCCCCCGCCCCGGGCGGAGCGGCGCGCGGTGAGAGACGGCGGGGGGAAGGAGGAGGGGGGGAGGGAACCGCCCTGCAGCCCCGCCGCCGCGGGGGAGTCCCGGCTCGGCCGCTGGGGAGGCGCGAGCAACGCCCGGAGGCGGCGGCAGCGGCGGAGCTGGGAGGACGCGCCCGCCACCGGCGCTGCGCCGCCTCTGAGGCCGGGCGGCGCTGCGAGGGGGGGGGGCGGGCGAGTCAGGGGGAGTGTGCGCCTGCGCGGGGGCGTCGCCACGGCAACGGCGGGGCGCCTCGGGCCGCCGCGTGCGGCGCCGCGCGCGCCGGGGGGCGACCGTTATCGCCCGCCCGCTTGCCTCGCGCCTCCTCTCACAGGCGACGGCGACCGCGGCCGCCCTGTGCGGGCGGTCGTGCTTGTCCCGTCCTGTCCCGTCCCGTTCCGTCCCGGGTACCCGTGCCGGTCACCGGCGCTGGGAAGGGGTACGCGGAGTTTGTCCCGGCCAGCGGAGCGAGTGGGGGTGGGAAGACGCCCAAGACGGGACGAAGGCTTGAGGGAGATGTAGTGTCTGTGGCTGACGTGAGGCCTCTACTAGAGAAAAGTAATATTTTTATTAGAGTCTGCATCTACTTAATTGCAGTTAAGCTGCTCTGGAGCAGTTTGCCTGGAGAGTCTCCGTGCAAGGTCTCTTCTGGCAGCTGTAACGCTAATGCCTTGTGCTTTGACTTCAGAGTACACCCGATCAAATATTGAGTATCAGTGAGCCATAAATACCAAACCTTGTTGTAATGGAGCTTACATTTCTAATGTATTGAATTTTACAACTCTTCCATAATAATCCCAGTGCTTTTCTTTTATGACCAACAGAAATGAGTGTTTTTAAGGTACTTAAAAGTAAGTGTTAGTGAACAAGCTTACCTAAACGCTGCTTGAGCAGGTCAAGGTGAGGCAGGGAACTGCATCTACTGAATATTGTACCCAGGAAAGCATAGCCTCAGGTGGGTCAGTGATTGCTCTCTGTCTTCCCCCCATCATCTGCAAAATTGTAATAGCAGTCCTCGGGAGCACTTGTTGGTGAGTAGTGTTTTAAGCACTTTAATACCCTTCAGTTGAAAGCATTTACAAAAGTAAAACATGGTATTGTTAATAATACATATAGTAATGTGAAAAAATAATATTGCATTTATCAACTGGATAAAACTCTGACCAACCTGGTCTCATCTCATAGCTGACCCTGCTTTGAGCTGGAGGTCAGACTGCAGACCTCCGGAGGTTCCTTTCATCCAGACTGATTCTGTGACAGTATAATTAATATAGCCTACAGAAATCCAGAAAACTAGCCTCGTTTTAACAGATTGATTCGAATCCCTAGGTTTTTAACTTAGATTAATATCAGAAAACGAAGGAAACGTTGCCTTAATAGATTTTTCACAGGTTGATCCATTGAAGGGAAAAGAAAAAGATCAAGACCGCTCATTTGTCTTCGCATAGTACATAGCTTAGGTGTGCCGCTCCTCGTTCACGGAGCGGCAGCATTGGTGTTTTCAGTTTTCGTGTAGCGGGCTTTACTTGTTTTTGCTCCCTCTACTGGCAGTCTGATCTGCAGCAAAGTATTGCACAGTTAGCAAGTAAGTGAGACACAGTCTGTGTTACAGATCTTTTCAGCATGGGCGCTTTGTTTGCTATGTAGCATTTTATGGATGTAGCTGGCATTCTGCATGTAACCTTGCAGTGTTTGGATTCTTTTATTGTATATTTTTTCTTCTCAATGTAATGGTGATTGGAAATGAAGAAACTGCCTTATACAACTCCTTTATATGCCACTTTATGGTAGAAAATAATCTAATGTCCAGATTCAATAGCTTCATTTTGAAATGAACAAGGTAAAAACCAGACATGGTGTGTGCTCTGGAAAACAGAGAAGACATGAGAGATGGAAATTTGTGTGTAACTTTTTCTCTGGGAATTGTTTTGAAGAGTACTTCTTTGAAGAGTCTGTTTGTGACCTGTCATTCTTGCAAAGCTCCTTCCACCAGCACCCAATTTTAGTAGCACTTCTGTGAGGCTTTTAGAGAGGGCTCCATGACTGGGAAGCGTTTAATTAATAACTTGTCCTGTCTGCATAAGTTACATGGAGTATAAAGGACATTTTATTTATTTTTAACTAAATCATTACGTTTTAAATACTGGAATAACGTCTTGTTTTTTAATGATTCCTATTAACATTTTTATTGATTTACAGGTAAACTAGTTTTTTCTTGTCATAAAAATATCCTGTGATTAGGAAATCTAACTGTTTCATCTGGCTTGGATGTGTCATTATCAGTTATAAAGATTCTGCAGATGGAAATTATGTTGGTGTATGCACTGGAATAGATGCCAGTTTCTAATATGAGATAGTCTGGTTTTGGTTAATTGGTGTAGAGCGTTATTTTCAAGCATTAGAATTACAATTTTAGAATTGTAACATATTAGGGAGCAGATCTGTTGTCTAGGTATGTTATGCCTTTTCTGACCCTGTTGACCATTTTAGAATACTGTGAATTTCTTTTTGCAAAGAAACACTGAACTACTGACCCGTATATGTTCTTACATTCTAAAGAGACAATTTCTTTGGCTCTCTATCACATAGTACATTGGGCTATGTTATGTTTTGTGTTTGCATATCATCTATTTTTAATTTCAGTAGTATTTCTCTGCAAGCTCTGTCATAACAGCGTACAGTTTCATTGGAACAGTAAGAGCTGTAAACCAGTCATCTCTAATTATCTTATATGGGAGATTTAATGCTGAAGATTCTGGTTTTCCAAAATTATATTCTATGATGCACTGTCTTCATTGGGGAAAATAGCTACTATCGCTACTCTTCTGTAATAAATTGTTTTGTTGTAGCTACGTTTGGTTATAGATGTAGGTCAGTCAGATTTCTGGGTTTGTGAAGACAAACGTAGTAATGATTAAATAAAAAGGCTGAACTTTCCTTTTTGGACATCTCTTCTGAGTTGTAATGCTGATACATTACTTTTGTATAAATTGAAACCTCAGCATAGTATTAGATGTTTGTGTGTATGTCTGTATAAAGGAAAAAGGTAACTCTAGTAGCAGTAATAGTGTTTTGATCCCCAAAATATCTATGTGGATAGATTTAGGCTTTCTTTGTAAGAATGCAGTTTGACTGCACTAGAATATTCTTGGTAGTACAAATGAAGGGTTTCAAATTAGTAATAGTTTGAAAACTACTTTAGCTACTGTTTTTTTTTTTTTTTTCCAAATTATCATTCTCTGTGGAGCAGTAAAAGTGATCACAAAGCAATGAGAAAGAAATAAATCTATGAAAAAACCTGCACAATTTTTGCCCAAGCAAGCCAGCTTCCTTTTGAGTTCTGTGCTGGCACAGTTGTGTGATAAAAAGTGGATTTTTTGCTGCTCATAAGCAATAAAACTAATTTCACAACTGTAATGAATGCACTTCCTATGGTACATTTTAATTATATGCAGCTAATGATGGCATAGCTCATCATTTCAAAAATTGTTTCAATGGCATTTATGACTTGGTGTAAATGCTCACATGGCATAGGATTATTTGAAAGAACTGGAACTTTAAGAGATGTCAGGTTTGCCGTGTTGAGAAAAGTAACTCATTAAACAATAGGTGCTAGTTATCAAGAGTATCAAGAGCACATTTAGGCTACAAATATTTGAGTCAACAGATTTACTTTAAAAAAGAGGTATTACTGGATGTCTTTTAAAAAGGCATATATTAGCCTTGAAAGTTTCCAGACCACTAAACTGGAGAATCCAGGCTATGTCATGATTCAGAAGCATTTAAAATATGAATCAGTCTCTTCTGCATCTCAAAAGTGAAAGTTATAGGGGAAACCACCTTTTCTATAAATGGATTTACCAGTGCAGGTCTTTAGAATTGTAACATCATACTGTAAGCAAATTAGGAGTCTTAGGAGCAAAAAATCTTTTAGTCAGCAAATTTTCTCTTTCATGATTTATTTTTAAAGGTCAGAAGGTGCCCGTTACAGTCAAAAAATAGTAATTTGTACAGGAAAACCTTCCCAGATGAGATGCAACCCTGTTCTAAACCCCTGAGTTTGCCGTCTAAGTTTCCCAGAGCTGCTGGGTAACTGTTGGTCGTAAGGTAAAGCTGAGCAAGAACTATTTCAAAAGAAACATACACTAATGTTTAGCTTTGTTGTTGTTGTTGTTGTTGTTATTCCATAGTTTTCAGCAGAAGCTAAACTTCTTTGATTTAGGGGAGCAAAGGATTCTGCTTTAAAACATACCAGATAGGAATCTTAGGACAGAGTTTTTGCACTCAGACAGCTGGAGCAGCTGTAGATTCCCCGCTGAAATGAAAATGCTACAATTCAAGATTTAGAAAGGTAAAAAGTGTGACCAGAGCATTAAATAGAAGGGCCATATGATACCAAAATTAAGCTCAGTGTTTATAATAAAGAAAATCCTAGTTGTAGAAGGGAAAAAAATGAACTTGTTCCACCACTTTCTTTTTTCCTCAGGAGAAAACACAGAATATATCCTAGGTAATAAATCTGTTTTATGGCTCACATGAGAAAGGGTGGAGAAACTCCCATTATTTTCTTCCCAGAAATTGAAATACACATGAGCTAACATGGGAGACACTGGGATTTTCATCCAACAAATGCACAGCTGGCTTCTGCTTTTATTATTTTTCTAAGCCTAATAATTTTTCATTTGATTAGCTGGTGGCTGACAAAACTATCACTTGCTTAGTGTTTTGTATATTTAGTAAAGTAGGTGTGATGCGAAAAAGATATTGTAATATGTACTCAGAAGCATAGCTCAACTTGTTCAATTGATGAGGAATTTCTACTTGCCTCTCCTTAAAATGCAAGTTTCTATCATCAGGATTTGAGTTTGAATACCAAGAAAGTAACTTCTTGAGAACTAGAAACAGGAGAATTGTGTAAGCATTTGAGGATTTTTGTTTGTTTGTTTTATTCACATTGTAGGATTGCATGATGCTCTACACATATAAATAAATTGTCAGAAATCAGTTGGTAGTCTACAGTGCCAATTGTGCCATGAGAAAGTGGTGAGACTGAGGGGAAAAAAGTCCTAGTTAGTGTTAGGAGGTAGAAGAGGTAGATCTGCAAACAAGATATATCAAGGATTTTAAGCGTACACAGGGTGAGCTGTGGAGAAGACCCATGGACACATTTAATGTGAAAAAACCCCAACACCAAAACACAAACCCACCTAAAACAATGAGACAAAGTGATAAAGTGAGTACAGACGTAAGTGTGGGAGAATAGGAGCCATCGAGGAATGAGGTTGCTGAGAGCCATGTCTGTGCAGACCTCTGTAAAGCCGTGGATTCTCAGTTTGAAGTCAGGAGGGAGAACGGACTATCACAAAACTTCTTCTTGTGCCTTCTGGAGAATAAAGAAAACATATTCAAGAACCCTGTATCCTGGTCTAGTTTGCATTGACCATTAATACTAGGGACAAAGCAGATGATTGGTTTCTTCTGTATTGACTTTCTTGGTGTTTAAAGTGCTAAGCTATACCAAAGCTTGCTATCTTTGTTGTCCTGGGCAAAGCAATGCTAACACCTTTGCTAAGTAAGCAGTAGAGGAAGAAGAATGCAGTTTTATCCCAGATTGGTACATCTGTGTTGTGTCCAAGTGTTTAGTGTGTTTCTAATTGTTATTTTCAAAAATTCTAAAACAACTTGATGTGTTCTGGGGGCAGGAGAGAATGTGGGCTATCTGCTTCCACTTGAATATTGTGTGATATCTTCTCTGGTTTTAGTTTTTAGTCATTTATACATGGTAGATGTTTAAAACCATGTAAAAAAATTTTAAGTGAAATTACCTTGAAGCTACAGGTTCATTACAAAGCCAAACCTCTACCTAATTTGAGGTCAGTTTTATGTCCTTTTATACAGTGGCTGGCCAGGAAAGGAATGATTTTGTAAAGATTAGTAGAATCTATGTACTATGTATCTACATTCTGACCCAGCTCCATTGCACTCACTCAATAATTGTTGACAAGTTCAAGCTCTGTAACTAGAAGGTTATGACTTTGCTAAATGCCATGAGCCAATATATTTTCACAGATAAGGAAAATTACCTTAATGGAAAAATATGAGACTACTGAGGAGGCAGTAGATCATCATGGGAGCTGTCTTTTGGTTGTATCTCTCTTAGAGACTATGTGTGCTAGGGATCACAATACTTTGTGTATGGGGCTGTTGCTTGCGATGTGGAAGTGTATGAGCCTGTATCAGTGATGGCTGGTTCCGACTGGGTGTTGCCCCGTGCAAAGGCCCATGCAGCAGTGTCTCCAGAGGAGGTTTGATTAGTGCAGCCAACTTCACTGTCTGCCTCCTTTTTCCTCAATCTGCCTTGTTAGAAATTGCATTTCTGGCCTGCCAGTATTTAGCTATTTGCTCTAATAAATTTTCTTTTCTGTGATGGGCCTGTTTGACCTTCTGAAGCTGTACTTTGAATTCTTCTATCTGCCTTAGACCCTTTGATACTTTTGTCCTCTGACATAAGAGATGATGCCGCATCGGTTCCCAGCTGCGCAAACATGTTACTGTGTGACTGGAGGGGATGTGTTCCTGACTTGCAGCTGGGGATGCTGCTGGTTAGTAGAGGCCCTTGGAGCAGAACTGGCTTGCCGTGGTGGCACATACTTTTCCTGCAGTGCAGCACCCTGGCCTTTCTTTTGCAGTTTTATCCCTTGTTCTAGGTGTAGAGAGCTCTACCCCACTTGCAATAGGTTGCAGAGAGGGAGGGAGTCCATAGTGCTGTGCCACATAAACAGGTGATATACACTCTTAACTGCAGAAAGGTCTCCAGCCTGGTACTGTTATACAGCATTTACGCTCTTTGCATGAGATTTGCCAGGTCTGCCGTTGGTAAGTTTGACCTTATCAAACAAGACTCTCAAATTTGAGAGTAATTGGGGAAAATGTGAAACATTCAGGACTTTTTAAATTTTTACCTTTTTTTTTTTTCCTAGTTGTGTGTTTAGGCCCCCCACCTTTCATTTCAACAATTGAGGGTGTTGGTTCCTTCCTCTTGTGTTTGTATAAGAAAAGCTTTTTATAGTCCGTTTTTCCAGTTGGCGTGTGTACTTCCTCCATTGCAGCTTAACACATCATTCCTCCCACTCCCTTCCAACCCCTGAATCTAATGGAAGACCTTCGTGTTTTTTTATTTATAATAAAAATGGAGCTGTGGGGTTGGGAATGGTCATTATTCCTGCTTCAAAATGTGTTCTTCGACAAGTTGTGTTTTGTTCTTGGTAAAGGAGAAGCATGTAAGGAAGCAAAGAATAATCAGCTGTATTTAGTTTACAGGACATTTAGTCTGAACTGAACATTTCCAGCTCAGTTTTTGTTTAGGGGAAAATCTGCCTAGAAAAAACAAAACTTTATCAGCAACATGAATGGAAGTGAGCTGCATTCTATATTTTGACAAAAAAATTCTTAATGCCAAATGTGAAGAATTTTTCAGTGTCATTCATCCCAACTTCTGCAAGGATCACAGCTGAGGTGAAGGCAGTCTAGGAGCTCCACAGCCACCCATTATTTTGCCCTGTATGGGTGAGTCTGGCACACTGCCAGCACTTGAGCCTTGCAGATTTGGAGCTGTGCTGGAGGTCTTTCCTTTAAGCAACATCAGTTACACCAAGAAGGAAGGGAGGTGGCATGGCCACTTTGCCTTCATTGGCTGACAGAGGTATCCCTGTTCAGGACAGCATGCACTGCATCCTGCTTAAGGACAGTACAGCATCTGCTTTACCACGGCTTCACTCCTGCTTGCTGGATGTTTTTATCACCATTTGTCCAGGACTGTTATTTAGCCCCCAAATGGAATTAGTAATATTTAATATTGCAGTCTTTTTTCCCTTCTATGACAGGTAGCTTATTGAAAATATCTACTGGGAATATCCTTTATTTCCTATGTTTTGGATGATATTTCTCAATAAAGGTTATGTTTTGGAACTAGATTTCCAATGAAAATTATTTTTTTAATATAAACTTACAAGGTTTTCCAACACTGATGAACACAGCCCAGGTCCTTCAGTGAAGAGGCATGTGCAGACATGGCCACTGTGGACTGAACTACCTCACTGCTTCAGATTTTTAATATTTTTAGTCTCTGTGTAAGCCTTTGTTTTTCCCAAGTGGCCAGTTTTAAGGTGACATGGTAACTCTAACCCAGTTAGGGCAGAAATTCACTCTTTTCCCTTCCCAAATACTAGCTCCACTGTAAGCTTGCAGCAAAAAAGTGGATCTGAGGGACACAGAGCTTAATTGTGACACTGGGCCTGAGAATCCTCGCACCTTAAATCTCCTGTTTTACCACGGGGTGTCTATAAGGTCCTGACACATCATTGTTTAGCTCCTTTTGTATTCTGTGATTACTCTGTGAAAATAACATTTTAAAGGCACTTGCTTATTTTATTGCTCCACTGCTAAATAATTGAAATCAGCACTTAGCATTTAATTATAGTGATTTTATACCATAAATATTGTATAGTGCCTGATGATGTAATTGGGCATTTTTATAACAACCCCCTATTTTTTAAAATAAGGGGAAAATGTCTGAAATTTGTGCCTTCATGCTTGTGCCCATTAAACGTGGTTATCATTATCAAGTGACAATGTATGTTCTTCCTAACAAGGATTCTCTTCTCTTTCATGCTGATACTATCTCCATGCTAGATTATTCCTGTCCATAGTAGCACCTTGGGGTGGCAGTGGGAAGTAAATGTGTCCCATATGGCTGCTTTAGACAGCAGTTTTGGGTGTGGGGAGATGGGAAAGGAGAGACAATGAGGTGGAGAGACAGTGGGATCTTCATGCCTGATCCTTCCTTCACTGTAAGTAGGGCAAGCAGAGAGGGAGCAGGGCCATGGCGCTTTGTACTATCAAGTTAGTTAGGAGTACCGTGGGAGTACACTGCATTCAGGATGGGTGAAATTATTTGTTCTCCCATGCGAGAGGAAGGGAGCCAGGGAGGAACTGTGACTCTGAGTCACTCGTTCTTCCTGGAGCACCTCCTGGGGTGGTGCCGCTACATGCAGCCCAATACAAGACTGAGCCTGAAGGCTTGAACAAGCTGATTGCAAATATTTTACAGAAGTCTTATTTTCTGGTAATTACTTTAATATGATTCAGTGTTTTCTCTTTTGTCTGATCTTGTTGATGAGCCTTCATGCCTGATCCTTCCCCCGCTGTTGTGGGAGCTGGGCAAGCATTCCGAGACCAGCTGTACCATTCTTGCTGTGTTTCGCCTCTTGGTTTCAGTGGCTGTGAGTAGGTGCATTTTGAAGTGTTGTTGCTGTTTAATGTAGCGGACCAAGAATGTGTCCTTGCAGAAAAATGGCTGATCCTGGACCTGTTCTTGTGAAGCCTTTGAAACTACTACGCTGATTTAGATAGTGGCAGTAGAGCAATTTGCAGAATTGAGGTCTGGGTACTGTTTGCCAGATCACATTCCTAGTGATTCCTGAAATCAGAGCTCCTGTGGATACCTGGAACTTTGCTTCTGAGGCAAGTGTTGTGTATGAACTGAGTCCAAAGCACCCAGTGTTCAACAGATATATGAAGAATGGCTAGGATTTAGGTTCCAGTGGGTCACCAACAGTATTTACTACAGACTAATAATAACAGTGAACAGACTCATTCCATTCCCAGATCTCTAGAGTTTTAAAAATCCAGCAGAACCAGCAAAATACCTAAAGCCCAGCCACTGAAATCCAGCCAAGTTTTGTAAAGATTACAGTGGTAGCTTCAATTAAGTATAAATTGTGCACTTTAAATGTACAATTTATTTAAAAGGAGTTATTTTGCCAAACCATAAATGTACCAATAACTAAACCAAGAAATAACAGATTAAGAAATCTAAGTTTATAAGTTTTAGAAAAAAACCTTTCAGGTATTTTTAATGCTTTTGTTTAACCATGTGATTCATATTTAATCCTAGTTAGACCTAATTCATACATACATATCTTTACAGCAGGGTGTACACTTCTCATAAGCAACTGAGTGGTCTGTGTTATCACATTTGTTCAACACAAGTCAGGGGAGAGAGGTGTAGAGTACAATTCACTTGCATAATCTTTTGCATGTAGTAGAAAAAAATCTGTCTCACATTATACCTACAAGAAATACATGGGTGCTCATAATTCATATTATCCCATAAAATTTAGAAGAGCATTCAGAGACTGCAAATGAAGGTAATTTATGTGTAAAACCTCATCCATGAAGAATTTATTGCCATAGTAGGTATAATATACTTTGGCACAGACTTCTTCCCTGAAACTAGTACTTGCAGACTTGAAAAAGGAACATACCAAAGACCTTGCAGGTTAAACTATAGTCTGGTTTTATACAAAACACATTATTATAAAGACTTTTGTGTTTGAGAGAGCTAAAGTAAATGTTCCATGGCTGTTGCAGATGTGTGTGAACATCTTCACTATGTGAGTAGTCTCTTTAAAATCGGTATTAGTTTAGTGGTGCTACCTTTGTGTAATTATTGATATATGTAAGTATTTTGGACCTTAGTGGGAACTGAAGAAACTGCAGAAGTACATTTATATAAAACATTCTAATGTGTAGTATCGAAATAGTATCTGCTTTGCAGAGGTAGTTTGCTAGCAATGCCATGAAATCCAGATCTCATTTCCTCCAGCAAGGACTGCACTGGGAACACGGGGCCTCATCTTCCTCTCTGCACTTGGGCAAAACTGCCAGATAAAGGCCATGGGATCCATCCATCTCGTTCCCATTTTGAGACAGCGGCATTTCTGGGTGACCACAGGAAGATATGGCTCCTGTGTCCCGGTAGATTCTTGCTGGTAGACTTGGGCATGTGGTGGCAGAGGCGAGGCCAAGGCAGGGCTGTGGTTACATTGCAGTGATGTGTGCACAGTCCTGGGGAGATTCCAGCACTGTCTACTCAGTGCTTGGGTCGCTCATGCAGCTGGAGCAAAGATATATTTCCTTTTGGTCCTCCTGCTGGGGTCTGATTTCTTTTTTCTTTTGAGATTACATTGTGCACATATGCTTTTATAATTGTTGCCTCTTTTTGACCCAAACACTTTTACTTCCATGAAAGTTAATGACATGAAATGAAAATCAAGGGAAAAAGGCAACCCGTTGCCACTCCAACATTTCCGCATAGTACAAAGTAACCTTAAAATTGGTAAGGATCTGTTTTACTGTAAAATATGCCACTTAACTGCACGTAGCTGGGAATGGAGAGAAACAACTGCTAGCATGATGTATTAGAGGGATTTTGGCCCAAGTCAGCAAGAGAAGCTACGGGGCTTATTGCTATAAGAATGGACCAAAGCTCTCAAGCATTGATGTAGAGCGGGTAGGACCTTTAAAATTCTTCCTTGAAAGATACACAGTGGTGTAAGGAAGCAGTCTGTTAGGCTTGGATGGACAGAGAACATATCCCCAGTTCCTCTGGGATTTTAACTAGTAATTCCAGGAAGTCTAGGTGTTTTGGGAAGTGCTATTAAAATATTATGCTATTTCTTCCGGATACAGATCCTTGGACAGTACACTTACACTTAGCCTTTTCTCTGTTGGCTTGCCCTGCAGCAGGAATCCTAAACTATTGAGAGCAAAGATAACTTCCTTTGCCAGGTGTATTAGCTGGAATTGTATGTGTTGCAGAAAGAAGTAACTTCTCTCTTGAAAGTGACGTGTGATTTTTGAGGTCCGTGAAGATCTATCTTGTCTAGGATGTCATTTTGCTACCAAGGAAAAGCTCATTCATCTCATATCTGAAGTACTATGTTCAGGTCTCTACTTTTCCAGATGGATTTAGCAGAGTTAGAGATGGTGCAGAAAATGGCAACTGAAACTATTGGGAGAAATGGAACAACTGTCCATATGAGGAGAGATTGAACAGGCTGGTACTTTTTAGATATTTATCACTGAGATTTACAAAATCAAGAAGGCGATGAAAAAGCTGACTGTGAAACTGTTGCCCTCCAAATCCTGCAATGCAAGAACTAGAGGGCAGTCAGTGAAGCTAGTAGGAGATCAGTTTAAAACAAATAAAAGAAAATGCTCCTTCATTTTCTGAAACTGAATCTTTTACCACAGGAGGTAGTGAAGGCAATGGTATCAGCAGGTGCAAAAGGGATTAGACAATTTCATAGACAGCAGAACTACAAATGGACAGTGAAATTACATGTCCTGTAATATCATTAATACAGGAATTGTGCATGGAGGAGTATGGGGGGGGGGAATGGACTGCAAAAGCAGTGAGGCTTCTGTCTTTTCTCTAAGTAGCATCTCTAAATAGCATGCCACTATGCCATGTTGGAAACAGGATACTAGACTAGGTGGTGCAGTTGTCTGACCCTGCAGGGCATTTTTTTCTGCAGTACTAGAGCCACACAATATTTTTCTTTGAAAGGTTCTTATTGTTAATACACTGAATTCTCATAAGGATAATCAAGGAAAAATTGGTAGCAAGTGTGTTAATACTGCATTGTTGATACCTGAAATATTCATGTATTTTAAAGTCTGATCCATTGATAGTGAAATGGCTGCCTGTTACTGTGCATGTTACTAACATGGCATTTATTTGGAAAATGTACAACTTGGAAAATGAATTTTAAGTTTGTGTGTTTATTTTTCTTGGCAGTGAGTTTTAGTTATCTATGAAGTAAAAAGCTATCCAGGTGCAGTGAAGCTGTATGGTGCCATGAGTACTCTAGCAGGAAGGTATGCAGGACAAGTATGCAGGAAGCTGAATCAAAGTAGTTTCTTCATGCTCCAATACTGTGTGCTACTGAGATGTCTTTGTGCTAGTTCCAAGTAGGCCAAGTTGAGAGAATGAGACAAAAGAGGGACTTTGGGCCGACCACATCCACAGATCAGGGGCCCAGAACTTGGGACATGGTCTCTGTTCCAGGCACTGCGCTTTAGTGACACCACAGATCTGCAGTGACTTCCCTGCAGGTTTGGCCATCCTCGCCATGCACCTTGTTTAGTGCCTGCCCAACTCCTGATCGCTCAGTCAAACCCTAAACATTTAGGCTACTGCTTCTTATACAGTAGCTAGCTCTTTTATTATTTATATCTTTCTTTTCTTTTTAATTTATTTAGATATTGTTTGTTATCAGCATCAGTAGCATTTAGAGGAG
This sequence comes from Haliaeetus albicilla, assembly GCF_947461875.1. Classification (NCBI taxonomy): domain Eukaryota; kingdom Metazoa; phylum Chordata; class Aves; order Accipitriformes; family Accipitridae; genus Haliaeetus; species Haliaeetus albicilla. Next base: position 37,109,636 of record NC_091492.1, read on the forward strand.
ACCTGCAAAGGGGGGGGAAGTCACTAATTCACTTTAATATAGGACACAGAAAAGTTCTTTAAAAATTAAAAAAAAAAAAAAAAGTATTTTCTATGCTTTATTTTTTGAAACATTAAGCATATCAACAAAAACATTCTCTGTTTTAATTAGAGGATGTGGGCTTTGTTTACATGGAGACTTTTGAATATTTGTGTAGCTCCTCTGCTCTGGGCACAAGCTTTTAGTAGAGATACTTAACACAAGCCATAAGCTGTACCAGTGCAGCTCAGGTCAGCTCATTGTGTCTGAGGAAGCTGGTAGTGCTCTGCTGTTGATGAGAAATCCAGTGTAAACAAATCCTCACTAGTGGTCTCAGAAGTGCTATTGGGAAACATGTTTGGCTTTTAATCAAAAGAAATTGAGTGTTTGGTTCTTAAGAGTATCTTTTTTTCTCTTGTTTCAGTTAAATAAATGTTAACACAAATGAAGAGCTTAAAACTGTCCGACTAAAGCCTCAGCTAATTGAGCTTTGGTTCCATGAGAGTTTTGATGTCATCGTCCTTTTTGTTTTCCAGTTTTCTCGGGAAGTACTTCGGCTATAGGGCAAAAATAAACAAAAGAAACCTTTTAAATCTCCTTCACACATTTATGCATATTTTTAGTTACTATTTACTTCTTGCAAATATATCTTGATCTGAAAAAAAGTTTCAGATGTATTGTTTTCTTAACAAAGATTTGACCTTCATCTTTATAGACACAGTTTCACTATTTTTCCTAGCAGCATTTAGTTCAAAGGAGCACTTCTAAGCATGCAGACAAAAACCAGTTCTATTCTATAAAATAGAGATGTGTGTTTTATATCACGGGAGTTTAGAGAACAATGCAAAGGTCAATTGTGTTGCTTGCTCTCCTGTCACATGATGTGGGTGTGTATATGAATGCATCCCTGGAATTCCACTGTGGGATCTGCATCTTTGAAGCTGATGCTAAAATTACTGCTGAGGCTCTTCCAAAGGCGGATACTGATAGAAGATTCAATGAAATCGAAGGTCGCCAGTCTGGTAGGCGTTGAAAGATACCTGGCTATGATACTATTTCTGATTTAATAATGCGAATGGGAGGCTAGCCCTTTGTAATAATTAGGACTAATTACTGAAGAGGTGTTGACAGATGGGCTAAGAGGAAACAAACTGCCTTTATCCAGTGGCTTAGAGTCAGATTACTAGTCTTGTGTTATCTGTTTCTCAGAAAGTAGAAGCTTCAATCATTCACTAAGTCTTCAAAGGGGAAAGGGATCCTAACAATATACAGGATTTGGGATGAAGCTATGAAATACGTCTTTGACTCAAAATGGCTAAATTAATCTCCTTTCCGTAAATTATCATACTTTTAAAGTTTGAGTTACAGATGGAGAATCTGATTGTAGTACTGAAAAATACGTGAAATCAATATTGAGGACTGTCCTGTCATTATTTGTTGTTGCTGGTCCTGCTCATGGATTAATCTAAACTCAGTTCCTTGCTGTTAATTATATCAATATGAATTCTTTGATTCCCTCTTATGCCATGCTTGTTATCCACCTGAAATGGAGACATACTTAGTACTCTCACGTTCAGTGTTTGTTTTATGCAGATGTCATATCTACTCAAAAAGCAGAAAATATATCTGCCAAACTTAGTTATTTACCTTTTTAGGAGACAAGATCATGCATATTTTAGGAAGTAAACAAATTACAATATAATTGCATTTACTGATAAATTCCTTATTGATGTAGGATTTCCTTAAAAAGTATTTCTACTCTCCTTTTGGATATAGCATCCACCAGTACATCTGCATGAAGTAAGTAGATACGATTGTCCAATATGAATGGAGTTAACAAAGACATTCAGGGGTTAATGCTTTGTCACTAGAATGAACACATAGTGTGACTGACTTTAGGCAAATGATTTAAAAGTCTAGCAACCCTCCATCTTCTCAAATGACTGCTTTTAAGTGCATTTCCTCCCACTCTCCACCATATATAGGTCCTGCTTTTCTGAGAGCCATGAGATAAATATGGTTGCATTCAATAGCATTTATAAGAAGGGGTAGCTTTCAATTATTTATTTACTTTTAACAAAAGAGGCCTTTTAATTAGTGTTTAAATATTTATAACAGTTTTATTGTGCTGTAGAATCGGTTATACTTTGATCTGGATTTTCTGGTTTGAGATAATAGGGTTGGTAAAAGTTTTCCTAATGAATTTGGTCAGAACATGACATAATCTGATTATCTGATGAAAGATTGACACTTCAGTTCCTGCCAGCATAAAAGTGCGGTACAATAGGGGGCTGTTCAGCACACATTCAAAGGCTGGGAGTTCAAGTTCAGGTACTGCAGAATTGTTCAAAGTTTCAAATTAAGGCAGTGAAAACAGTTTTGCATTTTTCACTATTTTTGGTCAGGAGTAGTTTATGTGGATGAGAGGAGTGAAGCTTGAAGTTACAGGTGTAAACTATGCAACTCTGTTCTGTAACTTTGGTTTTATTTCTCTCCGTTTGCTAAAAAGTAGTTAGTGTTACTCCTTAAAACCTGGAGCAACTAACTGATCAGAACATTGCAGACATAGGAAACAATCAGTACTAGAAACTGGGATTTATGCATCATCAATATTCAACTGCTTTTAAATGCAGGACCAGCTTTTTATTACTGTCCCTCACATTTTAACAACTTAACTGTTTAACATATGATTACTCTTATCTCAGAGCCTTGGAGATGAACATATTTAATTAATGCATCCTACGTGGTTATGCAAAATGGATATAGATTTATGTGATCAGCCTGGCATGAAAGAACAATTGTGGGTTTGTATCTAAACTGTAAGCTTAGCCTAAACTGTTAACATAAACTTTTTTTTTTTATTATTTGATATTCAGGTAATATTTGCCTTGTAAATGTCATTCCTGTTTGCACTGGAATTATAGTGATCCTTACTAGATTTATTGGACTAATTTGCTCTCCAGTAACTTGGCTTATCCAAACACTTATGCTGTATTGGATGGGAATCCTAATAGACAAATGACACACACTATTAGTAATTAAGCTTGAATTTTGAGGGATATTTCACAGCATAAAAATACTTCATTATCTGTAACTTTGACTCATATATTTAAAAGTGATATACATAACACTAAGTCTTCCCTTTTTTCTAAATACTGAAGGGGTTCTTGGAGAAAATGTGGGTACCAAATGGTATGTTCTTTACTGAAACGCAGTTGCTTCTGTCCTTGAGAGTTCACCTGAATAAGGATTTAAAGTTTTAGTCTAATGAATTGATGCAGATTAATGTACTGTCCACATTGCTTTGTTTCTTAACGTACTATGTGGCACGTGAATCTCACTGGCTGTGGGAAGGAACTGTCTGTGCCTGGAGTCAGTGAGTGGAGTCCTAACCCCAGTTCTAGTGACTGTGCCACCTTGGGAGGTCACTTACAATCCCTGCCTCAGTTTCTTGATCTACAAAGAATGACCCATAATAATGCTGGTCTCAGAGACGTGCTGTAGTTTACACAGAAGCAGAAACCTTCCAAAGAGAAAATGCTTTATAAAATACTGGTGTAATGAATGAATCCTGCAAACCCTTCCTCGTTTGAGCAGTCTCACCAATATCATCTAGCAGTTTGGATGGGTGTAGATCAGATCCAAAATTTGGAATTCGAAGCATGAGCTGGACACAAATAGGAATTACCTTTGGTTATTTAATATTCCTATGTTTACATCAATTTATCCTGTTTGCTATTTGCAATTTCAAAGTATATTTTTAAACTGTTATGAAACAAATGTTGAGAATATAAACATGGCGGGTAGGAAACAGGTACAATATTCTAATATAAGTGTATTGCCCACTATGGCAATGCTGGTAAAGTACTTAGTCTGTTCAATTAAGTGCAGACTTTTTTTCCTCTTCTAATGAGTACATATTTTGTGAAAGTATTTTATACTTGTCTTTTTAATTCTATGAAATGTAAACTGCGTGATTAAAGTAAAAGGAAACATTTTGGAAAGCACTGTCAGAGCTCAACTTGCAGTACATTTTAATTTAATTGCCTACCTCTGCAAGGCGTCTCACTCTTGGTAAGGCGTATACAATAGGGGGTTATTTCATAAGCAGAAGAAAGCATGCAGCAAGGAACGCGAGCAGCAGTTTTAAAAGTGCATGAAAAGGCGATTGCTTCATTGTGTCTTCATAAGAGTCACTACTCAGTATCTCCTCCCACCAAATGTGCAAGAACTGTGAATTTCAGGGACATTCATATTCAAAGAAACTTGAGGACTTCTGACTGTAAATGACAGTCATTTTTACTTCAAGTATGGCCAAAGCAAAATACAATACAACACTACTAATTCCATGTATATATTTCTTCTATTGGAGTTTAATCCAAATATAGTATTTATAGAGTAAGAAAAGAATGTATGTACTTTTGTTTTAGTTGAATCTAAGGTAACGATGCAAAATTAAAATGCATCTTGTAAAACTTACTGAGATACTGAAATGAATGTAATTTTAAGGTAAATATGAAAATGGGGTTTGGTCCCTTATTCTTTCTATCCCTTATTACCTTTTTCCCTTATTGCTGACTGTATCAGGCCAGATCCTGAGCAGAGCTCAATGTCAATGGTACGTCCGTTTCTAGCAGCTCTGGACATGGTCCTGTACAATTGATAAGTCATTGAGTGATGTATTTTAGAATTATAAGTTAATATCCTATAGGTTATATTTTTATTATGTAATATCATGTTACATATACATTTCCTTAATACTAAAAACTCTTAAGTTATATTTCACACTTTGAAGAAAAAAGTATAGAAGACAAAATGTCATCCAATTTGTACTGTGTTTTATGTTCCTATGCCCTGTGGGAGGAAAAGAAAAGTAATAGAACAGACAAATAAATAAATGTGGTGTTGAAACTGGCATGACAGTTTCTGCTCTTGTGCAACGGAACTGCAATCAATTTATTGTCTTCATTGGTCAAATGCCAGAATAACAGTATAATATTATACAAGAGTAGATTAATTAAAGTGTAATTAGAATAGAATAAATTAAATAATCATAAAAGTTTGTCATGGGAAAAATATGTGTTTAGAATTAATTAGTTTTTAAATAAAGTGATATTTTAATTGCTCAGAGTTACAGAATCCTTAATTGCAGACATATAATTCTGGCCCAAATAACTTCAGTTGCTGTAACAACTTGATATATTTCTTCTCTGTCAATTCTTTTTAATAGTTTGTTACTAAACAAGATTATTGCAGGAAATGTCTGCTAAAATGTCTGGAAGATGTTTAATTAAGCCCATGCTATCTGAGGACATTATTAGCTCTTGGAACCAAAAGATTTGTAGCTGATGCTGCACTACACAGCACCCCTAATTAAGGAGGATGGGCAGACAGAGTCCCGTGGCTGACAGATTGCTATGCATGGCTGAACTAGAGGCTACTCAAAACAATCTTTTGATAGTCCTTGGTTTATCAATTTTCTGCTAGATTACAATGATTTATCAAGTGTACAAACTTAAATTCATTTTAGGTCTGATGGTATGGCATAGAGAGACAGTTGTTTCAATACTTCTTTTCACTTATATTGTGCATTTTCTTATTCTTCAAGTTTTCAAAGTGATTAGGCATTTGTTGTCTTTTTTTTGTGTGTATGTGTATGCATTAATTTTATGGAGAGTGTGTTGCAGAGCTGAACTATTGTGGGCTCTTATGCCTGCTTTCTTTCTCCAAACAAGGCTGTCTGTGGTTATATCACTGGACTTTACCAAACAATTAATGGTATTAGAAAGTAAAACAGATGAGTGTCTTTTCCCTCATCTGCAAAATGAACCTGTTTATGTAATACTGGAATTTCATCTGTTTCAGCTGTATTTCATGCTGTATTTTATTCTCCCTTATTAAAAGCTAGTGCAATGACATGTGAGGCAGGGGCTCTCATGTTTTCGGACGCCATATTTTTGGCATAAACATATCCATGATATTTGGCTGTCTCCAAAATGTTTACTTCAGTAAGATTTGCAATGCCCAAAATGTTTAACTGTGTTAAAAAAGGTCAACCAGCTGATAGCTGAAGGCGAATATGTCAGAATGAAAGACTGAAAAAAAATTATTGGTCCGACACAGTGGGAGTATTAGAATGATTAATGTTTATGTTAATTTATGGCTTTTACATATTGATTAATAGCTTTTTGTTTCAGTGACCAAAATGTGTAAGTGGCAATGAGATCCATATGCTAACTCAGTGTCTCTCAAATAATTACAATCATTCTTAGTTTTGTTCCCATGCTGAATCTATGTTTTCATAGAGAAAATAATTATTGTACGGTGACTTTTTTAAAAATTGCAGATGGAAGTATTTGAAAGTGAATCTCAAGACACAAGCCTGGGTTTCAGTATTCCTGAAGGTTACACACTGACATTTATATACATTTTTCTTGCAAACTTCATTACTTAAAATTGTAATATATTGTGGTTTAGCCTCATTCAGTTAGGGGATGCTTAGAGACAAAAAAGGTGCTAACACTGTGAGGAGCCTTTATCTGAGTGGAAATCATTAAAAATGTGTTGCACTGCATGATGGTTATTAGTCATTTTCTTTTCTGCTCCCATAAGATTTCTTGGCATATCACCAATAGCTGATAAGCAGTTTTGTTTGCTATCTGTCCATTGACTATTACAATTAAAATGTGGAAACTTCCATCATTCATTATCTAAATGTCAGGGGAGAAGGTAATTTTGGGGAGCTCCTGAGAGAGGATGAACTCCTAACTTCCCTTGAAGTCAATGGGAAATGGAGGTTCTCAGCACTTCTCAAAATGAGACTTTTGAAGTGTTTTTCTGAGCAGGCAGTCATTGTTAGTCATTAGAAATGATTTGGTGACTGTTTAGAATGAAAGCTCTGACAGCATTTAGTGTTCCCAACCTATAAAAGGAAGGATTCTTCTCAGTTGTAATGTTGGCTCTATGGCAACAGGTTTATGATATCAGTTAATAAAGGATTGTATAGCTAGGTCATATAAATCATTGCATTCTCTTTGACATTGATGTGTCTCTTAACTAGCAAGTTTTTCAAGCAAGAGAATTCTATCTAGAAATCTATCTACAGTATCTAGATACTGTATTTTCCAGTACAAGAACACTAATGAATGCTCCCAGTCCACCGTTATGATTTTTTTTCTTAATTTTTTTTTTACGTTTTGAAGTCACATATTAAATACAAATATACATCACTGTGCTTAATCTCTACTTTGGTAGTCATAGGTAGGTAGTAATATGAAAAATAACCAATTTAAGAGAAAGCATTTGGTTATCCTTACGCCTGAAAATTAAGAGTGCTTTATTAGTACATTTTACTTGTTAAATCAGAAATTTCTACTAATTCTAATTTCTGCTTGAAATAAATTTCTTGATTTAAAGATTTCTACTGATTTCTGATTTCCACTTGAAATAAATTATTTTCTTAAATTAGCTTTAAAGAAATCCTGGAAGTGTAATGCAGTTTATATCTCAATTTAGCACCAAAGATAGCAAAGGGAGCTTTAAACTGAAAGCTGCAGTGTTTGTTGACTGATGAGTGAATTTTCATGTATTCTGGGGCTCTGACCTTTGCAACGATTTGTGTAGCACTCCCACATCTCTTGATCTGTGCGGGCCGTTGCTATACAAGCTTCTACTGATTTTACTTGTGCATGTTCTGTCTGCACACAACAGACATATCATGTGTTTTGGGGGACTGCAGCAAGAATGCGAAAAGCCGGCTGCCTGGCTTTTAATTTTGGATTTTAACCTAAGTGGCTGTTTCATTCTTCGCTAAGTGTTTTGTATGTGGTAGCTTGTTACAAGACACAAAAAGGTATTTCTTTGTACAGTCACTTACTTTTAACCTCAGGTGCAAAGAGATTTCTTCAGATGACTATCTCGCAACATCCCTCTCTATTGCTGAGTTCTGTGTTTCAGTGTGTTCTGTCATTTTTTGATTTGTATGTGCAAAATGAAAAGCTGGGCTTAGAAATTTGTCATAACACATCTGAAGAATTATTTGTTTACCAAACCATATACCTGCTTTCAGACCTTTTGTAGTCAATAAGCTATAAAAATTCACTTTTGCAGTCAGATGAGGTGAACTTTAACTCATTCAACTTCTGCAGATTTGTCTGTCATCTCTTTTAATTATGTATGGAGATGCTGACTCATTAAATGGGTTCTTGTCGCCCTAAACTCTTGTTCTCTGCTTCCTAGAACTGCCATATAACCAGGCAGCATTTTGTGTCAACGAGGGAAGTCCTGCTGTGTTCTGGCATAATTCAGTGAGGTGAATCGGGTACTGTTGGGACCCTCCCCACCTACCTTTGCTATTCAAGTAACACATGTACCAGCAAGGCGATAGTTGGCTGCACGAGGAAGGGCCACAGTATTCACAGACAGCCGTGTTGTAAGGGTGTTTCTTGGGCAGAGGATAGTTCATAGTTTCACCACTATGAAACCCAGTTGTCTGCAGTGGGTTACAGGCTGAAAACATGGGAATATTTGTAAAGCTCATACTGCAAGGGCTGCCTGCTGTATTTTAATGCTGGAGATTGTAAACGTAATGGAATAAACAAAATTGTTTGTGTTACACTATTAATTTGAGGGAGTCTCTTATTTCTCCGACTTCCTCTGCAGTTACAGCTAGTGACCCACTTTGAAAAACACACCCGTGCTCTAGAGCTACACTATACAACATGGCAGAGTGTCACAAAAATTTTGAGTGAGTGCAGGTAGGCACAGAAGTGCAGGCTAAAAAAGAGCTTTTGTATGAATGAAAAAGGAACAGCCTGGAAAGGGGGAAGAACAATTTATTCACATCTTTCTCAACTTGTTCTTTGCTCTGATTTTTCCTTTGGGAGGGTGGCACCTGGTAGACTAGGAATTTTCAAAAAATAACAGGGATTTTATATATCTGTTTGTGAGCACACCTGGATGTGTTGAATATTTTGCAGTAGTAATTATGTCTGCACACCTGCTGGTTTCAGTCCCAAATCAGTTTGCCAGACATGCCTAGAGAGATTTATTTCTCCTATACCTGAAAAAGCTCTTTTACCACTGAGGTTTTTACTACTCTAAATAAGCCTAAAAAAAAAAAGCAGAGGATTTTTTCTTGTCTTTGCTTGAGCCATTGGTATCTCAAACTGAACTGAGTTTGTAGGGGGAGGAGGGTGTTTGGATGATATTTTAATAGCAATTTGTTTTTGCTTCAATGTGTGATAGAAATACAAGTGACAGGAGTGGGAACAGGAGAGTTGCTGAATTCTGCTGGAATTTTTCCTGTGGGAATCTGTTAATGTTTTTAATTCTCTGAGAGATTTTTCTAAGGTAATCCTTTTGACATTTACATATTTTAAATGACTCTCATTAAATAAAAGCTTAACTTTTTAATATCGAATGCTGAAGTGATGATACTGAAATACCACTGCATAGACGTTCAAATGGTTTGAAGATGATTCTAATTGCAACCTAAACAAAGTAAGTTTTGTAAGGGATATTAATAGTGAATTGTTCTTTAAAGTAATGTAATTTTGAAGGAAATTGAATTGTTCTGGCATTTAGTAGAAGCAATTTTTTAGACAAAACCCTTTTTAGTAACTAATGTGTGGTATGCATAGCCATTTGCTTATTGAAACACTAATTTGAACAGCTGGGTTTTCCACTCCTTGCTCACAAAGCAAATATAATCGATGCAGGAGCCCAACAGTTTGCAGAGCACCTTGTGAAAAATACTTCTAGTTGTCTGTATCATATCAGAGTGTAGCTGAGACCCTGCAGGAAGATGCTGTTACCAGCACAGGGAAGGCTGGAAGAAAAAAAAAATGGAACATCTTTTAAAAAACAAGAGCATGATGATGTGTTGCATCTCTTACTGGTGATACTCTCTTGCAAACAAAAAATGCCATAAGCAAAATGATTCCTATCTTTTAACATACTTTCATAGGAGGCAGGAGTCATAGCATGAGGATATCTCAGGGACAAACATATGGTCTAGCCCTAAGATGCTTTTAAATTAACTTTCTTCTGTAGGTCACACTTTGCTTGTTCAAGCCCTTGAGCCAGACTTTGCTCTCAGACCAGCCTAAATACTAAGAAAATTCATTTAATTAAATTTGTTGCAGATATCCCCAGTTAACAAGAACAGATTAGTCTCCCTGAGGCTAGATGGAGTTAACAAGAAAATAAATGTTGTGCTAATTAGAGAACTCATTTTCAGACACCTGGGGTGAAACTTTAAAAAGTACTAGAGATTTAGGATTGAAAATTCATTTGAAAATGTGTCTTAGGCTTCTAAATCACTTGGGCACTTTTGAAAAATTTACCTAGGGGCTTTTACCATTGCACAGTCATCATATGTAGTATGCTTGTAAGTGGTTAGCAAAGCATGGTATAACCATTATCTATTAGTATCGGTATACCACAATGTATTTCATTATCCCTGTAAGTAAAATAGAGATATTGAGCTACCTGGTGAGTTGAAAGTAGGCTAAATGTCATTTTTGCGAGGATGCTTATGTGTCAATAGGAACAGATGGATGCTATCTTGGAGTTTTTAAGGCACTGGTGCACCAAATTTCCATCTATTTGCAACCTCATGGGACTTTCTGTTGACTTAGGTACTTAAGAACTTTTCATTAAATCTTGGTCTTCAGTGACTTGTCCAAGCTCATGGATGAAGAAGACAGCACAGATGCAATTTTATAGTTCAGCACTTGCTGGAAGAAAGATGAGATGCTTAATGTGGTCACACTGCCATTCATCTGCTGAGTCATGATAGGAAGTAATAAGGAGTCATCTCGTAAGCCCAATAAAAAATGCCATAGGTTTAATATTAAGCCAAATTTCCAGATTCATGTATCTGATTAGCAAAAAAGCAAGCAAAGAACCAGGCTCCAAGGAGAAAAAAGTCACTTCATTTGCTTACAGCTTGAAAGTATGTTTTCAGTTGTTTTTCTTCCTGTAGCCAGTCTGAGGATTTTTCTGAAATATTGTCCTTGTAAAGACATGCATTAGTAGCGTCTGTTTCATGCCAGGTAAAACCATTCCCACAGCCACGCACACACTTGCTGTCTGTCAGCAAAAACTTCTGTGTCAGTAATTAGAAAAATGCTATTAAAAACCTGCCTTGTAATCCCAGATAGCCTCTGGGTTGACTCAGTTCTGTTTTGTCTTCCTTGCTTAGTGCAGTAACCTAGGATCATTCCACCGTGAAGAGGAACCCAGCTCCTCTGCAAGCCGCCTAGCTACTGTTTTATTTACACGGTTCTACAAAGTGTCATTTTGAGGACAACAGCATACAGCTGTAGTGTCCCAAAGAGGTGACCTTTTGTGACAAAATCCTCAGTCTAACAGGTTTATAACAGGTGAAGCATGTTACAGACAGGCACTTGGGAGCTGGATCTCACCATGGGGGCAAACCTGTACATCGTGTAATCATCTGAAAATTTACTCCAGCCTGTCATGAGTCTAGATCATCAGACAACATCATAAAACAGATGAGTCAGGGCACTAAAACATGGAAGTTATCCACTGAGCTCATTATTTTCATACCTAATTACACAGTGCTATTGAGGGAGAATTGCACATTATGCTGAAGAATCCTGTTTCATCACTAGTCCTATAAGATAATTATGTTTAGTTAGGACCTATAGATACCATGGTGATTACCGATCTATAAACACTCAAGGTAGACCTGCAAATGAGGTGCAATAGCAAGTGCATCCATTAACACAATCAAAAGCTGATACTGAGGTGAGAGAACAATTAAAAGTTGAGCTGTTTTAATTTACCATGTAACTTGTAGCTCTAGCGCTCTGTTCTGACTCTGTGCAATTCCTCTGCTGTGAACCAGCAGGCAGAAAACCACCTGCTGATCTTCCCTTACTGAATTTGGAAAACTTTTTGTTTAATCCGGTGTAATAGATGCATGAATGGGAAAGAGTGATGAGAGTTGACATCTGTAGTGGCAAAAGCTGTCCTTTTCTGTACGAGGTCAGGTCAGAAAGGAAGAAGCAGAAATACAAGCTTGGCTAGTAATGTCACAGATAAAGCAGTAAAAACTTTTCATGGTGAAAATATTTCTTGTAATGCATATTATGACACATTTTTCCAATGAACTGCAAATTGTACTTACAGTCAAAGAAGCTGCTGGCTACCTTGTCCCAGCACAGGTCTGGAGGGTCATTTGCAGCAAGTCAGAACACAGAAAAGTCATCCTTGTCCTTCTTTGGCGCTTGTGTGTAGCTGCCTGCAAAGGTGTTAATGTGAATGGAAATACTTGGTGAAGGTGCCAGATCAGTAAGACTGTGCCTAATCAGATCACACAAACTATCCCTGTGAGTTCATAATGAATTGTCCTTCATGTTTCCCATGTTAGACAGGGCAACATGTTTCCCCATATACTTGTCCTGTTCTTTCCCGACTTGGACCACATTTGAACCGATGAAATAAAGCTGAAAGCATCCATCTCTCTTTACTGATACTTTGGGGAATACAAACCCCTTGGAATAAAATGTTTAACACAGTAGTCACTAAGTTAGTGTGAAATACTGCATTTCTTTTTTTTCAAGTAACTGTGCTTGGAACCAAAAACTCAAACACTTGGGAATAATGGGATTCTTGTGTAAAAATGATCATAACTCTAATCTCATCTGAAATTCTTTTCAGTTGGTATGTTCACTGCAATGCTTTTCTGTAAATGGTTGTGAGTGGAAAGCACAGAAGTAGTATTTTTATAAGGAGGAAGGGGAAAGACTTGCCAAGGGGCTAAGTGGAATGATAAATTGCTTGCCCGCTGAAATTATGGGTATCCAGTTTCTTGCATTTTGTAGCTCTTCCTTTTTGCAGCCGGGAGAACAGCTGAACAATTTTGTATTTACAAGTGCACAAGAGGTGCATACACACAGCCAGCTCAGCACTTACCTTGCTTAAAAAGGAATGCAGCAAAAAAGCAGATTTGACAGCTGCTTGATCAGTTGATGTTATGAGGAAATACTTTACACTGAACTGTATGGCAAACAGAAATAGTATCCAATAATGATAATTCAAAGAGGAAAGTGACTAGGAAAAGCAAATGTCCTGATCAGAATATATTTCAAGTTGCAGTTTCACTTTAGGCTGCCTTACCCTCTGTGGTATCTGTGTCTTCTCCTCACTCCCCCAGTTCGTTGCTCAGATGGCTCTGCCACCTCCGGATCCACAGTTTGTTCTCAGAGGTACCAGTGCTGCAGTCCACACTCTGCATTTTTCCTGTGGAGGCCAAGAACCTGACATCCCCACTCTTTTCTCTGGGTAAGTAAACCAGGATTTCTGGCTGCGTTGAACTTTATATGGACATTTCCTTTCAAAACAAAGTGTATTATTTAGATAAATTGTACCTGGAGAGAACAACAAAAAAATGCATGGTTGGTGAATGATGGATGTGTTATCTTTGTACATACAACTTCAGTTCTGAGGGGGGGGGGAAGGAAAAGTATCAGACTGTCTTATCAGACTGTATGCAGTGGTCACACTAAAAGCATCTGTTCTTACTGCCAGGTCTGAGAATGGGTTTATCCATGTCTGGAACCTGAAAACACACAGAGTGAACACAGAACTGGATGGCCATGGAAGAAAATCTGTCTACTGCGTGGAGACAATTGGTAGTAAAAACAGGCTCCTCAGGTTAGCATAGCAGGCAAAAAACAGTGAAATTATTCTTGTTTCTGTGATGATTGAAGAAAAAAAAAGAGAGAGAGAAAAAAAAGGAATCTCTTATTTCTGGAGTCACTGAAAGTCTCTCCAACACATATGGAAATGTACAGAAGTAAAAAATACAGAAAAACTGTAGAACAAAAAGTGGGGAAAATGATACTATTAGTTTCTTTATGATATGTATGTGACAACATCGCAACTTGGGGTCCATAGTGTCTTTATTACTGCATTGAGATCAGGTGAGGTCTTTGGGTAAAGGAAATACACTTGGATTTGAAGTTGACAGATGCTTCACAACTGGTTCTCAGAGAAGATCAAAATTGATACAAAGAGTTTCTAAAAAGGGGGAAGAGGGAGAAAAGGTAAGGAAGGAAGTGAAGAATTGGAGATGGAGAATGGAAGACTGAAAATGAGCAAGAATGTTGACTTGCACGCCTTTGTTGCAAAATATCTTCTGGTCTCGTTTAACAGGGGAAGGCTGGGAAGATTTGTGTACTTTGGATTAGACAGGTGATCTAGTGTAGATGCCAAAGTGTCGGTATGACTAGGAGGTGTTCTGACATGTTTATCTAGAGAAGACATCTCTTATAATATACAGTGGAACTCATTAGCATTTATATTTGTTATCTGCTTAAGTACAATTATCATCACTCTCCCCCATAAAATCATATTGAATGAGCATTGTTTGTATAATTATAGAGTTTTTTTTCATACCTCTATTTTTGCTGTATATTTATAATAGTTCACATAGCAGTGCAATTTTTAGGACAGCAGTTACCTGTATTTTTTGTTTCTCTGTTCTAAAGCTAAATCACAACAATTTCTTGCAGTACCACGTTGTTTGTATGCCCAGTGCTATAAATGTTTTGCCAGTTTGTCACTCAGCTGAACAGCAGATGGGAGTTTCTGTATTCATGTTGGAGAAGTCCCAACAGTCTGTAGATTTGCATCTGCCTCTGTTTTGGTTTCATACTTCCATCAGGTGATACTGCTAATTAAAATATGAAATGGATAAGGGATTTTTGATGACTCCTTGTCCCAGGTGATAACATGAGGACACATGTCCTGTGCTACTGTAGTTTGTGGATTGGAAGCTTCTCCACAGTGGTACTTTGTTCCAGAGCCAGTGGGATCACGTAAATATGTAGCAATGCATGCTGTGCCCTTTGTCTGGCCTCCTTGGTCTTACTGTCTGGGACCAACACACAGGCTTTTCTGCGGGATGGAGAGGTATGCAGAGGAGTCTCTGCATAAGCTGCACTAGTACATCAGTGATGCAGCCACTGGTTCTCTGGTTTTGGATGTTTTAACCCCAGCATTTCATTGCTTAATTCCTGCTATTCACTGCACTGCCAGTCCCTCTCCTCTTGTGACTCCATGCATACGCAGCCGTAACAGTCTTCTGTGCCCTCCCTGTGGCTGTGGGAAGTTGGCCACTGAATAACTGTAGCTTTTTATTTACCTTTGATGCAGTCTTTGTTGTCTTGCTATTTGTCTTCCAGCTGTCAACACGCCTGACATTTCTAGTTCATTGCTAGGGTGAAAGAGTGTTACATGTGTTACTCTCTGGATACTTTTGTTTCCTTTTAAATTAGATCTAATCAATGGTAAAATGTGAGTATTTTTATTATGAATATGTTCAAATACTCATGAGACTTCATAAACACATACGCACATAGAAATAGCATAACTGTGTTTGATCAAGCCTCTCTTCACAAGGAAACGTGGCAAAGAGTGACTGCAGTGCATCTGACTGACTCTCGGGTCCTCCCTCCTCTTGGTAACTTTTGAACCTATTGGCCAGTTTTGCAGTCAGCAGAAGGGTGGTGGTCTCGGTGATACTGAGTTCCCACACACTTCATGAAAGACCCAATTAATACCCCATAGAAGCTGTACTAAGCTCACTCCTTTACTGCCTGTTAAAGACCCAACATTGAGATACTAACATGCAGGAAGTCAGGCTTTCTCAGACCTGCGGCTCATGGGTAACTTGTTTTACTGTAACAGTCAGGGTCGTGACCAGAGGATCTGCTTGTGGGATTTAGCAGAGGGACGTACTTCGGTGACGGATTCTGTCTTCACGGAGAATGTGGGATTCTGCAGATGCTCTCTGTTAAAGGTGGCACAGGGACGCTGGCTAGTGGCTATGGCAGCCAAGGCCCTGGAGGAGGTAGGAAGTATCTCTTTTTCTGGTGCTTGGGAGATTGCTTTTGGTTTTGAAATGAGATAGTTCAGAAGGGGAAACATCATTGCTCTCAAATTCTCTGCTCAAGAGAGGGCAGCACAAGGAACCTTTGGGGGTTCCAATCACTAATTTTACCTGCCAGAAAGATGACTGAATTATATAACTTATGCTCTAATAACTAGGATACCACCCCAAGATTTTTCTGACATTGAAGTTTTTGTAGCTGCTGCTGGTCTTTCATGTGCAGGAGTTTTGAAAACTCTTCTGGTGCTGCTGAATACTGTTAAAGGGGAACAAGAGTCCTTCTGGGGAACTAATGGTCAGAAAGTCTGTCATCAGATGGAGGTACTCATCTTCCATCTGAAGCCAAAAGTCGTGTTTGGTGAGAGAAGGGGAGGTGAAGGTAATTTGTAATGCGATATGTGGTCTTTCACCCGAGGCTAATTCTTTAACTGGTACTTTGGCTGGAAATACTTGAATTACTATTAGCGGCCAAAGGTTTGCTCACTGTGAGATAATTGTAGGGTCCGTTTCAGTTCCTACTGGATAAGTCCACATCTAATACCCATTATTGCAGCAATCACTGACTGACAGCTTTGTTGGCAATTTCCACCTTCTGCTGTGTAGAAATCATATTTTTGTTTTCTTTGAAGGACTATTTGAGGACATCACACAAAAATAAATTATTTCAAATACTTCACATCAAAATACCAAAAATATGAAAACAGAAAGAAGTGGCATAAATATGAAAAGATATATTGTAGCTAACTGCAAATTGTTCATAAGCATAAAAGGTCACATGCTTTTCTGGACTATAGGATGCGTATCTTGAAACTGAAAGTTTCATATTTTATATACGAAGTAATAAGTGGGAATGGTGCCTGTATTGCAAGAAAATGTGAACTTTTTATTATTCAGAAGTTAAGCACATATTTAAGTACTTTGTTGGCTCACAGCCAGAATGTTCAGCCTTTTACAGAACTGAATAAGCCTGTAAACACAAACGCTGTACCAGTAAATACAACCACTCTAAGTCCCCTGCGTTGTTCTGATCAAACAAAAGAACTCTCTCCATTTTACAGCAGTGCTCAATAATATTTAAGTTAAACAAAATTGACATGTGCATTCTTGTGTCAGACGGAGAAGAATTTTTGTGTCAGGCAAAGAGTACACACACACATTCTGGTAATGAAGAATTAAATAATTGTCTGATCCAAAGAGAAGACATTTACCCCAATGTCTCTTACAACTCTTCTCTATTTTATTTTCATTTGTTTGCTTGGGCCCTGCAAACTGATTATGATTTGCTGTCTCCTGAGGTAAGAGTTCCACTCTGTGTATGAACCTTTACATTAGAACTGTGTAAGGTTTCAATAAATTCACGTAAGCTCCCATAATATATAGTGCTTCCAAATAGGCAGCACTGTGTGAGACACAGTACATTTGCAGCTTATGATTAAAATTAAGACTTAATAAGTGTTTATGCTTGGCTGGTACCCAAAAAAAGAGTAATTTTGTCTTAAAGCAGGTTCAGTCCATAAATAATGAGATCTGAACAGGCATTTATTTGTTCATGATTGCATTTAAATCACCAATTATGAGTTACACGCACTTTTCTTGCCAATTTGCCAGAAACATGTTAAAAGCTTTATTAATGTGAAAAAGGGTGTGTTTCCTTGTGGCCAGTTTTAGCCACCCAGGAACACTATTAACCTCAGGCAAAGGCAAATCTTTCTCCTATTAAGCAAAACCAATATAAACACAGAACTTAAAGTTTTAGGTTACAGTTGTCAAAATATATGAAATAGTATTTATTTCTAACGCTCAGTTGCCTCTAATGCAGACAGTCTCTGGAACTGTCAGTCTAGCATAGGCAGCTGATGCCTGCCTGCCTTCTGCAAAAAGCTTTCCCTTCTTTGTGTTCTTTGTCCTTTGCAAGCCCAACTGTAGCCCTTGTACCAGTTCATCCGTTTTGAATCAAAGTAAAGCAAAGGAGGGGTTTTTTTGTCTTTTAACCTGCAGAAGTGCATTTATCACAGTGCACTTATCCTTCCTTATTATGTAAAAGTTGCAGTTTCAGTCTTGTCTAGGAGGCAATGCCCTTTGGAGAGCCAGTGATGAAAGACACAAGAATGAGAGCGGGTCATCTTCATATAGCCCATTTCCTGCAACAGCTAACTTGGTCATTATGTTGATAGCAAGAACCCTGCCAAGAGAAAAGCATCTTTTGTTAAGAGTGTAGCTCCAAAGAACCAGAATTCCCAGATGATCAAACTTTGGGCTGTTCATAGGTTTGGTCTACATATTGGATGTCTCTTTGCTGTAGTCACCATTCCTTAAATCTGGAGAATAGTTTCCTGCTGCATTGCTAAGTGGCTTTAGAAAGTGTTCCGTATGTTGTGTTTAGTACATTGTCGACTTGCAGTCCTAGAGTGCAGCTGGCTTTTGGCAGGCTAGCTGACAACCTCTAGAAATAGGAAGATGTTCTGGCAAGCTTTGAACTAAAGGTATGGGATTGGAAAGCCATCACAGCTGCTGTGGTCTTGATTGATGGCTCCCAGAGGAGCCATATTTGTGTAATACCTCATCTCAGATGCTTAAGGAAATTCGCATGACTGGGGCTGTCCAACGGCACTGCTGGGCTTTTGCACATTCTGACATAGCCTAGAATGGCTGGTAATGCTGGATTTATCAAATGTTTGAAGTCCCTTAATTTTACAAGATAACGCAGACCATTGTTTATGCAATTAAAATAAAAGATCACCTTAGTGATTAAGTGTACATTTGAGAAACAAGCGCTGTTCCTGGCACCAAGTTTTTGATACCTAAGAACTTCTATTTCTCCATAGTTCCAGGCTTGAGAATCAGCCCAGAGTGAGGCACTTCCGTGTCAATCAAGAGACTCAAAACCTTCCAGTGCCAAATTGCAAAGGCAGACTCCCTTGATCTTGCCTGCCATCATCCTGAGGTGGAAATGAGCTACTACTTCCTTGGCAGGGGAAAGACTTGCCCAATGCTAAAATAAATAAATAAATAGATAGATAGGTGGATAAATAAATAAATAATCATAGTATCCATAATTCATTACCACCAGTGCAAGCAACAGTGGAAGCTGCTATGTAGACAGAGAGCAGGTGTTTAACACAATATTGTCTGACCCGGCTTTGAATAGGGTCAGACAATATTGTGTTAAAAATACTGGTATGCCATCACTGCTCCAGCCTGCATTAGCAGATAATTCTGGGTTTGCTCTTTGTTAGTGCAGTCAGCCAGTAAATAAAAAAAAATCCACCTTAGATATATAGATATATTGCCTACATT
Organism: Haliaeetus albicilla; assembly: GCF_947461875.1. Lineage (NCBI taxonomy): Eukaryota > Metazoa > Chordata > Aves > Accipitriformes > Accipitridae > Haliaeetus > Haliaeetus albicilla. The sequence goes on from NC_091492.1 coordinate 37,128,876, forward strand.
TCCACACAAGCTCTTTGTTAACATGACAGAACAGAGGAGACAATGCAATTGTCCACAAGTGAATATAACAAAAAAAATAGCACCAGAGATAGAAAAAGGGGAAAGGGAGAGGAATAGGGAAGTGTTTTCAGATTAAGCAGTCTGCAGTATTATCTAGTGTATGCACAATATCATCTACTGTATGGAAAGAAGACTATAATACAGATTAAAAACAAGAGTGGAAGAAGAGGAAGTGTTCATTCTAGCAGTTTTGTCTGGTCTTTCCTAAAACAATGCATTTATTTAGATAGCTGTAGATTCCCCTACAGCTCCAACTTCACATGCATTCCTCAGTTTCCTCCAGACAGTTTTTACTGGAAGAGCTTATACTAGCCTTAAATCACCTTAAAAGACTTGTGTTTTTAACAGCAGAATTTTGACCTGGAGCCTGACCAAATACTCTTGTTTTCCTGATGTCAGGTTCAGGTTTTGGAGCTGCCATCCAAGACGTCAGTCTGTACCTTGAAGCCAGAGGTGGGTGCCAAGCTGGGCATGCCCATGTGTCTGAAGTTATGGCAGGTAAGGCAAGAGTGCCTGCTAATTGTGAAATGTTTTCCCTGTGATTCATTTTATATGAAGCACATGAATCTTTCTTCACTTAGATTTTGATTTATTATCAAACCAATCAAGTAATTATACTATTAAAGGGGGGAAAGATTTGTGAACATCCTTAATGTAACTTTCAGAGCTTTCCAAGCTTTAATGGAAGATTTGCAAATGCTCAGGGAAAGCTTTGTATCCTTAGGATAGATACAGTTTTTGCATCAATCAAGAGGAAAATGAGTGACTTACCAAAGCCAGTTGTTTGATATGGTTTCTCACTGCATTAAGAATGATGAGAAATGATTGGGTTACTTAAAAATAGTGATTTTAATGGCAGGTTACATTCACTTCAGTGCCCTCAGGACAAGGAAGCACTCTATGAACATTTCTACTCCAGACATACAATAGGAACAAACTATTTATGGTGGTATTGACTTTGGACAAAAAAGTAAATAAAAGCAGTTAATGAAAAAAACCCACATTTGCAGAGTCTTCAGCAAATAATGTTTATGGGGTGCCAACAGTGAAAGACAAGTAATACAAAGAGGTGGCAGTAGAGGGAGGATGGAATTTAGGTGATTGGCTCTAAATCTCCAAAGAATTGATGGCAAAGCCGATTCCCAGTTTAACCCCCTGACCACACACTGTTACAGGTTTGCAGTACCATCTGAGCTGATTTCAAGTATGTTATTCCTGCAGGTTCATCTGAACATTTGTGTTGGTTTCAGTTGAAAAAATTATCAATCAGTTGTGAATTTGAGGCCTTAGTGTTTTCACTCAAGGTCCTGAACCGACTGAAGTCTAGAGGAATTCAGCTGCTGACTTCAGACAAAAGTGGGAGAGGCCACAGTTCAAGTCCCATGCTGTAATTAAAAACTAGAAAGAAAAAAAAAAAGAGAAGGAAAATTAAATAGACTGATTAGGCTTTTATTAAACAGAAAGTTTATCCTAAAAATGCAATCAGTGTTCAGTACTCAATGAAATGAATGGGGCTTTCTGTCTCCTGGACGTTTTTTAATAAGATGAAGATAACTGAAGAAATGTTCAGTGTTGAAAATTTTGTTGCCTGTATAAAAAGTCTTCTGTCTTGCCATATTTTCTACGTGCATTAATATTGCTATTCCTCTAGGAAGCAGAGCAGGTGTAGAGTCTTAATTTTATGTAGTTTTTAATTTTGTTGCCAGTGGGGATAAAGCAGAGGACTGGGAACAGGGAGAGGTAAATGCAAGCCATGCAAATTCTGGCTTTGGGAAGTCACCACAACTTCCTAGACTGCAACAGGCAAAGATAGATAATCCCTTACAGTCTCACAGCTGTATTTGCTCTTTTACAAATGTGTGCGGCTCGGTTTAAAAGCATGGGGGAGGAGGATACTCTTAAGGACAAATAATTATATGTGGTGTACCAAAGCGATGCTCTGCATTCTGTTTTGTGGTTTCACTGGAAGTGGCTCACTGAGTAACCCTGTAACCATAAAAGCAGAGAGGAACACGAGCTAACCCAGCTGCACCCCTTCCTGAATAGAGGCCATCCAGGATTTCTTTGTACATTACTGCATTGGGCAATATAGACATACCCAGGAGATGAGCACTCCCCAACCCATCGCTTATGGGCAATGTGTTGCCTAAGAGACTATTTGATGTTGCTTATGGCACAGTAAATTAACAAGTTGAAACAGAAGCTGACATGGAGAGAGCCACATAATGGTCTGAAGGAAGTATGCTCATGTTGTTGTCCAACATGAGTTTGGGGGCTGCAGCCATGTATCATCATATTTTTCTGCATGCCAATAAAAAAAAAAAATCCACGTATCAGAGAAACAATGCACCTTACCAGCAGCAGCGTGAACTAGATAGAGCAGAAGGAAATTGAGGCTTCGGTTATGCTTGTAGATTAAGCCTCATTGGCTTCTCCTAAGCAGTTAAAAAGCTTGCAGCTGTTTATTTTGTTGTTTTGAAGCTTTCCCCCCCCCCCCCCCTCATTTTACTAGGTCTGTCCTTAAATATATTGGTTCATTGAATGGGTTTTTTTCCTTGCGAAGGTTCATATTCTTAAATACATTGTCCCTTCAGATTCACACCTTCCTGCTATTACTAATTGGGTGGAGTAGGATTTGTAGGAGTGAGGATAGTCTTCCCTTAAATTTTTTTGCACTCTTTGGGGAAGGCATCATGTTGCGTAATGGTGCAAACAAAATAATTCAACAGGAATAATACATGTAGAAACTGGAAATGCAGAGTTATTACTTTATATAAACTATAGCAATTATTCCTGTTGAGTTGACAGCAGATCACCTTTTCTTCCTTCCTTGACAGTTATCCAAATGCAACAATAAAATATTCTGCTGAGGAAGAACAATGATTTATAATTTGATTTTTCCACTGAAACAGAACATGAATGGTGAAGACTTTTCGCCAGAAGTGTCCATTATTAGGAACTGAAATAAATGGGCCGTTGTGAACCACTGCTTGGTGAGTCCAGGCATCAGACTGAGAGCTCCCCTGATCTTTCAATAGCTTTTATTGTTCAAGTTCAAGTATATGTATTCATTGAAATATTACACTTCATATGGTTAGGGAAAGTCAGGAAGAAGTAGTGTGGGAGATCTTCATTTCATAGAAAACAATACTTTGTTGTTAAAATAGACCAATCTTAGATCTCACTTGCAAATAACGTGTTTTCAAATCTAAGCTAAGATACCCAGAGCGGGGGAATAAAAAAAAAAGAAAATTAAAAAAAAGGGGGTTGCTTGGCATTTCCCGTAATGCTGAGCACTCGCCTGTCTCTCTTATCTTAATGAGGGTTATGGGCATCTATGAAAATCTGGCCATCCCATTTTGAGTAAGGCAAAGGAGCCGACCCTGCCCATCCATGCCTCGTTTCCATTGGCTAATGAAAGCTATACCTTCTGCAGAGCCCCAGGGCTCTGGAGGAGTCATGTGCTCATAGAAGAGCGGTACAAATAATTGGGGGGGCATGGTTTATGCCCAAACTGGGGGCTTTTTTAAACTTAATTGAAGTACCTATGAAATACTTTGTTTTGCTTTGAAGGCTTTACCCTTTACTAAATACAAATAAAATCTGGAATGTTCATTTCATTCAGTTTTTTTTTTTCACTTTCCCCTGGTATTAAAAGCCAGGTACTCTTCACCCAAAATACCTCATGAGTTAACATTAATTCACATAAATTTGACATATATTCATTGCTCTGATGTTATTTTAGCAAATCAAGAATTCAACAGAAAAACTGTGCACAGTTCTAGGCATTATGAGAGACCTTCTTTGTGGGTCTCTCTAGCCAGAGCATGCTCCCTACCTTTTCAAAAGAAAAGGGATCTTAAAGCAAGGAATGAGGCTCCTGCAGGATCCCAGGTGTGGACAGACCTGTTCAGAAAGATGATGTAGGGGATTTCCCCCTGGTTTCCTTCTTTTAAGGGGCAATTTTCTTCCCTGCTCAGTGAGATCCATTCCTCATTTAAACACTTCTTTAGGCTGAACAAATCTGAGAAAGAACATGAGGCTTTTACTCAGCAGTCTTATTACCTAGACCACCCATCTCTTGTTAGTTTAACTCCCCCTAGAACAAATAATAACCACTGGGAGAATAGTCTGGACCATTAACAGAGGCACTGAGCCTTTGGCTGCTGCAGGTTTGTATCATGACATTGACAGCCAGCGATTCTGAAGAACCTCATTCAATAATGTGATACCAGTAAAAATTAATTTTTTATAAATGTCCTTTTATTTTTAACTGAATACCAAGCAAACAAATCCTGTAGGCTCAGACAGTGTTTGGAAGGAGTTGAATTAACCTGTTGGATACATTTCTTATATGTGCCTGCATGATATGGTCATAATCCCAATGTTTATTTTGGTGATTCTTCTCCTATTAAAGAAATAACTGGCACTAACAGATGCCTATTTTTTAGTTGCTTTTCATTAGGGATTTTTGCATCTTCACTCACATAACCAGTTACTGCTTATGGGGTCATTAGTCTTTTGGCTGGAGCAATGATGAATATTTTCCTTAAGTGTGACATGTAATCCAGTAATGTTCCCTTCCTTGAGTTATTTCAGAGGCTTAAATAAATTAGGTGTCTGCCCAGGGTGCCATGCCCTTTGGCCTGTGACATCATTAATCAAAATAGCTTTCAATTGGTTACAGTGGGACTCGGGTGCCCGTTAACCCCTTGGTGACTCACCCAGAGATTCCTGAAGAGAGGTTCAGTGTTTACCTTTAAGCACTGCGGTGCACGCGGGTAAACGATCCCTATGTGTAACCCTACACTTGGCAATGTGAAACTGGAATCTTTAAGCATGGCACTTCTTTCAATGTCCATACGGATTGATAGTAACTCATTGCTCTTAGTAATTTTTTTTTAAGGAGCACAAAGTTCAGGCCATGAAGTAAAGCTTCGGAAAACTTCAGGCAGCCTTTTTTCAGGTGTTGTAGAGGGCAATAGTTTGGATTTTCAGAGAGAAATTTTCTAGATGTGTGTATGTTAGATGCATATTATATATGTAAAACATCATAGATTTTTATATGTAGATATAAAAACCATAAGTGCATGTCAGCAGTTACCTAGTAATGTTTTTTGTAAGTGGGTGGACTATCAAAATTTGACATTCAGGCTTAAACTTTTCAATTCTATGCCAGTCAGCATTTTCATTTATTTTCTTGGTGCTTGGACTGAAACCTACCTGGGGATGATAATTTTCCTAACAGACTGTTTACTTCTCAAACAATTTTGCTTTTCCCTTGATCAGCTCAACTGTGGTTCACAACCTTTGCTTCTGGCTGGCTATGAAGATGGATCAGTGGTCCTTTGGAATCTGTCAATGGGAAAAGTGTTGAGCCAACTTGTTTGCCACCAGGAGCCAGTGATGAGCCTTGACTTTGACTCGGAGAAGGCCAAGGGGATCTCAGGCTCATCTGAAAAGGTGCTTAGCATCTGGAGCCTCAATGAGCAACAGAACCTCCAGGTCAGGATCATTGGCCCTCTAGTGTCATTTATCCCACTTTGCACTAACAGTTTGATAGACTAAAAAAATATTTAGTCATGAAGAGGAGTTGTTGCAGATCTCTAGCTAATTAATCACAGACTGGTTAGAATGTCTGTGCTATGTGACTAGACTTAGCAAAAGATGGTGAGGATTTAAAAAAAAAGAAAAAAAACCCTCTCTCACATGTTTCTGGTTTTACCAAAGTTGCAACAGGCACACAAGCCTAGCATTACTCAAGCCATTGCCTCTGTATCTTCATTTATCACGTTAGTAGTATCCAGCTCTTGGAATGTCCTAAACATTATAAATGAGTTATGAAAATGAGAAACAAAGGATTGCTTTTCCAAAGGTTCTGCTTGAATGGATAGTGCTTGCTTTCCACTGTGGGAAAGACAGAAATATTCCATTAAACACTTCACAAACAGAAAGAGTAGGAGCAGCCCAGCTAGTACCAAGAAGACATGAGCTTTAGGCAGCCAGCTTTCTTTGGCACCTTTAGAGCCCTAGCCAGAGACAGGGAAAATAAGTTAATTGGATATATCAGTTTGTGTCTGAGCTACGTGTACCTGGAATGGCTGGTTTAGAAGGAGATCTCTTAATCACTAGTTCAGGCTATGCTAGTGAATGGCAATAAATATTGCTTAATCTAGACAAATTTAGCAAGTGTTCCAACAGTGCCAAGGGGTTAAGTAGGTTTTAAATAGGTGTGGAAATGAAGTGCATAAATAAAGGCTCTCATGAAAATTAAAATGGCCCATGCATAGCCGCTCCACTGCTGAGTGCTTTAACCTTTTTTTAAAGTGGCAGTTGTCCCCTGAACACACAATGAAGAGGACCTGACCCAGGCCCTGTGTGCCCCCAGATCATCCTCGAGAAGAGAGCTGCTGGATACGCCAATTAATGGAGTAACAATAATTGCTCTCCCAGCTTGCAGCCTTTGTGGAGATTTTTTTAGGTAGTGTGGCAAGTTAATGCTGTTTTCTGAATGGTGCTACAGGAAGAAAAGCAAGTGCTTGGACATCCAACGGTAACTCGTCAGCTGGGGGACACTGTGAAGGTATATAATCTGTTAGGCATCACCACAGAACTAGCATTTATGGAGTAGTAGGGCATGTAGTGTAAATGCATCCAACTGAGATGAAGTTTGGAGGACACAGCACTCACTGAGAAGAACATCTAAACTTTAATAAGCAATACGACATGAAGTAAGAGAGGCTCTCTAGACTCTAAGTAGCAAAGGCATTCTAAGCCAATGTGGTAAAGAAGAGTTTTAACACGTCTGATACACAATTGTCATGGTTTAGGGTTTTTTTTTGTCATGTTTGCCCTCCCCCTGCCCTGGCCTTTTTATCACTATTGGCACACATCTGCACCTGGTCCTCAGCTCAGGGAAGCAGAAGGAAGTGGAGCAGATTAAGTCCCAGTAAGAAACTTGGTACTGAGACTAGTTTTTTAAGGCCAAGCTGTCAGAAACCTGACATCATGACAGGCTTCTTAAAGCTTCAAATACTCTGGTGTTGGAGAGGAAGCTGTTCCTTCATATTAATTATAGCATAGCTTTTTCCTAAATTCAAAGAAAATATTGTTCTCCACAGCAAATTTCAGTTAGGAGTTAACCATAATGCAGGGCTACAGGTATGACTCATGGGAAAAATAAACAGTTGTTCACCTGAAATATTCCAGGTATTGTTTTCCACAGGGTATTCATATTCCCAGGAGATGTAGGATTAGTTACATCTTCAGCACATCACACTGAGAGATAGTAGCTTTTCTCAGAAGAAATTTAAATGCCAAGCATTATAAACTATAAGCACTGTTTCTGTGCTTCACACATAGTGCGAATGCCCTAATAAAATGCATCTTTCATGTGAGCACAAGAGATTGTCAAGGACATAGATTAAGTTTTTTTCCCACTATGCCATTAATAATATAAACCAGATGGGGATTTTTTTTTCCCTGACATTCCAGGTACCTGAGGTAATGGTAGACGTTGGAAAGCCACTCAGTGGCACATTATTTTTATTCTAAAAGGTTTTAATAAGTAAACGTGATGCATAGCTATCTGCTGTTGGAGAAATAATGACGCAATGATGGTACTTCAGCTCTGTTTTAAATGGCAATGTTCCAGTGTGTCAATGAATAGATGATGAAGGTAACTTCATAGTTTATTGCTATGAGGAAAGTTTGGTGTATTGTCTTCTACAAGAAAGTTGCTGAAATCATCACTGTCAGAAAATGACTGGATTGGTTGTGAGCCTTCTGATTTGGACAAGATAGTGTAATTATGTGATGATGTTCGTGGTAGAATGTAGGAGGTAAACAGCTTCTGCAGGTGAATAAACAAAGCAGAACTAAGCAAGCTGATAATCACAGAAGCTCCTTCATATATGACAAGAAAAAAATTCTATAAGCTGTAATGTAAGTAAACAGACAGGTTGTGTTGGTTGGGTTGCTGAGGCTTTTCCCTCAAATGCTGAAGCTAAGGCTGCTGCTATCTTAGCTATTTGTCTAGTAAGAATAGGGTTTAAAGGCATGATTTGGTGTAGGAGAGGGAGATTTAAAAAAAAAAATCATAGATAGCATGTGTTAAGGAGGGAAGGAGAGGTATCTGTTGGCCTCAGCATGTCAAAATTTCTTAATGCATTTGCTAGTAGATGCAGGTGTCCTTGGTCATGACTGGCTGAAAGCAGCTCACCCTTTTTTACCTCTTTGTTTTCTTAATTACAAGCTGGTTTTCTGGTTAGGAAATTATGTTGGTATGCATTTGACTACAGTAGTTGCCCATAAGTGACTGGATGGCACAAATCCTGGCACTAGGATTTCACCTGGCTGCATATACCTTGAGCAAGTTGTTCTGCTTTGTTTTGTTTTTCTCTCTCACCTCCTGTATTTGCAGATCATGCACAAATGCCCACTGTTCGCTCATGTTCCATAGCCAAAAGGCATCACCATTACAGGCTTCATTTTCAAGTTGTAGCTTGCTGATGACATGCAATTTCTCCCAGTCGCCCTGATTTTGCTGTATGGATCTTGCCCACATAATTGACAGTAATGATGGGAAGCACCACACCCAGGATTGGTTATAGCCATTAGCTAATAATCTCAGGTACAGAGTAAGGCCCATCTTACATTTGCCAGGCTGGTGATGTAAGTAATAAATCCTTCCCTTGCCACTATGCATACGCCAACAAAAATCCCACTGAAGCCATGCTACATTGGTGTAACTGGGAAGTTTGGAAGAACATACGTACTAGCAAAAAGCACAGGTTTTACAGTAGCAGGCCCACATACAGCCTCCTACTGTTCATGAGGCTTGGGCAAAACTTGCTGTCCTCTGTTCTGAATTGGTTGTAGACACATTCGTCAGGTCCTATTTAAAAGAGGAACTTATGGAGCATGCAAGAATCATGTCAAGTTTCATTTAGCCTTTTTTCTTATCGAATTGCACATCTCTTGCTGTTTTGAGTAAGTAGCTGGGCAGTTGTTACATAGTCGAAAAGCAACTGCTTATAGCTTTGTGCCTGTAAGATTCCAAGATGGGTTCTGCTCTGAACTGCATCTGAAACCAACTTTGACCGGCATTTCTGGAGTTTTAGTGAGGAGGAAGACTACTCAGATGCAATATGCCTGTCAATGCCTTCCCACCTCAGAACAGCAAACAACACACAGTGTATTAAAAACATGCACTGAATTATATTAAGCTTTGGTACAAGCTAGCTACAGATTCAGTCTTAAGTAGATGGCGGCATTAACGTGTCATTTCCAATTGCACTTATAAATAACAGCACTTCAAGGTCAGTATACACTCAAAAGGTGTTTTCCACATTGTGACAAAAGCTAGGCATTTCAACATACATGCATGCACGCATACACACTCTGGTGCGTATACTGCATGTGTCCCAGAGGTAGACTGCTGACTAATACAAGTTACCTGAGGTGAGAACAGCAAAAGTGTATTATATTGAGCTTTCCCTCTGTGCTTCAGGGGAAACTCATGTCAGTGAAGTGAAAACTTTTCTTTCCAAGGGCTAAGTCCTGTGCAGCCCCAGTGCCTCCTGAAGGAAGTTAAATGCCTTCCAGTTTAATTGTGCCCCTCAGAAACTTGTGCCTCAGTAGTCTCCAAACAGTAACAAAAGGCTTCCAAGATTGAAATCAATAACTTGGTTGTAATCCCCTCCTTGGAATTTCATGTAAATAAAAGTCTCTTGGGAAGGAGTACTAGAAATATAGATTTCCTAACACTGTAACCTAATTCCTGGAAGCATTCCTTTCTCAAGACTGTGGTAAATGCTACCACAGCTTATTGGAGTTTTTGTGAGGGGCCACAGTAGTAGAAATAAGTAGCAGGTAGTTTAAACATCAGCTCAGAATCTCAGCATGGGAATATTGCAGAAGCAGGGAAAATATATGGCCACAGCTCTGAACATTGCAGCTCATGCAAGAATAGCTGGAAGAAAAGAGCAAAGCTGTGTAGTCTGGTTCTCAAAACCTTGACTCAGAGCTTCACTTGTGACAGAATATAAATAGCTTTAAATGTAATATAAACTAAAAACATACAAGGGGTGCTTTTATTTTTTAGAGAATGGTGCTGGAGATAGATAGGCTCAAGGTAAGGTCTTTTCCATCTCTGGTAATAATTGTTCTCTCTAAGGCATTATCCACCATGGGGTGAAAAGCTCCATACTACCTGTGTGATACCAGTGTATGTGGGTGGGCACTATACCTTCTAAAATCCCAAAAGGTTCCTTTTTCTTCTGTTTTAAACAATTAGAGCTCATCTATAACTTTCTCACACAGGTTTACAAAACACACAAACTTGTCAACGCTGGCATATCTGATATCACCATCCGTCCAGACAAGAAGATTTTAGCAACGGCAGGGTGGGATCATCGCATCAGGATCTTTGGCTGGAAAAAACTGAAGCCCTTAGCAGTGCTGAACTACCACACAGCAACTGTCCATTGTGTGTCCTTCTCCGATCACAAAAACCCCAGTGAGAGACTGCTGGCAGCTGGCTCAAAAGATCACCGCATCAGTATCTGGTCAATATATACTCAGACATGACATGTTCTGCACTGTCATGGACTAGGAAACCAGCACTGGTGAAGCAATGCTTTACACTGTAATGTGGGGCATTAGTAGAATGTATTTTCAGGCTGAAGTGAGAGTCCTAGGTTAATTCTTATGCTGCTTGTTCAAGCTGCAAGTTCTGTTTTACAGAGAGGGAAGTGCATTTTTAAAATTCATAACAAGCAGAGCAAGGCCAGTCACAAACGAAGACACAGAACAAGTCACTTTGAGTTCTGCTACAGGTTTTGCAACAGCTTTTCTTTGGCAGGTTGCTCAAATAACTTGTGCCAATATCTTCTTTTGTAAAAAAGGACTGGAATCCCTCAGACTGCAGTGGGGGCAGACTACGTCTGTTTGTAAGTCATGTATCCAAGAATATGAATCAGTGTAAAATATCACCCTTTCTTGAAAATGTATACCCATTAAACCACCTCCAGTGGTTTCTCATTGTCAGTTACTTTTTCTTCCCCGTAACTGAAAGGCTATCAGAACAACCTTGATTTGTTCACACTTCTGTCAGTTTCTAACTTAAACCAACAGCCAGGAATGTGACTAGGGACGGCCTTTGGCATTTATGAATTTCATTATGTCTCCTGTCACCTCAAGCCTCACAATTAATCACAAAAAAGAAAGGGGAAAAAAATCTTCCCCTGCACTGCACTGCGAAGAGATGTAAAGCCTTTTACAGAGCCAGTGCTAAATCCTTTCCACAGACCAGCTAGCTGAAGGATTTAAACTCAGCAATCCAATTAGCACCCTTCTCCTTGGAGAGTTAGGGATAAGTTTCAGCATGGCAAGTCTGGGATTCAGCTACACAACTCCCATTAACATTTAGGGGAATTGCATGGATAAATCCTTATCCACACAGTGCGAATGGCTCCATTAACTTGTCATCTCTATGGTCATGGAAGCTAAAATTCATTCATAAAGGGTTTTTTGTTTGAATCACGAAGCAGCGTTTGCATTCTTTTCAAGCATATTAGACATTCGACAGTGTGTTCATAGACGCCTTGCTGTTGTATTCAGTCACGAAGTTGCAGTTACAACTGTCCCACTGAAGCAATTAGCAAGGGCCAGTTTGTTAAAAAGGAGGTGGCCTGGAAACTAGAACTCAGCTTTACAAACTGTTCTGTGTCCAGGCTTTGCACTGTTGATACTTTACTGGAAATATTTGTTTCTGCGGTTGTACAGAGCTTTACATTAAATGAAAAAGTCACCAGAATTGTACTGAACAGCAATATCAAAAGACTTTAGAAATTATTTCAGGGAAAACTCACAAGCAAATTAAGGTCTGGGTCTGCTATCCAGCGGTGCTTTACAGGCAGAGAACACTGTTGGACTAAAAGTCCTAAGCATGAAGCCTGATGTTCTGTCCATTAAAACACAGAAACAGGATGCTGTTGCTAGGCTTTTCTAAATAAAACTTGGCCTTACACATTTTGGAGTGTGATGACACTTTAAATACTGCATTTCTTTGATTATTTCTTTACTGTTCGGTAGCTGCATGGAGAATCACATTGCAGTTGAAAGTTAAAGCCTAATTTTGAGTGATCCTGAGTCAAGGGGAGGTACTAGTGTTCATTACATCTACCAGACAGAGCTCCGTAGCTGGGAAGTGCTCCATCTCCACCCATCATCCACCTCCCACACAGAGGAGGAGCTTCCTACACCATACAAGAGGTTCCAGCCAGCAGCCTTATGGAATGAGACAGGGTTCTGCTCCACAAACCTGCTGCTGGAAGAAACCTTTTTTTCTTTTTCCGCTTTCTTAAAGTAGGTCAGAATCAACATAAATAAATAAATAAATACAGAAAATATTGTTGTGTGTGGTCCAGGGACCCATCACAGGGAGTTTGCAAAGAGATTTCCTTTTGGCTGTTCCGTCTCATACTACACCAGACATGAAGCCTGTTGGGCAACCTTGAGATTGGTGTCTCCCATTTCAGTGGTGCTCTTGAAACAGAACCTAGTGAAATTCTGCTGTATGAGAGCAATTTCACAATCACTTAATTTTTAAAAGGACATAACCCAGTGGATACATGCTTGGGCTTTAGTCTCCTCTCCACTTAGAGTCTCCATCTGCTCAGAAGAGTGCCCTGCCCTGTGCTTTAACCTGTGTAATCACCGCACCTTTCTAATCAACAACCTTGAAGTGAGAGCTGATGAAATTAAGGCCCATGCCCTAAAAAAAAGCACTGTCAAACTGGTGGTTGGGCACTGTCCTGGAAGGTGAAAAAAACAGCTCTGCATCTCCTCATGCATGGATCAAGGCCAGGAACACCTTGGGACTCCTGGTACAACAGGCATGGGACTGCTCAGTGCTGCAGCCCAACATGCTTTTGGACTATCTGAAAAACTTAGCTTCTGAGCAAAATTTAAGTTTCAACAGCTTATCACTCAAGAAAACCCAAACCAAAACCAAAACAACCCCAACCATCAAGACACATAGTGAGGCCCTGCGTTGTGAACCCACACTCAGTTTCCTCTCTCAACTGAGCTGTTAAAAGTTCCTTTTTCTTCCCCTTCTTCCCGATGGACTTGAGAGCTGGTCTACATTGGCCCTGGGGTTGGGGGGATGGCCTGGAGGGTGCAAGCATGCCTCTTCTCCATGGCAGCAAACAGCAGCTTACACTGTTCAGCAATTTTCACAGAATTGAGCTGTGGGTTTAAAGCTTATGCAGTGGAAAAGGAAATCCAGGGCTCACCCGTCTTGGGCAAATGGTTACAGTAGGAAATGAGAAGGGCCAAGCCTGGTCCCAGTAGAGAAGTAATCGCTCTCTCCTCTCATCCTTTTGACAGGAAAAGGCAGCTGTGTCACCAGAGAGTACGGTAAGCAGTGAGAAGCCAGGTTCAAGACTGGAGCAGGCACTAAGATGCAGATCTCTCCAGCATTTCAGGGCAGCTCCGTGCTCAGCACACCCTTGTTCTGAATGCTAGTTGTGAACACCTAATGATCCAGGGCCATTGCGATGCTCCAAGGCATTGATGCAGCCTGGCTTCTGCTCCTGGCTGATGGGCTGCCTCACAGCCACCCCCATGCGGTTCTAGACCTCAGGTCCCAAAGCAGTGCACAAAATGTATCTTTAATGAAGGCCTGTGCATCTTACATCCACTGTAGGAAATAACTTTTGATGCAAATATTATGATATTGGCACAGTGGCAGCCTCCTAGGAAGAACGGATTCACACCCCATGTCTTAATAAGAGTGCTATTAGGAACTCTTGAGTATATTCCTTTCTCTGAAAAATGCCATTTACTGTCAATGACAGTGTCTAAAGTAATTATGGAGACTCACAAGAGATGTTTAGATTTACTAATAGGTCTTTTGGAAGGTACACTAAAGACTACTATGTGCCTTCAGTCTAACTTACCGTCCTTTGCTGGGGGTTAAATATTTATGTTTGTCTGACTAGGTAGATTTAAAAATAAACTCAGTCATGCAAGCACAAATTGAAAATGAGGGCATGAACTGCATCTGTAATCTTACTAGCAGGCAGACACAGAAGAGTTTCATCAGCTTCAAGAGGAAGGACACGCTGCAGATCTGCTTGCAAGAACAGACCCATCCTATCGTTATTTACTTCCCATTACCAAAGCACTATCCATGTGATACTTTTGTACATTACAACAATTAATTCATTAACACTTTACATGACTACTGATTTTATTTAAACACTCAGTGAAGGGATTTTTTTTTTCACATTATAGTTTCCTTGAAATGAGCAATCAAACTACATTAGTTTGCTTTATAGTTGAGCCTAAATGCCATAGTTTGAATGTGAATTACAGTCATCTTAATTTTCTACAAGTTTATTTGCTTAAGGAACTGACTTGGACATTCCCAAAGTAGAATTATGTCGAACAGGAAGGACAGTCTATATTGCTATAGACTCTAAAATACAGTTGTTTGATTACATCTAGGAAATTAACAATTCCTTTCTCTGAAAAAAAATATTAAAGCTCTTTACAATTGTAACATGAGCATGGTTATCACTCAAGATTTCAGCTGACTTGCTAGCAGGAAGGTTGTGAGTGAAGAGCCACCTTAAGCTGCTGGAGTTAGCTCTGGAATCTCACCTGCCAGAAAGGAACAGGGCTAGCCTGTACCTGGCCTAAAGGATTCAGGAGTGAAGGTGATGACAGCTAAATGATTACAAAAGGCTTCCTCCCAAGAATCATCGTCTTTGGCACTGTGAGAAGGAAGAAAGCAACCAGCATTTGTAAACTAATAGAAATAAATCCCAAACACTACCATTTGTGCAGCAATTACATGGAATATTTATCACCAGTGGAATGAATGGTGATCTCTGACCCTCTAACATTTTTTGCAAATGAATCCATTAGTTCCAACCCCTTTCTCTTATCAGTACATAAGCCATAAACTGTTGCTCTCCTAGGTATAGATGAGCAAGGAAAGAGATTAATTGTATTTGTAGCAATGAGTGAAAAAGAAAGTAGGCTGAGGGCCTGCACTAAGACAGTTGTTAAATTTAGCCCTATACAATGCAATTGCTTTAGTAAGCCAATAAATTACTCTCTCCAGCTTGACTTGGATTGTTGCAAACGTTTGAGTTTTAAAGAGCAGATTTTTATAGTTAAGTCAATACTGGCTTCTGGACTGCTTTGGTTTTTAGTACATTTAAGATGCATCTGCAAAGCCAAATGACAAATTAATAAATCTTTCCTTTAATTCAATTTGCCAAGAACAAAGATAGAACACTGACTACTGCAGGAGCCATGTTAGTGATGTAAACCAAAGGACTGGGGATTAAAGAAGGATTACCAAGCGCTAAATCAATGTGTTTCCTTTTCTGGCTGTGTGTCTGTGGTGTGAAAGTATGGATCATTACATAAAACATGGCACATGACTGCCTGGATTAATACTAGACAATGTTACAGCAATGCTGAGACACAAGGTTTGATGTTTAAGCATGACCAGTGTGCTACCAAGAAAGTGATGGTGATGACTAAGTCTTCCAAGTAAACCTGGCTGTGTTTAATCCATGCCCTACTCTTCTGGGGCATGCTGGAGGCTTCTTTTATAATGTGAAGAAAACTATCAAGAATTAATATCATACTGGGTTTTTTTGGCAGTTCATTTAAAGATCTCACAGTATGAAATGAAACACAAAAAAAATCCATGTCTGCACTATCAGATACAGCAGATAGAAATGTAACTTTTTAAATAGACTCCAACTGAAGCATATCACTTGCCAACAACATCCAAGTAAGTGTGGACTAAGTAACTGTATTCTGGATACCAAATTCTTTGTCCCCTGACCTTACCACATACTCTCAGCCCTTTTGGTCAAGACATGACCAGCAGCAAAAGTTTGGGCTGGTTAGTCACACAGCCTTTCTTGTGTACAGTTTTATTTACCACCACCCCTTATCAAACACCACAAAATAGCAGGTCTGTTTGGGCCGAGCCATCTGCTCCCTTATGCATTTTTAAAGCTATCAGCTGCATTTACTCAGCCTATTAAGAATTTTGTTCCTGAGTAGTGACACCCCCCCTCAATACATTTAGTAGTGATGCACACCCCCAAATACATTTAATGGTCATGTCTGAGGAGGTGAATTTTGTTTTAGCTATTAGTGGTTTATTCCCCTTCAATACAATCCATCACAAAAACTTTGACACTATAACATATTATTAAACCACATAGTTGGGACCACAGCAACATAATCTCTCAATTGTGAATGTTTTGCTCATCTGATTAATGGTATGAAATATATCTGGATGTTCTATCAGCTTTACTGCGTACTGCTTTATTCTGACTTATTTCAGAGGAATTTGATTTGCGGTTTGGTATTATAAGAGGAGGGGAAAGGGGAGTGAGGGTGCAAATCAAAACGAAGAAGCAACTTGCCCCCTAAGTTAGGTGATACAAAGATTCTAGAAAGCACAGAGGACCTTCAAGGAAACCACTTCCAGCAAGGTGCCAGATTCCTTATGGGAAAAGGACAAGGATGGCAGGAAGGAAAAGTACCTAGACTAAGCATGCGGTGATAGGTCTGTCTTTTTAAACTTGTACACCAGCTCACTTCAGTTTCAGAAGTACTTGCTTTTACCTCCCCACCATGCTTTTTTAAAGGTGTTGGAACACTAGGAAATCCTATAAACTCCAACCTACACCACTACATAAGCCTGTGCTCAACCAGAGGAGCATATATTTATTTCTCTACCATGAACAGTCATAATGCCAAATGTTACAGTGCCACTGGACATAGCAGCGGGAGGGACTGAGGTCTTGAAGCAGCCACGTGGACTGCAGAAGAACCATCCCAGAGCAGTACTGCCCATCTCCTTCCAGGCGAGTGACATAGCAGTGAAAAAATATTAATTCAAACAATTGTCTATTACAATTTGAAGTTCTAATTTAAAAAAAAAAAGCTGTTACATTAGATTGAGATTACAGCTGGATGTTGTTTCCTCCTAGTTTTTATTCACAGTAATGTAAATTAGGGCAGCAAAAAAAATATAGAAATCCTTTGGCACTTTCCGGACAGCAATGATCGGTCTTTCCTACCAGCTGCAGGGTTGATTGATCCTGATTACGTCCAGATCAGGGAATCTAGGGAGGATATGAAAATGCTGAGCCGTTATTCTGCTCCATAGCTCTGGCATCTCATGCATGCAAAGGTACATTTTCCAGGCACCCATGGCACTGCTTGCTATAAACATGTTCTGACATAGGTAGGAGGAAGGTTGGTGTGTTGGACCTACATAATAACTTTAAACATGGCAGAGAATGTGGACATGGCATTTGTCTTGATGGTAATTAAAAAAATTGCTGATATGAAATCTCAGTGATTCATGGATATATTGTCTGTGTTCACAGAAAAGCATCTAGGCTGCTTTTAACATAATACTTATGGTAAGTATTGTCTTTTCAGATTTTTTTGCCTCGGATATTTTGATGGCATGCAGAGTTGGCATCACACTAAATAGAGACATTGAGTCTTTATAGTTTTATCTCTTGAGCCCATCTGGTTTGAAGTAGTTGACGACAAGCAGGAAAGGGAATAGAATGAAAGACTCGCTTCATGTTTGCTGAAATAAAAGAAACGTGTAAGGCAGTGCTCAAATAAAATCAGCCTGGGAGGAGGGCCACTGCACTCCCCTCTCACCACCCCTCCTCTGCTCTTTTAAGATGATTGGAATGGGATGGCTTTGCCTGCAACCCCTCCACTCTGAGTGCTAGCTCTGACTGCCCACTGTTGGAGCTCACACCCCAGCCAAAAGGCAGCTGAAGCAGGCAGGCTGGAGCACCATGGGAGAAGGGGAATCGTCTGCCCTCCAGAATGAGAGACAATGGGAGCACTAAGCAAGCAGAGTAAAAAAGCAAACACAAACGCAAAGCCCTTGTCCATCAGCCAAGCTAAAGCCATTAAAAAACTAATAGCGCAAACACCTCACACAAAGGTGCTTCAATACGTTTTACATGTTGTTTATTCTGTTTTTAACTTCCTTTTGCAATTTACAGATACAGCCCACAGACTTCAGTCCAAGTACGTGGGCACTCGTGCAATTACCCCTATTACAGGCAGGTACAGAACATATAGCAATAGCACCAGAAGTGTCCTGCCCTGCCCACAGAAACAAGCAGTGGGTTAGTTAGCAGAACTAGCTTCAGTGAGAGCGTATTTGGTTGCAGGAAAACATATCCTTTCCTTCTCCATCTACCAGTGACCACTAAGAGCTGTCCATACAGCAGTACAAAATTCTGTAACTAGAACTCAGGTTAGAACGCACGCTAAAGGGCACTTGCTTTCTCAATGAGGCACTCCGTATGTAATGTTCATCCTCTCACGGAGGTGATGAGAGGCTAGCCTTTATCAGCTACAGAATCACTCTGGGAGCATAAGATGGAAATTGCTACACAAGTTTGCATGATTTTACACCATGTAGCAGCTAGCCTTGAAAATGCATATGCTCTCTTTCCCACATTAGGTCCTAAATGTGACTCCTCTGGCTTTTGTTCTTAATCACTTTGTTAGTAGTTCAATTTTATAATTTTAAACTAAACAGAAATGAGTGATTTATTGTAATTATTTTGTATAGGCTGCTCTTCATAATTTTTTTTTTAAATCTGGAAAAACATTTAATTTCCCATATGGAAAGAACACATTTATCATACTTTACTCGGATGTACTTGGCCAACTATCACACATATATGCAAAACATATGTGACATATTCGAGGCTGAATTTCATAAAACAGAAATGCTATGAAATGTGATATAATAAATATATTACACAGACATATGTGGCCAATTTATAAAACTATGGTATCTTTGGTAAATTTATAATAGGTCATTTCTATTAATGGGGGGGAATGAGTGCATTTTTCTGCCATATGCAACACATACAGTACTTTACATAGACTTCCTGAAGGGAGGTGGACCTTTGAAAAGCAGACTTGTACATGTGCATATATAGTGTATATGGGATGTGTCCATATTTTTCAAAATTAATGTATATCTTCAAAACCAGCTCTTGCTTTTTGCATTGATTGTGTGTATAACCTGGGCAGAAAAAAAGTATTAAATACTATTCTTGGAGATTAGCAAACCTCTGATACACTAACTAGGTTCCCACAGACAATGGGTCTCTCTCGCTTTAATAGAGAGCACATTTTATAAGCACACGCTGTGCTCGTGATAATGGCCAGTAATAGAAATCTTTAGGTATGGTCGCTTTCATCCAGTTGTGTCAAACACTCATGTAAATTAAATATCTTACTGATCAACTGAATTAGAATAATTAAATTAAGAAAAAACCTGCATATGTTTAGAAAAAAGTTACATATAAACAGACATACCAGCCTCTACACTAGCAGACTGGACTCTTCATAATACCAGCTTATAGCAACAGCTGAATTATTGCTGGCTGATGATCTTCAAATTCTAACTCTCAGATTTCTGCCCTTCCTTATTTACGCCTGTGTGTTTCAAAGATCAGATCTTCGCTTTATAAAACAAATCTATAGTTTTCTCTCAGACTGCGTATTTGCGAGCTCTGGCAAAAGTTCTCTCAGGGCTCATTTTCCGCGTGTGCATGCTCTAATTCGTGCGATGCTCAGCTCTTCCCTCTGGAGGGAGCCTGCTCTTCAGGCACGGCCGGGCGGGGGGGTCCGCGTGTGCAGCATCCTCGTCCACCGGAGCCGCGGTGCAGCGATACACACATGTACCCCCCAAAAGCCCACCCCCCGGGGTAACACGGTGTCTCCTGGCTACACAGGCAGCTTAACATAAACGGCGGGTCAGACCATCGCACATACCGTCTCAACGCTCTGCCAGCAAAAATGCGTTTGTTTTCAACCCATCATGAAACTGAACAACAGACGGAAACGCAACATGAACCAGAACCTGTATGTGCGCACACACACACACACACTCTTCCCCCACCCTCCACCCCAGCCGTGTTCAACAGGCTCACAGCAACTTTTTGAGCTCCTCGGATTAAGGTGCTAAAACTAGCTCTGCGAGTACTGCTGCGTTAGCTTTTCCAGCACTCCTCTGGGCTGCTGGGCTCAGCTTCTGCCCCCCAAACCTAACCTGTGGGTGCCTAATTTGTTTCCAACAGCTATAGGGATCCCTTTACACAGGCAGAATGTTGCACAGCACGAATGAACCTGCTTTTCTTATCCCCTTCAGACAAGATCAAGGTGCGACCGCCCCTTGGCCAGGGATCCTGGCATCACAAGCTGAAATCCACTTGCTGGAGAGAATGAGGTCTGTGTTTGGTGGGGGGGGACGGACGACGACAGCGCACCAGCTGAGGTGGCCCTGAGCCATGCAGACCCACTAGCCGCGGATGCACTGGGAAGCCCCTAGCTCATGGGAGACCCACACTGTCCCCCAGTGGCCTGGTGGCTGCAAAATGCCTTTTTATGCTTACTGCAGCCCTTGGGTCATTCTCCAGACTGCAAGCCACTGTTACACAGACTGTAGCATGAAGGAAGCTGAAGTACTTGCTCCCCTGGCAATGGCCATGCCACATGCGTGCTTGAGATTGACTGAAGATGCCAGCACCCCAGGATGCCGAGAGGCATCTACTGGGGACCACCTTCACAGTTCCACCCAAAGCAGTTCTAGGGTCTCCCTGAACAGGAGAAAAGATTAAAAAAACCGTCCATGAAGTGTGTAAACAGCGTGCATGGATGCTGCAAGCACACAGAAGTCTCATCCCCGTGCTCCTATCCTACATTGCATTTAGTCAGATCCATTAGCAAGGAAAAAATAAAACCACCACCACCAAAAAACCCATTCCTGAAAACCTGAGCTATCCCCAGTGTTTGGGGTAAGTGATCAAGCAAAGACCTCCCTTGTTTCACCTGTGGGTGCCTAATCCTATATTTATCCACTGAGGTAAGTGATGCGGTTTTCAGACCTTTGGAGCAATCAGTAAATTCAGCCCGTACCTCTGGAAAATGGAGCCACATGGCTAATTTATTCTCTAGCCCTGTTTGGAAGAGACAAAGGGTGCTTGTAACCTCTGTGCTTGGGCCTGTTTTACCAGCAGCTTTTAAATACACGGTGTTATGTGTGCCTTGAGGCGACCATAAGTGGAAATATTGTCTGGAAATGCTGCAGCCTTCTTTCCGAGTATGTGCCATGGACCTTGGTGACAGCATGTACTGAGTGAAGTTTAAACATACATGTACTCAAATCATACAAAGTCACTTTTCAAATGAAACTGCAATACATATAGATAAGGCATGACCTGTACATGACATATCTTGACTAACTGGCTGACAGGTAACATGAAATTAAACTGTTACAGATTTTCTGTGATTTTCAAAAGGCTTTTACTAGTCAATGTGCAGTGTTATGTGGGGTTTTTTGTTTGTTTGAAGTGGATTTTTTGTTGTGATACAAAAATACCCCTGCTTGCTTTCCGTATCTGGAACACTCCCATCCAGTGAGACAGACATAGCTACACAAGGAGGAAACACTAGTCAAAAGTCCCGAGAAAGGTTGATTTAAGGACTAAAACATGACATAAAATGGACTGCTAATATGGTTAATACTAACATATATAAGCACCTTGCATGTTGATGGCCTAAAAGCAAGGTTAGAAATACCATTTTCATAGTTAAAACTGTAGTCTTGATACAGCTGCATGGTCTCTCTTTTCCACTCAGACACAAGATTTCTGTAGTGGTTCTTCTAGCACAGAGGATAGACTAGTGATCCTGAGGGCCCGCTGCCTGCAGCCATAGGTTGGAGTTCTGTAATTTTCTCTTCTTCTAACGGAGATAAATTAAAATTCCTACAGTCAGAGCAAGGACCCCAATCCACTTTCTGTAACAGTACTGTTTAGTCCTGGCATCTTGGGTCATGCAGTCCCCTCAGCTCTTGTGCAGTAAAGTACGTTTGAAAAGGTGTGTGGCCAGTCTGCACTGAGCCAGTGGCACTTCTTGCAGCAGTCTATGTATGTTTAAAGAATATAGGTGCTTACCAACACAAACAGAAGTGTACAGTATCCTTTTCAGCCCGGAACCCCAACCCTGCAAGTTATTGCGTAAGGACAGATCACTACAGCCAGGCAGCTCCAGCAACCGGAGAGAGAAGGGAGGGAGCAATCACCTAAGGAGATTCACTATTCGCTCAGACTAAACAACTCCAGTTTAGTATCCCTCCTTATTTAAATGACCTCATTTGGTAGGGGAGGTTTAGACTTCAGAGCAGACAAATATACACAAATGATCAAACAAGAAATGAAAGAAAGAAAGAAGAGGAAAAACATTTATAAATGTCACTGTCCAATGTCTTTTCAATTTAAATGAAATAAGATTATCTACAAATATCTACAAATATCTACATGTATCTACACTGTTTGCAGATATGATTCTTTGGTTGTCTTCACTTTTTTCCTACACTGCAACTATCAAGAAAAAAAAAGCGTTTGTATAATCTTTAAAGGAAATAATAAATATAACAACTTCATTAAACGTTTGACCAAAGCTTTGGCACTAATCAGTTTACAGATAACAAATCATACTGAAAACTCTGATATAACAGCGGCAAAGCAACAGAGCAACATCCGAGAGCCATTTCCCACTGACTAGTAATAAACACAAGGCTATTTTACATCAACCTTTCTGAGAACATCAGTTATGGTTTAGTCAGACACTAAGAATCTCACAATTCACTGCAAATGTCAGATAAAATACATATTTCTTGCACAAGTCTTTTTCATGGATCCAGATATATTTTTTTATAACAGAAAAAAAAAATTACATAAAATATTCATGTTAGCCTGTATCCCTTCTTAAACCCTTCCAAAAAGTTTTGGAAGCCCGAAGCCCAAAGCCCACTGCCAAAGACGGAATAAACATTGCTATTAACACTGCCACCTGCACAAGGGAAAGATTATGTTTTAAAAGGTTTGTAGGGAAAACACACAAACATGGATGAATAGAGGGCTTCAAAAAAAAAAAAACCAAAACCAAAAAAACCCCTTCTTTTCATAGAGTCATGTGGAAGAATCAGAAAAGTGTTCATAATACTGTATACCAACACAGCTGAGGAGCTGTTCAATACCTTCTCTGAACACAAAGGGACTGCCGTTCGGTGAACATCTGACAAAAACCACAAGCCAGCTACTCAAAACACATCACTGGAGAAACTGTGATGAACAGGCCCATCTTTTCAACAATAAGGAAAGACTACTGAAGGAAGATATTAAAGGAAAAAAAGAAAAAAAAGTACTTACCAGCTTTAAGAGGGAAGATGCAGCAAGCAGGTAGGTGCAGAATAGGTGCTTTGGGACTACTGCAGTTTGGGTCAGCCAAATATAAGGGGTGAGGCATTCTGGGAAAAAAAACCTTGAAGTTCCTCTAAAAGGCACCTCTCAACGGGAGAGCATCAAGAGCTCGGAAAAGGATGTAGGAAGGCAGTACTGTGAGGCTGCCTGGGAAGCAGCCAGTTCACAAACTATTGCTGAGAATACACAGCCTAAATTCTGCAGGTATTCCCCCCACCCCGAGGCTGTTTTTTAAACCTTAGCATCCATCGTTGTGAAAACAAGAAGCTGTACATGGCTGTGCTCTTGGCCACGGGCTCTTCTCAACAGCTCCAGAAAATGCTGTTGTGGTTAAGCCGCCCCAATGAACCCCAAAACTCACAAGCAGGTCAGGACCGGAGGAGAAGCGGACAGTTTGTTCTGACAGTGAAGATTCGAAGCGTTCCCTTAAGCTAAACCCTGCTTCCTCTGACAGACTCCTCAAAGAACCACCTGAACCAACTGTGAGGGAGGCCATGCGTGCCCGAGGTAAAAGAGAGACTTACATCGACACGTGCAGAATTACACTCCATCCCCGGGGGGCCCGCCGCTGCCGGCGGCTGGTGTTCGCTGGTGCTCACAGCCAGCCCCGCAGCCCTCCCTGCTCGGCGCTAACGTTACGCATCCCGCTGGGCTGGGAAACACCCGTGGCAACGCCAAAACTGGCGGCAACACCGAATCTCCATCAGACAAGCCGGCGGGCGAGTGAGAAGGGGGCAAGTCACCTCACCGCGGCCGCTTCCCCGTCCTCCCGCCGCTTTCCCAGCGGCCCTACGGTCTTCGGTGCCCGCGGCACTCGCGAGGCATCCGCGAGAACGGAGGCGCGAGGATAGGGAGAAGGGAGATAACCACATATGGCTTCGTTTATCAAAGTGCAGCTGCGGGTCACACCGCCATGGGAAGAGCCCGGCGCGCCCCGGCCAGCCTCCTGCGCCCGCCGACGGGTGGGGAGCGGGACGGGGGGGAGGCGGCTTCCTGCGATTGGGCTCTCCGACTGTCGATCAGGTCAAGGTGGCCTATCAGCTCACTCGTAAGGCGGGAAGAGAGGGAAAGGCGGGAAGGGGGGGGGGAGAGGACGATAACGGTCGCGGCACGCGCGGCGGCCGCCGCCGCCGCCGCCAGTCTCTCGCGCCGTCGGCAGGGCCCGCGCGGCGCCGTTATCTGGGCCCGTAGTCGTAGTTGGCGGGCGCGCCGGCCGACGAGTACATGTTGGCGGCCGCCGCCGCCGCCGCGGCCGCCGCGTTCATGTGGTGGTGGTGGTGATGGTGGTGGTGGTAGCTGTGCCCGCGGATGCCGGGGAGGGGGTAGGGGGCGGGCCGGCTCTTCGCCCCCAGGTAGTGGTCGTAGGCGGCGGCCGCCGCCGGCGGGTACTTGTAGGGGTGGTGGTGGAGGGGCTCCGAGGCGGCGGGCTCCAGGCGCAGTTCGTGGTGGGGCGGGCTGGGCCGGCCGCCGCCCGCGCCGCCCAACGGCACCAGGCCGCCGCCGCCGCCGCCGCCCGGCAGCGCGGGGCTGAGGACGCGGGACATGAGCTGCTGGTGCGCGGCCTCGGCGTGCAGCGGCGTCCCGCCGGCCGCCTCCCGCTCGTACTCCCGCCGGCTCTCGGCAGCATCTGCGGGGGCACACAGCGTCAGCACCGCCGCCCCCGACGGGCCGGGCTGCAGGTAATCAACTTAAATCAATAACAACAAAAAAAAAAGGCGGCGCGCGAAGATAGAAGCGAGGCTTGCAAGCGAAGTGTGCAGCAGCATGCAGCAGGAACCGGGGCTTGTGGGGCAGGACCTTCTGACTGCGATAAATGGAGCTGAATTGACTGACAAGCTGGTACACGCCTGAAATTTTTGCAATTGTGTAACACTAAACAAATACAGACTTCCCTTTATTTTGCAGGCCCGGAGTGTGTTGGAAGAAAGGCCCTCAGTTGTCTTTGCAGTTGTTTGCTCTGCGTAATGGAAAAGGAGTCAATGGGCAGAGGTGCTGTTCGACCTGACTGCAGCTCCTGAATGGGAGCAGGTCAGCCCTGAAC
The DNA here is from genome assembly GCF_947461875.1 of Haliaeetus albicilla. Taxonomy (NCBI): domain Eukaryota; kingdom Metazoa; phylum Chordata; class Aves; order Accipitriformes; family Accipitridae; genus Haliaeetus; species Haliaeetus albicilla. The sequence continues at coordinate 37,154,349 of NC_091492.1, forward strand.
GCGCTGCTGAGGAGCGTTAAAAGGGCAATGGGAGGAGGAGACAGTGGCCCTCGCGGCATCCCTGCCTGAAAAGCTGAACCTGCTGCCGAAAAGTAAAAAATCGGACACTAAAGGAAAAGGGCAGCGTCATTCAAAGCAGCAAAGTTGCTTAAGCACAACAGCAGTGAGTGTTTTAGACCTAGGAAGAACAAATTAGGCTATGAAGGTGGCTACTTTTGTTTAAAAAATAGGTGGTAGTGCAAAGCTCATTAGCAATGGAGCCGTGCCCGCTGCAGGTGGCTGTGCACCGGCATGGTGTGCAACTCTGGCCCCAAGCATGCATGCGCTGAGGCCGGCTGTGCAGGCCAGCAGGTCCAGGGTGACAGGCTGGCCCAGCCGTTGGGGGCTCTCACCTTTCTCTGTCCCGTTCTGGTGGGCTGGGGAAGAGACTGGATTCCGGGATCTGGCAAAAGCGCTCATGAGAGGAAGGGCCCCTGGCCTGTGATTCCTGGGCCTGGAAGAAGGAGAGAAGTGATACAGAGCTGATGGTCCAACAGAATGAGCACTTGGAGCATTGCCGCTGTGAGCTGCAGCTGGCAAACGGGGCCTGACCCAGTGTCCCCCGAATTCCATGCAAGCCTTGTGCAAGTGTAAGCTGGGCAGGTGCATGTGAAACTGGGGGTGAAAGTGGGGTGCAGTCAATACTCAATAAAGACACAGCCTTACCAGTCCTCAGGGTCACAGTCTCTGAATCCCTTGGCGAAAGGGTTGCTGGCAATCTTCAGCTGCGTGATCTGTGAGGAAAAGCGGGGTAAATGTCTCAAAGCAGTTTGCACGGGGCTCCCTGGTCAGACAGTGAGCGTGTCCCTGAGCGGGCTTTGGGAGTCGGCAGTGCCTAGTGTAACAGAGAGGGCCCAGGTGGCCGGTGGAGCCAGGGCGCGCTCTGCCACAGAGCACAAACGTGCTTTCCCTCTGTTAGAAAATGCGGGCTAGTACGCTATCTAATAGGAGTTCAAGGCGAAGGGACAGGCAGCCCGAGTCGGCTGCAAAAGCTGTGTAAATGCACTTGTAAGAAAATGCCATATTATATGGGTCACCACCGGAGCAGCTAAAACAAATCACTGGATAAATCATACTTATGTATTTATTTAATTCGGCAGGGAGAAGGCAGGACATTTTCTATATTTAAGCAAATCCACGGATAAAGTATGCGATTGTGAGTTTCCGGAATGGGTTGAAAAACAAACGTTAAGCCCCTCAGTGACAGTTCCAGCCTTAGAGGTCAAACTGATAGAAAGCAGGAGAGAAAGAGCAGCTGTCCAGAGCCATCAGGCAAATGCCAGCCAGGGAGGGACTCCGGAGCCCCTTAAAGGCACAGCCTTGCTCCGGCCCCGCCGCCTCTCCGGGGCGGGGTGCCGGTCCGACCGCAGCATCCCGGGGGGACCCGGGTCGATTTGCTCGGAGCCGCTGCAGAGGGTGGCACCGCCGGCGGCTGCTCGGGGACAGCCCCGCGACCCAGCCCCGGCACGGGGCTGCGGCATCAGCGCAGAGCGAGGTGGTTTGGAGCAGCGCTGAAAAGCCCCCGCTATGAAATCATATTTGCACTCGCGGCTGGGATTCCTGCTCTTCACGTTACGCTGATGTGATTTAAAGCAGCAATTGGATTAACTGCTGCCCAGAAATCCGCATCACATTAGGGGGGCTGGGTCGTTTTGTTTCGTTTTGTTTCTTTTTTTAACATACAATTGTATTCCGGGGAGGAACAGACCGCTACGAGTTTAGAGAAGTAAAATAGCAGGTTTATCCAAACAAATTGTGAGTGACGTTTCACAGCGGGAAGCCTGTAGTTTCCAAACTAGCCCCAGTCTCGGGTTTACATAGGTAATGAGGTCCCCCCGGGCGGGGGGAAGCCGGCGATGGGGCTGGAGCTCACGCCGCTTCCTCGGCGCGCAGCGATGCAGCTCTGCGCAGCTCCCCGGCTATCGGGTTCCTTGCGCTGCCCCGGAATGGGTTTAGCAGACGGGGAGGAGGAGGCGGGAATACCCCCAGACACCCCCACCACCGATGGACACCCGCAGCCCGGCCTTCCGTCCGGGAGCCGGGAGAAGGGGCTGAGCCAGCACCCGGTGCGCCCGCACCCCTGGGACCTCCGGGGTGACACCACCCCCCCTTTTTCGTTGTCTCGGGCCCCGCTGCCGCCTCACCCGGTGGTTCTGGTAGGCGGTCACGGCCGTGAAGCGTGTCTCCTCGAAGACGAAGGTTTTGAAGTTCTCCTCCGCGTATTTCTCGCTGTCTTTCCGGGGGTCCACGTAGACCACGTGAAAACGGGGCTGGTATCTGTGCATGGAGTTCAAAATGATCTGAATGATAAAACGAGCAAGGAGACAATAACTGATCCAGGCAGAGCATCGAGAGACGAGAGCGCAGCCCCCGGCCCTGCCGGCTCCCTTGCCCGACAGCAGCTGCGGGGCTGGGGCGGGACGGGGCCGTGGAGCCCCTAGGGAGGGGTGCGGGCAGGGGCACCCCACGGGAATCACGGCACGGGGAGTTCCCCCCGGGGCAGCCCCGTGCTCGACACCTTTTCCCGGGGGACACTTACATGCCCGTTGTCATCCAGCAAATTGTTGGTCAGTTTGAGCTTATCGAAGGAAACGATCTGCTTCATCCACTGCGCCCCTTTCGCCGGGGAGTCCGGGTGGTAATGCACCCTCCCAGGGGTGGCGGGGTCGGCTTTGCCGGCCACCAGCCAGGAGGAGCTGTGGAAGGCGTACCTGAGGGAGGGGAAGACACCCTCAGCCGCAGCCCGGGGGGCTCCCGCCACCGCCCCCCGCAGCGGCTCCCCACGGCCCCGCAGGACCCGGCCCGGGAGGATCCCCCCCGGCCCGGCAAGGGGGAAGCGCCGGTTCCCCCCCCGCCCAGTACCACTTCCTACGGCAACAAGACGAAAGAGCGCTCCTCCACAGCCAGAGGCGTTGTGGGGGGGAAATAATATCTTATCAGGTCACTGATCGAACTGGTGGGAGAGAAATCTGCAGGGCGGAGAAAATGCACAGCTACCTGCACAGATTTGGCAGAGAAGCCACAAAAGCTCCTCTAAAAAAACGGGTGGAAGGGAGCCCTCTATACAGTAATGTTCTGGCTTTAAGTGAAGAGTGGAAAGTTAGTTATGTGTAGATTAATAGCAGGTCCAGAGTTTCGCAGTCTTGTTTCATTCTTTCAAAGTACATATTCAACTGTAACATTTAAAACAGAGAAACCAATCTTCTATATGCGTGTTTACTTTAAAAGCCAGTGTTTGCACAGGGGGAATTAGACACCATTGGACTCGAGCAGAAACATTACTTTTTAAAGATATACTCAATTGGATGTTATATATCCCACTTCCCTTGACAAGCAAACATTTCTAGGACGCCCTGAGAATTTGGATATCTGTCTAAATATTTATATATCGGACCCTGTGATTCCTACGCGGGCTGCCTGCTCGGCGTCCTGATCTGAAGCTAAATACATAATGCGCCTTTCACTGTCTTTAAATTAAAGGGGTTCCCAACCAGACCGCATCGCTGCCTTGCGAGTCACCGGTTTCCAAGGCCTTCCTACGCTGCCGCTGGAAACAAGGGCAGGGTTTTGTGGCTCGGATGGCGGGTGCCTCTCCAGAGCACAAAACCCGCTCTCTTCACCCAAGCACCCAGCCGGCTCCCCAGTGGGCATGGCACAGCCCCAGGACACCCGCGGGGCCAGCACCGCCGGGCCACCTGCCCCAGCTAAGAGGCTACGGCACTTGAGGAGCACCGGGGGGATTTTTGTTAGGGGGAATGGGTGTTTGCTGGGTAGAGATGTGGAGCAGCGGGATGGGGAGGGCTTTTCTGGGCAGGACAAGGCGGTTCCTGCCCTGCTGCCCCGCAGAAACCTGTGCATCTGCCTGCCCCGCACCAGTCTGGTCCCAGCCGCTGCGGGTGTTGTGAGAAACCCAAGGGGGGCCCTGCGGGTCTGCGCCCCACACTATTCCTGGCCCCAAACTCGTTGCAACAGTGTGAAACAGACCCCAGGGTAGCCACATCCTCGTCTTGCACCAATACGTGTCAGGCCCAGGGGCACATCCCCGAGCCACGGGAGGGGCAGGGGGCAGGCAGCCACCCGCCAGTCCCTACAGTGCCGAGCATGGCAGGGCAGGCAGGGTGTTACTTGCCGGTATCGCTTGTCATCCACGGGGACAAAATCCATGAGGAGCATGTAGTCAGCCATAGGGTCCATCCCAAATATCTTCACCTGGAAGGTGGGGAACATGCGCCTGGCACAGAGAGGAAAGAGAGGAGAGCTGAGCTGAGGGGCAGCAGGGAGTCCCGAGGAGCTGGTGCAGGTACCCGCACCCTCCCCGGCCCGGGGGTGCTCAGGGCCGGGTGAGGGAGCCCTGCAGCCTTCCCGGCCCTTTCCCTCCAGCTGCCCCGGCGTACGCCCGGTTGCAACGTCAGGTCCCCTCGCAGGAACCGCTGGCTGAAACGGGAGGAAAAGGCAGATGCAGCCGGGCAGCATGAGGAGAGGGGCTGCGTGTCCCTCAGCCCCAGAGGACGAGCTGGGGCAGCGCTGGGCAGTCCTGCCTCTCTGCCAGTTCTGGGGCCGCTTGTGTCGGACACACGAAATGCCCTGCTGTGGTGGGACACAGAGGCCAGAGGGGGAACAAGCACCACCACTGCCTTTGCCATGGGGAGACACAAGTGAAAAGAATTTCCTCCTCGCGGTTTCCCCATCCTTCCAGCTGACCTGATTTGAGGTAGATGCAAGGCACTACCCCGTCTCCGGACCCACACTCAAGCCAGGGGCAGAGCCCCGGGAGGCTCAGGCAGCCTGGGGGGGCACGTCTAGAATCTCCTGTGGGCAACGCGAGGGGACCGAGTTCCCACTTCTGCAGCTTCTGCCTCCCCAAATCTGCCCAGCAGTTACAGCAGCAGTGTGGTCCCTGGGGCCAGCGGGAGACCTCCCGCAGCCTGGAGGGGCCAAACGCACCCCCCCGGCAGGCAGGGACTAGAGGGCAACGGGGACCTCCCAGTGAGTGAGCTCCCGGCTCCGCTTCGTTGCCAGAGCCCGGTCAGGCTCCCGGTCCCTGTAAGTCTGCGGGGCAAAAGCAGAGCGGGAAGGAGCCCGCAGGTCGGCCCCCGGGGCTGTTCCCACAGCCCTGCTCCGCGCAGGCCCCCAGGGACCCCAGTCTAAGCCGGGGCACCAGTCCCATGCTCAGCAACGGCACGACTCCTTCGAGGGGCTGCGGGGCAAATGCGATCGGAGGTGGGTTAAGGGAAGGGGCCGGGGCGGCCCCCCTGTCCCTCCCTCCCTCTGCACACACCGGTGACAGGGCCCGGCCCCCGGCTCCCCGGCGGGACACGCCGAAGATGCGCCTTCGCGCTGGGGCTCGTTACGGCTTCGGTTTTTTCGGTTTTGTTTGATGTATTTTTTTTCCCCCGAGTAGGAAACCAAGCGAGCGACAGCGGGCGGCATTCCGGGAAGGGGGTTTGCAGCCGTTGAAAAACCAAACTCCCAACATCCCCTGAAAAAACAACCCGATCAAACGCGGACATCGAGAGCCCCCCCCGGGCTCATTCTCGGGGGGCATGGCTGGACCTGCTGCGCGTCTTCCCGGGGCTTTTTTGGTTGTGCGCCGCTGCTCTCTGCCGAGGAAAGTCTGCCTGCCAGGGCGGTGGGGCAACAGGGCTCTGGCCCCGCAGCTCCTTCCAGTCTGGGCCCGGCACTGCCGGGCAGCATCAGGATCGGGCGGCTGCGTCTCCCTCTCTGTAACGCTTTAGCCAACTCTGGAGGACGTTTCCAATCGCTCCCTCTGTTATTATTATTTTTAAAGGTGTTAAAGCCCCCATTAGCTTCAGTTCCGGTGTTTCTTGTTTTAAAACTTAGTTTTAAAACAAACAACCCGAGATGATAAGACCCACCTAGACAAACAGCAGGGCCAGCCCAGAGGCGCTGGGAGAGAACAGTGCCTTCCCCGAGCCTTTCCCTGCTGGTTTTACCCCGTTTTGTCCTCTTTTTAGCTGCATGTCTGGAGATTTGTCGGTGTCATAAAGTAAACGAAGAGGGGGGAAAAAAGCCTGATTCAAATCGAGTTTGTTCATTTCCGAGCCCTTTTGGAGTGGGGTATTTGCAATCCTTTCGCTGTCCCGGGAGAGCGAAGAACGCCAGATCGAAGAGCTCCTGTTCGCAGAGAGCCTCCGCCTGGAGACTGAACGACCTTTTCCGCTAAGGAAAGCAGCGCCGAGCCCGGCGCCGGGCTCAGGGGCCGCGGCCGGAGACAGGCACCATCTCCGGGAAATAACGCCTGGGGTCCCGCAGCGCAGCGCCGGCCCCTCCGCCGGCTGCTTTTCTACCGAGCACCGCGGTGATTTTTTTCTTTTATTTTAGCAAACTGCTAATTAAAAAAAAAAGCAACCGTGTACATATAAAATATTTCAATTTTTGCACCTTTGGGACCCTCAGAACCGCTGGAGGGAGAGCGGGAGCGCACGGCCGTGGTCACCGCTGGTGCTGGGCCCTTTCGGAGCGGACCCCGACGAGCCGCGCTGCGCCCTTCTCCCCCGGCGACGGGGGCTGCGGCAGTGCCCGGGGCTCCAGCTGCCGCCGCTGCAGCCACCCCCGGGGCTAACTGCGAGCAAGCACCGGAGGATTTGTTAGTTTGTTTGCTTTTCTTTTTCTTTTCTCCCTCACCGCCGGATCGCTTTAAATCAAAGGAAGAGACCAGAGCCCGAGCAATGCGCTCCCCACCCCGCCGAAGGCAGCGTTTGCCCAGAGCCTGCGCGGGGAAAGCTCCGCAGCTCTGCCCGAGCCACCACGGCGCTTCCCGGCGATCGCAATTAAATGCAGTAATTAACAACCGTAACTGGGGCTCCTCTTTCCCCCACATGTTTTGCTCGTTTCTAACGCGGTCGCATCAGCCGTTTCCTTTGTTCCCTGGCCGGGAGCCGGGTCCCGGCCCGCCGAGCCCAGCCGAGCCGCCGGCGGAACCGCGCCTCGGCTGCCGGAGCAGGGCCGAGGAGAGCCAGGCTGAGCCGGGCTCGTCACTCGATAGTCGGGAAATGCAACAGTCCTGGAGGACGTTTCAAGGTGCAGAATTGGGGTCTGTTTGCGTCCCCGCCGGCAGGAAAAGATCTGCCCGTGCTAAAAATTTATTTAGTTACAGGTATTGCACGGGTTGGTTTGTTAGTTTTTTCTCCCCCCCACCCCCCCCGTGCCGTTGCTGTCCGCCCCGGGAGCACAGTGTCCTCCGCAAACAGGGATCTGAGTCCCGTGCGGGGTAACCGAAAGCCGAAGGCGCCCGGCGGAGCACAGCGCCCTTTCCAGCGGGAGCTGCAACCCGACGGCGGAGCGCACGGCGCGGCTCCCCCGGGCCGGGCCGGGCCGGGCCGGGCCAGGCCGCCCTGCCCGCCGTCCCCCGCACGCCTTCGCCTGCAGCCCGCAGGAGCCGCGCGTTCTTCCCCGCAGCACCCGAGGCCTTCGGGCCGCAAGAAGTCGCAGACTTCGCCCCGGGAGAGGCGCTAGGATCGAATGACGGCAACCGCCGGGCCGGACCGCCCCGCAGCTCGCCCCTGGCCAGCCTCGATTCTCCCCCACACCGCGACTTCAACCGCCTCCGGCGGGGCCCGCGGCCGGGGTCTCCCGCCCCGGCTAGTCTGGGTGCCCGCGGCCGGGGGGAGCGGCTGGAGAGCCGGGGCCGCTCGGGGGGTCCGCACTGACCTGCCGGCCTTGGTGACGATCATCTCGGTGCCCAGCTGGTTGAACTCGTCCCACAGCGCCTTCATCTCCAGCTGGACGCTCACGTTGGCCACCTTCGGGTTCTTCTTCACCGGCGCCTTGGCCGCGGCGGCCGCCCCCGCGGAGCAGCCCGAGACGGCGGCCGGCCCCGCGGCGGCTCCCCCGGCGCCTTCGGGAGGCTCGGGGCCTGGGGGCGGCGGGTTGGCCCCGGCCGCCGTCGCCGCCCCGCCGAAGGGGTAGCCGTGCTGGGGCTGGGGCGGCGGGTGCGGGTGCTGCTGAGCCGTGCAGGGCTCGTAGTGCGGCGGCTCATGCTGTCCGTACGGGTCCCCCGGGGAGGGGGAGAGGTGGTACCCCCCGGAGGCGTTCAGGCTGCTCAGGCTGTTGGCCGTGAAAGCTGCAACATCGCAAAAATGGGACAGCTGGGTGAGCCAGGGGCTGGAGATAGCTGAAATCATTCCAAAAACAGGCCGTCAGGGCTCCGCTCCGGCTCCCGCTTCCCCCCCCCGAGCTCCGCGCCGCTCCGCGCGGCCCCCGCCTCCGCGCCGCGCCGGCTCCGCGGGGTGCCCTCCGCCTCCTCTCCTGCCCCGCGCCCAGCCCAGCGGGGCGCCTCCCCCTTTCCGCTTTGCTTGGCCCCAGCCCCGCTCCCCCCGGGGCAGGCGGGGAGCTCGCTGCTCCCGCTGCCTGCCTGCCTCGGCTCTTCTTTTTTTTTTTTAACTTTTTTTTCTTCTTTTTTTTTTTTTTTTTCCTTTGCAAACCCGAGAGATCTGCCAAGAGCCGCGGCGGTGCAGAGCCCGTGCTATCTGTGCAGAAGGCCTCCCTCGCCGCACACGATTTGGGACAAAGCAAACTACCCCCCACCCCCCCGAAAAAAAAAAAAAAAGGGAGGGGGGGGGAACTCAAAGAAAGAAACCGGTTCTTATTTCCGTGTAGCTACGGTGCTGCAGGTAATGTCCCTCGCTCTGGGGCCGCGGGGCCGCAGCTGACAGGGGAAGGCGGATCTGGTTTGGCAATCCCCCCTTCTTTCCATCCCCGGGCGAAAGAGGGGGAACAGACGGGGACCAGAGCAAAGCTCCGGGTCCGCGCCGAGGAGCGCCGGGACGGCCCCGGCCGCGCAGCCCTCGGCCGCCGGCCCGAGCGGGCCCTGCGGCGCATGACAGGCCGCCCCGGGGAACGGACGGCTCCTTCGGATCCCCTCCGATGGTGAAAGGCTCCTCGAGGTCCTGGGGGTCTCTTGAGTTATTTCTGCCGCGGCCCCCGGGCCGGACAGGGGCTGCAGAGCCAGCGGGAGCCGAGCCCCGGCCCGCCGCTGCCCTGGGCACGGCCGGCGCTGTCGGAGGATGCTCCAGCACCTCCGAGGAGACGCGGGTCCAAGCGGCGGAGCCGTCGGAAGCCGCCACCGGGGCACGGGCAGAGCCTTATTCTCCCAGGGAGGGCTGCGGGGGCCCGGGCCTGCCGGGGGGGCACGGCAAAGCCCCCTCCGACCGGCGCCGCGGCCAGGCCGCGCTCCTGCCGCCGGGCCGGGACGCGTGAAAACTCTCCGAGACGCCGTGGCCCGGGGGGGGGTCCCGTCCCCGCAGCCCTGCGGAGCCGAGCGCGGCGCTCACCTTCCATGTCCCTGGTGACGGTGCTGAAGTGCATCTTCTGCGGGCGGCAGCCGGGGCGGGCGGGCGCGCTGCGGCCGCCGCGGCGCTCCTCCAGTGCTCCCTTCCCTGCTTGCTCGGCGGCGGCGGCGACTGAAATCAGAGAGGCGATACTGAAAGCATTTGCCTTGGGAGACAGAGGGCTGTTTTCGTCCATAGGGGAGACACCAATGCAGGAGCAGCAGCCGCGGCAGCCTCCCACCACGAGCCCCCCCTCCCACCCCCTTACTCCCCTCCTTTCTACCGCACCATCCAGGGAGGTGCGAGCGAGACCCCCCTCCTTCCAGATGGGGGGGGGGGGAGGGAAGCTTAAAAAAAAAACCAAAAAAAAAAACAAACCACAACAGAAAACAACCCAAACCCTCTGTCGTCCCCCCCCTCCGGGAAGGGCGCTGGGGAGCAAGAAACTTCCCCGGGGCCCTTTGCAGACAGCGCCGAGCGCCGCAACGGGCCGGATCGAGCCCTGTCAGCGGGAGGGGGACGGGGGGGACGGGGGAATAAATAACCCCACGAATTTCTTCCCCGGGGTCTCAGTTTCTGTCCCCCCAGCTTCGTTCCCTGCGATTTATTAATTTATTTTCTCTCTTCCCTTCCCCCCAACCACCACCTCCTGCTTCTTCCCCCCCGTCCCCTCCTTTTCTCCTGCACGTAGGGAAAGTGGCTCCCTTATAGGCGCTTTCCCCCATTCAGTGGCTGGGAGGCGTCACATGGAAGCCGGGGGTGTTTGCCTGCAGAAGCGGCGGCGGCGGCGGCGAAAGCGAAGTGAAACTCCTGCCGAGACGGTGTCAAAGGGCTGGGGAGGCCCTTCCCCGCCTCCCGGGCACGGCGAGCGGCCGGCGGGGAGGGATGGGATGTGCTGCGGGGCGGGCGGAGGGGCCGGCGGTGTCAATCACGGCGCCGGGAGCCGGCCGACGGGAAGGGAAGAGCCGAGCCCAGCCGAGCCGAGCCCGGCGTCACGCTGCGGATGTCCGGCACCGAGAAGTGGGGATTGCGCCCTTCCTCCAGCCCGCATCCACCGCGGGGCTGCGGGCTGCCCCGGCCCGACCGCGGGACGTCGGCGCCCGCGGGGATTCGCAGCCCGAGCCGCCGCAACGGGCGGGGGCCGGGCACGTCGGGGTGTGCTGCGGGCGCGGGTACCGCCGGGCGCCTCGCCGGTGCGGGGTGGACACCCCCCCCCAGCCCCGGGCCACCAAACCCCCAAAGCACCCGCCGGCGTTCGAGCATTTCCTTCGCCGAAAATAAAGCGGAGAAAACGGAAAGCAACCGGCGGGGCGGCAGGCGAGCCCTTGCCCGGCCCGGCGTGAGAGCCCGCTCCGTCGGCAGCACCTGCACGGCCTGCCGCCGGGGAGGGCCGCCCCCGTTCCCCTCCCTGCCCCGGCGAGCGTGAGGCGCTACTCACCGCCCGGCACCGGCCCCTCGGAGCGCCGCGGCGTCCCCCGGGCCCTTCCTCCGCATCGGCGCGGGGCGAGGCGGCGCGCCCGCCCCGCCGGGCCCGGCCCGGCCCGGCCCCGGTACCAGTCCCGGTACCAGTCCCGGTGCCGGTCCCTCCGGGCGGGTGGCTGCACCGAAGTCCCGGGGGAAATGCCCCAACGGGGCGGGCGGAGCCGTGGGGCGCGCCGGTGGCTACTGGCGCGATGGGGGTTGCATAACCCGAGCGATGCGCGGAGAGCCGGAGTGAGCAAGCGGGTTATATATAGCTGCCCTGTCTGTAGCCTGCGGGGCTTGATTCTTCTGTTGAAATATTATCTTTGGATGTGGTAAAAATATTTGCAGAGAAAAATCTAGACTACTCTTACATATTTGAGCATATGTTCCTGCAGCTAACGGCATAAGGGCAGAGCGTGACACGATCAGTGTTCTGTTTCTTCGCTGCTGCTGGCAGCGCGGTTCCCGGCCGGGGCAGTTTCTATCCCGAGCTCAGGGACACGCCACGGAGAAGAGTGTCCCAGTGCTGACCCGCGCGGCTTACCTGGCGGCAATACAAGGAGGAGGGGAAGGGATTTCGTTAGGGCACCTCGGGGCAATACCGGAGGAAAGCGAGGAGCCGCGGGTGCGAGCTGCAAGCCGCCTCCGGGAAGATCAAGGGCTGATGCGAGCGGGACACGGGGCACCAGCCCCTTCCCCGAGGTGTGCTCGGCTCTGGGCAGCCTCTGCCCCAGGAGGAAAGAAAAATATTCCCCCCTCCGTCCCCCCCCCGCCCCCCCCCCTCCGGAAAGTAAGAAAAGCCCCGAATCCAGCGCCCCAGCAGAGTCGGGGAGCTGGGGGCTGCTGCCCGTGCCTTGCTTGCCCGCACCGTTTCCTAGGTTTATGCCTTTCTCCTTCCCTGCTCCTTAGGTAAAGCCCCAGCTGGAAGCGGTGCCACGTCGGGGACAGCCCGGGCGCGGACGGACCCTCCGGCCTGTCCACCCGCCCAGCGGTGTCGGGGCTGAGCGGTGCCTGCCGGGGATACGGGACCCGCCGGGGATCGTTGCCAGCCGGCCCCCGGGCGGCAGCGGAGCGGGTCCCCGCTGAGCCGCGGGGCTGCAGCCCCGAAACCCCAAATCCCTGAAAGGAAACCCCGCCGCCCCGCTCCCGCACCCCGTGCCCGGCCTCGCAGGCCGCGCGGGGTTCGCACACGCGTGAGCGGCGCCGGGCGGAGCTGAGACGACGGGAAGGCGAAACCAGCCCCGGCTCCCCCGCGACGGGGGAACCCCGCAGCGGCAGAGCACACCCGAGTGAGCGAGTAGCACGGCGCTGTGCTGAAAACGGGGTTGTCCCCTCTCCTGCACCCCCAAAAGGGCCTAAACCCAGAGGCCGCGTTTGCCAGGCGTCTCGCTCAGCCCCGCGGGCGCTTGTCCCGTTCGCCGGCCGCTCCGCATCTCCGGAGCCCTGCAAGGCGCATACAGCCTCGACGAGGGGTTGCTGACCCCGCTGTTAGCGATACTGGTTTGCCCCCGGCTCTGCGGTCGTCCCTGGGCCGGCGGGGGGGAAATGGATGGAGCCCGGAGGCTGTCGGAAGGGCACCAGGGAGAAGGCGAGGGGGGCTTCTCCGCTCGGCTCACACCTCGCCCGAGCAGGTGGAAGGGAAGGTCAGGGTTGTCCCTCCGCCTCTCCGCCGGGAACGGCTCCACGCTGCGGAAACGCCGAGAGCTCGACGGGGAAGAAGGGCAAACACCCCCCCCGCCCTCCGAAGACACACATCTACTTAGCCCCGAAACGCTCCGGCCCCGGCAGTGCAAAAGCCCGTGGCGGCACCGAGGAAATCAACGCGTTGCAACGAGTTCCCCGTCCCCCCACCCCCCGACGGCAGCTCCCAGCCGCGGCACAGCCCCCGGAGCCCGAGCATCGCCGCCTCCCAGCCGCTCCACCACCTTCCCCGGCCCCGGCGAGGCTTCTCCCCGCAGCAGGTATCCGCTGCCGCCCCCTCCCCCGTTTGGGCCCCGCACCCCGCAATCCCCCAGACCTTTCAGGCGAGGTGGGGGCGGACACCGGGGGCTGCTGCCTTCGTCCTCCCTCGCAGGGGTCTCCCCGCCGGCGCCGTTCCCCACGGGCCGGGCCAGGTGCACCCGGGCACGGACACCCCCGCTCCGCTCCAGCGCCGGGGCCGTGCTCACACCGAGCCGCGGCCCTTGTGCTGCGGAGGTGCCCGGGTCCCCCAGACTGGGTCCCCCGCGCACCCTGAGCCCGGGCTGTGCTGCAGATGCGCCACGGCCCCGACGGGCTCTCCCCGCGCCCCCGGGGCCCAGCTGGGACACAGCCCCAGCGCCCGCCGCCTTCCCTCCGTCCGCTCTTCGCACTCACCCCTCCGCCCGCATCTCTTCCTCTCGTCCCTCCCGCGATCCCTCCTTTCTGCCCGTTCCCCCGGCCCTTGCCCGGCCCCGCCGTCCCTCCCGCCCCCCAACCCCTGCGCCCCGATGGGCCCCCGGCGAGCCCGGGCTGCGGAGGGGGGGGTGGGTGCAGAGTCTGGAGGGGAGCTGGGGGCGGCCCGGCTCGGGCTTGGCACAGCAGCCCCGGCTCCCCGCTGAGCCGCGGGGCAGCAAGTGACTAGCGGGGGGGAGAGCGGCAGCGAGCCGGGGCTTGGGGCCACGCAGGGCCGGGGGAGGCGGCAGCGCGCTCCGCGCACACGTCCGCACACGCTTATTTCTCCGCACAGTTCCCTGATGAACAGCCCTGCGGCGGGGTGCCCCGGGCAGGTTCCCGCGGCCGGGCCCGGGGAGGGTGAACCCCCCGGCCCCCGCTCTTCCCCGCCCGCCGCGGCAGCACCGCCCGTGCGCTGCGAGCGATGGAAAAGAACAGTACGGGAAAGGCTAACGCTGCCGGTAGCGATGCTGCTGGCGAAACAATAATAATTCGTAGAGGTTCAGCTAACGGGAGCCGCGGATATTTACCGATTCGTTGTAGGAGGGGAGCTAAAGAGGAAACCGGGGACATCTCGGCAGGTGAAAAAAGCCTGCGGTTCCCGCGGGTCCCCGGAAAAACGGGGATTTTCTGGCGTTTGATTTGAGACCGTTATCGATGAAGACTGTTATTATCATTACAGTCATCCTCGTTATTACTCCGACTACGGCGACTATTAGTATTATTTTGCTACTTACGTTTCAACTATAGGAACCGAAATTAACGAATGTATCTAACAAATTAAAAAATCAAATGTGTTAACCGGGTCTCACCGAGAAAGACAGACAGAAGGAGAGAAAGTAGGACAAGACACACAGAAAGAAAGAGGAATGAAAGAAAGAAAAAAGAAAGAAACAGACAGAAAGAGAAAAATAAAGAAAGGAAGAAAGAAGGAAAAGAGAAAAAAGATTAGAAAAAAGTAGAAAGAAAAAGAAAGAAAAGGATGGAAAGAAAGAAAAAGAAAGAAAGAAAGGAAGAAGACAAAGACAGAAAGAGAAAGCAAAAAGAAAGAGAGAGCCAGAAAAAGACATCGGAAAGACGGCCAGACCGATAACGACAGAAGAACGAAACGCAAGGCAAGGCGAGCCGCGCTCTGCCGCAGCCCCTTTGCCCACCCGCTTTCCCGCACCTGGAGCGGTTTGGGCTGGGAGTGCTGGCACCACGGCTCGGTGCCAGTCGCCGTCCCGGCGCGGGGCCCCGCGGGGTCCCCCAGCGCTCGTCGGGGCTCACTCCCCCGCTGCAGCTCGCTGGTTTCCCCGGGGCGCCCCGACCCCGCTCGCTACCGTTGCGCGGCCTCCAGAGCCCCCGCGGCCGCCCCGAGCCGCTCCCCTCCGGCCGCCGGGACGCCCGAGCGGCGGCAGCGGGCGGCACTGCCCCGGTCCGGCCCGGCAACCCGCTCCCGCCCGGCCCCGCCGCCGGTGCTGAGCGGGGATTTGAACCGCCCCGTCCCGTCCCGTCCCGTCCCGCGGCAGCGCGGCAGGTGCGTGGCCCCACGGAGCGCGGCTCGTCCCCCTGCGGCGACGGCGACGGGACCGGGCACCTGGGGCCGCGCCGGGAGCAGTTCCTGCCCGGGCCGGCGCTGGCAGGGTCCGCGGCTCCGCACGGCAGCCACGCTGTGCTCCACCGGTGGGCGCGTTTGGGACTCGGGGCTGGGGAAGGAGGCAATGAAAGGAGAGGGAAGAGGGGAGAGAGGAGAGGAGAGGAGAGGAGAGAAGAGAAGACAGAGGAAAGGAAAGAATTAAAGAAACAAAGAGAAAGAGAGAAAGAGAGAGGGAGGAAAAGAACAAAAGAAAGAGAAAGAAAGAAAGCATGAACGAATGAAAGAAAAAGAAGAGAGATAAACACCCTGAGGAAAAAGTATCCAATAATAAATAATTATTGTTATAACCAGCACAATGCTCATCAACAACAGTTATTTTCTTGCTAGTAGGCAGTGACACGCCTGGGAAAGCTGGGGCTTGTGGGGCTCCGTGGATGCCTGACCCTGCAGATGGGCACGGTGGGGAGCCTGTGGCTGTACGTGGGGTACCATAGAGCTCAGGGGAGTGGGGCTGGGCTCCCGCACCTCCCACACTTCCCGGACCCCCACTGGCTCCCACTTGCCAGCCTTGGCTCTGCATTATTTGCTATGGGGATTTCAGGCTGGTTTTATGGGGTCACTTGCCTGCAGATCCCAATGTAGAGATCACGCACAAGGAAATTCTCAGAAATAAAACTGTCAGCCACTCTCCCCCAGCACACAGCCGGCGGGGTTTCTCCCTTTCCCCCTCTTTTTCTCTTTTTTTCCTTTTCCTTTTTTTCTTTTTTTTTCTTTCCCCCTGACAACTGCTCATGCTTCTCCAGTGAGATATCAGTGCTCTCCTGCAGTGCAGCTGCCCTGTGTGGCCCACAGTTTGGGGCTGTGAAGTTTTTGGGACCCCTGCCCAGCCCTGGAGTGCAGAACTCCCTTGGGAGCTCTGAGGTGGCCTGGGCAAGGCAACCTGGCAGTTGGGGTCATTGCCTAGTGCTCCCCCAGGAGCCCACCCCAGCTTGTCTGCTTTCGAGTGCACCAGGAGCTGCCCTAAAACCAGTCACTCTCTGTCACTCCTGTCCTCATTAATGTTCATTAATGTTCATTAATGCTGTCAAAAATCTCTGTACGGGGGTGCTGCTCTGCTGCCTGGGGCTTACACACATATCTGCCGCTTAATATGTGCGAGTGAATTTGTCCCTGTCCCCTCTGGTCTGGCCCTTTCCTTCCTTGCTCGCACCCCGGCTCTGGCGAGAAGGGGGAAGCTCTTGCCCGGCTGCCTGCAATCCCTGAGTGCGCAGGGAAACGGGGCTGCAGCTACAGGGGAATGAGGTGCTTTTAGTTTGAAAGAAGGATCCCCCCACCCACTACTGAGGTGCCAAAAATGGCTCAGTTGAAGCGTGTTTCCTTATCTCAGCACAAGTTTAGGAAAGAACAGTGAGGAGCCCCACAGAGCACAGGAGGACACTGCTGCTGCACTGCATCTGAAGGGAAAGCAGCCGCCTCGCTGCTTCTTGCTAGATCCTTTCTGTGGAGCAAGAGTCATTTTCAAGCCATCTACTTGCAACCAAGTCACTAGAGGGAAGGGGAGGCATTTCTCCGTGACTCGGTTGTGGTTGTTGCACCGAAGGTTTATATTCACTCAGTCCCGCAGCAGCATCCTGTGCAGACATTTATTTTGGCTAAAGGCAGCCTGGTTCTCGTTTGGATGCAGGCACTGAGGCCTGACCCACACGGGCGCCGTGTGCTGGTGAAGCCACTGTGGCCATGCAGGTTGGCTGTGTGTGGGTTTGCTTCCATGCAGGGGGGCCCAGATGGTGCCACCCCACACTGGGCTGCAGTTAAATGGGCACAGTCCTTGCACAGAGGGGCATTACGGAGCTCAGTCACTGTCAGGAGATGAGGTATCCCCCAAAGCTCCCTGCCTGCAGTTGCTGTAGACTGTCCTGTGAGGATTTTTACGTTGCGAGGACTTTTCCCCTTTTTTGTTAGGCCAGTAAAATGCCCCTGACATTCCTTATTGTTCCACCCTGTCCCCTGTCACAGCAAAGAACAGACCAACCTCAATTGTTCTGGAGCTCATATGTTTTCATGCCATTTTGGTGTGTCAGATGGTGTTATATTTTAATCACTAACACAAGACAGTATGTTAGCACAAAGAAATTAACACAATAAACCATAGGGCTCAACATGCTAATGGGAGGCTGCACAAGCTACACAGCTCTCACTGGGATAAATCCTCTCCCTGCATTGCTGGGTATTTCATCGGACATGTTGCAAACTTAACCCAAGCACCGTAAGGAACAGATGCTTCAGCTGATGTCAGTTGCTTCTTCAAATCCAATCCAGCATAAAAACTGACTAACTCCATCCCAGAGATTTTTCTTCTTGCGTTAATGTTGGAGCTGTACCCTCTGGAACGCGTCCAGCTGGGAGGCAGTGGGCTCTGCACTGTCACCAAGGGCAGCTCACGGATGTTAAAGTCTTATGGAAAAGTGCAGTCTCTGAGAGCGGACACCAGAACTGAAGATGCACCCAGGGCCCTTCCTGAAGCCCATGTTTGTCTGCAAAAAAGCAGTGTTGCTTCTGCCAGCCTGCTCCACTCCTTTCTCTTCTCCCTCCTCCTCCTCCTCCTCCTTCTCCTTCTCCTTCTCCTTCTCCTTCTCACTTTACTCACTTGGATGGGTGGTGGATGTGTCTGTTCTCAGGGGGTTTTGTGATCTGTGGGTTGTTCTCAGCTGCATTTGCTATTTCTCTGTGCCCCGGGGGACACCTCACCCCTTTTCAGAGCACTGTGGTAGGGCAGGAGAGGTAGGAGTGGTGGTCCCTTCTGCCTGCCTGCAGACCCGCTCCAATATTACTGACAGCACATCCTTGTCACTGGGCATAAGGAATTTGAGGATTTCAGCTCTGGCTCCTGCTTCCACCACCCCATCAACCCAGGCAGATACCTTGCTGCAGGTGCTGGGGACAGGCAGATTGTCTCTGCTGGAGCTCAAGGCTGCTGGAGCAGGCAGCCACTGTGGTCAGGGCCTGCCAGGCACAGAGACCAGCCAGACGGGTGGCCAGCCTTGCCTGCAGGCGTGACGTGCCCTGCACCCTGCACCCTTCATGCTGCTGCCTGCAGAGTCCTGGCTGAACATAGGGCACCCCTTAACAGGCATCTCATGGAAAGGAAGGGGCAGGGACTTCTCCAAGTGCCGGGAAGCCCTTACAATAGGCTTTGTAATCCCTGCACAAGCCCTGCTAAGGGCAATGGTGTGTTACTAAACTAACTTAGCATAATGAAGCAGAGCAGAGTGGAGCAAGGCTCAGTGCTCCCACTCCTGCCTCTGTGATGCCTCAAACAAGTTCAACACAGGGTGCTGAGGGTCGCTTGGCACATTTAAATCCCTTTGCTTGTTGCATCTCAGTGTCATTCTGTGCAAGCAACAGTGACGATGTTTAGTCACCTTGGGAAAGCTGTTTGGCATTGAAAGGGATCCAGGATAATCTTGGCTTAGGTTTTTGTATGATTTATTTATTGTATTTTTAGGTTTTGTTGTATAAAATAACACTGCACCATTTCTAGTTCTCTGTTGACATCTTAGTTAGCTCTTCTTCTTCCTACTCATTAATTCCATTTCCCCCTTTTTAGTTGAAATGCCAGCCTGGAGCCAGTCAGGAATCCACGTTCCCATGGATTGTTTACATTTCTTGTGATTCTCTCAAAGAATATTTTTAATGGAAAAGTGTGTTCAAATCTAACCTGTTCTTGCACACGTGGCTGATGCATGAGGAACATCCTCCTTCTTGTCCTACTGAGCTCAGAGACAGGGTTTGGAAAAGAGATGTGAAGGCTCACAGTCAGACTCCCCAGAGATGAGAAGCACAGCTGTTTCCTTCCTCATGGCTTTTGCTGGAGAAAACTTGGCCCTGGTGAAGACAGTAGCGGGACCCCTGTCATATGAGGAAGGCACATGTGTAAGGGGACACATGACACACCAAGGGCCTGAGCTGTGCTGGCCACTGGCTCTGTGGGGGCCCCAGCTGCCACTGGCCCTGGAGGCGAGGGCTCTCCACCTCCACCACGCACAGCTCACTGCGGTCTGCCGGTGCTTTCCATGGGCCATGGCCTGGGAAACACCATCATCCCTGCAAATAGCACAAACCAACTAGTGCTGAAGGGTGGTTCAGTTTCGGGAACTGCCAATGCTCACGCCTTCCTCTGCAGAATTAGCACAAGGACAGATTAAAGAAAGCCAATTTCCTTTCTCATCAAATCAATTCCTTCTGGGGCAAACAAAGCCACGAGCGCAGTGCTCTTGTCCTCCCGTGATCTTGTGGTTTGCTCTGGCTGGAAGAGGCAGCTCTGGAAAACCCGAGCCCATTTCCTGCTCTGCGTGCTGCAGTGTATATCCTTGCCTCAGCCGTGGAAATGCTTTGATGGATATTATTAGGCCCGGAAAGCATTTGGAGCTCCTTTCTTCCGTACGAGCTGACCAAACTGCTATGGGATGAAAGAGGGGCAAATTGGAAGGGTCTGTAGATGCTGCTGTTAGGCTGCCTCGCTTAGGGAGCCCAAATTGCATTGCTGCATGTGATAGGGACCAGAGCAAAGCAGACGCGGGGCCAGGGTTGCTGCCAGCCCCCAGGGAGCGGGGACATCTCTTTCATACCCTCCTGCCAAGAGGCAGATCTGTGGTAGGGCACCACCAAACTGATGCCAGCAAAGACTGACCCCTCCTGGCTGCATTCAGCCCCATGCAAGGCACCTTGTCCTCCTCTTAAATCCATATGCCAGGTCCAGCAGATCCCATCCCCTTCCCCATCCCATCCTCATCAAATCCTATGAGCGAGGGGAACCAGCCTTTTGCCCTTCTCACACCGGCCATTGCCCACCCTGGGTCTGCACGCCCTGGTCCTTGCTCAGCCCTCCGGCCATCAGGAGCAGGAGTCTCTCACTGCTTTGAATGGGAAAGTGGCTGAAAAGCAAAGCCAAGCAAAACTTTCACTTTGCGAGGGACTGGAGCTCTGATGGGTGTTTTGCCGCTAACGCAGTCAAGAAATGATAGTGCGGAAATCTTGGGGAGTGAACAGCACTTGTGGTTATTGGTGAAATCCCATATTAGTAGAAAGGTCTGGTAAATGGAAGCAGGAGTCGCTCTGACTACAGCATCTGTTGGATGTGGAGAGTGGTTATGACTCTCTCCAAATACAATGCACATGTACTGGGGAAAATGACTGCTACAATAACAGGAATAAATCTTAATAGAGACTTGGGTGATAACAGACACCATAGGGGAGTTATCAAAATGAAAAACATATGGCAGCGTCTCTGCCAGACCTGCATGGAAACCCCTTGGAAGGACTAGCAGACCTTGTACCTGAAAATGAAAAAAGAGCAGGGGAGACAGTGACAGGGGAATGGGGCTGAGGGAACAAGATAAATCCCATGATGGTGCCCTGCTGAGAAGCTAGGGCAATGGGGGTTCGGTGTCAGCGTCCTGCTCCCTGTCTCCCTTCTGCACAAGTCTGGGTCTAAAAGCAGGCCGGTTTGACAGACTTTCCTCCACTTCTCTCAGCTTTGGCAAGGCAAAAGGCTGCAAGTCAGGCCCCTGTCCACAGGGGCCATTTTTGACTGTGTTCAAACAAGACCTTGAGCTGGATTGCTTATTAGCATGAGATCCCATTATCTCTGCCTTTTGGCAGCAAGCAGGGGCAAGGCTGGCAGAAGGAATAGTGAAGGAGAAAACTCAGGGGCCAGGGAAGTTCAGGCACAGCCCTGGGCTGCGAGGGCAGGATGGATTTGTTTTCCTGCAGTTATAGGAGCTACAAACTGAGCCCAGACTTCATGGTATGGCAAAGAACAAGCAAACGGGAAGCTTGGCTGGAACTGACAGTTTCTTGGCAGGAAGCAGCGAGAGACAGGACAGAACGACGTTAAATGAAATCGCACCTTCTCCCAAGCACTTAAACGTCTTCAGCAGAGGAGAAACCACAGATTAGCCAGAGTGCAGAAACCCAGCTTTGGTTTGCTCTCCTCGAGAGCAGCCTGGCGGGCAATGGATAAACACGAGTGCAGCGGATACAGAGCAGGTTGGCGCGAGATGAGCGTATCGTTTATCCCTTGGGTTTGCAGGAAGGGAGCAGGAGGTGTGAAGAGTATCCCCAGGACCCCTGGGGCAAGGGGAGGTGTCCAGCCTCTGCTGATCAGACCCCAGACTTTGGGGTCAGGAGCAGGATATACCAGTTGGTTACCTGGGAGGTTCCCCACCACCATGGGGACCAGCCATTACTCCTTGATTCTGTTCGAGGGCTGGTCCCACACCAAAACCTGACTGCACTGACCTTCGCGGCCATATGATACTGGGCCAGAGCCCAGGGGCAGAGGGAGAGTCTCGAGCAGGGACCATCACCTCCTCCTTCACTCTCAGAGGTGACTGTGCAGGTTACCATCATCCAATCCAGGGCCAGCTTGACAACTGGGGATTAAATAGTGGAAAATTCAAAAGACAGCTGATGAAGGGGCTTATATCAGTCAAGACACTCAGCATGCTAGTGTTAGATGACCAGGGACACCAGCAGTAAATAGAGATGTTATAGTAATGGAAACAAGGATGGAGGGAGGACCGCAGAGCAGACCCTAAGTACTTAATCCCTCTGAGTTGTCAGGGACTTTGCCCCTGGCTGTCATTATTTTAATTGCATCCTAAATCTGCAGCCTCTGGTTGGAGCAGGTGTCTGAGGACATGGGATGGATCGACTCTGGTGCCTGCCACAGCCAAGACTGTGCTGAAGAGAGAGTTGGATGTGATCTTGGCTACACCGATCATCCACGTTGATATAATCCAGGGTTAATAACCCCAACTGACTTGTTTGTTTACAGCCAAAAATCATCTCTGTCCAGGGAATCAGCAAGGAGGAGCCTGAAGCTTTGAGCTGGTCTGTTCCAGCAGCAGAGGGGCAGATCCTGCCCTTGCTTCCCCAGGCTGGGGCTCACTCATGCCTATGGCTGGGATAGTCACTAGGACAAGACTCTGTCCCAGGGACAGGCAGGGACTGTCTGACCCCAGACGGGCTACAGATGCCTGGTTTTGGCTCAAGCTAATGTACATCAGGCAAAAGAATTTGGAGATCAAACAGCATCTTTACGCCAGCCCCGACCAGAAGGTTTGCTTTATCATGCGCTTAGTCACAATAAACTAGCCAATAAAGTAGTAATAAATGGTCACCAAAAATTATTTCAGAGTCAATAAAACAAAAACTGAGTTTAACAAGGAGAAATGAATTGTTAACACTCCTCCCCTTCCCTGTCCTATAAAACATGTCAGGTTTTATAGGCGGTGGGCGAAAGCAAAGCTCCTCTGGTTTTGTGGGACAGGCAGCGTGACCATTGCTGCCTTTTGCTGTGAGTGAGGTGACAACCCCAAAACCCCATCAACAGTACAACCGCTGTTCCCACTTCTGCTGCTGGCTGGGGACCCTGCCATGAGGCCGTGGGTTCCCCATGGCTGCGGGATGTGGCCCATGCCCCATGTTTCCTCTTCATTGGCAATGGGAACGCTGCGGTGACACAGGCTTTCCCTGCAGCAGTCACAGCACTGTCGGGAGCCAGACAGTAAAACCGTGGGGTGCTGAGCTGAGCTCTCGCGCTGAGCAAACAAGCCTTTCTAAAGGTTTAGAGGACCACCTTCATGCGCAGAATGACCCCCCATGTTTAAACCAAACAATCTTGACCTCTCTATGAGTTTTAACCACATAAAAGCTCACCTTTTGGACTCTCCATTAGGTTTTATGATGTGCTTCCATATTTAAATGGACATGACTCACACCAGGGTTTCTGCTATGCGTGTGAAGGAAAGAAAAGATGAATGCCAGATGTTACGTATGAGTTACTTCAGGGAAAAAAAAAGGAGAGAAAAGGAAATTAAATGTTGGGCTGGGCTTTCACAGCTCTCCCTGCTCAGGTGAACATTGGGCTGGTATTTGAATTTGCTTTAAAAATGCAGCCTCCTCAGCCTGGCCGCACTCCTGGCTGCCCTGCAAGCACGCAGCCCTCCTAGATCTCCCTTCTCGCAGCGGGGGCTTCAATTTTCTGTCAAAAGTCTTCTGGCCAAACCTGGCAGCTGTCAGCACTTCCCTGTTTATTTGCGGAGCAGGAAGGGGCAGGAGGGGGAGTGGAGAGGGGGGCAGAGGGCAGCCCCGCTTTGGGGTGATGCATTCCCTCACCCAGAAAAAGCCGGGTAAGGCAGGCTGTACAGCTGTGCAATGCAGAGGAGCTGCACAGGCAGGGTGGCTCAGGTTCGAGGGTGCAGGTTCTAACCACTGCAACTGGAAAAGCACCTGACAAGCTGCCAGCCATCCCCACCAGCTTATGGCTGCTTTCATCCGAGCTCCAGTGTTGTGGGGAGGTAGGAAGGGCTCAGCAGCAGACCACCTTGCAGCCTTGCTCCTGACTGTCCTGTTACTCTCCAAAAGGATCATCTATGCCTGCACAGACCCCCTGGATGTCATCGCCTCGACCGCTTGGCTCTCCATGGGCTCATCCAGCACATAACTCACATTCCCACCTTGAGGGGATGATGGCAGAGCCTCCAGCCAGGCAAGCATGAAATCCCCAGGCTCGTGTTATGGGTTCGTCCTTCCCTGCGCTCAGTGCTGTACACACACAGAGCATGAAGCACAGCCATGCCCACGCTGAAGTCATGGGCACCAGGTCCTGCTCTCAGAGCCAACATGAGAGCACAGGGGCTGTAGAAACCCTCAGCAACACACAGGGTGAAAGGACTGCTCCACCCATTGCACCTTTTCCAGCATGGGTGGATACAACCTTAAAAAGCTAACCAGCTATTTGTGCTCAGCCATTCCTGGGAGTCTCCTCCTGGGAGGGCCTGATGCTCCACGCAGCCTCTCCTCCCCGCAGCTGGCCGGGGGACCGGCACGTCGACATGAAAGGGGTCCTGCTGCTCCCAACTGGGGCGGGCTGTCCCGCTGCAGACGGATGAGGCTGAAACTCCACACTAAGCATGTGTAAGGACATTAAGCTGTTGGAACTAAAGGATAATTTGAAAAGCATTTTTCTTAATACTGGCATTAGGTTTCCCCAGCTTTGCAGTTGGTAAAGAGAAAAAGAATGTCCTTACTAAGGGAAAGAAAGTGAAAGCTGAACCGGGGAGGAATTAGGGGGTGGTGGATGCTCGGAGCTGTGTCCCCTTGCTTGGCTAAGGGCTCTGATCATGCTTAGGGCAAGAAGAAGGCCTGTTCCCAGCCCAGACCCTGCTGAAACACCCTAGGGGTCACTGGCTTTCCTTCGCTGGCAAACTGCAACATGGCGAGGGGGAACCAACATGGCCACACACATTCTCCTGAGAGCAAGAGCATCTGTGCTGCATCCCACCTGCACCGAGGGTAGGGCTGCACTCCTGTTGGGGTCTTGGAAACCTTTATGTTAGGCAAAACCTCTGTTTTTCCAGAAGTGATGAACTGAAAGATTTTTCATCTTATCACACAGAAAGTCCCCTTGGGTACCTGCTGACCTCTGCAACTTCTTTATATGGCTGTTGAGTGACCAGGTCATGAAAAGAGCGCACAAAACTCTGCAACTTTTATTTCCCTTCATATTTTTAGACCTCTCTCCTTAGCTGGGTAAAGCAGTGCAGAGTCAGTGAGATCAGTAGATCTGCAGTTACAGCAGCTGCAAGTGATGTCTGGCGAGTTATGTTAGTTCTCAGCACCATCCCGTTCCCCGACCCTGCAGGGATGGCAGCCCTTCCTGATGCCCTGCGGCTGGTGAGTCACAGCGCTATGGTGCAGCCTCTCCGCTGCCTCTCTGTATTCCCACCTCTGCCCCTGTGAAGGTCCTAGGGCTGCGGGCTCTGCACTTGCCTCTGCTTCTGCTCCCTGCCTCTGCCACCACAGGCCAGGGCAGCGGGTGGGATGCGGGACCCGATGCTGCATCCCAAGCTCCTGAGTGTAGGAATCTGATAAATCGGTGACTCAGGGAGTGCAGGGAGGCACCGTGCCGGCTGCGGGGCATCAGAAGAGCCCACGTCCCTCATAGAGGAATTCCTGTGCCCTTGCAAAATGCCTGTGTGAACGGAGGCAGGAAAATTAGCTGCAATATGGCTTTTTGTGATCGCAGAGAAATTGCGAAAGGAAGGAAAATAAAAAAAGGTTCCGTTTTCCTCTCGTTCCCCTTCCCCACGAGGCTGGAAAGGCTCAGGAAGTGCCTAGCCATCAGGAACAATGTGAAAAAAGCCTGGTACCATTTTCCCTGGTGAACCTGGCGGGATCCCAAGCAGGGACCGTAACACCCGGCAGGAGCGGGGCTCCCTCATGCCCCTCATGCGGAAATGAGGGCTGGGCTCCCTCCTTTCATTTTCTGCTCTTCCTTTGTTGAGCCCTGCTGCCATGTCCCCAGCATGACGAGGAGGGATGTCTCACCCTGCCTGGGCATGCTGACAGGGGGTCCCCAATGAGCTCCCTGTCTCTGGCCCGCAGTGGCTTGCAGAAGGACACATGCTGCATCACTCCATCAGCCTCTTTAACTTCCCGTCTCACCCCCAAAATGCCTTTTGACTGAGCATCAAGGCTGCCCAAAAGCTGTCTCATCCTGAACCACTCATGTCAATGCAGACGTTTTGGCTGTGACAACATGCAGGACACGTCTCCGGGAATGTTCAACAAATTTTACAAGAGCTGCAGTCACAGGAGTGTCTGGGCAGAACTGAATTTACCACAAGCCATGCCCCTTCCCTGCCTGCCTGTCTGTCTGGCACAGCCGGGGGAAGAGGAAAGGCAAGACCTGATTCCCAGGGTTGTAGCCCTGGTGCATCGCTCACAGTGGGATGAGGGGAGGTCTGCGGACAGGCTGGGCCCCGCCACATCCCCATGTTGTGTGTGGCGAGGGCCCAGGATGGCAAGGAGCATCCATGCTCCCAGGCAGTGCATTGCCAAGGAGCAGGCACCACGGCCCGGCCTCCTCCAGGGCTTCACGCATCCCCTGGGCTTGTGTTTAAATGCTATGCTTCCCCAAATAGATGCTTTTCTGGGAATGTCCCATGGCCCCGCGGAGGCTCGGCTGGTTGGCATCAGATGACCAAAGCTGTTGCGTGCTCCCATTGTTCCCCAAGGCGGTTATTAATAGAGCACTGTAATAATAGGGGATATTTATAAAACACCTCTGTGCCTGGGAATCCAGAGCAATCTGCAAACCTATGCAGGTTTGTCTGTCAGCCCCGAACCGCTCTGGTGATCACCACAAAGGGAAAATGAACCCTATACTCCATTGAATGGTATGAGAAATGCGCAGGCTGGAGGGGCCGCTGCAAAGGTCCAGTGCAAGATGTGAGCACCAGCACTGTGGTCCTGCAAGGGCACAGAGGAAGGGACCCCAGCCCTGGCCATCTCCCTGTTAGCAGAGCAAAACAGGGGAAGAGTGGGGGTCATAAATGCTCTTCTCCTGGTCCCAGCTGCAGCCTGGTGCTTGGGGGAAAGAGAGATGCCACTAAAGAAATCAAAGCTGGCATGATCTGTGGCAGCGTGACCATGCCCAGGCTCCCCAGGACTGCCCATGGGGCCAAGGTGCAGCTGGCAAGGGAGGCTGTACCAGTGCCATCGCCTTTTATGCAGGGTTTGGTTAGAAGGACCCATTTGCTGCCCTCCCATGACATCTGGGCCATAGGGACCAGGACCAAGCTCTAGGGACAGGCTGAGGATCTGTGATTAAATAGCAGAGTTTCACACTTGCAGCAAGCTCGGCAAATGTCCCAGGCCCTGTACAGAAGATGCACCAAAAATGCATCTTGCTTAGCTTTATAGATGGAAAAAGTAAAACGAGGTGCAGGATTCAGTCAGAGCAAAGCCAGCCCCTCTGTGCTTTATGGGCTGGGGCCAGGCGCAGTGCATGGGATCTGCCAGGTATGTGTCCAGACACCAGGCACAGCCAAGATGGGGACTGGACAGGGAGGTGCACAGATAGCCTTGCTGTCAGGCTGTTCCATCAGGATCATGAAAACCAAACAAATCCAGCCCTCCCCCCAGCTTTACTTGAGGAATTAGAGAAATGAGGCCATTTATGTCTTCACACGGGCGACTGAGCCTGGCAATGACCTTTGGTCACTTCGGAGCAGGGCTCGATTTGAAATGTGAACCAGAGACCAGGAGGTGAAAACCTCCATATCCCATTACAAATCCCTGGGGATGCCCAAGGCTTGTCAAGTCACAGTGCTTTGCTGCTTATTTATTACTATTTGTCCACGATTGTAGCCATCGCCAGGGCTTGCATTACTGCTCGGGAAGTGGTCAGCTGCTGAGTGGCCTCTGGGACCAGCCTGTCTCCCAGCAAGGCTGGAGGCTGGGACCCTGGGGCTGGGGTGGCTGCGGTGTTGCTCCTTGCTGCTGGGAAAACACATTGGTCCTTCCCTGGCAGCAAGCAGGAGCATAGCGGTGCATGACATGGTCCCCAAGCTGGTGACAGCCGTGAGGATATGAATTCACGCTTTAAGATAATGAAGTATATAGCCCTACACAGTAAGGGATCCAGGTAAAATATCCCTGAGCCATATTATAGTGAAATTAATTCTACATATTGTATTTGCATTATTATATACTTGCTTATTCACAACCAGACAGCACTTGCTGTTGGATTGTTGGATTATTAATGCTCTAAGATAGGAAAATCCTCTGTCTGGCTTGAGTTTGTCCTCCAAAATAACTGCAGAAGACCTGCATTTATTCAGCAAGTGGTTTGACTGACTTAAGTTTTCTTTTATGTAAGAGATCTCTAACCCACCAGAAAACTACAGCTTCATGAGAAAAGCAAGTTGGAGACAGTGTGCATTTCTTCTAAAAAAATATTGTATCTCTCTATAAACACAAAATTCCCTTTCATCCCTTCCAAGCCCGCTTCACCCCCCTCCTCCCCACTAATCATCTTATTTCTACTTTTGTGGTCTAAGAGGTATCAGTTAATTTTGCAGAACGGGGGCTAAGGCAAGCCCCTGGGTGGTCAGGGGCAGTCTCCCTGCAGTGGCTTTGCTGGATCTGCCTTCCAGAGGGGCAGGTTCCCATAGCTGAACAATGGGGTTTGCAAGAAGATGTTTTATAGAAGAAGTTTTAGCACCCCTGTGTGGCATCAGTCTGCTATGTGAGAGCTGAGCAGTGCACGGAAAATCTGCCTGAAGCTTCAGGGAGTCTGCAGCAGACTGTGTCTGCTGATGGAAACGTGAGTCTGCCAGGAGGCTGAGCCCAAGCGATTTCCCCATTAACAGCTCAGCCTCCGGGGAAAGCCGCAAACCCACCTCAGGGCAGGGACAGACACTGCAGGGCTCTCTGAGGTGGAGTTTCTTAGAGGTACAGCAAGGTCTCTTGAAACAGGAGAGAAAAGAGTGTGTAGAGAGCATGCAGCGATAAACTCACATAGATCCATGTGTCTGGCTGTGACATTAAATGCTTTACAGCAGAAACAGTGATAATTAAATTGCTTATGATGTGGGACAGCTGATGGAGGTTGCTGAAGCTGTCAAGAGTCAGTGAGGCTGCATTGATTTCCATGCAGCTGCAGGGGCTCTGCTTGTTATACATGATGGGTTACTTCCTAACAGGACCATGGTGATTTAGGAGGTGGAGCCCCATTTTCAAAGATGAGAAAGTACTTAAGTGCATGTTTACTGAGTACCCAGAGGTTTGCCATCTGAAGGTATCCAGACACTGGTCAGTGATGGAGAGAGAGAACAAAGGCCAGTAAAGATGAATAAATCAGAGCAATACTGCTCATGATCTCTTGACTGGTTTATTAGTTTCACTAAGCACTATGTGCATAAATAAGAACCCTTTATACACTTCTGCAGATGTCATGCAGGCTGTCGAAATGCTCGCAATCTCTTGAAAATACCATCCTGAGTCTCACTGACTCTCGGTGGGATTTATGCTGTTAAGTCAGTTCTGGAAACACCAGCCAAGAAGTGTGCATTTCTTCAGGGTCCAGCTGAAGTGCATTGCCTGCAGGTGCAGGTAGAAGTGTGAAAAGCAGCTCCAGTAGCTCAGCTGATGGGATGTAACTTGTATGTTGATTGTGCCAGTTCCCATATCTATTCTTAGCCTTTTGCTACTGGGAAGCTCCTTTCCCCATGAGGCTGTCCTGCTTGGTGCTGCAGCACATCTTGTTAACAGTCCCATCACTTCTGAGCAGCTCTCCAAGTCCCTGCCGCCAGCAGAAAGATCCTATGGGGGTGAAACAGTGCTGAATGCCTGCTGCTCAACAGACTAAATATATTTTGAGGGTTGTTCATCAAGAATGAAACTACAGAAAGAGAAATATAGGACTGTAAGAAAATGCAGCACAGGTCTAGTGCTGAATAATGGAAATCCCCAAGAATGGGGCTCACTGGTGGCTCTTCACGCATGAAGTTAATCCAATAAAGTGAATTGTCCAGTGCAATCTTTCCAGTACAGCAGCTGATATATAGAATAGGATTAACTTCAGGCTCAGAGTGAGTAAACACAACCTTTGTATCCAATGCTGAATTATTCTGCCTCGGTGCACCATTGGAGTGTGATTTTCTTATTTTCCATTTGCTTGCTTTAGCAGAAGCATATTGTGGCCAACCTGAATTGACAACCTTGGTGAACACACAACAGAAACTTTTAGGTTTCACTGAAACACAAGTTAGTCAAGTATAAATAATGATTATGCTGTTTATGATCCTAAAACTTAGATTGTCTTCTAGTTAAAATTACGCATCTGTTCCAAGTGTTTGTTTTTGTTACTTGTGTCAGGAGTAGAGTCCAAAATACCTAGGACTATATAACAGCTTTGGGAATATCACATTTTCAGTCCAGTGGCTGGGTTGTGCTGTAGTGATTTTAGACTTCTTGAAAACACAGACAAAGAATAAATTGGCTAAGTAGAAAAAAAATAAACATAAAATCTCTTTGAAACAATCAAAGTACACAGCCATTGCAAAATAATCTGCAGAAACTGTGCTTTTCTTGGTGTTGCTGTGCTGAGAGCATTTCCAGCTCAATGCCAGGTTTTCATGATTTCCACCTTATTTCATGCTCTGACAAACCTGCAAGAGTTTTGTCTGGTCCGAGGTAAAGCGCTGTGCTGTGCCAGAAGAGGCAAGCAGCTCTGAAGGTGAGTGGAGGCAGGAAAACGTGCTCAGCTTTAAGTGCAGTGCTCGCTCTCATTGTGCGCAGAGGGAGATCTTGGTGCAGGACAGCTTTTCTGTATGGTTACTCCATGCCCAAAGGCTTGTACAAACCTCCCCTTTGGCCTGGCAACTAAGTCAGCTTTGGGCTCCTTTATGGAAAATCTACCTCCTTGCAAAATCTTTTGTCCAAGGTACGTGGTCACCACAAAGCACCTCCAGGTCCCTGCGGCAGCCTGGGCATCAGCTTGCCTTGCCCAATTTGTGGCGTAAATGGGGCTTTAGCAGGTGGCCAAACCAATGCTATCAAGTCAAAGTGTCAAATTCCTGGGGGAACGGCCTTCCCTGGTGAGGGAGGGGCCGGGTGCTGCTGTCACGGAGAGCGGGTTTTTGGCTTAGCGAGTTCGGCAGGCATCTGGCAGGTATTCACAGTGTCTCTGGGGGGCTGATCCAGACAAATTTGACCTCCAGCCTGTAGACAGCATCAGGGAAGGGCGCTGATTTGCTGCCATATCCAGTAGGAAAAGCGTAGTAGTTTTGGGGGGCAGACCCTGCCTTGCCCCCAGAGCAATGTGCTGTGCCTCTGCAAGCAGGGGTCTGGTAGGGAGGGCACAGCAAAGAGTGGCTCAGCTGATCCCAGCTTTACCTAGAGACATTTTTAATCAAGGGAAATCCAGGGGACAAATGCCTAAGCAAAAGCAATGGTGACTGTGACTGAAGAGAACAAGACTTTGTGGGAGTAATTTGGGGTCCAAACTGAAGGGCCTCATGCCAGTTTTGTGGGGGGTGGCACTGCCCCAGGACAGGTCCCCCTGCAGCTGCCACGGTGCTTCCCTCACAAGTCCCTCCCTGCAGATGATGGGAGAATGGGTACAACCCATGGCAATGACAGATTTTCAGTGTATTATTTCTGAAAGTCTTGTTTTAACTTCTGCCTTGAATTATCAGGGCATCTTTGGACACGGGACTCTTAATCTCAAGTGCTTGCACTGCCTCCAATGGACAGGTGAGGTGTCCTGGCAAGGGAGGGCTGACACGGAGCACGCCGGGTGCTCACCACAAACAAAGACATCAGATGCCATCTCAAGGCCAAATTTAAGTGTGGGTAATTACATTTCCCCATTTAAACTGCTGGCCAGTCTCAGCTGGATAAAATGTTCCCTTCCTGGCTGGAAGTGTAGCCGTGTCCTGGGAAACAGCTGCTGTGGCAGTTCGGGGGCAGCTGCCATGCTGAGAGGACTGCTGTATTTGTGGCACATGGCTGCCTGAGGCCAGGTACCTGGTGGCAGGAGGCAGTGCTGCCAAGGGCTCACCCATGTGCTGGGAGACCCAAGAGCCTTTCTTGGCTTTGGTATAGCTTGAACCAGTGCCTGGCTGTGGAGGGATCAGCG
Organism: Haliaeetus albicilla; assembly: GCF_947461875.1. NCBI lineage: Eukaryota > Metazoa > Chordata > Aves > Accipitriformes > Accipitridae > Haliaeetus > Haliaeetus albicilla. The sequence continues at coordinate 37,185,628 of NC_091492.1, forward strand.
GGATGGAGAAGGGCTCAAGCCAAGTACAAGTGGAATTTTCGAGGCCAGGTGAGGGGCTATTGTTGCCCGAAGCACTGCCTGCAGTAGAGAGCTTGGACTGGGACAGGGACAGAGGCCTCTGCCCATCTGGGTGCCCATGCTCCTTGCAGAGCACGCTGGTCCAGCTACATGATTTTGATATGGCTAAGTTTGCAAATGAGACCAAGTCCAAAGACATCTGAGTCAAAGACAAGCTGAATCAATGGCCCAACTTAGTGAAAGCTGGTGAAATACAGACTTTGCCCTTTTCCTTCCCTGCAGCCCTGGTGAAGTGCACGGTCTCTCAAGTAGGTCTTTATAAATGATCAAAGCGTCTGTGTGGCTTTTCAGGGGGTTGAGCTTCCACTCACAACCCAAGGTCCAGTTTAATAATGTAGCTTGTTAAATAAACAAGTGGCTATGCAGAGCCCCAGCACTGTGACGATGGAGAAGATCCGGTGTTCTCTTCCCCCTCCAGCGCCAGCTGTTGATGGACATCTGTCTGTAAAACATTGGGCCTTTTATTGTTTTTAATGCAAGAAATGCCTTTTCCTGGAGACCACCACTGAATACTGCTTTGCTAGAAAGACTCCTTCACAATCCAAACAGAGAGCAAGTGAGCATAGAGGATCCATTACCCAAAAACTCAACAAAATCTTCCTCACCCATGAAAAGTGTATGCACAGCGGAGGACGATCTTGGGGATGGGGCTTGGAGAAGGGGGGAGCTGTTCCTGGAGCGCGGTGTTCTGGGACCCACCAGAGGAAAATACTTCAATTTTTGTATCCGATAACTCTACTGCCTGGCTAACAAAAATAATCCCTTATTAAAGATAACAGGAATCTGGCTTGTATAATGCATTCATAGTGATTCATGTACTTCCAGCTTTTAGAGTTTCTATACCTTCAGAGAGACTAAAAGGCACAATATCAGCATGATGGTGGGGATGAGCTTTCTTGCGGACACAGTTTGGGTTCACGTTTTTGTGTGTGCATTTGAATTGCAGGCTTAAATCTGATCTTAGCCACCAAAATAGAGTTGTCAAGGTCTTAACCTGCCTAAAGAGGTGGCCCATTCACCCTTGCATGTGCTGGGGAGTCAAGGGAGGTGTGTTTGTAACAACCTCTTTTTACCAAAGGCATGGAGCCACACTATCTTAATTCTCATCCTTTCATTAGATCAGAGATTTGTTTTACTAAGAAAATATGGAAAATGCAAATGGCAGTAATATGTTCCTTTAACTGAGCCAAATTCCACATTCTCTTACACTCTCAGATACCTTCACCAGCAGCATTATTTTGTCTAGTGTGCAAAAAGCACAGCAGGCTCTTAGAGCAAGAAAGCTCGGCAGAGCCACTGCTACCATCCCTGAGGACGGCTGCCCCAGAGTCCCTTGCTGTGAGACAGAGGCAGCCAGAGGGTTACAAAAGCACTGCACTGCCACAGGTCACCTAGAGTCACCTCAACGCTGGCATATATCCCCCACATCTGTTTTGTGTGGGAAGAGGTGATTTCAGCCTGACAGGTAAAATCAGGCGTTCTTACAGATCGGTCCTGGAGGAGACATTGGTGGCGAGATAGATGCTAATTGCTAATGAGAAATGGTCCATCAGAACTGGCAATGGCCCCAGCTCTGAGGTGGTAAATAACCCTAGTGCTTTTTTGGCAGTAAAGCAAAAATCTGTTTTTGTGCGATGGTCAGCAGAGGAGAACTCAACCGGAGCAACCTGGGGTATGCAGGGGGGCTCCCAGGGAGAAGGTTAATCCAGGGGTTGTTTTACTGCCTCGCAGGATTTGTGATCCATTTTTGTGCCCGGAAAAAGTTTACTTCAGTATAGGAAAGTTCCACCCGTCTCAGAATGCTTTGGTTTTCCGAAAACAATTTGATGTCATCAAAGATGATTTCACCCTTTGCCTCTTCACGGGTGAAGTTGCAGCTGAGTGACATTCTCACGTTATGCAGGGATGAGCGCAGCAGAAATGCCTCTGACTGAGGAGCGCTAAATTGCAGGGTCACCTTGTCAGTGTGGCGAGGAGATCCCCATTTGACTCCTACTGAAGGCAGGTTTGAGAGAGGCCTTGACCCATGTGGCTGCTTCCCGGGACTCGGGTCTCCCACCTTGAGCTCCCTGTGCAATGGCAGGACCATGAATGTGCAGAGCCTGGATGTCCATCTCCTGGCTCCTTTCATTCCTGTTTTTCACAGATGAAAAGCATGACTTCCTCCTGGTAACACCCAGGAGCTGGCAAGTTTCAGCCTGGAGTGATTTCTTTTTTTTGCTCTAAAGAGCTGTGATAAAAATAACCCCCAGGAAAAAAAAATCAAGCACTCAAACCCTTGAAGGTCTGACGCAACCTTCACTCACAGGAGCGCTAGGACCGACAATACCATCATAATAAAGATCTGAGGTATCACCAAGAAAAATAGGAAGCAGCCAAAGGAAAAAAAGGTCACCACAAGCTCGCTGTAAACACCCTTGCTTTGCACCTATCTCAGCTTCACCAGTTTGATTGCTGGCAGGCAAGAGTGTGACGCTGCATTTTCAGTGCTACAGGTATTTATTTTACACTCTGGCTCTGAGTCTGAGCCTCCGAATGTAAAAACAATCAGAAGGCTGAAGTGTAAATTCTCCCTGCTGATTTATTTACTGTTGTGTTTTTATAGCACCACATGGCTCTAAGTTTGCACTGGGCCCATTCAACCAAAACCCATGTCATACACTTCCAGAGAAATGAATGACTTTATAAATTCTCTACAATAATAATCCCACGTACAGGAATGCATGCAGAGAACACCCAGACGGGGCTGGAATGTTTTAAGAATATAATATTGTGCTTTTTTGGTCAGGGAAACACATTTCTCTCAGGGATATGTGGTGTGGCCCAGGCTCCAGCTCTGTCTGCCTACCACCTGTAATGAGCCCTGTGGGAGATTTTAGTTCAGGCCACCCAAACTGTGAGCTGGGCAAAGAGACATCAGCACTACGAAGTTAACAGCCTTAATGAAGCCCGGCCCAGAGGAGATTCAAAACATCCACAGTGGGGAAAAAAAAAGGAAAGAAAGAAAAGAAAAGGCTTTGATAGAAAAAACATCTGATCCGTGTTCTCTAATCTTTGCTTTGTTAGTTAAAGCATCTTTAAAGGGCTTAATACCCCTGGAACAGGGACCTCTTTCTCTCCCTTCAGAAACACCAATTAGAAAAGCAGGAAACTGCTTCCAGAAAGGGGGACTCTTTAAAAGAAAATTTAACTTTAGCTCGAGGGATCTGGTTGCTTCTTTTTCACAAGCTATTTTTTCCCCCTGTTGTGTGGCTGAGCAACGGTTTTCTCCAGGGTGAGAAAGCAGCTCCTCATGCCGATCCTGCTGATGGAAAGTGAACGCTGTGGGGCAGAGGGAGAGGGGAGGTTCATGGATTCATGGAATCAAGGGGTGAGAAGACAGGAGGGTTTCTCTTTTAAATACAGTGGGAATGACACCCATATGGTGTGGCAGCCGGAGGAGCAAGTGTGCCGCGTGCTGGGAGGAGGGAGGCAGTGGGCTGGGTCCCAGCACCCATGCTGATCCTCTGCCTAGCACCCCAGCCACCAGCTGTGAGCGAGATTGGTGCATGGCCCCTCCAGCCCCGGCCGTGGAGGCAGTGAGGGCTCAGGTGGGCAGAGGTAGTGTTGATGGTCCTAGTTTACATTGTCTTTGCTCTGCTCTATGCTCCATGGGGAGAGAAAACCTGTCTTTTCCCTTCCCCAGGGGTCTCGGTGTTGGGAGCATGGGGGCAGCACCCTATCCCTTGACAGGGCTGCTACAGGCACAGTCAATGGCTGTACACCACAGATGATGGCCAAGGGTCTGCATGCTGGTGTAGCACAGCATGGCCAGTCAGATTTTGCTGTCAGCAGAGCTGGTTACAGAACTCCTGGTGGCACCCTGGGGACCACGGGCCACGCTTGCCCCTGCCTCAGTGTTTGATGGAGGGAGCAGAGATGCCACTGCAGCCTATGGGGTCCTGGCCAAGTAGCAATAACCTGGACAGTGGTGGTTGCTGCTGGCATGGGAGTCTCTGCAGCCAGGCTGGACCTCTGATGGCTGTCCTCCCTGATGGCCACCCTCGCTCAAGGCTGTCCTCCATGCCAGGCCATATTGCAGCCCTTCTCCAGTCACAGCTGTTATGAATGATAAACCCTCTCATCTCCACAGACCCTGTTAACCCAGAGCCTAGAAGGGAAACATCTGAACAAGCTCCTGGCTCTGTTTGTGAAATTCCTGGACATAGTCCATGCTAAGATCTTTTTCCCTCTAGCAGAGTATTTTCCTTTGGACCTCAGGGATGTTACAACAGCTGTTTGTAAACAGTTTGCATCCAAAGTTAGCAGAGGGGTGAGCAGGGGAATTGCGTATCAACTTTGTCCTCTTGAACATCTAAAAAATGTTGCAGCTACATTGGCATTGCCATTGCAGATTTAAGAAGTCAGCCGAAAAGGCCAGTAGCCATCAGGCAGCTGCCCATGCCTGCCTCTGCCTGCAGACACACAACCACCCTGGAGCAGGGCTGTGGGATGCAGCCCTGCAAGGTGCCTGCCTGCTGGAGACACGTGCTGCCTCTGCTCAGGTTGAAATTAATTGCAGAACCTGCGGCCAGGTAGAGACCAGTAGAAGGAGGTTTTCTGGGGAAGGAAGGAGGCAGAGGCTGATAGGAGCAGTCAGAGCTGAGAAGCTGCAGGGCGGGTAAGTACTGAGGAGGCTGAGAGTAAGAAGCACTTTGGAAAACCTGCTGTCCCCCTGCAAAAGGCTTGAGTGGCCATGGAGTGGCATAAAGCTGGGCTTGAACCCAAGCCTTGACTCCCCTCCCCATGCTCCTGAGCCTGTCGCAGTATCCAGCCTTGAAAAGACAATACAGACCCTGGGTCCCTCCCTGTCCTTTCCACCACAAGTCCCTGCTCAGAGCCAGCTGAGTTTTGTATTGGAAAGAGAAAGCTTGCAAAAAAATGCCCATAAACATCCTGCACCATAATGGGGGGAAGGATAAAATCTTGTCATTACTGCATAAACGATTTCTGGATTTTAGAAATAGGATTTTCCTATACAGCCTGAAATGGTCTGGCCCCTGTAAGAGCTCAGTCCCCTTGCACGAAGCTGTTGCAACGGCGATCGCTGGAGACACCTGAGCTGGTGTAAAAGGGAGGCTTTGCAAGACTGTGTAGCCCTGACACGAGACCTCAAATCTAGGACAGCCAGAGCTTGTGACCCTTAGGAAGAGCAGCAGGGGCCACAGCACTAGGCGCAATAGGGCTGGGGGGCATCTGCAGGCCATCTATGTTGGCAAAGCTTTTTCTATCTCTTTTTCTTCTCAGGGTGCCCCAAGACTGTGTTACCTGTCATCATTTCTGGGAACAAGTGTATAGTAAGAGACATCTTTAAAACTGCGTCCAGTGACAGGCTCCCGTTTGTACATTGCCCAGAGTGCATTTGAGTAAACTGAACCACAGCTTTCTCTTCGGGCAGTGTTTGCTCCCTCAGGCTTTTCCCTCTGGAGATGCCTCCGCTGCCCGAGTTCCCCTGCTGTCACATGTGGCACAATGCCTCCACGCTCCTCCCTGCCAGTCCTGACTGACAGGCACTGTGTGCTGGCAGAGCCCAGCCATCCTGACAGGTCCTTGAGTGTTTTTCTGGATGTGATGGATTGGCACAGGCCATCAGCAGAACCCAGAATTTTTCTTTCCATCTTTTGCTGGCAGTCTTTTCAGCTGATGTTGGGAAGACCTTATTTGCTTTCTTCTTCAACTAACACTTTCCCTTGGCGTTAAAAATATCGGCAATGGTGCTGACACTGGCAACAACTCCAGAGTATTTTTTCCAGCTCCAGTGAAAAGGTGAGTTATGACTCATTGTACTCAGCCTGAGACCAAATAATTCTGGGTGTAGACGTGTGTTAAGATGTGAAAGTGTTTTGCGTGCATCTGCTGGGGCTGCTGCTTGTTTTCTGATGCTATTCAAGGCAGCCCAAACCGAAACACAGAAAGCTGAAGTACATGACCTCTGCAGACCTGTGGCATACAATTAGCAGCAGGAACTACCTGAGATGGGGCAAAGGGCTTTGTGGATTACTGCCCTGGTGCCAGGTTAGTGCCAGGCATTTGCTGTGGAGGGTCACTGCAGTTTTCTCCAGAGTGCCAGATGCTTAGCTAAGGATTGAGCCACACTGTCCCAGGTATGGTCCTGGTACAGCCCTGGATGCTGAGGCTAGGTTAGGATGTAAGCATGTGCAGAGATGCTTACGGATGTCACACCCTGAAGCAAACTGACCAAAATGTACATTGCAAACAATTGCTCAATAAGAGAGGAGAAACAAAGTGGAACTAGCCCTTGGGCTTTCCCATAGCACAAGGCAGAGAATTATTTCTACTTGCTGCCAACCATGTCCACCTCCTGCTTGCTTCTGTCCCAGCCAGAGACTCTACTTGGTACTAGATGCACTCCCTCCACTGCTTGCTGCCACTCAGATGCTGCCTTGCTTTTGCTGCCTGACCTGTCAGACTGAAACAATACAGGACATGTTTTACAAGGTACTTCTGCGGTGGGGAGGGAGAATTTGTAATTTTATGGAGCTTGTAAACTGAACTTGTAAAGTCCTTTAAAGCCCATAGCTTGGGCATTTCATCCTACTCATGCTTAGGGATAAAGGCCAGCAAGGGCAGAGGTGAAAGGGGCCAAATTCATTGCTCAGATGACTGCAGACACTGGAGCTTACACAGGGAATTAGTTTGTTTTTTCAACCACTAGCTTTACAAAATTAGCCTAGCTTGTATCCCTTGCAGCGCTTGAGAGCCTCTCAGAGCTAGTTATTTCCTCGCGTGGATATGTGAGCACGAAAGACTCCAAGACAACACAGCTGAGAGACTGGAAGGATGCAAATGAAGTGCTTTTGGTTTGCACTTCACCAAATATGAAGGCATCTGAGGAGACAACTTACACCTCTGGCAAGTTTTGGTTATATGCCTCAAAGGTTGGGGTGAGTGCCCCTGGACTGCGACACCACAGGAATGTAAGGTACCTGTTGAAGCATCCCCCAAGAAGGAATAAATAGCCATTTATTGCAAAGCACCAACCATGAATGTAATTGAAGGCAAATGATAATAACGGCGAGTATTACAGCGGGGCTTCTAATAAAGCCTGCTCTGTGTCCTGAGCCAAGTGCTTTACCTGCCCCTGTGGGCTCTGCAAGGTAATTATTCCAAGGGCAGCTGGGATGATTGATGGAGATATTCATTAAACACAAACCTGACACCTTGCTCTCTAAGCTCAAATAATCCAGCCAGGCTGTCTCTGAATAGGGCACCCTCCCCTCGGCACATTTTTAATGGGGGGTTTCAAAATAAAACCAGCAGTCAAGTACCAGAGCCCAGACCCAACTGGGGGATCCCAGCTCGCTTCTGAGGGCCGAGGGCAGGTGCTCGGGCCGGAGCCAGCTGTGCACACACGGACCCTAAGCAGAGAGTATTAGGCTGTGACAGCTGCAGCTGGCTCTGAAATAAGCACCGAGCATGAAGAGATTATGATAGATTTTGCTTGTATTATGAAACTGATTTTACATCATATACGAGGCAAAAAATGTCTGCCTCTCAAAGGGATGGAAATCCTTTTGCAGGGCCAGAGCCGCCAACTGAGCCAAGCTCAGGGCTGCTGGCAGGGGTCAGGCTAATGAAGCATCTTTGCACAGTGGCTGGTCTGCAGCGTATGGCACAGAAAAAAAATCTGTGTCCGATAGCCTGGCTTTAGTTTGAGGGAGAAATAAACTGTCTTTTATTCTTTCTTTTCTCTCTTCTCTTCTCTTCTCTTCTCTTCTCTTCTCTTCTCTTCTCTTCTCTTCATAAAAGAATTTTTCAAATTTCTTTGCTATTTTTGACCAAGAACCAGGCTGCTTTGGTCCAGCTGTTTTTGTCTGTAGTGGCAAAAGTAGGGGACAAGCTAGGAAGAAAGGACTTTTCTCTCTTCATCATAACCAGCAAGGGACATCTTTCCCATCAGGGATGATCACTGTGTTTGCTGCATTTCTAGGATGGGGCTCTAATGACAAGGCTCTGGCCTGCTGGCAGGACCTGCCTGTCTGTACTAAGGCTCTCTGCTTTAAGCAGGTTTGGAAAGAAATGGCCTAAGAGCGGAGGGGAGGCCGAAGTGATGAGATCTCCAGGGCAGCCCAGCCTAGGGCCCTTTCTGTCACTCCTCCACGAGCGGGGAGGTTTGGTCTGTGGTCAGCAATTCCTTATGCCATACAGATGTGTTAATTCATAAAGAGATCAATCTTACAGTGCTGAATATTATTAATGGCATAACTAGTACCAGCTCATTAGTCCTCTAGTACCTGCCCCTCAGGAGAACAGCGTTTAAGAGAATAACAAAATCCAACTTTTAAAAAACACTCTCTAACTTTTTTACTAGTATCTCTGCAGCTATTAAAATGTCAAGGTTGCTAGTAAAGTGCTTCTGTTACTGGTAAGAAGCTGTACAGCTGGTTGTGAATTTTTTATGAGCATATTGAACTATGTGATTTGGGAGCAAAAGGGATATGTACTCATTTCTGAAGCAGATCATTTTCGTGTGACTGAAATCGTGCCTAATTCCCCTTCAGTTAATACCACAAAACAACATCCATCTCAAAACTGAAAAAAAACATTATCATATGATTGAAGCTCCAGATTATATCTTCAGACCTTTTAAAACCTTGGCTGACATGTCTTAACAAAAGGAAGTTCCAATTTTGGACACCAAAAAGTCCCTGCAAAAATGCTGTCAATGTCTGCTACCTTCACCTGAAATTAGGGTGTTTTTTTTTAGTAACTCTGCTGGGAACTGGCAACAAGCATGTCTTGGGCAGTGACCAGGTCTCAGGACAACTTTAGCAACAGCTCTCTAAGCAGGCTAAGGCTCTCCGGGAGCAGGGGAAGGGCTCATCATGGGCACTTGGGAAAGGAAACTGTGGGGTCTCAGTGGAGCAAATAGGCAGTTTTTTCTAAGGATGGATGGTGCACCACCAGCAAATCACAGAACTGGAAAATGGGGATAGAAAATGATGACTTAAACACATGATCCAGAGGAACATGTCAAGTGGAGATGCCCTGATGGGCCAGAAGAGGTTTATCTGAACCCTTAGAAAGCTTTATGGGGGTTTGTCTTTCAAGACGATCCATCAAGAAACCCTGCTGTGAGAGCAAGGACTCTGCCACAGGCAGCTGGCCCCAGTGCAGCCCTTCAACTGCTCTATGCGTTCTTGCCTTGCCCAGGGCTCCTGCTGCTGTGATACAGCTGAATGTGGCTGAAGAGAACAGAGCTGCAATTCCTTGCCGTCAAACTACTGGATAAAAACAAGTAAGGTAATAGGACTGGAAAATAAGAGCTTGTAAATTCCCTGCTGGATACAGGCAGGTATTTAAAGCCTTGCCTGTCACCTGAATGATGCTGCTTGGACCATCTCTGGCCAGGACTGTGACAACAATCCTGTCATTTGCTCCTAAAATGATGTGGATATGAAGGACCAGCTTTCTCTGTGGCCATCTTCATAGTCCACAGACAAAAGAATGTTGCCTTTGCCCATGATCAGCAAGCGGGGCTCCCTTCTGCAAGCCTTACTCGGAGCACAGCAATCCCCAAAGTCTAAGCAGCCCTTCAGATAATTCAAGTGGAAAACCTGCAGTTTACACAAAGATAACCTCTGGGTCAGGAATTTAGAGTGATCTGAGCCACAGATTGCTGAGCCATAGGAGTGTTTCTGGTGCAAGCTTGCCTTGCTCTTCCTCAGGCATTGGCCACTGTTAGAGGCAAGAGATGGGCTTTGGTGGAGCTGTGGTTGGACCCAGTGCTATCTCCCTGCACCTTGCCAAGGCCCTGACTAGCAAGGGCACTGGGTAGGAAACAGGGTCTCCAGGCCACTTTGCAGGGCAAATACTTCCGAAGCTGGATGTTTTTACTTGCTCTTGACTCTCTTTCAAAGTCAGTGAAAGGCTTTTGGTTCCCAGGGTGCATCCGACACCTCTGGGATGGTTCCTCACTTCCTGCATGAACCAGGTGTCGGCTGCGGTGCCTGGGGAAATCTGCACGGGGAAGCAGGATGCATCATGGCTTCAGGCTCCCCTCATGGCACTGTTTAGTCACTGGGGTTATGGGAAATAGCCTGAGCTATCCAGGAACTGACAGTGGGACCCCATCCTGTTATCATGCTCTATGATGGCCCATCAGGAAATGACATAAATACCCTTGTTACTCTCTATTTTATTTTTCACCATTGTGAAGCATCTTTTTTGTTTTGTTTCTGCAGGCGGCAGGTGACCAATCGCAGTGCCCTGGCTCCCCACATCCTGCTGGGCAAGGTCTGCCTCTGTCCCTCTGAGAATCAGGCAAAGGATATGCCTGTTTGCCAGTGTTTTTTGTTGCTGCCCCAGTGATATTGCCTGGGTCAGGAAATAAACCTATTTGGAAAGTGGCAGGAAGGCAGACTTTTATTAAGCTGCCTGTGCAAAATGTCCACAGCAAGATGGGCACTGTGTGTCAGCCAGGACAAGTGCTGTGAGAATATGAGTTCACACGAGTCTGGCTGTTGTGATCCAGAGTGACTCTGGCTTGCTGAATCCTAGCAGCTGACCCCTTCCCTCTTAGAAACCTGCATCTTCCTGGAGTGACCTTTACTGCAACATTTTTAATTTAACTCTTGCACTTTGCATCCTGCCTATGCTGAGAGGGGAAGCTCCCTTTCTTTGCATCTTTGGAAATACATTAAATATTACTGCAAGTTAATTGCCTTCTGAGAGTTATACACCAAACTGCTAGCTAGGGGAGAACCAGACTGCCCAGTGAATACAGGAAAGACATTCACCAGCTTGGTGCCATCGTCTTTCCCTGCTGTGGTCACAAACTCTTTGAGGACAGCAATATGGATACCATGGGTCCAGCCAGCATCTTGCACTGAGCAGGCACCAGCCTGAGACCTACGAGAGAGGAATCCTCTTGCTCTTGTCTGCTTGTCATGCTCCGAACAGCCCAATGCATAAAGAGCCAGGGAGAACTGTCACAGGGTGATTTTGTGATTTACAATGGGACTGTGGCAGACTATTTCTAGCTCAGTTAACAGCTGTTTTGTTAATTCCTAATTTCTCCCATAATCTGTATATTTTTGTCCCAGCTAGGGCATGGTCTGTGATATATGATGGAGAGCTTTCCCATTAATCATGTGCAAGTGAAAGTATAAACTGGTTTTATTAGTTTTCAGAGTGCCAGGTCACATAAATTAACTGGAGCATGTGTTTAATGTGTCCTGAGCAGTGTCTCCTACCTTTTCTGGTATGACAACATGTCATACAGGAACTTGCTTTATCTGCATTGGTAGCAGGACCACAGACTCTCTCGTGCTACTCTCGGGGTGACTTTTGCCTACACTATCACACTGGGGTTTGGCTGGGCAGTAAGACAGGCAACCTGAACGCAGAGATGTCCAGGTGCTGTGAGACAGGACCAAGCCACAGGGAAGGGCACTGCTGAGTTACTCTCCACACTGGGACATGCACTGGTGGGGCTAGGGCCCCATCACTGCTGGAACCCCAGAGCAATGTATTTGAGGTCCATGGCAAGGGGCAGATGCCACAGAAAGGCTTCAGATACTGGGGTGGTATTTGTGTGCCGCTTTAGCAAGTGGCTTGCATGTCACTATTGGTAGCCAGGCTCTGTTTGCTGTGGGGCTCCCCTTCCTCCTAGCTCTCACCGGCCTCCATGTGGATGAGCCAGTCCCCACCATGCAGCTAGCTGGTACATGAGCTCACTTACCCAGGGCTGCAGGAACAAGAGTGTAATGGCAAAGCTAAATAGAAATAACATGCATGACCTTGGCAGAAACTTCTGCCAGTGGGGACAATCTTGCAAACCCCAGCCCTAAGGGGAAGCCAGGAAACTGCTGAGGCTCAGCACCCTCTTCTTCTCAGCTGGGGACTGTGTGGTGGCCACATGTGATGAGGTTGGCATGGGTAATATATCTTGATGCCATCCCAGGGGCCATGTGTCTTGTTTAGTTATCTTTCTTCTATATAAGTAAGAGGGGAGGCAGATGGGAATGATATCCTGCTATTGTGTTACTTTTAAGCAGTGACTTTCCTAAAACTTCAAGGAACAAAAATTTCCTCCATTTTAATTGCAGTAGCATTGCTGGGACTATACTTGCACTAGATGCTATATTTGCATTTAGGGTGGCCTGCCTATCCCTGAGAAAGTGGTTTTTTACTATTACTAGATATTATACATGGGGGAAATGAAGGCAAAGCGAGATGATACAGTGGGTGTGATGCCAGCATGTGTAGAACCAGGCGCCCAGCTTGTCTCTTGAGTGAGACTTGAGGGACATAACTGTGAGACCAAGGAAAACTTCATGAAATTATTTCACTGCAACACAGCATGCTCCTACATCTGAAACTCAGCTGTTTAGGGCAAAGCTGTGCTATGAAAAAAATAGTGACTCAGCTCTTTACGGGTTCCACTGCATTTGTGTTTCCTATGGCACACGGTGAGTATCCCTCCAAGGGCTCAGGTTTTTTTGGAAGGAAAGTGTGTAACCAATTCATTAGCTGACCCTGGCATCCCTGATTTGCATAAGATGCTTCTGCTCTGTAACTCTAGAATAATGGGAGTGATTATAAACACATGACGGAGAGGGGTGAGGGTGGTGAAAACCATTGTAATCACACATGGGGCAATGTGCTGACGGACGGGCTGTGGTTGCAGGATCCCGGGCTCTGGGCAGCCTGCTGAGCTCCCACACGCCGCGGGAAATCCCCTGAAGCAGCTCAGCAGCTTTCCCCGCAGGAATTCAGCTGCCCCCACAAGGGTCCTCCCGACATGGAGCTGTTGCTATTGGGCAACACAGAAAATATAATATTGCTTCTATGTTGTCATCCAACTCCCAAATCAGAGCCTGTGATCCTGCACGTGCAGTCTAGACAGCCTGTGTCTCGGTCCTGCAGCTCAGAGCCCCTGGCTCAGCAAAGCCAGAGCAGCTGGAGCACAAAGTGGCCGGATCGGTTTTGCGTGCTCCCGGCCCTTGAAGGATGCAGAGACTGCTCAGGTTCTGACACAGACTGGAGCCACCTGTGGGCTGATCTAACCCGTGCCAGCTGCCAAGCCTCTGAGCTTGATCTAGTATTATAGGTGGGCCCATGCTCTCTCCTGACCTTAAATATCCTCTCTTGATCTTATTTGGATATCCAAGTTTTGCTCAAAACACCTCCCATTCTTCATAGTGCCATCAGAAGAACCTCAGCATGAGAACCAGATGTGGTACCTGCTCTCCTGTCACCCATTCACTCATACACAGACTATTAATCTGTGCAGGGGTGTGTTATAAATGGTCTGATATGTATGTAAATCCCAGAGCTAGAGTGTTGTTCTTGGCAGCCTCTTCCACGAGCTGATGTGCAAAACTCTTTTCTTTGAAGTCTGCAAACAATTTGCTGGATCTCAGCACCTTCCATATGAACTCGTGGAGACTCAGTGTGAGAGACATGGGCAATACCAGACTAACCTGCCCCTTATTTTGGGGAGCTGTCAGATCTTTCTCCTCCATTGTTCCAGATGAATGCAGTTTTCTGGCTTGCCCCAGTTGCCCCCAAGTTCCCAAAACAGCTGCAGATAAGACTCCAGTGACTTAATTGTCTTGCTCTTTTGAGGAGTTCTCACCATGATTTTTCTATTATTCCCTCATTTTGTTTTGCATTTGTCTTCTGATTGCACTTGCTTAGACAAGCAAAGTGAGAGAAGGGATATATAGCTCTGAGGAAAAAGAATATGGCCTTAAGCTCTAGACTCTTTGATACCTTTGGATTTTCCTCTGTTTTTCCACTTTAACTGAAAGCTTGCAAACAGAAGTAATTTACATTTAGGTTACTAATGCCCAAAGCATTAGCAGGAAAAAAAAACCAAAACCTGGATATTTCAACCAAGTCAGCACTTATTTAGACAGTATGAATTAGACCATTTATTGTTTAATCGAGTATTTTATTTCTGATGCAGACTAGGACCTGCACATCAAAGGAGAAGCAAGAATCCGTTTCTGGGATTAAAAAAATAAAGAACTGAATAGTTCATACAGAAAGGAAGATGTTTTTCCTAACACTGGCAATTAGTTAACTTTTTGCTTTGAGGCATAAGTGTTTCTAGGATCAATCCATCTATCCTGTCTACTTATCTCTGCCCTAACTCAATAAATGTAACTATCCTTCTCAAAGATGAAAATGTTTGTGTTCTTGATATGAAATGACCATTTATTATCCTATGGTACTCTGGTCTCCAGTGGATCTTTCAGGAATTATTTCCATGATCTAACTGCCACAACAGAAAAAGATTTCTTCGTATCATGTCCTCCTTCCTTTTGCCAATGGAAATAACTAACCTCTCACATCCTTAAAAGGTCTCATGTAGGCCCTTTGGTAACTCCCGTTGGCTTGGGAATTATTCTTGCAATTGCCTAGCTACTGACTTGGCACTGCTGGATATTTTTCTGGTGCAGAAAAGAGGAAGGGGAGGGGGTGCTCCTTACTGCAGGTAGAAAGGTCCGAAGAGCCATTTGAATATTTACTTGGCATTTGCTCCAATGCTTAAAACACACTCTTGTTTCCAGCCTGGACCCTATTTTTCTCATAAAAACATTCCCTGATTTGTGACCCATCTGCAGGTGCCTGGGTTTTTGTTGGCTGAGTGTCCACATCCTGAGGTGACATCATTGACTATTTGAGGATTTGCTCCTTGCCTTGAAAAGACCTTTAAATTTCCAGACCCCATGAGCATGGGCTGCTGATCAGGCTTGTTTTCACATGTAGAGGAGAAGGGATGCTGCATACTGGTTATTGCTGGAGACTCGCACCTGACTTCGCTCTGGTGGGTGCTTGGGTTGAGGTCATGCTGGGGAACTTGAATTGTTGTCCAGCTGGTGTGAGAGACGATCATCTCATTTGTCCTTTTCCCACCCATCTGTTCTTTGAGATCTGTCAGGTGTTTGTTCTGTCAGGCCTATCTCTCTCTGGCTCACACACCAATGCCACGTCCCAAATACATCCCTCCCATGTGGGAGGCTCATAATTTCATTTTCACAAAGTGCTGTATCTACTGGGACTTTTCTCAAGTTTCCATTTATGACTAAGACTGTGGTTTAAGCTAGAAAACACCTCAAGCCTCTCTCAAGACTTCATTTGCATCTGTCATTGTCTTAATGGTCTGGGCATGGGGTGACTGTTTTATGCAAGCTCCCCTAGTGATCTTGCTGGCTGCCACTGTACCATTTTATCTCTGGTGGGGAGCTTGCAGCAGTAATTTCTGTTAACTTCTCTTTGTCCTTCCATAAATCAGCCAGGAGGCATAGTCAGCAAAGAACAGTCTTTAACTGCTTGCACTAGGCTTTAGTTGAGCTGCACACTCCTCAGTTGCAGGAAACCCAGGACCTACCTGGGTCTATGTTCAAAAATTAGGGCTAAATCCCACCTGTTCAGTGTTGTGTCAATCCACCCAAATTCCCTGTGAAGCCCGGACAAGAAACATTGATATGTCCAATGACTTCATGTCAAAACTGTTCCCAAACCTGGAAACCCAGTGAAGGCATTGGCTCCTCTAGGAAGGATGTTCATACATGAAAGTGTGACACACAACGAAAAGAGATTACTGGACAAAGAGCTCTGTTAGCTTCTTGCTTTTCATTATTGTTATGGATTATGTGTTTAGCAGATTTCTACTCTATTGTCTTATAATTCCCCTCAGTAGGGAGGCTTATTTTAATCAAATGGACCACATTTTTACTTGTTTTTCTGAGAGCAAACCATCTGTGCACCGGGGAAGTTTTTATGGGTTATGAAGGAGCACTTGTAGGTGTAAAGTATCAACATTTTTGTAAAATTAAATAAATTACCTGTTGGGATCAAGGATTCCTTTTCCCCTCATTTGACTAAAATTGCCAGGTCTGCCCTCCAGTTCCCTTCGAAACTGGGAACTCAATCAGATTAATCAAGGCTAAAGGCATTTCTGCTTGCTATTCAAAACATTGCAACTCCCCTTTGTCCTTTATCACAATGCTGTTCAGTCATTCACTGCCATAGAGGAATGGGCTTGGCTGGGGGATGGGGACAATGCATGTGCTTCCTTTGACTCAGATCTACCTTCCTTCCCTTTAGGGTCACTGTAGCACCTTTCATTGCTTGGAGCTCAAAAGTAAAACCTCCTCCTCAGGGATGCAACAAGGTGGTCAGAGCTGGCAAAGGTGCTTGCCAAGGTGAAGGAATCTAGATTATAATTTCACTGGCTTATCTTTCCTATCTAGGAGGTCTGTGCCTCATTTTTGCCCTTCTCTGAGAATGATGCATGACTTTCCTATCCTTCCTTCATTTTTATATTTCAGGTGGCATCACCTACAGCACACAGGCTGCCATCACATCCTTTCCTTTTATTTGGAAAGAGTCCATAACCTATCCCAGCAGACAGCTCCACTTTGGCAGGAATATGTTCAAAATTCAGTGATGAAGCATAAAGTGTACTGGATATCATGATGTGGAAGGAAAGAGGGGATGCAAAAGAAACATGGAGGTCTGCAGGAAACTGCATAAACTGAAGAAGCCACTTCAGTTTAGAGCTGGGGAAATCTTTCTTTACAAAAATCAACTAGTTGCTCAGAAAATATACTCTCCTATTTCTGATAGCAATACAGACTCAACAGCTGACTGCCCGGTTGTCATTTGTACTTCTGAGAGCCATTTTAATGTCAGATGAATTTCAAAGAAGCTCATCAGTCAATTAATTTAATCACTTAACCATAAATATGGAGAAATCACAACCAAAATGGTAGAATCCCTAGCAAAAGCCTTCCCAGTTGTTAAAACAGTTCAAAGATCTGGACAGCAAAAGCTTGGCCAATTTAGCTTATGCAGCCCACCATGTAGCAGTCGTCTGGCCACAGTCTTCATGAGCATCTCTAGAAAACATGCATGTGAGAACATTAACTGCAAAGATGGGCTGACCACAGACATATACCACTTCCCTAGGATAATACACTCTTCTATACTGCAGCCTCAGTTACTGGAGCAAACCCTCTGTGGTCCTCATAGCAACTGCAAGTTATAGCCATTAGAAACAGAGAGAGGCACTTAGAGCTAGAAGTTATATTTTTACATTCTTACAGTTGGCTCTGTAGTCTTTATGTCGTTGATTTGGGAGATCACCTACATCAGAGATGGAGAAGACTCCCTGTGTGTACTGCCGAGTTGCCTGGTACAGAACCCTTCCTTACAGTCCTATGTGCAACTGGTGCTGGCAGAGTTTTAAATGTCTTGGACAAGGGGTTTCTCTTGCTTGTCTTGGAAGATGATTAGAATCTATCAGCTGGATGTCCTTTTGTTTTAACTTATTATCTAGCTTGAGCATACTCATGGTGTTAGTACAAGAACACAGCCAGGTGTATACATGGATCTGAGCTGGCCCAGCAGGAATTCCCTGACTGGGGAGTGGACAATGTGTGTTGGCATGTGGCTTGCAGGAACTCAGCACATTTAAGACAATTCTGTGGCCATGTTCATGGAGGAGGAGGAGTTTCCCCTTTTTGTCCATGTGACACACACTGAAGGATCCCTGAAATATTAAAATAAACAGAAAGCTTGACTTGCAGAACCTGTCTGCTAAGCCAGGAATCACATTTCTTGCTGCAGTTTCAAACCGTCATCCAGAGACTTGTAAAACATTGACATGAACCCCTTTGCCCTCAGAGCTTTCAATAAAAACAACAGCCCAGTACTTGCACCCATCCCTGAAAGAGCAAATATATTAAAGTCTGCTCCTGCTTCACTCTCCTTGCTTTTACCCCTACAAAAGGAGCAGCTCTGAGCATGTTCTTCTTTGTAATTTCAATTTCTTTTCCATTCTTTCTATTACAGCTGATTTAAGATTTAGAAGGCACCAACATGCCAGATGTGGAGGAAGCAAACTTAATGGATGTAGTAAAAGAAATGTAAGGAAACCCCTTGATCTAAAGGCCCATTTCCTGCTGACTCTCATCGCTGCCTGCTTTCAATGAGAAATTCATAATCTCTTGTTCGACAGAGCACTGCTAGCTTGTAAAATGGGACTGCTCTGAGGCTAGCTTACTACTACAAGGTGTAGTAGAGTAAAGCACAGGGTGCCCATGAGACAGAGACCTCTAACCAGATTATAGATGGATCTAAGCAGATATTACATATATGCTGGCTATGTAAGCTCCCTTCCTCAGTGATCTGTAGGACTCAATAGCCACCACATACACACACAAGGACAGGGCAGGGTTAGTTTGTGACTCACCCAGGAGGTCTGTAGCAGAGCCAGGAACTGAACCCATGTCTGGAGGATGACTGTTTATGTTCTGCACAGTAGACATGACTTTCTTCACCTTCATTCTAATAAAATGCCTGTTGCTGTCCCTATTGTGAAAAGAGAGGGACTTCCCTAAATGACTTTGTTTGAAAAAAACCTGAGTGAACAGAAATCATGAGGAATATTCATGGATGGGGTGTGAGCTTCATTATAACTGAGGAATTTTTTTATCCCCTAACACTTTTTGGTACTAAATAGATACTCAGAAGGATGCTGGAAATGTCTTATTGACTGAGACTCTTGAGTTTATGTAGGGTTTTCAGATTATGATGTTTTATGGAATATACCCCAGAGTCTTCTGTCCTTGTGTTTGGAGAGAAGGTTCAGCTTACATGCCATCCACAGGAGCCATCAACTCTTACACTGAAAAAAGATAGAGCCATTTCCAAAGCAACTTGGTATTCTCTTCCATACTTCGCTGCTCAGCAATATTAAGTAGTGAGATTTGAGAAGATATTTGATATGAAAAAGCAATTTAATTCTACATCCAAGCAAGCCAACTAACACTATCCCACCCTTAGGACCAGCAAGTTTCATAGTAGCTGCTAGCAGAGTGTCCCAGGTTAGGTGGCCAGTGCTTCTAGCAATCCACAGTCAGCAGCCAGTTTTGAAACAGGGGTTTGTTTGGTGAAGAAATACCAATCATACACAGACAGATGGACTCTTTCCTCCTCTGGTTTTCTTAGGGAATATTCTTTCAGCTGTTCGAACACACAGATCTTGTTCATCTCAGAGGAAAGTCAGCAGGGGTAGAGAGCATCCCTCTCTTGCCTACCCACCCGGCAGGACCCAGCTGGGGCTGTTGGATCCCTTTGCTGAGCAGAAGGAGCATTCTAGGATCTCTCCATATTATCAGTCTAGACGATCTTAGAGAGCCAAATTGGAAAGTTCGATACACCCAGATGAGACCTCCAGTCCTTTTGGTGAGAGGAAAGGCAGAAAGGTGCCAGACAAGAGAAAAAGCCTTTCTAAAGCAGCAGAGAGGGAGAGGGCAGCTGGGTGGGCTGCTGTGCTCTAGGTGATGGGAGACAAAACCATCCCAAAAACCATCCCATGGAGATAGGTGGTTCAGACCCTAACAACTCCCTGCTGGGTAAGCACCTCAGCACCTGGAAGTGTTTCCATTTTCTCCTGTGTTCCTTTCCTTCTCCTTCTTTCTCCTTCTTAATCCTCCTTTTTCCTTTTCCTTTTCTTTCCTTTTCAAGAAGGTGTTGCCAGCCAGGTTTTCCTATAGCTTGGCTGGCTCTGCTTTGAATTCTGTTGAGTTCATTGGACAAAAAGGCTCTCACTGCTTGGCAAAGAAACCTCGAGAGGCTGTGGATACCTGGGACCTCTGATCTGGTTGAAAGACCTTGACCCTGCTGAAAACCCAGGATTTCACTGACAACCCCTGGCTGTTCATTGCTTCCTTTATGCTCCATTCTCTTGAAAAGCAGAGTCCATGGCTACAACTATCAACAGTTAATATCCCACATTTCAGTAAGATCAGACCTCTGTTCTACATCTTCTGGTGTAGAGAGATCCAGTGTCTACAGAGAAGGGTGGGTGGTTGACACCTTCTTGGGGACTTGTTCTCAGGGATTTCTGCCCACATCTGCATGATACTGTGCTGTGCACAGCAGATGCTGAGACCAAGCATAAGAGTGCATTTAATACCAATGAGTCCAGTGGATAATATCAGGAATTAACCTGTTTGGCAACAGGTATAAACCAAACCTGGTCTAGAAACCATCTTAAAGTCAAGAGGCAAGAGTGAGAACAACTGGTTTTGCCATGTAGAGAAGGAGTATTTTCATGGGTCAAATCAGGCCGAACAGTCTCTACCTCAGTGGTAGGAGCAGTGAAAGATGAGAACTGGGCTGGATTTCAGCAGTAGAGCAATGGTAACCTCCTGAATAGGAAACCTTGTGCCTTGGGAATGTTCACATTCAGTTTAAGAGAGGACTGCCCATACAAGCCTCAAGGACTGAAGAGGCCAGAAAAGCACAGACTTAACATCTCAACAACTCACCGAGAAGGTGATAGAGAGGTGGTGGGACAGAGGGCATAAAATCATAAGTTTTTATTAGGTGTGGATGATAACAAACGCACTAGGCAATTGCTGTGTGTTTGGCGTCCCAGGAAAACTGACTCCAGAGCTGGCGCCTAGTGAAATGAGCTCTCCAAACTGTAAAGCTCAAGAGTTTTGCTGAGAATGTAAGTCAGCTCTTTCTTTATCAAATGCTGCAGGAGACCAAGTGAGAGAATTTGTTTGACCTGAATCAGCAAATCATTGCTAAGTCATTGCCTGGGCTTATCCATACTCACAGCAAGAGTATCTGTCTGGCTCGCTGGCTTCCCTAAGTGCTGGCTGAGTGGTTTGCAGCTCTTCAGCTACAAGTGTTGGGAGCAAGGTGTGAGATGCTGTACTGAAATTGTCAGCTGACAACTTCCAGTGGAGCTTGGGAAGCTCCCTGCAGCCTGTTCCCTCTCACACTCTCTGACTCCCGTGACCTCTCTGCAGATGTGTAAATGGCACCTGAGAGGCCTGTGTGCAGAGCTGGCAATTTGTCCTCACCCAGTCTATCCCCCACCGGTATGCAGAAACATGCTTGGTGTGAGAAATGTGTCCTTGGCACAAAGCCAGGGCCCAAACAGACAAAGAAATAATGTTTACCCCCAGGGCCTTTCTGACAAACAATAAAAAAGCAATAGAGTCAAGATAGATTACGCGTCAGCTAAAATATTACCTCTTCCTGCCAATTCTTATAAAAGGAGGCAAAGCTGCTCTTCACGCTGAACTAAAACTTCTGTTAAAATACTCAAGGAAAACAATCATTTAGACAGCATCTTTCTTTCTAGCCAATGACAATAATATTCTTGTTAAATCTTTACTGTGACAGTCTGCTTTACGGGATGCAGCAGGTAGTTTGCTTTGTTTGAATACAGAGTTGCACAAAGGACTAGAGGACTTACAGCCTGAGATGAACGGTCTGGTGATAGCATCTTTGCAAGCAGAGGAATGGACTAAATCCACCCCTAGCAGGTACAGAAAGCAGTTTAGGTTGGTTGTTGGCTTCTTTCTGCCCTGTGCATAATCCACTCTCAAAGGCATCAAGGAAACCATTGCCACTTGGGCATCAGAGGGTATGGTAAGTGGGAACCCCAGGCTGCCTTCACCTGAGCCAGCAAACAGCACGCCAGCTACTAACTGGATGCCTGTGCTCACCTGAATGGGTCCTAACCACAAGGAGATGAATAGGCACTGTGTGAATATTTTATTCAATAAACTTGGCTCTGCTGTTGTGTGGAGGGTGAGGCATGTGATTTATTACTTACAAGAATTTGGACAGCCCCTGGCTTAATGTGAAAACACTGGCAAGTGTCAGGAAATTCATGAACTTTACACACATGATTATCGATGACTTTTATTCGCAAACAATTCTGTATATCCTCCCTTTTGAACAATGCCACTGGCCAAGCAGAGCAAAACACCTATGTGGGCCTAAGGTGGCAAATCACACGCTATTATTTGCAAATAACCCATAGTCAGAGATTTGTCTGGGTAACATCAGCGAGAGGCAAAGGTTCTACTTAGGAACAGATTAAGAAAAGGGCTTACACTTCTGCAAAGGCTAGCTAAGTTTTCAACAGGCAACACTATAGCAGTGTTCAACACAAATGCAAACCTGCATCAGGCTATAACTCTCTCCATTCACTTTGATGAGCATCACGCGGAGTCTCTGTTCATGTCTATGCCATGGCACGACCTGACAAAGGAGAATCATGCCTTTTTCAGTGACAAATATGATCAGACATATGAGATAAGCTTGAGATAGCTTCCTTGGCTTGGCAAACCTGAAACTTCCTGTTACAGAAAACTACTCTCCACACTCAACAGAACCCAATTTTGAATACTGGGCTTCCATGTTGGTTATTGGATGAAAATACATGTTTCTGTGAGTCAGCCAGATCCTACTTAAAGCCCTCCATACTTGTCTACATGCACAGATCTGGCAGTGAGACAAAATGTTTACTCACAAGCATCTGTACCTGAAATGAGGAGTTCAAAGTGGCATATTTAAAGTAAGTATTTACTATATAAAGTAAGATCTATTTCAATAAAGACAATTGAAGCATAGAGTCCTGACTCTCCCAAAGCCCATGAATGGAGTTTGCATAGTGGAGATCAGATAATACAACATCACACTGTCCACAGATACTGGATATTAAGTTCTGCAGAAAGGACCAACTTGTTTTGCATGAGAGTTCAACACTTGCTGGTGTCCCACTTGGGAGTTAAGAAATCTTTCAGATCTTAATTAAGTACTTAAACATATGCTTAATCAAAGCTATTCAAGGACAAACTGCAATGGAAACTAAGCCCCTCCAGTTTAATGGTGCTTAGGAGTGCAGTTAACTGGGGTTATTAACATAACCAATTTTACCCTGGTTGAGAGGAAACTAAAAACTGCCTTTCAAAGTAAGAATAGTAATGGAAAACTAAGAAACATATCCATAAGTAATGAACCCCATTATAGCCAATTATGACCAGTCCCTCAGTCAGGAAGCACTCATAAATACCTACTTCTGTTCTGAATTTGTAAAGGAAGAAAAGTGGCATATTTATATCTTTCAATGATAATGACAGACTCTCCGGTCTATCAGAAACCAGGGAGAACTTTCAACAGGAAGCAGTCAAGTGCTTTAAGATCAGCAGAACTGGGAGCTGTATGACCTGCTACTGTTGGTTTCAAGGAAATTTTGAAACATCAGGGAAATTTCACAGGACTGAAAAGAACTGCAAATTGTGCCAACATTTGAACAGGGGTAGACGGGAAACCCCACGTGGTATTAAGTCAGTTAATCTGATCTTGATTCTGGGTTCAGTTGTGGAAAGACTGATACTGGATACAAGCATTGAAAAAGTTAAAGGTAGCATATTTCATGCCAGTCAGCATAGTTCTGTGGAAAATAGGTCTTGCCAAACTAACATTATATTGTTTTTTGATGGAATTACAAGCTTCATTAATAAAAATTCTTGTGTTGATATAATACAGAGAATTTCCTGTAAGGCATAAGGTTTGTCTGCAAGGCATTCTGATAAAAATAGTAAGCACTCTACAAAGCAGTGCAGCATTTCTTAAGTTGATTACAATTAGGGAACTGATAGAACACAGAATATATGTAAATGAGGAACTGTGATGAAATGGGGCTGTTTCTGGTGGCTTCCTAGCAGGCACTGCTCTTGACCAAATACTAGCCAATTTCTTTCTTAAGTATATTGAATCAAATGCAAATTTAAGTAGGGATAACACCTAGAACTGGCTTAGCAAGTGAATGTGGTAGTTGGTAACAAGGATGAAGAGCAGCTCCATAGACTGCTGTGGAGCTCTGGCTCATTTGATCAATATGCACTTGAACGTGACCAAATGAAAAAAAGAAACAGCCAGTGTGAATACTGGAGGTCCCATTTCTAAGATGTGAAACTCTAAAAACATTAGAAGGGACCTGTGGAGCACAAAAACATCATCGCAAAACTATGGCTAAGAGCATTTGAACTCAAAAAGAAGAGACTATCAGGGGAGATGAAAATGATATTATCTTTGCCTGAGGAATTAGTGAACTCCTGCAAGAAATCCACTGCAAGAATATTCTGTCGTGCTCCTGGACCTACCCTTCAAAAGGATGTGGAAAAAATTGGGATGCACTCAAAAATGTATACCTAAACGAGACAAGGTTTGGAAACTACACCAGATAATAAAAGGCTTATGGAACATAATCTATGTAGTTCATTGAGGAGAAGCTGAGAACAGACTTAGAGGAAAGCTGCAACTTTTTCTGTGTTCGTTTTTGCTTGGAGTGAACCCAAATTTTAAAACCTGACATCTTTCATGAAATAGATCTCCTGCTCTCTGAGCTGTTCTCATCACAGTGATCCTAAACTCTAATGAATCCTATGCCAAGGGTAACATGAAGCTGAATTTTAACTGGAGATTGATTACATTTCTTTCTAGGCAAATCATTTGCTGGTGCATGCAGCTACAGAATTACACACCCTGATGTCATGAACAATTTCTCCTTGCACCCAAAAAGGCCATGTGGCTGAGAAGTGGTCAGAGAAGGCGAGGACTAAGCTGTGAGCATCCTGGGCTCTAATCCCACCTAAGCCCCTGCCCAACATTTTGAACCTAAGCAAGTCATTTAACCCCCTCAGCCTCCAGTCCAGCTGTAGAACTGTGCAAAAATCAAGATCTTGCTGAAAAACAGATGTTGCATCTTGGCTGAGATTTACATTTCTAAAAAGTAACTCAGTGAAAAGACCTGCTGGGGAATGCAGGCAAGCGGATGGATGGAAATTGTTGCAAATACTGTAAATTCACACTATTCACATGGATTCTTAGGGATAAAGGGGGAGAGGCTTTTCCCTGATGATCAGTTTATTCCAGTAGCATCCCCAGCATCAAATTCACAGTGATAGCACATACAGTGCTGCCAGCAGCCAGATTTGAATTCTGTGGATTGACAGCCTGGGCAGTCCCACTGCCCCAAGTAAGGGTGACGGGTGGTAGGCACTTTCTTGCTACCATCTGGTTTGGAGCAGAGCAGCAAGCCCTGCCACTGGAAAGCCCTCTCTTTCAGTTCATATTTATTCATGTGCTCGTTTTTCTTGTTTGGTGAATGTTGCATGTCAATATTTAGTCATTGCTGTGGAAACAGCAACACACATGCAAAGGGAAAGGGAAAATAAAAGAGGAGGGAAAGAACAGAAAACAGTATTTTAAGGCACAACCACTTTGGCTGTGTTTGCCCATTTGACTCAGGAATGTGAGTTCCTTTTGCCCATGTGCCTGCAAAAGGAAACAGGAATTAAAAAGGGAAGTGGTACCAAACTGTTTACTTGAAACTGTGGGCAAGAGTGGGAGCCAGAAGGTCTGGGAATCCCATCAAGCATCCTCTGTGCATGCACAGCTCCCTGGAAGAGCTGCCTAGGACCAATGCTGCAACAGGATTGTTTTTTCAACCACCTACCCTTCTCTCCAGGGCTTCTGGGGTAGCCTGACCTTCTCTTGGAGGAGTTCCTTTCCTGATGCTAGGGCCTTGGGCAGGCTGGAATGGAGCTAAGAGTGGGCAGCGAGGACCAGAGACACATGCAGGAATCTGAGGCTCACTGGGTTGGATGTGGAAGAATATAGCACCTCTCACTCACAGATAACAGCTCCTCTCCACAACTCCTCTGCTTTTGGGTGGGTGCTATCTGCAGGGGCAAACTGGTGTAATGCAAAGGCTTCCTACATTAGATGCTGGAGGCCAATACAGAGGAGCTGTGACCATTAACATCAGCTTATGTGTCTGCCCTGCCCTGCTTCGAAGCACATGACGCTTGTGGGCTGTGCATCTCCTGAGAGAGTTTCTGATCAAAGCTATGTAACTCTGAGCAGTGCTGGAGGGATCTCTCCATCCATCAGCAGCAAAGAGGCAATGGAATTCTAGGGCTCCTGACCTTCCCGTTCATATGCAACTTGCATTGAAAAAGCTGCGACAACAAAAAGATAATACTCAAAAGACTTTTGCTGGTAAGACCTACAAAACACTGGTTACAAATGAAGTTTCAGTGAGTAATACAAAAAATTGCCCAGCATTTTTTAAACTTCATTTAAATTGCTGCTGATAATATGTACCTGCTGCATAATAAAACCGAAATGATTTTGGGAAAATACTGGATTTTAATTACAAGAAAGGAAATGGGAAAACTCCATCAGTTTTATATTTGAGTTATATTAAATTTGAAAAAAAAAAAAAAGAAAATGTGGTGACTGTGATCTCCAAGGAATATTATTTGCTTCATATATACCAACAAATTAGGGGAAGTTTCCTTTGTTTCTGTTGTTGAAAGTGGAAGAGGGATAACTAGCTGTGATTTGGAGGAAGAACCATCAATACAGTGAAGAGTAGTTATTATCTGTTGCACTTGGCAATGGGTACATCCTGAATAAAGATACAGGGATGTGCATGCAGAGACCTGAGGAAGTCTAACCTGAAAGAAAGGTCAGCTTGTGCTGCCAGTTAGGGCTGCAGGGTTTGTTCTGCTCAGGCTCTAGTCTTTCAGTATGACATTACCCTTTGTCAAAAAATGCCAAGTCTCAGTGAAGCCCTGGAGAAAGGGGAGACTGCAACACCCCCTCCAGGCTTTGGCAATAGTTATAGAAAATATGTGTGTGTGTGTGTATTTAGATCCTTGATTGCAAAAGAAAAATGGCATTAAGTTGGCACAAGAAAGGAATTTTATACCTGTCAGTTTTTTGCACAGGTCTGTAAACGGCAGAAACTTTCAACTTCTGCCAGAAAAGCATCAGCATTCCCAGATACAAAGCCAGAGAAATGATACATCTAGACCAAACACAAGAATTCGATTTTGATTTCAATACAGGCACTCTGAATGTAAGAGCTGAATAAGTTTGCAGAGACTTGATATAATCTCAAATGGAAATAATTCTTGGTATGGAGAGTTACATTTTACATTTCTGCACTCAGACCAGCCTGTAGCATATAAGCACCAACATAAGCCTCTTCAGGAGATATATCTAAAAGCTACTTATAATCACTGATGTTTTGGAAAAGTCTAATTTGACCTCTCAGGAGCTACAACGTTGGAACTGGAGACCAAGCACCATTAAGCACCAAGGCAAAGGTGACCTGCAGTTTTGTCCTCCCCATGCATGTGCTCTCCAGATTCATACGATGGTATTTGTGCATTTTCTGCCTTCTCACGTAAGCAGGGACTAGCCTCTCTGCTTGGGTTAAATGTAGGATGCAAACTCCAGCCATCATCAAAGCTGGCCTGTTGGCTCTAGCCCAGCAGTGCACAGGGCCTTTGATACAAGGTCCTGGAGTGGCCTAGTGCCAAGGAGGAAGACACAAAACTGTCCTGCAGCAGATGTGTGGTGGGATGCCGTTTACATGGGCCTCAGTGTGAATCTCATTCTAATAACTCAGGATTGACCCAAATCTTCAAGTCCTTCCACAATTTAACAATTAAAGATGATTAAAGATAATCTGCACACAGCTGCCAAGCCACTTACAGGTCTTTCTAAGATTCAAACTAGTGCTGCTGGATCACAGTTCTAAGGAGATGTGTGGGTCAGGCTCCAGGCAGGTATCTAGGGTTGCTAGTCACCTTGTCTGCTCTTCCCTGTGGCTCTCCAGTTTCCATTAAGAAACTGTAGAAAGCAACTTTTTGATTTCTGTGCCATGTTCCCATCCAGACCAGCGATATCCTTTCTTGGAGAGGGTGTGTAACTTGTGCCAGGTCTGCACTGTGAATGTTGAGTACATGCAGTCCCTTTTGAATCACAGGAAGTATGTAGGCTTTGGAGATTATCAGCCCATTATTAACATTTCAGAAAAATATAAAGTGGTTTCCGCTTTATCTGTTTACTCTGTGGCTGATAAAATATTAACATTTTTCAACCTCCACTGAATAATCCCTGGTCCCCATATTCCCAGACAATATGGTGTGTGGCTTAAACGGATCACCCCAAATGAAGCTGTTTCTCTTGGCTACTGTCACACAGGAAGCTGGTGAGAAAAAGGTTGTTTGCACAGGATTTAAGCATTTAAAAAAAATTTATGAAAACGTGATGCTGAGGAAAACATCAGGCAAGTAGTAAAAGTGCTTTGCATGTGCGCAGCTGTTTCCTGGACATTTCTTTCTATTGCAGGGGCACTTGGTTTACAGGAAATTCCAGTTCACATACAATGCCAGTCTCCCCAGAAAACGGGCTCTGGGCTCAGCTGCATCGATCTGCTTTGCGCAACTGGTGGTGCCGGTGATTTCACCACCTGCACGCCCACAGGCAGCAGGGACTGTTTTGATTTGATCCTAAATGGTTTGCAGGAAATAGTAGTAAATTCGCCTCCATCTGTTTTATAGCAGGGCTGCTGTTTCTCATGGTTAGTTTTAGACCTGCCCAGATTAGATATTGGTCCAGATATGACTTAGTGCCGAAGCTCTCTGGGCAAGTAGCTGGCTCTGGGCTTGTGCTGCACATGACATGGAGTCGTGCTTTTTGGTGGGAGGTCCCGTGGAAAGAAGCAGAACTGCAAATCCACAAGCTGACACACTGGCATAGGCTGAGGGTCTAACATCAGCCTTCTCTGTACATCCAGAATTTGTACCAAGTTTAGGGGTCCTGAGAAATTAGTGGTTTCTACCAGCTAAACTTTCTGGGCTGTTTTTCCAAGTTTAGAATAGTGACAACAGGAAATGGGTACAGACTCCAGCAAGCCCAGATAAACTTTACATGTTTAGCATTTTCTCTTGGAGAGAAACCCTAACGTGCTCCGAGCACTGGTACGGCTCACCACATGGCAGACCCAGCCATGTTCAATTCTCATCCGGAGGTGCTGGGAGCAAGACAAGTGCGAGCAGGGTTAGCTGGAGTTCCCATTCTGCTGAGTTGGCAGAAAGCCTCATAGCAGCAGATGCAGGGGGACTGAGATGATAAATGGACTTTGGAAAGCAACCCAAACATGTACATACAAATTAGTATTTAACATACAGTTGCTATTTGCAAATTATCCCCTTGTGATTTAGCTCTTGAATGAAAGCAACTGTGTTAGCTGAACAAACAGTAGCAGAGGGAGCTGCAAAAATGCACCTATACTCCCACCCACAGCTGTACCTTTGGCGAGTCTGTATGCCAACACTGTACACAGGTTCACATGCAGCACACAAACCCCTTCCCAAGCACGCTGCGAGAGCCACCCAGCCATGGTCTCTTCTCCTAGTCTGCCAGGCACTGTAAGCCACATGAGCCACCCTCACAAGCCACTAGCCCCTGAGTCAGGGCCCTGGACTGTGAGGAAGGGGCTGATGGCACGTTGCACTGCCAGCACGCAGGTCGCTGGTGAAAGGGAGACAGGCAGCTGGGCGTTTTGCCAGATGCTTTGGCAGAAGATGAGCTGGGTCACTAGCCCAGGTTTTTAATGGGAGGTGATGTCATGGCAACACATGAATCATAATAATTTGACACCAAAAGGAACAAGCCATGGTGGCCCAACACCTAAGCACCCGCCTTGACATCCGGAGTGACGCAGTGGGCTTGACGCAGCAGGCCAAGCTCCGACGTGTGTTGTAAATCCTCCCAAACCCCAGAACTCCTCCAGACCTCAACAACCAAAACCAGACCTTCCCAGCCTGGCCTGAGAGTTCCTGTGCTGAGAGCTTGCACTGTCCCTGGGCCTCTGGAAGGGACCAGGGCAGAGGTGAGGAAATCAAGGCTAGGCAGCATAGTGAGCATCCTCTGTGCACGCTTGTGGTGCAGCCAACTAGTTAGCCTGCAAGGTGTGGGACAGCAAGTCCCAGCTAAGGACCCTGCTTGCATTCAGCAAATAGGAAAAGCTGGTGAATAGCTGCCTCCTGCCATTGCTCCTGGCACTGCATTCTCAGGGCTGTGCAGGGCAGGCAGCCCATGCAGCTGAGTGCCCAGATGAGCGCTGCCTCGACTGCACTCTGCAGGGACCTACCAGGAGTGGCACAACTCACCATCCTCCCCCTGATCCCATGTCAGGGCTGGAGTTTTGAGGTACCAGAAAGGTGGTGTTACTCAGTGGTCCACATTTTGCAGGTCAGGTCTTTCCCAGCCAAAAAAAGAGGAAAAGGATTACATTTCAAAATAGTTTCCCTTCCCTTTGGAGGCAGAAGTCAGAGGTAGAGCCAAGCAGCTGCTACTAGGCATGATTTAAGGAGATAAGCAGCAGCAGCAAGAGGGAGAGACTGGGATTTATAGTATCAACCCTAAAAATAGCTGTTTAGAGAAAGCCTAAGCCTGGCAAAGCCTCACCGGGAGTTGTCCCATACACAACGGTGCATCTCAGCAGATGGCATCTAGGTGGGGAAGATTTGGCTTTGAAGAGATTGTCTCCACCATCATCACTTTAACCTAAGGTACCACTTTACACTTGAGGTCAAAGTGGCTCAGTCCCTTGTGTGGATGTCCCTGGGAGACAGGTCACACTGAAATACACTGAAACAGAGCTGCCAACACGGCAGCTCACACTAGTTTATAAAAAGAAAGTTCAACTGAAGCCAATATAACTTCCTCTTTGAGCATCTCTGAGCAGGGAAGTGACTTGCCCAAGCAAGTTGGTGGCAGACACTAGCGTGGAGAGGGGCTCTCCTGGCTGCATTTACAGCCGAACCTGAATGACATGCCCAAGTTGGCAACCAGGCCTGGAAAGATCGTTTGCATGCTGAGTCTAGTTCTCTGCAATCACAGACAACCGTGTCATATAAAACCATTTAGTTTTGCTAACTATGCCGCTCATGCCTTCAAACCTACCAGGAGTGGTTTTAGACCCTTTCTTGTCTGCTGGCGTCTTCTTTGCTTTCCTTGCCAAAATGAAAGTCCCCAGGGCAGTGGGACCAATAAATACACATTCCACACCCAATCAGGAAAACCCGTCTGCTCTGAGAAAAGAAATATAAAGACAAACCCTAGTGAGAGTGAGATCAATATGTATCAGTAAGCTGTCAGCTCTTCTGCTGGATATGAGCCTTCTACTTGCATTTGCACTGAATGTCACCCACACACATAAAAAGGCACTGGTTCTGTTGCACAGGTATGTATTATGCACTGTGAGGAAAAATGTGGCTTTATAAAGTATCTGTTTTAGAAGTTGTTAGGAGGTTGATTTGCTGCCCAAGAAAAAATACTTTTCTGTTTTCTTGAAAAGCTTTCTTTGATTTTTTTTAAAAATTAATTTCTTTTTAGTGATAGGAGAGGGGCAAATACTTTTAAAGGGAAATTTTGATGGTAAAAAAAAAAAAATTGCCTCTGGGGATTTCCAGGTAGAGGGGAAAAAAGTCTATTTTCCACTAAAGGAACATGAAGGTAAACTGTTTGATCCATTCAGTGTTTGGTTGTCTCTCCCCTTCCACTCACTCACTATGCTGAGCATCACATAATCCCAGTCTGTGCCCTGAACTGGCCTGGCTCTGAAGCTGTGTCCTGCCCAGCTCAGCCAGAGCCTGTGAGAGTGTGCCAGGCATTGCTGCATGCCTCGTCCTCCCTGCCAGCAGTGGCAGAGACATGCCCATAATGCTGTTTTTGCTCAGACTGTCCACATGCTGTTTCTAATAAAACCCGATCTTGTTCCTTTTGACGCAGATGACAGAAATGGTCCTGGTTTAAGTCACCCTGCTGGAGAGCGCACACTACAACCAGCCTACGATAACACTGTGGAACTGGAGGGAGGGACTCAGGAAGCAATAAATCAACTGTGCTGAGTTATGACATTGGTGACAAAGGAATGGTTTCTTCTCTAGCAAGTCCTGCTGAAGGTACTTGGTCTTTGAAGGCACTGTAGGGGCTGGGCTGGCAGGCCCCGCAGCAGAGCAGAGGGTGTTTATTTGTCCTGGATGCACTCTAGAAACAACCAGAGCTGCTGTTGATGGTTTACATACAAGCCTAATAAATAGCATCAATAACACTGAAAAATTCATTACTTTGGTAACACTTTGAGGCCCCACTTAAAGTCTGTTTGTCACTACACTAGGGTTATACAGCCTCCTAATAGGAACTGGTTCACCCCTAAACAGGGAAGATGGATGAAGAGCAAGGGAGGCAGCCAGGGCAGAGAGCAGTGGAAAGATGTTCAAGGTCACAAAGCACCTTGTTGGTTCAGCAGTCCTGGTTCAGCTTGTTACTCACTGCTCCTCGCTAAGCCCTCTGTCATTATTCACACTATGAAAGTATCTGGTTTTGAAGCCTCTTAAATATTATTTGACCATTAAATCCCATGACGGAGCAGAGACAGGAAGAGTGAGACACAGGGAAGCCAGGACCAGTGTCCTGAAAAGCTATGGCTGGTAGAAACAGCCCCTCTTGCAATTGTATTCCCAGAGGAGCCACAAGGCTGGTGCTTGGCTGGGCAACATTATCTGAGCTCCGAGCACATTTTGAGCAGCCACATCTAACAAGCACAATCTTTCACTACAGCCCCACAGTACTTCGAAGAGGGAAGAGTTGTGACAGCAGTAACTTGTCACCCATTGACTGGCCAGGGAAAGGAACTAGGAGTCCAGGTTGCCAGGCATATTTTCTACTTGATAAATTACCCTCCTACCCCAATCAAGTAACAAGATGCCCGTGTAGTGCTACATGGCATCAGAGACTCATCCACGCAAGGGGTCTGTAACCAGAATGAGGAATCCATCTGGGTGAAAAACTGCAGCAGGGAGCACAGGCAGACAAGCTGGTTTGCCTGGACACAGACATAGAGCTGTGTGGCTTCTAGGAAGGGTCTGGTCCAATGTAACACCAGTGGTGAACCCGCACACCCCGGGCCAGGCTGTACAGAGCATGGGTCCCTCCAGGGGCAAAGACTAGGGTAATACACCATTTGTCTATCTTGTCTAGCTTGTCTATGGACTCCAGAGCAAATAACTAAGCATGTATCTTGAACTCAGCTTGTAAAAATGTCATGTCCCCCTGTTTACAAGAGATTTCTCTCTGATATTTGCTCAGACAGAAGGTAAAGTCACACCAGCGAAGCAAACAAGAAAGGAGAAGGAAGTTACACGAAGCAGTGAAGATTAAGGTCCCAATCAGCACAGGAGAATGGAAGCTGTCAGATCTGGTCACGCCACCTCCCTCCCTCTCTCTCATGCATCAAGTTATTTGTGGCCGAGGAAAGTGACTGTTTTAACAAAGAGAGCCTCCCAGGGAAGCCTGGTCTCAGCCCACAGTGTGAGGCGTGATCTCTTTGTCATACAGGTTCCTCTTGTGGAGCCAGGAGGACAGGGTGTATTGTCCACCCTGGAAGATGAGTGCAAATCTATGTAGAGCACACCAAGACCTCGGAATCCCTCCAGGGCCCTGCATGGCCTTCGGAGGGAGATGGATGGTGCTGATCTCCTAGGAAAGGTGTCAGCTTCTGCACCTGCAAGGGGGAGCTGACCAAAGGCTGGTGAGGCTCTGCAGAGCACTAAGGCAGGATCAGGAGCGCTTTTCATTCCTGCTGCTCCTGTGATGGAGACTCTTCTGCCACTGGGAAGTGAGTTGTGGATTCCCCCATTTGCTCCTGTCTGCTCCACTGACAGTAGATGATAAATTGAATACATTTGACACCATAGAGAAAATTCAGAGGTGACGTAAATGCCAGTGTGGGTTACCCATTGGGGTGCATTTTGGTCAGAAAAGAGGTGTAAATGGCAAAGCACTATGATTTGGCATGTGGCAGATACGCAGTGTGTAACTGACCCCAGCTGAGATTCTGCAGGAGCCCTGGGAGGGCACAGAGATGACTGCGGGTGGAGGTAGAGGGCTGTGGGGTGATGCCACACTTCATATACTCTTATCTAGCGCTCTTCCTGTAGTACACAGCATCTCTGCAGGTGTGGGAGAGCTTCACACACCCACTGAATGCCAAACCCCAGTGAGATACCCTCACAACAGCGGTTTCCTGACTAACTTATCCCAGGGTGTAACTGATACCACAGTTTTGCCTTCTACACAAAGGGACGAGGGTTAAGGTGTGGGGAGATTGAAGGAATCAGCCCTGTAACTTGGAATATCACCATGTTTCCCAGGTAGGTTTGCTCTGAGATCTGCAGGTGAAGAGCCAGACCCTTGGCTATCAAACTGATTTGTTTCAGACTCCAATGTGTAGCAGGCTACTGGGCAGATCGTAAAGAGCCTGTTCTCCCAGAGCAAAAGCAAATCCACTGAACTGAATTCAGCATGAAGATGACACAGATGTATACGAAAGCTGCGCGGGGAGCTTTTCTCATTTACACCACTTTGAAGCTTGTACAGCAGCGCCCATGTCACTGGGAGTGGGGAAAAACTAAATATGGGTCTCAAATCTGATGCATTTGGGTCAGGCAATGTCATCACAGACAGACGGCACCACTTACAGGCACAGAGTAGACCCTGCTCAAGCACAGCAAGGCTGCTGTGCTTTAACCATCCTCCTTTGCCTAGAGCACTAAATTCCTCATGCTCCGTTTGTCCCAGCTCTGTACATGAGGTCTGAACTGCTTGAGCCTACATAAACAGCTCCCTTTGAAATGAACCTCGCCTTCCATCTCCACCTGCACAGGAAATTGAATCTATTAGGGTCTCGGTAACTATCCATAGTGTTATGTGCTACACACAAAAAGTGGTTCCATCAATTCAGGAACTTGTTTATAAATAATTTTAAAAGCAAGCACATGGGCAGGCAGAGAAGTAGAAGAGGCATCTCTGTCCCTCAGGAACTGCTGGCTCCTGTCCATGGGATTTTCACAGAGCACTTTTATCTCATTAAAATTCTGTTTTTTCATGAGCCATGAAATGATTTTCCATGCATGGAAAGGATTCATAGTGCTCTCAGCTCTGAGCAAAGGAACCCAGTGATGATGGCTGGGAGAAGTTGACAATACACCTGGCCCCAGAGAGAAAAAAGGAAACGAGAACAAAGCCACCAACTCCGCGGTACCCTCAAAGGAGATGCTAGAAACCAACCTCAATGGCAGGATTTGGGATCACCAGGCAGGCATCACTTATGGCTCCCAGCTCTGGATGACAATGAGTCTGAGAAGCAGCAGCAGCTTGTTTCCCCAACTGGAGCCATTTACTTGCCTTGCCCTTCACCAGTATTTTTGGGTCAGCCCCCCAAGGAGGGAGCACACCCAGCTGTACCTCTCAGCAGGGTAAGAGCCCGTCTCCTCCTTGGGGTGCACCTAGCAGCTGACTCCGAGCCCCCTGCATGTCCCCTTGGGCTGGGGGCTGGCAGTGTTGGACACAGCCTGGGGCAGAGGGAGCTGCTCCAGACTCCATCCCTTCCAGCCATCTCCTTTGCAGAGTCAAAGGCCCCTTTGCAGTACCCTGGTACTGCAAAGCCCTTGGGGCAGAGCCAGGGTCTGCTTTTCAGCTGCTGGGGCTCCAGGAGTCTTCAGCCCTCTGGAAAAAGGAGTCTAAATATTGCTCATTTGGAGAAGGCACAGGCTAGAGGAGCACCTCTTCCCTAACCCCTACTCAAAAGGAGGATTCCAATGCTTGCTCCCCTCTGCTGTCTGCCAGCCCTGTGCAGGCTGCAGGCTGCAGGTCCTGTCAGTCCTCTTCCAGTCCCTTGTCAGCAGGTTGGTCCATTACTCAGCCTTCAGCGCGCTGCCACCTTCCTCAAGCTGCAAGTTTTCACATCCGCAAAACCGCTCCCAGCAAAATATTTGAACAGCTACTTCTCAAAACACCAGGAGATTAATATAAGGCACGTGCAGCGCTGTGGAGACATCTCTCCTAGCACAAGGAGATGAGGATGGTGCAGCGAGTCCCACACTACTGGTAGGTGCCTCTTTATTTTTCCAAGCAGCTATGGTCAGGGCGTATCTCCCAGCTGCCACTCGGGACATCTTAATGTTGCATAAATACATCAGCTGGATTGGACCTGTGCCCCAGCCTGTGAGCTTGACACTGTCTTTATAAGTTCAGAAGGGATCAGTCCCCAGTAATTGACGGAAGGGCTCTTTCCACCCGTGCAATCCCCACCATGGCCCATGCAGAGCGTTGTGTGCTGTGTGCATGCCTGTCTGCGGCTGCTCTGTCTCCCTTCCAGCTCTTTGCTCCCACCTTCTGTCTTTTCCTTTCTGAGGGTGTTGATGTTGGATCAAGAAACACTTCTGATCAGCTTGCAATAAATGAAGCACAGTATTTTAGCTCCAAGAAACTTTGGAGAGACTCACGCAAGGCTAGAATTTGGCTTTCATTCCGAAAGCCAGGCTGCAGAAAAAAACCCTTTGAGATCACTTTACTATTACCTGGGTTACTTCTTCCCACCCTTTGGCAGGAGTCTACAGCGCCAGAAAGTGTCAATTTACTCTCGCTATTGGGCCAAGAACATCCCTGGTACAAATTTATTGCTCTTAATAGGGCTGGGCCTTTTAATTCCTAGTGCATACTTGTGAAGAATTTTGGCTTGTCACTGAGGAGTAGGAATTATTTTCTACAGGTAGAGGCAGGTCCTCCCTTGGCTGAAGGTTCTGCACATCCCGAGAGGAGCATTACTGCAGTGCTCCCATAAAGGGGATTTGAAAACCCCATAAGCACCTGCCTGTGCCGAAAGCCAGAAGCAGAATGGCTGCTGGTTAGCACACAGGGTTTTTTTCTTATTCCTTCCCCCTTTTTTATTGCTCTGCTACTAGTTGAAGTGCTACTGTGGGATCAATCTGCTCCCAGTCCCATGGGGAATTAGACAATGGAATAAAGGGCTCCTATAATGAAGACGGGGCACTTTTGCTATTAAAGTCACTAACAGCTGAAGCTAGGACTAAGGTTTCACAGCAGATTTTATGACTTCTTCCCATTTGTAAAGGGATCTGGTTTAAATGCTCATCAGGCTCAGCTGGCTGGGGTTTCTGCCATGCTTCTCTGCACACAGTGCTGATGTTCTCACTGCTGCAAAAGCTGCTGCTGGTGGCTCCCAGTCACCGATCAGGGAAGTGGCCACTAGTAATGGCAGCCCATTAAATGTTATTCCCTGAAAGAGGCTTGTTGACAACTGGAGGGAATCTGCCTCATGCATTCCAGCTAACTCAGTGTCTGTAGGACAAATCTAGGCTGAATACAGATCTTTTCAGATTACAAAAACACCTGCCCCACATGTAGCAAAAATCAGTCTGAATGAAAGCAAAGAGCAGAGATGAGCACACTGCCAGTGTGTGCCAAAAATCCCACCAGCCTGTTGGTGTGTCACCTGCAACCACTGCAGTGTTCCCAGCAGTGCAGCCCGGGAGAAATGAAGAGATGTCTCTGAGCAAATGTCCTTCTGCAACCCAGGGTGGGGGCTTGGCAGATCTGTCCTTCTCTACAAATCAATTTCTGCTTTTTATGCCTTTGTATCTCATGATGTTTTGTGTACATCTGAGAGTCTGCACAGACACTCAACAAACCATTTGCCTGAGGCCTTCATTTCATGGATACTATGTGAACTGGTCTCCTGATAGACAAGGTTGCAGAGGTTAAATAGCTAGTTATAGTACATAAAGTTTATATCCACTGTGCCCAGATGAAGCTTTTCCCTTGTTTTAAGTGCCTTTTTTCTCTTTATTAAGAAGAGAAAGATGACTGCAGTCACATCCCAGCTTTATAATACAATCCTAGTTTAATGGTAATAACATACAAAATCCTTCCTACTTTACAAACACCTGCACTTCACTTCTGTAGCAGTGAGAGATGCTACTCAGCATGCAAGGGAGACTCAGCACCTGTGTGTTGACAATCTGTTTGGCCTAACACACTGCCACTTCCCTAACTACTCTTCTTTATACTGATTCCAAATTAGGGTTTTCTTAAATGCAGCTTCTCTAATTGATAATATTAATTACATTATGGACTTGGAACATCTGATTAAAATTATTATTAGCTGGTATTAGAGTATGATTTTATTTTCTGGTTCATCAGGTGCAAAATTCTAAAAACATGGTGAACGACTGTCCTGGTTTCGGCTGGGATAGAGTTAATTTTCTTCTTAGTAGATGGTACAGTGTGTTTTGGATTTAGTGTGAGAATAATGTTGATAACACACTGATGTTTTAGTTGTTGCTAAGTAGTGCTTATCCTAAGTTAAGGATTTTTCAGTTTCCCATGCTCTGCCAGCAAGCAGGTGTACAAGAAGCTGGGAGGGAGCATGGCCAGGACAGATGACCCAAACTAGCCAAAGGGATATTCCATACCATAGAATGTCATGCTCAGTATATAAACTGGCAGGAGTTGGATGAGAGGGGCAGATCGCTGCTTGGGCATCGGTCAGTGGGTCGTGAGCAATTGCACTGTGCATCACTTGTCTTCTTTTGGTTTTTTTTCTCCTTTTTTCCCCCTTTTTTTGTTATATTCCATTTCATTACAATTATTATTAGTAGTATTTTATTTTATTATTATTATTGTTAGTATTATATTTTATTTTACTTTATTGATTAAATCATTCTTATCTTAGCCCATGAGTTTTAATTTTTTTTTTTTTTTTGATTCTCCTCCCCATCCCACTGGGAGGGGGGAAGAGTGAGTGAGTGGCTATGTGGTGCTTACTTGCTGGCTGGGATTAAGCCACTACAATGACACAAAGATAACAGAGCTTCCATGACTTCTGTGAAAGTAGGGATTTGGGGTAAGAGACTCAATCACTGCCCCACAAGGGAAAGGCAGGCAGTACTCCGCTGTTGTACAGTGCCTGGCAGCCACGTGCACAGTCTCCTAGGCTGACCGCAGCACATGCTGCTGCTTGCCCCATTGAGGCTCATGGAGGACATGGGGAGAGCTGCAGTTATTTCAGCGTATTTGTGCAAGAGTTAGAGGACAAAACCACAAATCTGAAGCAAGTCTGGTTCCTTAGTCCTGCTACTCATAGAATAATCTGCTAGTGGGTTTTTGTGTTTTGTTATGGAATATCAGAACTAGATCACGATTTTCTTCCCTTTATTCACTGTTTGAAAATGCCTCACTGCATTTTTTTTCATATTTTATCCCTAATGGAATGAACCTGTAGAACTGTAACTTGGAAAGGAGTGAATGTCTCATATGAAGTGAACTGCATTTCAAAACTGATCTTGTCTTTGTACATTTGGAATAATTAACATGTCACTCTCAAAATCTAAGGTCATGTATCCTGGGGTTTTCTGTTGCAAGGCACAGTGCTGCAGAACGCAAGGCGCATTAAGGTTCATTTTGTGGATTGGTACAACACTGGACAACAGAACATAAGTAGCACAAACAACTTTCATCCTAGAAAACTCTACTTCCTCTATTGTTCTCAACAGAGGACTGAATATGCTGTCATGGCCTTCATTAGCCGAGAAAGCACATAGATCTCCCAAGCACCCTTCAGCACTGAACTCCCTTTTTAAGCTACCAGACCTCTGAACTCTTGCCTGAAAGGAATGGAGTAAATATACACAAGAGTAAATATATGATGCTTTATCTACAGCATCAATTAGGAAGAGGGCATAAAGATCAGCTCTGGGTTGAGATAAGGGTAATAAACCTGATAGCTGACAACAGAAAAGGGTAGCAGGGCTGCCATACTTTCTAACTTCTGCAATATTAGTTCTGTAAAAGTTTCTAACATATTAATGATCGCAGCCAAACTCACCCATGCTCTGAGCTCCAATCAACATGAAATGAACTCTGCTGTTACCCGGAAAAGGCCAGGCAGCTCTCTCCTTCCACTTTTTATTTCTAAGCCCATTTCTGTTTTTCAACAGAACATGAACAAAAATTAACAGAGCAACACACTTCATCTTGAGGTATTTGTAGCTCAATCAGAAGTAAGGGGTAACAGAAATCTGCAGTCCTCCTGGGACTTCTGACTCAGTTTGAAGACCCAGGAGACACAGAGAAAGGGGATGGGTCAGATAACTTTAGCATTTATACCAATTATTTCCAGTCTTTTGCTCTGTATCAATAATAATTTACCTCTGTCTCAGCACTGTCATGTAAGTCAGTACTGCTTGTTTGCTAAAAATACAGCACGGTTATTTTCTTTTTCTTTACTCTCTTTTCTTTAAATATTTCTGAGGTATTTAGGCAAGGATCTAAACTCAAACTTTGGAGAAAGAGATAGATTATATGAAGTGTAGCATGTTGGAAAACCTGTGGTGGTTAAGTGGTTGCCTTGGAGACACATGCTCAAAAGATAAAGGAGCTTAAAGTTAGAAGTTCCTGGAAGCTGTGTAATGAATTGTTTTCATCTGAGTCTTTTGCCTGTGTGTGTACGTGTGTCCTTTCCTGTTGGAGCTGGAGGAACTGTTCCAAGATGTGACCTCCACTCTGACATGAGACAAATTTGTCATTATTTTCGAAGAGCAAAAGAAACAATTTTTCTTAAAAATGGACAACAGAACCTATAACAGTGTCAGTACAGACTGACCACCTAGCTGGGTCAGCTCACTGGGGAAAATGGCTTTGAATTTTTCTGTGGTGGGTTGACCCTGGCTGGGTGCCAGGTGCCCACCAAAGCTGCTCTATCACTCCCCCTCCTCAGCTGGATGGGGGGGGGAATATAACAAAAGGCTCATGGGTCAAGATAAGGACAGTTTAATAAAGTGAAAGCAAAGGTTGTGTGTGAAAACATAGAGAAACAAATGATGTTATTCTCTACTTCCCATCAGCAGGCGATGACTAGCCACTTCCTGGGAAGCAGGGCTTCAGTACGCATAGGGGTTCCTCCGGAAGACAAAAATGCCCCCTTTCCATCCCCTTTTACTTAGCTTTTATATCTGAGCTGACGTCATATGGTATGGAATATCTGTTTGGTTAGTTTAGGTCAGCTGTCCTGGTTATGTCCCCTCCCAAGATCTTGCCCTGCCCCAGCCTGCTGTTGAGGGGGCGGGGGGGGGAATGTTGGAGAGACAGCCTTGATGCAGTGCCAGTACTGCTCAGCAGTAGCCAAAACACTGGTGTGTTATCAACACCTTTCTAGCTACTGATGCAGAGCACAGCACTACGAGGGCTGCTATCGGGAGAATTAACTCCATCTCAGCCAGACCCAATACAAGTACCCGAGTACCTGAGCTGCCTATGCCTGCAAGGTTGGGCCAGAAATCGCTTTGGAAAGAGATTCTGCCAGGAGTCTCCAGTATTTTCATGTTGCTTCTCTGTTCAGGACATGAAAGAACTTCTTGAGACTTCTTCTTCAAGTCCTACCACAGTGAACAAGGGTTGGAAGAAGATGGGAAGTAAACTTTTTTTTTTCCAAACTTGAAGACAGGTTTGGTTCTTTCTCCTTTGGTTTGGGCCAGCAAGGAGGCTGGCACAAATACCCGGTCTGTCATGGTTGTTCCTGCAGAAGCTATTGGATGTGTCCTTGCCAAGGGAGAGCAACATGACTGATATTGTTATGTCCCTGTAGCTCAAGTGAAGAAGAAAAGCTCTGGCTTTACTAAAAGAAAATTATTATTTAAGAGTGTCATCAATGTACAGATGGTCCTCTGTCAAAAAAAATTTTAGGACGAGAGGAAATGGCCTCAAGTTGCACCAGGGGAGGTTTAGACTGGATATTAGAAAAAATTTACTGAAAGTGTTGTCAGGCATTGGAACAGGCTGCCCAGGGAGGTGGTGGTGTCACCATCCCTGGAGGTATTCAAAAAACATGTAGACAAGGCACTTCAAGACATGGTTTAGTGGGCACGGTGGTGTTGGGTTATGGTTGGACTCAATGATCTTAAAGGTCTTTTCCAACCTAAGCCATTCTATGATTCTATGATTCTATGAAAAGACAAGGTCATAGGTTCTTGTTCCAAAGCCATGGAGACATATGTTATGAAGTCAGCAGACAATGACATGAACACGGGACAGAAACAAAAAATTAGTTTATCCCTTATTTTCTGTGGCATCAAACTACATCATTTCTTTCTCCTCACTTTTCACTGTGGAAGACCTGTTGGTCAGGAACAAGAACAAAATCAATCCTACCAGGCAAAAAGAGGAAGGAGCTGAAGGCCTGGGAGGCTTCACTCTGGGCTGGGCCTGGATGCCTCTTCCAGACATAAAGGCAGCAGCAATGAAAAACAAATTGAGAGATCCCTATGGTATGCCTTCTTTCCACTGCCAGCTTTAAAAATGACACTGATGTAATCAGGTGAGCAGTCACGGTAGGGGGATGTAAGGCTCAATTGATGTTGTGAGTGGCATTTCTTTGATGCAAAGTGCTCTGATTATTGTTATGGCTGGGGAAAGGGGTGTTTAAGAAATTAGGCTTGGAGGAGAACCACATTTGTCTAGAAAGTGGGCTATGAATCTTACAAAAAAGGTATGATTTGTGAGAGTTCACTGCCTCAGGCCAGTAGGTGCTTCTGAGAGGATCCAAAAAGTGAAGAGGAATGAGAAGGAGACAGGTCTCAGAGGCCTGACAATCTTATATTTCAGACTTCTAGTGAGATGAGCAAGGCTAGATACAGTGGAGATCCAGAATCTGTCCCAAGAAATTGAATTCTGCAAGTAATTTCCTTCCTTTCATCAAATGTATATAGCAAGAATGTCACTTCCTTCCTGCTGTGACCTAGTTTTCTACCAGATTTCACAGAGAAGGTCTTTGGAAGGTCTTCTGCACTTGATGGTTGATTACCCATTTCATTTCATAAAGTTAAGAATACTTTAGGAATAAAGTAAAGAAAATACCATTACCAGATACTCTGTGGTGGCCCTTATGGAGCCACACAGTCCCAAGCAGCTAGTGCCATCATTTCTTCCTCCACCATGCCAGGAAATGCTGTCTCTCTAGTGCCAGCTGGGTACATCCCAGGAGGAACAATTCTTCCAGGGGCTTGCTAGTTTGGTGACATGTTCCTACCCGCCATCTTATCCCTATTTGCACTAGTGCAGAAAGTGAGGAATTTTTAAATGACTCATGGGATAGTAAAATCTAATCTGAGGAGCAACCTTGACTGAATCTGGACTGTCCTACTGACCATTTTCAGCCATCTCCTCCATGAAAAGTGCTCTTCTTGATAATGATCCCTCTGTGCTCTGTAACAGGCACTGGCTATGCACTGGACCACAGCATGCTCTCATCTGAGAGATGTGAGGAAGCAAAGAATTGCAAAGCAGGAAATGGCCACTTGGCCCAATGAGCCTGGCCCTTTAAGTTTATCTCAAACGCACCTCCTTGCTTTGTCTTTGCATCTGCAAATCTCCTTTCTCCTCATAAAAATGTCTAGCTGTCTCTTAAACCCATTCAAAGTATTTGCTTAAGTGACCTAACTTGGCAGCTACTCTATAGCGTTTGGGCTGGCCTGAGTGACATAATGCTGTTAGAATCCCCTGTTTATTTTTCATGTTGCCTGCAATCCTGCCATGCTGGGCTGGGCTATAGCAGATAAACAAGTCCTGTTCAGCCTACAGGAACCATCCACAGAAAACCCAGGGATACCAGAAGTGGCGGTGCTGACTCAGCATCCAAAAGTCTTCCCATGAAATAACTCCGGAACCAGCCTTTCTGGAGCTTGGGTAATGGTACTTGTGGAAGGGCAGTCTCTGGGTGGACTTCTGAACTGACTTTAGCCTGTTTTCAAGGACAGATGGGGAGAGTTTCTGCCACTCTCCCATCTTAACTGCTCTTTACTAAGCATATTGAGGAATCTCTAGTTCTCATTTGGCAGGCAGTTAATTTTAAACTAAATTACAGTTGAATAGTAAAGATTTTGTGGCAATTAGCTGACTTTTGTGCTCCTTATAACTTTTCTTAGGATAGACATCCACCTGCTTCTTCTAACCTTAAACTAGCACTGCCCTTTGGGTCATTTACCATGGTTCCTTCCTCCCTGGTGAAACACCACCTTCATCCATCTGCTCAAACCTAGTGTAACTCTGCCTTCTACTGGAGTTTACAGTGGATAATTTGTTTCCCTATATCTATTCTTGAATTGCTCTTATTGATGCTGCTGAACACACACTACCCCAAGAGGCTCAAGTTTTGATCATGTGGCTGATGCAGTGTATTTATACCTATCAATCCCACCCAGTGCTTTTCACCCATTTTTGCTTGGCAGCCCCCCCCAGTTCTCTCTGTGGGAACATACACCCAATAGGACAGTGAACTGAAGCCA
Source organism: Haliaeetus albicilla (assembly GCF_947461875.1). NCBI lineage: Eukaryota > Metazoa > Chordata > Aves > Accipitriformes > Accipitridae > Haliaeetus > Haliaeetus albicilla. The sequence continues at coordinate 37,229,610 of NC_091492.1, forward strand.
ATGAGTTTGTCATCAGATTTTTCTAGCTACCTTTCCTGAAAATCATAACTGGGGAGAAAACTTTATCAGAGGATGTAGAACTTCACCCATATGCACCACTACATGTGTACCAATGGTTATACATAATTTCTAAAGCCTTAAAGTCACTAAAATAAATATTTCAACATCCAGCCTTTTGTCTTTTGTTGCAATTCATAGTCTTGAACACACTGTGAACAGCCAGTACTGTTCTCCTCTATTAGCTGCCAGAGTGTTTGTCAGCTGAACTGCAGCAGGGGGGAGACGGGAATAAAAACCTCCAGCCATAACCTTTCCACATACACTATATTCTTAGGTTACAAGATAATCCTCCATGTTCTTATAAATGTGGCCTCACTAAGGCAAAGTGATCATTGATATGAAAACTTATCTGAAATATTAGGATCTCTTCAGTTCTGGTTATTTTCAAGATCCTGTAAATGGTTGGCACATGGAAAAATCCTTTTGCTCTTAATATAAATCCCATTCTCATAAACATTTGAAAATGCTATTATTCCAGTTTTGCAAATAAGAACAGACCTTTAAAGCATGTGGAAACAGAATCAGTTTTTTAATGAGCCTTTTTGCCCCCTTCTAATTACTTTTTGTAGCATTTTAAATGACAGGGTTCCTGATGGAGTCCTTCTACAATCACTAAAAGACTATTGCCATTTGATATTTTTTTCTTTCATATCTTTTGAGCATTGCTGATGTGTTTTACATCTAATGTTGCTATCCATCTACAAGCATGTGCCATTCTGTTTTTTCATCTTGTTCTTGGGTGCATCTATGCCTTGTAAGAGAGGAGATTAGAGCCTGCTCTCCCTGGAAAGCTTAGTTTTAGGTCATTTCATTGGATCTATAATAAAACTTACTTTCCATTTTCCCATCTGACTCCTTCTATTGGGTAAGCCCTCTGTGTGTACTAGATTGTGCCAACTAAAGCTGCTGCTTTGTCATCAGTGTACAGAATATTCTGTATTCAGAGAGATATATGCAATGCTGCAAACCACATTTCCCTGTTGAAGGGTAAATCCCAATTTGTGAAAGTCCAGATGAGTATTTGCCATAGCCTCAAGCCATTTCCCAGAAACTGCCTGTCATTTCACCCTGCATTTGGATTCCACATTCGCTTCGCCCAGCCTCTTTCTTAGCCTGGCAAACAGCTAAAATTCCCTCAACATTTTGATATCAACTAATGCAATATCAAAGAAAATCTAAACCTCATTTAACTGTGCATAGGGGAGAGAACTAACAATACACAGGTGCTAGTCCTAAGAGTCCCTCTCTGCACTGCCACAAGCCTGAGCAGCCTCACCCTCCCCACACATCTTTCCCACAGTTAGAGAGCTGCAGCTGGTGCCACCCTTTATACACAGCCCAGCCATCCCAGGATGCGTTGCTGCTCCCCTGTGTGCAGCTGTAGCTGCTAAGCCAACGGGCACCCAACTGAGGCTCATACACTCATTTAGCTCATTAGACTCAGACAGCTGTAGATTACACAGAGAACAACAGGAGAGACAAACCTACTAGAGAAAACTGAAGAGAAGGCCCCAAGGATGGCTGTGTTGTAGTATTGCTTCTCCTGTTTCCACACTACCATTTTTGGCTTGCTCCTCCGCGTCTAAGTATTTCTAAGCAGAAATGTGATCTGCACATTTAGGTTCAAAACAGGCTAAGTTCCTGCTATAGCACTGCATATGTTTGGTATCCAGATCTGCATGGGAAGGAAGCTGCCTTCTACAGCAGGGGATATGAATATCTCTAGTGGATTTAAACATCTTGGCCTTTGTCATGGACACCTGACTGTAGCTTCACATCCTGCGCAACCCAACTGTAATAGGCTAAAAGCAAAGGGAAGACTGAGAGAAGGGAAGAGCCTTCACAGAAGAGCTGGAAAATAAGAGAGGCAGACTGTGCCTGGATGGTACGTGTTTTTTTCCATTGATGATGGCAGATAAATCACTGCTTTCCCTCATGTCCTCACGGCAGGTGTGTACAGAGCAGCTGCTCTTTGGGCTCTGTTGCTCCATAATGGCACGTGTACATTCTACCTACGCCCCTGTCACAGCTGCTGTGAAATAAATCTCTTAACCCACTGGAAGGTGGATTCCCCCATCATGCCATGGGGAGAGGTATTTTCATGGGGAGAGGAATGAGAGGATGAGAGGAAACAGGGCTTTGCAGCAAGAAATGTGCAGAACAATATTCAAAGTCACAGTCCCGTCTTGCCATCCAGATGTTTCTAGAGACACCAAACCAGTGCATACCAAACTCAGGGCTTCTCATTCCCACCAGACAGGCACTGCATGAGGAAAGGATATGTGCACTGTTTAACCTCATTTATTCCTTAGCAACTGAAAGCTCCCTGTATTTTCCCATCTTGAGGGCTTATGTGCGGATCCCCATTCAGTGACATTCTCCCACCATGAATGATTAAGGAATCTGAATCTTTAAAAATTGTCAGATCCCATTTCTATTCCTAAATACAGCCTTATAGAGAGAGATAAGCCTGGGAGGCCAAAGGATTTTAGTTAATGATCCCTTTTTATGGGGCCAAGCAGCAGTGCTATGAAAAGGAGGTCTGGGGCCATTTCTCCCCTCCATGCCTGTGCTTTGCAGAGATTTGTGCAAACATTTTTCATGTTTTACCTCGCTGTGCTGTGTTCACTAGGAAAGCATGCTAGGCTCTTGCCCTGGGATGTATTGCACAGCTATGTGTCGGGTCTTGGAAGTTATGTTCAACACTGGCCAGTGCTGATGGGAGGAGAGGATTAACATCTTAATCCCTTGGTGTAGCTGTGCCAGCAGTGACATCCTAGCAAAGACAAGGCAGTGGGCAACTACCTCAAGATGGAGTCAAATACAAAGTCAGTTTGAACAGGCTCCTCCTGAGAGAGCTGCCCGTTGCCTTGTCTTCCCATTTTGGGAATGAACGGGACTTTGCCTCTCATTCATGAGTAACATACTTTCTTCGTAATGAGGGCGAAGTGTGGAGGGTTAACTGTTTAGCAAGTTCAGTGCTGTGCAGGACTTTCCTTACCTAAAAGAGCTCTTGAGAACAGGTTTACTTGAACGGTTTACTTCATCTACCTGCAATATTCTCCTTACTGCCCAGGGCTGAATGTACCTATTTAAATTTATGCTTAGGACCAATTCAATGATCAGTCCACTACAAATAAGGTAGATGAGTTTCACTGTCTCATTATCTGTAATTTCCTGTGGGAGGAGGTGGGATTACAAACCACGGGGCAGGAGAATACAGCCATGGAACATGGAATGTCCTTAACAGTTGCTGTTTGACCTTAGAGCCTGCAGGCTTAGGGAAAGGGGAGCGTAACCATCAGACCCAGCAGCTGGAATTCAACTGCCCCAGCAGGAACTGGAAACAAATGAACAGACTAACTGAAATATACCTTCCTCCTGATCTCTCTGAATCAACACCATGCTATTTACAGTAGTGTATAATAATATTGAATCAAGATTTGCATGGGACAATTTCTATTCCACAGCACAAGATAACTTTCCAATAACTTTTTTTTTCAGAGATGCGAAAACATTTACTTTAATGATAATGAAAATAAAGTCAGTAAAATCCCTTTGTCCTGTCGTTCTGATCAGATAAACCATATCTACCAACTGTTAGAAGAAGGATTAACTTGGGTTGACATTTTTTTAATGTACTATGAGAAAAGCCCTGGGGCCAAAACATTTACAGGCCAGGTTTTAGTGTATGTTGATCTAATAGTTTCTCTGAAGAAAATGTCTTTAGACCTGGCAGGTGTGTATTGGTTTTCATTACTTCAAGTGTCTACTAGCAAAGTTTTAATTAACGGGTTTGTATACACAAAATATGTCCCGTGTTGTAAGAGTGAGGAACTTGGGAGCAGGACTCCTGGGTTCTCTTTCCAGTTGCTGAACAGGTCATGGTAGACAGGACTGTTGTACTCCTGTCTAAGTATCCCATGGCCCTCAAGTTAGTGAGACAAGATCTCCTCTGATATCCAAGTGTTCCTCTGATGTATTATTTGCAAGACCCCAGTCCTACTCTGTCAGGTACTGCAGAAACTGTCTCTGCTATGGACTAAAGGTAAATACAGGTGCAAGGAGATGGACAGAGTTTGCTGAAGGCACCCAGCAGGTCTGGGACAGAACCAGGGACAGGCTCTCAGGTGCCCAAAGACCTACTGACGTGACCTAACCATCCTCAGCTGGCTGTCCGCTTCTCCCCATTCGTCTTGGGGAGATGCCCACTTTTGAAGTCTGTGGCAGAACAGGGAACAAGCTTAGCAAGCTGCTTGCCTACTGCAAACATAACAGGAGAAAACACGGCATTTGCTTTACCTCTTATCAGAGACGTTAGACCACAAGAGATAAGGTTATTAGCAAAAACATAACGCTGGTCCTCCAGTCAGATAGCAGAGGAGATAGAACACTTATCAGCTCTTTTATGAAGGGTCCCTTGCTGTTACTATAATTTTCTGATAATATTATATACAGAATTGATAGCATTTTATTTTTCCTGCACAGGTTCTTTTCACTTGCCCTTTTCTTAACAGGTTGACCTTTTTCCTCTTCCAGTAAGTGGATTTTCCCTCTGAAGTCCTCAGTTTGGCTGCTTCGTTTTTCTCTCTTTTAGATCCATTTCATCCCAGTGTCGGGTTGATTGCATATTTTTTTACAGTCTTTTGCCTTCTGTTGTCTCTCTTTCAACAGAGATGCTGGTCTAGGGGATAGCTTTTCGACAGTGATGGCAGCAAACAGGACAATTTGCACTTCATCCAAAACTCTATTCTTTATCTGATAAGCATTATTTAATGTGGATCCTATAGTCCTCTTGTGTACTTGGGAAAGAGCAACTTCATGATTTATGTTCTGTGCATTTCCACCAGATGATTCCCCAAGAAGAGGAGGGTGTGTTTCCGCTCTGCAGGTACACAGTTAGACAGAGCTCTCCTTTCCTTGTCATTTCTGTATGCAGTGAGACATGAACCGGTAGGGAACTGGGCCTGGAGTCCAGGACTGTGCAAATCCAGCCACTAGGCAGCCTGTCTATGATCTCCTCTGTGTCCAGAGATCCACATGCCTTGTGCATGTGGAATAGTCCCCCAAATTCTTTCTTTCTCATCAGTATCCCTGTTTTTGAATGCCCTCATATTTTCTTCTGTGAATATCCCCAGTCCCAGCTCAGAGCTGTGCTGCTTGCTCCCTGTGGCACTGGAATATGATTCCTCCGTGCAAGGTGCCCTATTTAAGTCAGACCTCCCATCACACTGCACTTTGTCCCTTTGCAGTAGTCTGAATGTTAATTAAAAATTACTTTTATTAAATTACATAAAATTAAAAGAATCAGCAAGCATCAGAGAGCTCTCTGGTGACCTGCTTGCAAAGGCAAGCTCTTTGAACAGTCCCTCCTGTAGGCTCAATTTTTTTTGACATTAGAGTTCATGACTCTGAGAACATAAAAGCACCTTCATGCAAACAAAAATTAGGCCCTAAATTATGAAGTGCTGATCCTGTACCACTAAAATTAGTGAGAGATTAGTCACCAGTTTCAAAGGGCATAGGGTCAGGCTCTACCAGAAAAACACAGTCACCCTCAATTTATCGTGCATGTTTTCATGGGACAGCCTTTAAGATGCAGTGAAGATCTCAATATGGCCAAATTAAACGGTATGTAGAACCCCCCTGTTTAGAACCATCTGTATTCTCCTTATCGTGCCATGCACGTCAAGCTGAAAATTTGGGTCGTTACCATGCAGATTATAACTAATTTCATACATATGATTTTGAAGGAGATCACTTTACAGGGCCTTTGCACAGGGATTACTTGCAATCCTCCTTGAGGGGTGATCTCAAAAGTTTTTTCTCAGTATGATAGATTGATTTTTCTTTTGGCCATTTGGGATGATTAAAGCAGAGATCTTGACAGGTCCTCCTATGAAGGGTCAAGTCCTGCTCCTGGAAAGATGGGAGTTGGCATCTGGTAGCCTGAAACTGGGACAGGCATTTTAAAATCCAAACACTTGGCCATGGCATTAATTCAAAATGTCTGGATGGGACTGTGTTTGTCTGCCCGTGTGGTTCTCATATGCACTGTTTCCAGGAGTTGTCCTTCCTAGAATAACACAAATCTCTTGAGTGATGCTGTTTGGCTGCCCTCAGAGTACCTCAGCCCAAGTAGGACATGTTGTCTTAAATAATTTTTAATTCCTTCCCTTCCGTGGTGTATAATGCCTTGTGTACACTGCTCTGACAGACTAGCCTCTGGACTTAGAGCCTGCTGAGGGACTGCGTTATTGTGCTCATTAGGGAACTAACAGCTTGGTACATTGTTGTATTTTCCTGCATTTTCATCAGTATATGCTTTAACGATTTTTTTCCTGTGATATCCAGATACATTATAGAGCATGTGTGAGTCCTGTACTTGTGCCAAACTCAGCATTAACTGAAAAAGGCAGAGCAAGATATTTTTTCCTGATCAACTGAGTTTCTCACTTATAAATCAAGAAAGGGACAGATCTTCCCCAGGAGCAGAGCTGGGCTATTCTGTTGCAAAGGCTGGCAGTGCCCGAACACTGCGGTCTGCAATCCAGCCTGCTTCCTTCTTCATTCCAGAAAAACCATGCAGCCCTCAAAAGCTTGACTTTGTCAGCGGATGTGGTTTCTCCATAAATACTGGCTTGGTTTCTGATGCTGTAATACTGGATCATTTTGGCTGTTTCATATGAAGGTCCCATTTATAAATGACTTCTAAAGAGTGTAAATGCTTAAACCCATGCATTTTATACATATAAATAGGGTATGTTATGAATGGTTAGAATCAGATGTGAGGAAGATGTCACAGAATGTTTTGGAGTACCTCTTGGACATTATAGCAATCACTATCTGCCCTATTTGTTGTTTAGTGACAACTTACATTGTATGTATAAGTGGAAAATACAAAATACAACCAGATTCTCTTTTCAGTGATAATATTGCAGTCTGAGGAATCCTCTATTCTAACTCACTGGATCTCCTCAAAGACCGCAAGACACCACACAAGTAGGAACAGTAGCTCTGACCTGTTTCCCTTTCACAGCCCAAATCCCAACCATGAAGCAAATGAACTCTGACACACCAAGCAGTTTGGGGGCCTTGTTCAGCTACTGCTAAAAGTCCAGGTAACCTGGAACATGTAGTTCAAAATTAACTTACTAACATTTACAGACAGGTCTGAGACATTCATAGATTTCCTGGTTTGAAAGTGTAAGAAGAATGTGAAGGGGACATGTGAAGTGAAATGCATGTCCTTTAGCTGTTAAATAAGGTCAAAAGTATTTATTTACCTGGTAGTGATGCAACACCACAATTTCTTAATACAAATTGAACTCCAGATCCTTTTTCACTGAACAAAATGGTGGGAGAGGGAAGCAGAGTGGCACTGCTTGGTGGAAGAAGAACCTGGCAGTAATGGGTGCTGGGGCACCGGCCAGGCCAGCTGCCTGCTCTATGTGGCAAAGAAGCTGCAAGTCTTGGTGTGAAAACGCACCCACACAAACGCTGTGGGTCCATGGTATTTCGATCTCCAGTGAAAGCAAAATCACTTTGACTCAGCTGCAGAAGCACTTAGGAGTTGTGTGGGAGTCCCCCAGAACACATAACAAATCATGGAGTAACAAAGGGAATTAAAAGGTGGTAATATGATACACAATTTAAGAACATGGATTAAATATTGAATTAAGCCCTACTCCCCATTCAGCCTACAGCCAGTCCCTTCTTTGCTATAAAATGGCACCGGGGGCCAAATTCTGCTCCTGCATTAATGGGAATGAGGAGGAATTGCAACGGAGTTATGTCAGAACAAGCCTGGGATGGCGAGAGGAGCCTGAAGCCAGGGCAGCAATGCGGTCAGGGCATGCCCAGGAGGGAATGGGGTGAATAGGTCTCCTGACACAGTTGTCAGTGTAGGCAGACAGGCCCTAATTGGTCTGATCTGATTACTTTTTCCAAAAGCTTTGAACTTTGCACAGGATGCCTTGGGCCTGCAGGGGCCGCTGCTCTGGTGGGGAATTAGCACAATGGCTGGGCTGACCTCCTCCCCCCCCCCCCCCCCCAAGTTGAATTTTATTATCTAATGGCCAATGGTTCCATGATGAATGACTGACAGGTGTGATCAGCTGATGGGAATGGCTGGGGATGGTACACATACACTGCAGTTTTACCAGACCATAATGTATTCTGCAGTGGGCAAAGGATAAAGCTTGTAAAACATTTGTTTTAAGTCTTAAAATATCAAATTCCTCATAACTATGCGCTTCCTAAAACTGGCCCTGGTAATTACAAGTGTTGAGCCATGAATAATTTCATGCTAGGAGGTGCATTAATTTTAAACTCCTCCCGCCTCCTCCAGACATTGTGAAAGCACATTACCAGTGAGGACAAGTTTATGATCTTATCCAGGACAACTGGTGCAATAACATGAAATGAAAACCAAGACAAAAATGTCATTGTCTGCGCACCCTGTACAAAGGGATCCTGCAGAAAGCTCCCTTTGCAGCCTGAGACCAGGAGGAGTGCCCCAAAGGTGCGAGCAAGATTTATGGAGCCTTTCCAAACACATGGCTTAGACCCTGCCAGATCCGGCCATCGGCAGCCTGGTGTCTAGGGATTGTTTTAAGGAACAGGGAGGAGTTTTGACATCATTGTCCCCACAATGGTTTGTATTTAAAATCTTCAACCTTACTTTCACAAAAATCCACTGAGACCTGGGACCAGGTTGATCCAGACATAGCATGCTTGATGCCAAAAGAATTACCCTGCAGTCTTGGGTACTGAGGTTTATAATCTCACTGTCATTAAGTTCAAGGCAGTGGCATAAGGATCTATTTGGCAACCTCTCCCTGCTTAACATCTACATATTTCTGCCTGTTCGCATTTACAGCAGCAACCCCATAGTTTCACAGCTCACTCACAAGTTACACCTCAGTCAGAGAGGAAACAAGCAAGTCTGGCTGGAGGAAAGATCAGAGATTTCTATCTTGGGCAGGGCACCCCACAGCGTATTTACCATTCAGGCTGTGTCAGAGGCTGCACTGTCAACACCATTCTCAAGAAGGATGTATAATACAGATGTTAAACACCAATTATCCCGCTAAAGATCAGGTAAAGTTAAATAATGGCAAGGGTGTGATGCTTAACATTGAACAAATTAGGGATGATATTCTCTCCCTAACGTTCCCAGGTGCCCCTGTGGTAGCTGTCCCTCACCTTGTACTACATCAGACTGCATGAGCTGTTACAGCAATGTATGGTTGCCAAGTAAAAAATTGTCTTGACGCAGCATTTGGAAACCTTGGGGTTTGCTTCACAAACTCAGTGCTAACATGCTGACACTGTCATTCTCAGTTGCTTCTCAGTCCCTTTGGACTGAGCTAAACACCCTGAGCTCTATATATATAGGCAGTCCTGGTTTATATCAAGACATGACAATTCAGAAGTCATTAAAGTTATTGGGCTGCACAAGGTAGGATTTAGCTTCCGTGTCTCATCTATGACCCTGAAAAATAAAATCTTTGGGCATATTTATGATTGTGCCCTATTTGTCCTTTATAACAGTATAACAGCACTGAAGCCAGCTATAAGTTATTTTCTTGGGATTTTTCATGCTTCCTTTTTACCCTTTAAGAAAAATGTATCAGTGTGCCACTATTACTAGGATGAAATTTTCCCCAGGAAATCAAAGCACAACAAAAACTCTTTATCAGTTTCCCTGTTTTCTTCAGAAAGCTGTGGTAGCAGATGCTTTAAACTCTCTCGTGGGTGAAGGCGAAAGGTTGGATTACTGAAAAAACAAGGCAGGCTTCAGAGTGTGGAGGAGGCATTAGGAACTGCTTAGGATCTCAAACCTGCAACACCTTGAACCCATCACCAGCCAGAACCGTGATGGATGAGAGAGGATAAAGGGCACTCTAGCTGACCCATGATGCCTTCCAGTGCCCTCCAAGAAACAAGAAGAAAAGAGATTCTTATCACTCTGTGAAAGAACAGAGGGGAAAATTATCATTAAAATGCCTTCCTAATAAAACCAACAAACAGGGTTTTTTTTTTCTTTCAAACTCCATTCTCTTATCCTTTCCCTACAAGATGGCCATGACTTGATGAATTTTAGTCTTTGGGTGAACCTTTCCCAAGTAGGGGTCACATCCTTCTGCCTAGACTTCAGTTTTGTTAGAGAGTCTTCTTCAAAAACCTCAAGAAAATAAATAATTTTGGGGTATATCTTTATAGTCATTAGTGCATAGAATCACTGTGTAGAATTATGCTAATACACAGAATCAGTATATGTAATAAAATTTCTGTATTTGTGAATCTGAATTCACATCCCACATCACCTGCTGGAGAATCACTGTTGAAACATAAATGAGTCACTTTATTTCTCTGTTTGCTTTAGGTCTGGGAATTTTGCTATCTCCTTGGTAAAGTGCTCTAGGATGACGTCAAGTAGTGGAGAAGTTAGGTGTATTATGGAAACCGAGGCAATTACAGACCTTGTAGCAAAGGATTTACAGTATAAAGCTGGCCATTGAGAGTAAATTTCCTATGATTGTTTTCCCCCATAGATATTTGCAGCCTGGCACTCACAGCCCACTGAAACCCATCCATTTTTCCCTCCAACTCTTCTATGCCCAGCTTTCCCTTTGCCTCTACCCAGCATCGTCCTGCACTCCTGGAACCTGGCTGCCTCCTTGCACTCCAAATGTCTCCCAGACTCTCTCCTGCTCATGTCTCTCAGGGGAGAAGAGAGTCTCTGTCTCTCAGCTCTGTTCCCAGAGCCCATCCTTCTTAACCCCTCTCTCCCTTCTGCTCCCAGGGCACTGTCCCTCTCAATTTCCATAGGCAGTCTTTGAACTGAGTACAAATAAGTTCAAAAGCCAAAGAGCAAGAAATTCTACAGACGTGTGAGTGTATTATAAGCTGGTATCTGTGGTTCCCTAACATCTGGTGCCCTGTAATCCAAAGTCTTATAAAGCCTTCTGGCTCAAATTCCACCTGTGCAACAAGTTGCTCATTAGGCAGACACTACAAGTCTATGAAAAACAGGCTCTAGGAACTGAACCCCAAACACAAGAAATTCACCATCCAGCTGTCCTAGTATTTAATCATATATTAAACACTCCAAAATATTTGTTTTTTCGGTTCTTTGAAACCAACCCTTCACCTCAATATTAGTTTTAGGTTGTTAGCATCATGCTAATCCGCATAGACCTTTGGAATTTGTTCTTTGAGTCAATGAGTACATCTGAGGTGTCTGGGTAGAAGAAGACAGGACAGATATATTAATTCATAACAAAGGAAATCCCCATTGCTCCACAGCTGAGCTATCATTTGTGAAGGTATCCTAAGGCAAGCAACAGAGCCTCTTCCTTGGCCACTCCCACCATCGTGCTGCCCAGGCTCTCTCTTGAGATATACTCAAGAGTATTGCCTGAAACAAATCTTACCCTGGTGGGAAAACAGAGCTCAGCCTCCTAGAAAACCCACCTAATTCTACAGGAAAAAAGGCACAAATCACCTTTGCTAAACACCTATCTAGTAACTAGGTGGGACCTGCTCTCTGCTTCTGTCTCAGAACTGGCATGCAACTCCCACTCCTACTAATTGAAAAGCTCTTCCCCCTCATCCTGTTAATCCTTCTCCTTCCTTTTCACACTCTTCAAACCAAGGTGCAAAGTGTACTTTCAAAGCAAAATACCAGTTCTGCTACACAAGTGCTCCATGAGAGCACAGTCCTGTGTACCCAGCAGCATAGCCACGTTTGTGCCTCTCCCAGCCAGCCAAAGACATTTGCAGAACTCACAGGAATCTCCCCAGAAGCAGCATAATGCTGCATATGTGGTTTTTGCAACATATCTTCCTGGTGGTCTCAGGGGCTATTAGGACAAGGCTGCAAAGCTGAGTGGGTCTCAGGTCGCTCTGTTCAGTGTTCAGCTACAGGACACCTTACAGCATTTGAAGTTCTGGATAACTGGAATCAGGAAACGGCATATGGAAATTCAGCTGTTACAGCCCAACAACCTACCCACACGCTCTGCAGCAGACAGCTGGGGGCTAAAATGCACACAAGCCTCTTTCCCTGTTCCCTGAAAGCTGCATGTATGATCTGGAGCAGGAGGGTTTTAAAACTTTTTTTTTTTTTTTAAGTTAATACTAGGGTTCTGGGTATTTTCAGGAGTGACATATATCTTTGATCCTTTTCTGAATCCTTTGGCACCAGTATTGTCTCAAGGCCAGGAATTGCTGAACAGCCAGTGTTTAAACACTGTCACACAGTGGGAATGTTAACACAGACACTGTGGTCTTTCTTTTTACTATGGAGCTGGAAATGTTTCCCCAAAGCTGCTGTGATGTGGTGTCCCAGACTTTGCCTTCCCTGGGACATCACACTAGCACCAAGGAACTGGTTTTGGATGTGAAAAAAATTTCAGGTCACATAGACATGCTGGCAAAAGACTTAGTTTCAATGTAGCTAAACCATCAGAAAAAGGCTCTTTTGTCTCTGTGCTGTCCATCATCCAGCACCTCAGACTAGGCACGACAGCCCCTCTACCTGGGAGAGCTGCTCCAGTGAGCCAGGGCAGAGGGGCTAACATCAGACACTATAAAAATATGTCATTTCCTGAGTGCCATCACACAACTCAGGCCTTTAAAACAGTCTTTTTGCTGAGTGCCCAACTTAGTGAACCGCCCCAGATCACTTGTAAATCTTGGCTCTTCTCCTCCAGAGCCTGCCAAGTTCCCATGATCACTGAACGCAGGGTAGTTTGTAACCTTTCTCCATTAAGGGTTTATTCCTAATCCTGTCGGTTCCTATCTCACAATGACATAGCTTGGATCCCCCAAACATTCCAGTAATTCCTCCCTTTTGAGCCAGCAGACGCGGCGCTTCCTTGGCAAGCAGGCGTCCCACATTCCTGGACTCGCTTCCCAAGCTGTCTTGCCCACTCCTCAGGAATGGCTCCCCGCAGGGACTTATTTCCTTAAGGATGAGATGTTTTCATACCCTGGCAGTTTTCCCACTTCCTATCATCACATGTATCCTGTGCAAAGATGGAGCAGAGAAGTGCAGGTTTCTTTTTGGTTGCTTTGAGTGCCCAGACACCTCAGGATGACAAGCAGGTGCTTGCAGAGTGTGCGGTCCCTTGATCTGACCTGGGACACAGCTGGAGGGTTACTATGGCCCTTGGGGCAAACCCTGCATGAGGCATGACAAAATATAGGGAAGAGCCTTTCAGAAATGACACACTAAACTCAATGGACTCCAGAGACGTGCTCCCAGGTTTATGGCAGAGACCTGATTCCCAGTAGTTACCAGCACTGAGAAGGTGCAGTCTAAGGTGGCCTCACACACGAGCTCTACTGCTACACAAGGATATTACAGTTTCTAAGCATCTTTCTAGATCAGGCTCAGGTGAGAGTGTCTGACATTAAGCTTTTCTCCAGGAACAGTTGCCAAGAAGTATCGGGGATGAATTCACCCCCCTGGTTTGTTGTGTTGCCTTCTACCTTGGTGCGTGTATGCACAGTCCAGAACAGCAGCACTTTGCATCTCATCATCTCTCCTGGCCCTGCTGGGCTTCCACAGTGGGAGCCAGTGCAGGGCCTCCAATGGAGACTGACTGGCTCTCCCCAACTGCCCAGGATCATGCTGTCAGCCTTCTCACTCACGCAGCCCCTCTCATCTCCCCAGAGAGCTGAGACCTGTGAAATTCCCTCCCGTTGTGGCTCTAGCCACCATTGTCTTTATGAGTCAGAGACAGCCTGCAAAGAACAGGAGTTTTTTCAGGCATTTTAACTAATGGGCAATGCACAGAGGTGGATACAAGCTAAACACAAGGTGCTGGGCTGGTTATTACAGGTTATCAGCCAATAGGCTGCATAGTTTAATTTCTGTCTCCAAATGCTGTTAGCTACTTGTTTTCTCATTTGCTTTCCATTGCTGGGCTCCCAGGGGTGCTGCCAGCACTTAAATATATTTCTGTATGAATTCCAGTTTATTTAAGAAAGAAACTCACTTCCCATTGCTGAGAGGCCTGGTGTTAAGAGGGAAGGTGGGCTCTGCTTAACTCCTACCAACGTAAATCTACAGGAAATATTTCAGACGACGCTGCCTTGTACTACCTGTTCTACACGAAGTTACTGTGTGCATTAAAACCAGAAGAGCCACAGGTACCACCCAGCAGCCTCCTGCACCGCTCCAGCTCCAGCTTTGTCCCCGCCGTTTACCAGGCGTCACGGCGGTCGCCGTTGCGCAGCACACGGAGACATCTAGTGGGGAAAGCCCGCAGCACGGCACGGCGCTCAGCGCCACGTCGCTACGGGGGTCCCCTTGCTGCCCTCCGTGTCCAGGGCTCTGTCGTGGGCACACACAGCCCAGGTAACAGCACACTGCCCGGCTCACGGAGCACACGGGCTGACCTCTGCCTCTGCCCTTCTGAGTACTGGGAGGCCAGGAGGGTTGTTCTTGCAGAGCTGCTGCCAATAATGGGGTTTTCCCCATTGTCACTGAAAAATCTCCATTGCAGATCTGGTTTCAGGTCCCTTGCCATCTAGTACTGGTTCAAACACAACCTTTAATTACTTCTGTCAGAATTTTAAAGCAATTACATAGGAAGATAACGTAAAAAGCATTACAATTTTCACAGTATCTCTGCTGAGGAAGAACTTGGCAGCTGTGACTACACAGTGTGCCAGATTCCCTCTCCCTGTCCAGCCCCACTGGCCCCAAGAGTCACTGTCCAAGCATAAATGCAAGCAGTGCTGGACCCAGCATCTTAAAGTTCAAAGGGCCAAAGCTGTTAATCTCTGCAATGCAGTGGGTAAGTGAGCGTGTGTTTCGCCCACAGGAGCACTCAAAGCCCAGCAGCAGCACAGCTAGCCAGGCAGAAGGCCAAGGGCAGGAAGATGTTCAAGTCTGCTGGCCAAAGCAGATGCTGCAGAATCAGTATTCAAGAAGCTGTCATTGCTGTAGCAACCCAAAACACAGAGGACCCTGGGACAGCCTTCTGTTCTACACAGATAGGGTATAAAAGTTGTTCTTCTTAATGTTGAGAAAAGAGATGATGCAAAACACCGCATCACAGCTGAGGAGTTCTTCTGTGGAGAAGAGGCCACACAGGTTTGTACTTTGTCAGTATGCATCTGGCCAGAACCCTCTGGAACCTGCAATTTCTCTCCCAAAAGGGGCAAGGTGATCACCCACTACGTGGCCGGGGAGAGAGCATGCTTGCTGCTGATGCTGGCCGTATGTACACCTCTGCAGCAGAGCAGCCAGGGTCCTTGTGAAAATGAGACGCTGGGAGCCGAGACTTGTGATGCTGAGGAACTGCTGGGAGTTGCTCTACCCGACCCCTTCAGTTTCCTCAAGTTGAAAACAAGGTAGTAATATATGACCTGCAAGGGTGTCATTAGCATTGCAGAGATCTTTGAGGTCCCTGGAAAAGAAGCACTGGAGAAATGCAACCTATTAAAAATGCAGTTTTCTCCTTGCCAACTCTATTCTGCTTCAAGGAAAGGGGCTTTTGCAATGACAGCTGGGATGAGCTGGTTTTGACAAGTCAGAGTATGCAGATTTTGATGGAAGATTTAAGTGAAACGTGACTAAAAGACTAAGAGTACAGTGCTTTTGCCTTCCATGCCCAGGTGCTTCACCTCCCCTTGAAACAACCAAGGCAGGGTGCACTGAAGTGTCAAGAAACCCATGCTGGATTTCAGCAAGGCACCAGCAAGTCCAGGAGAGCATGTGGAATATGTTTGCTCAGATAAATTCTCCAGCATATTCTCTCACTGGGCTTCTTGCTGGACCAGCCTGGAACTGAGCCAACTGTGTCCTGGTTGATAATCTCAGCTCTTACAACTCACTGTAGTTTTCAGGTAGTGGATTTATTACAAGGCAGATTTTCACACCTACTTGACACTTTCTAGAATTAATATTTTTGCTGCTAAAAATTCTGCTGCTTTTATTTTAATTTTACACCAAGGGTAGGATTTTCCTCCAAGTCTGACTCCCCTTCATGCACCTCCATAGGAGCTGCACCAAGCCACCCAGGGCCAGCTGAAAGACCATCCTTCCTTGCTCCAAGTGTAGGTCTTTGTCACAGCCAAAAGCCTGGTTTACAACATGCCATTTAAAATAAAAAATGGTGCCCAATAATTCTGGGGCTTGAAGTAAAGCCAAGATCTTGGATATGCCCAGGTAAATAGCAACAATCTGTTTTTGAAGGGGACAAGGTTTTTTGTTTGAAAACCTTTTTCTTATCTGCCTGACCAGTCTAGGGACCAGAATCTGCACCTACAGACAAGACTGAGCAATGTGAATGGGCGCTTAATGACTGCCCTGGATGAGCTGTGGACAAAGCTGCACACGGAGATTTTCCCTGTGGTGTCTTGGGGAATGGTGCCCAGAGTGGGGGCTTGGATGGGCTCTGCCTCACTGACCAGAGGAAAGGAGCTGGGAGGAGAGGCTGAATGCACTGCACTCGTCCCCATGTGCTGTGAAAAGCTATGCTGGATGCACCAGTCAGTAGCAGGGCTCTGTTGACAAGTGCTGGCGTGCACTTCAGCCTGCTCACGCACACCAGGGAAAACATTCAGAAAGGTTCCCCTAATTTTATAGCATCAGTTGACATTTGGGGCCACAACCTGCTCCAGTGGAGTTAAGGCAGAAGAGAAGGGAGATTTTGCCAATGTGTTAACTTTTAATTAAATCTTAATGCCTTAATTAAAGCAAGGAGAGCTTAATTAAGGACTTAGCTAAAATTTAATACTTTAATGGGACTAAAGACTTTAATTTATCACTGGGCTGAAAATGAAAAAAAGCATGAGGGCTCACTCTGAGATGCACATACGCACACGAGCCAATTATGAAAGAATCCCGGGGCGTCAAGTTTGTCAGTCAGAGTACACTGTGCACAGAGGGGAATCTGCAGTTGTTCACATTTCCATGTTACCTGCCTAAAGCATAAGCATAGCTTGAGATCATCCCACTAAAAGGTATGTGGTACCTTCACCTCTTCCCAAAGAAGTTTTTCTGAGTTGATGAAGCCGTATTTCTGGGCTGTCCAACTTACGCTGCAGCATCAGCCCAGGGATAAGTCTGGAGGTATCCTGGTGCACCTGCAAATGCCCAAGCTCTGAGCCTGCAAGCTGCCATTTCGGGGCAGTGTGTGACTGAAGATGCCCCATCACTGGCACATGGCCCACAGCCATGACCGGCCAGCCCTGCCCAGCGTTATTGCAGTGACAGGAACACTGCAAGGCATTTGGCTGGCTTTTAATGGCCAAGTTTTCATGGGGCTCAGAGCTCAGCACCTCCCATCTTCCTCAGATGGGATGTTTATCTACTTCTTCATATTTCTTGGGGCTGGGAAATACAAACCCAAGCCACTGAATCTCATTTTCAGCTTTTCAAGTGTGCTAGCATTACATAGCAATGTTTGTGCCACAGATAACTGAGTTTTAAGGCACTTCTGACTACAGCATCTGAAAGAGTCCCCACATGCACCAATCTTTCAGAGGAATCATTTCCAATCATTTGACTTTTCAAAGCTCATAATCCACTGCAACAATTAATGTAGTTACCTAAAAAGGAATCAGAACTATTGACAAGCACAAGAAAATCTACCCTTTTACATTTCCTTACATTGTGGTTTTACCCTGTAGTATTTTCTGCAGTTGATCTTGAAAATCTTCTGAAAGGTCAATAGGTATTATTGCAATTTTACCAGCGGAGAAGTCGAGGTATTGATGGGGCAGTAAATGACTAATACAAGCTCAGACAGTGACCTCACAGATATTTTGAAGGCCCTTCCCCATCAGGCAGTGTGCAGCTGCACTCCTTTGAAGGGGACTGGAGCTTAAAAAGAGCCTTAGGTTCAGAAAATGCAGCCCCTCTCCTGGGTGTAACGTGATACTATATGAGGCTTGGCATTTTGGTCAGACTGTCATTTCTTCAAACAGAAATCTGCCCAGCCTATGGAGAGAGGACACATGTGTTTCCTATAATAAGACTGTACGCTATTTTTTATATACATTGGAAGACTATAATATCTGAGAAGACTCATTACTTGCTATCCATTCATATCTGCAATTCTCTATGGATTCCCGTAGGCCTAATATGTTAACTACATCAGACACACAGAGGGCCAACGCTTCATCTCTGTCCAGGGAGCACAGAGTGCAGCGCAGCACAGCAGGCCTGGCAGGTCAGGATGCCAAGTCCAGTCTGTTTCTCTGCCCGCCTTCCTCAGGAGCAGAGCAGTCCCCCAGCAACCTCAGCAACACTTTTGGCAGTTATTCACTGACAGAGGTGAGAGCACAGCTGGGAGCAGTAAGGCAGGGCGTGAGGGTGCAGGTAGCCCGGACACATCCCCTGTGCTGGTTTGCTACAGGGACACCAACGGTCAGGAACCTTCACGAGCTCTGGGTGACTTTGCTACCCCCAAGATGTGCATACCCATGTGCAAAGTAGAAACAGTGTTTGGGGGGGTGGTGCAAACATCAAATGCTCCCCAAAACCATGTTAGCAATTTCTCCCATAAATCAAGAAGCTGTGGTGGGTTCTGCCTGCCAGCACCCCTCGCCAGGATGCGAGGAGAACCGCTCTCCTAGCACACCTTGCTTGCTGAGTGTGCGTGCTCAGCCTGTGGAGGCAGCCTGGGGACTTGTCCTGTGCACTAGCAATAATTATTCCACTTTGATTCTTGCTCATCTCTGGCCCATGAAATCAAGGCCAAACTCTGGAGCGTGTGTGTGGGGTGAGGAGATGGAAGCTGGGCCCAAACTGCCTTAACTGGTTCTACAGAGCTGCTGCTTTCCGCAGTGAGCAAGCCAGAACAATGTCATCTCAATACCCTGCACTAATCTGGGGGAAACTGAGCGTGACCGACTTCATGCATGACAGCCTGGAAGCCAAGCATGGGAGGTCAGCAGCAGCCTCGCTCCGAGCTCCCTCGCAGCCGCCTTGGAGAGATGAGGCACACAGACAGCCATGTCCTGTCTCAGCGCCCTGTCACTCTCAGCGTCCACTGCCACTGGGCTTGTCCATCATGCTGAGACCCCAGTCCCCATGCTGACAGCCCGGCTGCTCTTCCAGGGTCCCAGCTACCCACCAAGAGAGGCTGGTGCACGTTTCGGGCGTGCTGTCATTAACAAATGAGGCACAATGCTTGATTAATTCCACAGGTTTCTTCCATTAGGAGCCACTACATCATTGCTACGCGAGAGCCTTCCTCCCTTCAGCGTTGACCTTCCTCCCACAGCTCGCCCATTTCCCTCGGCTGTGGAAGTTATTACAGACTGGTTATTTGAAAGACCTGGAAACCAGGGCAGCCGCTGCTTCCTTTCATCTCCAGCTCTGCTGCTCCTCACTCCTTGGCAGTTTGGAAGGATGGTGGAAGTAATTAATGGCTGGGGAGGGGAGGAGGAGGTGCTCCTAAGAGAGGAGTCAAAAATTCCTCTTGACAATGACCACATGTCTGAGGCTCGGCTACTAGTTCACCTGACAGCAATAAGGGTCTAATAGTCATTAGTCACCACCGCAGACACACTCCATGCACTTCTCCATGCTCTTTTTTTTCCCTAAAGAAGGCTGAAAATAAAACAGCATCAGCCACCCTGGTGCTTTCAACCACCTTTTGTCTTCTTGCAGGGAAAAGACTGGGGAACTGATGGCTCAGTGAAATTTGTCAGCATCCCTGACCAAAGGAGGGGAAGGATCTTCAAGCAGAGTACTGCAGATTAAAAAAAGATTTAAAAACTCCAACTAAAATCCACCAGGAAATGAGACAGCTGGGAATGGACAGAGAATACCCATAGGGAATTCAGGCTGATCGATGTGGAAACTTGTGTGACCTGATCCCATGTGTCCTGCAGATCCAGTTTACTCTTTCTGTAAGACACCCTCTGCCTCTTCCTCAGCAGCCTCTCCCTTACCTTCCTGCCTTTAATTTCTCTCTGCACCTGATATTGGGTTATCTCTGGGCTTGCTTTCAGAAAACTTTCTTCCTGGGGTGCAAGCTACAGGCTTGAAAATGTAGTGATCATACCATGGCCCAAAATCAAGTGGGGAGATTGGCTCTGGAGCATCTTTTTCAGGGCAGTGGGGAGCAAAGGTTAGACTCCAGCCCCTGACTCCCAGCCCTGTGCCTGCCCTGAGTGAGATGCTGAGGCCAGGAAGCCTGTGTGCTGCTCTCCCTGCTGACTTTCCCACCCGCTCACACGTGATAATATCTGAGGTTTTGGCTCAGAGTCACCTGTAATTAGAACTAACTGGCAACTTTCTGAGTTAAACTCCAGATAAAATTGGTTGTGAATGAAAAAACAAAGAGAATGCTATAAAGTGGAAATGATATATCTGAGAGCTGATCAGGATCTAGAAGAGCGGTGCAGGAATGCTAATGCTCCTCCATGGAGGATTTGGATATTAAGTTTTGGACTGAGTGCAAAACCAAAACATTTTGAAACATAGGCAGGAAGGGAGTGCGGCTCTGGATCTTGGCAGCCACTCTGCTTGCCAAACGGTCCTGCAGCCACAAGCCATGGAGAAACCCTAGGGCACTGCGTCTGTCTTAGACCTACTGACTCTGTGAGGCCAGTGGCTAAGGTACAAACCTGGCATCTGAGTCTTGCCCACCTGTCGTCTTGGTATCATCACCCAAGCACACTAGCAAGGAGCAAGTGGGCTTGCTGGCAGGGCTTTGCAGAGATCCCCACCTGGGACCTTCCAGCCTCCCTTGTCACGGGGCTGTTTCCCTGTGTCAGCTGGATTTTGGACTCTCAAAAGCCTTCTGGAGCAGAGGTTGCAGCTTTGTTTTTCTGAGAACTCTTCAGTTTTTCTATTTTATAGCCCAGCACCCTGGATCACCTATCCCTCTGTACCTCTGCCAGACAAATTAATCCTGCCATCCCCATTTTTCAACAGGAAAACAGGGGCATAACAAATCACAGCAGCCGGCCCAGGGCCAGACAGAAGATCTGACCTATTGAATCCAGGTCACGCAGTTCCTCAACCAGGGTCTTAATTGCTGGATCATCCATTCCTCCATCCACAGCTGTCCAGGACAGGAGTTTTCTCCCAGAAAAGAGGGTAAAAGACTCACCGGGTCCAGCTGCATTTCATAAGTGTCTTTGCCAAGCTTTTCTGCCCCATTTAAGAGAGCCCAGGAGTGCTTTATAAAATATCAGATGGAGAGCTCTGAGATAGAGCCATTTTGTTTTGTACTGCTCAGTACAGTACGTGATTTGGCTGCAGAGCAAAAGCATTGCTTATTTGCAAAAGAGTTCTCCTATCTGTCTGACTTAGACATCAGTCACTGTAAGTAATTGTCATATTACTGAGAGAAGAGCAGATCCTTTCACCGGTGGAGCAGCCATACTGTTTTTGAGGAAAACTGCACTCTCCAAGGGAAGCCGCGACAGGCTTGATTGGCACCCGGCTGCCATGCCGAAGTTAAACCAGATGAGCTGTGTCAGCCCAGTGGAAGCCAAATGCATGGTAGCTGCTCCGAAAGCCTCTCTTCCCCTAGATTTGTCACTGACTGCATTGTTATCTGCAAGGGGGCAGAATGTAATCAGAAACACATTTTTGAGTGAAGGACTGACCTCTGCAGAATCACCAGGAATTTCTGAGGCTGTACAGCTGTGCAAGTACCTTCCCGTCTCTGTGAGGCAGAGCCATGCCCGCTTTCATTTCAGTGCTCTGAGCTCTTACGTGGTGCTGAGCAGCATTTCTTTCCACCTTAAATCCATGCACCGTGTTTGAAATACAGCTGTGGAGCACTGAGATATTTCAGAAGATGGCAATTTTATAGAGTCAGAGAGAACCAGCTGAGAGAATCAGAGGCTCCAATCAGAACCTTTCCCTACCCCAGCATTTCACCTAGGTATTTCTACACAGTGTTTAATACCGTTTGGCCACTCACTGCTTGTATTCCAGAAAAGCACCTCCTCTTGATTTGAAAAAACAAGAAACACAAAAATGTACACATAACCTTGTTCTGATGATTAATTATTCTCACTGCTGAAAAGAAAAAAAATGTGCCTAATTTTATATTTATTTGGCTTCAGCTTTCAGCCATTAATTCTTGTTCTGCCTTTCCACTCTAGATTAAACAGCCTTTAGTACCCGGTATTTTCCTTCTGAAAAATTGTTCATTGCCTGTAACCAAGTCACCTCTCAGACTTCATTTTGGTAAGCCAGATGGAGTGAGCTGTTTTGAATACTTCACACCACTCAGCTTGGAAAAATTTTTTTAATCTTCCTTGTACCCTGCCCTTCACCCCAGCACCATTTTTAAAGGTGTGGACCCTTTAAAGGTGACCCAAATATGGGCCAACCAGCAGGTCCTAGCATCAGTCTCACCGGTGTAACACAGTGCCAGAATCCCCTCCTTGCTGTTCCATGCTGATCCCTTTTCAGAGCCCGAGGGTAACCCTAAGGCCATCCCAGGACACAGTTACCACTCCAAAACTATTCTTGTGAAGGCAAAAACTCACTTTGGGGTCAAGTATACAAGAGCTATGGAGACTCTGGCCTTGGTCTCCAATGGGAGCAATAGAGGAAATTCTACAGAAGCTACTAACAGCCTTGAAATTAATTTCCTGCAGAGTATTTTATTAATATCCCTTGAACAGCCACATTCTCAGAAATGTGCAGTACCCCCAGGTGCTCAGCATTACAAACCTCTGAAAAGCTGGCCCCAGGGCTCAGTCTGGAGGATGCTGAACACCTTCACGTCTCATTGAGGCATCAGGCGCTGAGGTGCTCAGCACCTCTGAGGCTGTGGCCCTTAGCTGTCAGTTGGAGCAAAAATCCCTCCAGAAGTTAAACATGCAACGGGCCGTGCCTGGAGGTGGCATTTGCGTGCAGAGGTGATGTGTTCAGCACGCCTGCTCCTGGCAGCAAGCTGATCACACTTCTAGTGTTTCTGGGCAATGCACACTCTCTGTGAAGCTCCTGGTGGCTCTCTGGGAGGGAAACCCATCTTGCAGCCTCCCTAAATGCACCAGCTTCAGGCTTTGAGATGGAAACCCTGGGAAGGATTTGCTGGCATACAGATGACAGGAGCTTACTATGGCAATTGCTGATAGAACTTCACAAAATATGAGCTATACTTTCTTTGCTCTCTTTCAGCTTCATTTTCAGGACTACATATAGAAATCAGGTGTAAAAATTCTTTATACTAAAACTATAAGGATAATAACATAACCAGAAAGCGAATAAAAACACTTAGTCGATGCTTTTTTTCCTTGTTTTTTTCTGATTTGCTTGATTTTTCCCTAAACCCTCTCACAAACTGATTTCGCTTTAGGAGAATGGGTGGATCAGTTCTAATGAACATGTTCATTTTCCAGTGATTTGAGTTCACTGTGGTATCAGGGAGCAGGTGAGCTGAACATATGTTTTTTCTTCTAATTTTGCAAGTACGGGCAGGCCTCACAATTCTCTTGCATACATAAATCCCATAACTGCCTATGCACCTCTTACACAGGATTAAAACCTTTTCAAGGTGAGACGTTGTAGCCACAATGCTGTGGTTGGAAAGCTGAGTCTTCACCTGGCTTTGGGACAACTTATTGACGAGTTCCTGCTCTTGACAACTGGCACTACACTCTGCTAAAATGCAAGTGGAGAATTTTCAAAAGCACTCCCAAAATTTAAAACTTCTCTTTTAATATCCAAAATAAGAAACAGCCCTTCCAAAACACTTGGGCAGCTAGCAGTGCCCCTTTGAAAATCTCCATAGTGACTTCTGTGCTTTTTTATAACATCTGGCAACTTTCTGTTATGCCCAACTGCTGGGTAGCAACCCTTGTGACTTTTTTGCAGCTATCACATTATTTGCTCATTTCTATCCCAAGGCTCAGCTGCTGGATCGAAGACTGTGAACAGCAGAGCACCTTGCTTCTCTTCATGGTTACTGGGAAATACCTAAAAATGGAAAACAAACGTATCCTAAAGGCTCAGATGCCAAAAGGAACATTATATTTTTAAACTCTTGATTTTTTGGCCTGCTACATACATTTTAATCACTGCGGGTTTTGCAATTATGCAAATGGCTGAAGAGCCCTCTGAAGCTGCGGCTGAGCTGGAGTACAGACCGATACCTGTAATAACATCCCATGATGACTTAGGAGTGCCACTTCAGGCAAATACCCCTTTCCAAGATAAAGAGCAATACACTATTGCAATAAGCTGGGTTCTTCTCATTCTTTTGCCTTCCTAATGTTTGGCACAAGTCCAAATCCTCTCTGTTCTCCACCCACCCATCAGACATATTCTGCTAAATATCCTGTCCTCTTGTCGTTTTGGCAAAAAATAAACTATGCACGAGAAAGAATTATGCCTGTGAGGCTCTCATAAAAAAATTCCTGTGAACGATAAATCAAAACAAAATAATAATTATCACCAGCCACAGGACCACATTTATGTTTCTCATATTTTCCTCTTACTTTTTGTAGATTATCAAGTCTACACAAGAGCGAGAACCAGATTTTCCTAAAGATATTGATACACCGGTAATCTCCAACTCTGAAACCGAAGCTCACCTTGTCTATAAGAGAATTCTCTATGCTATTTACAGAGACGGTTAAAATTTTCTCTTAGAATTAGGAATGGTACATTTCTGTCCTGGAAACAAGATGCCTTGTTTTTTCCTATGGCTACATAAATCTTACACAGTGCCTTCTGACTTGCATTTAATAAATAATGAGTAGTTTTAAAGTGATTTTTCTTCTTAGACTCTCAAAGGCATTGACACATACACACAGACTTTGTAGGTGGGGAAACTGAGGCACAAGGGACTTGCCCAAATTCACAGTATGGATGGGTGGAGGCATCAGCCTGATGCCTGATCTCACCCAGCAGGTATATGGCCCTCCACGGAGCAGTGCTGCTGCAGCAAATCCAGATCAGGCTTAGGGACATTTTCCCCTGGGACCACCAAGAACAGGGACCATCCACCCTTGCAGGAACAGTGTCTGGCACAGAGGTGTTCTCTAGCCATGCTGGGGTTGGGGAACACAAGTGGGTCTTAGACACGAGTTTCCTGCTACTGCAGAGAGGGTTGGGCTGTATGAAGAGGGGAAGGGTCAGTGAGACCACCTTTCCTCCCTGTTTGCCAGGCATGCCCAGTTTTTGGATGCTGGGCTTGAGTGTGACATGGACCAACTGCACAGAGTGGAGAGGTTTAGAAGGAAACATTCACTAAAGAGATGTTGAAGGAGTCAGCATGGTTCAGTCTAGAAAAGAGAAGGAAACTCAATACTCTACTGTTTTTCCCAGCTTTGCAAAGTACTAATGGCTCACAGTAGCTGAAACAATTTGGGGCTGTGGCAATCAGCACCCAGAGCTAAGGTGTAACCTTACCTTTCTTTCCCCAGCAGCCTTGGAGCTTGAACAGAGCCAAATCCTCCAAAAAGCCCAAGAGCAGATGGAATTAATGTATGAAACCCCATCAAATTAAGCACGTATGGGACTTCTAACACCTCACAGGAACTCAGACAACCATCCAGCCTTTGTGCCAGCACCTATCAGCTTATTCCTGCTCCAACAGGCAACAGGAATTGTGCCCCAGTGCACTCTTACAACAGCAATTAGGCTCACGAGAGAGCAATTAATAATTTTACTTATCAGCCAAGTTCAGAAGATCTTTTAAAATTAGTTTGAAAATACATTCCCCCATAGGAAAAAATACCATGATTCTACACTTCTGCTGGATTGCAGCATTTCTGGAACTTAACTGCACCTTTTGCTGAAAAGAAACACTTGTAATTGCTAACCAAATCCCCTGAAAAGTGGCATTGAAATAATCATTTTTTGATGAGCTCTTACTGTCAGGATTAAATAGGAAATGACGGCAATGCTTTTATGTTAATACCTCAACTGTTGTGTCAATACATTAGCTATGCTAGTGTCAAACAAAATCTGATTACAAACTGATGTAACATGGAAAAGGTGCAAGCTCAGCCAGATGTATCATGGTGTGAGCAGTTACTGCAGGGGCTGCATAAAGATGAACTTCACTCCCCACACAAGCCAAAGTAATTAATGTAGCAATACAGTTAACAAAAGATAATTCAAGGCATGGGAGATTTACAGAGAAATAGCACACATCTAAGCTGTGGCTGGGATCCTCTGGTGCGTTTACCCTGTGAAATGGAGTGTGGTACAGACACTGGAGACCACAGAGACACAAGCTGTAAGTTCAGGTTCAGCACAGACCAGCACCTCCAATGCCATGATATGCTGTTTGGGTGGGCTAAGCACTGCACACAAGCTAGTAAACCCTGAGATTTATCGGGCTAATGCAACTATATCACATTCAAATCCAAGCTGGTTTACATCTAACCACTTTAGGTATCCCTGCAGTATGTTCTCCTACTCATCTGGTCTGCAGCTATCACAGTTTGGTCCCTCTGGCAGACCCTAAAATCTTATTTATGCTCAAGTGCCTATTGAAAAGAAGTACTGAGGAGTAAACCAAGCCCTCTGAAAGCATCCATGGAGGATGGCTCATCATGTAACAGGGTGAATTGCTACAAGAGAAGGAGCTGAAGAAGGTAATGTTAGCTCTGTGATGGCCTGAAGGTTTTAGCGTCTGCTAGATTTTTGATGACGCGATGTTTGGGAGGAAGGGAGCAAAGGGGTGACATGTTAGTAATGGACTCTTTATCCATGAATAGCTTCCTCTTACAAAACTCTGTTCTGAGTAAGCCCAGGACATTTGTGCCTTGTCTCTTCCTGACCATGTACCTGGCCTTGCAAATGTCTTTGGAGAGCTTGTTGTCTGCCTTCCTGCTCTCTCTGCTGGCATTAACTCATCCCCAATCAGTTGATGTGGAAGAAACTTCATACAGGAAATTTCAATATGCTCTGACTCCATAAGTTTTCCCCGTAAGTTGGGGAATAAATACTGGTTGTATGAATTGACCCAAACACTTCAAAGATGGGAAAAACAAACGCTGAGATGGAATAAACTTTCCTGGCTGCTCATAGACTTAGAAACAAATGAGCTGCAGATTTGGAACTCTCTTTTCCATTAATAGCTTTGTAGACCAGCATGGCTGAGAAAAAGGGTGTCTGCACAAATGTACATTGCTAGCATGGGGCCTACTGATAGTCCATATAGCTATTTCATGGAATAAACCTCTTCTTCCTCATTAAGGTTTTCATATTTAAAAAAGGAAGATGATGCTGCTATAACAAGCAGGGTTGTTGTTAAAAAAAAAACAACAAAAAAAGCCATGATACTCTTCCCTCTAAGAAGATCAGGAATACAATGCAATATGGGACAAAACCAGGAATAATGAATAGTGTAGTCTGTAAAAATGAACACCCTGTGAGTTGTGGAGAACTCTGCTGCAGAAGAGACAGTGGGACACTGAGTTGGGATCCAGACATTGTCACTGGAGATAATCTGATACCACTTGGCAGCACAGGGTGTTTCTGCAGGACAGAGTGAGCGGGGTGTGCTGGTTCAAAATACATTTGGAGGGACTTTAAAGCCAGGCTGACATCTTATGTTGCTTGGGCCAAAGAGCTCATCCTGTGAGTTCTCCACCCAGTCATCCATGGCAGGGCATTAGGGGAAAGACTGTGAACCACTTGTACATGGTAAGCCTGTTAGTTTTATTTTCATAACTACAGTCTCCCATATATAAAAGCCAAACAAGCACATCACAGGCCTGGCAACATGAGCCACAATCTTGGAATGTAACTGCATGGTAATGTTGAGAGCAAGTTTCTAAACACTCCCCACCCTTCCTTGAGAAATGCAAAGACACGAGCTATTAAATAATCTCTTCATTTTAGTAATTTAGTTGTGTTTGTACAGCGCTTTGAACGTGCACAGTGCCACAGCACAGAAATGCTAAGTGCTGTGTTATTTAGCTGCAAAGCCTGTGATAATCCCTCATTATGAAATAATAATTAATCATCATCATTTTATTCAAGAGCTCCTCACCCCCACCCCCACCCAAGCCCTACAGGCGCTGACCAAACTCTCCCGGAGCATGTCTGGACAGGACAGTTTGGCTATGGATGCAAAGTTCAGGTATGAACTTTCCCAAAGTTCAGGGCTGTGCCTACCTGCGTGTCTCACACAGCCTGGTGGAGGGACAACGCTTCCTAATCTCCAGCAGAGGATCAAAGCTGCAGATCCACCCAGCCCAACCATTCCCATCATCCTCACTAGTCCAGAGACAGAAATTGAGACATTCAAAGGGTAACTGAGGACTTCAAGAGGTTGCATATAAAGGAGCTCTCTCTTTCCATGATGGACAGAATTCCTGACTCAGCCATCTCTGTTGTAAAATCTTGTTTAAAGAATGGCAGATCTTCTGGGCCTATCTCCCTGGGTGCAAGGACTGTCCTGTTCTTAGTGAATGCCCAGAGCAAGGTGAAGGGTGCTGGTAGGCTGTTTGGTTTCAGATCTATCTTTATTTAAAGCAATTTGACATTTAGGATATCACAAAATAGCACAAAAACATAGCCATGGCTGCTGCAGGCAAAAGAGAGGACAGAGCTTGGACATGTGAGAAGCCAGAGGGGACGTGCTACAGCAGCACTGGGACATTGAGCTGGTCCCCAGACACTTCCACCAGCCGTAAAGGCCCAGTGCACTTACAGCCTGGGGTGAAATGAAGAGGTAATAGACAGGGCTTAGTCATCAAAGAGAAAGATTCAGGTCCCTTCTCCTGCTTGGGACCCTGAGCTCTCCCCAGCTGTTAGTAGTGCAGGCAGTAAAAGCCGAATGTGAGTGTGAGACCTCTTTCCCTCCGCATCCTACCTCTTAAAAGACCCATGATTCTCACCAGACATGGGGATGTCATATCTTTTGTGGGAGCTGCTCTGCTTTGTACAATATATTGTTTCAGAGCAGATGTAGATGTTCATGTACCAGCTGAGTGGAGGTGTGAATTCCTACATGTGTTTGAAGATTTGCGCCTAAGTGTCCTACATTATCTTTAACTTGCACAACGCAATCCCTACAGCATTACAGATATCCTTACAGCCAGCAGGTCTCCCACCAACACTGGTCACCCTGGAAAACCTCCTCTCAGCCCTCTCCCAAAACTTTACCAAAGAGATGTCTGCAGCTGCTCCTACCTACTTTAAAGCTTTATTAAAACTAAAGTGAAAAATATTGTGAGATGGTTCATATTCCATCATGCTGTCTTGGGAGAATACAGAATTAATCTCCTAGATACCAAAACAAGGACAAGTTTAGGCTGAGCAAAGTTATTTCTGAATGCCAAACAAATGTGAGTAAAGTTTCCTGTAGATTCTCACAAATAAGCAGCACTCACCAAAGCTGCTAGTTTAGCAATTTGTCATTAAATTGACCAGTAAAAAGGAATGGCTGTGGGTGGGGATGGCTGCTATGAAGGGTCATTTAGACACAACACTACTCATAATCCTTTGGTATGAGAAGAGCATGGGAGAGTCCAAAACCTTGGTCTGCTCTAGGGTACAGTACCCTTGAGGTGGAGCTCCACTGATTTTGGCTCTTCACCTGCCATAGCTACACAAAGACTCACTGTGCCACTGCTAGGGTTCAGGTATGTTTTAAGAATTAATTTTCTTAGTTAAGCTTTTCTTTTGTAACTGTGCTTCCAACTTTGTGATCAAGCAGCTGAACTTTTGTGATGCAAATTAAATATATTCTAATTTTAGGCTACCTCAGTATTTAATGTGGAACCACTCCCCTTTCCTGCAGGTAGCAAATCCAAATCAATCACAATTGCTGACATGCCCCTTTAAGCTTCTGCAGCTGAGCTAGGAATGACATGAGCACTGGTATCAGGCAGTGCCAGGTAAAGGGAGACTCACACCCCTAAGCAGATGTCACACAACACTTTCTGGCATGGAGCTGACAATAGCAGGGCAACAGATTGCTCTAGCAATGTACCCCTTATTGGCACCTCTGTTTCTACGAAGCATTACAGTGAGTTCTTCATCATATTGTGAGTGAAAATAATGCTAACAAAAATCTGTGCAGGATGCATTAAATAGCCTGAAACCACTTCGAAGACAGGATACAAGAAGAATTTTTAAGAGGGAGGGATTTGGGGAGTTTTTGGAAGTATCCTGGACGTATTCTTGTGCTTTTGTTTTTTTCACTATTCTTTTTTAATAGCCTGGAAGAAAATATAATACTAGCATTGGAAAAAATTCCAGAAAACACTGGCAGCAAGTTGGATTAGCTTTTCACTCTTGCAGGAGAAGGCATCCTGAAATTCATGATATTTAAGCCCCAAGTTAGATTAATTAATATGAGAAATAGGACACTTTTTTAATTGTGAGTGGTATTCACAACTCTAACAGAGGTGACTTCTTCATCACTCACACTGTTAAAACATAGAAACGGAGATCTTTCTGCACTAGAGCAGGGGAGCTGCTACATGTCCATAGCTATTGTTGGATTTCTTGCCAGAGCTGAAGACCTTGGTCTGCAGTTACAAAGCAGGTCTCTTCTGCCTCTAAATTCTAATTAAATTAGACCAGGGCCAATGCTTGTTCAAAGTTACACTGGATTTAGTCCAGAGCAAATCTATGAACCTGTTCAATATGCTCTAGGTTTATACCAGCATTAGGAAGAATATACTTTTGAGCCCTCATATTTAGGTTTTTACTTTCTCATAGGAAAATAGACAATACCAAAACAGTCAGACAGCTTTCTTTTCAGGGAGCTGATGACTATTAGTAAGATACTTTCCAGGTTAGCTCTGCTATGCATCCAGCTCACAAACTGTGACTTTCATTCTGTCTTTCTCTTTGCTCTTCAGCAGGTTTCCATTCAAATCAGGTTGTTTGCTTCTTGGCCATATATAATTCTGCAAAAGAACAACTTTCGGATGGGCTGACATTTCCAAAGTGTTTGGAGGGACAAGCCTGACCGTGCTGTTCTGTAGCTGTGACACAGTATCAGATACTGACCCAGAGGGAAGGTTTTTCTGCTGAAAAAGGAGTTAGAAATAGATCCTTTTACTTATGTCACAGCTTCTTGACAGTAACAATGAAGTGGGATATAGAGGGACACCAGGGAAGAATGGCTTCACCGCAGAGCTTTCCTCCAGCCAAGACTGGCAATGGGTTCACTAAGGAAAAGCAAATAGCAATTTCTAAAGCACACAGCCCTGTTTTTGTCCTACAATAGCAGCAAAACTGGCTCCAGCTGGGAAGACAGGAGGAGAATGATGAGGACCTGGACTGTATCCCTGAGTAGTTGTGTGATCCCAGATAGGTCATGACAAACATCTCAGCCCCAGTTTCCCCATCTCTGAAAAAAGTGTGGTGATAGTTTAGCATGCCTATTAAGATAGATTTGCAATGGACAGATTTGCAATAATATTAGAAATATGATCAGAGAGAGCTGAGATGCTCCCTCCATTCCTCTTACACCAGCCAGGTTTGACAACCCAAAGGGAGAGACAAGGTGACACAAACCAACTGCAGGAGTTGAACCAAGACTCATCCACTGGGACCTGATTTTGCTCTGGCTTATATGGATACAAAACCCACATGGCAATAGAATCACATCATTTCAAGGAAGAACTGCAGCACAATTTTTCTTTTTGAGAGATTAGTGGTACTTAGAAATGTTTTAGAGATTTCCCTCTTCGTTGCAACATTTTATTTTGAAAGATTACGGTCACATTATGCTGAGATCAGTAATGAGCTTCAGTGCTTCATATGGCATAATGAATACTAATCATAGCATTTTGCCCTTGCATACCCATTGAGTGAACAGCCGCTCTCCAAATCTCTCTGGTGATTACACAATTTCATTGGCATCTACCCTTTTAAAAAACACTTGAGAAAAAATAAAAATTATGCTTCTTCCCATCAGAAACCATGGAGATCTTAAGCTGAAGAAAGAAAAAAAAGTCTTCCCTAGTGCCTGACAGCAAGTTGCATTCTTTGCCGAATGGGAGGTCAAGAGGTGACCTTGCCCCTGCCTGACTTCCTGATCCTCCCCGGCTGCCAGCGCTGCGCCTGGGAGCCCTGGGCCGCTCCGGGCTTCCTCGCAGCGCAACCACTCAGCGCAGCCGGCACCAAAATGGCTTGACAAGGCTGGAGGGAAAAGGAAGCTGCTCCTATTCCCACAGCCTGTTGTTTGTTTTTAATGGTAAATGGCAACTCCATCACTGCATCCCACAGGTCCCAGGGAGGAGAGATGCAGGCTGCACAGGGACTGTGGGCTGGCAAGCTGTGCAGGTGCCACCATAGCTGTGACTCTGCAGGGGTTTGGACAATGCTGCAATGGGCAGCGAGTGCCTGGGAGGTGTGGGGTGTTAGCCCTCTCGTCTTACCCTCAAGACTGTTTTGCTTGGTACCTGATTTTTTAATTTCTTTTCCTTTGCTTCCTAGCCTCTTAAAAAAGAGATGACACATGATATCAGGTACATTGGGGCTGATTTTTGGCTTGTTAAATAATTAATTGAAAACTACTGGAGATTCTTGGACAAAAGGTATAAAGTGCCATCATTACAAAAAGAAAAAAAATTGAATAAGTCATAAAAGATAGCATGTACCAGTGGGTCTACAGGAAGAATTTGAAAATTGGAGGACGCATCAAAGCAGATGTCTTTGTAGAAATAATCTGAATGGAAAAATCATTGAAAAGGCCACAAAAAAGCCAATTTAATGCCCAGTTAAGGAAAGCATCTTTACCCAATAAAGAAGCCTAATTGCTCATATAAAAAAGATAAGCATGTACTTAAATGATCTTCTTACTCACAAATTATATTTCATTAATAGGAAAAAAGTATTTTCAATTACATTTCATTGCAGGGCTAGAGACAGAGAGCACCTTCACTCATAGGATTGTAGCCATCTTGGGTTTTCATTTTGGCCTGAACTGAGAACTACTGCCAGAGGGTATACTGCAAGGTCTTCAGGAATGGGAGCTTTATGTAAGAAGGTACAGTACCAAAGCACATAATTTGCATGATGCACAAATTCAAGCTCTTTTTTCTAGTTGCAAACGCTCCACACAGAGTGGAGGCAGCAGCTGATCAATGGACTGTCCCTGTTTGTATTACAGTGGCCCTCATGGACATCTCAGTCCTTCAGCAAGAGAGTTGTAGCAACACAGGAAGAGTCCAGCTCCATCACAGATGTTTTCCTCTGAGCAACCAGGAGCACAGACAGTTCCTTTTGCTTCAGAGGAAATGTCTGTGAGGGCATGCAAGGGAGATATGCAGGAAGCTCAGCACCAGATCCAACTTGTCTTTCTCATGTTAATCACTTGTCTGTCATAACATAACAGGTAATTCTTATTGTACACAC
Organism: Haliaeetus albicilla; assembly: GCF_947461875.1. Classification (NCBI taxonomy): domain Eukaryota; kingdom Metazoa; phylum Chordata; class Aves; order Accipitriformes; family Accipitridae; genus Haliaeetus; species Haliaeetus albicilla. Next base: position 37,262,959 of record NC_091492.1, read on the forward strand.
AGGCGCTTGGAAGACAAAGGCAGCCAGCTGTATCTGAGGCTTAAAATGACTAGCCAGTACAGAAAAGCATCCTACCTGAGACAATTACGTGATAGTCTGTGAGTTAGCCTGAGGTTCCCCTTTTGAGAACCTGGCCTTCAGAAGCATTGCAGACATGCAGTGTTTCTTTTGCAGAAGCAAATATACTTTGCTAAATAAACTTGTGCTGGCCTAGCTGTATCATGAATTCTTTGAGCAAGAAATTCTTTAATACTCTGGCTTTACAGGAGCTAGTGTTTTTTGCATAGGGCTGTACTAATACTGCTGTCTCACCTGAAACACAGCTTCTTGTGAGAACAAATATGTTCTTCCCATGTGACTTCTGAAAATGAAACTTCAGAGGCTTTTTGTACCAGAGGTTTCCAGCACATGGAGCAGTATGGAGGGCTGCATCCTCCTCAGTTTTTCCAAATCATCACTTGCTTCCAGAAGAAAGGAAGAAATTGTGAATACAATAACTAACGCTACTAGCTTCTTGCAAGGCTGCCTGCCCCTGCTCTTTTCTGCAAACTTCATTTGCCCCAGGTCTGCTAAAGCTTTAGCTGATGCCACACAGTAAGAAGACATACACAGGTGCACTAGCAAGAGAAGTCTATTTTATGGCCACATCCACATTGGCACGGACTGGTGTTAGATAGGTTATACCTATGTCCCATGGCAAAAGTTATTGTACACTCATTCATGGCTACTGCTGTGTGTTTGATTCTGCTCTATATAGCTATTTTACTCTTAGGGTTTAAATTGTCAAGCAAAGCGCCTACTCTTTATTTTCTTTGCTCTTGTTCTGTGTCTGCTTTACATACTGATGGAGGATTACCCTGGTCTTACCTGCTTGTCAGGCAGCTATTCCATTAAGTACTAACTGTATTGTTCTAAATCTCTCACATTTCTTGACTAAAATTCAATTTACTTTTTTGTCACAAGAACCACATGTCTGATTGTCCTGGGCTCATTCTCTTTCTCTGGTTTTCCTTGTCTTTTCAAAATGAAAAGCTTGCAGAAAAGATTTAACTGAGCTAATGGAAGGGGAGATTGTTGTTTTTGAGGCAGATGTGTGTCTAAGAGCATTTTGGCACAGTAGAAGGAAAAAAAAAATAGCCAAAGCAAAGGCTTCAAAGAAAGTCAGTCTCTGTTGTCTTTATTCTGTGTGCTACACAGCAGTTGGTGTTTCGCAATGGCATGGAGCACAATGACCATATACAATGTCTTCTTTCTCTGTGCATCTATTACACATACACCTCACACTTAATAGCTCTTTAGGTCCCCTTTACCAATGTACCCCCTCTTCTGTCACAGGATAGTCCCTGGGTGCCCCAGCTCTTGGTGAACATGGATGGGAAGAGACCCAAAGAACAGTCAAGACATTTCTGGATCATGTGCCATAAAAAAGGAATGGTTTGTTAATGGGGAATGATGGCAAGGAGAGAGGAAATCTGGGACCAGCTTCTAAGCCAGGGTTGAAGCAACAGTAGGTGGTCTGAGAAGCAGCGGGGGGATGTGGAGAGGAAGGGTGCTTGGCCAGGGCTCAGCAACGTTAAGGGGCTGGAGAGTGGCATTCATCCAGCCTGCTCCTGTCCTTTGCAGCTGCCACCACTGGCTTAGGGTTTCTGTGCTAAAGCACTTGGCTCAGGGGGAAGGGGTGGTATGGAGGCAACTGCCAGGGCAAAGGGGAGACAAATATTTCATTTGTTCCGGGGCCTGAAATAGCTCTTAGCAGCCCTGAGTGCGAGAGTCACATTGCGGGGAGAGGGGGGGACGTGGGTGCCAATTTGTCAGCAAAGCCGCTTCAGAGTTACGCCAGAGATTTATGAGTGTCTGGATAGTCCTTCCAGCAACAAAATACTGCTCAGGGTAGGTGATCCTCACGCTCTGGAAGAATAACAGAGCTCAGATGCATTCACTCAGTCTGGCCTGGCTGGAGAGCACTGTTATCCGCACACTTTCAAGGCAGCAGCTAAGGCCCTGGAGCTGAAAGCTGCCCTGGGGAGTCACTTCTCCCTGGATGTTTAGTTGCAGTTGGCCATTAAGTGCCTTTTAAAATGTCAGCCAGAGGGTTAAGGGACAGACCACAGTCTGATAACAGACCCAGGGCAGAGCCAAGACAAGAATCTGACCTGTGGACTTTACAGACACAACACACTGGGCTCACACAGAGACACAGCTGTGGGATGCTATTGCCCATATTTCTGATTCACACTAGTGTTTTAATATAAAACATAATGTTTGTTTAATCAGTTTTGATGTGTATCCTAATGGAAGGAACAAGGCACCACCCCGCAGGACAGAAGTCCTAGATTTTGGCCCTGAACCCCTGTTATTTCCAAATCAGAAAGACAACAATGAAACAAACCAGCGCAGTGTTAGCTGACCTCCTTATAAATCCTGACGGCTACCAGTGCCCCAGCCCAAACTTCACAGGCACTCACTTGTTTCCCCTGTCCCATCCAGTATACCCAGTTCCTCGCTGTCCCAGGTGAAGCCCAGCCCTGACAGTCTACCTGGAGCTTTAGGCAGCAGCACAAAAGTTTGGTTGTGTTCCTGCTCAGGCTGGAGCCAACTCAGATTATACAAACAGCTCAAAGTTTGTGTGCGTCAGGTGTGTTATCACCCAGGAGGACACCGTACATGCTCTCTTCAATGCTGCAGAACTCAGAACAACTCTGCTGTGCTGCAGATGAAGTTCACTGAGTGCATTTAATAAGCTTAGCTAAAACCAGATTGGTTTTAAGACATTTTAAACTGATTAAACTGGGCCATGTGACATGGTTGTGCCTTCAGGTGGAGATGAGACCTTAAATGATCGTTCTGCCTCTCAACTCAGAGCCCCCCAGGAGGGAAAGGCTAAGTTGCCAAGCTGTGATGGCCAAACTCCTCCAGGAACCTAGAAAGCACTGATGTGAAAATGCTTTATGCACTACACAGGGCTGGAGGACTGTGCTGAACACTTAGGTTCAGCCTGCACTCCAGGCCTAGATACACCATCTGGGGCACCTGGGGCAGAGGACAGGCAGGAGGCTGGTCTCCCAGAGAAGTGCTTTGCCTCTCTGGCCAGGCATCTCCCTTCAGAGAGCAGGGCCATGGATGGGGACCAATGCAGAACCTGACACTGGGATGCCTGGTGGCACCATTGCTTTTCAGCAACTGTACGGTGCTTTGGGAAACCACCTGGCTCTGATGCCAGGCTTTCGGGATGCCAGGGAAGTCGGTATCAGGCAGTCCATCAGCAGGACAGAGTCAAGTACCTGAACCTTAGCTGCTCTGATACACGGAAGCAGGCACATGCCACGGGCTGATTCTATGATTCTATGACAGTCTTCTCTGGTTCAAAGTAGGAGCAGGGATATGCAGGGTTTATAAACATATATAGCTTCCTCAGTCAACAGAAAGTGAGGAACAAGACTGTGAAGGGACCCTGAAGAGTTTTTAATGACAGCAGACATGTGAGCCTACAGAAAGGGCAGGCTAAGACTTCCTGGCTTGATAAACCCTGGTTGGCACCACAACACAACCTTGTGGTGGGGTTAACCGTTTCCTCTGGGGTCTCTGCCACCAGCCCCTGTTGTTATAATCCCAGCAACAACTACCACAGGGTTTAGGTGACACCTTGCAGTCATGGGGACACAAAGCTCTGGTGGCTGAGGGATCATTCTTCTATAACACTGAAAGAGCTTTTGGGAGGTGGTGTGTTAGGCCATTCTGTCCCTACATCTCTACAGTGCTAAAAGCCTTATAGTAAACATTTCTAACCCTCCTCATTTTGTATTTGTTTCTTGCACTCAGAGAGCAGGGGAAAACCAACTCAAGCTGATAAAGATGTAAAAAACCATGGTCTGCGGGGAAAACTACGCAATAAAAATTAAACCTCATCTGTGAGTCTGGTCCCTGAATTCTTTTGTCTTTAGCAATGCATCTTTATAGATGGGAAAGCACTAAGCATGAAACTGAGTAACCTGTAAGCTAAGGCTCTACAATGCCTAGCTTAGTTTTAATAGAATATTTATTGCATATTAACAAAAGACAAATTGATTGTTAAGAACACATTTCCAGGTTTAATGGCTAGGCCACAGATAGGTGCAGATGTATGAGAGTTATAAATAATTCCCATAACTATCCAAATCTTTTAATCTAAACACTGTTTAAATAGTCTAATGGAATGTATTTAATTTTCTTGTTATTAAATACAAATCAGAGGCATGTCTGTGAATCTTAATACTGATGGTTCCCTAAAGCTCAGGTTGGAGCAGGAGCTCCTCTGTATGGGGGAGAGTGCAGATGACTCTCTTTGCATGGGAGGAGACTAATGCTGGGCAGCTGAAGAGGCATAAAAGAGCCAGGCCACGTGTGGAAAAAAGTATTGCATTACTGGCATTAAATGGTTCATGGGAGGAATAAGTATCTGATATTATTTGCTCAGATACTACAACAGAGAGTGCAGCAAGCTCCAGTCACCATTGTAAGGGGAACTTTTAATGCCCTTTCAGTTAAAACTTGAGTAAGTGATGGTCTGACAGATCTTCAGAATTTGCCAATACCACTGTTTGTTGCCTGTCAGCTACATTCCCTTTGCTGGATGTGGCCCCACTGGCTCCTCACAGGACTGACCCCTCTAACTCTCCTCCCACAGCAGAAGCTGGGCATTTGCTTTAGCAACAGGAGGACGCAAATTCCACCACCTGTGTGAGCTGCAACCTCACAGGGTTTGGGCTATGCAGCAACCCCCGCAGAAAACTATTAATTTCACCTGACTCCTTTTGTCAGGGGACCTTGGAGCGCTTACAAACAACAGGAGGTATCCTCTGGGAAGAAGTAGGCAGAAATGTTTCATGGGTAGGTAAAGTATAGATGAAACTGCAAGCTGGGAATAGCCAGGCCCTTCCATGTCCTGAGATTCACCAGTCACACAGGGAGCTTATGAAAAGACAGACAGCAAAACTGCCACAGACCAGTCATCTGGGCACGTTGTGGAGGGGAGGGTAGCAGAGGTTCAAGTCCCTGATGGAGAGCAGAGATTTGAATCTGTTCCTCCCATTTCTGTACAAGGCCTGTAACCGCTGAGCTGTTCAGTGCAGCTCAGACTACCCGTCTTGACTGGAAACTCCACTATGAACCTGGGCATCCTTCTGTTTCAGGAAAAAAAGATACTTTTCTAAAAAAATCTCACCTTCATTTAAAATTCCTGTCCAAATCTATCCAGGAACGAAAACAGGTCTCGCTCCTGCTGCTAAAGCAATTATCACTGGAATGAACCTGGAATATGCTTTGAAAACAACAACTTATTTTTCAAAAGAAATACTCCTATCAGAGTTCAAATTCAAGGTGGCATTCAGACTTCAGGCTGGATTTCCCAGTCACAGCTTGAGCTCTGTGGGCTTGATTGAGCTGAAGTCAGCCAGAGGAAAGGCAGGAAACACTGCCTGGGTGCAGGGCATCCCTCCATGTTGGGGAAAGGGGCACCAGCAGGGCCCCTCTCAGGAATATTTCAGGAATTAGAAGCAGACACAAATACTTTTATGACATAACTTTAGAAGAGTTTTTAAACCTCCTGCTCCCTCCTGTAACACAATAGGCTTTTGAAACACTGAAACTCTTTTTCTTAGCTCAGTCGCTACTGTTAGAAGAGACAAGAGGTGGTGGACTCTGTCCTTTGACACGTCTTAGCGCATCATTAGAGTGAAGGTGAAATCCAGCAGGAAGAGCACTCCAGCAGGGTCTCTTCTATGGGATACCCTGTTCTAACTCATACCTCAAGATTTTCCCCTTCTCCATGCTGGATACTAACCTAGGAGAGTATCTTTTCCCTGACAGCACCTTTCTCTTCAACACCACCTGGTGCTGAAGCAGAGGGTCAATGCATGCTCATCCAGCAAAATAAAATGATGCAAACAGCATCCCACCCCCAGCTGAAACCCCAAAATCATTATCTTTTAGGAACAGCCAGCCCTGAGGCTGCAAAGAGGAGGGGGTGAGGGACCCACAACCCTACACAGCTCCCACTGCAAATTTACTGGCATCCTGTCTCATTTTAACAGAGCAAAGCTGGGGGAGAGAAATACCACACATAAATTCGCACCATCAGTCATACAGGGGGAGAGAAAAAAACAGCAGTCGTCTCCAAGATTTACGAGCCCCCCTGAGCTACAGTGCAGAAAAAACAAAGACACACACACATACACACAAGGAGCAAAGGGAAACATGATCCCACTTGCAGCTTTATTCCTTTATCATGTTCCCTGACAGCAACCACGACCTGGGCTGTGCAAAGAGGAAGCATAGAGAAGGTGTGGCTGCGAACAGCAGAGCAACAGCCCCTGATTAGTAATGTACATGTTACACTTGCTTGGCACTTTTTTCTTCTGGATGGTCTCGGAGCATCACAGAAATTCTCCAGTCCCCCTCTGACCTCAGTTAAACTGGAATAAACTGAGTCCTGCCATCCCAGTCAATGTTGTTGCTGCAAACTCACCTGGAATAAGGTGAGACCGAGGTACATCCCATCATTGCTTACACCTTCCATATTCCCTGGGATGTGCCCATATGGACATGCACTATCTGCACTTCTTGATTCACTTGCCGTTCTTCCACAATTTTTGGAAAAGCTATGCTTCAACAAGGAAGAGATCTGTGGACCCAGGCCCTCAAATATGTCTTCCTATTTTGGACAACTTGGTACCTGTAGAAATTAGATCCCTTTAAACTTTCTCCATTTGGGAATTCAAAAATGGAGGCAGTAAACAACATCATTTTTTACAAAAAACCTTGGTTGTGGAATCTATTCTCTCTCACAGAGACAGTAAATGGTACATTGGTAAATGATACACTTAAAACAATCTAAATCAAGTGAACATGACAAGAGCTTATCATCAATGATCAATCACACTGCTTGTTGCTACATTCCACCCAGCTCCTTACAATATTATATCATCCATGTAGGCTGCACAGTGACAGGAACACTCCCCTCTTACATGTGTGTACAACACCTAACACACACCTCCAGACCCAGTCCTGGGGTCTGACCACTGGGGAATGCAGCCTCTGCTAAGCTGCTGGCAGGAGTTAAGGAAAGGAACCTCTTCATGCAAATTAATAAATTCAGTTAGGATTTCCATGGCCTGGTCATTGTCCCTGAAGTCTCCAAAGCCTTAGTGAACACCGTGTAACTGAAATTAGGGATACTTTATCTTCAGCAAAAGACAAAGGAAAGAAGGGCAGCCAAACACCCTACAAGGTCTGTAGCAGACCTTGGAAACCACAGAACCTGGATCTTCTGAGTGTCAGCTGAGGGCTCTGTTAAATGTCCATTTACAGTGTTAATTTACTAAATGTTAATTTAAATGTTAACCAATGTCGTTCCACCACTTTTGCACCTCTATCCTGCCTTCTAACCAGGTTCAAACCCATGGATTTTAAACTTCTAAACATCAGGAATGCTCAAAATAAACTCAGAATCAGATCTCAGTAGCCTGTTTTAAAAGCTTCCTCTTATAAGTTTACCTTTAACAAACTCCACCTGAGGGATAGTTGGATAAAGTTCACCTGAACATATAAGCAGAGGTACAGTGCAAAGAAGCAGCCCAAAAACACTGTAAGTTTTCCCACCACTGGTCCTGACGCCAGTGCAGAGCCAGCAACCAGTTATTTCCCCAGTAGTTGACATAAGGTGTTTAATCTGCAACCTGACCTACTAGAAAGACTTAACGGCCAGTGATTCCTTCTCTTTTCAATCACGTCATATGACCATGCCCAACAAATATGTTTGAACAGCTCTCCCCCTCTCAGACCCCTGGGTGTTTGAGGGATTATTTGAGTATGTTCCAGTTCAGATGCTTTTTCTGAAGTCACTTTGTGACTTTTACTCTGTGACTATAGCTTTGCTATAGCCTGAGATAATTCATAGTGTCTGCAGACACCTATGCTCCATCCTTCAGAACACCTGTAGGAGGGGAATGGCAGGTGCAGGTGAGAGCAGCACCTGGGCCAGCAGAAGACCTGGGACCCATGTCCCAGCTATGCTACTGGCTGACAGCCACTCAGTGCAAAATTTTTAGAAATAACATGACTTGGGAGCATGAGCTGTCTTTGTAAAAGTCACTGATTAATTTTGGACTCTAAGACCCAATGACTTTCCCTGAGGCCTTGGCTCCTAGAAGCCATATTAGGGCAGATGAGTGCAGACTGGCCCCAAGAGCATGAAGCCATGAACAACCTGATTGCATTTGGAGGCAGGAGCTGGAGTTTCAGCACAAATGGAATTGGTCCTTAACAACCAATGTTAAAGCCCCGCAATTAAAATGATCCTTTCTCTATACTGCCAAATATATGTTAAATTTATGTTCCATCTTCATGATATCAAACCTGTGGTGCGTGAACCATCTGGGATTCATTGCTGCATGGGTGAGGCTAAGGGGCAGGAGGCCATGTTTTGACAGAGCCAGAAACGTGTAGCTCAGCTTCCTCTGAGAAATGAATATGTGTATAAGCGTGCAGGAGCTGTGCACCAGCCCATGGGATGGTTTTGCTTGCCCTGTAACAGATACTGCCTCAAACAGGATTTCTTCAGGGCGATGAGGCAGGCTGAAGGAGGACTAACACAGTGCCCCAGTGGCTGTGGGATGATGTATTTCTGCCTTAGCATCACACCTGTTGTTATGGAGCTCAAATGCGCTTTGGAAAAAAAGTCCAAAACTCACTCCAACTAGATCTCATGCAATCCAAATCCTCCACTCTCCTACCTCCCAGAGCTTTTGTGCTGCACTTTCAGTGCAATTACATGCTAAATATCTGTCTGTCAATATGCTGGATCCCCTCAATTTGTATGACACGCTTTAACGCAGGCCTAGCCAAGCCTAATGGAATGACAGCTATGCCCTCCAACCATAGACCGAGTGCTGCTGGGAGAGTTTGCCTGGCTCTACAAGGAGCATGGGAGGGGGGGGACAGAGGAAAAACAAATGCCACCAATTAACTGCCACACTTGGACCCCTGACTCAAAGAAAAGAGACTGCCGCTGCTGTGGTTGTTGGCTCTTGATAAAAAAATCAGAGAGGGAATGCCATGTTGTACACGTTACCATGCCCCAGACAGATACACAGCCTCTGTTGGGGGTGGTTTGCCAGCAGGTGTAAACCTGAGTAGCTTGCACTGAACTTTACTGGGCAATACTGGTTTACAGAAGCTGAGGATTAGCTCCCTTGGTCCTTGCACTGATTCCATATCACGGGTGTTTTTGTCAGGCACACCAGGGAAGAGTCAAACTGGTAAAAAGGTTTTCTTTTTGAAAGAAATCCTTAAACCCCCAAGCTAATCTTCCATAATATCGATGAATCTCTCCAAGCTTGTTTTTGTCTTCATGTCCAAAACAGCTGGGAAGGTCCTTAGAAATGACCAAATCCATCATCCTCTGGTAGGAAACGAGAAAAAAGGGCCAGAGAAAACTGCTTAACAACCAGAGAGAATTCTATTTGTTCAAAACCTGGTACAAGGGGAGAGGGAAGATAAAATGTATCCCAACTGCACGCTGTCAGGACGAGAATGAAGACCGACTAGAGGGACACAGCACTAAAAAGAATGATTTTTCAGCCAGCAGCCAGACAGCCGTCTAATCCCATATGAATAGAGACATCACTTGAACAGCACCCGTCAATGTGACTGCTGATGCCGATTCCAGCTGGACAGGTCTCATACAGCCCAATAAACATACCTCAATCCTATGCTTCAGTTAAACTTTTTTTTTTTTCCCCAACTGCTTTCTTTCCCCCACCCTTATTGTTTCTACTGTAACCTAATCTTTTTTTTCAAAGTTATAATAAAAAAGTTAAATGAAATCCATGTATTATTAACCCTGGCATTTCAAAAGACTGCACTGGCATTTGGTTGCAAAGGTGTTTGTAGCTGGACTGTGGGACTGTTCCTTTATGTGATGTTTCACAACTTCCATGGTGCAACATATCTTTTTTACAGATAGAGATTGTTGATAATTTCCTTCTTACAATCAGAAGTGTTTAATAAACACCTCCGTATATCAAATACCAATTCCTTTGCCTGGAATAACAGCTTTGGACAGAGATTCAGCTAGTCTGATTTCCCACTCAGTAGGGAAAGTTTGTTTTAAATCAATGCAAGAATTTCCTAACTTACATTTAGGGAAGAGAAGACAATAAATCAAATGAATACAAGCCAATTCCTGCCTCCTGGCAGCAGCTGTCAACTGGAGCTCCCAACCTTCCTCCTAGTTCTCCCTGTCCCTGCAGAATCCATTGGGTCTCCATGAACTAAAGGCTATTGAATGGCTGCATCCCAGATACATTACAGGTAAAATAGCTCTGGGGTTCCTGCCCTGCAATGGCTCTACAAGCAAGACAAACACTGTGTGTTGTTGGTGCTAGAGCAAAACTGTGTGGGCAGCAACAAGCAATGTACAGCTGGACTTGCATTGTATATATTCCTCCATGGATGCCAGGCCTGGCCAGTCTTGTAACAGGAGCTCCTTGTTTCAAGACTCTCTTCATCCAGGCCTAATGTCCTGCCAAGGAGCTGATATGTTTTGTTGCACATTTTAGCAATGATTGTAACACAAGTGTGCAATTCAGCATCCCAGAGTATGACAGGGCTGAATCCGTGAAACAGTAGCTCAGTCCTCCTGCTCTCATAATTATTTTTATAGCCTTGAAACAGAGTGGTCCTGCTAGCTAACCACCGCAGGGCATCAGGGATGCTTTACTTTCCAATTTACGTGATCTTTTTCTTGACTTTCATTAGTGTTTAACTAAGTCTATAAAGAAGTGTAAACCCAAACCATCTACTTTGCTTTATGATGACGAGAGCCACAGAAGACCACCCCTAGGAAACAGCAGCACCTAGGAAGTACCATTGCTGCACCTTTTGTGTCTTCTTCATCCCCTTTCTAAAGCTGATTGCCAAATCCTTTTTTGTAATTCATTGTGCCTCCCATATGTGAACTTTTGTTGCCATGTAAATACTGAAACTACAAATCACCTGAGAGAAAGAACTAAGTTTATGGGCGAGGATTTAAATCTCATGTTCAATGCATTTTGACACTTGGGCAGTCTTTGACCTAGTCTCAAAAGGTTGGAAATTAAGACAATCCAGACTAAAATGCCCCAAAATTAAAGCACTCAAAAAATCAAACTCAAACATTGTTCAAAATTGCCAAGTAGCCTGTTTTTTATAGAGGGCTGAAATGAAATTCTAGTTCCAGGTTTTCCCTACAGCATCCCAAATCTTGACCCATGGCACCATTCTGCATTTTAAGCACATCTACTGAAATACAGAAAACACCTTTGCTCTTTATAAGTTCAACCACACTCTAGACTAAATGACTCAGAATTAATACCTGAAGTAATGTCAGCAGAGCCAAATATTTGATTTGTAAAAGTTACTACAAAACAGCTCGGTCCAGACTTTCCAAACGCTCAGAAGCAAAACATCCCAAAATATTTTCAAACACGTCAAAGTCAGAAGTCCTTAGTGAGGTCTTTGTGGAGAGATTTTTGTTTTAAGGTCAGCTTTATGGTTTTTTTTCCAGGTCTGAATAATGATGCAAATCTAATAAGAATTAAGACAGTAAAGGAGCCTACAAAATCCTTTGGCTACACAGCAACAGAGAGGGTGTCTCCAGAGAAGGAAATTTCATCTGGCTGCTTTGCTGACAGGAGAAGGTTCAGCATGATAAAAGAGATCCTGCCACTTGCTCTGAGAAACCCCAGCAAAACTCTGTGCTGATACATCTCTGCTGACACCTGCTCCAGCTGGTCCTTTGCAATTTGACAGGGCTGGAGGGCTGACAGCTAAAGAGGAGGTGGGCCAGGTCCTGAGAACAAGCGTAACATTTCGTGTGTCTGATCTGGCTCTTTGCTGTTGCAAAGGCTGAAAATTAAAAAACCCAAATATTCGGGCAACCATTCTTTCATGCTGCCAAGGCAGAATATGCCTCTGATACATTTTCTAGTGTATCACTCAAGCTAGTTTTTGCTTTTCTCCCTTCTAGTCTGATGTACCTTGCTTTATTGAACATGTCCTGCTATGTGGGCTAAAATTTCCTCGAGAATTCCCCCCATGTATCCTCCTGTGTCATGCTATGCAGCCTGTTCTCCTCTGTCTGATGTTTCCCTCCTACTGTAAGTTCATTTCTCAGTACAGTATTGCTAGACACTTTTTTCTTTTGCTTTTTTAACATTTTATCTTACAACTCAATCCTTTCAGCTCCCTATTCCTTATACTCCTTGAACTTGTATCTGTGCAGGAGAGCACAGCATTGTTTATCCCTCTCTAGTCCTCTGGAGACTTTGCTGAAATCTTCACCTTGAGAACATGAAAATATTAACTGTCACTGGCTTTAGTGCACAGCCAAAAAGCCTTGGAGAGTGCAGAAGACCCGATGCAGCGCTCTGGCTGTGTAACACATCTTTCTCAATTTACATGAAACATTCACTTACAAATATTGACAACCCACAAACTGCTGATAATCTACATGCCACACATTACAGAACATATACATGTGCCATAGCATGACAACATCAGCTAATGTATCTATTAGTAGATAGAGAAGGGTTTTCTATCACAAGGCTGGCTTTGTAGGTCTCCGTCTCCAGGGCTTTTCCATGAATATTATTGTTTGAAGCTATGATGTATCTCAGTTATTGACTCAGAGGAGAGCATTATAATGGTCTGAACCTTACTGGAGGGCTAATTTCTCAATCACTCATACTGGCACTGCTTTTCTTTCTGGACTGAAGGAGTGTTTAGTCTATTTAGCCTTTGTAATTCATGAAACAATAAATAAACAGGCACTGACTGTGTTGTTTTTTCCTCCCCCTATAAATATGTCACCCCCATATGTGTTATCTGCTGCAAACACCAGCCAATTTGCTCTTTCCTCTAGAGATAAGATGAATCATCTTTTTCCAGTGAAGATGAATAACTGAGTCAGACCATATTACCTGGAGTCAAGTTGCAGGTGCCTACTTGCTGTACATCTCTAGCCCACTTCCCCCCTGCTGCTGTGGTTAGCCTTTCCACTGAACTGCTCCCAGGTACTTCGAAGAAAGCTGTAGGGTGAGGCTGAATGCAGTATTTCCACTCATTGAAAGCATAAGCCTTGCACAGCAGTGGCTCCTTTGTGCCTCTCTTCCCAAAGGAGGAGTCTGTGTTTGGCCTCAAAGCTGATGCATGGGCACAGTTTTATTCCCCAGCAGCAGTGTGATATTTCCCCATGTTATAACTCAGTTCTCATAAAGTGGTGCTGTCACAGCAACAAAGTATGTTGCCTTCATTTCATTCTCTTTCAGTCCATCAGTGTTTACAGTCCATCCTGTAATCACTGAACTGTAGTTTCCTCTGGTAAAAAAACAGCAAGAACAAAAATCAGGAAGGATTGCACACCAGCAAAAAACTAGTTTAAAAATCCACTCTGATGGTATTTCTTAAATGCTGTGCCCAATGGAAGACTTTCAGCTAAGAGAAAAACTTGGAAAACTCCCATCTCTTGGGTGAATGACTGTGAGCAACTATAAGTTCCATCCCACTGACACAAAAGGCAGTAAGAGGTGGTTCATAAATTACACTCTGCTGCTGCCATCAGGCGTGAGTTGCCAACCTGTGATTTGGTAGAGATTATGCCAAAGCCATGGGCAATATCAGCCTGTCATGAGCTCTCGAGATCTCCAAAGCTTTTTACTTGTCTGAGCTTTTTTGTCTCTTCCTCACCTTGCGGCAGGGTTTGACTTTTTCTTCAGATCGTGCTAGCCACACAGAACGTATTTTTGAATGGCCTGTGCATTAAGTTACGACAGGACAGTGTCATTCCTAGTGGCACGGGTAAGCTATAACGCATGTCCCCTTTTAAGGAAGCATAGCCCAGAGCAACAACAGGCACGCTTTGAAATCCAGAGCTCCACTTTGCACACAGCAGCATGAGGTTTGTGAGCTACACGTCATAAGACACATCAGTTTGTATGATTGCAAGATGGATTTTCACCTATTTTGCAAAGTGAATCAAAAAAGCTATCAGAAGTTTTTAATACTTTACTGAAGTTTGGCCAAATCCAAAACCTTCTTTTTTTGAGCACTTGGTGACTAGCCACTTGTTTAAAGACCTAGTCCTCGATGTAGGAATTTAGGCAACTGTTCTGCTCCAACCTGCTTTCATAGGCAATTATAGTTTATGCAAATGTTCACCAACTGATGCAATGGTTTGACTTTAATGCAATTAAATTATCTTTTTCCGGTGCTTCCCTGGTGCCTGTCCCCATATGATTTGCCTCTGTATTTTCCCTTTCTGGCTTTTCTACACACACCCTGGTCTTGTCTGGATTCCTCCCAAGGGATCCAGCTTCCACTGGAAGGCAGAGATCCCTGCTTCCACAGAAACAAGTGTCCATGCTCCCCCTGAATCTGGAAGGCCAAGGCTTCACAAGGTTTCTCCATCTTGGAGGCTACAGCCTTCTCTGCCCTGTGGTGTCACACTTCTATGTGTCCATACATGTCTGTAAGGGAGGGATTTGCTTTTTGATGACTTTGGCAGAGTCCCGAATCCTGGCCCAGTGCATAGCATGATAAATAGGCTGTGCACTGAGAGGGTCTGTGGAGCCCATGGAAGGAGAAATGAATCCTCTCACCTCAGACAGTACAACAGCTGCTGGGCTTATCCTTCGGTTACCACTGCTGACGGTCCAGAACCCCGCACCTCTGCCCTGTGCCTGCTGTCCTTCCATGCAGGGAGGTGTTGTAGTGTCCCATAGGAGCAGATAGCCATGACCAAAACCAGCAGTCCCATCACCCCTTCACCCCCATATACCTCTCCATTCTGCAGTGCAGTGTGTAAAGTTAAAACTCTGTGTAGCTTGTTACATCGTCCCCATCAGAGCTATGCCTGCTTGTAGCTTTGCCAGGCAGAACCCCTGGTTAACGTTAAGCTTTCTTGCTGTCTCTGGCATTACCATTTTGCACTCCTGGCATCCTCAAGCTGACAGCAGTGGTGTTGGGGGGAGACAGCATTAGCAAACATGGACCAGCCCCATAAACACGGACCAGCTCCCTGGGATTCAGAGGGAGCTTGAGGAAACTGCAAATCCCAGGGGGGTGTGAGGTACAGCCCATCCATCCTCCCACTTTAGGAGGCATAGAGCACTCCTATACTGAATATTCTTCCCAAAGGAGGCAGGAAGCTGGTGTCAGGTGAGGATTTCAGGCTCTGGCTCATCAAATTCCAGCAAAATGACCACCCTCGTAACCCAAAACAGCTGCTGTGTTTATAGTAAACATAAATGATAACTGGGTGGCCTTTGAAGCCACCATGTCCATTGCTGGTAATTATGGACAAGTGGATACAGCAGTGATGATCCAGAGCATTTGTTTAATGTTCAGACATAATTATGGCCATTATCAGATTTCTGCCCCTTCAGCAAAAAGGAGGGATGGGGTCAATCGTCCAATACCACAGGCAGAAACGGCAAAGCAGGGGTTTCTTCCCTGAGTAACTCACACTGGATAAAATTCCTGAGTACCACCTGGTGCAACGGATGCCTTCACTCCGACAGAGGCAGGTGATGATGGAAGGCCCCTTGGGCACACCAGCCAAATGGATTCAACACCAGGGCCTCCCACAGAGCTGTCCTAGCCCCTGTCCCTTGGGTCCAGGAGACAGGGTAGTTCAAATGCCAAATACATGTCTTGGAATGTCACTTCTTGTGTGAGGGGAGAGGGCAGTGGCAGCATTACTAATTGCAAGGACGTATCGCTCATGTGCATCAGGAATCCTTACCCCCCACAGTGCCACCCCCATCCTCACCCACACTGACTAGTTTGTGAAGGATGATCTCCTCTCTTCTCCCAAACACTCCTGCTTTATGGCAGAGGGAAATACCTAGTTTGCAAAGGGTTATTCCAAACACCAGAGCTGATTAAAAGGTAACTACACAAGGCCTTTATGGTGGGAATCTGAAATGACCCATAGTGACAATTATTAAACAAAATCCAACCAAGTATGTCAGTGAGAAAGGCTAGAGGGATGGGGGATGAATTTTACCTTTTCAAAGTTGGTGACCTAATGCTAGGATCCATGCAGCATGTTTATTCCCTAAATAAAACCATCTGATTATAGAGCATCTGAAAATTCTCCAGAAGCCATCAGAAGCTGCAAACGCACAGACTCTGTCAAAATCACACCATAGCTTCAAGGTTGTCTTACTCTACCTGCTGGTATGAAAACACTGTCTACTTTGCACTTCAGTGAGGTGAAAAGCACCATCCACAGACACCTGGGCATGCCAAAGGCCTTGTCTACTGTGCTCTCACAGAATTAGCTTTTTTGCCTTCATTGGAGGTGGAGGACTGAAAATTGGAATGAAAAGTGGAGTGTGACCTCAAAGTGTATTGCCTGGCCTGGAGGACTTGGAGCAACATCCCTGTGCAGCTGTGCAGCTGTCCTGCACAAACACACCATATTGCTGAGCAGTCTCACCACGGCTGTGAGACTGTGCAACACAACGCAGGGTTACAGGGTGGATTGTCATTCATTTCCTCACTTGCTGGAGTCCCCGGCACAGACTCATACCCTGCGCAGCACTCCTTGCTCCATCTGAGGGGATGCAGCTCCAGTTGGTCAGAGGGCTGGAGGGATGGGGTAGCTGCTCTCTTGGGACCTGGTCCCTGAGGTCAGGACTGGGGCACAGTGCCGGAGCAGCTCCGGGAATGTGCTCATAGCTCTCTGTTCAGAGGATAAACAGAGGGCTGAAATCTCTGGGGTTGTTAATCTGTCACCTTTCCACAGCACTGAATTAATTTTTTTAATGTGTTTTTAAAAGAAAAATAAATAAAAAGAGAAAATAGAAGAGGTGATAAATGGGTCCCCTTCTGTTCCCTTCATCATTGGGCAATACCACCCAGGTATCTGGCAGGGACAAAATATAAAAAGGTTTCCCTGCCTTGCCAGCCCCAAGCTCCATTTGGATTGACAGAAGTTCTAAAAATCTGTGTGTACCCCAGATTTACTCTCCTCTTCCTGCAGCTACAGGGGTTGCAACGAAGTGGCCCTGCTGGGCTTTCATGATATTCTAGACTGTGTGAACAGTGCTGCTCAAGGAGAAAGCCAATTTAACACCATGCTAAGCTGTTCCAAAAAGATCCTGAGTTTCCATTGTGCTACTTTGATTTTCCTACTAAGAAGCTGGAAGAAAGCATCACATAATCTGAATCTATCCTGCGCAAAGTTTGCAGCTGTTAAAACAGCAAACTATTTCCCAGAGGGTGCCCGTATTTGATGTAGAACAGAGTGTGCGAGGCTGCCTGCTGCACCGGGCAGTGCATTGGCCTGGGACCCACAAGACCCAGAGGCTGGCCCCACTCTGACCTGCTGTGTGACCTTGGCCACGTTACTTCACCTCTTTGTGCCTTTGCTCCCTTTGCACTACTTTATCTGGCCTGCCTGTTTACCCTGTCAGCATTTTGTGCTGGGTATGTCTGCTAGCGCCTATTACAGATGACACAGGCAGGGGCTGATACTTGTCATAATTTTAACATTTGCTAGCCAGTTTTTGCACAACTCTTCACAATGGAGCAAGAGATTGTCTTTCCACAGCAGACAGTGAAACCTGGTAAGAGCAAGTACAGACACTGCCATCACCCATGAACACAGACTGCATGACACAAAAATCCTGCCAACTGTTGTCATCTTATCTCTAAGAATCACTGCTTCTACCTCAGGGAAGGCCTTCTCCTGGAGCCCAGTGCCTCTGCAGCCGGGTGCTGTTGGCTTCTTAGACAAGAGGTGCTTTAGGAAGTGTGTTACCACAGGGAAAACTTCCAGAGTTTTTCTCATTCTATTTATCTTCCTAGAAATTGTAAGTGAAGTAAAGCAAGGAATTGGCAATGTGTGGCACGAGAGGAATATGCTTCAGAGACTGCTGGAGTGCAGAGTCCTGGTGACACCAGTTGTCTTTGGAACACAGGCCATCTCAGCTGGATTGTCTACTTGCTTCCTAACACAGCTGCCTTTAACCAGGCTGGAGCAAAAGATAAACACCACTTCAAACCCTGCAAAGAGTACCTCCATATGTGCACCATCTCTCCAACTAACAGAGCCAAATGTTTACTTGAGGCTTGAGCCAATTACTGCTGAAGACACAGCAACAAGAGCTGGTTCAGTGCAAGACATGCAAATGCATGCTGGAGCACAGGGTTCCCGTGATGGCGTGAAGGTTGCCGCCCATGTGGGTCTCCTCTGAACACAGCTGTAATTGTCTCTAGCCCAATATTTGCCTTCCTGAAGAGAGCCGTGACCAGCCACCCAACAGCACCTGGCTGCTGTACAAAGCCCTGGTCGAACCGCTTCCTCTCTGTTTTGTTGTGAAAGAGGAAGGGGGGCAGCTAATCATTTTCTCTCTCAAGCTGTATCACACAAGTAATCAAATGATTGTTGAAAGTTGGGAAGGGAGGTCTTGGGGCAGGAGGAGGGGAAAGGACCATGTGTACCTAAATGATAAGCTTTGCCCCGCCACAGCTCAGCCTGCCTTGCAGGCGGGGTGATGGGCATGCAAGGTTTGTTCTTAGCAGTTCACCTGCTGCTGGCTTTCAGCACTTTTTATTCAGTTATTTTGTTTATCTTAGAGGCCCATTGTCATCACCTCCGTGCCGCCAGGGCAGGCTTCAGGTGCAGAGCGGTCCACGGGGTGCTCAAGGTACAGCCACTGCAGTGATCAACAGCCGTGCTGGGGAGGGGCTTCCTGCTCCCCGCTGTTTATGAAAATTGCTTCCTTTGCTGATAGTGATAAGACCAGGCAAACAAACACTGCTCAAGCTATTGAGCTTGTCTTTCTCCTCTGGACTTGAATTGCGTGGAGCATTCAAAGCAGTATAAATAGACCTAATTTCCAGTAATGAAGCTGGAGTAGACACGAGCAGGTCTGAGTACCACTTGATGACAGGTCCTGTTGTGGGATTATTGGATGGATGGAGGTGTTAAGCATGGCCATTGTTTTCAAGGTAAGTTTCAAAAAGACTGTTTCTGATCTTTTGAGCTCCTATTTTCATATGTAAAAATCCTGCCCAATTGAGCCAAATGCATTTTCATGGGATTTTTGGACCACTGTCCCAATTACATAACACAGAGGCTTGATACACAAGGGAAGGCATTCTGCCTAACTCCATTTTGTAAATTTTCTGCAGAATGGGGGGGCATGGATGTGCCAGATTTTTACAGAAGTGCCCAGGAAGGTGAAAACAAAACATAGAAGGGAATGTCTACCGCTTGCTTATGTGTCTTTGAGAAGGTTTTAACTAAAATACAAAGCATCATCTTTTAGTGTGAATACATCATCTGCTTCTCTAGTGTGCTGGCAGAGCACAGCCACAGCCCCGTCTTATTTATTCTGCTAGACAAAATAAGCCAAATTTTGTATATAGGACAAAAAGCACATTTTCCTGATCATTTTAGAAGGCCTTCTCTGTACCTCCTCCAGTCTAAATCTACCTCTTCTGGGTGTGGGTCAACCAGTACTGAACACAGTAATAAAGATGGGATTTCCCAGGTCTCCTGATGGCATTGACACTTCCGTAGCTCTGCTGGGAATTGCTTCCCAGATGCACCCAGGAATAACAGTTGCCCATCTCATGGCGACACTGCACTAGAGGTTTTCACACTATGAGTGACTCAGACTGCTCCAGGCTTTGTGACCACTGCAGCAGCTCAGCTCAAGAGACCATTGCATGGACAGCATGGGTCATACCAGGAGAGGTCATCTCATAATCAACAAAGAGAGACAGCTGCACCACCAAGTACAGGCTTTCAGCGCTCCAGCCCTAGCCAATATTCTTAAACATACCTCCATCACCATTTGAGCTCTTCTCCCCCCTGCCTTAGGCACTTTCCCCTTTCTGCTCTTGGATGCAGCACAAGAGTGGCTGGCTCTTAGGTCTCCTGTTCAGATGCACAACCCTGCGGCCAGCCTAGACCACAGCTGCTCAGCTGTGCCGCTCAGGGATAGCAGTGTGCAGCTGCTGACCCCCAGAGCCAGACTCTGAGAGACCTGCCATGGATTTTAGTGGGATTTACTGCACTGAAATGCAGAAAATTTCATTGCCTTTAGGATTAGTCCCTTCATTTGCACATACAGCAGTGCATGCTGTCTGGGTCCGCTTCCCTGCACGTGGTACTCAGTCCTTCAGTTACCTCCACCAGAACTTCTGCCTGTAGGACACCCACAATTTTAATTCCTTCTATCAAAAGTCACTGCAGCTGGGCAGTTTCCAAATGCTAGTGGAGCAAAGACCATCAGCAATTTTATCACACACAGCCTAACTCAGGCTAGTTTGTACTGATTATGAATGATCCCAGGTCTTCCGATACAGACTAGTGTTACTGCAGTACAGGATTTTTTTAGTCCTCTTTGAACTAAAAAGTAATCTTTTCATTAGAAATGTTCTAAGTTTCCATCGTAGATGGTAAATATCAAGGCTGAAGCAAGGTAGGCTGAGGGAAGGCTGCCTGGGCACAAGCAATGCAGCCCTCCAAGTCTTCACTGTGGCCACCAGAGCCTCCTCAAGAAACACAGCTGCATTGCAGATCAATGTCCTGCAAGAATAACAGATAAACATGCACGCTTCACAAGCCACTGGGCACTATATTTCTTCTGATGAGAACCATCCATTATTCTTCCATCCTCCTCTCTGTGTCACATTAGTGAGAGGTTTTACAAAGCAAGTCAGGGGACAGGTTTATTTACCCCCAGCAGCACTCCAGCACAGCACCCAGGTTCATTGGTATTGGTTGCAAATGACCTCGGGTCTTCCATTATGGGCTAATGTCTGCAGCCCTCTGACCTCCGGAAGTGCTCAAGGAAGAGCTGCAGTAAATCAGAGCAGCACTTAGTTGTGGAGGAAGAAAGTCCCTCCTTATCAATCTGCCAGCGGGAGAGGAAGGACTCTGGCTGGGCTGCTGGAGGGTAATGTGCTCTTGGCTGCTCAGAAAACTCTGCAGACAGAAGTGGCCTTTGTATCGTCACTTTGCCACCAAGGGTTGTTAGAGTGAAGCCAGAGGGCGATAAGCCTGGCTGCATTTCTCTTTCAGCCTAGGCCAGCAGGGGAAATCACTCCCACTCACTTCACAAGGCAGGTCCTGTGCACACAGGTTGACTTCTCTAGTCAACCAGTGCAAACATGGGCTACATCAAATACAGCTCAACTGGTACCAGCATGTGTTCCTCTGCTTTTAATTTAAATTTCACTAGTGCCAGCCCCACTGCACCAGTCTGAAGAGAGTTGCAGAAGCTGCTGGACTCGCAGCATGGATGACAAGGTCTGAGGCTTTGTTCAGGCTGCTCTTGCAAGTGGTTTCTAGGATGCCGTCTGAGGAGCAGTCTTGGTGACGGTGAGAATGGCTAATGTGATGACTATCCTAGATAGAAGGTCCCTTTGGAGAATCAAGGAGTGGAGAACTGACAATCTGCACATCTCATAAGCCAGGTTGGGTCAGCTGCTAGCCCACTCTGGAGGTGTCTATGTAGGCCACTGCTTGGCACAGACAAACTCTTTTACTGCTTTCATCTGAAGGATATCTGGTCTCACACAGCAACTCAACAGGCTGTATTTCATGAGCCTGCACTAAGGTTTATAATCAATCCTTACCACTCAGCTTCTTACCAGAGGATATAAACAGTCTGTGCGGTCTGAGCAAATTAGTCATCATGGAGTCAACCTGAGGATGCTATTAAACACCCTGTGCGCCAGAACCTGTGGGATTATATGAGGAAGCAATAACATAACCACAAAACACCACACTTGCAAATCATCTTAACCACAAGCAGTTCTCCCCATGAGGGTGGAAACAAGAAAATTTGCCACATCCTCTGTGCTGACAAGTAGAGCCCCAGAAGAGAGCACAGAGCAGGGACAGCATGTTATTGAGCAGAGCTCCCATCTCTGCAGGTCCCGCAATCAGCAGGGGATTTCAAAACTAGTAACAAGGGAGGCCCAAAGAGCATTGGGATGGGACCAGGTATTTCCCTGCTCTGGATAGGCAAAGAAGGGGAGAGGATGAAGATCTGCCAATAATAATTTGATATGTACAACTCACCCCTTATAACCAGGACAAAAGGACCCCAAAGAACAAAAAAGCAAAGGTGGCAATATCCTTTCCTTTCCCATTTATCTCCTATACATTTCTAGTCTTCATCTCTTTCTCAGAGAACCTGGCTCAGTCAGGTCGCAGGAGCTCCCTATCCCAAAGATACTCCTATACCTCATACTGAAAATAAATAAATAAATAAAAATCTGCTGTCCTAGAAGTAAATGAAAAAGCAGCTGATCAGCCTGCTCAGCAATGGAGAAGGCTTGAAGATCCAACACCCCATCTACATCCTTCATCCCATGAGCAAGAACAACACCCAACATAAAAAGCAAGGGAAGAAAAGGGAACACAAGGATTTTTAATGTAATCATAAGTGTCATGTGCCTAAAAAGTATTCTGCTTTTATCATATACATGTATACATAGATCGCTTTGTATGTGTCTTTTTACTTCTACCCGTCTCCAGAACAAACACTGCAATTTTACTCTCCCATAACTGTTTCTTGGCTCCTTTTACACATTCTAGTACAGCAGCATCACAGATTCACTACAGAAAGGACTTACTCGATCAGCTGATCTAGTTCACTGCCAAACTAGAATTATTCTCTATTGTATGAGGACAAACTCTTTGGGGAAAGATGGGGTGTAACATCCAGAAAAAGGAGAGACTCTATCTTTCAGGATATAGGAAATACTACCAGAAAGAATACTTTTTTCTGGCAGACCTTAAGTCCAAGCCATACAAGAACCAGGGCCAAGGGTGCAGAATCACCTCCTAATGACAACTCACTAGGTCACCCAGGGAGGTTATTTGTGGCTTATGTGCTTTTGGGGGTTTGTATTCTATTGTGAAAGGAAGTTTACAGTGGGGAGGTTTTTGTTCAGCTACAGTTAGGCCCAGACCAAAACCTCATAATTACAGAATCCCAAATCTTGGAAATGTCCACAGATGTATTCACACTTCACAGTTCTAACCCAGCTTTCCACTACATAAGGATCTGTAATTGTTTTTTTAACATGCAAATACTAAGCTCAACCAACCACGCCAACACAGAGACTGCAGAAAGAGCAGCATGTTTCTATACATACAATGCAGAAAAGATTTTTTAAAAGAATCAGCTGCATCCATTGTAAGCCTGGAAGCCTGGATTCCCAAGTCAGCCTGAACACAGCAAATGTGACACCCCATTTCTCCGCATCTCTGTTTAACTGCTTGTTTGCTTTTTACTTGGTGTTTCAGAAGTACCAAGCCACAAGATCCAGTCCTGCCAATTCTGTCACTTTTCAAATGACAACTGTCCCTCTTCCACATGGTGATAACAACTTTGAAATTCACTTGGTATTTCAGTTTCCTTCCTGCGTCTCTCAACAGCTACACAAATGATGTCAACACATACAGAACAATAGCGTATCATGAGCTGATAAGCACAAAGTGCACAGGAGCCTGTGTCCACAGGGCGATTCCCAAAAAGAGACTTGCATGCATTAAAAAATGTATAGAATCAATAATTCTCACAGAAACAATGGAGCCAGAATTTATTGCTCTGTTCTTTTGTGTTGTAGGTCCCGGATGTTGCTGGGATCAATGGTTAGAAACGATGTAGATGGATCTTGCAAAACAGAAAGCTAAACTAGGTAGACCCGGGCTTTCTAAAAGAGAAAACTGAGCTGTCCCACAGCTGCGTCTCAGTCGTCACAGTCACCAGGGGTTTTACCTTCTGCTGTGCCTGAAGGAAGGAGCAGGACCACAGTCCAGCTCACCATACTGAACACACATACACATTATGTGACATTTACTCTCCAAGCGGGAATTTTGTATGCACATACACTACCAAATCTGTGGGTAATGATAGTTTATCTCAGTCCTGTAAGACTTTCCTTACCAATCTATCATACGATAAATCACAGCAAAATGTCATGTTCTTAAGAGGTGTCTTGTTTTTCAGTTTCTTTATCTTCCTCAGTGCAAAAGTCAATTCAAACATTTCTCTAAAAAAAACCCCCTGAATAGCAAAATAAACCACAAATACAAACCCAATGTTATTTTTTTATAGTGGAGACATTTAATGCCAGTTTCATTTTATGGCAGCTCAAAATCCTGGGACTGCCCATTAGGACATCATCTAAAACAAAATTAAAATTGTGACAAGTCTGTATCCAAAGAAAAGTATCACTGAGGCAATAAACACATGGCACCCTGTCTTTGGCAGTGGAGATACCCTTGCCTTTCACTGCTTCATCCTGTTCCCATAGTGCTATTATAGGAGCATTGTTTTAAAATCAGGATCATTCAGTGCCCGGGTTTATAGCACAAGCAGTTTGAGAGAGGGGAACAGGAGGAAATATGTTCACTGCCTAACACTGAGCCACCACACCAGTGCCCAGGCAAGGGAACCCAGCCAACACCACCCTGGGGAAACCCTATTGGACACAGCATGCAGAAAAACCACGCCAAGGGACTCTTCAGTCCTCCTCCATAAGCACTGCTTAAAAGCCTCCCCTGCTTCTTTTTTCTTTTTTTTTTTTTAAACAAGCAGTTTTCTTTCACAAGCATATCCATCAGTCAGCTGTTTAACAGCGAAATATGGACAGTTAATGTGGGCACTTCAAACACAGGGGCATGTCAGCTTGTGCTAGAATTTTAAAAGTCTCTAAAATAGGAGTAGATGCAATTCAAGTGCAAAGTAGAATTTCTATAAATATGAATAGACTGAGTTTGAGAGCTTTGAAAACTTGATAGTGCCAGTGAAATCCTGCTACTATGAAGACAACCAGGCTTTGCTCCCTCCCATACTAAATCATTTTAAAGAGTGTTTGGCGACTGGTTTTACAGTTACTGTGAAGTGAGAAAACTTCCAAATTCACACTTCCCTTAGTATTTTTTGCCACAGAGAATCTTACTGCAATTAGTCTGGTTTGTAATGGAAAACAGATGAAAGTAGAAATTAAATCAAAACCTTGTCACATATCTAAGGTGTTTTCATGCCATGCATCCCAAGGAGTTTCCCCAAAACCAACACATTAAATGAAAAGCTCAAATATTTCTACCAGATCCAACAAATGCAGATTAAGCTTAAATTTAAATGGGAAGTTAAAAGATTTTTCCTTCTCCTCACCTGCCAAGTCTTCAAAGTTCAGGGCTCTGTGTTTCTCTTTCAACACTTAGCAGCAGAAACACCTAGGGTTGAGTGGAGAGATTTCCTCCTCACACTGGCATTATTCATTATTTCTCAAGTGTCGACAAATGTCTTCAACACTATACAATGCATACAAACAGAGAGTCCCTGCCCCAACGAATTTACAGTCTGAGGCTGCTATCTTTGTTCTGCTTGGTATATCACCACAAATTTCAACAGAGCACCAGATGAGCCCAATCCAGCTTCCACCAGCAGTTTTCCACTGCTTTTAATAGGAGTTGGACCAGCCCCAGTCAGACTAAGTTATAGAATTAGCTATTGCAAGAGAAAGCAGAGTTCTTGGGATGCCTACACACAGCAAAAAACCTGATTCTCAATAGTTTTGTTTTAAATTATGTGTATATTTGAATGTTTTCACACATAATACATTTTGAGAACTTAAAGAGCTCCCTTTCACTCTATCTTTCAACCACAGCGGTGCTACAGATCAACCAGCAGTAGGCAATTTCTGAACCAATGCAGACTGCCAGCTACAGTAACAGCTCCAGCTGGTGGAAGTTGGTGAAAGTTTTGCTTTGTTTTCTGTAATTTTGTGCTAAGCTTTCTGCCAGGACATTTCACGCACTGGAAGTGTGTGTTTTCTCTGACATTTTGAGAGCCTCCAAGTGTTCTTGCAAATAGCTTAAAAAATTTATTGCAAATTCAAACTGCCGCAATTTCTGCATATCCAAAATTCTGCACTGAGTTGCTATCCGTGCATTTTCCCCAGCTGTATCTTGTGGAAGAGAGAGCACAGCCACACAGTCCTGTGCACTAACACACACAAAAGGCACATACACCTACTAACAACCAAAAGGTCATACCAGGATAGTACCAGCTGGAGATATTGCCCTTCTGGTTTATGCTCTAGCTGGGGCATGGGTCTTTGTCAACATTCCTATGTAAGCCAGACTTGATTTTAAACCTGGTAATAATTATTGCAGTTCAAGCAGTGTTTGGATCCACAAATGAAACATGTTCCAGCTAAAAGCAGAATGGACATTACTGCTATGACTGGGGAAAGAAGAATCTTAAAACCACGACATGCCCTAGTTACTACTGATTCATACCATGCTGAAGCCCAGCATCAACATATCCAAATGCCACAGCTTACAACAGACTGACCTCATCACTCCATAAACCAGACTAAGTTCAGACAAAGACAATGTGAAATGTCTGAGAAAACTCCACAGTTCACAGAGCATCTTCGAAGTCACATGCTGGCAGTGTCCCCAGCCAAACCCCTCTCCAGCCTACCTGGTGCTGTCTTCACGTAGAGAGGGATCTGAAAGGGCTTTCTTGCTTATTACATTTTGCTGATCTGCTCTCTTCCAGACAGGACATGGCCGTTAACTGCCATTAACATCCAGGCAAGATGCTAGGTGTTCCTCTCCTTCTGTCTTCCAGCTTAGAAGTGCTTCTTGCAGTTATCCCTGGTCACAAGTAGTAGTTTCCCAATTTGCTTAGAGATGTCCTCCTGCCTCCAAGACGAGAAGTCCAAGTGGCTTCCATCCTCTTCCTCAACTGCTTGGCTCAGTCACTCAGCCACTCTGGAAAGCAAAAATCAAGATCATCAGACTTCTGTGCAAAAGAACAGCCAACCAGTTTACCATAAAATGTGAAAGTACACTGCAAAAGTTTGCTATGGCAATTTTTATGTTCAACCCAATCAAATTGCTCTCTGATGCTTTTTAATGGCAATTTTTTTTCCTTCTATTTCATTGATATTTTCAAAAGTTCCAGAACAAACTGTGGCATAAATAGCTTTCATTAGAAAGTATCCAGTCTGCTTACCTGGAACACTGCTTGGGCATTGAATAGAGGAACTACTTGTCTACAGTGTATCAAAATACTTAATTTCCTGAACAAAGTTAGTACTCATTAAAGTTTTAGCTTGTACTTAACTTCCTTGTTTTGAAAGGCAGAAACTTCATTGCTTTCTCTCCTGTAGCATCACCCCACTAATTTCACACTCCATGCAGAGCTTACAGGACCAGACACAATGCTTAGCTGTGTTCAATGTACAATTCAAGATAATGTCTTTCCATCCTGAAACTATCTGTTTACTGTGGTACCACTCTGGGATACAAGCCTCGTATCAGATTGGTTATTTGGATAAGAAAAGGTGGGTTTTTTTGCCACATCTTTCAGATGGGAATGGAGTGTTCCAAGATGTATTAAATTTAGGTTATTGTGAAAATGGGATCCACTGTGAATCTCATATGCAAGCTTAGTTTCTGAATGCTTATAAAATTTCGGATACTCAGGCTCAGAGCATGAGTCCAAGTTCTATGTAGAAGCTGCCTCAGCTTGAAGGAAATAAGGACTCCTGGGGAACCAAAGACTAGCTGATTTCCTTTATAAACCCTGAAAAGTCTTTGGGGAAAAAAGACTTACATAGTCTACACTTTCACCACCCAGAAATAACCTCCTCTCATTCCCTGCTTCCCTTTCACTGTCTCCTTCTACCTCCCACTCACCCATTTCCCATAAAGGTTGTTTTCAGACACAATTGATTTGAAAACTCAGATTATTCTGTTAAAATTGCTGACTTTGGACTTGGGACCCCAAGCCTTGGGACAATCCCCTCAGGTCCTTTCTCCAGCTAATTTATAGCAATTCTTGTTGAGACAAGGAGTTACGGTCTGTAAAAGGCTTGCTGTCGGCCTCTCATAAAACCCCAGCACCCTGTCAGAGAAGGGACAGAGCCTGGGAAGAAAGTTTCAACAGTGATCAGCTGGTTTCCATATGGGTGGCCTTCTACACACTGTCCAATCCCATGGGTCCAATAAACCAGCCCTGATTTTGCACTTTAAAAAAACAAAGATACAAACCCTCCTCTACTCTCAGTTAGGGTTTTATAAACATGCTCCCAGTCTCTGTGTCAAATTTATTAAGAAGAAATTCATTCTGCTGTCTCTCCCTTTCTCTTTCTTTGCATGCATGTGGCAGCCCCTCTTGCTCCAGTTTCTCACTTCTACGTGGCGTGGAGAGACTTGCATCATGATTTACATCCTTCTGGGTTGTTTTCCCATCAGAAATAAAGAAGCGGGCAAACAAGTCAGAAAGTTGAGGGATTGGCCTCCAAGGTATAAAACCACCCACATGAGGCAATGTTTGTTCTCAGTCTGGCATAAATTCTCCTCTTGTTCTGTCCTCGCCATCTTAACAAACCAAAAGAGCACATGAGTAAAGAAGCAAAAGGTTGGTCATCAATGTTGGTAGTCAGAAAATGGCATACTTCTGACTAAGCGAGAATGCTGCCTCTGAAACAGCACTGGCAGAGAACCAAAGTGCTCTTGCTCAGAGGACCTGGCTCTCTCTCAGCACAGAAAGCAAACTTACCCTGCACCTACAGACCTTAACTTCAGTTCTCTTCTAAGTAGGGAAATCTCTATCAGCCTCTAGACAACTATTTATTTGGCTAATACATCTATCTGTCTATATTAATTGTGACATGCATAATATTCCCTGTAATTAGCCCAAATTCCCCTTTTACTTTCAGCTCATTACTCTTAGTGACATCATTGACTTCAGCAGTGCAAGGATTTCATGCCTGGCATTACCCTGAAGGGAACCAGAGATGGCTGTTGTGGCTCCTGTGCCTGGCAGATGTCTCAGAACCAATATTCAGGCTTTGGACTTTCCTTATAAAGCTGCAACTTTGAAGCTAATTTTGTTCTTCTCTAAACTCAATCTATAAGCATTACTAATTCTACATATGAACCATTAGGACTGTTTTCTCAACTGTCCCATCAAGATGACAACCCTGATTATAACATGTTCAGAGACTTTAAAAAAAATGCAAAACCAGAAAACATAATTGTAGGGGCAGACTGATTGTGTTCACAAAGCATGGGTAAATGTCATATTTAATCGAGATGTAGAACTAAATTTTTGGGCATCATAAATGTCTCTTCACCAAAACACATAGTTACTGGTGATCCTGGAATCTGAGTACTTAGACTTGGTCTTTGTACTGAGGAAATTAGTGGAAACTATGCTAGGTAACAGACTTAATTGCATGGGTAAATATGTGATAATGGTACCACTGATCCCTTAGAGCTCTCTGAAGGATTCACTGTGTGTATGGGTAAGGATGATCTAGCTGATACTGTTCAAATGTTGGGGTTTTTTAAAAGAAAAACTTTCAAGAAGGTCCCTTACCAAAGATTCTTAATGTTGTCATGGTATGAGAAGGAACAACCTCTTGTAGATTAGTAACTGGTTAAAAGAAAGGAAACTCATTTTTTACAGCAGAACAGGATTGCTAAGACATTGTTCCAAAGGCCTGTCCTGGCATCTCTCCTGTGCAACTCATCCATAAAAATGCAGGAAAGGAGTGATTAGGAAAATGACATTTGCAATTGATTCCCAAATCATTCAAGATTGTCAAATCTGAAACTGAGGGTGATGAGGTGTAGCGAGATCTCAACAAACTGACTGACAGGGTATGGAAGCGCCAGATTGAATTACATTTCAATAACTACAGAGTAATGCACATGTGGAGAAACCCAAACTCTGTAAACCCTTTGACATGTCTGGGTTAGGTATTACCACTGACAAAAAGAGATTTAGAAATCCCTGGAGATAGTGCACTGAAGACATCAGCTCAGTACTTGTCCAAAAAACCCCCCTATAATGTTAAAAATTGTTAGGAAATGAACAGAGAACAGAATAGAAAACTTCCTTATGCCTGGATGTGAGCCTTGACCACTGCCCGCTGTGCTGTTCATTCCGTCTAAAAGGATACAAGAGGAAGCATACAGCAAATGGCAATAAGGATGAACAGAAAATAGCTTCCATGTAAGGCAAGACTAAAGAGATAGGACTTTTCAGCTGGAAAGCAGACAAGTATGGGAGGATATAGTAGAGGTCTGTAATGAATTGGCAAATGTGATTTACTAGTTGACTAGGCAAAGTTGGGGGACCATTTTTAAGCTTAAATTAAATGTGTGCTTAAGTATGTGGCTCAGGCAAGGCTCAGGCTCTCCCTGTTGTTATCTCAGTCCCCCTTTGCCACCTTCATCTTTTGGGTTTTACTCAGCTCACAAAACAATAACACAGGAGCCCCCTTGCATGCACTGGTTCTTGTGTGGCAGCACGACACAGTAATGTCTCAGTGACTAACACTGCCCGTGAACACTCCTACGCACATAAATACTTTTCATTGAAAAATTATGTATGCAAAGGCACAGATGCAAATATGCTGTTATATCCTTTGTGGTACAAAATGATTGTTGGCCTAAAATATTTGAAAAGCTTCTTTCAGATTCCAAATCCACGTGCACAAAGGGCAAAAAATATTTCCCTCCCTATTTTCCCTCTATATAACGGTCTATGGCAAGGCAATTTACAAACCAGAGGCACATTTTTGTGAACAATCCCAGGTGTAACATTTTCCCATGGGAATAGATCTGCAGCTTTTGATGCATTTTACTAGTGGTAATTGTTTGCAGCATTCAGAGCATCCCAAAACTGCAATTCTTATTTCAGGAAAAAAAACCCTTTGCAAAACAGTGAGACCTCTGCCCATGTGAAGACAGAACAAGGTCTTTGGGAGGAACCCAGAAATGCACTCACTCCTGGGAGACAGATCACAACCAACTGGCAATGCGGATTTCTAGATCAAAACCAAATCATCACCCAAGTAATTAGCTTTGTCTCTATAATGCAAGGCTTTTCTGTAGTAGCCACATGTCACATCTTCAGCAGGAGACAATTCATAGCTCCCCATCATTTCTCTGATATATCCATTTCAAAAAACCCAGATTTGCTTGCCATGACTTGCAGCCCCCTGAAGGCTATGACCAGTTTCCCAAGGACTTCAACATGGCCAGGATTTCACTCTCAGATATGACCAAACCTTTAAACAAAAACAATGTGTCTGACAAACAGTTACAGCATTTTCCATTAACACAAAATTCATTAACTTCAGCTGCACTGACAATCTTTGTTAGAACAATGAATTTTTAGTGGGAGCCTACGGGAACCTCAGGGTGTAGGATCAGGGTTATTACCACCTTTTTAGAGGTGCTAATAATAAAATTCCCTCATTAGGCGCACTGAAAACTAGAGCTCCTTCGCAAAGGATTAATGCTTCACATCCACTATTAATAAGCTTTCACTGCTGAGGTTCAGGATAGCCACAAAATGTTATTATCAATCTTTCCTGTGCAGCTTTGTCCATCTGCAGTATTTGGCACAGATATTAAAGTACAGTAGACTCAACTTTTGCAGGGAGCAGCCATCACTCCTGTGCTCCCTCTGGAGTGACTACTGGAAGCCAAAAGCATTTAAGCAAAGCTAGATAAAATCAGCAGTGCCCAATGTGGGTTCTTTCTGGTTTCCTGCAAGTAAACAGACATGTTTACAAGGGGCTGTACATTCACATCAATCATAAGGTGACTTTGTTTACAGTAGAGGAATTTCCTGCAGGCTTTTGCTGTCCTGGTTTCTTTCTCTTTGTATTTACTTTTGTTCAAATGCAATTTAAAAAAACCCATAGGTACTCCAGCTCAATTCAAAACATGACACGCTGAAATCTGAAGCAGGCTATAATTCATGCCCAGATTTAGTTGTTCTTTTTCTTGTTTGTTTGTTTAAGCTAACACACGCCTCTGCATTAAAAAGCCACTTTTCTCTAGCCATCCAATTCATCTACACCTGGCAAGAAAGCAGCTTTGATTTGTCTCCCTATAAAGAACTCCTTTTCTCATCAAGCCCACAAAACAGCAGAAGCCCACCTGACACAGGGATTGGGCTTTTACTTCAGGCATCTAAGAGACAGATCCCTCAGAGGAATTAAAGTCAAAATGTTATTGAATGCAACTGAAAGACTGACATTAATATCAGCTGAGCAGCCAGGATTAGGGAGTTCTGCTGCCATGAATCAGAGTGAACCATTTCTCCACCCCTTGATTGAATAAAAATTTACTTTAGTGGGGATTTAATTTGAAGAACTGCTGCAGAATTTGACTGCAAAATTTAGAATTTGGACAGGGAACTGTGTCTCAATAGCAAGTTTCTCATTTTCTATGAAAGGAGACCTAGAACCTCTAAAGAGAGGACATCTGTACTGGAGCTTTTTATCTGTATTCAACCAGAAATTAATACAGCCAAAATCTGAATAGAAGGAGGTGCATGGTCGCTTCTGCATGACACAGAGCTAACATGCTGCAGTGAGCCACAGGGCAGAAGGGAAGCTGCAATCCTCTTGTCTTCACTTTTCCTCTCTAATCTCTCCCTAAAACCCCAGCTATGCCCAGAGAAGCAGGCCTGCTCCTCCTGATGCATGGAGATGAGTGAGGCACACAGCAAAGGGAAGCTACATGATTCTTGTCTGCAGTGAACTTAAGCCAAAGCACAACACACAGGGCTTTGGCAGGCTGGCAGCCACCTGCAATTGCTGTGCTGTCTCTCTGGGCTGATAACTTGGGTGTTCTGAGATACATATATACTTTGATAAAAAGTCATGAACCAAAACCTCAGTCATACTTAAGCTGCTGGGTACAGATAAGAAAAAGTTGCAGCACTCAGGCATACATCTCACCCACCATGATTGCACAGATCTTACAGTTGCTCCATCAGCCCCTGAAGTTATGTGCTCTCTCCAGCCTTCACTGCCTGAGCTGTTTGCTCTCTGTTCTGCTGCATGTTGTGACCATGCGTTAGGTCACTGTGGTTTATTATCCCTGAGTGCAAGTGAGCATTAACACATCAAACAGAAGAAGTACCAGGAAAAGGCTCTACTTTAACACACAGGCTTTAGGAGGCAAGGGACGTGTAACCCACAAAGGCTACAAAAGATAGAAGAGCAAGAATGGGAAGTGCAGAGTCAGAGATTTGCCTAGAACAAAGTAGATCACTATTTCCAAGTGGCAGAAGAGGGAAGTACCACATCCATTTGCCCTTCCAGGTAAGAGAGGCTCAGCTGCAGAACCAGGAGCAGGGCCCACATGAATATAAAACACTAGGAATTTCTTTCCAGTAGTTTCCAATGCACAAACCATGATTCAGTATAAAAATCAGCCTAGTACAGGCTCTCTTTGTTAGCATCTGTTAGCAAGAATGTCAGCTAATCAATACCTTTTTATTGCCAAATACCTACAGGGCTGGAAGAGACACTATTTCTGACATTATTTTCAGTGTTCTTCTTACAACTCATATTCCTGGAAGCAGTTTTCCATCACCTTGTGTGGCATCGTTACTCATCTTCACTGATGCTTATCTAGCTCCATAAATCTGCAAATGCCCATCCAGAGAGCTGCGTCCCTCTGGACAGTTTATCAAGCTTATGCAGCTAACTGTCTCCTCCCGATCACTTCATCCTGCCAGACTGTCACCCCCAGCTGGGTTGGGATTTGGCACTTCATGGTGGCGAGCACCCCCGTAGTTGACTTGC
This sequence comes from Haliaeetus albicilla, assembly GCF_947461875.1. NCBI lineage: Eukaryota > Metazoa > Chordata > Aves > Accipitriformes > Accipitridae > Haliaeetus > Haliaeetus albicilla. The sequence continues at coordinate 37,296,655 of NC_091492.1, forward strand.
AGTGTCCCCACAGAGCAATTTCCCTGCTGTAGGCAATGAGAGGGAACAGCTGGGACTTGGCAATACACAACAAACAAATCTTCCCAATCCTGTAATCCAATTTACAAAGCAGCACCTCGTACCACATTTATGCATTGCAGGTGAATAGAGCCATAAGCCACATCTGTTAGCAGCCGCTGCTGCAACCATAGGCTTCTACAGAGCTATTTGGCACACTGGAGAATATGTGTTAGCAAGCCTGGAACTGCCTCCTGGAAACTTCCCAGCCTCTCTTCTTGCTTCTCCAGACAGACACCTCTTCTCCCTTCCCAGGTATCTGTGTGTTTTTGTCTCCCATACACTGGCAGAGCCCTGAGTTTCTCAGTGCTTTGTGCTTTTGAGGAATCCCAGCTGCACACACACAGGGCAGAGATTAACTGGCAAGTGTTGCTAAGCCCCAAGTGCTGCTTCCAGGTACCAAAAATGTGTCTTCCCAGGAGGATGTGTAGCACAGAGAACAGGGCACTCTGAACCAACTGGGGAGCCTTGTAATCTCCTCCTGCCCCTGACTTCTTGGCAAGTCACTCATCTCTCAGGATCCTGTCCTGCACCTTAGCTATTAAACTGTCTGAAACAGCACGGTTAAGGCACAAGCTCCAAGCTTATGTCTCAGCTCTGCTTTTCAGATTTCCTTTGAGGTTATGGCCAAGTCACAGACTTTGTGAATCTGTGTCCCAATCTGGACATGCCAATTCCGCCTTCTGCATGGAAAAGCATGTAGTGTCGTCACACCACAGTGGGGGCAGGAGGACGCAGCCCCAAAATTTTTTCAAAGATGCCCATCCTCAGCCTACAAGCTACAGAGGGCAAGGTCTGCCTCATGCCACATGTTGGTAACACCAAGCACCCACCATGCCATGTCACTTTGCATTAATGCACTGCACTCAATAAATACTGGTGTATGGGCCAGAGTGAACCCAAGCTTGCAAAACATACTCAGCAGAATAAGTACCAAGTATATAGGGTACGCTATCTCTGAGCTACTGTCTGAAGGGAATAAAATTAAGGTAAAATTCATCTATTCTCATTTCCAATCAACTGAATAAGGCAATACTAATTAAAGGAGGGGACACATAGCCAACAGTACCATGCACACTTTGGGAGACACATCAACATCAACAGTATCTTGGAATAACATATTTAGGAGAATGAATTTAATTCTGAATAGTGTCTTGCCTCAGGACCAGTTTCTATTTGTTCCAAGACATGTTGAAACAATAAAGAACATTTTCTCACCAAGCCCCTGCAAAAAATTTTCTCTTAAGGCTTTAAAAAATTGGCAAAAAGCCTTCTGCAACAAAAAATGGAAATCCTCCTTGTCGCATAATCATCACACTGCTTCAAAAGTTCATACGGATATTGATAACTTAGAAAAACTTACATGTTTAAAATTAGATCCTTTTCTGGATCTGGAGCTTTAGAAAGGGACAACAGCAAGCAAAACTTCTCAGAGTATCTTCTCAGAGTAATGAGCAGACAGATGATTTCTGTAAGTACTTAGATACTATACACTGATGAAGCATGTGCTGTACTTGACAGGTAGGTTGTGGTATGTTTGTTTAGCTGCAGGACAATGAGATTCTGGGGCTTCTAGGTGCTAATACAACCCACCCAAAGGATCATCGGGTATTTTGAAGGTTTAGAAATTACCAGGACATCACAATTAAACACACAAGTGTTTGGCATTTGCGTTAACATTAACCAACCTAACAGGTCATCTAAATATACCTGAATGTACATAAAACTCAAGTGAACTGATCAAAATGGGGAGGCTGGTCAAAATGAGGAGCTTCTTTGAATCATGTCTGGCTGCAGCTTTAAATTCTTCAAAGGAAACTGGCTGAAGTATAAGAAAAGAGGCTTACTTCTGTGATCCTCTTTAGAGCAGTATCTACCACACAGAAGATACCGAGGGAGAAGAAACACATCCCTAGCATCCCATGTGCCCTGATATTCTGGATGGAAACACTAGGTGGTAGCCTGACATTCATCATGCTTCAGAAGGAAAAATGTCAGTTCTGGCAAGTTCTTTTTTAAATGACTGGTTTGCTGTGGAGAAGACCATAATGGCTGTTTAGCAATATACAGGGGCATTATGGAATAGCATAGGATAAAAGAACTTGCAATAGATCTCTTTGGTAGTGTCTGCCACAGCTAGCTCAGAGCCAACTGGCAATGGGAGGAAGAGGAAAGTGGATTTCAGTGTATCAGACAAAGACCCTGAAGTTTTTACCATCCTGAGGTATCACTGGTACAGAGTGTGCTCACTGCAGGAAAAGAACAAGAAGCAGAGTGAAGTGACTCCTTTTGCATCATATACTCAAGATCTACACATAAACCACAGCAAAAGTACCTGTATGGTTTGCAGCCTCTTGGAGGCACCCTGCATGCAAAGAGGAGGTAGTTAATCTGTCCTGTAAACATGTACAATTGGGATTGGGGTAATAGGGAAGAAAAATGATTGAACCTAAAGCAATGCAGTCACTGGGGAATTGCTTCCTTGCCTTTGCACCCCATGTGAGGACAAAAAAAATCTCTTCCTCCCTTTACTCATAAGTTACTTAGTGAGCTTCAGTTACTCATTTCATCAGAAAAGGCACAACCTGGGCCAGGAAGATAAATGAGCTACAGCTGAGGTGTTTTGCATGTTTAAAGCACAGTGGGCAGCAGTAGACAAGTGCTTGGTCTTTCTCGTCCCTGTAAGAAAAGGGTTTCTACAACTTTTTAAGAAAAGCAGAAGAATCCTCAGTGTTCTGGTCTCCCTGACATTGTTCATGGTGAATATTTGCATAGCAAATCCTGCATACCTGAAATTTCCTTACCCAGGCTGTGTGCATGCTCACACCTGACAGCAGTTCTGCTGTATTTGCTGCCATAGAGATTGCTTGGCAAACATCAGAGATACAGCAGCAAACTCAGCTATCATTCTCTTATAAGGAATCTAATCAATTCACAGGTTTTACTTTAAGCTAATATAAAAATTATTCAAGTGTTCTTCCTTTCCCCACCCTGCTACTGATTAAAGGTTATCACAAGATGCACAGACTTCCCATCCCTCCTCATCTAATAAAACCATTTATCTAATGCACTGGTGCATGTGGTACAACCATTTGTGCCATCCTTCAGCATCAATTCAGAAAAGTGTTTCAGCATATGATTAAGGCCCTCTGAGGACAATGCCAAAGCTAAGCACATGCCCAAGCACACTGCTGAGCTGGCTGCGTGAGTGAAACAAGAATCTTAGCTGTCACTCTTTGAATGAGGATCTTGACCCCCTGCACCAATGGGCAAAGTCTTCTGCCTTGGTGTTTGGTGACTGCTGCAGCTTTAATCCATTGGTAACTCCTAGGGCTGGTGCATCCCTGTCTCAAGGCACGGGCAGCAAACAGAAAGTAGGCACTAGGGCAGAGCAGTGCTAATGAGCATAAAAGAGTAGCATGAGCAGCTAGGGACAAAACTCGTAAAGATTCAAGTCACAGGATGAAAAGTCGGTGGCAAGAGACATCACAGCTAACAGATGTTTTAAAGGCTCCTAATTATCAAGAGAGTGAGGAAAGAAAGTCCCAGTGGCCTACTGACCTGGGAGCAGGGCTGTGATCCCTGAGCTCAGAAGCAAGACTGGAAGTGGAGCAGGGAACAACCATGCCAGGGCTCTTCCAACCCTCACGTCCAGGGCATCCAGGTTGTCCTGCTGCCACATAGGCAAGCTGATGTGGCACAAAGGTGCAGTGGAGTGCAATTCAGAGGCAGTGTTGGACTCCTTGGGGGGAGTGGCTACCCCAGCACAAAAGAGGGTCACTCATGCACTGTGCTGCCAACCACTCCTGGGATCCCCCCAAGAGCTCTGCTTGCCCTGAGACTCACCCAGACTAAGCGAGTCTGGCATTTGAACTGATGTCTTTGGGCATCACATGCAATTCTCTCTGTGTCTGGGTGGCATGCCCTAGGGAGAGCACGCACCTGCAAATACACTCCCCCAAGTGGCAAAAAGAACAGGAAAGTGGATCACCACCAGAAAGCAAAATACCTCCTGATGTTAAGCTGTGACTGAAGAGGGATTCTCTTCATGCGAAGCCATGTGCCATCCAAAACCAACCCAACTGCCCTTCATTTTGATCTTTACCAGGAATTATTAGCACCCCTCCAGGAGAAAATCCACCTCCTGTATTCTGTTTCCAGCTGGCTCCAATTCACTCACGTTCTGAATGTCCCACTGGATTCTTCTAACATTTTATAAGGTGGCAGCTTAAATTCCTGTAATCTGTGGCCCCAACTATGGATATTAGAATACAGTATGAAAAACAATATTTGGGGACAGGGGAGCCAAACTTTGAAAAAGCAGGCTCTAAATACGACTGTAGCTTCAGCAATGAGAGTTTGCAAATGTCGAGATTGGGCTGCTCTCATGTAAACCATGTCACTTAGACACCAAATCTCCTGATCTGATCACATCTGTTGAAGCTTGAAAGAAGTAGGGAGAAGGTGAACACGTAGAGCTATGCAAAGCCTCCATTTTGCAACACTGGCAGTGTACATTTATCTTGAATATGTCTCAAGCCGGAGAAAATCTAATGGAATGCTCTCCTGTGTTTGCTTTGCTCAGGAAATGGCAAAAAGTGGCACAATTTCTCTCTATAAATCCAGACTAACAAGGTTTTTGCCCTAAGAAAATGGAGCATTCCCTACTCTGTAAATGCTGGTTTCTAATAGTAATCGGTTGGCTAAAAGATGGGGGCCTGATGCAAGAATCATTTGATCAAATCTGATGCCTTTTTTTGTGTTGGGGGCAGCTGAGATGGCCAACTGACTGGTGACTTACCTCTCTACTCCCTAAGCATCTTGACGAATGGGGTTTTAAACAGTTCTAGGTTAATAAATTAACAAAACCTTGTCTCAATTAATAATCTCTCCAAATTGGGGAGTGAGAAGAGGGGGGAAGTTTAAGTCTGGATAGAGATCCAAATATTACATACTGAGTGTAATACAACAGAACTGAGTGAAGAACTAGATAAAGCTAATAATGAACTAATAAGTAATAACAAATCTGTTATACCCTAAGCAACAGCATATCATCTGCCAGCAATGTCAGTCTTAAATGCCATATACACAAACCCCTTCAGCGTGTTACATTTTGATTTCTTCACTTATCATCATGTTCAAACACAGTTGTCCCTGAGACTACTGTCCCCCAAAGGAAAACACAATTTTAAAGTGCAAGTCATGAATATCATGGTGGATATAATGATTCTCAGCAGCGTTTGGCATTCCAGCCAAGGTCATTTTTTCACTAGCTAGTAAGGGATCCTTAGTGACCTGTAAGCGCAAGTCTATTACAAACCTGTAGGTCTTAAATGAGCTAAGAGCACATACCGTCTCCAACCTTTTAGGGTAAGTGTGAAGATGCCTCTTAGATCAGATCCTCAAGATAGCCTGGGGATACTGATGCATTCAGGTTTGAAATTCATGCCAAAACAACCCCAAATAAAAATGCTGTGAAAAAAATCCAGTCTCAGAGTGTCTAGTTAGGAAATGAGAGTGCCAGAATAATTTGAGTTATTTTGCTGGGAACACAGCTTTTAGAAATCACAGGCTCATTTAAGGGGTGCATGTGGGACTTAACAGCAACACTCTTAATTATCAAACACTAGAGAACTGGCAAATGCTTCATGTAAGATGAACCTGAGAGCATATCTCCTTTTTTTTTTTTTTTTTTTTTTTTTGTTGGGAGTAACATGATACAGTGGTCTTAAGGGACACATTTCCCATAAGTATGCTGGATTGCACCTTCATACTCTAGTGCATGGTTATTGCATGAGCAGTATTGTATGTGCAGCTCTACCCATCTGGGTGCAAAATCTGCACTTGCTATATTCGGAAGCAGAGGAGAAAGCCAGTTGGCATCTCCCCTCCTTCCCCCCACAAGATGCCCCTTTATAGCCCAGCAGTCACCAAGTACTAGACCATACCTTTAACCAGTCACTCATCTTGACTCAAGTGTTTGTAAGTGTTCCCATTAGTCCATTTTCCTGTGTTTCACACCTTCAGCATTTGAGCTCCCATTAAACTTAACCAAGGAGACATTCAAACATTACAGATCATCTCAGGATACTTTATATTTAGAAATCAGCCTCAGGCTACAACAGTTCTTGAGATTCCTAACTCCCTTCAGACCCAAGTATATAATGTATCCCTCACAAATCACTTCAATTACAAATTCATACTGCATAGTCCCCAAAAGCCACAGAGACGAATGAAGCTTCCATTGAGCCAAAAATAAAAAATATAAAAAATCAGGAAATGGAAGACATGGCCTTAACCACATGTAAAATCCAATCAGAGAGTTGTTCTGGTCATTGGAAAGCTGTTTTTACAAATAATTAGATCGCCCCCTATATATTTTATAATTAGTTGCTTGCCTTTATTTCACAAAATACTTTTCTCACGCGCTGGCTTAAAGGTTACCCTACTCTGGTCTAACGTGAGCTGGCAAAAGATAAACATGAGCTGCCTACAAGATAAATCTAGAGGAACACACTCCATAGTAAAATCCTCCATTGCATCTGTTCACTTCATATGAACAACTGCTGCAATCCGGTATTCCTGTTCCAACATATTTATGTGTTTCATACATCAGTGGTAAGCGATTAGGCAAAGCAGTCCCAACACTGCAAAGAGCTCACCAGCTGAACTGTGCGTGTGTGGGACGATCAGCTGCCAGTCTGAATCCGCATGGATTTTGTTACCTGTTGCCCCTGTGCAACACAGTAATCAATATTAAGGGATTACACTCTAAGAACATGAGTGGGGTTCAGTTTTCTCTAAGTGACCCAAGCACATGCTCAACATGTTTGTATGAGTAGATCAAGTGAAAGATCCATTAGACAATAAAGCAGCCCAAGCCCACGTTCCTGTGGGCTGAAATCAAGGGCACATTTTCAAGCTCTGAGTAGGCTAAAGAAACCTGATGCCATCTGAAACAGCCCTCAGTCAGTGTGTGCTGGCTGCACAGAAAATTCTCATTATCTTCTTATCTTGCTTTGTACCCTGCTGGGTTTTTGCAGTGTCTCAATAATAAAACAGCTAAGTAGCATCCCAGAAAGAGAAACTGAAGTGCCACACAATGTTTTCTTTATGAAGTCCTTCATGTATTTACCTCCAATGGCTTTTTCATAGAAGCTAAGGATATTCATGGGGAGAAACACAGCGAAATCAATCTGTGTCTGGAAAAGTTGATATGCTCCTTACTTGTTGTAACCTGAAGCCATTGCCTTCTCCCCCCTCCCCCCCTTTTTTTTTTAATTACTGGTACATATTTGAGACCTGAGCCAAAATGATATTAGAAGGAATCCTGCTGTGGCTTTGTTGATTCTTTGAACAGGTCCTTTGACAGCAATAAACACCCATGCTGACAGCAGAGTATAAGGCAATTTCAAATCAGGCCATAAAGCAGCAAAACCAGATGAGTACTGAAAAAAACATACCTAGTGTAAGTGCATGTGGTGATTTCTACTGTGGTGTAACACTAGGTGCTCTGATAACTCCTTCTGGTCAAGGAGGTTAGAGTGATTTAAAAACACTCATGAGCTAAACACCACAGCATCCCATGGAAGCAGGGAGGTATCCTTCACTCCACTCTGCAGTCTGGTAGAGAGTCGATGCCTGCTCCCACCACTGTGGTGTTGGGGATTCTGATCCCAGCAGGACCACAGGATGCTCATCCAGGAAGCCATTGACAGCACTGGGACTGAACCTGTAACTCCCACCCTTTTCCCTAACCAGGAATACAGTCTTTCCTCCAAGATGAAGGAGGAAAATAGACAAAGGTATGCTGACAGGCTAATCTGAGGACAAATGCTGCACTAAATTTCCACATTAGACAGTGATAATAAAGACTTAATGATTTCTATATTGAATGCACAAGAAGATTAATAATGCTTTTTCTTTTAATAAATATTTAAAGCATAGTCACATAGTGTCAAACCCAAGCACTCAATTTTATGATTCAGTCCCCAAAATCATGACATTAGTCTTAAGATAGCATAACTTGGTGGATTGTTGTTTTCTTTTAAATTTGCCTCCTAATTTCTGAGCCCTGAGTCCTGTTTTCCGGATTTTTTTTTCCTATGACAAGAAGGGTTAGAAACTGCATTGGTTTTTTGAAAGCTGACATTCTCCCTTAATTACGTGCATGGCTCTAGGAAATACACCAAATATCACATAACTTGGCATTCTTACTGTGTTTCATGTTCAAAGGACTTTGCAAACCTCAGTTAATGAATCCTGCAAGCACTGCTGTATTTGGAGGCAGTCAAAAATTATTGCTCTGAACAGGACTTGGGACCCTGACAAGGCTCATTGGAGGATCAGGCCCTAAGCAAGCTGTCTCAGGGTCACTGGAGGACTCATAACTGGGATTACAGCTTTGGATTCCTCCTGTCCTGAAAGCACACTTCTCCTATGAAAGCTATTAGCGCTCAAACAGAGCCTCATCCACTCTAGAGCATCTATTTACACAGTCTAGGTGATTTTTACTTATTTATGTTACTGACCTACCCTTCTAGCCAACCCTGCAATAATAAAGCAGCATACAACATCAGTAAAAACAAAGCACAAAAAAAGTTTTTTAAATTGAAATACCACACATCTCTGTAAGACCTGGGAAGTAACAAAGCACAAAATGGCAGCTCATGTTTCCACACCTGCCTTTCTTCCCCATCCACCCACCCAAAATTCTAACAGGAGTGTTTATTTGGAGAAAGAAAAATTAAAAGCTAATGGATAAGAGATGCACACTGGGGATTCAGAGGGCCCTGGTCTAGGGACAGGGAAGGTCTCATTACACCTGGAAAGCCCTTTTTCCTTTCACTACTAAATCCCACTCTTGGGCGTCCCTTCTGGAAGGCTTTCTGAGGTTGGCAGTGTTTGCACTGCTTTGAAATGCAAGTCTCCCCCGCTTTGTTTGTTTTTGAAATGGTTTGAAAGGGAGGAGCAGACGTCCTTGGCTACTAAAGCTGAGCTTTCCCAAAACACAAGCTGCTGCTCTTTGTTTGCTTCTCGTTAATTAGCTGTGTGTCTAATTAGTGACAGGTTCCCTTTAGCTTTCCTGAAACCAAAGCCGCTCCATGTCAGTAGAGGTCCATCAGGGGACTTGTCAGTGCCCGAATGGTTTCCAGCTGCTCCACGGCCCTCCACACAAGCACACGTGCACGCACCCTGACACTTACCCACTTCAGCCAACTGACTGGTGATAGTGCTGCAAATGGAGATACAAGTCACTTTATCTGCACTGAACCCCTGATTTCAGCCAGGTCCAATCTGTAATACCCTAATTCACATCACATCCTAATTCACCGTAGAGATGGATTCACAGCAGGATAGCAAACAGGGTTTCAGCTTCTAACCCTCTGCTCTAGTCCACTTTTTCTCCCCAGTGTTTTGCTCTGACACTTTGGTCCAGATTCACCTCTCAGTTACTGTAGTCCAGTAACACTAATTTCACCCAAGGGTGAAAACTACTTTTCAGCTGCACAGAGCATCACTCAGCTTTCAGGGCACTCACCATAGGATACTGTTATTGCAGTTTGTTTATTTAAGCTGAGGTGAGCTTGGTCTGTTACAAGCTTTAAATTCACCCTTTTGGGGACTCACTGAAAAACCCCTTCAGCTGTACATGCTGGTGTGAGAAAGAGGAAGGACACAGACTTGTACCATCCCAGGGGACTGCTGAGGCTGTTCCTCCCCCATGCACACGCTTCCTGCTCTTCTCTGCTCACTTCCCCCCTACGGGTTTCCATCAGCAGGTCCCTAAAGAGAGAGGAGTTTATTCAGTTCCCTACTGATGTCAGATCCTGTTGGTGCCAGAATGATTGATGGGCAAGCCCCATGACTGACGGGAAGATGCGCTTTCAATTAGCTGTGTGGGCTGTTTCCCTCTCTCTGCCCTCACTCCCCACAGTCCCTCTGGAGCAGTGCCCTCATTGCAGGGTTTATCTTTGTACCAGCGTTCTGTATTCCCTAACCTCTCTTATATCAGCAGCACCATTTTAAACAAACACGGCTTATTTTAAATGGGGCAAAGCAGAATATGGAACTCTCTGTCTTGGGCATAGAACAACCTCAAAACCCATCAACCCTTGGCCACCCAAGAAAGCCACAGGATTCACAGCATTCTATTCAAAACCTCTCTAAAAACCAGGGACTGTGGTACCTGGCAGATCACAGCTCCAGGGAGTCACAGAACCAGGAGAAAAACCATAATCCTTACATCATTTTGACTCCTGTTTTGCAATAACCACTCTAAGACTGGACTAAACACACAACTAGGATTACTCCTAAGAAATACTACCAAGTGCAAAGGACATGAAAATTCATCCTTTTTGGTTTCTTGTTTCTGCAGAACATGTAGTATCTTAGCTCTCTCTCTCATTCCTGTGTAACAAATCCAACACCTGGCACAGCCACTTCTGCAAACAAGATGGCATGAGAATATGAAAAGAGCATTTTCACTACCTCCCCTTGGCATTAACTTGAGCACACCAAATTAGAACATCTAAACCAAAAAGCTTTCGCAACTGTAATAAAATCAAGACAACCTTCAGCATTTAAAAAGATGATGGTTAAACAAAAGCATCCTTTGACTTTTCTATATAGTCTTGTGTTAAACTGTGATTAAAAAAATTCATTCACAAGATCCTGATGTAGGGTGTTAAACCATGTATTAGTGAATCCATGAAGTCTCTTCCACAGCAGGTGTCCAAAGGACAATCTGCTTTGACAGCATGATGTCCCAGGAAGTATTTACCTTGTAAAAGGCACTTTCTATAGCAGAATCCAACTCTCACTTAGGACTGAAGCACAATTTTCACAAAGGTAATATACTAGTGTTTCTTTCCAGGTTGCACTAGAAGTAATACAGTTTCCTGGAAATATTTTCCAGCACCAAGATTTTCCATGAAGAAGAAACAGTACAATCTAAACATTGACTCCAGCCCAGAAGACTGAAACTACTTTCCAGTGTCAGAGTTTTAGCAATAGCCAGATGTGGATGAACAGCAGATGCCAACAGAAAACATCAGCTCTGAGCTCACATGCTCTTCAGCGGCCAAATCCAAAGCATAAAGCTAGGTTATTATTTAACTTTCCACAGTACAGGCGATCTAGTCAGTGACAACTGTGAGGAGATGAAAGAAATCAGGGAAGTAATGAAGAACTATACTATTCTGGGACAATCGACTCCAGAAATAAAAACAGCAAGCTAAGAGTTGAAGATAAGAGTTGAAGAGACACATAGACTTTGCTGGTGACGTACTGAAGATAGGAATATGTAAGACCTGCTCTCTTGATCAAACAAAGCTGTTCTGAGGAACTTATATGAAATTAAATCATGGCCAGAGAAACTTACCTTAACCTAAATCATCTGTGATTGGTTCTCTGTGCCCAGTCCCTCCACCCACAAACACATTCCTGGTTTGATCCACATCCAGTAGATTTATGCAGACCACATTACAGAGCTTACTACTCCCAACCCACCAGCTCTATATATTTCCAGAAGTACTGTTGTCTTCTGGAGTTTACAGAAGCATCTTTAATTGAATTCTGGAAAAGCACATCTAGAGATGCCTAGCATTTATGTATAATCAAGGAATTTGAGATAAACACTTCTGTACTGGCTGGTACAAAGATTCCTTACACAAATTAAATAGCGTGCCAGTATCAATAGCGATTAAATACAGTTACAAATTTATCTGTCATTTCCAACACTGAGCCAAATCTTCCTTGTTTTAGTCAGCCAACATAATTCAAAGTCAGTTACATTACGCTTGTACTGTTTGAGGAAGAACACGCCAGAAGACTGGAAAGAAATAGCCTCTAATAGAGATCCTTTCCCATATTTCCATGTGGAAAAAGAAACCTCCAAGGAATGGCTCTGTCATAGCCTTCCAGGCTCTCTTGCTTTTCTAGTTCAAGCTAGAAAATGCCACAGTACATAGAAATGAATGAAAAAGAAATCAAGCACCTGACAGATTTGGTTTGGGATTTAGGTGACATGTACGAGCAGATGCGTGAGACTTTCCCGTATGACTCATTGCTCATCCTTAATCAACTGCAATTAGGAAAACAACAGATGGAATTAAAATGGGACAGAAAACCATGAAGGAACAAAAGCTGAGACATCAGTCAGCTTGACCCCAACCTCAGTTACAGCATGTGAACCTGGAATAAGTCTGCTAAAATCAGTGCCATTCTTCCAAACTTACATACATGAAACAGAGATTAGAAGGTAGTTCTGTCAGTAAATCAGAAGGCATGCAATATCATCACTAGTTTCACTGCAGCTGGTGTACTGAAACACATGCCTCTCCGACAGGGAGATGCTATAAAAAACTGAAGCCTGAGAGTCAGAATGGGTTTGGACTCCGAAGGTTGGACTGCTTCATTTGGATCGCACACTGAGGGATGCCAAGGTTGTGTACACACTGCCTGCCAAGCAGTGTGAAATGAGAAGGGAACCTGGCTTTACTCTCCACTGTTCATTTGTTGGGAAAACAATTTGCAGAAAAAAATAAAATTTATGTCTTTTTAGTTTTGTATCAACTTTCCCTGCAATTACACATGTTTTAGATCTAGTGCAAAGGAGGGACCAGGGAAAAGGGAAATAGGGTTGTCTTTGCAGAAGCAGCTTAATTATGTGTAATGTGGAGCCAGATCCTACATTAAAAAGGCCATACAACAAGGAGTTCAGCAGGCCATGAGGGAAGTAAGAGTTTGAGATGTAACAAAAACAAGGAAAAAGGAATGTCTTTTTAGATACCACATGCTTTTAAAACCAGGGCAAGGCAGCTATAAGGAATGCTGTTAGCGCCAGTCAGTGCAGCATGTCTGGCTTCAAAGCTGCCCTTGCAGCACTGCATGTGTTTTTTCATCTGTGTCTGTAGAAAAGAGCAGTAAACAGTTCTAGCAGAGCTGTGATGGTCAGATTTGGGATGGAGTTTCAAAAAACCAAGTGAAGGTTAAGTAGGAAGCGCTCATATAGCCAGTGCTAACTCTTAAATTGCCTTTCTCTTGATCTAATGGCAATTCACATGGGGAAATGCGAAGAGCTGCACCCTGATCCGGGGATCTGTTCAGGGTAAAACGTCTCCAGACCACCTGAAGCATGAAGCAAAGGAAAGGCAGAAGGATCTTATCCAGCCACTGACCTGGCAACAACATTTGCTTCAGCCACTGGCAGCAGAGACGATCAGGGCACAGTCGTGTCTGTGTGTACAAGCCCCGTGGGCCAGCGATAGGATTCAAAGAATCCTTTTGTGGCAACATCCCCTGGAGCCATTCCCCCAGGCTGGCTGGCTGGAGCGAGCAACCGGAGGGAAGATCCAGCTGGGAGACATTTCTATCCAAATGGCAAAGAAATCTGCCACAGAGTTTTCCTCGCCTGCTCACCAGTGGAAGTAGCGGAGCAAGTGCATCCCAAGGACTCTCTCCAGGTTACTGGTGCCCCCTGCCGACCAGCGGGAGGAGGATTCTCCTGGTGGCAGCAGCAAGGGGAAAAAAAACCCCAGGCCTCTACCAGCCTGTGTCAGAAGGCCTCAGACACAATATACAGACTATTCCTCGGCGTCAGAAGCTGCTTCCCTCTCCCCAGCCTCTGCCAGCCTGTGTCGGAAGGCCTCAAACACAATATACAGACTTTTCCCCGGCGTCGGAAACTCCTTCCCTCTCCCCAGTCTGACCGGGTACGTGACGCAGCCACACATGTGCAAAGGGATGACATGGCTGCCGTAAAATCATGCACATGGGATGACTGCGAGTGCCATTCTGAACCTCAGCATCCCTGTCGCTCCTAGCCCCTCTCCAGTCAGCAAGGGCAGGGCTGAGCCAAAGGTATTTAAAAAATCACCAGCATCTGTGGGTTTGTCTTCAATAAGCAGGCCCCTCAGCACATACTGAAGTGTATCAGCCCCTATATTCCTGAACTACAATGGAGCAGGGGAAAAGCAGCACAGCCCAGGAGCACTCTGTTTGTTCAGAGTGAAAGAGGGGATTGTCTGACTGGGGCTAAACGAGTGCCCTGAAAGTTCAAGCGATGTCCAGAGACAGATTAAAACAAGGTATACTGCGGCCACTCTGATGGCATAAGATAAAGGGGCTCATGGCTTAAAGAAAAGGGCTTATGGCACAGGAGAAATGAAGGGTAAATTGCTCTTTTTATTTCCTGCTGGTGATGAATTAGGAACACGAATCCCTGCCAAAGAGCTCCCGTGAGCTGACCAGCAGGCTGAGATTTTGGGATGTTCATCTCCACAGGGACACATTGGGCTGCCTTGTCCAGCAGCACCCTGCTGCAGCTCCCTGTGAGCTCAGGTTTTCACTGCAGGTTGGGTAAAGAAGCAGGAGCCGCGTGGGGACTGCTGCTATGACTGGCAGGGCAGCTTCTCCCCAGAGGGTGATGAAGTGCATGAGGAGAGAGGAAGAGGGGCTCTTTGCTAAAGCTGTGCCAGCCTTTGAACTCTGGACCTTTTCTCTGGGGTAGGGAAAGGGCCAGTGCAGCAATATGCCAAGATCAATATGCACTGCTCCCTCTGGCCTGGCTGAGCTCAACATTTCTTTTCACCATTCAGACAAAATCTAAGTTACGAAATTGGTTCTCATTTCCAGCAAGGCCTCTTTCTAAAGGGGCTCCTCCAAAAAGCAGCGTAGTTTAAAACAGACAAAGAACAACTTTGTCACAGGGCCGTAGTGCAAATACAACTAGGGCCCAAAGGACATTGGGCATTTGCTAGATGTTCCTTCCATGAGGACAGGGCTTCCTGAAGCAAAGGGGATTTGATCTACAGTGCTCAGTAACAAGCTTGTGCAAGACAAAGAAAGTAATCCCCAAACTATACCACTGAGGCCTGGAAGTGAGATCACACATCCTACAGACGGAAAAGCTTACTGAGAATGTGCTCAGATTTTAAGAAGGGTTAATGCATCCAAAGCTTTTCTGCTTTTCCTGGCTGTATCACTTTATCTGAAAAAGGATACTGCCTCTCCCTAGAAACCCAACATTCCTTGCCAGGCTTTAGGATAGCATTATGTGGAAGGAGAGAGGTGGGCTAGGTGATCCCTTTTAGTAACATTAGGGTGCAAGGACATGGCAATATTCATCATTCAATAAGCTCACCTTCTTTCGATTTCCATACCTGCAGCACATGTCTGCTCCATCCCATTCAGTTGGAATTTACTGAACCAGCCATCCAAGGAGTGACTGGGTGCTAGGAATGAAGACATGGTGCTTGCTCCATGCAGGCCTGGGAAGGGAAGGAAGCCTTGCAGTTCATCTGACAGCATCTAGTCCCTTTGCCCTCCCTGGCACAAACCAGACTAAAAAGGCCTTCCCAGAGCAGGGAAGGGATGTGAAGGGTATAGTGGCTGCAGAGGACTATTTATGATACATGCACACTGCAAATAGCTGAAAGGAAAGAGTCGCATATGTGTTTGTGGCAGAGCCAGCCTAGCAAGAGAAGTTGCTGTAACTTTGCCCCTGACCTGTCAGGGGTTTTTACAGGATAGAAACATTGCTTTCTTAGCACAGCTTCGGTGGTGACAGCACACAGATTTCATGCCCCCTGAGCTCAGAAGAACAAGCAGAGATGCCGGCATCCCTTCAGCTCCAGCCTGTCCCCATACCAAACAGCTCAGGAGCAGTCAGAGAAGCTCAGAGCACCTATACTAAGGGGTTGTGCAAAACCCCACAGCCACAACACTTTCCCACACAGAAAAGGGTGAACCAGACCCTCCAGATCAATCTGCCACCCTCCAGCTTACAACAGGCTTAGCCCTTGGCCACCCACAGCAATATTACTTCCTTTTTGTTTGTTAGGGTGGCACTGGGTTGAAGAAGCCATTTCCCAGACCTGTCTTGGAGCCAGCTAACCTGGGTAAGAGCCCTGCTTCCTTGCCTGCTTCAGTGCATGCACTCTGCATGTAAATGTGCATCATTCACTGCATCCCACACTTTAGGTGCTGAAGAAGAGAGCTGGCCTTGGCATCTGCTCTGCAGGCCCAGGAGGTGTGCACTGAAAGGCAACTGCTTTCGGGCTATGGGAACAACCCTATCAGGTCTCTGTTAGAGAAGGCGATGACAGTTGCACTTGTACAGGTGACTAGGTTTCACCCATAAGAGACAGGCAGGAGCATGCTTTAATGAAGGGCACACCAAGAAAAAGCGCCTTCTCTTGGTTAACCTCTGCCCCCCTGGTCCTTGCCACCCACAGTGAGCTAAGGATGTTCCCTGAGCCAGGACAACCAGTTCTGGTGGCAAGAGCTTGGCTTGCTGTCACAGAGCAAGAGCGGCCAGAGCTTGCAACAAATGGTGCTTTATAAAAGCACTTTCCCGTGTGTTTTCCCTTTAGTGCCACTGCAGCACCTCCCCTTCCCAGGTGCCCTCTGCTGGACTAGACCTCAATTAACTCACAGCCTCAGGCTATAAATCAAGACAATAAAAGGGGCTGTAAAATAAACACGAACAGGTCTTCCCTTTCCATTCAAATGTACTGAAGTGGCAAAGCCGTTTTCCAAGCAGAGCTTAGACACCCTGTGCTTCACTGGCCTCACAAGAGGGAATCCAATGTGCTCAGATATTAATACAGGTGACCTGGTCACTGGGGTGCAGGTAGCACTAAGAGGTGCCCCATGGCTTGGAGGTCAGCCTCAGGTCGCTTCTCCAGAGTTTCCATGGGGTGGACAGGTCTAATTTACAGCTCTTGTGAGCTGTAAAAGAAGATTTTAGAGATGGAGGTTAAATAAGCAATGTTGTTTTTTATTATAAGGCCTGGCCTAACAGAACATAAAGGCATATATTTAATCCAGCAGACCTACCCAACACCTCAAATAAGGAAGAAAAGTAGCTCTTCAGACTCTGAGCCAAAGTCTGCTCCAAGGGATGCCCATAGGGTCAGCAAAGTTGGCTGCGGGACACTATCAACACAAAGGACTAAATTCTGCTGTCAAAGCAGCAGCTGTGAGAACTGTGACCTTTTCTAAAAATTTGCAGAGGACGAGAACAGAGGGTCTATAAACCATTGTTATTTGTAGTGCTCCAGTGTCTAAAGCTTCCAGCTGAAAACAGGGCCACAGCATGCCAGGTGCTGTAAGCTGAAGTGAGAGAAACACCCTGCTCTGAAGTAGTGAAATCCCTGTAGGCAAAAGGGGGAAAGAAGATAAAGCAAGAAGAGCAGAACATTGGCCCAGTTGTCCTGATCCACCCATGGCCCTGTATTCTCTCACTGGGCTATGGAGCAGGATGCCCACTCCAAAGCCTGTAGGGAGCAGTCTTTCAAAGTAAGATGACCCAGCTTAGGGAAAGTTCTGCCTCCACCTCCTGCAGAGTTCAACCAACCCTCCATGCTGCCCAGCAGCACAGCAGCTTCACTCCCCTGGTCTACAGAAAAGAAACCAGCTTTACTACCCCAAATCACTGCCAGTTCTCTCCATGCTCCAGAGCCCACATCAAACTTTTGTATAGCCTTCAGAGCCATATGGAACTTTGAAATCTATTATCTACCTTCCTGGGTCAATAACACCAAAGTATCAGTAACTCCCCAAATCTTTGCACTACCACACCCTTTGGAAGTCTCCCTTGTAGCTCATAATCCAGCCCCAGGGAGTGTCTAACTCATAAGCAGACTGTTTGCTAGGAGCTAAATCCTCAGCATATTATCAGGAAGCAATGGATGAGGCAACTGCAGCCCATTTTCATTAGCAGAGGGTCCAAAGCCTGTTCAGAACTGAGCTGCTCCTTGCACTAGGGAATGAATGAGCATGTGTGCACACATCTGTAGCAGAACAAGAAGGGTTAAAATCCTTGGGTCTGTCCTTTTGTGGCCACTCCTTCTGTGTTGATTGTAGGTTCACAAATAAGTGCTCATTCAGAGAAGCAGGTGAGACATCTTTAGAGTCATGAGATGGATCAGAAGATACAGAAAAAAAGAGTTCAAGAGAGGAGGAAAAAAAGCTGAAGGGGACTGAAATCTTCCTTCAAGTCTTTGTCCTTCCTCTGTAAATGGGGAGCTACGACAATGCTCCTGTAGTTTGTCCAGTTAATTATAGAACAATACGAGGAGGGGGGCTGTGATGGATTGGTGATTTACAAGATAGGTGTGTGAGAGCCAAAGAATGGTAATTACACGAGCGCTTCCACACTGCCTATACAACTGACTGTTTGACTAACGAAAAGAATCCCTCATATCTGCCTTCCCCTAGTCGATAAGAGCCAAATGCCACACAGGCCCAAGTAAACAGCACAGTTTGGCTTCACTCAATCTGGAGGGGATGCCCGTTGTCCTTCCTCCCACGCCAGTCCTGGAGAGGCACCTAGGGAGAAGGTGCAGCACTGTCAACTGCTCACCTTCTCTGCAGGGAGTGGATGCCCAGGACAGAGATAAGAATCACTGAAGCAAGGCCACAGGCAAGGGGACAATGATGAGGCTTGGGCCACAAAGCCATTCATCACATGGGAAACAAAGTTGTTGTCAGCAGGGATGGCCGCATCCTCCAGGCATGTCAGTTGTCGAGTGAGTTGGATGACAGGCCCCTCAGGGACGGATGAGGCCTCCAGGGACATGCCAAGAGGAGAAGAAAGGCCATGCAGCGACTGTCTCCATTGTACACTGGTGCCAGGAAAGGCCGTGCTGCTTCACAGATTTCTTCCAGGTGAAAAAAGCATAAATCTCTTGATATTAGGGTTGATTTTTCTTAATTGAAAGATTTCTCCAGTAGCTGAGTCTCTGAGTCGCCAGGACTTTTCCTTAGCACAAGGGAGTATTGCAACTGCACAAATTAAAGCCCTTTACATATTCTGACCAGAAAATCCAGGCTCAAAATATTCAGAGATTTTTTTTTTCCTCTTTTCTCAATGGTATGAGCCTTTCCCTAGTTAGAGTGTTGTAATACTGAGCACACGTACAAGAAACCCCACTTGCCTTACAGCCCAGCCTGTACCTTCCAGCTTTGTGACCAGCAGCTAAGTGATTCAAGCTTTGCTCCAGTTACTCCATTACAAAATGGAGGAACGCAGCAGGGCACTAACTGCTCAACAGAAGGGTTGCAAGGGAAGGGATCTTGTAAGGTGGTACACATGTCAGTTTTCACTCTCCTTCAGACTTTATGCACATCCCACAGCATTACTTAAGGCTTGCCTTGGGAATAGCTTTTCTGATGAGCTCCTTCAGTGGATACTCTTATTTCAGACTAACACAGTAGCTCAGTTTGACTTCCCAACCCACTAGAGCCTAACTGCCCCATGTAGACAAGCCCTTGCACGAGTAGCTTCTTATATATGTAGTTCTACCAAATCATCCACCTTGAGGGAGCAAGCAAATTTCCAGCAGGTCTGGCTTCCACATGAAAGTAATACAAGAACAGCCTTTCTGAGTTCAGTACTGGCCAGAAAACAGGAATGAAACACATGTTTCTGATCATTTCAGAAGCTCCAAGAGAAGTTTGGTTCAGAGAATGGGCAAGAGTTTGAAGGGGAAGAGGGGAAACACATGTCCTGTTTGAAGTGTAAGGTCTCATTTTTTTATTAAGCCATCTTAGCCACTCTTAACACATGCACATGAAGTGTCAGCCCAGGGCAATGCGCAGAGTAGTTCATGATGCAGATATTAGAACTTAAGACATCCCAGAGCTTGGAAACTGCTGAATCCAGCAACGTGGTCTGAGCTTATTATAAAGAAAGGTTAAAGTGGAGATGGGGGTCTGAACTCAGACTCACAAATACCAAGGCTTACAGAGGGGTACATCTTGAATTATAAGCTGCTCTCTCTCCTTTCTTTCTTCTCATTGCAGCTCCTGGGACTTTCCTTCTCTGTGTCATGTTTGGTGACTTTTTGCTTATTTTTCTGCAGTCGGGAGAGATGCCACAAACCTGGAGCTGGGCCCTTCCACCCATTAATCAAAAGCTACAAGTGCTCTGCAGGGAGACAAAACCTCTGTGTGTTTTCTCTGATATTTCTGGAGCACAGCATGGAGGGCGGGGGGGGCTGGGCCAAGGACCCCTAGTTAGATTAACATTTTATTCAGAGACCTATTAATCAAAGTCAGAAGTGGCGTGAAATGGCACCAAGGGAGAAAAATAGCTGGACAATCAAGGCCCTTTCAAAAAAAAAAAAAAACAACCAAAAAAACCCACACCAGCCCACACCCCCCAAAAAACCCCCTCTCAGCTTGTCCTGATTTACTGCAGCTCAGTACTAGATGGGAGAGGGGGATTTGCAACCTCTATCCAAACAGGAGTGGACCATACAGGTAAATTCTGGCTTTTTTCACATTAAGCAAACAACTCTCTGTATCCAGCACCAGTCAAAAAGGTCCCTATCTTTCTTTCTCCAGACCATAACGTGCTTTCATGCAAGCTTATACTTTTAAATTATTATTTTTGGAAGACAGCACGATTAGACTTCTTTTTCTTACAAGGAAAGACAGGCTCAGTTAACGGGAACAGGTCTGGCCAGCGTTCTGCTTGATTAGGGCCTTTTGGAGGGGAGCATTTTGCCCCACAGAGGAGGAGATAAATAGCCTCATACAGCATGATATCAACGGGACTCAGGCACGTATGTGTTGGGAGACGGAACAACCCAGCATTTGTTCCCTCTGGCACCAGCACTAACCCATCACAAGACAAAGCACAGTGACACAGGTGGTATGAACCTGAAAACTCACAGATGCACTGGGCACAGTGCAAAAGGGGTATTTTGTTTTAAGATAAAGGTCAGCCAAGGAAGAATTCAACACTCATCTCTACAGTTTGCCCCAAGAACTCAGCCACTGGAGCCCAGCATGTTTCAGTGAGACTCCAGTCAATCTTTGACCTCTGTCTCCACAGGCTGTTTGGAGAACGGTATCTCAAGGACCTCTGAAACCTCAAGGCACAGAAGGGAATTGGGCCCCACAGCCCGAAAGGGTAATAGCATTAGAAACATTATTCTGCAGGCATTTGACCAGTAGTACAACATAAATTAAATAGAACCCAAAGGAAAACCTTGTGTTTTCCTCTGAAAGTAGGGCAAGCCTGCTGGAAGAGAGAGGACGAGGACTAAACTGGGGAGAAACATTATGACCAGTCATGCCAAGTAGTTCCTAGGAAGCTATGGCAGCTGCCTTATATAAAGACAGCTCTGCTGCAAGGAAGGAGAGACTTGGCTCTTTCTCAGAGGAGATGGGGAAAACTGCATGTGTGCATCCTCTGCCCAGGAAGAGCCAAAGCATCTCCAGCAGCTTTGGGTTGTTTTTCTCCCATGGTGAGTTCCTGGCAGCTGCTGACATCAGGGAAACTTGGGGAACTTGATCCCTTCTCTCTTCCCCAGGCTTCTGCCCCCTCCAATCCCAAAACACAAGTATATAAAAGAAGAAATGGATTTTTCCTGTACAGATATACGAGACGCCAGGCAAAGAGAGGCTTGTGAAATGCACAGCCCAATGGATCTAGTTTCCCAGAAAGACTGGCCTGGCCTTAGCAGAAGGTTAATTAACTCTGGCAGCTCAGGGCTGGAAAATGTCCACTTCATGCACTGGAGTGCCTGTCCACGGGTGAAGAGGGGGCCAGGCAAACCATAGGGGCAAAGGTCCATCTGCAGACATGCATGAAAAGCTTGGCTGGGCTTGTGCCTGAGTCCTGTGGGAGGAACACAAGAAAGATTTAGCCAATTACTATAGCCAGAGCAAGGTCTTGTGGGTGCAGGAGGAGAACAACAAAACCACAAAAGAGCTAGAAAAACACAGCCATGCCAGGCGTAGGTGGAGACATATTATCTTATGGGGCAGGCATGCACTCTGCCCTCCTTTCTCTGAGCATCACAAGTGCCTTTGTATCTCAGCCTGCAGGAAAAATGGCTGAGGGCTTGAAGATACATCCCTCAGTGAGTGTTGTGGGTCACAAGTAGGGGAGCTGAGTGCATCACTGTGGCATAGCAAAGAGAAATGAAGTTACTCCAAGGCCACTGATGAAAGCAGGATTTGGCTTCCCTTGCACACTGAAAGAGGACACTGTCCCATATCTCCATGCACACTTGAGTGAAATGTGTTTGAGACTGGAGACCTCTGTTCCCACTGCTAGTTCTGTACCTTGCCAGACTGCAGGATACATTTCATGCTCAACAAGACCAAAGTTAGAGAGATGTCTTCCCAGTGCAGCAGCTCCCAACTGCACCACACATCAAAAAATGCCCTTGTTCCCTGTCGTTTCTCTAACACCCAGAAGCTGAATATTTTAAGAAGACTCTTGGCATCATTTTACAAGACTGCTGTGAGGTGGCAGCAGCTGCCCGTTTAAGCACAGGGCCTGGAGACAGACACTGCCCTCAAGACCCTGGTGTCAGCCTGTAACACCAACTCTTACGGCCTCAGACTCACTGAAACCTACAGAGAACCTGATGATTAACTTAACCATGAAGAACAGGGGAACACGGTCCCTCTTCTGCAGTGTGCAAATTATTGAAAAGAAGGCAAAAAAGAGCTACATACAAGACAGCTACTTGGGCTGTGCATCCTTTCCTCCCACTTCCCAGGAAGCTGGTGCAAGATGCTGGGGCGTTCAATCCCAGATTTGCCATTGGTGTGCTCTGTGAGAGCAGGCATGTCCCAAAACTTCCCCTGCTTCAGTTTCTCCATCTTTACAATAGGTGTTGCAACTGCTGTCCAGCTTGGCAAAGCCTTCTGAGATCTGTTGATGAGAAGTATCTATGAGACAGATATTTTTATTTTACTACGTATGTTCTCCACACTTCCTAAAACAGCAGGTTCATCACAAGGTAGATTAAAGGATGAACAGTGCCTGGAGCAATTTTAAAGTGCCTCACCGTCCAAAAGGTAACAGACCAAATCCTCTACACTGCCTGAGGATGGAATAAGCAGCAGCTGGGGAGCTTACAAGTCTGCTCAGGGAAGCCTCTGTGTAGCAAAAGTGAGACATTAACACAGAATTTTCTGTGATTCCTTGGCTTGCTACTCAATGTAAGTATCATAGCCTTAAATATTTGAGGGAAATACTAAACCTAAACAAAGTAAAGTAAGGTTCAAACTGAATTGTTTGCAAAGAATAGGGAAGGAAAAGAGAAGGAATAGAGGCCAGGAGGTACTGGACAAGCCAAGGAAAACATTTTGAGAACACCATGCCACTTAGTGCAGTCAAATGTATTTCAAAAGCAAAGAAACAGTTTTTCAGAAGTTAGTGCATAGCCAGGCTGTAGGCAGGAGGTATATCCTTGCCCCTGCTTTGAACCACAGATACATCCTCTCCTTCTGCCCGGCATTTTTCACTCACAAATCTCAAAGCACTTACAGATGTTCAAACTTAGCATACTTCCAAGATTAACTTTCTAGATTAGGTTTCTTGATAACTCTACTTGATAAAAGACTTCAGCTTTTTCCTTCTGCTCACAAAGTCGCTGCAAAAGCTGCTTTGCTATGAAGCTACAGGGTGCCTTATGGCAGCCTGCAAGTTCTGTTTTTCTCTCCATTGCGAGCTTAAGTCCAGCAGTTCCAATATATTTTATATTTTATGTACAGCTTGGCATACACTGACTTGGGTGCAGGAACTCAAGCAGAAGAGCCTCCCTTTCCTGCCGTGCTGGACTCTGAACTAAGGTTGGATTAGCCAGAAAGGTAGGAGGGCGGGAGGAATAGAATGCCAGCACCAAGACAGGCAAGGAAATCCTGGCATTCCTCTCTGAGCCTGTAACCAGATCCTCCCCTCCTCTGTTATTCTTGCCACTCATTCTCCATCTGTAGGAATAGCTGAGGATACAACTAGGCCAGCTCAGTAGGCAACAACTGCTTCAGCATTTGTAAATACTCAGTAATCGGCCCAGATCAAACTCCTTGTTGCCAGGAAACTGCCCATCAGTTCTAGCCCTTTTTTCTGCTTACTCCTGGTTGTCTTCCTGGTCGTGTGCACAGACGTCATCCTGAGGGCTGTTTGCTGTCAGCTTGCTTTGAGCATCAGTAGCACTGATGCTAAACTCTGCAGTGAGGTTCTTCCTACGTAGCTGAGCCAGGAAACCTTTTCCAGGCAGCTCACAACAGCAAACAAACTGCCAGCAGTGAATGCTCCCACGTGCCTGCCAGGGCCCTCTTTGTTTTTGCAGAGCTCAGTTCAGACCTTCCTTGCTCGGGGAAGCCGAGGGGAAAGACCTCTGAGGATGGGTTAGTGTTAGCCATCCTGGGCAGCTAGTGAGGATGCCCCAGCCACAATGCCCTCCAGCAACCCTGGTGAACTCCCTGTGGCATCAGTCCAATCCTGCAACTGCAGGGTGGAGAATAGCCCATCTCATTCAATATGGGGAACACTGGTGAATCCACTCATGGCTCAAGGATTTAGAAGTGCTCCAGAGAAGGGTACAAGATAGTGCCCCATACTGTAGCAAGTTATCTCTTCTAACGGGTAGTGATTAAAACCACAGCACAGTTTATACAAGGGTCCTGCTTGCTCTAACAGCAGGAAAGAGAGCAGTTCTATACAACCTCTCAGCTTTACATGCTTCTTGTCCTGGGCACAGATGTCCATCTCCATACCAGCCTACCTCAGCATTGAGTTACTTTACACCCTGCTGATGCCAATGCAGAGGGATGCAGGGACCTGACAGGGCACAGCTGTTAACTGTCCAGCACCCAAGCTCAGCATCGCATCCCACCTGCTTCCCCCACCAGCCGCCACAGCACAGCCCAAGGAGATGTCACCCCAGCATCTCTGGGGCTGCAGCCTTATCACAGTAGGCAGGGAGCCTAAGGCCCTTGACTGCACTAATGCCAGGCCATCCCTGTGCTGGATCAGCCATCGGGATCCCTGCCTGCTCCGCTCCCTTCCTTTCCATGCAAGAGGCTGCCTCCTGTCCTGCCCTCCTACCTCAGCAAAAGTTCCTGTTTGATATGCACTCCAGCTGCTTCCCAACAGAGGAGATGTTCCCTCTCTGACTGACATTTCCTTTGAAATAAGAGAAACACAGCAGGCGCTTGACTCCCAGTGTGTCAACGCATGCAGCTCAGCACCTCCAGGGGTCCTGGGAGTCCTTCCAAGACCTGCTGGATCACTGTGGTTAGTAAACTCTCAGCCTCTGAGCAACAAAAGTCTTCTGCTTTCCAGGGGAGAACGCCCAAATGTCAATCCTGCACTGCTTCCATCAGGTGGATCCACTTGCACAGCAAAGAAAAAATAAAGCTGTAACTTAGGCAGGATCCAGTCTCTTGCAGGAAGATTTATGCCACAGAGTCTTGGCTCCAGGTGGAACCATAAACCACCTCTCCTCAACAGCAGCAGCCCACTAGGCCCTGAGGTCACTGGTAGTCCTAGTAAAAAAGATCATTTACCTCCTCCTCCTCTTTCTGTTCCTCTGCTGTCTCACCACATGCAATGAAAGACACTTGAGCAGACAGACCTTCTTCACTGTGCAAGATAGAAAGCTGGTGGAAACCATTCAGTGAATTATTGTTTTAATATGAAACCCCCAACTTAGTTATACCAACTGTTCTTGGTCTTGACATCTATTTTTAAAACATGGATTTAAAAAAAAAATATATAAATCAGTGGACTTGTTTAGATGTCTGTTTTCCAGTTCACAAATATTGAAGCTTCAATTTTTGCATTAGAGTAATTTTTCATTTAGAAATTCAAGTGGGTTGCTTGTACGCAGGAGGGTGAGCATGGAGATCAATGCACCAGTTGTATGCCCTGGGTTTCAGCTGAATCATTTCCAAGATAGACTCTTTTTCCCCTATCTAGGATGGGAAACATCTAAGATAATTTCCCATCCCACATGGATTTCACAATTTCCCATCCCTGGCAACACAGAGTGCCTAGCACATGGGGCCCCGCAGACATCTACAGATAAAGGCATGCAAGGTAGGAATGCTGGAAACTCACAGACAAATGGGGATTGAAATTACATGCTAATTTTCCCACAACTAATTAACTGCTGGAACAAGTTTAGGGGACACAGTGCCCAATTTTCATCCCAATTTCCTCTCGTTTTGACAGGACTCAGATGCTTTTGGTGGTTTTAAAAATACTTGCCTTACCGTACATAACTAACATTACACTACCAAGACACACATAATCAAGTGCCCTTGCTCCACAGCCCTGACTTCCTCCATTGGATCTCATTAAAGAAGAGATTCTTCTTGGCAGTTTGTGTGCATGGCCTAGCACACATTCCAAAGGTTCCTTCAGTGAACCCGGGCTTTATTGAAGTCAATGGCAGAACAGAGCAGGGCTAGGATTTCACCCCCTGTTTCCACTGCCTTCAAGTTACACACGTTTTCAGCAATTGCAGCTCCACATCATTCTTTTCCCTTGCACGTCTAGAACAGAAACTAGGGAACTGGTTTATTGCAACACACAGTGACTTACCCAAAGCATGACTTCTCCCAAAGTGTGAACACCACCGCATAGATCAAACCACACTACACTTAATGTGGAGCCTTGTCTCAGATCCACACATGAAAATATCTCTCATGATATATTTTCAAATTACAGACAATGCAATTCCTTCTCTCTCCACCCTTAACTTATGTAAGCATATCTCTTTTCCTCCTCTCCATGTGCCTCACTCACTCAACACAAAAATAGAAACATTACAGTCCTTTTTTTGCTCAGACCAAGAACCAGCAATAGACAGATATAAACCACTCCACCTGAAGCACTGTAGGAAACTGTAAGAAAGTTTGCACACTGAAATTCAGGCACAGCATTTGGAGGGAGTTTCCCTTCATTTAGGGGTAGGCAGCACAGAAATTACAACATTGCTTCTTGCACTTCTGCAAGTCTCAGGCAAAGAGGAAAAGCAGTAAAAGGATCATTAAAATGCCATTCTTGACGGATAGTGGCAGAGGGGACGAGAGGAGAGGAAGTGATCAAGAACACCAATGCCTTGCTCTCAAAGCCTTCTGCATTGGATCATCAAATTAATCAGTTTGCTAGTTTTGGTGCAGCTCAGCCAGCAAAGGACCAAACATGGGAAAGTAGCAACCTATATTTTATGTACAACTTGAGAAATGCTGACAACACGGGGAAGGGTGGGGAAGAGCAGGTACCAACAGAATAGGCAGCAGCTCACAGCAGAGCTGAGGATGAGGCAAGAAGGATGACGCCAGCTTTGGTTTGAAGTGAACAGCCAGCCCAGGGCGGCGGCTTTGGACTGGACCTGGAGAGAAGCATTACAAGGCAGAAAAACACGTACAGCTGCACAGGGAAACTGCCCTCCGCTTCCTAAGTTTTAACATGGACAATTTCACTGCAGCACATGAAGATTTATGGAAACTAAATACGAAGACCAAGTCCCACTGATTGTCACTTTGTCTCATGTCCCCATGGAACAAAGATTTCATGCTTTCCCTCCCTTCTCTGTCCCTGCAGGAATCCAAGCAGCTGATCTAATATGAAGATTCACCTGAGAAAGGTACAAAACAGCCTGGGGAAAAGCCTTCATTTCACTAGCATGTTCATTCACAGAGAGCACGACACAGCACATAAGGGGGCCATTGTTTCTGGAATAAAATCTCCATTTGAGCTCTCTTCTTTGGCCATGATCAATGGGAGGGAATTAAAGTCTCATCCTGGGAAAAAAATTAGCTTGCTAACACTGTGTTGAAAGATCAGGTAATGGAGATGCAGAGCAAGTGTGTACACCCACACCATCTCTTGGTGAGTTTGAGAATACCAGAGGTAAAAGCACCTGGTAGAAAAAGCTCCCCAAACACAGGCACAGCCCTTATCGTATCCCATGAGAGACAACCAAGCTAAGGACTATGATTCGTAACAGATGATGTCAGTGTTTCACAATACTTCAATCCAGACTTCAGCTCCCCACAGCTCCTGCGCAGTGCAGGGGCATTTATGTTCCCTGGGTGCTTACACGTTTGCCTGTTCAGCCTTTGCATTTTCTGTCCCACAGATGCACAGAACCAACCCAATAACTTTGAGCTGTTCTGCACCTCCATCCTACCTATCCCTGGGGTATTCTCAGAGCACCTACCTCCCACCCATCTTCCAGACACCTTCCCATCTCTAACAGGCACACCAGCAGAAACCTACTGCTCTCACCACTCAGTGATGATGGGCAAGTTTCCCCCCTGCCATCTTCCAAGTGGTGGATTTCAGCCCTCCGAAGCTCATCAGACTAAACACCCCACAGAGAACCAACACTATTTCCACCATGGCCATCGCAACAGGAT
The DNA here is from genome assembly GCF_947461875.1 of Haliaeetus albicilla. Lineage (NCBI taxonomy): Eukaryota > Metazoa > Chordata > Aves > Accipitriformes > Accipitridae > Haliaeetus > Haliaeetus albicilla. The sequence goes on from NC_091492.1 coordinate 37,324,900, forward strand.
GCCCACCTTCCCCTCCTCTTGGTTTCAGTCCGATGTTTTGGAACACCAACAAAAGGACTGTTTAAACTAGTAGTTACACGTTCAAAAAGCAATGTTTGCTGCTTCGGCAACTAAGTTTGGAGCATCATTGTCAGTCTTTTTGGGCAGACACATATCACGCTTGCCTTCATCCTCTCCCAGGCCCACATCTCACGTCAGTTTTACTAGTAAAAGCAAACAAGAGATTAGAAGCTATTTGCTGCCCTCTTCCGAGCAAACCCGAATTACACGTCAATATGGGAAACGTGTCTGGAGACTGTCATTCAATAAGTAGAGCTCTGTTTCCATGCAAAATGAATGACATTGATGTGGCATCAAACAGCTGTGACAGGGTAGGTTAGAAGTGATCATCAGCTATTACAGACGAGGACGGTAGATCAGTGCTATGCAGCCTAGAGCATTAGGTATCCATAGAGGGCATTCTTGGCATTTTGGTTTCATAACTCTCCCATTAATTCTCCTGTGTAGAAATATAAAGAAATACCTCTCAGCACATTCTGTTCTCAATAGTCACAAACATTTCAGAGCAGAAGCAGACCACGAGACATGTAAAGAAATAGTAAAAAAATCACTTGTAGATTGAAGAGGGTGATGGGGGGGGGGTGGACTAAAACCACTTAAATCTTTTATGTCCTTCAGCAGTGCTCTATCCTGTCCTTCCAGGGAACATATACCTTTATCAAGGCATACAGTATGTATGCACATACTATCTTCAGAACAAACCTTAACACTGCAACCTGCTGCTTTCAAGGCATTTATCCAGTCATTTGTGGAAACCTGTTAAATTAGACCATGTGCTCTCCATTAAAGCCCTCTAAAATCAGGCTTATGAGCCTGAGGGAGCCTCAGTTTTCATAGGCAAATATACAAAAAAAGTAAAAGCCATTTCTAAAATAGTTCTCCTTCCATGTACCCTAGGACAGACAAGATGTACCATGATGTGAAATCAACACTGCTTTTCTTGGCACTCTCTCTGGGATGCCCTGCATACTTCAATCCTGAAGGGAAATGAGGGATTTGAAGAAGACCAGGTAGCCTCTGTCCTGGTTTCAGCTGGGATAGAGTTAACTGTCTTCCTAGTAGCTGGTACAGTGCTATGTTTTGAGTTCAGTATGTGAAGAATGTTGATAACACTGATGTTTTCAGTTGTTGCTCAGTAGTGTTTAGACTATAGTCAAGGATTTTTCAGCTTCTCATGCCCAGCCAGGGCACCTGACCCAAACTGGCCAACAGTGTATTCCATACCATGGGACGTCCCATCTAGTTTAGGAACTGGGAAGGGTGGGCGGGGAATTGCCGCTCGGGGACTGGCTGGGTGTCAGTCGGCGGGTGGTGAGCAATTGCCCTGCGCATCATTTGTACATTCCAATCCTTTTATTACTACTGTTGTCATTTTATTAGTGTTATCATTATCATTATTAGTTTCTTCTTTTCTGTTCTATTAAACCGTTCTTATCTCAACCCACGAGTTTTACTTCTTCTCCCGATTTTCTCCCCCATCCCACTGGGTGGGGGGGGAAGTGAGTAAGCGGCTGCATGGTGCTTAGTTGCTGGCTGGGGTTAAACCACGACACCTCATATTAACAACCATGAAAAATGTCTTTTTCAATTTGTAAGCAATGCAACAAATCCCAGATCAGGCTGCCTCCGAGGCATCTATTGAATGTTCTCACTTGGGCAGATGCACAGCATACAGCTGTGACTCCATGAGACTGGGATATGCCATGCTTCTTCAGGACTTTCCTCCATATGACCTCCAAACACTGCTTAATCTGTTGCATAGAATTGGCCTGTCTTAGTAATCAAGCCCTGCAGTGGATGATAACAAGTTGTTCTTTATGTGTACAAATGTGATATTTTCATCCCACATACAAGGGTGAAGAAACTACAAAAGTGTATTTAAAACAACTGGGGTAGGTTCCCAGGTGTCACACAAACCCAGACAATCTGTTATCAAACAACTGCAGCGATCTTGGAGCAAAACATAACCACTATCACCATAAGGTACAGGGACTGAAAAAATTGGTTCTTTGCGGGATTTTTGGCTAAAATTCTCTAGGCTCCAAAATCAGCTTGCTTTGCTTTCAAGACTTTTTTACTCTGCAAAACATGCAAGAGTCACCATGCACATACATGAAAAACAGGTTTGGAGCTCTGCGTTACGGAGGATGTAAACGCACTTTGGTTTGGTTTCCCAGTGTTTTTTAACCTGGTATCTTTCAGAGAAAGGAGCTGTTTGGAAGCACCCTGAACCTTTGGCAATGTAGTTGCCTGTGCAGCAGGCCTGGTAGCCCAATGCTGCATGCCCAGGTATTGGGTCGGCCTTGATACTAGGAAGTGATTTACAAAGCAGCTTAATAACTTGCATTTATCTTTGCCATATTTCACCATTGCTTCCCCTTTGAAGCCACTGTGCAGCCTCAGACAGGCCCTCCCTTCAGAAAAAAAGCCCATTCTCCCTTCAGCAGCAGCAGCAGCAGCACAGCAGATCCTCCACAGGCCAGCAGAGTAAGAAAGCATCTGTGACGTGCAGCTTTCTGAGCCAGGCTCTAGATTTATGGATTAGCCATGCTGCCATAGCACACAAATCACTCTGCGCTCAGTGCAATTCATTATCACATTGCTATGGCTGGTCACATTCTTCACAGGTGCAAATGAAGCCAAAAAGACTTTTACCTTTCATGTGCCAAGACTTAATGATGCAGAGTCAGGACCCCTTCTGCCTCCCCAGGGACGTGAAACCAAAGTCAGCAGTTGTTCTGTCTTTGTGGGCACACCAGCTCCTGAAGGTTTTCCAGCACCTCACGGCAGTGCTGACAGGCAGGCAGCTGAGCAGTCACAGGGCTGGGACCATGCCTGCTCCCAGTCCAGCCTCTCCCAGCAACCGAGCCCGTGCCTGTAGCACTGTCAGTACCTGCCCACATGCACTAGCAACATCCTCTAACCCAGGTAAATTCAGCTAAAAATCTGTAGGCAAAACCAGGGATTCGTTCTGCCACACTAGCACACTTTGCAATAGTATTGGGAAAGCAAAGGGCCTTTTACATCCCTTGCATGTATCAGTAAAGGAAAGGGACTTCAACAACAGGCATGAAACAGCTAAAATAACAGTATAAATGACCTAAAGAAACAAGAAGGAAGGAGTGATGGGAAGACAGTAGGTTGTGCTACTTTTTTTACACATCTGCATCATGATTCCAGGAAAAGGACACTGGGGAAGAACAAGCCAGAAAACAGGCTTTCTATTCCTATGGAAAGTTTGTTCCTTGGAGCCGGGGGGTGGGGGGGGGGGTGGGGGGGAATAGCAATACAACAGTACTTAAAAGTCAGAGATATGAGTGTCAGGGGGCCTCATGGAGCATCAATTTGGGCACCTCCACAGAGTAGGCTCCTCAGTGGAGCTGTGTACCCCCTTGGAGGCCACAGTCACTGGTGATATTGCAGGGGATATTGCATCCCCTAGCAAGAGGTGCATTGGCTACAAAGTCCAGCAAGGTCCAATCCCCAGAAGAAAAAACAAATCTGAGCTGGAACTCCATTTCCTTGGGTGCTACACTGCAACATCCAGTCAGGCTAATGCCACAGAGGGTTAGTGTTGAAGGGACATGGAGAGAGAGGAAGAAGAGGAAAGAGGCCCCCCGAGGCAGAGCCGTGTATCACTTACCTCACGTCAGGATGACGAACGTCCTTCTCAGCTGTTGACACCATCCACCCCACTGCACTCCAGCCCTCCATCAGCACGGCGAGGACTCACATTGCACACAGGACCCCATCTTCCCGCCTCAGCCACCACCCAAGCACCAGAGGCTTATTCCAATGCAATACTTCATACTTTTGGGGCTAGCACGGACCCCTGAGATAAGCTGAGCCGAGGTGAAGCAACCTGAGGCAGAGAAGCCCCAGGACCCTCCTTTTCTCCTCAGGCAACCCCCCTGAGCGCCCAGACCGGCTCCTTCTTCCTCCTCCTCACAGGTTTCCCTCAGCAGCCTCGTGCCTGAAGGTGCGGTCGGGGCCAATCAGGACCGTTGGCGGCCGTTAGCGGCCGTTAGCGACCGTTGGAGCCGGCGCGAGGCACCGCCGCCTCCCGGCTGCCCTCTGCCACTCGCCACCGCCGGCTGTCAGCAGGCGAGGGGCTCCCCTCGCGGTTGAGCTCCGTTTTTAGGTGATCTGAGGGCCTCGGAGGAGAACGGGAACCCCCTTGGACTGGGGTTGGGGACTGAGGGGGCAGGGCCACCGCCCTGCAGGTGCGCTTGCACCAAGAAACACCCCGCCCTGCCCAGCCCTCATCAAGACAAAATAAGCAGCAACTTAGTGGAACTAAGAAGAAACTCCACATTTAGACTGGCCCATTCTGGAAGCCAGTAGCTGTCGGAGTTTAACCCTATGGAGAGCTTCTGGTAACAACACCACCTGCCTTTGGTATTTGTTTGGCTTGGCACAAACTTTTGAGTGTAAGGGAGTGTGAGAAACTGCCAGGGAGCGTGAGAGAACGCAAGATACCCAGTGTAGAATGGAAAAATAAGCCATTTACATCATCATGCATCGTTATTTTATTTCAGTTTTGCTTCGTTCCAAAAATAATTAAGGGACATCATAATCAGCAGTAGGCAGGTTAGTGGGTTTTGCAGTTGGAGGCTCCAAAGACGACCAAGATCTCTTGTGCCAGGTGCCATACAAGCACAGTCAGAAAGAGCCTCTGGTCTCAACAACTCTTGGCTTCAGGGTGAATTTCTCATAAACATTCAGGGCCCCAGTCTGACTCAGTACATGTTGAAGTCAGTATTAGAACTACAAGCAGATTAAAAGGAATGAAGACAAGTAAAACAGCTAGGCTTCTAAACATTCCCCCCTCCTTCCCCCAGCATAACATTAGAAAAGATGCATCAGGCAAGAAGAAACAACCTTTGCCTTTTACTCATGGGAAATTGAGGCAGAAGACTAAGTCACTTGTTCAAAGTTACTAAGGCAATCAGCGGTAGCGCCAAGGAAGCTGTATTTCTCCATTGTCCTAGTCCATCCAGTACCTTAACTATTCACTGTCCACCTCTGTCCTCACCTGACCCAATGCAGCCAGAAGCATCATTGAAAGTATGGCTGAAATTCTCTAGCATAGGAGGGATCGAGCACCATAGCCCCTATGAGCTTATGAGCACTTTGAGTCAGTTCTGATTGCTGTAGTTTATGATTTCCTTGGTCTACCAAACCAGAACCACTCCCATCTCAGCAAAGCAATCAAGATCATGCTAAAGAGTTTAAAGCATTAAAAAATACAAGATCAGGTCTTAGGAAATACAGCAAGTGTCTGATCATTTCAAGCCCTGCTTTGGACTGCAGTCAGGATCGGATACTGCACTGAATTGTCCCCTCTGGATATCACAAAACACATCACCTTGGCACAGCATCACCCAAGGTGGACCAGGGTCTTCAGTCTTGTGATGTTAATCGCTATTGTAAGGGCTTCTTGAAGAAGATGCCCAGGTGTCTACATGCTGGTATAGGTCTTGGGTGGTGCTTTGGGCTTCAGCGGTCATTCTCCGAAATTTCTGCAAGTAGACAATGATGAAGATAACCAAGATACCCTGGAGGAAAAGGAGGATGAAGAGACAGAGCTGAGAGAGGAGAGCCAGGCTGCAGTACCAGTACTGGCATGTGGAGATGATCTCGTCCTCTGTCAGATAGGCAATGATTCGGTCCTGCAGGTGAGCTGGGGAGGTACATTTCACATCCCTGTATAAGGTCCGGTTTTGCTGCCACTGGAGCCAGGAGCGCAAGTAGAGGATGTCACAGTTGCATTCCCAAGGGTTGCCCTGCAGGTAGACTACCTGGAGGCTCTTTAGGTTGTCAAAGAGCCCATTGGGAATAGAGGTGAGCTTGTTGTAACCAAGGTGGATAATTTCAGCCGAAGGACGGAAAGCAACTGGTAGTTTTGCTACAGTTAGGCCTTTTGATGTGCAGTCAATAATGCTGGTGGCACACTTGCATGGCACAGGGCATGTGGGTATCACAAGTGGAAGGAAGCCAAGAAGGGACAAGAAGAGAATTCCACTGTTCATCTTCACCTGCAAACACTCCCCTGGTGAGACTGGATGAGGTGGAGACCAGGCAAGTAGACACCACACACTCTAGGACTGACACCACAGCCCAGGTCTTTCGTTGGTTTGTTCTGAGGATGAGTTTCTAAAGTTGGGTGAATTTGGTGTCCTTCACAGGAGATGTGAGAGCTCTGAAAAGAACAGTTAAAAGAGGTGTTGTGCAAATTCTTGGCCTCTCACTACAGGAGAGGGAAGGTTCCTGGTCTTCCAACCCTGGATTTGAGGTGGGATATGAACAGATGGCTACTGGGAGGCTTAGATGCAGCCATCAAATTCATTTTCACTAGTCCTTAGAAGTGTAAAAGAGCTGCTTATATTTTCAGCATTACTGGAGGTGCATTACTAGGGTAGCCAAGAAAATTTTTGTCAAGGAATCAAAAATTAGAATACGAAACTGCTCATGCCTTACTATAGCTCTGAATTACATCTGTAAGCAAAGCTTTGTTCATGCAAACTGCAAGACAAGATTCAGAAATAAATTTACTGTTACCACAAGTAAAAAATAGCCTTTCCAGTTTTGAAAAGAAGTGATAAACAGTCCTTGGCCAGCAGAGAGGGTGGGTGCTGACCACTGAGGGTGGTGGTCAGTGGAGTTTTCCACACCAGACATTGCTCCAGCCGGTGAATAATCTCCTTCTGGAGCTGTGACCATGCTGGGAAACATGGGTCAATGAGCTGTCTTTGTATTGCAGTCTCATGCCACTGCTGAACACATGAGCTGCTATAACTTCTTTAGAAGAACAACTACACATACCTGCAACAAGGCAGTGCTTTTCTGTGCAATCTGTCAACCAAGTGAAAAGGAAAAAAAAAAAAAAAAGAACACAGGGTAGTTTTGTTGACTTACCAGAGTAGTTCAATCCTTGCTTCCTTGCTGGCTTTACAACACAAGAGGAAGGTCTTAAGGCAGTCCAGCCAGTGCAAGAGTGTTTGCAGCTGCATAGCTGAGCTCCCGGATAATGCCCTTGCAGCTGGCTGGCAAGATAAGGGTCAGGCTCATCCTAGGGCCACCTCCCACACAAGGCCTTCCTGCAAGTTTGCTGCATGTCACCAGAAGCTGAGGCTTCATTGAGCAAGTCTTCCAAGAAATGGGAGCTGACACTGCTCGCAAGAACATGTTTGCTGGGAGCGATGCTGGCAGTACTGATAACTGTGATTGTGGGCCCACATGTTCAGTCCAACAGAAACATCACAAAGTCTCAATTGCAAAGTATTAACTCAAAATGCCTTTCAATCTGGAAGGTGGCGTTACTGGTTTGCACCACACTCCCTGAGCACTATGGCCTTTGGTTTCCCATCTCATCAGGAAGACTGTATTTGGCAGAATGGTGAGACCTAGCACTTTGCAGTGTGCTGACCCTGAGGTTTCCCTTGAAGCAGTGACACAAATGTACTACTAATTAGCAGTGGAAGATCTGCTGAAAGAAATGGACTTCCAGTGACCACACTGGTATCAAACGTTGAGCCAAGGAGAAAGATCCTCCAGGCACTTGCATCCTCTCATGATTGTTATAGGGGTAAAATATAACTCTTGGCATTTCACTGTCTACGTCAAAATAAACTAGTTTAGATTCACGGGGAAGATGACAGACCAGGAAAGACAGTGCTCTGAGGGACTGTTCTTTTGATAGCCAAGTGAGTTGGAGGTCTCAACAAGCACAGCTTGCAGTTACTGAGAAAGATTGACCACATCCTTTATTCAGAAGTTGCATTACACAAATACTTGAACAGATAAGTCCAAGGGTCAAAACTACATTTAGATAGAATCTTGCCTTCTCCAGGCCATCACACCTTCACAGACATTTTTCTGCCATCAGCTTGACTCTAGGCATTGACTATGCTCCTTAGGATAAGGCCACCAGAATTATATTGCGAAACTGTTGCCCCATTGGGCCCAACTCTCCATTACCTTGTACTGTGCACATCATACAGAGGAGAAATTATGAACGTCCTGAATGTGCTGATGTTAAGAGAATTTAAGGTGTAACAGCAGAATTTGGCCCTAACCAAGGGAAAATCTCTGATGCTCTAAACAAAACAATTAAGCTTTAAATTTCTAGTAAGTTGGAGCAGATCATTCCAGTTGTTTCACTGTGGCAGGCAGGCAGAGTGGGAAAGAGATCTTAGGCTAACAAACGATCCCAGTTTTTCCTGCAGGGCCTGCTTTCCACTTGGGAGCAGCTTGACTACCACAGGGTAAGTTTGCTCAGCAAACTTACTTTGTCTCATTTGGTGCTACGTTTATTCACAGGCAAGTCATTCAGGCCAGGTGTGGCATGGAACTGATCTACAGCCAGACCCATTCCGGCTCTGCATGCAGCATGGACTCAGCAACGCTCCTTTGGCTACTTACAAAATGGGTTTCCCGGGACTGGATCCTGCCCAGCTGCCCATTGCTGTTTTAGACACAGCTCCTAGGGGAAGTTTAAAGATAGAAGAACTTGAAGATCATCTTGTCTAGCTTCTGACATAAACAGGCCAGAAATCCCATGCAGGAAGCCCTGCCTGGAGACTGCTCTGAAAGAATTAGATAAAAGGAGAAACAGTGACAGTTTTGCTCTCTCCTGCCCACAATATATCACCAATGCTGCTCAAGGGGACTGAAAATTGAACAGAAAGAGGTTGGGTTTTTGAATGTATTTATTTCACTGATCAATTCAGGTAGTAAACATTATTAATAATAATAACAACAATAATCATTTAATAAAATGGGTATGTTTTAAAAGGTTTCATTTTTCTTTGTTCACAATGACAAAATGTTCAAACAGAAATTTACAAAAAAATATATATATATTATAATAACCCAACAGATGGACAGGAAACAAAGAGCCTAGGAATGGAGCAGGGGGTGAGGAAGTCGCGTGGCAGGAGCAAGCCAGCGTTAAAGCACAGCGGGGTTTGTGAGGAAGAGCAGGGAATGCCGTCGTAGAGCATGAAGTGTGGGACCCCTCCTTCTCTGGGGGGGGGAGGCATGCGGGGAGGCAGCAAGGACTGCACAGGCAGGACAAGCACAGCAGCGGCACATAAGGAGTTCAAGCCACGGCTCCCTCCCCAGTCAAGCACAAGGTCCAAGACGTTGTACCGACAGCCCCAGCTGCAGCCTGGGACAGCTCTGCAGAGTGGGACACCACCCCTGCAGCGACTCACTCAGCAGGGCAAATCTTGGCAGAGGCATGGGAATGTGCCTAGGGGTGCTGGGTTGCATATAAGGCTGTGGAGGGTTGCGTGAGGGGAGGTGTTACATTACTTTCCTATTCACACTTCTCACTGCCAGAGCCAAACGGCCAAGCAACATTTGTTCAGGAGTCTCTTCTCTGCTTACTGCGTAGCTCAGTGCAACAGTACAAAACATTCCTCCTTTAATAAACAGATGCCAACTTCCAGGCCAGAGTCAGAATCCCTGGTGCCCCCCACAGTCAGTCTCTAATCCCTTTCCAGGCAGCCCCCAAACTCTGGTGCTCTGGGCAGGGAACCTCCTACATAGAGATGTGATTTCAGTGGCACCACTGCCCCTCTGTAGAAGACATCTCTGGTGCCTCACTCCTGTGCATTTTTCTCTAAGTGCAACTTGAACAATCTTTGCCTGCTGGTAGCCGAAGGCTTCAGCTCTCTGTAGAGGACAGACTTGTGACTATCGACTTGATGGAGGAGCCATGTGCACGGAGCCGATGGAGACTTCCTCACCCAGAGGGACAGGGGCAGATTCACCCTCAGCAATCATGCCTGCCTGTGACCAGTGTACCCTCTGCTCTCACCAGCACACAGCATGTCCACACACAGCCCAGGATAAAAGCTGTCAGCTCCTCTATGTCCACGCTAAAGAGTAAAGGTCTCCTTTATCTTCTAGGAATGAATCTGTTTGAAAGAGGAACATCTCCAGCTGGACAGGGCTCATTTGCAACAGAACATCCTCCTCACAGGCAAGACTAGTGTAAGAAAAGAGGGGACAGGTACTGCAATTTGTTTCCCGTTATGCTAGTATGGATAAAACTGAGAACTCAGCAGTCCTTCTGTTTGGACAGCGGCAAACCAGCTCCAGAAAACCTGGAGGAAGCTCCTGTTTCAGGCTACTCCACTGCTCAAGTAAGCACACCGCACAAAGAAAGGTTCTATTTCCTCCTTAAGCACCTCGGTCCTGCATGTTACTGAAGACAAGCTGAACTGTTCCCCTCTCCTAGGCTGGCACTGCCACTGTCACTCATGAGCCCAATATAGAGGAGAATGAAAGAAAAAAAAACAACCATTGTTGGACACTGCTCTTGCCCAGCTGGCACATTTCTGCCAAGGGGCTTCCACCCTTGCTTTGTCCTTCCACACTGTGCCAGAGTCTCTCCCCTGCCCCTACAGCCCATGTTCTGGCTAAGCAGAGGCTCTGTACAGTGAGTAACTGGAACCAGCCAACCTACTCACCACCTGGACAAGCCCTGATCAGGACTCTAAAGCCCCCTGGGGGAATCAGACAAATGCAGCACATAATAACAGAACTTAGGGCCTGACTATTCCTGGCCAACACTGTGCTTCCTATCCAGGGAGATCTTCTGGGGAGAGCAAGAGATGGAGGAGCAGACACAAAAGGGGAAGGGGACAGAGAAATCGGGCCGGGAGCCAGAGGAGCCAAAGGGCCCAGCCCATGGCAGCACTCCCTGGAGTCGGAGGGAAGAGCCAAGTGTCTCTCCCTCCAACAGCCATGATTCCCTGCGAGCGCGGCAGTGTCGCTGGTGAGGCCTGCCCTGTCAGGCACATCACACTCCAAGGCTCTGCTCTGGCTGGACTAAAGTTAAAAATACTGCAGGAAGCAAGAACAGGACAGAAGCTGCTGCCCAAAGAGTGCTCTTATCTCTGCCCAGCAGATCCACCAGCCTTCCCAGCATAGAGGCAGGAAAAGCCTTGGTCTGGGGAGGGGGAGAAGGGCTGAGTCCCAGGGGAAGGGCAGGGAAGCAAGTGCCAAGTCTGCTGGGCTGCGCTCAGCCCCATGCAGTGACACTCCTGCACCTGCCATGCTGACCCAACACCTGCCTGGACAGGCGGCTTGCAGATCTCTGGTACAAGCCTACAAAAACTGCCCCTTTCCCCAGGAGAAGCTCAGAGCCAGCAATGCACTTGTGGGACTGCAAAGCCTGGGGGTAGGGCACAGCTCTTCATTTGGGGTTGGATTTCAGCCCTAGGGTTTCTACCCCCTCCAAAGCAGTCCCAGCCAAGCACTCTGGCTGCCATGGTGCTTTTCAGAGCAGACACTGGAGACACACTGCAGCTGGATGACCAGAGCTAAACCATGAGATACCCTCAACCCAGCTACTGCAGGGCCCTGGGGTTCCTCTACCAACACCTCCAGCCTGCTGTGGGACAAAACCATGGCTGGGGAGGTGCTTGCTCCCATCATCACCTCCTTGCAGGCAATAGTCAACAACTCATCCTCTCTGCCAGAAAGACATAACTGAGACCAGTAGAAGACGTTTTCTTCTAACCGACCTCAAGAAGCTCAGTCCCTTGCTGCTCAGTGCAAAGATCCTGGAGTTTCTTGATAGGAAAAACAAAACCAACCAACTACACAAAAAACCCAGAAAAACCCAGGCAGGAAACCAGGCAACCATCAGGACCCCTGAACAGGTCAGTGCACAGAGAAACCCCCAGCTCCACCTCTTTGGGCCAGAGCTGGCCCCAGGCTGAGGAGCCCGAGCAGCACAGGTCAAACTCGTGGGAGGGTACGGCTGCCTTTACAATGCTTGTGCTGGCCCCAGACAAGGGGAATGGGGAGGGGGGGCACAGCACCTCAGTTGGGAGTAAACATTTACGTGCATTGACACAGATAGTCTTCAAGTTCGTACACCAGAGAAACCAGGACTTTAAATACCAGAGCATTCCCAAACAAGAAATTAGTACATGGGAAAGGGAGATCTTTTTCTTTTCTTTTTTTTTCTTTTTTAGGATGCCTTAGAGACTTTCCAGGCTATTTTCTTTAAAAAAAAAAAAAAAAAAAGAAAAAAGAAAAGAAAGAATAATTATTAAAAAAGAAATACACATCAGTAAACTGTTAAGTGAACAGCCTCCTCCACAATCCAGCTGACCGCAAAGCCAGCATTGCTGCTAATAAATTAGAGGGTGCGGGTGCAGCTCTTGCCCACAAGTCTCTATACAATAGGAAACCTTTTCTAAACGTCCACAGCTCTTGCCAGGCCTCAGATGGTCACTGGGGGATTCCCTCTGCCCTCTGAGTACCTGCCTCTCACTGATCCTGCATCTGCTGCTGCATCTTCTGCAGCATCTCTTGCATCCGCCGTAACTGCATGAGACAGAGAAGAGAGAGTCAAAAAAGGATCTGTTGTGGCCGGGAGCTGGCGATCTGCACTGGGGGCAGTCCCTTGGAGCTGACAAAGGGATCCCTCAGAGAGTATTAACTCCTGCCTGAGCACAGAAGCTTCTGTATCTGTGGTGGAATGGAGCCACATTTCCCTGACAGAGGAAGCCACAGCTTTCACACCCCGTCCTCCACACCAGGAGCTCATGATGGTTGGAGGCAGGAGTGGGAAGCCCCAGGACAGCCTCTATGGGGCAATCCTGGAGAAACTTCTCAGATTCCAGCTCCAACACCAAGGATGTCCAGGCAGAAATGGGTCTCACCTCCTCATCCTTCATTTTGATCAGCTTCTCTGTCTCAGTGTCCGGTGTTGGGAGAGGCAGGATAGGAATCGGGCTTTCTATCCTGTTGTCCTGAGTCAGCTTGCTAGAGAGATGGAGAAAGGGGTAAAATGCAGTCAGTTGTGGTTCAGGCTTGCTAGCTTTGGTGTCACCATGTGATGGCTGTCACTCACGATGGCAGACCTGCCAGCAATGCAGCAGCATGCACCCAGCCAGGTAGAGGGTGTGCTGGGATAGAGTTAATTTTCTTCATAGTAGCTAGTATGGGACTATGTTTTGGATTTGTGCTGAAAAGTGTTGATAATACAGGGATGTTTTCATTATTGCTGAGCAGTGCTCACACAGAGTCAAGGCCTCTTCTGCTTCTCACCCCACCCCACCAGCAAGTAGGTGGGGGGGCACAAGAAGTTGAGAGGGGACACAGCTGGGACAGCTGACCCCAGCTGACCCAAGGGATATTCCAGACCATAAGACATCATGCTCAGCATATAAAGCTGGGGGAAGAAGAAGGGGGGACGTTTGGAACTATGAGCTTGTGGGTAGCTAACAGAGAAAATCCAAACCAGGCTTACACTGAGAGCAAACACAGAAAGGGCTGATGTTTCTGACCACCTTTTGTAACTGCGTTGGCAAGCTTAGCAGAGACATTTACAGACAATTTATCTGGTCTCCTCTGGCTCTTCTGTGCATGTGCCTACACATATATACAGCATCAACACAAACTATCAACATCCCTAAGGCACCACATGCTTACCACAGTCCTTTTTTTCCCAGGAAGATAAAAACAGGGGAGCAGTTCTATCACTGCAAGTCTGATAAAAAAGCCTGCCCTCACATTCAGGTGGGAGACATGAGACACAACAGGCACGGCACAGCAGCATTGCTATGAGGGCTGGAGGTGCACAGGAGTGCAGGCGGGGGACAGAGAAAGGAGGTGATTTTCCTCCAAAAGTCAGAGGACCTCTCAGTAGGTGAGGAGGGGGTGGTAGTGGCCAGTCTCCTGGGCTGAAACTGGGAATTCAAGATGCCACTTGCAGGCGTTCACCACTTGGAGTCACCGTTGGCTCATTATTGAGTCAATTCCAGCCCTGGAGCTTGGGATCTCCTCTCAAGACGTCTCTCTAGGGAAGGACCCTTTATCCCACTGCTAGAAATGGCCACGCTCTGGTTTTACAAGACTTGTTCACTGGCAAGGAACTAGCCAAGGCGTGAGAAACAGTACCGAAGTTAAGCTTTTCTTAAGCTGAGCAACTGCTTTTTCATCGTGCTCTTCTTTTAATAGATACATAGCCTACCTAAATAGCAGCTGTGACACTTCTCACAGATCTCTAGCATTTAACATAGTTATTTTGGGACTCCGTATTCTCACTGTTGAAAAAGAGGCTCGTCTGCTATGCAAAAGTACTGAGATACACCGTGTGTGAACAGAATGTGCCAACCTGCACGTTTGCACACATGCAGGACTGTTCCTCAGTGAAGCGCAGCCATTTCTGCTCTGCAACGTGGCAGCACAGAGCCACCCAGCCAGTTCAGACAGGAAGCAAAGGGGACGGTTTACAACAGATGAGCCGAGACCTACTTACATCTAGAACTTGTCACCAGTATTTCAGTCACAGAAGGGAGAAGGAAAAGAAGACGTTTCAAATGAGAAGCCCGCAAGCGTTCTCTCTTCTATTTTCTGATCATTGTGACTAAAACCACAGAGAATCAAATGCAATGGGAAGACAATGCAGAGAAATCTTTGGAGACCTGTTAAGAGTCTTACTAATTGCCTGGGCTCTGTTGTCTGAGAAACATCCCAAGGGTCATGCTGTCATTTGGACAGAACTGCAGACTGCAGAATGCCTTCCTTTTTGGCAATGCACATAGCTATCACCCACGAGAGAGATGGTTTTATCTTCTGTTTCATTAGGCTGGATGTATTTCACCCAGTGCTAGGAACAGATCTTCAAAAGAATCTCCAGGCCTGTTTTCCAAGATCTGCATGGGGAATCCTCAGACAAGAACATGGATTCTCAAAAGCATCCCCACCATGGGTTCAGACTGTGGGAGACATGCTTGGATTTGCCATTTTACCTCCCAGTGCCATACCCCAAGCTGCAGCCCAGCATGTCCCCAGCAGACTCACAGTCTCCTGACCGACAAGCTGTTCTCAGAGCAACCCCAACTCTGCAGAGAGTGAGACACCCCTGCCAGCTCCGGTTGAAGCGGTGGGGACCCACCTGGTCATTTGCTGGATGCACTGAGCTCGGTAGTTCTCATAGTGGACATCGCAAGTGACATCCTTCAGGTCATGCATGTGCGTCCGGATCAGCATGTTCCGCAGCTTCACAAAGTCGCAGTGTGCCTGGTTTTCCACTACAGAAGCAACAACAGGAGACAGCTTGGATCTCACACCTCACCAGCCCTCTCCAGGGAGCTCCTTCTCACCTCCCAGCACCCAGGCTGGACTAAAACTCCCCCCTAGGACTCCTTCCTCATCCTCCCCGCAGCTCTCCCCTGCTACTGCCTGGGGCTCTTCCCCTGGCCCTGGCCCAGGCCTCGATGATGCTCTGTGCTTCTTGATGCTGAGGCCAGGCTGCTAAAGTCACTGTGTTCCCAGGACTTTTTCTGGGTAAGAGCATTAATTAAGCTCATACAGCAGAGCCCTGAAAGAGGATGCTGCTCCCAGGTACATGGGATGTCATTGTTATAACCACAGTGAGCACAGCCTGTGCTGGAGGCAAACTGCTCATCTCCTCAGACCTTAGGACTGATCGAAAGGCCTCTGTAGGCAAAATCAGCTCCTGAGAGGCAAAGCCATGAGCAGGCAACGGTCTGGAGAGCTGAAGGGGCTGCTGTTACCACAGGGAGCCAAGCTCCAGGCAGTGCTGTGGGACTCTGCAGGGAAGCGTTGTGCTGGGTAGCTGGGTGCCTGCCGTGGTGATCTCCATTTAGCTCTCTGCAAGGCTGAGGAAAGCCGGCTGTGTCAGGCCCAGGGTTTCACAAAGTTGATCCCGCTGCCAAATGCCAGCACCCTGACAGGCACAGCCCCCTCCGGAGCCAGCAAGAGAGCAGAGCCAGCAGCTGGGCAGCCCAAGCAGCCGGCACCAGCCCACGAGTGCACACAAAAGCTTTTGGGAGCTAAAGCTGCAAGACCTTAAAGCAATGCGCCAGCATGGGGGAGTCAGCAACAGCAGCAAAAGCCATTCCAGGGTTATTCTGCCTACGGGCTTTATGAAATTTCTCCCTTTAGAAATGAAGAAAGTTAGAGACAAACACATTGTGCATCAGCACACCCTCCAGCCCAGCAACTCCAGCACATACAGGAGCGGCAGCAGAGGAGGGAGTGCAGAAGGGTTTATAATTCAGTTTGGCTGAGGGCAACGGCTTCATCTGAGAAACTAAACTGGCAATGCCCAGCCTCCCCCCTTAATAAGAAGCCATATCCTAGTGCATTAAAGCTCAGGCATTCTTGCATTCACACTGGAGCCTCTCTTCTTCAGTCTGTCATGGCTTCAGAGGCAGAGTCATTGCTACACCCCCAGTTACAGACCTCCTGAGCCAGTCCCAGTACCTCTGTCTCTATACCCTACCTTGTTCCCTGCCATGTGCCAAAGGTGGCACAGACAGTCACGCCAGTGCAGAGGCGAGCTCTCCCCTGCCACCCCTGTTGCAAGTGCCTGCCTGTCCTTCCCCTGTCCCTGCCTGCCCCTCGCTCACAGTGCTGGCTCCCAGGCACCACGCTTACCTTCCACAATGCCCCAGGGGTAGAGTCGTCCACGGACTCGCTGGCCTTTTGCCTCCACCACGGTGTTACTGCCGATGACAGCAAAGGGAGCGCTCTCCTGGAATGAGAGGCGTCACTGAGCCCAGCTCAGCCCAGGGCTGCCCATGGATCCCTCCCACAAGGACCAAGCTCAGGTGGAGCGGTACAGGAGGAAGGTGCTGGTAGGAAAGGCACAGGGACATCCACACGTGCCACAGCACAGGACACCACAACCCAGTTGCAGAGAAAAGCCTAAGGCACTGGGATCTGCAGGCAGCCTAATTCCCAGCCTGACCTTCTCAGCTGTCCCGAGGGAAGCTGTGTCTCTGCAGGTGCCTGCATCCCTTCTTTGAGGGGAAGCTCTACAAGGAAGCCAGAGCAGAGAGGTTGGGACACTAAGCAAGTGGGACAATGTAGGCCAAGAGCTTGTCCAGGCAGGGATGTACAGGCTGTGCTCCTCTCTGCTCAGAAGGGAGTCAAAGCCCGTTCCACCTTTCTGACAGGAGAAACAAGGCCATACTGCATGCACACACAGGACTGGCTCAGCTTGGGAGAGGGTCAGGCCTGGGCTGCTGGGGCTTCCAGACAGGCCTGTATGATCATATTGTCTCCCCCCATGCAACTAATGTGTCACAGTGGTGCCTCATCACTCACAAATCACTCCTCCTTGCTGATGGCATCACTCAGAAATTGGTGCTTACAAATTCTGTACAACCCAGCCTTCATCTTAAACATACAGGCTGGGGTAGGCTGAGGAAAGACTGACACTGCCTGGTGGGAGAGCAGAAGTGCCATGTCTTTGTGCCACACTTGAATTCATGGCACCAGCAAGGACTTCAGCACCTTCTCCAGGCCATCTACCATGTGATGTATAGGCTGTCCCCTGGGTATCAGTAGCACAGGCCTTTGGCACACACAGGGCAGCTCTGGCTCCTTCTGGAGCAACCGACATACCCGTGAGCCTGACTTCCCAGTCCCCTGCTGAGCTGGTTCCTTACCTTCAGCTCTCTGTCTTGCTGCTTGAACTCCTCATCTTCATCAGAGTCACACTCAGGAAACTGGTACACTTTAATGCCAAATTTATCAATCTCTTCCCGGATCTGTGTCCACACAAGACAAAAACAAAAGGACACAACACTGAACAATACAGAAATGCTGGGTATATTCCCTGTTTGTGCTACCATGGGTTTACTGTAGCCTACAGATGGCAAAAGGATTTGATGTTTCTTCTAGAGCTGGCCTCTCTGCAGACACCACTTCCCTTCTCACAGCAGAGCACTGCTGCAATTAGATTTGCGGGTACTGTGTGTATCTATATAAATATACATACACATATGCTATATACATATATATATGTATATAGCACATCTCCCCTCCCTCCTCAGCCCATTGCTGCTACCACATCAAGTATACCCCTGTAGAGACAGAGCATCTAACCCTCTCTTTTAGCTTCCGGATCTCGGAGGGGATCAGGCAGTCGGCTTTGGCAATCAGGGGCACAATGTTGACCTTCTCATGCAGAGCCTTCATGAACTCAACATCCACAGGCCTCAGCCTGCAGCAGGAACAAGGAGGGACACTGTTAGCAAGGACACACTGGGCAGCTCCCCCTCCAGCCTCTCCCACCCACCCAGCACAAAGGGAAAAGGACAGCACTGTCACAAAAGCCTGTGGCAGCACTGGGACAGCCCTCAGCTAAGGCTGTATCTTAGGGAAAGCTGTCTCAGATTTTAGCTGTTGAAGGTCTCACACAGACACAGGCTGGGTATTTGCTCTCTTGCAGGCCAAATACAGCTCAGGCCATAGCCCAAGGCCCCACTCCAGCTGCCCTCCACCACAGGCAGCCAACACAACCTCTCCAGCTGCTCCAGTCTAGGCTGGCACACAAGCCAGCAAGGCGCAGGGACTGAAGGCAGCTAAAAACTCCCTTTCCTACCCATCAGTCAGGCTTAGCTAGATGGGAAGATACAAGTCTGTGTGGCATTATTCTGATTTCCAAAACAGGCTGTAAGGCCTGAGGGAGATCCACTCTGCCTGATCACAGGCAGTCTGTCATGACAGCGAGGGGGAGGGAGATGGTGTGATGCTCAGCTGAGGGAGAGCATCTGGACGGCTCTTCTCCTGTGCCAACAGCCCTGCCAAGGTACAAGCCGCTACAGGGCAATCCTGGGGGACAAGGGTCTTCCCTCTGGACTGAGTCACACCCCAGCCCTGGAGTAGGGGCTCTCACCCGTGCCCAAAGGGTGAGATGAAGTAGAGGCAGCAATGCACTCGGTTGTCCTGGATGTTTTTCCGGTTCAGACCACTCTCATCACGGAAATACTGTTCAAACTGCTGGTCGATGTAGTCAGTGATGGGCTTCCAGCTGGGAAGGTAAATTCAATCAAAACAAAATCATGTGTTTAACAGGACAGTGTCTCCTAAGGACTATGAGGCAGCATCATCCCCTTCCCACTTCCAGACCCCCTTCCTGTGAAGCACCCACAGAAAACAGACATGGCCAAGGACTAGGAGGAAGGCAGCGGTGGCCTGCTCACCACTCAGTGTTGTTAACAGCATCTCCAAAGCCTGGTGTGTCCACTATGGTTAGCTTCAGCTTGACACCCTTCTCCTCAATGTCCACCGTGTGCTTGACAATCTCCACTGTCTGGTTGATTCTCTCTTTGAACAGGAATACGTGAGTTAAAGCCAGGCAGTAACACTGGGATGCCCACTCACACCCATGACAAGCCGGCTCCCTCCTTATCACTGAGCACAGGGAGTAACATGGGTTTCAAAAACCCTGATCCAACGCTAAGGAGCCTCAAGGGAGTGGTACTGTGGGAGGCCAGCAGCAGGCAGATAGACTCTGAGAAGATACACAAACCTCTGAAGTGCTTGTAGCCCAGCTGTTCTGAACATTTTGTCCAGTCACTTGGGAAGGGGAATCCCTACCACCTTCCAGCACCCAAGAACAAAAGACAAATCTCAACATCTCAACCCAAAGGGCTAGTGCTGCTCTGCAGCCTCATCTTCCCTTCATAGGACAGAAGAGCCCTACAGCCAAACCCTTTTTGCTTGAATGCTAGTGCCTCTGCACCCAGCAAAGGAGGGCAGAGCAACAAACAACAGGGCTCGGATCCAGCCAAGCCTGTAGCTGCTACTGAAATAAGGAACGAAAGTACTAGTCCTTAGGACAGTCTAGATCTGCGGGCACAAGAACCGTTCACCCCGCTTTGTCCCCAACTTACCCTCTGCATTGAGGAGCTTTCTGTCTTTGTAGAGGTCTGTCAGGAACAGGCTATTCACCAGCGTGGATTTGCCCAGACCCGACTCTCCTAATTGACAGTGCGCAAAGGGGAGGAGGGAAAAGCAAGCAACATGACCCACTAATTGACTTACAAATGAAACTCTGAACAAGGCTTTGAATCCTGAGCCAGAGGAAGTGAGAGAAATGAGCTGTCAGAAACTGTTTATTGGCATTACATTTTTCCAGCAGTGGGAGGACTTTTGCTGCAAGATGTCTCAATCCTTGTACAAATGTGATCTCCCAGCGCCTCCATCCTCCTCCTCCTCCTTCCTTTCCCCCGGTCCCTGGCTAGCCCTGCCTTCACCATCCAGACCAGCCATTCTTGGAGGAGAAGCTTGCTTGAGTGGTTTATGAGTGGTCAGGAGGGGCCGGTTCCTGCTGGAGGAACTATCTGACTGCAACAGGCTGGAGAGCAAAGCAAGGTCTGAGAAAAGGACCAGAACAGAGCGAGGGGAGGATCCAGGTGCTAAGGGAGTACCTAAGGGAAGTGAGGAGAGCTGGTCCCCTCCACGCACCCACCATGTGGCCCAGTCACCTCCATCACAGGCAGTCTCACCTGCAACCATCAGGGTGAAGTCGAAACCCTTCTTCACAGATTTCCGGTGGACCTGGTTTGGTAGAGTGGCAAAGCCCACGTACTGCTTCTCATGGTCCTGCAGGGCAGAGGTGGATGGGAGCAGGTCAGGGTGTGCCACCCCTCCTGCTCAAGCCTCACACAGCGACAGGGAGTTGGACTCAAAAAGCCCGAGGCAGAGCCAAGGGTTGGAGGAGAGGTCAGTCCCTGCCCTGGCAGTGGTGCAGGGCAGGGCACGCTCCTCCTCCAGGCTCAGGGACTTCTGCCCTTCCCGCAGGTGGGCACGGAGGCCACCTCCTTCCAGCCGCAGCCCTGCTCAGCTGCTCTTACCAGCCAACACAGCAGTTCACGGCAGCCTCCCAGCACGGAAGGCACAAGGGAAAAGGCACGTCCCGCCGTTCCCACCAGAGAGCACGTCTGGGGCTGCTACTGACACACAACCTTCCTAACTCTTTGCTTCTCCTGCACAGTCGCAGGCTCCCTTCACAGCAGGGTCACCAAATGTCACCTCACCCCAGGTCTTTCAGAGTCATTTCTACATCTCTCCCTCCAGAGGCGTGTGCGGTACATGATGGAGAGCTCTCTGTAATTAGAACCCCAGGGCTTGCGGTGTCCTGAGCTGTGTCTAGAGGAAGGCACAGTGGCTTGGCTTCTGCTTGACCTGAGACAAGATTATTTCTTGCTGTGTCACAGCCACTCCTGGCTGAGTAAGAGGAAATCCTGAATAATCTCTAGTGTTATTTCTGAAGAGACAGAAGTTCAAAGAGCATGAGAAGTGGGAAGATGTGGAAGTATTGATAACACAGGTGAGATGCTTTTGGTGAGGGTATTACATACAGTATTACTGGAATGTTACCTACTGCCTAACCACCCCCCAGATGCAGCCCCTGTCACCGAGTGCTCTCTTACAGCATAAAAGCTGCAGCCATCCCACAAGCATTGCTCATACTCTGTAGAAGCGCACTAAGTGCACGCAAGGAGCCGCATGACCAATGGTGTGTTTCTCAAGCACACAGCATGCATCCTGCAGCCAGCAGCAAACATGCAGCCTGCGCTGCATCCCAGGGGCACACACCCTGCTTGTGCAGGGTACGTCCCGAAAGGCGAACACAGCTCATCTATGGGCTTCACAGACCTGCTCCAGGTACCGCCCTCAGACTGGGGCCACTATATGGTCCAGTGCTCACAGCTCGCGTGGTTGCAGGTAACTGTGGGCCACACAGCCCGGCTGCTCCATCCATCCAGCCTCCATCTGAGCACCCCTGGTCTTTCACAGCCCGCACCCCCACGGTAGCGCATTCCCCTCCCCAGGCCCCATCACAGAGGGAGGGTGGGCACAGACCCTGACAAACGCCTCCCTTCTCACATACTTTCCAAGCTAGGCACAAGGGGAAGCAGCCATTCACAAATGCCTGAGCTACAAGCATCATAGACTCTGCTTTTCAACATCACTTAAAATAAACACACCCCAGCGATTCACACCACAGGCAAATCCATGGAGCCAGGAGTTCCTCAAAACCAGTCCCAGCTCCCACCGGGACACAGATGCCATCAAGCATACGGCTGTCCTCACCCCACAGCTCTCTGGCACTGGTTCTCCAGGCACAGCAGGGAGGAACTCTGTTCCTAAGTTTAACTATCCCCATTCCTCGGGCACACACTCAAAGAAACAGAAATTACAATCCAGTGTGTGGAGCTTAGGGCAATGCTGACTCACACCTATTTCCATACTGCAAGTGGGCAATACAGCTCCCAAGCAGACCTCTACAGCCTCTGACTGCAAGTCCCACATGTGTGAGCATCCTTAGACATCCTCAGCCAGGCAGACTACAAAGTCCTGGTGGGGACACACAGCAGGGAGGACACAGAGACTCCTCCTCCTAATTTATGCCTGCTCTGGAGCTGCCTACTCAAGCAGGAGAGACATGGCTGATGGTCATTGTGGCCCAAGGACTCTGGTCTTTAGCATGGTCACTGCCTTCTAGAAATTTAGGTTTGGATTGGGTCTCAGACTTGGTCACTTTAGCCGTAACAGACAGAGTGACCGTGGGCTCTGGTGTCCCTCAACTCACCCCCTTGCTAACATGGCTGAAGCAATGCTGTTTCACCACCCCACAGTCCAGAATGGCAGGAAGGGACAGAGCAAATGAAATCGGAGAAGTAAGGAAAATCAGAGAGTGCCCAAAGCGCTTCACTGGCAGCTCTAATGGCTAAGCTAAAAGGCAGTGGCATCCTAAAGCAGCAGTGCACTGAGCAGTGGCGAGACCCCAGGGTGAAAAGTGATGGCAGCTCTCACGAGCTGTACACTGCAAAGCAACGCCTGCCTAGGGCACACTGTGAACTGCCACCCAAAAGGCTCAGTAAAGGGTAAACACAAGGTGTGCAAAGCAGGGTGAGAAATGGGATAATGGCAAGATCAAGAAAACAGGAAGAAAAAGGCTGCTTCCAGCCCGTGCCCCTCGGTGCCAGGGCTGCTTCCCAGCTGCTTTGCTTCCTGGTGAAACACATCCATGAACACAACCAAAGTGCACGCACAACAGCCTGTGGCTCATAGTGCAAGGACAAGTGTTGCTCAGTGAGCTGCACAAATATACAACATCCTTCCCCTTGTGCTTCTCATACGGCCAACCTTTGGGTTGGAGCAGGAAGAGACCTGCCCCAGTCTTTACCAGACTGTGGAAAGACAACGACAACAATCACCTGCTTTCTCCAGTGACTTGACATGTGAAATGGTACTAGTGACATGCTAATAAAACCATAGCTGAGGCTTGGGGTGTGTTGCTCTTATTTTCTTTGTTTTTAACATAGATTACTAAGGGCTGACAACAGAGACACTGGGGAGCAGAGCTCTGGTGTAACTCCGCTTACTTCAGCCAAATGTAACTGGCTGAACCTGATCTCTCATTTCTGTTCAGCCCAACCAAGAAAGCCTGGATTTACTGTACCTCTGGTTACCTCCGCATAGCTCGGTGGAATCACGACATTTGAAATGAGCAAATCCCGGCTGGCGCAGGTCACTGCCCTTTGCCCATGACTCATGCAGTCACTTCCCTCGCAGCAAGGAAGGTCGGTGCTGAGCGCCATACCAAAAGAACTTCCCTCGCAGTGGGAGGCAGCCAGACTTGCAAGGGGAAAAGCCCTGTCCCCAGCCATGCCTTCCTCTGATCAGCCATGGATGCACTGCAGAGCCCTGCTGGGAGCCAGCAGCCAGCGTATCTGTCAAGGGTGAAGGCAACAGATGCAGGGGAAATTGCAGGGGGGGATCCCCTTCTTCTAACAGCTTTCTCTCAGGAACAACAGTGTGGTCCCTGCACCATGGCCAGCCTAGACACACGGTTCCTCATCTTGGCTTTGAGACACCCAACGTGTGCTCCCATCCCAGTCACTGCAACAGGCATGTGCCAGCATCTCTGTTAGTGTGCCAACATCAACATCACACTCAAGGAGCCCAAGTAGCCTCCCGAGCCTGGTGTCTGCCTTGCTCAAAGCTCTATACCACTGACCATCTTCATTAGGACCGAACAGGGACGCTATCTGCAGAGCAACTGTGCACAGGATGGAGAGCGCTGAAGGGGGTGTAGAGGGCTGGGAGGGCTACTGAAGGAGGCAGGTGGCTTTTAGGGTTGTGAAAAGCTAAAATCCATTAAATAGATGAGAGACTTGGACTGACGGAGCTCCTGGAGATATCACAGCCCCCTCCGCACGCTCCCGACCCTCGCGAGCCAGCTCCCATCAAGCTGACACAAGCCAGGACAGCCAGTTGCTGCACCGTGCTTCCCTCACCAGCCCCAGCTGTCGGGAAAGGGCCCTGGCAGGCCGAGCCAGAGGCACTCTGGCACGAAGAGCCCCTCTCCCCACCGCCTCCTCCACATGCTGCCTTTGTTCCTGCTGGTGACCCACTCCCATGTGCCTGGGAACATGCCCCATGCACCGCAGTGGAGGCCACCAAGAGATGTGGCCGACCTTTGGGGCCCTGTTACAAACCAAAGCACCCCAGGCCAAGCAAAACATGTCTGTACTCTCCTCGGCACACGCTCACTGTTTCACCGGACATCACAACAACACGCTGCGTCCTCACATCCTCCACTACCCAGCTGAGGTAGCCAAGGCTCCCTGGCAGGCAGTGCTCTCCCTAGGAGTTCAAGCCATGGAACAAGGCACTGGTGGGTTCAGTTCCCACCAGGGGTAGAAAAATTTGGGATCTGGTGCACAGAGGAGAAGCCATCCCCAGTACCAAGGTGTCCGCAGGGCTGTCTGTACCTCCAAGGCAGGGTGCACAGCACGGCCTCCATCGCTCCTGTCCTTCCCAATTCCCTCCTCACCTCTCTGGTGGATGTGCTGTTTAAACCAATCCTGATCTCGTGTGACTGCACCGTTCAGCCTGGGGATAAATGGGGTCTTGCTGGGTATATTCAAAAGGGCTAAAAATTAAACACCACTGGACCACAGAACATTTGAAGAATAGCCCCTACCCCAGGTCCAGAGCAAACGCCAGAAACGATGGAGCTTGTGCTGGGATCCTGGTGCCCCTGCCTCCACTTCTTTGGGGGGGACACCCTCTCAGTGTTGCAGCCTCCAGTGCAAACTGTCCAGCTCTCTCCCGGGCAGCCCCTCCTCCAGCCGTTCCCCTCTGGCCAGGCACGGCCGCCACATCTGCGTCTGCACGAACCAGCACAGCCCAGCCCCAGAGGAGAGGCAGACCCTTCGCTTCCTTTCATTGCCAGAAAGCTGCATAAATTCATCAAGCAAACAATCCCCTGGGCATCTCCCGCGTACATCTGCTGCCTCGGGCCTGGGACTGAGCACAGGAGTATCAGTAAAGCTACTCGCCCGCCAGCATTTGCTGCAGCAGAAGGAAACTGGCTAGCAAAGCACAGCATTAACACGATAACGCAAACCAGACTGCGTTTGGGCACACATGCAGTGCTAACTCCTGCCCTGAGCCCCCCCCGCCCCGAGCATACACACACCATTCAGGCAGGGAATCACTGCATCAAATAACCGCACAAAAATATGTCGCACATCTCCCAGCTGTCCAACGCGCCTCTCGGACCTGCTCCCACGGGGGCTGCTCCCCTCTTTTCTGTCCCCGCCATCTCTCCCTTACCAGCGTCTTTCCGCTCCTCTGCTCCTCAGAGGTCTCGTCTCCTGCTGCACACGTCTTCTCGGGCACCATCCTCCCCCCCTCCTGTCCCCGCTGCTCCCTGGTTCACACAGTGCTATAAATACATCCCTGTACCTTCAGCTTGGCTGGGTGGCTTCGCTGTGCCTGCGTCCGGGGAGAAAGCAGCCGCTCCACTAACCGCTCCTGAATAATGATCGAATCCATAACCGCGGCCGGCAGGATGGACAGCCACCGCGGGCCAAGAAAAAAAAACCCAACCCATGTGTTCCCTCCCAGCCTTCGCTAAATCCATGCGGCAGCCCCCCCGCCTACGCATGCACACACACGCAGGGCTGGCTCAGCTCGCCTCGGCGCTGCGGCCCGGTGAGGCGAGGCGAGGAGGAGAGGCGAGGAGAAGGCAGGAGAGGCGAGCGGGCTCCCACGGCAGCTGCCCGGGATTTCCTGCCTCCGCCTGTGCTGCAGGAGGAGCCTGCCAGCAAGGACAGGACAAAAGCCACCATGGCCACAGGCCAGAGGCGATGTCTCTCGCTCTGCCAGTGTCCCGCGGAGAGGTTGTGCACGTACCGGATGCCGTCCCAGCCATGAGTCTGACTCCTTTTGTCAGATGGCCTTACTCAGCTGGAGGATTTCTTAGATATCCTGACTGACGCAGCCGAGACAAAAGGTTTGCTGCAAGGAAACCCGCTCTCGGCACAAATGTGCTGCTTCTGGCTGTGCGTGCGAAGGTCTAAAGGGTCCAGAAAGCTCCCAAAAAGCAGAGTCCAAATCTAGCCCCCAGATCCTAGTCCTGGTTGACATGGATCTGCCTCCACATGGTGCAGGTCCATCTGTTGTCTAGTCCAGGCTCTATTGCAGCCTCATCTCTGAATTCAATTGGAATAGCAGCTGACGTATTCTGGACCTTATAGCAACCATTTAAGCTTTGGAGGCTTTTCAAAATAAAGAAGTATGTGTATTTGTTAAGCGTAAGAACCCAGCCCAGCAACAGCCCAGCATGCACAGAAAAGTCATTCAAACCTCAAGTTTGGGTTCTGAATATATGCATAAGACCTGCTTTCCAGCTTTTCTATGCAGCCATAGAAACTGAACAGGAATTTATCTGAAACAGACAAAAGCTGATGATTTTATACAACTACATGACTCCAGAAACTCGGGGATTAATATCACAGCACATATAATAAAGTCACATGAGATGGCAACACTGGTGGTGCTGGAGGAACCTGTCACTTGCCACACGGGTTCCTGAGCAGCTTTCAAATGGGGAGGGACGCAGGCTGCCGCCACACTCCTGCCTTGCTCCCAGCCAGAGCTCCCGCTGCTTCTCTGGGAACTGCGGGTTTCCATCAGTGGCTCCACAGCAGGGTCTGTGCTGGCCACCCTTGGGCCACAACCCAGGGCCTCCACCAAGCACCCCAAGCGTGGCTGACACCAGGTTCTGCCATAAGGTACTAAGTTACCGCAAGGTCTCCAGTGGCCTGAAGTCTGGGGGCAGTGGAAAGGTCTTAGAAACACAGCACATGCTGGGAAAAAAAGGAAAGAAGAAAGAAAAGGAAGAACAGTGGTTTACCTATGCTGCCATCCTGCAAGCTGAGGAAGGCAACCCCGGAAGTTGCAGGCATGAGGTCCTAAAGGCTAAGAAAAATAAATGGAGAAGAACCAGGAAACACTCCCAGAGGAGGAAGACTCCCGCCATACAGCAGCTGTCATATCGCACGCAGGAAGCCCTTTTCCAAGCCACCCTGCTCTGCCAGCAGCACCTTTAAATTACACCCACAGGGTTTTGTTCCCAAGCGTTTCTGCACGTAACAGAAGGCCTGGACTGAGATCTAGGTGTGGCAAGAATTGCCACCTCTCAGAACACGTCCCCGTTCAGTGGCTCTGCCCCTGCTTTGCAGCTTTTCTCCATTCCTCAGGGAGCCAATAACCCTACAACAGCTTCCCAGCCTAGTGGTAGGTCAGGCCACGTTCATGACGCTGGGTTTTTTCCTCCTACATTCACAATACCTAATCCTTGCTTTCCTGACTAGAGGACTCCACCACTGGGGTCTGCACCTTGTGCATGACTAAGGAGCAATGAAGGTACCATGCTGTCTGCACTGGGCAGCAAGAGCAATGGCTTGTGGCACACCAAAAATGCATCCAAACTTACTTGAGATAACACAGAGGTTTCACTAGTCCTTCCATACCATAAACCACAGTAGCTGCAAGCAAACCCTCTCCAACCCCCATGAATTCTCATGGCTTGGTAAACCCTTGTCTGATGACACAGGCCACATGGCCACCAACCACAAGCATCTTCCAAGGGCACACGGAGACATGTTGTGTCCCCACAAGCCCACTGCACCAAATCAGAGCATTCTTCTGAGCTGGGATCACAGATGAAGTCAACAATTATTTGGTTGCAACGAAACCACAGTGTTGTTCATGGCCCCAGGAGCCATGCTGACAGTGCAGAGAAGAACAAGGAGCTACTGTCTCCCGAGCACCTTGAGCTCTCACACATCACACTCACTCTCAGGACTGGCAGCCAGGGAGGAACTCCAGCCAGGAGGCCACGCCTGGGAACGCAGAGAGCACATTAGGAAAAGAAACCCGGAAGGGTAGGTCTTGGCTATGGAGAGCATCTTAAGATTGCATGGCCAATGCTATGGCTTTCAAAATGCTGAAGGAGGGTCAGTTGGTCCCAGACTCTGCCTCCTCTGCCTCTCCTAGAGACACTCATCTTGGCTCCTCTCCTACCAAGAGTCACCAAACCAGAAATGACGGGCCAAGGAGAAGACATGTGTGTGTCCCTCAGATGTGCCACATGACACACCCAGAGCCGTTGGCTCAGGTTGGTCCATGTGAAAACTTCCCAAAGACAGCCAAGCTAAACCTTATTTTGCCCCTGTCCTTTCTGATTGCCCCTCTCCCTTTCCATGCAGCCCCTGGAAATGCCCAGTGTAAGCCCTGGCCTGCTCCTCCAAGAAATCTGATGTACAACATGAAAAATAGCACACAGGACATCTCACATGTGGTGTGCAGCAGAGCTCAGCAGGGGAATGCACGTCTTTGCCTTTTCAAGATCTAGAGCAAAACCGAAGTGTTTTCTTCCACTGGCTTGTGGGCCACATGCACCTCTAACCTCCTCTCTGGGCAGGTGCTAGCAGCAGCAGCTCAAGGGTGAAGCTGGCAGCTGAACCCAGGTTTCTGACTGCCAGAGCAGAGCTCTGCCCGGCCCAAACCTGCTGAGCACTCAGCAAGGGAAATGCAGGCTTGGGGTGCACCAAGCCCATCCCATCTCATGGACCAGCCCTTCTTTGTCAAAGTATGACAGCAAAAGAGAAAGACAAGAAATAATCAATAAGCGCCGTCTGGCACAGACCAGCCCCTCTGTGTTGCTGCCATGTTGAGCACTTGCTCGCTAACAACAGGGCCAGGACAGAGCCAAACCACACACCTACCCTTCTGCCACATCCCTCTCCTTTGGCTCGTTGAAGCCAGCTCAGGGCAAGCGCAGCCTCAAGAGCTGCTCTGGGAAGGGGACGCAGTACACGTGGGTAGAGCTGCAGTGATAGAGCAATGTCCTACTTTTCCCTTTGTTAGAGGGGATTTCTAGCCTGTGGTGCTGAAGATAGGCTCTGAGAAGAGGAGAGAAAATGCATTATTTAATGTTTTTAGATGTAAACTAAGGCAAAATTCACCACCGGGCAGCTGGTCAGCACATAGAAATGTTCTCCGAGAGCAGCACATCAGCGAATGCCCATGCTGCACTCCACACCGCTGACCCAGGGAACAAAGAGCCACACTTCACCAACAGCGCTAATTAAACACAGACACAGTGCTGTGCCATTGCACAGTCATCGGAGCTGGAAGCGATAAACCCATTTAAGAAAACACCCAGCACTCAGGACTTGACAGCGGCAATGGACAAAGATCTGCCACACGGAGCTCAGTGCGGTTGGTAAAGGTGGCCGTGAACGCAACAAGCAAGGAGCAGAAATGACGCAAGGATGAGCAAGAAGAGACCAGCACAGATCAGAGATGGGGATGGGGGCAAGGAGAGGAAATTCTGTCCTTGGCTAAATGTACACCATCTTGGCCAGGCTCCAGCCACAACAACCAGAGCCCCACACACCTTCCTCCCAGCAGCCCCCAGCTCCCATCAAAGAGGGGCTTTCTCCTTGGCAGCCTCCACGCTCAGCCTTTTGCATGGGCTTAGCCAAGAGGCTCAGCTATGAGCAGCGAAAATAACATGAACGGGAGCTAGATCCAGAGGTCCAGGTGTGAAGAGCTCTCCCCCCACATCAACCAGAGCACCTAGGGGAAGGAGACTGAGGGACAGCAGCACAGTGTAGGAAGACAGGGCTTCAGCCAGCTCGCAGGAGAGGTCCCCCACCCGCAGGGGAGCTGGTTTCTGGCAAAGATGCTACAGCCTAAGGACTGCAGTGCTCAGGCTCCATCCTTGGTGAACAACCAGGACCGTGTCATGGAAGGAAAATCTTCAGCCTGGTCCAGACAGACACTCTTGAGCAGCACAGAGCCAGGCAATAGGGTCCCATCAGGGATGCACCCAGCCAGCCTGGCCTGTGCAAAGGACCGGTGAAGCTCTGCATATCCATGGCTCTGCAGGGTCAGCACAGTTACATCATAACAGCATTTATGTTTTTTCCTCTGAAGCAGACAAAGTTATTTTCAGAATTCCCCACAGAAGGGGAATTTGGTTCCTGGCTTTTTTCTACCAGGATGGGAAGGGCAGTTCCAGAGGAGCCATTTGCTCAAGTTGAATGGGAGCAGCAGTAAACCCATTCCCAGCTTGGACCAGGGCAATGGAGGCTGAGGAGCTGTAGGTGTCTTCCCTGCGGTGCACAGCTGGGAACTTCCATGGCTCAATTTCCACCTTCTCCTCCTGCTGCCTCCTCCCTCACTATGTGGAAAGTCAGTGCTGACTTCAGACAGATGAATCTCACGGGTATCGCAAGGTTTGGACTCTGCTGCTCCATCACCTGCAGAGCTGCACGCTCACCCCGAGGTTCCTGCTGACCTGACCCAAGAGAAAATGCCTTGCTGATCTAAACTCTGGTAATTAATTTAACCTTGAACTTGCAAGCAAGGCTCTATGTAAATGGTTACTGGGAGCATCAGAGCCCCTACACTTTAGCCAGGCTTCATCCTTTGATGCTCAGGGAAAAGCAAGATACCAGACCAGAACTGCAGAAATCCCAAAGCACAGGATTAACCTCCTGTACATACAGTGCCACAAGCACAATCAACACAGCAACAAGATCGCCTGTCTTTTCTTTTACCTACCCCACAGGTCAAGCTTTAATTTCCGCTCAAGGATCACTGCTGCTTTGTCACATAATCCCTGCAGAAATTTATCAAATTCCATTTTAAAGGTATTTGTGCTCTCTGCTTCCACTTGAAGCACCTCACGCTTCCCAAGAGGCACCGTGTGACTCACGCGATGCCTCCACTTCCAGCTCAGCCGAAGGACCGACGACCACAAATTGCCTCCCGCTCGTTTAAACTCGTGACTCCCTCTGGAGCAAATTCACA
Source organism: Haliaeetus albicilla (assembly GCF_947461875.1). Classification (NCBI taxonomy): domain Eukaryota; kingdom Metazoa; phylum Chordata; class Aves; order Accipitriformes; family Accipitridae; genus Haliaeetus; species Haliaeetus albicilla. The sequence goes on from NC_091492.1 coordinate 37,355,941, forward strand.
GCTCTTGTCACACCCAGCTCCTCTGCTCATCATTTAGGGATAATCTGCAAAATGTAACAAACCCGGCAGATGCGGAGCTGGCTGGAACTCTTCCACAAAATGCTGGGTTGCTCTCCTCTCCGGAGGAGCCCCTGCCAGCCAGACATTCCCTGCTGCCGTACCGACACGTTCCACGCGAGGGAGAAGCCGGCCCGCTGCAGAGCGGCTCCCACGGGTAAGAGGGAGCTCCCACGGCGGCTTCCCCCGACTAGGGCCAGACAGAAATCAATTTGCAGATCAAACCCGCAACCCTCGTTGCTTCCACCTTGCCCAAGGTCGCAGGCACCAGCGGCTCCAATTGCGAACGCGTTCAAAACCTTAGCGAAGGACAGAGGTTTCCAAATTTAGGCTGTTCAGACAGGAGGAGAAACCAGATGGCACAGGAGGGGCTGCAGCAGTCTCTCAGCACTACCGCTGCTCATCTTTCCCTCTGCTTCATCCTCCAGCTCTGCAGCACAAATCAGGCTTAAATAGATTCCCTGCCTGTCATCTCAAAGCTACAGCTAGGGAAACCAGAGAGAGGCAGAGCAGAGCCCTGCCAGCCCCGAGAAGCTGGGAACAGGAATGCTTCGGAGACAAACAGGTACACACTGCTCCGTGGCATGGAAGCTGGCTGGGCTGGGAGCCGTTTGGTGGGAGAGGGTGGAAAATAATGGTGATTTATCCTCGGAAATAGAAGGGCACTGCTGCTCCAGCTCTCAGGTTCTCCATCCAAATGACAAAAACATCAGCCGTTTTGGAAGCTCTTGATGCACATTAACATACGTGAACAGAAAAAGGTTGGGGACAGGATCTTACAGAAGGTCCAACTTTAAAGTTATAGGTAGTGGTCCTAATCCTGCGATCCTTACTCACCGAGTAGTCCCTTTGAAATAGAGACGACTGCTCACGTGAGTAAGGGATGCAGGATCAGGCCTGTCTACCAAAGAGGCTGAATCCTGAACTGGAGAGGGCATCATGGCCTCTGAGCATTGTGAGACACTCACACCTAGTCCGGCAGGGCCTAGTTCAAGGGCATCGCCAGGGAAGACAGTCCAGGCTGGGGCACCACACCTGCAAACAGCACACGGAGCATGGACCGAGGAGAGCAAGGCAGTGGACAAATAAGGCTGGAAAAGGGATGCTCCACCCAAGCAGGAATGCTCCTGGTTCATCCCCAGTACGCCCGTCTCAAAGATACTCCCAACTCTGGAAGGAGGTCTTTCTTAACCCTGCTGTCCTCCCAGCAGGCTCCTGAAAACAATATTGGGAGAACGAAAGCCAGCTGTCTTGGGACAGCTCCCAACCTCTGTCTGGGTCTCCCAGCTACAATTAACATAACTTTAGGAGTAGCTGATGCCCACAGGAGAGGAGAATAAACCCACTCTTAGGTCACCAGGTTATTTTTAATTCCATTAGTTAAGGGGAAAAAGGCAGATCTCTAAAGCAACCTTCAGTCCTGGGAGGCACCCAAGCAGAGAAAAGCCAGCCTCAGCCTGTGTGAGGAATAACCCCCCAAAAACTCTGCAGACTGCACCCTTCAAGGCCAGACAGACTGCTGCTTTCCATGACCAGGAGGTAGAGGCACCTCCTCCTTCCTCGGGGGTCTCCTGCAGGTCTCCATCCAGCGTTCAGACCCCCAGGCTCCAGTCTCCCACCCTCTCTCCCTGCTGTCGGCTGCCCCCGTGCAGTCATGCTGCAATAACACAAAGCACGGTCCTTGTGCACGCTCCTTGAGATGCAGAGGCACACAGGGACCTCCACGTTCCTTCCCTCATCCCTGGGCTTGCACCACCAGCCCACTTCACTGAGACGAGCCTGCTGAGAGGGTGCCAGGCATTTGCCCTCCTCCCTTTGCACCTGCACAACTCTGCCCACAGTCCTCCTCCACCGAGACACGACACAGCTGTACCCAGCTGCAAAGTGTTTCCCCTCAGAGCCCAGCATGAAGCAGCGTCCCCAGTGAACGCAGCTATGTGGCTTCTAGTCTTACCCGGCTCCCCGTGATATGCACTCAACCATCTGCCATCCCAGAGGGGACCCCTGGGAGCCCATTTCCCAGCCCCACCATATGACCAGTCTGCGCAAAACTCGCTGCCCACATCAGTCTCCCCAGGGTTAAGTCCTGCATCGGGACTAGTATCTGTCTTTGCAGATGGGTAATTAGATTCCCTTTCCATTTCCTTTTTCCTCCTGATGGTTTCTCTGGCTGGCAGTTCCCCCGCAGCCCTGCACAATCCAGCAGCATTAGTCAGAGGGAAATTCTGTTCCCTTCCTCCCCTGGATGCTTCTCTTGGTTCAATATAAACAGCAGAGTGAACTGCGCAACAATTTGAGTACTTCGTTGCAGAAGCATTTGTCCTTTTCAGTCTGGCAAACACGGCTTTCCCTCCCACACCTGCACCCTGCCCCTTCTCCCCACCTGGTTAAAATGAGTGTGATGTTGTTGGCAATTGGAAGCAATTAGCTAATCAGCAGCAATAAGCAATCAGCTGCATTGGGGTTGCAGCAGACCTCAATTTATGGGCAGTGATGCAAAACACTCCTTTTCAGGTAGGGCCTAAAAAAGCACACCTGATTATCAGCAACGGTGTGAGATGTTCTCAGAAAAAGATCATAACACCCTCCTGCAGGAAACCTGAGCAAAGAGATGGAGGAACAATGAAATTGGGATAATTCAGCACGGAGCTGTCTCTCAGAGCTCCCAGAGGAGGGAAGGAGTGTGTGCCCAGATGAAGTATCCACAGAGATCCTCACTGAACATACAAGATGTCTGTCCTCCCCTGCCACTAAGCAGTGGCTTTCTAGGAAGCAGTACTGGTACCTGAAGCCCTGATGATTGCAAAAGCATCCCCAGGACCTGCAGAGACAGACAGACATATCACCTCCACCTGACCGAGGACAGCAGAGGAGTTATCCTGCTGGGATTTATGGCTCCTCCACAGAACCCCCCCTCCAGGAAATGTACAAACTGAGGTTTTCAGAGTTGATCTGTCAATTCTGACCTCTTGTACCCTGTAGCATACTGTGATCTCCACAGGCAATGTCCTGAGCCCATGCAGAGCACTGCCAGTCTCACAGCCCTCCGACGCAAACCGTTGAGACTTCCAGCAGCTCCGCACCGCTGCCTGGGCTGGGTAGTTTCTACTCTCCACCTGGCTGCAAAAACCAAACTGCCGCCTGCCCCATGGTGAGGGCTTTGAAAAGACTTTCAGAAGATTTCAGGAGCTTGCTGCTGACTCCCTCCCCCAGATCCATGCCAGCCTGTTACTGGCTGCCCACCAAGCGCTGGATGGAGTCTCACCCAGCTGTGCCACTGGCCGGCTCGCAGACCACAAGGCCTGACACACTGCAGCCGTTGAGCAGTTGGTGCCTCTTCCACCATTTGTGGCCTGGCCGGGCTTCCCAGGGCCTGGCACACCTCGCACACCAGCGACCGCACCGGATCAGCGCTGCTGCTGCATGGCGGCAGCGTGGCGTGGTGTTCCCAAGGGGCATCACATTCCCAGCTGACCCGAAGAGGTCCCCAGCACAGCCGTGTTGTGGGTCACCGACACAGCTGTGGGACCGGCCAGGCAGACACGAAGTCTGGCAATTTGCTGCATGAAAGAAGAAGAAAAGGTAAGGGCTGCAAGGCAGCAAACGGCTGTGCTCCTCCCAGACTTCAAAGACTGTCAAATTTTTTTGCAGCCCATGGCTTGTGGAGCTCAGGCCACTGGAGAGAGGCTGGGGACCAGGATTGTTTCCCAGTTCCCTGTGGCTGTGCAGCCATCCAGAGTTCACACCGGCTCCTTGCACCCTGCCAGAGCAGACACCGAGGCCGTGGCTGGGGAGGATGCCGTCAGAATAATCAAAATGGGAATCACGAGATGCTCTCCAACACCTTTCTCTCCCCTTCTCCCCCATCTACTTGCTCCAGCGAACAGCAAGCCTGGTTACACCTCTGCTGCACAACTCACCACTTCTCTGTGCCCTGCAGTGTGACTGGAGATTCACATTCTGTTAAATGCTGTGATGATGGGAGAAAATTTCAAGTCACTGAATATCTAAATCAAATTGTGCTGTCAAAGCTAATTAAACAAAGTTTCTTCCAAGCTTAAGACTAATAGTCAGTAACTGCTGAGTGTTGCTTTTCCTTATCAGAGATGCTGACCAGTAGGGGAAAAAATGAGAAGAGTTAGTCTGAATTTGAAGTGAAACAGAGCAAAAGACCTTTCTGGATGGAGAAGTATCTGGCTCAGAGTCCTAGCAGAGATTGGGCTGGATAACAGAGAGCTACCCATGCCCTTCCATAATGCAGGTGTGATACACAAGGTCTGGAAGTCACAGTGAGGATGACCATACGGATCATTTACCAAGATTGAAGGACACTGACAGGTCCTGATGGCTCTGTGGTACCCAGATGAACACCCTGTCTGAGGCTGCTACAGGGAACACTGCAATTTGCCAGACTACAAGGTCAGCTCAGCAATCACAGTGCTCTTGCAACAGAAAGGCGGTAACAGGCACCCCAGCACAGCATGCCCTGTCAGCACAGCAGCCTCGGTGTGCTTCAGTCCAGCCCCAAACTTCATTAGCAGTTTTGCAGCAGTGAGAGATTCCTACTAACCACTGAGATGGTGCCATCTGTTTCCACTTACGTCCTGGCTCGCAGGAGCAGCTACAGAGCAAAGGACTGCAGAGAGACTTTCCTCTCCTATGCACACAGGGACTGAACAGCTAGCTGGTTGGGACAGACAGTCTGAATTTGCCCTCCCCAGAGCAACCTAGCATCTTCCTTCTGTGCAAACTACACACCTGGGAGGCACAGCAGCCCTCCCACTTTGGTTTTGCTATCAAGCTCAGTCATACACCTACCCACAGGCCGCTTCCCTGCAGGCACAGAGAACTTGCTCCCAGCAGACAGCACAGCTGCACTGACTTACTGCTCTGCATGGCACGGCAGCAGAGAAGGGGTTGACTAAGGTGTTCCCACATCTCTTGGTGTGCCCTCTACAAAGCCAAAAGGAATCTGCCACTGATAAGCCAGGATCCCCAAATCAACAGCTACCAGGCCTTCTTTCTTTGTATATCAGGGTCCTGCAGAGATCACGCTCTGCACAGAAATCTTTACCTAGACACTTTTTTCATCTATTCATTTTTATGTATGAGCTGCTTGTGGCAACCACACACCCACCTGCCCCAAAAAGGGGCAAGACATGCCAGCGGTGCCCGCGCAGCCCTAGCCAGCACAAAAGCACAGAGCAGAGAGTGGAGATAAAAACAGCAGCATGTAGCATGGGAGTGTCTAGGCTGCTTCCGAAAACGGTAGCACAAGGAGGAAAGGGATAAAAATGGGGGACACCCTGCGTGGGGAGGGCTAAAAAAGTATTGGCCCTGTCTGGCAGCTGAACTGCAGGAGGACTCTGCTACCTTGTTTTACCAGTCACACCTGCCTCAGGAGGGAAAATAAATAGTCCTCTTGCTCAACAGGAGTTTTCATGCTTTGAAACAGATTGCTTAATTCTTGGCAATTTGAGTTCAGCAACTACGCTTTTTCTGTGGTTGCTGCTTCCTCTCTGAGCACACGCAGTGTTTTTCAGAGCCAGAAGAGACATTATGCTCCTCTCAGCCTGCCCCCCAGGCCCTGCAATTCCCCTCAGCGATTCCTCCCTTTGGAAGAGCTGGTGCCTGTGGTTCACAACCGTGGCAGAACATGCACTAAGTTTTCCTTCCCCCAAAAATCTTTATAGTCTTGCTTGGAGAGAGCTGAACCAACTTTTCCTGGAGAACAGTGCTCTTAGGAGAGACATGATGAAATATCAGGACATACCATGAACAAAATGCAGCAGCCAGTAGCACGCTGTGATACTGCAGCAGCAGCAATCAGCTGGACAAACATTCCACAAAATCAAAAGCCTGGAGCATCCTACACAGCTTCACGGAGGGGATCCTTCCCGACATGGTCCTGTCCTACTACCCCAATCCCATCACCAGCTTCTCAGCCCGTCTGTGGTTTCACATACCCTACCACCAACCACACCGCTCTGGAGAGGGCGGCTCTGAATCACCCGGCAGGCACAGCCACACTCAGCTCCGCACCAGTGCGGCACCAATGTTGCAGCCAGAGACGGGAGAGTGGCCAGACCTCAAGTCCGTTCTCAATAGCTGGAAAAGACAGCTTTCTCTAAAGCGTATCCTCCTGTAATGAGTGTATCTAGTGTAACAGCCCAAGCATAGGAGCTTCCCTTACCGCTACTCCAATCTGGCTGCTTTGCTGTCACATATTGTCAAGCAGTCCCACTCAGCCCCGCTCTGCTGAACTCCTCCCAAGAGATAGTTCTCCTCAAAGCCCCAGATACAGTGACATTGCCATCCTGGTCCATTACAGCCCTGTCCCAGACACCCTGAGACCGCTCCTGGGGACTTTATGCATTGGAGGGAACACACACAGCCTGTACACGCACAGCTTCAGGCCACACACATGGCACAGAGCAGCCAGGCTGCTCAACGCTGGGACTTAAGAGGCCAGAAGACTCCTGCCTCCTGCAGCTACTCAGCCCACCGAGCAAAGCCGTGCTCGGGCAAGCAGGACCTGCTGCAAAGACCTCCCACGGCGAAGGAAGAACCAGCAACCCTGCCACCAGGCTGCCCATTAGCCCTGAATCGGGGGGAGGCCCCGAGCAGCACAGCGGGGCTGGGCACGGAGCCCCGCATTAGCATCCCAGCTCCAAAGCTGACAAACCTCCCGCTGAAGGCAGCGCCTGTTACAAAGGCTCATTTGTTCCCAACACACGAGCCCATTCCAGGCTGCCGCCCGGACACATCTTCTTTATTGTGCCCTCCTGACTCCGGCAACGGGCAGGGCTCGGGGCTCAATGGCCCCTTTCTGGGATGCTGCTGGGGCTTACACACGAGGCCGCAGATGGCAGGGAACTGCTGAGGTCCTGAGCCCTGCCAAGCAGCGAGCACTGGCACTGTGTGTCCTTCACCACTGGCAGCAGCACGAGCCTTCTTTGGGGCTCCGCTGTCCCAAAGCCCTTCTCACAGACATGGCAGAGCTCCTCTGTCACCCAGCCGGCCACAGTCACCTGCCACTGCACTCCAATGTCGCTGGCACAGCTGTGGGCTGCTGAGCAGAAGGGACAAAAGGGATGTTTTTGTGCAAAATCCCTGCTTGTCCATGCACTTTCAGATTGCTCCATCCTGTACAGGCATGGAGACAACTCTGAGGCAGGAAGAAGGAAAATGGCACTTTAAACTCTTGTCCTCACCATGACACGGTCATGATGGGATCTGTTTCCAGTCCCTGCTCCCAGTGCAACAGGGAAGAGGGGTAGGAGGGCTGGGAGAAGTCTCTTGCTAGATCCCATGAACGGTTAAACTCTCCCTATTTAGCAGTGGTGGGAGGGAATTTATCTCCAAGCAAGAGTCTTGATACCACCTGGGATGAGGCCAAGAGAAAAGCAAATTCCTCCAGTGAACTTATCCCCCTCCCATACTGCCTACTCAGCTACAGGGAGTTTCCTCCGCAGCCACAGAGCCACAGGGACATGAGAAAAGATTGCTTTTATTTTCCCACCCATAGCCTGCCACAGCCTAGCATCTCTCCAGCTTGAGCCTGAGCCAGAAGACAACCAGGCTTAAGGGGAAGCGGCTGGACTCCCCCCCACAGCTAGCGAGACGGCGCTTGGAAGCTGTCCTTACTGGAGCATGCGGTCATTTACTGAAGTCCAGAGCTGCGCCTGGCAGACCAGCTCCAGCAGCCAGGGTAGAGCTGGGCTTGCTGGACACCAGCAGAGTCCAAGGACTCCAGGCTCCAACTGTGCAAGAGAAAATCTTGGCTGTCTCAGAGTAGCAGACATCAAGACAGGAGGAAGAAGGGCCCTTTGCCGTGTCAGGAAGGAGAATTCTCTGGTAGTTTCTGCAAGCAGCGTCTGCCTGTGGTCTCCTGAGCTCTCTGCCACTGCCTGGGAGCTGGAGCTGACACCCCAGCTGGCTCCCACCCCACACTCCAGATCCTCAGTGCACCCACTGACATCTCTGCTCCTAGAAAGCAAAGCCTCCGGAGGGCTCTGATCCCCTTTCCCACTGATCCACAGGGCCCTCAGATACAAAGATCCCAGCAGGGACTCTTCCATCCATGCACATACCTTCAGCACCTTCCTGCACCAACACACTATTGCACCGAGCATGTCCTCCAGCCAGGCATGGCTCAGCACCCTGCAGGACAAGCCTGAACTTTTCATCAGAGGACTGCTCTGATATGTGCAATTTCCAGAAAGGCCTCTTGTCCATCTGTGGTTTTTGGACTCCGCCTGTCATCTTCTCCTTCCTACTTCCCCCCAACTCTAGCATGTCGAAAGATGAGAACAAAAAGATAAAAAACCCCACAGCCACCCGGACTTCCCACCCCACTTGCACAACTGTACCGCCTGGCAGCGGGGCACTGCCCCTCAGTCGTGGGGCTGGGGAGCACCCAGGTACACCCCCTTTCCTCAAGCAGATGCACAGGGCTGATCCCCAATACCGGTGCTGCTCCTCCGCGGGGCTGTTCCCTCCACCAGCATAAAAGGGGCCACATCACACCCCCTGCCCCCTCCCTGCAGAAGTCACAACCGTTGCGGACAGCAGCACAACAGCTCAGACATCACCAAGCAGCCTTAAATCCTGGTAATTGGGGCGAGATGCCAGGACCTTACAGGGCTGGAGCTGCGTCCTACCAACAGCCACACTCAGGGAGCTGGCAGACTGCGGGAGGCGTCCAGGCGAGATCCTACCCCGTACATGCCAAGAGCACTCTGCTGAGTGGGAAGCACAGGGCTCTCCCTGGAGCCTCAGCCCCTCGCCTGCATCGTTCAAAGAGCAGCATAAGCCGTGGCTCCAAATGCTGCTCCACCTCAGAGCTGGAGATGGATGAGGTCACCTCCAGTCTGAAATCACTTCCGTTCTTGAGCTGCTCTCAAGGCTGTGCCACAGATTAAAAAGAGCGGGATGGGTGGGGAGGGAAACCCAAATCAATGGAGCATGTTCCCTATTAGGAGCTCAACACTTCATTAATCTCTGCCTCCCAGCTGACTGCCATCTGAAACCTCCACCCTCCCTCCTTCCCCCGCAAGAACAAACCTGGCAGGAACTGCTTTGGGTTAATAGCAGAGTATGGCATAAGCTGCACAGGACTATGCTCAACCCCTGACTCCCCAAATCCAAGCCAAGCAGAGCAGTGGGGAGAAATGGCAGGTTGGTGCAGTCAGACTAGCTCAGCCACACCGCTCCACCTTGTGCCCAGCTCCAACTGCTGGCCTTCAAATGCCTGCACTGCAACAGCCAAACTCTCTCCCCATGCACATAGCGTTGGAAATAGTTTGTACTGGCAACTGATCCTACCCATGCTGCACTGAGCACCAACACCACAACCCTGTGGCCCTCTGCAGCACAGCCCCATTCTCCACTGTCCAGGTGGCCACACTGGCCAAGGTGGCAGCAGGATTCTCACACCTGGATCAGGCAATACTTAACCCAATGCCTGAGAAACCAGGCTGAGCAAGAAGGATGGAAATTCAGGTCACCAGCACAGGGGAGTCCTAAGGAAAAGAGCCTTGCAGTGGTCACACTTGGCCAGGAGAAACCAGACTGACAGTTTAGTGGCATCCTTTGAAAAAGGCATCGACCACAGATGAATCAGTGCTTCATTCTTGGAAGCACTAAACTGACCGCAGTATCCAACAGTGCCTCAAGCAGTAATGGCCAAGACACATCACTGTCACACAGTTCCCTCCTACACGGTCGTGTTTTTTTCCCCTCACCCCAGATTTTGCTCTACACAGGAAGGCACTGAGGTTTTGCGGGTCTCCTCCAGAATTCCCAGTCTCATTGCAATGGCAGCCATTGGATGGGGCCATTTTGTCAGCAAATACAGCTGCTGCGATCCATACACTGTTCGGACCCAATCCAAGTGCAGCCCATGCAGATGGCCTTGGCCTCACGCATGTCACAGCGGTGACGGGCCAAAGCAATGCGGGGCATGAAACTGTCTCAGTACTGTGAGGTAATGGGAGCTATTGCAAACGCAGTGGATAGAGAAACAAGGGGCAGGGTATGCTTGAGTGCGCAGCTATGGATCATATGCTGCATATTTCTAGGACTTCCTTCAAGCAGATGGAAGACTGGAGCTCATGACCATGCGCATTGCCAATCCTGTGCTAGTTTCTCTGGATCACGCAACACCCCTGGGGCTGAACAGTGGGAAAAGTACAGCACGACGGCTTCTCCCAGAGAGCACTTTGCTCCCCAGCCTCTTTCCAGAGGCCAGCCCTGGATACCAACCAGCCAAAAACACAATGAAAGCAAGAGCTTTCTTCTCTGTGGGCTTCAGCCCTTCTAGAAGCAGTGGGCACCAGAGAAGGGAACCTCTCTTAAATCCTGGCACCAGGGCACAGACCTGGGCTGTGCAGGTGGTTCCTCTTCAGCACGGACTAGGAATAAATACTTCGCAGGACAGACATATTTCAGCAGAGGAAGCAGCGGGCTGTTCCCACCTGGCTGCATTCCCACCAGCTTCTTTCTGCCAGTTCTGGCTTCACACCTGTAACTTGGTAAGATGCCAGCAGAAGTCAGCAATATAGTGAGGACCCAGTGGGGAAACAAATATCCAACAGACAGGTTGCTTTGTTAGGGAGATGAGGAGCCACAGACCTCCTACTGGGCAGCGCCTGCTAGCTCCCAACAGGAGAGCTCCAACAGCAGCGAGCTGAGCAGGGCATGCTTCACACCCCACTTCCCTGAGAAACAGCAACCACTACATGGAAGGAACAGGTCTGAAGTTGAACATTTGGGCTAAGGGGATTCCTGAGGCTCAAATGCCTCTGGGAAGTTTCAGTTGTGGTGTGACTGACTCACAGAGGAATGGAGCCACACCGTCAAAGTAGCTGCTGCATATCCCTAAAAATCACAGCCTCCAGACAGAAATGCCTCTAGACAGAGGTGTTATGTCCCAGGCTTCAGTTCTGCCACCTCTAAAACAGCAGTGGGGAGAACTTCACTATGACCACCCACACCTGCCCTGGCTGGGCCAGCAATGCCTGCCGAGCCCTCCAGGATCCTGGGCTGGAAGGCATTCAGGAAGGGTTGTGCTTCTCACCCTGCACCCAGACACCCTGGAGAGCTGTCCCCCAAAAAAACCCACCAACGCTGTTTGTAGGAGACTTCTGCTTGCTATAGGCTTCACACTTTTCCAGTACTCAACTGCTCCTTGCGTGCAGGAATGGACAGCCATTTTGTTTGCAAACAACTGTACATGAATACTCCTGCAAGTGACAGCAGGCATGCACTAATGCTCCCACAGAGTTTTCCTGCATGTTGTTGTTGTTCAGGGTTTTTTTATTTATTTATTTTTAAATTGCTTAACATACAGGCAAAAAAGCTTGTAAAAGCCATTCAGACTGAAATAAAAGGCTTCACACAGGGCAGCTTAGTAGGAATCAGACTGTACTGTATTTGAGGAACCCACAGATAAGATACAGGTAAACATACAAAACCACACCCTATATTTTCCAAAACTATAGGCAGGAAAGATTCGCTGAGGGACTGTTGAATATTCGGGACAGCAGGATCTGAGGATATGGAGGAGATGCTGTGAAATCATTAGTATATTAAGAGCAACAGAAAATAACCTAATTCAAGAAAAAACTCTCTTCCCAGGCAAACCAGGCTTCCTCTATGCAAAGGAATTCCACAGACGTAAGGACATCAGTGCCCTGGCACAGTTAGAGATGACGAAGGTTGTATTTTCCTTTTCCAGTAATACTTAGATTTAACTCTATAAACTGTTCCTCTGGGAGCAGATCCTATTTCACTGTTTACGCAAGAGCCTTAGAGTTGGATTTTAAAGGTGAAAGCGCCCACTCCCAAACTGCAGGGAGCCCAGTCAATACAGATGTTCTCGCTATAGCAAACAGCTGCTCCGTCACACTTCTCTCTAATTCTTTGCCCTGCCACCCTTGCAGTCACTGGCACATCCAGAAAGATCAGGGCACGGGAAGAGTTCACCCAGGCAAGAATGGCCTCAATTATCAACACTGCAAAAGGTAAGAAGAGATCTGCAATAGCAAAGCCTGCATGAGTTTTTCACGCTATGAAGAGTCTAGGTGAAGCAGAGACAGGCACATGGGATACAGAAGCATCCAGCCTCAGGGCAAAGCACTGCCTAGCTCTTCAGCCCCGGATTTGTCACCCAGGAAGGGGATTGCAATCAGCTACGCGCTCCCAAAGAGTGCATCCCCATGTGCGGGGTGCTGAACCGGAGCACAAAGGCAATCCCAGCCCCAAAGGGCTTGCAATCAGCAGCATACAAGAAAACTAACAGGCGCACGGATCAGTCAAAAAGCAGCACAGCTAGTGTGATAAACAGTGACTATCCACTAGCTAGCTGCTGCCAAGTACACATGGGGGGGTTTAAGGAAGAGTTCGGAGGAGGATAAAGAGGGCAATTTTCAGAAGAAACAAGGCAGGATAAGATGTTAAGAACACTAATCCACAACAGAGCATCTCTGCCAAAGTCCCTAAAAAAGAAGCAGCATTGTAAAAGTTTCAGTTCCAATAAAGAAACAAAAATCTTAGATGGCTCTATTGCTCACAAGCACAGCCATAATCCTTTCAAGGCCATTTTCACAGAGCGATGGCTCTTACTGATTTTTTTGAGACAAAGATGAAAGGCCCATTCAGAGCAGCCCAGAACCTACCTCCTGCAGTATTTTCCCAGTTATTTTCCTTCACCAACCCCTTTCCTGGACCTAATCCATGGACCACAGCACATGAAAGGCAACTCTAAGCTTGGCACCAGGTGCGTAAATTCCTCTGCAGCAGCCTGCTCATGGGAGATGGTGAGAGCTCTTGCTACACAGCAACTGAAATCAGTTAGAGTGACAACGGGGGAAGAACAGTGGCAAGGCTGCTCACCAGAGCCAAATTTATTAAAAACATAGGAGGTGCCTAGCTCCTCTCAGTTTCAAAGGACTTGGGCACTTTAATCCGTATTTAAAGAAAGCTGGCCCTTGGTTTGTATTATCACAAACTGCCTAAAAAATTTGCCTCTAAATGAACTACATTGTACAAAGGCCTTTGTGGAAGAGCTGATGTTTCATCCTATCGTCTTTGATCTCCACACCACCAACCCAGACCAGAGGAACGCGTCAGCTCCTTGGTTAATCCAGAATATGCCGACAATCTCAGAGGCACTGCAAGAGGGATCGCTTAATTTTGGGCCGGGACAGCCCGCAGTTCTGGGCTGGCACAACGTGAAACTGCAGGGCTGTGGCCCGGGAGAGGGCTTCACAGGTACCATCACCATGCAAACACCCAATCACCCTGCCATCGCGCCACGAGGCCCCATTGAGCTTAGCACTAGGAACGAGAACTTCAGAGATGCCGTTAGGATCTTCCAAAGAAGGTAGGCAGGTTTATAACCCAACTCGCCATTTTGGCGAATTTCACCAGCGATAATTCAATGTAAAATACTGCAGTCGGACCAGGCAACTCAGTTTGACCAGGACAGACCTGGAATACTGGTATTGTCCTGACAAAGTCTCGGATGGTATTTTCTACCAGATTTGAGAAAGGCATTTTTCTGCTCTCCTCGTCAAAAATCATAGCCTTAAGAACAAACCTTAGCATCCAACTGGATTGCAGGAGACAAGAGAACAAAGCCCTAAATCTTGTAGAGGGTCATTAAAGGGCACACATTCTGAATCATATTGTCCCACTCCTCCTAAAATCCCTTCCACCTTAAGGTAACAATTTCTCTCCCCTCAAAAACTGAATGAGAAAGCAATCACAAAAGGTTACTGCCCCAAGCTGAATAACTAATGTCACTGCATCAGGGACACAGCCCAATCACACAGAACAAACTGGGTTCTTGATAACATCTGTTCTTTGCAGATAACATTGCTGTGACACTGGTCTTGCTGCTATTTCAGTCTTAATTTCTACTTTAAAGTTTATGCAGTCAGAGTCATCAATACAATCTCTACTTGCCCTCTAGCAAAACTGTTAACTAGACTCATTAATACAGTCCTGATCTGAAGGAACAGATAATTGTAAACTCCTCGCTCTTGTGGATTTTTTTAGTGGTGTTGCTGATTTCATAAATTTCTTTCTGGGCTCTACCTGAAAATAACAAGAATGGTAAAGTGCACAAGATATAAGATGAGAGACAGTAACACAGTAGGCGCTAGAAAAGCAGAGTTCATGAAAATGTCACTTTTGTAACGATTATAACCAATTTCTAGAAGTCAAGAGCAATGAAACTGGACTAAAGAAGATATTAGACAAGACAAAGTCATTTGACTGTAAACGCTGTGGTGGTTGGACACACAAGGCGCAGCAATACCAAATGTTAGAAAGAACTTGGAAGCAACAGAGTGGAAAAATTGCATTTGCCAGGTAAGAAGGAAGAGTGGGGCAAGAAGAGGAATGCTCAGCTCAGACAGTAGGTTAACAGACAGCCAGCACCCCCATGCAATGTCAGCTCAAGTGACAGCCACAGGAGGCCAGGAGTAACTTGTCACTCACAGCCCTTTAACGAGAACAGGGTGCAAAATCAGATTAGACACCCACGAATAGCTCTTGGGACCTGCAGCACAGCATGAAGCCAAACCTTTATATCTTTTAAGAATCCAAGGCTAACCATCTTCAAGCAAATCCCAGAACCAACATCACATGCAGAACAGGGAGGAATTTTCTTGGGCTCCCAGCCTGGGCTCTGACTTGCCAGGCCAAACAGCAATCTCTTGGGATTTATTTTCTGGGAGTTATTCTCTAGTCATGTTTTGCTGTGGGATCTCGCCCGCTGCCCCTCACAGACATGCTAAATGGCACACCATACTGGCCAGACTCGGCAGCCCTCCTCCGAGTCCCCAACCCAGACAAAACCAGCTTAACCCAGAGACATGGTTCTGCCCAACGTGGCTGTCCCCACGGCTCGCAGTAGCCTTGCATGCCCTCGGACTACACGAAGTCAAGTTCTTTCCATTCTTATCTCCAGCCTCAAGGGGATAAGAAGGGAAAGAAAAATCTGTAATGGGAGGATGTCTAACCTCCAGCGCCGAGGGACAGGGCAAGGATGGAGGAGGTCTGGTTTTATGTGCACAGAGGGAACACGCTCCCTCACCTGCACACCTCTGGAACAGACTATTCCCACTGTACGTGATCACGTCAACAGCATCAGGCCAAATTCATGGCCCAGCTTTAAGAAATTTTGATGGGACTCTTTGCTGATGTAATTTTGCCATAAGTGGGGAAATCAGTTTTTCTTTCCAGGCTCATTTACAAACCATTGCCTTACAAATACCAAGCAAGACTTGCTTTCCTCTGCTGGAGAAAACACATGCTGGCCTATTACTGCAGGATGCCAGCCAAAAGGTGGGTGGATGCCCTAATTTTTATTTTTTTTTTTAAATAAGAAAGAAAAATAGTTATTTGTCATGAAGAAAAAGCCATAAACTGCTAAGGGACAAGCTCTAGGTGCCTAATACACAAGGATTCATTGGAGCCACAAATTAGCTCAGCCCTCGGGCTTACACAGGGTGTCTGAGGAAGCAAGAGGAGGGGTCTCATCCAGACGTTTCCTGGACATCCACTGTTGATTAATGCCATGATAAAAGCCCACGTCTGGGCTGTGAGCTCTACCTCGCAGGGACACATCCCCGAGTGCAAGATGCAACACAGGAACAGCACACTTGAAGAAGCATCCAACGCACTTTGCAAAGAAACATAAGATGGCTCATTAAGCTTTCAGACTAACAAGCCCCACGACGTCCTTCGTTAGCAACCCCATGCACACACTGCGCTGCTGCTACATGAAGGGCAGCTCCAATAACACCATCCCTTGTTTACCAAGAGAACAATTCTGCTATTGACTGACACCTGCCCATGACAGTGCGACCACGGGAGGAGCAGGGAGATGTTCAGATTACATTGGCTATTCAAACTAGGCAGCAAAACGCCTGGCACTGGCTGGAACCTCCGAGCAGCTGCTGAGGACCAGCCCTACCACCTCAAACAGAAAGGCTTTCACTGACATTAATGAGAGCTGCTGAAAATAATGCCATCACACAGCTATGAGATGGCATGCAGCCTTTCTGTTTGAAGACCAGCAAGCCGAACAGAGCAGGCACTGAGGAAGAGGAACGCTGGGCTCCATCCAGTCGCTTCTGGTTTATTTAAATTGCTGTTAAGTCAAATGCCGTGAACCTGGTGTGAGCTGAGTGTGGTGGGGCAGGGCCGATGAGGCTTATCCAAGTGACAGGAGGACATACTCCTGCTGCACAGGGATGGTTAGGAGGATCCCTAAGCAGATCAATGTGACAGTACTGGAGCAGAAAACATGCTGCTAACTTGTTCGCTTCTGTGGGCCTGGTCTGAGCTTCTGAAGTGCCAGCCCAAGGGCTGCTGGCAGACTAGAGCAGATCCAGAGCGTTCGGCTGCTCAGTAGACCTGGATTCCTTCCCAAGCACATGCCTGGATTAATTGCCTGGTAAAAGCACCAAGTCCTGTTAAATAACTGTCCTCTCTGATATCCACTTCCCTCATAAATACACGCTCTGCCAAGGGCTCCTTTCAAGGGGAGAAGAGCTCTTTAAAGTAAGCAGATGAATAGCAAAGGTACTAATCTCAGGAGCGAGACACTAGCAGTTTCCCTTCTGTATGCTCCAGCTAAGGGCTCCCGAGCACTGCTCTGGCTGTGTCACAGAAACCATCTACAGAGAGTCAAGACTGTAAGTGCAACTGCCTGGAGATGAGAGATCATCTCAGACAGCATCTCTCTTGCTGTCCTGATGACACACTCTTGCTCATCTCGGCACTGTGCAATCACAGCAGCAAGGCTTTGCTGCAGGCCAGCTGCATCACTTGAAGTTTAACCCCCACTACCTTGATTCAGCCTACTGCCTACAAAACAGGGCAAATATCAGCTCCCGAAGGCTGTGATGCTTCTTCCATTACTGGCTGATCCAGCTGGCACCAGCTCCTCTGAGCAGCAGGAGCCTCTGAGAATCTATAGGATCCTAAAAGCCATAAAACTCCCTGACATTTTTTATGGCAGGCCTTGGGCAGAGGGAAATTACTATTGGTCCAGATGGGCCTTTCCATACTGCTTATCGGCATTTCCAGGACTTCACATCACTTAATACCCCATGCAGAGACTCAGGAGAGCTTTAAACTAAAAAGAAAGAAGCACAGCCAAGGGGACCACGTATGTAGGGCAGGCAGATAGCAGATGTCTTTGTGACTCATATTTCACCTGAATATATAATTAATGTAGTATGTAATTTACTTGAAAATAAAAGTGGACGTAAGACTGCAGGATCTAAAGAGACTTCATGTGTGTACGTATCACAGCAAGAATGAGCTCAGTGCGGCAGGCAGGATTAGAATAGTTCCCACACTGAGAAAATAGCCAGGAGACATTACAAAAGGCTGAAAGCAAAGCGACTTGCCTGGGAAGTGATCTTAAAAATAATTGCAATACAAACTGAAGCAGTAAAAGGCCTGGCCTGCACTCTCCTGTGTGTTCACACAGCTCCAAGCGCCAGGGGTCTGCAAGGAAAAACGAAACATAGTCACTGGAGCCCAGACCACATCTGTACCACCGTGGGCTTTGCCTCACAGAAAGCAGAAGGAAGATGTTAAGCCCTTGGAGCCTCTTTTCCCACAAGCTAACCGAGTAGATCTCTTTTCCCCTCCCTTGCTTCTGCATTGAGAATGTCCAGAGGTCAGTGGGACGGGCTTGCTCCCCATGGCCAGTCTCCAGGAGCTAGCACTCATGATCCTGCGGTTTATTTGCTCAGCCTGCGCTCCCAGCTCCCGATTCCCCCTGCCAGGAGTCATTCTGGGAGAACGGCACCAGCTGCCCCAGAGGTGGGGTCAGGCAGAGACAGGCCATCCCAGCTCCATACACACACCCTGGACACACTTGATAACGAGCTTCAAAACAAACAGGGCACTCCCAAAGTTCCCAGGAAGAGCAAAGAGCCGAGCTGAACAAAGCTGGCAAGCGAAGGACCTCAGCTCTCCTGCTCCTTGGCTCTGAGCAGTCGCGCCATGCAGCCGCTGCGGTGGCACATGGGACCGGTCAGCCACTGCGCTGCTCCTCTCTCCCCATCAGCTAACTTCAGGGCGAGCACTTCGGTCCTGGCACCGGCTGTTACTGCTGTCAGCTAGTGCCACTGTGCAGGCAACCAGCCCAAATTTAAGAGGTGAGTGAAAAACTGGAGGTTTGCTATTAAGGGCTTTCCGCCTCTGACTGACAACTACATTGGCTCATCCCACAGAGTCCTGAGCTAGCATGAACCACAGCCCGAGATCCTCCACCAGCATGCTGCACTTCTGGGTGTCAGCCCTGAGCCTCCTGTAGCCCTCGCTGCCATGGCATGGCACCAGGCTGGTGCAATCTGAAGGCTGCACAGCTGCATCCAGAGAGGTTTGTGTTGCCTCAAGCATCCCTGCACTGTGCTGCCCTGCACAGCACAGCTACAGCCCTCTTCTAGAGCTGAACTTCAGCCTCAACTTATCCTTTTTTTTTTCTTTTGACTTCAGGAGTGGACAGTTGTACTAAAGCCAGAAACTAAACAATTCTCCTCCCCTTCTTGGCATTACAGCCTTGCAGATGCTTGTGCTGGGTTTCACTTCCTCTTCAGCTCTTGGCCAACACTTAGCCAAGCTTTGCTCATCAGCAAGCTAGTCCCTGCAGCCCTCCAGCGCACTCTTCTCCCAGCCACCTCCAGCATGTGGCTGCTGTGACACCGCTGGGGGTAACAGCCACATGGGAAGGGGCTAGGAGTGACAGACTGAGGGAAGGCACAGAGGTCTAGAGCTGAATGTTAGCAGGCCATAATAGATTTCAATTAATACACTGGAAATACACTTACACAAGAGAGAAGGAATTAAGAATATTAACCCATTCAGCCCTCAAAACAGAAAGGACGCTTACGTGAGTCTGAAGCAACAGAAGATCTTTCACTTTCTGCAGCCCAGCCCCTATAGGTAGCATTGCACGTGCAAATCCTTCCTCTCCCCACGCTGAGTGCCACCTTCCACTATTCATTTTAAACAATGTTTCTGGGATACCAAGTGGTGGATGAACACATACTGATGAGGAGCACGTGTCCTGGGATCTGATCCCAGCTTTTCTGATGCACCACACACAAATCCGGCTCCTGCACACACTTGTGGGAACAAGATGACTTCAAACCTCTTCACAGCTCCAGGGGCAATTCCCTGGGAGAAAAAGGAATGTGTAACAGCAGACATTTTTTCTTGCGCTTCGAGGCTAACCACACTGTAGACATACACACGCGCACACACACACAGACAAACTCCAGCACATATGGGAATTATTCCAGTATGCTATGAAACAACTTGCATATGCTTCACAAAAATCTGAAGTCGCACAATGTATTGGAGATGACACATGTTTCTTTCATGAGCTTTAGAGAATTATTCTGTGTGGTTTCACTGTCTCAGGGAAATCTCCGCCTTGGGCAAGAAGGGGACTAAGTCTTAGTGTTAGTCAGGCAAGAAAGTGCTGGTCTGCAGGTAAGCACAGAAGGTGCCCTCCAGTTCATGCTCTGCTATCCAGGAAAAAAGTAACACAGAAGCCACTTGAACTGCAAGAGAAACAACAGGAGAGGAACCCTCCTGGCTTAGCCAAGATAAAAGTATTAAAGATGGAGCAGAGCTCTCCAGGCTTGGAGAGCTTTCAGCATATACAAGCAGTAGCTGCAGCACGGTTGTAGGAGCCACCGCTGTGGGCAGTGTGGTGTCCCAAAACTGCTAGGGAAACCCCTTAGACTGAACATTTAAAATGAATTTGGCAAAGCTCTGAAGATACAGAGCGGAGACCCAATCTGGCCTGGCACAGCAAGCAACCAGCTGGCTGTAGGTGGAATCTCCCCTGGATTTCCCAGATGTCCATTTTATTGGTATTTAATGAACAGCAACTTAGACTGAAACTGAGGGTGGGTAACATGGGCTTTACAAGACATTGAACTCCACCAGCTGTTTCTCTTTCTAGACTTACCTTTCCTCAACTTTTGCAGGGAACTGTCAGCCCCCATACATTTATTGCTTGAACAATCAAATGAAGAATGGCATCAGTGTGAAGCCAGTATCATTTTTGAGAGTGTTAAGCGGTTGTAAGACTCCTTGACTTTGGAGACTAAAAGCATCCAGGGACTGGGTTTCTCCTTCATTCAGATGGCAGCAACATTTTCACCTCTGCAATTTTGTAATGCCCCAGCAGGCTGCAACATAGCAGCTAAGCAAGTGTCACAAGCATATCTTGGGGTTAAATGAAGGTTGCTCTTACTTCGTTAGCATCAGCAAAGATCAGGCCACAACATCTGTCACACTTAGACATTTGGCTAACATGCCCAAAACAGCCCTACACAATTCACACAACAGCAGAAGAATTTTGGACTCGCACACAAGTAGCTGAGCAGTTCGTGGAAATTCAAGGGACAAAAATCCCTGTGCAGGAAACACTTACTTCTCCTTTTCATAAACTGCAGATTGCTACTTGCACTGAGAGGGCTGAACCTCTCCCCTACCCTGTACTAACAACCATTTTATCCATTTGGAGCATAAATAATTGAAGAGAGACATCATCAGCAGCAGGAGGCAGATTCTGTGCCCAGCTCTCCAGCAGTTCTGTTTCACCATGCAGTCCATGTGCTGACCTCTTTTTACAGCCCTTTTCCAAGAAGCAAGCAGACAAAGTAGGGGAAAAAAAAAAAAGTCAAAGTGCCCAGCATGGACTTCCCTCCCCAGCCCAAAATAGCCCATGTGTGACACAGGGGCCTCCTCCAGTAGGACTGTTTAGACAGATGCACGGCAGAAGGACAGGCAGGGCTGAACCTCTTGACCTGCTGCAGTCCCACCCAGCTCCTCATACACTGTTCTGAGCACTGAGTCGTTGCCCAGTTTGGAGGGCAAGGGACCAACGTTGTCTTTTGAAATGGGCCAAAAAAAATTAACGAACCACACAAGGCTTTTTACAGAGAAGTAGAAGCTTCCACTCCTATGCTACGTCTGGCCAAGATACACTGGGACATCAGAAAAACAAGCAGAGATGTGCTGCTTTAAGAGTGTTTCCAGTATTTACCTCCAGATTCTGTGACTAATTTGCTACTCCCTTTCTGGCAGGCACATCTTGGTAGCCAGGATGCAAGACCAGGGTTGGAAAACACAGAGGTTGGAAGAGACATTAAAAAGGGGAGTCAAAGAGAAACAGCCTCACCCAGGGCAATCTATGACACAGTGAGAGACTATCCAGCTGTGGTGAAATATCCCATTTGCCAGCTGCAAACATAATCTTGCTTTCTCTGAGCAAAAAAACCCTCACCACAACCACCCTGTCTGAATTGATACAGAGCATGACAGACAGCACAGGCACACAGATCCATATTGCCACTCCCAATGACTCAAAGAATCAGAACTATAAAATAATTGGTTTAACTCTGAGAAAATTTAAAAAAGACAGTGGTACTCTGTTTGCCTTCCAGGTTCCATGCTTTTCTGCAGAAGCAAGAAGAACTTTCCTCTAGTCACAAGATTACAAGAACCGTTACTGTAAGGAAAACACTTAGGTGAAAGATCGCAATGCCGCAAACATATAATGCAGGTACGAATCCTCCAAGCTGCTCCAGTACAGACTTTGAGAGGATTCTGTAAAGACCAAGATCTGCTTCTGGTTTTTGTTGTACGATTGCTGTACAAAGGAACCTACCACTCACATGATACTTTTCATCACGTATTTCACAAAACTCAGCTAATCACTTTTCGCCACATAGGTATCTACACAGAAATTGAGGGTCACATTAAGGTCATCCTCAACCAGCTCAAGACACAGGAATCACCACTCCTCCCTCCTCTTCATCTGCTCTTTGTCATCAGCAACTGCCTGCACCGGCGTTGTCCTCAGTGCATCAAGGGCAGCATCTACAAGTATCTTGGGTACCTCTGCACTACGCACAGCATAACGTTTTCAGGGGATACGCTTTCTTGTAAGCCCATGTGGGCTTCTCTCTCCATAAGCACAGCAGAGAAAAGGAGAAGGCGGTTCAGTACACATTAACAGGGAACAGGGGGATTCCCATCAGCCAGTATCCTCTGGTAGGCAAGGCTGGGGCTGAAGGTTGACCTTAAAATGATGCTCTACGTTAGCACAGTTGCTATTTTAGATGGAAGACATCTCTACTGTTGTAATATCTACTGTTCCAAGAATGATGGAAATCTCTGCTTCTCTCTTTTTTTTCTAAGAAAAAAAGCAAAGGAGTTTGAATATAAATTTTTAAGATATCAAGCCCAGATTCTCAAAAACTGAAACACAAAGGCAATGAATTCAGGAGTTCTCAATGCCTCGCGATGACTTGCGTTGAAACCATTCCTCCAGTCAAACTACCTTTTGCACAGCATCTTCCCTATATGCAGTACCCCCCATACATACTTTTACTGACAAGCAGGCCACTTCAAAATACACTGAAGTTGAAAAAAGGACCAAGCTGAATGCAAAAGGCACAGCCCTTTAATTTCAAACCCACTGAAAGAACTGGATCCACCAGATAGTCTCTGCTCCCACACCCAAGCAACTTTGCAAGTTGGTGGGGCGGGGAGAGATCAACTTGGGAAGGAGAGGTTCCCATCCTCCTGATTTAAAAAGAAACAATGACTTCAAAGAACATTAGAGACACGGGCCTGAATGAGCAGGAACCAGCTTCAGAGACAGGGCAAGGTACCACCCCAAACAAACACACGCCAACACCACGAGCTAAGAGGCATGTTCTGCAAGGAGTGTGCCAGGAGACTCCAGTTTAACTAGGTATTTGGGAAGTTTCACCTGTACTCCTCCCACTGCAACACCTCGGGCTTTGGCAGAGCATCCATCTGCTGCAGTTGCCCTGTTTGGTTCTCAAGTCAATAGTTTTTTGACAAATTGCTAGTTTTCCCTTACAGAGCGCCTACTCTTCTGCACATGGGACGTTACTCAGTGCTTCATTTGCCTACCCAGTTTCACCACGAGAATCCCTCTTAGCACTCCAGCTGTGTATGAATTGCTAGGAGAGAAACCATCCCTCTTTGAGAGGTGCTGAACCGAGGTATAATGAGACTGAGGAGCTTGGTCTCAGCAGGCAACCTGCTGTGGAGCTTCAGACCAGAAACTGGTTCCCCCCAGTCCAGGGTCTTAAACCACAACCCTCCCCCTTGGAAAGCTGGATGCTCTGCACATGGAAACCAGTATCAAACCCCCACTGACTTCAATGGCACATGAGTTTGGTGCTAAATACACCAATTAAGAGGTCATTCCTTGGAAATCAGAGAGATGGAGAATTTACCATTATTTTTTTCTTCATAAATGGTAGCAATTAGGAGTCCAACCTGCAAATCTGAGTCCCCTGGACCCAGACAACGCATCAGCCCTGACTACACTATGAGGGAAGATGAAGACGCATTCTTTGGCACTATATTGTTCCATTTTTGGACTCAGTAAGTCATCAGTATTATTAAGATTTTACTGAAGGATACCCTCCTTACATGCAGTCTACTGTACTGCCCTCTCAGAAGCCCATTTCATTTCCCAACTATCTATTAAAAATAACTTTTACAATAAATTTTGAAAAATTGGTTCAGGCAAGAATCACAGCTTTAGTAAACCTTCTAAATTGTTACCTGCTGCCAGATGTGAGTGGATTGGAACAAAGAAGCACGGGAAGAAAATTCCTGCTGTCAAAGGATGCTAAGTAAAGATAATTTGTGATTTTGTACGTTCACTTTAATTTTAACAGATTGCTTTGTATTCACAGCTTGGTTTCCCTCCACCGTCCACAAGTAACATGGCTGGCACAAACTTATAATGAACTGCGCTCTGTCACGCAAGACCCACTCTACGCTCTTGGCATAAGATAGGCAGATACACCACCCACCGCATTTGAGGGAAGACCTCCTTTGCCCCAGCAGAACACTACACTGTCCTGCAGACACAAACTCTTTGGGGTATGGGCTCCAGCCCACTCTTGCCTATGCAGTGTGACAGGGGCCTTCAGGAATTATGATAATATCTACAACAGACTACTCTGATCCCTACCTCGTTTCTTCCCCTGGGGAATGAGCAGAAAGGAGCCTTATACATAATCTGCTTCCCTTTTTATTTAAAAACAAATGAACTAAAGAACAGCATGGTTTTGGGGGGGGTGACAAAGCTCCTCTCCAATTCACAGCTTGCACCGAATTTTCTACAATCTCAGAACACGTTCCGGATTGTTTTCCTCTAGAAATAAACCAAGAGATGAACAGCAATACTCACAAATAACTACAAAATACTAGCAAAACTCTAAGTAGCTTGGGAAAAATCTACCTGATGACCCCATTATCCTATTACCCCTGGATTTACTTTGTTCCTCTCATCACTACAATCAGCAGCTCACAAAAATGCACAGGTGCCTCTTCACAGTGCCCAAGTCTGCATTATGTAGGGAAACACCATCTCCTGCAGTGGCCGGGTGAATGCCCAAGCTGCTACAACACTAGTTTGTTTTTCTGTGGTCCACAAAGGCTGTGCAGTAGCACTGTCTCAGCAGGTAAGGTGTTTGCTGCATATGGAATTAGAGCCTCAGAGAAAGACCAGACCAAAAGGCAAGCGCAAGCCAGGCTAGGGATGGGTGGACTTCTTCCCGCTGCAGGGACCCATTGCACTGCCCTGCTGTGTTAACCATCACCTCCATCCCCACCTTTGTGAGACAGAAAAGCTCTTCCATATACAGCAGACGCTGTCTACACCATGGTGATGGGTGCCAAGGAACACATGGGAGTCTGCCGATACCCTTACCTAGACATTCAAGCTCAGCAGAGGAGGATTCCTCTTCCTGTCAAACACCCTAAATCCCTCCAAATACCAAACAGTGAACAAAACAAAACAAAAAAAACCTGTCGATGTCATCTGATTGCATCACCACCCTCTCTCTCCAGGACTCAAAGGCATGTCTCCAAACAGCTATTTGCCTTGCAAAGCAAAACAGATGTTCCCTAACGCCCAAATCCTGGCCGCCTGCGAGGTGGTGGTCTGCTACACCGACAAGGAGCGGCGAGCGGCAGGACTGGGTCCGTGCCTGCGCATCTGTGCTGCGGAGGGAAGAGACAGCGACGGGGAGACGTGCTCCTAATACTGAAACGCCTTCGCCAGCCCCTGCGCTGCCTTTCTCCATCCGAACCTACTCGACACACCCAAAGGCACCGAAAAAAAAGAGAAACCCAACCCCAAACCCAGGGAGCCGCGGGAGCCAAACCGCCTATTTCTCGGATGAAGCCATCCAAAAAAAGGGCCAGCGTGCCAAGCCCCAAGGCTGAAAGCCCAGGTAGCTGGACACCACCCCGCCGCCGCCGCATCACGGCGGGGAGAAGCTCCGACCGGGCAGCGCCGGGGCCGCGGCCGGCCACAGCGAGCCCTGCGGGGCGGGGGGAGCCCACCTACCTGCTTCTCCTCTGCAAGGGCGGATCGACGAGGGCGGGATGCCCGCGGCGGGAGCCGGCAGCGGGGGAGAGAAAAGAAGAGAAGGGTGAGGCGTGAGGGATGCGGCGGGCCGCGGGGGAGGAGCGGCCGCGGGTCCCCGCCGCCGCCTCACCTGGGTTGACCGGCTTGCTCTTGTACCGCATGCCGGTGCTCATGGTGCCGCCGGCGGCCCTGCCTTCCCGGGAGCCGACAAGAACGCCGAGCCCGGGCGAGCGCGGAGTGCGCGGCGAGGGCCGCCCCAGCGCTACCGCTACCGCTGCCGCCGCGGGGCCGGGGCCGGCCCGGGGCGGCCAATCCCGGGAGCCCGCCCCGCCCCGCGCCCGCCCCGGTGCCGGTGCCGGCCCCGCGCCGCCCTCCTCGGCCCCGGGGGTGGAGGGGTGGGCGACCCCCGCCTTAGCGCATCGCTCGCACCGGCCGGAGCACGCCGGCAGCGGCCAGGGCACGCAAGGGCCCCGCAAGCCCCCCGCACGGCTTCCTCGCTCGAGGGTGGAAGGCTGGAGTAGGAAGCCGTCCTTACTCTGGAGCAGAAACACAACACCCAGGAGGAGGAAGACGTCATATAAAAAAAAAAACAAACCAACACAAAACCAAAAAAACCCCCACCACGCAACACACACAAATGGAATAAATAGGAAATGTGGTTCCGGATTTAGCATCTCAAAATACAGTGGGAAGGCCTGAATCATACTGCAACCGTACTGTGCGAAGTAGGAATGCGTGCTCCGTTTCCATTAAAACGTTTGAAAGAGGCGATATGGAAAGTCATTTCAGGTAAAAGCTGTCAGTATAACTTTTTCAGAAAAGGCAGGAGAGAACTCAAATGAATTTTAAACACTCCACAAGCAGCAGCAGCAGCACGTGATTTAAGAACAGCTCATAGGAACCTCAACTCAACAGTAAAGGAGCAAGAAGAGTGGGATGTGAAGCCTCAGGACACCCGGATCCTTTCCGCAACTTCCACAGCTGCAGGGAGGGACCACATCTTCCACATTTCAAGGACAGGTAAACAATCAGACTTGAAACTCTTCTGAACACAGGACAGGACAGGCTTGGCATGGTGAGGGCTGCACAAGTACAAGGACACTCCCCTCCCTCGGAACAAAACTGACACTGATGCCACAGTGTCACACTAACTTCTCAAACCCCTGTAGTCTCTTCACAGTGTTTATCTTGCCATTTCTTCCACCTTCTCATTCAAAACGTCCCTTGTATCAAAACAAGGAGACACTTCCAAGACCAGAGACTGGCAATCCTAGGCACATACATTTTAAAACCCCATTAGCTCATGCCCAGTTCACTTTTAGCCATTGATTCAAAGCATCAGAAAAAAAAAAATAAATCAGGTAATTGTCAACATATTTGCTTGCTTTTAAATGCTAGAGAGCCACAGACCATTACAGACTCTACACCACAATTAAAGGCACCAACAAGCCAATCAGCCTTTCACAAGTTGTTTTATAGTCTGCCACAGTGTTTTAAATCTAATGAAGACTGAAAGGACAGCAATCAACCGCTCCTTGATCCTGCTGAACAGTCATTAAAATAGTTACATGTGGGCACTTTGTCACAGTGCTGGAAAATGTCAGCCTGGAGAAGGCCAGGGTGGAATTCAGAGAAAGGGACTTGTCTTCCATGGCCCTGGCACTGCCGACACTGACGGGAGTAGAAATGCAAGGTCTGAAATTAGGTTCTAGCCAGGGTCCTCTATCCAGAGATCTTCACAGTAGCCAAGACTTGGCTTAAAAACTATACCTTCCCTTGTTAAGCTGTGAACAAAACCAAGCTCAAATGTAACTGAAGATTAACATCAGACAACATCAAAGAAATGGTAAAAGGCATAAAGATTAAGCCTACATTGAAAGGAAAAGCACTCACGTATGGTATCAACAGTACTGCAAGCCCTTCTTGGACAATTATTAAAATAGATCTCAGGTTTTGAGCCAAAATGCTCCAGCTGGAATTCACAAGCCCAAAGAAGGCAGAGACTAGCAATCAATAATCAATATCCGCTAGTAAAAAATCCG
The DNA here is from genome assembly GCF_947461875.1 of Haliaeetus albicilla. Classification (NCBI taxonomy): domain Eukaryota; kingdom Metazoa; phylum Chordata; class Aves; order Accipitriformes; family Accipitridae; genus Haliaeetus; species Haliaeetus albicilla. The sequence continues at coordinate 37,383,520 of NC_091492.1, forward strand.
TTCACTGAGGCTCCCACACAAGAATTGTGACAGTAACTTTAGGTGCCTGGCTTTGAAAAGAGGGGAGAAAAAAAAGCTCTGTTTTTAATAAAATTAAAGACTAGGTGCTTCTGAAAGCCTACTTCCCCATTGTCCTAATTTGCTTTGAAAGATGAACCTTTCATGTTACCTTTGTTCAGAGAGCTAATCCAGTATGTAACTAATTTAACTGAAGTCTTGGTTTCTCAGGAGGGGCGCGGCTGTCCTGACTTTCACAAGCACAAATGGACAGCACATAATTTTAAGAAGGTTGCAAAATATGATGCAAGATTCTGGAAGAAAAAACAAGAAAGCTGTACAAAATGGCACACAATTAATGAGAAGGCGTTGGCCATTAAGTCTCTCACCTTGGCCCTCTTGACAGACATGCTTACAATTCAAATCTTCATAAAACCTGAAGAGACTTTGTATGAACACAAATCTGTCACTCCATTTCTTCTTTCAACTTCATTATAGCAGCCACCGAGATAACAATGTAATGTCCATTTTATGCAGTTCAACTCCAAACACAAACCAAATATGCATCCCTGTGATGCAAATCATTTGTTAAACCTATCCTGATTAAACACTCATTGCTAGACAGCAAAATTAGGGCTAATCATTACATGAAAGACACCCCACTGTAGTACAGAAGACAAAGTGTCTCAATCTCATAGTTACAAAATAATATATGCATAAGCATATATAATACATGCAAGACTAAAAAAGCATGCAGAAGAGAGCTATACACTCAGTAATGACATAAAGGAAACAGGAACATTTATGAATTCATAAACTAAGGTGTGCGATCAGATCTTCCAAGGTATTTACCAACCTAAAAGATGTCAGTAGGTGCCTAATGAACTTTGGAGGAAAAAAAAAAGTGGATGCAAAGTCTTGCTACCTAACTTCCAGTTAAAACATTTTTAAAGTTGTTTTGAAATGAAATCAAAGCAGTTGTAGACAAATTCTAGAAAACGCCTTCATTCCCCAGGATAAACATCATGATTCCTTTGAATATGCACTGTGCATGACGCCATTACAATATTTCATAATTAGCCTGAAAAAGCCAAAATCAAAAAAACAACAAAAACCACCCCAAAATTCAACATTTTCCACATTCATACAATTTATTACAAAACTTCAATGAAAATTAGCGTTATGGTATATAAAAAATTCCATACATGCCATCGCTCAGCTGACAGATAAAAATGCCTGTGACAGAAATTCTTGCAATCAATACTTGAGACCTGAAGACAAATCTTCAGAGGCATCCACAGAAGTTGTTGGCATGTGTAGTGTTTATGGTATGTTAAGGCACGATGATTTAGAAAAGTCAGCTTCTTTGCATCACTGGTGAGTCATCAGTGTTTTGTACTTTTTCTCATACATCACACAAACATAAATCACCAGAGATGAAGCTCCAAAAGTAACCAAAGCACAGAGAGAGTTATGAAAAACTGATATGATACACAATGACTTAAAATGGCAAGTGAAAGCTATGATACTGTGCAAACACACATACATTTACCGTAAACAGGCGACAAAGTCTTTTAGGATTAATCACGAAACTGTTCAGAATAACCTAGCAGATACACGATTAACTCCTTAAACCCATCACAATGACTAGTCCAAGCAGTGTACTCCATCAGTTTTTGTATAAAAAGGTATAGGAAGGATAATAAAACCACATTTGTAAGTATGAAGACAGTGTTACCAAAAGAATAAAAAAAGATACAATATAACTTGATTAACATTGAATATATAAAACAAGCCGTTTCACAACATGATCTTCAGACTTTAACGCAGGTCTTGATCTGCAGCATCCAGCTTTTGCATTTGAATGTTACCATTCGGTCAAAGAAAACAGAGCACCCATCCACTTAGAGAACTGTATACTGCTGTGAACAAAAGTGGAAAACAAAGAGCATTAGAAAGGACAAACTGTCAGGGTGTTTGGAGCAGTCTGAGCCCCTCTGACCAAAGCAGGGTAATCGAAGAAACAGGGCATTTCAGATACTGCATCACACGGACCTGCATTAGGACTAGATCAACTGAGTCAGATGCAGTTTGGCCGCAAATATTTATCACAAATGTCTAATAAGAGCACATAAATGAGAATTTATTTTTAGTTACACACTTTCTTAAGCACCCACACGCCACTCCATCCGCAAGAATACAAGAACTGTGTTACAGCTCATCTCAACAGTAACGCATACAATACACCAACCTCCACCTGTTACGTGAAGCATTACTTCTGCTGAGGAAAAGGAAAAACCACTATCTAAAATGGTGCTAAAAGTAAGCAGCAAGTTTGATGTCATGCACACTTATGACACTGCTTAGGTAAAACAGGAAAGTAAATAGATTTTTCCAAGCATTCATACAGCAGTATTGATACAGCTGAAAGAAGGGATACCAGTCTGTAATTTCAAAAACTACCAGTTTTGGATGTCTCTATAGGTACTTGCCAATTGAAATGGCTGCTACAAAGAAAGCAGAATTCCAGCTTTCCCTGAAAATTGGGCCCTGCTTAAGAAGCTGTGTCAGATTTGGAACTCAAGAGACACCTCAAATTCTCCAGTTCCAAAAATACTCATACCCAACAGGAAAAAATAGCTTTATCTCAACGTTCATCTGGATGGAAAAAAAAAATATCCTACAAAACATTGTTGTGACAACTCACTTGTAAAGTACAGTGCAACCATCATCCAGACTACAGCTGCTGACTCCAGTTAGGATAAGGAGCAAGGAAAGCTGACAACAGGGTCCTCTGCTCTTTGTCATTCTCACAGTGGGAATTCTGTTCAATGCGCAATTACTTAAAATGTTAAGGAGGCCATCAATTCCCATAACGACCAGAACAAGCAAGCCAGCATTAAGGCTTTAAAGCCAGAGTCCATACGTTGCTAACCAAAGCCAATATTCAAATTCAAAATTACCCTGTTGTGCTACACTGCTACTTCGACTATGAAAGAGGAACTAAATTTCTGCCCTTGCCTGCCTAATTCTAATCTGTTAGAGAAGATACCTCAAGAGGAAACCATAACTGATGTTTCAGACTCACAAAAAGACTGGAATTTCCAATAAACATGAAGGCTCAGGTTATAAGCACAGCTGTGCAGTGATGTTACCAGCATTAGCAACACGATATCCACATTTTATACGCTCGTAGAACATACTTGGGCAAAGTATGTTTGTGCATTTTCAATGTGGATTCATTTCACTGCTCCTTCTTCCTAATCTCCTTATGAGACAATATTTTATGATACTGTTCTTTATAAATTTGATCTCCAGTTTTATTAGACTAACCTTACAGTCTCCCATATTCCTTTCACCAATACAGAGCTTTAATAAATGCCTCCATTTGCAATGTGAATTCATACCATCATTTAAGAAAGACGATACATTTCTCCAGTATGCCATTAAAACAAAACTTTCTCAGTAAGTAGTGTAACTAACATTACATATGCCTGCAACCTGACGCACATGGTCAGACAGCTCAGAATCCTGTATTTGTAAAGGTTTTGAATGCCTTGGGAAGGAATGGATTTGCCTCCCCCTCAGCTGCTTCAAGAACACCGCTACAATGCAGGGCAACTTGACATCTCTCCGTGTACACTTCTGAATTCCCAGTGAGAGAAATTTGCTTTATAAGCAGTTACATTTTCTCACGGACCTAGATTCTTTTTCATCAAATAGCATCCATTTTATGTTGTAGCTACAGCTCTTTGAGTGTCCAATCATTAGCAAGAACTTTGAAAAATGGTGTCTTGCTAAAAGGAGTATCGAATGACACCAATATCCCATTGTTAGCTAGTTTTGACTCATTTTGTCACTCACACCCCTAAAATTTGGGGCTTCTGATATTTCAGTCATCTTCTGTTGACTTTGCTGCTTCAAGTTTGTTCCCTTTCCTTTTGCTACTCTGTAGCAACACCTTATACTTCCTCATAGCAAATGTCATCAGCCAAGTATATACAAAGTTAAACTAGCCTTTGAACTGCTTTCCAATGTTTATCAGTTAATTTAATATGCTAATACAGTTAATATCCACTGAGTCACATACACATACCAGGCTCCAAGCTCCAGAACTATAAGAAATGTTCCTCTGAAAATGTTTATTTAGCAACAGGTGGCCTGAAGCACTTACAGGTCCCCTGTGATACCACGTCAGGCTTTGGCACGGACCTGGTAGGTCTACGTCCTCCACTCCTCAGGCCCACTAATGCCCAAGAAATTCCAGCAGCAAGCACGTCCCCTCACCCCCTGCATCCCATGCATCCAACAGCTGTCACTGAGACACAGGAAGAGGTGGAATATGTCAGTTGTAACATTCCTTGGTAATCAAGCCTCTCGGAGGCAGAATGCAAGTTGCCACTGCACATACTCACAAGAATTGAGAACGCCACTGTAGCCACTGCACTGTGGACTCCATCTTTCCCAAGGCATCGACACATCAGTGAAGAGCAAATAAATATATTTCCACTCACTCCTGACATTTCCCCACAAAACAGGACTTCTGCAGTGACCCATTAGGAATTTTATATTCTCTCCATTTTATATTCTCTGGGATCACTTGGCAAAAATTGAACCAATTTGCATTAATGCATTTATTGATAAATTTTATCGAGATACAGTTTGGGCAATTATGGTGAAGGTATCAGAAAAAACTTGTTATTGGGTGTTTCAATCTTCTTCATTTTATGTTTTGCAAACGTGTCATTCCTTCAAAAGCTTTTAAGTCTGCAAAGTAGAGTGTTTTGGTTTTGGGGAGGTGGGGGGGGCATTTTGCTCTCCTCTCTTCTATAAGTATAGCAGTTCTGGAAATTGGTCTTAATGGGAAGGGGCTTTTCAAGATGCATAAATCCCACAGTGTTAGAATGATACACCACTATTTCTAGGGGAAAATTTTCCTTATAGAAATAGGTCCTGACAAACTCCTGGAAGTTTTGCATACAGAAAATGCAGATGGAGAGAAATTCAAGCCAGATTCTATAAGAGCCAGAAGACAGACAATATTTAGGTACAGGAGGTTTTACAGACCTGACTAATACTTCAGACTTACATATCATATTAGTCATACATATTTTTTCTGTACAATGCTTTGAAGACTACAATTTTAACAAAATACTACCTTTTTCCTATTGGGAAGAGTTGCACAACTTTTTTTTTTTTTTTTTTTTTTTTCAAAGGCCACAGACAGAGATGCTGTGGAACAGCCAAGGTCACAATCCAAGTACAACATGGTCTTTTATTATGTTCTACTTGCAATCCAGAAACATGACTGTTTCACCAACTTAAAGCAGTATGGACTAACAGGGAAATGTAAGATATTATTTTTAGATGAACACGCTCAAATGAAAGCGTTATTGTTCTATACATCAAGGATTAAAGCCATAACATGACTCAGACCTGAAATCTGCCTAGCTCTTTGCACGTTATACACAAGGGCAGATGGGCACCAGCTACAAGGTAGCTCTTGAGGACCCTGCTAAGGTCTTTCTATACAAGTCAACCTCAAGGTCTTATGGAGCTACACAAGTTCAGCACTTCGGTTGTACAGTAGCAGAGGAAAAATGACAATTTCTATCAGAAGTCTACTTTCTAGGGGAAATGAAAACTTGTGTTAGCCCATCAAGGCAGGGTTTGCTGAACAAGTCCATGGTTAGAAGAGCTGAAAAGAGTTGGAGAACGATGGCGCTCTCCTAGTCTAGTTTCTAGCCAGAGAAACATCCACTAGCAGCGCCAGGCAGTTGTTCCAAATACTACAAATTTGCCCAAGCTTCACATTCTCTAGGCTCTCAATTTCAGCTGCCAAAAACTACAACATGATCTTTACTTCCTCAAATGACATTTCTCATCAGATCAATTCAGCATTCAGCAGCATCGTTTTAGAAGGCTGGTTGCTATGACAATGCTTTGTGTTGTTCTGTTAAATTATGTCAGTTCATTGGTAGAAAGAACTAGCCGTTCGGTGCCTTTAGTACTATTCTTATCAAGAATCAGAAAAGTGTTAGTGAGCTCAGGAGGTTTTAAAATACTTGTGGAAATCATGAGCTATACTAGAAGAATTTTCAACATCCTACAGATATTTTAAGTGCAAGATGCTTGGTTTTTTTTCTGAACACATTTCCCTAACCATAACTACATTTCCAGCTGGCTATATTTGTTTTCCATAGCCTGGCTTCTGTTACTGGTTTGTCCCAGTATGATCTTGAAGCTGAGTAGAAGACAAGACAATCCAGATTTGTAAGAATAAAAAAAGAGGAAAGCAGATTGCAAAGAGATACACTTTCAGAAACAGAGAAGAAAAGGGGAAGAAACACCCATCAATAACCATTTCATTTGAAAAAATAATTCCAGCTTTTCATAATAATTGCTCATCTGAGATGGACAAGTTCAGAAACTAGTAAATATGCTGTTGGAATTACTGCAGGCTTATTTCAAAAGCATTTTGTATTGGAGTATCCAAATAAAACTAAATCTGTTTTAGTTTTTAGTAACTTATTCCACCCAGCCATCTCCTTCCTGTCCAATCCTTCATTTGAACTGTCAAATATAAGAAGCAATAAGCTCCTACACTTTACAGCAGTGTCTTGCATTTTAGAAATCTGAAAAATCAAGCTTGTCTTGAAAGTCTTTACCATGCTTCACATGGACTTGTAAGATTAGTATAACAAAAGTTAGGGTAAAAAAAATTGTTCCTGCTTATTCCAAGAGTATTCTGCTGTCTAGCAGTGCCCTCACTACCTGCTACAAACACCTCCACATGCACCATTTGTACACAGAAGCTATGAAATGTTTAGAGGAAATGGACAAAAGTGTAGGTCAACACACCTTTGTTAGGGATGCTCTTATCAGCACCATCCTGTAGAGCAAGTCTGTACCGCAGGCTTTTGTCAAAAACTGCAGTTGGCACACTGGTCACTACTGTTTCCAAAATCATCTTCCCTTCCTACCTCTAATCCAGTCTCCACCAGTACTACTATTCATTCTCCTTCAGGCTTCTACTTCTCCACAGCAAGAAATCTGTCCATCCTCTTTGGAAACTCTGAGCATATTCCCTGCATATAATCTTTGCCTTTGTCACTCCCCTTATGCTTCTCTTACTCCAGTCTTGAAAGTAAAGGAAACTGCTTGAAGTAAATTCTCCCTTTGCTCTTTCCATAAAACCTTTAAAGATGCCCCTATTCAAAAGGGATCAAGGAAACCAGACCTTCCAGTCATCCCATCTGTGTAGCACTTTATGATAATACAGACTCGTCAAGTCTTTTTGGCAAAGATTTGAGTTTAGCACTTCTTAATCGTTATATAATGCCAGACTCTTTCCAGAAAACCCCAAAGCATTCAGCAATCTTCTCCCCACCCCAAAATACATCTGAAACCAGAAGTGCGTATTTCACATATATGGATATTACCACATTTCATTATCCTACTGTTTAGTCTCCAGCTCGTATCTATGAAGGTATTTACACCATACTTCTCTTTTCCAAAATATCTGAAAACATCTTTATACCTGTACTTTATGAAGGGAAAAATATTTTTAAGGGACTTTTGAAGAAAATTAATGAATATGTATTTATCAAAAATAAAGAGTGAAAACATTAATTTTTACATAAGTTATAAAGTTACATATTTTTCTCAGCACAAGGATAAGTAAGGGTGCAAAAAAGCAATTGGAGGAGAGACTGCTTTCAGCAGGAGAGCTGATTATTTAAAGTTCTTGTAAAACTAGAACCTGAGAGATGTTCAAGATAAGCTGTGATAGAACAAGAAGATTGATCTCAAGTATATTTAAATTTGTTCACAGTTTGGTTTTGTTAACCACTGTGTTAATTACAAGTTTCCTGGTATCTCTGGAAATAGTGAGTTCAGTAAAATACGGCAAATAAACCTGATGGGAATGATGCAGGTTAAAATTATCGTTCCTCCTAAACTGCAAAATCAGTTAGCAAGCATGAAAGAAACTTCCCTAAGGCTAAGTTCTAGGTGAGGATTCACTTCAACATGTTGACAGGATCACACAGCAACACTCCGGTTTAGCAGAACTGCAATTGCAGTTCTGACTGTGCATATTAGCCAACAAATTATGGTAAAAGCCTATCAATCAATATCTCAAGGGTAACAAAAAAGGAGTTTAAAATTCTTTCCTGAAAGCAATCTGACAAATGACATGATTTCCAGAGCAGCTGCAGAAACATAGTTTAGCAGATTCCAGAGAAACAGCAGGACCTCCACATATGACGATCTCATTCAAATCCTTCTCAAATTTGTTCACATTCAATATTTCAGACCAACTAACTTCCTTAAGATTTAGTTCAAACTAAATCACAACATCATGTGGATGCTTAGTTAAGTCTGCAAAGCTCTCCTGCTTAACACATTTAGTAGTCCAAGATGTATTCCAAATTAGCAATGTAAAGCATCTACAAATAACATTTCACTTGGATGCACGTGAGCATGCTCAGAACTCTGTTTACTTATGTATCCATGGCTGCAGATTCAGCCTGGGACAAACCTTGCTCCAATTTGTTTTTATAAATATCATATCCAGTATTGCCAGAAGCTGTGAAACACAGGGAATTCTGGTGCCATTACTGGCTAACCATTGGTGGGAATACTGCATCCTATTAGCCCTCAGATACTGATTTCACAGCAAATCCAGTATCTAGGAACTGAAGAAAGAGCTCTGAATATATTTGTATCATTTGCCATCCTATGCTCTACAAGCAACAACTATGGACAAGCCTGTTAGGTTTAGGGTGGGTTTTTTTCTTACCGACTATCAGTTTAAAGGATGCCATGTGATTAAATGTGATTTGTAAGTCGCAGAAAGAATTGAGCTCCTTTGCAAAAAACATAATAATAATTTAGACTACATAAGGTTTCCTGCATCAAACAGCCATTTTCACAAGCGGTCAGAGTTTGGCCATATGATAACAAAGTCACCATGAAAACTTGGGACCTTCATTTCAGTCTAAAATATTTAACAAGCTACATAATTACCAGCTACTGTCCGGGGAAGCAAGAGCTTTATCTCAGACACCGCTATTGCATACACTGCATGGTCAGCCACAAAATTATCCTCAGTGTTTAGATTTCCAACTCTGGGAAAATATATCTTAGTACGGAAGTTGGAAGACATGATGTGAAGACTCCTCTATCTGCAAGACTTGGAATTATGACAGTAAGAAACCTGAGTTTGAACTACTTTTTTCCCCTTAACTACTTCACTCAAAGATCACAGTGCACATACCAGTAAAATCATCAACATCTGCTTAAATAGGAATCCAGTGAATAAATTTATTCCTTAGGAGATTTTTTTTTTTTTAATATAAACAGGAAGACTGAAGGTTCAAATACAGGCAACAAAAAATCTCCTTATTTTAGGCTTGGAATGTTGGCAGCTGCCACAAGGTCATAAGGGATAATACAATCCATTTTATTCAAGCTTTACATTCCAGAAGACCAGCAATCACAACTAGAGTATTAAACTGAAGTATTAAGCAACAAGACTCCTCATATCCTTCTATTTTTTTATTCTTGCATTTAAAAGAAGAATTATGCCAGAAGAGCTGCATTCAGAAGAAAGCATGAATATTTGCTACAATAATTTTTTTTTTTTCACTCATTCAGATCCCACCTAATATATCATATATGCATCAAGGGAGTTCTGTATTGAGTACATGTAACCAGTTTGCCTAAAATTTTGTTTGGTTCTTTGAAAAAATTGCTATAAATTCAGCAGCCTACATACCCCAAAACACCCTAACTTTTGTTTACGTATAGTCAAATTAATTTTCTGAGCAGCTTTTGCTAACAGAAACAAAGCTGCATGATCCAAAAATAAGGCAGTGAAGATAAGCATTTACAGGTCTTAAAAACAGCTGGAAAGGTAACATCTGCATAGGTCTTTATTTCTAGTCTACTCAGAACACCACTCAATTTTTTCTATAAGTACTGTAAAAGCAAGTCCAAAGTGCAAAATTGACAATAATAATTGTGAAAATCTTATATAAGAGGACTAAACTAGTAAAAGTCATACCTGATACATCCAGATGCTAAGCATCTTAATCATCTCCAGGCTTCATCCTCATTTGGGCCTGCATCTGTGCAATCATCTCCTGCATGCGGCGCAGCTGTAAGAGAAAAACACCCACATGTTTAAAACAATTTCATGAGGAATCCAAAATCCAGGAAACTTTAAATCTTTTTCTTCCATGGTAGAACGCAGATCCAATTTGCCTCTTTATAAACTGGAAACGTTAGATTAATTCACACGATTGAATACTTCGTTTTTCCCATCACAGATTCTTTAATGCATTACATCTAACTTTCACAAAAAATTTGTAAGAATACTTATAGTGAAAATTAAGCAATAAAATCCAAATCTTTTGAAGCTTGCAGACCTGTGAATTTAATCTACAATAAAGAAAACATGGCCTTTATGTGTGGACAGAGATACACTGCTTGAGTGAGCTGAAGCAGCTTTGTTCTGATACAAGTGCTCAAAGCATAAAATCATGTATTAATACTCATCTTGTGGCTAGCCAGATACTGCTGCTAAAAATTTGCAGAGTTAACAGCCCAAGGTGCAGACAGAATTAAAAACTACTTCAAAAGCAAAACAGAAAGATATTTACAAAATTTGGAAACACAGACTAAACATATTAAGCACCAATATTTTTACATCTAAACAATGACCTTTCCTGGAAATAACTGTTTTCTTAAAGGCATTTTCTTATGACACTTCTAAGTTAATTTCCATCTCATAAAATGCTAGTTATATATAATGCTTCCCCCCCATTAATTTAAATAAATGTTCCTAAGAAAGAATAAGAAACACCAATACAGATTTTCAAAATACCTCTAATTTGGTTTAAAAATGACTAAGTATTTCCTTCCAAATGCAGGTGGGGAAGTTCTACATACACAATTGCAAGTGCCCTATCTTACAAACTGGAGAAGAAATAGGCTGCAATTACCATACGCATTGTATAAAATATGAGTCTGTCTCAAACTGGAGATCATGTCATAATGTAAAAATGTGAGGCTTTTATAGCAAATTTTCATTATTCTAAGAATAATTGCATAGCTTTTAATATATCCAGCTTTTTTCCCCCTTTAGGAAAAAAGTAGAGAACTGCTTTCAGTTGTTTTCCGGAGGTGTGTGCATGTATGAAAGAAACTCTTCAACTCAAAAAGCACTGCTATGTTTAAACGAGTATACTGTATTTTCATCCAGTCAACCACATCAGCTATTGTGATACCAGTTACTCCATCAGATTCAATACAAAAAAATCTGTGATAAATGCTTGACTACATGTTTGTGGTGTTGAGCTGGATTTGTGGGGGTTTTTTTTTGGTTTTTGGGGGGTTTTCTTTGGTTTTGTTTTGGGTTTTTTGTTTGTTTGTTGTTGTTTTTTTAAAGCTGAAAGAAGCATCACAGAACAGGGAAAAATTAACTGCAGATGCCTATATCACTTTTTCTTGCCTGGCCTCAGATACTGATTCGGGAAAGTGTAAGAAACTGAAGTGCAGAGCTTGCAGCATAGCCAGAGATAACAGAGCTTGCCTAAAACTAGCTGGCTTATATACTGACACTTATCCTCTTGCTGCGGCAGCACAGGGTTCAGTAAAGGCTAATTCAGGTTCCTGTGACTGCAGCATAAATACACTCTGACAAAAGGCGATTCACACAGGAATGGAGCAAGATACAGCTAAGTCTGTAATGATTATTATATAGCCATCTACATCTTTCTGCAAAACACTTAAAACAAAAGCTTCTGATCAAAAAGATGGCATAATGCTGCATGAAGGAGGAAAAAAAAAGCAGAAAGTCTCAGAAATGAGAGTTGCATTGATTCCATGGTCCAAGAAAAGAGAAAAGTTTCAAAGATCAACTTGTAAAAATGTAAGACACCTGGTCTTTTGAACTGCCTCTCTGCCGATTTACTATCGGAATAGAACTAGCTTTTTGGAAGCTCGCCTACTTGAGCTTTCCCAAGAGCACTCCAAGCTGAGCCATGAAACATTCCCAAAATAGAAACCATTCAGTAATCACAGGGGAAGATACTGCTGCACATGTATTATGGTGATTGCTCAAACACAGCATTCTGCTAACAGCCAACATCACATTTTAAGACTTAAATATAATGTCGAGTCTCACATTTTCTTAACCTTAATTGGTAAAATGTGCCCACACCATGAAAGAAATCAGATGCTGCATATGACTCAAACGTAAGGTAGGACAAAAGCACTAGGAGACCTACTCTGCTCTAACATTAAGATTGTAAGAAGATTTTCCTTTTCCATTTTCATGTGGTGTTTTTGAGATCTACTGGTGGAGTGTTAGTCTCATCCATTAGCTAAATAATGGCAAGTTTCTGAAGCTATTTTAGCATAATTCAGTAGAAAAACTCAGGCACAAAGCCTGCCAAAGAAACTAGGCACATTGTTGTCTCCTATGGCCATTAGTAGGTAAGTCATCACTGAAGTTTCCTTTTCATAAGGAAAGTTGGTGAATAAAAAAGAAAATAAAAATAAACAGGTACTCAAGCACACCTATCTTTCTCACTGCATCCTCAGCTGCATCGGCATTTTGGTTTGGTTTTTTTTTGAGCATTTGATATGCAAGCAATCCAGAGTGATTGCTTTCTGCTGTAAAACTGTGGCTTCTCAAGAGCTCTAAGCAAACTCACAACTATCAGTTTCGTAACAGTATTCTTAGCAGACAAACTATGACTAATGATAGATACCACACACTAAAACCTGGCTGCATAACTACAGGGCTAAAGTTAGATGTAATAAGTGAACTTGGGGAGAATGCACACAAATATCTCTAAGAGAAAGTAATGTGCGCAGTAAGAATCCTGTCAGCTCAAGTGTAAAATTAAAATTAAAACCACAAAAAGAATCAAGCTGTACTGTACTCAAAGTGGTAACCATGTCAGTCTCTTCCACAATTACTCTTCCAGTAGAGGACAGGTCATAAGAACCATTCCTACACATTACAATACAAGCTAAAAACAACTTGTGTGTCTTCACCTTATTAGACCTACTGGATAGACATAAACAGTCTTTCCTCTTAATAAAGGTGATTGTAAAAGACCACACAAAAGACTGAAACTGATGTCATATCAACATCTGTGTTCCCTTCGCTGTTGGGGATTGCAGGCATCAAGGGCATACCATGACTTTGATCGTGCTCAGCAGTAAACCCTCTCACTTGTAAGAGCAGCATTAACATATTCTGCAGGGAACTTGCATTCATCCCCTAAAGAAAGGATGCTGCAACATGATAGCACAGGGTCAATGCACATGGTGAAAAGGAAGCTAGGAAACAATGTTTGGAAATCTGTTAAAACAAACAATTCCTGTGAATTCCCAGATAACAAAAATCAAAAGAGTAAACTTAACCTTGGTATAAGCTCAACTTAGTTTACTTACCATATCAAGACTAAAATTTACTTCAAACTATCATGTAACTACTGGGTAGTGACTACACATAACTACTGTAGCAACACAGAAAGGAAACAAACATTGAAAATGAGACTTAAGGTTACAGAGTTAAAAGTGAACCATACAGCTTCCTAATGGCTTCCACACCATTAACAGAAACCACAGATACACAGCTTTGCTTTACCTACAAGATCTCATCTATAGTACGTTTTGCCCAGAATACCAACAAGTACTACTCCTGTCTGAACAAGGTGAGTGGCTTTTCAGTGACAACCCTACAGATATCACAGGAAAATAAATGTTAAAAATTGAACAATATCTACTTCCCACTAACCTGCTTCCCCTCCCCACACCAAGTATGATTATTTCTGCCCATGCCTCTACCTAAGAAAGTTCATAAGGGAAGAGGTTGCAAGAATAGGGCAAGATAGAAAGCTGTAGACAGTGGATTTTCTAGTATACCAGGACATTTCCATGACAGTTGCTGTTGGTTAAAGATACTCCCAACACCAAAGAGTACAACTAATCTTGTTAACCTAAGACAAGAAAAATACTCCTGACAAGGGTACTATATTGGAAAAGGGGCTACCAACTAGATAAATGTCTTTCATAAGGCACACTGACATAAATAGCAGAAGTCACTATGGCCACAGCCATCGCACTACATGGGCAGCAAGCATTGTTCCTTCAAAGAACAACTCAAAAGGACAAAAAAAAAAGTTGTTCTTCATTCCAGCTCCCAAGGGATTCCCATTGCTAATTGCTTACTAAGGGTTTTCTTCTCATGATATTCTCCCAGGACTGAGACTACATCACTTCACAGCAGAAAGCTGAAGCATTCTGCATAAAGCATGCCTCCTTACCCCTGCACTAGGCAATAACATTCCACAATACAAATTAAACCTTAGAGCTGTTTTCATTTCCCCTCAGGGCTGCAGGCCTTCATCAGCAGTCATGCTGTCTCTCCACATAGAATTTTTCACCTTATCTTTCAAGAAAACACTTACAGAAATACCTGCAATACCAGGCAGTTACCCGCACGCGTAAGAGTTCATCATATCCTCACCTACTCACATGGCTGCTGATACACCCCAGCCTGGCAGCCCCGCCACTGCAGGCTGTTCCCCCACTGACTCACACACTAAACCAGGGTTCTTCATGTCATCTGATAAAGGATTAAACACATTCAGAATGTTGAAGGACAGAGAGAAAACAATTTCAATGTTGCAATTAATTCTACTATATTCAGGCTGCTACTGACCAACTCCACTGAAGACAGTGGAACAAAGGGATTTGCCCAAAGCCTCAGGGTAGCTCAGTGGAAAAAAATCAGAGGAAGTTTGCTCCTTGCCATTTCATGTAATCACGGCCTTAACATTTTTCTGGAAGTATTGCCTCTCAAAACTTCAAAAGGTTTTTATTAAGAGACATTTTTGGAGTAGGAAGATTACGGCACAACACTACAAACTTTTAAGTTTGTGCCCACAACGTCAAAATAAGGTGAACTGCAGCATATTTACAGTAAGGAACATGGATGTCTTTATTCTTATTTTCACTTCCCAGCTCAGAAAAACAGGTCATCACTTGCAAATGAGCAAAAAGCACAACCAGACTGAGCAATAAATCCAAAATGACAGATTAGCAATTCTAAATTGCTGAACTGGGGACCACATCCTTTGACATAATAAAAGATCATTTAGCAAAAGTGATGCCTTGATAAAGATGATCCTGGCGCTAGCCCAAGCATTCATTCCTTCCAAGGTTATATAAACCTCACAAAACTGTAAATAGAACTTCAAGCACCGTTACTGATGGGAATGCAAAACAGGAGGGGAAATGGTATTTGTTTTCTCTGCAAAGGCCATGGAATGCAAGCCCATTTCCTCTGTGCCTCTTTCCTCCGCAGACTTTTCCCAGTCTGAACCTTAGGGATGATATGGAGATGAAGGGATTTCATACCGGCTTATCTACAGAAGATTCAGCAAAGCCTCTTGATCTCTTTGGGACAATAGAACGCAGAAGTTAAAAATTTATTTGTTTTTTCAAGTTCTAACCTAATCCTCTGCAACTTCAGCAGCAGTTATTCAGAGATGATTACTCCCAGAGGAAACTTTCAGAGACTGTCCTCCCAAGAAATTCAAGACTTCATCCCTTTAGCCATATTATACAAAAAATAATACATTACATACATATATAGATATAAAAATACTGTAAATACATTCACACAAGAGCGGTCAGAAGAGACTAGTATATAATAACTTCCCTGCCGTATCAACAGTTTCCAGGGGAAACAGTTATAGAAGAATTTTTTCAAATGTAAGCCTTAAGACAAATAGTTCTACACGAATACCCAAGTTTCTATTTAACTACTAGGCACGTACGTTTTATATAGTTCAAATAACAGGAGAAACAGTTATGACCCAAGTTCTCAAAGTCTACTGCATGAATCTTGGAAGCATTAAGAAAAAAAAGAAAACACACAAAACATTTCCAAATGATACTCTTGACATTTTCAAAGCATCTAGTATTCCTAGCTATCAGCTGATGGTCTACTGCTGTTTTGCAAACACATCAGGGAGGCAGTTAATCTGGGTACAGAATACTTGCAGAAGTTCCACTCTAAGTATGCTTGATGGCCATGGACTTATGTTGCTGAAATGAAGTTACACAGTGATAAAGATGCAGCTCATTTAATCTCCAGTAACTCATATTATTAGCTACTAGTTATGGTGATAATCAGCTGTTTCTGTGTTTTCTTTTAGGAAAATTTTTTGCTATTTATGTCGATATGCCAGGGTTAGCTATTTTTAAATATGGATGCTATAAAGGAAGAAGGAAATGCACAGAGCGAAGTAACTATATTCCAAAAATTTCCACGTATTGGAGTCAATCTTTCACCTCAGAAACACACAAAACTGTAGTTTTTTATTTCTTACTCCAAATCACTGCATGTATGCATTGATCTTTTAAATCCTACCTTCCTCCATTTATGGACTTGGATCCAAGCTGAATTGGATAAAAGAAGGATAAACAGAAAAAACACTATCTTTCAGTTGGCAGCAAGTCTTAAGTTTTCACAGTGCAAGAAGTCATAAGCATTGGCAGTGTAATACCTGAATTTAAATAGTAGGCTAAAAATCTCTGAATCTGTAGAACTTTAGCATAAAAATGTTAAGTTGAAAGGCCTAGTAATAACTTGAAACTAGAGTAAGAAATCAGAGGTTGAAAACATCAAATCCATAAGTTGACTGGTACAACAGAAACACTATGAATTTTGCTGCAAGTCAAAGATTAAGATGTAAAAACATGCACATTAATTATATCATGGGATTTTTAACACTCAACAACCTTTTTCTACTCCATAGCCACAAGGCATAAGAAGAAATTTACTGGTAACATGCTCATAGTAAGCCATGCACATCTGAAATTACATTAGACTATCAGTCTACCCCAACATACTAAGTTTAAAGCAGCACATGTAGCTGACAAACATAAATTGATTTCAATACATAAAAAAATAGCAGCTATCCTTACGGAAAATTAGCATACAAACTGGAAGTGATAAATACCCTGCCTACAACCAGGAGTCCACATGCTACCTACCATCCACAGTACACAAGTGACTATAAACAAAACACTTTGTAAGGCCATCTTGTATGTTCAGATTAGGTCTGTCATTTTTCATGACTCCAGTCTTACACTCTGTAGGCAGTAGTTGACATAGAATACTGAAATTGGAACATAGTGTGTTATATTAAAGAACAACAGTTTTAGAAGCTCCCTCTTACCTCAGCCTCTTTCTGCTGGAGGATTCTATCCTTGTCTACCACTTCTTCTTCAACAGGCCTATTAAACAAAAGAACACATTGATGGTATAAGATACAGAAGTAAAAATCTCCAAGAACAGATTCAAGGCTCCTATTTCAGCTAATATAACAACAACAAAAAAAGTCTACATGCTTCCGCACAGGGGAAATTGGGACATTCTTAAACTCATGCTTCCCTTTTGTAAAATGCCATCTTTACCTCACAGACTCCTGTTATTCACTCTCCACTTCTTAAAATTCAATTTCTTTGCTGCTATGTGGATTTTTTTACCATTTATTCTAATCAAGAGATTCCCTCCACTATCTATACACGGTACAAAAATCAACCATTAAAAAGCTGTGTAGGCTATTTTTTTTTCTTCTTTGAGATCAAAATGCTTGGCTGAATACTTACAGAACAAGTAAAGTGGGGACAAGAATAAGTTGCTATCAAAAAAGATACAGCACAGATAGATGCAGATTTTTGCATTAAGTTGCCAAGGACAGAAGCCTTTTCAAGAAAAAAAAACCAAAACAACCAAAACCACCAAAAAACCCCCCAAACCCACACACATTACCAAAAAAAGATTGTTTGGTCTAAACTTCTCTCTCTAGCCCTATATGAAAGGGCAAGAGAACAGCCACCATTGCAATGCTGCAATAACTGGAGAAGCAACATCCTACCCAATCAGATAGGCTGGGGCCTATTTAAATATGCCCACTAGAGTTTATTTTTAACAAGTAGTCATCATTAAATAAAAACCTATCTTGCTTGCAGCCCACTACTTTATGCACATTAAAAGCATAGAGAAAAGGGAATGGATACAAAACCAAGAACAGCTGTTTGTAAGCATGGCACTTTGCTACATATTACTGCTCTTCAAGAAGAGCATTTCATACAAATTTCAGTAACTCCATAGATTGAAATCTCATGAGAAATAATTAGTTACAGGTGGGATTAGTTAAGAGGACAAGCAAGTCGAACATCACAGTGGAAGGAGAGACTCACAAGGAGCAGAGCCCAAAGGCGCACACATACTTACTTGCCAGTTCGTTTTAGCCTCTCTGAACGGAAGTTCTCATAGTGCAAATCTTGGGTTACCTCCTGCAGATCCTGCATGTGTGTTCTAGAACATGTAAAGGGCTATTGAACACTTTCTCCTTCTTGTCAAAGGGAAGAAAAACACCGTTTTATCTTCTATTTTTGTTGTATACAATGGATGCATTTACTGGAAAAATAATCCTTACAGGCCAAGCTTGCCATAAACCTAGCCAGAACACTGCTTTCATTTTTATTGGTCTTTAATTCATACTTAAGTGCCCTCCCACCAATATTCTTCAAAGACCCAAAGTATGCTGTCCTCCTCTTGTTCACTAATTACTTTATAGGGGTTGTTTATACCAGTCTTTGCAGTATTAAGAACCTTGCAAAGACAGTTATTCAGAAAGATATTTTAATTCCTAAAGCATTTTATGACTCTTAAGTGCTATTAAGTATAGTTTGTAACTGAGAATTAGGTGGAGCTCCTTGGCTCACATAACAGTTGATGTTGCTTAACAATTTCCAATTGTCAAAAAAAAAAAAAAGGAAAAAAATGCTTGCTACCAATGACCAGCAGAGGGCAATCCCTGCCCAGTAGAGACTGAAATCAGAAATGCACAACAGAATTCAATTTCCAACAATAGCGAGACATCATTAAAAAACCCACTTCATCCACACAGGCAAAATACCCGTATCAGCCAAAATCATAAGGGGCAGGGTATCATATTTAACATAGGATTTCCTATACTGCCAAGAAAACTGAGCTTTGCCTTTAGAATTGTCTTCACAGTTCAATCAATCACTTAGAGTAGTATTTTAAAAGCCTCTCTGCCCCTCCCACTGCACTATAACAAAACTTCAATTTACATGTAAAGCCATCAAATCAGTTCACATAAGGCATAAAAACTGTCACATATATCTGGCAATGTAAAATATAGAAAATACTTTCTGAAGTCAGAGATCAGAGGATTACAGCAGCAAAACAAGCTACAGGGGGGCTAAATAGTCACTCTACACTGCCATCAGAGCTAGTTTTGAATTAAGAAGTTCATGTTCTTATAACTCCAGTCATTGTAACAGTTATGTCACCACAGGAGATGGGATAATTTTACCATTACTTACACCAGCATTGTGCGCAGTTTAAGGAAATCATTGTGCTCTGGATTTTCAACTTCAACAACTCCCCAGGGATACAGACGGCCTCTGATTTTTTTCCCTTTCACCTCAATAAGTTGATTGGATCCAATAACAGCAAAGGGAATGCTAGCCTAGTTGAGATAGAGCAAAAAAAGTTACTGTTTTAATTTTGGACTAGTTACAGTTTTTCTGTGTTTGTTTGTTTTCTTTTTAAAAGAAAGCACAAAGACTTTTAAGTAACAGACAGAAGAGAGGGAAAAGAAATGCTGACAAATGCACCCTGCTAAAATCCTTCCACATCAGAAAACCAACAAATCCTATTCTAGGCAATGCAACCTCTCATTAACAACACCTGTAGTTTTGTTAGGATCAGTTTGTCTTAACAGAGGCACAAAAGGAAATTACACTTTGCTTTAGGAACACTTGACTGTTGTTGAAGTACAGTTTGGGCATAATGTGTCATCTGACATAACATCATGCATGGAGAACAGCCAACAGAAACACACTTTAGATACAGATTAAAGTAGCTACTGAGAGAATTTCAGATACATTCTTCAAGCACCTTTGCAAGTTACACAGCACAAAGAGGAAATGACTTCGGTAAAACCTTTATTATCTGCTCTAACAAGAGGACAGTTGTTAATTAATATAGTAACCATAACACACATTCTCTCTCTTTGCTTGCATGTTAAAAAGTCTGAGTCAGAAAACAGACTGCAAATCACAGTTCTTGGTGAAGAGTTGCTTACATTTAAGAGAGAAAAGAAAAGATAGTCATGACTCTACATTTGGAATTCTGATGAAGCAGAGACTGGAATAAAAAGTATTATAATTCAGAGTCAACATCCAAAGAAAACTTGAATTTTCAACACTTTATAAAGGAATAAAGTACCTTTAAACATACCGTAGGCTTGAAGAAATACTGCAGCAAAATAATAAATTAGGAGCGAAACTTGCCTTTAAAACTCTGGTTTGTTCTTTAAACTCCTCATCTTCGTCAGAATCTGCATCTGGGAGCTGATAAATCCTAATGCCATGTTCAGAAATCTCATCCAGAACCTGAAGTTTACAAAAAAGGAAAAACAATAAATTCTTATTTCATTGAAGAGGTATTAAGTTGAAAATACATACAATTGATTTACTAGACTGTCACATCTAGAAAACTCAGAACATTTTTCTGCTTTAAGTAGTTTAACAGCTCTTAGAAAAAAAAATCATTAGCAGAAATTGCTATTACTTACGCTTTGAGTTTATGTACTACCAAATTAGTTTACGTCCTAGAAGACTATCTTACATGGCATTAATTCCATTCTACCTATGAAGAAAAAAAACCCAGCATTTTTCATTTTTCTTCATTCAACAGAGACTTGAACCTCAAGTCTTTAAATATCCTGGAAAGAACAGTACAAGGTATACAAGCACTCAGCAAGCAACCTACATGTTTTGAGATGTAAGAAAGGAATACTAAGTGGGAAATCAATCAGATCCTTAAGATGAAGAAAGAAGCGTATGCTAGACCTGGTTGGATTTTTAAGATTTTATTTTACTATTGCAAAAAAAGGATCTTAAAAACATTGCTGAGATTTGCTAACTACAGAGGTTCTCTTTTGAAGAGCTTACTAACAGGCATTTTAAAAAGCCAAAACATTTGCTGAGATTACCTCTGAATTAAAGGTAAATGTTTGTAATCTATGATACAATCTGAAAAATCAGAAATGGCTAAATGTGAACAGCAACTCACCTGTCTGTCCACTCAAAGAGAAAGACTCACTGACTAAATACATTTTGTGACATTCCTAATGTATGCTTCTTTGCATATGACCTTAACTAGCATATTTTTGTGCAGTGATACAGAAATAGAGATTTAAAATAAGCATATCAAGATGCAACCAAGGCCTTCAGACAACAATCTGTAGCTGTACTTGGGGATTAAACATCAGAATTAGAACACTATTTGCTATGAATGTTAGCTGCATAACTAATAAAATATTTGTAATACAATGTACTCTTGCACAGCACTTTTTGAAGACTAACAAATATACACCTGACTCAGTGTCCAAAGCGCCAAATAACACAGGCTTAAAGATTTTTAAAAAGGCACAAAAGATAAATGCATTTTTAGGAAACATATCAAGTAAACCGTTAAAAAAACCCACAAGATTTACATGGAGGATAATACAGACAAAACTAAAGTGAGGTTAATATGAAAAAATAAGTAAAAGCAATGAATTTGGAGAAGGGATTCATTAGTTACAGCATCAAAACCATGCAGCCAAAGTGTATTTTCATATATTTGGTGTGTACAAAAATTTAAAAGACAGTGCCTATTGTCTCTTGAATCAGAAAGACAAAAGCTTATTATCCACTTAAACTGGAGAAAGTTATTCAAAATCCACTAAGAGAAAAACCATCCATAAACAATTTTCTTTATTGTCACTAATGTCCAAGGATTAACATAAAAAATAGACTATCTGTATTCCTGTATACATCCTTTTCCTAATGAAACCACTGCAGGGATAAGCAGCTAGCATAATTCCAGGCCTTTGGCAGTTTCAAAAGGTGGTACAAGTCAATCCTTTCTTCAAAACTGAAGAGAATGCTTCTACTGCCATACTATCAAAAATATTTAAGTCAGAAAACCCATCAAATGCACTATTTTCTTTCACTGAAGAAAGTATGGTGATATGAGGAGAGCATGAAGAATGCTGAGATTCCACAATAACTCTCTTCAAAGGGATCTTAGATGTCTCAGCAGAAAAAGGTTAACTCTGCAAACTTCCTAGATTAGCATTCCCTAATGAGTTACAACTGTAACCCCACAACTGGCACCTGAACGAAGCAGCAGCATTATTACTGCAGTAATGAACTCTTACAGTAGACAAAGTTTGGGCAAAATCAAGGCTGGGGGGATGTTGAGGTAATCATAAAAACATTCAGAAAATCCTATGTATGGACCCGTGCTGTCATTACTACATATATAACTGGACATTAACTTGATAACACAATTACAACCAGACTTCAAATAGATGAGAGGTCTTAATAAGCCTTCTCATAGTATTGTTGGGTTCCTTGATCCTCTGTCATGATGGCAACCAATAGCTACGGTATAAATAAAACTTGTCCAACCACAGCTTGATTATTAAATTGTTGTTTAAAATAAAACAATCCTTCCGACCATTAGAAGAGGAATGACCATGTATGAACCACAGCTATTCCCATGACAATGTTTTCCTGCCAGGTATATAAACATCCCCCGCACTCATACACATGCACACACTGAATAAAATATTATGAGCCTCCACCTACACAGAGAGCAATATTTTTAAAAGAAAAAAGAAATTTGGGAATAAGTGTTGCCAATAAGCAATTAACAGTTGCATACACACAATCACATTTAAATCAATGCATGTTGTTACTGTTTTGCAAAATGGAAGTTAACTAAATTGTCACCAAATTATAATAAAAGATGCACAGCTGGGATAGGTGGGGTAGTGCTGCAGTGCGATGCCTTTAAGTAGCTGCATAAAACAAGAAAGCACATTTAACCTGGCTGAGATCTTAAAGATAAAATGCAAGTGAAACAATAACGGGAAAGCCGACAACAAGGGGTGCTAGAATAATATATTACAGCTGTTAAACCTAGTGCTTTCCTGAAAGGAAAAAGAATTGCAATAAAAACAAACTGTATTTTATGGTCCTAACAATGAAACAGCATTTTGCTTCTTCAAATCTGAATTTTATTGGCCTCAGAGGATTCTGTGTTCCTAAAGATTAGCCTTCCCATGGGAAATAAAAAAAAAAGTCAAAATATTAGTTCCCCTCTCATGAAGTCATTCTTTTGAGCAGGTTTCCTTAGCAGCCTTGCATGGCACAGCTTGTGAAACTGCCTTGCATTTCTTCCCACTTAAGAGTTTTAAAAAATAACTTTGAATTCCAGAAAGACCAAACAGGAATTACTCCAAGCTGGGTTTCCTTTGCAAGCACCCCAAACTGATCTTGCTGCTTAGCCCAAAGCGGCAAAACAAAAACATTTTACTTTAGATTGATGGCCAAATGGCAGAAACATCTAAAAAAAAAAAAAAAAAAAGACTTCAAGCTGCGTCAGCAAAGCAGGATTTTGATTCTTATTCTTGATTAGAGATTCTGTTAGCCAAGATGCTTTGAGTTAGAACAATATACAGTAGCTAGACTTTCAAAGCTTTGGAACCACATTATACATTTGACTTAGTATAAACTCAGTTTGTAGAGTGACCTTTGCCAGCAGTACAAAAATAATGAAGACTTGTTTACCTGTTTCCTAACCGCTCCCTCAGACTACAGCATAAGTGTCATTCATCTCGTTATATTTAGCCAATGCATAAATGTGGTGTCCATGTATATAAGTCAAGACTGTTTTAAAGACTAGTTAGTTAAAAGTAACTTTGCTCAAACTAGAAAGAACTAGACATGGATTGGCACTGAATATGGTGAAGAGAGTTTGCCTTTAAATTAATCTGTTTATCACAGGATGTGTAAACTGGGATTCATCTCCATCTTCCACAATAACTGTGCATCATAAACCCTCAATCTAATATCACTTACAGAATTGTACTGAAAACCAAGCAATTCTAAATTCACACTGGGAAACATGTTTGCTTGTGCTACTGCCATGTTTCAGCTAAAATCCAGTTTTAACAATACACAGAAGCAAATGTCAAACAGCATTTGTGCTATACTGTACTTGACCCTAAGAGACACCACCAAGCAGCAGATAAAAACAGCACAGAAGAAAGAGTCCCAAAACAACTACAGCAAATATTGAAATCTGGTAAGAGTACATTCCTCTTCATTTCACTTAAGAACTGCTTTTGTGAAAGATGACTGTAGCTAGAAGCTGTTTTGTATCAGTTTATTTTATGTTTTTGAACTGATAAAGCAGAACATTCAGATTCCCACCAAATTATATTGTCAAATAATTAACGCTCCATTTAAATGCCTACTTCAAATCTTTCAACATCATTCTGCTATCAAATGCTGAACTAAAAAATAAGTACCTATGAAAACTGAGCCTGAAGGACACTGCTGAAAGATCAAATACAGTTTCTTTATAAAAAGTAGCAGTTCCACAAACAATATTTCTATCAGATAAAAATCTTTCACCCAATTAGTACAGACACAGAAAAAGAGAAGCGATAAAACCAGCATAAGCAGCCACATCTCTGCTTTGTTATTTCCCTATAAGTTCTTTCAATTTGCCCACAGTACCTGTTATCTCCTCATAGCATTTGTGGAGGAACAAAATAAAAGCTCAAGAGCCCAGACAGAATTTCTCCCAGCAAGATCTAGAGGTCCTTTTTAACTCAATGAATATGAATGGCTTTTTTTTTTTTTTTTCCTTCCTCTTTTCACCTAGTTCACCATAAAGCTGGTCACTTTTGTATAAACACCTCTCCCCCCCTTCAGTGAACATTTGCCTACATTGTGTACAAGGTTCCTACAATCACAACTGTCCTCACTTTATACTTCTTCAGATACAGAGGATTTATTCCATTTCTTGGGCAAGTTTTCTTACATCACTGAGCTTTATACAAACAAAACAGCAACACCAGCAGTACCTTACCTTGCCAAATTGTAGTTGCTTACATGCCTACACAAACCACAGTCACACCTTTGATTGTGGCACTGGTCCACCTCAAAAAAAACCCCAAACAAATCTTCTGAATTTAGGTTGAGTTCAGCTAATGTACTATTTTGTAAGCATGATTTTAACTATACTATTTCCCCAGTTAAATAAAGCTGTACTCCCTCTTCAAGAAACAGAAAAATACCCACACAGAAAAGCCATTGGAATAAAGATCCAATAGCCGTGCTAAAGGACTACTGGAAGCCAGAGGATCACAATCAAAAAAATCTGTCATGCCCTCCATGAAAATCAAAAAGTGGTAGTATAAAATGATATTAAGATATAAAAGATTAAGATATAATCTTACCATGAAAAAAGTTTGCATACTCTGGTGCAAAGTATAGACTGCGATTTAGAAGTACTAATTATCTCTATATTCCTCAAGGCATAAGTTATTAAACTTGTAAAAATTCACAGGCTCTGTAGAGTTCAAATCTGTTAGACTTTACAACTGAATGTACTGGGTTTGAGTCAATAGAACCTGAAAAAAAGCTTCTGATCTCAATAAATTTTACTGAGCCACCTCTCAGCATAATACAATCTCACAACCTACCTATTCCTTTCTTTAACAAGGAAGGTGCATGAAGTCATTCTGAATCAAGAGAATAAACCAGGAAAGACTGAACATTTGCATTCATCGGCCAGATTATTCTATGATACTAAATTAAATTTAAGGTGAAAGGCTTGTACAACCACAAATATGTACTTTATTCCTGTAGAATTCACTACAATGCCATATTTGGCAGCGGCTGGCCTGTCTTGGAAAGGTTTGGCAAAAAAAATTCGAGACTGCAAGTAAACCTTCCAATGCAAAAAGATTTACTTTAGTACCACTCTCTGGAAAGCCCTTTTCCAATGCAATGCTGACTATGTCCTGGTAGTTCACATGAACAAATAACCTAGTAGGAAAAAAACATATACAAGATGACATACATGTTTCTGTAACAACGGAGCTGCAAAAAGCATCATGCTAATATATTAACCTAACTGTCCTGCCTCTATATTAGTGTTTTAGTTTGTATCATGGGGACACTTATTAAGCAAGTTTCCAATCAATCACCCCAACTTAACAGCATTTTGCTACAAACCACGCAGCACAGTTAGAGTAGGCAAACCAAGTTTCTTTTTGATGAAACTAAAGATACACTCTCAGACCATATCTAATGCACTGCCACCACTAATGGGCATTCAGTCCACTGGACTAAATGAGAGCTAGTCTGAAGCTTCTACACACTACATGCATTTCAGGATGATTTGAGCCCTCATTACAATCATTTTGCTCAAAACGTGTTCTATTGGGGTGCACTGCTTGCTAAGATAGATGAGCCAAGAATGGCCAGATTCTTAGCAAACGTAACTGGTAAAGCACATCAGACTCCAGCGAAGATTCCCCACCTCACACTTCCTGAAGATTAGGTCCTTGGCCAATATCATTCAGCCCTCTTCAGTTTGAATTTACTTTATATTTGGCTTTAACACTGTATGGGTTGCATTGAACTCATGATCAAGTGTTAGACCTACTCTTCTCTTCAGCCTTTCTCTCTCCTTCAGCGTCAGTGTGTCAGCCTTGGCAATCACAGGGACAATGTTGACTTTTCCATGAAGAGCCTTCATGAATTCTACATCTAATGGTTTCAGCCTGCCAACAAGTAGAAAAAAATGGAAAAAAAAAAAAGGGTGTGTGTGTTTTTTTGTTTGTTTAGTTTTTTTAAGAGACCAAATGTATTAAAAATTATTTATTTCAAGTATCTACATAAATAGTGTTTCCAGAATAAATTAAGTCAGAGCACTTGCTTATCAGCATGGTTGTGTAAAGGTTGAAGTGTAATTAAAATTGTCGCTATAAGATAAATTGGGTATTATAAACTCTTATGTTTCTGGGTGATAAACAACGTAATACTGACTGCTTCAAAACAATATTAAATGCCAAAAAGGGGACAAAGCAGAGGAGAGCATTAATCCCTAAAGACCATTTTAATTGCATTGGCTAACTGACAGTGGGGGAAGTAACTCAGTTAACATCATTAAAGTTAAGTTTCCAGTTCAAGTAATGAACAGGCTTATGAACAAGATATAACGCCCTAAAATACAAGAGCTCAAGAGCTTTTTCTTACCCATGCCCAAAGGGAGAGATGAAGTAAAAACAGCAATGGACTCTGTTGTCTATAATGTGGCGCCTGTTTAGACCGCTCTCATCATGAAGGTATCTTTCAAACTGGTTGTCAATGTACTGGATAATTGTTTTGAAGCTGTGGTATGAGGTGGGGGAAGAAAGAGAGGCATCTTAGATCGGCTTTAAAATAATAAAAAAAAAGAATTATGAAAATATAAGAACAGGAGGAGAATCACACTTCTAAGAACGTTTCTGTTACAAAATTCAACTTCCTAGCACTGTATCTACTACTGAGGAAAAGTATTTTGATAATGCAAAAAGCTATTTTCATAGTAACCACCAAGTATCTATTTATGCCTAGAGCTACTTTCAAGTGTTACTCTGTCCACTGGATAATAAGGTCAAGTGCAAGCTCAGAAAAAAAAAAGCACTCAGTGCTGAGACAACACAGACAGGAACAGAAGATTGAGGATTTTTCTGCTTTTTTTCTGGGGGTAGGGGGTGAGGATTTGTTTTTAAACCAGCTGACAAATGACATATCCCGGATATCCTCTTGATTTACAACCCTGACCCTAGAGCTAGGTTTCTATAGTTACCTATGAAAATTCTGGTAGTCTAGTCTGTTTGAATTAACTACAAATACATTTGCAAGTCATGCACTATAGCATCACGATTTTTTAAGCTATTTTGGTTACATTACAGAATCCTTTTCTGTTGGCAAAGAAACATAATTCCTACTTAGTTCAAGGCAATTTAAAATATGCGCTACAAAGAAGTGAAGGAACACAAAATTTATACACATAGATTAATCAGATACAAAGAGCAGTGACTAGAGAAAAGAAAACACAATGCGTTACTAAGAAGATTGTTTTACGATATTCCAGAGCATGTAGACACCTGCGAACAACATTAATGTAAAAGGACACTTTATATTAAGT
Organism: Haliaeetus albicilla; assembly: GCF_947461875.1. Lineage (NCBI taxonomy): Eukaryota > Metazoa > Chordata > Aves > Accipitriformes > Accipitridae > Haliaeetus > Haliaeetus albicilla. Next base: position 37,411,700 of record NC_091492.1, read on the forward strand.
ACTGCAGGGGAAGGGAAATGAACACACTGATGAAGATAAGATTAGGCAGATGACTGTGTCATGAACATAACTTAAACTACTTGGGGAAAAACTGAACAGAAAGCTTAACTTGAAAAATAGTATTTCTGTTGATGAGAAAGTGCAAACTTGACTAGAGAAATTTAAGGAGGAAACAGACAAAAGAACATAAAAAAAGAATTAGTAATCTGGAAAACGAACACATAGACTGATTGCAAATACTGTGACAGGCAGTGAAATTCAACCCTGGGCTGCGTGGCTGTAATGAAGATCATGAAAGAAAGTAACCAGAATGATAGAAGAGATCCTGGAGGGAATTTGATTTTCCAAAGTTGAGTGAGCTTTTGAATCTAGGAGGAATAAATCCATAGTAGAATATATATATATATACATACACACACATTTATACCTTTGCACCGTTATAAGCCATACTACAGAAGACAACACAGCAAAACATGGAATTTATTCAGTTTTGACCTTAGTGCTGCTCAAGTCTTTAAGGACCTTAAGCATCTTAATACCTAAATATGTTGAAAAAGGACAACATGGTTTATGTTCCTGTTGATCTTAGATACTCTCCTCCTAGCTGGTGAAAGGTAACAAGACTGAAGACCTACAAATATTAGGACAGAAACCAAGCACAAACAATGGGAAAACAACTATCACACACTTCCCTGGCAATGTAATTAGTTTACGTGCAGTTTTCTAGCTCTAACAGCTATAATTTTCCCTATAAATATGGCGTTAGTGTCCTGTACCTCCTGACTTCCGGGAAACACCTGGCTCACACCACTGTGCTATCATTACGTTGGAGATAGCACATCCTGTATTGTAACAGCAAACAACACAACGGTTGCCTTTAAGCCCATTGGGGGAAAATGAACGATATTACCAAGCTGCCAGAAACCACAAAATACAACTTAACATAAACCACTAAAAAAAGAAAGTTAGCAGCAGCCAGAAAGTAGTTATCAAAGAATGACCTGTGACACCGCAACCAAGATGAAATGAGGTATATGATCAGCCACATCTAACAAGTTAATCTGTAGACTGTTTTTGTCAACCATCTTTTTGATGCCAGATTTGATCCCAAATCTGTGCATGAAGCAATTTTTTTTTCATCCCCTCCTTAGATCCTTTTTCTTCTGTCTGATGAAAGATGTTACTTTAAGGACATACTTTTCTCATGATCCCAATGTCCTTATGCACGGAAGAGCCATTCTATGCTTCAAACTTCGCGCCACAAAGAATTTTGCTGTTCTCCAAACACATGCCTAAGCTGATGCCAAGAGCAATCCTAGGTGTAGTTTGATTCTAGAATACAGAACTCCAGCTAGCACTAAAGCTTCACACAGAATCTAAACAATTACCACTACGGTTAACTGCAGTTATCATCTACCTCTTCTTACAGGCTATTTTAAGTACAACAGCATTTGGAAAACAAAAATTAATCAACTTTATAGATTTAGTACAACACATTCTCTAACAACTCATTTACCAGTCCAACATTGTTATTCTTCCAAGCAGGGAGACCCACTGGCCAAACTCCTGACAACACATAATCCTTACTAGCACTTCTTCTGTGATAGAAAATACATAAAATTGACCCCCAGCTCCCATCCTTGAAAGTCAAACTCTAAAATTAAGCCCCTTCATCAACACAAAGACAGACATCAAAAGCCATTAGGAAGCCTGCTCAGGATGAAGATACTTGAAACAGGACCAGTGATTGCTGCTTCCTAGAGACATCGTGTCAGTTCGATTTACCTCTGTTCAAAACTAACCTTAGTAAAATTCATCACTCTGGAAAACAGTTAGTCTGCACAAATTGCAGCTTTCCCCCAAAAAAGTGCTTTATAAAACTTGGATCGAGAGCAGCACCATCTACTTGTTAACCATAATTGCAGTAAATGCTCCTGAACACAAACATAAATTCAAGAACACGAACTTGCTACTTCCTCTGAACTAACAAGGAAGGAAGGTACTTGAAGTGGGTTAGTCTTGACTACAGTTTTAAACAAAGAGTCTATCCATCGAAGTCCCTATGACATCCTGTAAAGACTAACAGACTCCGTCAAAATGACGCTCCTCATGGCTCAAAGTCTTTTATGTGACATAAGAAAATGAGACTAGACACAGACAATTAAAATTAACTGCATCTTTTTATTTTGTAGTATGTAAGTACTATTTGTTCCCGTACTGTATTTTGATGATTAATATTTGTCACAGAAAATGAAGTATAAACCAGTAAATTGTTCTACTGGTCTGAATCATCATGGAATGAGTCTATTTAGCAAGCCTCTAAAAAGAAAGGGGAAAAATCTGAACACGTAGGTCTCTAAGAAACATCTTAACAGAATAAACAAAGGGCATTAGAACACAATCAACAGGAAGAGCTCTACGTAACACAATACATGGGCTGCAGAGCTCTTAGCTCCAGCGGAAGGAAGCTCTAGTCAACAGTGAACAAAATAAGCAAGACCATGCTGCAGTCCAGAAAGATGCCTTAGTGTTATTCTAAAAGTTCAATTATTTTTAACTTAATAAAGTAAGAAAAGTGGGAGGAAAAGAAAAATCCCCCTACAGCTTCACTTTCAAACTCTCATTTAGTATATTATGTAACTTCACTGCCTTTACTTTTGCTGTTTCTACAGTACACCATAGAAAGAAAAAACACATCTGATAAGGTTCTTCAGAATGTGCCAGATAACACAGCATTCTGTCAAGAAAAAATTACAAAACATTCTATTAGCATTACAGATGTTTATTTTATCAGCTATTTGCCTCCTTCCTGATCTTCAACTTACAGTGAAGAACTCAAATCAACCAGTATTAGCTTTATGCTCCCTTTGTCTGCACAGGGACTCTTTGTTTGCCTTAGGACTGCTACCACCACCACAAAAAACTGTCAATAAAAATCAATGGCTAAGCAAAATAAATATTATTAGCACTTCTTAAAAGACAACCAAATGGAAATTCAAAGTTTAGCTTCTAGCTGCACTGGAATAATTCAGGCATCCTAGTAAGCACATTAATATATCTCATCTTTATTTGAAAAAGGTTATCACAAGATCAGTTTTCCACAGTTAAAGTGCATGAGGACAATGATTTGGAAATTACATTTATGAACAAACTTATTAATTCTAATTTTGTTACAAACCGCCCAGTTCCTTCATAGCTATTTTACGATTTTCTTTCTCATGATCTTTATGCTAAAGCAATTACATTTGTTGTCCAGTATATTTGCAGACAATTATTTCAGCCATTAAAGATCATCAGTGATATTTAGGTCAGAGAGAGCTAAGTAGTAACTGATCATAAAAAAAAAAATGCAGTTATATCCAAATTGCTAGTAGTACATATAAAGCACAGGGAATGAAAAGTACAGTCTTAAAATATGGAAACTGGATGGGGCAGAGACACAGAAAGACAAACAAAAAAATTCCCTCCACCAGAATTCTGCCCTATGAGAGCAGCTATGGAGACAAAAAGTTGACTACAGTTGTCACAGAGAACCTTACTGGAGGAAAGGCCATTAATTTTGAGGGAGAATCACAGACAGCCTAGAGAACACTAGCCAAACCTTTTGGAAACATAAAAAGGTTGTTAGAAAATTATTACTTTGTACAACTTCCTGTTTCACAGTTTTACTAGAGATGTGTATTTTAGGCAACAAAAATTATAAGAGAAACTTGATTTGAAAACTCACACGAACTAAATGATCATGCCACTGATGATATGAAGATGAGCACCCAGAATGCTGAAGTACTTAAAAATTGTGTTTAACTGCAAGGACTCAGAAAAGACCCTCTACCATGAATTCAAGATAACGTTCAATTAATGTTAAGAATAAAAAAACCTGTTGCTTCCTTTTAGTACATCAAAGTTATCTAAAGATCACCAGCTGAATCACTTAAGTTCAGAGAGACAGATACACTAGAGCAGTGTTTGCATAAGACAGAAACTCTATCAAGCAAAGCAGTATCTACACACATACCAGTCCTGGCTGTTAATGGCATCTCCATATCCTGGTGTGTCAACTACCGTTAAACGCAGTTTCACCCCTCGCTCCTCTATCTCTACGGTAGAAGCTTCAATTTGAACTGTTCTCTCTATTTTCTCTAAAATAAAAAAAAACATTTTGATTGTTATTATGCCCATCAGTTGTTGCAGAAACCCCTGCAGGAGAGAGCAACAGAAGAGAAAATGCAAGCTGAAGTATATTGTAACCTACATGACATAAAATACTTTACAGAAAAAGCCAAGCTAGCTAGTCAAAATTTACCATCACATTTTTGTAAAGAAAAAGCCAAGCTAGCTAGTCAAAATTTACCACCACATTTTTGTAAATAAACAAGAAGCAATGAACTAAAAAAAAAAGGGGATTTACTCATGACAATATGCAAAAATAAAATTATAGTACTCAGAAGCATGCTAGATTCTTTGTCAAAAGTGTTTACACCTCTAACCACTATTTAAGGCATGACAGGCAAAAAAACATAAGAGGAAATGGGGATTAGAGCAAACCCACATTTAGGTATATTGACACCTAAAAGGTTTGGGGGGGGGGGTTGTTGGTTTGTTTTTTGTTTATAACAATTGACGAAGAAACAACAAAAGCTGAGTTTCTGAAAGGAAATATAAATGAGAAAATGACAGCTCAAAAAAATATAATTTGGAGGGTTAAAATACATCTAGACAGCATGAAGAAAGGGTCTCGTGTGAAGTTATCATCAGAATGAAGCAACGTTAACTGAAAGAACATGAGATTTCATAGGGTATGTGCTGGAGGAACTGCAAAACCACATTTACCTGCAGCTCCAGGAATATAACGTTCTGGATAAAGATCAGTCAGGAACAGACTGTTAATTAAAGTGGATTTTCCCAAGCCAGACTCACCTACAAACAAAATAATTCAGGTTATTAAGTATGTACAACTTTTACTCCAGGCTTTTTAAAACACCTCCTCTTTCCCCAAGCCCACATTATGGAGGAAAAATAATTTGTTCATCAGGATCACACCTTACTTTTTGAGATAAAAACATCAAAGGTTCAGCTAAGCGCTTTAAAAACACAGGAAAAACAAGCCTCCAGTGTTTTTATAAATGTTACATGAAAATGCTAAGTTTACTGTAACAGATTTCATAATAAAAGCTGAAAGGTCATACAGCACTGACTATAGATCTAGAGATAGCTAGATTACTTCAGGGAAATAAAAGCTTTTTTTTTTTCCCCCATTTAAACTTACAAAATCAGGAGCTGTAACTCTCCTGTTGAAAATTTCTGACAGCTTTAAGGTTTTCCTAAGCTAGAAATTGAACATGGAACACTGTTAGGAGGAAGAATGAATAAAGCAATCCCAAACAGTTGAGCTTTGCACCCTTATAGTTAGAATACATATGTCCTATGAAACATGAAACAGAAAATCATGAGAAAATTATTCAAAATTCACCTAAGAAGTTGCATAGTTCTAGAACTTCAGATCATATGAATTTTGTCCTACATCAAAATAATAAAGTTAAGCCTATAAATGCAATTACTAAATCTGAATTTCAAAAAGTCACTTTTTTCCTAACCCAACGAATCAAAGGAGTCAGCATTTAGAAGAACTGGCCATGTTATTTTAGATGCTACTAACCTAATCTTAGAGATAGTGAAGGTATCTGTATTTATCATCACAAACTACATCAAATAAAAAAACTCTACACTTATCACAAATTACCTATTTATTTTACAGATGTTGCTGAATGCTCTGTCACCAAATAATCCCAAATGGTACTACAGAGCACAGAGAATAAGAAGGAAGCGTTATGCATCTCTTATTTCCATTTTTCAATAACATGCAATTCCAAGGTTAACTACTACAAAAAGGTGATAGTACTGTGGACTCTTGCTTGCACTTGTATAACATTAAACTGATTCAATGCAAGTATAATTCAACATGTCACTTACAACAGCTTTGAGCCTAAAGGCCTTCCCATCAATAACTCCTACAGGTGCTCATTCACAGAACAGGCAAATTAAAAGTTTAGTTATAATACCAGAGTAAGTCAGTATAGAACAGCAGAAAACAGAAGAATAGCATCACCATTTCAACAGCAAGATATTCACCATGTGCATTCACGCCTTCAGTTGTGGAAATGGGAGTCAAAGAAAGATTAAGCAACTATTGCTACCATCTGACAATGAGTCAGGAATACAAGAATGTCCTGTTGGCTCAAAATCACCATCTTTAATCACTACAAATACTCCCTCCTACGAAACATGACAAAATAGTAAGATATTTAATTAGAGAGCATATAGACGTTCAAAACTTTTTCTTCTGTGTAACAGGCAATTGTTAAGTAGGAAGACATATATGTCTATGTGAAAGAAATTTTTGTTGTTGTTGTTTAACAGTCAAAAATACTTAAACAAGTCACTTACCAACTACCATCAGTGTGAATTCAAAGCCCTTCTTCACAGATTTCCTGTGAACCTGGTTGGGCAGATTAGCAAATCCCACATAGCCTGCCGAGTCAGAAAACTGACAAGAAAACAAAAGTTTAGTATAAATGAGATCCCCTTCCCCCTAAAAAGTTGAAACAGAGTTCAGCTGATTCTATACAATAAAGTGCAGAGGTATATAAAACACATGGAAAAATAGAGAATGAATAAATTTTTTGCTGCTATAGCAAGGCAGACCTTGAAACAGGTCCATTTACCAAGCAGTCTGATATCAATAGAAATCTGCTAAATACCTTGAGCTACACATAAACAAAAGTCTCCTCTTGGATTAAAAAAAAAAAATCTGCAAGCTTGCAAGAACACACTATTATTAACATTAAACTGTAAACATAGCTAAAAATACCTAAGATTTTAAGCTAGGGGTCAAAAATATCTGTTCAAATTTGGTATCTGCTTCTATAAAAATCAACAATGCATACACTCACATGCAGAAAAACAAGAACATTGTATAGTAATGCAGAGATTACCAAGACACAATCACGTAGAGATCTATCATCTACTCATTAAACTGTTCACCTATCTTCACAATGTCTTAAGTTGTAACACAAAAGCAGGAAAAAGAAATGTGCCTGACAAACTTATCAAAGAGATTTGGGCTATAAAAAGGGCAGTCTGCTTCAACATCTGTTACCAATTGACTGAAAACCTAATAGGAGTCTAAACAAGAGCTGCAGCCACTTGATTTAGGGACCTATGAGCTAGCTGGAACCAAGTGTTTGCTGCACAGATGAGTTTGTGATGAGAACAGTTTTTATACAATACCATACTTCCAGTGGGGCAGGGGGGGATACAGGGGAAATCACTTAAAAGGCAATTAGTTATTTGCTAACAATCCCTTTAAAACTCACCCAGATGGGCAAAAACATTAGAAATTAAGGTCTGTCAAATGAAATTTCCTTAGGAGAAGGCACCATTCTAAATGTGTAAGCAAACACTGAACGGCTGGCAAATATCCAAAAGCCTATTACTAAAATCACATGCAAGCTCTGTTTCTACTGAACAATGCTTTTTAAAAAACACATCTGAAGCAATAAGGTATCATTTATTCACTATTTTACCACTTCAGTAAAACCACAAGTATTTTAAGAAGATGAATAGGTTCTAAACAAAATTTTGGCTATGCAGCCATCTCTTTACCTTTACTTTTTCACCCGACTGAGACATGTTTTCGTCACTCCAAGTTTCAGACACTGGAAAACAAAATCCATAGTGCATGTTAGCTGACTTGAAGATTACATTCATTTTAATTTCAGACTGGTCAATTGCATATAATAATCACAATTTTATTCTAGTAGAATGAAATGTCACATACTCAAAGATTACCAGAATAAACAAGCCACAATCAAAATGGCTGCTTCTGTGAAGCTATTCACAGGAAAGAAATTACACAGAATTATCAAACCAGCATACCTCATTTAAATACTTAAAAGTTTTAGAACAGAAAGATTCCTTTAAAACTCAAAACACTGAAATTCAGTATCTTTAAACATCTTTCATCTGTCCTGTCTTTAAGGAAGGAAAAGTATCAACTGAAAGCTAATGCTAGGTATGCATGGTACTCCCGACGTAATTTTTCTTTTAAGTTCTCCGATTCTGTAATTAGCTAACAAAACCTGAAATTCATATTCTCGGTTCCAAATCCCCTACACAGAATAGACGAGGAGGACCTTTTTCCTTCAATTTTTACCCTTTCCACTTACGAATTAGATGTTTCTTAAAGACGGTTTACAAATAGGTGAATGTAATCTAACTGTTGTCCAAAAAAATTATATTTGACAATTATGACTACATACAAAAATTCTCCTGAGAACAGGACAGCTATAGGATTTCCAGGTAAAGGTTATAATATTATTTTCAGTCACTTCAAAGCACAATCGCTGAATGTGAACACTACACCAAACATCGCAGAACCTTGGCGCTTGGCTAACCCACGCTGGACATGAAAATTCACCCTGATCTGAAGGCCTATCATAAAGATTTGTTCTTTAGTTTCAGACACCCAGAACAGCTGGGTTTTGGCAAGCCCTTATCTTTTTACTCAAGGATGTTAGTTGTGCTATAGATTAGTTATCACAGCAACAGCGAGGCCCTTTTATTTAGAACAGCCGCAGAGCTGCCAGGAAACACAGAAGTGGCAGGAGCACTTCACAGCTTAGTTTGTTGACAACGCAGCTCTTGGCCTGGGAAAGCAGGGAAGTGACCTATGCAGGCACCTGTGTGTTCAGATAGAAATGCTTTCCTGTTGGGTAGCAGGAGTTGTTCTAGCAGGATACAGTCCAGTTTCTGACACCAGCAGTTTGACAGTCAAATCCTAGCAGAAATATACGAACCTTTGGACTAAAGGAAAAGTCGAAGTTGGCATAATTGCAACTTGGAGTTTTAAAGAAAACATGTCTTCCGCTCACATGGCACTTCATTTGCCCTGAAGCAGGCATTTCAAATCCTGGCAGCTGTGCAGACACCAGCCACCCTGTGAGCAAGGAAAGGTTTTGGTTTTTTTTCTCCTCCAACTACTTTTCCCCCATACCCAGTTCATTTGCTTGCTAATGAAAGCCTAATACAGCCATTGCCTGGAAAATAGGGAGGTCCTGATCCTAATCATCTTCTGAAAGCCTCTAATTGGGTATTCCTTAAAACAGCCTGGGAAACATCCCTTAAGAATGGTTTTGAAAAAAACAGGACTTATTTGTCTTTGACCAATATGCAAGGGTTCATTCCAGCTTCCAGCCAACCAATGTTACAGATCCTTAAAGACAGCCACAGCCTCACTGACAGATGTAAATCATTGCTCTGTCCACATCTTGTTTCTACATTTGGAAACTTCTGTCATCACCTTGTCTATAAAATCAGTAACATAATTCAAGAGTTTAGAAAAGTTCATAAATAGTCACTGAGTGCTAATGTAGATAGACCTTCTGGCCCATTTCTCACAGTAATGCCAGATGAGAAGCCACCCAGAGCAACTGCCTATAGTTAAAGGTGAGAAGGGGGAACAATTCAGATTTAAATATGTATGGCAAATTCTCCAATTACTTCTGCTTTAAACTGACAGTATAGTCACATCCATTGTAGCATTACCCAAACTACTGATTAAACAGCAGAAGAGTCAAAATTGTTGTCAACTGATTATGACACATCTGTCATAAAATTAGTCTGTCACCTCATAAAAAGCTAAATTTATAATAAATCATTCCATGAATATAACTGACAAAGCCTGTTTCCAACCGGGCAAACTACATTCACCCTGTGTCTTACTCTGACCAAAAAGCTGCTGTAGCCAAAGCTGCAGGACAGCTGCTCTGATCACATCATGACTGCAGCGCATGCTTAAATGTCTGTGTACAAGCATCCAGTTAGTTATTCCCCACTGCATTTTCTTAGAATAGAAATATTCTAATGAAAAGTTCGCTGAACAAAAAAAACCACAAACAAACAAAAAAACCCTGCTGTTCCACAACACCTAAATAAGGCACTGAGGTTCAAATGAAGCCTCAGTTATTCAGCCTCAACACATTTTGCAATTCATAATACTGCCCTCATGAGGCTTCCTAGAAAATTATTCAACCAACCAACTTTCCCCCAATGACCATGAGCTGTCTTCCTGAAGCTTTACCATATCATTACAAATCAAAACCTTAGAAATAGCAAAATAATGTTACACCTTCTTACAGCATCAAATAACTGCAGCACTTACAACATTGCTGACAAGTTATCACTTGTCATTGGACCAGACTACACTATGCATCAAGGGCTGCTGAAATCCTGATGTCCGACTGCATACAACCAATTCAAACATTAAACCAATGTGAAGTTCAGTGTCTGACAACACTCTGGATAGTCCCACATCTGGAAATTGTAACGTTTCATTTTTCATCAATTTTCCATAATAAAATTAAAAAAAAATAACAACTATGGCAAAACGGAGCAAGCCATAGCTGTTCCATTTTCTTTAGATTTTCAAAGGACTATCTGAATTGTTATGAGATAAGCAAAGCAGCACATGCAAAATATTTCAAAGAGAAAGGAATAGACAGGATACAATTGCATTAACTTGCAAAAAGCAGCAAAACTTTATTTGTAAACAATTGTTGGCCCGATTTAGCAAGTCTAGCAGAAAAAAGGGACACTATGCTACATTATAGGGGTGTCCAAGTCTGTTTTTGAACAGTGGATAATGTAACAAAGTTTCATTTTGGATCCCAACAAATTCCTATCTTAAACAATGTGCTGTCCAGCAATCAAAGGGAGCAGATTACCACTAAATTCAGTTACAGTTGCCTCCACTACAAATACAGAGGCCTGGAACGTGCCATCCTACTGTCTTCTGGTAAGAACAGTATTCCAGTGAGAGAGAAAGAGAGGGGAAGGAAAATGGGTCATTTCCTTTGTTCCTGTCAGGATGCAAGAAGTAAACTGTTAGGAACAGGCAGACTGGGAGCTTCTTAATAGGAACTAGCACAAAGAAAACGCTATGAAAAACGTACAAAGAGTGTTTCCATATAAGGATATTAAACAACGTTTTAAAATAATTGCTTTAAAGTGACCTTAACAACCACCTCTACAAGCAGAATAGCCCTCTTGATTTATCAAATGAGGTCTCTTTCTTTCCATTGGAGATTATATAACTCTGATACTTTTTAAAAAGTATTTAATAACCTAATAAGGAACACAGAAAGCAGTAAAGACTTAAGTAGGTTTCCAAGTGCTGGAAATGGTCTCAACAACATTAGCACTCTGAAGCCACATTTTCAGACTTAAAGCAGACAGAGAAACACCAAGAACATGTCAGTAAAATACCAGTAAAATTTGTGGTTTCTCACAAGAAGAGCTACAAAAACCTACAAAGAAATGTCAGAGACAAGTACTGAGGCACATAATTTTTAAAAAAATGTAACTTCTCCAAGTGTCTTGCATACAGAGAAACAAGGAAGTTACGTGAAAATTAAAAATTTCCTCATTGTATTCCAAACTGGATATAGGCATATTCAAATACAAAGCAGTTAACTTTTATTTTTGGAAGCTTACACTATCATAGTTGTATGAATCACCCAATTCTGTCAAACAACAGCTGGTCCAGCAAAGCCTGTTCTCTGTGTCATGCTTTGTTCGTAGCACGTCCTCACCTCTGCAGTTGGAAACCCCCTCCCAGAGGGTCCCAGGGAGAAGTGTCACTCCCTCTACATCAACAATCCCAGATGATTCCATTTTCCTCATTAGAAACAGATGTTACCAATTGAAGGAATCATCTTTTACACATTAACAATTGAATACATTTCTGCATTACTCTTATTCAGGAAAATGACTATATCGCTTCTACCAAATACAGAATTTAACAGCAAATACAACAACCCAGCTATGGCACTTGCAGGTAGACCAAGCTAAGTGTATGCCATGACTTAATTTTGATAATGCATTTGAACCAGTGACACACCATATAGATTATTACTGGGAATGAACTGCTGTTCATGAAAACTTGTAACGTTTCTGTGACTTAACAGCGCACATATGCACAGCAAAGGGACTAAAGGGACAAAAAGGCAAGCACTAAGCAAGTAAGAGCGAAGAACCATGTATGAAAACTGTTCTTAAAAGGAAAAGGTCTAGAAAAAACAATACATGAATCTAGAGCTCTAATCCTAAATATTTTATTTAAAGTTCCATTTCAATGTTAACATATTACTCTAGACAATTTCCTTTCTTACTGTTATTTCAATCACTACAGGCACATAAATGCACAAAGGAGGCAATGATACCATTCACATTAATGATCAGTTTTAGTGGTTATGTGCTTCCTACACAAGCAGCTTTTGACGGTACTTCCCCAGAGTTACTGTGTCAGAGAAAAAATACTGTAAAACAGACCTGTAAACGTGAAAAGCAGGAGCTTTTTTTTTTTAAATTAAAAAGCTAAACATATTAGCCATGATAACTCGTCAGGAAATAGGCAGCTCTGCCTCACACCCACAAAGCTTAACTATAATTGTGTACATACTGGCAATGCACAGCAAACAGTGATAAGTTAGTACTTTAAATCATTTCCAAATCAGGCTTAAGTCTCATGACACCACAGAGTCTCTAACCTGCATGTGAACATTAAATTAAGACCTAAAAAACCCAAAAATAAAATAGAGCACTTGCTCGGCCTGTTGCCAAATCAGGTATATGTCGTTCTGTGTAGCAGTGGGCTCTGCGTTTCTCCTGCAGCACCCCCGGTTCCCAGCAGTTGGCCAGGCTGGGTGTTACAATTTTAAAAACATCTGAGGAATGCCCCATGGAGACAGAACTTCCTCTTCCACCCGCGCCCCCCATCTCCGGCTACATTATGCCGGGCAGACCCCAGCAGCACGGAGGCTTCGTCCACATCTCAAAAGTCACGCGTGCCTTGCGTTACACGCAAATAAACGTGCGGGTAGAACGGCCCGCGACCCGACTGCGGGGTGTCGTGGGGTCTGCCCCCATACGCTTCTCCCCTCCTCATACTTCAGCTTCAAAAACCTCGCCCCGGGCAGCGGAGGGAGGCCGGAGCCAGGCCGCTGGGCCCACGCACGGAGCACACCCCGCCGCGGGCGAGTTCCGGGGACCGGGCCGGGGCCGGGGCCGAGCCCGTACCGCTGCCCCGCTGGCAGCTGCGGGCCGGGCCGGGCCGGGCCGGGCCAGGCCGAGCCCGGCCGCGGGGCGCGGACACTGGCCGGGCGGAGGCGCCGGGCGGAGGTCGCGGCCCGGCCCCCCCGGCGCTTACCTGAGCCTGAGGCCGCTTCCGCCGGTGCCCGGCTGCCAGGCCGCGATCCGCCACCTCCCCCCGCGGAGCCCTCCCGCATCCCACACGCCACCGCGGCCGAGCGCCTCCCTACCTTCCGCACGACTCTATGGTCTAGGCCGCTTCCCAGGAGAGCAACGAGGCGCGGCTCTTGGACGAGCGAGAGGAGGGATAGAGCGTCTCCCCCGCCCCACCCGCTTGCCTGAGTGGCGGCGAGGAGGGAGATGGCGCGGGCGGGGCGTCGCCATGGCGACCTCCCCCCAACCCCCGGAGGGGCCGCCGTCCCGGTGGAGATGGCGGGACTCGGCGTGGGAGCCGTGACGGCAGGCGTGGGTCCGGCCCTGGGCCGTCGGGAGGGGGAGCGGCTCAGCGGCGGGTGCTTTTCTCCCGGGCCTTCCCGTCGCCGGTTACTAACGGCCTCCCCCCGCCGGGGATGCCGGGTCCCAAGCAGCCGCTCCGCCGTTTCCTAAAACGCTTCCCACCGGCTGGCCCCTCGTTCCCCCGGGGGGGGGGGGGGAGCGATGCCAGCCCGCTGCGGCCTGCGGATGTCCCCGGGGGTTCTGCAGCCAGCAGCCGGAGCTGATCTCCGCCAGCTTTGCCCCTGAGGGCCCTGCTCCAAAATACGGAGCGTCTCCTGATCCTGCTGACTTCCCAAAACAGAAGACGTGGGAGAAGAGCTCGTCTGACAGAGCCACCCCTCACGGAGGTCCCTGCACCCCGACCACGCAGCGTGGTAGCCAGTGCTACAGTGGTAACGACTTTGAAACGATACAAGTCTGTATCTGTACTCGACTTCACATCCTGCCAAGCAGTACACTTGGGCATCCTTCTTGTACACGGTCTCTGTCTGGAGCTACGCACATGAGTTAACCTTCAAGAATGAACACAGTCAGAGCCCATTCTGCTTAAAATATCCCCTTCTCAAATTGATTCCTATTTCCTACCCAAGTACCATTGACCTTTGAGATTGCCTCCCCCTGCAGCAGGTTTTAGCGATACTCCTCACAGTGGAAAATCTTTTGGTACAGCAGGTGTGATAGCCAGGGGGAAATCTAGTTTAAACTTTGTGCTGTTTGACTGTGATGCAGTATGTAATATAAGCCCATTTGGTTTTCAGCTGCTTGTCCACACATGAAGCAAATTTCCCTCCCAAAGTGCAAAAAACCCAATGTACTTGTTTCACCTACACTATTGCTAAGTCTTCTCTTTCATGACAGCATTCCCTCTGGTTAAGTGAGAACCTTTCTGCCTTGGAAGGATTCATCACTGAAGCGGGGAGTGGGATTTTCGTCAGCAAGTTCTCTGAGGTATCAGGGACTCCAGCGGACATAAACCTAGAGTGTAACTGATACCTGCAGCCAGATCACAGAACCAGACCACTTTGTCATGGTGAAACAGTATTACATAGCTCAAACACTCAATACAACACTGACAAGATTAAAACCGAGTATCAGCAGAAGTTCAGGGAAGGCTTTTTCCAACCTTCCAGCTGCAAGAACTAGGTTCAGGAAAGTTCCTAGTAATCCATCTGAACATTTTGCAGAGGGTAGTTTGTATGTGTGACCCAGCAGCAAATCTTTTGAATTACAATTTTGAATACCAAGTAGCACATTTCTGTTTTGTCTGTATTTCCATCCATTAAGCAAACGGCTGCAGCTCACAACAGGAAAATGCGGAAGTGAAACAAATGCTGCTGAAGGCAGACTGGCATTATTTGCTAATTCACATTGTGCTTGTATTATCAACCGAGCATTGATGTGATCTGAGTAAGAACAAGATAAAAGCCAATGAAAGCGCAACCAAGTTCCGTTTCCTAGGACAAAGTGTAACGTTATAACACAAAGTACCGTTATACACCACCTTTTTGGAGGAGTTAAAAGGTGGCATTTCAGTCTTCTTTAGAAATTAAGGTCTTATTTTAAATTATTCCATGGATATCCGTATAGGTGTTTTGTACTATCACCAAAGGAACAACAGTGGCAGTTTTTCTTTCTTTCACTAAATTAGAACACTGTGATGCACACAATATTTTACACACATAAACTGCTATTACAAATAACTATTTAGCACTTGAAGAAATTGTAAGACATTAGCATGGACGATGCCAAACTACAGACTGGCATCAATGCAGAGTCTAGTGGAAGTCAGTGCTTTCCCACGATTGTCACTCCTTTCCTTTGGCAGGTTTTAGTGCCGTGGGTGAAACATTCTCCAGAAATTTCAAATGCCTCATTATTGAGACATACCAATAATTTTCCCAAGTCATGGCTGACCAACTGTCACACAAAATGTTCAGAGAAGTCACAATCCTCCCAAAGCAGTCCCATTATGCCAGAAAGTAATATAAGGAAGGGCACTTCGGGTAAGAGCAAAGGACAATTCTAGCCAGTGCCCTACGTCTGCAGTGCCCAGTAGCAGATGCTTAGAAAAAGATAAAAGTAGCACCGTGTCTGTGTATCCTCCCAGCTTCCAGCAATCTGGAGCTCAGCAGCTTCCTGAGCCAGAAGTTTTATCTTGATAGTTTTCTCTTCCATGAATTTTTCCTGTTGGTTTTTGAACCCATCTCAACTTTTGGCATTAAAGAGCATCCTGTGACAAGGAGTTTTACAGTGCATTACGCACTTGGTAAAAATGTACTTTTGTTACTTTTGAAACCTGTTATGAGACTTGTTATGAAACCACAGTACGCAGGATCACCGAGCAGCAGAACTGGAACTATTTGGTGCATGCAACTGAGAAATGCTGCATTGCAGAAACCTACAGAGAATGCATGCCCACAAAAGATGTACTGCATATTTGTTGTTTTTCACACTGGTATTAGCAGAGGTGCAAACAGGAGAAATCGTATTGAAGAACACTGTTCCTCCTAAACGGTTAAGTAGTCTAGAAATGTTAATGCAGTGAACAGCAGTCTGACTGTGAATCACTCATTCCCATAATTATTATTTCTGAAAGAATTTTGTTTTATTCTTCCCTTGGAAGCTCAAATGCCTTTTACAAAAGTTCCTGATACATCTACGTTTACATTATCAAAAGTATAATTAGAGTCCTTCCTTGAATTCAAATCTTAACTTTGTGTGGAGTCACGTCTAAGCAAGTTAGAAATACCTCATCCATTCAGCAAAAGGCATTATGTATCTTTTATTCTGCTCCTTAACAGAGAAAATGGTATGATACTGATTATAATAAAATAAATATCCCCATTTAACTGAAAACTAAATTGAGTTTTGATACATAAACCAACCCCATGTTCCTTGGCATTATTCCTATTAAATAAAAAAAAAAAATGCTGCTTAGACAAAATAAAACTGTCTCTTTTCAGTTATGAGATCCCTTTTAATTTGATTTTATTTCAATCAAGTCTGTTGCTCACATAGCTAAATATTTGGAATTTGAGCCTAAAATTATGTGTGATTGCTGTAATGGCTGTGCTGTAAGAGCAATTCGTGGAGATACTGGCCCACTACTGTAAGACACTGAGCATCTTGAAGATCTCCCAATCTTCCCTGGAGATAAAATTACTCAAGTCCTGATTAAACAACTTATTCTTAAGCATATGCATAAATCCTTTTCATTTCCATAAGAATTGTGTTTGATTCAGAATATTTGTGTATGCTGTGCTAATTTACAGTACGTGGCTCCAGGACCAAACCTTTTAGAAATAAATATATATGAGCTACACACTGTGGGTGATATTCTCTTCTAAAGGATTGCCAGAGAAAAAGTACTTTGAACATAACTAGTGTGAATGTCGGATACCGTCATTTAGATATTCCCTGGGCTAATTTTAGTATTTGGGTGTGGTGATAGACAGAAATTTAAGAGCGAACTTCCCATTCTTTGTTCATATTTGGTAAACTGGTGATTTGATCAAAATACTCTTCTGTGTAGTGCTTTATCTATGGAATCACTAATGGGGTGAACCATTCTAACATCTCAAATTTTCTGTGTTTTTGCAGACATGCTGCATTGGGAATAGGAAATGTCAGGTCCACTGAAAGCTGGTCTCACTGCTGAGCCTTTTTGAAGTGTGCAGCTCAGAGCTGGAGCTCTGGTAGTGTACAAACAGGAAACTAGTATCTGTGGATGCACCAGGATTTATTGACACAAGCTACCTTGCAAGCTATTTAGTAATCGATAAGAAAATCTGCAACAGATAAGTATTTTCCCTTGCTGAAAAAAAACCAAAACACATTTTTTGTGATGCACTAAAGGAACTGAAGATTATATTTGAATTATAGCAGTCTCAGAGGAATAGAAGTGTTTCTTTTGCATTTACAAGCACACACAAGCCCCCCTTTTCAAGATGCTAATTATGGCAACAAAGCAAAATTTTCTCTGGAATAAGCCATCCTTTCCTCTTACTGGAAATCAACTTCACTTTTACGAAGGGAACCAGGATTGACAAAACAGATGCATACTATTCCCCCAAAGACGGGTCTTCTCTCAGATATATCTTGTTAAGAATAGGGACAGCTCTGCTGAGAATTATTCAGTCTCATAATCGGGTGTCCCAAACCTCTCACATGTTCTCAGGAATATAAATTTTCTGTGGAACTAGACAAATGTAGTATGTTTCCTATTGCTAGCCCTGAACAATTTTCAGTAACTTCATGGTCATGTCTTCACTAATTACTTTCAACATCTGCGAGGTATATTTAAAACAATGGCATTTGTCCTTGCTGACGCTGTTCTTTAGAAAATGACATCTGATGTGATTTCCCAACAATTACATGGGAAAGAGATCTACCAGGATCCTGGTACACCACAATCTGTGGAAGGAGGCTAACTTTGAAAGAGGACAAAATTAAACTACAGCTCTCCTGATAGGAAACATGACATAGAATGGACCCTTAGGCATGAAACAATGTATATTTCCTATAGCTTCCCCCCCCCCCCCCCCGCCTGTCCAAACTTCAGTACATCCTCAAGAGCTGCCCATAGCATTAAAGAGAAGTATTTGAAGTGACACAGCCTAAGCATATGTTCAGTGTGATCTCTTGGCGAGTGGGATGATCAGGCTGTTTAGATGCTCATCTACATCTGGGACATTCTAAGCTTTGAGAAAGGGCCACAGTTCACCATAGCCACTGCCCTGAAATGCCATGAACACAGGGTTATGGCTGTCCAGTGAGACCTCAGTATCCACTCAAAAGCCAAATTCAGAAAACAAGGTGCTGAAAAGTTAGGTGCACAGCAGCTCACCAGTGCAGCCCAGCTGGTCCTGACAGTGGTGACTGGAAAAGTTCCTGTCGGGGGGTGCTTTAGTAAGACATTGAGACACAAAGATCAATTCCAGCCAAGGGGAAGTTTCAAATGCTGATCCAGAGGTTTGCGTGTAGTGGAATTCAAGCAGGGAGGAACTCAGTTCTAATGATGGTTTAGCACAGTTAATTTCTTCATTGTGTGAGGAAAGCACTTGTAACACTGTCTCAGTATTCCCACCATGTGTAGCCCAGCCAGAAGCCCCTGCTCCTGGCTCCCTGGCAGTGCCAGTGGGCAGTTCACAAAAAAAAGCCCAGGCAGAGGGTGTGTGTCAAGTGCAAAGACTGATACAGGGCTATGCAACTTTGTTTGGAAAGGGATATACAGCAGAAAATATATGAAGGCTGGAAGCAGATTTGTAACCTCTTTCACTGTTTTTCCAACTATGTGTATCTGTTTACTTCCTTTCTTTTACACGAGTCTTGTCGCATCACCACTGAGAGGGAAGAGTAGTGTGGGCATCCATTTCTCAATCCTGAAGGGCAGCAGCAACACTTGTACTAAAAAGAGTGTTGGATCCTACGTCATTAGCACCAGTCATAGAGCATTACTGGTCCCTTGCAAAATTCTGGTGTGGCTTTTAACTCACTGCTTCTCTTCAAAAGATGAACTAAGAGAGGAAGTGACAATTTCATGTTAAGCACTTCAGCTTGTTTTCAAAAGAAATGATCTTGAGATAAAACCTGTGGTGAAATTATGCACTTTCATTTTGTAATAACCTGCTCATTTGACAAGGAATCATTCCTACGTGCCAGTCTTCTGATGTGTCACACTGATCTGAAGACATGTTGGCTCTGCTGACATGCAGGAACTTCATGGAGGCCTATCATACTGTGGAAGATGGTATGTGCACTCAAGCTCCAACTAAATCTCTTCTCTTGGGAAAACCAGTTGCATTTTAAAGGATGATTCAGAAAGGATTAATTTTCACTGAGAAAGCTCAAGCTTTCTAAATAAAGAACAGCCCCTGCCTAACACCTCTGTATTTGGAAATCTCCTTGCCTTTATTTCAGCACTAATTAGAAGACAAAATATGGCACAAAATCTGTCTCTAATAGGATTCCTGATTCTTCACCTTTGCTTCTGTCTGATCCAAAAGTTATGGTGAGCTGTCTTGAGATCACTGGGCTTTTAATTCATCTTTTGACTTGTACTCTGTCTTATTCACACAAACAATACTAGGTTTGTGCATAAGCTTGGTGCCAAACGTAATTTTCTTCTCTGTCTTCCAGATGGTTAACATTTTAGGGATGAGAAGGAGCAGAAGCACATAGGTAAGGGACACTCCATAAGTTATAAACGAAGCATGCTCTGCAGACTACATTTCAGGTCCCAAAAGGCAAATCTATCTAAACATTGCTGGTGGGATGCTTCAGGGCTGAGCAAAGCCCTAGCAAGACCAGAGGGCTGGGCACAGCAGTTCTTCTGTGCCGTGGTACAGGGCTCATACACCACAACAAGCAGTGCTGGTAAGAGCCTGGACCTCCCTTAGCAGCCCTCCCAGCAACTCTGCGCCTGGTATTTGTCCTGATTATGTCAGGAAAAGAGTGAAAACACAATCACCTCTAATCCCAAAGCCCCTCTTGCTATAGTATGGTTTCTGTGCAATTGTTCTCTGCTTGAATACCACTTCCGCCCATTTTCACAGGCTGCAAAGCCCCCCTATGTATCCCCCCCTAGAATAATTTAATAAATACATAGCTGGAGCAGTAATAGATGTAACGACATTATCAGTCATTTGCTAATGAGTTACTTTGCTGCAAGAACACCACACCTTTGAATTTAAAGGAATCCAGACTTTACCAGCAAGTATTTAATTGATAAGTAGCGATTTCTTTACTTAACATCCCAAGTAAAACATCATGCTGATTTTCGTTTCCTTTTAAGAAATTAGAACCTTTTCATTTCTGGGAGTGTAAATTACTTCCCGGTGTTGTGACATTAACACCATCAGAAGCCACAATGTGCTAAAGCTGATGGGGTCCTCAGGCCCCCCAGCAGCTGTATCAGTCAAGTTACCAGTACGTCAAGTAAGCAGACCAGTGAGCATCTTGCACCGATGGGCTCATTAAAGGTAGTTTGTGCAACAGACTCACCTTCAGGATCAGGGAGTAGAGTAATTAAAGACGGAGGTTGTTGCCAGTAGCCAGGATAAAAGCTAGTATCTGGGGTAAGGAAAAGAAACAAACAGACGAAGGTGAAATACCAGGAATAGAAATGCCTCTAAGCAGAAAGTTTCATCCACCCTGTTATTATTAAGCATGTATTTCCCCAGAGAAATAATTGCCTTGGATTAAGTGATTTGTAGGAATCAGTTGCTCGGTAACAGGTAGCAAGGGAAGGTGGCATGAGGGCTGCAGAGCTAAACCAAGCCATGTGCAGGTTTCCCTCCTCAGCCCAAAGACCCAGGCAGCTGCTCAGGCCCCATGAGTGCCTCCCAGTCGGCACAGGAGCACACACAGGCCATGTATCGGAGGAAATTCAGAGTTCCGTGCTCCCGGGCAAGTGGCAAGGGTGGGGCTTTCCTGTGCTTATGGGCTAAGATAACTGGCATTTCTCCCCCCTTTTTTAATTGTTCTTCTGTGCTGTTTTCTATATAATCATTATTATCATCATAAATACAGATGTTAGGCAGTTTCAGCCTGTGTTCTGGGTTTCTTCCTGTTCACCTCTGAGATATCTCTGTCTCTGTGGCTGGTGCTTTTGCACATTCTCCTCTCCCTGACACCAAGGACTTTTCTGAGTGATTGCAAGCAGCCTCGGTTTGACAGACTGCACAGCCCCAGTCACACATTCCTTCTGGACTTGCACACTGGAATTTACAGTTTTAAATAATTGAAGTAAACTGTATGTATTTCATATACAGCTGGAAGAGGAGATAACTCCTCTTAACTCCATTTACCAGGCAGCCTCTGTTAGGAAGACATTTTCCATGCTAGAAATGTTTACAGCTCCTCAGGCAGAGATAATCAATGGAAGGCTGCAGTCGTCATGTGGCAGCATGTCCACACCATGACGATTCACAAGCTGCTGATGTTCTTCTGTTTCTTTTTTTGGGTGTCTTGTGGCTGTAGTTTGTCTTCTGGTTGGAAAAACAGAAGTATTGAAAGGCCACATCCAGTGCACTGCGACCTTGAGGCCATCCTCCTGTTACCAGCGCTGGGTCCTCTGCAGAATAGTCATCAGTGCCACCGTCAGGATGTAAGCAGGGCATTGTTCAGCATTAACCCATCAGTCATTTCCTCAGCTGTTGATGCATGTGATTCCTTTAACCTTTGCTTATCATTTCTTCTGCTGCTTCTGCTTCACACATGGACTTTTCCATTCATGCTGCAGTCTTATCAGTCTTAATATTTCCATCACAAATCTCTGCATGCCGTAATACATGCTGTAAATTACAGTACAACAGAGAAAACTGCTTACATAGGGACAGGAAATGTGTTATTTTAAACTCTGATCTCCTTGACACTAGAAGGATACTTTGGGCTAACTGAAACCAAATCTAGCCAAACCAGTTCAAAAGTCAGTGTGAACATAACTTTCAGTTTTGTCTAAAACATTTAAACTTATTTAAGATAAACCAAAACAATCCCGGTTTAAATCAAAAGAAGGCTTTCTCAGGGCACCCACTTGAAAGCCACTGGACCACAGCTCCTTGTGAGTGCTGAGGCAGTGAGGTCTGTTCTCTTTCTACTGCAGCTGTAACAGCAGCATTCATATCACAAACTCTCGCTGCCAAGTGCTAGCCTGGGGGGGCTGTAAGCTGCTGTTGGCCTGCAAGGGTTGAACCAAGGTTTCTTTGCAAGAACAATCCAAAACGCCAGTGGTCCATGAAGAGACTGTAGTAATTACAATGTCTGCGTGGCCTGATGACGAAACCTCTTGGAAATACACTCTTTTTGATACAGGAACTTAACTCATGGACACACCATAAAGATTTGAAATGTACT
Organism: Haliaeetus albicilla; assembly: GCF_947461875.1. Taxonomy (NCBI): domain Eukaryota; kingdom Metazoa; phylum Chordata; class Aves; order Accipitriformes; family Accipitridae; genus Haliaeetus; species Haliaeetus albicilla. The sequence continues at coordinate 37,434,197 of NC_091492.1, forward strand.
TGAGCAGTTAAAACAGTAAAGAGAAGTTTGAAATCTTTGTGGCAACATATTTAAATAGTATGCCTTGCTCTTGGCTCCCGTATCAAAAGGAATGGAGTTACATGCCTGGTGTAAGCTAAGAGCGAGTATTCTTCCTGGACCGAATTAAGAATCTGGCTACTGGTACTGACAGATGATGTGCAGATCCTGTATTCAAAGCTCTTTCATTTTCAGGGTGATTCCTGAGGCGTTTGGTGGTGCTTGCTTACACTTTTGCTTGTCACAGTGTGCAAGAGAGAGAGACGCAGGTCAGTCAGTATGCTCAGTCTTCTGGGAGATGATCAATTAGGCTTGATAATCAGCACGTCCATACTGCCGGGTGCCTGCATTGGCAGGACCTCTCCGAAGGTCTGGCTGTGGACGATATCAGTAAGTCGGAAACACACAGATAACGGCGCTAGGAGGAAGAAGTCTCAGCGGCCGAAATCCGGGACGAGGTTCCTCCAGCCCCACGCTTAACTGGGAGCGAGCAGCGTCCCCGCGGGCTCCTCCCGCGGCCGGGGCGAGCAGACGGACGATTCCCCGGCTCCGGCGGGAGCCCCCCGGCAGCCGCGACCAGCGCGGGCGGGGGGGTGCTCCGCGCCCCCGCCCCCGGGGCGCAGCCCCGGCCCTTGCTGCCGCCCGCCCACCGCTGGCCGTGCGAGCCCCCCCCTCCGCGGGGAAGGGAAGGGCAGGGCCGGGCCGGGCCTGGCCGGGCGGGCGGGCGGGAGGGAGGGAGGGCGGTGGGAGGGCGCCCTGCGGCTCCTCATATAGCCCTGCCCGGGGCCGGCGGCACTCAGAGCCGGATCGGCAGCTGCCCGGGGGCGAGCGGTGCAGAGCCGGCGCGCCGTCCTTTCTCCGGAGGCTTTGGTGGGGTAGCGGCGGCAGCATGACTTCGGCGGCGCTGGAGATTTTGGGACTGGGGCTGGGCATCCTGGGCTGGGTGGGAGTGATCCTGGCCTGCGGGCTGCCCATGTGGCAGGTGTCGGCCTTCATCGACGTGAACATCGTGGTGGCGCAGACCATCTGGGAAGGGCTGTGGATGAACTGCGTGGTGCAGAGCACGGGGCAGATGCAGTGCAAGGTGTACGACTCCATCCTGGCGCTGCCGCCCGAGGTGCAGGCGGGCCGGGCGCTCACCGTCATCGTGGCGCTGCTGGGGCTGGTGGCCCTGATGGTGACCGTGGTGGGCGCGCAGTGCACCAACTGCATCCGGCCCGGCAAGATGAAGTCCCGCATCGTGATCGCCGGCGGGGCCATCTACATCCTCTGCGGGGTCCTGGTCCTCGTCCCGCTCTGCTGGTTCGCCAACATCGTCATCAGCGACTTCTACGACCCCACCGTGCCGCCGTCCCAGAAGCGGGAGATGGGGGCCGCGCTCTACATCGGCTGGGCGGCCACGGCCCTGCTGCTCTTCGGGGGCTGCCTCATCTGCTGCTGCTCCTGCTCCCAGCGCGACGAGACCTCCTTCCCCGTCAAGTACTCGGCGCCGCGGCGGCCCACCTCCAACGGCGAGTACGACAAGAAGAACTACGTCTGAGCGGGGCCGCCCCGCTCCCCCGGCCCTGCGGGGACACGGACAGACGGCTGCGAGCCGGCGCTGCCGCGCTCCGCCGCCCGGCACCGCGCCGGGAGCGTCTGCGGTGAGCTCCGGCGCTCCCCTGCCTAGAGTCTCTTCTTAACGGGGACCCCCGTAAAGCGGCAGCCCTAGGCAGGGCAGCGCCCCGCCGCCCGCCAGCCCGGCTCCACCGGCGGGTCTGGCCGCTCCGCTGCGGCCGGCGCCGCGCTCGGCGCCGCCGGACACCCGGTACTCACCGCCCGCGGTGCCGGGGCGAGCAAAACCCTCCGCGTCCGCACAGCGCAGCCGAACCGGCGTCTCCCCGGCCCGGGGCAGCGCGGCGGGGAGAACCGAGGAGCCCGGGCGAGCAGCAGCGGCGGCGTCTGCCGGGACGCCCCGTCCGGGCTCCGCCGCCGCCTGCCCGCCCGGCTCCCGGCCCTTCCCCGGTGTTACCCTGAGAGACTTGCGAGTACTGTCGCGCCCGCTCTTGCTGCTGGTGCCTTTCGGGGCACCGCCTGGCTGGTGGGACCGGGCCGTCGGGTGCACGCTGTCGCCGAGGAGAAGCTTCCCTTCTTCCCTTTCTCTCCTGAGAACGTGCATCTGGCTGTTCCCGCTGGGACTTTCACTGGTTAGGGGTTTTTTATTCTTCTATTCGGGCAACTAAACTAGGGATTCTGTCTAAAGCATGATACTAACCTTGGTCCTTAATCCCACAGGCAAGTAACTGTTTGGAGAAGGGTATTTGATTGTCTTGATAAGCGCATTCGTCTGTGTGTCTGAGACCTCTGAAAGGCATTTCAGGTAGTTGCAGTCGTTCAGTGGAGTACAAACCAGATTACGCTAGGTGGCCCCTTGAGGTTCTTCATCCCTTTTTCATCAGCTTCTATTCTGTTTTTACTTGAATATGAACTCATTGCCAGAATTACTGGAGGACTAGATTCAGAGATTGCCATCTTTGTATGTCTGGCTCCAGTGGGGCATCCCTCTGCATCCTCTCATCTGCGCTACAGGAGACTGGAAACATAAAAATTGCCTCAGATGGTGATGGTTGGCAGTATAGATGGCTTTCATGGCCTTCTTGCCAAGCCCCACTTGCTGCCAATTTTGAATTGTGTGTTCAGTTGGATGTGCACTGGGTTGGCTCCTCACCATAATTTTATAACATGTGCTTTCCTTCATTTACCAAATTGGGCAAAGAAATCACTAGAAGAGTTTTACCAAATATCTTGACTGAGACTTTATGCAGGCTAATCAGGAGATCTGAAGTCATGGCTCTCTCAGCTCTCGGCTCCTCCATACTGCGCTGGTAACACTGTGCAGACTAGAAGGAAGATGCTTGAGGTAACATAACTCTCATTTTCTGAGCTTGACACCTGCTAAATAAACTTTGCCACAGCCTGGAATATTAGCATACACCTTTCCATTCTACACTGCAGAGACAAACTTTTTTTAAAAGGAGGGGTTAAGGAGTGGTGCGATACTTTTCCATGAGAATTGCTTGTACTTTTTAAATCAATGCAGAATTCTGCTACAGACCGTGGCAGCATCTGTATCGCCATAAGATTTCTGCCAAGAGTTAGCGAGGAAATGCGCTGTTTATATTCCTCAAAGCACAACGCTACAACCTCGTGGGTGCCTCACAACCATGTAGCAATACAGTGCACACTTAACCTGAGCATTAACTCTTACAACTTTCTGATAATGCCGAGACTTATGGACTAACCATAACTGTGGGTTTGTGACAGATTTACATCGACTGTGTTCTTGCCTTGCTTAGCAAAAACTCCGGTGGTATCAGTATGTACACAGACCTGAATAAGAGACTAAAGCCTTGCCCGTGCAAATTTTGATGTTGAATATTGAGCACGATTCACCCTTTTAAAGATAACTGCTTTTATTTTTAAACATATAAATTGCAGGGTCTGAGCCCATCAGAGAATACAAAAGCAGAGCAATATGTCTAGAACTAGTGGTGTTCTATAAAGAGGTGCAGTTCTTATACTGTCTGCATTTAAATAAAAGCTATAATATTGTTGTTACGATGTGATATGTAGTTTTGGTACAAGAATGAAATATTCCGTATTTCATCATTGCAACTTTTTTTTTTAAACAATGTAACCTTGTAAACTGTAAATGTATTTAAATGCATATATTTTGCAAAAAATCTACCAAAGTTGGCTTGTTATGTGGTTTGGTGCCTTTATTTGTTTCATGGTTACTTTATTTTAAATGATAATTTCCAACTGTTTGTCACCCAGCCCATAGACACACTACACCCTCACTCAGCTCTCTTGTGTCTAGCAAACGAGTCAACAAATATTAGCCCAAATCCTGGACCTCACTCTCTCTTGTCTCAAATTCAAGAACTAAAAAACAACCCCCATCGACAGACATACCTGCATGTGTATCTATACTGTAGAGCCTTCAGAAGTGCTGCAGGATTTGGGCTCTGACCAAAAGATGAAATCTTTCTGGGCAGTGCATCACTAGCATTTAAAAATCAAACCAAAACTGGTATCTTGGGGAAAGGGAGGGAAAGGGAGGGAAAGGCACATCTGAGAAGGGAAATTTTTTAACAAGCCAAATTTCTTGATATGTAGCTTTGTGTCATGGCAGGGCTGGATCCTCTTATAACCAAAATCTGAAACAATTACACAACAAGACCTCTTGGAAGAAGCCAGTGCTAACTGTGTATGTACTAGTAAACACAGCATCATCCTACTGAAAAGATAACTCACTGCTGATGTAACGAGGTTTTGCTGAGGTCAGTGGGGCAGTGCCCAACAATACTAGCAGGAAGTGGGGCCCATTTTTAAAAATATTTTTATATTTTATCTCATCCTTCGGTATACTTACTTGTTGCTGTGCTTTAAAAAATAACCCGAAAGAATGCTGTTATTGACGTCACTGGCTTCAGGGTAAAAGTCTTACTTGGTTTTTGCTGTGTTTTGCTTTCCAAGAGCAAAGACCTAGTCCTGAACTTCAAGACTTGGAAGTGCTCAGGATCAGGCCTGAACCTCATCCCAACAAAAAAAAGAAATCTATAGCACTTGTTTACTATTTTTATTTTGTATTTATGATTTCACATAAAAATAAAAACATCTAAACCAATCCCTGAACAGGGTTACTGTTTTTTGTGAAAGGCATGGGATTGTTTGGGTTCAGGAAGACAGGGTGTGTCATTGGTGCCCAAAGGGCAACCTTTACCTGGGCTACCTTTGGGGGGGGGGGGGGGGGAGCTGGGTCACCTCTGGGGAAGAAGGAAGGACTGCTCCCTTGCAGAGCAGTCAGCATCTTGGCTCTCCACTGAAGCCTCAGACAAAAGAGCAAGTACTGGCAGTTGGTCTTGTGATGTGAGCATATTAGAAGTGGAGTGCGAGACCCAACTATTTTGGGAACAGCTCTAAGCACGAAGCTTTTTAAGCTTTCAATTCCTACACATTTAAACTAAAAGGAAAAAAACCCCGCTGCACCTTGGATCAGTCCCAATCTGACCTGATACCCTAATCCTTTCTGCCACCCATTTTTTTTAAAAAGTGCGTTCAAGCTAGGCAAAAACATTTTCACAGATGTGTCAGAACAGAACCTGTGAAAAAAATGGCTGTTACAGGAAACCATAGAGGCTAATTGCTAATGGGGAAATTTGCCCAAGTTGTATGACTGCCAGGGAAGTCTTTCAATATTTTGCAGATTTTTTAATTTTTTTTTTTAAAAGATTTTCAAGCTTTTCTAACAAACTGTTGCTTTAAAAATGAAGAAAAAACATCTTCAAAGACTTCATTTTGCAGCATTCTTGCCAGCTCGGTTGAGATTAACAAAAGCTCCTTGCCACCCTCCCATTGCTATGCACATGCTGAGCTGGAAAAAGGGTGTTTGCCGGCTTGGCCTTTGTCCTGCTAAACGAACCATTTCATAGTTATGAATTTGAAAGTAACCTGCAGTTCATACCCTGCAAATCTGGTTAAATCCTGTCTGTGCAAAGAAGGGAAATGCACCAGGCAGAGGGAAAAGGAAGCTCAATCAGTCACGTTTGCTGCAGGATGTTTAAGGAAATATTTCCTTTTCCTGTACAATGATGTTTGTTGGGCATCTGCTCTTAGGAACATACTGAAACATTTTACTCTTGGAGTGAGAAACCACTATAACTCCAGATTTTTATTGATAAATCTATTCCCTGATCAAATATTATGCAGGGAATTTGCTCTTTTTCCTTGGCCATCTTTCAAACCACAAATGCAGGTAAATAGTCTCTTAAACCTACTTTCCTCAAACTGAGACTGCTCTATATACATCTGTAATGCTAAATGAGAATCCTGCCTGTCAGAAGCCATATGCCACATACAAGTACCATATTCATGCATGTATTCAGCAATATGTTAATGCAGTATTCAGCATCAGATGATACCCACAATGCATGATTTTTTTGTTTTGTATACTGAATAAGAAAACAATTAAGTACACGTGTTTGAGGATTTGCTTTTGTAAGTCTACTTGGTAAGACACAGCAAATTATTTCTGCTGTATTAGATTTATCGGGAGATAGCAGGTAAATTCTCATTTCAGGTCCAATATTGCATTTGTTTTACCTGTAGACTGATTGTGATAGGATAAATCATTCCAAAAGCAGAGCCTCAACAGGGCCTCATATTTATATTTTGGAAGTGAGTTCTATCATTCTTATTCTGATCAGACCTTTGTGCGTGTGCGTGCGTGTGTCTGTTCCACACTGTTCCTTGCTGATTCTCTGCAAGAACTAGAAAACCCCTTCTTCCTACCACAACCTTCAGTTATAAGCAAAGGACAATTTCAACCACTGCGTCATTGATAAAACCTCCCATAGCAACCGTGAAGGCTTTATAGTTGCTTGGATACACAAGCCTTGCTTCACCTTTTCTTTTTCTTAAACGCAGATTGAGACATTCTGCCATGAATCAATTTAACAGTATCCTTTGTCTGTGGCATTTTGGGATTCTATTTACAACGCTGAGCTTCCCCCTCCTTCCAAAGCTCACCATGTAGCTTCAACCCAAAATCTAGCAAGGAAAGGTAGTGAGTAGTAGGGCTTAATGTGGAAGCACATGTGTTATGTTGAAGGCATCGGCCCAGGGCTTGTGCCAATCTTCTCATCATGCTTGATTCCAGCTGCACCCTGGCTATCCTTATATTGCCCTGAGGTATATAGCTCTGCCTCACTGAAACTGGCACCTACTGTTTGGGCTGCTGATCACCCCAAGATATTCAGAACCCAGAGAGCGTGCCAAGCCTATCCTACAGTAATTGCAAAAGAATTGTCACAACTGATTGTACGTGTTATGGTCTTGATTACTTCAATGCACAGTCACAAACATCCTCTCTGCCTCTTATTCATACATGCACACACAGGGATATTCACATAGTCCTTTACAAGTTTGTAAAATAAATGCAGTATTGCGCATTCATATTTTGACAGACACTTGAACTGGATAGATCCTATAGTCACTCTCACCAGTACCACGTAAATAAATTCAGGATAACGGGGGAGCATATTGCAAAAACTTTGCCACTTAAAATGTGAAAATACTCATCAGTGAGAGTCTGTTTTAAAAGTTATCTAGGAAAATGAATACATCAATGAACTTAGATGTTAAGTAGCCTGAATATAATTAACTGATGCATTTACTGAACTACTGGCTTTAGCTTTTTGTTTTGAGAGCAACGGGATCATACAGCATGGGGAACTGTACATACAGCACTGATATTCTTAAAGCAAAAGAAGAGTGAGCCTTGAAACTACTATCTAGATGTTTTGGTTTCAATCTACAAAAGGAAGCAGAGTTGTCAACAAGGAACATCAATCTCATGACGTTAATATAGGAGAGTAAATTAAGAGAAGACCTCCAACACCCAGTACAGAACAGTGCAAAAGGACTTTGACCAACTAGAAGACCAGGCAGAAAATAAAATAAGCTGCATCTTGTACTCTGATCCTCCTCAGAGCATCTTGAATGCCAAAGGCCATTCACATTGACTAAAGCTCTGGCAGCAGCTGGCAAAGTAATCATAGCAGGTACAAGATATTTCTGAAGCCCAGCTGAGGTGTTGTTCACACAAGTTACTATTTCTGTTGGAAAAAATATGCTTAGTTTAGACAGGCTGAAGTGCCTCAGTGCCATTATGTACAACAACAGCAGTGGCTCCACTCCTTACTATACCTCAGCTCCAAGTCCAGGGAGGTTCCCATCTGGTGGATCCTCCAGGCTGCACCAGCCAGGCTGAGAGTTTGCATGACACAGGGAGGTGCTCTGGTGTACATAAACATAACAGATGAGATGAAGCCAGTTCATGTTTATTTACACTGGAGAACAAAAGTAAATGTTTAAAATAGCTGATTTTTACAGGCAAACACCAGATAACCCTCTCAAAAGTGACTCTGATCCCATGAGCAAGCTGTGAACTCTGTTCCAGTTGTAACATCACTATGCATCACTCATTGCTGGCTAAGTCCTGCAAGGAGGTAAGTTACATGTGTGCAAATTTTAGGTCATAGCACCTTATAGCACCAGCTGTGCTGGGGGTGGATTTTTTTTTTTTTTTATGAGAAGATTTTAATGGTTTAAACAAATGCACCAAAAGCTAGGAGATGGACAAAACCAGATCCTACAACAGCATTTTTAATCTGGTAGCAAAAATAGTTTGCAATGTTAAATGCATTTTGAATTTCAGCTGCGTATGTTCCCAAAATTTCAACCAAACAGGTGAGCTGACAGAGGTCTGTCATCTTGATCTCATACCAGGTACTATGTCAATTAGTCTAACTATATGTGGGTACCTGTGGGCTCTATTCCCACTCTCAAAACACATTGTGACCTGAATCAATTCCCCTCTGTTGCACTCATACATAACTCATTAGCATTAATGGTATTTGTAACCAGAACACTTCCACAGAAGGTTAAACCTTAAGAGAATTTAGGCTCAGGCACAAAAGAGATCACTCGGGAAAGAAAAATAGGTACTCATTGACAAGAGCAAATGTGAAATCTTAAAATGGCACGATTCTGTTTCAATATAGCTTCGCATATTTGAAGGATTGGGGAAAAAAACAACAGTCACAGTTCTTATCAGCTCTAACAAGTGCCTAGCACGGCAGAATTCTTGCGCTATGTATATTTTTAGATTACTCTTCCAGTTATAATGTTCTGTCCTTACTGTATATCTTTTGTTAGAATTAGGATATCTGCTATAGCAGCCTGGATGACCTTTAGTCTGAGCTACAAAACCTTTAACAGTTTCCAATTATAACAGTAATCCTTCATTCTATAATACAAATAAACCCAAGTGTTATCTCAACACAGAAGACTCACATGAATACCCAATGACCGCAGAATGATTTCACCATTTTTTTTTCTCTACAATTTCCTGCTATTATTTCTTTGGAGGTGACTGCCAAGATCCAAGCAACATAATACGCTTTACTGTTTACATCTACTTTATTTTTGTTGTACTGTTGACATTTTAAAATGTTGATATGCAAGACTGAAGTTTTAAAAATTTAACATCTACTCTGAATTCCATTATGTTCTTGGAGCCTCAAATTATTTTTCAACTCTCCCATTTTCTCCTGATTGTATTGTCTTATCCAGTTCAGAATGTCTACGTGCCCCACTACCTGCCAATTTTAGAAAAGTCTCAACTCCCACAGCTTATGCCATGGAAGAGGAGTTTCTAGTGTTCAAAAAGGTATAAGACACATTAATAAGAGTACCTTTTCAGATACATGGAAATGTTTCCCCATAAATATAATCTTCATCTACTGTAACAATGTGGATTGAGCACCATTTTAGAGAAAGAGTTCGTTCCATTGGGTGGTATAGCAAGAAACTAAGCAAAGACATCGTTAAAACAGTTGTCCTGCAATAATAGATGTTGGATTTTCCCAGAAGCCAATATAATCCTAAGAGTGTAGGGGTAAAATGCTGTTTGTTTGGATAATATGGAAAAAAGACCTCTTGTCTACTTGAGGTTATTAATGACCACAACTATTCAAGACATCCATATCATCATTATAGTGTCCCTCCTAAAAGGAAAGCTATTATCCATGGCATGCTGCCCAGATTCCTCCAGAGCTGATTACATTCTTTATAACCTGCACTTTCAGTTCAGTAAAGCAATCTTGACTTCATACCTGGATGGCTGTGTGGGCTCATTTCATGCTCTGAAGCATTTACTGCCATCTGTCCTAAAGGCCGATCATCAGTGGTGGGAAGAACAATCCCTTTGTCTCCTGCCTCTCTCGCAGGATTGTAGATTTTACTTGCTTGCTGTCTGTCTGCAAAATGTATTCAAAGCCTTGCAGAAATGGCCCTTTGGGAGATTGCAATGCTAGTACTGAGCTCTGCTGGTGTGTAGAAAACAAGTCCACATCAAAGGCAGGGTGGGAGGAGGCAGTAAATTGTAAGACAAAGTTTCTTCCCCTTAATAGAGTTACTGAACTCTGAGCCATGTCACAATATGCAATTGAGAATTTTAGTTTTAGTATCTGTTGCTACACAGGAATTTGTATTATGAAGAAAAAGGCAAACTGCAATTCTTCTCCTGAACCAAAATGTCTTACACCTGTCCTGACATGATACTGCATTTTATCCCTCCTATAAGGAAAGGATGGGGATGGGCATATCAGACACACGTGCAGACCAGGGACCAAAACCACCCTGAAAAAATCTAGGAGCACAACAATGAAGAAAGCTACAGAGAAGGCTCCAGACAGAACTGAAGCACAATCATCTCAGAAAAGACGTAACAGCAAGCAAAGCACACAAAGGATGAAAGCCAATGGAAGGGGTATTTTAGAGATCAGTCATGGATCAGCCATGTGGTTCAGTCCCCTCCCTTGCACTGGCAGACATAGTGTGAGGAGTGGACTGGTTAAGGAGACTGAGCTAGATGAGAGCAAACCCAGCAGAAAAATAAGCAATGGTTTTCTTTGTCTAGCCACCATCTCACTACTCCACACAGTAACATGGGCAGGCAGGACGCAGGAGCATTTAAACTGCGGTGAAACTTCACTATTTGACCTTGCAAGTGAGTTTGAATCAAACAGAAGGGTCTTAACTCTGATGAATAGAAAGTAAAAGGAAAGACATCATGAAAGTGCTTTATAATGAGCAAAGGTAGGGTAAGACACCACCTTGCTATAAGCACCAAACTGAGTGAAACCTTCCCCTGAGGTGTCAGTGAAAATACAGACATTGTACACTGACAAATGGTTAACAGAAATGAGGGTCTGGAAACTGAAATGAACACATCCAGGACAGAAGGAAAACCTAGAGAGCTTGATTAACTTAAAATGTAAATGTAGGACTAAAATTAATCTGTTTCAGAAAGGCTAGAATTCCCCAAGTTGAATGTAAAATAGAAGGTGTGAGTTTTTAACAAATAGACTAGAAAATAAACAGGTGTTATGTATGCTATCTAAGCTGGTGAGTGTCCTGGACAGCTAGAAGGCTCTAAGACTGATCTCAGCAATGTACAAGATTTTTGTTCTAAAAACAAAAGGATAGAACTAATATGAGTGATTGGACACTGGATAAAAACTAGCACAAGTTACTAAATATAGATTGCATATGATGAGACTTGATACTGCTTACCTAATAACTAATTGACCTGTCACAGTAATGTCCTTTTGGGTCTCCCTGTCCATTTGAATCAGAGGCACTCTCTCTAACACCCACCCTGCTGAAGGGAGAAGGTGAGGCAAGGAGAAATAAAAACAGTTTGAGGTTTAATGAAATAAAAGACCACAAAAATGTGCTGAATAACAAAAAAATGAGGGGTCATCACATTTTTTTCCTAAGGGCTCTAATCAGGGAGGAGGAGGAGGAGTGATTCTTAAGTAGTTTCTGCCAAGTCAATGCAATACTCTTGGAGCCATGTATAGTATTGCTATCTTTGAAAGGCTGAGACAAGATACCCTTTTCTAAAAAGGAAACATTTATTGGTTTTTTGGAGATAGTGGAACAGATGAGTAAGCAGATACATATGTACATGGAGACTAGTCAAAATGGGACATTGGCCAAGAACACAAACAGTATCTACGTTCACCAGCAAAAAGTCTCCATGAAGAAGCATGGAGTTGAGAGTTCATTAGATAATACGAGGGGAGGGGAAAAAAAAAAAAAAAAAAAAAAGGACAGGTTATGAAGACAAACAATGCTGGCATCAGCTCCTAACCATTCCAAAAAGACACATCTCTTCCAAAAAGATCTTGTTGGCTCCTATCAACCATTTGTGCAAAGAGATGAGGATTTTCAGACTGGGTAGATGGCCCCTGTGCAGCTGTGCTATATTTCATTCCCCCTTTTGTTGCAGAGACAGTTTAGTGGGACACACTCCCATATCCTATTCCCTTTCCTTCGTTATTCACAGCAGAACCTTTCACTTAGCATTTCTAATAGCACCATGTAGTGCTGTCGTTTCAGGAAATGCCTGGCTGTATTCACTGCTAAATCAAGCAGGAGTCGTGCTGGCAATTCAAGGAACACCTCAGAGGAAGAAAAGCAATCGCTGCTGAGCTATTGTTTTCCATTTCATTTCACACACTCAAAAGAGCTCTGGTGACCACCCAGTGGGTGCCCTGAAATACAGATTCCAAGACACCTTCCTGAGCTAGAAAGGCACACAGGATTTACTGCCTACCCTCTATTGTTACTAGTCTCTTTTTTCCTGTTAGTTCTTTATTTTCTGTTTTTGTACTTTACTCTGTCATTTTCAGTCCTTTTCAGATTCCCTTCTCAGTTTTGTATGCAACAATTAGAAAGTTTGTCTTCGGCAGAGCATCTATGCTCAGAGAGTTTGCTCAGGGGATATTCTACAACAGGAGCCAGCAAGACTGAGTCAGAATTCCGCAGCTTTAGCGAGAAAAAAAGTCTCATATAAAGGATATGTTCATTAAGTTATTGTTTTAACTACTCTGTTCTTAACACTGATATCAGCTAATCTACTTACACAGCTACATTGCAAGCGGAAGCAGCTGAAACAACAATACTCTTCCCCTTCTTCATGTTCATGAAGCAGCACACACTGGATTTGCAAAGCAGGTAACCGTATACCAACACCCATGCATAAGCAAATGCTGGTTTTGTGGGTGTGAACAAACTACAGCCAAATAACAGGATAAAGAAACCTAAACACTGGAGATAGATCCAGACCTCTAGTAGGAAGAATGGGAGGCAGTTTAGCTTAACATTAGAGACAAATAACACGTAGGTAGAAAAATCCCACAAGGAGAGAAAACAGGCAGGCAGAGAGGAAAACTGCAGGATGGTTTGACTTTTCTCTTCCTTGGACTGCTTTAGGGGGACAATATTTCCCTCCCTAGAACAGAAGTGTCTGGGAAATTCCACCAGTGCTTTACGTGTGCATAGGTCTTTAAATGATTGTGCTTAATTTTTCAAAATGTAACTTTTACACAGTCCAGAAATGGTGCTGTTCTAATAGCATACACTCACAGAGTGCCATTAACCCTAAAGGGTAATGAATTTTACTGACAACAAGTATAAGTAAAGAAGAACCTAGTGGATTGTATTTTTAAAAGTAGAAAATCTTTTCAGCCATGAAGATTTTGGCAAGTAAGAAAGTGAAGCTAGAAATGACAGACAGAGCCTTGAAAGTCTTAAACTTCCTAAGCAAGATACCACTCTCAGTATTGTGCTGAACTGGTCTAGTATTAAGTAGTTACCCGAATCCTCAGTTATAGATAAAATTAAACCTGGATATTGATTTAATCTAGTAAGCAATGAACATCTAATTGAGGCAGTCAAACATGGACAGTGTAAATGCACTAAACCTCCAGATCTGTTTAGAAGGCAATTATCCAAGACAGTGGAGTATGGCACATACCAAATTGCACACCGTAAAACACCACAGTTCTCACCTAAAGTATCAAGCTACAGAATTATATTACAGCACAAGTTCTGCAACTGTTAAGGTTGAGATCTTGTTTCCATTAATTTATGAATTTTTCTAAGTGCAGGACACCCTAAATAGCCTGGATAGCAGGCTTGCATCATGAGACTGTATGGCAAGAGTTTTTCAATTTTGAGATCATGTAAACAAAAGCTCCCAAGATGTAGTCTGCCCCACAAAGAGTGATTAGCTAGAAGTAGCCAAATGCCCTTTTGAGTTTCTTTGAACTGGACAGTTACTACTGGAAAAACCCAGAAGAAAACTGTTTGGAGAGCACTTTTTTTTTTTTTAAACAGTTTCCATATAATGGAACAAGGCCGCTTCCAGTTAAAGATGATTGTCACCCTGTATAATAGGGAGAGGAAATTGTGGTCAGTGCATGTGTCTGAGGAGAGGAATGTAGCAGGGTCTTTTAGAGCAAGCTACCCTAGCTCTAATTTTGTGACCTCTTCACAGGTGACCTATTTCTGATAACTGTAACAGCAGATACAAAACAACAGTATCTTAAAAGCACCAATGGTTTCTTGGCATCATCCTTTGAAGCAGAATAATTGAAAATATCCATAAAGCAGGCAGACATTATAAGATAACTTGCTACCTCCTAACAAAGATGATCAGAGGGCTGGAGCACCTCTCCTCTGAAGACAGGCTGAGAGAGTTGGGGTCATTCAGCCTGGAGAAGAGAAGGCTCCAGGGAGACCTTACAGCAGCCTTCCAGCATGTAAAGGGGGCCTACAAGAAAGCCAGAGAGGGACTTTTTACAAGGGCATGTAGTGATAGGGCAAGGGGTAACAGCTTTAAACTGAAAGAGGGTAGATTTAGATTAGGTATTAGGAAGAAATTCTTCACTGTGAGGGTGGTGAGGCACTGGACAGGTTGCTCAGAGAAGTTGTGGATGCCCCATCCCTGGCAGTGTTCAAGGCCAGGTTAGATGGGGCTTTGAGCAACCTGGTCTAGTGGAAGGTGTCCCTGGCAAAGGCAGGAGGGTTGGAACTAGATGATCTATCTTTAAGGTCCCTTCCAACCCAAACCATTCTATGATTAAAAATACTCACTGCTGATTAGACCTATTTAGGCAGTGTTTTAAAAACACAGACCAGGTCTTTTAGAGAAACGACTAGAGCAAGATTTTTGTGTCTTTAAATGTAAAGTCCTGTTTATTCTCCACTCTCCTGAAATGCTTTATTGTAACAGCCTCACTCACCTAAAAGATTTTCCCAAGCCACAGAAGGGAGTCCTGTCCCTCTCTCCACCTCCATTTATTCTAGTCTGTATCAGTTTGAAAATGGATTTATTTGAAGCCAAAAGTCATTGTTCCTTCCAGTTCTGCAATGCCATGTGTAAAATAATATACAAATATTTGGGAATGCAACAATTCCTTAAAAAGAGCTACACCTTCAAATATTCAGGCAGATTGCCAACAGCAAACAGTTGCCACAAGACAGCATAAAAACCTGACGTGTATTCTACAGTCCTGTTATTTGAGTCCTGAATTACTACACTGACAACAACAACGTTTAAAGAAAATACCATTTTGCATGCCCATTCCTTATAGGCTACTGATCCAGCTAAGCTAAGCTTTCAGATCAGACAGGAGAAAATTATTAATGGCATACTTATTTTGGGAGCCCCTTGGTGACTTCTTTCAGCAAATAAAAACGTACCAAGAGCTGAGTGTCCCTGTGAATTCTTTCCAATTCAATGGCAGGTGCCTCCGATTTTCCACTGACATGCTGCAAATGAATGATTAAATGAAAGTAAATTCCACTGAGCTAAACAGTGGAAAGAGACACCAACACCACAGGGACTGAAAAAACAGACAAGCTGTATCAACGAGAAGAGGTAACTCTAAGTGCTTCATCCAGTTAAAAAGACAGCATCTCTTTTTGTAAGGGAGCATTACCTTTTTGCAAGGGCCAACAAGGTATCATCTCAATTGAAACTGGTTTTGAAAAGAAAACAAAGGACTTGGAACATCACAGTACTTGTCTAACACAGTTAACCTAGTTAACATCAAGGAATACCCAGAGAAGTCATCTACAGTTCTTAAACAAGTGGCAGAGACTTCAGAGAGGAATGTTGTTGAACTGGGGAATACAAAAAACCCAGATCTCTTAATAAAATAAACCCAGATCCAGCACTGGAAGGAACTATGCTATGATATGGCTTGCATGTACATTTTACCTTAGTTTAGTTAATGATGTACGATTAGGCTTGCCCACAAATTCCTATATGGAAGCTCTCTAGAGAGAGAGCTTGATTTTAATTCCAATTTAGGGATGTCTTCTGAGCCTTCAGCTCATTGAGAATAGCATGCAGCAGCGACTCTGCTAAATGCTTGTTTCTGGTAACAAATCACTAGACAACTCTTCATCTCTCATTATTGAGATCTTAATATATTGTCCGGATACATGACTCAGTAACAGGTAGCAAGTCAAAGTAAGGGTAGCTACCCAGCAGGCACAACTGCCTTGAGGGGGCAGAGGAAATAAGAGTTATTCTATCACACAACAGCAGTGACTGAGAAACCTACATTCTGTGCTCTGTCAGACGCGGGACTGTCATGAAGTTGCGTATAATTGAGTAAAAGATCTCTTGCCTACTTTGAATGTGTCTGACCTTCATCTTGCTTCTCTAATTCTGCCACCTTCTGAATGACAAAAATCAAAACTCAAAAGCTTGAAGAGAATGGGAGTCCAATCTTAAATAAAAGCTCACATAATTTTCTTTCCCTAGTGAATGTTTTGTAATATTTCCTGCTAAGAAAGTGTTTATAACCCAAATGCTTGTGCATAAAGGTGGCACTGTACTTTACAGCTCCACCCTGGGCAGCATTTTTTCCTTAGTCCTTGAATCTGATCCAAAGGGAACTTCCAGTACCACCTTGAAGTCAACAATGGTACATGAGAGCCAAGAGGGACTTCAATTTTTCCATTTAAAGAAACAAACATTTCACTTTCTTTCCCTCTGACAAGCCAGACTTACAAAGTAACTTTCAGAGGAATGTTTTCAAGAATATTCCTTCTATGAGGGAATTAAAACCATCATGACTGACATATGTACACATAGAATCAACAATCAAATGATGATGTTCTTGTTTACTGTCCTTAGAACAGTCCTGAGTGTTTTACATTTTGTTTCTTCCTCTGTTGTGATACTCTATTGATTATTCCACTTCCCTTTTAGTAAATACTGTTCTCTACTACTCTCATCTTTGCAAGTTAGCATACCTTGAGTGGCCAATTCAACTCAACAAAGCCATCTTCAAAGAACTCCTGTACAAAAGAGACTGATTTTAAAACTTCCCTTTTTCAGACCTTAAAACTGGGGTACTCCGGGCTAGTGATAAGAGTGATCTCTCCTAGAAAGAATTAATATTTTATTTCTCTTGTATTTATGTACAACCGAGGACTGGAAATGCTGTCCTGAAAATGGGAGTGGAAAAAGTGAAACTGAAGTATGAAAGATGTCTTGAAATATTTCAGAGTTAGTTTTCCCTTTGTAGTCTAAAACATTGAGATCACAGATTCTAAACATGACAATTCTAAGGTACCGTCCTCCCCACCCCCATTTAATTACTTCTTTCCACAGGAAACCTCATGATTGTAGAAGAACAAATAAATACCTTTGTAATAACACTTTTGATTGGAAAATTTCAGAAAACAAGATAGATTAAACCTTGCTGTATATTACTACCTTTCACTTTCAAAACAAATGGCAGAATGCAATGTACAAACTCAAGATTTCCAGCATTTCTGTTATGCTTCCCGGGACTTGTCTACTTACAGTTCTGGTCCCATTGAATTCCACTTGTCAGGAAAGGAGTTGCCTATGCTCTCTCTAGTGTACATTGGATTTTACTAAACAAAGTTCTGAATAGCTTATGGGAGAGCTGTTAAGACTGCAATGGCTCTTCCAGATCCTGTCACATTTAAAAGTGATGATTGCTATCTACCAACATAGACTCAAATTGATGATAGAACAGATAAAAACATCATACTCTGAAATATCTCTGATTTACTGCTTCTGCCATAAAAGCAGCAGGCTCTAAGAGAGTAGTCAGGGTGATTAATGGGAAGAAATAGTAGATACTGTAGCTAAATTTGATATGGCTCATGAACTCGAGCCCATACTGTCATAGTATCAACCATATTTTCATAAAAGTACCAAAGCATAAAAGACAGTCTGAGGATACACATACATAGTAGTCTAGATCAAGGCAAAACCCCCTAATATCTCCAAATATTCAACCCAGGAATATTTTCTCTCCTTCATATAACAAGTTTTACAATAGCAAGTAAAAATAGTTAATATTTGCAAAAGAATTTGCTTAGAAATCATTGTAGAGACTTTAACTTCCATTAACAAGAACAGAGAAAATATAAACAATAATCTTCCCCCAAAAATTCAGTTCTAAACTTGTAAACAGTTTATTAATTTTTATTTTACCATTAAGCTCTTTCACTGGTTTTGCCACCTTATGTTACCAAATGATCAGAATTTATTCTTCTTTCCATCCACTTATGCATCATTCAGTGATGCAGAGTCTGGATTTTTTTTTTCTTATATTTTTTTCCTTACTACCAGTTTTTCAGTGCAGCAGACTAATTATGCTCTTGCTTTGACTTGGAAAAATAACCACCAGTAAACAGATTACTTTCTGTATTTTATAAGTGTAAAGTGATTCATATGGCAAAAAAACAATGATAATTTGGACCATTAACAGTCATGACAGATACTGGTGTTACACCAGCTAGATCAATTAAATTATCAGATAGGTACACAGTAGCTATCAAAAGGGCAAAATGAATGTTAAGAATTATTAAATAGAGGGACAGAGAAAAGTCAACATTATTATACTGTTCCATAGACTTGTGCACCCACACCTTGAATATTGTGTGCAGTTTTTGTTCTCCCTTGTCTGAAAATGACTTGGAGAAGAGCAACAACAGTAATCAAGATATAGAACAGCTCCTGTAAATGGAAAAATTAGGCTGCAATTCTTCAGACTGGGATGAGATGACTGTGGGGAATATAAAAAAGGTTTACAAAATGATGAATACACAGAAGGGTAGGGACTACAGAGCATCATACAAGCTAGCAATTGGCAAGTTGAAAAAAATACTAAAAAAGTTGTAGTTTTTCATACAATATCTAGCTAGGTTGCAGATCTACTCAATACAGAATATTGCACAGGCTAGAATTTTACAACAATTCAGGAGGAAGTTATCCAGGTTCACAGATGGCTACTGACAAGTTACCAAACACACAGAAACCACACCTCGTTCAGGATGTCCTTGAGTACAAGGACTGGGAGAGTATCTGTGTTTTTATCTGGAAGGAAGCATCATATGCAATCGCTTTGTTTCTATACTCTTCCCTAGCACCTGCTTTTGACATTATAGAGGTCAAGATAACGATTAAATGGCCCATTGGTCTCCCCCCATGGCTATTATTACTACGTTTAAAGTGGCGTAGACCCGGTAGCTCATTCATACAAGAAAGTTGTAGTATTTTTTCATTTTTTTTCCTAAGAGAAACAGTAAAGGAAGTAAGAATTAATTCTTACCCACTGCAACCTCGATGTTGGTAAGTACAAGGCTATTAAGTCACTATAATTCTTCTGGGAAAAGGGATTCACTTTAGTTCCAATCAAATGAGGTCCTTACTGTGCAATTTCAATTATGTCCAAATTTATCACCCCAGAAAGAAAATGGCCATGAATCACTGCGCAGGAATGGTATAAATTTAGTCAGCTTGTTCAGCTACTGCAGTACTTTGGTTTTCAAGGATTTTCATTATTTTATTTTCTTAAAAAAACTAAAACATTTTAAAGGATTTGTTTCATACTTTTATTGTTCTCTAAAACAGATTAGCAGCAGCAGAAATAATTTAAAGAGCTCATTACGAGGCTACTATTACAGCAAGCAAACACAGTGGAAGAAAAAGAGTTACTGCAGCTCAAATATAATCCTTAGGGAATGTTTCTATTTGTATTCAGACATAGTTAGATGGAATGTCACCATACATCTAAGAGGTTAAGCCGATTTTTTTAGTGCTCTAACTATTTATTTAAAAATGACTCGTTAGAGCCACATTTTCTGTTTGGGCAAATAAATCAAAAGCATAATAATTTCTTCACAAAGAGATGTCAAGAGTTCTTGGCATGGAGTCTCTGTCCAACACTTAACTGTAAGAAGTGACCATTTTAACTAACCTACACAAAAGTTTCAATGAGCCATTCAAACCACCAATTTGCTGCTGCTGAATTGAGCTGGTTTTATGTCTACATACTGGGGACTCCACAATTTTGGATCTTCCCATACAATGATTCTGCAAGTAATAGTAACATATTAATCGACAAACTCTAGCACAGAATAAACTACATAAGGAGTATCTGATAACTATTTTACATATCGTAAAATGTTGACATGCAAGTTTTATCTATTGGCAGAGACTTCTTCAGGTTTCCACATAGATTTAGTAACTTTTCTACATAGCATTCAGCATTCCTGACTGATTTTGGGCCACATTTGAATGGCCTTGGGATCAGTTCAACAGCTGATCAATTCTAAAATTTGCAAAAGCATTCTTGGCACCCCCAGTAGATCTTGGGAAAACTAGAACCTTAAACCTGTCCCCCCCCAAACCAAAAAGCAATAAAGAGGGACAAGGAAAACTTTTTCTCCATGTAATAGATCCACAGCTTCAAGCTTACACATCTGTTTGGAGATTAAAGAACCTGCCAGTAAAGCAATTACCAACACATCCCAGCATAAAAACTAGCTCCCACTTCTCATCCTCCCAGCACAACCAAATATGCTTTAGCTTAAGGGTGCTATGCCTGAGAATTTGTCCATTTTTCAAGACATGACAAGTCACCTACTAAAACACACAAACACTCCCCCCCCCCCCCCCAACTTCCTTCTTCATTGCAAGGCAGTATCTGTATTTATCACAACAGCAGAAGAACCCAAACATGCCCTGAAAGGGGAATGGAGTAAAAACATGAAGTTCCAGGAGAGCGACAGGGGATACAACAGCAATAAGAGAATTGATGAGATGAGACAAAGGGGTTCACACAGAACTTCTACTGAGAGGATGGAGGAAAAAAACCAGGAAAACAAAGAGCCCAAACAAGAAGATAAAGGTAATAGCTTGCTAAGGTACCCATCAAAACTATTCCAGGTATTTAAAACATAGACCTAAATGTAATTAAAGACAGAGATAGTAAGTAAACCGAGATGTTACATGCCCACGCTTTTTGATGCCTTCCTCACATTTCTTTTTCCCTGTCTAAAGGTTTTATACAGGGAGAAAATGAGGAATTTAGTTGTTTGTTTAGGATTTCCTGATAGATGGCCACCGAATCACGAGCCAGAGATCCTGGATGTACAAGACCTCTTATGCATTTACTGAGCAAGCAGACTGTGCAAGTAAAAACTCAATTTTACACAGCACATACTATTCATTCCATGTACATGAAGGTGGTCTTACACATTGAAGCACATTGTATTTACTGCTGCACATACTCATGTTTTCCTCTCATATTACACTAGAAGCATGAAAGCCCTAAATATATGATATGGCTGAACTAAAGTTACAGTCATTTCGCACTGTGGAAAAAGGCAGTAATTCTTTTGTGACAGATAAGTTTAAGATAAATTTAAGAAATTCACTTAATCCACTCAGCAGTTTGCAACTGAAAGATAAAGTGAAAACATTTAGAAGTGTGCTTAAGTGTCACAGACTCCTAACTTTTACATTGTAATCATGGCTTGGCACTGCTATCAGTGTTCAAAAACCAACGTAAACTTCTGTGTTTCTGTTTCCAGAGACTTAAAGCACAGTAATCTGCTACAGAAATGTAATAAAATTACTGTATGCTGTGTACAGGCAAAACCCAGGGTACACTGGTAAGGGGAATATCATTTATTGCCAATACTACCTAGTAAACATGCAAAACCAAAAGGTGGCAGGCATTATGTTTTATTTTAGGAAGCACAATTTTTTGGCCATCGCAGCTTGGCACAGGGATTTTACTCAGATAAGATGACAACATTTAAAAAATAACTTACTTTTTTTTTTGAATAAAAATACATAGTTTAATTAGCTTTCTGTTCGGTACATTTAAATCACATTTAATATTAAATTAACCTGTATTAAAAATCTGCACAAAGTATGATGTAATGATATATAACCTTTACATATTAATTATAATACATGAAAACATTGAAGTCACATAGAATTCAAGGAAACACTGTAAGAAGAAAAGAATTCCAAACATACACATATACATACCCACCCAATGCACAGCAGTTTAAGTCTAACAAGCCATACCATTTCATATGACCAAAGTGAAATGAAATCTCTATTATGGAACAGGATTGAGCTAGTCTGTCAATATTTATAATGCTACAGTCTACACATAGTTATCATAGTATTTTAGGCTCTTTCCAAGAAAATTATTCCCAAAGCCAAGCTACAAGTGACAATACAGTATCACAATCCATGACTAAAAATGCTTTACTGACATCAGAATTCCCCAGATTTTTCATTCGATATTTGGCAGTTACTCAGTACTTGGATTTTAAAAGCCCTAAAGTCTTAAAACTTGTCTCACAAAACAGTTACGTCAATTAAAGTACAAGACCTCAACCTGACAGTACTAAAAACCAGTTTCAACATTCTAAAAATTCAAGGACAGTTTCAAAAAGTTTCTTACCAAAAAAACCCCAAAAAACAACAAACAAACAAAAGAAAAACATTCAAGACAATTTTAAAAGAACATTTGAATGGTAATATAATAGTAATATAAATATGGAACTTCTTAAAAACCTATTTTTTTGTTATTGGCCAACAACTAAACATCACAGGAGCATGTCTACTAATAGAAGCAGGTTTGACAAATAGAAGTCTGATTTGCAAATACTCCTAGTTGACACCTTTTGCCATTACGAGGATGGTATGTTTACAAAGAAGCAGCATTCAATATCTGTGTGCTAAGGTTAAAATCCTTTTTACCTCCCAAGAGGCATAAAAACAACAGTCCAGGCCTGTACCAGTACATTTAAGGTAAAGCAAGACGATACATCACAATTGGAGCACCATGAGCTTTGGAACATCCAAAATAATTTCAGAGCATCTGATCCTCAGCTTCCAGCACAAGGAGCCAAAAAGCACCACTGTGTAATAAGGACAGAAGACAAACTGAAACAATCAGTAGTCAGAGTGTAAAGAAAGAAACAAACAGATGTAGAGATCTTGGAAGCCATGCATGACTATGCTGTCTAACGAACAATTGCAGTCATTGACCCACTGCTTCAAACTTTTGAGTAAATGGAAGAAGAAATTATAGCTTTGACACCCACTGAAAAAAGGTAAGTCATATTGTCATTTGGCTAGGACTACCAACATTCACAGACTGTTGCCAAAGTCTTCACCTTACTCCTTTGCTTTTTTATATATACCATAGAGATAATCTTGTGAGATTACTTCACACATTAATACTAAAGACCAAATCTTTATGTAGGCATGAAAAAACCATGAAGTATTTTATATACTTTCAAACAGTCTTACAGGTTGTCTGAACAGACTTTACAAAACAATTTAGAGTTTGGCTGCTTCTCTGGTAGGAAGCAAGCTATCCCCACCCATCACTGAAGAATAGACACACACAAAGACCAATGAAAATAGTTCATAACTGAAAAGCAGGGAATATTTGAAGACAATTGCAACAATTTGAGTCTCAAACTACAGTAGAATCTGGTTTGCCCTAAAGTAGCTTTAAAACAGACTTTGAACTAGCGTGAAGCTAATAGTCACAACTACAGTCTTATATCCCCATCTTTATTCCAGATGAAAACTACACACTAATATAGGCTACAACCTTAACACTGTGAAAGAAAAATGCAAATTCTACATTAACATCAAAGCCAAGAATGGCACTGCTATGGCCAAAATTCCATTGTGAGCTCAAACAAGCCATCATAATTAAAAGTCAGTAACAGAGTATAAACTACAATTAGCTAATATCTCCATTTCTCTCAAAACACAAACAGCTGCTCCTTTTCCAGCCAAAGTTAAAAAGCCACAAGCTAAGAACAATGGAAGAAAAGCTTAAGGATGACAAAACTTAAATAAATCTCTTGAGAAAAAAAAAATCTAGTAAGATGCAGACAATGTACAAGCAAAAAAGAAAAACAATTGTCTTTGTAAGAAACTCTTATCTTCAATTTATATTTTCACTAGAAGTTGTAATGTTTTCTTAGAACATTCTACAGATACTAACAGGTCACTAACTTGTTTTGTAATTAATTTTTTAATTAATGCGCCTTACCATTAGGACAAGAGAGAAATAAGTGCATCCAGAAATTTGCTCCGGTCTTCTGTTTTCAGTTCAATTACTAAAATATGAAATATTTTATTACAGGATGCAAATAACTGAAGGATATACTAGATGTCACCCTTGAAATATACTTCTAAGTATACTTATTTACATTCTTAATCAACTTTAAGAAGGAAAAAAAGAAACTATTTGGGCAAAATACAAAACACATTGTTTATTCTGCTCTTAGCTTTCAGCAAACTCTGATTTCTAGGTGCTCTCTAGATGATATAGCAGCCATTTTTTAAATCTAGGACTGTTTCTGTGTATGTTCAACACGCATACATAAGTATGTATTGTTAAAAACTGCCTCTTTTGTAAGCATGTACAAAGATAGGCAAATCTCGTTCCATAAGTATCTCATTTTTCAAACAGACAATAAAAAAATGCATCTCATAACATCAATACCATGCTTGGTTTGGCTGCTAAATATAAAAAGCCTCACGGATAACCTCACAGATTTTAAACTGAAGTGCAGAAAATCATTACTCCATGCAAAATGTAGATTGTATCAAAAAAAGATATGCAGGCCTCTGCTTAGTAGTTTATCATTTCTGCATAAGACAGCACTTAGAAAAAAGGCTGACAAATAATGTAGCTTGTGTTTATACTAGATTCAGGAACAGCGTATCACATACACACCGTTGATGTTTGCATCTAAGTCGTACACAAACGAGTATATTGTCTACAGCCATGCTTTATGGAGGCTGCGTAAACACTGACCCCTAAAGGACTATTTGGTGAATGAAATAAGTGATAGGCAGCGTTACTCACTTGACATGTCAAAATGGTTGTGTAAAGTCCTAGAATTGGTACTGTCTGCAGCTTTCTCAAATGCTCTTCCAAAAAAGCTAGAAAATGAACAGAAATACAAATGAGCATTACAGAAAAGGATATATTTACTAAGGTAGAAGTATGGAACTTTTTCCTTGCTGAGAGTTGAAAATGTCTTTCAGATGTTTTTCCACGTGCCATGTATTCAACATACACATCATTTACTCAAATGCAAAAATCTTAATATTGCAAGCTTTAAGAAATGAGGTCATGGGTCATATAGTGAACTATTTCCCCCTTTTTAAGATAAAGAAATAGTTAAGAGGGAAGGAAAAACAAAACTTGCAAGGAAGCTGTGGAACATCTGTATCCTCTCTCAAACTATCTCATGGATACCATATGCAAAAAGCGTGGTTTTAAACGCTTTTTTATATTTGCTTCAGAGACAGGAATTAGTAAGGACTTTTAAACAATATGCTTACTTCTTTTTGTCAGAGCTTTCTGTCTCTGGAGGAATCCCCACCATGATCACAGTTCCCTGTTCAACATCCATTGGTGCAGCCATTATCAGTGGCAGCAGTTTACAACGCTTGTTTTTTGTCTGGAAGTCAGAAAGCCTCTTTGTTAGACAAAACTTAGGAAACAATTCAGTTTCAGCTCTCCATGTGAGATAGCATTGCAAATATTCATCTACAGATACAGCTATAACACAGTTCAACGGAATCCCCTTCTTTCTTACAGTAAAAGACACTTTAAGGACCAATAGAAATTTCAGTTCTTCTCTAATCTTGCATTCCATTTTAACACAGAAATGATGTAGACAGACAAGATACGACTCTACAGTAAAGAAAAAAGCTCTTAAAAAAAAAAAAAGAACTGCAGGTATGGGTATCTAAAAACTTGGACTGGGCTTATTTTTTTGCAATAATCATTTTACATTGAAATACAACAGATAAAACATTGAAAAATACAGTCTTCACTAGCAATTATTTTCCAGTCATATTGTTTTACAGCACTAAGCTGTAACTTTAACAAATTTTGTAATTTAATTAAATTCAAAAATAATTATGGAGATTTTAACATTTTTAGACACTTAGGTAAAACAAGCAGAAGTTTGTTTGAAGTGTTCTATTCTTAAGGCAAATGTTTTGCAGTGAGTTTTAAAAATGCTGTCCTTCTAGTGGCAAATTAGTTATTCCCCATGTTTAACTTTCAAAATGAGGACAGAGAGATGCAATCTGACAAGGATGGACCACGATAAGTTTCATTTACAAATTAAGTAGTGTTCACTGTGAGGACAGTTCTCAATCTTAAAACCTCATTTTTATCTTAATTGTGTAACTAATAGCTCAAAAGATAAATGCAATTTAATTTCAGTTACATTAGTTGTAAATATCAGAGAATTTTATTTAAACAGGCACAAAAATCTTTAAATAACAACTACAAGTCCTGCAATGTTGCTTTTTTTTTTCTGTCAGGTTAACTTTTCAAAGTACATATTTAGTGATATGCTCCCTCAAAACTTATAAAACTACACAAAGATTTTAGATTGTAAGTATCTTATTAATGAAAACCCTTTCTAATGCTACAAAGTCTCCCAGGCAGATCTCTTCCCTAGAGCAGCATTCACAGATGTGCTATTATCCAACCAATTAGCAGAAAAACATTATTAATATTTTCACATCATTTTTTAAATAATCAGCTGCAAGTATCCAACAGAACAATAATTACTATGCAGGCCAGAAGTTAGTCAAAAGCTTTTGATTTACTTACAGAGCAAACAAAAGATTTGAGTAAGTATTTACTAAGCAGGCACAGAGACACTGGTTTGGAAAACAGTTTCACGTCTGGCGTGCCCTAGAAAAAGAATAATTATTTCAATTACAATCCAAGATTATTCTTCTGTTTACTTAATTTTAGTATCTACTGACAAGCCTAGAAGTTTTGTGTGGCTCAAAGAACACTAACAAGAACCTTTACAATACAGGAGTTTAAGCTCACCCACTTGACTTTGAAATTAAGTCCTTCCCCCCTTTAAAAGGGCTGATTCTTCCTTTGGGAAGTTCAGAGTAGACATCAATTTTGACCCATCAGAGGACAGCTCAGTATAGATAAATAGGTTCTTTCTCACGGAGTCATTCTTATTGAGTCAAGCAGTTAGGAAAACAGTGTTCTTAAATTATGATATAGACAAATGAGACAGCCAAAAACTAGAATTCTGACCTCCATGAGAGAGCAATAGAGAAAAGGCCCCTGAGAAATTACAAGGTTGGTGCAAATACAGCTGGCTACTGTCTGCTGAATGGCACGTAACTGCTTTTTGGCTAGGTCCAGTCCTTGGTGCAGTTTGTCCAGGTTACCCCTGCAACAGAAAGAACAAAAATAGATACTTTCATTAAAAAAGAGCTTTTCACACAAAAGCAAGATCTAAACACTATTCACAGGGATATTTTGATTTTTCTTCAATGGCTTATGCAGCATCAATGCATCTTTTAGATATGTAACCCATGTTGCCCAAATAAACTTGTAAAAGAATGAAGAGACATATTTTCAGTACCTGGAGAGACTGTCCAAAGCTTTAATGAAATTTGTTGTTTCAGGCCCCTCTTTCTCTATATTCTCCATGAGAGAAGCTGTTGCATAAACTATGTCACTTGCTGAGAACTTGTTCTTAAAGCCAAAGTGAATGCTGAAGGTCTGAACTCTTAAATCTTTCATTCTGCAAAATGAAATAAAACCAGTAAAGGTTATTAACATTATCAACATTATTATCAACATTGACCAGCAATCTCCTCAGTATGTTAATGTTAAGAACATGAAGACAAATTATACCCTAACATTTGCAACAAGCCTAGTATTACTTTGTCAATTTAAAATGCATATTTTTTAAAACAAGCTATTACGTGCTCTTCATAC
Source organism: Haliaeetus albicilla (assembly GCF_947461875.1). NCBI lineage: Eukaryota > Metazoa > Chordata > Aves > Accipitriformes > Accipitridae > Haliaeetus > Haliaeetus albicilla. Next base: position 37,461,790 of record NC_091492.1, read on the forward strand.
AGAAATATTTGAACTTAATTGAAAAGTATTTTCAGATAAAGTATTTGTATTTAAAACAATTTACCCAAACTTGTTTGCAGATTCTTCAATCATTTCCCTAAGATTTTCTTTCAAAGACATGTCCATGGAATTAAACTTCTGTTTCACTTGCTTCAAAGGCAAACTAAAAGCAGAAGGAAAAAAATACATTAACAGGTATTCCAGAATAAACAAATATTTTGCCTTCCTTTCATAAGACTTTCTTAATATTAGATAATTTAGCAAGTTGAGTCTAACTAAGCTTGTTTGCATTCTTTTTTCTTTAGTCATTGAAGAGTGGATGTGAGAAAATGTAGGTTACTTACTAATCTACTTTTCCATAAAGGCATACAGCTGAATTATTGCTCATACACCAAGACACAAGTTGTGTAACTCAACTCAAAGAGACACTGCAACCTACTCAGAGCCACACACTCATATTTAAAAACAAACAAGTTGAGTACTCAAGCTATATTCTTGACATTTTAGAATCACAGAATAGTTTGGGTTGGAAGGGGCCTTAAAGATAGATCATCTAGTTCCAACCCCCCTGCCATGGACAGGGACACCTTCTGCTAGACCAGGTTGCTCAAAGCCCCATCCAACCCGGCCTTGAACGCTGCCAGGGATGGGGCATCCACAACTTCTCTGAGCAACCTGTCCAGTGCCTCACCACCCTCACGGTGAAGAATTTCTTCCTAATATCGAATCTAAATCTACCCTCTTTCAGTTTAAAGCTGTTACCCCTCATCCTATCCCTACACTCCCTTTTAAAGGGTCCCTCCCCATCTCTCCTGCAGGCCCCCGTTAGGTACTGGAAGGCTGCTGTAAGGTCTCCCTGGAGCCTTCTCTTCTCCAGGCTCAACAACCCCAAGTCTCTCTCCTCCTAGGGGAGGTGCTCCAGTCCCCTCATTGTCTTCGTGGCCCTCCTCTGGACTTGCTCCAACAAGTCCATGTCTTATTTTGGGGGCCCCAGCACTGAACACAGTACTCCAGATGGGGTGTCACCAGAGCAGAGGGGGGAGAATCACCTCCCTCGACCTGCTAGCCACACTCCTTTTGATGCAGCCCAGGATGCGACTGACTTATCGGCCACATTGCTGGCTGATATTTAGTTTTCATCCACTAATACCCCCAAGTCCTTCTCCTCACTTTCCCATAATTCACTGAAAAAAGACCCAGATTTTTATAACTCACCCCATGTCAGCCAAAAACTCCTGGAGCCTCTTCTGCCCTTGTACGGACCAAAGCTTAAAGCTAGCAGAAGTATATGAAGTGTTACAGAGACTTTCATATAGAGACCAGTGCTGATAAAGTGCCAGGCGCAGACTGAACATGAATTATGGCAAATAATTACAAATGCATGTATTGTTTGAAGTTACAAACAGTAACAAGACTCCACAACTAGTAGGTAAGTCTTCAGTTGCCCTTATATATTGCATCTCCATGCTACATAAGATGGGTAGAAGCTGCAGGTGCACATAACACAAGACAAGCAACATTGACTTGCAACTAATTCTGAAAGGTTAAGCTGAACTGAAGCTACATGAATTGTTGCAAGAGGGATTCATGTTCAACAAAACATTCAAATTTCCATTTCTTTTATTTCTGTTCTCAGCAGCAGACATGGTGCTGTGATTTTTTTTCCCTAGATAAAAACTCAAATGAGGTTCACCAAGTGGGTAGGGTTCATTTTCCCCAGATCTTATGCAAGGATACTCATATTCAAATGCTATGCGCATGCAATCAATTGACAGAGAATTTTCTTCATCCTCATTGCGGTGGTTATGGCGAGACACATGACGCTGTAGGATTCCAATATCAGTCACATACTTCATCCTTGAACAAAAACAAATTTGTCACTTCACTTTCTTCCTGTGTATTTTTGTTCTTGATTATGAGAACACAAAAATTTTTCTTAAAGTTTACACACTGGCCAGTCAGCAGCGTGAAAATTGTAGATACATCTTTAAAAAAACCCAACTTGTTAAATAATGTTCTTTCAATATTCAGCCATACACCCAGGCAATTAAAGCTAAAATATAACCAATACAGAGACAGATAGACTGACCAATGAAATTAGGTACTTATTACATTTATCTCCTTAAAAACATCAGTGTATTAGTAACAATAGAATACCAGAATTAAAGTCTACACATGTACTACTAGAATTCAGAGGGTATCTAGTGGGAAATAAGAAACAAGGAAAAAAAAAAAAGGAGAAAATCTGAAACTCATTAACTAAAACTGCGAAGGAAGCTGGAGAATACAGAACATACAAAATCTTTTTCTTTTAATAAAACTGTATCAAGTTCATATTTACATAAACTACTATTAAACACCATTTCTTCCTGGATCAGAAGTTATTTGTTTTCTAAGTTTGTGAAAAATAAAGGTAGTTTAAATATTCTAAATAGTGGAAAAGGAAAATACATTTTTTTTCCTGATATCTATTCCCATTTTTGGAAGACATCGGATCACATTCAGTCATTAAGATATTTAATGTCACTGTTTATTAATTATCTTATGTTATATTAATTCCCATATGTTTCCTGATCTCTATTAATTGCTATTGGTTACTTGTGAAAAAAAATTAAAAGATAAATTAAAAAAGGTAAATTTAAAAATCTTGCTTACTGAGTGATTTTATCTTGGACCCATTGATCTGTTAGGCCAACAATAGCCCACCTAAAATTGGGGGGAGAAAAAGAAAAGAAAAAAAAAGTTAAAACAAAAAATATTCCAGTACAGTATATTATATTTAACCCTCTTAAGTATGTAACAGAACAAGTCAGAAACACTGTTTACCAACTGTACATAGAAGTTAATAACAAAGCTCTATACTATTATTCCCTCTTTAGCAGGGATACACATATAGTACCATCCTCCCTTTTTCTATGCAAAATCTATTGGTTGCTTGTAATTAATTTACACAGATGTGTCCTCCAGTTCAAGACATACATCCATTCATGAAATAAACTGGAACCTCATACTGAAATCAAACAGCTTTGGGAAATCTTGCCTCTCTTTACTATGGGTTTAAGCTTCTAGCCTCTAAGAAAAATGATAATGGAAACATACCACAACATGTCATTCAAGTCTTTAGACATTATCCATGCCAGATCAAACATCACCATCGCAGACTTATGAGGGAAAAGCAAAAAGACAGGATAAATGAACACAAAACTCTCACTTCATTAAACAAATAGAACAGTTACATTTGCCAAGTACTAGCATGTTACTAAAGCTCTAGAAATCACAGCTGAGTCTGACAGTGTCTTATTTTCCAAGACACTAAGTAGAAGGAAAAATAGTTTATACAGCTCTGCAAACCTGCATTATATATAAAGCAGCACTTAACAAAATATAAATAGAATAAGACGAGGCCAAATAACAGAAGGAACAGTTTGATGTCCTAAGTGTTATGTTTGAAAGCTTTGAAAGGCAAACATGCTCCCTACATGCTAAAGTTTTTTTGTGAGAGTATTTTTTTCATAGATAGATACTTTTGTCAAGAGCGAAAAAGATTACACTATCATAATTTTTTTTATACCAGCATTAAAGACATCAAACAACAAAAATGTTAATAGTTCTGGTTTATCATTTTCCCCCAATGTTAACCTTACATTAGCCACTGTGACTCAGTTGGCTGTTGTCTGCCAGTCTACCAGTATTCTTTCTATGATGTATCCAATTCATCAGCAGTAAAATTGGATGTACACAACCAGAAAACATTAAACTTCTAAGTCAAACTACTTGTACATATATGATGTACCTTATATATAACAATAACATACAAAAATAACAAGCTAAAATAATATTATTAGAATGCATAGTATTATTAGATAATTATAACATTGTATTAGATGATTATAACATTGGATATTGTCCAATTATCTTTACATTGGCACCTTTTGTTTTTATGGCAAAGAAGTTTGTACTTACTGAGGTCCCATGGTATTCATATTGCTCATAATCAAAAAGAATTTCTCGTCTAAAAAGGGAAAAAAACCCCACATTTGACTAAGTGGTGAACTAGTCATTGGATCCAATTAAAAATATAAGCCAGGAATTGTGAAATAATATTTAAATTTCATTTTAGCAATTTAAAAATATTAAACTTGGCCTAGAAATTGTTTTTCTGCAAGACAATTAGGTTTTAGTAGCAATGTGGAAACCACACTGAAACATACTCATAAAATAAAAAGGAAAAATTTATTAAATCATTAGTCCTCAAATCACTTTTTCTTATCTGATTTGTTCCTGCTCATTCCTATTAACAATAGTGGGATTGTAAAGGAAAAAACCAGAATAATAAATTTCACCATAAGATAGACAAGTATACTACAGCTATTTAAAAGTGAAGCAATGCACCTATTACTGCTCTAATTTATAAATTACTGTTTACAACTATCCTCCATCTAAACATTTTATTTTTATATAGTAAATATCTCTCTCCACTTTCTGAATAAAGTTAGCACTAAAGCATCTTGCAAATCAAGCAGCATAGTATCATGTTTTTGTATTCTCAGCAAGATTTTAATTAAAGAATAAGAGAAAGAAAGAGATACACGCAACATAAAAAAGTTACACACACCTGCGTGCCTCCCATTCTCGTCTTTGTCGCCTTTTCATTGTTCTCTCTATTACATCCTGTAAATTAATTTGGATATTAAAAAGTTAGAAAAAAAATAGTCTAGTAGATTAGCACCTACCCAGATACTTTAATGACTAAGTTTTCATTAAAAAGACTTAAAGTCTTCATTAAAAAGAATTATTCCTATTAACAACATCTAATGAGAAAAGTATTAGTATCAAATATTTTTCCAAGGAACACACTTTTATAAAGTTACGCCATCTTTCTCTGCTAGCGTTTATTTAGCTTGTCTTCGCAAATAAGAGCCCCAGTACATAGTATTTTCTAGCAACTAGCAACATTGCATCCTACCATTTTATAACATAAAGATGACACTGGTGAAAAATAAAGATGGGATAATTAGTGAAGCTCAGAAAAAGAAGCACTCACTGTATATTTAACCTCCATAAATAGCACCATCAGCTTGAAAACTCAAAGAAATAAAAATGAACTCTATGAAATATTCAACAGATTAGAGAATAACTTTTGTGTATACTAGTTATAGATTTTTCCTTTGAATTTCTGGCATCTGCTTTTGCTGAGTTAGTGCCCTTCATAGATTAGGAGGAAAAAATGTACAATGTTAACAGAAGAATAATATGAAATATATATTAAATCTTGAGAATGTTTTTACATTTAATTGTCTCTTAATATTGCTAGCCTCATGCCTTTGCTTCCTTGTACGGTATAAATAGAAAATATGCTACAAATAACATCTGGCAAATTTAATTTTTTGTGTCTACCATAATACACTTTTGTTAGTTTACTGCTACAAAGACAGATAAAATTTATTGCTAAATTATCAGTGACCTTCTATCTTCTCAAACAATTATTAAAAAAACCCTTTATATCTAAATAAGTTGTTTTGCTAGACTGAAAGCACATAATTAGAGACAGATCTCTGCAGTTCACTGATTACACAAAGACAGCATTATGCAAAATCAAGTTCAAAACTTTTTTTTTATGTGGAGAAAATATTTCTGTGCAGTTCAGATAAATAAACATTTTGCCTATGTGAAACTCTGCTGGTCGTAGATTATTTTTAAATCCTACACTTGAATTTGTGATCTAATAGAACATAATTTTTAAACTCAAATGTCATTGTTATGATGATGTAAACTATATGTAATAACTGTTTTGTTTTCCTTCTTTTCACAATAAAGTAGCAGAAACACACCTCCTCAAAACGTCTACGTTTCTCTGAAGGTTCTGATGCATCACTTTCATTCTCTGAGTCCTCCTCTTCATCCTCTTCATCTCTGAAGATGTCATCATAAGCAGGAACATCGAGATCATCATCTTGTTTAACTAACAGCTTAATCTAGCAAGAAAAAAAGAAGTATTTCAAATAAAGTATCTTATTTAGTGATTAAAAGACATTTCAAATGACAAATGAGAATACTTCAGATAATAAGAGAAAGTAAAAATTCATTTTGGCTGTGATCAATTCCTGGCATAACAAAAATAATGCCTTTTAATACAAAGGCCATACTTGTTTATACAAAATAAGAGTAAAAAACAGTATTCCTTGATTACAGCATTAGCAAGCATAAAAATGATAATTCTTTCAGTAAAGTAATTTGTCAAATAATTTGTGCTTAATTCTCAAATTCTAAGTGTTGCTAGATACCGAGCCATTATACACCTTACATTCTGGAGGATGTTTATCCTCTGATTTGTAGCAGTTTTATTTATAGCAACAGGATTAACAGGTGCTTACCACTGACAACTATCACACTAACGGTATATATTTTATTACTGAAAACAGATTTTATTTTTCTGATCATGTACATTATTACTGCAAATATCCATTAATACTGCTTCCTGACCTACTAGCTAACACTGTAAGCAGTTTTGCAAAATGCAGAAAAGCACTACACCATCCACCACATCGTGCGAAGATTTTTTTATTATGAACAAAAAGTATTTACCTGTGTGTCATTGTAAACATTCACTACATTGATAGGTCTGTGGCTGTCACATACAAAAAAAAGAGTGTCTTCTTCAGGCTGCAAGATCTCCAGAAGGTCAACATTGGCACCACAATTAATAAGAACAAAATATTTGAACTGCAAACAAAAGAAAACAAGCAACAACAAATGCTTTTTACTTCAATTAGCAACAAACACGGAAGACTGAAAACACCTTTACAAAACCTCCAAAGCACTTATCATTGCCAAAACTTGTATTTACTTTCTGATAGTCGATGGAGGGAAAAAATTTGTAAGGCAAAACACCAAATTCAGGGATGCTAGACATCCAATACTACCTTTTATATCTCAAAATGTGTGCAAACTTAATTTGAATCTATCAAAATTATAGCACATTAGTTTGAGCTGATGTAAAAAGCTTGACAAGTTTGTTACTGGTATGTTAAATTTTAACCACTGTTTTGAGGTAACCAATAATAATAATTAGTCTGAGAGCCGACACTTCAAGTTGGGGAAAGGGAAGATGTGCATGCCTATGTAAGATGAGCTGCAACTTAAAATATTTCCAGTATTTCTTTACCTGATCTTTATGCTCAAGAAAGGCAGTTTCAAGTTCTTGCCATCCAGATACTGGGACGAGTGTATATTGTACATGATCACATTGAAACAAAGCCTGAAATGAAGCAAACAGCTGTTAGCAAAGGTGAGGGGAAACAACCTCTTCCACAGTGCTATACCAGGTTATAATTCTATTTCATACAAATCTTTATCTTGAAGACATCCCACATGACAAGTCTACAGGAACTTTGGGAGTACGACTTACCAGTTTTCAGTGTCATAACTCACGTAAAACATAAGTTACAAAACCAGATTAAACTTTCACCCTTTCCCCAGTTCAAATCTATTAAAAGGATCCCAGGACATTCTTTTCTTTTACTGTTAGCCTACAGTGATAATGAACAAAGACTTACTTGGAGTATTTTACAAGCACATAACGCGTCAACATCTGAAGCAACAAGAAGAAGAACACGCTGCAAAAATAATGGAATAACTGTATTAAATATATTAACATAGGTGCCAAATCTAATGTGCTGGTACATGAAACGCATAGACCACTGTGAGACCAGAAAGTCAGAAATTTAAGTAGAGATCATCATAATCATAAACCAGGATTGCTTCTGAATGGACGCTGCAACCAAAATTAGCCTATTTGGATCCCTGTAAATGTGAACAATAACTCCACATACCCAAAATACGTCAGCTGCTTTGAGGAAACGTAATTATTCAGACTCTTATAAACAGCACGTAGTTTTCAAGGTTCAATGGTAGTCAGCTCTACCACTATTTTCATCATGTCTAGAAAGGCCTAAGTTTTCATACAGGATCTGGAACAGTTTTGACTAAAGAAAATCTGCAGCAAAAAATAGGAGAGCAAGGCAACTCTTGAAAAAAAAATTGATTTAGGCAAAACAATTTATCTGGCGGGGGTTTGAGGTTTTTTGGTGTTTTGTTTTGTTTTTTTAGATTTAACTCATAGTTGGAAAAGTTGAGGGAAATGCTTTCATTTGCACAATCCATAATATAGTTTCACAGGTAGAAATACTAAAAGACTGTCCAACAAAAGGTTTACCACTGCAGTGTACACATCCAGTCTGAACAAAGTTAAGCAAACTGTGGGTTAAAAATGAAAGTAGACAACCAGACCTGCTACCAGAAAGACTGCAAGAGAAACCTCATAGAAGACAGAATACAAGATTTAGCGCCTGGGCAAACAACGTCAAAACGGTTAAAAAGCTATAAAGAAAAAAAAAAAAGATCTAGAGATGTCTTTGCTTAACAACAAAAGATCCACAAGAACACGCAGAGCACTCGCGAGAAAGGAGGTGAACTGTAAGTAAAACCTCTGGCGAGACCTCGTCGCGCTGGCAGCAGCTTTGGCTCGGGTTTCCAAAGCCGTAGACGGGCTCGGGAAAGATATTTTTACGCTCCGGGCTGACTGGCTGGCCCGCCGCCCTCAGCGCGGCCCGGGGCGTTACGTCTGCCTGGCAGCGGCGCGGGCACCCCCGCTTCCCACACGCCCCACAGCCCCAAGAGGACCAGAGCACCTCAGCCGCCGCAGACTGAGCCAGGGACTCCCCGGCACCGTCCCCGCTCCGTGAGGCGGCGGGAACGGCCGCAGCCCCGCGGGGAGCGGCCCGAGGGGAGACAGCTCCGCCCGCCGCCGGGACGCCTGAGGTGACACCACCCCCTCCCCGGTCGCGGCCCGCCGCTCGTACCTGGCTGACAATCACGTCGTAAAACTCCCGGCGGCAGTCGGAGATGAACATGGCGGCAGCGCGAGAGCGGCGGCGAAACGGCGGCAGCCACGGGCCGCCCCCACTCAAACTAGGCGCCAAATCAGCGCCGCTTCTTATTGGTCTTCTCGTCACGGCGCGCTGGCCAGTGGAAAAGCGGCCGTCCCTCTTTCTCAGAGCGGATTGGACGAGCGGCCCAAGCCATTCCGGGTGCTCGCCAATGGGATTGGTAAAAGGCAGTCACGACACGTGCGGCTGGCCAATCCCAGCAGCCCCTCAAGGTGGAAGCACCGTGCCGCCTTTTGTTGCCATGACTGCCATCTTTGCTGCGGGCGAACTGTTCGCTTTGCCATTTAAGGGAGGCCGACGAAGAGGCGGGAGGGGCCGCACCAACACTCGGTGACTGAAGAAGCGCCTCAGCGGCCAGAAAAGCCTTCCACCATGGCCGCGTCGGCAGGGGCGAGATCCCGCCTTCCGCCCTCACACGAAATGGCCGCCCGCCAGGCGCGCGCCGCGCGGCACGCTGGGAGGGGCAGGGCGGCGGGGGAGGGCCGTGGGGGTGGGGCCCGCGGCGGCGGCGGCGGCCAGAGCCCCGTCAGGCGAGAGAGCGGCCCGGCCCGCCCCGGCCCGCCTTCCCGCGCCCCGCCGAGCCCTGTGGGGAACTCGAGGGCTACCGCTCTGCGCCTCAGCGCCGCCGCCGCCGCCATGGTGAGCCGGGGGTGGGGAAGTTGCCGAGTCACGGCGGGTGGGCGGCTGGGCCCCGCGTCCCTTCGCCGGTTGCGGCGGTTCCGCCGCCGGTGGCCGCCCGCTCGCGAAACCCCGTTTTCGAAGCCAGCGATTAGCGACGCTGGTGTGGAGTTGCCGGCTGAGGGCGAGCGGCCGGCGGGTGTCGGGGTCTCCTCCGCGAAGGGCCGCCCGTGCTCTCTCCCGGGGGTGGGTTGGTCAGCCGAGCCTGACTCGAAGCGTAATCTGGAAGTGCGCTGCTTCCATTTTCTGTCTTCCCCGGGCAGCGCTTGACGCACAAATCCTTCCCTGGGCAGCGCGTAATCTGTATGGAAAAAGAGGGGCGCCTCAGCTGGCAGGGAAATCAGCCCTACGGCTCCTAAGCGTAGTTTTAGCTAAACTTCAGGAGACTTCAGGGCAGTGCTGTAACACTTCAGTAAGCTGTAGATACCTATTAATGCAGTCTTCTCTTTGTGTTTTTTTTTCTCTCCCCCCCCTAGTTCTCTTTTAATATGTTTGATCACCCCATCCCTCGGGTTTTCCAGAACCGCTTCTCAACCCAATACCGCTGCTTCTCGGTATCCATGCTTGCTGGACCTAATGACAGGTCAGATGTGGAGAAAGGCGGGAAGAGTATGTGCATGTTTTATTTTGACTAATAACCTGTTGGAAGAGTGTTTGTGAATAATATCGAGTAATACAGCTTTTGGCCAAGACTGCCGAAACATTGTTGAACACATGGAGACATACTGTTGGCTTTGTGGCTGGAGCTAGAAGAGCACCCAGGGTGGGGCTTTAAGAAGGAAGGAGGAGGGATTTATCGCATTAGTATGTAATTAAAAAAACTTACCAAGTGAGTCCTGGTTTATGAGCATTAGAAGAAGACATTCTTCTTTTTTAATGTCTCTTGTTAAAATCCTAGGCCCATTATGAGCCATGGAAATTTATGATTAAGGACTTTTTCCCCCTCCTTGTTGTACCTCACTTAGCTTGAACAAAGAGAATAGATCAGCCAACTTAATTTTCAGGCTGTCGGACTAATGCTATGTTGTTTTGAGTTGGCATCGATTTAAGAGCACCTCAAAGCCCAAACAAATAAAATTACCTTTAGGAAACAGTTTCTTAAGTACTAGGTATTGTAAAACCTTGTGTTTTCATTTTTTCTGATTAAATTCTGAACTCTCTATGCTAGCAGGTGTATTTGTCACAACTGATTCTGCTGAAATCTCTGGCTCAAAAGTGAATTTGCAGGAGATTTTAGGACCTCCTTTTTTTAGAAGAGATTTTGGAGAAAGGAATGATAAAACTGATGTTATATACTCTTTGTATAGTCATACTTTTCCTGATCTTACTTTCTTATTAATTTCTGCAGTAATTATGCCACCATCAGCTTTGGATCAACTCAGTAAGTGAATATTTTATTCTGTAATAACAACATTAGAAATATGAGCTAGTGCGTAAGCAAATACCACAGTATTTTAGTTATCTATTAAAATCTGACTTAAATAGAGAATATGAGACTAATTAGTTCAAAAATGTACTTTGGAAGTATTTTGTCTGTCAGAATTAATGGGGCTTGTCTGTCTTCAAGTACAGACATCTGAAGTGTTGGGATACTTGAGGCATGAATCAATATTTATTAACTATTAATAGTGTACTCAGTATAATGGTTACAGTTGATCTAGTAAATTCTTAATCTCAACCTGCTTGTTCTGGATGCTGTTGTCTGGAGTAAAATTTATTTTAAAGTGATAATTAACTTTGAAATGGGGAAAAAGATAACTCAATCAATATTATTGGCCTTTTTAACTAAGGGGTTTTTTTCTCCCCCTCTGAGTTTTAGCCTTAATAGAATTTCTTTGAGAAATTAGTTTGGTCAGGATTTAATTTTAAAATAGGCAGGGCCTGTTAAAATTCATTAGGTAGGACCTAACTGATAATAGTACAAGGACATAACAGTAATAGATTCCTCTGCTAATACTCTCTGCCTGCTCATCTCTGAACTTGTGGAAATGTTGGAGAGGCATTTAAAGTTCTAAGTACGATGGCAATACAGTATTCATGTATCTGCATTCTCTCCTGGATTTGTAGTTTTGAGCAATTGGAATAATGGTGTGAGGATAATCCTCTCCTATAGTCTAGCCCATTCTCTTGCTAATATTCGATCTCTGAAACCTTCAGAAATGTGTTAGTGGTTTTTAACAAAATTTTTTCTCCTTTCTCACCAGGCCGACTTAATATTACTTACCCAATGCTGTTTAAGCTGACCAATAAAAATTCAGACCGAATGACGCACTGTGGAGTGCTTGAATTTGTGGCTGATGAGGGCATATGTTACCTTCCACACTGGGTGAGTTGTCTCATGCTGAACTGTCAAAACCTGAAGGGTAGGATTAATGAGTTGCCAGTTTAATATTAAAGAGGCAGAATATTTCCTGAAAGTGTGTGCCTTTGCTAGTCATGTTCCTGCAACAGCTTTCAGTCACAGCTCAGGTTTCGCTCCATGAGAGTTTAACTAAGTAAGCAAAGCAGACTGGTTTTTGAGATGCACCTGACTATTTTTCCTGAAATTAAAACACGGTAAACTGGTGCATTTCAGGGAAAATGGTGGCCCCAGTGAAAATAAGCATATGCAAGGAAAGGGAATTAGAAACATTGGTCTTATTGATAGTGGTTTGTTTCTTTGTTTTCATTCTTACAGATGATGCAGAACTTGCTGCTGGAAGAGGGAGGCCTGGTGCAAGTGGAGAGTGTTAATCTTCAAGTTGCTACTTACTCAAAATTTCAGCCACAGAGTCCAGATTTTCTTGACATCACCAATCCCAAAGCTGTGTATCCTTCCTGTCAATTATGGAGCAGGGGACAAAAGTTTTCTCCGGAATTGGAGTGATGAAGCAGAGCTAGCTTTTCAGGTGTGGCTCATACCCTTCCAGTAGTAGGTAACTAGTACTGCTCCTTATGAAAACAGAAAGGATGGGGAGCTTATGTACAGAGAAGTTGCAAGCTGCTGGCACAAAGTGTAGCCTGGAGTGAAGAAGCGTGAATCTTGGCTTAAAGTCCAATGAGTTTGAGTGTCCTTTAAAAGAACTTGTACACCCTAATGTTTGCTAAAAGGCCGTCTACAGTACTGATGACTTTTAAACCACCTTTGAGAGACCAAGGATCAGAGTTTTGTAGCATAGTAACTTTAAAGTTTTCATATTGTGTTGAAAACAAAAGTTTCATCTTAACATACTCCAAAGACTAGAAAATGCATTGAGAAACTTCGCTTGTCTAACTACTGGGGATGTTATTGCCATCAACTACAATGAAAAGGTACAGTATACAGCACCAGTCCATGCAAGTTTTGTTTCTATACCATTAATTTGAGGAAATAAATTCTGCCCCATGTAAAAAAATACACTGTATTTCAGTAGATTTTGACCACATAAGTACTTTGACTAAATCTTGTGAGTAGATTTTATAGATGAGTATTTTTGGCAACATGAGCACATTTGATCACTTGGGGTTGTAGACTAAGCTCAGTTGTTGGGTGTTGGTGCTAAAACGATCAATACAGAGCTGTTGAAGCTCTGTGACAAGCTCTGTCTTGTTGACAAGTAATTCCAGATGGTATGTTTCACAATTGATTTTCTGTTGGAGAAATGGGGTCAGTTAAGTCTTCTCCTGAGCTGCTCTTTAGACTGGTTTTTGACTCATGAGAAAATAAATTTTTGTGCTGCTGATGTTCTTGCAAGTTCTTTTTCAGTTTTACCCTAAATTTGTAATTTGCTTTCAAAAATGCAGGTTAAGGTACAGTAAGAGTGCAGCAAGGTACAGTAAAAGGTAGGTTCTCTAGCTCCAGCATATAGCAATCTTCTGGGTTAAAAATCTTTGCTCTCGTGTTCTGTAGAGACCCTGCAGTATCCAGTTCTCAACCTGAGGAGCACTTATTTCAACTTTCTTGAAGCCATCTGAAGGGAAAGGTTTCACTATGCTTTTCTTATACATAACTTGAGCTCTTTCATGTGCAATCTTAAAATACTCATTACTGTTTCAGATCTATGAGCTTCGGGTAATGGAGACCAAACCGGATAAGGCTGTGTCCATCATAGAATGCGATATGAACGTAAGTTAAAGCTGACATGGAAGGTCTGATTTTACTGTGTCCTCCCAGAAGGAGAGGGCATCTCGTTCAGTGATAGCACTGTACACCAAGCACCTCTGATGCTGCTGGAAAGGTAAAATCAGATGGGATAGGGAAGATGACTCATTTGAGAGTACCCCATGTACCTTTGTAACCACATCTGTGGTCTCGAGTTGCACTTCATGTACCATCAGGTGACTGTAGTGCCTGGAATTTAATGTTTAGATTCAACCTCTGTTATAACCTGAGTTTTATTTAACAGGCTTGTCTTGATTCAAACTCCAGTGATATTGTGGGGTGCTGTTTTACTGCTCTGTTTCAATTACATGCTAAGACTTGTTCCTGGGAGGCTTAGTCTTTTTAGTTCTGAGTTAAAATGTTTAACAAGCAAACCTCAGTTTTTTCTTGATCAAAATGGGAGTGATAGTTTGTGGGGTTTTGAGGAATAGTAGTATAAGGCTTATGATTAAAAGAAAAAATACCTATCGTGCTTATTTTCATGCTTCTTATGTAAATAGGTGGATTTTGATGCTCCTTTGGGGTACAAAGAACCAGAAAGAAGTGCACAGCATGAGGAGACCACAGTAAGTTAAGCTTCTGTTCTTCAGTAATGCATTCTCTAGAAATCAGCCTGCCTTCTGGTGGAGCAGTGAGCTCCAACATAAGGTTTTTTTTTTCCTGAAACAGTTTCTTAAGACTAAACTGTATTTACCAAATGCTTTTGCTTGTGTTACTTAGGAGATGGATGTTTACCAACTATTTATTTCAGAAATAGATTATTCTAAAGTTTTGTTTGGTCAGAAATATGTGGAACTGTTTTCATGTGTTCTGTGTATCACAACATGAACACAATGAAGTGGTTTTTTCCCTCACAGGATGTTGAAGCAGACCATAGTGGATATGTGAGTGACATAGGATTTCGTGTAAGTCCCCTGTTTCTGCTGGTTTCTGAATGTTGTAAAATGCTGAGGCAAAGTTGTTCCAAACAACTGCAAAATACTAGTACCTGTTCTTAGAGGTGCTCCTCCTTTAACTGGCAAGTATCTGCGAATGTTTTGTGGTGCTTACAAACCAGTAAGCCAGTAACAGCATGACTTGCTGACCTTAAAGGGGCAGTCTATAAACAGGAGGCTGAAACATACTGACACAACCCAGTGTACTAAAAAGAAACATGCTGAATCAAAGAAATAAATAAAAATTATAGTAAGATATTACAGAATATAGTATCCCTGTGCAGTGTGCTTTCAAATACAAGATATGGTTAAATTAAAACTCGTTATCTATACATAGGCATTCTCTGGTTCTGGGAACAGATTGGATGGCAAGAAGAAAGGTGTTGAGCCTAGTCCATCGCCAATTAAACCGGGAGACATTCGAAGGTATGTCCGTTTCATTCAGTTGTCAGCAAGTGAAGGATCAGTGTTTTAGCAGAGTGTTTTGTGGGGGTTTTTTTCTGCTCCTGCAATATCAACAAGCTAATTTCCTCATAAGTTTGCATTTAGAAAATAAATAGTCTAATCTTCTAGACTGACTGTGACGTCCCTGACTACTTAAGGTGCAGATCCTAAGTTAATGTTGCCAAAACTCGCTCAATCAACTCTGGTTCTATAGAGCACAAGCGGGGAGAGGCAGCAGGTCTAGTCTGGGCTGGATCGAGTGATGCACAGAACCCTGCCAATTTTCTAAAATGAAATCTGATGTAGAGTGAAATCTTTTTTGAGTTGTGTGGATAACCAAAGCCAAGCCATGTGTGAGCTTGGAGGTTTTTTTGTGTTTGTGTGTGGTGGTGTTTTTTTCTTAGAAGGAAGCTTCTAAGACTTAGTGGAAGTGTGCAGGGATGTGGTTCCTGTGGTGTTCTGTCATTTATGCCTGTCACAGTAAAACTTGAACCCTTTTGAAAAGCATGTCCTTGGCCCTGTGGGAACCACAGGCTACGTGGAAATGTACCCACAGCCAAGCTTCTGCAGCAGCTCCAGTATCTGATTGTTTACTTCATGCAATGTATGCCTACCTTCAAAAAATAATTGAGTGGTTTAACTCTGGAATTATTTGGTAATAAAAATTTGCAGCCAGCGTTGGTACAATACTGACAGACATAGAATAGGTCTCACTGTGTTCAGTTGGATGGTAGGTATAAAATGTCTTCTTTCATATTTTTATGCTTCTTTTCCAGAGGAATACCCAACTATGACTTCAAGATCGGTAGAATCACATTCATTAGAAACTCACGTCCACTAGTTAAGAAAGTTGAAGAGGTAAATAAAGTTGGATCCTTCCCAATTTTGCACAGAATTAGAACATTAGAACTACTGTCCAAGTTTGTGGTTCCTCTCTCCATACTTGATTTTTCACAGCGCACTTCTGTTAAGAAGTGGTAGTAGTTAAAAAGTGGTTTGAGTTAGGTGAAAGCAACCTCTGATGTCCTTGCTTGCAGATGTAAAAAGATTGGCCTGATATAAGTTTAATAAGCCAGTGCATACTTGTTTCAGTTGGCTGAAAGGTCGCTGAAATGCTCGTATTTTATTTTCAGGAAGAAAGTGGTGGTTATGTAGATTAAGGATGTGAAATGTCTACAGTCAGTTGCTGCTCTGATGGAATGTTCATTCTAACGGTCGTTCAGCTTTCATCACACGCAAGCAGTGAGCACAGGGGTAACAACCTATTTTTTCCCTCTTTCCTTTTTCCAGGATGAATCTGGAAGCCGGTTTATTGCCTTTTCAGGAGAAGGCCAGTCTCTGCGCAAAAAGGGAAGAAAACCCTAAGTTGTGGTACCTTTAGTCAGTTAGGAGGAAAATAAAATAACAATTGCAGCATATTGGATCTTAGTTATTGCAGTTGAGAGGAGAGATTGTTTTGCAACACGGGAACGCTTTTACTGGTTTTCGTTTTGTGTTTAAAACCGGAGCTGTCAGACTGTCTTTAATTTTCAGTTGAAAATTAAGTTCTAGGAATTCTGAAGGAGTTTTCTGTATGTGTTGTAAAGAGGGAAGGTGTATCTTGGATAAACCTGAGAAGTAAACCCAACAAGGTCTACTTTCCTAAAAGGTCCGGTTCTTAGACTACATCCTCCCCTCTTACATCCTGAGTGATGATGGTCTCGTGTTGCTCTGTGCTTGATATTCTCCTCCCTTTATATATATTTTGCCACAATTTCAGGTAAGCTTTTTGGTGTGGTGCAAACGAAGGCTAACACTTGGGTGTTTAGGACTCTTGCGCAGGGAGCCTCTTTGCTCTTAGCTTCGGGTGTTGGGTTGTAAATCATTCTAAGCAATCCCCTTGTAATTGCTTTTTATATTTATAATTAATAACATGCCTTTTAATAGTTCAGATACAATAACCTACTGTAGCAATCTAATGGCATGTGTAGGGAGAGGCGAGGCCCAGCGTCTCCGCCTGGTGCCGGCTGTACGGAGTACAAAGCCCCGGCGTCCTGCGCCGTCGGTAATGACCGGTGGGTGCCTCCTCTCGGGTACCGGCGGGTCGGTCCTTGCTGAGCCGTTAGACGGGGAACGCCGGGGGCAGCCCCCGTGCTCCCTCCGAAAGGCCGAGTAAAGGTTCCTTGGTAACCAGCGTGCGTCCCTGGTGTGGTGATTTCGGGGAAAAAAAAACCCCAAAAAACAAAAAACCAAAGCATCCGGGGCTGCGGGCGGGAGGTTTCACGGGAGACCGGCCGGTTTTGGGTGGGTTGGAGTTCGGGTGTTTGGGGGGGAGGGAGGTTGGGGCGGGGGTGGTGACGCGCTGTGCAGGGAGCTCCGCCCCACAGGCAGCCATTGGCTCGGGGGCGGGGCGACGAGGCAGCCGGTTTGTGTCGCTTCTCGCCGTTGGCCGAGCCCGGGGGTCTCCCCGCAAAGCGCGGCGGGGATTGGCGGCGGGGCGGCGGCCCTCAGGCGGGGGCAGCATGGCGGGCGGCGAGAGCTGGAGGGTGAGCGGGGCGGGGGACGGCGGCGGGGGCTGAGGGCCGGGGCGGCTCGGCGCGGCTCAGCCCGGTATCTCTGCCCCCCCCCGCAGCCGCCGCGGTTGTGCGAGGACTACTGGTGGGAGTGGAAGCACTGCCGCGGGCTGCGGCACGCCTTCCACCACTACTACGCGCACGGGGAGCTGCCGGCCTGCGGCCGCTGGCGCGACGACTACGAGGCCTGCCGCGCCTGGGAGAGGGGCCGAGCCGCCGCCGCGCAGGTACCGCCCGGGCCCCTGAGGGCTCTCTAGGCCGCTGCTGGTGGGGGCAGAAACGCCGCAGCCGCCTGCGGGCGAGCGGTGTCGG
This sequence comes from Haliaeetus albicilla, assembly GCF_947461875.1. Classification (NCBI taxonomy): domain Eukaryota; kingdom Metazoa; phylum Chordata; class Aves; order Accipitriformes; family Accipitridae; genus Haliaeetus; species Haliaeetus albicilla. The sequence goes on from NC_091492.1 coordinate 37,479,779, forward strand.
CGGTCACCTCGGCGGGTGGGTCTGGGAAAGCAGGCGTCCGCTCGGGGTGAGGGGGGAGATGGTCTTAACGTGCAGCGGGAGGGCTGGCAGCCTGCTGCTGGAAAAGATCTTGATTTCAGTTACTGTGACGCTCCCTAATACGAGAAGCTGCCGCCTCACAGGCAAAAAGTATTCCTGGGTGTCCAGAAATGCTCCTGGCTACAGCCCTGTGAACACTGGAAGACGAGAGCCCCGCAGCACATCCTTTCGGCCACCTAGGACAACTTCTGGCGGGGAGGGTAGCGCATAAGCGGTAGTTTTCTTCCTAATGGAGGAGTCAGAGGCAGAATGTAAATGTGACATAGTTAAAAGCTTGTATCCTGGCTTACTTAGGTAGCATTTGGCACTTCTATTTAAGCATGATAAATTCCTGTTCTTCATTTTATCTCAAATAGTCACAGCAGGAAATAAGCTCTGTAAGACTGAACATCGAACACTACTGTGGTAATATTTTTTTCCTGTATTTCAGGAAGCTTTGTGCAAGAGTGAAAGAGCTCGAGTTATGGAAAAACAGAAATATGCTCCAGTGTGGACGCTCAGGAAGAGTCCACCACCAGAGTGGTATCTTCCACTTGACCAAGACAAACAAAATTAGCAAGACTGTTTTGCTGTGTTTGGTCAGTAATGTAATGCACAGTGCAGAACTATGCTGGGTTTTTTTAATTCCATGTCATCTTGAAATTACACAACTGTAGCTCTGTCCTGCAATACTTTAGTACTCACTTAAAAATACTGGGTGTTTAAATAAACACCCAGTATTTTTAAAGGGAGAATTGAGGTGCTTAATTTGATTCTCATCTCTTACTACTGTCTTACACTTTAGGATTTCATCTTGGTAGGCAACTCCCAAATTAGTGCATACATGATCTAGCTTCTCTTGTTAGACAAGCACCTCTTCCCCTGCTTTTGGAACAAGGTATCCACCCCAGGCCTCCCAGATGGGAAGACAAAAGCAAGCTGGGACTCCTCCTTGCCCGTTCAGGACAATCACAACCACTGGCACTTAAAGGCAGTTCCCAGATTCATGATGGGTTAAGAGCTTTTTCACACCTGGTGGGCTGATGTTGCAGACCCTGAAACTGCAACCCTGCCCCTTTGTGGAACTGCTCTCGAACGGTGGTGTACGTTAATGGCAGTATTCAAAATTACTGAAAAATAAAGGTTTAAACGAATGGAGAGAGATCTGTTTTGTTATAGGGCAAACCCTTAGAAACTTAGTTATAAGTTAGAACATTTACATGGCCTATAAAAAAAAACAACTTAATTTTGGCTTTGTCACAGTATGTTTTCCATCTGTTTTCCCTCTTAGATGCAAAAGTACTTCACTGAAGTCTGAAAAGAAAGGCAGTAAATGGTCAGCTGCTACCTCCCTTATAGTACAGACTCTGATGTGATGACTGTGACGTTCTTTCCTCATAGGATAGGAATCTTCCAAGTTACGGTTTATGCAGAACAAGAAAATGCTGCTCAGGAGTGTGTGGAGTGGTAGGAGATATAAGCCCAGAAAGATGAAATACTACTTCTTTGTCTTGTTCTAGCATGGCGCAAGTGTAAGGTAGTGTAGTTTCATTGGGTGTCTCACTACCTGGATAGCCGTTTAAAAGACCCAAACAAACAGATACTTCATTAATATGTTTTTTTACAGTCACACACCTACAGTATTTTAACCTGCAGAAGGAATTGTTTATTTTTATTCCATTCTTTCCTCCTTCAGTTGGCTGAGTAGCTCATGCCAGATGAATGACAAACTCCTCCATCACTGCGTATACACTTTGGTGATATCAATGCACTTTCCTTCGGGGGGATCGTAACCAGGAAGTGGTGGGGTATAATTAGGTCCATCTCTCTCAAAGGGTAAAAGCCCCTCATCTCGTCTGATTGCTGCCTGATACAACTCCTCGGATTCAAGGCGCAGTTCCTTTAGTGCCTCTTGCTGAGCTTCTACAAGGGTCTGAATTGCTTTCTTTTCTGCCTTATCTTGTTTCTGCTTAAACAAACACCACTTTTTCAGAAGTAAAACTCTTCTTTCAGTCTCCTCAAACGACAGAGGGGGAAGACTTCGCACCCTGATAAAGAGTAAGATAACATTGTAATAGAGAAATAGCCTGCATCCCAAAGAGCAAATTAAAAAAACCCAAAACAACAGAAAACACCCCCACCAACAACCAAAAAAACCCCACCAAACCCAGAAGAATACATTTCATTCATGCAATGTCTGTGAGATTTTCCACGGTCCTTCTAACCGGAAATTCATGTTACTGTTTTTTCACTACTTTTAGCAGGAGCAAATAAAATTTGCTTTCCAAATTTTTGTCCTGGTCGAAGTTGGTAAGGTTTTGTACCAAGGCTGGCACTATATTGCAGTTTTGCAGAGAAAGAAATTGTGTTTCTAACATGAATGCAAGTGCATGGTGAAAGACAGTCTTACTTACCTGTTGCTCTCTGAGTACTTAAGTGGTGTTATAAAATCCTCAATTGGAATCATTTCTGGGGCAGCTTTTTCCAACTTTTTAATCTTCTTTTTCAGGCGATCCTTCTGTGCTTGCTCTCTCTTTACATCCACTTTCTTCTTCTTCTTCATTGGTTGTGCTCTAGAAAGGAAATAATTATGTGAATGAAAGAAGATGCTTTGTCATTTAATTCAACACCAGTAGCCTCCACTTTACTTTTCTAAGGACTGTTCCTTCCCATTGCTTAATTTGGTCCCTAATAGAAGGTCCAGCCATTAGCTTTTTTCAGGTAACGTAATTTCCAGGAGACAGTAATACGTCTTGAGATTTTCTGCAGAGAGAACTGTACTTGCCTGAGAACAGCACCCGCCAGTTTTGTGCTGAGTATCAGAACGACCCGAGGAAGTTCCACAAAAATTGAGTTGGAATTGTTTTGTACTAGCTCAGAGTGCAGCAGAGCAGGTGACAGGTTTATCTGCAAATATTGCTGTCATCTTGCGTTTAAGGAGTGAGTGGTTTTACAAGTGCTTTTAAAATTTCCACATTTGGAACCAAATTCAAGGTGCAGATGTTACTCTCCTGTTGTACTTCTCCACACAGATCCAGTATACCCTAGACAACATATGCCATGCTCCACAAACACTGATCCTCACAGTGGACCTGTGGGATATTCCTGCTTTGCAGACTGAACAAACAATCTTTATGGTATGAAAGAGTACCTAGCAGCTACCAGGATATGTTAAATCTAGTTGCATCAAAACAAAACATGGATACCAAGATGTAACATATATGTAAATGTGGCTGTCTAGTATACCACTTTATAGTAAAGTATTTTTGGTTCAGCTGGGCTGTCATTTCCGTTGTTGCTCAAAAGGGAATTCTGAAGCACAGCATAAATCCAAACATCTCCAACCACATTCTGTGGTTGAGGAAGCAAATACAACTACACACAAGGATAAAGCCATAATTATATAGGTTACCATTAAACTCTCCTCAAGAGGCCAACAGTTCTTAACTACTTTTACATATAGTGACTTAAAAGCAAACATTTATAGTTAAAATTTAATTTGGACTTGGGAAAATATGTGTTCCCCTAAGGATGGAAACACTGCTATGTAACTCCATGGAAGCTGCGCTCACCTCATGGGGAGAGATGCCCTGAACGCCAGCAGGGAAGTCTGCCAGTGACTTCCTCGGAACGGAACCGTCTGGGGCAGCCAAGAACTGAAGAAGGAAAAGGAACATCAAGCATGAGGAGCAACCGACTTGGATTACATTGATTCTGCACAACACAAGAGCTACTTATTAGTCATAAATTACAACGGTGAGATCTGAATCGTCTTTGGCTACTTAATTCGTGACAGTGTACAGCGCTTACCCAGAGCTGACAACCTCAAGGTCTTCAGCAAGGTAACTAAACCCAAAATTTGTTCAGCGTTGTGAATCCACAGGGTACCGAGGGGTGAAGCGGATAAATTTTTTAAATCTATGAGTAGGTTAGAGTAATTTTATTCTGAAGCTCTGACAATGGCTTCTTTGAAGTCCTGATTTTGGAGAAGTAAAACCAGCTCCGTTCAAGCTGGGAGGAGAGAGACGCGGTTTCTCCAATCTCGGCGGATGTCACGGGAGGGAGAACCGGCCCAGGTGCGGAACCAGGCCCGCGCACACCACATCCCGACCCCGGAGCGCAGTCCCTGGCCGCCGAGGGAGCCCCGGGAGAGCGAGGCCCGCCCCGGGAAGGGAACCGGGACCGGGACCAGGACCGGGACCAGGACCAGAGCTCGCCGGGAGAGGGCGAGGCGGGAGCCCCGAGCAAGGGGCGCTTCACTGGGCTCCCTCTCCGCGGGCCCGGGCGCAAGGTAGCCGCCACGGAGGGACCCGAAAACCCGCTCCCGCCCTACCTCAGCCGGGCTCCGCGGAGCCCCCGGGCCGCTGCCGCCAACATGTCTCCCCGCCGCTGCCAGCGGTGCGCCCGCAGTCCCCGCCGGCCACGCTCCGAGTCCCGCGTCCCCTGTTCCGGCTCACAAAGGTTCCGCTCCGACTCGCCGCCCTGCTGCGGCCCGGCCTGCGGGAAGGCCCCGCCCCGCCGCCATAGCCCCGCTCCGCCCGGCAGGGGGCGCTCGCCCCTCTCGCCCGCCCTCCCGCCCGCCCTGGAGGCGGGGCGGCGGCGGCGCCTCGCGGGATCTCGCCCCCCGCCGGCCGAGGCGGGGGAACGCCGGGGTTCGGGGGCGGCTGTTTCCCGCCGGGCCGGTTAGGCGGTTGCCAGGCGCCGAGTTCCGGCGTTGCCGGGAGCCGCCGGGAGCCTGAGCGGGGGATGCGGCCGGGCGGCGGGGGCTGCGGCACGGGCGGCGCCGGGGCATGGAGCGGCGCTGAGGCGGCTCCGGCCGGCGGAGGGGGCGGGCAGAGCGGCGCGCGGCGGGGGCCCATGGTGGCCGGCGGCCGTTGAGCTCCTGCCGCTCGGCTCGGCCGCGGAGGCAGCCCGGGCGGAGCCGCCCTGGGGTCCCGAGGGCGGAGGCCGGCGGGGGCCCCGGGCGGGAAACAATGAAGCTCCTGAAGCCGACCTGGGTCAACCACAATGGTGAGGGCCGGCCGGGCAGCAGGTGCCGGCGGGGGCCGGGCGGGCAGGTGCGGCGGGGCGCCGGGGAGAGGAGCGGGGAGGGGGGGGGGCCGGGGCGCGGCACACGCGTGAGGCGAGTTTGAACGGGGGCGTGGGGCGGCCGGGGCCGTTGGAGCCGTTGGTGGCCGCCGCCTCGCCGTCTGCCGGGCGGCCGCGGCGTGCTCGGGGCCCCGCCGCGCTGCTGGGGAACTGCAGGTGCCTCGGGGCGGGCGGCGGCGGTGGGAGCGGGGAGCAACAAGTTCTGCCCCAGCGCCCCGGGTGTCCTGGTGGGCCCGTGGGGGAGGCAGCGGGCTGGCAGGGGGATGGAGGTGCGATTCGTAGGGAAGGGCGGTTTCCCAAATGCGGAGTTTGGCTGCGTTTCGGCCGGAGCCCGTCCTCCAGAAGATGGCTGAAGGGTGCCGCGCCAGCGGCCGCCGGAGCTGTGGGGGCTGGTGGCCGCCGTTGGGACCGTTTTCGCCTGTGTGCTGGGGGGGGGAGAGCCGGGGCACGGCTCCCGGGTTCTGCAGGGAGGGGTGAAGTGCTCTTGGCCGAAGACCGAGCGGCTTTTAGCTTTTACCTGCCGGGCACGAAGGCTGAGCAGCTTCACGCTTGTGAAAGTGGAGAGGGGTAGTTCGAATCCGAGAGTAGTCTGGGCGAAAGGGAGAGGAGGTTGCCCCTTGGGATGTACCGACGTCCCCTGCCAACGCACAAGACTGACAGAGCTTCAGCGCTGGTCGTCTGTGCTGTTGTTGGCCATGCGGGACGAAGATTCTTCCGACGGAACTTTCCAAACAACTCCCTGAATTTACGCGGTATCCCGCCTGCCACTCCTCTAGTGATCTTTGCAGAGATTTGGGGAGCTAAAGCACTTTCAGAATCAAGTGTCGATATTGGCTGAAAGCTCTATACTTCCCTAGTGTGGCGAGTACAGGGTAGCATCAGCGTTACGTATTTACACCGCTTACGGTAAATATCCAGAGTAACATCTGTACTGTTCCTGGCGAAGCAGTGAGGAGAAATCTAACGTGAAGAGCTCCCTTCTGTTTATGCAACTTTTGCCCTCAGATTCACGGGTACAGCTTTATTTCAACTGCAAATTTTATACCCTGGTGTAAATGTCAATAGTTGGACTCTTCTAGCTGATTGGTATCTAGAACAAACCCAAGCTGGAGACCAGCTTATTCAAGCTGGAAAAGCGTGCTTTGGGTTAAAAAGCGCAGATGCAACTTTACAGTTGCCTTTCTGCATGCCTTGTTGTCTTTGTAATCATGCTGCAGATTTTGACAATGGTAACTTAAGCCTCGAGTTGCAATTCGCATGCATCTTTACTTGAACTACTCTCTGGGGGCCATATAGTCAGCAGATGGACCTAGCCTTTTAACGAAAGGCTGAAAAAACTGAACTGAAAAAATGTGAAAGTGCTCTATTTGAGATGGTTTTTTTTACATTTCTGGTTGGTTAATCTAAACAAAGGTAGCATTTACATCTTAATCTCTGGCTGTCTGTGGGCAGACTGTCCTGTGCCATTCTGGACCTTCAGTGGGAAGACACTTATGAGCAGCTGAATAAAAACTTTTGGCCTAAATCTTTGCAGATCGTAGAGATTAGATCTGTACCTTCTTCCCTTATTTCTTTAACGAGCGCACCTTTTGGTATGGGTTTCTGTTTGAAATCTACAGGAATTTAAAATACGTCTCACCATTGCAGAAAACAGTCTTCAGCCAAGCAGTTTGCAGCGAGGCTCCACTTATAAAGCCCTGCGATACCTTGTCTAGTTGCTAGTGCTCTACACAGGACCTCGATAGTCCCGAAGTTTATTCCCATTTCTGCTGCTCTCCTGCTGGGATGAGTTTGGGCAAGTCACTTTGTCATAGTTTCACCACCTGCAAAACAGACATTCATCACTGGCTTCATTTGTAAAATGCTTTAAGGTCTGCTAACATATATAGGACTATATAACATTCATGTGTTCTTATCCTTGGGGCAAGGAGTGCAGGATGAAAACCGGTGAGTTTAGTTGGCCTCTTTTAACGTACCCAGGTTCCGGATCCTGCAGGCATTGGTGCATGCAAGTAGTCTCCATCACTCTTAATGGGCCTACCTATTTGCTCTGAAACCTCTCCAGAAACAGAGTAAAGGTAATTTATACTGTGTGTATTGGAGGGTCATTGTGATAATTTTTACTCCTTTTTATTTTCTCCACGGGCACAAGAGGCCGCTTCGCTGTTGTTGGTTTGTGAGCGAGAGTCCTGATAGCAAGACTGGCTCTTCCATACACCAGATCAAGGTGCTGTCATTCCAGCCTTTCCCTCTCCTCACTCAGTTTTGGGGTTTGTACTTTACTGAATGGACTAGAATGAGTTTAATGATGCTTACAGGCATACATTCTCCATGAGATAATAGACATTAGAAGTCAGTGTTGTAGCAGGGAAATTCAGTACACCTGGGAATCATATGCTGCTCAGCCGAGATGCTGTGCATTTACGGTAAAAGCACTTTAACACATTTTGGCTCTACAGGTTTTTATCTTGGTGTTCTTAATGTCACTTTTTCTGAGTACTTATTGGAAATATTTCTTCCTCAGATGCATTTTCCGTAAGCTTTTCACGCTCTTGATGTGGGTTTATTAGATTTTGCATGAAGTTCTCATTATTGTTGTGTTCTTCTCTCCCATGTTTATTTGACTTGGAGCAAGGAAGAATACTGAAAAGTGCAATCTAATGGTGGGGGCAGGAACGGATGACTGTAAGATACAGATGATGTGGTTTGCTTCTCTTTCCCGGTTTTCCATTCAGTACCTCTATAAAGATGCATCACACATCCAACAGTTGTATATGCATATTCAGCACACAAGGTTTTGAGAGCCCTGATGCTTAATGATGGCTAATGCGGGCAAATGCTGAGCCCCGCGGGAATGGAGGTCCCTTGCCATTCCGAGAAACCTGTGCAAACCCCAAGGTGCTGTTTGCGTATGACAACTTGTAGAAATTGGAGCCTGCTTTTGTTTAAATATAGGCACAGAGTTTATTATCTCTCCAAGCTGTAATGGTGGAATGTAAATATTTGAATTGATTTGTGAGTCATGTTAGATGTCACGTATCAGATGGCCTGGTAGCAAAATGAATAGAAACTCATCCATATTGTGGTAGAAATTAACGTAAGATTGTCTTTATATTTCATTGATTATTGCCTAAAGTTAAATAACAAACAAAAATTACACAATATTTAAAATTGCTTTTTCTCTTCAGCTGCTGTATTTTTTTTAAAGATGGGACTTTCTTTTTGGGTTTGAATTATCTTACTCAGAACTTTTTGTTCCAAGCTTGTTGCATTATCAGGTACATAATGTATATTTGGGTTCTTTAAACAAATAATCCAACAAGACATCTGGTCTGTCGTAAGGTGTTCTGTATTTAATGAACCTGGTTTGCTTCTGTATGCCATGTGATGCTGGGAGCTTCAATAATTTAAACTCTTTTTTTTTTTTTTTTTTTTTAGAAATTATTAAAAGAGGGCAAAACATCCTAAAACGCACTGTTAGATTTTTAATGTTACTGCTTAAGTATCACATTTTGTTTTGATGCATGATTACTGTTAGGAAATTCAACACATCTCCAGGTAGGAGCATGGGAAAGCATTCAGTCACTTTGAATCAGGGACCTTGTGCCTTTTGGCTTGCTTCAACAGGATCTAACAACGTAATCAGCTAAAGACATGGACCCGGGGAAGGAAGCAGTTGCTATCAAATAATGGCGGCTCCTCCGTTTTTTTGAGAAAATGAAGGAAGTGAGGAAAAACCTGGTATCTGTGATCAGTTGATAAACCACAAGTAGTATGGAACAAGTCTTACAGCTTTAACCTGTGACAGTTATCCACCACTGTAAATGATATTCCCTTGATAATGGTACCCTGGAGGAAAGAGCCCCCTGGTAATGACTTTGTCTTGCTAAACTTCTGTCTTGTGATCACTTAATCTGCTCGCTCTCTTTCCTTTTAAATCATTTGACATCTCTAGATTGATAAAACTGGAAACAAATACAAGTCTTGGCTTACTTGGGCAAACAATCTAATGATTATTGAACTTGTTCTGTATTTTGAGGGATAGACATAAAAGTGTAGAGAGCAAACATTCAAAATGTAAAGAAATTGCTTCTAGATTTTGAAAGAGCTAATACACGTTCATAATATGTAGCTTTACTAGTGATTCCTTTTTTTAAATCTAAGTAATCTAATTTAATCGTGAGAAACCCTGTGTTTCTCAGTAGCCAAGAAAAGCACACGCAGCTCTGGAGCAGGACATCGGGAAGATTTTCCTTTCCAAGTTGGTGCATTGGCGTTCTAATGCCTCTTACCCCTAATGCTGAAACTTTGAATGTGCCACTGTGAACTCCATGTGCATTTCATCTGTTTCTGTACTCCTCAATATGAGTATGTAACAAAACTGGCTTGAAACTTCATGCAGTGTTTGTGCTGGATAGGAACTGAATGGTGTGTGACATTGATATGCTGCTTTCTAATAAATAGTAAAGCTACGACTCCTTTCTGAGCATTGGCCAAAGGGTCCAGATTAGGTGCTCTCTAGTCTGGATTACGCCACCATGAGTCTCTATGCTTTCTGGTCCTGAAACATGCAGTAGCTCTACTACTGCCTGAAATATGGATATGAATGATCTTTTTAGCTGAAGTGGTAGAAGCTTAGTTTCCTATATCCAGTAGTTACTGTTTCCCGCAGGCATCCAAACAAGGGTGCTGCTACACTTGGCTTCACCAACAGGTCATTGCAGCCAGAGCCACGAATGAAATCCTGGTGCCCTGTGGTCCTGAGCTAGTTCATAAGTAGTTGCTTCCTTCTTTGGTTTGCTTATCAGCTTAAGTTTATGCTTTCCTCCACTAATAAAATTACTTCAATTTACAGTTGAAGTAGAAGAGCACAGTGAAAGTGTTGCAAACTGAAAACTGTGCTCTAAGCAACTGAACAGTCCATGTTTAATTTTATTACACTCGGATCTTGGAATAATATCCAAAGCCATTTGGAATAAAATCCAGACTGACCTGTAAATATTATTTCATCCAGGTGGACTTTAAGTATTCTGTTGTGCCAGTATATGACATGGCATTTTGCAGTTGCTGTTTGTGTTTTGATTAATGCAGAATGTCTATTAAGAAGAGGGTGTGACAGGTTGAGCCTGGGTGTAGTTTGACAGATTTCCTGTTTATGGAAAATGGAAGACTTATCTGTACAAAATCCTGGAAGTTTGGAACTTGATTTAGTAAACTAATGTTTCTAGGGAGAAAAAGCATGTCTTTAAAGATTAACCACTGGATGCATCTGGACATTGCTGGTGAGATTGAGATGCATGAAACTAGTCCAATGTATCAGAAGTTATCCATCAGATGGAAACAATATTTACCTGGCTCTTACAGGAGATTAATTTGATGGGCCTCATGTTCGCAAGTCATTGTGCTTTAAGCTTATTGGCAAATTCTTGGGAAAAGCCCAAGTTTACTGGGTAGATCATTGTGTATGATTAGTTACCTGTGGGGTAAGATCCCTTCCTGGATCACAGTTGAGCCATGTAGGAAACCTGTTGAGGGCTTCGTTTATTACCGCCACCTTTCCTGAGTGCAAAGTCCATACCCTTTTTAAACTTCACATATAAAATAATGCCTTGTGACCTGACAATTTCCACTGAGGTCTGAGTTTTTAGGATTATAGTAATTTATGAAAATATCTGCTCAGTGCTCATTAGATCAAAAACCAAAATTATGCTAGGAAAAGAACTAAAAAGAAAACATTATCCTACTATATAAATACATGGATCATTTGCTTTTGAACACTGTCTTCAATGCCAGTTCCCCTCCGTGTCATAAAATACAGGAGAACTGAAAGAGGCTCATAGTGGAGTGACCAGAATGATCAAAAGTGTGAGACGGCTTTTGTACAAGGAATGACTGAGTAGGACTCCTTGGGCTAGGAGTGGGAGGACTGAGCTGGAGACCTGATGAATGTGTGTAGAGTTGTGAGTAGCAGAAAAGCGGTGAATGCCAAGTGATTTTTGTTCACCGTTCTCCTGTATGAGAATTAAGGGGTGTTGAAGTAACGGGTAGCAGGTGCAGGATAGACGAAGTAGGTGGCTTTTCAGAGAATCCATGGCTGAGCAGTGGATCTCTTCATGTTAGGGGCTGTCGATGTTAATTATGGATCTGAGAAATGGCTGATTGAATTTATAGAAGAAAAGTCTGTTGAGGGACTCTGATTCAAGAACTCAGAGTTGGAAATTTTTTGGAGCTGGAAGATTATCCTACGAAGCAGCATTGTGTGCTTACCATTGTACGGATCCCTAGGAAGGTATCTAGTGCTGGTTTCTGAACAGTACTGGGCTAGGTGGACGTTTTCCCTGGTGTGGTGTGGCTAATTTTAAGTTTTTATGGCGAATTTGTAGCTAAGTTACCTCTGGCTCCATAAGTAAAATAATTCCATCAACCCCATTTGTGGATCTGTGCAAAAACTTTGCCCAGAAGGAGGAAGAAAGCTGATGTTACTGCTCTTGTAGAGTTGTGCTCTTAAGATAAGGCAGAAATTGGAGAGGCTATGCTAGTTTTAAACACCTAGTAAAGGAAAGGAAAATTATGTCAGTAATTTTTGCAAAGCAACAGGTGCAATGACTTCACAGTTTTCCAGAATGTATAGCATATCTGTTTTGCCTGAAAAATGAGAAGCCAATGTGTCTGTCAGACAAACTTAGCAGTATGTGCTTTGGTCACGGCTACTTTTTAATGCAGACTTTTGGGAAGGAGGAGTGATGGAATCGGAGCAGAGGAGGAACGAGCCTTCCTGTATGAGATGGCTGCATCTATTAAACCAATTTTAAATACAGTATTGTTCAACTACAAACCACCTGAACTCTGAAGCCTTGTTCATAGGTGCTGTGCTGGCTCTGGAAGCCATAATTTCTCCTGAGTATTGATGCCCCTGTGTTAGAGGTTACTGCTCCTTCTGATTTGCTGGGGAAGTGTTTCCTGTTGGTGTGAATGATACATAAACAAAATGAGACAGGTTAGTACAGTTACAAAGTCTCTGATAACTGGCTTCCTACAAGGAGCACTCTGCTCTTCATGTCTAATGACAAATTTGAGAGTATAGTAAGTTGTCTTGCCCAAGACTGTTGATGCAGATTGAAAAGGTAGACTCTTTCACCTATGAGGTTTATAGAATGACCTGTTTCCGTAAGTGTCGGTGGGTTAAACTATTTCAGATGATGTGCTGGGTTAATTAAAGGGAACTTCCACATCCTGGGAAGGGCAAAAAAAATGTTTGTTTCTTGCCTGTGCGTCTCCAAATATTCAGCTTAGCCCTGTATGCTGCATTCAAATTAATAGAATAAAAGATAGAATGAGGCACAACAAACTGAAGAAAAGCCACAGCTAAGTCTCAGCTTATGTGTTTTATGCAGTCTAAAGGACTTGGGAGGAATGTAAGTTGAGTGCCATCTTACTGTACTTAAGGTCTTTGCTTGGCTGCCTGTAAAAATTTTAAGGGGAATCACATGTCAGAGTTGCAATATAAATCCAAATAAAATAAACCTTAAAACAAGTCAACATAAAGAAAATAAAAATTGACATGAAGCAAAATGCATATCCCTCAAAAAGTAAGAAATACTGGATATTTGGATGAGGGTTTTGTTAGCAGTTTAGCATCAAGAAATTCAGATGCTACAGTTGCAACATAAAACCTGTCGCTGCATAAATTCTCCAGATTTTATCATTTATGTCTTAATATATCATGAAGATACCGTGCAAGAATTGACATACATGGGAAATTTATCAAGTAATCTTGGTACGTGGGTGCTAGGCTGTTTGGCTGTTTGATAAATCACCTTATTTTATACTGGCATGTGTGTGATCTTGCTTGCAGAAGCATTCCAGTTTGAAAGGGTTGGGACTGCTGCCCAAAATTATTTTAATGTGGAAATCACATGTGTGTTCCTTCAAGTAATCCTTAGTGGTAGCTCTTTCAGCATCACTGAAAGGCAGTAAGCTTGCTTCTCCCCTCTTCCTTCTCCTGCAAAGGTTAAAAGGACTGTGAACATATCGGAGAGTGTATGTGATCCAGTGGTCAGAGCAGAATAGGCTGAGAGTGAGAGTTGTCTGGTTTCCAAAGCTGCTTCCCAACTATGTTAGTTATTTGTTACAGAGTTTACATTTTCATAAAGTTGCTAGTTTTCTTCTGAAGGATGTAGCATATGGAGAACTGAAGGATCTAAGAGTAATATTGGAGTTGGTTAGTCTTCCTCTGTCTATATGGAAGCCCTAAAAATAAAAGCTAGTCTTTGGGTAGAAGAGTTTCATAACAACAGAATTTAAATTTGAGACAGGTAATTGTGTGACCAACAGATGCAGTCTGAGATTGGGGAGGATTAAAAAAAACCAAAACAAAGCCAAAACCAAAAACAGAAACCAAAACAAAACTTGCTTCGGGTCATCAGCTAATGAACTGTAGAAACCTGGAAGAAATTCCTTACTCAAATACAGTTTTACCTCATTGGCGCTTGCTTTGTGGTATTATTTTGCTTTGGGGCATTTGGCATATCCTGCTGGATCAAGTGTCCTTAGTTATCATTGGTTTGTTATGGCACGATAACATCCATATACACTTTTAACAGGCTGTCGTTTCTGTCATCGAGTTGCTTTCTACTCTTGTAGTCAACTGTAATTCTTACAGCTATAGCTTTTAGAAGAAGAAAGTTATTTGCCAGCCAGAAGAGTTATGGTTCTTTTGGTGTTACTGCATTCTCTTGACTGTAAAACAACTCAATACGTTGCTGCTTGTTCTCTAATTTCAGGAAAGCCAATATTTTCAGTGGACATTCACCCAGATGGGACCAAGTTTGCGACAGGAGGACAAGGTATGCCTGCGTACTGATAGAAGGCAGAATTTTGGGCTATAATAATAATCTTGTGCCTTCACAACACTTTAATTGGTTTGACCCTTTTAAAAACACATCACTTCTAAGAAAGGTAATTATGTAAGTCATTAAAATATATTGAAAAATGCTGTTGTTACTGCACAAGGCAGGGTCACATTTTCTGATGTACTCATCCTCTTGGACGTCATTGAGATGGTACTTGCAATAATTGAGTTGTGGCCATACTGGCCAAATTTCTTTTTTATTTGAAGAGAAACTGAATGTGAAGTTGGGCTTTTTGACCTGCAAAAGAGTAGAACTATTTGGACAAAAAAATCCAATTATATGAATGGAATAGCTCAAGAAATATATGCAAAAATATTGTTTGGATCACAGTAGTGAATAATTTTGTTGGCTACAATAGTTACAATTTAGAATGTGAATATATCCCTTCTCTTTTAAAATACAGTCTTACTATAAGTAGTTTGTCCCTATAGCTGGTATCAGTTATGTGCAGTATGATTTTTGAACAAGGCTGTATAACTTTATTTTTAATAGCTTCAAGAAAAAGAAAACACTTCTGACTCAGTGTAATTATATCAGAATGGTATCTGTATTCATATGTTTCCAAAGTTCCCACTGCAGTATTGCCTAAATTTTAGCATCTGTTCTGGAACTGAGATTAAGTTGAAAAGCTTTTTTTGCATATATTCAAAGTGGGGGTGGCTTTTTGTTCTCTTACAGGTCAGGATTCTGGGAAAGTTGTGATCTGGAATATGGCTCCTGTCCTGAAAGAGGAAGATGAAAAGAATGAAAATATTCCCAAGATGCTTTGTCAGATGGACAATCACTTAGGTAACAAACCTGGAGTTTTTTTACTTTTCTTTTTTACTGACTGTTGGTAATTTGCCAAAGCTTAAGTGTTCCATGTTCATAATTATAAAAATCATGCCCTGTCCAGTGGTGAAGAATCAATAAAATGCAGCAGAGTGGTCTCATACTTTGGCTATACGCTTCTTTAGCTATTCAGCAGAAAACGTTAAAATGTGGGAAAATGTACAGAGAAATATAGATACCTTTGGAAACCTCCTCCCTATGAACTTTTTCTAGCTGTGGCCTCAAAGTAATTGATAATGCACATTCTGAGAAACTGGGGAGCTCTGAAGGAAAGGGCAAGAGAAGAAATAAGTATAATGGCTGCCTGAACAGGCTGTCCCTTCTTTTCTTCAAGATGCATCTTTTCTTCAAGATATGTCTTTCCTTCTTTGCCCTCTTAATCCTTCCTCATTTACCACAAGCAGTTTCCTTTGTTAGATCAATATTAATCTTTCTTCTTTTGAGCTACTTTTTGGTGAAGCTTTTTTAAATAAAGAATAGGGGGTTTTTAAGTAAGAAGTTCCTCAACTGCTACTGAAAGATAAGTACCAATTCATTTATCTAAAGCAGACAGAATAACTGCTTTGAGTGGAAAAAGCACACTTAAATCCAAAATATCTCCTGTCAAGTTTGCTTATTATAAACTCTGTCCCCAGTCCAGAACCACTTATTCTCATATTTCATCTTAAAAACTTTCTTTTCTGCATTTCAGCTTGCGTGAACTGTGTGCGATGGTCAAACAATGGAGTTTACTTGGCTTCAGGGGGAGATGACAAGTTGATCATGGTGTGGAAACGAGCTGCGTAAGCATGTTTCTTCCTTTTTGATTTTACATTTTATTTCAAGTAGGTTAACTCTGTCACATCTCTTAGTGTTTCTTCCCTGTGCTGGCCTTTTGTAAGCTCACTGCTTCACCTGGTGTGTAAAGAGCTGAAACCTGTGACACCATATCACTGGTATTGGAGATTTGGTCTCTTCTGTCTCTTGGGCTGCAGTCATGGGCAGTCTCTCTCCTCTCGAGGAGCTGAGGCATTTTCTTCTGTCCTTGAAGAAAGCTTCCTGATGAGATCTGAAGAATTACCTTAAATGCGATTATTTTTTGCTAACTGTAGAAATGGGACATTTTATTGAAGCTATTTTTTAAATAACTGGAGTTACTTTCTCTACAAAAATTTCAGTTTTCATTGCAGAAGTAACTGACTATAAAGGTGTACAGTGCAGCTGATTTTTTTTTAGAAAGAAGGCTTGAAGAACTTGAGGTGGTTCTGTTGGTAACTATTTCTATTTTAATTAGGTACATTGGACCTAGCACTGTGTTTGGTTCCAGTAGCAAACTTACTAATGTTGAGCAGTGGAGGTGTGTATCGATTCTCAGAAGCCATTCAGGGGGTAAGTTAAAAGGTGCTGAATGAAGATAATTTGCATGTATTTTGAAAAAAAAATTGTTTTTCAGGGTCACATTTTCTTGCTCAAAACATATATATATTTGGTGGCAATTGAGAATTACTTTTAAGAGCAACAATGAAAACCTTAAAGAAAATGTCATTTTTAATCAAATGCTGATTTTCGTACAAGTAACTTCCAGCAACTATGTAGTAGAAAAATTAGCAACTAAGAAACTTATATTTTGCTATTTGCTGGCTTAAAAATGAATCTGAATAAAGGAAGCTAAACTGTATTTTTATTTAAATAAATGTTCACACTTGCAGTGAATAATGTCCTCATTGGCAAAAGCGAAAATTTTTGTAAATCAAAGAATACTAATGTTTATTTAGAAAAAATAACTGAAGAGCAATGTGAAAGATGAATAAAATAGATAATTTGAAATGCAATTTGCACCTGCTGACTTGAGCAATGATTAAAATCAAGATTGAAATCACTTTGATCACTCCACCTGTGTTGGAGTAAAACGAGTGCATTGCAATAGCTGCTGTTGCTTTTTCATTCAAAACAAGACAAAGTACTTTATACAGGCATTAGTACTTCCTATAATCACTAAACATTGCATTCTCTGCCTTGGAGGTTTTTGTTTTGGTTTGGTTTTTGTTTTGTTCCCCATTGAACATTTTAAGTTGGAGACTCTTACTCCCACTGGGTCTTGCTATGTTCTTTCTTACCTTCTACTCTTGTGAGATGATAATAATTTCTCGGTGATAGGAAAAATGTGCCACGCAAGTTCTTTTTAAAAAGATTTTTGGATTCTCTGATTGCCATCAACATCTTAAATGGAAACTTTTTTTAAACAGATGTCATGGATGTAGCGTGGTCTCCACATGATGCCTGGCTGGCATCCTGTAGTGTGGATAACACTGTTGTCATCTGGAATGCTGTCAAATTTCCAGGTGAGAATTCTTACATTTCAGATGTGCGAGTATGTAAAGCTTTGTGGCAAACTCTCCCCTCCATGGGTGTATTTCACTGACTGTGAAAATCTCTCTATGAAAATGGGTTGTCTGTCTTTTGAGATGACACGCTTGCAATCTGGTGAGTCAGTCCTTCCAAGTTTGGATGGCAATGAGCAGTGGATTCCACTCTGCTGTAGACAACAGCTACATTCAGGTTGTGCTGCTGGTTTTACATGAATGTTATTATTACATGTATTTTCTTTTTCACCTTCTCTGCAAAATCCCAAATAGATAGAACTTCAGCTTGATATTACATCTATACATGCATATATTTTTTACCTATTACCTTCGTATGTACAGGACTTTCCATTCATTTGCCTTTGGGGGGGGGGGTGCATTATCTTACCCCATTTTAAATGCTGCTGCTTAATAAGCAGTGTGACTTTACATGATGAAGGGGAGGAAGGAAGGACTAGGGGAGCCTCATGGCAGCAGAAGTTCTCAAGTCTTACATTTGATGGCCATTTTCTTTCTTCCATTGCTGCAGTGCTGGCAATTCACACAGTGCCGAGGCCTCTTGTTTCTCAAGGACCATGGTGCCAGGTGCAGCCGGTGCGCTGGACAGCTTTAGCTGACCTGCGAGGGTCTGTGGCAGTTAGGGAGCACGTGCCTTTATTTGGCTGCTTCTCACCACACAACTTGATGCAGGCTAAAACTCCCAATGTGTGGTGCCTAGTCACTACCACTTATTTTAGGGTTCTTTACAATCCTGATGTCAGAGGGTTTAGGCTTTCAAGCTAGCTGTGTAGCCTGTGCAGTACTTACTCTCAGCCTCTTCTCTCACAGTCTGAAAAGCAAGAGATTGACTGAAAGTAGGTTACCAGGTCTGCCAGGCTTGTGTGCCTGTTCAGTCACAGCTTTGACGTAGTTCACGTTGGTGCACAAAGCTGAATTTGTTGTGATAATCTTTGGGTGCAGAAGAAAGGGTGAATGTTTAACTGAAGTTCCAGTTAAACTGCTGCTTTCCATAGCTTGAAAGTGCTATTCTGAAGTGCCTGGGCTCTGCTGGTCTTCCTGCTCTGATCTGTTTCTTATAAAGTTCTGCACCCCTTATTCTGGCCAGAGTTCTCTTTACCACATTTTATATCATTCTTAGCTTAAGTACAGGTTCCAGTTTGGTCGATAGGTTGTTGTTTGTACTTTAAAGGAAGTTATATTTAATGTGCTGTCTCAAAAAGATCTTGTAAATCTCCTCAACACTCTGTCCTATAAGAGATATCAGTAGCTACTCTGTATTCTCAATTTTTGCTTGCACAGAAATTCTTGCCACTTTGAAGGGGCATTCTGGCTTGGTGAAGGGACTGACCTGGGATCCTGTTGGGAAATATATTGCCTCTCAGGCTGATGATCGAAGTTTGAAGGTGTGGCGGACCATGGACTGGCAGTTGGAAACCAGCATCACAAAACCCTTTGATGAGGTACTTCAGAATGTGTGACTATTCAAAATGAATTCCTATAGAATGAACAAAAATTATAAGAATAACTCTGATTC
This sequence comes from Haliaeetus albicilla, assembly GCF_947461875.1. Lineage (NCBI taxonomy): Eukaryota > Metazoa > Chordata > Aves > Accipitriformes > Accipitridae > Haliaeetus > Haliaeetus albicilla. The sequence continues at coordinate 37,498,543 of NC_091492.1, forward strand.
TGCACAAATATTAGTTAATTTAACAGTGCTGAATCAAAGGAAACTATCAGATGGCAGGTTCAAAAGGGGAAAAAAAAAAAGAGCTGCTTTCTCACACAACACGTGATTAAACTGAGATTTTCATTGCCATTGGATATTGTGGATGCCAAAGGTTTACGTGGGTTATGTAAACAATTAAGTAAATTCCTGGAAATGGAGAGGTTATTCCAAGGAAGTATTGTGACTAATTACATTGTTCTGACATTCTTCCCTATGCATCTTCTATTAGCTGCTATCAGAAACAAGATAAGTACTTAGGAGGGATCTTTGGTCTGGCATCATAGGGCTGTTATGTGATGACTTTGGTCAAGAGATCAAATTTCTGGGGACAGAAGCTGGTGCTTAGTGAGTGGAGTGTATTGCACTGATCTTACGGTATTGTGATTAGTGCAATTACTCTTTGTAGTAGACTGTAAATGCCTAAATTCATGTGTGGTGTTGCAAGCTGAAGTCTCAGTATTATTATAGGTATGCTGCAGCCCTGTCACTAAGACTGTGATGAATATTGAGTGTACAGTATCCAAAAAGACTTAAATTTTGTTTCCTTTAAAACAGTTCTCTGGGCTCCTTTTTCCCCCTTTTGGTAGGGCTTCATAAGTAATACTAGATCACCTGTATAAATGTGGCTGAAGTGCTGAGAATTGTATGTAATGTCATTCTTTTATATGCACAAAAAACTTACTTTGTAGTCATATTCCCTAAATCTAAAGTTTAAATAGTTTGTATTAAAAATCCTGTGTTCACCAAACACTTTTAAAGCTCTAGTATGTTGGGTTTTTCTTGTCAGTGTGGAGGGACAACTCATGTGTTGCGTCTTAGCTGGTCACCTGATGGTCACTATCTTGTTTCTGCTCATGCCATGAATAATTCTGGACCTACGGCTCAGATCATTGAGAGAGATGGATGGAAAACCAACATGGATTTTGTAGGGCATCGGAAGGCAGTTACAGTAGTGGTGAGTGAGTGACAGTAATTTATGCCTGAAGTAAAACTTCTAATATGTGCTTTTTGGTAATTTTATGCATAAATGGGATGAGGTAAAGGTAGGTGTCAAGATTAGTAAAGCAAACGCATGGTGGTGATTAAAAGATGTCAACTTCACATGTTGGAAGCAATCAGCTTGCTCTTGTGAGAAAAGAACTGGACGTAGATGAACAAGATAAGGGAAAATACAGGAGCATGTTAGGAATGCCAAACACTAGCTTTGTTAGCTGTTTAGTGACTTGATTAAAGTGACTAGGTTTCTGGTGGGTTCCTGATCACTAATAAAATTAATAGTATTTGCTATTCCTGTTGAGGCATTCAGAAAGCCCCTTCAGAAAGCATATGTGGCTTTTGTCAGTGCTCTTATAGTCTGGTTAGGGACTTTGTTTCTATGAAATGTTTCTTTTTCACTCCTAAGTGGGAAACTTGCTTTTAAAGCAGATCTCCTACTAAAATGTAATTACTGTAATAAAATTTGGGGCATCTCAATTTGTTCAGAAATTCAATCCAAAAATCTTCAAGAAGAAACAAAAGAATGGGAGCTCCACCAAGACAAGTTGTCCCTACTGCTGTTGTGCTGTTGGTAGTAAGGATCGATCTCTCTCTGTCTGGGTAAGTAGTTTTTTTGCTACCTTTGAACTAATGTGGTCATTTGGATAACTTGGGGGTTTAGCACAAAGGTCACATGTACAGCATTAGGTCTTATATTTAGTTTAATGTTTAGGTTTTTTCCTCATTGTTGTTACAGGATTAGCTGGGGGGAAGGAAGTGGATTGGTATTAGTTCATTTCTCTAAAGCCAAGAGCAGCTAGAAGCCAGTGGCAGAGTATGTTGCTCTGGTAAGGGGGAGGAACTGTTAAAGGAAATATTGTGTTACCACAGTTAACAAACAATTCAGCCCTCTTTTCTTCCTATGTCTTTTACTTGCTCTCCATGTGAGTGTCTTAAGAAAATGACTTTACTCTTTTTCCATGTTTAGCCCACCTATCCATTAATCACTCTTAGAGTCCAGCTTTGTTAGTCTTGCTTTTATGGGTATGAGGAGAATGTAGCAGGCACAGGATAGCAGTTTCTGAGCATATATACTACTCATCTTTCTGCTTTGTTCTGGCTTCAATCCCTGGCTTCTGTCTTTGCTATGGAAAGGAATGTGAAGTGAATGAGCTTTTTAAGTATACTTTCAAGTTTTCAGTATCTAGTTTGGGTTTTACTTTGAAATCTACACTAAAATTTTTACTCTGGCTAAGAGAAGAGTAGCTGTTCTCACATTTATAAATGCAAGTCGGGTTGTTTGGCAACTGCAAAGGACAAGGAATAAATTTAACTGGTTTGTAAAGCTTTGTGATGAGAACATGTGCCAGAACACACCAATTGCTGACTGCAATCTACTATTTATAGATTCCAGTGTGATATTTATCCATCAATCGCTAAATGCATAACACTAAATCTGTTTCTGGCAATGCTACCAGAGCATACCCATATCAAAGTATCACTCTCAGTATGTTTTACTTTCTATTTATACTGTGATTTCATTTAGGGTGCCTGTTGAGGTTATACTAGGTATTATAGAGATGCAAAGTTATAGGCAGTCTTTGCCTTCAAGAGCTTAATAGACATTTATACAACACAGACCTATGGAAACATAAAAGAAATAAAGATGACTGCTACACTACATCTGTGAACCTATGAGCGTGTACATCCTAGACCATGTTGACTTCTCCTGCTTTATTTCAATTGTACTGTATACTATAGATATTAAGTCCATTGATTTAACATTAAAGAGCTTAGAATGTCTGATTTGGAACAGGTTAGTGGGAATTTTCATATTCAGTTCTTTATTACTAAGCTGATTTATAAGTGTAGAGGAATCCTCTTTAAGAAGAATTCTGTGTCAAGTTCTCTTTGCTCTTGATAGGCTTCACCTAGACAGGTAGTCTGAGTGAGGGCATGGAAACCTAATCTGTTTTGCATCTTCCCCTTGCGCTGGCAGTTTGCAACATCCTTATCTCAGTAAAGCTTAGAATAGAAACTGTCTTTAGCATCTGCAGAATTACGTTTTGAGTAGTGGAGAGTATTCTGTGACAGCGATGTAAAGGCAGAGTTGGTTAAGAAATTCAGTCTGTGTTTCTGAAAGCAGGGGAGGGTTGAATGTCAGCTATTCTTCCCCAAAGCTTTTCTGTGCCAGTAGTGGAATGGGTAACCAGATGTTTCAGATATACCACCAGGCATACAGCTGTATCCTGGCCAGATCTTTTTTGGTGAATATTGATAGACTCTGGGAGACTGTTGATGTGGCAATATCTGTGGTAGTGTAGAACTTCTAAATTTCTGAGTGTTCTTTCTTCTGTTTTAAGCTCACGTGTCTGAAACGACCTTTAGTTGTCATACATGAGCTGTTTGACAAGTCTATCATGGACATCTCCTGGTAAGTTGATTTCTGCTGTTTGTTACAAAAGTCAAAGTGTTGCTATCAACTTTAGGTATACACATTAACTGGAAATTCCTTTAAACAGTACAGATTGTAGCTGTTGGAACACAAGTAATTGGTTCCTGAAGGTTTTGGTTCTGCTGCAACATCTTTGGTAGTAACATTAGCAACTAGCATGTGGTCACTTAAGGTTGTGTAACATTAAAACTGAATAAAACCTAATGTATTTAGAATGATGCAGTAAAATACCTGTGGAATGAGTTCCTACTTGTTATGATTCTCTGAAATTTTTTCATAGACTATGTATTTTATAACATGACATGGTGGACTTGGTGAGTTTTATGTGCATTATGTCTATGACAAGTTATTGCATTGTACAGTTATGACATTCAGGCGAACCTTCTAGACCAATCATTCCTTCATGCCTAAAGACACAATATACCAAAAGAAAAAGTCCTTTTTCTTTTTTTAAAATGTTTTATACATACACTGTCATGGATTAACCCCAGCCAGCAACTAAGCACCACGCAGCTGCTCATTCACTCCCCCCCACCCAGTGGGATGGGGGAGGAAATTGGGAAAAGAAGTAAAACTCGTGGGCTGAGATAAGAATTGTTTAATAGAACAGAAAAGAAGAAACTAATAATGATGATGATAACACTAGTAAAATGACAACAGTAATAATAAAAGGATTGGAATGTACAAATGATGCACAGTGCAATTGCTCACCACCTGCTGATCGACACCCAGTTAGTCCCTGAGCAGCAATTCCCCCATTCCCCCAGTTTATATACTGGGCATGACATCACATGGTATGGAATACCCCTTTGTCCAGTTTGGGTCAGCTGCCCTGGCTGTGTCCCCTCCCAACTTCTTGTGCCCCTCCAGCTTTCTTGCTGGCTGGGCATAAGAAGCTGAAAAATCCTTGACTTTAGACTAAACATTACTTAGCAACAACTGAAAACATCAGTGTTATCAACATTCTTCTCATACCTAGCTCAAAAACATAGCACTATACCAGCTACTAGGAAGACAATTAACTTTATTCCAGCTGAAACCAGGACATGCACTCATTTATACACACATATGCACTACTCACTCATCATTTGAATTGCCCGAAGGATTTTCATGTATATAAAAAAGAAAATAAATGCAATAGCTTTTGGTTTTAGTAAACATGTAGTTATACTGTGTTGTTGCAGCACCATATGAAGGGTGTAAATTGCTCTGTGTTGAAGAGTTGCAGAGGCTGATCATGTAGCAAGTCTCAGAGAATGGATAATGAACCTACTACACCCAACCACACTCCATCCACCCAACCACAGTACATAGTAGAGAACATAGTAGAAGGGCAAGTGCTGAGCTTTCCCAAGAGACTGCAGGACATATCTAGTGATTTGGGTTGGGTTGGACAACCCACTTTCCCAGCAGTCTACTGTCCCAAATCTTGTTTTCCTCTTTCTGCACGCAGTTAGTGGTACTCTCTCCTCTCCTGCTTTCTTCCTAAGGCCTGTCATAAAAATGCAGAAGTTAGTAGTTCTTTATTCACTGCAAGACTTTCATAATAGGGAGAAATAACCACAAGACCACTCAGTAAATGGTATTAAAAAAAATACTCTGCACCTATGCATCAGGTGATTTACAGAGTTAAGGGTTCTGTACAGGAAAAGACTAATATTTTTTTCACGATAGGCATACAGCTGATTACATAGGTTGTCTTAATTCTAGCACTTCCTAACTTTTTTAAATTCTACCTTAATAGCTGTAACAGTCTTGGTGGTTTTATGGTGTAAATTTTCAAGCTTACAGTTTTATAATTTCCTGTTTTCTGTGTGCCATGTGGATTTTGCCATGAAGCTCAGTGAAGCACGATAAAAAGTTTTCAAAACCAAAACATTTTTCTTTCATTACAGACTGAGACTAGAAAGCCAATAAATGGAATATTTCATGAGAAGTGCTGCTATTGTTGTCGTACAATGGCTTTGAGTAGTTTTGTTTTCCTGTAGTGTGTTTTATTTCTCCATCTGCAGTTTTCACATTTTTCATGGCATAAAGTCATTGGGAGTAATAGCTGGTTAACATTTTTCAATTTCTGAGGAAATGGTTTTGTGGGATATTTGAGAGACAAAGGATCATCAGGAAGCTTGTTATTTTATATCCTGTTTACAAATTGAAATGTATGGCTAAATGTCAATAATATGGAATGTTCCCAGAAACATGCTCCATTCTGAAAACAGACTTGAGTAAATTCAGAGAAATCTGATACTATTATATTGTTATAGCTGTCTCATTTCTATTTTAGAGTTTTAGACTTGGATGCATCATCATAATATCTGAACATGATTATGTTTTCATGGGATAATTGCTGGGACCCAGAGGTCAATAGGGGCTCAGCAATTTTGTCTGCCAAGCAAGCAGAAAGCTCTCAACAAGACTTTATAATTTTCTAACTTGGAGTAGTGTTGGTTAATGTAGTTACATTGTGCTGAGGTTAACTTCTCTGGACGTGATGCTATCAGGACACCAGCCACCATGAAAAAAGACATTTTACACCTATAGCCATGATGCATGTAATACATTAAGTCTTGCTGGACTAATTTGGATAGGACTTCAGAGTTCTGCTTGCTTCCCTTTCCTCTTCTGTTCTCTGTAACAAGTCATCTGTAAGCCACTATGTTGCTGTCCATGTGAGCTCTATAATTGGAAGTTACTGGGTTAGCAGTCAAAACTCATCAAATATTATTTTTTTCAAATGTGCAATAATAGCTTATATATGGAAGGTTATCATTCCATTAAGACTAGAATGTATAGCTTCTCCTCTTTCTCTTCTACCGAGAAAACCTTTTGAGACCTCCAGAAGGGGGTTACAATATATCCCCACATACAAGAACATGTGCAGGTTGCTTCAAAACCCAAATAACAAACAACAACAAAATCAAACATATGTTCTTGCCTAGTACAGAGATTTTTGGACTGCTCAGATGCACAGCTTGCTTTCTTTTTATTGCTGTTGCTTCAGGTGATGATAAAGAGGCATTACCCAACATAGAGCTTCTCTATTAAGAGTCTCATCCCTTCTCCTTCCTATCTTGTTTATTTGGACTGTAAGGTCTTTATAGGAATGGACTGTTACTTGTTTCCCATGCATGATGAAGCTTCATCTTCCATGGCCCCCAAAAAGCGGTTAATAGGTCCTTAAAAGCGTATCAATTGCTTATCTGCTGAAGGTCCCTTTCTTCACCCAGTTCTATTAGCACACAGATTTTGTACATCTTTTGAAGCAAATACATTTATAATTTTCTCTCATTGTTCATTGTGAACACTATTCTGTTTTACCCCTACAGAAAGGTTTTCATGGTGTTGACCATGCCATGGGCAGGTGTATTGTTTTAATGCCACCTTCCTGTGTGCAGTCTCCAAAGAAATATCGGCACGCGGACTCCTGCTGTCCATCACCCTGTCTCCTTGCTGTCCCACTTCTTTGGTTCCATCAAGAGTTGCTGTGATAATAATCTTATGCTAAGATTTTTATTGAGCAATTTATTGTATTGCCCCTTTGCATCAATGAAAGAGATTGAAAACAAAGATGGGCCTTTGTTTTCTTCAGGACCCTTAATGGACTCGGTATCCTGGTGTGTTCCATGGATGGATCAGTGGCGTTTTTGGACTTCTCCCAGGATGAACTTGGAGATCCACTCAGCGAGGAGGAAAAGGTACAGTAAGCACTCAGAGAATCTGTGATCATATTTAAGGGATGTATTGATTCAATTAAAATATTGGACTGTTTGTAGACTTATGTAGTGACTGATTTCCATATTACAGAAGAATGGGTTCTTGTCTACTTTACAAATCATTAAAAAAGAGTAGTCAAGAAATGAGTTAGTGAAATTAGTTTCTATTCTGGAAGAAAGTCTATTTGGAAAACATCCACTTGCTTACACATCATTATACATTTGAAGTAATTATTTGGCCAAGGAAACAAGGAGTGGGTGCGTCAAAACACTTTAAAATTACTCTTTGACTTGCATATATGCAAGTCTTTTTAAACTGATTGCTGTTGGCTGTTTTTAATTCTCATTGCTATTAGCAACTAAAGCTTTGAATTCCAATTATTTTATGTATTGATTTAGTGCTAGCTGAAAATATAAAGAAAGAAAAAAAACTGTAGTGTATAAATGATACAGAGGGCATTTGCATTTTATGGATTCCATTAGATTCGTGTGATTCCATTACATTATAATTAGTGATGTCATGTTAGCAGTTGTAGTCAGTCTTTTTGTGTGATACATTTTTAACGCCCACAGAGCAACATTCATCAGTCCACCTATGGTAAAAGCCTAGCTATAATGACTGAGGCTCAGTTGTCTACGACCATTATTGAGAATCCAGAGATGCTCAAGTATCAACAGAGACAGCAACAGCAGCAGGTGGAGCAGAAGAATGCGTCAATTAGGGAAGCATCTGGGACTGCGACAGCGGCTCCCAAAGTGGCAAGCATGGTTAATGGGGAGAGTTTGGAGGACATTAGAAAGGTAGGTGTTCTTGGATAGTCACTTTATAGTGTCAAGTTCTAAGCTGATAAATATGAAACTGCTTATGATAAAACCAATTTCTGCTTCCTTATTTGTGTTGAATGGCACCTTTCAACCCATGAATGGTCCAGCTGATATTACTGGGACTCGTTGAAAAGTTAAAATGCTTTTAAGCAGAAGTAAGACTATGTGAAAAAAGGCTTGTGGATATTTCTATGATGGGTGCTAAATTCTTGGTGTGCAGAAGGGAAACTAAAGGTAGCTAATAGCCAAACTGTAGAACTGTGCTTCAGCTTCCCAATGAAGGCAGTTGAAAGCATTATTTAATTCTCTCCTAAACACAGAACACAACTTTTAATGAAGGATTCATTGCGCACAGATGAGAATGTTTCAGACTTGACTCTGTAATGTGGAGAGTGGATTACATTCTCCACAGATGTCTTTTTCTACAGATGGATAGATCCAGAATTGCAAATGCGTGTGCTTAAATTAAAAAGAATGTTCAGAATCAGAATTCTATTGTACTTTGTACTGTATGAACTTCTACTTAAAAAACACCTACTGTTGGTCAAAAAAAAGTTGTGATATTAAAATACACTTGTGTTAATAAAAATGTAGATTGATTCTATTATGCAATAACAGCATGGTTCAAAAGCAATACGGAAAAAATATTTAACAACAGATTTTTAATTGAGGAACATCTTTCATATAATACACTTATTCTTGTCAGCTGGAAAAAAAAAAAGAAAAAAAGCTTTTCCTATTTATCAGAAATTATGATGAAATATATTTCCCAACAGAATCTCTTAAAAAAACAAGTTGAAACACGAACAGCAGATGGTCGGAGAAGGATCACGCCTCTCTGCATAGCTCAGCTGGACACTGGGTACGTTTGGAAGTTGTCTTTAAAATCCTTCTTTACCTTTTTATCTTTTTTTTTTTTCTGATACAAACTCAGAATTCTGACTTATTTTAATCTTATGGCATCTTGAAGCACTTGCTGGAAATACCTTGCGTCTACTTATGGAATATAGTTTCAACCTGTGTTCTCTTAGCTATAAGATCTCACTTCTAATAGATAAGGCTAATTCTTATTATCTACCATTATAGATGAGTGATGTATATCTGCAGGTTCATCTCTACATTAATACTGACTTTAGTGTCCTTTGTATATGAGAAATGACTCTGGAAAGTTAGGTGTTGGTGGTTTATTTAGGTTGTATATGAGTATCCACGTGTGGAAAAGGGAAGAATGGAATAAATAGTTTAGTTATTCTTTTTCAGTTATTTTTAAAGTGTTTTTGAGAAATATATTTGTTGTCTTTTTGCTTAGGGATTTTTCTACAGCGTTTTTCAATAGCATCCCAATATCTGGATCCCTATCTGGCTCAATGATGTCTTCTCAAAGTAACCAGCAGCTCATGTCATTAGATTCTAATGCAGCAAATTCCCTTAATACTTCAAAGCCTTCTGTAGAGCCAACAGCAGCCAGTATAAAACCAACAGATGATGCAGCTAATAAAGATGGGTCAGTATTTGCAGTTTTGTTTTTCGCTTACATGACTGTTAAGTTTTTGATTCTTGTTTACAGTTCTGTAATCAAGCAATTATTAAAGTAGGGTCCTTACGGAAAAACTTCAAGAATCTAACATTCCTGAAAACATCAAGATTTTATTAGTATTTAGTTACTTTAAATATGAATAAATCCATATGCATAGTTCTGGAAGTGAACTTCAGTGCAATGAGGTACGCAGTTGATTGCTAATCCTCTAACAAATTGGCTTGCTTATAGATTACTGGGTTGCTATTAGTAAATAATAGAAGGTTTTCCAGCAGTGGAAGGAATGAAGCTTGTTTTCTTTCAAATTCTGTCCTGTGTCCTGTAGATCTCCTCACTTCAAACATGGTCATACTTCTACCCCGTATAACAACCCCATCAGAGCACAGTGACATTGATGTGTCAATGAGCACATATGCTGATTGGCCAGTGTGTCTTTCAAATTATGGAACAACTAAATTTTACTTGCTTTTTCCTCAGTGGTAACACTGACTTGGCAGCTTCTCCTCAATGTGTTTTTATAGCATTTGTAAGAGCACAATGTCATTGGAACCTCTACCACTCCATCAAATTTAGTTGAAATTTGCCACAGATTAAAAAATGAGTGGGTAGACTATGAAAAATGATTGACAGATCAAACTGTTAAGTCTCCTTTTCTTTGGAAATTGGACTTCTAACAGCTTTTTAGTACAAACATCAGTTATTTAGAGCTGTTCTTTCTTTCAGTTCATTCTCTGAATGAATTGAAAAATCTCTGAAGTAAACAGCTATCCAAATAACAGATCCCTGGAATGCTTTAGTGTGGCGAAAACACATTCCTTTGCCTTAGAGTTATGCTTGGAAAGGCCTAATAATTAGTTTGGATTCTTCAACAACAAAATCAAAACCTGGCATGAATTTTTTCAGCCCAAATTGTTAGATTGATAAACAGTGGAATATAATCTTGTAATGGAAAATATTTGGTAACCTGAACAAGGGTTAAAACCAGGAACCCCAGTCATCATTTAAAATAGTGATCCTTTCCCTTTGGGTACGTAAGTACCAGCTGAAAGTATAATTTCATTCCTGAATTAAACATACATAATCAATGAATTAGGGTCTTTTAATCTAGATACATCTATGCGGCCACATGAAGCTCTTAGCTCTGAGATGTATCATAAACAGCTTTTGAGAGTAGGCAAAGCTTGCAAGATACTGATGCATGAAAGGGGAAAAAGCATATCATAATTCATGTATGTACTTGAGTGAAAGGTTTTCAATATGCTTTCTAGCCAGTATAATGAATGCTAGCTAGTTGTTATGAGCAGTGCAGGTTACCAATACTAAATTTCTTTCAATCCTTGTTTTCCTGTCTGTTTTACTGACAGTGTAAATGCTACCTCTGCCTCAACTGCTCCTCCTGCATCGTCTTCCTCTGTGTTGACAACTCCATCCAAGATTGAACCTATGAAAGCATTTGATTCCAGATTTACAGAACGATCCAAAGCCACCTCAGGGACTGCTGTTGTAACAAATACAAATCAGACTGTTGTGGACAGGTAAGACATAGCCTGGAGCGGAGGTGGGGTGGAAAAGTAATGTAGGGAGTTAAAATGCTGATTCTCTGTGGTGTGGATGCCATGGTGCTGGCACTCTAGAAATTGTCTTGGGTCTCTTCCACAATTGGAAGGAAGGGGAGAGCTGCAAATAGCTAGATTATTTGCTGGCATTATCCCTTTGTACCTTTGTCTCTGGCATTTGGGATCAAGCAGACTCTTCAAAGTATTCTGAGTTAAAACTATTGTTGCAAGAGGCTGTGTGTGCACGTGCCCCCATGTGTGGCTGCGTGCATCTGTGCTCCTTGGAAGACAAAAATAGCCAGCCTGCATCTCTGTACAAGAGTGAGACTTACTTCAAGATAAATTACCATACTTGTCTGCAGACGGCCTATCATCATAATAGCTGCAGTTGTATTTCAGTTTTATGCCTTGAAGGCACGCAGAGAAGACGCTTTGATTTTTAAGGGGTTTTGGCTGTGGATCCACATGATTAAAAAAAGAAGAAAGCCTTTGGGTTTGTGACATAGCGTGTTATGGCATAAGTATTCCTGCTTCACCAAAACAAACAATAAAAAAAATAGCAGTCTTGAGAAAGAAGTATGTAGTTCCCCAACTTATTATGAATAAAACGTGTTTTTGCTAAATACCAGTACCTCAAAATTTTTATGTCAAAGGGTTTAACCATATGATGTGGAAGAAAGATGCATTAAATAACTCTCATAATTGCTTCTAATATGTCAGTAAAGTATGGATAAAAGTGTATTGTTTGGCATAATTCAGATGCCAAAGAAAAAAGGTCTGGGTTATGGACGATATTTCTAGGCTATGGAATAAGTGGCAAAACATTGTTGTGAGTTAATAACCAGCTATTGGAGGGAATAGGAAGAGTATGATTAAATGACCTATTTTAGTGTATAATGGTTAACAAAAGAGTTCACAGGGAATTGTACTTTGTCATCTTTAGTTATACTGTATTCCTGAAATGGAAAATGGAGCAGTGAGGTCATTTGTGTGGTTTGCAAATATGCCTCTTATAGTAGTCAGAACTGAATAGGACAACTTTTGGAGATAGACAACAGAATGACAAATGAAGTTCTGCACAAGTAAGCAGAAAGTGTGATGTCCATTGGAGGGTAAAAGATGAACTACTCTTGCATCTTACATAGTGCTGAATTATTTGTATCAGCCCAGGGAAAGAGATCTGATTGTAATTGGAACTGAATGCTAAAATAAAGTTGTTATTTACAGCTTTATCCAGTTTGATAAATTTTTTTAAAGGAGAGAATATGTCTGATCAGCTTACATATGTATTGCACATTGTATTTCTGCAGAGGATTTGCCATACCTCTTCAGCTTCTTCCTTTTGCCTTTGTGCATTTTGAAATACACTCAGATAAGGCTAAGAATGTATCTTCTTACCTACAAGAATGCAGTGCATAGGATATATGGCAGCTTTTGGAATCAGCTTATGTAAAACATGAAATATATTTTTTTTACTTGCTCAGACTGAAGGATCAGAATTTAATTAAAGACAATAAGCCCAAGGATATTCTGGAGAGCAGCAGTGACAGTGAAGAGAAAATTCCAGCTGCTAAGCCACTCAGTGCACCCAAACGGAAACTGGAACTTGAGGGAGAAACGGTAGAAAAGAAGAAAAAAGGAAGGCCTCGAAAAGACTCCAGACTTGTACCAGTAACTTTAACTGTTCAGGTGAAATAAATAAGATTCATTGTGGCTTTCAATGTTCATTTAATAAAGTCAGTCCCATGTTGACTTGTTCCATCAAGTCAGGGAAACACAAGTAGATCAGTCCCTCAGAATTGTTAGCCATCCTTCTTCCTTGCCTTTAAACTTATTCTTTTTAAAATTTAAGATTATAAAAAGTACATGCACATGGTGTGGCAAATGTGTCCATCCTTTATATAAATATGCAGCTACTTACTAAATGGTACCAGCATGCTAAGTAGTGATAGCCTACCAAATGACTGTATAGAATAAAATGAAATGCCATCAGTTTTTGGTGTTCTTTCATGGAGAGTGGCCCAAGCACAAGAGAGTGGCTTGGATATGATGACTTAAATGGTTATGAATTTCCTAGGAACCATGAAGATGTAAGTTGCATTAGAGTTTCCATCATTTTAGGGCATATAGATCCCTCTGTTTTCAGTAGTCAGAGCTTAGCTTTTCTGTGCAATATACCAGAATTTCCATTAATTACTTGCAGCTGAAAAGGGGTGGGCTATAAAAAAAAAGCACATCTAGTTTGTTTGGTTTTTTAATTCTTAGAAGCTATATTAAAAAACTTGTATTTATACAACTAATTGGAAAAATATGAATATTTGTAATTGGCATTATTTGGAATTAAAAAAAATCTCTTTCAAGTCAATCTGTATTATGGAATATCTTTAGGTTTAACTTTTTCTAATGGAAAAATTTAACTACTTTTGCAATTATTTTTTTTCCAGTCCCCAGCTACACTGGCCTCTGAGAAGGATGCTGCTTGCATCTCTGCACCAGCATTAGCACTTAAACTGCCAACCCCAATCCCACAGAAATCGTTTACTTTGCAAGTAAGTGAACTATAAGTGAACTATAAGGGAAAAAAACTTAATACTTTTAAAAAAAAAATCCTGCCTTTTTTTTATATTCTTAGATTATCCAGATCCTTTGATAAATTAACATTTGAATACATGTACCTGTTCAAGCAAGCAAGGTGGTATACTTCAGCTTCTAAGAATATGTCTGTATGAGAAAAGTTAATGCCAAATCAGCTAAAAATAGGACACTTCTGAACTAGCTAAACTTCAAAGAGGAATACCTCTGGTTCATCAGTCCCTCCTCCTGGTTAACCAAAGAGTGTTGTAAAGATAAGAGTCTCCAATAGGAGTAACTGCTGCATTGTTATTAGCTGTGTTGGTGGTACATTGCTGAAGAGAAAAAACAAATGTTTTCTGAGAGCTCTCTGGAGGTGCTCTATATCTGAAGAGACTGGCAAATAGTATTACTTCAGATATTTATGAAATAATTTTTCTGCGTGTTTAGGCTGTGGTAGTCTGGTTCTAATTGCAAGATTGTAGGGAAACTGGGCACATCTAGACTTGATCTGATGCCCTTAATTAGGAAGCACAGACTAGCACAACCTTTCTTTATTCCTATGCTCCAAATAAAAAGAAATTATGTGTTCTAGCCAAGACTGATTTTCAGAGGTCTGCTTCTTTTGAAGTACCACAATATATTTTGAAGCTACTTTAAACAGAATGCCATACTTAAATCCATTCTTAACTATTTTAGATCTAATAGTAGTTGCTGCTTTTTTAGTAGTTCTTTTCGTCTTCCAAAAAGTGTCTTATTTTTTGTATTTCAGGTAAGTTCAGATCCATCAATGTATCTGGAAGTGGAGAATGAAATGACCACAGTTGGAGGTTCAAAGTTGAGCAGGTTAAAGTGTAATCGAGAAGGAAAGGAATGGGAGACTGTCCTCACCAGTCGAATTCTCACTGCAGCGGGAAGCTGGTAAGAGAGTAGTATATTTTGGAGAAAGAGGGTCCTGAAGGCCAGAAAACATTTTTAGGGATACAAAAGTAAGCTTTACAGAAAGTTAATTACATCTAAACCCACATATTTACAAATAAGTAGAGGCTTTAAAGGTATTTTTATCTACTTATTTAGAAAAGTTGATTAACTGGATCACTTCTATTTAGGATTTTTGTGATTCTTTGTGCTTGGCTCAAGATGTCCTGTTTCTCTTCCAGCTAACCTGGTATAATGCACTGATGCTTTTAAACTCTTATCATGTGGAGTTTTTTGTAGGGATTCTGACTTATTTCTGTTCACTACTGCTGTTTGCTTGTTTTATCACCCCCCTTTGTAATTTTTATATAATCTTTTATAATAAAAGTTTTGTGGATAAAAAATATGTACTGCTCTTAGTCTTAAGACCAGTTTCACTCCAAGTATTAGCTCTATGCAGTCTCAAAGCATCACAAATTCTCATTAGCCCGTTACAGCTATTCTCCTGTCTAATTACATTTGTCCTTTAAATTTCTTCATTAAAGTTGACTAAATCATGGTAAGCGACAGTTGTTCAAGTGCTTACTACTAAAGAATGAAAAATTTTAAACAGGATGTTATCTGACATGGAAGTATTTTCCTGAGTCTTTTACTATTTTTTTCTCTTTATTTTTCTCAACTTTGCTTAGTTCCAGCCTCAGAGTTTAAACTGAAAGTATATTTCTGAAGCCTGAGCCATGTCCAGGTCTGAAAAAGAAGCAGCAGATTTTAAAGCTAAATACAAGTACAGGCCTGAAGAAGAGCTTGTGTATACCCAAAACCTTTACTGATATTTCCGACTATGCCCTTGGTCTAATAAAAGATACTATCTCTGCTTGCAAACCTTCACTTGCCCATCTCCTTTAAACCATCATAGTTATAATCAAATTAAAGAGGCATGGAATGCACATATACATATATATATATATATATAAAAAAAAATCTGTCTAGTTTTTGACTCTTATTTTTGGTATGCAGGATTTTTTTAAAAGCTGTAATAGTTACCTTTTGGGGAATTAGCCCAAGTTGTATGATAACTTAAGAAATCAGTCTGGTTTTATGCTACTCACATTTGAAAAAATGTAAATGTTTCTTTTTTTTTTTTTTTATTTTTTTTTTAGTGAGATTGTAAGTGTAGCCTGCGAGAAACGAACATTGTCGGTATTTTCAGCTTGTGGTCGTCGCCTTCTTCCTCCTATAATATTGAATACACCCATTTCCACCCTACATTGCACAGGTTCTTACATCATGGCTCTCACCACTGCTGCTACGCTCTCTGTTTGGTAAGTACCATGTTAGGCTGCAGCAGCTGTTTTTTATAGGTAACTCTGTTCAATTGTGTTGATGCATTGCTGTTGAAATTTAGGCTTAAACCACATCAGGTCTGAACACAAGCCCACTTTTGGATATAATATGAAGAGTTAACTGGGCAGGACTTGAATCCTGTTTCTTTTCTGTTCTAGGACAGTCTGTAATATCAAATTTGATTCTAGAAGGAAGATAAAGGATCAGCTAGAAGTTACTAGTTTAAACAGTCTCCCTAGGATAGACTTGACATGCATATGGAATGAATTGAGGGGAGGAGGGGAAGGAGAAATATGGATACTTCCAATTTCCATCATACTTAGCCAATAAAGTACATGAGTTTCAGAAGTACTCTAGCCATCTTCAAGATACCAGGATAAAAACTGCAGTAAATTGTTTAGTAGTTTAATTTAATCTAATGTCTCATGCAAGTCAGAGCTCCTAAAGGAGTTATTTGGATCCTTAGTGTTTGTTTAGCTGTAATGAGGTTTCCTGATAAAGAGCCATAAAAGTTGTTCTCTGCTATTGACTTCTGTCTTGCTGTAAGGGGTTTGAGTTTGTCAAAATAATTTTGTTGAAGCAATGAAGAAAATGTCAAAAAAACCTCCCAAACAACCAAACTCCCCAAAACCCCCACTTTGTCATGAATATTGAAGTGCATTTGTTAAATGATTTTGGAACTTTCAGTTGCTTGTAAACTGCAGATTTGTCCTTTTGTCTTTTTCAGGGATGTTCACAAGCAGACAGCGATTGTTAGAGATGAGTCTTTGCAAACAATATTTTCAGGTAATAAAAAGGGTCATTTAGTTACCAACCTTTGAGCCCACCTGTACTATTTAGTGCCATTTCTGAATAAGCTGAAATTTTACAAAACCTGAAAAGCCTAAGCAAATAATTTTCCTTTGTTATTGTGTGATAAAGGGAAATCATTGGCAGTGTTGAAATACTGTAGAAATAACTGGATGAGAATATCAGTGGTAACAGACTTGTACAAGATCCTGTAGCTTATTATATTCTGGCTTGCTTCTGAGTGTGAAAACTCAGTGTTGTGAAGATCACAAAATAAATATTTAATGCAAATCTGCTATTACAGCAATTTGTGTGTATCTTGCATATTTGTTATCTTAACAATGAACAACAATTGATTATCTTCCAATTTGTTATTTCAAAATCTTCAGTTTCTTCATTGCCAATATCTGGCACAAAACAAATTATCAAAAAAGCAGTGTCTCAGAGTATACTGGCTTCTATTTTAGCTTTAACCCATACTAGCACTAATCAAAATGTAGTTGTACTGGCAGTTTCCAAATGTCTTCGTTAGAAGTTACATGCACAAACCCTGGGCCTGAATATGCTGGGAAATGAGAGACTCCAGCTATGCCACTTATACTATGTTCTTAGAGAGCACACTTTTCTAAATATGCTGGGTTTTAGAACTTCAACTTAATGGGAAAAAGGAAGATAAAGCTTCTCAGGTTACAGAAGACATGGCAGAATTGCTGAAGTTTGCCCCTAGATATAGAGAACATTTCCAATTAAGCCCATGTTCTGTATAAATTGCAGCATCAAGACTGATAATGTATTTTGCAAAAGAGTGATTTTAATGCTACTGTGCTGAGCCTGGTGCTTACCATCATTATCTTGTGTCTTGACCTTCCTATCCATGCTTGAGAATAACATTGACTGAAACTTCTTCTGTTGGTTCCTATGATAATTAATGGTGGCTAGTATTTTTTACCATTATGGAACATTACGGAAGACTCCAAAAGAAATACTTTCGTCTGATTTGACTTGTAGGAAGTGATGCAACTGTCTCTCAGATCTTGCTGACTCAGCATGGTATACCTGTAATGAGCATGTCCGATGGAAAGGCATACTGTTTTAATCCTTCTCTTTCTACATGGTAAGTTATATATTATTTCCTGCTTTTACAACTTAGCTGAACTGACGTGTATTCTGATTTACTGTTTCACCCCATGTTTTGAAGGTTAGCCTGAATAGGATTACACACCAGGCTTAGTTTTGCTTTGGTTCACTGTTGTATGTGTAGGCTTCACTCTATTATATTCTTATGATTTGATAAGTTTAAAATAAATTTTGAAAATAAAGAAGTTAAACTACAGCTCATTTTATCACTCTTTCCTACACGGTGCATACACCTATATATACTTTTGCTTATGTACATCAGTCGAATCTGTCAAGTAGTTGGCAATGATTAAAGATAATCCAGCCTTCACATTTTATGTAAAAGAATGCAGTTCTGTAAAATTTGTCAAAACAATTTTCAGAGTTTTGTTGGGAGTTTAGACATGTTAAAATTATTTTGCTCAGTTTCCAGAGAAAATAAGACCTATGCGCTCCAATCCTGAGCGTGTATGTCCCTGACTTTGTCAGTCCCCATCACCCCTTAATATTTTTTTGGATCTGATGGCCAGTCAAGTTTGAAGAGAGCTCTTTGTCTCCAAGATTTAAAAGTTTAATGAAGATAGTAAGTCAGGTAGGGGAGGAGGGAAGAAATCATTATACCTCGGAGAATTCCCATGGCAGAGTCATTACTGACGACCTGAACACAAGGAAAGGCTCAATAAGAGTCTGTGTATTAATGGGTATCAGATAGGCTTTCCCCCTGGATTCTCTTACTTCTGTCAAGGCATGAGTTCCCATAAAAAAAATTTCCATGGTTAAATTATTTACAGTGTCTTTCCAAAACAGATTCTTTGTTGTCTAAGTTGTTTCCTTCTAAGAGGAAAAGACATGTTGCTGTCTTAATATAATTGTTGTACTTAAGTGTAATAAGCATGCTTGATGAAAGGGCTTATTGTTTTAAGTCCTCCTTAGAATAATTATTATTAGTCAACTACTTGATGTGAATCCGTTGGAAAAGAAAAAACAACTTATTTGTTCTTTAGATAAACTGAGAAATTATGCAGAAATTTTCCCAGTCAATAAGGAGCAGAGGACAGGCTCTCAGCCATAATTCTGAATTGCCTGTCATTTCTTAGTTGGTATCCCAGCCTTGGAAATATATAAAATAGCAATCCTTGTAGTCGTCATAAAAATGTAAACATGATAAAGTAGTAAAGGGTATTTTAAATATTTGTGCCATTTTACCTCTGAGCTGTCTGGAGGTCTAAACTTAGCATTGGTTTGAGCCAGTGATTCCCTTGGCATCTCAAACCAGTGAAAATTATATAATTGATTAGGTGTGGAAATGCCAGCTGTAACTGTCAACTCCCTTCGTATGAAGGAATAGCTGTAATGTATGGGAAAGATTGTCAATGTGTGTGATCTGTGATGACTTGTCTGGTGCATGGGGGGACCTGACATGAGGTGAAATCAAGTTCTTAATGAGGTAGTCATTACCTGTGTTCACTCCAGGTGAACTGACTTCTTATTAGATGTAAAATGACAAGTAGAAAGTTCATTTCCTTCAAAACTAATGCTCAATCGTATTATACAATTAATGTAGTGAACTTTGGGGGTGGGAGGGACATTTCCATGACAGCACAAGCAGAATTTGGGCATGGAGTGGGAACAGTTGGGGTCTGTGGAATTCCTGAGCACCTCAGTGATATTTTTTTGGTTATCTGTGAAAATACAAGTTGGGCTTTCAGGCAGAACAGAGCTGGATCCCTTGATATCACTGCCTACTCTCCTCAAACTTGGTTTTTGTTTGTTTGCCTTTTTTCAGGAATCTTGTTTCTGACAAACAGGACTCTCTAGCACAATGTGCAGACTTCAGGAATAGTTTACCATCCCAAGAAGCCATGCTGTGTTCTGGGCCCTTAGCTGTAATACAGGGACGAACATCAAAGTATGCACTTACTTGCTTCATTTAATCAGCATGCTTGTCTTTTGGGGTTTTTTCTCCCCTATTATTTATTCATGTGCTTGAATCAGTGAGTTAATTCTTAAGATGCTAATGGTTCTGAAATTATCAGTAGCTCATACAGTGTTTTTCTTAAACCTTTGCATATCTATAGTCTGTACCTTAATGTTATTTTGAGATTGCTTGGGGGGGAGGAAAGCATGCTCTAAACTTAATCTTTTTGAGGCTCTTCTTTATTGGGTGGGTAAAGTATTTGACAATTCTTTACATGTAATATTTTGATTAGCTAAACTGAATTTCTTACATTTTACATTTTAATTTTTAATTTGCCAGCTTTCTGGAGTAGGCCTACAAATTTTGAGTAGTTCAGTTGTCCTCAAGGGATTTATTTAATTAAGTCTTTGAGAAAGTTGAGTGATTAGTCATCTAATGCATATTTTTAACATCTGAAAATATCACCAGGGAATTGCGTGAGCCAGAACAGACTCCTGTAGGTAATTTTTAATAGCCCTTCCTCACCTGGATTTGAATTAGATTTCCCAGGCAGATTTCTGTGCTATTTCTGTCCTTCACATCTGAGTTTAATTTTTTTTGGTGAGAGAAACTGTATAGAGTTGTATGATTTTATTGCTGACCTCTTGGGGTGTGGAATTAATTGGGAAAAATATTTGAAATCCAAACAAACACTTTTTGAGAGAGAGAAAATACCAGACTGAAAAATTAGCTTTTTTTTTTTTTTTTTTTCCAAAAAGGAAATAATTGGTTACTTTTTTCAAATTAGCCTTCTTATGACAATACATGTATTTGCAAGAAATCCTGTAAATGCTTTAGGAGCACTTGCTCACTGATAAGCATGTGTTTTTAAAGAGAAGACAGATGAAAGAAAGAGAAAAAGAACAGGAGGCAGAAAACCTTCCTTGATACTTGTAAATTGTCCAGTGGTGGGGAAGGCAGTTTGCTATGAAGTGCTGCCTTTGTGAGTAAAAGTTTGAACTCTGGAAGCACTAGGTGCCTGTGAAATATAAGTGTAGAATAGCTTGTACTACAAAAATATATATTCCTTAAACTAGTATCTGATTTTATGGCTGGTATGTTAATTTTTTGGTTTTGTAGTTCAGGAAGGCAAGCTGCAAGATTGTTCTCCATGCCTCACTTAGTGCAACAAGAAACAACGCTTGCATACCTGGAGAACCAGATAGCAGCAGCACTTATGTTACAGTCCAGTCATGAATATCGCCACTGGCTCCTTATCTATGCACGGTACCTGGTTAATGAAGGTGAGACCTGCCATGCTGTGTTACTTCTTTGCAGCTCTGATGGACTTTTAAGAAACACTTTATTCACATCATGTATATGTATGATTGCACTTAACATTCTCGTTTTAGCACTTGGCTTCTGGACTCAGTGTTTACTTAAAACCAAAACAAACTGCTGAAGTGCATTTGCTTCCTGTAGTGCTCAGTACTCAGGAATCCTGTTTTGACACACTGACTGTGAACAGATCATGGTCTGGGGAAACAGTGCCATCTGCGGACTTCAATATAGGAATTGCATTGTAAAAAAAAGTCCAGTGGTCCATCAGGTGTATCGTATGTATTATCTGGCAGCAACTACAGATGTTTCAGAGGAACCAGCAGCACCTTGTAAAATACGTAACATTCCTCAGCCAACTGACGATCGCTGCCTGATGTGAAATGGAAGAGTTGCTTGGTTTCTGACACTTTGTACCACAGCACATAAAACTGCAGAGAATTTGCATGTGTTACTTGCACTTTATACTTTTTTTACATTCTAAAATTTCAACAGCCTGTACTGTGAGCTCCCCAGGTTAAATTCTGTGAGGAAAGAAACCCACAAGAAAGGTTGCTTGTGTCTATTTTATATTTGAATACACTGTATCTCTGTGCTATTATGTTAAATAAGGTTAACCAACTGACTTTATGCTTCTTGGATTCTGAAGATCTCTGTTGTATCTCTGCTTGTCTGCATTCCAAATTTAGTAGTTCCCATTGTATTAATTCAGCCTTATTCCTCACCATGCATAATCATTTTACACAGAGGGAAGCGAAATGGTTCGTGTTAGGCCACCTAATAGGTGTTGGCAAAATTAAAATTGAGCTCATTAATTCTTGTCTTTTGACCCCTACCTTATTTAACAAGAGCTTGATGAACTGCATATGATTCTCTCTGTCCTTCCGCAGTTGAAATGAAAATGTTCATCTTGGGTCATATGTTAAAGAGATGGTTATACTTTCAAGAGTCTTCACTAATTAAGAACCTCTCTGTTGTGTGTGCAGGGTTCATCTTGCACTGCACAAATGTCACTGCCTTGCATGTGTGTATACACTGGATGTCACTGCAAATTCTGCTTTGCCCTACGTGTATTACTGTTTCACTAGTTTTATAGGTCTGCTAAATTTTGAAAATTGCACATCTTATTATTGACCCTTTATTCCTATGATGGTTTCAACATTTAATGAATTCTAATCCATTAAAATATTCAATCTATTATACCTTGATTGGCAAGTTACTCTTGAACAGATGACTTTGTTACTTGCAAAGGAATTCCCCCCTCTGATTTTTTTGGGTGAATAAAGCTGGCCTGGAAACTGTGTGTGGTTTTATTAAAGGTTTTCTTTTTTTTTTTTAAACTCTTGTGTATATTAATTGGATCCATTTTAATTTTATTATAAGCTCTTTTGCTAAGGGTTTTAAGAGATCTCTTCCAGTTAGTAATATTTTAATGTTTCAGAAGGATGTCTGATTTACTTTTTTTTTTTACTCCTGATACCATTTTTCCAAATTCATATATTGCCATTAAATGCAACCTGACAACTTTTCCCCTTCACTTGTTTTTCATCTTGTGGCTTTCCAACTCTTGTGATGTCTCTCTTGTATTATTTCTGTGGCTGTTGAAGTGTGTCAATTTTTCGGTGTGTTTTGTTTTGTTTTTTTTAAAGCTGGTATATTTATGCGGGAGCGGGGAGTGAGGTTGAGATCAGGGCAGCTCTTAAAACAAACTGGAGTAACTACTTCACTTTGTCTCCTTATTGTAGATCATCTTTAATAGTGGTTTTGGTTTTGAGAACTTAAAATAAACCCCTTTGGAACTCTAAAATAAATCCTTTACAAATCACCTTAGCTTTCCAAAGATTTGCTGTTAGAAGAAGAATATACTTTTTGAGAAACCAATGTTTTTGGCTTTATTTTATTCTAGATACTTGTAACTCTTTCCTGAATGTTGTCAGTTACATTGTGGAGTGGTTATATATAGTGAAATGCTTATGAATGTGATTTTATTTTCTGATAATATTCAGGGTTTGAATATCGTTTGCGAGAATTATGCAAGGATTTACTGGGTCCAGTCCATTACTCAGCTGGAAGTCAGTGGGAATCAACAGTTATGGTAAGTCCTGGTAATAGTTTAACAAAGAACGAGGAAGAATTTCCCATGAAACTTACAGAACTTGGATAGATAATAGAACTTAAAATATGATTAAACTTGTTGGCAAAAAGCAATCACAAATTATTTTTGCTGAGCCTGGAACCCTTTCTGTACTCTGTTCTAATCTCATAAGCAGGCTTCCTCCTATGGCACTTGTATTTATTTCATGTCAAACTGTAGACAAATGCTTAGTGCCACAGTATCAGCTCTGGTACTGTCTTGAGTATCACGCAGATGGAGCAGAGTTGCGTGTTCAGGTCTCCACATTGTTCAGACAGCAACTTTGAAATAGCAACGTGCCAATGAATTGTCTTCCCTTCTCAGAACACGCCTGGAGTCTGTAACTGCAGAGGCTGCACCAGCTTCATGAGTGTATATAAATATAAAGACAGTTTTTTATTCTGGGAGTCATGTAAGCAGAGTAAGAACATAAAATATACAGCCTTCTCCAGGATGGAAAAAAGGCATGAATCTTAAACAGCTCTATCAAATATATTCATGATGGCAAGTAATACATTCTGAGAATGCTTTTGTGGTTTTTTTTGTGCAGGGTTTACGAAAGAGAGAACTATTGAAAGAGCTTCTTCCTGTTATTGGACAGAACCTCCGCTTCCAGAGGCTTTTCACAGAATATCAAGAGCAGCTAGACATCTTGAGAGACAAGTAGCATTTCCCCAGATTTTCCCTGCGGGGCCTGGTCCGAGAGAAACTGCTGAACAGCATTAACCAGAGACAGAAGAGGAGCAAGAGCCCGGTCAGTAGGGACACTCCTGAAGAGGGCAGTGCTGTAAGGGTCTCAGATGCTTCAGGAGTGACCTGCTTTAGTTTTTAAAGAAGCTCAAAAGTGGATTCGTGAAAATGATGAGTGGATGAGCTAGACCGTTTCCCAAGTGAAACTTAACCATCGAAGCTGTGGCCTCTGTTTCTATGGAAAGTCGTGGATATGTACTTCAGGGGGGTCCTTTTGGATCTGGATCTCATTTTAATATCGAAACTAGCTGAGAACTGTTTGTGAGGTTTCTTGGATGTCCTGTGAAAAGCACAGTACTTCAGAGTACACTGAACAGCATATTTAACCCTGTTTAGGGTTTTTTTGCCTGAGGATTTATTGAGGCTCAACACTATATTAAATTAGATGAATGAGCCACGTAAAAAGAAATTTCATAAATATTAAGGTATTATGCAGCCAATAGACTCTTTCCTGTGAATATAATAATAATAATAAGAGGCTGTTCTAACACATGGACTATTTTTGTACTAGAATTTGCTAACTTGTAATATGGAATTTTATTTGGCCGATAATCAGGCTATCTCTACAAAGTCATCTTGTAGGAAATTTAACTCTAATTACAAAAGCTATGTTTCAAAATAATTCCACCAAATTAACATGTCATCATCTGGTTTTTAATTTTTAAATGTTTGTAAAAGGCATTTTGGGGGGAGGGGGAGGGATACAATGGGGTGGCTCTTTTTTGTAAGTACAAAAATAAATGAACATTGCATTGGTTTAAAAAACAAAAAGCAAAAACATGGTCTTAAATTATTACAAAGGGCACAGGCATCTCCAGAAATGTCAACACAGGCTGAATCTTGTTAACATGTCTGGAAATAAATAATACCATCTGGGTGATCTTTGAAAGCGTGATCAGACAAGTACTTGTGATCTCCCTAGACCAGGTATGTTTTCTCTTGGAGCCGCATCTCAGCTGAGGGAGCAGGAGCTGTGTGGGAATGCTCATTATCTCAGGCAACACAAAGCAAAATGGGCTTCCCTGACCGCTGCCAAAAGTGGTCAGCACTGCAACAAGAAATGAGCTTCATGCAGTTATGGCCATGTTCCTTGTGTGGCATTTCATAATAACAAAATAGTGCTGGTGGCCAGCCAGCAGTTCACTTGTGGAGTGGCTTTGGAATTCCACTGAAACCAAATCAATCAACTTGTTTTCTTCTCCAAGGTATGCCTGGTGCTGGGAAAGAAAAAAGCATGTGTGTTGTTTCTTTCCAGGACCTAATTCAGGTGTGCCTCAATTTATTGCCTTTGAGATCTTTTTGAGTAAGAAAGTTAGTATTGAAATGAGCAAGTGTATTTATACCCTTGTGAAAGGGCAGTTTCTCCCCTAAACTTCTAGTAAAAACAAGCACTAGCCTTTGCCCTCGGCCAGGACAAGGACTAGCTGTGCTACTGTGGACTTTGGCTGCAGGGGACTGACCCTCTTCAGAGAGGCAGCTCTGCAGTTACATGGTTGTCTGGATCCTAGAGGGAGGGATGTGTTCTTTAAGGCAACAAACCCCCTCATTTGGAGGGTTTTGTTGCCTCCTGTATGCAGCTGCTAGACCTGATGGACACCATATTACTTCTTTGTTCGGCAATCTCATGTGCACGCTGGCTGAAGTGTCTTGAAGAGCAATAAAAGCAACTGATTCAGCATCTATTCCTCGGTATGGCATCAGGGAGTTTTCAACAAGCAGTGGGAAATGTAGTGACAGCACAGCTTGATTCTGCGTTTACCTGGTGGGGAAAGTGAACGTGTTCCAAGTTCCCTTGACCTCTAGTCCAAAAAGTTTAATAGTACTGTGACAACCAGTCATAGTAGTGCTGCGAGTGATTCATATGCTACTGCCCATTAGTCTGTACTCCTGGGAGCAGGCATTATATTCCTCATAGAGTAGAATACACTCATAGAATGTTTGGGTTAAAGGTCATCTATTCCAACCCCAGTGAGCAGGGACATCTGCAACTAGAGCAGGTTGTGCTCATTTTGTGCTCATGTGTGCAGGCAAGCAACCCACTGAAATCATTAAAACAGGAGATAGACACCATGTTCTGGGGGAAAGGTAGGTCCAGTCCAAAGCCTGGTGCAGTCCATGGGAGTCTGGCTATCAGCTTCCATGGATTTTGACTGTTCTGTGTAGGCAGCTGCCAGGCTGATGGTTTACTGAGAAAAGAACAAATGACCATGGATAGTTTTGGAGGTCTTTGATAAGTGAAAGCTCTGAGAGAGGTGGCTGATTCCTCCTGCTAAAGGCAAGATGTTTGGATTCTGGCCATCCTCTGTTCAGCCTTGTGCTGTTCATACCAGTCTTGTAATGAATGCTGTTTAATACAATTTAAAGGTAATTAGCTAAGGGAAAGTACATTCTTTGTCATTAAATCTCTGAAGAGATGCTGAAATACTTTTAATGAAGAGCTGTCTCCATATTAGACACGATGTAGGTTTTTCTACCCATTTTTTCTTGGGAGGTTCTGTCACTGCCTGACAGTCCAGGAATAATATGATTTCAAATTCCAGGCAACAAAATATATTTAAATGAATGTGAACATTTTTCTTAAACTGGGTATTTTAGCTTTTTCCGCTTACATTCAGCACTTTCTTTTTTAGGATGAGGGCTACGAAAAACTCTGTTTAAGGCTGTATTACGTTATCAAAGGAAGCTGGCAGCTAAATCAAGGAGGAACGCTTTTAGTGCGGGAGCAGGGGCACCTTGTTTTGAACAACCGAGGAACTTTTATTAATTAATGGTTTGGACGGAGAAATGGGGAAGGCCACAGGGAGGACTCGACGTTCTGGCTAGGTGACCTGGGCAGAAAACACCCGCCAAAACTCCCTCAGGGCTTCCCCGGCGTCCCTGCCCCGGCGCCGGTGAGGGAGGACCCAACCGGAGCTACCGCCAAAACTGAAATAAAACCAGATTTAGCTGGGCGCCAAGTACTGGGGACCAGGCTCGTCTTCAGACAGTGGAAACGCCACGCGTACGTTTGCTGCGTGCGCTTCATCCTGCCGGCGGGCAGCGGCCGGGCACCCACCGCCCTCCTCCTCCCCTCAGCGTTTCCCGCCCACCGCAGGCCGGCCCGGCCCCGGAACGCCGCCCGCCGCCCCTGTTTCCGCACCGCGGCCTTTCGCCGCCGCACCCGCACCGGAAGGGAGCAGCGGCCGCAGCCGTCCGGGTGCAAGGCGGCTCGGCGGGGCCCGGGGAGAGTCGCGTCCCTGAGGGCCCGAGGGCTGAGCCGCCGCCATGGGGAAGAGGCAGCACCAGAAGGACAAGATGTGAGCGGGGACGGGGACGGGGACGGGGAGGGCGGCGCGGGGCCTCGCGGTGGTGCGCGGGGTGTGGGGAGGCCGTGGGTGTGCTGCGGCTTGCCTGTGAGTGACCCCGCTGTCTCGGCAGGTACATTACGTGCGCGGAGTACACGCAGTTCTACGGGGGCAAGAAAGCAGGTAAAGGGGTGAAGGGTGCCGTCGTCCCCCCGCATTCACTCGGGTGGGGGGGGCTGCTGAAGTGACCTCCCCGAGCGGGGCATCCTCTGGGTGCAGCAGGGGAGCTGCTGCCGAGCCCCGGCCCCTGAACCGCTGGGCTGTGGGGCTGGGGATCCCCAAATCCAGGGTGCTGGTCGGCGTGAAAACGGCAGGAATTGGAGGTTTAACGCCCAGGTGAGCTGTCCATGCCTTCAGCAAGTTCTGGGAGGGCAGAGCTTGAAGGTAGTTACAGCGCTCATCATCCAATTTAAACTGAGTGCTGTCTGTCTGTCAGAGCTCTGTTTTGATTTTTTTTTCGGATTGTGAAATTTCAGTTGAGGAGTGTACTTGCGCTCTGCAGGAGAGGCCCGGCTTTAGTTACAGTTTTGCAAGGTTTAGCGTATTTATCCTTGTCATCGGTAAATTGCCACCATGTATATAGCAAAATGTAACTTTCAGATGTTTCTTTGTTACCTAGAATACTATGCATTTATTAAAATTCTGCTGTGGTTTTTGTTCCATAAACAGACCTTCCACGGACTAATTTTAGACGTTTATCATTTGATCACTGCAGGTAAGACAAATTTACATTATTATTATTAAATGACGCATGTTTTTATCAGGCTGTTCACATTGAACCATTACTGAAGCCATGTTTTTCCGAAGCAGTTATTTTCATTGACTTGTGCCTGCTATGATAGTAATGCAGCAAGAAAAAATTCAATAAGAATGGAAACAATATCTATACTTTCCATGATTAGTGTCTGCAGAGACTGGAGCTGATGGCTAAAAGAATAGTGATAAAATAATTCAGAACAATTATCGTGTACATTCAAATCTGTGTAATTGGGGCTTGGATCTACTTTTCCCTGCTCAAAATATGCTTGGTCAATCACTCATCTTTCTGAGGCAGTGATTAGGTAAATTGAAGGAATATTTATGCTAATTTTCTTGTGTTTAGAATTTACTGTCTGAAGTGCTGGAGTGAAAGAGGGGAGTTAGTAGAGGTGGGTTAGAAATCCTCTTGTAAATTGAATAGTTCAGGAAGTTACCATCCACATCTACGAACTACTGCTGCTTGGCTAAAAGCTGGCTGGATTATGGAAGCATCCCTAACAGGGGATGCTGAATGTGATTGCCAGTTACTCCCTAGCCCATCTCAGTGCAAAGACAGTGAGTGTTTCTGCTTGAACCATCTTCTGTGCTGGTGCGGCCCAACGTGGCAATGGGAGCAGGCTGGGGAGTATTACAGCATCCTATAGCTGTATGGCTGTGAGTGCTGGCAGCTACACATTACTGAACGGCACCAGTTCCTTTCATGGATTTTGTTATTAACCTAATTTATGTAGCATCAGGTAGTGGGTATTGGCAGCCACTCAGTATTTTCATTGGTATAAGCCTTGCTTTAATGTGCAAGTGAATCAGCAAAATGTTATTTGCTTCTGTCATCATGATTTCTGGATGATTTTGCTAAAAAGAATGTGTACTTTTTTTCCTAGTTTGTCTCTGCAGCCATTTGAATACCCAGTTTGCACACCAGATGGGACAGTCTTTGACATACTGTAAGTTACTGTCTGTACTTGCTTTACTTTTGTGTTGCTGAAGTGGTTACAGCAGTGTAATCATCATTTTGTCTTAGCAAGTTGGCAAAAATAATCATGCCCATCAGTAGAGATTTCTGATGGTGCTTGTCGCTTATTACTTGATTCTTTCTCTTTTCAGGAGCATTGTTCCTTGGATAAAGAAGTATGGAACCAACCCAATCACAGGAGAAGTAAGTAATGATGGGTGTATTCACATGATGTCTTTGCTTTCCTTATGCTCAGTTTCCTATTTAATGTGTGGGAGAAACAAAAATGCCTTAATGAAAGCAAAAGAAGTAGAATGGGAGTGCTATTTTGAAGTATGATATTTGTGAGATCAGCTTTGCTGAAAATAATGTAGACATTTACTAGAGATCTCTTTTTAGCTAAAAGAAGGGGGGGAGGGGCTTCTGGATTTGAGACCTGATTTCCCCTCACTGTCATCTTGCTAATGATTTTTGTAGTAGAAAATAATCAGCCTCGGACTGTGTGTGTGGAAGGAAGAGGAGAGCTTTTTTTTTTTTTTCCCATTGGATTGTAAATAGTATGGTAGAGGAAACGTGTAGTTCATTTATATAAACTCCCAGGGTATCTTGCCTTTCTTACAGGTGTGGCATAATTAAAATCTGTATAGATGGAAATACGAGCTCTTTTGTTACTGCTAGCGATGCCCAGAAAGCCTGATGGAAAAGACTCTGTACTGCTGCCTCATATAAGCAGAATTCTAGTCCGTACAGGGCAAGAGGCTGGCAAGCTCACCTCTGCATCTGTGATTAAACTTGCAGTGATGCTTCCTAACTAAAAAGATATTCGGCTTTATGCAGATTAAAGAGATTAATAGATGATATTATGAATGATAAGCTTAAGCTGCAAAATCTTTTGAGTTATCTTGACAATATATTTCAGAAAGCTGCTGACCTGCCTCTGTCGTGATAGTTCACTGTGAGACTGGGATTTCACACTATGCTCAGTGCCTTGGTGGTTTTTCTTCCCCCTTTTTCTGCATAAATTATAATTACGAAGGGATTACTTTCTGTAGTAGCGTGAAGTTGTAGAGCACCAGATAAATATGAAGTACTGGAAATATCTCCTTGCTGGAATTTTTTTTTTTTTTTTTTTTTTTTGGTGTTTAAAAGAGGGTGCATTGTTTGTGAGGGCATAGAGGAAAATTTTAAACAGAAATTGTTGCTTGAGCTACTGGAACTTGTCTTTTCCTTCGGTAAGTGCAGTTACTTTCCCGAGCATTAGGTGGCAGCCATTGCACAAGATTGTTATTGGTTTGCAGATGGTCGTGTGGCATGAGATTACCTTTGAAACATCTTGTGTTTGATTAAAGATTTTCCCAGCAGACAGATACGAGGAGAAGCTAAATACAGATGCAGCATTCCAAACTCTAAACATGAACAGGCTGCCTGAGACTCAATATCTTCAGTTATAGCAAACTGCAGGTGTGTTTGTGCGATGGAGAGATGATTGAAGGTCTTTCTTCACACATGAGGAGGCCAATGTATTGTTGAGAAGGAATAGAATTACAGCTATTTCTTTGTTTTCACCGGCCTCTCACTGCCTTGCTGCTCTGTGCATCAGTTGGGAGTTTTGGGGTGTTGCCAGATCAATTTTTTTTTGCTTGGAGCAGCTCCATGACACATGTTCTCATTTCAGACTGTGAGCCGTGATGTGGTTTAAAATTACTTTGGGTAAATGCTAAGCAAGAGGTGTAATGTGTCCAGTGGTTTTGTCTAATATCGAGAAAGGGAGATTGTGCAGAATATACGTGGTGAACCATAAATGTTCAAATGAAGTTGGACTTTGACATCCGCTAGTTTACCCAGACTTGTGCTTCTGTAGTTGATCTGCAGTGCACCTCCAGCTCTCCTCAACATTTGTGCCCTTTTCCTATTGTCGTGGTTTAACCCCAGCCAGCAACTAAGCACCACGCAGCCGCTCACTCACTCCCCCCCATCCAGTGGGATGGGGGAGAAAATCAGGAAAAGAAGTAAAACTCCTGGGTTGAGATAAGAATTGTTTAATAGAACAGAAAAGAGGAAACTAATAATGATAGTGATAACACTAATAAAATGACAACAGTAGTAATAAAAGGATTGGAATGTACAAATGATGCGCAGGGCAATTGCTCACCACCCACCGACCGACACCCAGCCAGTCCCCGAGCGGCGAATCCCTGCCCCCCACTTCCCAGTTCCTAAACTAGACGGGACGTCACATGGTATGGAATACACTGTTGGCCAGTTTGGGTCAGGTGCCCTGGCTGGGCATGAGAAGCTGAAAAATCCTTGACTATAGTCTAAACACTACTGAGCAACAACTGAAAACATCAGTGTTATCAACATTCTTCACATACTGAACTCAAAACATAGCACTGGACCAGCTACTAGGAAGACAGTTAGCTCTATCCCAGCTGAAACCAGGACACCTATGTATCACTCTGTTTGGGGAGCCCTTTCTTCTTCCCTTTTATTCAGTGGTGGACTTGTGCTGTACAGCTCTGTCCTCCACAGGACCAAGGTGTTCCAGACCACTTTGAAGAAAAAGGAAGTGCTTGCTCTCCAGAACAGCACACAGCCCTGCTGAATCCAGCCCTGCAGAGCTATAAGTTGAAGAGTGGGATCGAAGGAAGTGTTGTAATTTAGCCTTCGTTTCCCAGAGGGCCAGCTCTGGTTTTCCGAAGGGGAGGATGGCCTTGGGCAGGAAGGGGATGAGGGTGCTGGGACAAGGCAGGGTAGGTGGCGGAGGAAGTCAGTGAGTTGAGCTTGTGCATCTCTAGACTGTATTTCCCTCTATTTACCACTGTGTGTGGAACTTCTTTTACTTGTACAGCTTGCTCATTGTGGAAACCAGAAAATATTTTCTGTAATGAGCTGACTTACAGAAACTCAAGACTCTGAGTTTGTTTAAAAAGGAATTGAGCCAGAATAGCTGCAATGCCATGTTTTGTACAGGGACTTAGGAAGTTACTTTGCACAGATTGATGATTCCATCATTGGTGATGAGGCTCTGGAGAATTTTTCCTTTTTTTTGTCCTGAAGTTAAAAATTATGATGAATTCCTTTGTGGCTTGTACTTCTGTTGTTATGGTTTGCTACAGGCCAAACATTTTAGGGAACTCAGTAGGCTACTTGGAAACAGCATTGTTAATGGCACGTTCTTGGTACTCACTAATTCTGCCTAGCTGTCTTATTTCTGAAGTGGACCCCTCAATGGAGAATTGGAGAGCCTTGCAATCATTAATATATTTATCTTCACAGTGGTCCTAGGGGGTAGGACTGTGCTAGTCTTTTATTAATTGGATGTTTGTGAACTGATCTACAAGTGACTTCTCTGATTCTTCCAAGTCCTAAGCTATTGGACCAGCCTTCCTTTCTAAAGAAATTTTGCAATTTTGCAAAGATCACAGTTATTCTTTCATATGTTTAAAATATTTTACTTTTTTTTGCTTTCCTTCCCTACATTTTCTCATGTTTTATGGTTTATTTCTTCTTGCTTTTCCGAACATTTTCTTGAGGTGCAGTGTGGACACCAATATCCGTTTAGGAGAAACACATCACCATTGGCCTTTGTCTAAAGTTTCCCATGAGCTATTCCAGAAAGTGGATTTAGATTTTTTTTTTCCCTTTTAAATAATGCATTGCAGTAAAAAGTACTTCTGTTACTACACCCATAGTTTTTGAAGAAACAGTACATCTTTCGCAGCTGAACTACAGCCTGTCAGATGGGATTGGCTCACTTACTTTTTTTGTCAGCTTTGTCAGGACGCTGCCCTAGCTTATGTCTACACTACAATTGCATAAAATAAAGAGAAAAGTCATAGTTAGCTCATTCTTTTTTACTGAGAACAGCACTTGGCTTCTTGGGCTTGCAGATAGTTGCAAGCTTGCCAGAACGTTTCATGTAGCGGAGATATGACAGCAGTGACCAGCATGCCCACACAAGTCAGCCAGCTGGGCTCAGGAGTACCTTTTTCCAAGAAATGAGATTGGTCAGAGTGTGTCTGGTTTGTTGGAATCTCAAATACGAACAGATGATAGATCCGCATGAAGGTAGCAGCATGCCTTTTGACAGGAATTTCAAGGAAATTGTTCTTTG
Organism: Haliaeetus albicilla; assembly: GCF_947461875.1. Lineage (NCBI taxonomy): Eukaryota > Metazoa > Chordata > Aves > Accipitriformes > Accipitridae > Haliaeetus > Haliaeetus albicilla. The sequence goes on from NC_091492.1 coordinate 37,531,672, forward strand.
TTGCATTGATATGTTATATGTGGGCTGAGCTATTTTTCTCCTTTGCATTGTAATGTTTCTGATATAAATACCTATTTTTCTCAGTCTGGTTCAATAACATTCTAACTGCATGTGGGCAGGCCAGATTACTGTGGTGTACTTCAGCTCCATTCAAGACTGGCTCTCTATCCTTGGGCTAATATCTCTCTTCCCCTGTCTCAGAAATAGCTATGGTCTTTGTCCCTTGTTCTCCCTTTTCTGTGGGAATTCAGTTCTTTTGGACAGTTGAAAGTCAGTTCATCTCTGGTGTTTGCTTATAAGGCTTTGATCCAAAGTCAATTTTGTGACTGTTTGAAGTGCATCTGCTTTTAAACTCATACAGAGGGCTCACTTGTGTGAATTGTTTCTGCACTGCTCAGAGCAAACTAAAATCCATGTGTCTGCTGATACCGCATAACGCAGAGAGGCAATCCTCATGTTAAGGGCCACGTGCAGCTGTGTGGTTGTTACCTATGTATGTCTTGAAGGGCAAACAGGATTCAGTCGAGTTAATTTAGCTTGGGCTTAATATATGCCTAAGAGTCAGGTTAAGAGACCTGAAGATGCTGTGTGGTGAATGTATGAGACTAGGAGTGACATTTCTGGTCTGAATGAGGCAGAGCACAACTTGTATTGTGCCCTGTCTCATGCAAGGTTAGGATCCAGACCTACAGGCCAGAGAGAGCTTTTTCTTAAGTGTCACAAGATTTTAGCTTCTTACTAGGTTAAATAGGAAAATTTTTATAAATTCTGAGGATTTTTTTTAGGGTTGGGAAAGCCTTTTGCTTGGGCTGCCTCTGAAGATAACAGTAAAAAGGAGTCTGGGGCATGTAAGGAAGTAGTAGAAAGCAGAGCCACTGACATGGAAAAAGAGGACTAACTTTGGAGTCAAAAGGCTGAAAATCTCTGATTTTTTCCAGCAGGACATCTGCTTTCTTAAAAGAGAGAGCTATACCCAAAGTTTTGCTCTGTGTACAAGATAAATATTTGCTATTTTTCTCCCACACTCTTAATCCTGTATTTACCAAACAAAAATGACTTGGGGTGAGATTATGACTAATATGATCAAATAATTGCGGCATTACAGGTGCCTGCCTCATGCAGTAAGCCTGTCTGATCCACTCTTTGAAAGCACTCAGAGATGCACATCTTGTACCTGCAATGCCCTGCAGCAATGACAGAGCCTGTAGTGGACACCTCCTCCCTCCAGCACTGCTCTTGTAGGAATGTAAGCAGTGCCCTTTTTTTTTAATCATTTGTTTGAAATAAGGTTGGTAGGATGATGCTTGCCTGAATAATTACAGGCACTTTCAAAACCAGTGACTTCTTACCTTCAAAAGAAAAAATTGCAACCAAGTCTGTTATTTCAAAACTTTGGAAAGTCATTCTCAAATACATTCCTTAAATATGCTTATTAGCTAATTCCTCTCCCAAATGCTGGTGGCTATTGTTACTTCATTTTATTGCGAAAGCATCATTTCTTTTCAATTTGATCAACTAGATTTCAGTCAGTCTCATAGAAATCAGTTGCTGGTCTTGCAGTGAGAGAAGCTTGCTGACCAGGTTAATGGAGAGGCTATGGATAAAATTACTTTTTTACTGCTGAATTTATTAATCCCACTTTAAAGATGAGCAAACAACCTTACAGCACTTTTTTTTTATGCACTAAAAAAGTCTTTGGCTGCCTAAATAAGGGAAATCCTGCCTGAAAAGGATGCAGAAATTAGAGCAAAGGTAAAACTTCCTTAAAATTAAAAGTGTTTTTACTGTGTAAGTATTTTGAAAGCACAGAGCAGAAATAGAAAGCACTGATAATTGTTTCTTCACCTGAGAAGTGAATGTAATGACAAAGAGGGCTTAGGTATTTTTTTCTTCTTTTGCAATATTCTGAATAAACAAACTGCAGCATGTAAGGAGCGTGGGAAATAACAAATACTGTAGAAACAGGTGTTAAAGTACAGGTTAAGTTCCAGCCAAGGCTTTATAGTTCACTACAAATTGCTCTCCACCTCTATCAAATAATCAGCACAGGGCCTGTGTGTTTCAGGAATGGATTCTTGTAAGTGGGTTGCATGAGCTTCACACGTTGCTGAGTCAGTGGTGTCAAGATCAAGATCACAAACAAAACTCATCCAACGCTGAGTTGAGTGGGACGGGTTTACAGCCTGAACAGAGGAGAGGACAAGTTCAGGTTTCACGTGACCCATATTGCCTAAATCAACAGTGACTATGGCTTTTAACTTGGTTCAGACGGTCTGTGTGGTAATTTGCTGCAGATTACTGCTTTAATTGTGTTATTCCAGGTGTGTTTCTAGATAACGAGCAGCCAATAATGGATGTCATCAGACAAGGATCTGTGGTTTGAAGGTGACCTCTTTCATGCCAGTATAGCAGTAGCTGCTGTTGGAATACATTGTCAGGAAAATGTAATAGCTGTAGATAATGTTCAATGTGATGCATTTTCAGAGTGCTTGTCTAGACCTTTCTGCAACATAGTGGTAATACTACCTTAGGATTTTGAGGTCTTCTAAAGATGGCACACTGCAGCAGGAGTCAGATTTTCCTTGTGACTTTTCATCTTTTTCTCTTGGAAAGTTTTCTTCGTTCTTACTATTTCCAAAGAGATTATGCTTACTCTGAGCATTTTCATTCTTTGTCTAGATGCAAAATATGAGAGGAAAATGCTGTGCAGCCCTCCATAGGCAGGCTATCTCCACATCCTTTTTCCATATCTTAGAGTGCTGGGACTATCTAATTAAGAGCAAATTAGTTTGACCAATTGAGATATTTTTCCTTATGTATAAAAATTCAGGAGTGAGACATATCCCCTTTCACTGTTTTTTTTTTCCTCAACATCAGAGCACAGCACCTGAAATCCAAGTAGTCTGCTATGTTTTCTCCTTGGGGCTTTGGAAATGAGTGATCATTTAGGTGGATCAGTAACTTCAGGTCTCATTTGGCTGTAGCATAACTGATGTATAAATGAGAATTCTAATTCCTCTCTAAAGAACGCTTTTCACATACATGTCAGAAGTCGGCACATCTTCATCTTTGAAATTCAATTTATATTTCTTAATTTGTCTGATGCAACTCAGTCAAGTCTTCAGATATTGCATAGGTTTAAATGCAGATTACCAACCTTTTTTCTCTTTTGTTAAACTTAACCATATTTTTCCCTGTACATTTGAAGTGAAGGAGGAAGGTTTTTTCTTGTTTATTTGTAAGAAAAGTTTCAGTGGGAGGTGGGAATACAGTTTTGTTCTGGGTGAATAATAGCTTATTACAGAGCAGAGAACAAAGCTTACAGAAATAAAACCAAGGGAAGCTTTGTTGTTGAAAAATGATTCAGACAAATCCAGCTTAGTTGGTTTTTCATGTGTTGCAGAAAGAAGGGTGAAATGATCAGGAACAGAAAACTGGAAGACTCTCTGAGGTCCTCAGCTCTCTCACAGTCTGCTTTGCAAACTGCATGCTCTGTCTTGAACCAGTGTTTGCTTTCTTCCTGCTGTGACTGCTGAGAGGTTCTTCTGATGGTTTTTCATCTGATAGACATCTTCTGTAAATTTTTGGTTTGACCAGCTTAGTCTCGTTTGTATTTGTGCCAAAACTGTGCTTGTCTCTGTTAGTGTTTACAGCTGTGTGTTTGGTACAGAGGAGTTTAATGCTTTCTTGACATTTTCTTGTTGAGACTTGTATTTTCCTGTTAGATGTTCTTCTTGCCTTTAAGTTGTCTATACCCTAAATGGTCACAATTGTCCTTCTCCGCATCTGTTTAATTTATCTTCTTTGAACAGAGTTAATCTTAATTGTATGCAGTAAATGCTGGGTGAATGCCTGCTACAGTGGTGGGAATATTTTCCAATCTCTTCCTGAAATACTTTTCTAATACTTTGATATATTACACATGATAGTCTAAGACAGAAAACAGTTTCAGTGTATGTGTTGAGACACCAAAGGTGCTTTCAGAATATGATAATTTGTTGCATTTTCTCTTGATAGCTTGGGTCATTTCAGAAGCAGATACTTATTTATAAATAAGAGTTAACCAGGATGAGCAGTGGTTCTTCCTTTTCTCCTTTTTGTTGTTGTTGTTGTTTTGTTTCCGGTTGAATGTTACTGCCTGTATTTTTGTGGCCTGTAGCAGTCTTGCAGGCACAGGTGGTCACAGCCACCATCATTCAGCAGCATCTCTCTCTAGGTGCATTTTTGTCTGGGGGCAGCAGGCACAAGCTGCTATTCAAATGCCTAGAATCTACTTTGAACAAGATGAGCTCTTCAATATGCAGCAACTGAACCATGTCGTCTTACCTCATTTGCTTCAGAAATTATTAGCTTTTAGTCAACAGTCTAAATGAGTTAATATTTGACTAGTGACCATAAATTTTCAAGGCCCCTGGATAGAAACATATGAGGACATGATTCCTGCCTAGAGGAATGACCAGAAAGTCATGTGTCATAGCTGGCAATAGTCATAAAACACAGGGGGGTCAAAGGGATGAAGGTCCTGGTGAGGCTGATGACCTGGAAGATGACTCCTTTTTTGTTGCATTTTCTGAAACTTTCCCACTCTGCTTTGTTAGTGGCGAACACATGGATAGTAGGTTGTTTCTCTTCCAAAGTTGTATCGGTGTGTTTTACAGTAGTGCACCCAGCACCACCAAGAGATAGCCTTCATCTGTCCTAAAAGGGGGATTTATTTTTCAATTCCCTGTATCTTTGGGCAACAGTGAGGGCAAAGAAGATGAGATTTGCCTAGACTTACTGTTCAAGTGCTTTATCAAAAGGAGATGTTTAAAACCTTCCAGTGTCATGAGTCACTGGCCAAGCTGCTGTGCCTCCTTCACACCTTGCTGATGGGGATTGTGGTGGTGGTGATGGGCAGTGTTTTATCCAGTAAGCCAGCTCTGGACGCAGGCAGATAATGTGTCTAGCATTATTCCTAATGCATTATTTCCCTTACAGCAACAAAGTATTTACATCTAGGTTTTACAGACTGGACAGATGGTCTCTTTTTTTTCCTTTTCTGTGTTTTGTGGAAGTGTGCACATTGGATGGGGTTTTGTGATTGTGACACTGAAAAACTAGCAGCTGTGAAACACTCTAGCCTTAAATGAGATGCAGCATGAGGTTTCCTACAGATCCTTACTTGCCTGTTTTTCACTAAAATTGGAGACTAGCTTTTTGATGCTTCTGCAAAGCTTTATTTTCCATGAACCATGTTGTATCTGGCTGTGGGTCTCTGGATTGATAGACTTCTGACTGCATTGAGACTACAGGTTTAATCTTGTAGATGAAACTACACATCTTTTTCTCATGGTAATTTCTGTTAACGTGCTCTTTGATAGAGCAACATTACTGCTAGTGTCTGTAAGCCACGTGTGTGTTATCAAGCATATCTTTATGATTCTCTGGACAAGGCTTTGGTGACCATATGGTGTCAGTTTAATTAAAATCTAAATATGGAAATACAGTGGTCTGGAAATGCGTAATGAAGGATCTTTTGTGTCCATTTCCATACCAGTTCAGTAGTAGATGAAAGCTGCAGTTGAACAGCAGCTTCATCCAAGAATGTGCATTGAGGGTATCTTTTTAGCATTTGGTAGACCATTGCCCACATGATAAATATCTAGCATTTTTGCTATTGAACTGAACATATAAACAATACCTTGAATCATGAGACTATTCTGGCCTCTTGGCTGCTGACCCCAAATTTTTCATGAAATACGAAACTACATGAAGATGGCTTATCTTGTTAAAACAGTGCTGCTTTTTCCAATCACGCTCCCATAATGTAGACTTCCTAAGGATTTCCAATGCCTTTTATCATCATTAAATCCATTTACAAGATCTGAAATAAGTAACATTATACATGGAGTTATTCCAATACTATTCATTCAATTCATATTCCCATATTTCTTGAAGGTTTTATAGCAGAGAAAATTGTAAGAGGGCTTCTTAAAATATGAAGTTGTATGCAAAGAGCAACAGGTCTCATCTTTAAAGCAACCAAAGAAATTAATACAAAATTCATTTGTTGCTAAGCTAAATTTGGTACTTGGTAGGCAATGTTGTGTTTTAATATTAGTATTTGGTTTGGCTTTCTCTTCTATTTGAGGTAGCTCTGTGTTGCTTGTTTTGGTGAGATGAGAACCTACCAAATGGCCATGGCAGCACTGGATGATTTTGTCCTTGTGTTGTCAACCAGTTCAGATGTGACACATGAATTTTTCCCCACAATAGCTTCACTGGATTATTGTGCGTTCCTGCCAGAGGCCATTCAGATGTGTGTCCAATCCCCAAGTGTTGAATATTTTAATGCTAACTCAATTACTGTTGATAGAGCGGGAAGTCTGTATTTACTAAATACAGCTCTTGCCGCACATCACCAGCTCTACCCATGTGTGGGTAGAAAATCAAATGAGCCCATTTTGATTGCTTTTCAGGCTGGTGCGTATCCAACAGGGTCAGAGCCTCATTAAAAAGTAGAACATGCAGCCACAGACCAAAGAGATTCAGAAGGTGTAACTAATTGATGCGCGGGGATTGTAGGTCATATCTTCATGAGACACACAGCAATGACAGAGAATGATTTAATTTGAAATAATCGGCATGCTTCATCTGTGAGCTGCCACAGTGCCCCACTAACCTACGCATCGTAATAACCTCTGCTTTGGGTATCAATAAAGGATGCTGCCCTTTGGGATCCCGCAGGAGCGAGTGCTGTCAGCTGACAGATGAGACCGCGCAGGGCGGTGGGGCTTCTTGCTGCTGCAAGAAAGTAGGTCATGGCCAAAAGTAGCCTTGGCTGCCTTTGTGGAAGTGTGCCTGTGAAAGAGGAGTCAGCTGAGAAAAGAGCTTGCATGGGTTTGCATTTGGTTTTTTTAGCCCTTCCTTGCTGTGGAGCAGCTGGCATTACGCGCCGTGAAATGTGTCTGCTTTCCAGTATTCTTGCATTAAATATTTTTAGAAGTGAATATGCAGCTCTTATTTCTGCTTAGGGGAAGTGGCGGATCCTTGTGGCCTTTCATTGTCGTTAAGAATTTAGAATTTTAATTAGATCAAGTGTTTTTAATAAACCTTGGTTTTTCCTTGCTTTTTTCACTGGAGATTGGCTGAAACTGGATGGTAGGTGTGTGTCAGGGAAACTCAGGTTGGAAATAGTTTCGAACTTGAGCTGTGTGTGCAATATGTGAGCTCTCTTATGCTTTATTAATAATAAGAAATGCATGAAAACAAGTACTTTAACTCATTTTAGGACTCATTCACTCCTGGTGTCTCTTCCTGTGAAGGCTGGCACCTGTTTCTGGCATAACGGTCATTTCCATGGCAACAAACTGTGTGATGGTGCTTGGAAAGCTTTGACTTTTGATGGAGAACAAATAAAAGCAGATTCACCCACATGCAAGATAACCCAGTTTTCATGTGAAATGAAAAACTTGAGAGGGAAAAAAAAAATGATACAGGTTTCCTATGTCACGTCCTTTTGTAGTTTCCTGTGTAACATGTAGGTCTTTCAAAACTGGACCAACTGGAAGTCCTGGTGTGTGGGCTGGACTCCCTCCTCTGTGGCTGCTCCATGTGCAGTTGCCCAATCCTGCAGCCTGGTCTTGGGCACTGAGCTGCCTTTGTAGGCCGTGGCAGTCCTTTGTAGCAGATCATCTCCTGGTTTTGCCATTCTGGTGCTCCAAAGATTTCCTTTGACAAAACACTAAATCCTCCTCTTGTCTTGACGTGCATTAAGACATGTCAATCAACTTCTCAAAATATTTTTCAGGTGTTGCCCTAATTATATTTCCCCCACATATTTTCTCATATACAACTCTTGGTCCATTTCCATCCCTTTTCATAAATACATTGCACAAACAACATCCTTTATCAGTAGTGGGAAGTTCCCTCGTGATACGGTGTGGGAGTGCTTGGGCATGAAGCTGTTGCCAGCTCAGCTGAAGCGCAGAGCTGCTCCAAAGGGTGTGAGCTGACATCCCAAGGTCACTTCTTCAATGCAAGCTTGATAGAACGCTAGTCTGTGGCAATAGAAGTTTATAATGTTCATACAGCACTTCAGGATACAGTTCTCATCCTGGAAGAAGAATCCAGGCAGTGCATGTATTTCAACTCCTATATGAGCATCGCTATTTTTTTATTTACTGTTGACATGCAAGACTGTATAAGTCTGGTCTCAGTGGGGAACAGATGCCAGCACGAGCAGCTGATGCACCATGAGTAACTGATGCTGAAAACTACTTTTCCATATTATAGAACAATGTGACCTGAAATACCATACTATTTCCCTGGGTACACAGTAGGAGTCCGAGGATTTGGCAGCACTTCTAACGATACATAGAATCACAGAATGGTTTGGGTTGGAAGGGACCTTAAAGATCATCCAGTTCCAACCCCCCTGCCATGGGCAGGGACACCTTCTGCTAGACCAGGTTGCTCAAAGCCCCATCCAACCCGGCCTTGAACACTGCCAGGGATGGGGCATCCACAACTTCCCTGAGCAACCTGTGCCAGTGCCTCACCACCCTTACAGTAAAGAACTTCTTCCTAATATCTAATCTAAATCTACCATCTTTCAGTTTAAAGCCATTACCCCTCGTCCTATCCCTACACTCCCTTTTAAAGGGTCCCTCCCCATCTCTCCTGCAGGCCCCCTTTAGGTACTGGAAGGCTGCTATAAGGTCTCCCTGGAGCCTTCTCTTCTCCAGGCTCAACAACCCCAACTGTCTCATCTTGTCCTCCTAGGGGATGTGCTCGAACCCCCTGATCATCACACGTTGACAGATGAAACAGTGTAGTGCAGCTTTTGCTACCTTTAAAGTCTGTATAGCAGTTTAGTCTGTCTTTTCCACTGAATTTCTGTCAAGGTATAAATCTGAATCTTCAGTCATGCTAAACTGTTTCTTAGGGAACTGTTTCCATTTTTGTTTAAAGATGATCTGCTCATATGTTTAGGGGATAGCTCAAGTCTGCCAGGAAGATAATTTAAAGGCCTTCCTTCAAATTATCAATGTTTCCAGCGGTTGTATTTCTAAAGAAGCTTTTTCTGGAACATAATTTTTGGGCTGTTGCACAACATGTGCACAGATGGATGCTGCTTTGTGTTAATAAGTTGTTTAGGTTGATCAGATCTGTCCAGGATCATATGTTCATTTTGGCAACTCTGCTGTTCCCATACTACTTCTTTGACAATTTTGTAAGAAGATAAATAAATGAATAAAGCTCTGCATTCAGTTAGTCATTTCAGAAGCTGCTGTTGCCTTTGCTGTCTGTCTTTGTGCCCCAGCAGTGTGCAGTTGTTGGGGTTTGGGGCTTTTTTTTGAGAATCCACTTAAGGAAAAACAGCGGCACTGGTCTTTGATTGCCTAACTAAATATAACCTAACCTGGCCTCTTTTTTCCCTTCTCATCTTATTCCTACTAGCCCTCATTGTTCTTCTTGCTAATAAATTAGAGAGATGGCTACCTTTCCAGCAGCATATGAGCCTGCCAGTTGGCTGAAAAGAATTTGAGATGTGCCGTTCTATAAACGAATGAGTCCAGCTGTCATAATGTGTACTCTCTGAACCAAGAATATGAATTTTGATTAGCCAGAAAAAGCCCACTGACTTAGTTTCACATGATTTTGTTATCGCTCTTTGCCATAATGATTGAACTCGCAGCATCGGCACCGCGGCTGGCAGATCTCCACTCGTGGCTGTTTATAAAGAGCTGTCTGGGTTATAAAAACCTCCCTAATCTGCTCAGGTGCATGTTTTGAGAAGAGAACCGATTGTTTCTTTTATAAAGGCCTGTGCTGTGTGTGCTTTTAACGATCAATTTGGTGGTGAAACTGTCTCTGGCAGCTGATAAAAATCAAAAGGTTTGTTGGTTTTTTAATGTATCTGAGATCCTGAGTCAGCCTTGTAGCTTACTGGGCTGGACTTTGTCTCCAGCTGGGTGCCCCAGTTGAGCACTACCTGACCGTCCTGGCGAGGTGACCTCGGTCGTGGTATGCCCTGTCATGTCATGCCAGCGATACTGACCCTGTGAAATGACTGGCATATGTGGGCCTGCCCTGTCATGTTACTGAAGGCTCACTGTTATTTTGGGTGTGCTTGCAGCTTTCATGTCTTAGGGAAGGCTGCGGGGAGGGAGCAGCCTGATCGTCCAGAAGTGTTTGCCAGCTCTTCCCGCCCGATGTCAGAAAGCCCCTCCGGAGAGAGGGCAGCAGAAAAATGCCATAGACATTCTTCTGATGAGGGATGGGAGAGCAGGAACTAGCTTAGTTTGCGGTGTCCTCTCTGGAGTCAGAGAACATTACCCCAACCTCGGCTGCTATCTTGGTTCCCTCTTCTGTGGAATTGCTACCTGGGGATTAAGTAGCCGAAGATCCCTCCTAGGATTCCCTTCATCACCCGAAGTGCCTCTCCAGCAACTTTGTGCCTCAATTTCTCTTCATTATTGCTAGTTATCATGTGGGCTCTGCTACACGTTTCCTGAAGTAAAAGAAAAATGACAGTTATTTCAGAAAAGGTAGCAAGCTTGATTGCCAAAAAGGTTTGCTGGCTTTATGACTTCCATCAGAGGTCCCTTCTGAATTGTCACTTCTGATCAGCAGCAATGATCTTTGCCTCTTAGCTTTTCATGCAAACTCCCCTTTCAGTTTGTGCTAAGACAATTGTGTGCAACTTCTTGAGCTTATTCACTCTGGTTAGCACTGTACTGTGTCAAACTACAACACTGTAAAATAAATCTACCCCAGTTCTCAGCCTCGGTGAACCTTGTTTTTGTGGGCTGTCTGTGACTTAAATTCCCAGGGTTCTGATGATTCAGAAAACTTGCAATATATTATTAATAAATTATGTACTATTAAAATCCTAACACTGATGTTACACTTCCCTTTTATTTCCATGGTTAGGTTCTGTTGTGATTAATTTTTTTAATGCTTCATTTTCTTTAGAAACTAGATGCCAAATCACTTATAAAGCTGAATTTTGCTAAAAACAGTGAAGGTAAGTATGGTAATTCTCTGTGGTTTGTGTTTTGGTTTGTTTGTTGTTGTTTTTTTTTCTTAATGAGTGCTTTAATAAATCCTGGTTTGTCTTACTCATGGTAAAGTTACGGAGTTTGTGTTCTCTATCATGGTTTCTATTTTTTGAGTAGAGTAACTGCTTCTTGTGAGTGACATGTTTACCTTTAAAGTTCCATTTCTGTTTTTCTTTACACTGGGGAGCTGTAAATTATTCAGTAATTTCACTTTACTATAGCTGCTACTGCAGTAAGGTACTGTATACTTTAAGGAGAAATTTAAGAAATGGCTAAATTTCTATGATATGTTATCTTTTTCTAACTTGCCTGGGGCAATATTTGCTGTTCACTTGATTTTGAACAACTTTTTGTTTATAAAATGAATTAGACTTAAATGAACATGTGGGATTTTACGAATAGCAGAACACAAGACAGCAGCCTCAAGCTTTATTTCTGCAGGGTTAAAGATATAAAATCTGCCATCTAAGAGAGGATGCTAAGAATAAAAGAGAAAAGCGGAGATTAATTCATCTTTTACAAGGCAGATAATGATTTCTTTGAAATGAGAGTGGCCGGGATTAGGTGGGAATAAAATGCTGGAGTGTCCGTCTCCTTACCAAAGTCCATGGACTACAAGGTCTTATCTCTAGCTGATGGATTTCTTCTGCATTTTGTGTTCCATCTGTCTCAAGAGCAGGGTATTAAAAATGATCAATAGTCACTGTGGCCAAGGTTTTTGAAAGGTACTGTGATATTGTGCTTTCCTTAAAGAAGTCTAGTTCATAGTGCGGGGTTGGAATGACGGCAGCCACACAGTCTTAGAAGCCTTTTCCTTAAAAAGGTGCATGCTATGTCATTAACCGATCAAAGGAAAATGCAACAAAAGGGGAAAATGTTGCATTTCTGTCTATCAGCAGACTTTTCTTCAAATCTTAACATGTAGAATGGTTGCTACGTATGTAGGATCTTCTCGGTTCACACCTGTCTGATAAAAAGGTCTTCAGATATTGCAGTTTATTCCATTTAATGATCCCTCCTTAGCTGAATTCATTCTATCCAGATCAACAAGTGTGCTCACTCAGCAGCTCTGCTTTTGCTAGAACTGAAAACATGGTGATTGGCTCTTTTTTATGCAGCTGGAGTGAGGCCTCACATTTTACCAGCATGTTTCTGTATCCATTAGTTGGGCCATACCCTGATACCTTTTCGAAAAATCCGTTTCTAAGCTTCCTCTTGAATTCCAGTCCCTTGTGGCAATGGCTTTTCTTCAGCTCTGGTGGTATTAACAGAAATAGTCCTCAGCTTTTACTTGCATCTGCGTGCTGGAGGTCAGAGTTCTTCCTCTGGCTTATCAGTTAACAGTAAATACTCTGTAGGTGCTTGCCTCTCCTGCCTTTGCAGGTGCTGTGAGCAGTCTCTGTTATGGTCTCCCTGCTGGTTTTGATTTTCAAATGGTAATTAGGAAAAAAAGAACCAAATAGGCCCAATCTATTTTAAAAATCTCACTCAAATCCCCAGGTCTAGCAAACTGATCAAGTATTAATAACCTTCTTCTAATTGCTTTCTGCTGAGATCATCCAGACATTTTTCTTTTTCCTCGTACATTGCCTTCCATCAGTTTGCTTGTTGTTGACATGCTTAATATTTATGCTGACCCTCCTGGGAAAATTCACAGCTTGATTAGAGCAGAAGCTGGGTTCCTTATTGAATAACGTGTTCAGATTTAATGGCATTCTGCTTGCCACATTTGAATACAAAATACTCTCCTCTCCTAAAAGCACAACAGCTGCTGTGAACTTTTTTGTAGGACATAAGCTAAACTTTTATTTCTGGGAACAACACTGAAAATAGGGTACTGGGCATGTTACAAGGTACAGGCTCATGCTATCAATAGAGCTTTGATTACAACAATAACAATTGTATTGTGGTACTTCATAGATATCAAGCAAGTTGGACAAAGTTCTGTGTAGAGGAATTGAAGGCAGTAGATTTCAAAACTGAATTTTCATTGCTTGCTTTATAATTCTCGTGTTAGTTTTTCTGTTTGGCAATGAGAATCATACTGTAGTTAAAACACCATTAAATACACACTGAAGTTACATTTTATGTTAAAAATTAATGTAAATATCCTTCACAGAGATAACAGAAATTAACTATTTCAAAACAGTTGCAGGACTTCATGCCAAATTTAAGCTTTTTCCCCTCCATCAGGTAAATACCACTGTCCAGTGCTGTTTACTGTATTCACCAATAACTCCCATATTGTGGCCATCAAGACAACCGGAAATGTGTTTGCCTATGAGGTAGGTTCTCTGTTGCATTTAATTATTAAAATTTTATACTTGATGCATTTCATTCAAGATCACAAAATGCTTTAACAAGATAGGTAAGTTTTATTCTTGTTTTACAGCCAGGGAAATTAAAGTATGAGGAGGAAAGAGTATTTTAACTGAAGCTGGGGAAAGAGCAGAGAGACTGCCTTAATGGACACTTGAACTGCATTTTTATTTGTGTTTCGTGAACATTTGTGTGAACCCAGGTGGAATTTTAGTTGTGGCTTGTTTGCATAATCCTTATTGCAAAAGCAAGGTTTATTTATTTTTCAGTAGCAAATAAATCCTTCAATTAATGGATCCATATCCAGAGTTGTAAAAAGTCTGAACACTGAAACATCTGCTTTTTGAAATCTGTTGATGGGAAATTCCAGTAGGACTTTCAGATACTGAGAGAGGAGTAAGCTGAAGCCATTGCAATCAAGGAAAAGGCTGGATTCATCACATTTTTGAAAACTTGCTCTGTTATAGTTGAACTGTCTTCATTCCAGCTGTGAAAGCAGTCAAGATTAAGTTAGAATAGAAAGTATTTTCTGTTCCTTCTAGAAGCATGATCCTCTGATTGCTGTGGTTAAAAGGCAAGAATGAGTTTAAGAGTAGTCTTTGTTAAATGCTTGTCGATATTGTAAAACTATTGCTCAGTTTACTACAAGTTATAATACTGGGCTTCCTAAACAAGCTGCGCCAAGAGGGTCTGTTTCTCATGTGGTGTACCAGTTGAAGCAATAGCATTTATTGTTTTTTTTAAGTATGGAATTAATTTATGGACTCTTGGAGGTACTAGAAAAATATTATCACTTTCATCTAAGGAGAATAGAGGACATTTGGGTGAATAAGACAGATTCAGTTTTTTTTTCAGGTAGACCTCCATAGTCATCACTCTGTATGATGTATATGTTCGTAATGACAAAGCATTTATTCCACATTGATTCTCACTATGAAATGACACACTGCTGCTTTGCTGAGCATCATTTAATTTTCTCAGGTGAACAGAAGTGTTGCTGCAGGCTAGGTGCAGCAGTCAGGGTGGACAGAGTGTGAGGGGCTAATGCAACTCTGCTGTGGTATGAGCTGGCCTGGGACACGTGTGTCTCCCTGAGGGGTCCTGACAGTGGGGGAGATACTGACCCTTTGTTAAAGCTGCCTGTCTTATACCATCTGTAAATACTTAGCTTAGAAAACTGCAAGCAAGTTTTTTTATTTTGACAATATTTTTATTATGAATTTGGATAAAATTATATGCATAACTATGGAATGGAGACTGCAAGGTTCTTTCTTTTTTTTTAAAAAGCAAACCACACAAAACTGTTTGAGTTTTGTAGGGATGAAAGACAAAAGCTTCTCATCTGTTAAAGCACACAATGAAAATACTGCAGCTGTGAGTTGAGAATGAAGGCTGAAATTGTTTTCTTTATCATTTGTACTTTAAGGTTTTATTGGTTTCACATATTTACTTGTACTATTTGCACATTAGAATCCAATTTTTAATATCTATGTCTTTTGCCTGGCTGTTAGGCAGTTGAGCAGCTGAACATAAAACCAAAGAGCTACAAGGATCTTTTGACAGATGAGCCCTTCACTCGGCAAGACATTGTGACACTGCAGGTAAACTTTTCTCTCTGTACATGTCTTACTATACAGCTTTTTTGAAGAGGATGAAACGTTGCTATGTACACTGTTATAGCAGGAATTTAGAATAATTGAACAGAGAAACATTGTCTGTGTGTGTGTCTTGGAGGTGGGTAGAAAGGGAACTGCTGTATTTTCTTTGTTATCCAGATGAACCACAAAGATTTCATGTAACTTAGAGCCTGACAAATCTCTAGAGTGATTATTGTGTGCCTTGTAGATAAGCAGATTGTTCAACTTTGTAAACTGAAGGAGGAAAAAAAAAAAGGTACCCAGAAAAAGTCAAGGATGCCATGTAGAATTGTGAATTTTTACGAATGTATTTGCGGTTGCTCACTATGTCACTGTATCTGACTAAATATAAGACCTTGTGCATAATTGTAAGTTTTAGATGTCAAACTACACATAAGATTTTGGGGTTTTTTTGGTTAATCTTACCTGAAAATTTGCAGTGACACCCCTGATTTTTTGTGAGACTTAAGAAGTGCATTGGGAAAAGACTGGGTAGAGGAAAGGTAAAGATATGTCCGGAATCATCTTCAGCTCTAGACAGCCAACAGTACTTGGTCTATGTTATCAAAAGAAACATGTTTTAGAATGTAAAGTATATAAACTTTTAGGAAGTCAACATGTTACATTAAGACTGAAGTTGATTGTCCATCTTAATCTTTTGATGATGCCTAAAAAAGTCAAAGCTTCAGAAAAGCATTTTTTATAGAAAGTTTCTCTAAATGTAGAGTAAAATAAGCAGCAAAACAGAGGATTTTCTTTAAGTGCTTGCTTAGAACGGTTTTATTCTGAATAGATACCAATATTGGCCTTTTACTGATTTTAGCAGAATTAAAACCTAAATTAAAACAGCACTGTAAATTTCACAGTGTAAAAGATAGTTATTTACAGATGATGTTTAGTATCAAAAGATCTAAAAATTTTGTTTAAAAGTAGACATTTTTAAGCTTGCATGATTTCAAAATAGGGGAAAAAAGATTCAAAGATCATTGTTATTGGAGTCACGAGTTAGTGTGCATCTCATGAACAGTTAATTGCCACTAACCAAGACTAATACAGTCTAATTTGAATAGAAAAATATTTTTCATTTATGTCTAAATTTAAATGAAATATATCCCCTCTTTCCTACTCCCCAGTGCTGAACAGCATGTTTATAAATATTTTTCCTCTATTCCTTTGGGCTTGTGGCGGTTCAAGCTAATGCAACAAAGTAGAATGTTTTTAATTCAATGGAAGCAAAAAACATAGCTTTTTCAGATTGAAAGCTCCCAACAGAATGTTATTTGAATGTAACTGCATCGTTGCTAATGGATTTGGAACGGTAAAAAAAGACAACATGAGTGACTAAAAATGTTTCTGTGCATCAGTGTGGAAAACCAAATTATTTTGAACAAATAATTGAAATGTGCAGTCATTTAAAAATATTTAGATATGTTTTGTAGGTTTGGAATTGAATGTATGTATAAAGAGTGTGTTCCTGTTACATGCCTAGCTTTGATTTTTCATAAAAGCAAATGGATGCTATAGTCCCCTAGATCTAGCAATAGCTAGCAATTTAGATGTTCCCTATGTGGATTTTTATCAATATTTTTCATCTTCATTCTGTTCTTGACATGTTTGATTTCTTTCTTGCTTGGACGAATATGTCTGGTAACAGAAACTAAGTAGATTATGATAGTTGTCCAGTCACTGGTACAGTCATCCTGCAAGCTACATGAAGGTCACAGCCTTACATTGCCTGTACCTCTCTCACCTCCATTTAGGATGATGTTGGTAATGCGTTGAGTAGATTTGTTCCTCTTAAGTAAACAACTCGTTATGGATTGGTGTTAACTTCTGCAGTGTACAATCCTGTGGTATACTCTTCTCAAGTAAGTTTAGAAATAGCAAAGGTACTCTCATCTTGGGATTGGACTGGAAGAGATTTTGACCATCTGAATGCTGTTAACCAGCTAAAGTTTGACCCTTCACCCAATTAGATTTTAAATATTTTTTTTCAAAAAAGGATTTTCAACAAACAGGCTAAAATGGCTTCAGGGTGTTGAATGAGAAGTAAGCCATTTAATATACTGCACAACACCCACTGCAAACTTGCAAGTATACCTTGATTTCTCTTAATCAAATGGTGCCCTACCCTGACTTGCTTTGTTGAGGCCAGAATGCAACCTAAAGTGGTATGACCAGCCTGGGTATTAAAATTTTTTATGTATATGTGGTATAGGAATCTGTCGTTATTTTCTCATCGTATTTTCTTCATGTAAATTGTTGAAAGGCAGACCCATGTCTCCTCTGCAAGCTCTCTTGTTGACAACACTGCAGGCAGCATGGTGGCTTCATACTGCCAAGCTCTACCACCTGTGGCTTTGTTTCTTAGCCAGAGTTCATGACTGCAATCTGTTGTGTTTCAATTTGTGGCTCTAGAGCTCTATTCCAAATCCTGCTTCTCTTAAAAACCTTTCAATTCTGTGTTGAAATTTATCACTTTGTTGTTTTCCCATTCCCCCATGTAAATTGAGTACTGTCGTATCTGAGAGAGCTGGAATAGAGTGAGTTGGTAAGACTGATCCTCCTGTTTGGCAAAAAGGTAGATATAAAGGAAGTTGCTATAAAAAACATTCTTTGCTTTGCAAATAACAGCTGAATAGGACTGTCTGTAATAGCTGTGTTTATCAATAGGAAATAGCGTTTCCAGAGGCTGACTCTGAATGTCCTAGGAAGCAGATGGGGTACCTGTGTTTGCTAGTGAAATACAACATGATAAATGGAAAATTTGAATAATGTATGTTTACAGATTATTTGTATGATCTCTTTTTTCCTTGTTGATACATAAAGGGCAATCCTACAGCTGCTAGGGATGTTCTACCAGAATAGCTATTGACCTCAAACTTGACCTCTCTCTCCTAATGTATATAATTAAAAACAAAACCAGAAAATTTTGCTCTTTCCAGAAGAGAGAGAATTGCATAAAATTTTTTTGTTCTGGTCTTGCTGCTAAACATTATTCAAACAGTAATCATAATCCATCCCTGTTATCTTTTCTGGTGAACACCATCTCAGCTGGTCGCTTTGCTTTTACTGATGGTTAATCGTGTCCTATTAAGTTTACTTGTTAAAAAGGACAAATTATTTTGGATCTTGAACTAAAAAAAGGAAAATCACAACTTCAGTTGTTAATAACACTATCTTAGATCTATGATGTACTTCTCTTTGTAAAGGAATCCACAGTGCTTCCTGCAGTTACATATACAGAAATTGCTTTTTTCTCTGTTGAAATGCAAATGTCCTAGGGTAGAGCATGGCAGTTTTTCATCAACATATGGTGATATTATCCAGCCCCTCAGGGCAGGAGGTAAAGAATAATACCATATCCTGGTGTGCAAGATACATTACCAGAACTGGAATGTAGTTATTCAGGCAAAAGATGTCATGGATTCTGGTTTAATATCTTGCTGATAACAACAGAAATACATGTGACATTATTCCATATTAAACTCTTCCTAGACACTAGCAGTCTTAATATGACTGGATTTTTTAGACTGTAGCTCTCTACCCTCAAGTTGAAATTTCGTTTTCTTAGCTGTGTGGTCTTGCCACAAACTCAAGTCAAGCTTTCCATCTGTAGTGCTGATGTTACTTTTTTCCAAGTTTCTCTCTCCTTATGGTTTATTATTATTTCAGATAATTTTTCTCTCAGCTGTACTGGCTCGTATCTCTTCTAAATGGAATATTTCTGTTGTATTTTGTCTGTGTTTCCTATAACTCTAAACCCACTTGTATTCTTTTACCTTGAAAGATGATCAGCTCAGCCTAACTTAGCATCCCTTGCAAATGTCATGAATGTGCTACCAGCTGACAGACAGCTAAAGTACTTCAAGATTTATTAGTTACACTTAATATGTAAGGTATGATGTAAAGCACTTAGACACCTGTGGGGACAAGGTTATCTGTAATAGGAAGGCTGGTATTGTTGAAGCCTGTTTGCAGTGTTCTTATCCCCCTCTTCTGCTTCCCATTCTGGTACATTGCTGTTCATCATTTCACTTTGGAACTGTTTTAAAGGTAGGGTTCAGTATAGCTTTGAAAGAGTTTTGACAAAATAAGATTGCATTAGGCTGCGATTCAGAAGTAGGTGATTGTTTCAGTCCTGTGTTTTACAGGTTTTCAGCTGGTTTTCAATCTAAATGTTTAACCTAATTTGAAGTTATCTTCCAAAGTAAATTTTTTTGGTGGTATAATTCAGGGTTAGATCTCAAGGTCTGCTGTCCACCATTTAATCTTTGTGACAAAATCTGATCAACAGTCTGGTAGAAATTATTATTAATTACTGTTACTGTAAATTCTTTGTGTTTCAATCATATATTTTGCAAATTATTCTTTGTGTAATGATGTGGAACTTAATAGCAAGCACATAAATAAGTATAATCTGCACTCCTTTGTGTAAGAGTGGGCAGGCTGAAGCACGTGCTTGCCCCAGCTCAAGATGCACAGAGAGAAACAGCGTGAGCTACTGCTTTGCTGGACACGGTGGCGGGCTCTGAGAGTCCTGTGGACTTCTTCCCATTGCAACAAGTGTGAGAGGATCCTGAGGAGAGAAAACTTAAGAATGTTGCAATACCCTACTTTCACATCCCATTTGGTAGGAATTGTTCAGAACAACTTCCCCTTTAGCCCCCTGTCAATTCTTCATCCTCCACTGTGTCTCTGTTCACAAACCAGAAACCACGGCTCTCAAATTTGAGAAGATACAGCAGAAATTATTCCTGCTCTGGAAACTCTTAGAAGCTATAGCTGGGCTGTATGCTGGCAGGGGAGGGGAGTTGGTGAGAAGTCTGGCTCTGCTCAATGGCAGTCCTTGCAGTTAAAGCAGAAGCAGACGTGGTCTGTTCCTCTTCACCAGAAGAATTGCAGTAAACCCCCCCAACCCCGTTGTGCCAGTGGTAATAGGCACAGTCCTCTGATGGCACCCTGCTGAGAGCCTTCCCTGATAGATGCACGCTCACAAATGCATCTACTTTGCACCACAGAAATGGAGGGTGGTTCCTGGGAGAAATAGGAAAAAAAAATATCTGGGTAGAATGCAAACAGGTTTGCTGCCATTAAAGGAAAAAAAAGGCTCATACTGTTATGTGCTTCCTTATGTCAATTTTATTGTTTCCGTATAACTTAATCAGCAATGGATAAGACATAGTTCCCAACAAGCTGTTAAACACCATTGGCATTTGTGGCAGGAAGCATAACTAATGAGCTAAGTTGGAGGTAGCTGAGCTGCACACTGTTAATTGATATTTCACTCCTCAGCTATTTCTTGTTTGCTCTTTGTGTGACAGAAGGTCAGAGCAGATTTCCTCTTGGTTGTGGATGAGGGCTCTCTGAGAGTGAATCCTGCCCCAATGCATGTGCAGAGTGGCTGGTAAAGAAGTGACGTGTTGGGACATGGTCAGCGTATGAAAGTAACAGTCCTGAAGATAATTAGGGACGCAGCATGGCCAAGAAAATAGTAAGAGAGGAATCAGGCCTCAAAGAAATCACACGGTCTAAAACTGCACTGGTTTTAACCTGCTTTTTTGGGGGGTTGTGTGTATGGTGCTTAAGATTAACAGAGTTTAAGCTGTTTCCCTAAGTAGGTGAAAGTGGAAAATGATAGGAAAAAACCAAGTGGAATAAAACTTGAGATTACTTGTTTTCAGAGCTCAGCTTTCACAAAAACGTCAAATATGAGATTTTTAATAGTCATGATAGTTAGCAACCCTTTGAAGTCTGTATCTGTGCTAGTAATTTGCTAAACTAAACTTTATGGTTTGTAACCTTAATAAGAAAAACCCTGAGACTGCTACCCATAGTAATTTGAATACATATTTTTAAACATGCTAAGACAAACAAAAGTAGGCCAATTTACTCTTCATGGTTCATCTTCCTTTCTGGTTTCTGCACACTTACACAGAACTTATTTCTTTAGGCCTTTGGGCTCTAGGCCTTAATCTTAACAGGATTGGGAGCATCCCTGTGAGTCCAGCCTTTCTCTGACCAGGAGAGGCCATTAATTCATTAAAGCTCAAGGCTTTGACCATGCGGGTACGTCTGCCTGCCCATTCCTGTGGTGTTTTGGTTGGACTGCTCTGAGTTTGTGCCCAGTAACTGTTATGGATGCAATGAGAGGAACTTGGCAGGCTAATTATTAGTGTTTAGACAATTTTCTTTCTGAAGCGATATGTCCAAAGACCATGTGCAGTTTTAAAATTTGCATACACCTACATTTAAAAAATGTGTATCTTGTGTTGTAGGACTCTGTACCATCAGTAGGGAAATGGTATGTGTCTTCTGTTGCACAGGTTGGACTGGTCAGATGTGTTTCTGCTCTTGGGGATGGTAGAAGCAAATGGTGTCTTGTGTTTAACTTAATATTCATCACAGTACTGTCACAGTTGGTATGCACATTTGTCTAATTCTAATCAAACTAATTCTAATCAAACTTCTAGTGTATCATGATGCTGTATTTTAGAGGGAGGAATCAATATGTCAGCTGCTTGTCCTAGGTATCCTATGTAAGATGACACTCAAATTTCATCTTAAGGAACCATTTTTGAGGGTTTTTTTCCACTGACAGAGGGAAGCTGGTTTTGGAGTAGGCGCATGGGTTGTCTGCCTTCTCAACGCGTGTTGAGGCTCCTGCTGTGCAGAATCAGGAACACAAGGGACAACACTGTAAATCAAACCTGTGTCGAGGTTTCCGTTTGAACAAATGGCCCACCTGAATGTGATGAAGGACCTTGTGCGGAGGACTTTTGTCTCAGTTCTGGGGCTTGAGGTTGTCTCGGGTCTCTCAGAAAGCAGATGGATGGCTGTGGTCTGCAAGGAGAGGGAGCTGGCCTGTGGCCTCTGCTGTCCTTCATACCATAATGGATGCGTTGCCTATGGGGAGGTTAGCGGCCATGTGGAGAGCCCTGAGCAATCCCTTGCAGGGAGGGACACACTAAACATTTTTGCTGGAGTTAATGGCATTGCTCAACGCCTGCAATTAGGCTGGTTAAGCCAGGTAAACAATTGAATGAACTGTGGCTGTGAAACAGTTTTAACTAATCTGATTCTTGGTACCCTGAGCACAAAACACATGGTTTCATAAGGCACTGGCAGTTGTTATATCCTTTTATTTATTTTCAAATAATCAATAAATCAGTAAATCAAGAAGCTTTATTTAGAGGAATATAGTGAAGGTGTTTTCTGGTTCATCTTTACTGCTGTATCCTGCCCTCCCTCCTCTCCATGAAAAGTCAGTTTCAGGAGTCAGTCTTGCCCTTCAGCTTTGCCATGAACGGCAGACATGTGGATTGCTATAAATCCATCTGTCTCTATTAATATTAATACACAGATTATTTTTTTTTTCCTTTCCTGGAAAGGTAAGCAGTCTTACTTCCTTCACCTTTTGAGGTGGTACATTTATGTGCAAGGCAATGATTTCTGTCTGGGAAAGCTACAGCTCATGATTACTGAAGAGTATTTGGAAGGAGGCAACCTGTGACTTCTGGAAACACACTGAGCCCTTTCTCCAGACTTTCTCCATGCATCTTGTTGACTGTCAGAGAGCAAGGCTGAAATTATCTCTATTCATACATACATAAATATGTATGCGAGGTAATAAATAATAAATACACCTAAGTGCTGGTGTCAGAGGATACAAAAATGGTTAAAAAACAGATCCAAATTTCCTATTCCTTAGTAGTTTTATTTAAAGATTATCTGTTTCTAATGCAAGATCTTAAAGATAAAATATCTGGGTTTTTTGGCAGTCCATGTCTTGATGAAGATCTATTGGAAGGGTAGAGGCGGGCAGGAAACAACAGAAAATTATTATATAGTGGTTGGGAAAGGGGACAGGAGAAAGACAGGGGGTCATCTTTAGGGTACAGAATCACAGAGCTTGATTTCATAAATGTGTTTTAGTTTTACTACCAGCAGTAAAACTAAAAATGCACTTTCTGGTGGAAGCGTACCATTTCAGGGATGAATAAAGAGCATAATTAGATCATTTAATAAGTGATGGAGCTACTAGCTCTGCTTGTATTAATCATTACTTTTACCAGAGATGGAATTGTTAGAACATCTTACTAACAGTGGTGGTCCAAGAAGCTTTGTTAAATTCATTTAGGATAATAGTATTCATGTCAGTGTTATGGTTCTTTGCATAATATGTTGTATTATTTTTATCCTGAACTTGAAACTATGGCATATTATTAAGATATTTTGGTATTTTAGATTTTGAATTGTTTCTGTAAGATAGAATTTCCAGAAATGACTGGGTGTCCTGGGCTGATGTTTTGACCTTTCAGTTCTGCAGAGGAGCTTGAGGAAAAAACCTTGAAGTCATTGTAAGAAGAGGATTAAGGACTGTTTAATAATGGTATAATGTAACCTAGATCACCAGTAGGCATTCCTTGTCTCACTCTCTCTAACAAAAGGTCAAAGTTATGCAGAAAGTTGCCTAGAGGTAGTATAAAGACTTACAGTTAATGGACTGTATTTTTGCTGTTTTCCTTGAGTGGTCACTCAATAAAGTTTTCATAATGCCACTTTTTGTTGCTTTTTATTTTATTTTTTTTTATTTTTACATGTAATTCTATAAGCACAGGTTTCACTAGTTAAAAAAAAAACAATCAAACCAGTTCTGACTGCAAAGACTTACTTGCTCTGAGGTTTATTTGTATTTTGAAATGCATTACAAAAGTTCATAGAGCACGTGCAAATCAGGCACACTGTTATAAATAGGAGATAGCTAATGTGAATTTGCATAGATTTTAGACCAAACCACAGAATGAAGCAAAGAATCAGGCGATTGCAGCTTCTCATTGTTTCTTCTCACTGGGAAAGGGTAGACTCAGCTTAGTTCTGTTAGTAACTTCTGTAGGCAAAATATGTGTAATATGTTTGAACTAAATTCCAGATCACTAAGGAGCCTACTGTGAACAGGCTCGTTGCTGGTGTCAGTTGGGGTTGATTGCTTTATATTTTTTTTGTCTTTCTGTGATTTGGGGAGTATGGAAGTTATTCTGTCTCTCCCTATTCATTTATTATGGTGGTGTCTGCCCTTCAAACTAGTCTGTTGCATGGAATGGGTGCGTACCAAGCTCTCTGATATTTGTTTTTTTAATTATTATTTTCAGGATCCAACAAACCTGGATAAGTTCAATGTCTCAAACTTCTTTCATGTTAAGAACAACATAAAAGTAATTGATCCAGGTAAGGATGAACTGAAGGTATGCTGAGAAAATACCAACCCAAATAAATATGCAAATTCAAAAGACTTTATGGAATTGACATAGTTTTCTGGATGGACATCCCTCAGTGGCTAGTGGTAACTTTGAAAGCTTCTTGGAAACATGAATAGCTTGTTGAAACTGTCCTTTATACATCAAAAGGTGTTAAAAAATTTTGAAGCAAAGACATGATTCTTTGAGAAATCATTAACTGTCTCTATCGAGTGCTGTGCAAACACAGAAAGCATTCAATATCCTTTAAGAGTAGGTAGATGAGAGAGAAGTGAGAAGAGGAGGAAGAATAATTTGCCAAAAGGTCCCTTAGCCTTGTACCAGAACCAAGACGAGGAAACCTACATCTTCCATACCTGTCTGCTAGGCTCTCTTTCATGTGTATCAACAATGTATTACCCATCCTTCTGTCTGGATAATAATGGACATCTTCCAAGTTAAACATTGATATAGATTTTTGTAAAATAGTATCAAAATAATTTTAATAATAAAAAATAAAATGTTCTTTTTTTCCTCTGTTCTAGATTTCTAAGAAGTTTACTTCTCAATTCTTTTGTGATTTTTGGATAGCTAAATGCTTAGTAATATCTGCTAATATTAAATTGCTGAAGGAAAAAAATTCTCCTTTGCCCTTGTGGTTTCCATTAGAACTGTTTCTAATGAGGTCTAATTGCTGATTCTAAGCATGGTGTGTTTTTCTGGGTCTTATTATGCTCATCTCATCTCATCTCTTTTTTTTTTCTTTTTTTTAAAAGATACTAATTCTGCAAGCAAGCATCTCTCTTTCTGTTTACCTGCTAAAAATAAGTAGGTATTATCTCAGAGATGGAATATTTAAAATCCAGCAGATAGTAGGCATACCAAGACAGAGAACGAGTGAAACTTTTAAAAATAAAAAATTAAATAAATTTAAAAAATCAATTTCCACAGTCCAGTCCACCAGCCTTGTACCCCTGGTATCACATTAAAGAACTGATCTTGGGATTTTTGCATCACAGGCCTGGCCATTCAGTGACAAGACAAAGGACAGAAGTTTATATTGTACCCAACTATATCTTGTCTTTATTATTCTATAAAAATTTTACAAGACTTGCATGAACTTAGATACTTTCTAGTGGTTTCAAAGGAATTTTTGCAGTAGTTGATTTGAAATTGTTTTTTTCTTTTATTATACTTCATTGTATTGGCATTTATTGTGCTATATTTCAAGTTATACTGTCATTAGTGTTATGCATTGCTATTTGTTACTGTTTCTGCAGGAATAAATATAGTTACTAGACCTTTTTATTTAAAAAAAAGTAGAGATAATATCTAGAATATTTTTGTGTAACTAGATATGTAATAAACTGAAGGAGAACAAAATAGAATTCTTCTTTTAACTCTGAATGATTTAACTTTGTCTTATCTAGATGAAGAAAGAGCAAAATTAGATCCATCTTACTATTTAAAAAATACAAATACAGAGACCCGAGAGACTTTACTGGAGCTTTATAAGGAATTCAAAGGTGATGATATTCTAGCAGCTACTATGAAGGCTCCTGAAAAGAAGAAAGTGGATAAACTGAATGCAGTAAGTTGACTTAATTTGTAGTTTGGCGCTGACTGACTTCTTCAGAAATGGTAATAGATGTTTTTCAGCTTAGAGGCCATATTGCAGTATAAACAGACACTACTCCTTCTGGTTTCTGTTACATGGAAATTCGTCATAGATGAGAATATGAGAGTCATTGGGATTCCTTAGAAATATGTTGTATGTGTCAGTGAGTTTCTCTTTGTTAAATCATTGTACATGACCAAACATTTTAGAAATGGAGCACAATAAGAAGGAAGAATCTTTATGATGTGGTTATGATGTATATGTTGGCAGAACATTTTTTCCCAGGTTGTCATCTCTTGCTTTGAATTTGTGTTATCATTGCTTCCTGCAGTTATTGGCAGAGAGAACACACCTTAAGGGCTGTGCAAGTGAATCACTTCTGGTGTGGTCAAATATATAAATCATCCACAGCTGCTTCTCCATCTTTTTTCAATAGAATGCAGGATTTTTAGTGGAATATTTTAAAGGATGTTCTTCCAGGTGCATGTTACTGTGTGTTTGTGGCTGTCCAGAGAAACAATTCATCTGCATCTAGACTTCCTACATCAAAGGCTGTTTTTAATGGGCAAGACAGAGTATTCTTCTTTCCTTTAATAATTCTGGGATGTTTGTGTCTTCATGCTTTGATTACACTTACACGAAAAGGAATAGCAATGCAGCATATGGCTTTTAATGAGGAGGCTTAGTGACAGATTAGGGAGTATATGTGACCATGGGATCACATCTGCCCCTTTTTCAGGGCATCTTAGTGTTATAAGAAAACAAAAGATGTAGGGAGAAAAAAAGAGGTGAGAGACAACGATGAGCTCTACACATGTTGGAGAGTCAGATTGTCAGGTAATGATGTGAATGGGCATAATTATAAACTTGCATAGGATGCAGTGTAACCTTATTGACAAAGCATTGGCCTGACCTGTATTCTTTACTAATTCTTTATTAGATCTTTGTAATTTACTACAAAATCCATGTGTGACATTCACATTTCCTTTCTGCAGGAGAATTACAAGGCTCAAAATAGACATTGGGAACCATGGGACAGTGCCTCTGCATGCAGAAGGGCTGTGTGTGGGAGGGGGGGGTGGTTTGCTTTCCTCCACCGTACCTCTGCGGTTCACTCGATTTTCCTTCCACTTACTCAGCAATGTTGGAGAATTTTACAGATGTCTTGCCAGCAGTACTCCTTTCATATCTCCACCTGTGGACATACAAATAAATTCTGATAATGGAATCTTTGCGTAATGATGTATTAAACTGTAGTGGAAGCAATAAGCCCCTTCAGCTCAGCACATGGGCAGCCTTAACTAGAGTTTCATCAGAGCAAATATTACGGGCAACAGATACAGAGTTATCGCTGCATCATGCATTTGTTTGTTTCTATAGGAGCTAGAGCAGAAGTCTGCCTTCAGAAGGATGACATTTATGTGTTTCTAGTATATAGTATCTTTAGTAGATAAATTCTAAGATCTAATGTCTTTTTTCCTGCTTTTTCTTCTGTGAACAGGCTCACTATTCCACTGGAGCAGTAAGTGCTTCCTTTACCTCCACTGCAATGGTGCCTGAAACTACCCACGAAGCAGGTACCAGAACTACCTAGCTACAAGTTGTTTATTTACTTTCCAGTTTTAAATGTGTTCCCTAGCACACATACATTTATGAGGACTGAAGGAATGCATTGATAATTGGTCAGTACTGATGCCATGGAAATATGTTCCCTGAGTAGATATATCCTTACTTTCCAGTGAGCTCATTCTGAAAATAATGGAGCAATTATAAATTAGCTTTGGCTTTGAATGGCAGTTACTTATGTTGGACTGAAATGAATGAGGTATTTTCTATGCCTGGGGACCACAAAATGGGATATCCACTTATGTAAGTTAGGAATTAAGTATAATCTCTCCTCAAATAGCACACAAAATCTTTACCCCCTTCCTGGCCTAACCCAGTATTGGTTAGAATGGCAGCAAATTTTGTGGTGATAACTGTTGATTTACAGCTTTTCACGGTTACACAAAAATGCACTTTAGTACAATAAAGTTTTTTTTTCATTCTCCAGCCTAAACACAAATATATAGAATTTATTTAATTTGAATATTGATTACATAGCTGAGCAATTAGTATTCCCAGTTGAAAAGAAAGGTCTTGCTTTTGGCACTAAAATGCAGCAAGTATGTCATACACTTAGGCAAAGGTTGAATACATTGCTAAAACTACTTTTACCAAGTTCAGTTCCTTTACTTAGTGGATTACAGTGATTTGCAGGTGACTCTTTGAGTGTTGAAAATATCTGACTAACTGGACATTTTGACAAAATGGAAGTGGAAACATCCTAGATTAATCCTTTGGTTTGACTTTCCAGTAATGTTTCCAGTAACAGCTTCATTTGTTTTCAGAACTGGGTAGGTCCTCATATGTCAGCAATTTGTGGTTGGCTGATGACTACCTGCTTGGCTTCCAAGTTTGACAAGAAACAATTTGGTTTCAAAGTAACTTTTGTGATTGGTAGACATTACTTGAAAATTATAGTTTGTAATATTGAATGCTTCTGTGACTTAAAAATATAGATGATATTGTTGGCTCTCGAGGAGTTGGTGGTTTTCTATAATGGAAAGTGTTTGGCACAGAGATTAATATGAAGTTATCATAGATAAATTGCAGAGTACAATCCCTGAAGACCTAGTACCCCAGGGGAAGAGGTCAGACAGTAGAATCTAGCAATTCGTTTTCTCATGATTTCTAAAGATCAATGAGTAAGCTTCCAGTGAGCTAATTATTGTCTTTTGCTTTGATACAGCTGCTATTGAAGAAGATGTTGTAAGATACAAATACGTGAAGAAGAAGGGCTATGTGCGACTTCACACTAATAAAGGAGACCTAAACTTGGAGCTGCACTGTGATATGGTACTGTGTGCCCCATAAGATGAACGTCTCTAGATAATGAACAGAATGTGAGCTGGCAATGGAAATGTCCAAAGAGAGGAATAGTGTGTAGTTGTAATAGATATGGACAAATAACTAGCTTTCAGTTGTTTTGGTGTGTTTTCATACATACACAAAACTCCTTTGTAAAATGTATATACATTATTTTATATATTATACTACTGTATGTATAAATGTTCTCTGTAAGTAGTCCCATACATTTTAGTGGACTACTTACAACATCTCAAGGTACATGTTTAGAGCTTCAAAGGGTCAGGATTATAGTGACCCAAACAATGACAAGGAAGGTAGATAGAAAAAAGAAGAGCACACAGAAGAGAGAATAACCCAAGGTTACACACCAGGTTACTGGCAGAACCAGGAAGAGAACTTCAGAAACTGAGAGCAGTCTGTCTGCCTGAGTACATGTAGTTAAGATCCCCAGAAATGGTTAGATTTACTTCTAAATCCTGAGCTTTACGGAACAAACCTAAATGAAAATCTTAGAATATGTTTTTTGCTTCCTGCTGTCTCAGTTTTGAAGGTCCCTGTTTTCAAACATCTTCCCTTTGCCATTAAGAGGTAAACATTCATTTAAAAAAAAAAATGGACTAGAGTTTTTTTGCAGTCAATACAGTCTGCTTCTCGTGGAAATCTGCGGCTCTTAAAATAATAAACATGGCAAAACTTATGATAGACAGATGAGTTGTGGCGACAGTGATGTCTCAGACGTCACTGCTTGCTAGTGTGCTTGCTTATTTATGTGTACAACCACATCTATAAAAGGAAAAGAAGTTTTCAATGTAAAAAGCCCCAACCTTCCTTTGTTTACTGAGATTTTTATCTCAGGAGATTATAGGCCTGAAAATAGATGGTTTAGGAAGTTGAAGGATGTGACTAGGAGTTTAAATGGTAAAACTTCTGCTTGTTGTGACTCTCACAGAATTTAAGGACAGTGGTGCTGGCTAGGAGCTGGGGTGCCTGGTGTGAAATCCAGAGATGCACTGGGAGAGTGCATCCTTTTTTGCCTGGGAGAAAGAAAAAGGACAAGCCTGCTAGCTTTCCCTTCTTTTCCTTGCTCTCGCGTGAGTAAGGAGCAGGATAATGTGTAAATATCTCAAGCTGATCTATGGAAACAGTATGAGAATCTCCACAGCAGCCTATCATGCTAGTAATTCTGTAGGTCTCTGTCATCCCTACAGGTGTTTTCCATGCTCTTAAATAGTAACACTATGTAATAAGGCAAAAAGCAGAGGATGTTAGTACAGCAATATTTGGGGGAAGCAGCAGAATGAGCAGATTGCATTGAATCATTTGTTTTGCCATATGTTCTCAAACTGGCTCCTGGCTAATGCAGGCTGACAGCAGCTATTCTTATCAGTGTGGGTTTTTTGGCCACATGTGTGACCAGTGTCACTCAGTCCCAAGGACCCCATCTCAATTGCCCATTATAAACTTCCTGTATGATATCCATTGTGTTTCCTTTTTTTCAAATGAATTCCTATTCATCTCCCTTTCACACACGCTGCTTCTTCATATACACATTGGAAGTGTGCACTGTTTTACACAAACAGACATGCTTGAACATTGGCCTCTACCCATCTGTTTCTTTCATTTCTTTGTGTCGATTAAATCTGTGTGAATTAAGCAGACCTTTGGCACTGCAGAGGGGAAAAAGATATATATTTAGAATAAGTAGGAAAAACTTGCTGCTTTAAGGAGATTTTCACAACATCCACTTTAGGTCATCATCCTAGGTCTATTAAATCAGTTCTTCCGGGAGGCACTTGTTTTTCAACCTTTACTATATAAGGAGTTTGTGCTTCTAACTTTGGTTTTCCTGAATCACACTGAGGTTAGGCACATAAGGTAGCTTAGTGCAGATAGCGCAGACATCTTACAAACATATAACACATATAGGTCACAAACATATACACAGATCAGCTACAACGGATCTATTGAGATTGCAGAGACAGACATAGAAAATGTCTAAACGCATCCAGTTCACCCTGCTTGTGAATATGCATGGTAATATTCTTAATTAATCATATGCTGAGTTTTTTTATCAGCTCTCCTGGCTTATTCAGTGTGCAAGCTGAACCAGTTCTGAGAGCTATTTGGAACTATGGAGTGAAATGGTTTATATGCAGGATTTGGTTTTCCTGCAAAAGTGTAGAATGTGGGTAACGTCCTTGAATGCAGCCAGGGGGAACTGCATTGTATCATAATGCTCGCCCAAATTAATGTTGCACAGGCTTTTTGGTGCCTGACTTTTCAGCCTTCATGATTTTTTAACATAGTTGGCATGGGTAGTACCCCAGCTTTTCAGAAAGAAATGGAGAAAAAATTTCCAGCCCAGAGTAATGTATTGATACACACTAAGATCACCAGCAGATTTGGGACCCCTGGATTTGGCACACAGATCTGTGCTACTTGAGTGAGTGGGAGAGCCAATAACAGTATTAGGTTGTCATTGCTATTTGAATTCAGACATCTACTCTCTCAAGCAGTACAACTGCAGGAGCAAGTATATGGTTTATAAGCCATATTACAGTGGTGCTTAGCTTTGCTTTTTAAAGAGTGAACACTGCCTTCCTGGTTGTTGTCTTGACTTGGCCACAGGCTCCTTTTTTTAATTGCTGACCGATATCCTGTGTTCTAGTTATTATGGAAGCCACCCTAGCAGTGGTTGTATTTGCACAGTACTGCAAATACATGATCGTGAAATGCTTTAGGAAGCTTGAGGATGAAGTTGCTATATAAATATCACAAATGAATACCTGTGTCTGGAGGTAGGACTTGCAAAATTCAAATTACATTTTAAAATAGTCTTACAGGTTAGATTTCAATATACACTTTGAGGTGAAGTCTTCTTGCTAAAATAGAGAACAGCAAGTGACATACTTGGTGTCTTAAAGTTTATGTCAACTGAGTCTTTGATTGTATTTTCATGCCTATGGGCTGTGTTTAAGCAAAATATTCTTGCAGTTGTGCTCTCAGCAGTCTGCACTGCTTCTGAAGTCTACCCAGTATCTCTTTGTCTTCAGTACACTGCCTGGGTTCTTACTCTCTCTCCCTTCACAGCTGTTCTGTCTCCTGTTCTTTCTTTCCCCTATTTTTTGTGAGCTATCTGACAGTATGAATTGTTTGGAGTTCAGTCCATATATACACGTGGAAGCTTTTGTTTAAAAATAAATCTAGGGATCTTCATATACTTGTACTTTAAGGTGCCAATCAATAAGATTGATAGTGATGGGATTTGTCCTAGCACCAAAAACCTAATCAAGAAATGTTTTGTATTGATCCAGGGGAGGAAATCAGTGCTGCAGTGTGATTGAAGTCATCGGTTACTTTGTGACAGGATTTAGAAAGAGAGCATGAAATAGGGCTAGAATCCAGATATTTTCTGTGTTTGAAATTACTTCTTCAGACCATCAGAAAACTTCAATTAGGTTCCAGAAAGGTGATCTGTGGTTTAAGTCATTGACCTGAGAAAAGGCAATAAAAAGACTTCGGAAGATAAGCTGGATTTTTTTCCGGCAATAAAAAGACTTTGGAAGATAAGCTGGATTTTTTTCCATCTTTTTGAATTTGTGCCTCAAATGAGCAAAGGTACACTACTGTTCTCTCTTTGCATTGTAGTGGTGTGCCTAGTACTCTTTGTTGCCATTTGTTTTTCTTTCAGTCTTCTTATTCAGATACAGTATGTTCCTCCTGATGGGGACTAATCAGATGGCCATTTGTTAGGGCCATTTTCCAGGAAGCCGAGTTCAGCTGGGCATAAGCAACATTTGTTGTATACACTAATTGGAAACAAATTTACAAAAATTGTACTTGCCAGAAGTAATTCTGGCAAGTACAGAAGATTTAACAGCATCCAACAAGTGTTATTCTTTCAGCTCTAGTCTTATGCATTGCCAGACAAATAAATGATGAAGAAATAACTGATGCAAGGCAATGAATGTTGCTGGATTTCTTGTATTTTATTTGCTGTGGTCCTTTTAGCTGTTTGAATCAAGATGCTGCTGGGAACAAAAGTCTATATCATCCATGTGTATTCTGCTATATTAGTCACTATAGTGATGCAGTTATATCTTGTAGGTGGTGGAGCAGCCTCCTAAGGCAGGGTGGAGGCTTTACCCTGTGCAAAGTCAAATTGACTTGGATGAGGGAGTAGAAAAGTAGTGTGTTGTAATAGCTAGAGTGGAGAACTAGGAGCTGGTAAACCCTGAATTCTGTGCCTTTGCCACAGACTTGCTGCATGATGTGGCTATGTCATTTGGTTACGGATTTTTTTAAGTCAGTGGCATCCCATTTTTTATTTCACAGTGAGCAATAAATATGGGCATAATTTTGAATCCCCGGGCAGTAACATGTATCACAGATGCCTGATTGCTGGAGTGGAGCTACACAAATAACCTGGGCTGCCTGTCGGAATCAGCAGCCCTGCATAAGAATAGACAGAGTAGCAGACTCCTAGTCTCTGCACCTGTGAAAGGGGATAAAAATTCCTGCCTTTCCCTCTAGGTTGCTTTGAGGCTTTCTTGTTCAGGGCTTGTACTTTTTTCTGTTCATTGTCATGGAAATATATACATGTAAAAAAATTTAACACTCCAGAAGACCCTGTCAAAATGATGAACAAGAGGTTTGGTGTACTATCTCCCTTCTCTCCTTTTTGAGTTCTCCTCATACAAGTGGTCACTCTGGGATAATGATCTGGTGGTTAAACACAAGCCAATAGCAGTAATTGAATACTAATCCGTAACTGCCACAACAGGTTTTGTAAATTCGCCTGTCTCTCTCAGGCTTAATACTTTAAGGTTTAAGGGCAAGTTGGCATAACAAAGAAGAACGCGAGATGGATTTCAAAGCTCCATCCAGCACTCCACAAATGCTTTTTGAGGTTTTAGGACCTGGCAAACTCTGCTTAATGATGATGTCTTGGCATAACTATCTGAAGAAGCCATTATTCTACAAACACTGATGTTTTAATCTTTTGAGGCCCTCTGACCTGTTAAATATGCCTGTGATCTATAAATGTGTAATCCAGCCCCTGTTCTTTGAAATCATCTCTCCTTTTGTGTGAGGGACTGCTCTGAAGATCAGAAGCCTGTGAACTTCTTATCCATTTCCAGTGGGAAACAAGCGAGTTGCTGAAAAAAACCTTTGACCTCCTGGCACGACGAGGTTCCCGTCTTCTCAGATATCTTATTTTCTTTCTGATTTAAACATCCATTCTACTCACTTTCTGTCAGCATCATCGTGGCACTGTCTGGCAAATAACTGGCTGATGTTTTACCAGTGTCTGTTCATTCAGTAATATGTTTATAGGGATGAAGTTCAGTGGTCTTGGCATGGTTGTAAATTACTTATTTCTTTTTTTTTTCATCAAAATAGGTCATTGTAGGAAGAGCTGCAACTTCCAACTTTGAAAGTTCTTGTCAACAGAAACTAAAAACAAACAAAACTGTTCTTTTCCAGTAGGAGCACAGCTGGATAAAAATGTTTGTTAGAGAGGATGTTGTTATTTTTCCTCAAAGTGCTACAATGGCAGACAGTTCTATTGCTCTTCTGTGTGACTGTGAGTAGAATGGCTCTGCACAGCCATATTGATTAACAGGTTGCTTATAGGTTGTTCTTAAGTGACTAGAAGCTAATATTTTAAATATTTTTAACTTTGGGGGCATAACAGCCATGCTTGAGAAAGGAGAAACATTTTCATGTGAGATATTAGTAGGAGATGCCTTATCTGGCTGCTGCTATTGTGCGCTTGTCCTCAGTGCTGTTTTGCAGCAGTGAAGGGGCAGTGGGAGTCCCCGATGTCCCTCCCTGCACATGCCTGAATGGGACGTTCAACATGGAGTTGAGGAAGGTGCTCAGCCACCTCCCTGTGAACCTTTGCCTGCGCCATGGGGCTTGCTGCCCTTGGCTGTCTCTGCTTAGTTTCCTGGCAGCCCTTGGTGTTGGGTAATCGGTGGGAAAGCATTTTGCACATTTGGACCTTTCTACCTCCCCAGCCCCCCTGACAAGCTGTATGTGGGGAGGGAATCGATTGTTATTGGATTCTGTTGCTTGTTTTTTGACATTTGACGGTGCAGGCATCCCATACCAGCTGTGTCTGCCACTTAGTGATCCGGAACCCGAGGATGAGGCGGGTGGTTTGGAGTTACACAGCTGCTGCTCTTCATCTTTCTCTGACATGTTTCTTGTTTGTACCTTCGCTCCTCTGATGAGAGCAGGGTGACCTTGGGAGGCTGACAGCTACCAGAGCTTCACTGTCTAGTGTGGAAGTGGTTACAGGTTGCGTCTTCTGAAAAGGTGGAATTTATGTGCAGTCAGTTGCAGACTGATGAAATGCCAAGGAGCTGCCACGGAACCTGCGATACTCCTAAGTTTTACAGCTGCTGGAGGTTGCTCAAGCAATTAAAATTGCATCCTCATTTAGACTGTACCTATCAGTGCTATGTCATGCTTGCCAGCCCCATCCTTATCAGCACCCAGCCCTGCATCGCACTGTCTGACAAGCTCTTCAACCACCATGTGACTGACAAATTTAGGCAAGGAGAGAGGATTGTTTTCTTTTCTACCACTGCAATAAATAAAAGTTAGAGGAAAAGTAATGACCGTTGGCTAGGGATGATGACTGTGCCTCTGGAGAGCTAGTAGTTAACATTGACAAATCAGATGAGTGAATTAGATGCCTTGTTTAACTTGAGTTGAGCTCAGCTAAACCAATTGATTGTCCCTGTATTTGCAAAAAAGTGAAAAATAAAACTGGAGTATGTAATGTTTTTATTGGCATCTTGTCTAAGCTGAGCATCTTGCTCAGACTTTGAAAGTTTTCGGTAGCATCATTAATGTCAGTACTGTGGAAGAAATGCCTTTGAAAAGTGAAATTTAGCTATCTGCTGGAATCTTTGCTAAATAGCTAATTAAATTATAGTGGGTTTCTGTGTAATGAGAATGCAGTAATTCTGCTCTTTGTTCTAAGCAAACTTTGAGGCTTTGAGGTAGCAAAATAGGCAAATATTTGCTATCAAGTCAGCAATCTATTACCTGAGGCATAGTTTGCTTGTTCTGATTCTTTTTTAATATGAGTCTGGCAAATTGTTTTACCCCACAATGCCCTAATGCTTTCATCTCTCCCAGTGCTCTCTCACTGGAACTGTCCTCTTCTTATCATAGATCACAAATTGACCCAAACACATTTGCTCACTGTATGACCAGATTGAGAATGGTGTCCCTTATATGAACTGTGTCTTTTTTGAACTGAACCACCATAGGCAGCTGTTGTTTGCTGCCATAACCTGTCACCGGCTCACCCCTCTCACGCGTAGGGGAACTGTTAGCAGGAAAGTGGAGCTGGCACGGGGTGATGTTTAGGTCTATAGTAAATGTTCTCCTGCAGGAAATGTCATGGGCTTCCCACACTGAAATTCTTCCCATGCTTTTGCAATGGGCTTTGTGGAGTTTTGGATTTTCTTGTCCCTCTTGCTCTGAAACAAATGGAGCGTGCTCCTAGTCTATTGGTGCAAAGTAGGGTAGCTTAAATTGCCTTCCAGTACAGTATTATGCATTGAAATGCACTGACAACATTTGTATGTCCAGTTTGTTTCCATGATTTAGTGGGAGGAAACAGACACTTGCACCTGATAGATGGTGATTCCTGAAACTGCTTCATTACAGTTGCCTCTGACTAAGTCCTAAATAAAGCCAAGCTTTTATTAGGGCGAGTTCTTTCCTGTGGGATGGGTAGGCTGTGAGGATTGGAGATTGAAAGGGATAGGGAGAACTGAGTTTAAACCTTACCAAATCAGCTTTTTATGAGCTCATGAATTAGAAGAGTTGCTAGAATCAACAATTACAAGAGTGAAAATGCTCTATGTGGAAAAAAAAAAAAAAGTGTGTAAATGGACTAATGCAAAACAAAATCCACCTTGCATTTTAAAGGAGATCTATGTTCAAAAAATTGCAGGCTTCGTCTGAAGCTTTAGAAATTTCCATCACTAGTTCATGCCTCTTAGTAGTGGGATTCTGGCATTTGTGTGATAAGATGAAGGCTGTAGAATGCAATTTTAATTTGTGAGGAATGAGCTTTTCATTATTTCAGATTATTTCTGCTTTGAAACATAGGGTTAATGAGCATATATCAAGGCTCTGTAGTTTAGTGAAAGTGCTACAGTTCATCCAATTTAGAGAGACAAAAAGAAATAAAAGGGAAGTGGAATTAGCACAGGGAAATTACACAGATGTGCGAATGACAGCTTCTGAATCCTTAGTGTGAAATTTCTCTTCAAGGTTCATGCAGATCCTCAAGGGATGAAGCATTTTGAAATTATTAGCTCTTCACATAGTAAAGCCTTCTTCCTTGCAGTCATGGCAACGACTCAGAAGCTCTTCTCTTTCCCATCTCCTGTACCTTGGCAACAGGAGCACTGCAGGTTTTGAATCTACTTCTGGTTGGCTCTTCAGCTGCCCAATACAAATTCTGAGTTAAGGTAAATTTTACAAATGTAATGACCCATTTTAAGTGATGAGAAAGGACAGCTGCAGACTGAGAAATCAGATTGTGACCTGGCTTGGTTAGTCTTACCCCTCAGGTCTCAGGGTGCAGCAAGAGAGATGAATTTTGCCTGGATTGGAGCCACCCTTGCTGGCAAAAAGGAAACTAAAATTAGCTCGGTTAATACTTAAAAGTGGAACCAAATTAAATCTGCACTTCTCCTAGAACTTTATAGTCAGGGGTTTTTTCTGTTTTTCTTTGGGTTTCTAAATTGTATATTCTTTTTGTCAGTGTTTCCCCAGTATCCATGATTTCACAATCAGTCTCTTGTCACTGTTGTGCTTGCATGGTCATTCTTAGTAGCAATCTGTCTTTAATTCTGAAATTTGTCTGGGCCTAGTAACTGGTAGAGTGCTGGTATTTCCATGTAGAGTTACCTACTAAGTGTGTTAGCTACATGGAGACTTAAACATAATTAGAAAACCATTGAGCTGTTGCCCCATTTAATATACATGTCTGTTAGCCAAGAAAAGCATTTGTGTCATCTTCTGGCATAAGTATTCTTCTGGATTTCTGTCTCAAACCGTTTATTAAAATTTTACCACTTGTCTTTGGTGTGAATTTTCAACAGCTGAAAGACAGTTATCTGGCATCTACAAAATAA
The DNA here is from genome assembly GCF_947461875.1 of Haliaeetus albicilla. Taxonomy (NCBI): domain Eukaryota; kingdom Metazoa; phylum Chordata; class Aves; order Accipitriformes; family Accipitridae; genus Haliaeetus; species Haliaeetus albicilla. Next base: position 37,569,613 of record NC_091492.1, read on the forward strand.
ATAAGGAGCACAGTTGGAGCAGGAGACTAATTTTTGGTATCAATAAGGGTTTTTTTCTTACTGTCATTTGGAGAGAGAAGTGTCTTTAAGTTGATGGACATCATACAGAGACACTGCGTTCACTTACATGATCTCAACTTGACTGAAGTAAAGGAGGATTTCTCAGGGCTGTCCTACCACACTTTTTGGAGAGAAAAGTCTTCCACAATTTATATTTGACTTCTTAGGACTGTCACTGCATCCTTCTGAGAAAATACTGCAGTAGATTTAAAACATAACCTTTTTTCTGTCAGTGGCTTTCAGATCAACAGGTTAACAAATTAAGGTAGCATTTGTCCCTTGTCTTTCTTACATATAAGCCTAAGTCATAGTCAGCAGATTAAAATAATTTAAATCATTTCCTGCTTAATGTAAAAGGAATAAAGAGGGGAAAGTTAGCTGCTGCTGTTGAGGTCAATTTGGGACAAGAACAGCCAGAAGTAAAAGGAGAACCTGGAGCCCATTGTCAATAATGAGGCAACAAGAAACCAGCATTGCCTCCTGCACTTCTGCATTTCCAGGTGCCTTGACCATCTCTTCCTCCTTCAGAAATGGTGTGAGGCAAGTGGTGTGGAGGAAGTTTCTGAAGAAGTAGGTAGTTTTGCATTCCAAGACTGCGAGTCTGACATCTTCTACATGATCTTACACTCAAATAACAATGTCAGGTTTGTTTATATATATTTCTCATCAGTCTTTGTAGTTGGAACAAAGACTTCAAAGACTGGCCTTGTTTATATGGTCAATGCAGAACGCAACTTCATTACTGAGGATCTACACCTTCCCCATAAACCTCAAGCCTTCTCCTGCTTTGGACAGGACGCTGCTTAAAAAAGTCCCTGAAATGTACTTGTCAGTGTGAGATTCGGCAAGAACATTAACTGATTTGAATAAATCAGATAATCTGAGCCAGATATTGTAGACCAACTGAAACTGGGATTTATTACTGATTGAATGCAAACCTTTTTATTTGTGTCTACTAAAAAGCACCATAGAAGGTAATGGTAACGTTGCTAAGGAACAGTTTACCTGCCAGATGTATCTGTATGATGCATGAGGTGACCATGGGAACCAATTTGGTGGCAATTATTTAAAGAAAACCTTGCAGTGAAATGATTATTGCATGTATACTAAATATTTCTGCAGTTGCATTTGAAAAGCTTGTTTCTGGGAAAAGGTATAATAACTAGAAATCCATTCAGAGAGAAGGGTCAGCATAGGTCCTGCATAAAAAATACATTACTAGAGCCAGTTTTTCTGATGTATATTTTATAAATCATGTTTTGAAAATAAATAGGAAATGTGTATTGGGTTATCAACTTTGTGCAAATTTAAAACGGTTTGGTATGTATTCCTAGGGGACTCAGTCTTTTGCCTGATTTCATTTTTCTTAAAAAATTAATTACAGGTTGCTGTATTCCCCCCAGAGAACTTATTAACTATGTCTCTCCAAAGAGTGCTTGGTTCTCATGAGATAAAATGCCTTAGGCTAAAAGCTGCTGATTCCATTTCTGATTCATAAAGAAATTTTTTAAACTTATTTTTATCCTTAGTGACATTTTTCATGAGTTATACCTAATAGCACTACATTAGGATCAAGGTTGTTATGATATTGTCTTATAAATGAAGCATAGACTGCACAAATGATTCTTCAGGGGTTGAATTTTACTTGAAAGGTTATGTACAAAGATTATATTCAAGCATATATGTCCAATTCAAAGAAAAAATTTCAAATGTGCTATAAACACTGAAACTGTAGGAAAACCTCCTATTGCTTGAAACAATTTTTATGGAATATGTTTACTTAGGAGTTGCCCTCTGGATGCTACTGAAATACATGTCCTAGTGGCATTCTACCATAAACTCATTATGGTACCATTATCATTTTAACCCAGTAATGAATTATATAGGAAATCTGAGATAATAGCTGATGTAAGATTGCATTAGAATTTGTTCATTTTTCCAGTTATGGCCAAGCTGATAACTGTCATCTATATCTGTGTAGAGTAATTAAGAAGGAATCATTGTGAAGAATTTATAACGGCAGGTAGAGTTTGTTTGGATAATTAAGAGACATCTCAGTGTCAATAAAGAGGGGTGAGAGTGATTGTGTTTCAGATGAGAAAATACAGAAAATTGAAGTTCTGTATGGTTCCAGATGAATACTTTTATGGATCTGCTTTTAAAAAGATAGATTATTTCATCCTTAAATGATTGTAATTGGGCTTGCCTTATTTTTTTGCTTTTAAGTCACTTCAGGTTGCGTGGCTCAGTCTCACCCTGTCTCTCTGCAGCTCTCAGACCAAGAATGATGTAATACCAATGCCAAGTGAATCAGTGTCTTTCAGAAAGAGGCTTCAAGTCTTGTGTGTGTTCATTTACAGACATTGCAATTCATGCTGGGGCTTTACTTGCAAGCACATACAACAATAATGATATTTTCAAGGCCTGTAACAACTGAAAATTATTTAGATGTATTCTTTTGTAAAACTGGAATATATTTATGCACATAATCCACAGCAGGGCTGGAAAACATGTCCAAGTATAGAAAACAGGCTGTTTCTGTACTAGTATTTGTACATCTGAAAGTATTTTAGTATTGCAGAGGAAAGAATCCATACAATTACAGTGGAAGGATAATTAGGTAGACAGTAAAGTTTTTCAGAAGGTACTGTTTGTATGCCGTGGCTCATAAATTCAAATAAATAGCTTTAATTTGCACTGTAAAAGCAAATGAGAAGTTGGCAATATATTTAGCATCTTGTTTTCAAAAATCTAAAAAAAAAAAAAGTTGTCTGTTTTATTTTTCCTATGGTCCAGTGAGTTGTGGGTTCAGTCCCATTTTTAGTTCCAAATGGTGAAGAGGACCAAGTGCTTCTCTCCCAGTTAGCTTCAGTGCGCTCACTTTGAAACAGTGGAGCAGAAAAGTCAGATTCTTTCTTACTCTGGGAAATTAACTTTTTTCAGTGCTGGAAGTCCCCCTTTAGAACAGGAGTATGATACAGTGCTGAACTAAGTTACTTGAAAGTCTCTGACATTACCTGCTTTCACCATCATTATGTCCACTGGGAGCTCACGTTACCTGAGCTAGTGTTCAACACTTCTTTGTGCTAATTGGAAGGTCTGGGTTTAATTTATTTAACACAGTGTGTGTGTCTCTCCAGTATACTTTAAAAGAGCATATATTACTTTTTTTTTCTGTAGACATAGACTTACTCCTCTTCAAGTCCTGCATGATTGTTTCTTTGTATGGCATGAATGAAAAGTGATTCTTGTAAACAATGTAATGACCAATTTCATTGTCTAAAGGTATTACTTAATTAAAACTTAAGTTTGTCTTTCAGACACCTCGAACATGTGAAAACTTTATCAAATTGTGCAAGAAGAACTATTATGATGGAACAATCTTTCACAGATCAATTCGTAATTTTGTGGTAAGTATTGAACAAATCCTGTGTAATGCACGATATGTGATGTCCTCAAAATATTTATTTAGCTTAATTCAGTTTTAGTTTCTTCCATGCATGACAACTTACAATAGATGTATATTAAATATACCATCAGAACTAGGATTGTCCTAACTTATTAAATTTGTACTTACTAGTCTTACTAACAACTGTCTCTGACTAATACTGTCACTTGGAGCATCACTGCAGTAGTAGTGCTTTTGCTGACGTTCCAGACAAAGCCTTTGAGAGTCATTGCCTTGGCAAGCCTCTTGTTATCTTCCCCAAGCTGTGGGTGGGTGGTTAATGAACAGAAGGAGAGAGAGGGAAATGCTAATTTGGATAAGTAATACTGTGGCCTGTTGAAATCCCATTCAGATGAAACTTTAGAAAGCAGCTGAATTTCTGTTTCAGGTTGTGGTACTTGGATACTGTCAGATCATCGTTTCCTGAGTGTGCTCCAGGACTAGGTGCCCAGACTGTCTTTGTGAAGGAGTTAGATCACCTGGTGAACCAGAAAGTTGACTTTGGTAGTCAAAGATCTTTATTTACATAGGTACAGTCCAGGCAGCTTAGGATATTGTAGCTGTCCTGTAACTTCCTTTCAGACAAATTAACAACCTGATCCTGAAGGCAGAGCACATCTTTCAGGGGACATCATTGAATGTCACATTCCATGCTGTCATCCTAAAAAAAGCTTTTTTTCTTTTGACAGCACTGTTTATCTCAGTTCATAGTTAAACTCACAATTAAAATTGCGCTTGTGTGCTATTACTGTGAAACTAGTCATGTCACACTCCCTCTACTGGCATTATAATACATAGAATATTATTTCTGTAGATCCTGCACGTATATACAGTGATTAATTTTGTTGCTGAAAGATTGGTTTCACATGAGGGTTTTCCCTACTGCAGATAGTGAGCGGGATACTGGCAAATACAGGTTCAGATACAGAAAATATTCTGTATTACCTCATTTCTTGCCTTCTCATCATGTAGAGGATTGGTAGCAAAATGCCTTTTCAGTTCCAAAAGCAATGCATCATCAGTTAAAAAGCAGGTTGTGACTCAGCACGTAACAGAAAGGATGATCTGGTTAACCCATTTGAGACTGTTTATTTTCCCTATTTACCCACAAGAGACCTATTATTTTTATAAAACTGTCATTCTGCTCTTGGATAAGTAATGTAGGAGATGACAACCAGCTGATAAAAGAAGCTCCAAATAAGTAGTAATGGTTTCTTTGTTGCTAACTTGTCAACATGACATGATACAGAAGGAAGAAAATGGAGCAGAATTGTTTTTTATGGCTTGTATTTAATGTCTTTCACACAGATATATATGTAACCTATTGATTTAATTTTAATTCTGCAGATCCAAGGAGGTGATCCAACTGGAACAGGAACAGGTAAGGTTGAGTTTGAATCAAGTAAACTGTTTTCACTTCATGCGCTGTTGTTACATTTATTTCCAGACACCCTGTAGATTAAAATTCTCTAAATGATGATATGTAGTACACTGTGAGTATTTCTACTTTAAAGCAGAGGTTTTATCGCTGTATTTTATGACCATTTTAACTATGCTCAAAATTTCATCCAATATATTCTCAGTCTAAAACTTGGGCACTCTTCCATGCAGAATTCTTGTTGGGTCTTTGCTTCCTTTTTCTTCCAGAAAATAAATAAATGAAAATTGTAATGATTTTACAGCTGGCCTTCCAGGGCAAAGAACAAAGGAAGAAACACATTCATGCAAAGTTGCTTTCAAATTCAGCATTAATGAAATACTTGAGACCTGCCTTGGAATTGGTGAATAGCCAGATACCATCTGTTCTCCCAGCTAGCTGCCTTGTAAAGCCCAAGCTGCTCTTTTTCTAACTTTTAGGGGTCACTGTGACTAAATTCTTCTGCCTGTTCTTTCTCCCTTAGCTGGTTAGTTGGAGATCTGCATTAACGCTCATATCAGAAATGGTGAGGAGACATAGCAGCTAAAGGCTCCTCAGGGCATTGCCCACCACAGTAGATATGTCATGTGATATCTCTAGACGCTGCTGTAAATTTGCTCATTTTCCACCTGCACCCTTTATCTACCCACTTGTAGATGTCACCAGCCTCCACAGCTCCTCACCTGGTCCTGTGGGGTTCTGTGCATTTTTATTCTAGTTCATACATGTGTCGCCTGTATGTGCAAGCACTATAACCTTCTGTGTGTGCTCACAGGTCATCCAAAAAAGATGTCTTTGTAGTTGTTAAATACTTTAGCTCTATTGACTTTGTAAATGATGTTAGTGTGAGTTGACCAACAGCTTTTCTTCTACTGCCTGCGATAATCAACAGTTGCATACTCTAAGATTTGAGACTAGTTAAAGGTTCTGTGTTTTGATGGCAAAAGCCCATTAACAAGATTTGTCACCATATATGCTTGGACTGTCAAAAGAAATGTGAATTGATTTTGTTATAAGGAAAGTTTCAGTTCAAATCCCAAAAGACATAATTAGGAACATCTTTTAAAATGAGAAATTAAAGAGGTGTCAGGAGACAGGAGAAATTTAATGGGTTGACTCAGACACCTTTCACCCTTGTAGGGTGGAGTTCAGATCCTGCAGTGGAATGAAAATTAACTTCCTGGTGTCATTCTTGTCTCTATTTGTGCAAATGGTAGAAGTATTGTAAGACAGCACAATTAATAGCTGGCAGCAGACCGGCAGTGCAGCTGCATTGAAGGTCAAGACTCAGCTCTACTGGCAAAGCAAGTAGGAAGTAAAATGCAAATAAGTCCATAGGAGAAAAACACTCCGATGTATATTCTTTTATTTAACAAAAGGAGTCTAATGACCTCTAGTCTTTTCCGTGTTGTTTTCCTCCTTGTCATTCTTAATTAAATATGAATATATTGCAGGCGAAATGTCTTGCAAACATCTGTCAAGACTATTAAAGTTCTAATAAAAGGGACAGTGTACACTCAAATAGATATGAGTGTTGCAGATTTTGAGAGACTATTTGCAGTTATTGTAGAGTCCAAACGATACAACTATCTTCTTTACAACTGAATGTTTTTTATTCTTGTGAAGCCAGCTGCATTTTAGATATCCTTATTTAATCACTTATTGAATATGATAATATCACAAGAAAATGTTGTAAATTGACAGCCTGGTGGGCTACCAGATTCCTCTTGAACTGTCATGTCTGTGTGTTTAATACTTACTGAAATGAAGCCGCTTAGACTGTTCACAGAGGGCTAGTAGTCAGGATTTGTTCCTGACTACCTGATAGATCCTGGGCACTTGAATGTGAGGCAGAAATTTCACTTGCGTATCTCAAGCCACATGCTGCAAGAAGGTGGCCAGACCTAAGGTGTCTGCCTGGCTTTACGTTCTCTCTGCAGCACCGTGGCCAGAGGAAGGTGCAGCTTGATAGCAGTGTAAGAACATGGCAACTGTAGTGATGCTCTCCTAGGCTCCTGTGGTGTAAAAATTTTGGTCCATTGGTTTGCACCTTATTAATGTGATCACAAGCATTCGTGTTAGGAAAGCTTTCGAGTAAAGCATTGGGATTCAGTACTTTGTACCTTTTTCACCTTGGTTTTGTATGTTATTTGCAGTATAAATTCCCTTTTTTATTTCTTCTGGCAGTTGGAAGGAATTTCAGCATTTCTTTGACTCACTGCTTCTTAGAAAAAAAAGAATATGCATCTTTGAAAGCTAAAAAGTCTGTAAGATTTAATGGTCTTTAGAGGTTTACTGGGGGAGTAAATAACTTGCCTTCTGCAATATCAGAGAAGCATATGAGAGTAGAACAGGGCTTTCTTCCCAGATATTCCAATTAGCAATAGGGAAGACTACTTGGAAGCTACCTTTTAAACATCAATATCTTAAACTGCCACAATTGTTTCTGTTAGAGCCTTTTGTAGGAAGACTTCAGAAAAAAAGAACATCCTTTGTTTCCTCTTCCAAATAGAACCTTCTGCTTTAACTGAAATTTTCTGGCTAAGAGGTTTGGGATAGTTTTTTGCTTGCTTTTTTGTTTGTTTAAAAAAAGAAACTACCACCTTTTCCAAACTGATACATGGAAGGTGCATTAAGCCTGTATATATTTTTGTTTTGCTATATTTATTTAGTTATTCCTGTTGATCAGCTCAGGAACTAGAACAGACTTGTTCAAAAATCTTCCCGACATTTGGTTTCTGTCATCTGAATTCATCCTATGTTCAGCAACAGGTGTCAGGTTTATGGTTGCATCACCCAAATGCTTCGATGATCACCCACTCCATTGCTAACTAAGCCCAGGACTGTTTGGCTTCTGGGTGTATTTGGGCACATTCAGTACAACATGACATAAGGTTACATGTCATACGTACATAGACTGAAACTGTGCTCTCGGCTCGCCTAGATAAATGTGCTTGTGTTTTGGAAACATTTCACAGATGTAAAATGCCAATCTGGTTGTCACTGACTGTCCACTTCCATGGCCACTCTGGCTGAACAGTCCTATCTGTAAGCAGCACTGATCCTTATTTCTTTTTCATTTGTTATTCAGCACCCCAATGTGTTCTTTTTGAGTCTCTCGTTAGGCTGTCGTAAAAGTAACTGTGACCCAGCAGACACATGAAGGACAGCTGATTCCTGGTACTCCACAGTTAACCTTGAGATGGAGGAGGGTGGAAATTAGCATTATGGCATCTAGAAGTTGAGATACCACACTGGGAAAAGAGTGGGGAATAGAGTTTTACCTTAGCTTAGCTGGCAGACTTGCATTGCCAAAGCAGTTAGATATAGTCCTGTAAGGCTGACACTGATTTAGAGGACCAAACTAATTTTCTACAGCCTTCAACTTAACGTTTCATAAGACTACTGGGAGAAATTTTGTTGTGCTGCAGCAGTTTATTTTTTTTCTAACAAAATAACCACCCATAGAGGCAGTATTCAGAGTAATAAGCCGAGTCATGGTCATTCTTTGTAATGATTAATTATTTGAATATGAATTTTAGATTTGTGATGTATCTTTTCCTGCTGTTCATAACAACTAAGTGGTTGAACGTTGTGAGTAATTCTGTTTAACTTATGCTAGTGCAAGTGGAGCAGCTGCTCTGTATTTTCAGTGTTCCAAATAATAGAAGAAAATTTACATGTAGGAAAAACAGGTTTAATATCCTAAACCCTTTGTATGAAAAAGGGAAAACTATACACAAAGCATTAAATTTTCAAGTGGCACAGGCATTTTTCAGCTACTCTTACTTGCAACCTGTTGGAAGGTCTCATGAATCACCTTGTGTGTGCCTTTGTCCATTTATGAATGTAGGAGGGCGCAAAGGTGGCATGTAATAGGTGTAAAAGTCCAAGATAAAATACCACTGGTAGATGGGAATTACATTTTGGATGGCAACAAGCAGAGCAAAGCACTTTTTTTTCCCCTCCTCTGAACTGGCAATAGCAAAGGGACTGTGAACAAACTTGGTCAGTTCTGCAATGTGATTTCCTAACAAGGCAAGTTCCTAAAATGTAACCAGTTTTAGAGCCCCTTTTCTTGCGTGATTCAAGCTCAGCAAAAGGACAAGAGTAAGTCCTTTTTATCTAGCAATATACTCCTTTTAGATTGCAGCTTCTCTGAAAATCTAGCCCTTGGTATGTGGGGTTAAAAGTACCGTGTCCTCTTATCTGAAGGGAGAGAAGCACTTACTGGCTGAGCTAAGGCTTTCATATTTGCAAAATGATTCAAGAATCTCACTTGGAAAGCTCTATAGAAGTGTCAGATGTTATTATGTACCTCGTTGTTCCAAATGACAAGAAGAAAATTACTGAAAGTAAGCCATCATTTTTGTGAATCAGAGCCCTCCCACTTCCTTACCACTGCTTAGCAATTTTTACGCCAGAAAAAGGAAGGATTTCTTTAAAATCACAACTGTCATGAATGATGATTCCCAGCCCACACCTGGCTTTTGGAATGCTACATTTCTGAAGCTTTAGGTGCATCTCTCAGCTCTTTGCAAGAAGGTTGTACAACTTCTGTAATCTTACCCAAAAAATTACTTTCTGAAAAAAATGCCTTTAGAAGGAACAAAGACTACCAAAGAGTAACCTGTTTAAGTTCAAAAGACAATCTGAAAATGTGGCTTTTTTCTGTGTGGTTGCTAATGTGTCATTGCTTCAGGTGTCAGTTTAGCTCTATTCACCTTTTCACTATCAGCACAAGATGCAGATATGAGACTGAATAACTAACTGTGCTTCAGTTACAAGCTAAATATATCTTGCCACTCTGGATAGCCATGGAAATGATGAATACGCTCTAATTTTTTCTATGAGCTGTGAGGTCTGTTTGGTTTCATCTCTGTGTGAGAATTGGGTAAACACCTCTTTAATTTAAGAGAATTTTTCTCTTTTATTAAAAATGTGGGGAAGTGGCTCCCAGCTGCCTTCAGCTTTGAATCTGGGGTGTCTGGGTAGGCATGTGATTTTTATTTTACAGAATTGTGCAAAAACTCTTTCTGGCTCCTGAAGGCTTTGATGTTGTACAGGTTAAATGCTGTTAGAAGACCAGTGGATTTCCGTGGCCGATCCCAAGTCCATTTCCAGCTTTGTGGAAACAGCAGACCCCCATATGCAGGTTTATAATTACTGCTCCCTTTTGGACTCCAAGCAGCAATCCAGGCAGTGGCAGCACCCGCATGGGGCCATGTCTGCTGCCATGCGAACCCCTCTGATTTTTAGCACAGAATTTTTTTCCAGCACTTTTTCTAATAGGATCTCAGAAGCATTTGCAAGTCCAGTGGGCACACAGCTCCACTGTGACAGAAGATAATCTTATCAGGGAGTAAGCTGAGAGGAAGGTGAAGTGACAGGCAGTGCTGCCCACTGTGAATCTAACACCCAGAGTCAATTCTTGTTTTCCATGAGCTTTGCTTGTAGGCTGGTACATCAGCTTCAGGGTGAGGTTTTTGCATCATCCTGACTCCATATATAGTCAGCGGTAATTTGTGTGCTCTCAGAGGACAATTCGTGGAATATAAGGAGGAGCCTCCTCTCTTTATGGCATATATGGGGAGTGTAACAAGAGAGGGCTAGAGCTAGACAGTGCAACAGTCCCAGCTCCTCTGTCTGTCTGCATCCATTCTGCTTTTAGAAAATGAGAAAGATGGCACAGCCACACCTCCCAACTGTGTTGAGAATAAACACAGTAAAATCTGCTAGGTACTTCCAAATGCCTCCTAATTATTAGCAGTAGGTTTGGAGCCTGTGAGTTATTTTTCCAAGTTTAGAATGAGCTCTACCATAGAGAGCAAAATGTAAGGATCTAAAATCCCTGTTCCAGACCCCCCTGGCTGAGCATTGTGCTGTCATGGCAGTAGACTAACAAGCGATCTGTACTTAATCTTCAGAGAGAAGGTGATTCTGGTTTTCAGTAATTAAAAAAAATGTATACATTTAACTCACCATCTTCTGGCTTGCTCTGTCTGGTCCTGCTTCAAGCAGCTACTTGAAGCCTGGAATGATTCCAGGGGTTAGCAGGAGTTTGACAAACAGTATATTCAGTCTATTTTTAATTTAAAGAGAATACATTTGGGTGGTTTTTTTTCTTTTTTTTTCTAAAAGTATTCTTAAATTAAAAATCAGTGTTTTTTTTCTTTAAAAAAAAAAATGACAAAACCCCCCAAACTGTTCTTGTACTGCTGTCTTGCTGCCTTTGCAGCGTCTCCACCACCCCTTGCCAGTCCGTGCTGCCAGGCCTCCGCAGACACTTCAGCTATGTCCTTTATAGGACGTCTGGCCTTTCAGGCGAATGTTGCACAGGCCATTCTCTGTTCTTGCTGCAGCTCCCGGGCAGACAGAATTAGCCTTGGAAACAGCTGTATGGCAGACAGAGAGGGAGGCAGGGACTGGATGTCATGCTGTAACTATCTACTATTTCCAGAGAACTGGAATGAACTGAAGTTAGCCTTCGTACATATGAGATTATTCTGACCTGCAGTGTAAGATCTGAAATGAAATCATACAAAAATAAATATTCCAAAACCTAAAGACAATGGCTCATTGCTCCTGTCTGCAAGCTCTTGGGACTGGTTGCTTGTTGTGCCAGAAAGAGAGTCTTTCTGTCATTCACAGTTTTTCTCTTTCCTTTTGCATTATTTTTCTGACCAGCGAAGGCTTCAGGGTTGATTCCACCCTCCTTCAGCAGCTTGACAATGCTGTAATTCCAGCATCAGCTGAAAGCATGCGAAGGATCTAACGGTCTCAAGGGTTTGGCCACTTGCTGCTGTGTACTATCTCAATAGGATGTGTTCATGTTTGCATATCATCTGAAAATTTCTAGACAGCAAACAGTCCTCGAGGTTAGGACTCATAGCAAGTGCATCTGCTTTACAAATAATTAGGAGTTCCTTCAAGAGGTCCTTTTAAGCAAAATTATGTATTTCTCTAAGGGAGGTCCAAGTGAAGTTTTTTACTCCAGCCATGGCAGAGAACAGAAATGCAGGGCGTGAAGCAACGGCACTGCAGCGGCGTGGTGCTGCAGGCAGGCAGCCCGTCCCCGGTGCTGCCCTACCAGGCCAGATCGAAGCGGAAAGGTGAAAATTGTGAAAGGCAAAGAGGGAAAGAGAAGTAGTGCACAGAGCATAGTGCTGTTGATGGGCAGTGGGTCTGCTGGCTTTGCAGGTGTGTTTCTAGTTTCGGGCAGCACCTGTTGGCGTGGAGCCTTGCTGTATTCTGAGCATAACTTGTTTATTTACTAACCTACAAGAACTCTGTTTTTCTGAACAAGGCAGGTAACTAAGGCACTGCACAAGTAACCTGTCTTAGCAAATAGGAACACACAGGGAGATTCATTAGCGAAGAAAATTACTGGCTTCTGGTAAAACATTTTCTAATAGGTTGAACACTTTGGATTTGGCTAGAATAGCTGGGTTTTGGATCCATCTTCAAGACAGTAGAGCTGGCTGCAGCTGTACCATATCCCTTTCACCCACTACTGGAAGAGATTGGCATATGGGATCATAGGATCAAGCTGATGAAATTTAGCTCATCTTAAAATATTCAATAGCCAAAGATTGCTGAAGTAATCACTTCTCCTCTACTGATTACAGAAAATCCCTACAGGGTTTGTCCCCTTTTGCTGCCTCTTGTCAAACTGCAGAGCAGGCAACACTCAACTCTATTAATAGGTCTTTTGAACATGATTAATTGGGTTTTTATGTGGGTCAGTTTCTTCCAAAATTTCTCTCTTAGTTCCACTTGCACTTGCAGCCATCCACCTGTGATGCTTTGTTTTCGTGGTATCATCTGAAAGTCTTTTCTCATTTGATGCACTCTTCTGATTTTCTGCATAAGGTTTTCAGTAGGACATTGTTTTACTCCTCAATTTTATTTGCTGCTTGCCTGTGCAGCTGTATCATCAAATTGCTTTGCTGTATTAGATGTGCAAATAGCTGTTGAGCACTACAGATCCTTTACTGACCTCCTGCTTTGCAAGTGATACAGTTACTCCAGAGGATTCTTGAGGCAGTTCTGCAGATGGCCCAGTCTTGCTGCCTGTTTGGCTAGTTTTGTTTGGTTTATTTTTAATACTATCCTAAGGTGAAATATTTTTTTCATGGTTTGTCAAACAAGATTATGGATTTGACTGTAAAACTATGACTCATCTCAGTCTTCGTTTTTCTTATTAAGAATGATCCTGGAGGAAAAGTGCAAATGAAAATGTCAGATCTGTCATAAATAATGTAAAAATGACAGCCAGGAGGAGAGGTCTCCCAGACCCTCTTTCTATCCACAGACGCAGAAAAGAAATCAGTTTTGGAGGGCTGGGTCTGCAGCTTGTGCAAAGTTTTATCATCCTTTCGACTTCATTGCATTTAAGTGTTTACGTCATCCAGGTATCTAGTCCAAATACCTAATTTTTGCCTTTTATTTTGCAGGAATGTATGTTATCATTATTCATTGTTTAGCCAGGAATTAAGCATTTGAGCTTATAACTCCTATTCTTAGTTGATTCTATGAACATATTTTATCTCCCTGATACTTTATTTCCGAAAGCAATGCTATATCCAGAGTGCAATTAAACTAGTAATTCTTTGCTCTCTGTTTTGTCGGGAAGCCACTTTTAAAGATTTAATGTCTCAAAAAAGAAAAATTGCAGTGGACCAGCAGTAAAAAATGAAATCCTTGACAGTTCTTCAGCACACAATATATAAGGCTGTTGATAAACAGTCTAGTCTGTTGTAGTTGATAGTGTGGGGGCACAGAATTGTGTTGCCAGTTACAAACATCTGATTTCAAGGGCATGCTCAAATACTAGCCTGGTGACAGGGATGAGCTAAAAATGTTATACATATAGTGATCAGAAGTGCCAGAAACCTTGAATTTAACGTCAGTGCCTGTTATAAAATGTAGTGGGAAACAAATGAAAACAAACATTTCTTCTATCGTCTTTTCTCTTTTAAGGAGGAGAATCTTACTGGGGAAAACCTTTCAAAGATGAATTCAAGCCCAATTTGTCCCACACGGGACGTGGTGTTCTTAGCATGGCCAATTCTGGACCCAACACAAACAAATCGCAGTTGTAAGTAGTCACTTGCTTTTTGTGTTTTATTGTTTCCCTCTAGACATTGTGTCTTACTCTGTTAAGAAAACAAATGACATTTTACGAGCTACTCTTTAAAGTTCAGTCAAGTGAAATATTCCGTTGAGTGCTGCGTATTGAAATCAGGGTAGCTACAGCTGCTGTTACCCTACCTAAGAGCAAAGTGAAGCATGGCAAGAAGACCTGTAGGTTTATTATATCATCATTAATTTGTCTTTTCTGTCTTTATGATTTGAAGTTTTTGTTAATTTTTGTCAGTGTCCCCCCAGTGTTATCCCTGTAAGATCATTACACCTCTCCACTCTGTTTAAATTTAGTCCTGTATTGAACTTTTTGAAACGGCTTAATGAAATTAAACATATACTCTATGGAAATGTTGTTTCTTTTTACTCACCTGATTTTAAATAAAAGAGAACAGTGTTGAAATGTGTAGAACCTAGACATGGCAGAGTGCAGAATCTGGCATTCAGAATGACTTGTTTTTCAATGTACAAAAGCAAAATGAGGACTAACATGAAGAAAAAATGAATGAAGATGCAGGAAGAAAAATGAATGAAATTTAAAGATACTGATGTTGTAATAACCTTCTTTATGTGTAACATTAATACAGGTATTTGCCTGCAGTCTTTTGAAAATGTTCTATGTCACTTTGAGCCAACTATTTCTTGGTTGCTCTCTACCTACTGCAATAGAAAAAATTTGTACTTTCATTGTGAGCCCAGGAAAGACTCTGTGTGTGTGTGTGTGTGTGTGTACAGTACTGTGTGTTGGGAGTGGGGAGGGAGAGAGGGGGTTCTTGGTGTTGGTCTTCATGATGCTAAGTATTATTATGGCTTGTAAACTATGCAGTAGTGTAGTTAGCTTTAATTAAACTCAAGTGCTTGTCTCAGGGCCTTTAATAGGCTTACTGACATATTTAAGACTAAGCACATGTTGGGCAGTTTGCAGGATCGAGTTGCTGTAGAGCTTATTTTGGATTTGAATGTTATTGCCAGCACTCAGGTGCTAAATTAGTGGAGAGTAGAGGCTTTTTTTTTGGAAAAAAAAAAAAAAGGGTTTCGAAACAGACATTATAGAGGCAGTTCATGAGTGATGTACCATATTGAGTCACATCATCTGCTGCTGTAAATGTGATCATATGTTTCCCTAAAGTTTGCAAATGAAATATGAAATTCCTTTATATGTGAAGTCCTTGAGAGATTCCAGCTGCCCATATTTATAAAGCTTCCTAGGCACTGTTTAGGCACTTCTGGCAACTGTTGTGACCTTAGGAACTGGGCAAATAGCTCTCCCCATAGGTGATAGGCAATGCAGTGCAGAGTGAGCTGGGTCCCCTGTGTAAAGTGATGCTCAAATAATGCTCAGGACATCTCCTCTGGGATCATCCTGAGTTATGTTAATTCCATTGTCCTTAATTTTATTTTGACTGCAATGATGGATGAGAAGCTTTCTCCGTATATTTGCTACTGCTCAGATTTTTTTTATTACAATGCTACGTAACTGACCACTTCGTAATCTTAAGTATTGGATATGTGGGAATGAAGTGGTGGAAAGTACCCATGCACAAAGCTGAGTTGTAATGTTTGCCGTGTGTAGGAGTTTGCATTCTGCACAGCATCTCAAAACTTTCCTAGGGCAAGCTATGTCTTAATAGATTGTCTGGCAGATTGCAGCCCCTCGTATTTGCAATCATATAATTTCCTGAGGCAGTTGCTTATATGGAAAAGTGCTTTTGGAATGCTTATATATTTTTAGCTGTCTCTAATGTAGCGTAACAGATGGAGACAGGGAGGAGAGCCAGCACTGCATGTCCAGCCAAGATGGTCCATCGTGGTCTGCAGACCACAGTGTGGAAACCTCTGTCTCATATGCTTGTAGTCCAAGTCTTCTAAAGAAACATTAAGCTTTGGAGAAAAGTTTTAGTAGTAAAGGTTGCTTTGGATTTGGTATTTCAGTTCCCACGTTTAAGTTCAAAAAATACAACCCCCAAAATTAAGTCCAGTTAATTACAAATTAAAAATCCAAGTTTCACAGGTTTTAATTACTTTTAACACTTTGAAGTACTCTTCTGCCATGTTTGTATCTGAAGCACAAATTTGCTCTGTCCAGAGGAGAAATGGATCACCAACAGGCCAATTTAATGGAAGAGAAATGCAAAAAGTAAATATCCTAAAAGACAGAAGGTTACATTGGCAGAGACTGTTGTGTTATATAACTGTATATGCTGGATACAAGCTCCCAATCATGCACAAGAAATGTACTTCTCAAGCAGGATGCACGTCTCCCTGTCCTGCATGAGCTTCCCAGAGTCTGCATGGCCAAGGAGGCAGATGCTCAGATTAATTTTGGACTTTGTGCAAGTCACCGTGCTTGGAGTACTGTTTAGGGACGTTAGTAAGGTGTAAAAATGAGAAGGCAAAACTCCAGAAATCCAAGACAAAACCCACAAAACAGAGGAGTTAAAGGATGTTTGGCCAGCGGGCCTCCCAGAGAGGAGCCAGAGAGGGAGAGGGGCTTGTCTTCTCTCAGAGAGCTTTTGCATACACTTTCTGTTTTTAAGCATTACTGGCTGTTGTTGAGTGTCAATGAGATAATATGCTAACTGTTATGTCTTTATTCCTTCCAGCTTCATCACATTCCGCTCTTGTGCATATCTGGACAAGAAGCATACAGTTTTTGGAAGGTAAGTGAAGGATATTACGGGCAGCAGTACAGCAGACATGCTCTCCTGTGTGTCTGAAGCCTAAAGAGAAGAATCTAGTGACTGTTGCAGTTGGACTGGAGCAAAATCCTGGCTCACAATCCAGTTCTCCTGGTCATGAGTAGATGGCCAACATCACATCAGTGTCAGTCATCAGGCTCTGCCTTTTTTTCTCCTTCCATCACTGTAAGTTGCCTTACTTCCTTTCTGTGGGTGGCCCTCCAGGGAGTCATGAACAAAGTAATCATCATCCTGTAACCAACCATGTTAATATTTGTGCATGCTAATTTCTGGGACACAAGAGATTACCTCTTCAACACTGTTTTCATCCTCTTATGAGCTGTCAACCGGGAAATTAGTCATGACAGGGCTGCTCTTCATCATGCCATGGAACATAGAGCTTCTGCACAGGTTAGGTCTTTTGGCCCTTTTATTCTTTTTTATTCTGTTCTTCTTTTCTTTTATTCCTGACAGTTATCATCGGTATAAAATCTGTAAGTTTGTGTGCGCATGTGTGTGTACATACATACATGTTTATGTGTGTATATATAAAGATATTACCAATGCCAAGACAGCAAGCGAACTTCTTTATAAAGAAGTCTCTTCCAAAAGTCTTTTACAGTCAAGCCCTCACATGATAAAGATCAAGGTATTTATTACAGAAGATATTACAAAATCTTTATGCTACGGTTTGTTCTT
Organism: Haliaeetus albicilla; assembly: GCF_947461875.1. Classification (NCBI taxonomy): domain Eukaryota; kingdom Metazoa; phylum Chordata; class Aves; order Accipitriformes; family Accipitridae; genus Haliaeetus; species Haliaeetus albicilla. The sequence goes on from NC_091492.1 coordinate 37,587,059, forward strand.
TGCTTTCTCTGCTGCAGGTACATGGTATTTACCAAGTCTTGCATAGCTGTTCTGACAAATGCCTTGGTGCAAATGGCAGGAAGGGCAATTTTACTAGCCTGCTTCATTGGTAGCTCCTGAGGATTTTAGTCTTTTTTAAATGAAGATCTGTTTTTTATTCTTTTCATAGTTTCATCTGTTTGAAAGGCAACAATTGAAAATAAATGCATGTGCTGTTTACTTTGATTGGATGTCATACAATTGTGCTGTACAATGAAAGTGATATATTTAATCCATCTTTTCCGCCTGTGAGTTCTTGAGGCAGAAACTGGCTTCATTTTAAACAATTATTTTAGTGCCGTTAGTTCCAGTACTGATTCTGCAATAATTGCACCCTTTGAAATATATTTCTTTTTCCTTTCTCAGGTTTGTCCTAGAAAAATTTAAAAGTTCCCTTGTCATTTGGTGAAAGCAGATAAATAAAGTAAATTCTAATACTGAAAGCTGAGAGCAAGTATATTCTTGGAGGAGTTACATTACCCATATCTTAAGACTGTTTCACTTAAGCTGCAATTTGAGTCTTCCTTGCAAAAATCCCGTTAAATCCCATACAGTAATACTGTTAACCTGAGCTTGCCACCTCATCAAATAGTATTTGGGTTAGGATAGCTCAGCTGAAAATGTGACTGTTCTTCAGTTCTGGATGCAACCTGGCTGCAGTGAGCATCCTGTATAGTCCTCTAGTGTCTTTACTGTGTTTCCCCAGTGTGTTCCAGTTTTACCATAATTCACCAGGAATTTAGAGGGTAGCTGAGCTTATTGCAGTGGAGGGAGTGTGCTCCCAAAAGCCTTCAGGCCCTGTGTAATATCTCAAGTACCTTATGAGCAAAATAGCTCAAATGATGTTTTACAGTGTGCCTTGCCCTTTAGAGAGGAATTATTTCAGTCCAAGTAAATCTGGTTAAGTGTATATAGCAGAGATTTATAGCAGTTTTAGCAAAGACTGTCTTAATTTTTGAATTGTTCCTGCTACTACAGAAATCTGAACTTAGTTGCCAGAGTAAAGAAGTGGTGCTGCTTTCTCAGCACTGCAAATATTCTTAGCTGAAATACAAAGGAAAAACTTTATTAAAAATGTTGGTTTAGAATCATATTTGGCTCCCTGCATGAAAACTGTGTGACATCTTCATATGAACACAGAGCAGGTGAATTTTACTCTGGACTCTCTTGCGTTTAAATGAAGATTAATTCAAAGAATGTAAAAAATGAAGATGCTGGGATAAATGCCTTCCAGTTACTCTATATTAATCTACAAATTGAATACCTGAATAATTGACTTAACCTACAAGTTTAATATAAAAGGCTGATGTGTGCAGCTCTTAAGATCTATATTCTCTCATCAAAATCCTTCAGCTGGTTTTACCTGCATTTGTTTTTAAAAGCCATAAAAGCCAAAAGATTCCAGACGTTGTATCTCTAGTGAAACTCCAGCTTCAGTTTGATATTTTAGATCCTGGGTGTTTCCAGGATTTGGTGACTGTATCTGATCTCAAACTGTATAGCACAATAATATCTGGGAAGCATATCTAGTAATAATATCTAGGTTTAAGAATAGAATGAACCGATTAAATCAGAATTCTTTGTTTCCATGAATGGTAAACTGGATTGTCTTAATTGGATGCTTACTGGCCTGTTGTGACTCATATAGATTTGAGGATTACTTATTTCAGTTAATATAAAAACCTAACTACTCCGATCTCAGCTGTACCCTCAGCTTTCTGTGTGGCTCTGGTTCATGTTAGTGAGTGTCACATATGTATCTTTGAGAGCAGAATTTGACCTGCTTGTAATTTGTATAGAACTTTTCAGCAGGCTTTCTATACTTGGAGAACGAAAAAGAGTGAAAGAGCAATCATTCCCCACCCCTTTCTTTATTTTTGGTCCTGTGTGGGATGGAACATTGAAAAGTTCCTTCTCTGGAGCTGCATCTTATTCATGTCCTCACTGGTTTGAAACACAGTTTTTGCATAGTAGCAGCTATTAATGTTTGATGTTTGGCTGCTAAGTATGTTTGGAAAACACACCAGCTGCAGGCAGTGGGACTGTGAAGAACTGGCATGTGTCTGGCTTGGTGCACTGGAATTGTCAAGTCTCAGGAGAAGGCTGCAGCTGGAGGACAGGGAAGGCATCTTGTCATGATTGTGCTGCCCACCACGGCAATAATGAGGATGGATGTTACTGAAAATAAAGGAGATAATTTGGCATGGATGGGGAGCAAAAACAAAGGCAGAGAGTGAGAGAAGGATGCCTTCCCTTGGAGGTGTGTTGCAGGCTGCATGGATTTCCTGCTCCAGCAGAGCTGCCTAGATTAAATTAGTAATTACCATTTCTAGTAATTACCATTTCTCCAGACTTAGAGAATGCTGTAATTAATGTGAAAACTAACTGGTGGCTTTTGTTGGCTTCTAGCTTGCTGGTAAGATGTTTAATTTAGAAAAATAATGTAAACCAACCAACACGCATTTGGTCTGCACGGAGTGGATGAGAAGCATTTACAGGGCACTGCTGCATGGGGAAGGTCCAGTCTGCTGCTGTTGTGGGCTGTGTGCCTGGGGACTCCCTCTTACCCACGCTAAAACTGGGAGTTCAACTGTTGTGTGAGCTGCATGAACTACAGGGATGTTACAGCCAAAACACCAGTATAGGTTTACATTTCCTGTCTGGTGCAGTGTATGAAATTTAGATGCAAGCACATCCCATCCATGTTGTTATTATATTTTCTATTACTCCAGTGGTTCACAGCTCCTGTGGATCGGAGACCTGGTACTTTTGCTTTTTATAAGCAGAAATAGAAACATAATCTCTGTCCCAGAGAGCTGTGTAAGTAGAAAAGAGACTGCATATAGATACAGGAAATTTGCGACAGTGACCCGTTTCAGCCTACCTTTCACCGACAGTTTGCACTTTCTTCAGAACCAAGGAAAAAGAAAGCCCCAGGAAAAAATTAAATGGCTTTGTGGATGTTTTTGGGGAGCCTGTTCTGAAGCTAAAGGGACACGTGAAAAAATGCATGTTTAAAATGATAGTAGAAGGTGATCGAGCCATGCTGATCAACAGGAGAGAAATGCTGTCTTGGAATTTTGGGTGAGATTTAGGACAAGCAGAGCATGGTGGGTTTGAAAGTGGGGGCAGGTTGCAGGTATGTGATGTGATAAAAATAAGGGCAATAGAGGGAGCAGAGAGAAAACTGTTGTGGTCAGAGTGGCAAAGCTGGAAATGATCTGTGCAGCAGTTCTGTGTGTTTATTAGAGCATCACTTGTATTTGTCAAGAACTGAGAAAAAGATGTGGCAACTGAGACAGGAGATGAGTATATGGAGGACAGTTTTCCCCTTTGTATGTGGCTGTGCGTATCTGCTTATGCAGATAACTTTTAACTGTCTCTCAAGGTTTCTGCTGCTCATTCTTCAATTCTCTTGTTCCTGGAAATAATGAACAAGGTGTTTTGGTAAACCTCAGAGCTGGTCAAATTGGAGGCACCGGTCAGTAGCTGACATGCACTCAGCTTAGTCTTCTCTTTTCTTCCCTCCTCCCCTTGCCAGATGCTTTTGTGGAAGAAAGTTTTCTTTCCTTGGAAAAGTATCATGCTGTATTAAGTATTCCTTAACCTGTTTAATGCTTTCTACTGCAATTCTGTAGAATGGGGCAATGAAGGTAACTCTTGTCCTCTAAAGTAATTAGCTACATAAAACAACTACCAGGTGTTATTCAGTTACCCAGGTACAGTTAAATAACGCACAGTGTCTGTTTCCACTTGCAGCATTTTCTGTATGATTTGAATCAGTGAACCCCAGTGGCTTCTAAGCTGGGAAACTCATGTTCTTGTTGCTCTTCTGCTTTAGTACATCTGAAGAACAGAATTGTGTGATAGCAGAAGAGCTGATTCTGTTGTTGAATCTGTGTAGGGAGCCTGACCTAATTTTGCACTGCAGAATCTGCTCCCCAGACACCAGGATAGGAGTGAAGAGCAAGGTGGGAAAATAAACCAGGCCGCCCTGTGGAAGCCATGGCTGTGGTATCCTGTAGCACATGAGGACTGGGCTGTCAGAGCTGCACGAGGGCTGCTATCATTTCCAAAACAGTTGTGTGATCTCTGAAGAGGAACCTGTGCCAGAGCAGAGAAGTCCTTACATGCCAGGTTCATCTGTTGAGTCTAGTTTCAAAATGCTTTTTTCCAAGTTGTTTTATTTTTTCAGCACCCTTCATTACTGCGTCTTGCCTGCTAGATTAAGCCCTTATGAGAGATTGAGATGTTTCGACTATGTCCTTGTTGCAAGTTCAAATTGCTTGCTCCTTTTCAGATGGGGTGTATACATAGAAAACATTCTGTTCTGAGTGTACGTGTTTGTGCATGTATATATTGTTCTCTGTGTGTGTGTATATAAATGTATGTACTCCTTTTTATAAAAATAACCTTGAGGGCAGAATGTGTTTACAAAACAACAAGTTTCTTTCTGGTTTCTGTTTCTAGTTTAAAGCATTTTTTTAAAAAAGTCCAGACATTGTTCTTGTATCATCTACTGACCAGGAAACTTATCGTCTTGGACCGCTGCCATCCCCAGCATTACATAAGGCTTAATTCCTCTAATTCTTCTAAACAAAAATATGAGAAATAGGAAGTCCATGTGTGAATATCTGTGAGACTGCTAGGGAGCTGCAGTTTTCTTTGGGAGCAGCACTAACTAATGTACAACAAGACTTTCATTGACATATCGCAAAAGGATAGAGCTTGCTCCAGATATTTCACTTACACTTCATGCAAAGACATTGGCAGTGGTTATGAAGCAAGGTTACTAGTTTGCATAAAGGAGCCTTAACAGGAAGTAAGATTTTGAATAACATCTCTAAATTTGAAATGCAAAGATTTCCAGTGCTAACTTAGCTTAGTTTTCAAGAAAACAGAATTGCACGAGTAAGGGCACATTTTTGTTTTCATTACTATGCTAACAGAAAAAACCCTAAATGTACCTACCTTGTCGTCCATGCTTAAATGTAATGCAACATTTATCAAGCTCCTCTAAAAATACAACAAGCTGTCTCAGGAATGCTGAGCTAAATATATAGTTGAGATCATCATTTCTCTGTTCAATGTCTACTGGAAGTACACAGCAAACCCTTGGTTTCACTGGTTGGTCTAATGTAAATGGTGTCTTGAAAGTATCATCCTCTCCACTGTAGGATGTCAGCTGAACATCTGTTTAAAACTCACTTGGTCAATTTAGGACAAAGCATGCGTGGCACCTTATAAAAGGAATAGAGCCAGAAACAGTGGTTAAACTTGTTTCTGCCCTTCTGCCTTCCCTTCCCTGCTGTGCTCCCAACTTAGCACAAGTGAGATTGCATGAGAAAGGCTAACTTGTATGCTCTGTCACTGTGTAATGTATTTAGCACACGTAAAGAGTTTAAAGGGGTATTAGTCTGAACTTCCAGAGTTTGCATTTTGGTTTAATGAAAATGATGTACAGAGTTCCTTATGCCGAGACTCATATTTATTCATAGAACAGATTTTATCTCTTTTTGTTCAAAGTTAGTGAATATTAGAATAATATTAGGTAGTAGCGCTTTCTTTAGAGGGGTTTTTTTTAATGCTTTAATGTACTGATCTGATGGTCTTTTCTACATATAACTTGTATGGGCTTTTTTCTTGGCAACATGTATTTGAGCTTTTCTTCTTACACCCAGAATATGTGTTGTGGGCCAGGCAAAGAATTCCCAAAACTACTCTGGCGTGTTGGTTTCCTCATTCAGTGAGGAGCAATTGCTGTAATGGATGCCAGTGCATGGGCTAAGACACATTGTATCTCATCAAACTGATTTTAGTGCTGCAATGTAACATTGTGAGATTTGATGATAACAGCATGTAATGTTTCGAGAGCCTGCATGTACATCGTTTCTCTACTTAGACAAATCAGTGGAAAGTTTGCAAAATCCTTTATGGTTTGAGACCTTAAGTTGGAATATTCCATTTTTTAGCATCTAGCCATGACTGCCCTGATTAGTGTGTAGTTCAGTTTTTACTGGCTGGGTGATGTTTGCAATCGGATCTTGTCCTTTTTGGATTTTAATTTTTACTGATGAAGCACCAGCCTCAGCTGTGCCTGATCCTTGACAAAGCTTCCAAGTGCTCCCTGAACAAAAGTGACTAGTAAATTATTTCCAGTTCCTCTGGTCAGATCTCTCTTCTCTGAGCTGCTGCTGGTTTGTATTCAAATTCTTTTTTATTTTTTATTGGTATTATGGCAGTGTCTAAAGACATAAACCTCTATTGAGGGCTTACTGTGCTGACACTGTAATATGCATAGAGATACTCTCTGTGCAAAATGTTAGAGATGCAGGGGTGTAAAAGAAAGCAATTTTCCATTTTAGAGACAAGAAGCTAGGAAGAAAAGAGAATTACATGCTCTGCAGGCATAACAACTTTGTCATCTTCCCCCTTAGCCCTTTATAATCATGTCAAAATAGACTATTTGGGTCATTTACTGATGACCTGTGAATACCGTGTCTATCACAGCCTTTTAAAATGTACAAGTGACAAAGTATTCCCAATGAAGTTTAATTAGCATAGAAACTGAAGATTCGTGAGCATCGCCAAAATGCATTAGGGCTAATATTGTAGGAGGTCTAGCTATGGGCTAAGGGATTACTCAGTTGAGATTGCCAGTGCATAGCTGATCTGGCTATTTCAAATTATCAGAACCTAATTAAATGAAAACATACGAGCAGATAATGAGTGGAGCTGTTGGCTAGAAAATCCTCCAATATTAAATCAGAAGTTTCCTTTAGGGGTAATTAAAATACAGTGAATATATCTTAGGCTGTGTGTTAATCATCAGTATTATAAGTGAATCTGATACTGGCCTGGAGGAGGATTTTAAAATTGAGTTTTTCTTATGAACTTTCCAAAGTTCATGCAGGGTCTTCAAGCCCTCTGCAGCTTTCCCCAGTGTGATACTTCCAGTTGCAAATGAATGAGGCTGTTCTAGCCTGCGTACGTGTTTTTCATTTGTTCTTAAAAGTCACAGCCTGATTACAGAATATCATCAGGCCCTTGGGCAGTAAAGGGGAGAAGTTTGGAGCAGTGCAGCAGCAACGAAATGTTAGCAAGGATGGCTCTGCTCGGGGCAGGTGCTGAGCAGCACCCTCTCTGACTTGCATCGTTTTATTTTCTGTGATGGGGTCTGTCTTTTTGGTCGTGTTTAGTGCCTGTCCCAGCCCGTGGGGCGGCAGTGAGGAGCAGTGGTGCTGCACTAAGCTCAAGGGGTGTCGAATGAGAAGGACCCACTTGCCACTCAAACCATGGTGGTCAGCCTGTTTCGCTTGGTTAACGTGGCTCTTGGGAGGAGTGCGTGAGGCATGTAAATAGTGTGGTGCGGAGTGGTAGTAGATGGTGTATTTCTCCGTTGGATCAGCTGAGACCATTGCAGGTGATAGCCAGGGGCCTCTCCTGGTGCTGGCTGGGCAGACTGTCATGCCGGGACTGGAGAGGGCTGCCTGGCTGTGAAACACCTGCAAGAGTGAGATATCCTAGTAGAAGTATATAACGGTGAATGTGAATATGATGTGTGTTTTGGTTGAGGTATTGCTTATTTCTTTGATGTGAAAGCAGAGTTAGGTGATAAAACACTCTACCTATTCCCCAGTTTGATTTTTTTTTTTCCCCCACCAGTTGCATTTAATTTGATTTTCCTCCATTTCATCTGTCCAGCCCTTGACAGCCTACTTGTGCTGGTACCGGAGTCCCAGTAATCCCAGCAATCACGGGGATTCAAAAAGTTGCCACAGTTGCCATTCAAAGCAGTTGCCACCCATGAAGGCTGGAGGATTGCTGGCTCTCAGATTGCCCTGTCCTATGGGCTCCTCAATGGCTGGCTCCTGCCCTTGCTGCTGAGCTCCCAGCCCCAAACTCCTCTGGCTCCAGGAGCAGTGTTTTTGAGAATTATGGCTGCTTCTCATTGTCCCACAGCCATTAATATGGGCTGTATTTTTGGTTCCTGGCCACATGGCTTGGCTCTATTAAAACAGATGTTGTCCAGCTACAGCCTGCTTTTCTAAGGGATCTGGATCGCTCAGCATCAACGGCCTGTCTTCATTTTTATTTACTGCTCTTCTAAGTATAGCTGTTTTCAAATTTAATTGGGGATGATGATGTGGATAAAAGCGTTAAATACCTTGGGACCAAGATCTGATCCCAGCGGGACCCTGCTGGAAACTCAGTGGTTTCTATTTAAAATTAGATTTTGACACCTGTCAGCCAATTTTTTATTTAATGTGTGCTGTGTTCATTTAATATCATTCTGGTTTCTCAATCAAAATATCAGCCGCCTTCCAGAAGTCTGTTCCACGGACACTGTTATCCCTGTTAACCACATCTGTCGTCTCAAAGATAGAAGGCTGTTTGACAGACTCTGTTTTCCACAAAACCTTGTTGATTGCCATTACTTATTTCCTTTCTCTCTTAATCATGTCCTGTCTCTGCTATTCCATTATTTTGCTGGGATAGATGCCAGGATGACAGTCTTATAATTATCTGGGTCACCCCATTAATCCTTTCTAAATATCCTTTTCTGGAACTTTCCCATTGTTCCACACTTTTTGAAAATGAACATGCAACAGGCCAGAAAGCCTTCAGCCTTTCTTAAACATTTTCAAGCAAGTATTTGGGTATGTTGACTTGAAAAATGAGAGGCCAGGGATCTAACATCCTCGTAAATAAAAACTGCAATGAAAAGTGTCCCAGTGTTATCTTGTGGCTGTGACTTGATGCTCTGCTGCTTTCCCAGAGCCCTCACAAGCTCACGGTTGTGCTGTGCTTTCGGAGCAGTCCTGCACTTTCTGCATTATTGGTGTTATTATGGACAACTCTGTCACTGCTCTCCAGTAGTGCTGTAGTTATGATTCCCTTTCTTCCTAATATTACTCTTTGGTCTGATATACAATTTAGAAAAAAAAAAGTAAAAAATCAGGATTTAATTAAAACATTTGCTTTCTTGACCAAGTCTGTTAGGTTATTTTTCAAAGCTCATGGGAGTAACAGATGAGCTCCAAATTTATGGATGTAGCATTAGCAAGTGAACCCATTTTGAAATGGGTTTGTGTCTTCTTGCACAGACGGCTGTCCACAGTCGCTCATTCTCCATCTTGCTTATTTGTGTGGCTACTGAGTTTTTGGACAAACAGCTTTGCTTTGCCTCTGAGTGTTTGACTTCTCCAGGTTCTGTTTAATTTTAAATTCAAATCCCAGACTTGAGAAAAAATTCTTACCTTCCACACTGAATGACATTATCTTAGGTATTCCAAATACAGTTGCTGATTCCCCTTCCCCAAACACAATGGTTTAAAAATCTGCTAGAGTAATGGCCATAAATTAGATATATTAGATGTAAGGGTGCAGGAATATTTTGAGTGTGTTGTGACAGCTGGAAATCGTGTCCTTCCTCTTTTAGGGTGGTTGGTGGCTTTGAGACTCTGACTGCTATGGAGAATGTGGAAAGTGACCCAAAAACAGACCGTCCCAAAGTACGTGTGAAGCACCTGGGGCTGTGCAGGAGGGAGCGAGCGCATATGGCCTCACATGGCACTGTGGTTCACTCCACTGACGCTTCTCTGAAAGCCAAACTTGGGGGAGATGGTGCATCTTAATCAGCAGATTGATTTGCTCTTCTTCTTCTGCTCCCAGGAGGAAATACGAATTCAGACAACAACCGTTTTTGTGGATCCATATGAAGAGGCAGATGCACAGGTGAGCATAGGTGGTTGGTTGGTTGGTTTTTTTTGAAAGGCCAAAGCTCTTCTCTGGAGAACTTTGTAACTTAATGCCTTTTCTGTGAACATGGGCAGCCCCTGGCCCATGTGGTTGCAAGCTAAGATTAAACAGCTGCCATTCAGCATTGCCTTGTGTGCCAAGATCATCGCTGCTCTTTCAGCGGAGAGGTCTTGTAACTGAGTCTGGCACAGCTCCCAGTCCATCACACTTACAATGGCTTCCTTTCCAAATGCCCACAGTAGTTACGGATAGCTGCAGGTGGGAAAAGAGGAGTTTTGTTATAATGGCTGCAGAAAGCCTGTTTGTAGTGGCCCTTGAGGTCTGTCTCCTAAAGCCTGCCCTGTAATCATAGTGGTGCTGATTGCTGTTTTAGAGTGCTTTAAAGCTTCAAACAATTGTATGCATTTTCTCCTTACTCTGGACTAGCTCTTGCAACAGATTGCACTCTCTGCTTCCCACAGGTTGCTGCAGAAAGAGAGAAGGTCCAGCTAGAAGAAGAAGCAGCCAAAACAAAAGCTGAGGCAGTCCCACCGAAGAAAGAGGTCCAGACTCCTAAAACTTACCGGCAGGGGATTGGAAAATACATTAACATGGCTGCAACGTGAGTTCCCTGCCCATCTGAACTTTGAGTGTTTTAGTTGCCTTTCCTGCTGGACACTGACCCTGTCCAGTGCCGTTGCTCAGGTGTTTGGTTTGTACCAGCAGACTTTGCAAAGACACCTTCATGCAGTCCTAACAGTCAAGAGTTCCCTCTACTTCTGTAGTTTTTCAAGATTACAAGTTAACTGAGCTTTTCTTTCAGCACTTGAATGTGACCAAGTTGGTCTTTAACAGCGTGTGCTGACTTCAGAACTGTGGATACATTTCCACAACTCAGAAGTCCTTGAGGAACTGTATTGTGTCACTTCCTACATCATCTTTTATTCTCTTCCTCTTCTGCAGCTATTTCTGAAGGCCACAGTCCCACAGATGTTTCTCTTTTAGCAGCTTCTCCCCTGCACAAAGTAGTTGCCTTAAGCCCTTATCAGTCTGCTGATCTGGTTCCCTGTTCAGCCACATGAACAGTTGTACCAGCACAACTGAAATGGCCGGAAAGGGGAGCAGGTTCCCAGACTTGCTGTGGGAGCACAGGGCATCTGGCGAGTAGCTCCAGGGTGCCTGGCTGGTTGTACAGGCTTGTCCTAAAGTATCCTCTTCCAGACACCCTTTGTACACCGTTGGGATTGGCAGCATCGCTTGCTTTCCTAAGGACAGTACAGAATCCCACCTGAGTGGCAGCTTTGCATGAGTTTTGGATAAATTAAAACAGATGCCTTCCACTTGATTTTTTTCAGACTTCTCTAAAAGCATTTGCAAAAATGCTGTTGTCTGTCTGCTGCATAAAGGCATGTATTTATGCATCCACAGATCTGGACAGCTATTTAATCAGCTTGTATGTGCCTGCGTGACTTACAGGCATTTGCATAACTGTGAGAACAAAACTATGTTAGCCCATGTAGGTCAGTTTGGTGTGTCAGTTAAGTGTTTCAGTTACAAAATATTGCTTGTCCCTTAAAATACTATGTTTAGCTTAAAATTGCTGCCATTCCGCACTGTATTTAGAGAAGAAATGCAGGCAGAGTTTGCAGCTCTCTGGAAAGGGCCAAGTAGTACAGAAAGGACTTTTCTTTCCTAGTCCTTCACTCATTGCAGCCTGCCTTGAAACTGGGAGTTTGGGCTGTAGCAGCCCTTTGGCAGGTTCAGGGCTCTCCTTATCAGCTACTGATATCGGTCAATAAAACCACAGCACGTGAGCTGGCTGAGTAATGTTTCCATGGGGTTGCAAACTCTGCTCAAGAGAGGCTGTGAATAGCAGCAGCGACTGCAACAGGCTGTGCTCAGGAAACAGGAAAGGATCTGAAAAACTTGCCCAGCTGCTTTACACCTAATTCCCCATAAATCCTTATGCTGCCACAAATGCAGGTGAGGAGGCAGGAAGAGAACTTGTGGCTCACATTCTCATCGTTACTGCTAAAAATGTATAGCTGTTAAATCTTCAGCTCTGACCTGGAGAACTTGTTGGGTTTTGAACACGCTCCTGGAAGTGTTCAAAGCCTGACCCAAACCATCCCCACAGACTGACACACTCTCCCTCTTTTTGGGTATACCAAAGGCCCCCATCCCCACCCCCTCTGCAGTCCCCATGCTGGCATGGAGCTTGCACTCCTCTGTAATTGATAAGGGATGGGCTGGCTCCGATATAGCTGTTGCTGGGAGAGGAAAGGCATCCAGCTGCCCTGGTCCCACCGAACAGTAAATAGTCCCTTAGAGTTGTTTTCATTTCGGCTCCAGGAAGCGCAGCGTGGAAGATGACGGGCCCTCAACCAGCACAGCTGCGAAGAAAGAGAAAAAGAGCACAGGCTTCGGGGACTTCAGCTCCTGGTAGCAGCACGGGGAGCCTAGCACTGGAGCAGCACAGCAAAAAAAAGAAAAGGCGGCCTCCCACATGTCCCCGAAGAGCCCGAAAGACAGACTGTCCTGGGGAGGGAAGGCACCAGCCTGCCCTTCCACTGGGAAAGAAAACTGTTGCTTTGTTAAGGCTGGTTAATGTGGCTTTGTTTTCTAGAGAGCTGTGTTCCCCCCACTGCATCTTCCTCGAAGGCCTTTTTGTTGTTGTTTTGCTAAGCGGGGAGCAGGCAGCCCAGCTCCACTGGGGATTAGCTGGAGCCTTTCTCTGCTTGGCTGGCAGCAGACCAGGCAGAGCCCAGCCTCACAGGACGCTACTTCAGTGAACAGCTACATTGGTGAAAGAGCTCCTTTTACAGGTAATCGTTTCCAGACAAGCCAACTCTGCCAAATGAAGGAATGAATTAATGTGGTGGGGAAGCGCCTGTGCTGCTGTAGCGCTTTCCGGAGGGGAGGAGAGGGCTCCAGCCTGTCCTGCCCTTCCCTTCCAGCTGCCTTTTGCTAGTTCTCAACAAGGACCAATTCTGTCTCTTGCTCATTGCGAGCCTGCCTCCTGGCTGGACTGACTGCTCCAAAATGAGCTCTCTCTGTACCCGTTTAAGTCTCTGACAGCCTGAGAAGCAGCAAATCTAGATAAGGAGGCTGGAGTGGCTGCACCACTTGTTCCTCCCAGTGGCTGGCCTTCCCTGAGCCACTGGGCAGCCAGATGGGCCAGGACACACCAGCTCAAACCTGCCCTTGGGTTGCCGGAAACGACAGCCAGGAGCAACTGAGCAGGAATAGAAACAACTTTTTTTTTTTTTTAACCGTCCCTAAAGCCTGCTCTTTGCCGGGGAACACACACTGTAGACTGCCCTGACATCAGTCCTCCCATCATTAGGTAAAACCATATAATATAGCTGACAGGCGTCTCGGATATTTCTGTTGCATACCTACAAATTATTAGGAAGCTTAGTAAAGGCCTTATGAGGTAGAGATATATCAGCCTGTGAAGTTTTAATCCAAAAACTTAAGTGTGTTACCATCACTTAGATGTAGCAGGGTAGATCCTGAACATTACTTTTCAGTTCATCTTGGGTGTTTTCAGATGACAGAAATACCCTTCCTACCTCTCTGTGTGGCTGAGGAGATAGTTTTGTAATCAGCTTTGTAACAATACATTTATATTGGTGGTTTCACATTTTAAGAGAAGACTCCATTTATATGAAATTGCTGTAAAAACTTTTGGTAAAATGTTTTGCATTAAATGATTTTATTTTCTTTTGAGTGCTTGCCTTTGACTCTTCAACTGTCATTTCCAAGATCATGGTATTACAAAGTTGATTGTCATAGAAGGAAATGATTCATTCCTACTTTTTAAGATGCTCATAAGGAACTCTGGGATCTTTGCGGATATGATTACATCTTTGTTATATCATAGGAAGTTCAAACTAGTTTGAAAGAATAATAGGGGGTTTTTGTTTTGCAGCATTTTGCAGCGTGTAAGTTTGAAAGAACGTGTTTGATTCCTGGAACAGGGGATATGATGGTACTTTCCTCAAGCTGAGTTTCTTGTGTTTATTGAAACCTCTTGCTTCTCCTGGATTGGCCTTTTCCTGATAAATTGTTATTGATCCCTTCTACCTAACTTCTACTACAGCACATTTTGAGTCGTCAAGTTCAGTGTTGCTTGAGCTGAAATGGGCAGTTTAATGAAATCCATGAGAGTAAAATGTTTTTTTGTACTTGATTAAAATGGAGATTATTATGAAAGAAAGGAGCTTTCGATTACAAGGAAGGCAACAGAGGTGTGGCAAGGACTCCTGTTTCAGCAAGAGTCCTTGTTACAGATTGATGTAAGGGACAGTTTCCTTTCGAGGCAGCAGGCTGCAGAGATAACTACGCGCTTTCCCTTTCTACTTGTTTTTTGGCAGAGCTCACTGCAGCCCATGAAGGACCACTCCCGTGCAAAGTGCAGACAGGACTGCTGCCCTTCCAAGCACTGCCTTTGTGCTGCCCGTTTTGTTACAATTTCCCACCATAACATCAAACACAAAAGAAAGAGCAATTTCCTGGCTTCTAGGAAGGGCTGAGCGTAACCCTTTTAGTTTTGCTCTAAGCAGGGATGAAGCTCTTCAACCTCCGTTCACCGCTCGACCTGAATTCGGGCTGGTCTGCCGGTGCTCCCTGCTGTTGTTGGTGGGACCCAAGCTGGGAGATGCTGGCTCTGGCTCGTCCCCAGGGTGCTGCAACGGTGCGTGGAGGTCGAGCGGTTTGGCTGAGGCTGTGTGCTGAGTCAGCAGCTGGGCTGGGGTTTGTACCGAGAGCCTCTGCAGGGCAGCGAGCACGTCGGTGCCCAGGCAGCCAGACCCTGCAGCAAATTTTTGTTCTGAATTCCCACCTCTCTGCTCCCTCCCACACCTGTACTTTTGCATACTTGGTCAATTTTTTTTAACTTCAGCTTTTCTTCTGATCAGCAGAATCTACAGGGGCGATGTGACACAAGCTCTTCTCTAAAAGATGAGGGAAAATGTTGAGCCATATTGACAGGGGCACGAGGTGGGTGCCCAGAGAGCAAGACAGTGTGGTGTAGCCCTTGTTTTTACAAAAGCTGGCTCTTTGCAGGGTGACGTGCAAACTTTCCACTACCTGAGTCAGGAAAGGGGAGAAAGGAGGCTTTGCTGAAACCTTTTCTGCCCCTTTCATCACTTGGTTCTCCAGCAAGGGTGGTGTGTTAAGAGGAATACCCAAAGCAGCTCCTGCCATGTCTGGAGGGATAGGCAGGAGTTGTGCAGCCTTACTACAGAAACTCACTCCTGGGAACCACTGTGCTATTTGTAAGCACATTTTTACATTCTTTGGCTTTGACGCTTTTCCAGTAAATGTGCTTAGAGAGAAAAAGTAGGATTTTAACCAGAGGCTGAAATAGTTTTTGTCTGGCCTTGGCTAGAATAATACCAGCACTCTCTTACTTTGCATTGCTCCATACCTGGGTCATTTTGCTGAAAGGCAGAGGCACTGGGTGACCAGTAAATTCATCGTTTCCTGAGATCTGGCACTGTAGCAGGGAACACCACGAGCACAAAACACCCTCAAGAAGGTGGTGGCATGTGGTGGGGCTGGCAGCTGTGACCATACAGCCGCACAAAGACGTGGGGCTTGCGGGAGACTCAGTTCTTCACCTTTGCTTTTTTTGGCATGAATTCAGCCTGGCCCCTCAAGGACCATTGTATTGTCTGTGTGGGAAACAGCACTAAATGAATGGTTTTCCAGCTAAATAGCTGCAACTCTGTTTCCATATTTACCAAGAGAAAAAGCCCAAAATATTGTTGTTCAGTTTAATTTTGCCTGTTTCCCACTGGCTGGAATTGCTACAGCCCACTCTTCTTGGAAGCGAGAGCTCATACAAGCAATGGCTCTGCTTCAGCATCACGTGGTAGATCATAGAGGTACCCATCTCATGTGGGGCCATGAATTGTGAGTAGTCAAACTGTGTTTCAAGGTCTCCAAGAAAATTCTGCTTCTCCCTCCAGCTCCTTTCAAGAAAGGGACTAGGCAATGACCATTCCCCAGAGCCCAAACCACCCTCAGCCGTATGGGCAAGGGGCTCACTGGGGTGGAGCAGAGAGGTGCATGCGGAGTTCAGTCCAGCACGGCTTGGCTCACTTCCCATCTGTGCTACATTTACTACTTCTTACTGTGAATTAAAAACCACACGGAACGTACCTCTACCAGGTACTGCTCCAGGATTTGTCTGTCGTGTTCTCTTGACCCTGAATGGTGGGCACGTGGAAGATGTTTGGGCCCTGGACCGGCTGCTGTTGGGATGCCGTTGGTACCAGAAGCAGAGCAGAGCACGAGTAGAGAGGAACGGACAGAGACAACCTGGAGGAGCCTGTGATGGTGGGTAGGATGGGGATGGGGACAGGAAGGGCTGCTGGCTGTGCCAGGACTCCTCAACAGAGCCTGGCATGTGAGTTGCAGCTACCAGACCCTTGAGGCGGCTGCCATACCCGTGGGGCGAAGGAGCTAAAGCAGAGAGGTGAGAAGCACCCGGGACTGCCTCCTGGGGCACTCCTCGCCTCACAGGTTTGGGAACCCCGTAGGGCACATCACAGAGGTGGCACGTCCCTGTCCCCAGGCAGCCACCCGTGCTGGTGCCTCCACCTTGCACAGGCGTCCTTGGGAACCTTGCAGAGGGGGACCAAATACTTGAAGAGATCCATTTTGCTCTCTGGGTCCTTCCTGGCCAATTCGTGGCAGTTTTTTGCAGAGGTTTCTCAACGCTTAGTGCTTCTGTGTGCCCCTGCCACAGGACTGTGCCTGTCCCTGTGGCCCATGGGGTGGCATGAGTCTGTGTGTTGGCTCCAATACAGACCTACTGACCCCAGCCTCTGCTGGGGCTGCTGAGCTCCGTTTCTGCATTTTCCAACCCCACTTGGCCCCAGAAACCTCAGGGTGAGAGGCCAGGATGAGCACTCGCTTCCTTACCCAGGCAAGGGGGCATTTGTGCCCCTTTGGTCCCCTTGGCTTTGTCCCAGTCTCCATGATCTGAGCTTCAACGCAGCTTCGGTTCAAGGGCAGTAGTCGACATCCCCCCTCACTGGCTGCAAAACTTCCAGCAGAAAACAAAAATCCACTTCTCAGGTCGTTGCGGGGTTCCTGCAGGTGCTGCCTGTCCCCCCCGGGGTGAGCTGCTCGCCAGTGGCTCTGGGGCAGCTGCGTCCCTGCTGCCCTGGCACACGGGTCAGCACCAAAGGCCATCTTGTTGAAACCAAGGGAGCGTGCTGAGGCTTTGCGTCCCTCAGCTAGCAGGAAAAGCATAATTAATAGCAGAAAGAAGCAGCAGCAAGAGCTGCTGTTCATCTGCCCGATTCCCTTTGGAAGAGCCTGTGGTCCCATAGGACAGATGCAGAGGCAATGCCGCGTCCGGCATGGCTGTGTAGTGCGGCTGCCAGGGGGATCTGCTCTGGGTTGATGCAGTTTGTGCCACTGGCCTTGAGGCTTTAAGGACAGCGAGGTAAAGGTTGTCTTTAGAGAGAGAGAAATAGTTTAGGGCAGCTGCAGGTTTTATGGTTGCGTGTGGATGGGCTTGCAGAGAAGTACGGGGTTTTGGTTCAAAAGCAGCAGTGTGTTGGTTTAACACTGTCTCTGCTGGCACGTCGAGGGCTGGTCTCCACTGCCCAAATCCTAAATGTGGGGTCTCCACACCCCAAATGCGGGTGGCAGATGCCTGTACCACAACCAGGGCTTAAGCCAAAGCAGTGAAGGGCTGAAGTGCTAAATGCAGCCAAGTCAAGGCCAAGCACTTCAAAGGAAGGGGGAGGCCGAGCACACTGGAGCCGATGGGTGCCGGAGGGTCAGTGCCGCTGGCTCCACGCTGTTGCACACGCAGCCAGGCGGGCACAGCATCGGTGGGGGCACAGGGCTCTCACAACCCCCCCGCCGGGCACAGGTGACCCCGGCATGGGCAACGTCGGTCCCCTCTGCCGGTGGCGGAGCTGCAGGCATGTCCGTGGCCACGACCACCCTGCAGCTGGTAGGAGCAGCTGGCAGATAAACCTAGCGCTCGGACACTGGATTATAAGTATCAAATATTTCTGGGATCCCCCCACCACCCCTCACCAGTGGTGTTTGGAAGGAACAGGATGCCAGAAACCTTGTGCCAGGAAGCAGCTTTTATAAGCAAGGGAGGGGATTGCCAAACACCCCCCTCCAAGTTTCAACACTGTTTGCTTTGGAAGAGGCAAACAAACTAAATCGGACTGCACAGGAAGGAGGCGGGCAGCTGCCTGCCCTGGCCGGCAATGGTTTACACCGCACAGCGCAGCTGGGGATTTCTCGCTTCCTCTCTTTCTTCGGAAAGCGTATTTGGCGTGGCGGAGGATTTAACCACCCTGTGCTGTGACTGCAGAGAAGGGACTGGAGCCGAGGCTGCGCTCAGAGCTTGGGGAGCACAGCTCCTCCGCTCCGGGACACCCACCTTCATGGCAGCGACATCCAACCCCATCAGCTTCGACCTGGGTGTCCCCATTCCTGCCACCCACAGGGACCGGGATCCCCGCTGCAGTGCAAGGCTGTGAGCAGGCTGCAGTAGTGGGGGGGGGACAACGGGGCGGCATCGCGCCCTCCTGCCCTGCCGTGCAGCCACCCGCTCATCCCGTGCATTGCTTTAGCTCACCCATCTGGCACAAGCCGCCAGCAACGGGTTTGCTTCTCGGGACCTCTAAAAAAGCAAAAGGAGCTCGACGGGTGGATTGGAGAGGAGAGGAGAGGGGCTCCCAGTGTCAGCAGCCCTGCTGGCGTGAAAGCTGTGGCAGCTCAGTCCCTTCCCCACTCCCACAGCCCCCACCTCCCACACATCCTTTGGGCAGCCCAGGCGGGTTTTGGGAGGCTCCAGCCGTGGCTGCTGGTGCCCAGCGAGCAGCAGTCGTGGCCGTGCAGTCTTGTGGCCGACCGCAGCGTGTGTGTCCCACGCTGGATGCCTTCATCGGGAAGCAGTGGTAGCTGGTGACCTGCAGTGCTGCGTTGGGCCCGACGGCCACAACACGGCTGTTCGCAGCCGAGAGCGTGTTTGAAAGCGTGCATAGGGATTTTTAAACAAAAAGCACATTGTGACCGCGGGCTGGGGCACCCCGCGGTGCCGGGAGGGACGTTCCCACTGTAGGGACATGTGGCCTTTTGGGACAAATGCTGAGATGGCTCTGAAAAGCAGCTCCTTGGTGCTGCCTGGAGCTGGTGGCAGTGGGACCGTGGGGGGAAAGCCGAGCCCGGGGGGCATCCTGCAGTGAAGCCGCAGTGGGGCTGGGGGGCCTGACACCACTTTGCTGCAAAGCCTGAACCCCGCTGAGCTCGGTCGTCGTGCACGGCAGCACTGCCACGTTAGCGTGGGGCATGGCGGGGGCCGCGGGGGCCGCGCACGGCACCTCGGCAGGGCCGGCACTGACTCACCCTCCGCTGAGCTCAGGCGCTGCAGCCCGGTGACTTCATCCGCTGGAAATAGCAACCGAGGAGGAACCGTCTTTCTGTCACCGCCATCCATACCCATATAGACACACAGGCGCTCGCTGCTGCCTGCACTGCTGCCTGCACTGCTGCCTGCACTGCTGCCTGCACCCCAGTCCCAGCAGCGGGAGCTGGTTGAGCCCCAAGGCAGGGGCAGCCCTGCGGTCTCTCCCCCAGCCCAGACACACGCCGGAGCTGCTCCGCGCGGGATGGGACAGGATGGGGCCCTGTGGCTGCGCGGGGCTGATAGCATTGGACAGCCAGGGTGCTGCCGGCCCCGCGAGGGACAGTACGGAACGCTGCTGCATGAGTCAGTGAAGGGTTTCAAGGCCAGAGAGAACACGGCTTTATCTACTCCACCTGCTTGTACAGCACAGACGGTACAATTTGCACTCAAGCCAGTAATGGCTTCTTGGCTAAAGTGTGTTTTCCGGAAAGGCACCGGGCTCTCTGTGAAGCCTACAAGGGAAAATTAATCCCACAGTTCCCCTGGTAGCAAAGCAAAGGCATCGCGGCAGCCTGCAATGACTGTAGCAGATAAGGGGGCCCCTCCGCCTGCTCCCTGCCTGCGCCGGGTTCTTGCTCTTATCACGGATGAGCAGAGCTGTCCTGGGGTTTGTACAGGCACAGCACTGCAGGGGCTGCTCACAGCAATCCCTGAACAGCTCAACTCCGGTTCTGCCACGAAGGCCGGGGGTGTTTGAGATCCCACGGGGACACGCTGTGGGTCTCCACCCTGCTCTTTCCCAAGGGGACGGTGCAGGGACAGGGCTTATGGAGCCGGGGCCAGGGTGGAGGGCTGACGTGGGCACAAGGCAGATGTCCTGCAGGCACCAGTCCCTGTGTCCAGGACAGGGCTGTGCCTCCTGCCTCGACGGCTCTGCCACGGGACACGCAGGAGGGTGCATACGGGCACGACGGGTGCCCGTCCATCTCTTGCTCAGGGCGTGAACAAGAGTTTTGCAAAGTCTCAGAGCTGCTACAATGCCAGCGACAACTTTGCTCCCACTGGTCGCCGTTTAAAGGTCAGTGGGGCTGAGGCAAGTGAGCTCAGTGCTCGCTGTCACTCATCCCTCACGTACTTGTTCATCCAGGTTTGCTTTCGTAAAAAGGAAAGAAAACCAACCACCTCTCCCAGACCCCTCTGCTCCCTCCACTGGGGCTCTTCCCACGTCGCTGGCCCAGGGGGTTGCATCTCTGCTGGGTTTTCTTCTATGCACGACTCCAGGCTGGTTGCTTTGATATTTTCCGGAGATAAGGAGGGTGCAGGGGCATCACGCCTTCCTGACCACGCAGTGCCCTGGGCTGGCTCTGTAGGAGGTAGCCCGCTGCAGCAGCCCTTCACTGGCCGCTGCCGGACAGGCTGGCAGGAGCTGCCGCTGCCAGCACGATGCCTTAACCGTGGTGAGACCAAACCTCCCGTGTCCCCAGCACCTGCCTCCACCCCTCCCAGCATTGCTGGGAAGCTTTGGGGATTAAAACATCCCTCCAGAGAGGCTTGGTCCCTGATGGGGTTGTGAAGGGCAGAGCGGGCACACAGGGCTCCAGGAAGGGCTGGCATCGATCGATCTGCCCGAGGGCGGAGGAAGCACTGGGGATCGGGGTTGTACCCGTGGGGCTGTGCACGGGACAGCTTCCCAGGCCCCTCTGTGGTTCCTGACGTCACGGAGAGGCCAAATCTTCCCTTTTACACAGAAAAAAAGGCTCATCTGCAGTCACAGCGGGCTGCATTTGACAGCTCATAACTTAATGGCTTTTAAAAAATAGCCACAGCCTGGTTTAAATGCTGGTCGAGGTCTCCTCTACCTTTCCCCCTGGAAAGCCTTCTGAGCTCTCACTTTTCTGATATTAGACACTTTCTCTAATCTTTGGCCTTCATTTATTAATGGCTAATTATATCTATTTGCTTTTGTGCCAACATTGTCCTTTAGCTTGAATAGCTTTTTTCCCTCCCTAATGCTTGCTTCCCGGTGCTATTTATAGGCAGCAATTGTATCCCCCCGCAGCCTCTGTTTTGCTTGGCTACACAAGCTGCGTGCCTTCAGCCTCCTCAAAACGGCCCCGTCGCCCTCCTGCCTCCCTCCGCGTCCCTTCCTCGAGCCGAGGGGGTTCAGATGGGTGCCCAGCTGGTGCCGGCGTCTGGCAGAAACCAGTTGGGTGCCAGCACTGGCCGTGATGCTTTGGGGCAGAAAGCTGGGGGGCAGAGCCACGTGCCACCGGAGAGCCCCATGGGGTTATTACGTTTTTTTAGGCAGCCCCGTGGGGTTATTTTTTAGGCAAAGGCAGGGACGGCTCCAGGCTCCGGTTTGCCTTCCCTATCCCTCCTAGCCCATTTCTTTGGAGCGCCCGGCAACACCTGGCAGCGTGGCCCACCAAGGCAGCGCACGGAGTTGCGTGATTTCTATCGGCGCTTTCATCCCGGGATGAAACAGATGATAGAAAACATTTGTTTTTATGATAAAAGCAACTGACCCTGGAGGAATCTGCCTCCCCAGGGCGGCCTGCAGCAAATCATGGAGATAAGGCACCGACACGCAGCAAACGCCAAGTGCTTCCAAACTTCTGAGCGGCTGCAGAGCAAATCCCTTCCCACGTGGAAGGAAACCCACGCTGGGTTTCCACAGCTGCTCCCGAGCCCGGACAACGCAGCCGGTGACGATTTTAGTTGATTTTGTTGGGGCCGGGAAGGTCTGCAGAGGAGGACACTATTTATTTTTTTTAATGAACGGCCAGATTTTTTTGTTACACACATCTTCGCCACAGATCTCAGTCGAGCTTTTAATAGATGGGTTCCTTGCCAGCGGCAATTGCAAATTGATTGCAGCAGAAATGGCAAGTGAAGACAAATATAGTGCAGGCTGCCTGCAGGGAGAGCGTACGGAGGAAACTTCGGATGCTATTTTTGGTGCTTTGTCTCCACTGCTTACAGTATTTCTAATCGTTGTTTCTCCTTAAAAAACATGCTTAGGGTTGGGATTTTTTTTTTTTTTTTTTTGGTTAAAAAAAAATTCCTTTCTCCAGAGAAAGGGTCAGATGCTGTGTCCGTGCCTAGCTCCACAGAGCTGGTGGGTACCGCAGCCCTGGTCGGCTGGTGGTGGGAAGGCAAAGGCATGCTGGTGATGCTGCCTCCATCCCCTCCACTGGGACCAGAACTGGGCCCATCTCTCCCAGGCACTGCACAGGGGCCAACACGGAGCCAAACCCTGATTTCACCCCGATCCATGGGAACGTCATGGGGAGTACGGGAAAGTTCAGCGTGCTCGCTAATAAAAGAAGGAAACTCTCCCACGCTGCCGAGCCATCGCTGCACCATGGGGGGTCGGCAGCGGATGCCCCAGCCCTGCGGCGAGCTCCTCCGCTCGGCACCAATGCACTGAATTTTGCATGGTCCCAGCCAGCACCAGGAGCCGCAGCGGCCGGACACTCCTGGACCGCCGTGGGATCCAGCTGGGTGTTGTGGGCGAAGCACTCGCCCTGGAGGGGAGCAGCTCTGGGCTGCAAAATCGTAAAATCCAGGCACGACCGAGAGCATGTACACTGGAGCCCAACTGCAGGGAGACGGGGAGGAGTGTGCTGGAAGTCACTCGGATTACTTGGCAGAGTGGAAAAACACTCCGAGTTATTGCCGTGCTTGGGGAGCCACGGCTAGATGACACCGGAGTGATGTTAAAGGCTTTATGGCACCGATGCCCTAAACTTCTCGGCCCCAGGGGACGATCGGGGACACGGTGGCAGATTGAGGCGCGTCCCCAGGACGATCAGCCCCTGGCGCAGAGGCGTCTTGCTGACACGTGTGTCCGTGGGTGTGAGAGACGAGGCTGCAGTTATAAATAAAGGAGCAGAAACGCTAATAAAAGTGACAAGCAAGATCAGGGAAAATCTGGGTTTAACCACAGAATGGCAAAATAAAAGCAGCTCACGGCAGGGCTGGCCGTGACCGCAGGAGCCTTGGTCCTGCACTTTCTGTGTCCGCCTGGAAACCTGGGATGTCTGCAGCAGCAGCTCAGGGGGTTCTGTCACCTTCTCTGAGGATCTGGCAGTGCTCGGACTGTGGGGTAGGGTTTGTGTTTGCCTCATTAGGAGGCTTATTGGTATGAGAAGCCCCAGATGCTCTTCTGCCGTCTTTTTACACATCCATGTCTGTGCAGACCCCATTTTGCCTTAATTTGATCAAGCCGCAATCTGATGTTCACAAAAAAAATTCCCTCTGTTTCCTATGTTTGCTTCTAAATAACATAAAAGGCCCTGCTCTGCCAGCATGCTGGATGGTACTGGAGTTAAAATAAAGGTAACAAAAATGGGAAGAAGAAATTGCTCATCAGTGGCTCATTGAGCCCTTTAGCAGAGAGGACCTCTGGCCCTTTCATACCTGGCCAGGTTGATATTGGATGTCCAGCACAGTGCAAGGCTCAGGGTTGCCCACCCCAAGCCGGAGTGGGCTGCAGCTGCTGAGCACCCCCTGGAAAGAGAAAAAAAAAAATTAAAAAAAAAAATTAAAACCCCCTTTTTTAAGGTTTTTTTAAGGCAGACACTAACGTCTACTTCTGATAACTCTGATATAACCCATGTCCCCGGCCCCAGGGTGGGCAGAGCTCCCTGTCCTGTCCCGCTGGGCATCTCCAGAAGAAGGGGCTGGGTGCCACACCAGGCACATGCCCTCTGCTTGGTGTTTCCCAACTGGGAAGGTTTTCAGCTGGCCTTGCCACGGCTGGTATGTGCAGATGTACTGGGGAGGAGCGCTTGGGAGCAATCCAAGGTAAATGCATGTATTCGGTGCAACACGCGTCTGCCCGGCACCGGCATTGGCACCGCACCGCTACAGGACGAGGCCGCAGGCGATCCCATCGCTTACTAGTCAAACCCCCTTTTCTGGGCCCGCAAAGGCGGCGGGGGCAGCACGCGTCAGCTCAGCACCCCCCCTTCCCCAGGAGGTTATTTCGCAAGAGAAGTCAGCTTGTGGAGGAGGTTTTTATGGCTGGGGATCAAAGTCCTTGGCGCTCACCCAGTTTCCCAGTATTTAGCTGTTGCACAGCCCAGGGTTTGCAGCTGGGTTTGTGGGCCAGCGTCACGGCGGGGAGGGAGGGAGCCCAGGGCTTGTGGGGGGAGGAAGGTTTAGCCCGCTGGCCTCTCCCACAGCCGCTCTCACCGCCGGACACCCTGGGTGGCACAGAAGTGGGGGTCAGGCCCTGCGGGGGAAAGGGGCTGGTGGTGGTGGTCAAGGGGACTCCCAAGCTTCAATGGTCAAAGGGAAGCTGCTTTTCTTTGCCTAGAGACGGACTCATCGTGTCCAGGTCCTGCAGGCATCCTGGCTAGCAGCAGCGTGGCTGGGTGCCATTCCTTCCCTGCCCCGATTTGGGCAGCACCAGCCTCACCCCAGGCGATAATCCTGCTTTCTCCATCCGGCTCCATTGCCACCAGTCCTGGGCTGTCTCTCGGTCCCCAGCATTCCCAGGTCCTCAGCTGAATAAGCTCATTTTTCGCTGTGCTTTATGGCTACGGACCTTGCGGAGATCTGCAAGGAGGCAGGCAGAGACACAAGGAAGACGTTAAACAACTTTTACAGCTTTGCTTATTTGAGAGCATATATTTACATCGTGAATAACCTGGAGGGTCGCATTTTAAGACACTGATGTATTCCCCCCCCACCCCGCCCATAAGGCAAAGAGCGTGCTTATCCACGCCAGGTCTGCGGGGATGCTGGGCGGCACTGGCCGCGGGGTGGGGACCGTCCAGGCAGAGCTCGGCTCCCTCGCCAGACCCGCACCCAGCGCAAACAAGGAAACCAGTTAACACAAATCAACTCCACCTCGCCAGGGCTGAGTCAAACTTTCCCGGCTCCTCCTCTGCCCATCACGGCGGGGATTTTCCCAGGTCTGGTCTTGCAGGGGTGCAGTAGGTGCTGCCCCACCAACACCCTCATCCTGTGGGACCAGAAAGGCTGGGAACCATCATCTTATTTATTTCCAGAATAAATGTATTCCCGGAAAATTCCCATCCTGAAGCACTGGCCTATAAGCCCTATCTTGTCTGTGTTGGTTTTGCCTTTCATCTGGCCATATTTTCATAAACAGCTATTTTGGGGTGGGGGAGGCAGCTGTCACCTCCCAGTGACTGCAAAAAGCAGCAAAGGGCCGGGTGTCACCCACCGTCCCCATCACCATCTGGGGCCGAGGGACCATGGCTCGTTCACACCATTGCTAATCCCTGGCTGCGTCGCTGCTGGACACTTTGTCAGCAGACGTCGGGCTGGCAAGAAACCAGGCTGGCACTTGCCCCAAAAAAAGGGTAGAAAACTGACAGTTATGGGGCCAGGAGCTGTTCCTGCTGTATTGTTATTGGCAACCTCTGTTATAAGAAAAAAAAAAACAAAATTAAGAATAGATGTAAAGAGCAACATGTTTTTTTCCTCCGCTCAGCTGAGCTGTCGTGAATAAATCATTGGGGGTTTTTTTTGCAAACACTCAGTGAGGCTGGGGAAATCTGCTGGGAGCCGGAGCGCTCAGGTCAGGGCTGTCCTGCCAAGAGACGATTACAGCCTGTCCTGGGGACGGAGGAGCAGGGATCGGAGCCAAGAGCAGCTTCGGGAGGTGTCTAAAGTCCAGGAGTAAGATTACAGGCTGCAGGGTCAGCAAAACCCTCTCATGCTCCGGGCAGCACTTGAAACCTTTCCGGAAAGGAAAGCACCCGGCTCAGCACCGCTGCGCCCGGCAAAGGGCTCTCCTGGCAGGGGGGCAGACGCGCTCCGGCAGCCCCTGCGAGGAGGGGGCAGATGCTCGGGGAAGAATTAATCAGTCGGTAACGCGGCATTTCTACTCGGCACCGAAATGAAGGGTGTTGGCTCCTGGCCATCACCTGTCCCCTGTGGCAGGGTGCTCCCCAGACCCGTGCCTGGGCTGTGTCCCACAGCCGTGGGGATGGGGTGCTTAGATGTGGACCCCCCACACACACACTCCCAGCCTCCCGCCTGGAGATGCGCAGAGGCGAGACAAACATCTTTGCAGCCTGTGACCTCCCCATAAAAGCACAGATGGCTTGTGGCGTGCCCATCTTACAAAAAAAAAAAAGGATCGGAAGAGTAGGTTAAACGGCCAGTTCAGCAAAGTGCCTGGGGTGTATTGCAGCAGTTAATCTATAACAAAACAAGTTACACATTGCTAGAGTTTGGCCTGATTTTTTTTTTTAGCACTGTGTATGTGTTTTTTTCCAAGGGTGAGGGCTTGCAAGCGGCCCCGCTCACAGTGGCAGGGCTGCTCGCTCTGTCGAGGAATCGGCGCCAGCCTGAGCTTCATTCAGCATGGGGCCGGCTCTGCCGCCACCGCACCCCTGCCACTCTTTCATCTTCCATTAAAATCAACGCAACGAAGCCACGGGGAGCAACAGCGAAGCCAAACCAGATGCCGCTCAGAGCTCGTACCAAGGAGATGTTGTCTGGGGCCATGCAGAGCCGGTGGCAGGGTGCTGAGTGATGGGGAGCAGAGGGGATGGTCCTCAGGTCCGCATCCCTGCCCGTCGGGTGGCTTCAGCATCCGTCCCGTAACCTGCCCACGTACAGGCAGGTGCCTGCCCAGCATCCCAACGGGGCTGCAGTAAATCCAGGCACAGACATTTTCAGGCAGGTTTTAGGCAGCGTTGGAGCCAGGCGGTGCTGACTGCGAGGAGATTTCCCTGGGAGGACAGCACCCACCTCCACATTTTGGTCCAGCGTCTCAGGGGATGAAACGCTTGTGCAGCTCGGCTTCATGTAAAAAAGAGGGGAAATTGGGGAAAAATGGGAAAGAGGGGTAACCAACAGCTCTACCGATACTGCTGCTGGCTGCTGGTGCCCGGGAAACCCAGCTGGGCCAGCCCAGGGGCACATTTCACCGACCCTTGAGGTGAAGGCTGGAGACGCTTGCACAGCCTGGCTGCTGCCCTCGCCTCTTGTACATAATTCAAATTAGGGACCTACTGCATGGCTCAGAGGAGGTAAGCTTGGCTTTCAGAGCAGACATGCACAGAAACCAGAGAAGTTTCCATGAAGCCCTTCACACTGACAGCGTCGGGTAAAGCTCCAGCTCTTGTTACAAGTCTTGGGATTTTTGAGTGGCAAAACTGCAGCGTGTTAATGCTCGCTAACAGGCGCCAGACCAACAACTCGTACCGTCAAAGGGCTCGGATGTTGCACCTTGAACCGGCCAGGCTCCCTCCCAGGCAGACACAGGCATCAGCGCTGCTCCTTCCCCCGGGAAGGGGTCGTGTCCCAGCCAGCAAAGTCAGGCCATGGTATTGCTGGTCACCAGCATCTCACAAAGCCAATAACTGCTCCCGGGTGTCAAGCTTTGTCTGATTGTGGCACAGCAGAAAGGGAGAAAGAGCCAAGGAGACAAAAGGGAAAAAGAAAAAAGAGAGAAGAGAGGAAAAAAAAAAAGGCAAAGGGAAAAGTGAAGCCAAGAGACGGAAAGAAAAGCAATGGCAAGGCGCAGCGTCGCTGCGAGGTCAGGGGTGCAGTCAGGGCTGGAGAAGGGCTCTGGGGGCTCCCACCTCCAAGGACAGCTGGGCACGCTGCCCATTGCTTGCAGCTGCATCTCAGGTTATGTTTATTGCACTGAAATAGTTTTTCTTTCAATGCCACCAGCCTGAGCATCTAACGGCCCCAGCGCAGTGCCTGGCGGCTTGTTTCCCTGGGTCGGGGCTGGTTTCCAGCAGGAGCTCCCAACGCCTTCCCCTGTCGCCCCGGGCTGCCCGGCAGCCTGCCCCACACCAGGGCTGGCAGCGGAGGAGCCGTGCCCAGGCACTGCAGGACGCAGGCAGGGTGTCCTCCTGGGCTCCAGTGGGCAGACACGGCTCAAACGCCCCATTTGCCCGCTTGTGCATGCAGGCTGTGTCCCTCTGCGCCGTTTCGAAGGGCTGCTTTGCCTCCATAGCTCAAATGGAAAAAAAGCAAAGATTAAAAAACATCCCCCCCACCCTCCGGCACAGCTGCAAACACTTCGTCATGCAAATCTCCGTGTAATGGTCACTGCTGTGTTGAGTTAACAAGCCCTGTGGACTGGGTTTCTGCTTGCCAAGCCGGCCGCTGGATTTCTAGGAAACCAAGGGATGAAGCAGGTAGTTTTGCTCCAAGTTTGTGGCCCGATGCGATCAGACACCGCGCAGTGGACGAGGACCACGACCGCCGGCCACCCTGCGCTGTGCCGGGTGAGGAGCAAAAGCCCTTGATCAAGCGAAGCTGCTGCTGCCAAGGCGAGAAACGAGCAAGACATCCACACCCAGAGCCCCGAGCGGCAAAATGAGTCACTGCCCTGTGCTGGCAGCATCCAGCACCGGGGACACGCCAGCCCCGCACCCCTGTGGGGTGTTCTCAGGATAGGGACGGGCAGCTGAGCAAGGTGGGGGCTCTCGTTTTGGCTATGCCACGCAGGGCTCCAGCCGGCAGGAGCCACGGTGTGGGGCAAGAGCATGATGCCAACCCCACACCCGGCCTGCTCAGGGCCCCATGTTAACCTTCAGATAACTTTTTTTTTTTCCCCTGGACAGGCACGGACAGGGCACAGGTTGATGTTGGGAGATGGGGCATGGAGCCACCCAGATGTGGAAAGCATGGGAAAGCAGCAGGGGCTCTGAGTTTCACGGGGCATGGGAGAGTTCCCGGGCACTGGGTAAACGATGTTAATAAGGGCAGGGGGATGGGGGGAAAAAAGGAACGGCAAAATGAGGCTAAAATGTACGGACAAACGTCAACAGCGCAAGGTGAAAGCAAAACCCAGGGGAAGGCCAGCTGATCTGGGCGCAGTGTGGGTGCAGTTGGGTGCTGGCGGAGGGCTGATGGGACGCAGAGGCTGCTGCGGTGTTTGCTGACAGGCCGTCAGCTGCAGGACGGGGCTGCTCTGGACCCGGGAGCTCGGAGGAAACCGCTGCCACCAAAGTGGTGTGTCCCCCCCTCCGCACACGCACATGCGCACGTAGGCCCAGGCGGATAAACAGCAAGCTCAGTAAAACCCAGAGTTCAAGACCTTGGAGCCTCTTGGGAGGAACATGCTAAATAAAGAAACGAAACATGCTGTGTTTATCGTCTTCCCCATGAATGCGTGTTGCAGCCGGGCTGCTGCAGCCTGCGTGGCTGCGGTCCAGGACGGTGAGGGGAGAGGAGGCTGGGAGGCGGCGGGGGCTTTTCCCGGAGAGGCGCGTGGTTGTGCACATCCCAACAATGTTAGCTGTGCTTGGTTATCTGGAGGTCTCACACATCTCAATTCATTTCCGAAGTTTTATTAAACTCTTTTTGCCGTCTGGGTTTGGTGTTAGGGAGGTATCTCGGTGCAGCACGCTGCCGCTCACCGCCACGGTCTCAGTGCCCGGTGCCTTTAAACCTTCCTGTTGGTTCCCGTATACCCAAGACTGGTGGTGGTTCTACTTAAAACGGCTTTGCGGAGTGGGATGTGTGAGTGGGATGACAAGCCCTGGGGCGCAGAAAACACTGCCCACCCGCCCGATCTCCCCATCCTGCTGCACCCTCTCCCAGCTGGGCAGGGAGACCAGGCTGCGCGGCACAGCCGTAGGGACCAGGAACCACCGAGGCAAATCCCCAGCTGGGGCTCGGCCATGGCATCCCCGCCACGAGCAGCCAAGACACAGCTGAGCCCCGGGACAGCCCCCGGTCACAGTGTGCCCACCGTCCCGGCAGCATCCGCCAGCTGAGCCCCTTTGGGAGCCTGTATCTCCTCAACCAGAGCCTCAAAGTTTAAATATCCTGGGATGCAGGGAGCCTCTTAAAGCTCGTCTAGCAGGAGGTGATTTAACAGCCCATTGCCTCACTAATACCACCTGCTTGTGTACAGCCGTGCACGAGGATTTTGACTCGCTCTGTGAGTGATGAGTTTACATTTATATACTGGCCTTTGCTGGAGGGATTCCCCATTAATACTGCAAATACTTGTGTGCAAGCTATCCACATCAGTCACATCACCCCACCTCCGCAACTCCTCAGGTCCTCCGAGACAGTCAGAACCACCCAGGGAAAGATGGGCAAGAGGCAAATACAATTACCCCAGCTGGAATTTAGCCAAGATACAGGGGCAAAACCTCCACCCCGGTGAAGCTGCCTAGAAAGCTTTGACTGTCGCACGTGTTTAGGCCATTTCTATCTAATTCGAAAGTGATCGGACAGGACCAGCTATTGTGTTTGTCTCCAGAAAAGCAGAGATTGCTTTCAGTCCTCAGAAAATACCGAATTAGGAGCTGGTGTCATGTTGTATTTCTACACAGACAAGTCTTCGGTAACATCCAGCACCCACAGGTAAGGTGCAGCCAGGCCATGGCGTCAACCACTCACTCAGATCTGTCTCACAAAATATTTGCAGCTATTTCTGCCCAGGCAAGGGTTGCCATCAGTCCCCTGACCCAGTAAATGCTGTAACCGAGAGGGGTTTCTAATAAAGGCCTGGGAATCGCAGCACGTTACAGTATGGACAGCTTTGCTGGATTAGAAACCTGATTAATGGCCTTGGGGGAGATTAGGAATTGCTATTTTGAGAGGGGGTTTTCGTAGCAGGCTCCCTGTAATCGCCAGCCCAAGCAGGACGGTGTTATCCTGCGCTGGCTGTTTTCTGGGCAAGCAGACACTTCTGGGAGCCTGGGGAGGCCAGGCAAGGGAGTAACATTTCTCTCTGCTAATAGATGTGTTTATGTTTTCTGCAGTGCTTGTTGCTGGCTGACCACAGCAATTACACGGGGGAGTCATATTTACATGTTTTAACTCTGAAACACTGAGCAAACAACGAAAGATAATCATTAACTTCAGGAGCTGTTAACCTTCAGCATGAGTTTTGGCCGGTGAAGGAGAGGTCTGCCAGAGCAAAGTCTCTGTTTTAGTAAACATCGAAAGAATGACGTGAGAAACCCTTTGTTTTTGTATATTATGGGTAGGTGATTAAAGGGCATTAATTTGTGTCTCCAGCCTTTATGCTGCGAGAAACTTTTCGTTACAGAATAGAGGAGGAAAGGGGGAAAAAATTGCTGCTAAAGCAAAATCCATTGACTTCGTCAGCCTGAGGGAGCAGGAGGAGCAGAGGCGATAAAGCACAGCATCGCTGGAGGGCTATGGGGCTGCAGTTCATCCATGCTCATTTTCTGTTGGCCTCAAACCTGTTGCGGGATTTCAATCGGTAAAGCAGCGACAGGTTAGTAGCAAAGAGCAGCACCTTGTCCTCTGCCCCCACGGTTTGAGGCTGCACGTCCCGCCGGGGACACGGCAGCTCCCTCTGATTCGGGAGTGAATCAACCACCATGAAATATCGGTCTCGTGCCTGACCACAAATTGTCAATGCTGCCCCTGGGGTAATGCGTTCCAGAGGGGAAAGAGGAAGAACAACAAAAAGCAAAATGCTGTGGACTTTGAAATGTTACGGGTATCATAAAAAAAAGTGGGCAACTGAGGAAGAAAGGAGATAAAAGAGGAAGAAAGGCAGGGAAGATAATTTAAGTAGACAAACAGAAGCAGATTTACAGTCTTACCAGCTACACTAGGTAACAAAGTGGAGCGTGCCATCCAGTGCAATAGTGCTTATTTGACCATCAGTGGGAAACAGATGATTAATTCAGGCCTATAAGGACATTATGGCCAGCATGAGCCTCTCGCCCCAAAGAACAGCTGTTTGTTAGGAGAGCTGTGCGTTTCCAGGTGAGCCCGGCCTCGCGCCCAGCCCAGGTGATGTTTAGCCAGTGAGCAGGGTGTTGGGCAGGGCACACAAAAAGCACTTTCATTTGCCATTTAACACAAGGCACGGAGATGAATGGCTTTTGGGGGACCCGAATAATCACAAAATTTCATCTTTTCCCATTGATTTGCACTTGCACTTTTTCTGCAGGGCAGGCTGTAAGAGATTTCTCTTTTACAGACTCAGCTTTTTCCCAGGAGGCAGGGCCACCCTCCCAGCACTGCAGAGATCCGTACCAACCCCTCCTGTCCCAGTGCCCTACATACCTTTCCAACCCTGGCTATATGGCACTTTGCACGTGCCTCTCAAAATGGTTTCACAGTGTACAGCAGCTCCGGATCAACGGATCGAAGGGTCACTGTGATAATATCCACAGGTTTCCCCTGCACAAGGCAAAGGATCCAGTTATATTTGTTTAGGAAATATATTTGTTTAGGAAAGCCCACAGCCCTCAAAAGCACGTGTTTTGCATCTGCAACCCAGCTCCCAGATGTAGCAATCTTCCTGGGCCCAACTGCAAAACAAGCTCCTCTCGCCCTTGGCAGCCCTGCTCCCTGTCACAAGATCCCTGACTTCTAGAGGGCTTTTAAAGAAAGTTTTGGAAAAAAGTTTGTTTGCACAGACAATGCACAGAGCTCCTGGAGTTGGGGTTTGGGTTTTGGTTTTTTTTTTTTTCCACTTTTAGTGTTGCACCTGTGTGAGAGTGGCTTTATATGATTCAGTATTAAAACATTCTAAATAACCTTTCCTGCAGAATAAAACTTATTTGATTTTGCTTTTAAATGGACAAATAACTTGAATCACGATTCAAACACAGCTGACTATTAATGCCACTCAACTCAAAGCTCAAAAAAATTAGAACTTCTACCACATCCAGTAACATGCCTTCCCTGCTCTCATACCAACAACGTGAGCCTTCAGCCTGAACATCCATGGACTGAAGGTGCCTGTGCAGGTGACCTCTTGCTTCTAAGGTCAAAGAAACTTGAAGAAATCCAATGTGTGATCAGAAATGGATGTAGCCAAACTCAAAGATGTTATGGTTGTAATCTTGTATGACCTAATAATCTGCCTTATGCAATAAAGTACAAGGCTACCAGCTTTGACATACATATTAAACAGACATGCGCAGAATAGAAAGGTTAGCAAAATCAGTAGCAATCAGGCTGCTGTTTAATTCATTGAAGTTTTAACTCTACAACACTTGTAAGAGCAAGAAATCTTTTTTCAGACACCCATGGACCATTGCTTCACTGTCATCAGCTCCAGGTCTCAAACTGGAAGCTTTTGCTCATAAATGATTTTGTAAAACTAACTTAACTTTCATCGGGTGTAAAATAAAGCAGGTGATCATTGCTAATCATGTCATAAAGGTGTTCTGAAGATTAAATAACATTCACAACCCTTCTTGCAGGTAAAGGGTGAGCCGTGATGTTCCATGCCATGATGGAATTTGCATACATGTATATATTTTAATGTCAGGATCCATTTTGAATAAAGGGCTAGTTTAGTCCTACCATTGCCTTTGCTTGAGCTAGAAACCTGTGAAGGCTATTTGGGCAAGAAGGGAAGTTAAGCTATGCTATTTACTACTGACATACAAAAAATCAGACCATGCAAAACCTGCCCATTATTTTGTTAAGTACTCAAAAAAACCTGTATTGTCTGCTTTTTAGAGTGATCTTTACTAAGTAAAATTTTTGGGCAATCAGGTTTTTACATAACGCAAATATAGATTAAACTGCTACCAGGATCATAGAGCACCTCAGATCCTCAGCTCTGCAGTTAGGGACCTTGGTTTGAAGCTTATTCAGCAGCACCATAGAAATGAATGAGCCAAACCCTCAGATTAGCTCAGCTTTTACTAGAGGAGAACCAGTTAATGCTCATCCATGACATGGCTCAGCAGAGCTGCTTCACAGCCAAGGAGTTACTTCGTCCAGCCTCGGTTAATCCACAGCTGCTTTGCTTGTCAGAGGCGTGAGTGCCGGCAGCAGCGCAGGTGCTCTGCTCCGCTCCACCCGATGGACCCATCCAGGGAAGAGCCAAGGGGAGGGTGCAGAGGAAGAGACAAACATGGAAAGAAAACCTCACGTGGGCAGAGCAACCTAACTGGAGCCCATTTCAGAGGTTAAACTGAGCTTTTGTCACGACTGTTGCCCTGGTTAGGCTAACTGGATTTTGTAAATACAGACCTACTGCTGTCCCACTACAGCTTAACCTTACAGCTACGGTGTTTCATGCGGGGTGGAAGAACCCTCAACCAAGACGACTATCTAGTTATTTAACAGGGGGAAAAAGACATCTAATGAAAGGTTCCCAACTTGTAGATGAGGCATCTGCCCATCTCTGTCTATCTGGGAGTCAGAGATCCACCAGGTATTTTCTAGCTGGTAAGACACAACACCAGAGCTCACATTTCCAGAATTATTCTGGTAATCCGACTGCTGACAGTTGGTGTTTTTACAGTCCCTTTGCTACACCAAAATTTAACAGGAAGTTACTATGAACATCTTGATTATGAAAGATACTTCTGTGTTATTTGAATCGTCATTACTTTGATTAAATCCATGTCAAAAATCAGGCTTTTATTCAATGAATATCATACATCTCTCATAAAATGCCATTTTTGTCCTTAAAATTTTTTCAGATCTGGAAAGATCCCTTTTTCATGCCCTAAGACAGTAAAGCCAAGAAAAGGTTAAAAAGGAAAAAAAAGGAGTCTATCTGAGATGACAGCTTATAAGTGCATGATTAAAACAAAGTGTAGCAGGCTATCTTCCATTTTTCTCAAGATGGAAGTATCATATTTGATCTCATATGTAGAACATTCCCATCCCTTTGTGAGATGAAATGATGGAATATTGAAGAAACACCGAGTAACATTCTCAGCCTCAGGCAGTCTAAAGGGGCCATATTTGATGCACTGTTGCCAATGTTCAATAATTGAACATTCAACTAAACCAAATAAAAACCAAACTCCACCCCAAATGCTGCATGAGTCCTTGCTACCAATTTCCTAATTCAAAGTGTTCAAATGCAAACAACTGATGTTTTGTATCTGAATTCTACGTGCCCTACTGGTTTATCATGCTAAAAATAACTGAATGATCACAATGACATAATTTAGCCTACCTTGGAGTTAGGAGAATTTCCAGGAAAATTTCATTAACACTTTAATACTACCTAGCACACACCTACATCTTGTACTAGCAAGCAAGTCTGATGTGAAGCACTTCCTTGAAAATTATTTTATACGGTTTAATGTGATTAAGGATAATCCTATACCTGTTATTATACAGAAGAGTAAACTAAATCACTGCAATAGTCCCTCACTACAATCTGAAGAAATTTTAAAGGGTATTTTTACTATCAGTAGAGAGAGCTTGGGGGGGGGGATTTGTTTAAACTGAGGTATTGGTTGAAAACTTTCAAATTAACATGAAGTCTTTTGAATATGAAGCCTTCCATAACGAAGTCCCAATTTACCTTTGCTCTTGTAATCACAACCATTAAGATCAATATGACCATTTTCAGCTTAATCTTCAGGAGAAAACATCACTTTGCTCGGCCTACCAATTTACTAAACCATCAATGAGTGCCATAGACTGGATTTTCAAACTGAGAAGGACCTGGGGGTTACAGTGGATGCCAGGTTGAACACAAGGCAAGCATTTCCTTACGGTAAAGGAGCAAACTACATACTGGGGTGCAGTAGGAAAGTAGCCAGCCTATCACGAAAATCATCTCCCTCCTACTTAATCATCCCTTCTTATCCAAAGTTGCTGTTTTGCACATTTTATTTTCTGCTGGAGAACCTGAGAGCCACTGTCATGCCTGCTGCTACATACAGCTGGTGATGTACTGACATAATCTTTAGGGAAAAGTTCCTGTTTGAATGTTGGTGGGAGACTCTCAGTTACACATGCAGCACCCTGTGCCTCCTGCAAATACACAGGTGGAATAAATGGGTCAATATGAAGCCCACTATGACCTGGGCTCTTGGATGGAGAAGACCCATCTTCATCACAGCCTTGTTACTGACTCACACTGGGGACTTTAACTTCACTAACACGTGAGAAGACCCTTAATCTGATTAAGAGGAACTACAGAAGTTCCTCCCAACTAAACCAGAAACAACAGATTGAGTGCCTGTGCTCAGAGTGCTCCTCTGGTCTACAGACAACCAAGGTAATGCAACCGAAAGCATACCCAGACTTCCCACAATTTCTCTGAAAGTTAGTTTTGGGGTGTGCACAGACTGACTCTCTTTTTGAAAGCACTTTGCAGAGGTTCCACGATTGGCTCAAAATGGACAAAAGCTCTAAAAGTAGCAACACAACTTTCTGTATTTTGGAAAGATTAGTGAAAGGAAAAAAATGTTTAGTGGCAGTCTTAAAGCCACGTAAAAATCAGATTCAACCCACATTTAGAAGTTTTTAAGAGCAGCTAGGAGCACTGTCTTTTCTCTTGGGCTTTATCAGAGAATAAAGCATAAGAATTTATTTAGGAAGAAAAGCTAGCACAAAACCAACAAGTAACTCAACAAAACAATCGAAAGCTTTTATTGTGATACCTCAAGTAGATACAATATAGTGAAACAACAAATGATGTACAGTATTGCTAGGACAAAACAGCAACACAGCCATGTCACCTGTAAAAGAAAGCATTGTAAAGAGTTTAAGAAACTATGAGGCACAACTCAACTGCCATTTATGACTCATGCTTTAGGCCTTAACCATTTGTAACAGTCCTTTTAAAAGAAACCTCTGAAGTG
This sequence comes from Haliaeetus albicilla, assembly GCF_947461875.1. Taxonomy (NCBI): domain Eukaryota; kingdom Metazoa; phylum Chordata; class Aves; order Accipitriformes; family Accipitridae; genus Haliaeetus; species Haliaeetus albicilla. The sequence continues at coordinate 37,623,758 of NC_091492.1, forward strand.
TCTGTTCCTTTTCCAGTAAGCGTTTATACTGCTGGTTGGCTTAACATGAGTCTCAATGAAGTACAATAAAGTGTCCAAAAAGTTTAACAATAATTTGACAGCTTCTTCCACTCATCGCCATTATCAAAGAACAGAGATGTTCGAAATTTGGTCTGAGAGACTGTAGGTCACTACTGTTGCAATCTGACTGCTGAGATGAGCATGCAGAAAAAGCTCTACAAGCGTTACTCAGAGGGAAGCGCAAGTCCACCAAAAATGGTACACAGCGTTCATGAACTCTTGCACTACCTTGATACACCAATAAGAAATACAGATGACCGTTTGGTTATGGGCACAGTGATGACTATTTGTCAGAATCTCTGAGGCCGGATTTTAATTCAAAGAAATTTCATAAACTGTATTCCCCCTCCTCTCCCATGGAGCGTGAAAGACTGCAACCATGCAGGGCATAGCACTCAGAATGGCCATTATACTAGGCCTTGCTAGTGGGAAATTAAGATGGAATTATAAACAACTTCATTAATACAGTTTGTCATCATATAGCTTACAATGAATGAGGGAAATTCATATTCTGGCCCTTTTTACTGGCAGATAAAATTGAGATTACTAGACTGCTAAAAAGCATACAGCAAGAGTGGTTAGGTTGATGTGTCAGCAATCCCTCCCCCAAATTCTGCAGCTTATTTCACAGCAAGTTTGCAACTTAACAGAGTTTTTATAGATGGCAGCATTGCCTTTTATTAATCAAAAAGGTACTTAAGAGTGACCAGCCAAAGAATAAAACTCTTGTGTTTGGAGGCAGACTCAGTCCTGGAACACCATTGTTACAGCCATTATTTTGGACCTAAACAGAGAATGTGTGGTCAGATTACTGAAGTCACATCAAATTATGATTAATTATTTTAGGACAGGCATGGCTTTAGAGGTTCAGAGGAAAAAACTTTCAATACATGTATGTTTTTGCTAGCAAATTCCTATGCATCCCAATGAACATTTCTTCTAAGCCAGCTCATAGTCAGTTCATTTGGTCCAAGAAAGAGCCAGCAAGAAACAAAGGTTCACAAAAGCTTTTTGTTACAGTTTATAAAAAACAAAATACAAAATAAATGTTAAGACCAACAATAAAAATAACCAGTACAAGTAACAAAAGTGCTCAAGTTGGAGGGGAAGTAAACTTGCCCAGAGCAAACACATACAAACTTTAAATATAATCTTTAATATATTACAAAAATTGGTTAGAGGGAAAATGCTTTAGTAAATTTTTTTTTCAAGTAAGTTTATTTTTCTTTCAAATGACTGCTGGAGGGTTCAGTGACCAGACTGACCTCTTCACATCAGCGAGCAGCCATTGCTATCTGGATTCTACTTTCACCAAAACCAATAACAAGAACTCTCTACATCTTTACAAGTGGAGAAAATAATCATTGATGCTGCCAAGCAACACAGGAAGAAAATTCATGTATTCCCTCAATAGAATGAGCCTCAAGAATTGTTACATGGCAGCATGAAATAGCAATTCTGTACTAGTTCTACTCTTTACTCCTAAGCGTCCACTCTTAAAAGACCAAAAAGAATATTGCTTTGTTTGGTTCTCTTAAAAGCCATAAACATCACATATAGATCATTAACTCTTTATGCCAGTAGTCTGAAGCTCTAGGTGCTAAGCACTTGATGAAGTCCCAACCTTTGGCATCAAAGTTAATTAAGGTTTTGGTGAAAATGTCCAGTTTGAAATACAAATAATGCACTGAAGAAAGAGGTTGAATTTAAGTAAGAATCAGACTGTGTTACAGGCAGCATTAACTTACTAACAAGAGATAGCCAAACCCCCAATTTTAGAGAAAAATCTTTAATACTTTACATATTTTCTTTAATTTCAACTCTCTACTGAAAAGCAGCCATTACTTTTGTCTTCAGTCCAGTGTACTGCTTCAACAAGCCCGTAGCCAGGAAATAAGAAAAGCCCAAAGATACACAAACTTCACATAAACCTGTTCACAAGTATCAACATTGCAACTGGACTTTGAAGCCAACACAAACTTTTTGCTGATAGAAGTTTTAGTGCCTTCTTTGTTGGCAATATACATTACAATGGAGGAAAACAAAATCCCAAGAATTCCAGGTCAAAAAAGATCAAGAGACAGGCAACACCAAAGCCCATCTTGCATCAATGACATTGTTAAAAGGAGACTTTGAAGCCTGATGATGATGTGAACATGAAGTAGTAACATGTAAGCCACAAAATCCAGATTGAACACAGCTGTACTACCTCAGGTCTGTGGACTGAAACCCAAGAGCTTTAACTACTTCTCTAATTCTTACATTTTTAATTCATAGGTATAGATCACTACAACATCCTGAATGCAGTTTAGCCAGCCTGCATCAGAGAATGCATACACATGAGTGAACTCTCTTCTCTCTCTTCCTCTCCACAAAGACACTGGAAAGCTGGTTTTAAAGGATTTGTATTGCCCCTACCCATTGGCATAGTTTTTCGTGTATGACAAAATTTCTAAAGTGCAGCAGAGTTCAGAAAGCCTGTCAGATTCCCAAAAACGTTACAGCAGCAACAGCACCTATGACTAATTTTGCAGGTGCCATATTAGAATTGTTATTGAGAGAAAATGATTTTGTATTGCGAGGCTTCCATATTGTTCAGTTATAGTACTTAATGTAGTGTTAAAGGGTTTTTTCCAAACATTTTGTCCTCAAGCATTAAATGGATTAAAATACAAAAAGTCTTCAGAGACTGTTTAATTTGCAAATAAAGTTAGCAAATTTATGTAGAGCATTTCTTTCACAGTTGCTCAGAATTTGCATGCACAGATACCAACAGCTAATATTGTGCATACATTTTCCAGAAGTTTCTCTCATTGACTCATTCCATTTCAGAAACAGCATGAGAACAAAAGAGAAGGCGAGTTTCATATAAATTTTTATTATAAAAAAGGTACTTGGGGATGATTTAGCCAGCAAACCAAGAAACCCTTTCCCCACCCCCAAGTTTTAAAAACTATCTTGTTATTTTATGAAAAACCGAGTCAAACTTCCCTTCCCTCTTATTACCCCTCCTTTTCCTACAGGTACTATATTACTTTTCATGTCATAGGCTCTGGCCATTTCTCACAAAAATAAATATTTTTGTTCAAATGTAGCAGAAGCAGAATACTTCAACAAGTTTCCTTGATATCAACCTCTTTGTCCAGTGCATTAGGACTATACAGTTACATGGAACCAGCCATAAAACTTTACCGATGCACAAGTCCCTGTTACTGGCAAAGGTACAGTACCAAAACTTTTTTTTTAATACACTGACTAATTTTTTTTTTCCAAAATAGAAGATGCATATATTTTTCTGCCTTTTTAATCTTGCAAGCTATAGTTTTATAGTTTTTATTTCTTATCCAGCAAACTCCTTAGGGAATATGTTGGTCTTAAATGAACATATTCTATAGCATTACTGATTTAAAATCCTTCTAAGGTATTTCATTAAGATACCAAACCTCTAGCATAACATTTCCTAACAACTTGAGGCCTGCTAACTTCAGTCAGTGCAATTGAAAAATTTTTTTAAAGTGAGCACTGTACCTTTAACCGATTCACCTACAAGATGTACATAGGTTGCGGTACACTCAAATTTAAAAAAAGAAATTAATAACTACAATACTGCATCCTCTTCACTGCCAAACACATCAGAAATTGCTACATATAAAAAAGCACCCCATCCCATACATTCTTTTGGACTGCTCAGATATAGAACTTCTACAGGACTGGAGTGTAGGTGTTTAGGCAAGAAGCATGCACAGCAGAAGGTAGCATTAAAGGCATAGGTCAGAGATAGATGCTAACCAGTAAAATCCGTTTTCAATTAGTGAACTGTTTCTCTAGTTTGAGAGAGTTTAGAAAAAGGTCATCCAAAATGTTCCAAAACAACTGTTCACACAATAATACACGTACAAAAAGAGGGAACTTACACAAGGAGAAAAGGCAAACATGGCCTGAAATAGCCACTTACACTACACTACTCATTTGTGAGGTTTCAGAGTTCAGTGATATTCTCAGGGCCACTCTAGCCAAGCTCTTCCTTTACTTTGCGTTAGTCTTTGTAAAGCATGTTCCACAGAATATTGTCCAAACAGAAGGAAAAAGGTTATGATTCACTCCCAGCCATTGTCTTTTATCATGTGGGCAAGTTCAATGATAAATTTTCCTTCTTTGTATTTCTGACTGCTCTCAAAAGCATGTTCCTGGAAAGAAGAAAAATCAAGACACTGAATTAAGCTGGGGAAATTAAGTCTTTTAAACATCAAACTTGCATTAGAAATACAAACCAGGAGACATTCCAGTTAACATCCCATATCTGTTACACCAAATCAAGGGCGGGAGGGAGGAAAGAGAGGATAAAGAGGGTTGAGAAGGAAATAGGAGCAAACTTCTCATCGGCAGATCCACTGCAGAACAGATCTTGTTCTCTCACTGCTTAGGGAATTGTAACGTGGTTTTTTTTAAGTGAAGGTTAGGAAACAGCATTATTGCGTTCAGTTTCCTCATTTGCAGAAGAAATGTAAAGAGAGAATGGGAGCCTTTTCAAAAGCTCTCCTCTGTATTCATCATCAGAGGGAATTCATTAGGACAACTTCTTTCTACAAGATCTGAAGCTATACTGAATCAATGAAAATCCTACATGCAACACCCAAAATCTAACATTTTCAAAACATCAAACTTGCAACACAGCTGCGTTACAGTTAACAGTGCAAGTGCACAGATAACTTTGCAAACAACAGAATCAAGTTCACATTAGTTGTAAACAGTGTAAACATGCTCAGTACTATTTATCGTAATTCATATTTCTGCTACATGAACCAACTTTTGCAACACAAGAAATTAAAGACCCACTTTGACAATTTCTTCCATCCAGTTTAGTGTATGTCATTGGTAATCTTGCAAAAAGATATTACAGAAGTAGTAGATAACTGTAATAGCACTGTATAGCTCATGCTTGTTTTGCAGTCCAGAATAAAGTTCTTCTCTACTACAGCATTCCAGTGGATGTAAAGAAGCAAAACTGTATTACAGTCTGATATATACAAAAGCACTAGAGCTAAGTCACCTAAACTATCAGTATAGGTGCTACTCAATGGCCTAACTCAAGTATCTGTCCTTCAACTTATAAACATTTATTGAAAACTTAAGTATATCGCTTACATATTTCCATCCAAGAGTGGTTTTACAGTTTTCACAATAGATATCTGCTACAGCATGTAAACCTGTCAGAAGAACTCTCTCCTCTGCTGGACCACAGCCCACATTTACCCTGGGGGGAAAAAAAGATAAAAAAAAAAAGGAGAAATTACATTTCTTACCTGTTACCCACCTCTTCTCCAGAAGACAAAAAATAGTTTAAAAAAAGTGCCTAACTTATTCAATGCTGTAAAAGTAACTTCCTCTGTTACACTGAGCTGACGGACAGGAATAAAAAAGGGTTTTGTTTTTTTAAGTGGCTAGTCTAAACAGCAAACTGTTGGTGATGCCCACTTACTCCCATCAACAAAGACAGGCTAAATAGTTAAACTTGCAGAGAGCAGAACACTAAGCAGTACCTGGATGCCTCTGCAGTTTGGGGCTTTTCTTCAAAACCAATTTGAGACCTCTATAATGGAAGTCTGTACCAGTAAATGAGCACCAACAGCTGAATTTAGAACCAACTCCAAAATAGCAGCAAGGAAAAAGCCTCATAAATATTTCTTTGCTACAGATCAGCAGACTAAGCCATGATGAATAAACAGAGATATCAAAACAAAACATCCCATGAAATATTGCATCAAGCTAGTTTTTTCATGAGTAAGAGTCTATGCAGAAAACATGAGACAAGACTAAACCAAGTTTTTAGACAGTGTTATACAAGAACAAAATTTTGCCATTTTTGCTGTTGTATTACCAGATTCTTACTACTACAGTTATACTAGAAGTCCCAAGTCACCACTAAATGACTACATATAAAAAGAATTTCAAGGATCTGCAATCAAATCCTTTGCAGTTATAGTTCCATTATCTTGGTCTAAAATAGACTAAGACACTTAACTGCATTCTTTTCCCAAAATGCTGCAACACAAAAAACTGCTGAAAAATAAATACATCCATTAGCAAATTCAAAGAGCCTTATATCATGGGTAGGACGTGCCTAAAACTGCAAATATTAGGCTTGATAAAATCACCTTTTGCCTCTAGCACATTTGCAATATTCAAGGTCATTTAAGATGTACCAAGTTTACTGAAACATTAACCTGTAGATGTATCTAACTATCACACTGGAAAATTCTTCTTTAGACTACAGCAGAGTTGTCTAGTGTGACTTTGCAATCACACAAGATATTTTGACTTGTGGAATATCTCAGAACAGCAACTCTTAATCAAGACAGTTACCATTCCATACACAAACGGAATTTCACATTAACACCCGCCCCTAAACTTTCATCTATTAGCAGAATTACTTAAAATATAAGATAGACTAATCTGTGCAAAGGGATACTTGCAGATCACCTCAGTAGTCTTTAGTAACTATTGCTGGTCAGTAAAGCCAACGTTAAAAAGAAAAGGGCAAAGTGCAGCTACGTTAATTCCTACTGTTTTCCACTTACGAAGCATACCAAAAAAATTACACTCTGTAGGTAGTGTGCATAACCATAACATACTTACACAGAATTAAAGAGGTAGGCTCGTCCCTGGCTTCCCTGGAAGGACTGCATTTAAAAAAAAAATTGCACTTGTTAAAAAAACACAAAAAACCCCACCAAACAAAAAAACAGTTCCAGAAGTGTGCGTTAGTAAGCATATAAACATAATACAGATATAAACTATTTCAGATTAATTACTTTATACCAATTCTTTACAGGAAAACCTGGTCAAAGTTTTCACCCTTCTCAGATTTTTAGCAACTATTTTAAGCTGTTAAGTATTGCTGTTCAAAGTAAGTCATCTGTAATGCAAATAAAACATACTTTTTTCCTACCCCTCTGCAAGATATCAGTGTTTATTTTCCTAGACATCATGCTAATTACAATAACTTGCTTTTAACTCAAAGGGAATTATTTCCATCTCCTCTGTCCTTTCCCTGTGCATCCAAAAGTTGATTTATTTCAACTTCATTGCATCATTTGGTGAAAGACCAGTGAAATTCTGGACCAAGCATAAAACCAGTATACTGTATTCAGGAAATGCATCTGATGAGTTTATAAGCTCAGCTTTATTTTAGTAAAACAACTGTTATCATCAAATGCCCAAGCACAGCCGTATGCTTTCCCATCTCTCACATTCCTGATAGACTATGGACAAAAGATGACTGTTACTGAATCTAAATTAATGTTTTAGTTCAGAGCAGTAGCACAGTTCTGAAGTAAAACCCCTAATCAACCACACTTACTGGGGGATGGTTTGGCTTGCAGAGCAGTTTCAGTGTCTGTGAACTACATCTTTGTTCCTTCTGTACTGAACTAAGCCAGAAGCTCTTCTACTGTGCACATAACAAACGCTAATGAAGATATAAAGACCTGCACCTATGACCAGACAGCCTTGAGCTACAAACATCCTGGCAAAACTTAACTTGTGAGCAGACTAGATTCAGCCATAGGTAAAACATTCCAAATGTATGTAAGACACATCACTGCTTTCATCTGTTGATTTGTTCCTTCTCTATTGAACTACTTGATAATTTAGACATAGTCATTATTTCCCATTCAAGCAGGATCATGCTGAAATGTTTTATTTTTTTCTCTTCCACACTGAATTCCACTTAAAAAGATCCCAAAACTGTCTTAATTTCTTTTTTTCCAGAATTTCTCTTCCCTGACCTACTTTCAAAGAAAGTTAACAATTTTATCCAAGTGGCAGAGAAAGTACCATTGTTTTTAAGAATCCTTGCAGTTCTAATATTGAAGATCAAAGACCAACTTTTCTGAAACCTACATTAGATCAACATGGAAGGTTTTTGGAAGGAAAAATCTCACCTTGAGTATTTTTTAATTGTTTTAGTAACATTAGGCATGGAACCATAGGTAGAAGGACCCTTCTGCAACGGATTCTTCTTCTGACATGTATTTAGCTATATCGTTAGAAGTCACTTAACACCAAAATAGATATTTTGCCAGTCAAATGATTAGCAACACAACACCAATAACTGTTGTAGCTTAGCTACTTACTCAGAACAGTTTGCAAAAAAAGATGTAAAAGGGAAATGTATAAAAATGAACACTTTGATCAACATTAACCAGATTATATACTGCAACGAAGACTGTTAAAAGAAATGCATGACTCTGGACTACTGTAAGTAACAATGGTGGCAGCGTAGTTACCTACAGCCCTTAGCTACTCATAAAACCTCACCTTAAGATGAGAAGTTCTACTTAACAGTTTATAATGTTAATATTTTAGTATTATTTTAGCAACCACTTAAAAGAATTATTAAATGGAGATTTTTATCGACATAATATATTTCTTCATCTATAGCAAAGACAAAAGAAAAGGTACTCTCTGCATTAGCCAGAACTGCAAGTCTTATTTTTCACAAGGCAAGGAAAAAAAGATAGACTATGCAGTACAGTGAAAGCTAAAACTTCAGGTAGGACTGACCCTGAAAGGAGAGACTCAGTTGAGTACAGAGTCCGAACAGCTCTGCCAGAAAGTAATCCTTACACCTACCTTTAAAGCAAACAAAAAAAACCCCACCACCACTAGTTCAGTTCTCCCAAGATACTTAAACACGCATCACGAAACTGGCAGAATGGTACAGAAGCTACAGTCTTTAGTTTCTATAGACTAATCAGTGCTCTCTAAATTAAAGCCAGTGTCTCACAATCAGTAACAAAGCAGAGAATGCTTACTGCAGATGAAAACAAAAACTATTCATGTATATGCTCTCAAAAACTGCCCATTAACAAATGAGTAACTAGCCTGAGTCAACTACACATGAATTTAGTGACAACTACAGTTGTGCAACCCCAACATTTAAGAAAAAGCAAAGGAAACACTTTAAAGGTCCTCTTATTCATTAGAAGTAAACTTAAACTAGCACTTCCTTGTTCCATGTACCCAAAATGAAGAAAGAGAACTTTCAAAGCCATGATAACCATTCTTTTTGGTTAAGCTACTGTAAAAATTCTTAAATAAGCTGCAGCCATTTTTCCCTGCTTTAGAAACTGCTGTGAATTAGAATTCACAAATCCTTTTTCAAACTCCACCAAGAAATACTCTCTCCTATTAAATTAATCATGTGCTAGTTTCTCTATTTACATGTAATTACACATGCCAATTGCATACAAACTGATGGGGGGGGGGGGGGGGTGTCAGGTCCTACACAGTCACTTTTTAAACAACTTACATGCCATACTTGAAGCTCCCCAGCTAGCTGGGAAAGAAGACGACTCCAGAACAAATCAACAGTCAGAAGACCTTTTGAACTATGTTATGCAATTATTTCTGCCAAGTTTGTGTTTAGTCTTGACTTAATATCACCTCATAAAAGCTCTCCTTTGACCCTGCATTTCTCAAAATTAAGCAGAGGGCAGTAACAGGATGCCAGGAATAGCAGAAAAAGCAGCTCTTCCCCTCTCTTGTTCCATAGGCTGACAAAAAATTCTAGCTAAATGTAATACACAGGTTGGAAAGTACTGCTTTAGTTGTTCTTTTTTCCCCAATCTATTTTTAAAGATTACTTTTCTTTTCTTGCATCCTTTGCTTTGTTGCCCTCAATAGGCTGTACTCTCCTAGGTTTTTTTCCCCCTCAGAAATGGCCATCTTCATTACCTTCTAATTTTCAGGATTATCAGGATAGAGTGGAGGGAAAAGCAACACAAAACAGAACCTTCTCCTGGGACAGTGGTTTTAGAAAGAAAATCTGTTCACAAACATCCCACTGTGAAAAGCCCCTCCATTCCCACCTTCTTTAGCTTCCTGTTAGCAGAGTTTGGCCAATTCATTTCATACCATCTTTCTTAGCTACATACATGTTTAGAGGCTAAATATTATATTTACATGCCATAGAACAATCGCTTCTTTGCCCAGCTGTGAAGGGCAAGTTCCTCCACGTTTACATCACTCACAGATAACTTGACAGCAACCTGTAGGAACTTGTGTTCTCGCCTTCTCAAATACAGAACCTGGGTCTAGGCAACTCAGACTTTCCTTCAAATTCAGTGTCCAGCCACAACATAACATGTCATTGAGCATTTAATGGTCTGCAATCCACCTATGTGGAACTCTTATACACTGACTGAAGTGAAAGCACTGTAAAGGTATCAATTTTTAAATTCCCATACCTTTTAATTTTTCTTATGAATTTCTTAACTTGTCAGAGCTTGGCAGTCATTGCTTCTTATTCATATGAATAGCCGAGGAGATTTTTTTTTTTTTCTCCAAAAAAATGTATTCAGACAACACAAAAAGGTATACATCTGTCCCATATGCATTCTCTTGATCACAGAATATTGATTAGGTATAAGAAAGATTTACTATCAGAGCTCCACTTCCTGATGCATCCTATTACTAGAAATGAAAAGAAGACAACTCATTTTGGCATTTGAACTGCTCGCTAAGCTTGTAACTTAGCTATAAACAGTATTTTGCATAACCAGAAAAAAATTAATAGTGAACAAACATTTGTTTTTACCAGCACTAAGTTTCTCACACTCCGCACTGTATGATTCAGTTATACTGATAGGAATTTTAAGAGACTGACAGGTTAAACGCCTTGTGTGTCAACTCCTCAAAGGAAATGAAAGAGGAGAGAGTATTTTAAATGGCAATGTCAAGGACTAACAGGCATAACTGTTCAAACCAGTCTCCATACAAACTGCTCTTCTACAAAATAAACATCACCTATGCAAATGCAAACTTTTACTTTGCAAGATTTCTTTAGCACTTCCAAGATTGCTAGCACTGTACATAAATCATAAATAAAACAGAACATTCTATTAAAACGGAGTCTTAAATATGCGCCTCACCCAGTAGGGAGGAATTGGAAGATGGTGGCAAGCGTGACCAACTTATCAGTAATGACTCACATCAACCACTATATTTCCTTAGAAGCTGGGCAACTTATCAGTTCAACTAATATTTGCAGTTAAAATAAACTGCTTTTCATAGTACTCAATAACATTGCATTGATTTATGAGCTAAATTTTTCCCTAGAAAATCCACATCTTTGACTAGCTGCCCATTCCTACAGGAAGATCTAAAATATCTGTAACTTTTTCCTGTTCAAGCACAGTTCAAGGTATCTCAAATGTCTGATAGCATAAGCAAAACTGTACAATGGAGCTTAGGAACTATACTAAGGTCAACTGCAAGAATAGTTTGGTATTATGATCTTTTCAAGCCATCTGACAGACCTCTGTCATCAATACATTTTGTAGTAAAGAAACTTCATAAATGTTTCACTTACACACTAGTACATACCTGCAGAATTTGATATGATCTATACTTCTAAGCTAAACCCGTCATTCCCTCTAACACCAGGATTAGCTATTTCACCCAGGAGAAAAGGAAGTATCAGTTAAGCAGAACATGTATTTACTGCCCTAAGGCATACCTAAGGGCACAGGTGGGGGAAGGGAAGCTACTAAAAAGCTTATGTAATTAATTATTCCCCACAGATGGAATTAAGATTGCATGGCTAGAGATCATGCTCCACAGAAAACATCCAGAGAAACTGCCATCTTAGCATGTATTAAAGGTATGGCAGGCATTATTATCAGCAAGTCAGAACAGCATTAACAGTATCTTCCTTAAGCACAGCTTGCAAGCTACTCATAACATGGAAAAAAAAAATTAAAGAATGGAAATGAAAGAAGTCCATAGGGGGTTTTTTGCTTCACTTTGCGTTTCCTTTCATTTGCTAGAGTTCACTTTACAAGCTAAGATAGGTCAACCTGAATTAGTATTCTGAACAAATATGCAATTCAAAGAAATATTACTGCATGATTCAGAAGACAGTATTCTTAGGGGCAGTATTCTTAAGGTAAACCAGAAACACATACAAGTCCTCTGATGTCTGAAATTTCTTCTCAGTAAGATGCATCAGAGCCTAAGGATATCCTGTCACTTCAAGATTTATAAAAATGAATTCAGAAAATTGAATTCAACATAAGCTACAGACAAAGAAATATATCGGGAAAAAAAAGATTTGTTCCATCTGCTATTACTCTCAGATTCAACTCCTCAATACTGCAGACAAGTAGACATAATGCTGCTCAGCTGCTTACTACGCAAGTTCTAGATGACTCCATGGTAAGTATTAAAAATTTTTTTTTAAAGTACATTTTCATTCAATTATTTACTGATTTTAATAAAGCAAGTTATAAAGTTCAATATGCAGAGAATAACCTTAAAAAAATTCTATCCCAAAACCAGCACGCCTGAAGATTTGGCAAATGTTATCTCCTGAAGTGAAGACTTTGTCAAGCTGGACAAGTTATCTTGAGCTATACAGCATCTTGAACGTATTTCAGAAATAATTATGCCAAAACACCCATAGAGTAGAACACTTCCCTTGCACACTTTCCAGTTCCTTTAAGCCTTCAAATCTATTCTTGGATGTTTTCCAAGGATTGCTTCTCTTCCAAAAACTAGATTATTCCCCCAAGAGGAAAAAACCAGAACCGAAAAAACTAGAAGCCTCTTAGAGAAAAAAAATTATCACCAGAACATTTAGGAAATTCAGCCCGTTCTCCAACTTTTTCAGCAGGGAACAAAAAAGGCCTTCAAAGCATACAACAGGCCCAACTATCTTTCCAAGTACTTCTTCTATCATAAGCAAAGGGGGATTACCAAATTGAATCAAGCTAAGAACAGCACATTTATTTAATGACAATAAACCCTTAAAAAAATTCCTCTTGAACTCATCAGTTAGAGGAGGGCAAAACCACAGATTGCTAAGCAAAGCTAAAAACGTTCTGGCATCTATTTAAGCAGAAGACTTTTCCTTCTCATCAATAATGTAACACAGCAGGCATACTGAATGCCTTGGAGAACTAAATTTAACTACCAAGATTGTTCTTTTACCCATAAGGTGCAAGGATTTCCCAGTGAAGTCAATGACAGTTAGTTATGTATATATACCTTTATGCAGAACTTGCTCTTGAAAATATTGACACATCTAGTCTTGTCTGTGACTTCATATGACTTTTTTCCCCTCTGGTCAGATATGCTTTGCAATGAATGAGACAGAAGAAAGTGACAGTATTTATACAGGCATCTATACAAAGTAATCCAAATTTTCTTCCATCCCCAGCATTAAGGCACATTGCAAGACGATTCAACAGTCTTTCAAGCAGTTGAGTAACAAAGCATTATCCTTTGCAATATATCCACTAGGTTCCAAGATTTCTATTATGTATTTATATTTCTTTGTAATTTCTTGGACCATGCCTGAATTTCTGAACAATTACTGGAACTTAGTGGGTACAAGCCATTCTCAAGTGCTCTGGAACTTACGTTCTTCAAGCAACATTTGCCTCCTATAAAATCAACTACTGCTAATAATCACTGCACATTCTCTACCATTTCCAAACAAAACAGAAGAATGCTCTTTGAGTTAAGCCTTTCACAAAACTTACTGTAGAATTGCTTTAAGAGCGGCATACATATAACATTTTGTACAGGCCACACAAGTGGCAACCTCCCCTGGACTTCAAAGAGTCTTGTAGAAGTTTTCCCTCAAAACTTAATTATGTCAATTTTTTAAATTGTTGTGATTTTAAAAATTATTATTATTATTAACAACGTATATTATTCGGTTGCTTTTTATGTGCCATTTGAACATTTTAAATCCAACAAGCACCTCCTATGGCATCAATTTTTTGCCTTGCTCTTTATTAAGGCCTTTCGTTGCTTGCTGATAGAGGTTACTTCTCATCTGTGCCTGTAGTCAGTAGTAGGATACGATTCTAAAAATATCCATTTGCTTCTTTAAACAAAGAAAATGCTGCAGGTTCTTCCCCTGTCCTCTGAACGTCCGCCAGTGTAGTGAAGACCTGTATACTCCTTCTAATAGCACTTTTTAAAAAAAATGTTAAACATTCACTTCAAAGTCTTCACCAAAAGAAAGAGAATCCAGAACTTGCAGACTTGTTAACAATGCAAATCAGTAGTGTCCAAGACATGCCTAACACCACTTCAAAGTTACACTTATTTCAATTTCTACAGTTTGTTAGTTCTCTTATTATGTATCCTTCAAATCAGTGTTTCCCCCAAGATGGCCGAGTTCTAAATTATGGCAACTGTTCGTACATGTGTTCAGCTGTACAGACTAGCATTTGTCAACATCTCTACTGCTGATGACCTCCTAGTTTGGGACTCCTATTCTCAATCAGCTTTCTTCTTATTGCTCCCCTTTCTCCAAGTTCCTCCCTAGATGCAGAAAACACAAGGTTATAGAGTGACAATACCTAGAAACAGATGCTCTAATCACTAACATGCAAGCTGATTTCAACACTAGGCAACACATGGAGTCCTTTCATAGCTGCAGAGACAACTAAAACTACAGCTAACAATGAATTCACTTGTGCAGGTAGCACATTTTTATACTGTCTTATCAGTCTGCATTCTTGTTTCAAAGTCATTGCCAAGACTCCTGGTTGCCATTTTATCACCAGCAAGGGCACAAGAAAAAGAGCTTCATGATTAATTCTAAGGCAAGAAAGAGATCCTTCTGCTCAAACAGAACAGAAATAAAATGAAAAGGTGATTCCTGTACGCTGCCATCCTTGTCAGACAACTGGCATCAACAGTTCTCAAAAGCAGAACTGTGAATCTATATTGAAGTCTGGTATTCTGAGGACCAGAATCAAAGGGATGATTGGCAGAAATACACAGCGCTCTTTGCTTTTCCATGACAGACCAACATTTAAGAGAAACACCACTCATTTCATAGCATAGCTTATCTTCTCATCTTAAAGCTGGAAACATTATAGTGTCAAGTATAACAAATGCTTATACCTCAAAGCACATCAAAAAGCTAGTTGTAGCTGCTTTAAATTAAGAGTGCACCATGTATTTTGGCTCTCTTTCCCTGACCACATGTAAGAAAGCAACAATCGCCACGCACCCAGGAAATGCAGGGTGGGGGACATGGTACCCAAATGAAGCACTTACAGCTAGGTATCAAATACTGTTTGCCTTTATCTGCTGACAAGTATTTGTGGCACTTGGGTTCTGGAGTGAGGCTGTATAGCAAGCATTTGGAAAAAAAGCAAGACAATGTGTAACCAAAAACTGTATTTAGTAAGTGTTATACAGAGCTTTACCTTCTAACTAGACCCTCAAAGTAAGGCACAGGGAGGAAAAAAAAAACCAAAACCAACCAAAAATCAGGTTGAGCAGTCCAATTCTCTGCTCCATCAATAGATCAAAACCAGCACAGGAACTGCACTGTTCTTAGTTAACTTTAGATTGCATAGAATCAACTTGCTACACTTCAGGTTATTTTAAGTATTTTTGCTGCAGCTGGGTAGTTACAGTAACTAGGGTTCTAGATACTGTTAGTATAAATAAAAAAATACCTCTCTCATTGTACATAATGTTTTGAGAAATTCAGAAAAAAGATCCATATAAAAAACAGTACTGAGGTACACTCATCTGTTAGTCCTTTTACAGTTCCAAGTTATGTCTACACATGTTGTTTAGGATATTTCTTCAGTTTTTATTTCACAGGTTAACCTGTGTTTTCATTGAAAACAAATCAAATCTTATTCCCTCCCACCACTCCCCCTGCCACCCCCCCAGGCCAGCACTACTTATTTTTAATGATCCAAGTGTTATCTCACTATTGCTTTGCAGTTGTTTCCATCAGAATATCTTCTCCAATGTTGGAATATATACAAGTTAAGCTTAAAGGAGGGTGGGTTTTTTGAAGCTATGTTCCAAATACAAGTACAATAGATGAGAAACATTCTTTTTATTTTACAAACATACAAATGGATACACCTCACATTTAAATGTATTTCTTATTATCACACAGATTTAGACAATAAAATATGTCAAGAAATCTTAAGTTGACAGAATACGCATCGGCTGTCAAATAAGCATATGGTCAACCTGCAAGTACAGAAACTTTTGTAAGATGTCTTCACGGAAAACTGTGGAAGCCAGAAATAAAGCAGAATCCATATCTAACACCCTTCCCAACACCATTAGAAACAACTTGGAAGTATTTGCATTTACTATATAGATTTTTTGAGTTCTCCACGTTCTTTGAATTGAAAATTTGAATTTTTTAATGTTTGAAATTATTTATGAAGCTGTAATATGAACACATTAATTGCTTAATAACATATTCAAAATATTCTGCTGACCAAAACTCCCAAGACCTTGGAGAACAACTGGCTCAGATGGTAACTGTGGCAGTTTAGTCAACATGCAAAAAAAAAAAACCAAAAAAAAACCCCCAACAAAAAAACCACCAAAAAACCCTAAGTCCGCTAAAAGAAGAGCTTCTTACTAAGTAATGTGTGGTTGAATTGCATTTTCTCAATGAATTTATACGTCTCAAGAGACACAGCTAGCAAAGTTTCATTCTTCCTGTAGGCAGCTACAACCTGAAGTTCAAAAGATTAACCACTCCCACTAGCTTTTGGCCCAGGACATGCAGTGAATAATGAAGCTATGATTGCTTGCCATTTAGAACCCAGTGTTGCCAAAAAGACCCCTTATACTCAAATTCTGAAATCAGCATGGAAACAAATGAAATTCAGATGCATTCACATTACTATTTTAATATTTCTCTTGGTTTTGCGGACCTTAAAATGAAATAAGATCAATCACTATAACAAAAGTGAGGAACTTTTTTCAGGTTAATACAAGTATTTTCTTCACATCGTTTTATATATGTTGCTAGCTCACTGTTTCAGATTTGACGTGTCACATTTTCAGTTCCATGCCTCAATACATGTACCAAGGTGAGGGAAAGAATCATTTTGGGGAAGAGACTGCAGGCAGAGCAGAAGTAAGCAAGCAATAAGCAACACTGCCAAGAACTGTCATCAATTTTACTATTTGAATCAAAAAGTTGTCTTGAGATCTAAGCAAAGATCAAAAAGATTAGTGACACAAGAAAAACTGTATAGGGAAAACCCATTATTTCCTGATAACCCTCTAAGGGATAAGCAAGGATGTGTACTTTCTCCTCACCCAAAGAAAACCTCCATTCAGAAGTAGAAGCATTCTCAACCCCCCCCATCTCTTCAGCACTCAAGGGCAGCATCACACCTTAGTGCTGCTGAACACACAAACAGGCAGGAGCAACAGATAAAGTTAGTTATAAAGGGTTTGCCACTAAAAATTTTATTTGACAAAATAGTTATATAGAAAGCAGTTTGTATTAAGAGGTTTGAAAAGCAACTGAAGTGTTTTCTCCAGGACACGATTAAGAGCAAATTCATCAGGAGCTTATCTGAAGCAAAGAATGAACCAGTCTGTCAAGTAATCATCCCAAACTTCACGTTTTCCTACATATTTCATACATCACAAATCTTGGTTTCTTCAAGCAACAGATAAGAAGGACAAGCCTAGCCTGTTTCAAGGATCCACACATCCTCTATGTTTAGACAGTCCAACTATTTTGAACATCTCTGGCTAACCATATTCCTTAGGAACTGGTATACAGCAGAAGTAAATATCTTTACAGATTCCGTAATAGAAGTGGAACATTCTGGAAACACCCAGTTTTGTGACCATCAAATAGAGTCAAAAATAATCTTTATCTGGAATAACCATAAACAGAATCATTTCCCTACCCAGAGATCCATGTTTTCTTCTGACAGTTTTCCTTAGCAGACTTTTCAGGTATGACAGTTCACAAGTAGTACCTACCTGACAGTAGACAGAGGTTGTTAATATGGGGAATACAGTAGATCAGCCTTTATGTCACATTCAGAAGTTTCCAGAATATATCCAGTCCTCAGTACACAACATATATGACCCAAGAGTGAACCCAGGGAAGATACTTTGAAGTATGCATCAATTTGCATCCCTTATCTACTGGAAGCAGTGATACAGTAATAACCATTTTGGTTAAGAAATAATTCATGAGGTCTCTAAACAAACCACTTGCCTTGGAGATCAATTCATCATGATTGGCTAGATGGGCTCTGCAGTGGATACAGCTGTAGGTTCGATGACAGTTTGGCAGGTAAGCCTGGAACGTTTTTGATTTTGTCATTTTTACCATCTCTGCTGGTGGCTCCTCACTCAGCTCAGGGCTGGCACTTGAAGAACTACAACTTTGCTGAACTCGCTGACAAAAGAAACACTGGAATATGCAAGCAAAAGCCGTTGTTGTTCTGGAGTGTGTGTGGCACTTTCCACACAAGTGACAGAAGAGAAACAGTCACAACCTGTAGGTGAAAAGAGCAGAACAATTAGCAGCTTACAACAAGGCCAGAATAAACTTGTTATTCAACAATTTTAGACGTAAAGCAAAGCGTTATTTAGAGCAAATGCCTGGCTGCACTACAGGCCCCTTTCTTCTATGAAGCTATGCAATTCAAGTTCCATTCAACCCAGCAACAAGCAGTTCTGTTCCACTAGTGGCTTCTATTCCATCACACTTCTAATGAAGGAGATTCAAACAGTTCTCCACAAAACACAAGCACCTTCTACAATATACCAGGTACATTCTTTAAGACATCCATGCAGAAAATTACAGTAAAAAGGCATGGGACTAGAGAAGGCGAGTTGTCTTTGAAGTTCCCACGGTCAGTTCCAATATAGCAAGTGACAAGGCATCTTGGAAAACACTTGCCTTGTCCAACAATAAACATACAACAGACATTTGCACTCCAGCTTTCAGCAAAAATCTTGCTGTATCACATCTGGCTGTAAGTCAAATACCAAGTAAGATGCTGCCACCCTGTTCAGGGATCTGTGCCTCCTCTTTCAAGCTCAGCAGAATTATGCCTTTAGGCAAAGGCCTTTTTGACTAGTATCCTGATCAAAGCTAATTAGATACTTCCCCACTCTACCAGAATAGCCTTAATGGATTCTACCAAAAAATCACAGTCAGATAATAAAAGCTAAATTCTACACAGAGAATACCCAATTGCATTCTTCATCCTCAGAGTGCCTTTAAGAGACATTATATGCACAGAGAAGGCCAGACCATCCTGCTATGCTGGAAAGCAAGCCTTTTTTAGAGTTTTCCCAAAAACTACAGATTCTAAATATTCCTAATAACATCTACTGATCTCTCAAAGGCCATCAGTCACCACACTATATGCATCAAGCTAATGAGTAATCCAAACACGAACACTACACAGTCACTTATGTCATTAGCTATCAGATGACTGACAGAGTAGGTCAATAGCACAAACACAGAAATGAGAGCCAATATAAAGAATTTACAGTATCTTGATCCAGCTATTAAAACGAGCATGCAAAACACTTATCACAGTTGTAACTACACAACTACACAGCTACCCTACACACAGTTTAACCACTCTTCTAGCAGTAAGATACTAGTAATACAAATAGAACAGATAATGAAAGCCACATACATTAAAGATTGTTTATAGGAAGCAGTCACTGTGTTTCAATAGGTCTTGAGAGAGTAATCTGTACAGCAGGCCTAGCACAAGAGACAACCACAGCAAAATTTAAAGGGTTTTGGTTTTTGGTCGGTTTTTTTGTTGTTTTTTTTTTAATCTTCAGCTAATGATAGCAGCAGAAGAACAGACTCAAGAACTACTGAAGGACTTGCTACAAGAAAATTTCTTACACAAATAATTGCAAAGGCAGAGATAAGTCACAAACAAGACACGTAGCAAAATATATGCAATCCAAAAAATAAAGCAACAATGGGAACAAGTTGGCATCCAAAGCACATATCTACACATCAGAATGACTGGACTTTTGTTAGTCACTGAAAACAGATTCGATAAGGGATACATTAATACATTTGAAATATTAACCCAGTTAGCATGAAGAGCAGAACTTATAATACACTCATCTAAACAAATATTATATACCTGTTGTCCCAAGATAACTATAACTGCAAAGGGAAGAATGATTACAGTGTTTGGAGAAAACAGCTTGCTAGATATTAAGCCACATTTATTAGAGTTAAGAAATTATAGGAAAAAGATGACACAAGAGATACAATCCTGGAAGTTAAACGTGAGGTTCCCTTTAAATTCCCTGCTTGAACTCTTAATGTTAGAAAGATACAGATCCTATTTAGGTTCACAGAAATGGGGGAAAAAAAACCCCAGGGTTTCAGAATGAAAGGCACCACAAGCAAAGATGTTTTGACTTTACTTCAGACACTTTTGAACAGTAATTGAAACATCAGTTCAATGTTTGCATAAGTTCAGCAAGTTGAACTCAAGGGGAAAATATTTTTCTTCATGCCATTCCTAGAAGGTCCTTTAATTCACACTTCTAAAGGCAATCTGGACTCTTTCAGACTCAATATACTGAGTCCTTCAGCTACAGAAATCAAAGAGCTCTTTTGACAAAACTGTATTTGATATTGCTCTCTTCAAAAAGAAAGCAATCCTAAGTGTTTGATATACATCGTAAGAACCACAGAACTCGTTGCTTTGTGACGTTAAGGCAAGATTCAAAACAAACCATTTCGTCATTGCTTTAGTAATGGTGAATAAATCCAGTCTCACTCCACTGTGATAGTTATGAGCGGCAGCAGGTTCCACAGCTGCTGTTCAGTATTCTGTGGAGACCAGTGTAAAAACCTGAGGCAACTATTTCATTCTTACTCTTAGACAACAGCACAGTCCGTGCTTTGGTCACGCACATGACAGCTAGGTTTCCTCGAGATCTAAGCAATTCAAAAGAAATGGCAAAAATTACATGCAGAAGCAGTCGTACAGGTTGCTGTCTCTCCCTTTCCAAATGGCTGCCCAAACCCCTCTTTCGGCTGACTTGTATTCGCACCTACCCGTCTAGAACCAAGAGAAACCTCTCTGGAAGCCCTCACTGTATTCACCACCGGCAGCAGGAACCAGAACCGACAGATCTCTTCGCCTTCCTCGCAGGGGCTGCAGCGGGCGAGGGGGCTGCCCCGGGCACGGTCACGAAGCAGCCTGCCCTCGGGGACGCCCCCTCGCCCCGAGGGGGACGCGCATCCCGACGGACGCCCCAAAATCCGAAGGCCGGGGCTGGGGGGGGGGGGGGAATAATGATGAATGATTAACAGCCCCGTCCCGCCACCCCGCACCTGTGACGTCACCGGGGAAGGGCGCCGGGCGGCCAATGGGCCGAGGCGGCGGCCCCGCCCCCCCGGCTCCCGGATGTGTAAACAAACACCCCGAGAGCGTGGCGGGGGGGTGCGGGGGGGGGTCGGTACGCGGGCCTGCGGGATCCGCTCCGCTGAATGAGCTGCCTGCCGGGCACCGGCAAGGAACTACAGGGGGGGGGAAAAGAAACAAACAAAAAAAAGGGGGGAAAAAAAAAGGCAAACATCTTCCTTATCTGCTCGGGGGTGTTCGCACCGCTGCTCGGAACCACGCACAAGCGTTCAGGGAAATAAAATGTGTAAGAAATTAGCCTTTCCATCATTCTTTCTGGGCTCAAAAAAAAAAAAAAAAAGCAGTGACACCAAATAAGCTTCAGAGTCTCTGACTGGCTGCACAAAGCCGGACAAAGCCTGACGTGCGCACTCTTGGTAAGCTGCGATTTGATTACTCCAGCAGGGAAAAAACCTCTCAAAGTTAAAAGATTCGAGACACAGCAGCCGCATTTTCACTTCAGATACCGAGAAATAACGGGGGAAAAAAAAAAGATGCGAGGAGAAAGTTACCGGCAGAGACAGAGCTCGGTTTCCCCGCCGGGAGGGAGCAGCTGCTCCGTGCACGTTGAACCCTCCTCCTCCTCCTCCTCTCTCACCGAGAGAGCACAAAGCCGCCGCGGCGGGTGACGCCGTTCCCTTTTCTCTCCCCCTCGCAGCGATCCCCGCAGGACAACGGCTCGTTTCCCCCAGACGGCCGGCACCCTGCCGGGCTACAGCCGTACGCGGTCGTGTGTCGTCCCCCCCCAAACACGGACCAGCTCTCTTCCAGCCCGCCGGCTCCGTCCCCGGCGGACCCCGGCCCAGGGACACCCCGCACGGCTCCTGCGGCCCTCGCAGGGCGGGAGCGAGCGGGGGGTGGGGGGGGGAGAACCCACCGGACCCCAGCTCGCCGAGCTCAGCCTCGTCGTCGTCCCCCCCCCAATTATGTAAACCATCACCACCCGCCCTGTAACGAGGAGGCTACAAGGCAGCCAGCGCTGCCGTCATTTCCAGGCGCTATAAATAGCGCCCGAGCCCTCCTCCCGCCAGCAAAGTTGCCTCGGCGGCCCCCCCCGCCCCCCACCCGGCCGGAGGTACCAGACGAGTCTCCTTTCGCAGCCGCCTGTCCGTCCGCCCCCCCCAAAAAAAAAAAAAAAAAAATTCCCTGCGAAAGGGAGAGCGGCCGGCTTCTCGCACGCTCCGGTACTCACCGCTGCGCCGTGCCGGCTCCGCTCCCCAGCCCGGACCCCGAGCAGCAGCGAGCCCCCGGGACACCTTTCCCTCCGGGTGGGGATGGAGGGGGGCAAGGGCAGGAGGGGAGGCGGCACCCCCGGTCCTCACACGGCGGCCAGCGAGGGCTCAGCGCCGGGCCCTCACCGAAAAACAAAGAGGGGGAGGGGGGTGGTGGCTCCCCTCGCCTCGAAGCTACCTTCTCGGCGGCGGGGTCATGAGCGGGGGCTGGGCACGCGTCTCCCGCGCTGAGGGCCGAGGGGCGGCCGAGGCATCCTGCCGCCGCCGCTCTGCAGCTCCCGCCCGCCGCCGCCTTTGTTTTGTGTTTTCTTCTCTCTCTCTCTCTCTCTCTCTCTCCCCGGGCGCCGGGGGTGCTGCGGCCGTTAAACCCGCTCCCACCGCCGGCCGGTAGCCAATCACCGGCGCGCGCGCGCGCGCGCCCTCGCGCCCGCCCCGCCCCCTTACGGGCGGGAAGAAAAGGAGCGGCGGGCGAGGGCGGCGGAGCGGGGCGGCGCGCGCGAGCTTTGGGGCGCGCGGCGCTCCGCCCCCCCCCCCCCCGGCTTCCTAAGGGAGGGTGGGCGGGGCGAGCGCGCCGGCTTGGCTCCACCCCCACCTCCTTTCGCTCTGCCCCGTGTGCTCACGGAGGGGCAGGCGGGTGTGGGGTGCTGGGCGCGTGCAGCGAGCGCCCCCCCACCCCCTCCCTCCCCCCCAAACCGCCTCGGGCGCGCGGCGGTGCGAGGCGGGAAGCGGCGCCCGCGCGCGCGGAGGGTTTGTCGCCCGCCCGGCCCCTGCTGAGGGACGGCGGGGCCTGCCTCTGTGGTGGCGAGGAGCCGAGGAGAAAAGCTGCACGGGGTGGGGGGGAAATAAAACGGAACACGAGGTAAATTCCCAGCCGAAGCAGCCTGCTCGGTTATGGTTTCACCCCGGGGTATTTTCTGAGAGGTTTTCGTACGAAGGCACTGTAATAAGCAATGTAGGATTGCTCAGACTTTTTTTCCTCACCAGAGCGTATTTGTCTTCCACGTTTCTGCTGAAAGTAGGTAAAACTCTGGAAGATGACACAGGTCTGTTGTTAAAAGTTCAGGGCTGTAGTAAAGCCATTAAGAAAAAAAGCCCGGTTGGAGATTGGAAGATAAGTAGGATAGGTCAGAACACTTGTTTCCGGAAAGGGAGTATTGCGAAGAGCTCATTGCTTAAAAAGATAAAAACACACAGGTTTTAAGGTACAAAAGAACAATTTTGAAGATGAAGGAAACCAAAATACAACTCACATAAAAATAGTTTCCAAAGCATCCGAGGTCTGTTGGCAATGACCACGTTTTCCTTAAAAAAGTAAAAACTAGCTCCTCGTTTATTTTGACTGGACTCTTCTATTTCTACAGGCAAAGAGTATAGAGATAAACTGACAAAGCCTGTAGCAAAGCTGTCATTTGCACTTTGTACCCCAAGGCAGGGCTCTTTTGTCATGCTACACAAATGCAGCATCAATAAAATTTTCTTTGCCTCCTTTTCTTGTCAGTACTGACATCTTTCTTTTTCAAATCTTCATCAAGTGAGGTTTTTTTACCCAAGGGGCCTTGGTACTTTGCAGAATATTAGAGACATAATCCATTACAATTCAGCTAGTGGCTGTAATCCATAAACCATGTGCTAGTTGATTTTGTTCTGCCTATCCATTTTTTAATATAATTCATATGTTTATACATTTATTGTCATATGCATCTTCCTTCTTAATGGCAAATTAATGGCCATTCTTGAAGAATAGTACAAAAAAGTCACACTTGCACAATAAAGAAGAAATATGTTTTGGCAAAACAGCAGGAAACAAACATCTGTGAGAGTATTTCCATTAGGGCTTTTATTGCAATTTTCCCATCATCTCTCTAGCTCCAGTGCTGGTAGTTGTAGTCTTGTAAAAAAGGAGAAAGGTGATAATCCTTTTGACTGGCTTAGCTACACTTCAGAGTGCAACAAATCAAGCTTCCTAAACCAGTTTCCTCAGATGAGTTAGATGAGGTGTATGATAAAGACATACAACAAGATAATTGGAATGGAGAAAGAGGCAGGGATGTAGCATAGTTTAGCAGAGAAATTACATTAAATCTGGTACAGTGTAGGGAGTATGTAAATCTTGAGATGCTTCTTGAAAAACAGCTCCAGCCTGTTAAAAATATCCCATA
The DNA here is from genome assembly GCF_947461875.1 of Haliaeetus albicilla. NCBI lineage: Eukaryota > Metazoa > Chordata > Aves > Accipitriformes > Accipitridae > Haliaeetus > Haliaeetus albicilla. The sequence goes on from NC_091492.1 coordinate 37,648,439, forward strand.
AAGGGCTTTTACAAATTTTTAATAAGCTGGTTCTTTTACTTCATTTTGAGGGGTCCATTACCACTGTCCCTTAACAAGATAGACTTCTTAGTCTGTTCTTCTTTATCTAGTCAAAAGATATCTGACTAGGGACAGCTGTTGTCATCTGGTATGGCTGATCCTATACCCTATTTACACAGCTGCCATACAGTTGCCTATAAAAAATACTCCTGTACGTATGCTTTAGAAGTAATTGCTTCCACCTTTTAATAGGGGTTAATACTTATATTGTATTTTACAGGTTCTAAGTCCTATACTACTGTATGTTTACCATAGTTCCAACTTTTATCCTCTTTTTGAGGACTAGGACCAAGGAATATTAAGCAATGAGCAGAAAGTCACGATAAAAACAACATTGATCTTTGCAGGTAGTCCTCCCAACCCACGTAGTGAGGTGTCAGTCCATGTAAGTCATGATTGACACCTCATGACTGACTGAAACCAGTGAGGTGTCAATCATGAAATACATGGAATGACACCTCACTGGTTCACTGAAACTGGTGGCAAAGCTCCCACCATAATACACAACCCCTGAACCTCAAAGGCAATGATACCACACGTGCACAGTCTTCTTCAGGGATCATAGCTGCACAGGGTCCTGATGTTGAAAAGCGGCAAATGCTGCAATACCTCTTGCACTCTCTGAAGTCTTGCTGATGCTCTGATTCAGTACCGCCTCGAAGAAGTGCAAACTTGGAATTACTAGTGCTGCTGTATATGCTTTTCTACAGATACAAATGCAACATCGGGTTTCTCTCTTCTATTTACCTTGAGAGACATGCTGTGATGTTGGTTTAGGTGCTAGGAACTGGCCAGGTTACATGGAAACAGGAATTAAACTCTACATGAGGAACAAAAAAATAACCAGCAGTCCAATCCTGAATATAGAAGTGACTCTCCTTTTCAGAGATGACAAGATGGACAAGGGGGAGAAAGAAGTGTCTGTCATTCAGTGAGGACAGCAAAGGATTCCGAAAGCTGAACAATGTTTCCATTGTTTTAACACAAGCTCTGCTTCTCCACTGAAAGATCCGAACGACAAGGACACTGAGGGTTTCTTTCTCTTTGCTGTTTGTTTCCCTAGTAACAAATACACAAGCTGCACTGTTAGAATACCATCCTTTTCTCTTTTTTTTTTTTTTTTTTTAAGATAAAGACATGTCAAGGATGTATTCAGTGCTTTCAGTAGCAGGTTAAGGTTGCTTGTATGAATGAACCTCTGATACAGCATGATGTACTTGAAAGTACTGTCTGTAGTCCACTGAGACAGTGAAATAAAACAAAAAGCATGGAAGAAATTAAATGCTTGCATCTCAATTTCTATACTGTTTAGATTGTGAACTCTTAGGGCGAAATCTGCCTTTCACAGTGGGGCTCTGATCTTGATTAGCAAAGCAGATGGCATATTACTACTACTACTACTAAATCCTGTGTAGTGTCCTAATTATATCACAATCATATTGTCATCAATAATATAATGCGCACCATTTTAATGGGACTGATTTTGACACTGACAACTCTTGCCTATGTTTTTGTTGTGAGCTCTGCATAATGAGACTTCTTTTTAAATATAATTCTGTAATAGGAGGGCAGGGTGTTGCTGTTTCTCGTTAGGATTCTAATCAAGGTTATGGTCTGTAGTTCTGGAATTCACTGAGTTACAGGAATTGGAGAGATGGCATGCAGTCATTGTCCATGTGGCTTAGCACATTAGAAATAGAACTGGGAGGTGAATTGTATCCAAAAATATTAAAAGCCCTTCTGAGAACAGGTCAGGCATCTAAAGGCATCTAAACTGAGAAAGAATGTCAGGATTGTTCCTTCCTTTGCTTTTTCAGGGTATATTAAGCCTCAAGAGTTTGGAGACTTTAACAAAATGAAAAAAAAAATTTGATTGGTCTTAGAATTGTCAAGCTCCATGTTCTCGTTTTAGCTGAAAGAAGACTACTGAAAGAAGGAAAAAACATTTTTTAAAACAAAAATAACTTCTTTCCTATATGTTTGCCATAAATGTGAGCTTAGTACTTAAAAAAAAAAAAGTTTGCTCTTCTCTTCCCAGTTACTCATGTTTATCACATTGTGTTCTCTGAAGTTCTCCAAGGAAAAGAAATATGCATCTATTTCTTGGGACATGGCAGCAGCTGGCCTAAAGAGTATAATATAGAAATAACTGACAAAATTAATATCAAACTCCTGATTATATAATATAAAAATATAATATTATGCATTAATTGCAAAACTGCTCGTTGCTACGTCATAAATTATACTGGTATTTGTCACAGCATATTTTAGTTACTTGTCTGGAACTGTGTGTGTAGGGAGGTATTTCAGGTGAACAAATAGATTAGTATCTTTTCATTTGGGATGATTTTTGAAACCAGTAGAAGTATTAAATTTTACTACATACGACAATGTAAAACCTGGAAACCCAGAAAAGATGCAGTGAAGCTATTGCTTCAGTGGATCACGAAATACCAAGTGATATGGTCAGCTGTCCTGAAATACTTTGATGTCTCAAGCTATCCTCAAGTGGGGAATAGGCAGAGGAATTTGGGGGCTATGCATCAAACAAATTTGTATCATGATTTTTATAGGAGGTAGACATCTGCTCATATACATCTAAATGGATGTGGGGTGGAAAAAAGTCTGTATCACCCAACTCTAGATATCTGATTCAGGAGTATGTATATTCTCTCTAATCAGAGCACTGAAATATACACCACTAGAGGGTGATTTGTCATCTGCAAAATCTGAATTGCTCTTTTTATCCCCACCATCACTGTGGAAGATCTACTTTTATCTCTTGTGTGACTTTTGAAATAGCAAAACCAGATGTTAACTAAACTTTTCTAATATTCAGACTGACAGATATACAAGTGTCCTACCTAAAGCAGAGAAGTTCACTAGGGAATTAGCCAGCAAACAAGCACTTCAAGCTTCAGCATGCCTTAGTAGCTAGGGTAATTTTTTTTTTTTTCCAGAATTTGGTTTTATAACACTTAAATATCTACTTTCGCTAGAAAAAAATAGACTTTTCACTGCAGGATAACTGTAGTAGGAGCTTATAAGCATTCAGGTTTTGTTATATACTGCTTTTGGTCTTTAAACAAAAATATAAGGTCAACAAAAGTAATCCTCTTGATATAAGCACAGTAATGAAAATGGTGATCATAAGAACAAGTGACAGTCATATTTATTACTGAAAATTGTTTCTTGTACTAGCCAAGCTGTGGAGACAAAAAGATACTGGATCCATGGACTTCTGACTGTCTTCAAAAGCAGAGGCAGCTGAAGGGACTGCGAGCAGCTACTTGCCTAGTTTGGTAAGTGGGGAAGCCCTGCAACTGGTTGTTTCTGCTTTTCCTGCTAGCTGTTGTTGGATTTGCAGAAAGTCTTTCAAGAGACTCAAGAGCAGAACAGACAATTGTAGTGTGTGAATACACGTGTATATCTCTCTCTGTAAAATTAACAACAGTGGTTTTCTAATGGAGAATTTATAACTGTTCCATTTATGTATATATCTGGCACAGTCAATCAATTACAGCCTCTGGAACTGTAGGATTCACAGATCAGGAGCCACAGGTGAGATACAGTAGAAATTAAGTCCTAAAATTGGGGACACAAGTGTTTCAACTTATTCTAATATGCTTTAGACTACTACAAAAGAAGATACAGGACCAAAAAGCAGTACCAAAAATATACATTAGAAGGTCTTTCTATGTTATTTAAAACTGTAGATTTAGGCAGTGGTGTGAGCTGTACATTATATCTCTCAGTCCTAACTCTCAAATTCCAAATCCTACTGTCTACGGGCAAACTACCTCAGGTTTCTTTTAATGGGAAATAAGCATAAGGATTTTATCTATTGAATACAGACTCGTTTTGATAGTTAATGTTGTGAAAGCACACTAGAGATGGAAAACAGGATGAAAATGGCAGGCAGTCTTAACATTAGTCTGCAACTTGTTTCAGAATTCAGTATTTGGATTTAATTTCTGATAATGGAACTGCATGGGTATAAATTGCTGGACTGGGCAAAAATCTGTCAGTGAACTAGAGCCTAACCCGGTAGTTCTATAACTTCTCCCTCATCTCTGAAAGAGTAGTAGTTATTTTAAACTATCCCAAGCTCCTTTTGGAGGGGGGTGTCTAGATCATATCCAAAGACTGAAAAGACACAACTATTTTGAACCCCTGATAGTGGCTGGGTAATTCTGAATGCAGAGAGGGCTAGGTTGTGCCTCCAGCAAGATACGTAGAGACTGTAGACAAGAACCAGGCTGCACTTTACCATGAGACTGGAAATGGTATCATCAGTTTTGCAGCTATTCCCTCCTGGTAAGTAAATTACACAGTACGGTGGAACATTTGAATCTCAATTTACCATGCAAGCTGGAGTGGCAACACAATAAACCAGCACAACAACACATACAAACTAATTGTACTTTATGAGGACTACAGCATTTTAAAGGCGCAAAAGCAGATGCTTGCATGTATTGTCTGTATTTAGCAGTAAAGAAAGCAGAATACACATTTCTCTAAGGCAAAAGGAAAAGGTAGTAGAATAAAAAGAAGTACATAAGCTGTTCAATGTACACATACATATTATAAAATCCACCTTTATATAGGATTGTCATCTGCTTCATGCAGCTACAGACTCCTTGGCTAATGTTGGCCAGCTATTACTTATCGGAGAAGTTAAAGCTGTGTTTTGTGAGCCATAGAAAAACAGACATTAATTTTCTGTTGATACATGTTTTGTGTAAACACACTCTGCATACACTTGCCTGTATATGCAAAACAATTGGCTAAAAGCAGGGATTCAAGCTTTTTCTGGTTTATGTTTCTTTGGTTTCTTTTTTTTTTTTTTTTTTTTCCTTCCTCCAAGAGGTGTGTTTCTCATCTTAAAACCTAGACTTACATATCCATCCTCATTTTATATCCTGTCCAGATTAGGGCATCCAGCACAAATGTATTCTATCGTTTCACAGATAAATAGGGCCAAGGAGATTACTGTAATCGTGTGGTACAACTTGCTGTAAGATAGAAGCCATGTGACTGGTGATTTTACTTGTCATTTAAATCAGAACATCCCTTAGGAAAACATCCTGTCTCTACAAATTGTTAATTCCTTGTTCCAGCCATTAATTACTCTCATTGACAAATATATACATCTTATTTCTCACTTGAATGTATTTAGTTTTATCTTTCAGCTGTTTTTTCCTTCATCTGTAAGACTGAGGAGACAGTAAGACTCACTATAGATATAAGACCAAGTCATCCTTTTGAGTAATAGCATTTTATAAAGCACATTTTTCAATTTCTAAGTTGTTTCTATACCTCGTCTCAGATCCTTCTCCAAGTTATCAAATGATTTCTTGAACTGTGGATTCCAGCAGTGATTTTTGTTGCTGTCAAGCACAGGACCATTCTTTTCCTATTTAGACAGTCTGATGATCATATCTACCTGTTTGGTTAATTGCCAGGCATTCAACTGATTCTTCATTAAGATTCCCAAAGGCACTTCAGAATTGCTGTTCCCACTTCAAGAACGTGAATATCTGCCTATTCCCACCTTTCTTTCTAGGCAAGGAGATCTGCAAAGTTTAAAGCCCAGAGAAGCCTTATAGAGAGGGAGACAAAATCTTGATGAGTCTATTACCTTCCCTGAATTACAAATAGCATTTCAGATACCTCAGAGACAGAGTTGATTTTTTTTTTTTAAGTTGTAACACCACTTTCAATAACTTACTAGAAACATATAGTAAAGTTTTCTAACAGCTTAAATGCAAATTAGATTTGAAAATCACTGATGTTTAAGAGAATGTAAGCAAAATGGACTTCTGGGAAGAAATGACATAGTAATTGGTCTAGTAAAAATGTTAGGCCACCCCACAGACCCCATCTTACAGATGTTTTTAGACAACGATAGCTTATACAATGCTAAGAAAATATATTTCTGTTACTGGAAATATTAATCCATCAGCCTCACAGCAACTATTTTAATAAATTTAGTTGTTTGAATAAACAATATATGAAAGAAAAGTGAGTGCTACAGATGTTTAACTTCTGTCTTTTCTACAAGCAGTACCATCGCGCAGATCATATATTATACAAACATATCCTTTCTGAAGTTGAAAGAAGTGGCGATATGACTGGCCTGTTCATAAATGCACTGACACTCTAATGAAGACTTCTGCTACTGAGAGTCTTATTATAAGGGGAAAGCAAACAAAAAAGTTAGCTAGTTGATTGTAAAAAACATTTTCAGCCTGTTAGTGTTTTCTCCTGAATTGGTCCAGACATACTGTAAAAGTTAAAAGCTTGGCTGCATTCAGGAGGCATCTCTTGTCAAGAATGACCAGCAGGTCGCCTGAATTTTTTTCAGAGGTGAATCAGAACATAGGTTTCCTCAGTAAAGCTATACTCTAGGAAAAAAAAAATAGATACCCATTTTGACTAGGAGGATTGACTTCCTCTGGTAGCCAGCCCATTGTTTACAGGGCAAAAAGCAACAGGGTAGGGCAAAACTTCAAGACATCACACTACTCTCTAGAATTATATGAAGACAGATGTTATTAGAGAGCTTATTCTTTCTTGCAGTGTTGAGGTCACTATGCAAAGTAAAAAGTAATGTTGGCCACGGAGATTTTCTATCAGAGAAGGACAAAAATAAAAGCTTTTTTTGTAATTAGTATGAGTCTAGTGTAACTTTGACACTGAATGAGAAGGAGACTGAAGAGTAGAGCAGTAGTAACACGAAGAAAATATAGATGCTCTGTAACTGTCAGAACACAGTTATTGTACACTATAACTTGACACTGCAGGCAAGCCTGACTGATGAATTTCTTTTTAATAACTTATCTAATGACTAAAAAGATTGCTGGAAGGAGAATGTACATAGCAGCCCCTGTGTTCCTGTCCTGCTCACTGGGATTTTTACTGTATTAAATTCACTGTGGTAGCTGCTAGAGCTGCCTCTGCTGTTTTATTACTTATATTGATACACCTGATTGTGTAAGATTAACCCAAGGGCCTTAATTGCCAGCCTTTCATTTTTCCCTCCTCTTAATCTTTCCTTCTTTCTTTTCCTCAAGTCACTTAATTCCTTAAACCCCGGAGAATGCAACTGAGTCTAAAGACTAGTTTTGTTTAGAGTCAAGAAAGAAGCATCACTGATTTTTATTTTTTGTGATCAGATTAGCTGTAAGAGTTTCATTTGTGGGTTGGAATGATTTATATACGAATTCTGTACCCTAACTACTAGATATTTTTGGGGTTTGTTTTCTCCAATGCTATCTCAGTAACTAAAGTGAGAAGCGAACAATCCTCTTAAAGCTGCTCAAGGATTTAGAGACAAAATAGCATGTAACATTTTCTTCATCTGGGAAGATGTGCCTGGTACTGTACTGGCTCCATCTTGTGGCTGAAACTCTACTGATTTTTTTTTAATAAAACAGGTTGAATCTTATTACCATCATCCTTATATAAATATTGATAAATAAAGGTGCGAACTTCCTTTATAACTTTTAGAACAAATGGGTCAAATGTTTCTGGTAATAGGGAAATAGGCAGAGTGGTTAAAGACAAGATTAGCTCAAGCAAGTATTGCCTGTTTCCCTGTGTAACACTATCAATCACAGCATTTGATTACCTCCTCCTCGTTACTGTTAGAGAAGCCTCAGCCAGGCATAGTGAGAACAAGTGCCTATCAGCATTTTTTAACTCCAGCCTGCAATCATGTTGCTGTTCACTATTAACTTGGTGTGGCCAGTGAAGTAACTTGCCACTTACCTTCAAGAACTGCCTAAAATTTCTACCAAAACATAAGCACAGACGAATGTTGCTTATTTTAGCAGCATTTTTTTATTCTCTAAAACAAATATTTTTCAGCTGGTTGTCATTAAATAAAATGCTTGCATTTGAATGGAAGAAAAAAGCAGATACCTTTCAATTAACATCTTCCTGCCTTCCCTGAACTAGAAGTATATTCAGTAACTGCCCCAATTTGACTGCTTGACCACCCAAACCATAAACTCAGCATAGGAAAGGACAAAACACACAGCAGAAATTACAGGTGGCCACCAACACCTGGACTCACTGACCACATAGCTCAGCAAGTCCCTTGTTCATATCCCAGTTATGTAAGTTCATACGTTGGTGTATAGCACAACTATATATTTTCTTCAGACTGCAAAAAAGGTAAGTAGTTCACTTTTAGCACCCTCGGTCTTGGCAGCAGGAAGGCAGTGAGCTGACAGAGTGTGCTGGATTTTCTGTTCTGTTGTATATCAGCTTGTATATTACTGGATAGAGCTTCTAACGGCCACATTAGAAATTGCATTCATCTATCTAAAAATATTGTCAGAGATGCAAGATTGCAGAGATCAAGAGAATACAAATTATGTTTCCAGAAACTGGTAGAGTTGGTTACTGGGTACACGACAGGATGTGGCTAGCTGCACATGTATTTTGGCAGTCTTAGCATGAAAGACATATCCCTTGGTCCATATGACGTGGAAACAAAGAAAGTGCCTGTTTCCAAGGAGTTGCAGGCCCCAGCAGAATATGCCTGGCAAGAACAGTCTCTCTTGCTGTGTCATACAGAGCATCCATGATATCCAACAGTGAGGGACTGTTGTGGTTTAACCCCAGCTGGCAACTAAGCACTTCGCAGCTGCTCCCTCCCTCCCTCTCCCCTCCAGTGGGATGGGGGAGAGAATTGGGAAAAAAACAAAACTCGTGGGTTGAGATAAAGACAGTTTAATAGGACAGAAAAGGAATAAGATGATGATGACAATAATAATAAAATAATGATGATAATAATAAAGGAATTAGAATATACAAAACAAGTGCTGCACAATGCAATTGCTCACCACTCGCCAAATGATGCCCAGCCAGTTCCCGAGCAGTGGCCCCCAGCCAGCCTTCCCCCCAGTTTATATACTGGCTGTGATGTCATATGGTATGGAATATTCCTTTGGCCAGTTGGGGTCAGGTGTCCTGGCTGTGTCCCCTCCCAACTTCTTGTGCCCCTCCAGCCTTCTCACTGGCAGGGCATGAGAAGCTGAAAAGTCCTTGGCTTAGCATAAACACTACTTAGCAACAACTGAAAACATCAGTGTGTTATCAGCATTATTCTCATACTAAATCCAAAACACAGCACTATACCAGCTACTAGGAAGAAAATTAATTCTATCCCAGCCGAAACCAGGACAGTGACAAGCCTTACCTTGTAATGTAAGTGCCCAGCTGGAGCACATTCCATATCCAGAATTCCATTTTATATCCCCTGCAGACGTGCTCAGAAATCCGACAATAAGTGCAGGTTTGCAAGACTGACATGTAGTGAGTTAACAGTATCAAAGTCTTAGTCTTTCGGCTGTCCATCACATGTGTTTCATTGCTCATAGCTGCACTACGGTTTTATATGAAGAATTCCTTGCTAGATTTTGTACCAAGAAAAGATATTTGCATTAAATAAGTGTGTCACTTAGTCAGAAGGCACTATGCACACAGTACATACACACTGTGCTATGTACTGTGCCGTACAGCTCCTGAACATTTATTCTCTTCTGCTCTAGTACTTACATGTTTGTCAAAATGTTTTCTGAGCCTGGCACAGTCACCAGCGTACCTTGTAGCCCAGTGAGGCAGCACAGGGAAGAGGACAGGAGAGGAATGGGGTGGCCAGGCTGTTGCAAACACAGCATGGTTAGCATTTTAAATGACTGAAACAAGGGTGGGAGGAAGCTATAAAAGACTATCTTACATCTACTCAAGACAGCAACATCCAGCACTAAGCATAAAATTTACCAGGCGTATGTCATAGTATGCAATAACAATTACTTAAAATAAAGACAGAGGTAATGCTGCTGCTTCATGTTTTGCAGTGCACCAGGGTAGAAGGTTGACTGGTAATACAGGGATGAAATGCAAATATTGCAGTGCCATCTCAATCAGTATCTAAGTTTTGGAGAAGACTGCACTCAGGTGTATCTTATCCACACTGCCTATGGGTCACAGACTTAAGCATCTTTTTCTGCATCAGTGTATTTAAAAAAAGTTGCGTCAATGTTGGCGTACCGTGCAAAATAACTGTCAAAGGTGCACTTGCCCTTTGCTTTTTTGAAACCCATTTTGCATGCTGAGTTTTGTTTATATACTCCCTGGTATCATTGTCAAGACCCAGTTCAGCCATCCTTTTTTACAAGAGCTTCAAAAATACCCACATTCCAGTGCCTCATTTCTGGGGTATCTCAAACATTTAGGCTGTAAAAAAAAATGCCACCTGAGACCTCTGCATGGCTCAGGAAGGCACAGGACAGGACCAAACCAGCTGCTCTGGCAGGACCACACAAGCACAAGTCAACGTAACTCACGTTTAATCAGAAAAGTGGTATCTGCTCTTTTGTCAGCTCAAAGAATTACAGAGCAGGTAAGAGTACCTATGGGAGCAGGGTGCAAAGCAACGCATGGAAAGCATTGCAAAGCCTTCAGAACAACTATGGTAACCAGCAAGATCCCCCAAGCGTTAGTATCCAGAAACTTCCTGCAAGACACTTTGCTGCTGCTACAAACAAGATTCTGCAATCCCTTGGATATTATCACAAGAGAGAAATAGAGTCACATATAGGCAGGGGTTTTAAAACACAGCAACAGTTTAGTAAAGTTAATTTTTCATGTTATCAAGCTACAATACTGTTTTCTCTCAGTCCTTTATCCTGAATTCTGTTTTGGTACTTATGTCAGTATGTATGAAGAGGGGTGGATAGGTATGGAGACATGAAGAACAGATTGTACAAAGTTTGACAATCATCACTAGCATAATAATCATCATTAATATTTACATTAAGGAAGCACCTGATGCTTCACCTTGCTTCTCTGCTTCATTCCCTAACATGGTGGTGTGCTTTATTCATAGGTGGTTGGAATTGCTTGGACCCACACCAGAAACTGGGGAAAAAAAAGGGAAGAATAATCAAATCAGTCCACACGCAACTAAATTTTCTTTTAATCCTCATTTGTACTGCCTTGACCAGTCATACTGCACACCCACTGTGAGCCTCAGCTTGCTTAAAAAAAAAAAAAAAAAAAAAGAAAACCACACACACAAAAAAACCAAACCAAAACAAAAGAACCCCCAAACCTACCATGTAACAACATAAATCATTCACTAATAGTTTTAGAGGTATGTTTCTGCTCTAAAATGTCACTAGGTTAGCCTTTGATAAACATTGGGGCTATAATTCTAGAGGATTTATATGATATTTTTCAGAACACTCTAGGTAGTATTATTATAAATTTTGCTCTTTAATGATCATGTTTAACTATCGTTCAGCAAGGTTTTTATTTATATAAGCGATATTCATGGCAACTATCCACCAGCAGATGGCACGACTACAAACCATAACCATTCCAACAGTTCTACAATTAGAACAGGCAGGAGAGTTTGAAGCACATAGGTCTAAGCTACAGTTATGCTTTTCCATTTCCTTTAACAGCTTTTATTTGAATTTTCATGGAGGCAAGCTCTCTAGTGGGAGGCTGAATAAGAAGTATTATTACATCTTTTCCAGGACCAATTTTGTCTCTGTTCTTTTTCCTCTCTGGAGACTATATAGCCCTGTTGCTGAAAAATTTGATCTGTGGACAAAATTAATAGCGAATGTTACTCAAAATGGCTTTTGATTTCTAGAATATAGGTTGCCTTTATGTGTCAAATCCAGTGCTTGAAACGTGCAAACAGGTAGCACAAGAAGAATGAATGCTTAGCCCGAGAGCAGGAATAGCACAAACTATGGTGCTGACCAGGAAGGGCAGCCTGTACAGCAAGGAGGTGTTCACTGTTTGCATCTCTGTGGTAGCTAAATGCTCTGTACAAAAGTGAATTACATTCTTTGCAATATCTTCCAGTCAAAACAGAAAAAAGGATGTTGTGAGGGGTAGCACCCTGTATAGCCTACAGGCAACGTGACTGAAATATGGGTGAAAATAAAAGTGCAAGGGTAAATTCCATGCCTAAATGTCTGACTTTGTCACTGTATTTCTTAAAACCTGCAAAAATTAGCAGTGTAAGGTATAATCAAGTAAGAACTAAAGATCTACATTCTCCTTCTCTTCCTTGAGCAGGTCTTCTTCAGCCCCATGCAGTCCAGAGGTAGTCCAGGTCACCACATCTTCATTGCTGTCAGCAGGGGTTGGACCAGGTAACCTTCAGAGGTTCCTTCCAACCTGAGTTTTTCTATGGTTTACTTTCATTAGCTTGGCATACAATTGACAAAAGCTAGAATATAATTGCAAAGAATTTCAGAAAGTTCTCATGGTGGGCTGCCTGTTCTCCAGCTAAGGCTGGGCATTAATCTGACCTTAGGACAACCTTTAAGTTTGAAAGGACTAAAGAAAAAAACAAAACAACAAGAAAATAACTGATTACAGGAGACAACAAATGGAAAAGGGGAAAATCGTTGAAGAGGTAGAGCACCTCTGACTGTGCCCACTACTTCTTGAAGGAGACAGGGCACTGGGTTAATCCAGCTTTTGGGCTGGTGTAATAAAACCAACACAGCATCAGAAAAACCACACAGTAGCATTGTAACTTCTGCTAACTACCAAGCCCTGGAAGCTGACAGCCCATGGTTTAGTCACCAGTAGGATATAGGAATTGTGTTTATAGGAGAGCATGAGCTGGGTTTACATTTTCTATTTTCCTTAAGCTTTTTAGATATTAGCTAGCTTTTCACTGCCTAAGTTGGTGCAAAGGGTATCCCTGAACAGACCATACAGAGAGTTTGCAATTTTTACTAGTTTACCTGAAGATTATTTTATTCTAAAGACATTCCAGGGTATGGAAGGGTGCACTCCAAAAGAAAAGCAAATAAAGTTTCCCCTTGCTCCAAATTCAAGTACAGTTAGCAGGCAATAGCAAGGCAGGATCCCTGAAATGCAGCTACACTTCTTTTCACAGTGAAAATTACTAGGTGTTCAAGTGATTCATGCATCCAAGTAAAACCAAAATATACACATGCAGAATTTCAATAATTTAACACAAAAATGTCATCATGAATCCATTCTCAGTGCAAGTGAATGCCAAGGCAATACTTGAATATCCTGAATAAGCACCTTAAGAGCTGAAATGGACTCTCCTGGTTAATTAATTGCTATCTTTGTTTGAGGAGGTGTGTGGCAATTTGTGGATAGAAATGTTTATACAAGAAATTCCATAGGCTTCATTGTTGCTGCCCACCTCTCTACCCACAAAAAATGCCTGGTTTATAATCACCACCTTCAGACAATCTCTGTTGCAAGCATGAATTTCATTCATTCAAGCACATTGCTTCTGAGACATTTTTGTTTCCTAGTACCTGTTTTTTGATTTGGCTTTTTTTTGTTGTTGTTGTCAGAGGTTCCGTTCAACAGCTATCATGGACATGACATTTTATTCTGAAAAGGGTTGTATTTGTTTGGAGTATGTTTATTCTTTAAACTAAGTGTTTAATTTAATATGCTTGCTGTAAATAAACTCAATTACCCCTTATGGTGAAAGGCCACAAGCTCCTGCTTTGAGAAACTGTTTGATCCATGTTAAGTGAAACTGTTTCCAGATAAATGTTGCCATGTGGTATTTGCCTCTTAATTCACTTAACTACCTTTAAAAGAATCAGGGTCCCAAAGACTGTATGTAACAGTTGCAGGGAAGGAGATTTAAAGGGAATAATAAGGTGAATTACAGGAGCAATTGAAAGCTGAGAAGCAGAAATATCCAGTCATTGTAAGTCATGAGCAACACTGAAAGGTCATTTCTTTCTTCCCGAACTTTAAAGGATTGATCTGAATGGAACACAATTTTCTTAATTACTTAATAAAAGTATGAAAGGAAGTTATAGTCAAAAATACATGTGTTAATACAGCCACTTTCAACAGACTAACTATGACTGGCAGTAACTGAAGTAGAGTGATGGAGTCTGGCCCAAGTGTTGGTTGTCCACATCTTAAAAGTGGAGAACAAATTATTTGTTCTTTGCTTATTTATTTGGCACTATTTAAACTCTGAACATAGCTAACATTATTAGACAGCACCACATAGAATTTTTTGGCTCACCAGTGGCTTTTAAAAGAGCTACAACTTCTTATTTGCTTTCCCCCTCCTGGGCAGTTTCAGAAGAACTCCAAACTACATGTTGTGCAAGTGCTGCATGCCTGTCACTGGACCTCAGTAGCCTGTCCCTTCAAATAACTGTACTTGTACTACAGATCATTAGGACATTTATTTTTAAAAAAGAGCACACAAAATGTTTGCTAAACCTGAGCAGTTTTCTAAAAACAATTTCTCCCAAATTAGCATGCTCTTGATGACTGTCACCACAATACACAAGGAAAGCAAAAAAATCTGATTTATCTGTCAACTCCATTGTACAAAACCAAGTAAGCACAGGCAAAGGTGCTTGCCAAGGTTTTCATTACTAGGCTCACAAGGAAGTCTCATTTGCCTAGCAAAACACTCTAATAACTACCAAGAGTTCCCCCCCACACACACAGAAGAAGAAGAAAAAAAAACAACAAACAAAAAAAACCCCCAAAACCCCCAAACTGATTTCAGAATTAAAATTAGAGTGAATTATGCTTCCAGATGAACTTGAAGAGTGGAAGATGGACGACAATCTAATCAGTCACAGACAAGGCATCAACAAGCAACATCATTTAGTCTGCACCAACAGGAAAAAACAGGGTATGAAGACAGAGGGCCAGGGAAGAGAGAACTGCAGAGGATGATTCCATAGAGGTATCCCAAGAGGAGGAACAGTGTTAAGGACTACGTATTTCGAACAGCCTCTCCTGCTTCCCTGTCCCACCCACCCCTGCTCAGGCATGCTTTTCAAAAAGCGCCTGTTGCCATGGTATGGAGTAGAATGTGGTTTTTACCTGCATACACAAAAGACAGCTGACTGGAGCCTCAGGTAGCTGGGAACGACAAATTGTTTACCGCTCCAGCACTGCAGAAAATTCAGCCGTTTGAATATTTTCTTCAAGTGTTCCATAGGACTAAAACATTCATCCCCCAGAGAAAAGGCATGAAAACCCTTAAACAATTAACTTTTATCTACTGCTACACCAACCAATGACAGGCTGTCCACAACACACGCATACACGAAGGCAAATTGTTCTGAAGAGCTTAACATCTGACTGCTAATTAGATCTCCTCAGGACTGTTTTCTAG
The DNA here is from genome assembly GCF_947461875.1 of Haliaeetus albicilla. Lineage (NCBI taxonomy): Eukaryota > Metazoa > Chordata > Aves > Accipitriformes > Accipitridae > Haliaeetus > Haliaeetus albicilla. Next base: position 37,663,695 of record NC_091492.1, read on the forward strand.
AAGAGAAAGGGAGTATTGTTCATAAACACGTCCCCACCAGCTCCTGGCAGTGCCTGCCATACCTTTTCTCCTGCCTGCACACCCCTGGAGCCAGCCACACAGCGTTTGTTGCTCCATTTCTGACAGCATGCCAGCCATGAAGGGAACGCAGCAGAGCAGTGTATCTGTTTTTTTAACTAAAACATAGCACTTTGTGTTTTCTACGCAGGTCAGACCTCTTCCACTTTTTTCCGCCACCCTCTCAACTGGATAGGAAACAGACAGTCCTTTGCTAGAGCTGATAGGCTCCAAGGACAAAAACGCCACCACAGCAGCAGTTTCCTATCAGCTGCGAACTGTAAACAATCTTGCGTTCTCTACTTGCTATACAAATTGTTAGAGATATTTACATAAAAATGTATTATTGCTCCACTGACAATCAGTTTGACATAAATGTTGATTTGCTATCATCTAGCAAATTATGTTGCAAAGTTACTGCCTAGAAAGAATTGCTGTCAATGCTATAGTTGTCTGGAACTTGTTACTAAGACCAGATTGCTGTGGAGGCTAGTCACCAAAAGTTTTTTTGTAAAAGGCACAGATGCTGGCTTTATAATCACTAAGTGCAATGTATAGGTCCTTCAGGAAAGTGCAGTTAAGATTTACAGCTAAGGTAATGTCACACATTTACAGAGCAGCACCACAAATAACTTGACCATGTGTTTACAGTAATTTTATTTACAAGTTACCACATGACACCTGTAGTACTACAGTTTTTATAACACCATTAGCAGTAAAGTAAGTCACATCTAAGAGTAGGAGGCAGCAGAGAAAAATGTGCACAGAGAACGCAGAAAAGCTATTCAGTTATAACTGAAAGTAGGTATTTTTCTACAGACTTTGAAAGTGAGGAGGAATATACACATTAAGAAAAGCAAGTTCTCAGCCCTGTTATTTCTACAGCATTAAATTTTTTTTACAGTGACATTTTAGTATGATGAATACTACACACTAGCAGTCAAATGCAAGTGGTGGGGAGATAACTGTCTCAGTATCTTGCCCTTTTGAGCACCCAGAAAGGAAAAAACAAATATCCAGGGCTGGTTTACTTGCAGAGCCAGTAGCGCAGAATTGCTACTGGGGGGGCAGGAGGGACAGAACTTAAGACTAGAGAGTTCCCATGCATTGCATATTGCCTGCGTGGTCTTATCTGGTCTCGAGTTAAGTAGTTGGTGAGCAAAACCAGTTGCAGCATTCCACAAGTCTTTTTACAGTGCCGTGATCTAATAAGGCTGCGCATAGCTTAGCAGAATCCCAAAATCAAGCAGAGAAAAAAAAGCCCTTCCGCTCTCTTATAATCCTTGGCTCTAACGATGCTGGTGTTGAGCCTGGGCCTTTCTCAAGAGGAAAAATGTGGAGGAGCAATTCCGGAGAAACACTCTAGATCTAGATGTATTCTGATGATAAGACTCAGAAGAAAATAAGCTTAATGCAGCATCAGATGCAACCCTTTTCTGCTTCAAAGTACAGCGGCAGCTTCCAGAAAGCAAACAAGTATTATTTGGGACCCTTTTATTCCCCCCAGACATCTTTAATAGCCTGGAGCAACTGTCAATGTGCACAGTCCATGTTAGTGGCTGGAAAAACAATGAAAATAAAAGCTGCACAGTAACAATTATTTCCACTACTAACTACACACAGGATATATTGCTTTTGGTACAATGCCATTTATTGTCACAAGAAGAAAACCAGTGATTAAGTTGAGCACACATGAATTATGCAGACCTTTGCCATGCTGGAACAGCAGCATATTATACTTAGAGAAATGTCACCAAGTCAGCTGTAAAAACAGCTTAATACAGTTCTCCCAAAATACCAAACATACTCTCAAGAACAAGCTTATAAATTAAGTTTAGCTACAAAAGAATGCTTAAGAAATGGCCATGCTTTTTTACCTTAGTCCCTACACTTTTTTCTGGAGTGCTGCGCTTATGCTGCATGTGAGAGCCAACACAGAATTAGAACATGTAGCTATAGTGACATCAGCAATATTCATTATAAGTATTTTTGAGTGTGTAAGCTGGCGTGCAAAAGTTTGTGTTCCTTCCACATCTGTGGCATACCTATTCAAAAAGCCTGCAAAAGTATATACATGTACAAAAACTAACGAAAAGCTTTTTAAAACCACAGAATGCATTAAAAAGTCTAAAGTTTGAACTCTCGAGTCTATGATGTCTCAACTACGAGTTAGAATATTTGTGAGTTTTAACACTTCCAGGAATATAGAAAGGTTTTTTTTGTCAAAATTTCCTTTTAAGTACTAGCTATTGAAATTAAAGGTGAACTAGGAGAAAGGCTTGACTAAAAACCTTCCAGCTCACTTGTGATATAATCAGTACAGCAAGTCTCAAGCCAAAATTCTGAATATTCAGCATTTTTGCATTTGCAGTTTTAAGGCAGAAAACCATCTTCAGAACAAGCCATTTAGTCTTGCATCTAACAAAAAAAACCCCAAACAAAACAAAAAAACACACCAAAAAACCCTACAAGGTGCATCTCAAGTCTTCTAGTAATAGCAAATTTAAAAAATTCCTATGGCATTCTCTTACAGCTTTGGGTTTTATTATATCAGGCTAGAAAAGCCTGAAATTTGAAATAATTTTCAGACATGCTGAGCATGCATCATGGTTAGCGAGACTAAAATTGTTATTTCTGGGTTGTGTATTCAAGGTCAGCATTAAAATAATATGGTGGAATTAACAGATCATGACACCGCGCAACGCCTTAGTTGGTGCCATCCCAGGCACTGCAAGGACCGACTGCAGGAGAGGAGCTGCTCTGTGCTACGCAAGTTTTCTCCCCAAATCCAGCCGCTGTAACCAGCGGCCCAGAAGTCAGCTGCCTGTAACCAGGGCCCAGCTTTGTGACAGCTGTGTCCTCAGCTCAGCTTTACAGAAGAAAAAAAAAATTAAAAAAGCAAACAAAAGTTGAGCTGTGAGACTGTAGGTAATCTACAGCCATGCAAGAAAAAGAAAAGCAAGAACAAAGCAATGAAGTCATCAAGTCAGTCATAGCAGACAAAGGACTTTGGAGAAAAATACCAACATGGAAAGTGTAAAACCCTGAGGAAGAGACATGTCGCTGGAAGACAGTAACTCAGCAAGATCAAAGCTCAGCCCAGTCCAAGCAGCAATGGAAAGAGACACGGAGAAGTAGCATTTTAGTTGACAGCTAATACAGTTGAGCATCACACAAATTCACAGAAAGACTCACAAGATAAGTGAAAGTATTTTTTAACTCCATATTTTTAGATGAGAAAATGCTGCAAACCCAACATGCTGTCAAGGTATTTCTTGCTCTTTTCTTGGAAATCAGAAATAGAATACTTCAGGGTTCCTTTTTTCAGCCTTCATGTACAAACATAAGCTACTTCTGTACCAAGTAAAATGAAAAGCTAGAAGGATCACACAGTTATCTACCATGTTAATTAGGAAAGGGAAGGAACTTGAGCAAAACGGGCTCACTGTGTGTGTGTACGTGTGTATTGAGAAGATGTTTAGAGGCAATTTTAGAGAAGTAGCAGGAAGCTTTCTGTATTCAGAAGGTATCTTTAGAGTCAAAAAGAGGAAAGTTTGAACCAGGCACTGCTGGACTTCAGGCAGAAGTTCCCAACAGCAACAAAGAAACCCAGTAGAACTGGGTTTCATGCCACATCTTAGCCAAACGCCTTGTTCTTTTCTGTTCTTTATGTGTGTTTTCATACTGCCTTCCCAGAAATCCACACGCAGTTACCAGATCCCCTGCTGTGCTTCCAACAGGAAGAGTCTCAGGAGACCTTCCAACTTTCTTGCTTACCTCTTCACTGGATTTACATCAGTTTAACTAAGGGGATCAATAATCTATTATCACCAGAAATCTCACAAATCCTACAGCAGAAAGATTTCTGGAACAAATGGACTTGTTTAGACTCAGTTTGCTAATAGGAAGACAAAGAGAAAAGTAAATTGTCAATAGCAAGACATACTGAAAAAACAGGCAGGTTCTGGAACACACCTGAAGGAAAGTCATCAGCGTGAGTAATTTATAAAGGGGAAAGATAGAGGGGTTACAGAACAATTCTCATTTCTAACTTCCAAGATTAGCCTTCACATGAACACTGCATGAGTGGGGCCACATTTCTGACATGGGATGTGAACACTGGCCACCTCTGGCACCTGGCAGAGCACCAGGACATTGTTTTGCAGACTCACCAGAGCCACCTTCAGAACTGGAGTTCAAGCTCTAGAACTCTCCTGAAGCTAGCTGAAGAGTTTCTTTTGTGGTGAAAAGACACATCAGAGCAAGATAACCATCAGCAGACATGACAGGTATTGATGCAATGAAGTTTGTAAGTCTTCTACACGCCGCAAATGCTTTTCTTAACTTTCCAAGCTTGTCAAGTGTTATGTATATGCCATTTAGCAGAAAGAATAACTGAAAATGAAATGTGCACAACACAGAAGCTGGCATCTTCGGTCTGCAGAGAAAGTCCTGGGGTCAAAGCTCTGCAAAGCTTGATGCCATCAAACCTACACTAGTATCTCTTCCAATGAACAGGGCTTGTACTCAGCAGTTCTTCACAAGCCTTCGTGAGTATTTGAGTGCACCACCTCCCCCAGCGCAGGCCGCTCAGCTTCCAGAGCACCCAGAGGGCTCTTACTGAAACAGGCCAGCTCACACAAACCACAAGCCCACACCCCAACCCAAGCGCCCACCTCTACCCTCTTTGACTCCAACAGTTTAAGAGTGCCCACTATACTTGAAGCTTACAGATGGAGAAGATTCAGTGTCCAATTCTGGTGAAATACAGGAAATATGCATGATATTTCAAACTAACCCTACTTAAACAAGGATTCCAAGACTGTTAAGTCAATCAGTAGCTTGTAAAAACCTCCACTGAGACAAGCTGCAGTGTAGTTACACCTTGAAGTAACTCACTGAAGTACAAGCTACTGTAAATACAGCATTCTGCTGGGGGAACAAAGAAAGCGAGAGGCAGCTACAGTCAACAAAAAAGTAAGAACACTCACAAACCTATCTATGGCAAAAATGAAATTATATAATATTCTGGGGAAAAAACTACATACTCTGCTGTGAAAGCCAAAGAGGGAATGGAGAGATGAATTTTGACAAGCCAGTTCTTGGAGTTGTTACAGACCTGTCAGTTACAGCTAAGCTCTCTTTAGTTTCAGGTCACATTTTCTGTGTTTTCATATTAAGAGAAGTTTCTAGCTGCCATTATCCAACTACACCTTCTAAGGGTTCAGTTCTTTGGCACAGTCTGATTTTAGGCTAAAAAAAAAAAAAAAAAATTAAAGAATTCATTAAAAGCCCATTACAGTGATGTAAGCTGACTTGCATTGCTCCCAGCAATCACGTTTCAAACCCTCGGCCTGAGAAGAACCTTTTCATAGTAAAATGAAAACATTTGGTCTCCAAGGATTGCTTGAGTAATTATTTTCAAGATTTCATGGGAAGAGTGCAATAGCTATATGAATACCAATATAAAGAGCATCAAAAAAGCCTGTGAATCATCGGATACACTGGAATCTATTTGCATTACTCTATGCTCAACAGTTCAAAATACTGATGATTTCATAACTTTCTTGCACCAAAGATAAAACATTTCTGCCTGTCTATAAAGAAACTTCGCTTGTGTTTTTTTGGATGGCTTCCTTAATTTAATTTCAAGCTGGTGTAGTCATACAGTGGAATGAACACACTCGAGTATTTACAAATACTAAATGTAGGCTACTCACTACCGCAGTGTTCAAGTGACAGTCATTTTTTTAGATAAGCTAATGTAATACACATCAGTGTATTTATGGTTTATAAAACAGCAGTTCATTTTAAAGCAAAATTCCAGTCATTCTACATACGCACAGTACTATGCTGATTTGGTGATACAGGGACACAATTTAATGTTTTTCTTTGCATTTGTTTTTACAAGATTCAGATGCCAAAAACAAAACAGAACATTAAGTTACCTGATTTAAAAAAGAAAATCACATACGTTTACAACATCAAAAGAATAAGACGAAATATAAACCTTTGCTACTTACAACTGATCTATACAGATTAACCAAATCACAAATCTGTCACAATATAAACGTTTAATTGTTACAATGAGTAAGAACATACAGAAAATGATTTTTTTTTTTTTTTTTTTATAAAATCTTCCTTTGCTTTTTTATTTTAAACTTACCATTAACTAAATTAGCTATGCAGGACTTGTGGGGTACATGACTAAGAAGGCACCAACAGTACAAAGCAAAGACAAAGCAGTTTGAGTATTTTTAAGAGTGCTCTACACTGATACAACACAAGAAAAGGCAACAATAGTAAGTAAACCAGCTGCAACCTTTAGAAATTTGTTCTAGATTTACAAAGGTAGTCCAACTTTTACATTTCCTCCAATGTTTCACTTAGTTTGATCACAGCACATGCTACAAAAACCACTGTAAGCTTCACTTTACTAATGTGCACTTTTCACTAATTTAGTGTCTTGATTTCAATCGTTAACTAAACCATTTTGAACCACAAATGTATTTAAAACTTAGTAAAAGGATTGTTTGGACTTTTTTGTTTAAACCACTGCATTTACAAAAATATTTCCCCTAAAATCTGGGATTGCTTGAAGACATTGCTGTACAAATATAAAAGTACTATGCAAGGGACCAAATTCATGGTATATGGTGTGTATGTATAGACCTATATTTATACCATATCACTGTGCTGTAACAACACAATAAATTTATCAATAACCAAGGACTATATAAACTACACTAACATAAGCAAATATATATTAATAAAGTTTAAATCTATAGTACAGTTGCTCAGCAAACAACTTCGACATGGTATAAATATATCATAGCATATTACAGTGGGCAGCAACAACAGGTTTTTCTTTTTCTCATTCTGTAAGGAAAACCATGCTCAACTCCTTGGGTTTCATTTGGCCACTGCTGCATTACGTCATCACTGCTACTCCTGAAAGCTCCCAGTGCACCACACCGCTCAGCCCATGTAGTGTGTTGTACACTTCAGATTTGATATAACGTGCGATATTGATGAGGAAGAGTCTGGCGACAGTCAGGGCAGCAGTAAGATGCTTGTTTGCCAAAGCATCCATGAGAATTTTATGTTTGCATATTTTTCTTCAGCTGTAAGGTTGGAATGTTTTTGACAGTGAACCGTTTACATTCCTTATTCCCAAAACATCTTTACCATGAAATATGCATGTTACTTTGATTAAGAGTTGCTGTTCTCCGCTCTAAAATATAAAAACTACATGAAGGCAAAAAAAACCAAAACAATGTAAAATGATGAAATAACCGACCTAACACAGTGTTGTTATAGGCACCTTCTTTTAAACTATTTCCAAAATCTGATTAAAAAAAAAAATCATGCTTCTGCATTTGACGCATCAACAAATTCAACCCAACAACGTTTACTGAATTCAGTAGAAGATTGGTGAATGTGGTTACCGATAGTGATGGATGCCAACCGGATTCAGCAAGAATAGCTAAGGAAGAAAGCCCCAAAGCACCAGATGTTAGGTAAAGCAAACCCTCGGCTTCTCACTCGGGGAGACAGAACGGAAGGTAAGTCTACACCTCCCCCAAAATCCAAAATTAAAGAAAGTATTAAAAAAAGAATCAGGAAAGAGAAGGATGAAGTAAGCTGCCAAAGTTCTCCCTTAATAAATTAAAACTGAGGTGTTACAAACTAATTTCAGTAACAGTCGTCTTTCCAACCATGCCAAAAATGACTCCTGTAGTAATGATGATCATACAAGTAGCAGAGATTCTAGAAATATTTCAACTTTTCAAAACTGAGTGAGAAAAGCGTTTTGGTAAAGAAGTGTAGAAATGTCAAGAGAAATTTCTACACTAGTATCAACAGTCAAGTGCATATTTCTATAGAAATGTTTTTCGCATAGGTTCCATACCACGATTCCATGATCACTTGTGCAGTGTCCTGACAATGCTCTTAATATGCTCCCCGCAACAGAGATTTATGTACCACAGGAACTTCCTAAGAGAAAATGCCCTTTAATGATGAACCCTTGCTTATTAAAAATTAGTTTTGGCAGACTAACACTTAAACTAGAGGAAAAAGAAAATTTTGAAATGGAATCTTGTAAGCACCCTTATCTATTGAAGTCTATAGTTAATGGCTTTCTAGATTTCTTTGAAGAGCAGACTAAATGGTATGAGGAAGCCTGGAGTTATTAACCAGCAAGCATCCTTATATACTACAGTAGCAATTGAACCTGATTTCCATTCAAACACATTACCCAAGATGAAACCAAAAATTAATTCTTAATGTTAACGTGAAGATATAAGATTTAAATTTATTTCCAGGAATTACAAGTGCATTTTGTTCATATTAGCAAGCAGTCTTTATACAATCCATTCTTCACTGCTGCCAAAATAAAATGAGAAAAAGACAGCAGAGATATGAAAAGCTAAAAATAGAACTATTTTTCCTAAGTTATTTGTTGAATAGCATTTCAGTTGAACACAACTCAGAGGTAACAATAGATTATTTTTTTCTCAATCATAGGCATGTGGCACTTAGACAATCATCTTTGCACAGAAAGCTTTAACAGTCATGCGAGGGCACAGTAATTATTTTAAACAAGGCAAATTTCTCACCACAGAGAGCAGTGGGGAAAGAAAAGGAGGCACTGCACTGGAACATAACACCTAGTAAACTCCACATTATACAATTTCAGTAACAAATACTTGAAAAGATCATTAAAAGGTATACAATTTTAAACATTATTTAGTGCTAGCTTTGTTTGGTTGTCCTAACTCAGCATTATCAGAAAAGTTTGATAGTACTTGACAACAGAACAGTACTTCATGTCACGAGCTCATGGAGGCTTGATTACAAATCACCATAGTGTAGGTTGCAAGAAATGAACTTGAGATGCTGACATGCTGTAGGAGCAAAAGTAAAATCAAACTTTCTCATTTAAAGATGCAGTGTTCCTCTCTGCAAGAATTCTGAATGTCAGTGATTAGATTCAAATGTAAAAACTATCAATCCTCATTTGAAGCATTTCATTGGTATGCAGGATGCAGACTGAGTTTATTAACATCATATTTTGGTTTCTCGCTTGCCACCACATATGGATGCCTTCCACAGAGAAAAGCATTCACCATTAGATCATCATGCCATTATGTTCTTTGTTAATCTTCCACCACACGGTGAGTAAATATAAGTTGGCGAGCTGCCACTCATTCTCTTTGCACAAGTCTTCTAAACACTACTACGTGGTATGAACTTTGGAAGTACTATGCCTCCAACATGGTTAAACTTTAAATGATCTCTTTTAGAAAAGGCAGGGAGAAAAAGGTACAAATTTTGTCAATACATGGAAAAAATGTGTCTTAGATGAATTCAATTAAGTTGGGTTCCTATGTGGCTCTTACGCTGTATAGAATACCTGTATGTACAGCACAGGACACCCAAACAAGTGCATAAGCAAGATTAACATGAACACGACTTATGCTGTAATCCATAGCATAATGGTATAAACTCCGCTGGATGCTAACCATTTCTATTTAAAAAGGAAGTGCAAAAAAAATCTGGGATGTCACTGACTTAAAGTGCCCTGAATAGTAGCTTTTCTAAAAAAATGCCAGCGACTTCAGTAAAGTCAGAAAAACATAGTTCATGGTGTAAACTTCTTACAGGTTAATGAATGATCTTCTTGGATATTGATCCAGGAGTGAAAGGAACCACTGCATCTTTCAAACCAGAAAGCAAGCAGTTAAAATACGGCCAGCAGTAGGTGCACTTACAGTACAGTACTGCAACAGGTCAACAATGGGCATTACGCATAGGAGTGTCAATTACAATTCTTCAGGCTTAAAAGATTCATTGAAAGCATGAAAAGCCAAAACTACCAGGAACTGCCCTCCTGAATGGCTCAAAGGAGTTAGTGGATAAGCTGAGAGAGGCCACAAGACATGACCAACAATAAAGAACTGGGAAGAGGAACAGCAACGTTTGAGCACGCCCAGTCCTTTAAGTCCTTGCCCTACAAAAAAGAGCAGAGACATATTTCAGTGAAGGAAGTTTTAACATCGCCTTTTAAAACAAGCATATTTTCCTATTTCTATGCTTTAGGTACACTATGTTTACCATAGACAGCAGTACCAATATATGTTTAAAAAAAAAATTTAAAAAAATCCAGAGACAGTGAGTATCAGTACATTACATTTTAAATTAAAATTTTACTTCTTCAAATGATTAGGAAGATTAATCATAACTAATGAATAAAGTACATTATTTGGTTATCTGAAGAATCTGTTATTTCCACATTGCCTCTCAATTCCAAAAACTACAGCCAAGGGGGAAGTTTTGAACCTCAAGAAATAAACACACCGAGAAGGGCTAGCTGATAAAGTACGGGGTGGTGGGGTGGGGTGGTGTAGGGGGTGCAGAAATGCACAGGAAGAGACCATTACTGTCCATTTTAAGCCAAATCCTGGGGACTGGCCTTCCCTAGGATGTCAGCTACTTTAAACTGTTGTGATGTGGAACAGCTAATAATTCTAACCACAAATGACTAGGACAAATTACCAGCATATCATTATCAAGCTGAGTACAATATTTAAACTTCAGAATCGCATCAGCCAAATCAACTCTTCACAGTAGCATTTAAAGGTAACATTTTTAGCAAACCAGAAATTTCCATTAGCACCAGATCACTGATATCTTTATCCCTAATCCCTTTATCCTTTAATTCCTAATACAACCTAGGTAAGTATGGTCTGTGGGCAAAGAGGCAAGCAGGAGAGATCATAAACTAAGATTTACCACAATGTTAGCTATTTGCTCTCCCCTCCTTCACACTATGACCCATTAGTAACAGGTTTCATCTTACTCCTCAAAGTTTATGTCATTTTCTTCCAGAACATGTACAGGTACTGCTAGCGCCTCTGGTACAGAATTAGCTTTAGAAAACACGGATGGGAAATAAGCACCACGCATGTTACCATGTCCCAGGGACTAATTCTATTGGTAATGCCCAGCTAATAATAAGAGCCAGATTCACCTAACTTTTAATTATTAAAATAGTTTCAAATGTTAGCTAGTAAGCTGAAATAAACAAAATACAATATTTCTAAAGATCAAAATTACTTCATTTGTGAACTTCTATACATTTGAATATTCAAACCAGTGGCAACAGAAGTTACCCTATCTAAGTAAAAACTGTATTTTCAGAAGTTTCCTTCACTTCCCCCCCGCCCCCCTTTCTTTCACAGATTTCTTGCAGTGAGGAAGTTCACTGGCTCAAAACTTAACCTTTCTGCTGGAATCGCCAACCAAAAAACCAGTGATTGCAGAATGCTGCTGTTGACGGAGAATAGCACAGAAACTACTTTTAAGACCATAAAACAGGCAACCTAGATTAGGCTGTCTTCTTTTGTTTGTTCTTCTTTTCCAGTCACAAAACTTTGATACCTCAAACTATTGGTATCACAGAAGTTTCACAAGACCAGATATGAGGGAGAAGTTTTCTACGATGAGGGTGGTGAAACACTGGCCCAGGTTGCCCAGAGAGGTGGTAGATGCCCCATCCCTGGAAACATTCCGGGTCAGGTTGGACGGGGCTCTGAGCAACCTGCTCTAGTTGCAGATGTCCTTGCTCGTGGCAGGGGTCTTGGACTAGATGACCTTTAAAGGTCCCTTCCAACCCATACCAGTCTATGATTCTAAGTATTACAAAAATTATTCAAGTCAGTATTTGACCAATCTTGTATGAAACTACTGAGACTTCCAAGCATCATGGTATATGAAGATGAGTTAAGTTCATTGATTAAAAAAAGAAAAAAGAAAGAAAAATAAAAAGTCAGAGACAGTAAATATCGGTACATTACATTTTAAATTAAAATTTTAAATCTTCAGTTTAGGACAATTAATCATAACTAATTTATGAATATTTAGATTCCTATTTACTCACACTATTTCAGAGGTACTTAAAACTGAAGTTAAATCATACTGAAGGTTCAGAGGGTTTTTTTTCCCCTTTAAAATAATTTAGGAGATTTCTCCTCTGTACGTTACATTTAAGGAAGAATTTTTTTTAAAGCATTTGAAGCCATATGACAAAATAGTAACATATGAAGAACATTGCCCCCTTAAAATGTTTTTTGAATAAAATTTGCATTTCAAGGTGTTGAGACAGCTTTTATTCTAAGAAGCACTATTTAAATGTAATTCTTATTCCTTAAATGTAACCTAAAAACTAGGTAAACATCTCAGGCAATTGCTTGGATTCCCTGTAAACACTTCAGTGTTGCAGGCAAAACTAAACACTTTCTTCAACAACAGAAGAGGACCGAGGTCAAATGAATAAGCATAAAGCTATCCTTTAACAGGTAGTTATCCTATCAATAGAAAAGGTAAGTTCTACATTTCACTAGTGGTAAGAAAGTTCCAAAATTCTTCCCCCTGCCCAAGTAGTTTCGTATTGCTGTGACTTTACCTATGCACAATTTAAGATCGATATCCTGGCTGGAATCTAGCAGTTTCCTCAAAAATTAGTTCTTTCAGCTTTTCCTTCGGCAAGTCATCCAACTCCATATCAAACTTGAAGGGTGCTTCAGCTACAGGCTTAATAATATAAAGAAATATTATTACTTTTTTTAATATTACTGTTCTGTTGAATTTCATGTAGTTCTTGTATGGGGAAAAAAATCTGAAAATGCGCTTCACAAAAATATCTAATACTGTGCAGCCTTCAAGGAAGAACTCATTCTGTTAATCCTTTGTGTGCATTATATATTAGTTTACCAAATTTTAAATCAAACCATAGTAAGTAGCTACTCAAATCTAAACCACAAGTTAAAATAGTTGTTAAAGTCTAATAACTTAGTATCTACCTAAAGAAAAAATTATCTGCAACATTTGTATTTCTTGGAATAAACATATCTTCCTTAAGGAAAACTAGCTTATTTCCTCCTCCCCTACTTCATCACTAAAAGTAACCTGAAATCTCATCAGAATTGCATACTGAACTACAGTGAGTTCAGATTCGGGGGTTTTAAATGTGTAATCTGATGGCAAACTCAGTTATTCTTCTCCTTCATCTCAGACATTATGAAACAAGACCATAGCAAGCCAAGAAGTTCCATTTTCAGGAGAGTACACCTTAGCATCTATTTATTGTGTTACGCCTCCAAAATGCTGTACTAGAATAAGAACTACAAGATTTTGGTATATTGATGCAATTCATTCCTCAACTCCATTAGAGCTGTAGAAACACTGTCCTTAAACTAATGAAGAAAATAACCTCTTGCATCATTTAATCAACATTTACATTTTAACAATGTCTTTACCTCATCACTTGGATCATAATACTGCTCCAGATACGGATGGGCTAAAGCTTGCTCCACTTCAATCCGCTTATGAGGATTAAAGGTCAACATTTTATCCAACAAATCAAGCGCTAAGAGGAAAAAGTGAGCAAGAGTTTAATACACACTCCAAAATACAAAAGTGTTATGAACACTGGTATTACACAGAAAATACATGCTACCCTAAGTTTTGCACTAATTCCAATGTACATCTGGAATTCCCCAGCTGTGGTAGCAGTAACAGAAACAGCAGATTGCTTCTTATAACTTGGGCAGAGTATCTTCACCTGCCCATCTTATCGACATTCCCTGGTTATGGTTTCCTTTGGCACGATCTGGTCTAATGGAGACATACCCTTTCAAAAGCTGTTCAGCATCAGAATGAATGTCAAGGGAAGAAATGCATAGAACCCTATGGTATAATCTATTTTTAACTACAGCAGAAATGGAATAGGTAAGGCTTTTTCTTCACTCAAATAGATGCTTTGGATTTTTGTGCCAAAAATCCAAACCAAGATAGAGCTTTTCTGAAATGAAAAAGTAATCAAGAATATGTTCTTATTCTGAAAAGAAAACTTGGCTGTTTACTGACAAAAATGTCATCCAGAAGTCATTAGGAGTTCTAGACCATCACAGTGAACTATTCTAGCATAACCAGCAGCCCAGAAGGTACTCTCCACCTAAGATGCAAATATATTCATGTTGATGAGATTCAGGCAAAATCTGTTGAAGACAACTCATAAAGAATCCATAGAGAACTTGAAGATCCAGTAAGACAGAGAGTGAGGTCTAATGAAATTCTGGACAAATGTTACAAGTCAGAGTTACTGCAATTGTTCAGTTACTTTGATTGTAACACATTTTCCCTTTCCAAGACAAAGAAACAGAATGATTATAGCAACAAGAAGCCCAAAGATATCTGCAGCATCCTAAATTCCACTCCATTTCTTCTCCTCACCACATCATTTATGACACAGAACTTACACAGAGGCTTCTTACTGCGGCAAAGTAGTGGTAGCTTTGCATCAGAATGAGATGCGTACCAAGCATTGCAGAAGAGACAGACCTTACCACTGCATACAATGGCAGCTTGGAAAAGCTGCAAACTGGCACAGCAATTAACATTAAATATTCTGACGAGGTTTTCTCAACACTGGAAACTCACATGCTCACTCCGTGCTAAAGCATGTCCCGCACAATGCTTTTTACTGAAATGATTGACAAACAGCTTTTTGAAAAACTGCTCTGTCAAAGCTACTCTGAAGATCTAGATGAAAAGGTGTTGCAGAAGTCATGCAAACAGCATGTTCCCCTAGCAGCTAAGTGTATCAGCATTGCTACAATTTCAGCTGTCAGAAGCCCACGGTAAAAATTCTCACATTGATGAGCACTATTATAAAAGCAGAATAAATCACTTCTGTTTCTCTCAATGACAAGGATAATCAGCTCTACTCAGTTCCATCTGCAAAAATCAGCTTTTACATGGTAGTTCAGTACCTGATCGTATTCACTAAGAATTATCTAAAATTATCAATTTAAAAAAAGGTGACTTATGAATTGTGTCAGAGCAGGTAAAAGAGCACTGTACTGTGAATACAACCACCCTTAAACTGCGTGAAGTAGAATTTAAAACGCAAGTCAATAGCTATCTAGCAAAACAAAATCATATTTACCCTCTAATAAAGCCTTGTTAAGAAAGGCAACAATTATTACATTCCTTGCTTTTATAACTTTTGCTCCACTTATCATAACTGAATTTTTTAACCCATTAAATTTTAACCTTTCATACTGCCTAAGGACCCATACTTCGATTGATATTATCCAGTTTGATCTAGAACTGACATGCAGTCTGCACAAACTATACTGAGTTCAGCAATAAGCAGCTATCTCATATCTGATTTTAGAAACAAAGTTCAAGATTTGTTTGATGCCTCTCTCAAAATCCAATACCTATGTTCAGTACTTGAGTAAAGTATCATGCTTTCAAAGATAGTAACAAGAGTTAGGATTTACGTTTTACACATAAGTTAATGATCAAACACCACAACATGTAATCTTAGAGTTACTAAAAATTGCTTTAAAAAGATAAGCTAGTATGAGGGTTTCATGCTGGTTTATGACTTTATATTAGATTTAAACTGCCATTTTAAGGGACCTACATGTTCTATTTCCAGTATAGATAAATTCTTAGGATGGTTTTAAAAATCCCATTCTGCCATTACTTTCTGATACAATGTAATAGAGCATAAAATACCTTTGGGGTCAGCATTTGGGAACAGCCTGTTCCATGGTACCTTGTTTTTGTGTGGTAGGGAAAGCAAGTAGTTTCTGGCCTTTAAATTTATTATACAATTCAAATCTTCTTGGGAAGGGGATCCAAGTATACCTAAAAAAAAAAAAAAAAAAAAAAGCAAAACCCACAAACAGTAATGCATTCTGTGAAAAGCATATTAAAACAGTTATATCGCATTTGCTAAAACTCAATATTAAAACTGCTGGGAAGAAGATTTCAGACTAAATGTTTTAAGAGTACAGGATACTTTAGAATTCTTTTAGAAACCTTTACTAAAGAGGTTTAAGTTATTTTTTTCTTGTAAACAAACAAATGCATTTGATTTTTTTTTTTTAATTTTAAAAACCTCTCTGCTGATGTAGTAAATAAATTGCTAAGTATCCTCTAGTTGCCCCAAAAATCAATGATTTGTTGTAGAAATCACTGCAGAAATAACTACAGGGAACAGATGATACACCTACAGAGCCATACGTTATATACTGACCAACAAGAGAAAGAAACGAGCAACCAAGACCACTCTAGCTGGTAGAAAAGGTGGAGAGAGACAGATGGATGTGGAAATGCTACTTTTCTATAAAGCTTACCAAGGATATGGTTAAGTTGGTCAAGGTAGTGTTTTCCTGGAAAGATGGGTCTGTTGGAGAGCATCTCTGCCAGAATACAGCCTACTGACCAGATGTCAATAGACTTGGTGTAACCCTGCAAGTAAAGGGAAAACACATTTTTGTCAAAGAAATTTTTGCATAATTGCAGCAACATGTTACTTTAGTACGTGTTACTTTAGTAAATTGTGAAAGTGCACGCAAATAAATATTTTTTTTTCTTAGATGAGTCGTGCTTGTTCATGGTCTGGTTTTTCTGTACAGAATGAAATAATTAAGAATTGTATATCAAAAACACTAGTTGGAAGGGGTAGCAAGAACTGAAGTATGTAAGATATGCTTTTCCAGAAGGATTCTCTAAGTTTAGCTAAACTTATTACCAACCGCAAATTTCTGAGGCTCCCTAATTTTATAGCAAATTTAAACTAACAAATTTTGGAAACAAGCTATTCTTCTTAATTCCATAGCTCCTAACAGTATGCTAAACGTGGAAAAAAAGCCATCCTTCTTCCTAATAGGATCTAAATATCACTAAAGTAAGCAGCCTTCAACAAAGGAGTGAAAGTGCAAAATTAGATTGTTCGTTAACTGATTTGTAAAACATGACAGGCAAGTAAGTAGTAAAGATGATGTGAGAAAGCCAACAATGGTAAATGGGATATAGATAAGAAGAATGGAACAAATGGCCATATTTTCATGTGTATGGATAACCTGCGTTATCTGTAAGAAAAGGCTCTCATTCAGAGGCACGCTAGTTACACTAGTGACTGGGTAGCGCAGGGACGAGTTTATCTCAAGAGCCCCTGGCCACATGAGCTCCCTTGCCTTACTCTCCCATAGCCCGCTGCCCGCTACTCCCTCTCCCATTAGTAGGGAGCTTCCAACAAAAGCTAGTAACTTTGCTGAATCCACAGCCACCTTGGCTCCAGCTTCTCAGGACATGATCACTTGACTTTATTTTCAAGGCACTTTAATTCTAAAAGGAATCCGGCTATATGGCAGGGAAATTTTAAGTTGACCACCTCTTAAGAAACACACAGAATATTTTCTTGTAAAAGCTGCTGATAAAGGATATCCAGAAATAAGGTTAAGTTGCCCTATGTTTATGGCCTCAATGTGAGTTTAAAATACAAGAAGTTGGGAAAAAACCTCCTCGACTGGTCAGATGACTATTTTCTAAAAGCACGTTAGACACACTATTGCCACAACAAATCAAATCCAACAACCAATGAAGCAGTAATCCTACAGAAACAACAAAGTCTTCAAGAAATATAAAATACAGACACAGATGTCACATAGGTATTTTGCTAATGAGCATACGGCTGTAGAAACTAATGCAAAGGTTATGAAGGATATCCATTACTAACACCATACAGGGACTGGATACACCTTAAAACAGCCACAGGAGAACATAAGAATAATTCCAAGTATAAAAAAAAAAAACACCAAAGGGATGATTTCATTAAGACTACAGGAATGCAATTAAGATTGACACACAACAAAGATCACATGCCTTCAGAATCAGTTTCACCCTCATTATACATTCTAAACCTAAATTAAGATGTCAAGATAACATTAAGGCAACATTTGCAAGCCTTGATGAAAGCAGCAGTAAAATGCTCTCATTACTAGCACTTCTGTCCTGCTCTGTGGAAGAGCATTTGATGGAAAGAAGCCTCATGATTGGCAAGGAACTAGACACACATGGGAACTCACGCACATGATTATTCAGTTATAGCATCCCATAATTGTATCTGGAATCACAAATTTATTGCAAACCAGTAGCTGTACTGCAAATCCATTACCGCATTTCCTCAAGACTATGCATGCGTTCTGATCCTAAAAAGATGGGGCGGGGTGGGGAAGCAAAACTGGTACTTGCAAACGAATAACCACCAACAGAAGCCTCATAGCAGCGCACTATGGTTCTCACCTTAGAATTCAGCATGATTTCAGGAGCCCTGTACCAACGTGTGGCCACGTATTCTGTCAAGAATCCTGTGTGATCATGATCTGGATCTGCAACACGAGCCAGTCCAAAGTCACAAATCTGGATTTAAAGAAATAAAAAAAAAAAAAAAAAAAAAAGGCAGCATATTAGACATACAGCTTCCAATACTACAACATTACTAATTCACCTTTCCCCAACCCATGATGTAATACCTACAAATACAGTGATCATAACCTGTATTTTTAAAAACAAATTATTGCACTAAGGTTAAGAAAAATGTTTTGGATTAAGTACAAAGAGCATCCGATTAGGCCATGCAGGGGCCAGGAAGAATAAATGGTTTAGGAAAAAAAAGATGTTCCTTATGCACAATTTATGTTGCACTACTTAACACTTTCTCTGCCAGATAGGTGGCAAGATACACTTCTCCAACCTGTTATTAGAAATTTACCAGAAAATGAAAAGAGATTAAGATTTCCAGAAAACAAAATTACCAACCAACACATTTGTAGCAAAGTTCAATACCCTTTTTTACAAAAGCTAGCATCATAACTACATCTTTGCACAAGAAACATCCTATCCAATCATGAGATAATGGTAGACTGGAAAGATTATAGGTTGCTGAAGGAAGCATGAGCATAAGAAAAAAAAAAAAAAACCACAAGAAAATATTTCTCAACCTGTATCAGGAAAATAGTTGTATCTAACCATGAAAAGAAAAATAAACTCTGATCTAGACTAGTGACTTCAGCACAAAAGAAGTGTTTTTATCTATACACTAGTAAGGAGGTTCCATGGCTTTCAGAGCTATTTAGTGTCCTCTCTCCAGAGAGAAATTAACAGAACTGAAAACGTGAAGAAAGACAGTGTTCCTTTCTTACCTTCCAAAAGGTAAATGGCAAGCTTGTTGAGCGGCACATTAGACACATTCATATGCTTTTGCTACCACCAAACAAATACCAGTTTATGATAATGATCAATTTCCACAGAAAGTGTATTTGCATGAAAGAATAAGTACTCTCAGAAAAACAAGGCATCAAACGTAGGAGTGCCAAACAGTTAGGAGGTTCCTCTGATGCATACTTTTTATAATAGTTTACTCTTTGATAGTTAATTGTGTACACTAATTATATTAAAAATGTGAAGTAATAATACGTTGTAGTCAATAAATACTGTAATTGATAATCCCACCAAAACCACAGAAACCTCATTGTACCCTGGCAACCTACTCCTTTATTATCCTGGAGGGACAGCCTGTGAAACAATTGATAGATCAGTCATGGAAGAAGTGATTCAGCTGACTAAAAGCTACATCTGAAAGACAAGATTCAGCAGCTGATTGTTAAACAGAGGGACTGAAGAAAAGGCAGTGATGAAATTCATAAGCCAGGCTGCATGGGATGACTCCTCTGACTTTAGCTACATAATAAAACAACCCCAAACCCTGAATCCTTAGAAAACAAAACCAAAAAGAACCCTTTTAACCAGGTCAAGGTTCTCCCAGGCTACAGAAACAGAGCAGCTGCCTTGTGTGCAATTAGCAGCTTACATAAAGAGAATCAGTACAAATAATCAGAAGAGTCTCCTATAAAGACAGAAGCAAAAAAACTGTAGAGAACAGCTTTATGGACTTCAGAAAATAATTATGTGGGCAGACAAAATTGTTGCAATCTCTTCCTCCTAACCTCAGGAAAAAAAGCTAGATAAGACTATAGGCAAGGAGGTTTGTGCAGAATTATACTATTACACATGAGCAAAGTGCTAGGATTTGTTATTACTAAGACAAAAGAAGACTGACATTCGTGAAGAGAACAAACTGAATTACAGAAGGTGTCTGTGAATCTCTCAACTCAAGTAGAAAAATGCACATGGGATGGAAAGTAAGATTAATGACAAAGAGAGCTCATTAAAATGACAAAAAGCCCCTGCTGACTAGAGCAGAAACAGGTTAAGCAGAAAAGAAGAAACACCATTAGTGAGAAAGGCATCAAGGTTGAAGCTGCAAGAAAGAGGCTTTTGGCTGTTAGCAGTGTTTTCACCAGCTGCAGAGCTGACCAGGAGCATTAGCAGGGCAGAATAAAAAGAAGGTGGAGAGGCCAGCGTTCTGCCTGAAGTCCTGGGTGCAAGGGACAGAGCACAGAGACTGACTGTACCCTGGTGAGGGCAGACGGTTCTTGCCCTGCGGCAACAGAACACATTTAACAAAGCAGCTACCCTATTTATGGGAGGGAAAAAAAGATTGCAAGTCCACTATGCCTGTTCAAATAATAATTGGTAAAGGTCAAAGCACCAGAAGAAGGTAGGCTTCTCAATCAGAACTTAAACAAAAAAAGAAAGAATATGTGACAGCAGCATAACGACAGGCAAAATATTCTTGGCATTTTGACTAAGTCACAGCAGATAATAAAAAACTGCATAATGAAAGACCCAGGTATGTCAGTCAGTGCTTCATGCCTTGGAGAGACAGAACAGATGCTACTGAGAGAGATGGAATAACCTCCCCACTAAATAAATAAATTTTTAAAATGCCAGCATCCTATTTATACATTTAGCTTCCACTTCTTGAAAACAATGTTCTTGTAATCAGTATCAGGTATGCTTTTTTTTTTTTAAAGAGATGGCTTAAAATTGGATGAAGCTATCAAGCAGATGGGAAGATTTATGAGGATCATGTACATATGACCATTTACTAAGCAAATGAAATTACATCCAACAGTGCTACTAATATACTGAAATATCTGAAGTTGTATTGTTGAGTAGTCTGTGTGTATGTATATATTTATATAAAAGGAAAAGGAGAGGCTTCCATTAAGTTTAGGTGTTAATGATAAGATGGTAGGTGAAACAGTTGCATCTCTAGAGTAATTGGTAAAATCCTGAAACAAACAATAACTTGTAATCTTCCTCAAAAAAACCCTCTCATCAGCCTCCTTTCAAGTCTTTCAAAGTCTCTAACAATTCTTGAATGTTTAATAATTGGCAGTATTCACTATGTGGATAGAAAAACACAATTGTACTGGGTTTGTGTGGCAAGGTTGGGGGGGGGGGAGTTACAGGGGTGGCTTCTGTAAGAAGCTGCTGGAAGCTTCCCCTGTGTTTGAGAGAGCCCATACCAGCCGGCTCTAAGACGGACCCGCCGCCAGCCAAGGCCAAGCCAATCAGCGATAGTGGTAACGCCTCTGTGATAACATTTTTAAGAAGGGAAAAAAGTTGGGACAGACAGAAATGGCAGCCGGAGAGAGGAGTGAGAACATGTAAGAGAAACAACCCTGCAGACACCTAGGTCAGTGAAGAAGGAGGGGGAGAAGATGCTCCAGGCACCGGAGCGGAGATTCCCCTGCAGCCCGTGGTGAAGACCCTGGTAAGGCAGGCTGTCCCCCTGCAGTCCATGGAGGTCCACGGTGGAGCAGATCTCCACCTGCAGCCCGTGGAGGACCCCATGCCAGAGCAGGTGGGTTCCCGAGGGAGGCTGTGACCCCGTGGGAACCCCGCGCTGGGGCAGGCTCCTGGCAGGACCTGTGGATCTGTGGAGAGAGGAGCCCACGGAGCAGGTTTTCTGGCAGGACTTGTGACCCCGTGGGGGACCCACCCTGGAGCAGTGCGCTCCTGAAGGACTGCAGCCCGTGGAAGGGACCCACACTGGAGAAGTTTGTGGAGGACTGTCTCCCATGGGAGGGACCCCACGCTGGAGCAGGGGAAGAGTGTGATGAGTCCTCCCCCTGAGGAGGATGAAGTGGCAGAAAATAACGGGTGATGAACTGACTGTAAACCCCATTCCCCGTCCCCCTGTGCCGCTGGTGGGGGTTGGTAGAGAATCCGGGAGTGAAGTTGTGCCCAGGAAGAAGGGAGGGGTGGAGGGAAGGTGTTTTAAGATTTGGTTTTATTTCTCATTACCCTACTCTGGTTGATTTGTAATAAATTGAGTTAATTTTCCCCAAGCTGAGTCTGTTTTACCTGTGACAGTAATTGGTGATCTCTCCTGTCCTTATCTTGACCCACAAGCTCTTTGTTTTATTTCCTCTTCCCTGTCCAGCTGAGGAGGGGGAGTGATAGAAGGGCTTTGGTGGGCACCTGGCGTTCAGCCAGGGTCAACCCACCACAACAACTTATAAATAAAATTGCTATAGTGTGTTAATGTTTTAACCCAGTCAGAGGAGTAGATCCTCAGGCAGAGTAAACTGCTACACTGAAGACACTGCAATATACTAGTTGAGAACCTGTTTAAAATAACTTTGACCTAATTTTCTGAAATATCAGTGCCACTGGTCTAGGATAATTATATGGTCATGAGAGTTTTTATGTAACTTATTTCATTTACAGAACTGCAAAACAGGTCAAATTGTTGGGTGCAGATAATCATGAAAGCATGTGAAAATATTCGGTACCATTTTAGAGTATATTCCAGCCTGCAGCATGTCAGTATACATTAATCTCTTTCATGGGAAAGATACCAGGATGCAAAAAAGAACAGTATCTTTATTACCCAGGACTCTCGCTGGAGAGAGATTCCAAGGTAGTAGTTTTCATGGACTCTCAAACTTAATCTTTCACTGAAAACATGTAACAAGAGACAGTAGTTAAATCAAATTATGTACTTTCACAAACTTTCATTCACTATGTGATAAGTCATATTTAAGGTCTCATTTAAGTCTGTAGCATAGCCTAAAGAAACAGAAACAGCTTTAGGTTCTGCCCTTCTGCCCTGAGCCTTTCAGCTGCTTAGGACAAGCTATAGGGTTCACAGACAAATTTTGTCAATAGAGACTCATACATTCCTTTCCTGGAAATGGAATCTGTGATCCAGAGGTCAAGATCATGTTCAAGGGAGAAGAAAGAAGGAGCTCTTGTTACAACCTGTAGGATTCTGAGCTCCAGAAAAGATCAACAGCTTGCTCTCATAATGCATTAAAGAAGCTAACAGCATTACCACTGAAGATGAACAAACTTTCTATTTTCCTTCTTCCGAAAGTGTGATTTGAAGTTGTTCATTTTCACAGTATGCTGTGTTTTGAGTTTATATACAATAAACAACTTTGTAAGCATGCATATGTACATAGCTGACACAGACTTGCAGAACGGCCCTAAAAGAAACAAGTTGGTACAAGTTCAACATTTATCAGACAAGGCCTAACATGTACTAGTTTTCTCTCCAATTCTGTTGTTTAAAATTTAGATGTGGTATTAATACAACACCAGAGTTCCCTTTAGGTTATAAAAAACCATATGGTCTGTCATACAGACTACCATATTCTGAACTAGGAAGCACATATTGCAGTGGCATTCTGGTTTTTAAATCTTATAAAGAAATTGTAACAGTACTCACTAAGGTCATACTGTATTATTTTGCCATACAATGAGCTCACCTTCTTTTTCATGACCATCTTACTGGCGTTAAAACATTGCCTTTTATTATTTCATTATCTTTAATTGCACATAACACAGAGCTACACTCAAACTGTTCTTTCCTGCTTCTATCACACAGTCATTGTAGATTTTACTCCATTTCTTTCATGAAGAGGTTAATGCCTTGAAGGGATCTGATGTAATAACAGCTGCTGAAATCCCATAGCAAGAGTCAGAGGTGACCAGTCCAGCAGTACGATGCATTAGGAGAAGCTGACAAGTAGCAGTGGGAATGTAAAGCAAACTGATAGTGTAACCAGTACTTAGAATGGACCAGCATATGAACAGCAAGGACTTTTCTTGGAATTGTGACAAACTTGTACAGCCAGCAACTGGTTTACATTTTGAAGAGGGTATTTTTGGTTTGCCCTTTTTTTATTTTAAATGAGAAAATTAGAGCTACTACAAAAAACAAAGTGTAATTAGGTGCAACACAGTATGCAACAAACACAGTTGTACCACCTCAGATCAAAGTAATGTAAGTTCCGTAATCTTGCTCCATTAGTGGCCAACAGCAAATACAAAATGTAAAGTGTAAAAGGGAACATACTCCAATGCTTCTCTACTAGCCTCTCTCATCTTCCATGGATTTGCCACCATAGGACTCTCAACCAGAGACAGCATTCAGTAGCTTTTTCTTCTACTAACTTGCTTGGTGTTAAGTCACGTTATCTGCAATATCTACAGTGCTCTGTGGTACCAAATACCACAGCTTAACAATGCTGCAAGTTAACTACTATGTCCTTTCACTCTGAGCATGCCACCTGCTCTTTTCATTCCCCCCCAGCCTTTTTAATAGGTAAAGACAGTGAACAATTGTTCTGTATTCACCCTCCCTATGCCACTAACAATTTTAGCAAATTCTATTTTATTCCTTCATTTCTGCAAGCAGTATCTTCCAGCAGGTGAGACCTAGGCTAAATAGTTCTTTCTGATACAGAGAGAAGTACCTTTAAGTCCTGGTCTCCTCGTTTTAAAAGGATACCATAGGGAGAAGTGTGATAACTATGGTCACACAGAACTGAAGACTCAAAAACAACAGAAAGTTACAGAATGGCATGTTTTCTGTTTTATTCTCTATTTCTGTCCTAATTCTTCACACTTGGTTTCCTTTACTGAATGCCACTAAGCATTGAGCTGACATTTTCCAAGAATGATAACAGCTCTAAGATCATCCTTCTGTAGTATTAACTAGTAGAAAGCCCATTACAGGAAATATAAATTAGGAACGTTGCCTCTCCAAGTAATTGCTAGGCATTTAATCAGCACTGAATTTCACACACCATTTTAGTTGCCCACTAATATGAAGCCCTTTTCCAACAATGAACACTTAGCAGTCTAAACAGAGAAACCAAGACTTGAAATATACACAGTTTTGAGTTTACTTTCTAGGTAAACACAATTCTGCTTCAGATAAGTATTTTCACCTAGCTTTCACTTCTACTAACTTTGCGTACTGTGTTCAGTTCTGGGGCCCCCAACCTAAGACATGGACCTGTTGGAGCAAGTCCAGAGGAGGGCCACAGAGACGACCAGGGGGCTGGAGCACATCCCCTAGGAGGACAAGATGAGACAGTTGGGGTTGTTGAGCCTGGAGAAGAGAAGGCTCCAGGGAGACTTATAGCAGCCTTCCAGTACCTAAAGGGAGCCTGCAGGAAAGATGGGGAGGGACCCTTTAAAAGGGAGTGTAGTGATAGGACATGGGGTAACAGTTTTAAACTGAAAGAGGGTAGATTTAGATTAGGTATTAGGAAGAAACCCTTCACTGTGAGGGTGGTGAGACGCTGGCACAGGTTGCCCAGAGAGATTGTAGATGCCCCATCCCTGGCAGTGTTCAAGGCCAGGCTGGATGGGGCTTTGAGCAACCTGGTCTAGTGGAAGGTGTCCCTGTCCATGGCAGGGGGGTTGGAACTAGATGATCTTTAAGGTCCCCTCCAACCCAAACCATTCTGTGATTCAAAGAGGCTGTTTCAAAGTCAGCCTCCAGATGGAAACAGTGATGCACTCATTAAAATAGCATAACAGTGAGTTCTTAGTCACTCAAATCTTAATAATTATTTTATCAAAACCAATAAAGTTTTGGCAACCTTTCCACGATAAAAATCACATTAATCCCCAGTAACAAAACCACATAAATGGTTATAGCAGGTAGTTTATGAAGACCATGGGAGCAAACTTGTAAGAAATTTCAACTAACCTTGAGATCACAAGTGGTGTTAAGCAGCAGATTTGAAGGTTTGAGGTCACGATGAAGCACATTGGCTGAATGGATATATTTTAACCCTCTCAGAATTTGGTAAAGAAAATAACAAATGTGGTCGTTGCTGAGGTGTTGAGTCTTTAAGAGCTTGTAAAGATCTGTCTCCATAAGATCTTGCACAATGTATCTGTAAGGCATCAGATGTAAGGCAGCAAAACAAACATGGTGTCATATTAGATATCAACATACAGTACCCCAACGAAACTTCTGTAACAATTTTTCTCTTTTATTTTCCTGTTTCATGATGATTATGAAACTATGTAGTTGCTTCTTGCAAATCAATCCTGTTACATTATGCAGCCCTTTACAGAATTAGGAGGCACCAGCATGTGGTCCTCTCAAATTAATCATCATAAACCTCTATTTCTTTATATTAGAGCCTGATTTTTATTGGAATCTTGATATGATCAGATTCCTATCCTGCTTGCCAAGAAACAAAGGCTGGGTTTTAGTTTAATGAGTAATAAGCTTCTGAGGTACTTGCTTCTGGTTGCATAAAAGCATAAAGGTAGAAGATCTGATCAGTTCTGATGAGTCTTCTCTGCCACCTCTCCATCTCAGAAATTCAGCTGTTGTTCTCCTTTACTATATATTTATTATGCTACATTGAACACAGCAGTCCTTTGCTTATCAAAATTAAATCCTAATATTTTTCAGTCAGATTAGTTTTTTTTTCCTCCCCCTAAAATTGAAATGAACTTAAAGAGAAGGGAATTTTTTCTGCTTTGTCAGGAATGAGTTAAGTAAAACTTGCTTCTCCCTTAATTCAGATTGGCTGCAAAACCCTTGGGGTGTAGTTCCATGATCACTTTTCACCGAAATAGGATTTCGTGAAAACACACTACTATTGCCATTCCAGTTGGGCGTTCCCATCCTATCCTCTGGGTATTCAGATTGGATCACACAACTAAGACATCTTTTTACAGGCAGCATGCACTTATATTAGTCAAAATGGCCACAGAAATCCAACCTGAGAACCCCTAAGACCCAAGTGAACTCAAACAATATCTTGATAATTTATGAAGTGAAAACATTTGACCTAGATTCAATTCAATTTCTCCCTGCATGCACTTATGCCTTTTATTTGGCAGATATCTGCAAAGACCCGCAAAACCGATAAGAACCAATGCACACGGACTTGGGGAAATTAAGCTGGTTGACTCTAAACTAGGCCTTGTATCTCACATTGAGTCTCCCAGCTAAGACTACTTCATACGTTAGATATCCACATGAAGTCATACCTACACAAAGCCAGGTTTCCCATGAAAAAACAATTAGTATAACAAAAAAGCCAGATTTGCACGTATTAATCAAGCATGTTTACCTGCCCAGGTGCAGTTTCAGACTTTTCACATATGCAGAAAGCACTGCAAAACTGCAGGTTGTGTTTTGCTTTATTTTAAATTCTCCCCCCCGCCCCCCCCCAAGATGTATCTATTCTATACTTTAAGAAAACTGTAGACAATTATAGCAGAGTCTGGCCCTTTCATTTTCTCCTCAAAGCAATCAGTTCTAACAACAGCTCTATTAAGAGTAAATATAGTTTTAGGATTAAGAGACTAAACTAAGTCATCTCCACAATGTTGAGTTCTTTGCCTTGGAAGATAAATTATCATTTTTTTCTTTTCCTAAGAAAGAACAAACAAAACTAGTGTTCACCTACATATCAAATCTATCTATATATCTATAAACTGATCAAACACTAGGAACTTCCCTTTAAATTTACAATAGTAGAAGCCAACTTTTATTAAAATTTAGTAAGGAAGAAATAGTCAAAACAGAGAAGGCAGCAACCATCACTAACTATGCAGGATAGCTTAAAACTTCAAAAGGATACACATCTTTCATTTGTTCAATAGTTGGAGCTCTGATAATATCATTTATTCCAATAATATTCTCATGCCTGAAGCGCAGTAGGATCTTAATCTCTCTCAGAGTTCTCTGGCAGTATGTCTGATGCTCAAAAGGACTGATTTTCTTTATAGCAACTCGAACTTTGTTGACGTTATCATAGGCAGAACTAGAAGAGAATCAATAACGTTAGTTAAAGGAATATTAAATTCATTCAATTCAGAAAGCCAAGAATGTGAATTCAACTGAATATAGGGGTGGTGCATTTGTTTTATGTTTATTTTTATCAAATAAATAGAGGCGACAGCAGCACATATCTTTTTGTTTGATGAACAGACAAAATACTGTTGTTCTATCACCAGCCAATTTGGGTATCTAGAGGTCACTAGCTTTCCCAACTTACTTAAAGCCTGCTGATTCTCAGGTACCTAAACAAAGAAAGAAGTATTCATCATCTTTATCAGCCTGCGGAACAAACAAGTTTGGGTCTCTTTCGATATGCTATAATCAAGAAATTTGAGAGAAAAAGTTCATCTTGAGTTAAGCCATTGACTCTGGGACGCAGAAAAGCCTTCAGAAATCACCTTTCAAGCAGCAGAATTCCACATCCTGTATCTAACTCCTGCAAGTAATTCCAATTGTCACAACCTTTTACTCCTCCATCGAGCTACACTGTCGGCACCTCCATGAAGAACATGGAAGAACAAAAGGGATGGAGAATTTGTGAAAACACCTTTCCAAGTTCAATTCCAAAGATAACAGAGTTCGAGAAGAGAAAGAATGTATCCAACTACACACATTAAGTGAAAGCAAGCAGCAGTACAACAAGGTAATATGCTGATTGTGACCCATATTAACAAACATGTTGGCTGCTACATTTACAGCACTGTCATTTCAGAAGCTCAGAACAGCATTCCTAGCTATACCAATAAAGCAGTCTCAGCATTTCTGTTCAAAATGCCTATGCATTTATGAAGAATATCACAGCCTGAGCCTAATAAAAAGGCTCAGTAAAACACATAATTGTCTAAAATTTGGACTCAGGTTATTATTTAGTAAAAATATTATGAATCCTTACAAATTTTAGGATGCTTTCTATGGTCTTGCTTACATGAATGAAAAAGTATCTCATAATAATTTCTCTTTGTATTAAAAGTATATGGTAATTTAATTAATTAGAATTTAAATGTGTGTATATGATTCTTGTTCCTTTCAAATTTCTTTTTGCTCACTACTGCATTGTTTGGAAATTAAAAAATAATCAACCCTACATTTAAACATTTCTGTTTGCCTCAACAATTTAATATAAAAATATAAACATACTAGCCAAACAGGCTTTACATTCCACCAGTTTTCTATAATCAAGTCCCAGAACATTCTTTGAAACTCTCTTAATTGGCCTTACTCTGCTTAGATGTCCAGGTATCTGGTGATCAGGTAAAGCAGAATGAAATATGAAAATCCAATTAGAAAAGAAGACGTAAAAGGAATTCAAATGCCTGGCCACATCAAGTTTCTTCCACCACTAAGCAGATTTATGGTGCAACAAGCTGTTTTTGAGACAGTACTGTTACCACTGTAAGCAAAAGTGTTTAACATTTCCCACTTTCATTATTAAAAATGACATAGAATTTGTGCCGCCAGTAAGATCTTCATACAGCTCATGCATATGTAGCGACATCCTTTTTGCATGATTTTTCCGCAGATTCACTTTGACCTGTCTGCATCTGTAACTCTGGTCTATAACCACAGACAGACTGCACAATTTATTTGCCTCTAGAAACGCTGAACTCAAATGCTCTACAGGGTGCTTTGAAATTCCACATGCTAAGCAAGTATTCATTACAACTGTTGCTATTACATATGTATAGATAACACATTAGCAGTTCATAAGTCCCAAAACAGATAATAACAAAGTGCCACAAGTGGAACTTGGCATAGCCTTCAAGAGCACTTAATCTACGGTAATTTTCTTAGTTAATCAGTTAATCACCTGCGGTGTTTACAATATACCAGTAAGATAAATCACAAGCAGAAAACAAAACTAGAAATAATTCTGAAACATGAACAACCTGTATTTGGGAAAGAAATGAAAGAGTCCTATGGAGCATTTTATCCTTACAAACAAACCTCCTACCTCCTTCTTTGTATTGACTTAAGCATATTCTTTTCTCCCACAATGCAGAATCTTACTTCCTTTCAAAGTACTGGACAGCAGCAGCTATGCAGAGCAGAAAAAGGCAGTATTTACCAATTGATGCTGCTTAAATAAAAGGTCCTAGTGTCTTACAATATTTGATAAATCTCTAAGTTATAGCTTCTCAAGCAAAGGTTGGTTACTGATGAAAAACATGCATCCTTCCTTGTACAGATTCAATGAACTTGAATCCATCAATTAAATATACCAAGATTTCCTCTCTTGTAGCTATTTCACTTATAGTTCTTGAAGCATTTTCTTAGCAAAAGGTTTATGCTGTTATTTAAAAAAGGATGGGTAATTTTGCTTTCAGATGGTTCAACTATAAAACATATGATTCAGTGTGGAAAAAAGCTGACTATTTGCAGTAAAGATGCAATCAATTTCCTCTCCAGTGTACATTCTGCACACAGTCATTCTTCTGTTCATATCAGAAGATCTCACCATGCTAATGTAGCTAAGCATGCATTGCTGTTACCACTGCAAAGCCTCAGCTAAGAAGAGCAAAACCAAAATACTATCTAGCTGAACAGTAAAAGAGACACTGGATTTATTTCTGTTGTCACGCTTTCTGAAATACAAGCTTTTCTGTAACTTCATTAAACGTATGAAAGATTATCTAATTCCTATGAGCAAGAAGCTAATCATACAAGTAGTTAGGTACACTTGCTCATGCGTAGTATTTTAAATACCATGCATAATACAGGTACACAGAGGATCTGTATTATAAAGTTAACACCATTTCACATAGAGTCAAAGCGCTCAAAGCAAATATAGCTTTGAGTAAACTCTGTGACCCTTTAAAAAACAGTGCTTTTACAATTTGACACATGCTATAGAAAACTGTAAAAGCTACATATTAGACTAAACTTCAGTAGAACTGAAGAGTCATGTGTTCTCTCATGCACATATGCTACAATGAGGCACCTATTTGGCCTATGAAACCATATAGCAGTATCTATTTCACTACCTAGGAAACACCGTAAACTAACACAATTGGGTCCTTTGTAGGTCAGACTGAACCATTTCCCAAAGCTTTCCCCATCCCTGACAATCTCCATCCAACCACCATCAACACCAGATTTACCCACTACTCTCCAGAACTCTGCTGAAGAAATATGCTGCTCATACACAGTATCCATTTGTAGTGTTCACAAATGAAACAACTATAAAAAGTGCAAATCCAAACCTCAATACATTAACTCAGTGCAGTTAATATAACAGCTTATCACTTAACGCAGGATTCACCTTGCTTAGCCTTAGCTTGAATTAGAGATCTAATTTTATGACTAATAATCACCTGTGCTCCCCCTACAGTCCAAAAAGGAATAGCTCCACATATATATCCCATCCACCACCGAGCGCATCCTAAATTTAGATTATTTGCATTCTGGAAGTGCTGTCCCAGTGTGCACAGTCTAACCTAGTTGTCTAGACTTCTACTAGAAGCTCCTGTCAGCTTCTACTAAATCCCACAGGTGTTTAGATTTTCACTGAAGCAGGTAACTGTGACTCCTTCCAAGCGCAAGAACCTTCTATTCCTAGACTTTTTTCCAGAGAAGTTATAAATCTGTAAAGTGGGAATAACAGTTCACAGACTAACAACTTTTAAAGCGCTAATTTATAGCTTTTAGTTTCTAATCATTAACCACATGTACCAATCACTGCACATGGAACTTTCCCTTTAACCATCTGTGTGTTATTCACATTATGATTAATCTAGTTACTGACACTTTAAATATTCAGAAGGAAGGATTTCTTTCCACCCCAATGATGTGCAGCTTCACAAGCTGATGTAACCATTCAGCTGTGAGTGCTATTTATCTGTAATGTGATAAATTTAAATATAGATTTTGCAACTGCCCAACTCTAGTATACACAACATTATTCCTATTTCGAGCTGTGGTTACTATCCTGTGACAACCTGCAATAGCACCATTATTTAGATATTTTTAAAGACACCACACGAAAATCAATACAAGCCCTAGCAGTACAGTTTATCATTCCTAATATTAAAGTATCTTGTAAATCTATAACAAAGTTTTGACTAAGTAAAACATCTTGCACAGCTGTACAAAATAAACAAATGAGCATTTATAACCCAAGAAGCTGTGCCACACAACTTTTAAAGCCAGTATTTTATCCTTCTACTGCTTCGGTACTAACTTCCTTTTTAAAAAGGAATCCAGGGTAGGGCTCTTCCAAATGCGGTAACCAGAAAGTGCACTGCAGTATCTGAGCGGCCTACAAAGAACAGCACGCTAATTGCTCAGATGAACCTGTAACGTGTAGCCCCTCTCCCATCAACTCCTTCTCAAGGAAGGAAAGGTTTTCACCAGACAGATAGGGACAAGTGCCAAAGCTTAGCTCCTTCTACCCACAATGGCTGCTGCATGTTCTTCCATCCATTTCTATTCTTCACATGTTTCATTTCGGAGCAGAACTGGAACAAGTGAGAGCATGCTGCAGCTGCCGGGAGGAAAGGAGCCAGCTCCTGGCAATAG
Source organism: Haliaeetus albicilla (assembly GCF_947461875.1). Taxonomy (NCBI): domain Eukaryota; kingdom Metazoa; phylum Chordata; class Aves; order Accipitriformes; family Accipitridae; genus Haliaeetus; species Haliaeetus albicilla. The sequence goes on from NC_091492.1 coordinate 37,696,153, forward strand.
TTACATCCCACAGAGGGCTATTTCTTCATATAACCATTGAAAAACAACTGCCTACTCTGTCGGCACCCCCATCCTCAGTACAGTCCTCTGCCATGCTGCCTGAAGGCTTACCCCATCCTGGGATATTCTTCCAACACTTCTAGGATTATTCACCTTATGGCTGTTTTACAGGCTGCTTTCAGCATATGCATACATACACATAAAAATACACAACGCTACTGGCAAACATCCTAATTACAACTCTAAATAAAAGACTGATTTGAAGTTTAAAAGGGATGTTTTATCAGTAGCTTTGTGTTGCTGTGGAAACAAGATTCCAAGGGCATATCCAGGGATAAGAATCTTTCTGAAATACTGAATAATTCTGCTTGCAACCAGGAGAGGAAAGGCAAAAATAATTCCCAGCAAACAAGATGATCTGTGAAGATCTTCAATCTTTTTATTCAGTCTACATTTAGCTCAATTGTGGACATTTCTACAACATGCTGACATTTATCAAGTTACAATGCAAATAGCTTAAACTTATTTTTAAGACTGCTCTAAGTAAAATAACACAGTATTATGATATAGTAATAACCAGCAGTACCATAACAGCCTGTTCAACAATTTTTGCGGGTGGGGGAAGGTGGTGTTATGGGTGCAGATTTGTGGAAGGGACTGTTTGGGTTTGTTTGGGGTTCTTTTTTATAATCAGATATTAACCCTTTCAGATTCTTCAGAATAATTAGTTTCTGATTCTAGATTATTGGAATACAGGGAGCAGCTATGCTGTGTTATCCTTTTACCAAAGAGGAAAGACTGGAAAAAGAAAGTAAGTAGTCAAAGACAGTTTCAGATTTGAGGACATCCAGTAATGTGTCATTTTTATACCACTGAATATACTTTTTGTCCCCAACTGTAAACATCTATGTTTACTAGAAATATTTGTTACTTTGTTCCATTTATTCATAATATTTTTGAAGATAAATAAGTATATTATTCATTAGACCTTTTTTATTAGCACTAACTTCCAGAACCTGGTTTTAAAAGGAATAGGTGCCCATTCATAATAGGATATATTTGCCTTGTTTTAACAGACCTCAGTTTATGAAAAGACTGCCCATGTCTTGCTCAGAGTTTTCATTTTGATTTACTAGCTTTCTCTAAAAGAGGTTCTCCATAATGGAACACCTCCCAGCCTTCTCAGTTGTGAATTCAGGAAATAAACTATACAAATAAGGGCATCTTAAAATGCTTCTAATTTTCTCCATTAAAGATTTAATTTTGCAGACTAATGCCTACCATATAGGAAAGTTAGAAGATCCATGAAAATGGAGAGCTACCTAAATATTAGATTCTTAAAAAACAAAACACAACTCAGCCTTGAGGCTCTAGTTGCTTTTCAAGCCACAAAAAGATTATAACAACTTTAAGAACACAAGCACCACATACTTTTTTATCCTACTCTGAGGGACAAAAGTCAAATAAGTTGTAATTCAGCACTCTTGAACTATCTATGGGCATGCTGCAGACACTCCCCATTGATTATTAAAACACAGCTGTACGTATTATCTTCTCAGTCTTTGGGAAAAATGCATAAGCACTAACAGCTTAGAATGAAAGAAGAGGCCAAAAATCTTGAATTCAAAATTGAGATGCTTCAGAGTAAGCTTAGATACAAGAATTACAAACTGAATTGCCAAAAGTTTGAGTGTTTAAGAAATGGACCTCTTCTCATAATTATCTGATTGCTGAATTCTCCACCATTTGTCAAGTGTGTCGGAAAACTACCTCAAGTTACAAATTGCAGGATGACCTCAGATTTATCTTAAGTCTTGTTTCTGCTAAGGAAAGAAATAGCATATGTACTGTGCTGCGACATACGGCTGCCCACAGACACTGAAACTCACTGACAATTTCTCCCCATTTTCTTGCATCTCATGCCACAAAAATGGCAGCAGAGGGAGACTGAGCAACAAGAGAACATTAAAGTACCTGTATAGTAAATGTGATCCAATTTGCATTAGTATTAATCTGAGCCTACCTGAAAAATTCCTAATTGCATGCTATTTGAAAATCTTGGGTTTGTTTTGGGGTTGTTTGGGTTTTTTTTAAGCAGTTTGTCATTTGTCAGGATTCTAGTATCAGTGGATAGATTATTGCTTTGGGGCGAAGAAAATATGAATCCCTGTTTCTAAACCTTTTATCATGACCCCTCTGCAAAGCAACTGTCATACATTACAAACTCCTCATGAGTTTACCCATATTCCTAACCCTTCTTGTACGTTGCTCACCACTGCTATGATTTTGTTTTGTTTTTATTATAGAAGATACCTAAACAAACTATATTTGTTTGTATTTCTAATAAAGTTGATTTTTTTTTTCTTTTCCAACAAGGGGGAAAATAAATATCCTTTCTAAATCAGTGCCCTTTATTTTATCACAAGTCCATAGCAAGGTGCCCAAGTAATCACTGCAGACTGCCCTATCACGCTTTTAGTTAAGCTCTGAAGCTTACTGGGTCAAAATGTAACTGCATTACCTTCACCTTTACCACCTACTTTTTCTGTCATCTTTCTCATAACATTCCAAATCAATCCTAATATTAAAGGTTTCTGGTACAATTATGCCAACTCCCATGACAAAAGTGAATAATTACTCATAAGTGATTTTACTCTTCGTCAGTTTCTGATCTACTACAGGTTATTGCCCTTCACACCACAAATTCTCAAGGCACTTTTGTAACCTCCTATAGGAGATTTGTTTTCATGTATCTACTTTAAAAATTCTAATAGATTACAAAGGCACAATTTTTTCAGAATTTGAAAAGCAGAATCTGATGGAACCTTCCAAAGCATTACAATTTTAAACTATTTACTATGCACATAATAATGACTTAATAGTTTAATTCCTTAGATCACTCCTAGTATTTTGAAAACAAATAGCTAGTCCTGCAAAATGGAATCTGTTAAATAAATTACTTTCGCCAGAAGCTCAGGCAATTCATAATACCGGGTGTGGCAGACCAGATGATTTGTGTTTTGTTAGCACTGACTAAGCAGAACCATGAAGAGCAACAATTCTAGAACTACACCTTAACATTAGTATTAGAAAAATATTAGCTATTTCACCCAGGGTTCTGTATTGTTTGGCTAAAGATGTCATTTAACTTAATGACGTTTTGATCAATCTTAGTTGTTCCGGGGGGGAGGGAGGGGGCAGAAATCACATTTCTCAATCTCTTCCAGTATGTATTTTTCTTTCTATACCTTTAGCTGTGAAGCACTGTGACTTCAAATCATCATATATGCCTACTATATTTTATGCCACTTCAGCTGAAGTTGGTCTTCAGCAAATATACAACTCTTACATCTTAGTATTTTGTCTACTTCTTACCTTCCCACTTATCCTCCCCATTTTAGATTTACAGGTTCTCTGCTGCCCATATTTCCTTCGGCAGCATCTACACCAAATTTAACATTTAGGCAAACTTCACTGTTATGTTTAAAGGCCCTCTGGCTATCTGCGAAATAAACCCCTCATTCCAAAAGCATCTATTGCTTTTGATAAGATATTATGATATTAAATACCACTATCTTTCTTCTCTCTATATAAACTTAAAGACAATTCCTGTGGGAATCAATTTCAGGGTAAAATTGTGAGAGCTCAACGACACCTGAGACAACCTAAGAGCTCAGTGTACTAAAAGGAGTGGTTGTGGTTCACTCTCCTTTTTGTGCCTGACAACCCTGCCCCTTTCTCACTTTTTTGGTTGGAGCGGTGGCTTTCTTTGTGCTAGTTCAGAGAACTGAAGCAGCTCAAAGTCAAAACAGCTTACAAACAGGAACAGTAAAGAAGTCTTTACCTGCATATTCCTATTCCCTTCTTGCATCACCACTAGCACTTACAGGGTTTTGTGTCAGTCACATCAACTTACCACCTTTAAATTTTATTTTTCATGAAGTAACTTTTCAGGTAAATCAGTTTTCCAACACAGCTAACTCTACAGGGGTGTAAACACCAGCACAAGAGTGGAGGAAGGAATGACACGACCCAAGGCATGGAAGGAAAGGCTGCCCCTTTAGAAGCAGCACAGCTTGAGATCAGCACAAGTCAGTCATGGAAACCACAGCCTAAGTGTCTAGGGCCCAACTGTCATGAAAACTAAACCTCCACACACGAGCTGATGAAGTGCTGACTTCCTCCTCCTGTGCTTATGGCTTCTCAAGAGGCATCAAAAAGCCACCAAGACAGGGACGGCAGGTCAGTTACATAACCAGCGTTACTCCAGAGCCTGGAAAACAACCACCACCACCCCCCCAGCAGCAAAGCAGGCACTATAAATGTGTGTAGGAAACATTTCCCCTTTCCTAGAGAGAAGGGAGAGCACTACCAGAGAGACATGAGTGGTAACGGTATTAACAAAACCCCCAAGGTGGTTTACTCTTTAGTTTAATAAGTTTCTAATTCAACTTATATCCCAAATACTCCTCCTAAAATCAGCTTTAGAAAAAAGGAAAAAAACACAAGATCCAAGCAATTACTGTAATTTTCAGTAATTAGCTTATTTAATTGATTCCACACAATCTAAATCTTAAGAGAGAGTTCACAGTATTTCACTCCAGCAGAAAATAAAGAAAGAAATCTCTGAAGAAAATCATTTATGCATACTTAGAAGCAGAGGTTTTCCTAAACCCATAGAAACATCAGTGCAAAATGAAAACTATCACAAAGCACTAGAGAAAGCAGGCTCATTGCTACTGTCCACGCTGCCATGGTTAGTTCAGTACTCCACTTGCAAAACAAAACGAAACACAGAAAAACCCCAAGCCACTAGCAGCAAGTGTGCATCTTACCACTATCAGAAGTTACTTCCCTTCAGTATCAACTTACAAGGCATTTTTTGCACGTTTTTTCCATCTTTTTAGAAAGACATACCAGCAGTAAACCCTAGCCCCTCAACATATTAACAGTTTTGTGTTTTGTTCAGACAGGGTATCAGCATTAAGACATGTTGGCTACTGTAACTAAAAAGAAGATATTTCACATTCATGAAACCCTCAGAAAAATCCAATATAAAAAGTCAGCCTGAATGTCATTTGGGGTACTTTGCACCATTCAAATCCCAATAAAATTGGGCAAATTCTGGACTGAATCAATTTGGGGAGTATTGATTTGCGGTGCTCAAATGACTTCAGGTTTTATTCTGGACACATCAGCAATATTTGGTGGAGCAAAGTGCCTTCCCTCCAAACAAGCGAGAAGTAAGGTACTGCAGTGACAGCTGCTAATTTTAAGAAAAACTGCAAAATGAAGTAATTGCATATTATAAACTGTAAACCTAATTGCAAGTTGCTGGTACTTAAAACATACCGACAACATAGACAAATTACTGTCTACCATGTAACAAAAACTCTCATTTGCATTCTAATCACCACAGTGTATTTCAGTATTTTATGAAAATTCTCTTAAAATACAAAAGAAGAACTTCCAAGAGAAGAGATTTTCCCTTAATAGAACTTAGGTTGCTGTGGTTTTAGGTACTGCTAAGCAACATAGATAGCAAAAACTCATGCACAACTCCACCAAAAACTGGACCGTCGTGAAGATTCTGCCCAAACCTAACAGAACACTACTTCTATTAAAGCCTTTCTACAAGCCACATATTATTTTTATTTTTTTATACACACACACACAAATCAGTATTTCATCCACTGCTGAGAGGCAACTGGGCCTGGGGAGGCACACAGCAACCTCTGGGCAGCCCTTCCTTCAGCCAGCGTGCAGGGGCTGCCAGGGCACCAGCAGCCTCCCGGGTGGGAGCCTGGGTGCAGTCCCTTCTGCGGGGGACACGGGGCTGGCTCCGCATTAGCTCTCACCAGCAGACAGGGGCGGAGGCAGGAATGCTCTCTGAAACAGAAACCGACCTACTGCACACCGACGCGGTATGGGAAACCTCGTCTTGCCAAAGTTATGTGCCAACATCTCATCGAATAACCCCATCTGAATTAATGACATTTAGTACTACTTGGATCTGATTAATCTACCTGGCCAAAGCTGATAACTGATAAGTAATGCATATTTGGCTTCTAATGTACCTTGCAAAAGGATGAGTTTGAGAATAGCTTCTTTATATGCCTGAAAGTCGTAATAAAGCAAAGCTCCCTTCTGAAAAGGAGATTCATTAACAAGCAAACAACTGTCTTTAATAACTGACCTAGCAATTGATAGCATCTAGGTTTTACACAGATAAATCACCTGAAATAAACTACTCTTTGCTGCATTTCACATACACTATTTAATTTACCTTACAACACAGTAAAAGAAAAGTTATATTCTAAAATATGTTTATGGCTCCATACACTTCATTTGAGCAATTTGGAAATCAAAATCAAATACAATTGAAATCACTTAATAAAATGTTGCAGGGTTTGTTTGGGGTTTTTTTCAGACATTATTTGAAAAGTTCCTAAAACACTTCACTTTAAGTGCAAGTAAAAGTATTTTCTAGATTACCAGACCACCACCCAACTTCATCCATTAGCAGCACCTGCTCACAGCAATGAAGGCTAACCATGGACTGGGCTGCATTATTAAGTGTGTGACCAGCAGGTCAGCCAAAGTGATTACTGTTGTGAGGCCACATCTGGAATACTGCATCCAGTTTTTCTCTCTCCCAGTACTGGAGCAAGCCCAGCAGAAAACCATTAGGATGCACAGGGGGCTGAAGGACATACCATACAAGAAAAAGATTGAGGAAACTGGGTTTGTATAGGCTAGGAGGTGGAAAAAAAAGGGGGGGTGGAAAGCATCTAATTGCTCTTTTAAGTTACATAAACGGGGATTACAGAGAAAACTGATTCAGACTCTTCTCAGAGGTAAAGAGTACAAAGGACAAGAGGCAACAGTCACAAGTTGTGGCAAGGGAAACTCTGTTTTTAAGGCCAAAAGTTTCACTGGGCAATTGGTTTAACACTAGAACCAGAAGCTGCCCAGAGATGTTGTGGAATCTCCACCCCTGGAGTTTTTTGAAATATTGAGTGGATAAATTGAACAACTTGATCTAATTTTGACATCAGCCCTGCTTTGAGTAGGAGGTTGGAATACATGACATCAGGAAGTCCCTTTCAACCTACATTATGCTCCGAAATATTCCACAGCAAGATGTCATAAAATATTTTTATTAAATATCAAATTGATCAGTTAATTTCATTTTTAGATCATAGCTGAAAGCTACGACAAAGCAACAACATAAAAAGCATTTAAAATATTACTATGTTGGCAACATATTAGTTTTCAACTTAAGTTGAGCTGTACACCTACTCAGTTGGTAAGTATTAACTCTTCTGTGGGCTGTAGATCCCCACTCCTAAACAGGGAGCTCTCTGAACTAACAGAGCCTGGTGTCCTATAAATACGTATTTCTGGTCTCGAGAGTACCAATAAATCCATCTGTGAAACTGGGGCATCTGTCATGTCTCTTTGGGGGAGTCTGACCTCTCATATGTGACCTCCTGACACAGTCTTTTCCTCAGTGGAGCAGCATATAGGATCTCTTCACTCTAGCAAAATACCTATTTTTAAGAAACTTGCAGAAACTTGCCATCTTTAAGACTTCTACCATTTGTCAAATTTGATGGAAGGCAGGCAACAGGTTCAAGAATCTCATGTAGGGGTACAGGAAACAGACTGATGCAACCACATACAGATACTGTGAACACATAAGCCTTATTTCATAAGCCATAAATCATGCCTAAAAAAAATAACACAAGTTATCTCTATCTGTTTCCGTGGGCTGGACTATGCTATGTTAAGAAAATGTGTATTTATTTATAAAATGCAACTGTCCCTGAGCTGCACTCTTCAACTGTTAAGCCAGTATCCCATTACTTTGGGCAAACAGGAAAAGTTGCTACCTCTCATCTTCCATAAATCTTAAAGACAGTTCTGATACGAACAGAGAGCGAGTAGCTGCTGTCCCATACCCGATTCCTACGGCGCAGCTTGCCGACCACCTGTCCCATCACAGGGGAGAGCAGGAAAAGCAGCTCCAATTGCTCCTTTCCTCTTTCCACATGAGGTTAAGCAAGTGCTAGAAGTCTGAGTGACTGAAGGGAAATGCTTACCTCAGCCTTCTCCCCAGAGGGAAGAAGCTGATAACTAGCCACCAATTACATTCCCTAATTCTCTACTCTGATCCTTGCACTAAGGAGGACATATTAGTGTGGGCTAACTTGAATCAGCTCCCTGTTCTCCTTATCACACAGACCAGAACATGTTAATTACCAGATATCGACACCCATACACAACCTGTGCTCCCTAGAATCACATATAAACTGTGACATGAATCTCTATACTTGCTCTATCATTAAAGGGTACTCTCTCCAGATCAATGCCATAGTTAACAGAAAAAAATTACAGGCTGTTTCTGATCCTTGCCACTAAGCAGTCCACCCCAGATCACCAATCTGACCCTCACAGAGGGATGCAAATGCTACCTTGCTACCTTTTTGTGTAATGTCGGACAGTCTTGAAAGAAAATATTATGCAACCAGTCCCATCAAGTTGTTTATTTTCATCTTTTAATGTAAATATCTATGCCTTGCAGATCATTCTATTCCTGATTTTTTTTCCTGTTTCGAGTCTTTATGAATATACTTCTCGTATTTCATTTTAAATTATCCATCCTCTAAAAGTAGGACTCTTCCGTGAAACAGTAGAAGGGAGTAGAATTTTGAAAAAACTACTGCCAAATGTTTTAAATATTCTTTTCAGTATCACTTTAACGTTCTTCTGTTGACTACCTTAACTTCTAATATAACTGTTCTATAGCACATCAGTAACACAAAGATATCTTTGTAACAACACAGTCAAATTCAGGCCAAGAAATGCAAGATTTGAGCTTCAAGATTGTTTTCTTCCAACTGCATTCATCTTTATTATTGATAGGCAGTTATTTGCAGCAGTGATAATACTTCACATTCACATTGAGGCTGATGACAAGAAGGGCTTCCAAAACCCAGAATATAAATTGGAACATCCCTATCACATTCCCATTTACCATTTCTTTCCAAAAAGATTATTTGTTTTATACTGTCAGATTATCATCCTCACCAAATTACCACTGACCAACTGGATGAAGAACAAGTCACACTGGAAATTTAAAGCTCAACACTATCATATTTTTATCACTGTTTCAGTGTGCTTAAAGTATGGTCTGTTAACAGGTTGCCTTTCTGTCCCGTCCTGCCCCGCCCCCCCCCCCCCCCCCCCCCCCCGAAGAAAACAAAAACGCACATTTGGGGAGGAGGAGACAATCTCAAAAACCATTCACATTTTATTGTGTCTGAAAGGTAGTTTTGAAACTTTCAGACTTGGTCTGAAAGTCAGTCCCAGCTGACTCTGAGGTTGATAATCCCCTATCACTGAAAGACAGGGAAAGTCACATAAAGAACTTCACACCAAAACCCCTCAAAACAACTCTTAAGTGAAAGAGAAGGGGGGACAGGACACGACACACCACAACATCTGCATATATTTGGATAAATTAATTCAGAGTAACAAACACGACTGTATGACTAACTAATTGCTCAAAGAGTGTCCTGCAGTCCTAGGAAGTGCTGAGGATTTTGGCTAAAACTTTGTTTGCACTCTGGTCATCCCCTAGTTTCACATGCAGAAATACTGAAAACAAAAAATAGGTTAGAAAGGGACACTGACATGGATAGCCGCTGATTAACCACTTCACCCCCAGCAACAAAACTTCCGAATAAGATGCAAGCCTGTATCAAAGGATGAACATTTTTAGCAGAGCTTAACTGAAGGACGTTAAGATGGGGGTTTGCCTGGTAACATGCCTTTTCTGCTTACGAAGCTGAGAAAGTACAGCCACAACATAGCAGTAAATGTACTACTCTGTTAAGTTTATTTTTACTCAAAACTTGATTATGTTAAAAATGACTGCACTAGGGAAAATAGTTAAATGCCTTTAAGGGTTTTCAAATCCAGATGAGAGAACATTCACGTACAGTCTATTCAGTCAACATCTTCCTCTATTTCCTGTGCTGTTATTTTATGTTGTGATCAATATTTCTCAAACATTATTCTCTCTGCTGCAAAATCAAAATGGAAGACCGACTGTAACAACACTATCCTAAGAATACTTCGTTTGCCCTTTTATTACTATAATTAAAAGAATATTACTGTTTTCAACTCCCTAATCCAATCATCCAGAAAGATAAGAATTAGGAAAAACAAGGAAAAGAATGAAGGATTTTAAGAGTTAAGTCACTTGTTTTCCATTTAACAAGCCTTATGGCACAATGCACTTGTAAATAACTAGCATCTCCCAAGTCGTACACATTAGCTGTGGATCTAAAACAAAACCATCAGAGCCTGCTTTGCTTTCCTTCAGTGTACAAATGTGTACAAATTTAAATGGATTTTGCAGTTGCAAGTAACATCTCCTTCTGCACACTCACAGCTTGCCCTCTACCCTGCCCCCCAAGGGAGAAGCTTCTGCAGATCCTCACTGTATTAGCAATCAAAGCAAGATAAGAAACATACAGTATTAAACTGCATAACGTATACGTCTGTTGATTGATAAGTAACCTTATTTAATCATAGTAGCTTGTATGTTAAGCACTACAATACATTACAGTTGCTATGGCATTTAACCGCAAGTGCATCCAACACTTTCCTTATCAAGTATACAATATAAATTGAGACTTTGTTCCCTGTCATTTCACACCCAAGCCAGAAGAGCAATAATTGAGAGCACAACATACCTAATTTAGTATTTCACGTTACTAATTTCATAGTAGAAAACACAGGAGCCAAGTTCATATTTCAACTAAACCAGAGATTGGCATTTTTTGTTAGTAATCTTGTACAGCATTCATAGCAGGCACAATTTATTAGAGTAAGTTTTAAAATAAAAGATAACCTTATATAGTTTTGGGGAGGAAACAGTTTCAGTATAGCACTTAACATACCATTTGGAGGGGCAGAAAGTGGCCCCGTTTCCCCTGTATCTGCTCACTAGCATAGTGATGCCAAAAAAGGGCATCAGCTGCCATCATACTGCTTCTTGTAATCTTTGATCTGTCGTGGAATATTTTAGCTTTAACATGTTGTCTGCTAAACACACTTTTAAGACCCCGTTGATATGAACTGGACTATACACAGCATACATCTTGGAAGTACTATTCCCAAGTACCTTCCTAAATCGGGCTGCAAGTGTAAAACCAGCACAGTTAGCACTGAGATTATCTGCATGGGTTTACTTGTCCTAGCTCAGATGATAAAGTACACTGCAATAAAATACAGCCTGTACCATAAGCTACATTAACAAGTTTTGGACTGGATATATTGCTGTGATTTCTAACACTAAAACAATAACAAGGATATTTTTACACCATAAATAGGTTTTCTGATTTACATTTTGAAGGTTCTTCCCACAGCAAAAAAGTGAAGGCCACAACTCAAAACTTTGTAAGAGGCTCATGTCCCAGCTAAATTCAGGCCTAGATGAAAGCTTCCATCCTGACATACAAGATGACTTCATCTTAACAGGCCAGCACAATTCAATGACTATATGTAAAAACCCATAGCTATGGGTTTTTTAAAAATTTAAATTTAAACTTTTAAAAATCTGTAACATACAGCTGAAGGCTGTGAAGAGCCTTAGCTGAGAAATGCACTAGTTTACAAAAGATTGAGCATCAGAGAGAGAAATTAATGCTGATAAAGCTTTCGTGAAGTCATAGCCTGTAAACCTCGTTTAGTACCTCTGGTCAAAAAACATGGTGAAGAAACAGAAGCAGCATTGGAAGAAAGTTGACAAAACGTTAACAAAAAGAGTTTTTCATCTGCATCCCTTAAATAACTTCAGAAGTAAGTTTTGGTTTTTCTAACCTGCTTTACTAATATAAGACAGAACATGAAATCTTAAGTAAGGTCACTGAGCATGTCAAATTTATAACCCAGTCACTAGATATATCATCACACAGCATCATCCCAACTCATTTAGATTGCTAAAGAAAACCCCATCTCACAATCTTAATCCGGTTAGTTCACATTTTCAGTACTTTTTAGTTCATTCACCTCGCTCTTTAAGACTGATATTTACCAAAGCAAACACACGCAATCACTTTTTAGTGAGACTTAGTACCCAAGTCTTCGTGATACTATATAACCAAGAGCTAGAACGGCTGAAGAGAACTTTCACCTGTATACATGTTAATTTAGACACTAATCTGGCAGGCTATGCAGCACAGACAGCACGTCCTAAGAGAAGGCAGGTAGGGGCAGCAACTTGTATGCACAGATTCACTTTTTTTATCAACCGTGACCTCAGGGACATGCCGCCAGGTGAGCCCTCGCACGGGCACAAAGAGAAACGCGGAGCTGCGAGCAGGATTTTACGACCTTTCCCCCTTTTTGAACGCCTGCAATCACGCTACAGGGACGGCGAAAATAAAGAGAGCAACCGACTCTAGAGGCAGGGACAAAAAAAAATACTCAAGAAAATAAACGCACGACTGAAAGGAAAGGAGACGTTCAGCTGCACCCATCGATGGAGGAATTTGGGGCGGGGGGGGGGAAGGCGGCAGCGAGGGAGGGGAAGGGAGATGCCGGAGGGACAACCTCGGGAAGCACGAAGGGAAAAGCAGAGCTGAGGAGAGCGAGGCAGAGATGCTTGAGCCCCGGCTTCCCCTCTCCCGAGGGCAAGGAACAGGCCTCTCCCCCCACCACCACCCCCCCGCAAGGGCGGGCCGGAGCCCGGGGCCGGGCCCCGGGGAGGCTGCGGCCGGGCAGGGCGGCGGGGAGGGAAGGAGGGAGTTGTTCAGGGCAAGGGCGCTGCCCCAGCTGGGCTCGGCAGCCGGCACTCACCACACCATGCCGTAGGCCCCCTCGCCGATGTAGGAGAGGTTGGTGTAGCGGGGCCCCACGTCGAACACTTGGCCCCGCACCATCTCCGGGCCCCCGGCGTTGGCAGAGCCGCCCGCAGCCCCGGCCCCCGACACCGCCGCCATGTTGTCCGTGCCGGGAACCGCGGTGACTGCGTGCGGGGGGGGGGGGGGGGGAGGGGAAGGGGGGGCGGAGGCGGGGGAAGGAGGAAGGAGGGGGACGAGGAGAAGGATGCGGGAGGGAGGGAAGGCAGGAAAAGAGGCGTCCCCCCTCTCCGGAGCGCCGGCCGCTGCCGCCGGTTCCGAGGCCCCGTCAGCGCCGACCCCGCCGCGGCCGCTGTGAGGAGACGCTGCCGGCAGCGCGCGCGCGCATCGACCCGGGCCGGGGCGGGGGGAGGGGAGAGGAGGGGAGGAGGAGGGTGGGGGCTCGCGCGGAGGGGGAGCGGCGGCGGGGCGGGGCCGGGTGGGGGTGGTCAGGGGAGGGGCGGGGCCAGGGGCGGGGCCGGGGACTGCGGTAACCGCAGCCGCTGGGGAGGGGAGGGCGCGGCGGGCGGGTCACGTGGTGGGCGTGCCGGCTCTGCGGGCGCGCGGCCGCCCGGCGCCATTAGAGGCGTCAGGTGACGGCGGAGCCGCGGGCAGGAAATGGAGACCGGGCCGGGCCGGGCCTCGCCCCGCGGCCGGGCCTCCGCCGCCCTCCCGCCGCGACGGGCCTCCGCGGCCCGCCGGCATCGGGCGGAGCGGGAGGCCTGCGTGGTGCCGAGCGAGGCTCGGGCCTCTGGCCGAGGGGCGCCGGCCCGGCGGAGGGCCCTGAGAGCGGGGCTGGCGGGCCCGGTGTCCCGCCTGCGGCCTCTGGTCGGTGCCCCGCTGCAGCACGGGCTGACCGCGTCCCGCAGGCTGCGTGGGGAGCCGAGCTGGCTGCGGAGCGCGGGGTGGCCGGCAGTGAGTCAGCGGCAGGGAAAGAAAGGGCTTCGCTTGTGTTCGAGGCGCCGGTCGGAGAGGCAGGAGGGCCGTGCGCCGCTCTTGGCCGGGCTGCGGCCTGCTGATGTCGGGCAGCACGAGGTTATTGTGCGCGAAAGCCGAATTACCGTAGCGGGGGCAGGCTTATTTCTGACATTTCCTAACTGCAGCGCGTAGTTTTGCAACCTCTGTTTAGCACGCTGGATTGATATAGAATCATACTTCCCTGTTAGTTGTTTCCCATATAAATGTAAATAAACTGAAGGCCCTGAATGGGAGGTGAAAATGTAGTTGATGGTTTGTGTCACGCCACGGTCACCGCTTGCAACAGCGTCTACCTTTACTGTTTTCCTAGAACAGCTTTTGCTTGATCTGGAAGTTTGCCAAAGTTATGCACGAGCATCTTAACTCCCTGAATTTTTTCTGCAATTCTCTAACGATCTTGACCAAAAGTATTAACCCCCGATCCAAAGTCCTGCTGTTACTTGCTTCAACGACTGTTGCCACAGCTCCTTGAGATGAGCTGTGTCTTCTGTTCCTTTGAAAATTTGTTCAAATATGTATCTTTATGCATCTTAGCATGCCAGTGTCTCCATGTTTATGACCATCCCAGTCTGTCAGAAGACCCCAGTGCAGAATCATCCGATTACCCCTCAGCTATCAAGCTTTTTTATTATAAGTAGTTACTAATTTTGCATTCCCCGTGTAAGCTCTCGTCCGGAAGCTGTTACATGACAATCCAGTTGCTTTCAGGTTCTCGCTGGTTGTACTCTGCCCTCTTCTTTCAACATTCCTCTCTCAGCTCTGCTCTCTCTTTCTATTGACATTTTTACTATTGACATCTCTGCTGGCAACCCTGCTGCTTCATGTCTGTCTTTGCCTTGAAGGTGCCCCTGCCAATGTACTCTCTGTCTTCCTTCTCCCAACTGCCAGAGGGTCATTTTTGGCATCCCACCTTCTTCTGTCTCTACTTAACTGCAAGCCAGCTTCCTTTGCCATCAACCGAACAATTGCAGTTTTCCGTAGCTGCTTCCAAATGCTGTACAGTCTCTTGATTACAACTTACTAACATCCCCCAAAGCATCAGGCTTGCTGTTTGACCAGAATTCGAGAAGGAAGAGTTACTGGTTTCAGCTGCAGCCGGTCAGCTAAACTGCAGCCCGAGGACTCACCTTTGAGGCAGACCTACCCAGCAGGGTCTGGGCTTCGGATGCAGCCCCAGCCTAGTTCGATGGAGTGAAAGCTGTCATGGATGACCAACATAATCTAATAAACTCCTTTCTGTGTTTAACAGACATGCAACTATACGGCTTAGTTTTTTATGTATTTGAGTGGGATAATGCTTCTGATGTATTTATTTGTATATAATGCTTTCCTTTCCAACGTGTTCTTCTGCACTTTAGACACACAGCATTATTTTTCTCAGAAATTTTAGACAGCAGTAAATGTGAATAAATGTTTAAATTTTCTGAAACCAAGTAAAATATTATTTAAAAGGTTCTCAACTCTAAAAATGAAATTATGCTTACAGTTCTGATTACATACATAAATAAATCTGTCATCAGCAAATGCAAAACAAATTATTGTGGAGAATCTAGCTTAAACACAACCTGTCATAGCCAATTTAATTAAAAACTGGCGTGTACCTAGAGTATTTTCTACCTTCACCAGGCTGTGTCTGATCAAAAAGGAAACCAACCAGGCAGACCAGGAAATCGTGGAAAGACTGTCAGCTCCTTTGAGTGCTGTGTTCAAATATATGTCTAATCCAATTAAACCCAAGTAAGCGGTCAAAAAGGTATGGCAAGCTTTCCCAACAACTTCTCCTGTGACAAAACTTAGCATATGTACTTCAACGAAGCACTACAGTTACTGAGATAGGCAGACCAGACAGAAGTGTTACTAATTGCTTTTCAACCTATTTAAATACACTGTCATTACTTCCACTTAATGTTGGGTCTTTTGCCGTAACAAGGTGACATTAAAGCCTCAGTTCTGGAAAGAAGAAGATAAATGTGTTTTAAGAAAATTATTAGTTCTGTGATCAAAATAAAGGGAGGTGATACTAAAAAATGATAGCAGATAATGAAAAGCAGGAGGGAAAAAAAAGCGCTTATTTCAAACAAAAATAAAAGTGCTGCCTAGAAGAGTTTGTCCAAACAGAAATGCAGTATCTTCAGTTTGAGAGCTATATTAGGAAACAGCTAAGCCATACAATCGGTCAGTTTAAATATGCCATGGTTTGGACTATCTCCATCTTCGTATCAAGTTCAGGAGTCAGTCACATGGATGAGTTCATCCTACAATCAGGGTCTAGAAAGTCTTTGTACTGTTACACATATCTACTTTAACTGTTAACTTCGTGTTCTGTAAATAGGTCTCTTGAAAAGTAAATGTCATCCTGTGAAAGGCCCTACGAGTCCTGGAAACAGCATTATCAGGTTTGGGCAAAGGACAAACACTATGTAGCTGCCCTACAGTGCCACTCGTTATTGGGGGTGGGAGTGATTTCAAATTCTTGTGCTAATTTAGAACTAAAGCTACATCTCCCCAGATCATCATCATTATATTAGTTGTATTATTTGCGTGGGGACGTGAAGACACAGTTTTCTCGGTAGCTGCTGTAGGAGCATGGCATTTGCTTTCAAAGTACCTCAGCATGACCCTGAACCTCCCCATCGTCCCAACAAAATGCAGGCATTAGGTATATTAAAAACAGCTTTCCCAGCGTTATTTAAAAAGACCTCAAGCCTCTGTGCGGGGGTGACAAGAGAGAGAAATAAGACATGTAAGGTGTTTTATAAAGATATATTTTAACTTCTAAGGCACTCAGGAACCATGGTGATGAATGTGACACAAACTTAAATTGCTTAGATATGAGCTCTGATCCACGGGGAACTATCCTAAGATTCATAAAGAGCATCAGATGCTAATAACTTCCCGTCAGTACCTACCTGGGCTTGATTTAACTGGTGACATACAGCTGAAATCCCTTGAGACTGACTTTCATTTAAATGTCGACCACTGCTTTGACAGTATAAAGTGACCTCAACAAAATGAGGATCTCGCTGTAATCTTACGCCATTGGGAAGTTAAAAACAGTCTCTCACCCAAATTGCTGGGCAACTGATGCCAAAACAAATTTACTTTTTTCCCCCCAGTATTTCCTTTTTTCCCCATTCAACATTCTGACTGATTTTGCAGGAAGCTTATAGTGGCTTTTACACCACGGTGTTAAAACTAGTAAACAGATTGCTATGTTTGTTTTGTGCATGCCAAGGGGAGCACAAAAGATTATTAATTGCAGAACTATACTGTCAGTAACAACCTTGGTCTTGCACTGGGTATCATTCTGTCACTGTCAGAATCTGTCACTGTTGTAGGAGATGTCTTGTATTATCTATCACGTTCTTGTGACATTTGCTGTTCACAAATACAGTTTGAAAACACAGTTGGAATTTCAAGTCATTTTTACGTTCCTTAGTTTTGTACAAGTAGTTTACAATTATACTCTAAATATTTTAAAAGGGATCCATTTTTCTGCAACCTTAAAAGCTTATTATATAATTCTAACAATTTTCATTAATATACGGACATTTTGTTGCTGTCTATACAAAATTAAGTTGCTTTTATTTTTCAACTGCAGTAGCAGCAGTATCCAGGCACTGTCCTGCACTTCAGTAATGGAAATTTCCCAGCCTCAAAGCGCACTCTGTCTCAGTCAGCTGCAATAAAACTCTGAGTGATTTCAATATTGTTGTGTGCTTTACTTGTCCTCAGTTATCTGGAGCTTCTATCTTTTGAAAACCAACTACTCCTCATGAGCTTGCTTCACTTTGCCCAAGACTTAAAATTCAGTAAACAAGCTGTGGATGATAAGAGAATTGAACCACCAGATAAAAAGTTATTTTAGAGGACTGACAAAACAGAACATACATATAGTCAATATTTATACAGAATGTTACAGTGACTTGTGAGGATGCCACTGAAGTCCCGGTATATGACCGTTGTTTCCTTGTGCTGAAGCTTTATGCACTGGGAGGCTATTAAGTTTTTACAAATGGATTTAGCTAGTGCATAATATCAGTCTCTTGATCTCTGTATTTCTGATATCATTGATTGCTAGGAAAATACATGAAAATACAAAAAAGGAGATAATACTATTACAAAAACCTCAGAAGTCTAATAATTTACAAATACTAAAATATGCAGTCTGTTTTGCCCACTTGTTCTCAGTTCAGCTGTAGACAGGACAAGTGATGCCTCCAACAGAGGCAGAAGTCAAAGAATGTAAACCAAGATTATTAGGGTTTTATGTTGTTCAGACATTGCAGTAACTCTGGTTTTAATACTTCTTGCTCATAGCTAAAAAATTAGGGACCACGTGTGATGAAGAGGTTGGCTGATGTGCAGGCAGAGGAGAAAGGATGAAGAAAGAAAGAATAAAAGGGAATATGGGGGTGGGGGAAGAATGTAAAATGAAAGTAAAATGACAGGTAGTGGGAATGAGCTATGGGAATAGAAGGGTTGCAGTTGGAGGGGTGATATCCAGACCCCACTGCATCTGGCTTTGTGCAAGTGAAGCACTTGGCAGACACACAAGTCCCTTCATGGAGAACCAGTTTGGGGAATGATGCCAGACCTTCCAAAAAGAGTTTACCAGGACTTGCTTTCACTGATGTTGTCAGCTGGGGTGATGTTCATCACAAATACACATGTAGCTAATGATTTTGTGATGGCACACGTATACTTCCTAGTTTTCTGCTGTTATTATATTTAGTCTAAATGATGGGCAGTGGCTGAACAGAAACAAGCGATAGGGAACAGTACACTAACGGGATTCTGAGATTTTCACGTAAAAGTCACCAGGGTTCAAAATTCAGCCAACATTGATACATCATCACAGGACAAGTGCACGGCAGCCTTTATGAGCAAGTTGGAGGCCGTAGCAGCACAGTTATTCTGCATATAAGGTTCCATGTATGAACTGTCATACTTAGCTTTCCTGTTGCTAGTCTTGGCAGAAAACAAGGGAACAGGACTGCCTCTTCTCTTTTACTGGCCAGATCCTGGCCTTGCTGACACTGAACTGCAGAAGAGTCACCTCCAGCTTTATGGCTGAGACACGCTTCAAGCACCTGCAGGGAAATCTGCATCTTTGCTCTCTAAGCCGCACCTGTGCTGCGGGAGGGAGGGAAGATATCAGTTTCTTCTCCTTGCACTTTGTTCAATCCACTGACCCAAGAGCCCGTACTGCATATTTTTAATAGATATAAGTTACAGACATCTGTTTCTACAGTCCAAAATTGATGAATCATCATTCATTTTTAAAACAACCATTTCTTTTGCAGTTTTGCATATCTATGGCAGATAAGAGCTGTGCAGACAAGAGAGATTTCCTGAAGGAAGTGGTGTCACAGTATTTTGAAAAAAAGAGCCAAGCTGTTGGAATCTGTGTTGCGTTACGGGGGCAATGCAATACCTCTGAGCGCTTCCTGTTTATCATGAGATACAGTTTTCACCACATCATAAAACTTTCAAGCATTTGTTAATAAACACTCCTAGAGAAAAAATAATATCCAAATATACAACCCCCTGTGGCATCTGTCATTATAAACAAAAGAAGGTTTTCATTACATATATCAGGGGACTATTTGTGTGAGAGGAGCAGATTCTGAGGGCCCCATCCACCTCCCGCTGAAGTCCATGTTGCATCTCTCATTACGTCATTGGACCCCTGGCATATGATTTTTCTTATATGTAAACAGCAAGATGTTTGAATGAGCAAATGCAATTTTTTACTATCAGCATTTGTCATTTTTTTAAACGACATGGGTATTCAGAGAATGAACACCTGCAGAATTACAGCACAGAGCCTTATATAAAGATGGCAAAAGTAAGATTTGCTTCTAACAACAATAATCTGCAAGTGCCGAGGTACCTAATCAAATATACAAATTGTGCAGATGTTCAGAGCAGTGCTGTCTCGCTGTGTGGTCTTTCTCACTCGACAGCTTTGTTGTCTCTATTAATTCTTCTGGATAAATTAACCTAGCCTGAAAAGGTAGATCTGGGGAGCAGAAGGGTGCAGATTTCTCAACACCAGCGACCTTGATGGTGCAATTCTCACCCCCAGCAGATAAGATCTTTGGCAAGGAAATGCAAATTACTGAGACTGATTCAGGATGTTCTTGTGATCATGGCTAGGACTTGGTCTGCAGCTGACAGGCACACGGGGTGGGGGCTGGGGACGAAAGTCAAGGGTTCTGCCAATTCTATAGGGAATAAGCATTTTGATAGGTAACTATACAACAACAGTGCAAAGACAGGCCTTGGGTCTCCACAGCTTCACCACTGGAAGAGGCTCGTTAAGTTGGGAGCAAACTATAAGGCTTATCTGTTCAAGCTTTCTGGGACAAATGGGAACACCTGAACTGAAGTTTCAGGTGGTAATCCTGCTGCATGGAAATTCAAGATGGGTAATGACTGCACACAATTCTTACTTCTTTAAATGGCTATAACATTTTAAACTCCGCCACATAGACTGTTATCAGGTAGACCAGGGGAAAGACTGAACCTCAGAAAGATGTTCCCTCCGGCCACCAGCACTACATCTAGCTAAACAGAATTAATAATTAAGGCATTTGTAGCTTTTTGGATTTTGAAAGTTTTAACAATGGGAAAATTATCTGGCTCACATTACTGTTGTCTTACCTGACATATGGTGGTTATTACTCCAGATATAAAAGGCATCTTTTATGATTAGGCTCTGTGTAAGTGCAATACATCCATTGTAATCAAGCACTACATTTATCTTACTGGATTACTGAGTCTCTGGGTTTTGTACAAGTGACACAAAATTGTTGTGAGGATCTATTAGCATCCTGCATCTCAACCAACTTTTCAGTATGATATTTCATTTCCCAGTGATGCTAACAGAACCACACTGAATCCCTGGCCTGGAAATCCTGAGAGAAAGACCAACAGCAATTAAAAGTATTTTTTACTATTACAATAAAGACCGCTAAAAAAAAAGAAAGAAAGAAAGAGCAAGAGAGAGAGCACCGCTCTTTTTGAAAGATATGGCAAAATATCTGTAGGATGATGCTCTGCATCCAATTTCACAGGTATCATTAATGGCGGTAGGGTAAGATTAAGTGATTATGCTCTGCCAAACAGTATGTGTGGGAGAGCAGACAGCAGATGTCCAGCCGCTTAGGCCTATGCCTTGCACACCAGACCGTGGTGTGGAAATGCATGTGGCTATTTAATTGTTATTCAACTACAAGTTGCCTGGATTTATGAGTCTGGGAAGTGCATTTGCTGCAGTGAGAAATGAGTGTTTATTAGCACAGTAGCTGTGCCGGCCTTTCCCGCAGAGAGGCAAAGTATCCCTGTCTATAGAAAATGGATTAAAAGGGGGCAGTGTACCACTCATGTCCCATTTACCTTTGTGAAGTGCAGCTGGATAAATGCCAATATATGGATACATTTCCATCATGAACTCTGAACAGCTTTTACTGCTGCTTGTCACAGATAATAAAAATGCAGCAGCTGTCCTCTTATCAAATCCCAATTTGGAGAAATGCATATCTAAATAAGGGACATAAACAGGACTCCTCCTTCAGGGACAGCTACATGGATACACGAGAATAAACCCTGTAAGAGCTAGATTAGGAAGATGGGACCATTGCCCTGTATTTAAGCATTTTTCCGGTGCTTGTTGCAGCAGCCTTCTGTGGTCACTCTGAACGTATCCTCTGTCCTTCTTGGTTCCTCTTCCACTGCTCTTACCCATGACAACATCCTCCTGGGCTCCTGCAGTCCCGTCCATTCCTTTCTCTGCCATGTGGGCTGGTGCTACTGGATGACCTCCCTTCCCTATCCAGTCAGCCTCCCTGATCAGGCCGTGTTCATCTCGTGCCCTTTTGAGGGAAGCATCACCTAGGAGATGAAGTGGGAGGTCAGACGTAGAACAGCAGCGAGGCATCCCCCAGTCCACCCCAAATCTGCAGCAAAAAGGCTATGTCTCTGCTTCTCCCACACATTGCAGTTCCAGTCTCCATTCTCAGAGGGTCCAACTCTCCTCCTTTCCTGGGCTGGTATATTTTTTACTGAATTCATTTTCTTACAGTTTATTGAGCTGCATGAGCTCATCAAAGGGCCAGACAAGCACCAGACCTGTACAAAGAAAGCAGCAGGGCTGGGAGCAGAAGTGTCCTTTTTGATACCAGCAGTCCATTAGATTTGGCTCAGTTGCCATGTGATATCACTCCCTAAGACTAGTTTCATCTGGGAAACAGGGAGGTTTGACTACACTGCTGAGAAGCCTTCAGACACTTCTTTTGCCTTTGCCATCCTTTGCTGCACTTTTCTCCGTTCTTGAAAAACACAGGAAAAAAAATTGTCACGAGGGCAGTTTTATAGCAACTTCTTTACCACCTCGTTTCTGCTCATCCTGTTCCTCTCCTGTTTCTGCCATATATCCTTCCTGAAATCTTTCTGCTGTAATTCTCTGTACTCCTGGTGATCTTGTCCTACCATCTCACAAGCAGCTGTTGACCTCTAGAAACACACTCCCGATCTAGGATCTTTTTCCTTGCAAACACACTGCACAAGCAAGACAGACAAACGCAGGCCTCCTTTCTCAGGACAAGCGTTAGGAAAAAAATATTACACAATCCACAAGACATGCGCATTACTCACCAAAACAATCATGGGTATCCTATTTCTGCAGCCCTGCCTCTCAGTGCTTGTTTCTTTCCAGTATTGTGCCAATGCACTGAAGCCAGGACCCAATAACAACCGTGTATGTATAAACCTAAAGCCTGTAACTGAGGGGACTTTCTTGTACAGCTATAGTAATGATCAGGGGCTGTCCTACTGCGAAGAACAGAAGTATCGTGCTGTGTTTGTTTTGTGATGTGGTCTGATCATCTATACTGTTGAATTAATAAAAATAACAAGATAGAAGCTTTCCAAATGGAATCCATTGCTAACTGTCGTTCATTGCTCTATTCTTATTCCACATACATTAGGAAGTGTGCATTATCTGATAAATCAAGACATAAGAAACAAATAAATGCCTTTATATTGTAAGAAAAAAAAACTTTCTAGAAATACTGTAGAAACATTCACATCCTCTATTTCTGTCTTTTGTAAAAGGCAGGCTGTGTCTTATTACCATCAAGGAAAAAGTAAACAAACGTAATTTAATCAGTTCTGTCTTTCGTTGATTTGCATCAGCAAGAATAAAAGACAAAGGCAGAATGGAAAACAGCAGCTTTGTGCTAAAAGTTTGAATGCACAAAATACTTCTTTCTCCAGCTGTCAAACATTAAAAAACGCTATGCATACCAGTAATAATAAAAGTGTCAAACAATTGACCACAACGGGAATCACAATGCTTCATTAAAAGCTCCAAAGCAGAGTAGAAAAGCTTCCAGCCATTTGTTAAACAGAACTAAATGCGAAGATACTTTCCAAAAAGTGTCAGAAGATGCTTTCATCTAGTCTCGTCAGTCAGATAAATATCTCCTTGCTTATTTTAGCCCGGTCTCGGAGCTTGCACCGATTCAGCAGTAACAGCTGTATGTGCCGTTTGTTTTCCTGAGACTGGGGCATCTCTCAGTAAAAGAGAAAAGGTTAATGTCCTTTCCAGTGATCAGGCCTTCATTCCATGTGGTGCAGGGATATAATCAGTAATTTTCTATTTACATATGTAATTATGTATTATTTGGAGAACCTAACCTATTTGTTCAGCTGACAGGCAATGTTGTGATAAGGAATTTCAGCAGACAGGATATTTATAGACCCTTTATCTCTACGTACAATCAGAACTAAAATGTCAAACAATACCCCGAATGAAGGGTTGTTTCAGTTCAACTTTTCTCCATTGTTGCTTTTTCCTTTTTTTTTCCTCCCTCTGTCTGGTTACTGCCTAAAACTTGGCAGTGAAAGAAAAAAGGGAATGTGACTCACACTGACGACTTCATTTGCTGTAAGAGACCTCAGTAATTGCTCTAACCCACTTACAGGAAAGCTACCCCTCCTCTTTCTCTCTTCCTCCACCCTTAGATAGACAGAGGCCATATTTGTAACAGGAGCAGCCCGGCTGATCTCAGAGGTCATGCTATCACTTATGAAGTAACCAGGCCTCTTTCTTTCCACTTTTCTTCTTCTGGATTCAAGTTAACCCCTCACAAGAACTTAAAGCAGCTTCAGTTTAAGGGGCAGCTTCCTGCCACGGATTTCTCATGAACCTAATAACCAGCCTTTGCAAAGGACTCACGGCTCAAACGCAGCAGGGTTGAAGTAGCTGCTCCCATGACATGCACCAGCTTGGCAGCCAGCACCGCAGCTCCAGGATAAAGCTACCGAGGAGTCAAACAATTGTCGCCTTTTCCTTTTCTTATGGGATGGGGACAGGGGACGGTAAATAGGAACAGGAGAAGAATCAGCACAGATGCCTATGCAGCACTCTACCAAAATATATTTTCATTTTTAATTACATAATCAACATAATGAGAGTGGCATTCCTAGTGAGGTGGCGGAACAGATGGCAAAGACTTCGTTTTCAGCAAGACGTTAATTAACAACAACTCTGGTTTCTGCTAGAAAAGGGGGTTTGTTCTGCTCTAGCAGGGTTAAGACGGCTGCTTACTACATCGGACAAAACTCAGTTTCCAAACACAGAATTGTAATTTTATTTTTTTTTTAACCTACGTCCCTGTTGAAATTTCCAGGATACTCTCCGAAACACAGCAACATCCTACCTGCAAAGCCTTATTAAAAACCAACACAGTAGCTTGGGGTTCTCCTTGCAAACACTTCTGCATGCTCTGTGGACATATAAGTGCAAAGAGGAAAGGGAAGAAGAGTTGATATGATTAAGTGAGAGAGCTTTGTGCAACTTAAACTGCAGGTGAGGCTTGGGTAATACACAGCAGCTTCACAGCGATGTGGTTAAAGCTAAAGCTTTCTTAGACGCTCTACATGAAGTCCTCTCTCCTCTTTCCTCTGTTCCACACGCTCGGACTTAACATCTTCGGCACACTGATGCAGCTGAGTTGGAAAGAGCTAACCCAAGGGGGACTGAAGCAGAAAGTAGCTATGAAAGATGTTTATTAAAACCACAGGCAGAGAATACATCACCCAGACACAATGAATAGGGAAATAGCACATGCAGCCGAAAAGTCTAGCCTCTATTTTTTTGTCTGATAAGCTGGCTGGACAGCCAGGCACACCGAACAGCCCACAAACATCCAGCTCTTCCCTCCCTGCGCTGCCAGGTGACGTGAGATTGCTTTTTCCTGCTTAGCGTTCCCCATCAGAGGCTCTCCGGAGTCACACGCCCAAAGTCCTGCAGAGGCCTGTGGGCCACATTCCTCCGGGGATTACATCCATCCCCAGCAGGAGAGAGGGAAGAGAGATGCAGGCCAAGAGGGATGGGCAAGCAGTGGGGAGGGAGGAGCAGGGGGGAGGTGGGGGAAGGAGCTAGCTGTAGAGAACGTCGAGATGAACATAGGCAGGAGCTGGAAGACAGTGCTGCAGGAAAGGGAGAGGGGAAGCAGTCCTATACTATAGCAATATTATATAAAACAGGGCAACAGGGCATCTAGATTCATGTGCTGTGGAGCTTGGAAATGAACCCATTATTCCCACGTCTCAGCACTCATCCCTGTGCTGCCAGCAAATAGCTAACAGCTGACAAGAAACGTCTCTGCCCATTCTAGTGACATGCACATCTAGAAAGGATGCTTCTCCATTACTCCCACTTACTCCGTGCAGGCAGTAGATGGTTGTGAGTCTGCCCTGTAAGCTGAAAATCACACCCCTACCGATTACCCAGGGGGAGTGAATGATATGACTGCAGATGATTTTTCATTTTCTTTCAATGTGCATGTTAAAAACATAGTTGGGATGAGTTAAAAATTACATTACAAGAATATTGCAGTTAGGAAGTCCAACACTAAAAAGTGAGTATATGCCTGAACTAAGAATGTCTGTTCCACCTTTCAGCAGCTACTTGAATTCAAAATATCAGGTCAGGCTCCCATGCCGTATTGTTCTCAGCCATAAGAAAGTGCATCCTGACATCGTTATACTGAGCATAACTAACCTGCAGAACTGTACGTGATTTGGGCCTCCATCAGTTCACGTTGCGTTAAACCAGAAATGGGCCATAGAGAGGAACTCAGTATCTTGCATGCATCAGATGGCAGAGATTCTTTGCAGGATGATTTTCAGGAGGAGTGCCAGATATCACCAAAACTGTGCTTAGGAGGTGCAAAGTAGAGGAAAGAAAAGAACACACAAAAAAACTATATTCTGCTTAGCCTGTCCTCCTTTCACAGCGGTTAAGAGGGAGATGTGAGAATCAACAGAACTGTATTTGTACTTACAGCTACTTTTTTGGGGAGAAGAGAAGGCTGACTAAAAACCCTTTGCAGATATTACCTTTAAAAAAATAAAATCAACATAACAAGAAGTTAACTCTTGAAGAAAAAAAAACAGAAAGAAAAGCGACCAACAGATGCACAGACAAGCAGTGACTTCAGTGGAGCTGCAAGGCTGAATTTGGCTTGAATTCTGTGAAGTACTTTCAAAGCAGGAGCATACTGCATACAAATGAGCGTTAAATAATTTGCATCATTAAGAGAGCTCCGAGCAGCTCATCTGGACTTTGAAAAAAGCTAAAGCAAATGTACATTGTTTGAATACCATTAGGGACAGTCATTAACTAGCATTAAGACATCTACAGTATCGACACTTAGTGCTGTAATAAGAGACCCATCCTCCTTTCCAGGTTATTTTCTTTATTGATTTGTAGAATTTCTTATACCCAAGCTTTAGAGTTCCACAGAGCTCAGCAATTCACGTAGGAATACCCATTAAGGACCTATACAATTACTTCTTTTTTGTATTGCATCTTTTAATTTTTGTTTTCCAGAAACATAGTCCTGTTTGTTTGGTGTAGATACCGTAGAAAATTTAAACACCAATGTATATCAAAGAAACAAAGACAGAAACAGGTAAATGAATTTATCCAGGGTGACACAGAAGGACACGCTGTAACAGAAATAGACTAAAGGGTCCGGATGCCCAGTTTCCTGGTTTAACCATTTCACTCGATCAGCTCTAAGCAGAGCTGCTGTAGGACTAGGATAAACTATGGCCTCATGCCATATCTCAAATGCTTGAGAAGATGTTTCAGAAGTAGCAGGGACAGTACAGAACAGGTCAGGTGAAGAACGCAAGTTGTGCAAAGAAACAAAGGTACAATATAGTTTAATATGGTTGAAGGCGTTCGAGTGCTAGAGCTGCAGGAGTTGAAGGGTGATGGAATACCGAGAGCTAAATATGCGCAGCAGAGTGCATAGGGGGAGGCAGGGGCAGGCTACAGCCTACAGGCAGTTGAAGGGGAGCTGGAAGGAATCTTTAATGAAGGCAGAAATCGTTCTGGGTGACTCAGAATATTGGTATTCACAGAGAGAATTGAGAACAGGCAAAAATAAATAAAGCTGAAAGCAAACCCCAAAGGCCAAATCCCTCTCAATAGCCAGAACGCTGATATAATCTGAGCAACCAAACAACAGGTCCTTGTGAAAACCTCTCTCCGGCTGCTTCCCGCACACCAGCCTCTCTCCACGGCTGGCAGTGGCTGCAAGCAGCTCCCACTGCCCAAGCCAGGGAGCTTTGCAGGCTGCTGGTGTGCTGACACCATTTTTCTTACACAAGGCAGCCCTGGTGGTCTTCCCTCCACACCCCCAGCCCTTGGCTTCCCCGTGACATCTCAACTAGCGCATTGTGTAACTTCGCAAACTTCCCTTCAGCCCCGAGCAGCTCAGCTCGGCTTTCATGAGCTGCCAGCTTTTGTACATGTCACAGGCACACACATGGGTCACTGACAGATTCAAAGTCGCAGTAGTTTTATTTATGAGGGGAGTTACACTAGCCAACTTCCAGATCCTGCTGCCATCAGCCCAAAATGTATGCAGGCAGCATTTAACTAAAAGCCCAAGTTCTACAAGTTTTACAGTGGAGACTGAAAAACAGATTAGTTTCAATTTTTTTATACAGGTGTGATGGCTTTTTGCTTTTCTTTTTTGCTTTTTCATTAAAGAGTGGTCAAAGAAGTTACAGTTCTATATATTGGAACTGAGATCAGTAAGACTGAAGGACAGGAAAGACTTCCTGACAGTGAGATCTATTAGTCAATGGAGCAGTCTCCCAAAGGAGGCAATGGGAACACAAGAAGTGCTTTAGCAGAGCCAGTATTAAGTGCTCCAAGTGATGCAGCCAACTCCTAGAGGATTGCCATGAGACACACAGCCTTCAGCAATGCAGGATGCCTGCTATTAGCCTGCTAATGCACATCCTGGCTTGGCCAATTGCTGTTTGGGAATAGCTCATTGACTTAAAATTTCATTAACAAGAAAATACTAGAAGACAATTTTCTAATGGTAGGGGCAGGCCTTTGCAACATATCTTCCCACTACAAAAAGTAATTATTAGTAGGGGTAAGAAATGAACAGTTTTCATTAGTATTTGTATTAGGATTGATTCATTAACCTTTCCTTAAACTACTTCAAAGCAAAAAAAAAATACTGAATTGCTTGGATCCCCTTTCTGTCTCTTTTACCCTGCAGAAAACAGCCACTTTCCAATCTCTTGCTAGCTTTACCAAATAAATAAAAAAATAAAAGCCACCAGTTACAAAGGGGCTTAAGATTGAGAATACAGATCCAGAATTTCTTTACCTTAGAAAGCAGACAAAACTAAGACTACAAATTGAGATACTAAAATTAAGGCAAAAACCCCAGACTTATAAACATTTCCAGGAGGAAGAACATAATGGGGGATAAAAAATTAGATTAAACTATTTTTCAAAGGTTTTAATGTCAGTCCAAAACCAAGCATTTGAAATGCTTTCCTCATAATCTTCTCGTTAGTATAAGCTGCACTGTGTAGCAGGAACATTGTTTCAATGGTTCAGCCAGTAACTTCCAAATACACTGTACTTAGACTTTAAATGTAACCTTAATACTGAACATCTAGGGTTTGATGTTTACTTTAGTATCCTCATCAATCACCAGTACAGGCAATCAGCTTTAGATCTGTAGTGAGAGGAAGGTCTGTCCATGTATGATTTGATATTTCTAACATTTTGAAGTGATGAAAATCCATTGAAGGGTGGGACAGAGAGGAGAGGATTACTTTTTTGTTTTTAAAAACAGGCTTGCAATACAACAACAAAGCCTGCCTACACTGTTGAATTTGACCTCTGCCTCAACTGCAACGTTTCATTTCTTCAGAATGATACAACACTTCAGGTGACTGATACGATAGAAAGGGGGAATTGGCAAAGCCATTTCAGTGTCTAATTCATTCTCCCATCTCGAGTCCCTCAATAGCAGGGGTTCAACAGGAGCAGTCCTAAAGCAGCTGTGCTCCAGGGAGTCTTCTGAGAGCCAACACTAAGGACATGGCACCTTTAAAGACCAATGACATTTGGCCAGTTAAGTCTGTCAGGGAAAACTGACATGCATCCACGCTTCACCCCATGCCAGTCATTCCAGCTGCTGGAACAGTTGTGTGGAATTAGCTGCATCAACAGAAAGCAATTGGGTGAAATATCTGATGTCAGTGGCCCAACTCGTGTTACCTGTGCCTGTCTGTAACCTAACAATTAGATCCATCGTTAGCAGCTTGGCTTAATTATAACTTAGAACTTCTTCAAACATAGACTTTGCACAAGATTTTAAATGACTATAATTAATTATACAGAAAGCCCAAAGTGTCTTCTGGTCCATTGTTAAAATTTATTTTCCTTTCCCCACACTGACACCAGAACTTGGTTTCGTAAAGGAACTGGGCTGTAGACTAAAAGAGAGGTATCTCTTATAGCCTGATAAACACACAGAGAAATACCTTTTATGTCTTCATATAACGAGAAACAAGGCTTCAGATATTTTTAATCTTGACTAAGAGATGAGAAAAGGAATATTATTCTAACCTATACTTGTTTAGTCCCACTCTTTACATGAATGACTTCTTTCCTGCCACCCATGTAAAAGGCTTTTTGCACTCTCCCCACATTACTGCTGTTGGCCATTATCAGAGATCTGGTATTGTACAGCCTGAACCAACTACTTGAATTTTAACCAGTAAAAAGCAAAACACAGAATTAGTGCCAGAAACACTGCAACATCTTAAAAGATACGGGGCAGGAAGGAAGATATCATCATGCAAAGAAACTTTCCCCACTCAGCTTTCCAGTGCCTACCTGCCAGATGAAAATATTATGGGAATGACACAATACGCAGACGGCTCTTTTGAAGAATTTGTGGCAATGGGCAACATCACATATCTTTTCCTATTTGTTCTGCTTTGGCCAAAGGAAAGAGGGAGCCCTCTAGGGGTAGAAACACAAAGCCCTGAAGGAATATTCAGACACCTGCAGAACAATTTGCCTTTTCCATACCGAGACCCTCCTTGCCTTACCTTGAGATAGGAGCGGTTCCCTGTCCTGTGGAAGGGCTCAGAAGCCGAAGGTCTACGCAGAAAAATCAGGCTGGGTAGAAGGAGGTCACAGGCTCTTTCCTGGAAGTGCTTACTCTACAGCCTAGAATATGATGTAGGAAGTAAGTCTCTTTTCTATCGTTTGTGCAATCTTTTTCAGGGAAAATAGAACATCACTGAACTGCAGACTGAAGTGCTGTAGCTAGTCTGGCCCACCACAACATAGCTAGAATTTTTTCTTTTAGGCTATGCAAAAGACTTGGTTTTGCCTTACTATATGCCTCAAGCATACAATGAACTCTTATATAAAATGAGCAGGTTTATGTTTGTCAAGGCATGTTCAGAATATTTCTTTCCAAGAGCTACTTCTATTTGAAGGCTAGATAACAGCTGCACCATTTAAACATTTAAATATTTTCTCATTCTAATGAGAACTTAAGATTCTTTCCAAACAGCTCAACATAACAACATGAGAATATGGCAAACCCAAACTTCAAAACATTTTAACTCCAGTAAAAAAAACAAACCACCAAACCCAAATTGCAAGTATCAAAAAGCATCTAACAAGATATCAAGAACTGGTTGTAGTGCAACAGGTAACAGATTTTGTTACATATCCAAAACAGAAGAGTTCAAGAACAGTGTAACACTTTGAAAAAATTGGTTTTTTTTATATAAGGGATGTTAGCTGCAAGACATCTGCAGTTACATATGCAAAACTGCATTATCAGTTTGGTGAAACAGGTAAATACCCATTACAGTCTCTACACATAATTTACAAGCAACTTTCTGCATGACATATTCAAGCTTATTCTTGATTTCTTTAAAAAAAAAAAAAAGGCAAAAACTTAAAGACAGTAACATGAAAGCCTGTAATCTACATTAGTGCTACTTGAATAGCAAACTTGATCTTGATGCAGAAAACAATGTTTTGTCTGGCCCTTGCCAAGGAGCAGAGACATGCTAAGTCTGCATTACTAGAGGACAGCCCATATTTCTTAAAGATCTCCTAGTCTCTGAAGAAGCACTTCTGCTCACTCCATTTCCCAGGTGTAGAGGACAGGCATTTCGAGACTGATCTGGTAGAGCTTAAGAATTAATTTATGCATAGCAACCCCCAGTAAAGTTTCCTAGAGAACCTGGATGAAACCAGCAAATACTAGTCAAGGTAAACTGAGGAGCTCTACAGGAATTAAATAGCCCCCATTTGTGTTGTAACAGTCACTAATTCAGTCTGAAACAGAAACATCTGCCCCATCATCACTGTTATTTCATTACTTTCTACAGCCTAGGAAATGAGTGGCTACAGATTTTACAGCACATTTTCCGCAAAGAAACATACATCAAATGGGGGTGGTTAAACAGGACATGAATATTTGTTATTCCTTGTTTAAACAATTGAGGTGGATAAATGCTTCTGTGTCATGAACCCCATCAATGGCATCTAAGTTTAGCTTCATGTAGCTTTAAATCAAAGTTTTACATTTATTTCCATGGGCTTATTGATTGCTTCTTGCTCAAACCCACAAGCAACAGAGACTGCATATGACTGATATCACAGAGCAGAAGGTTGGCTATGAGCCCCATGGTCTATTGGAGATCTGCTAGATAAAAAAGAAAACATTCACGAGTAAGATAGCACAGCCAGCCAAGAATCAGC
Organism: Haliaeetus albicilla; assembly: GCF_947461875.1. Classification (NCBI taxonomy): domain Eukaryota; kingdom Metazoa; phylum Chordata; class Aves; order Accipitriformes; family Accipitridae; genus Haliaeetus; species Haliaeetus albicilla. The sequence continues at coordinate 37,728,184 of NC_091492.1, forward strand.
AACATCTGGATTTCACCTCCCACTAATCAAAAGGAGACAGTAAAGCCAATGTTGGGCACCAGCAAGGACAAACAATAGTGATGTTCAGTCCTGTTCTCAACTGCAGCTGGAATGGGGTCAGATCTATAGGAAGACGGCACCCTTTGTCAGAAAGTACCAAAGATGCCTACAAGACACTGGAGCGATTTTGTTCAGCTCTGTGTTGTTACCAGCAAAGAGTAGCTGTAGTTGCCTTTGGATTGTGGAGTTACCTGGCTGATGGACTCCCATAGTTGCTTTCCATAATCAGGAAAGAACAGCAGCAGTTAGCTGTTGCTTGTGCTCCCTGGTGAGCTAAGTGAATCACAGGCTAGGGAACTGCTGCTAAACCTAGTCAAGCAAATCCCCAACCTACACTTTTCTGAGAATTTGCTACTTTTCGAGAGATTATTACAAGGGAATTTTCACCCCTGGAATTCTGTTAAAAAACCAGAAACCAAACCAACAAAACATTCAGAACCATCAAATGGAAGATATTTTTAAGACATTTGAGGTTTGATCTGAAGTAGGTTCAAGTATGCCCACAGTATCTTGAGTAGAATCTACCTGATGATTATTATGGTTATTGTTATTTTTGTATTTCAAGAAATACCTTATCTGCTTCCCTCTGGCACAGCACCCTGGGCTCTAACTAGATTTTTATTTTTCTTCTTCACTAGGATAAGTACAACAGCATTTAGACAAACTGCCTGAAGACTGCATCTCTCAGATCCCCAAGACTGTTAAAGTTTTCTTTTTTTCAAGTCTCTTATCCCTGTCCTGCTCTCCTTACATTTTTCTTTCTTGAGGATATGAACACCAGCACTTCAGAAACAATCACATAGATTAGCTTAGCTTCCAAGCCATACTTACATTTTGAAAGTTACCATCCTTCTCAATACTTCTCTATGTTCTGTAGTAAATTAACCTTAACGTACTCCAGGAACTCACTGTCCACACTTCCACTTTGGCAGTTAAAGACCACTTCTTTAACAAATATGCAAGTAAACAACAAATTGTCATGATCTCTGCTGCAACAGGGTCTTTCAGATCATTATCCCATTACTGTAAGACATTAGGTAGTACACCAAACAACCTGCATTATTGCTGTTGTTACCTGGTAAAAAGAATGAAAGAAAACTTAGACCAAATTAATTAGAAGTACACAGTCCACTTCTAAGATGGTTTTAGTGACATCATCTTTTCAAGTAAGCATGCTCTGTGATTCCAAGGATTGTTTCCTTCTAGTGCTGCCACTGGTGTCTTCCCAGAAGGGCCCTATAGAAGAAGGTAAGATTTGGTGACAGGGTAACCACTCAAAGATGTGGAATATGACCACTGTGGATCCAGCTACTTGAAGTATTAGAATGAAAAATACATTTAAGAAAAGAAACAAACAATGCTTTGAATCACTATACTTTATTAATACTTCAGAAACATCAGATCCTACAGTGGAGAGTTCTTATCCCCGCCTGTTTCCAATCACTGCTTTGAAACAACTTCTTGCAATATGCAAATAGATACATGAGGCACTGTGTGAATACAAAAGTGACGATACAAAAAACCCTAACAATTGAACCTCATGCAATACATACACACACACACACATATATATATATAAAAAATATGGTAATGTAGCATAATACACACAAGCACTATTAGAACAATCCATGTAAATGAATGTACAATATGCATAGCATTTAATGATCAATGACAGCAGGTTTCTGACCTGTGCACAAAATCAGTCAGCTTAAATAAGAGTTTTAAGATACTAGATAACTGGTTAAGCCACAGCTTATAAAACCTGCTGTACTGCAGCTTTTCTGCTCATGGTCACAAGTGCAGATTAGCATACAAAATAAATAAGGACTACAATTCTACAACACTTGGCTAACAGCTCCTATTTCAAAGTCACTGGCCCTCTTACTTTCATTCAAGGTTCATTAGCCAACACAGTGGCAAGAAATGTGCCTAAAGCAACAGTTCTGCTCTTGTACTACTTTAATACTGATAAGAACACATATTTTTAAGTCAGCAGGAGTAGTCACAGAGGTCTAACTTACCACTAAATAAGCACAGGATTGAAGTTATCGTACAGAGCAGACAGTGAAGAATTACACTGACCGAGAGGTTGATTAGCCATGTGGTATGCTGCAGTTACCAACCTGCCTGTTCCGTCAACTAGGACAAGAAAGAGAGAGAACTGAACTGTTGAAGAAAGTTAGAAAGCTTTTTTCCCCTACTCTAAACAGTGCAAATGTTTGAAAATGCAATCTGCAGGAACAAGGAAATACAGAGACAAGTATATTTCTGAAGTCCTGTATTCAGGATGAGAGCTACTGTTACCTGAAATAAGCTTAAGTATTTGTATGGAATAACATGCAAATAACAGGCTTTTCTTACACATCCATTAGTGGTCAATACCAAAGACACAACAGTTGTAGTGTCTTATGTTCCTAGCTGACATGGTACTTTCTACACACTTGGTGTTGCAGGCCTCCAAAGATCAGACCACATTCATTATGAACACAGATGAAATTAAAATTATAACGTGGCAAGTGAACTGACTTAACAGCCAATGGAGTTTACAGTCTAAGAAGCAGCATCTTGGGGAGGGGGGGCTGACAATGTAAAAGGACATAAAAGATAGAAGAAAAACAAAATTGGGAAGAGAATAAGGAGGAGACAGAGTAGGACTGACTTTTCAGAAGAGGAAGTTAGAAGTAGTTAAAGTAGTTAAGTAAGTTAAAAGTACTTAAAGTTAAAACTTTATATTGGCCTTTTTTTTTTTGCCAATGTAAAGTTTTAGCCCCCAACAAAACAAACATCTTGCTATTATTAAACACACTGGAAGAAAAAAAAAAAAAAAGAAAGCAGCATTAATCATCCAGTATTAAGCAGAATGCCTTTTAACAAAGTTAGAAAGGGCAATGTGAAAAAGAGGAAGTCATAGTATTTAATTGCCCTGAGAAGGTCCCCATAGGATCTCTCTAGTTTCCTAGCTATTATCTCTTTATCCTTAGACATCCAAAAGGAACCATCATTCCTTAGATAAAAGGACAAATACTTCCTGCAGGGAGTGATGGTCACACCTTCCAGCTCCATTTACCAAAGCAACAAACCTTCCACATGCCTAATGTATTGCCACACAAATGATAATAAACTTCAAGAAGTGATCCGCTAGATCAGGAAAGACTGATGAAGTTCTTGTGCATGGAAATCCAGAACCATTTAATCATTAATAAGTTCAGTACTTGCTATATTAATATCTCCTGGAAAATAGTAATCAGGATTAATAGTTGAGAGAAAATTCAACACTCATAATCTAACTAGTCACAAAACCAGATGCATTCAGCTCCTTAGAAAGTTAAATATATCTTCTCTCTGCAGACTAAAAAGCACATATCAACAACAAGACATGAAACCCTGACTGAGAGGAGTTTGTTAACAAAATAAAGCAGGCATTACAAAGCAGCCAAATTCATTTCCTTAAAACAGTGGTTTTAAGCTGACAGTGCACTGCCAACTCTTCTAGCTTACTTTTTTTTATTCCATTGTTTGCATTCCAAGAAGCTTGAAAACATTTCTTTTCCTATTGATTTTGTCCTCTTCTGTTTGACAAAAGCTGCATCTTTCTAAATTTTCTATGCTGCCAACACAGCTGTCTTTTGTTTATTTTTGTGTGCAGCAGCAGCAGCAGCAGCATGCACAGCTTGGAAAACACATTAAACTAGCAACGTTGAACAGCTTGTGGGGAAGGCTTGTGAGTGCTCAGTCTCTGATGGGCCACACCAAAATAAAGGTTTAAGTGATTCTCTGTAAGATTTTGGTTTCCTGTTCTATTCAGAGATAAGGTTATCACAAGAGCCTACCAGTTCATTTTAAAGTAGTATTTTAAGAAGAGTCTATGACAGATAGTTGTCCAGGTCCAGTCACTCCTTCATGTCTCCGTTTGATTACTTTTCAGCTGACACGACTGATACCAATAGAAATAACTTTAGATAAAGTAAAATCCAATAAATGTATTAAACCCAACCAAAACATATGCAGAAAGTGGCTGGCTTAGCTCTTAGAGCTGTCAATGCTGCAAAACAAATACTCATCAGGGCTGGCTGTTTCAGTGGCTTGATTTAGGAAAGCAGGGAAGACTAGTCTCTTGGTTTTGGTGCTGTCAGTTCTAAAGGTTATGACTAGCTTGGCAGAAAACCCATTGCTTTCCAGCACAACTATTCAAATGCAGACCTACAATAAACGTGTTTAGAGAAAATACATAACTCAGCATAGATTAGGAAGTTTTGCACTCATTTGAAAGCTCATTTTTCTCCCCCTCCAACCCTTCCTGACTGACATTTTATCCATCAGGAGTTATTTGCTCCTCAAAAAGGGGAAATGGACCATTACTTCCTAGTAGGATTTTGTCTGACGGCACAGGCCCAATTGTTAAAGGGACAGTAATAGAACTAAGCAGGGAAATTTAATTCAGGCTTAACTAGAGCTAAATTATATATGAATCATCTGCAATCTGCTCTGTTGTGGCTAACATACCCCCACCTTCTCCCTAAAGCATTTGCTTGATACTTCAGTAATATAAGAATAGAAACAGACCATGTCTGGTGCTGTGCATTAAGTACCTGCATCCACAAGAATACGAGTGATTTAACCAACACAGTCTCACTTACACAAAGAGTGAGGCTGCAATCTTAATTTAGACTTTAAGCAGCTCAACTGCCTATGCCCTTTACAGATTGAGGGTATTTGCTGGTTACCTTTTGTTCAATGCCATTTAGAAATACCTATGTTCCTCAGCCACTTGTTTTGGAAGCACCTTTTTTGTTACTTTTTCAAGGATTGCCTGGGAGTGAAGTTTCAACCCCAAACAGCTGCTTTAAGCTATCAACTGAAAATGGGTTTTCCAGTGCAGACAGCCAACTTTCCTCCAGAATTCAGAAAGCAAGAGAAGCACTTTTCCCAACATCCAACAAAAAAATGGAAATTTTAGTGGCTTTTCATGACAGAAAGCTAATAGCACTGGAAATGCTTTTAAAAAGAGCAGTATCTCATCTGACTTTGCATTCAGATAAGTGTCTATTAAATGTTATTAAAGTCATCACTGTGATTAACACTATTCAACTGCCAACTCTGCTGTAACCACTCCATGCCCAATTACTCATCTTATGAGAGCTCACCAGCCGTATCGATTCATTAACACACTTCATGGCATTTACTCATGGCAGCAGTTGCACTGTGACCAGTAACTGCATATACTGAATGCTCCCTCTTAGCACTACCTTACACATACAGATGTTTAGAAAAACCCATTTAGTAGCATTAGCTTCCAAGACAGTGTTGAGAGGTCACAATAAGTCACCTCAGATGCTTTTACTGCGATTCCTTCCTTGGCTGTTTGAAGACACAGTTACCACATCTGAGTTTTGCCTTTTTAATGGGTGTGTTTCTAACTCTTTCAAGCACTGGTATTTCACTCTAAAGAACTGACATTTGTAGCTCTATTTTCCAGCCCACTTCCTTTTTAAAATAGGCATTAATAATACTTAAATGCATTCCTGTCTCTCTCTTTCACTCCTCCATCACTCAGAGGGTGGATTTTACTTAATCTCCCTCTGTTCTAAAAATTTTCCTGCATTTGTGTCCTCTGTATTCTCAAAAAAAACCCCAAACCAACCCCCTAACAAATGTAATTTGTAAAACTGTAATCTTGTCTATGTCATACCCAGAAGACTTACTGTCTTAGGTATGTTTATTTGTAGGAGAGGGTGGGGTAGGGAAGGGAAAGAAAGGTAGAAGTATGAATTACCCATAAGCAAAAGAGATGTTTGATACCCACTAAGCTAGTTTTCCATCAAGCACAATACAAGAATTTAAGCATGCTCGGTTTTAAAAATGCAAGCTCCTTTAAGGAGCAAGTTTTCTGATGCTGGGTGCTAAAATGCAGCAGCAGATATTTCACTTGGAGTCCAGTAAAATATGAAAATACTTTCATTTTTCATTGAACATTTGTCTTGAATCCTGCAGCCAACTTCTATAGCTTCAAAGATTTTGGCTAGACTCAAGAATTGGTTTTGTTGCAAGCCCATCAGAAAGACAACAAGGAAACAGGCAAATTAGTCAATTTGTCATTAGTCCATTTGACATTGCTGGACAAGTGCTAGTATATCATAGATGGTGCTGGGAAGGCCCAGAGAGGCAAGAGCATTCTCTCACCAAAATTACGCATTATTCTTAACCCTTCCCAAAAGAGGGAAGGAAAACAGGACAGAACAGCCAACACCTGAAATCCAAGAAGTTTTAAGAGGAAAGACAAGAAAAGCTAATGTAGCAGATTAGTACTATAAATTCACAACATAGCACCAGTCCATATTTTGGACTATTTAGTTCAACTTCATACCTTCTGCTAGAGCTCTTTCCCCTCTCTCCTCACCACCCATACTAGTGACACTTCTTGTAACAGTATTACACATTATAGCTGGTGGCTTCTGAAAGTGATATCAAAGTCACAAGCGAAACAAATATTGGAGGTTGCCTTGCTATCCCAAGGATAAGACCATCCTGATGACCATTTTCAATAGAATTTTAAAAGTGCACTTCCAAAATCCATACTTGCATCCTGTGTCATACTTTCATTACTGATTTAACATCAAATTTAATGTTGTTTTTTCAGTTTAAAAAAGAAAAAAAAAAGAAGTTTCCATAGGTTTTGATCAGGCTGTCAAGAATAGATAAGACATCTCCAAAACCAATTTTCCCCCCAAATAGAATTTGGAATTTTACTGTAGATGACACCCTAAGACTTATTTATTCCACTGATAGGATACAAACTGCCATTTTTGACCCAGTTACAACTCCTATAGATGGGACCAGACTTTTTAAAGCTAGTAAGAAAGAAGTCTCTAAAAAGTAAGAGAAATATGTTTTATCCCTGCTAAAATCTGTATGAGTTCCCAAAGACTATTCCTACCCACTTCCATCTCAAAGAAATGAGGCACTAGGTCATTCAGAATGACATTTATATATGGGAACAGCTTCTCAGAATGCAGAATTTCTTCCCTAGAGCATAGCCTGAGAATTAAATTTTTGATTACCACAGACAGCTTTCTAAAGGCCCATTTCACTTAGCTCCCTTAAAAACAAAACAAAACAAAAAAAACCACCAAACTATCAAGTTTGAAACAAAAAAGGATATTCTCACAGAGCTGGAAGTATCGATTGAAAGACTTAAGACTTTATTTCCTCTGTAACACAAATCTGCGCCAAAAAGGTTGAAATAGAAGGATTATTACAAAGAATTTGGCTTGTTCAATTCCCTCCATGTTTCAGGAAATTTGGCAAATTTCAGAAACTGAACCGTACTGTGAATTTACCAACATTTCACACCTCCCTTCATGAATACAATAGCTTCCCCCTCTCCTGATAAACCTCAGATAGCAGTGAAATAAAACAATTCTGTATGATTCTTACTATATTATTAATGAGAACTATTTCCAAGACACCAAGAGGCACTAGTGGTCATCAGAATTTAGCATGACACTGAATATCTGGGTTAGAAATCAAAGAGATAGGAGATAGTAAATCCAAAGGGATTACTACGCAAGCCTTAACTGAAGTAGGCTCACTACAAAAATTAACACCTACCCTACCAGGTTGCCATCACAGAAAGCCTTCCCCACATATTTTAGGACAGCAAAATGTAGGAGGGAAAAGAGTTTGCAACCTTCTCAGAGGAAAAGCTCCTGTTGTTGCACAGCAAAACAAGGAAGTCACTGTCCGAGTTGCTATGTAATGAGATGGTAGCTCACTGAGGAGTTTTTATGTTAAACTGTACAATCATCCATAGTAATCCAGCAAAAAACTCAAGTTGTGTGGGTAACTGCATTGCCCCACACTAGCTAACGATTCAGAGACACTATGGACATAAACAGTGCTGCTCTGTTCTTCCTTTTAGCCATCTCAACTCTTCTACCTAAACTTCCTCCTTAAGCAACATTAAAGTTCAACACATTTTAATCAACAGGACTGACATATTGCAATGCCATGTGCTTCTAAATTAGGCATACAATCTTGCTGCCAGATGTAAAGCACTTCTTGTTTAGATACAGAAATTACTAACACATTTACCATTGAGCCTTCAGATCTTGTTGAGTCCTGCTAGCCAGGCTAGCAAGGCAAGACAAAACACAACCAGAGGCTCTAGCATGTAATGGATATAACAGTTGCACAAAAACATACACATTCGTTAAGGTTCATTCATCCTCACCTTAGCTTCACATCCCCTTAGAAAGTTATTTAGACACAAAAAGTTCATGAAGTATGGCCAAATTAACCATCTATTAATCAAAACCTGTTACTAAACTGTTTCTAGTTTGTGTTATTAAATTTCCTTGTGAAGGTCAGAAGCGTATTTGTTTTTCAATGAAAGTCATGATGACTCAGATTGTTACTTTATGATTAACTACCTAAAGCTTTTTGCATGGGGCAGAGGTAAGTCACAGTAAGTATTGTGAAGCTTTTACTACAAGCCACAAGATTTGGCAACAATGAAAGACATGTTTTCTTGAAACCTAGTTCCCACTAAAATAATTCACAAAAATGAAACATTTAAGTGCATTAAACATTAATATTAATGAAATAAAAAAGTCACATTTTAAAAACACTATAAACTGGCTCACCAGAATATGATAGGAAGCAAGCAATCCTTGGGTGAAATATTTAAGGCACTTGAGGGTAGTCAGTTTTTAAAACCAGGTAATAAAGACACAGCCACTTTAAAATTCTAATTTAAATAAAAACCACAACAAAATAAAGTAACACTGCAAAAAATTCCTCCAACTGTAAAGTTCAGTAAATAAACAAAAAAACCCACTTAGAATAAAAATACAATTCTTATTTGTTATAGTACACAAAAAAGAGGCAGAAACAGAGCATATTTAACTGCTAGAGCGTACATACTGTAAAGATGTCTCTCAAATACAACAACAAGGGTCCTTTCTTTTCAGGTTGCCAAATAACCAATAAAGCGTGTTTGTTAGGGAGAAATAATCCAGTGCAGTTAAATATTGGATTCCAGTTTGTAAACCAGAGCATTCCACAAAGCAGCTGATTTTGTATCATTTTGCCTGGGATATTTCTAGTTAGCTTTCTTGCTCTTTTTCTGGAGCATTCAGCTTCATTTTCTCCTTTCCATACACACAAAATTAACGGTCTCTGAATAAAGAGCCCACATCATTCTTGTAATATCATCTTTGGTACAAAACAAAAGCAACTTACAGAGCATAATGGTGTCACCCAGTCTCTCACACACCAAGCCTGTTCCTACAGACCACATGCAGTAACAAGCTTTTCTGTGATGGTGACAGCTTCTCTCCTCCCAATCTCCAAAGTAACATCACAATTAAATATAACATACAGCATTCTTTTTAAGCGCTAATTTAAATTTTCACTCAGAATTCACAAATGGGTATTCTCACCCATTAGCTTATACATATTATGTTTTCTTACCACTTCCAGGGCAGAGGGGTATGACCAGCAGCCCTGGGACACACTTTAGAAGTCTGCTCCCAGAGACAAAATAGCTGTACAATCTCCACGTCTGCTCAGTGTTTTTTTTTGAAAGGAGGGGGAAGGAAGGAAAAGACAAATGGGAACTCAGTAAAAGGAGTCTTGCCTTTCTGTTAAATGTTTGTCCATTTGTCATTTTTCTCCTGACATGTTTCACCTATTGCATTAGAGGCTTCTTCAGTGGAAAGCAGTTCCTTATGTGAACTTATTTGAATGTTCTGGATTAAGCAGATTTTGTCACTGTGTGGCTGCTGCCTCACAACTGAGGAAATTAAAGGGTGAGCTCCGAGCATCATCACCAGCCCCAAGGCTCTTAGGGTCTCTGAGACAGTCTGCCAAGATGTCCTGAGGATCCCTCAAGAACACCACTAGAACAGTGATGTTATCACTGGATCCATTCTCCTTTGCAGCAGCCACCAGTCTTTCGGCTGCTTTGAGACCCACTCCTTTGGTTTGCATTAAATGATCTAGGACCAAGTCTACAACCTCATATGGCTTGATAGCGTCAAAGAATCCATCGCAGGCTAGGAGCAAGTAATCTTCAGAACCAGTCAGCTCAAATGAATTTCCATCTGCATCACCAGAGATGTAGGGTTTCTGACATATGTCACCTAAGACAAACAATCAAAACAAAGGCTTTATTACTTCAAATGTAAACAGCTACTTCTTCACCCATCAATTACTTTTACCATCCTCAAGGACAGCCAGATCATATTCCAGAGGTACCTGATGCAGGACAAGAGTAGTGAAAAGCTATGGAATAAGCATGGAAGGCCTTTGTTTCTCTAAGAACGCTTGGAACCTACGTAAATCCAGTTGGCTTCTAAGGGGCTACTCTAATTCATGCTTTCCTAATTTTGCAGGGAAACTAAGGAAATTCTTTCAAAGTTTTTTCTCTCTGAAATATATTTGTGCAAGGAGATAGTCAGGCCTTCATTTTGCAGGTATTTCTCTTGTACAGCCTTCAGAATGCTATGAAAATAAGATTTTTCTTAGCTGTCCAGATATACAGCACAATGCCACAAGAATCTGCTCATTGTGTTTAGTTCATCAGTTTCATATGGACATACTTATTAAACATGGGTTGCTATTGATCCAAATAGTATTATACAAATCTATACTAATTTGCTTCCACTCATACATTACAGTTATCTACTGTACTTGCCCAGGGTCTTTTCTCTTTTTGCCTTAATTGGTGAGTAGCAAAGTAAGCTCATTTAATAAGATTCTGGAATATTACAATTAAAATCCCCTAAATTGCTGGATATGTGTGATTTGAAGGAGGATGCAGCGATCTGACTTAAGAACTGCAGTCAGGAGAAAGATATATTAATATTGAAGTGGACAAAAAAACCCACAAAGCAGACATTCACACATATAAAGAAGGCTAGATGAACATTTATTACTTCCTCCACTTTTAAAAAGTAAATACTTTATGTTTTTTAAGCTACTATAGAACACCATGGTATCAAAGACACTTACAAGAAGCAAAAGACTTCGAAGTATAAAAGAATTAGGACTGTCATTGCTAGTATGTAAAATAAAACAATATTCTATGCGTATGGTAAAACCAGTAAGATTATATAGCTGCAAGCTATGTAAGTTATACAGCTGTAAGCTAGCCTTATGGCAAAGACAGTAAGAGTGGTTTGCTATTTGGTTGATGCTAAGCAAAACGTCATTTACAGCAAACATACAGTCTCAGGTGGTGTGTTTTAATCAAATTTCATCTGAACAATACTAATTCTAATGGCTTATCTTACCAATTGCTCTGGAAACAGCCAAGGTACCATTAACCCGCCAGCAGTCCATATAGGTTACACAACCACCCAGAGTCTCAATACGCGCTCTTTCATCCTGAAAAACAGTAGAATACAATTTTTATGCTGAAAACCTACCCATGGCTTACTGACCTTGTTGTTATCCAATTGAAGAGGAAAAAAAAGACAAACCCCAAAACCAAGAGCTGCTTCAGCTTCTGTATTTATACTATGAACATAGCAAACACACATATCAGAATCTAGCTCGGAAACACGCACTTAAGATTACTGGAAACAACCCTCCTACTTCCCAACCATACCATGGCTTGTCCACAAAAAAAGCAGAATTCTTAAGTTTTTCATATCTGCATGTTTTTTCCCATACGGATGAGTATCCTTTTGTGCCACTTCTTCCCATCCCATACAGCAATTGGGTAAATATATAAATATTTGGAATAAAATACAAGATAACTAGACTATTTAACAATAGTATTCACATTGACAATCCTTTAACTACTCAGTTATTACAAATATTCATGCTATGAAGGCAAAGGGTCGTGCAATGCTATCTAAACTTGCAAGATCCCCATCAAATTTCATGTAATAAAATACCTGGCTATTTAAAATATATAGAAAATGCAATACACTTTAAGCCAGTTAGGCTAGTAGATTATCATTAGCTTTTGAATGACAGTATAGCATTATGAAACACTTGCATTCTACTAACATTTTAAATAGTTGTTAATCTCAAATTAATAAGTTAATTTGTAACAGGCAGTTTTTAATTCACACACACACAAAAATTCTGTGAAAGTCTTTAATTACTACAAATTTTGAAAAGACAGTCTGAGCGGGAACTGAAGTCAGGACTACCAGTACCATCAGTACTTTCAAGGGGGCATAGTTGTAGGGATCACCTTTTCAAAACACAGGCATGGATGGAAAAAAAGAAATTGTCAATTCTCTGAATCCTATCGTACAATATATGTAATTATGTAAAGCACCAAACACTTAAGAAGGCTTGATTCCAAAGGTTTCAAGAGAGATTCTGACAATACACATACGAGAGAAAAAAAACAAGTCAGACTTACTTCTCTTTCTGGTTTGTGAGGTTCCATTAATGTCACAGCTTTTCCTTGCTGCACAAGCATTACCTGCGAGTCCCCTAGCCATGCTATGTGTAGCTTGTTCCCTACAATCAATGCAGATACACCTGTTGTACCACTCCTCAGCTTCTACAGAAGAAAACAGGTATGTTAGGTGAATATTCAACAACCCCTACTAGGCTACATGGCAATATCGTAAACCTAGGTTTAATCACAGTTAAATGCAGCAGAGTAGACCTGCCAATCATAATTCAGGCACCTGAAAAAAGGTACGAGATATTGGACAGACTTGAAATAAACTGTTTACATATTCTAACATGCAGATGGCCAATACTGCCTCTGTTATGTTCTTCCTTTTCTGCTATTTATTCCAAAACTGATCTAGGAGACTAAGACCTCTATTGTTCAAAACACAGAGACACATAGAAAAGAAAGAGGATCTGAATTTCAGTAGCATGAACATTTCACAAACAAACACAGGTCTCCCCAATCCCTTTCACACTCTCCACTCTACCACTGGCAACTACAGACACCTTGCTCCGCATACAACCTCTTATCCTTGGGTATTTAAATGAGGATGCCAACAAAGGAAGGAACCTGACTGTCCTAGATTCCCTGTAAAGATTAGTGAGAGTCAGACCTCACAAAGATGCTGGTCCCTCTTTTGTATCTCATTGACAGAAATGAAGATATTAACCATGAACACTTCCATATTCAGTAACTGCTATAATAAAAGAGTTCTCATTAAACTGTAAAATAAACCACCCTCCCATTATGTAGATTTGAAGAAAGAATGTTCATCATACCAACTTGAAACAAAGCTGATCAATAAGCTTAATGAAGAGTCTGATTTAAATCACAGAATGTATTTTTCATCTTACAACCACCTGTGATATTAATGGCGGGACAAGAAAGAGGAAGATAGTGACCATATTATCAGGAATAGAGAAATCTCTTTTCCAGGTAAGAGGTAGGACAACAGAACATCTAGGGGCTGCCTAATTTAGGCAAAGAGGCAGCAGAGTGTTCTCTCAAATAATTGGTATGTCAGGACCATTTAAACCACTTAACACTTCTTTTCAATCACTCATCTTGAACTTGCAAGCACTACCATTTTGTTTTTCCTCAAAAAAAGAAATAATTTGATCAAAGAAAACCTTTACATGTAGCATAATTTCATAAAGAAGTCGGTGATTTAAAGAAACTGTACTGCCAGAATTTTCTGGATAATACCATGTTGTCCAACAGTTCTCAGTGTTATTTAAATACAGTGGAATTAATCTCTACCCACTCACCTCTCTTTTGGCTTTGAAAAGAAACATTTCATCTGTCTTCTGGAAAGAGCATTTCAAGGCCTCAGCTGGATTCTTAACAATCTCTTCGTGTAGCCCAACATTTACATGTAAATGGGTTGCTGAATAATTGGCAGCATCCACTCCACCATGGCCATCAAATACAGCAAAGTAAGCGCGATCAGTGTCATCCTTTTGCGGGGAGGGAGAGAGAGAAAGACATATTCATGTTCAAAACCAAAATAGCTCATAGACTGGTACCAGCAAGCAAAGATCCGTTATTCTGGGCTTTCTTCCATACAACGTTGCATAGGTAAGGGCAATTTAAGTCAGTTTACCCATGTGTAAAATGGATAAAATGGGTACTTTGCAGGGGAATTACTTTTCTTTGTTTGCTGTTAGTCATTTAATATCCTTGAAAAAAGTCTGGAATTGAAACAGCAGACAGCTGGTTATGTAGTCCCACTGCAGCTTCAGTAACTGGCACTTGTACAACTGCTGTTCTCCCCCCTTCTTTTCTTAATATATCAGTTACCTCAGTCACAAGAGCATTATAACTCCAGCAACATAACACTGGGTGAACTTCCCATCTCCCTATATTGCTTATGACATGAAACCCAAGGTCACGAGATCCTTCTTTATCAGGGCCGTAGTTAGCCCCTAGCAATCTGAGTGGTAAGTCCTTGCTCCAGCACAGACATGATAAATAACTTGTGGCAACAAATTCTTACCATTTCACAGATCATCCATCACTACGTCATTGTGTTTACAGGAAGGTTGAAAAGCTAACAAACTGGCCTCCCCGATTTTGTCCAGACTTACTGATAAACCAAACAGCTGATTGAACTCTGGGAGCAGAACGTGGCGGTCCTCCATTTTCCGTCGAGTGTTACGGATGGCATGGATGGAAACAAGCAGGAACCGCTTCAGTGGTCTCAGTGGTGGCAACTGCTTCTGCCACTCAAAGCAAACATCCCGAAGCTTGTTAAAGAAGCAGCGTTGCAATGACTCTCCATCCAGCACTGACAGGACAAAGACAAAACAGTAAGTTGTGTGCCCCATTTTCCTACATTACCCCATCTTTTGGTCTGTCTTTCCCTCAAGTTTCTTTCCTTAGAGCTACATACACACGTTCAGCACTCTGCCTTTACAGGCTCTGCAAGAATTAAAATAGGCTCCTGAGAATAATGTGGAGAGAAAGTTGCAATGGAAAACAGCATAATATTAAGGATAAGAGCAGCTTCTTTACTTATAAGCTTACTAGTTCTCTTTCAAAACAGATGCTTATCAAGTAGGTGATTATATTGCAAAAATCATAACAAAGACGCCCAAATCAGTCTGGCATATTAGACATAAACGTAATTACTATGTAAGTAAAATGCACAAGTTAATAGTGCTGGGAGTGCACCCCTCCCCTCACCAAAAAAAGGAAATAATCAAGTGGGCAGAAAAGCCTTCAAGATAAGAGATTGCTGTTGTCTTGGACACAAGGGTTGAAAAAGCGTTAGCCTGGCTTTGGGTCAGGTTATGTCCTACTGAACCACTTCCACTGAAACAAGGAAGTCTGAGAATGTTTTGCTGAGGTCAATAGCTCAACTCATAGCTGAGCTAAACAGATTAGAGTTTTAAGCTGTTGTCTTTATCTTTTTAAATACACATGGTTGTAGGAGCTAGAGGGACAGAAGAACACTTCCGCCACTTTCCTGCTTTGTCATTACAGAGCAGAACTGTAAACACCCATTGAGCATAGTGTGAAAAGCTCCAGCCAGACACTCAAATCCTTTTCTGGATAGGTCCCAAAGATCAATTAATCCAAACTTATTGTTCATCAGACTGAATGGTTTGGTGTTTGGCATTGTGTCTAGCTTTGCAACGCGTCTCTCTCAGAATAGGTAATAATTTAAAGTTTTGTTGTTTAAGAACCCTGCCTCAATGCTAAATCAACTAACTTCAAAAAGCATTGAAAAGATCATCTACAGAGCAAAAATAATTTGCTGGTCACTAATGTGTTTCCTAAAGGACTGCAGTGCATGAACTATCTTTCCTATTTTATCCTGACTCCTGCTAACACTGCTAGCATTAAAGGTTCCTCAGAATTCCTTTTCATAACTCCCGGTTCTCAAGCATTTCTTTTTCTCAGCAACACTGGATGGCCAGCTTCAGATGCATCTCTGGGCCTGGAGAATTGAGAGCTTAAATTTAAACACAGATCTTTGATTAGCAGTCACTACATATTAACCGAAACTACTTTTGGTTTGCTTAATATGCAGGTGTGAATAGGCAAGATATTAAAACCTTTAAATATTAAGTCATCCCATATACAAATATAATTAAATAGGACAGCATCTTAGACAGTCTTGTCTACAGCTATTAGTTTACATATTTGTAAATGTCTTGACTAATACTGACCAGAAGACTTGGACACACACTGCTGTTTAAATATTAAGCTTGTGAAATCTGACATAGAATTTAGAACCTTAACAGCAGAAATTCTTCTGCAGTATACCACATCAAACAGTGGTACTCATATAGGCACACGTACATAACTTGCTTTTATATAATTACTTCTCTTTCAATCCAAAAATGCTTTTTTTGCCAGAGAGTTATAATTGCAATGCAGGAAGAGAGTCCACACTGTGCTGTAGCACAAGGAACATCTTCCTTCCTAGTTGTACAGTTAAAGTGATGCAATAGCAATTACAAGATAGGGAAAACAAATACAGTCCAAACATGCAGAGAAACTAATGCATTTAAAGTAGATACTCCTGGCTGAGATTAGGCAATACAAGTAATAGTAAGCAGATTTCCATAAGGTTTGATAGGGGAATGGTAAATAGCGATTTGATCTAAAAGACAATGGTGACAGAAGAATGAACAAAGATAAAATAGACAGGAATATATAACACAGAGATTAAAGATGGTTTCAACCATGAGAACAGGCATGGTTCTGGGGCATTTGTTAACAAGGAGTACCGAGAGAGAAACTGAACTAGTTGAAGATGGAACTCATCCAAGGATTTTGTGACTTTGCCTGTGCCATCTTAAAAGTAGACTCCAATCCTGTATCTTTATGGCCTTTAGAGTAAAACAGCGGCATGAATTATTGTACAGGTGTCACCGGTATAATGTAACCATACAGGATTCCAGAGACATTAGATGCTTGTGACCAAGAAAATGTCCCTGTCCTATCAAGCTCTTCATTACTCACTGTTTCTAAATATTATAATTTCTCAGCCATTCAGATGAGGTTCACTAACTGAAGGTCCGTGGGCCCAAGATTTTCATAAGACCTAGAACCAGGAATTACAATTCTAGGCTCACAAACACACAGCAGTTCACATCCTGTATAACTGCTACAGTTCACCTCGAAGATAATTACATGGGAGTCAATGAAGAGTCCCCAGCAGAGTGGCTTCAAGATGCTCGGATGACCAGTTTCCAACTGCTTTGTGAAATATTTGTGCTGAAAACCTATGTAATTATCATACTTGGGTTACAATATGCTGTTCCTCATTCTCCTGCAAAGGTTGAGCGATAGCAAATATACACTCCTGGAGCACAAAATCACAACACTGTAAGTAAGATACAATTCTCTCTGATGTAAGGGAGACAATAATGGAGATGCTTTTATATCACTTTTGACAACGGGAGATCTTACCACATGCCTGACAGTCATTGCTGCAAACATAATAGGGAGTTTCTAGTAATGGCAGATCAGTACCTTGATCTCCTTCAGCTTCCCCTGCACAAAGCCATGCTCTAGCACTGCTGCCTGTACTTCTTTATCTTATAATTGCAGTGATCTAGTCACACAAAGCTCCTATTTGCCAGCTCCTCGTCTCAGGCGGAGTCCTGCTCCAGGTTAGGTTAGCTGCAGTGAAGTCCGTGTGACCGCTCACAGACCAACAGACACAACAGAACACGGAGTGCAGAAACAGGGCGCTCTGGGGAGACTGCACTGGAAGAAGCACCCGCGAGAACCTCCGCGGGCCTGCGGGACGTCCCTCGCAAGCTGGTTCTATGCGGAGGTGCTGGGAGCCCCAGCCCCAGCCGCAGCTCCGCCGGGGGGCTGCAGAGGGCGCGATCCGTCGCCCCGGCCCCGCCCCGGAGGCGGGTGTGCCGGTGTCCCGCACGCCGCCGCTCACGTTCCCCCTGGAGGCAGAATCATTCCTCCCTGCGCCGGGGGAGAAGGGCCAGGGCACGGTGTTTAGACCCCAGCCAAGCTGATACAAAGCCGACTCTTGCCATGCAAAGTGCTGGAAACTTGCTAAATCTCTCCAGCCATATGAAGGCTACAAACATTAAGGCAAGGGATGAAATATTCAGGGTGCAGCGAGACTTAATTAAATGTGTTCCCCCTCCTGCCGTTTCAGACTTGTAGGTGAATACTGAAATAGGCTTGTGGGAAGAGTCATATCCTGGCCATTACCAGAGCCCTATTTGGAGACGCGTCCTCTGGGGCACGCTGAACCGCCTTTCAAGTCATCCCAGGGAAATGGCAGGGTGAGTATTTCCCCTTACAGGATAGACTAGTTTGCCTAAGACATCTCTCCTCCGTTTTTATCTTCGACTCTGCCTGCATCCTGCTCCACTTAAATTCTTGGCACTGGGACTGAAGGTTTGGTGAAGTCTAATGTTAAACACTTCAGCATGTAAATGCAATAGGACCATCTGTTACACAAGGCACAAACCCAGTACTCAGTCACCAAGGTCTGTTCTCTCTCCAATTCACTCAGGAGAAAATGCAGGCATCAGACAGAAGACACACACATCAGGTTCTTCATCCCTCAGCATCCCATCTTTATAGCGGAGGGTGGGAAGCAAAGAAATAATCGATAGAGACTATTGAGAAACTTGCCAAGAGGAAGATCTAGAGTTTCAAGATGTTCAGGTAGTGGAGGGGCCACAGGTCTCAAAATCTGGTTCCCAAGAACTGACAAAAGCAAGATGGATTATATGGATGAATTTAAGGTGTCAGTGTGGCTGCATAATAGCAACTGTGATGATGTCAATGACAAAACATAGGAGTAATTAGCTAAGGTCAGTCTACCAAAGAGAAAAGGGCACTTCAAAAATGTAAGAGGTTATCAACTTAAGATAGGAACTGAACCAGTTCAATTTAAGTGAAATTATCCAGTGAGGAAAAGTTCTTAACTAGTTCAGTTCAGCAAGCACAGTGGATACAGTCACTAATTCTTTTTGGGAAGAGAAACTCTCTTCCCTTTCCAGAAAGCCAACCCACACGATCAGTCCAGGGCTCCAGACACGTTTGCATCTTGCCCACAAAACTAGCATAGCTACCTTTCATCCCACAGATACCCAGCAGGAGCAAATAAAGTTCTGTTCACTGCTGCTTGCCAGACAGCCTAACCAAATATTCTGGGAAACATTTCAAAACACTGAAGTCTTCCAACAGACAGCCTCTGGGAAAACCACAGAAGAAAAAAAGTATACTTACAGGTGAACCTTTCCTCATCTCCTTCTCCCTCTGTTTCCACACTTTGCTGCTTAAATTCAGTCAAATCTGTTTGGAGGACTTCATCAACTGCAGCATGGATCAACGATGCTGCAAGAAGTGGTGAAACACCTCTGCTGGTAAGAAAAGGAAGGGAAAGCAAAATAGACTGCATTAGTTTAAATTGAGCTACAACCTCACTGTTTATGGCTGGTGACCTCAGAATTAGAAAGCATTACACACAATCAATAATTCCAATTTCATTAGTGAACTAGTAGAGGAAACCGTATGTTCAATATTTATTCATACAAATCTTTAGTAAGATCTTCAGTTGGACAACTGCTTTCTCGAGAATGCAAGGAGGAAGAAGCATATGAATCATGTTTTCAAACTGTTGCCTCACACTCCAGTCGCAGATGGTACCTCCTTTTCTCGAGCTCTCAGATGGGAACTGCTACCTTCAGTTCTAGCCTCTGAACACAAACATTTTGTTTCTACTCACTACACAACATTTCTTGCTCACAGTCAACTGTCTCTCCACAGACAGTATCAGAATCTCTGCATTGTGGTACATGCGAATCTCCAAAAAGGTTACTGAGACTCCAGTTCCCTTCCCTCCTCAAAGAAAGTCATGCTCAGTACTAACCTACAGACCTTTAACACTCAGTTTCTCCTGAATGGAAGTTCCCCAAAGAAATCACCCAGGAAGAAGGTGCAGAGTTGGCACTGGGGACTGGGATAAGAAAAGACTCCAAGACTTGTGATTCAGCTGAAGCTTTTAGGTAAGCATCCAGAAGACAATAATGCTACACAATCTACACACCCTCTCCTTTTCACTCAACCCTTTATGCAAGCTGCATTCTTGATAGGAAGCACACACTTGCTATAATGCTTTTGAATCTGTAAACAAATAAGCCCCATCCAACTTTAAAATGGGGCTACTAGAAAATAACTCTTTTATATTCACTATATTCCCATGGCAGGCACTAATAATTACAGTACATAACACACATTCCTGACATTTTCTATGAGCACAATGAAGAATAAGCGTGGACGTCCATAAAAAGCATTTTATCCATTGTTCATGGAGTGTTTGATACCCATAAAGTATCAAATTATACAAGCAAAGCAAGTAGCACATTAAGGCACCTGCAGCAAGTCAAGGACAAGACTTTGTTTTGCCAAGAAACATTTAGAAAGTCCTGAATAAAACTGGTTGGCTACGGAGTAAGAAATGGTGGAAGCAACTAGTCTCTGCAGATGTTCAGCAGAGACGACTGGTTTTGTGCGAACAGAAGAGCAGGGAGGGGAAAACTGTGAGGTTTCAGATCCCAGCAACAACAAGCTGAAATGCATTTTGCCATTGTGTTTCTGAAAGAGAGGCCTTGTCATATCCTCACAGCCATGTACGAGTACCTCCTGTGGCAGCAAACAGAAAGCATTGTGTAGTCAGCAGGCTGCTAACAGAAGCGTGTTTTATGCTACGCATTCTGTAGCAGTGATGGCCTACTTTAATGAGTCATTTTGGTACTTCAAATAGATGGCAACATGTTTGCAGTCCTTTCAGTGCTAGCTGCAGTCATATCACATCAAGGGAAGCCAGAAATTGGCCTTTTATTTCTTTTCTAAGGCTAATATGTTTAGGGGAGTTAGTTCCTTTCCTACCCAAGTTAAAAGTAACAGTGCCTGCTTATAATCACTCTGACACTAACAGGCAACCTTTTAAAAGGTCAGGCAAGAAATACATCTGAAACAGATACGGCAAAACCCTCAAAAAAATCCTGCTTCCTGTTTTTGTTTGTACAGGTGGAAAAGAAAGCAATATGAAAATACAAGCCACACTATGTCAGATATGTAGCTGATGCTGCTGCAAGTCAGAAGCTTTAGTTAAAGTAGGTTTCAGCTCCAAGAAATATTAAGTGAAAGAGCTATGCATTTAAATGCAGTGATAGCCACAGCTTCAGTCATCTTCAGAATTTCTTTGCTATGCTGGAGGAAAAATTCAAATCTAGCCTGGGTTTCCAGCTTGGCATCAGAAGAGGGCTTAATACTTTGATTTTAAACTTCGTAGACTTCTGCTTTGCAGAGCCCTGACTTGCTGAACTGGGTCCATAAAAAGAAGCTTAAACAAAAGCTAAGTGCTATAATTCACAAGTCCTGTATAAACCTCTGCTTACAGGATGCCTGTAACAAAGAGGTTTACGAGTTATTATGTCACATCCTTCAACTTTTTCCAGTCACCACCCAGTTCCTAAAAAGGAAATTCAGAGATTCCTCAGTACTGATACGCTTCATTCAGCTTTGCTTTGCTTCCTATGTATTTCCTCCCGCTCCACAGTTTTGCAAATCTATACAGAGAAAATGGTTGTTCACTGGGATTTATTTGTTATGCAGTCAGCAACAATGTTGAGCAGTTGATTCTGACATGTTGACAAAAGATAAAAGCCCCCAAAATGACCCTACCTATTTAGCTCATTCAGCCTCAGTTCCAAACAGAACATATTTCTCAGTTACTTTATGAACTCTTAATACTAGTACTACCATATTGGTGAGCCTGTTTTTTACTCAAGCTCAGGTAAATGGAGCTCCAAGGCAATGGTATCTTCCATTCAGTTTCAATGTTTACTGGTTCTAATTTCATCCTCTAAACCAGGGACTTCAAGAGTTAACAAAACATATAATTAAAGAAGAGTAAGAACTGCTTCTTTAGTTGAGAGCTACAAGGTCTCACTTGGCTAGAGAGTATCTGGAAGCAGACACAGTACCTATGGCAACCAGGGTAAAAGTAGAAGCCCACTGCAGTTACCGTAACAGACTTCAAACCTTTTCTGTAAGCAAAGAAGAATGTCACTTTTTGTTAAAATCTTCCTTTCAAAGAAGCCCAAGACACCCTGCTGACAGGCTGAACCAAGCATAATTTAATCTTCATGAATCAGAAGAATTACTGTAGCTGTTTCCTAAGTGGGAAAACAACTGTGTTGGGAAGAAGAGGGAAGCTGGTGGGGTGTGCTACATGGAAAGGATGTTACCTTCTCTTAAAGACTTAGAAGAAACGTGTCAGCCCCGTTTCTATGACACATGCAACACTAATTACCTAGCCTCAGCGTACACAGGCTAGTAGTAAACAGACATAGAATTTCTTTGCCACAGGCTATTTCTTTACTAACAAAAAGGGTGTGTTTTGACCACAATAAAAAAAATATTTAAAAAGAATTAATGCGTGTTGTAACAGTGCAGATGAGGCATTGTAGCTTCACCACCAGCTAAAGTCGGATCGCCAGTGGCTAGAGCATGGACTTCATATCATCCAGCGACTTCATGGTAAAATATAAGCCTCATTTTAAAAACTTGAGTATTAGATAAAAGTGGTAAGTTAAGAGTAAAGCAATACTTATGCTAATAAAGAACACACTTAAATTTATATGCCATCCTCCCCCTTGAAAGATTCTGGACTACTGGACACATACAGTATTGTTAAAAGGAGCTATGCAAAGCTTGTGTTGATATACATACCTGTGGGCCAAAATAAAGTTACAGACGGAAGTAGAAAGCAGTTATGATATTTTGCATACTTTAGATTTGGCCTGAGTTACAGAACAGAACTTAATTCTCTTCTTGTTCACCTTGTTTCTCTTCTGCAATACAATTTAGTTCTCTTTCACTTTAAAAGACCAGCTGTCATGCCATCACAGCCACAGTGTATTCATTTATGTTCCTTCAGGAAGCAGAAACCCTAGTAAGATCACTTCTTATTTGATTTCATTTGGGTCATTAAATCCCCAGTACACTTGCAGTGAGCGTTGCAAACAAGTCACCAGTTCAAAGATGCCTCCACCTCTTCTTCCCCTCAAATATAAGAGGGTATATTCAGAAATCTCTAGTAAACAGCTTTGTGGGCATGGGGGAAGCATCCAGAGCATCAAAGGTCAGGCCACCACATCTTGTTCAGAGCCTCAACTATGACTACACTTTTTTCAAAGGCTTGAAAACAGATGACAGACTTTCTGTTGTGCTCTGTGCCCACAGCTTACAGCAGCTTTGAGAAAGCCGAGTAGTGCAGCAGATGGCAGAGTCCGAACAGCTGCTCTTCAGCACTTTGAGCAGAGAGAAGCAAGCTCTGTGCAACCTGGTGGAGAGTGGTACAAAGCTTCACTAGGACATACCAAACACCCAGTGTTTACGCAAAGCCTTCTGAATTTTTTACTTTTTTTGGAAGGAAAATAATTCACATCCCCTAGCCCCAAACACACACATTCTCCCACAGTACTGTCAGGAAATCTCTGTTTGTATAGAGAAGCACAGGAGATTACTAACTGTATTTGCTAAGTTGTTGATCATTTGCCACCTTTCAAATTTAAAAAAAAGTTTACATGATGTTCTTACTAGGTATTATTACCAAAGTCACGGCAACAAGGCAGCAGTGGTATTGCAGGCCAGAGCACCACTGTACAATCCTCTTTTTCTTTCAGAGTGTGCATATATATATGCATATGTTGGGGAATGAAGAAGTGCTATATCTGCTAGCAAAAGCTTCTAGCATAACTCAGCTGCAGCTGACTTATATCAGAGGGAAGAGTGTTTGTGCTCTGTAACACCAGAAGATCACATACAGGACAGCTTTGCCAGTAAAGCAAAGTTTGTCACTGTGGACTCAGTGTGTGTTTCTAGCACGTTACAGCTATATCAGCAAAGTGTTTTTACTGCAGATCTGCAAATGCTAGCAGTTCTCTAGTAAGTGAAAGATCCTCTCATACTGCCAAAATAATAGCAGGTCACAAGTTTCCTCATAAACAAAAGCTGCTTGTATTCAGTATTTTCTCCCCAATCTGCTACTTTTATTTCCCTCCCCCCTTTTTATTCTTATAATCAACTACAGAATGCTTCCACTCAAGTGGCTCTAAGCATTAGTACTTATTACAGCAGCACCGAGAGTTCCCAGGGTGACGGTGACCAGAAAAGTACAAATGTATACCCACTGAGGAGAGAACATCTGACATCCTACAATGCATAGGAAGTTGTTTCTTTTGTTAATGACATCAGGTCTTTACAGTAGATGAACAAGATGGAATCAAAACAAATATATAAACAATGCCACACAGAGAATTTCAATCTTTTACATTTCCATCTTTACATGAAGCAGTTTTTTTTCCAGATTTTCTTCTGAAACTATCAGAAGAAGCAGCAGCTTTAGAATCCAGAATCCATCTATTTAGGCCCTTCAGTCATGATCAAACAGTTTTTTACAGAAAATGTGCAATGGAGAGTCACCAGCTACTTCCATTTCATTCTCAGCAGGAAGAAAAAGCACACAGCAGAACAGGAGAGGCTTAATTCCACAAAAGCCACTTTTCAATTAAGCCCTAAACGTGTTGTTTGCAAAACTGAGTATTTCTTATCTTGATGCCCAACTCAAACAGCAACAGAATGGGTGTTTCACACAGACTGAGAGCAAAATATGCAAGTTCTAGGGAAAGGCAATTTCAGTTTTCCAAGCAGAAACAAAGAAACTGATTTAAACACTAGCAAGCCAGACCTAAAAGTTTCCTCATCGTTATAGATTTGATCTTTTTTTCAGCATTTTATCAAGTGTTTTCTCTCTTGTATTGCAGGCATCCCCATACATACACTTCCTTTTTAAAGGCAAAGTGATTCTTTCCCAAAATTACTATTGAGAGTATCTTGTAACAGGGAAAATTCCCTGGGGGTTTTAAATTATGAAACGCATTCTGAAAAGCAATTTACTGATCACAAAATTAACAGCTTGTCCAGCCTCTATATACCGTAGGAGGCAGGTCAGAACTGCCAAAAACTTTATTAACCAGACACACGTACAGTGTGAGCTGCACATCATTTCTCTCAAGCTGTGTATCGTCCTGCCATCAGCTTCAGAAGCAGCAGTGGGCAAACCATGCACAACAGAAAAGCAGCTAGTTTTGACCACCACCCAAAATTACCAGAGCTGGTTTGTTAACCATTTGCTAAATTAACTAGTAAACAGCAGAAGTGCCACATACCTCTTGCGCATTAACTTCATCAAGACTTCCAATTCTAACACTATTAATCATGTAACAGTGAGAAACTCCTGAAAAGAGTAGGCTGTTTCTGCTAAGCCCATGCTTGCTTTTGCTACCAAGGGCAACTGGTCCCATGAAAACTAGAAAGTTTGTTTGCAGGCAATCACACATGAAATTCACTTTCTTCTCTGAAGTGAATAGATCACTGATGCTGTAAACATGTTCCTAGCAATGGGAAGTGCATTACAATAACATACACTAAATGGTACAAATTAGGAATAAGGAAGTAAGTTTTAGGGGATTTATTAAAAGCAGAGGTCACAGTAGACAAGGTATTAGTAGTTTTCAGAGGAAGGGACTAAAGGGAGTTTTAAGAAGAGATTGGGTAAACCAGAGGCAAGATAAGATTTTTTTTTTTCTCCTCTTCCTGCTTACAACACATAAAAACATAAAAATATAAGAATTGCTGAATTAACTATTCTAAAAGCAGGGAAATGCTGAAAATAAAGATGCCAGGGCCACACCTTGGCTCTAAGCACTACAGTGTAAAACACAAAGACACAAAACAGGATGCTGAGGCAACCGAGAGATGAAACACAGTGAATCGTTTGGGAGGGGGCAGAACAGGAAGCCAAAGTCTCACAACTATTATTGTAGTAAAGTCTCCTCAAACAGGAAGGCTGCTGGAATTTCACATTGTTCTTTGGCTATGTCACAGGATGGTCATACAAGTTTCAGCTCCTATCAAGGGAAAGGAGAAATTTCTGTATTTGGGGGTCTGATTTCATCTCATGTTCTGTTTCAGTACAAGTTAGTAAAATTTCAAGTTATTTTCTAAAGTTTTGGAAGTAACTAATGGGCTCTTCATTCACATTGACCCATTTCCACAGATGGCCAGAACACATAGCTCTTACCAAAAAATGTATGTTAATTAAAATTCTGCAAAACAAGATTACTTAAACCTGCCCCAATTCTTCAGAATTTTATGTATGTATTTAGCTCCATACAAGGCAGGCAGTTCCATTGATTTAAATGAATTATTCAAACTTGAAACATCTGCAAAGCTTCACTGGATTAGTGATTTAAGCACAAGTCCTGCTAGGAAATGAAAGTGGTTGGCTGTCTTGGCTAGTGTTTGGCTATACTAGCTGCATTTGCAGAAGATTGTTAAAATAATTCATTTTAGATTAGTAAAGACATTTAAGGGGTTTAGCCTGAGAAATCCAACTGCTTCCATGTAAGAGATGCGTGTAGCCTTAGAGAAGCAATAACATTCAGAAACTCCTCGTTGGGCCTAACATGTTATTCCTTACCCCATTCTCTTCTCGACAGCAATCCTGATCAGTGGTGGAGGAAGAAAGTTTCTCCTTGCAAAGACACAAAGGTTTATGCCTCCAAGCAACTGGAAGGACAAGCTAAACATCACCATATGTTGTCTCATGAGCCAAGGATATTGCTGGACCTTTATTGGCTTGGGCCCCCAAGGCATGACCCACACATCTGTGTGGGTGTGAATGAAGTATCTGACAACACAGAAATAAGAAGCAGAACTGCAGAACTGTGTGCCAAACTTGATTCCCAATAACACTTTGATCTATAGAGGAACCCTTCATCGTTACTAATCATCATGTAAAATACATTCTTTGACACTGGAGTGTTAGAGAAGTCTCAAACTGAGGAAATACAGAACAAGCATCAATGCCAGAAGTCAGCAAGGTACACCCGATAACATCTTCATAGTGTTAAACCTGGTTATATTGACACTGTAATATTTGAACATGCATATTTTCCACTGAGCTGCCATCTGCGTGTTACGGATGCTACTGTGATAGCCTGCAACAGCACATTACTGGATCTAAGCTACAGTGACCTCTCACAAACTTGCTTCCTGATCTGGCATCACTTCTGCATCTTTAACAACTTTTACACAAACATTTCAATGTCTTTTAAGTGTCATCCCCTCCCCTTATTTTTCCTTTTCTTAAAACCTTTAGCATCCTTCCTTCTCCTGTTTCCTTACATTCCCTCATCTATTTTATTGAGGAATTGTGGGATTCAGATCAACTGAAAAGTTTATTTAACCTTCAAAACTGCATTTGGAGTTGTTCTGCAGTAGCAAACCTGGGAATGTGGGAAAAAAAGCCTAATGTCTGGCAATTTCTCACATAACCAGAGACTTTAGTTTTGGTCCTTAATTACATAGATTATGATAAGAGGGCCTACACTTTCGAAATATTAGATTTCTGTCTTGGTTTTAACCAGTCTTTTCTTCCACATGCAAGAACTCAGCCTACCCAACAGGAAACTGCAGCCTTTTTGCAATTGCAAGATGAGGTTTCTCTTTGCCATAGGAGTCCAAAACTGAGCTGTACGTCTGCTGGGATCTCTACATTTGACACTTTAGGTATGCTACACTACACCCAAGCACAGTTTCACACAGAGGGTAGCTTCACTGTTTTGCCTGCAGGCAGCCACGAGAATTCATAAAAACACTTTCCTTATGTACTTCTGTTTTCCAAGTACATTTTGTGAAAAGAAGGATAAATAAATAGATTGCTGCATGTTTAATCTGCTTTGTTTTCTTTAGCTATCTTTCCCCCGCCTTTTTTTTTTTTTTTTTTTTGCCAGCTTGGGACTTAAGAAGCTCCACAAAGCAGGTTGTCTAATCAGAACTGGCTGCAGGGCAGGTATGTGAAAAATGCAGCTTCTGACAGGGCAGGCTCCTTTCTGTGTAAACACCAGAAGTGACAGGTGAGATGAAAGCATTGCAAAAGCAGCACTCTTCTTCTGCTTCCACTTGTTAATATGCCCACTAGAGAACAAGAGAATGTTAGCAGATATGTGACTCAAAAATATTGTTTTAAAAATCACTACAGTTTGAAGAACCTATCCTGTATCTCTACAGCTTCATACCTTCCTCTCTAAAACAATTTTAGAAAACATTAGCCTGGCCCACATGGCAGTTGGGTTGCCATGTGATAAGTATTTGTTCAAGACTAGCATTACTCTGTTCTTTAAAGCGCTCATCCAGAACCATTCTTGCTCCAGAGTTCAAAGATTCAGTGCACACGATAAATTTGTAATCTCATTTAGGAATGCAACAGCTGTGTTTTGTTCAAGAGCAATTTAGTCAAAGCACAACTAAGTAATGCAATGATCATCTGGGTCTTTTTCAACTACAGCCTAAAAAACTAAATTTTTTTGTATGCATTTCTCACCCTTAGGTTTAGACACACCATTTAACTGAATGATGTGACATCCAGGAGCATCTCTGTAATATAAAGCACAGAAGCAACTTGATTAAGGCAATTTAAGTACCTAAAAATCACCTATACACTTTCGACAACAACAACAAAATCTATTCAGTGTTCATAAACTCACCAGATGGTAGCTAGAGACACAAGTAATTCAAACCCTGTTTTCTATCTCTTTATCAAATTCCTCTAGCAACCACGTAACGTTCAGCATATACCTAAACAGAACCAGTCTCCCTTAACTCCCTGTCTTCACTTGTTATCCCCAGTACCACAGCACAAAGTCAGCTCTCCGCTTTGATTCTTTTAGACCATCTATAATCCCCATTCTCAACTCTTAACAAACATGTTAATGAAGCAGCCCATGGTGGGAACTTTGTAAAACCTAGAACACGCAGACCCTACTGCTGAAGTGCTTCAGGAAGCAGGCACGAAGAGAGAAAAGTTATCAGGAGACAAGAGGCTAGAGCAAGGCAAATTGTTCTTGGTGAGGCACTAACTTGCCAAAAGAAGTAAGTCGCATCCAAATTCTTAGCAGTGTTAAAGAGACAGTCTAAACTGATAAGGATGAAGGTTGTAAGACATCTCTCCCGAAATCAGGGGATGACAGAAACATCGCTGAAGAAAGAGCTGTGTTCTCCAGTGGTGGTGTGACTGTGCTCTTTGAGCATTGAGAAAAAAATCAAGTTGAGAAACCCATGCATGCATGTCCTACTCAGCAGGACGATTCAAGAGGGCTGGGAAGAGTGGCAAAGGAGCTGAATACTTTCCTAGCTGGCTTGCTGCTTACGCCTGACAGCCCTGCAAGGCAGGTTGCAGCTCACTGACTCCCTCTCTCCCTCCTTCTCTCTCTCTCCAGACTTTCAAGTAGATCCACACACAGGTGCCCTTAGGGACTTGAATTCAAAGTATTGGCGCTTTACCACAAGAATCGCCCTATCACGCTAATTGCAGGATTGTAATTTAATCTCTCATGCACCAAGAATGGGAGAGAAGTATTTCTGAGAGCACACAAACATTACTACAGAGGTACAGGTCTCGGCCGGAGGCCCGTGACAGAAGCACGCTGTTAAAAGCTCAGCATTGAAGAGAATATTCACAGAAACGATTAAGAAGGGGGAAATAAGGGGGGGAAAGAAAAAAAAAGCGAGGCAGCAGGACGGCACGGTCGGGACGGCTGGGAAATCTCCTCAGGAGGAAGCGCCTCCCGCCGCCTGCACCTGCTCCAGCCCCTCACGGGCGCTGCCGGGCCGCGCGCGGGAAGGGCGGGCAGCCCCGCTCCCCTCAGCGGCCCCGCGCCGCCCCTCCCCCCCCCCCGCGCGCCCGCCAACTGTCAGCGCGCGGCGCCGCCCCTGAGGGGAGGCCGGCGGCAGCTCCCCCCCCGCCGGGCTCTCACCTGCCGCCCAGCAGGCTCCTCGCCCGCTCGGCCAGCGCGCCCGGCACCTCGGCCTTGCTCAGGGCGCTGCTCCCCGCGGAGCTCCACGGCAGCGGCTCCCCCGGGCCCAGCGGAGACGGGAAGTCCCTCAGGAAAGAGCTCAGGGGAGCCCCGGACGCCTCCACTTCCAGCGCCATGGCGGCGCCGCGCTGAGGCGCGCTGCCCGGCCGCCGCCGCCGCCGCCTCGCCTCGCCGGGAGCGGGCCAGGCGCCGGCGGGGACGGGCGGTAAGGGGGCAGGCCGGGGAGGGGAAAGCGAGGGGAAGAGGGCGCGGTGACGGCTCCTTTAAGCGAGGCGCAGGGGCGGGGACAGGCGGCGGGGGTGTGATCTCCGGCACGGGGGCGGGGCCAGCAAGAATGTCTGGAATGCGGGGGGGCGGAGCGGGGCGGCCACGTGGCCGGACGGAGGGGGCGGGGCCACCTCCCCGGCACTGGAGGTGTCCCCGGGGGGGAACGGAGCCCGGAGACCCACCGCGGGGGGAACGGGGACGGGACGGGACACGGCCGTTCTCTCCCGAGGGCAGCTGCTGTTGCCCTCCTTCCTCCCACCCTCTGCAATCGGAGAAGGGCTGAAACGGGAGTGTTCGGCACAGAAAATATTTGCAAGTGACAGCTTTTCACCGAGCTCTCCTGGCGCTCGACACTTAACCCAGCGGGACAGTTTTCCGTCCTAGAGTACTAACTTACTCGACATCAGATTGCAAAGAAATACCCGCCCTGACCAGTCACAGACAGACATACGTTCAGCTGGGAAGGGTGCACAGGCTACAAGTTCACCCAAACTCACTGAGACAAATCCCCCCCCAGTCTTGTTACTCACAATCCCATTTTGTTTCTATTCCCACTGAAACGCCCATAAAAAAGGATTCAGAAGACATGATTTTGTAGCCATGACAGGGGTTTTGCTGTGCATAATTCATTGCCAAACACCAATACTAGCTTTCAAAACCTTATCACAGGCAAAAATACAAGATGCTGTCGCTCCAACAGACTTAGCTAAAGGTATAGTGATTTTGAAGAGAACAATAGCAAGTTGACCTGTTTCTCAAATGCTGCAGTTATGTCCACCAATCAACTATAACCTTTTCTTGCTCATTTAAGAGCACCTCTGGCTTAGAAAAGGGATAGTGTCAACAAACTAGATGGAATTACCTTTGTCCCAAGCTGGAATCTTCCAAGAAAAGAGTGAATGAAAATCCTGAATCCTAGACTTACAAAAATAACACGGTATCAAAACCCCCTGCGAGGTTAGTAGGCCACAGGCATCTAGAATACTTGCACTGACTTCGCTCCTAGATCTTTTGGGCCCTTTTGGGTATTTACAGCATATCAACTAAAATCCCTTTCCTTCTTGCCTCACACAGAGCTGTGTAACAGCTTTACTTCACTGAAGTGTGGTACCAAAGCACAATGCCATTCATTTACCTCATCCAACCAAGAAATGGCAAAAGTCTTTCCCAAAAACAGGACTCTAATTTGCCTACTGGCTTTCTGATCTTTAATACCATAAAACATGGGCCTTTCATTTGGGAAGTATTAAACAAATAAGTTTTATCAAGACATTAACCTGAATATTCAGTTTGGGGAAAAAAAACAAACCCCAAACCCAAACCTCAAAACTCTTTCCTCCACAATGACAATGTCTTTAATGCTATTTGTATTCCCCATCTCCTCCTCAATATTCAAACATCTAGACATGAACAGGTGACATGTCTTATCTTCCAAACAGCAGCAGTTGCCAGCATGCACAGCTACAGATACCTTTTTACTTCAGGTATCAAGAGAGTGATAAGGATTCTGTCCTTACATTATAACAACATCCAGGGGTAACTGGAAATAATAGAACATTTTTAGAGAAAGAAGGAATAAAATATCAGATGCTGCAAAGCCAGGACAGAGAACACATTACCCAGAAGCACTAGTACATATTCAGTGAAATACTGTTGCAAGCATTTGCAGTACCTTGATTTCTTGTTTTCTCCTTCTCAGACATCTCTATTTCAGAGCATTAGCTCATGTTCCATCCCCATTCTACTGAAAAAGCTAGCAAACACAATATACTTCACACTTCTTTAAACCCTTTCTGAAAAGGGGAAGCACAGTTAGTGCTTTCAAAACTTGCTTTTTTTTTTTTACACTGGGATACTTTACAGAGGATCCCATAAAAATAAATTGTCTATGAAAAAGAGAGGGCCACTATTACACTGTTTTCAGTAGGGTTTTAATTCAGTGGTTGGATGCTCAGTTTTGTGAAGGATCCGAGTGCTCTAAACTCTTGCTGAACCTAGATACAAGTTTAGGGTTCATGACAGATTGACACATTGGGCACAAAGTTAACTGTGTTCAGCAGAGACTGCTGAGGTTCCTAGAGATTTCTAAACCATTAAAGTTAAGGAGATTCATATCCCAGCTCTTCCCTTTGTTATTTTCACACTAAACTATAGCAGCCTGTATCCTGCAACATCCCTGCTATGATCACTCCCTACTGGCAGTTCCAAGAACAAAAATTGTTTTAAAATAGTCGAATGATTTAGGAGAGAGCAACTCTAGATATGGAATAAAATCACCCCTTTCAGTATTACTAGCCCTAAAATGGCCACTGATTACTTTCAGACAGATGTTTTTTGTCTGTACTATATTCTTTCCCTGCTCCTACCAGAGATCCAATCCCTTTTTTCCTTCCACAGAAAAATAAGTATCAGATCAAAAATCTGTATTTTGATACTCTTCCTACTCCTGAGCACTGCACTATGTCTGTCTTTTGGCACCAACTTTCTAGGGACAACAACTGCTACTTCCCTCTCCCCAGGCTGACAAAAGCAAGTTTCCCAGGGCACATGGGTACCATCTCAGCAGGGACAAGTGTACAGCTATATCATATGGATGAATTCATTTTTATCCTTTCATCAGCTATGGAAGCCAAATCAATCTCCTCTCTTAAGTGAATGATGGTATTTCAAGGGTAACTTCCTAAGTAATAGAAGCTTTGCCCTGAGCTTTTCCCACAGAATATAAACTGAAAGTAGAAGAGATTTATTTCATAAGCTGCAATTCTTTTTTTCCAGTAAGAACCATGGACATGAGACATGCAGTGCTCACCTTAATGTTAGAGATGCATTTCCAGGGACTTCATCATTTCAAGAAGTTTCTTGCTCTCTTGTACCTTTCAAAGCAATCCCAGGAACATGCCTCTAAGTTTTAAGTAGAAACTGAAGGCACCCATCACGTCCGCATTCTTTCTACTCCACTCTGGAGACAATTGCCACCACCAGCCTGTGTACCAGGCCGCAGCACTGAGAGCCCACTGTAGCACCTCCTGCATCATGCAGCCTTCTCCCAGGCCGTGCCCACCCTGCACTGCCCAGCTGCAGAGGGAGAGTAAGTGTCCATGGCCACTGGTACAGCACAAAACCAATGCCTTCATTCCTCTGGCACAGGCACCAATGGTTCTGAATGACTGTTCGCAGCTATTAATATATCCGTATCAGAAAGAACTTTGCCATTTGTGGTAGTTACAAAGGAGCCACTGAAATCTGCCAGAACATGTAAATGGCTCATTCTAAGCACTTGAGAGAAAGTTCCCAGCACTTTATTCCCACTGGGGCTAATATAGCAAAGAGATTTTACAAGCAAAAGTTTGTCTGCAAATGGCCAAAATAAAAGCGATGCTTGGAGAAAGTGTTTTATCACAGCTCAAAAGCCACGAAGAATGACTAATGACAGGTTTCCCACATTTCCAGGGCCACTCTATCACAGAAATCCCAGCCAACAGCCAATGTCATACGCAGCAGCGGAAGCTAGCTGAGCACAAAGGGATTTTCAGAGCAGTATCCTACTGTACCAAAGCAGGCTACAGAGGTGAGAAAGGACTTGAACAACTGAATCAATACAAGCACCCTGAAAGCTATTATAGTTTATGCTAAGTTCTATGGCTCTGAGATACTACAGCAAGATGAACTTTAAAACATGAAAAGAAGCTACTCACTCCAGGCTAAGGGAGATATAAAGACAGTTTGTTTTTACCAGAGAGAACATTTAGTATTTAGGAAAAAAAACCAAACAAGAACCTCAGAAAGAAACTTCTACCTATGGCTGGGTCTTTTAAGCAATACTATTAAAACACAGTTCATGTTTGTGCTGTAACTGTGTAAACATTTGATCAGAGGAACAAGCTTAGGGCTGTGGTGTTTTGTCTATATTCTCTTGTTCAGTAAATGCACACACTGTGCCAATTAAAACAGCAGAGTTGTACATTACCTTTTGTAGGGACTTGTCTTTCCTTTCTGTTGCCAGTGAATCACGTGTCAAGTTGCTCTCTGCATATTCTGTGTTCAAATGCAGTAGCCTTTACACCACGTAAAACTGCAATGGCATCCTCCCATCCAACCACAACTAGCGCTGAAGCTGTTTTGGGGGTACAGATGATACAAACTGTACTTGATCAGATGACCAGACATGATCAGCTACGCGCACATGGAAGGAAAGGAGACAGTATTATATATTTGTACAATTAGATTTTGTAATGTGGCACCCAGCGGTTAGATACAGCTCCATATAAAACCACGAGGATACCCTCCTTTTGACAACAAAACTAACCAACACTGAAATGACAATTTGGGGTACAGACAGTACAAACTGTACTTGATCAGGTATGATCAGCTATGTGAACACAGAAGAGGAGTAGAGCAGGGGTATTCTATCTGACCTCCAGCAGCAGGAGGAGGTCTTATTTAACTGGGGCCCATTGACCAAAAGATAGTAACTTGGCTGCACAGACCATAATTTGGAAATCACTGCTCATGGCAGATATTCCCCTTCACATTTGTAATTTCCATTTTGTATGTCTCTTGGCATTATTCTCTTACGCAGCAGAGTGACAGATTTGAAGTAGCGCTCTTGCTATCGCAGATGTAATTTTAAAATCTGACAGCTACTAATCATTTACTATTTTTGAAGATTCAAAGTCAGATGAAACAAGTCTAATTCCACACCTAAAGACTACAGCACCATAACACTGATCTTAATCAGCTCTTACATTCCTGGCACTTGTATTGCTGACAAAGGCCCCAGAAATCGCAGAACAGGGAAATTTCATTTCCTTTCTATCTGCCACAGGTAACAGTCTAGGTAGACTTCTTGAGTCTCCCTACTGTTTTTGAGCTCTACTTGGACCAATGAATTCCAATTAAAAGCTTAAACGCTTACTCAGTTACTAACTGATCATCCAGAAGAATTTGTTTTGTGCTTAAATCAAGGCATACAACAATCTAAGGTGTTTCACTTTTCTAAGAACAGGAAAGCAGTAAAGATAAAAAATACTTAAAAATGAACTTAAAGGGAAACAAATTTTTATAAGAAGTTTATTTTTCTGTTGTGTAGCCATTATACAAAGTAAGCAGCCAGAGCTGCCATTTTGTCCTTGGGTTTCTTTGGATTGAGTCTTCCTCCAGGCCTCCGGCCTTTACCTCTTCCTCGACCTTGCCTTTTTCCTTGTCCCCCACGGTGCATGGGGTGCCTCATGGCTGCGTGTTTCAGCTCCACGAGATCTTGAAACACAGGGTCACAGAATATGCAGCCTGAATGCTGGGTCTCATCACCAGGTAGAGGAGATTTGGCTTTGTTAAAATCTACGTCCACAAGGGCTGCATCACACAAGTCACAGGTCTCCGGTGACACTCGGACTTTGTGGGCATTCTCAAAGAAGTGCACAATCACATTGCATTTGTTGCAGGCCATCTTCCACTTGGGACCCGACGTCGAGTCTAGCACCAGAACCCCATTCTCACACTCAACACACTGCCCAATTCCAAGCATGCTAAGCGAATGCTGGCACGTGGGGTGGGTGCATTCATTACAGCCCATTCCTGGTGGAAGAAGAGTAAAACCATACCACAAGGAACCCTTTATATCACTACCCGCTCTACCCAGTTTGGATGAAGTGAGACACAGAAGTCAAAGACAGCTTAGTATATTATAGGTTTTCTAAATCACGAAAGAATGGAACCACTCCCTAAATTGCAACTTGCCTTTTCACAGATTCAGAATAATCCCTTGCTCAAAAATTTTTCTGTAATGGCTTTCAGAATTGCCAGATACTGCCACTGTACAGTACAGGCAGTTTGGACACATTAGTGATGAAAACTAACTATGTCTTCAATTAAATGTATGGCTCCTAACTAACTATTTTATACTTGCACTATACACTGTAGTACAAGACATTTTTAATTAAAAGGTGGCAATAAAAAGATGCCAAAAAGCTCCTGATAGTCAGAACTCCAAAGCACTACTTTAAGTAACTTTTGTTCTCACAGTTACTAAACTAACTGCAACTTTTACTCCTTCTTATATCCTTCAACAGCTTTTGACACGCCATCTCAGTATCAAAACACTCTCAAGACCTGGTCTTAATCTATAGACCTATCCATTCCAAGAATACTCCAATGTGCAAGGTGCCACAACCTCAGTGTCTTTCACTGCATACTGAGTGTTACAAAGGTCACATACTGTGTATGCATGTAAATTAGTTTCTTACTTCTTTTATAAAGAAAAAAAGGTATTCAGAAATGAGTTAACTAATAAATTTTGGTCAGTGAGTTTGATGTGAATTTTAGGTATCTAATGTAATTTGAACAGCACTTTATACTAAGCAACACTGATTAAAAACTACTAAAAAGCACACTGTATAGACTGCACCTAATTTATTTCAAGTGAGGCTGATCCTGCATGTTTACAGAATTCCTACCTTTTTTCATGTCCCTGAAGGGAGGATGGTTGTAGCAGTATGGACAGAGTGGGTAGCTCTTTCCTCTGGATCCAGACGACCACAGCACCAGCTCAAAGTCATCTAGGGGACAACGCAACTCTTTGTAGAGTTTAATGGTACCATTCTGTGGGAGACTGTAGGTGTCATCACAGTGAGAGCAGTGCAGACGACTTGGTTTGGCCTGGAAACAGAATACAAATCTCCTGAACAACTGTAAATAGAGTTCAAAACTTGCAGTAAATCCAACTGGGGCTGCTCTCTAGTTTGCTCCCTCTGGAAAAACTCCATCAGTCTTTTTGTTTTAGAAAAGCACTCCTGACAACCACATTTGAATCCAAATTCAATAATGGAAAAGGGGTTTCTAGCTCAATGCCCCTCAGCAAGTGAAATTTAAATTCCAAGCATGAGGTGAACTTACCTGAATATACTTCATGAAACGATGGCATTTACCACAGCGGGAAAGAGGTTTACCTGTGGCAGCTAAGGGTGAAAAAGACACCTCCATCAGTTCATCCATACCTGCGAAAGAGATAATCACATTTATGTTAGAATTCTAGTTCTTAAAAGGAAACCTTGCACAAAATCATCTACAAGACTGGTGAAGAAGTGAGAATTAAAATATTTTATTCACAATGCTCTTCCTTGTTTATGAAGACTTTTTAAATACACAGTGTTTTGCACTGAGCATGCACAAACACACAAGGTTAAGTACCTTCAGCTAGTCTGAAGTTTTTGAAAACTTACCACTACACTGTCACAAAATGAATGTGAAGTAGAGTTTTGGAGCCATGATTCAGTTCATTTTCTTTTGGAGAGCGACTTATTTTGACTGGAAACTTCCAGTCCTGGCACAACTTTTCAGTAAGCCTAAACCTCTGAAAGGAACCTAATATACAAGTATTTTCTACTAGCATCTTTGCAACAATTAAGTAATTGTAGGGAAAGTTTTACCTGCAATAGAATCCACAAAATAGTGAAATTTCCTTTTGAAAATGTCAAGGGTGTGCTCCAGGACCTGATGATAATTTGCTTTACCCAGAGCTATTAAGTTGAGTTGCTTCTCTACAGCACTGCGGATCGTAGGAAGAACCAACTCTGCATCTAACAGAAAACCAGAGACAGCAGCAACAGAGAAGCAGCAATGAAAGATCAAAAAATGGGGGTAGGAATCCATCCGTACATAAACTGACATCAAAATAAACAAACAAGTTTTAATTATCATAGTCCTTGGAATTAGTAATACTTTCCTTGATGCATCAGTTGAGATAGAAATGCTACTTATACAGTGACAACAGCCCTTGACATAGTGCAGGGAAAAGAAGGGAGGAGGATGGAAAGGGAAGAGCATTTAACTGACCTATTTTGTAATAACCATGAACCAGAACAATGCCAAGGTTTGTAGGCTTTAGTCTCCGACCACTCTCCACTGTGACATAGTTTCGCTGGCAAATGTTGTTAATGTGGACTGGAATACTTGCATCAGTTCCTGCCACACAAAGGAAAACAATATATCCATCCTGAACAAAAAAGTTTTCATCGAATTACTCACTTCTGACTTCTCTGGTTTTATATCAAATTATAAGGCTCCTGAGACTGCTTAAAATTCAGATACCTTTTTACTGTTACCCAGCTTCCAGTGGATAAGAGTTACTAGAGAGGAAGTTATGTTTCTTTGCAATTCTGAGAAGTCTGAAACATATGGTTTAACCTTAATCCTTTCATCTCTTCCAAGGAATTACTATCGGGAAGACATCTATTCTCACAATCACTTATTCTGGAAAAACACAGTGGAGTAAGAGACTATGTTTGTTTTGACTGGACAAATTTACGAAAATGCATCGAAGGAAACAAGTCAGACTGAAAAAAAAAAGTAATATTGTAGTAAATTGTATAATAAGATATATAAGGACTATTGAAGCCAGCAAAGCTGAAGCAAGCTGTAAAGACAAAAAATCATTCCTAAGAATGGGGAGGTACATGCTTCCACGCAACATCAGCTCTTTCTGACAGGGAAGTGACAAGGATGTGTTATGAAAGGGTACTGCTTTGGCCAGAAACTAGGCATAAGGATAAGAAAGGGAAAGGAATGTGGGGGAAGAGACAATCTACCATCTGCTAGGAGGAGCTACAGGCATTGTGGTTTGAAGGGAAAAAGAGATTATT
Source organism: Haliaeetus albicilla (assembly GCF_947461875.1). Taxonomy (NCBI): domain Eukaryota; kingdom Metazoa; phylum Chordata; class Aves; order Accipitriformes; family Accipitridae; genus Haliaeetus; species Haliaeetus albicilla. Next base: position 37,767,015 of record NC_091492.1, read on the forward strand.
ACTGTACCTATTCAAATGAATACTGAAAGGTCATTACCGACAGAGATAGTTCAGAGGAGCGATTCAGACTCTTTGCACTCCTGGTGATGTATTACAGGATAATGCAAGTTAAGCAAGTTCCTACCGATGCCATGCTTTTCCATCAGAGTGATAAGTTCTGCTTCTGTCAGGTAATCAGGAGGACTGGTTTGCTTTTCCAGCAATTTTATTTCACCAATTGGAAAAAGATCTCCTTTCTCACAGTGGGGAAGACTCTCTTCTAATGGGATGCTGTGCCATGGCATAATTTCTGTGAACCCTGGAGGTAAAGAAACAAACAAAAATAAAGAAAGCTTATCTTCACAGCTTTCAGAAGGCCAAGGTGTATGTTTCTAATTTTAACATGGACCATGTTATACAGATCAAAGTTAAAAGGCTGTCTGCCACACCTTGCAGAAAATAACTAAGGCTAGAAATACTGTTGAAATACAGTATCACAAGACACTGTCACGACACTGCATCAGATCTATTTTGTGTGTGACTTGAGTCAGGTTGATGTACAAAAAAAGTAAACACTTTCCTTGAATGAAAGCACAGCGCCAGAATGGATGGGAAGAGTTTCTTAAAAAGGAAATACAAATAGTAACTCATATTAATATAATAAGGACTATTGGGCCCGCTTACCATAAAAATCTCAGTGGTGGTGCTACATTCTTTTTACAGAGGCCCAAGAAAAAAAAATCTGCCTCTGTGTAATTTACCCCCCCAAAAGGCATTTGCTGTCTGTAAAAGGACAGGTCTTCACACTGGAAAATGCAGTATTAAATCTTTGAGACTACTACATGAAAATTTTCTATTGTAACTGAAGTATGGAAATGAAGACAAAGATATGGTCTCTGGTCTTGATAGCTCAAAAAATGTCTTCAAAACTGTACTTGTCCCCAAAGCTTCACTTTTATATCCATCCAATGTATTAATGAGGAAAAGAAAAAATTTGTAGCTAACTACTTACTCTCTGATGAGTCTTACCTGGTGAAGTTACCACTTTTCCAATACAGGTAAAACGTTCAGGGCCAATACTGAAAGAAATGGTGGTTTGTAGGTACTTGCAATCAGCACCGACAGTGGCAATGAAATGCCTAGTTATATACTCATATAGTCGCCATCCATCTCCACCTGAGGATAAACAACATCTTACCGACATAACTCAAGTCCTGCAGCTCTACATAAAATCTGCACTAAAAGGCACCAGATTTCCATAGGTATCACAGGAAAAACTGGTACATAAAAGAAAGTATCATTCAAAAGTCCACCCAGTTTCCCCTTTAAAACTTCCTGCCTATAGAAACGCCATGTCATACAGACATGAGCTGCGTGCAGATGCTCTTGGAGAAGGACCGCTATCTTAGCCAGCCCATCTCCCGGTTTTGCAATGTGTTTGAATGAGAGGGTAAACTAGAAAAGACATTTTTTTTAAGCAAAAAGGAAAAGACATATGAAGAAAAATAAAATCATCTACTGCTTAGTGCCACTGGAGACCACACCCTAATCTAAATCCTAAAATGGGATTCTAGTGGCAACTGCCACACTGGGCAGGTTGAAGTCCTGCAAGAGATCGGTTTAAAATACTATTTATTAGCACTAATATAGGTTAATTTTCAAAGCAAAGTTTCCTTATTCACAATCTACAGATAGATGGAATAGTCAAAAGGTTACACTGCTATGATCAGCTTCTAATTCTTAATCCCGTGCTTTGCATATTTCATCTTGCTGTGTATATAAAGAAAAAAATCTTAAATGGCCACTCAGTACCCTATACAATCACTCAAAAATTTAAAGCATTTATTTTTCTATCAGAGATTATTTCACCAATTCATGAAAGTCAGAGGTTACCTCTTTTCTACAACAATCTCAGCTATTCCTAATAAACAAAACATTCACTACAATTTCTTATAACCTTAAAATCCTCGTTTGAGGGATTACAGTGTACAGAAAATCAAATGTCACATTTTAACATAAAACCCACAAACCATAGAGACTAAATTAAAATGCAGCTGAAGTTTGACTTACAAGCACAAAAATGCATAAAGTTTCACTACTCTGGAGCAAATTCCTCCTAGAGAAAGCAGACATTAAGTTGTTAAGATGGCTATTTCTCTTAGCAGTACCATGGTCCCTAGGATCAACTACTGGAGAGCAGACCAGCTCTGAACTTCACTGTCACTAGAAGTTAGGATAAAAGTCTGCTCTCTCTTCACTTCCTGCCATTCAAGTAATTGTATTTTCTGTTGAAACTCAGGGATTTTCAAACTAGCTCCTATACCTCAATGAACTAATTTCCCCACATAGTGTTCCAATGCTACCCAATTTGCCTATACCTAATTCCGCTTCTGTTGCAGCTCTCATTGGGGTGATGGGAGGATGGTCTCCTGCATCATGGCCTTTCCTTGGACGATTAATGCCTTCTGATAGCAATGCTTTTACCTGGGTGAAGGAAGAGAGAAAATACAGGCTGACTGAAGTGGATAACAGGTCTCTCTTAGCAGGTTAAGAAACTTTTCAGATCAAATTCATAACAATACAACATCCATAAATAACAGCAATTACAGATATTTATTGTTTCTGAAGACCTATAGGTCATAATATACCAAGAAAGATACATCCTAAAACACAGACTAGAGAATGATCTGTTAGTACAAAGTTTTACTTCATGTACTCACAGTTTCTGCCCAGTAAGGATTATTGGCTTGTTGTCTCAAACACCCTTTCAAGTCAAAGTTTTCTGGGTAATGAGTAGTTTCTGTTCGAGGGTAGCTAATATAACCCTGAGTATAAAGACGCTCTGCTATTTGCATGGCATGTTGTGGACCCATTCCTAAGACAGGACAGGAGAAAAAAAAAAATCACTTCCAATTGTGATTTGTTTGCTGCATCTGAAAGTATACCTTATCCAAGCATTTAAATAAATCATGGTTTGTCCTTTCCATAAGACTTCTGTCACCTTGATCTTACCCAACATTTCACTTTTGACAAGATTTTTAAACTTGATCCTTCCCCCAGAATGAAGTGTTATAGGGAGAGGAGGGTATCAAACTATATTTGATACGTCCTTGATTATTTCATTTGGCTGAGAAGCCAAAATATTTTGCTTTAAAACAGTGTGGAAATCTGAACTTTTACACATACCTAAAGCAGCACTGGCCACTCGTAGCATTTCTACCGTGTTCAGAGCCAGTGGTCTCTGCTTCACCTTCTCTTTTTTACTCACAGATTCTACCTAGAAAATAGCATTTTCCCAGTAAAAGTTTTGAAGTTTGGTAATTGGTAGATGTATAATTTCAATCATAAAATAAAAAATAGACATGTGGCATACCTACCATTATCTATTCTTGTCATATCTGTTTTGTTTTCTTAAAACAGTAACCACCAATATGTTTTTACTTTAGAAAATCTGACCGGAGATAATTTTGCCAAATTCTAAAGTTACAGTTCTAAGGTGCCTTTGTGCTATGGACTAGATCAGGCCTATAACTGGGAATGCAGCAAGGTAGCTTACTGCTATCTTTACTTCCCATTTACCTCAGCAGCACATACTTTCAGCGCTACAAGGATTTAGTGCTTATTCCAAGTAATGGTCCTAACTATAAGGATCCAGATTTTTAAAAGCTTCACGCAGTCTTCGAACCTTGATGGCTATAAGCACTTAAATCCAAACATACTGTCAAACAAGTATTGAAAAGAGCAGAATTAGAAGTTAATTGGCTATAAAGTCTGTACCATACACGATTAAAAATTTAACTGCAGCAATACTGCCATATAAGTAATTACACTCTGATTTATACAATGTCACATGGGAAATAAGAGGTCTGCTTGGAGAGATCTGAACAGTATTTCTTAGCAGGTTTAGTAATGAAGAATTCCTATCATGAGTGATGATCATTTCCAAAGTCAATATTAAGAAGGGGCTTCTGCTGACATGACCACACTAGCATAACATGAACCACAATAAAAAAAACTCTTGCCTTTTATTCCCATTTACACAAAGTTGAATGGAGTAAAAACCAAGATACAGATATTCTACACTCTTCTTTAACAAAAACAACAAAAAAACCCCAATACGCAGCAAATGAAATATTAAATGGTATTTCCTTTGTATGAAATATGGCTCTACTGACACTTAGTAAATATTCTTACCTTTGCTTCTTTTGCTATCTTTGTTATATTCAGGAACATTTGAGCAATCTCACGATCAAACACCCTCACTCTATCCCAATCCAAAGTGAGAGAACTTTCTTTTTCAGGGTTCACCTATTGGACCAAAAGAAAAAAAACATTTAATTCCCATCAACTCTATTACTACAAGTGTGAGAATGCACATTTCCAACAACAATCCAGCAAACAAATCCTAACAATACCTGTACTAGGACACAAGTGCTTCAAACGTGCAGTTATACTCTTTTTCACAGGGGCTTTCAAGAAAGATGGAGTACTTTGAGTTTTGGGGTGGGGGGAATGAGTGGAATTATTCCTTCAGTTAACTGATATACTATTCTTGTTTTTAGTACTGGGAACAGTAAAGGCTGAAATGGGCAGAAATTCAAAGTTTACCATTTTGATTTAGCAAAATCAATCATTTGTATTAAACTGTAACTAGGTCATGTTTAAAGTCCCACGTACAAAAATAAATATGAAGCAACCAATATAAGAGAGCACAGAACTCTCTGAAAACAGCACCAAATATTTCCTAGCATGATACGTGAGACACATCAGGAAAGAGATTACAGTAGACACCAACTTCATCTTTTTAAAATTATTTTAAAATCTAAAAATGGCAACTTTTTACCATCTATCCCTTATTTGTTTAAAAAATCCTTGTGATCACAAGCAGTAAAACCATGTTGGTTTGCTCTCAGAGCTTGGACAGCAGCAAGGCTACAAAACTGCTGTAAGCTGCCAAAGTACTCCAAGGACTCAATTGCCAATTAACACAATGAGCATTTTATTTGCTTTAAAATTCCAATACTCAGCAATGCCAATGTTTGTTGGCAGCCTAATTAATTCCTGGGTTCAAATTAACAACACAGTCAGTCCAAGGACCCCAGGGAACAAAAGAAAACCATTTTAAGTAGTATTTTTGGCTGAGTCTAAGCTTAGATGGTTAGCACTGAAGAATTCTTATAAACAGCAGACAATAACCACTTTAATACAAAACTGACTTCCTGGAATCTGTTCTTGAGAGAGTAGTGATACTCAAGTGAACTGAATGAGAACACATGAGTAAACTGTAGGCATTGTGAATTCTTGTCAGCAGCTACAAATTTATGAATGAACAAATTGAAAACATAAATGCATTTCTTTGGTAAAAATATATGTTCCTCATATACAAACAAGTATTGTAAAACTTACTTTAGCTTGCAACACCCAGTAAGTCTCAGGCTTAAATGACTGGATTTTGTCATGCCTTTCAACACAGAATCCAAGTGTTGGGGTCTGACATGGCCCAAAGGAGATGAGGGAGCTGTCTAAATTCCCATATTTTCCCTGAAAATATTTAGTCTGAAACCTAAGACAGGGGCGAAAAAAAAAAACCACAAAACCAAACAGGAACAAGTACATTAATATCCTAATTCCCATGAAAAGCAGAAGTTTTCGTTAACTTATACACACAAATATGAGTAATCTATTAAATCATTCAGGCATTAGGAAAAAAGCCTTCTGAGAAATATCACCTTACAGCTAATTAAGTCATAATTACTTTGCCTCGCTGAATCCTTTTATTCCCAAAGAAATGTGGGAGAATATAATAAAATAAGACCATACCATAGCTGCTGATAGTACCTTACCTAGCTCAGTTAAAGCCATAACACAATTTTTTATTTCTTTTTATTTGTCTGTGCATAAAATTGTGCAGTTTGGTGCTGAGCAGAATTAGGCACTAGAGTTCCAAGACATATTTTGTGGACAGAGGTCTATTCCTGAACTTTTCATAGAACTGTCTGTAATCTATGCTGTCACCTTGTAAACGCACAGCCAATTCTAAGATCCAGCTCCTGGCGGGCATCCACTGAAAGAGCTTCATTGCGATTGGGTTCTCCCAAGTGATTCATGGCATTGCAGATGTCTGTGTCAGTAATAGAACTGAATTTAGCTCTATAAATTGTCCTTTCGGTGCTACGAGGTTTGTTCATAACAGGAAGAACAGCATCAAGAACCTAATGAAGATCAGAAGCATATTTTAAGAGTATTTGAAAGGTAAGGGCTTAAGTCAGTTTTTCTCTCTAAAGAAAAAAAACCCACTCTCCACAAATTATTTGCTGATATATAGCTACTTTCTTAATTCAGCAGATGTCATGCCAATACACTAACTGATAAGCAAGAGCAGTATTTGTATATCCACTCAGAAGGGTATTGTTAGCAAAACTGAAGGATTTATTTATTAAATAGCAACTGCTGGAAGTGAAGCACTATTCTTAGCTAAGTGCAAAGACATTCACCAGTGCAGCTGCAGCACCTTTTGGTGAATACGTATCAGTTTCTATCTGGGTTTATTCTACATATTGCCAGGGCCGTTATGATACAGTGGTATTGAAGAACTTAATTACTTGATAAAATGTGCTGCTTTAAATAAAAACCAAAAAATACCCTTCATGTAGACTTCTGGGAATCAGAAGTTAAAAAAAAAAAATCTTTGCGCAGTAAGCCTACACTTAAAAGCAGCCTCTTGCTCAAAAGTGTCTAATTGCTTAATGAACAAGAGATAACAGAGATGAAGTTTTACAAGAACAGCAAAATAACTACTCCAGCTGTGAAATACAGACCAATTCTCAAAGCACTGGAATGTTCTAACATTTAAGAGTCCTTACTGTTCACCTCAGATAAACAACACCTATGAAATTGATTTATACGCTTTAACTGACATCGTAAGAGTTCAAAAGCACATGAGTTTTTCCACCTCCATGCCTTTAAAACTTTACTCAAATTAGTTTGAATTTTACTGTATATTCATAAAACAATACACTGATAGTATTGTATATCACAGAAAAATATATTATGGTATTATAAGTCTTAAAAATGGAAACCTTACTTCAAAACAGATGTTCTCTCCTTCCTTATCACAATCCAACCACAAGACAATACAATCACAGCCTCTTCCCTCTACCTGTGAGAAAAATTAGCACAGTTCTTTAGCAACACAAAAAAAGACCTACCTCCTCAATAACCATATACTTTTTGTTTCTATTTTAAAGTACTAAAGATCATTTACTTGGTGTAAAAAGGATTGGAAGAATATAGCAGAAGTGACAAGAAGTCTGCAGGTACTTAAACAGTGGTTTGAAGAGAGAATCAAGCTGTGCTTCGTGGGACCAGAAGTCTGCCTACGAGATGCTTTTCTGTAGGACCTGAAAAAAATCAGCATAGCTCTATGGCAGTGAAAGTCTCCTGAAACTGCCAAAGTCTGTGTATGCAGCCTTGGGCACACTCACTTCCCCTTTCTGTGCCTTAATTTCCACATAATTTAAAAATAAAATAAAAATTAAAAAATTGTTAGAAGCAAAACATGCATCCAACGATCCAATTTTGAGAAGCAAGATATCGACAGTCAAAAAACTCAAAGGCAAATGCAAGAGTGAATTCAACAAGGCAAAGATTTCAGACAGTGTAAGAACCAGAAAAATTAATAAAATAGATCTAACCATGACAAAAATCTGTTTTCTGCAGGGACGAAAATCCTTATTTAAGAATGTACTCTTTTCTTTTCGACCCTAGAACTCTAGCATATTGTACGGCGCATTGCCAAACACTGCCCACTTTTGGGAAGCAGGCGAACAGACCTGCTAAATCAAACATTCAACGTGCAGCGTGAGAAACACTACATTCAGATGGCCTGTCTGCCTTAGTAGAGGGAAGACATGTAACAAATGTTTTAAAGGACAGAGTCCTCTGGCATTACCCTCCAACAGAAAAATATCTGTTGTGAAGACAGACTCCATTTTTTATACTAGAGTGAAGATGACTGCCGTGGTTTAACCCCAGACAGCAACTAAGCACCACGTGGCCACTCTACCATTCCCCCTCCTCAACTGGACAGGGGAGAAAAAATATAACAAAAGGCTTGTGGGTCAAGATAAGGACACGGAGAGATTGCTCAACCGATTACCGTCACGGGCAAAACAGACTCAACTTGGGGAAAATTCACTTAATTTATTGCCAATCAAACCAGAGTAGGGTAATGAGAAATAAAACCAAATCTTAAAACACCTTCCCCCCACCCCTCCCTTCTTCCTGGGCACGGCTTCACTCCCAAATTCTCCAACTACCCCGCTCCAGCAGTGCAGGGGGACAGGCTATAGGGGTTACTGTCAGTTCATCACACATTGTCTCTACTGCTCCTTCCTCTTCAGGGGCAGGACTTCCTCACACTCTTCCCCTGCTCCAGTGTGGGGTCCCTCCCACAGGAGACAGTTATCCATGAACTTCTCCAACGTGGGTCCTTCCCAGGGGCTGCAGTTCTTCATAAGCTGCTCCAGCGTGGGTCCTTTCCACAGGGTGCAGTCCTGCAGGAACAGACTGCTCCAGCATGGGTCCCCCACATGGTCACAAGTCCTGCCAGAAAACCTGCTCCAGCATGGGCTCCTCTGTCCATGGGTCCACAAGTCCTGCCAGGAGCCTGCTCCAGCACGGGCTTCCCACGGGGTCACAGCCTCCTTCGGGTATCCACCTGCTCTGGTGTGGGGTCCTCCATGGGCTGCAGGTGGAGATCTGCTCCACCATGGACCTCCCTGGGCTGCAGGCAGACAATCTGCCTCACCATGGTCTTCACCACGGGCTGCAGAGGAATCTCTGCTCCGGCATCTGGAGCACCTCCTCCCCTCCTTCTTCACTGACCTTGGTGTCTGCAGCATTGTTTCTCTTACATGTTCTCACTCCTCTCTCTGGCTGCAGTTTCTGTACTGCAGCAACTTTTTTTCCCCTTCTTAAATACGTTATCACGGGAGGCGCTACCACTGTCACCGATGGGCTCGGCCTTGGCCAGCGGCAGGTCCATCTTGGAGCCAGCTGGCATTGGCCTCTGTTGGACACAGAAGCTTCTAGCAGCTTCTCCTAGAAGCCACTCCTGTAGCCCCCCCCGCTACCAAAACCTTGCCACGCAAACCCAATATATTGAGCCACTCTAAGGGCTGGAAAAGGGTTATACTTCTGGTTCGTAAATAAAGCTAGCTAACTTCTAAGATTTTTTTTTTTTTTTTTAAAAAAGCAAGGCTAATTCATAGCAAAATCCTACACTGATCTTTCAAACTTATTAGTAATTTTTATTGCTTTCCAAAACCACAAAATAATTTCACTTCTTTTTTCTTGACAGGTTAAAAATAGGTCTCATTGCTTTATATCTGAAGAGGAAGAATAGGAACAATGAATCCTTGAAGATAGAATATGCTCCAGATGAAATAAAGAAAAAGAATGCCAAAACAAAAAGATATCTCTCAAATACTACTCATAAGAAAGAATACCTGTAAAAACTTCACCATGGTCAGTTTGGGATTAGCTTCTTTCTTTTCTGTGGGAGCTTTGCTAAAAAGTTCTGCTGGATCCACTTTGTCCCAGCTGTTATACTTTCCTGAAAAGCAAAAGTGTATTAAGTAGAGCTCTAAATATATATTTAAAAAAAAAAAAAAAAAAAAACAAAAACAAACAACAAACAAAATTACTTTGCAGAACACTTGGCTTTCAAAACTTGTATTGGAAAATTTTCTACCCTAACACATCTTGCTTTACTATATATCAAGGCACCCCTTAGCTTTTTATGTGAATTGCAGCTACCATTTTGAAGCATGACATAGGAAGGACAAGAAAGAAATACTACACACCGTTCAGAAATTTTAACATGAGCTATTAAAATTAAAATTAAAACATGAACTATTCTGTTGTACAGTCAATCGATCAGGCCAAGGGGTGGGAGACATTTTTCCTTGTTTTCACAGGGCACACACAACATGCACACTGCAGTCTGTTTTACTGTTTATCTTTGTTCATTCCCATTTTTCTAAAGTAACCGTTAGTAATATTGCTTAGCAATTACATGAAACTGTACCTCTTTAAAGCACTGTGTAAATAACTCAAAATTCAGCCCTCATAAAACTCATAATTATCATTAGAGGAAATACAGTAGTCAAACGACTAGTCCAACACTTCAAAGCAAGTTAGTGACAGGATTCTTTGTGCATAATCCTTACTAGACCTCTTTTTTGCAGTAATACACTACAATGCTTCAGAGAATATCCTTTTGGACTCTACGTTCTTTAATCATCTTTCATCTGAAGCACCAAAACATTTTTCCATGTAAGCAAATAGAGCCTCATCTCCCCTCATTTTCCAGGGACATAATTCAGGCACAGAAAAGATAAGTGGCATGACCAAGGTCATGCAAGAAGTCAGCCAGAGAACTAGAAACAAAAATCAAGAACTGCTGACCACAAGTGATCCTTTCATCCTCCTTTTCTCTCTGCTTGTCTCCTGAAAATTCTTCCTGAATTATTTCCACGATCAGTATTTTCCTATTAGAAGTCTCTGACAGCTCTACAAGCCATATCAGTGAAAATATCTTATGAACAGACAAATACCTATGAAATCCAAAGTCATGACATGACCACATACAGATGTCATCTTGAAATGGGCACTCTGTCCTATAAATGATCCAGTGTACTCATGCACAGAGCATGCACCATTCAGTCCCTTGCGAGAGGACATGTTTCCTGTGAAAATAAGACCATAAATATCAACAGGATAAAAAAAACTATTGAAATAAGTTATTTTGTGTGAAATGACATCCCCCTTTTCTTAGATCTTATAGCTAGGGTCTTCCTGATCACAAAATTCTACTCATTGATACAGTTTTTATTTCAGTTAATTATCACTTTAGACCTTTTTAAAGCATATTTCGTTTTCAACTGAAACTATCCATTATCTCCTCCATCTTTTCCCTCCCACCAGGAAATCCTTATGAAAATACAGCTAGTTTTCTAGACCAGTACAGTTACAATCAACTCATTCTATTTTCCACATGATTTATAAAACATTTACTAGAGCTTCAAAAATCTTGTAACAGCAACTTGCTACTCGATTGGTGCTTTCCAGAAACCATATGTACCAACACACACTATAGTTACATAAAATATCAAAACCAGATTCCTTTAGTCTTGAACTAAATAGGCACCAGCACATAAAAATAAACAGAACATGAAGGGCCATCCAGCAATTTGTGAACCGCAACCTGTCCTAAGCCACCACTCCCAGATGGCAGCTGCCCCAAGATCACCAAGTAACTGACCAGGGTGTTTCTCAACCTCACTTCATCTACAGCAAAGGCTGGTAACCTTCACCATCACAGGATTTGCCTCTAGGCAGCTAACACCGATCTCCTCAGTTGGCCTGGGCACTCCAGAGCACTTCGGTGCTGCCACCGGCCGAACAACAAGCAGAAGGACCGAACAGACATGCTTTCTTTCCTACCCCTCGAGAGGATCTTGGCGATGGACTGAGCCAGAGAAGGCTTCTCCGCGACCATTAAAATGGTCTTCATTTTCACCTGATGAGACACAAGGTACCACAGGCCTTAACTGTACAGCTTGGCCTTACTGGTGACCACGGCACACAGCTCACAAGCGAAAGTCAGTCCTCGGCCTGGAGAGAGACAGAGAGAGCGAGTATAACACAGGTTTACTGCAAAACCACTTCCAGTAAATACAACTACAAAAAACAGAAAGCCAGTGACTGATTTCCCAGCTCCGAGCACTCTCCCCTCGGGGCTTCGCGGTGCCCGGGCTCCCCCCTCCGCAGCTTCTTCGCCGAGAAGCCCACCGGGGCAGAGAAGACGGCTGGGAACGGCTTCAACCGGCGCTTTAAATAACAGCCGGGGCCTGCCGGCAGAGAGGGGCCGAGAGGAGCCGCCCCGGCCCAACCTGCGGGGCGAGAGAGCCGCTCGGAGCGCTGACGGAAGGAGAGGAGCGGCCGCGGCCCCGGCCCCGGCCCCGGCCCCGCTCCGCAGCTCACCTCACCTCAGCAGGCGGCCATGGCCTCCGCTTGCACTGCCGGGTCACGGAACCGGAAGCCGCGAGCGAGCGGCACCGCCGGCTTGAAGCGGCGCGGGAGGGCGGGCGGGCGCGCGCGCGGTGGGTGTGTGGCCCCGCCCCTCCGCCCCGCGCCGGCGGCCGCCCGCGGGAGCGCCCCCTGGCGGCCTGGAGGAACGGACGGGGCGAGCGCCTGTCCCACATCACACGTCTGGTTTTTTTTTTTATTCCAAGGACTTTAACAAAGCCAAAACTCACCCTCGGAATTGATGTTAGACACGTAACCGAACACAAGCACACCAGAAAAACGTACCGCCACCGTTCCCCGCCCAAACTCCCTGCACAAAGTCCTGCCACCGCCGCGCGACGGGCCGGCTGCGCGCAGACTCGTCTCGCTTCGAGTCTGGTTATCACCAGAGGCGCAGAGAAAACAGGGATAATCAAAGCTGTCCGAGAAAACCCGCGCACACCGCTCGTATCTGCTTTACGCCAGCGACTTGAGTCAAACCGGGGCGCCTGCGCACAGTCTGTAATTCAGTTCCTCGCTTCCGTAGACTTAAAACACTACAGGCAGCCTCTGCCTCTAGCAGCATCTCCTCCAGCGCAAAGGGACTCGTCCTCGGAGTGTTCGGAGCTGCCAATTCCCTTGCACCCAGCAGCGGCAACGGAAACAATACTGATGTTTTGAATGATCTTGAATTTGTGTCATAAATTCCTGAAAAATGCATTTTCCGCAAGTTAAGTATTAATTGAATGTCGATTTCCCACTTGGCAAGAAAAAGAAGGGAAAGGAGAGCGGGAAGGGAAGGGCGCGGGTGGAGGCACATCCTTCCCTCACCCCACATTTCCTTCCCCCGGGGCCATGGAGGGGCATCAGAGACCCTGTGCCCCAGCTGCCGCTCCCCGGGGACGCTGGGCCCTGCTCAGCGGAGGTTTTGTCAGCGGATAGGGACAGTTCCCGACCTCTCCTGCAGCCTTCAACTCTTTCACGTGCCCTGAAACCTTTCTGTCGAAGGAAGTGCTAAAGAGGGAAGCCCCGAGTCGGTGAGTTCTATAAGGTCTCTGCGGAGGAGCTCAGCTCTCTGTTTTTACCCCTGTGGTGTGCATCGATCGTTGCTGATGTTTGTAGCACTCTTCCAAGAGCTGCTCAGTACCATACAAACCCAAAGAGAAGAGATTGGGAAGCAGCCAGGATCAGGATGTGCATCAACCTCACGCTGTCTGGAATAAAAAGGAACTAATTCACCTTCAATTAGATTAATAGGCAATTAATAGATATTAAAGTTACTAGTGAAAGGAAAATCAAAACAAACCCAGGGCTTTTAATTCTTTGGCAATACTGAAGCTAGAATGTCTTAAAGCAAACGTGTTCTGCTGTTTCAACGCCTGGTTCCCTTTGACATCTGGGGAACATCTGGAACAATCGGGAGGCAAGTTAAAACCGAGTCTTCAGATACGTCAGATACGTATTTTTCAGTTTTCCCTAGTAAAAGCCCTCTACCAAATCCAACCTTCCTTTTTTTTTTCAGCGTGCAGCGTAACTTGCCAATTCGGACTCGTACTTGCCGGCGAGAGCGCAGCCGGGTCTCTCCGACGCAGAGCCGAGGGACGCCGGGCGCTCTGAGCCCCCGCGCACCGCTGCGCTCCTACGGCCGCGTCTTCACCGGCCCACACAAAGATTTCCCCGGCCCGAAGGAACCCCTGCTTCCGCACAGCCCGTGTACGCGCCAGCCCTCCTTGACCTAACCCACGGACCGCGTCGGGACACCGACTCGACGCCGGTCGCTCCGAAAAGCCCTCTCTCCGGTTGGGACCCCCCCCACAGAACCCCCCCCCGGCCCCACCATTTCTAATCCTCCGGTGCGGAGCTCCATCGGCCCGAAGGTACCAGATCACCCAACCGGGTTGGGGACGGGGGCTCCGCGGCCCTCCGCCAGGCGGGTTTGGCTCGGCCACGGCGATGGCGATGGGACGAGGTGGCCGCGGCGGGGCCGCCGCCAGAGGGCGGTCCCTTTCCCCGGTAACCGGCTCCCGTCCCCGGTGCGACAGCCCCGGCGAGCCAGGCTGACACCGCCGGCTCCTCTCGGAGGGCTTCTGGGCGCTGGGGTGCTCCTGCTATTTCAGGGTTTGGCCGCTTTTTCTCTAATAGAGCTTCTCGCCCTTCCGAGGGGGCTCCGAAGATCGTCTCGCCTGACCCAACTGTCCCCGCGAGACTCTTCGTTCCCACCGGGAGAAACTCCCAGGACAAGAGGCCGTGTTTGCCAAGACACCAGTTACCCACGGCGCTGGGGCAGGCTTCGTCCGGGGCAGCTGACACCCCCCTCCTTTACTTTTTTTCCCCGCTCTGGCTGGTGTTTCTTCTCTTCTGAAGGGCTGAAGACCATAAACACAGCTCTCCAGCTGTACGAATGGGGCAGAATAATGAAAAAACAAAGCGAGTAGCCTCTCCTATGGTTTTCTCGGAGGAAAACAAGTTTTGTTTCTAGGTTTAAATCATTAGCCAGAGTTTGGTTTACACTGACTTGGTAAGCATATAAAACCAAGAAAGCTACAGCTCTGGGGAAGCACTTTGCACACTGAGGACACTTTGACCTCATGGGTCCAGCTGCCTGTAGAGTCCCAAGTTTTTCAACACCATTTATCCCCCAGGTTATTCCAGTGGATCGTTATTTAAGTAGCCAAAGCTGTCACTCTGACTGAGATGTCCGTGTCTCACTTCTCCAGCAGAAGAGCTTGCAGAGGGGTTAGAGCCTTGGAGCTCCTCGTTCTACCACTGACTCACTGATTCATTTTGGTAACTAACGCCTTGGTGCCTCCTCTCACCTCCAGGACTGGAGTAGCAACTTCCGTCTTCAGAGATGTTTTACAGATCTGTATGTGTAAAGCCCATTTTAAGAGCAAGATAGAAAAAGCTACAGAAATACAAACTGTTGTAGGGAGCATGATCATTCCTGTTTTGCTTCCCTGGGCTTGTTCTTGACCTTAGAGTAACTTTTTCCTGTTTGTTTCCAAACACACTTAAAAAGATTGCCATGAAATTAATAAGTATTGACAGGAGGGTCAGTCAGGCAGAAACACATCTGGAAGGATGCCACAGACATTAGAAATGATGAAAATGCAGGTCAAATTATTAAAATAGTTTTTCTTTTTTTATCTTTAAAAACTAAATAAGAACTATGAGGCCACAAAAATGTGCCTGAAATCTTGACTACAAATCTGGGCTCCAGATATTTCAGTGCTGGGAAGAAGGAGACAGAGCCTACCCCATACAGAGCAACAATAGCACTTGAAGTGTTTTGTGCTGGAGTGAAAGTTATGCTTGTCCCTCTTATAAGAAATAATTTAAAACAAAATCATTGAATAATAGAAGGGAGAGAAGAGGGTGAATGCTGATGAAACAGGATATTATTAGGTGCTGGGACACACACACGACACATGACGTATCATTGGATCTTGACTCTGTTTTCCCCTTAAGTAGTAGCCTTTTGTGCAAAGGAAAATGCAAAAGTTCACAGATAACGAAAGCTCTGTGTTAGCAAACATCCAGGCTTCTGTCCCATAGATATCCAATGTACATCTGCCAATTAGTACAGTACTGCTTAGAATCAAGTAGGCTCACCTACTAAAATGGGGGGGGGAGGGGGAATGTCAGAATAAAAAGACTGTGGAGTTAAAGCACCATTTATCTATCATATACAGCATTTCTTCTCACTTTAAGGCCACATTAAAGTGAGGAAGAGATGTGAAAAGGATCTGTGTGAATGGGAGCGGATCCACAGGGATCAAATGAGAGAAACCAAACACATGCTTTTGTTCAGGTTCGATTTGTACTAACTGCTGTATAACCCAGCCCAGTTTTGGTATTGACAGTAATCCATAACCCAGGTAGGATAACACAGTCCCTTGTCCAAATGTAGTCTACAATAACAACAACAACAAAAAAAGCAAAAAGAAACCCAAAGGCAACATGATGGTGACCATTTGAAACTCATGCCCCCACGTGTATGTAATTGTACTGCAGACCTGTAAGTATGGCTGGAGGAGGCACAGACCTCAGCTGCTTTCAGGGCGTTACCTGCAAATTAACAACAATTTAGCCACGGCCACACAAGGTCCCAACCTCCAAGCAAGTAGCTGAGACCTGGGTAGTACAGCCCACGTGGGAGCCTATCTGAGTAGAAAGATCTGCATAAATTGCAATCTCACCACATTGGTGTAGACATGCCCCAAGATCAGCTACCATCAGCAGACTCAGCATGCTTCACTCTCGGGAGAGCTTATCCTCCCTGTGCTCCCAGGGAAGGTAACGCTGTCTTCATGTCACACACCAGGGAAGCCTCTGGCACAGGGACATTGATGTGCCAATTTCTCAAGAGCTGAGCCAGCTTCCCAACTCCTGCACAGGGTTTCCCAGCTGTGGTTGTGCTTCACCTGAGAAAGTTGGCCCTGCACTGTGGAGCTTCTCATCTCCTACCCTGAAGACCAGCTACTGCTGCGCACCCTCCCTTACGCTGGCCCAGGCAGGGCTGGCACTGAGACCAGGCTGATAACTGCCCAGCTAAGCCAGATCATGTAGAGTCACTCCTGTCTGCTCCATGTCTCCCTGCCTATACATACACCGTACTCCCAACTATAATACTGCAACACGGAGACACTCAAGTTGACCTGTCAGAAACCCAGCATTGGTCTGGCAGAACACACACATGTACTCTGGCCATGCCATGCCTATACTGGGTATCGATTACATTTGCAGTTTTGAAGTTCTTGTTCAAATGAGACAAATCTAGATAACAATATGGCATGCCATAAACAACCCCACTGCAAAAAAACACCACCAAAAAAACCCCAAAAAACCAACAAACTGGATGTGAGGAAATACATAATTTATAATTCATAACCACACAGGGAGATTTACACAGCCTTGTAATGTTTACTGTATACCTAATTATTCATGTCTTTGCTTTCTAAATATCTGAGTTGTGTAAATTAGAAGTGAGGTAAATTCTTGGCTGTCACCTGGCTGAAATCTCAGCTGGTTTTTGAACCAGAGTTTTTATTGGGTTTGGAACTTGGAACTTCTGCCTTGAATTGGGTTGAATCCTCAGTGCTGAAAGAGCTCCGCCAGCTGACCCCAAGCAGAGCCAGCCAAAAGCTTGTCTGCCTGAATTTCACATCTCACTCCACCCAGGATGGGGCAGAATTCAGGACTTTGAAAACTTAATCATATTTTTATACGTTCTATCCTTCTTATTGCAACCACATTTTCTTATGGCCCTTCTCTATCCCACATCTCTGAAGTTAAAATGATCCAAACAACTGTAGCTACACTGCTTGCTCTTTGGGAAGGACCACCCGTCTCCCCTCAAGTCTAGGACCTTGCTGAGGTTGAAGCAGCTGTGAAAAAAAATGAAGAACCAGCTTTGAAAAAAACAAACCAACCCAAAACCTAAGACCTCTCATTAAGAGAAACCTCTCAGAACGCAGTTCACAATTACAGTGTTTTTAAAATTATACCTACACGAGAGGCTCTTCCTTCTGCTGGCTGTCTCTGCCACCTAGCCTAATCCCAAAACTTTGTCTGTAAGTAGCAGAGTTGCTGTGTCACTGGTTGTGGCCCTGGCCTTTGAGCTGTGAGTCAATTTTGCACTATACATTTTGAGCTAACACCCACGCTTGTGCTGAAGTCCAAATTTGCCTTGCATCTCTACTGTTTGGAAGTTGCTTTGGGTCTGGATCCATGCCATAGCTCCCTTGCCGCCAGCTCCAGGCACACACAGAGTCCAGGGAAAAGAGCCCCTCTTCTCAACCGACCCAATTGCTTATTATAAAACCTTTTACCTCTCTCCTACAGGAGACCAGCAGCTCCCTCGCTCTTTACAATTAGAAGTAAAACCAAAACCATTTGGGTAGAAATGTGGTAGAAAGGAAGGAGTCTGACATTTAGTGTTAGCTACTGACTCTCCTGCTTTGACGCTCTAAGCAGCACATTGCAGTCTACATTGGTATAAACTGGCTTCAAAAATCCTTCCAGATGCAGCCTACAGAGCTCAGCATCCTCTTCCTGAAGTGTTAACTGCGATATACACTGAGAAAGAGTCCCTGCATTTTGGTTCCTTCTGGAAAGCTCATGGTAGTGCCTGCTCAGCCTCCTCACCTGCCCTGGGCTCTGCACGCTTTTGCCTGGTCCCAAGGCAGCTCCATCGTTCCTGCATCTTTTCTCCCCACTTCACAACACTTCTGAACAACTGCAGCACGGCAAAGCATCCAAATGGGGAGATTTCTCCAGCATAAACTGTTGAGGATTTGGTTAACAGAATTGCTGCATTGTGGCTCTCACCTGCAGCAGCGCTGACACCTTTGTGAAACACGCCCTATCAGGACTATTTTACTACAACAATGAAAACTCTTTACCTGGGTTTTCTTCTACAGCTGTGGCTACCTAACTCCACCTGGATAGTAAAGGCTGTACAACCTCCATTCAGACTACCTTCAATGAGTTTGTTAGCCCATAAATAACATCAATCAGCAACTGTTTTTGAGGTAGGGAAGTAACTTGACAGATTCTTTCAAAGGAGAATTAGGTTCCTAATTATCTGTGACCTTGCGTGTTTCAGAATCATTACAGCCCTTACAGGACATCACTTGTCTTTACTCTGACTGTTCCTGCTTCCTTTGCATTCTCTGACATTTTTCCTATTGATTTTCAAAGAAATGGATGGGGTCACGCTGTGGCCCTCAGCAGAGAGGAATCCTCAGTACCTCTAGCAGCTCATAATCAGAGAGTGGAATGAAAAGCCATATATTGCAGGACCAGTTAAACTCTGAGCCCTGCACTGCTGCGTGGGAGATTGAGGCAGAAACAATGTCCATGCTGCATTGGGGTGGACTTGCCAGTTAGGGCAATTGCCTGAAAAATGGGCTACCACCCTGGGGAGCTGCTGGGATAATTCAGCCTTCCTGGGACCCTGATTGTGCTGCAGTTAAACCCATGCCTTGCAAAAGCGGTCAGGCACACAGCCCATATTTTCACGGATTTCCCAATTGCTTGCTACAGGTACTTGGCAGGAGTATAGCTGTAGCTCTTGCAACAAAATCTTAACAGAGCGGAGAGCTTTGTGCGGTGACAGGGTCGTGTGACTGGTCCCGAGTATTTTGAAACTGCAGCCACGTTTGCAATTTGATAGCTCTGGAGGTATTTTAACGCACAGCCTGCTGCCATCATTGCATCACCTGAAGTTGAGGGGAGAGAGGCTGGATGAGCCAGCAGCAATGTGGTATTTTACACATACATTAACTATGAGCTCAAGCTGAAATCAAAGAACAACCAGCTGTCAAGAACATTTCCATGGGAGGTGCCTGAGGTCATTTTTCCATAGTTTTCAGAATAACTCAACATCACTGCAGAATTGTCTGGAAAATATTGTGTCCAAGACACTTACTCGCTTTCCATTTTTGAGCCTCCATGGGTGGAGTGATGGAAGGGGTTAACTGGGCGAGAGGAGCATGAATTCTGGAGACATTTTCAGATACCTGGGGTACCTTCGGCTCCACAATGTTGACCTCTGACTCTCGAAGTTTATCAGCACATTCACTAATCAGGGGTGTTTAATGGAACAGCCACACGGATTCCTGGCATTCTTGAAACGTTATGACCCTGTCAGTTGTATGAAGACTAAAAGTCTCTTGCTTTTGAACTCACTAGAGTTTGCACTGTCTTAGAAGCCTTTGATAAATACTTGCTGGATTTCTTACCTAGCTGCTCTAATCTGCCCAAGGTCATCATTCCAGAAAAAAGGTTTTATTTTGTGTGCATTCATCACTTAAATGGATCGAATCAATGTTTTCTCAAATTCTGGAGTGGAAAAAAGCATTGTGTGCCATGTTTATGAAAGCCAGCAGATAAAAGATTTATTTTCATGTTACACATGGGGTTTTTTGTGTTCACTGTCAGTCTCTAAAGACCAGTAAAAAACAAATGTCAAATATCTTTTTCCACAAAAAACTCCTAACATTACTTAAATACACCTCACACAAGTACCCAAAGGCTTTATCAACAGAGTCCATGTGCATGTTCTTTCGTCACAGTTCACACCAGAGAGTTTAAACACAAAGGTCTGGATTCAGCTACAATCAGAGATCCAAGCCTGGCTGGAGGGATACGTGACCCAAACCTTGTCCAGAATTTAAATGGACCCAAATTCAAATGGGTTGAATTCCCCATGAATGAGGTACCCAAGTCACTTTTTAAAATTAAAGTAGAATTTAACAGTCACTTTGAGCACTTTAAAAATTTTACTTCAAGTTCCGGATACAAACATAGTACATCAATGTCCAAGTAAAACAGCTTGAATTTTGAGCAAGAAATATTTTTGTTGATTTTCTTGTGAATAAGCTCCATACAGAGCAAGCCTTGCTGGCACAGGTAAGACTGGATAACTCATCAGTGTAAGAAAGCCTTGTAATCAGGGTACTGGCAATAGGCAAAGACAAGGTGCTGGAAATATCAAGAGTTAACAGGTGACTTGATATGTTGTCTGTCTCTAGTACAAGGCTTTTAAAACCAAACAGTTCACATAATTTATGAATGGTTTCATGGGAAGGCTCGCATTTAGCCCAAGAGGCCATGCCTTGGCATAGCAGACCTCCCAGGAGACTTTTCAGGTGACTCTTCCTTTATCAACCTCATTTTATTACTCCTAGTTCTCTTCTTCTGCAGTTTCTCATGATATCTCTTGATATTTTTAAACTCATCACCTGTTGGCAGTTTGTCATTAGATTACATTGTTCAGCTGAGCTACACACCCTCATTTTGCGACGGACAATGGCAAGAGCCTGACCCTTCTCACAGGGCAGAGGAAAAGCATATAAAAAGAACTGAGGGGGTCAGATTCTGCACACGGTGGGAGCTGAGATGCTGCTGTTAAGCCGAGCATCGAGTAAAAGCATCTCGCTTGCAGGCTAACATAATGCTTACCCGTCACGCCACACACACCATCTTCCACCTCTTGGCTTTTACCTGATGTTGTGAGGAGCTGAGGAATGGGGACGCACACTGAACAAGATTATTTCCCCTGCACTCGACCTCACCAGCACCCAGGCAGATGCCAGCTCACATGTGGTGCAGCACAACTACCTCGTGTTTCCTGCCGAGTCCCCTTACGTGGGCTCAAAACCTAGGAGGAATTTTGTAGCAATCCTTGGGATGTCGTGCTCTCCTCCTTACCTCTCCTGACCTAGAAAATGGGGGGCAGGGTGGGAGTGATCTTTGTATCTAGGTCAGATCTTAATCTTTTTTTCCTTTACTGCAGAATCACTCCCTCCCATTCCCCTCAGCTCTTTTTCAGGTTTGGCTTTCAACTGCTGGTTGAGGACTCGTCTATCATTCCCGCCTTCTGCCCTCTTCAGCCCAGGGCAGAATCATTTGTACTGAACAGGATGGCACTTTTCTTTATTTTCTGTCTCACGCTTTTCTTTTTCACCCCATCTATCATATCCCCACTCCACTCCTGACTGGTGTAATACAATGAGATATTTAAAACCACAGAAACTGTGCAAACCAGATTTTTTTTTTTCCTTACCTAATAGCAGAGCAGAAACCAGCTGGGGAGCCACTCATGTAAAACTGACTTTACCAGTGAGACTCACTCATTTCCAGCCTCATGTTCCTCTGGCCGATGAAGCCATGGAGCAGGTGCAACCACTCTTTCTTCAGTCCAGCAACTGCTTTACCCAGCATACAAGGCCATGGAGGGGGATTGGGGAAGTCACCTAGCAGTGCCCCGGGCTCAGAGGCCAAGGGACCTGTCAACTTTTGCTCCATACGGTCCTGATGTTGGGCATATCTCTGCTGCCTGACCCTTCATCCTGCTCCGAACTGTGTTAGTGTTACCACGAACACAACATTCACAGTTTCGAGGTGACTGGTCCTGTGTTGGCCCATACCCTATATGCCAAGCCCTGGGCAAACCTCCTTCTTGCAGCCTTGATTTTCCCTTGGGTAAGTGGCAGTCCGACACAGAGGCTATTGCTGATAAAACCCTGGCACATACCACATAAAGCTTTGAGTAGAGCAAAATATAAACAACGATTTAACAAGTATCAAAATAAAACTCAAGAAAAATTACCATAATACAGGAAGTCGCAGAGCAATGGCAGCCACGGGAGGAAAGCAGGAGAATACCACAAAGCCCTTGAAAGGCTGCGGTGGCCAGGCAGAGACACGGCTCTTCCTGATCCCTCTCTCCACAGAGGGAGGAAAACTCACCTCCTCCACTCATCCAGGGGACCAGCCTGCAGCTAGTCACCCATTTTGGATGACTGCAAATACGTGAATTTAGCCAGCTAGCTAGAAGAAAAGCTTTTGAAAGAGGTATCAAATAAATCATGGAAGCCCCATGTATAAGAGCAGGGAGCGTGATGTGAAACCTCGGCACGGGGCAGCTGTGGCGTGTTAACCCACCCAGGCGCTGGCACTCGAGAAATGCCGCAGAGAAAAGTTGTAGAGATGATTGCTGACTTGTACAAGAACTGCTGCTACGATCATCCTCTTTATCTACCCCTCTCAGGGCAGAAGGGGCTGGGAGGGCAATCCCAACTGCTTTTCTTTTTCCCTTGTGCTTGTGGACTCTGATCCACAGCATGCAGCAGAGCCAGGCTGTGGGCACACATCCTCTCGTAGCTGCCAGTGTTTCAGCTGAGAGGTAGTTCTCCTGGTTTGCCCTCATTTCTCATCTGCACAGCCTCCTCCTGCATTTTAGAGAACATTGCTATTTGAGAGCTGAGCATCTTGTGTGGCATTCAAGAGGAGATGAGTTAGTTTAAAGCAGCAGAGCTGACCTGGCTCTTCTAATTCAGACTACGCCACAAAGGGAGCAATCAACTCCAACAAAGGGAAGGACAGCAAGTAGATGAGAGCTGGGGAAGGCTGGAAGAGGAATCAGAGCGGGGATAAATCTACAGACACAACCGCTAACAGAGCCCTGGCTGCCAGACTCAGACTCTTCAGTCAACAGAGACAAGTAGGTCCCATATTTTGACCACATACTTATTTGCTGTTGCAGTTTCTTTGGTGTGTGGGTACAAGGATGTGCCAGTGCCAAGAGGCAGGCAGGCTAGATGGTCAGCTTGGACCTCAGCCCATCACTCAAGAAATGCATGGCAGAGCAGGAGACCTGCAGGGCAGCCAGGTCCTGGCTGGCCTCTACCCCTTCCATCTCATCCCTCTCTCAACTGAGTACTGCTCCGCTGGTAGAGGCTGTACATTGAATGCTTAGTAATGCTCGGAAAGTGCCGAGTTTTATTCCTTCACATTTGTTCTTTCCTCCCCAGTTCATTTTAGGGAAGGGGCAGAAAAGCAAACTCTAGAAAGTGTTTGGAACCTGCCAGTCCCTTGGAGGCCGAAACATTTTCCACTCACATGAGTGTTACTCGTTTAAGACTATGGGGCAAATTGCTCATTTATGGCAAAATAGTGAAACGTTAATGTGTCCGTACCCCTGCTAAGGCTGCAGGATACTTTGGCTACTGGTCAAATTTTAATCGTCCAAGCTTAAGTGAACAATTTAGCTGAAGTGAACAGTTGGTTTCACGCTTCACTTACCGAAATGCTCTGAGCTGCGAGGCTCCCTGTTTGCTGTGCACTGGTTGTGGCTTGCTCTCCATGTGTGCCACTTGTGTTTGCTGCTCTGATTCGTGTGTACAGTGTTAAATTGGAGTGGCGAGGGACTTTAGCTGGGAACTTCAGTCACCGCCCCAACAGTTGGCACTCACGGAAAGCACCACGATCTCTGTGGGTTCTGCAGAGAGGAGGCTCAGCTGGAGGATGGCTGGTTGGGTCCAGCTGCGCACTTGAAGGCAGAGGCTGCTTCCACAGCTTCTCTGCTCCAGCACCTGCAGAGTTCTCCCTCTTTTGCTTCTTGGATAAGAAGTTATTTTTGGCTGTGTTTTGCTATATTAAATATTAGCTCTAGGCTTTCCCCTATGTACTGTGTAATCCTGTTCTGTGTGGGTTTTATATATTGTTCTTTTGACATTATCACTATTACATATTAATAAATTAAACTTTCAATTCATGCTACTCTCTTGGGCCAATGTATATTGCTAGGGGGTGAAAAGAAGGGATTAAACTGGCTTAAGGTGTTCTGCTCTTGTTCCATGTTACAGCAGATGCGTAAGGATCAGCGAGTTTTCTTGGCTCTGAATTGTTATATTAATAGCAGAATTGTGGGGTCATAATTTTTATTACACTCTTTTAATAAGCTATTGATGCAGACACATTTTACACCTATGGGGAAATATAATTATGCTGGAACTGTAACATTGGATGTTCTTAGCAGCATATCAGAAGGTATTAGGAGGAGAGCAAACCTTCACATTACATTGAATGAAGTTTTAGAAAGCCTAGGGAGGAACAAAGGTTCAAGATAGAGAAAGAGGAGTAATAACAACCTGAATGTCTCTAAGTTTGGGCTTTGAGTTACTAATTAGCATAGCAATTGGGGAGATGGTGGCATGGACTGAACTGCTCAACAGGAACATACACAGGTGCATGATGTGATGCTGCATGTGGTCAACAAGCTCCGGAGAAAAGCCCCCTGGTAGAGTATAGCTTATGCTGGGCCTTCAAGACATATATCGCATCTCTGTCTTACCAAATGCAGTGGCAAGTTATGGAAGAGTGAGGCAGAAAATGAACCCATGTCAGATGCAAGCGGCCCATCAGCCAGCTCCAAAACAAGGGAAGAGCTAACGTTGACTGAAGGACTGTCTTTGAGATGGGGTTTGATGAGGTAAAAGAGATTAGATATTCTATGAAACCCCTCATAAAAAGCAGAATTATAGGGTTGAAAGCCGCAGAATAGGAGAGGCAGAAAGCTCTGAGGTGGGCAGCTACTCTGTGTTAACTCCCATGCACCAGATGAGCCAGTGCACATCCAGCTGCTCTGCAAACGCAGCCTTTGCCCAGCCACCTCCACTTCTTCACTTAAAAAAAAGCCAAAAAACCCAAACGGAGCTGAAGCCACATACTTCCCCCAGAAACCCCACACCCTGTTAGGCTATAGCAGGGTGTCTGCTGGAAAAGGCATCTTGTTTTGAACGTATTTGATAGCTCTTACAGCCATCCCTTACTCCAGTTTATTTCATGCTCGGGCAACCAACACCACAAGCCCTGCGTCTGCACTGTCAAATATATTCTGTCCATGGCTTAAAGACACTTTCCCCAGAAGATCAGATGTTCCTGTAGCCTCATAATCATACAATGTCTAAAATATGTACAGTGCCATAAGTAGACAAATACAACTTATTTTTACTATCACTATTGTTATTTTAGATCCTGTAGCACTACAGATGCGACAGGCTCTTTACAAACATTAAAGGAAGTCAGTTCCTTGCTCCGAAAAATCCCACCAAGAACAGAAAACTGTTGCCTTAACTCTTTTATTTTGTGGTTTAGCACTTGCCACCACACAACAGCTGAGATACAGGCTAGTTCTCCAGAGAACTTTGCACTTGTCCCCCAAACGGTGACTCCTGGGTTATGATTCCTGCTTGAAGCCTTGTCAAATGTATCTTAATTTGTTAATAGTTTTGCTCCATTAGGCTGACTCTGCTAAGAGGCTATAAAAAGTAATAGTCCATTTGTGAGTTTACTGCTATTAGCTGCAAGTGTTAATTCATGCGCAAAAAACTATATAGCTATGTACGTTCAGCCAATAATGAAGTAGAGGAGATTACATAGTGGGTGAGGAAATTATTCCCATTGTAGATTTGGTGCATATTCATCTGTAAACAGTCACCCCTCCTGCCTCAAGAAAAAAGTGGTGACTTCTTGGTTTTAATCACACTCTGTCAGTTCTAATTGCTTCACAAACAACATCACAGGGTGGGTAATTGGGCCCTTCAGCTTCTCCGTCATAACAGCGTGACTGCTCAGGAGAGGAAAACAATTCCTCACCCATTCCAAAAGCTAAAATAAAGCAAGTGATGGAAAGGGAACCTTCTAATTTCTGTGCAAGTCCTGACTTACCTGTGCAAGGTAACACATGTTAATGCTTAATTATCCAAGTAAGAACAGGGATCTCCCCAACGAGCTACTTGCCAGGGGATGCATAGACAAAATTATTGCATTTGGAAAAGTACAGACTCAAGCCTCCCACCTGCTTTCACACCCAGGCAAAGGAAGATGAGCTCATTGCCACCTTCCACTGCCCTGTTTGTCAGTGCTTTTCCTTTCCCCAGGACACACAGAGAGGAAAATGAAGCCTAGCAGGTGCTGCGCAGTCAATTTTTCTGCAGAAGTGCTCATTGCCTCCCCAAGCACCGACACAGCAGCCACCGCTCTCCTGCCCCAGCATTGCCTGCCAGCACTGGGCAGAGCCTAGACGAGGGCCACCAAAGTGCCTTTGCAGCACATCTGCAGCAGCATCAGGTCTTTCAGCAAAACCCCCAGACAGGCTGACAGCACCAAGCACTGCCTCTCTCAAGTAAGCCCCTAACTGAGCCCTAAATATTAGGGATAATTTTTTTCCCCAAGCAAGAACAAAATTCTGCAAAACTAAAATCCATCAAGGATACCAAGTGAGCTCAAAGTTCCCTAGTCTTGCAGAGCAAAGAACTGTAGTTTCCTAAGAAGGTTCTTGATCATATGCCTTTTCAGGAGACCAGAGAATGAGGAAAGCCTGTTAGCTCAAAATCCCATTGCTGCAGCAGAATAATTGCTCAAACACATTGCAAAACTGCATCAAGGAAAAGCCCCAATCCCGCAAAGTGCATGCTGTGTGTGCATGCAACTTCACTTGAACATACAAGCCATGCTTCTTGAGAAGCATTTTGTGGCTTTCTGGGTACCGCTACATCAGAACTGTAACACTAAGAAATTTTTTGTATGGCTTTAAATAGGAAAAATAAATGTGGCTGTGAAGATAAGATTAATAGGAAAACAAAAGAACTTATCATAGTTAAAGCAAGACTCAAGTGAGACCACATGGAATGAGACAACAGGGAAGCTGAGCAAAGAAAAATATTGGAAAAATGCAGGTCATATTTGGTGGAACAAGATCTTGAAAATCTGAGGATGTTTGCAAAGCAGTGCTAGCTCCTGTGGGATATCAAGTACTAAAAACCTGCCAGAATTTGTTATCCTGGGTTAAAAAAAAAAAAAAAAGCTAACAGTGTTTCTAATTATTTTATTTTAAAAGAGTGGCAGCTCCCTCCACAAAGGTCTCCAGGAGAAGAAAAGCAGGTTGCGACTATGGATGTCAAGAAAACAATAATGAAGCAATACGCATGCAAGAATCTCATGCTACATCACACAGAGCAGAGAAAGCCCAAAGGAGCTTAACATTACTTTGTCTGTCCAATATATGGAAGCAGGAGACACTAAATCCCATTTTAGCATATATCTGGAGAAATGTTTATAAGCCCTAGGGAAATTATTCTCACCACACCCTATGAGAATGGAGAAAACAGGACTAGTTTTGTAACACAGTGGTCTGCAGTGGCACGTAGACACCTATTTTCTGTGCAATAGAGCCTATTTTATGGTCATATGCATATAAACATTACAGTACGTTCTCCCATGTCAAATCTGCCCTGACTGAAACTGTTCTGGGAATATTTTGTTTAATGCTTAGTCCCTGAAAAACAATATTTGCTTAGTCCAAACTTCTTGCTTGTTCTTATTGGAATGAATTTTAAGAGGGTAACTTTTAATGATGTTTTCATTGAGTTCAACCTTGTTTGCATTACGTCACACCAAAATGCACTGCAGGAAGGTTCTTCATAATGCCATTATGCTATTAGTGATAGTGGGACAAACTGTGATATTTAAGTATCAACAGAAATAGCTTCATTGCCTTTCAGAAGAGATGGAAAAGGGAAGAGAAAAGGACAATCAGCTGATATGTCAAACATCCGTATACAAACGATGATTCAGAGAGGGGTTGTAATGGTACCGAGGCTAATGAGACACTACAGATAATATGAGAGACACAAAATTGAGTTCACTTTACAATCTGAGTGTATTACAGAGCTAATCAAGAGAAAGGAGGAAAACAAATCTTTGCTTGTAGATGGGGGGGGGGGGGGGGAGAAGTCAGCAGATGACTCAGTGCTCCTGGGTCATTCCAGTTTCAATTATCCATCAACCTGCCTGGAGAAGTTTGAAGAGCACTTTTAAAAATGTTCTAAGTCTGCGCTATACTTTCTTGACTGAAAAGGCAAAACCAGGACAAGGAAGTTGGATATATTTCTAGATCTGCCATTTACAGCTAGGGAAGAAACAGAGCAGAAGAGGGAGTCTTGACAGTAGCTGATTAGAGAAATAGTTGTGCCTGCTGCGGGGAAGCATGCATTCACATCAGCTAATACTGCCCTGTTGATCAAACTTTTTTTTTTTTAATAAAAAAATGTTTTGCATGTAGTAGTCTTTTAATAACACAAAGTATTTGGTTTTAAGTTTAAGGTTTACCTCTCTTCATCACTCTGCTTTTCCCTGTATGGGAAGGAACATATGATGCTTTTACACTCTCTAAAGCACTCCCCTGCTAGTCAAACCTATGAAGGCAGCAAGCATCCAGCAGTCAGTCAGTGGAAAGATTTGAGAAACACTCACCCAGGATTCATATCTGAATACTAGAAATGAAAATGAGCCAGGCTCAGGGTGCATCAAACTTACTGTACCTCTGGGAACAGTACAGTGAAAACCTGACATTTCTTATTGCCTGCCTGGGTCCCGTGATTTCCTGAAAACTTGTTCTTAAGTGCTGAAAGTTAGAAACTCTTTTCAAGCTTTGCTTTCCAAATTTCACAGAAGCAAAGAGACCATTTTGCAATTTCTGTAACAAAGTATGTGATGCTGTCTGATTACATTGGGTATCAGCACTGGGAGACTCTGGGTTTAAGTTCTTCAGAGAAAACTATTCAAAAGCTTCTGTAACTGGAACCGATTCATCCTCTGTCAAGTTAAAGAGAAATTCACTAAAATATTGTAGTCTCTTGTAGACAATGCATTATATCAGCCTGTGTGTTTTGTCATAATGTATTCCGAGTGATATGTGATGACAGCAAACCTGTTACCCATTAAAAAGGTGCTGAACACCAGCTTGTCGGAAGACTTCTTCTTCCACCAGTTTTACTCCTCATTAGCTTTTGAAGCCTGGAAGTTACAGAACAAAGTTTGTGCTAAAGGCTACCACCAATATTATCAT
The DNA here is from genome assembly GCF_947461875.1 of Haliaeetus albicilla. Taxonomy (NCBI): domain Eukaryota; kingdom Metazoa; phylum Chordata; class Aves; order Accipitriformes; family Accipitridae; genus Haliaeetus; species Haliaeetus albicilla. The sequence continues at coordinate 37,796,266 of NC_091492.1, forward strand.
GCTGCTTTAATGCTGAAGTAATCAGATATGTGAAAACTATATTCCCATATCCTAGCACCACATTTTTATCCTAAACATTAGAAAAGCACACACATCCTGGAGAGAAAAATGTTTGCAGCTGACTGATATGTATCTGAAAAGCATGATTTCCTCAAAAGCAGCTTGATGCAGCTTCCTGCCTGCATGTCTCACACCGCTGGGGCTCTGATTCAATACTTGCATACTCTGCAAGTGGACACTAAGGGGTGTAAATTCATCAACTTCTACTGAACTCCATATTCACACACTGTTGTAAAGTGAGGTCAGAATAAGACTCCAAGCTTCGTTTAGCAGTATAATTCTCTTTTCATGAGCTTGGAAGGGATTTTTTTGTAATAAAAATGCAGGGAGGCAGAATTAGTTTTATTCTCTAAAAAAATTTAATGGATGTTACTTTTTTTTTTTAAGAGGAGGAATTGATTTATATTTAGGCATCAGACATTTTCCTCTGATGGAACTGAGTCAGGTGCATTCCACCCCAACCTTTGCACACAGAGATTTTGGAACTAACTTTTAGACCTTTCTCCTTACATCAGCTAGCAAGACATCTCGGACATAGCCACTTAGTCCTTCCTCAGGGAGTTCAAGATTCATAACAAAAGATTCTGCACATCAGTCATTTGGAGAAAAATGACTCCATGCCAAAGTTTTCCAATCATCTTTGCACGTTGTTTCTGTGCCTTAATACATCTGATGAAAAGCCTATAATAGACTTTTGTAGGATCTGTTTGGAGACATAGTTCAATGCTATACATCAGAATTTGTGATGATTTAGAACTATTTTATAAAACAGATGAAGACTGACAAAGAAATTAGTATATCTCAGCATGATCTTGTTCCAAACGATGCTATTGAGAAACGTCACACTGGAGTTTAATAATGTGGAAGCAGAAACTTGTGGAATTCAGAGTTCCCTGGCAAAGCCACAGTCCCAGGCTGTGCAGAGGGCAGAACTGAGATACTGAATATCTGATAGAATTTGATGGAACTCATCTGGTTCCATCTCAGTGGTCTCTTCCAAGTACTTGGGCAGTAAGTTTCTTAAGGTATACAGACAATTCACAGGTTTGCCTGGTGCAGGAAACTTTCCCCCACCCCAAAATTATTCCAGAAAGTATGTTAATAATCCTGACTGTGGACTGCTTAATCAGACTTCTCACCACCAGATATACTCACCTACCCTATAAAGGACTGAAGCCTGCCCATGTAGCTGTGCACAGCTATAACAGTAGGAGTAAAGTCTATCATGGTAACAGAGAAGTGGCTCTCAGAGCTTTTTCTGCTCCCATGAAAAAAAGCAAGCCTTGGAAGAGATCCTCAGAAAGCTTTCCTGGTCAGACACAGCTATTCTTCATTCCTGAAAAGCAGCTATTCTAAGACATCTCTTTCTAAGGACAACCCTGTGAGAGCACACGGTAGCTTTCCAGTATTAACATTCTTTTACTAAAGGTAGAAGAACTTTATCAAGTAGTTCGGCTTTCCTGATCCCTTCAATGATCACTTGCAAATTCCTTCATATATTTGTAAAGATTTTTAAAGAGATCTCTTTAAAAGCGGGAAGCACCAGTGGTAGAAGACCTCCCTGGGGCAGGGCTCCCAGAAAGATGATTTTATGCTTCTGTTCTCCAGTAGTCACCTTCAGCCTTGCTCTTGCCTAGGAAGTGTTGGAGACCTTCGCTCACATCTCGGAGTACAAGGAAGCTCCAGCATCATTTTAAAGGGTGGGAGCTGACAGCAGGCACCACCTACACATAGGACTGTTTATGCTGATGCAGGATAAATGGATGGAGATCTCCATTAATTGTAACCACTGCAGTAAACCTGGAAGTGTTTTCTTGTACAGAGAGATAGCAGTGCAGGCAAGGAGCTCAATGGGAGCCACGCTATAGCTGCAATTGGTTCTTTGCAAGGAAGGTTCCTGCTATTAATATCATTGCTATCATACCAGATAATACAGTAAAAGGCAGCAGCTTGCAGAAAGGCTTAGGCTAGAGTAAACTGAGGAGTACTCTTCTGATTACAGTGTGGGGTAAAGTCCACAGGGTGTTCTCATATCTCTGCAAGCTAAACATTCATCGTACACCAGGACAGTCCTGCTATTTGTATTGCAGTAACACCTAACAGACCGACCAGGAGTGGGGCTAGATGCTGTGTAAAACAGAGTAAGAGTCGGGCCTGCGCCTGCCTCAAAGAACAGGGACAAGATAAAGGTTGGGAAATAGGAAAAAACTGCTGTCCATCACAGTGCGCTGGGTCAGATCCTGATCCCTCCAGGGAAGGCAGGTGTCCTGTGATCTGCCGTGAAAGGCAGATGAGCTCCCCCCGAGAAGACAGCGATGCCGCTTGGGGCCAGTCCCACCCGTCCCTGGCAGTGCTTACGGTGGCAGAGGGATGTTGCTTGTCTCCACAAAGTTTTGAACCCTTGGAAGAAGTGCAGCTGTTCTCTTCATGCACCAGTCTTTCCTCATCTACTTTCAGTTCCTTCCTATGAAGCAGCCCTGTGCGGCATGCAAGTCAGGGATGGAGAATTCCACCCCACCCACTTGAGCCCTTTGGAAATGGCTAATTTACTGCAACACAGGGAGAGAAAGAAAGAAGGATAGTGAAATGCAGCCCAGCCTGGGCCTCAGAGCCATCTCAGGTTCAGGAGGGAAGGAAAGCACAAAAAGCTCAGAGACCCCCCAAGTCTGGCTTTTTGCAGGACCTCAACATATCAGATTGAAATGGGCCTCTTTTTGCCCCTGGCTGTTCCTATAGTTTAGATGCTTTAACCTTTAAAGGTAGCATTCAGGAACCATGGTACTTAAGTGTTAAAGCTAACTTGGAGTGTATTTTTGCAAAGGGGAAGGAGTTTTACAGGGGCTTTTACCTCCCAGACTTGCATTTCATTTCAGCATAGGTCATGTGTGATGTTGGCTCTGCGTGTTACCTGCCCATGGTCCCTCATCTCACCAATTTCCTCAGTCTTGTCCTGAGAAGATCAAAGATTAGCAGCAAAGAGGATTTAAGGCTTCTTTCACAGTGGTGCTGAGTGCCTGCTGCTCCTAGTAGTTTTGATAGAAAGGGTGCTCAGCACTTCTGCAGGAGGTGGAAATTCATCTCTATCAGTGCTGCTCTTTAAAGATTATTTGAGACACTGGACAAGAAATGAAGAAAAGCCTTTCCCTATCCAAAAACTCTCCTCAATTTTGTTGATACCAGCCCTCTAACTGCAGCCCCTGTTCATAGCAGGCCATGTACAGCCTTTCTTCCTCTTGAAACTTTTTTCTTGTTCTGCCATTAAGTAAGCCTTACCCCCATGTCAAAAGTGTCACTTTCTCTCTGCTCATGTAGTTGCTCATTCAATCCCCTAATTCCCATTTTTCATCTCCCTGTCCTTTTCTCTCATTTCACCTCCACTGTTATTTTCTATTTCCTTTGTTTGCTCCTGTACGTACAGACCTTGGAAAAGGCGCTCTCTTGACATGATCAGCCTTCTGCCTTCTCCTTCCTGTCATTTTCTAAACTTTGCTATTCTTCCATGTTGAGTCTCTTTTCCATTCCCCCCATGTGGCTTCAAATATCTCCTTTCCACAAGCACTCTCAGGGGTACCAGTGACCTCCTTACAGCCAAGCCAAAAGGGGACCTTTCTCTTTTTACACCTGTAGATCACATCCTCCTTGGACACAGGTTAGCATTCCTTCTTTCCAGACCTCATCAACTACTCATTTCCCCTTTCCTTGTCTGATGCTCAGGCTTCAGTAATTTCTCTTCTGTCCAGCCAGTATCCTGGCACTCCACGGAGTTCTGTCCATCTGCTATGCTCTATTATACACATTTTTTTCTGCATATTTTAACTACGAACAACTCTCTCTGCAGGTGACCCCCCACTCATCTAGCAGTGAGAAAGGAGCTTGTTTTCTGGGACAATTCATCCGTTACAGTCTGTTTGCTGAGATCACCCACAATGGTATTGAGAGGATACATTTTGTTGTAAGGATACCTCTACATTAAGAACAAGATGCAATCAGTCCTTTTCATGCTCTGATTGCCATTAAAATAGTTAGGTTTGGGGTTTGCAAGCAATTACCTGCATTCCTTATATAACATGAATATAGCAAAATTTCAGCAGCAATCTCCCTAGGACAGGGTAGTCACTGGATAATAGGCGGCTGCCTCTCAGCCTGCCTTGCATTTGAGAGCAGGGCAGAAAGGTGAACATCTCTATATGCCATTACAAAACCAGGCTTCCAGTATGGCATAGCAGCCAACAGCTTTTCAATGTTTGCATGACCATATATCACAAAGTGCGCAACTGAGCACGCATACTATGCGACCAACTCCACCCACCAGACACGCAATTTCAACAAAGCAAGAGCAAATATATTTCAGGTTTCTAGGTAATTCTTCTCTAAAACTGGAAAACAACATGTGATACCTCCACTTAACCAGGTATAAACAAGTCAAACCTACTGCCACCAACACTTTAGCAAAGCCCTCTTACTCCTGTCACACCCCCATGATTTTACTATCTTATTTCTCACTTCTCTGGGCAGAGGAAGCCAAAGCAAGTGATTAACTTTATTAGAAGCCAAAGCAAGAATTATTTTGGGGGTTTAATGGCACATGGACACAGCTTGGAGTCAGGTCCCCAAAAAACACAAGACATTCCCCCCATTATTATGGTGGTGGAGCGGAGCCTACAGGTCTACCTCTTCTTCCAACTGAGAAACGCAGGCATCAGACTCACAAGCAAAATACAGGAGGTAAGACATATGCAAATTGCTTCTGAAATTAAAACAAAGATGCACAAAATGTCCTTATAACAGAGTAGCCTTAGCCCCAGCCGAGTTCCAGGTTGACCAACCCCCAGCGCTCACCAGATGCCTCAAAACTCTCTTTAAGCAGCTGGGCTCTCTCTAGAAAAGAGCAGAGGCTGTACGAATTCGGCACTGCTAAATAACTCCGGTACTTGAGACAAGAGCAAGCCCCACAGCCTTGGGATCCCAAGAAGATGCAGCTGTCGGCCAGAAAGCCTTAAAAATGCATTTATTGCCTGTAGATCGCACTAGATCACTAGTAACAAGCTTAAATAGGTTTTCAAATCAAAGGTGGTTGATTGCATTTTTCTGTGGTTTTCCTTTTCCTCTTTTTTTTTTTTCTTTAAGTAGCATTTTACAAAATAACCTTCATCTTTCCTAAATTGTTGTTTCCCGTCTTTCTCTCCTGTTGGTTAAATCTGGGCTGAGGTTTGATTGCTGTAGGACAGAGGTATGTTAGGAAATTTGATGCAAAGGACAAGAAAACAAAAATCAGAGGTATTTGGTCTGAAAAGAGGCTTTGTCCAAGACATAATTCTTGTGTGTTTAAGGACAGAGTAATAGATTTGGAAGGATAAGTCATATATCTTAGGATTTTCTTCCCTGCCCCCTTTGATTGATTAATTCCAGTCTCTTCAGATCTTTGCCTGTTCCCACAAACCTGGAATCTCAGGATTGTTTGATTAAGTCATGGTTACCATGACAATAAAAGTGCCTCTGGCCAGTTTGACCTTTGACTGGATTCAATTCACAGAGAGAAATGGACAGAGACTATAGAAAAAGCTTCAGCTTCATGTCCACTACTGCATAAAACGGGCTCTCCCGCACTTTCAGAGAGTGAGCTGGTCACCCTTTTTAAAATATAAATTGGGCTGGAATGCTCTGGAAAGCATTTCTAAGGTTTTGGTTACTAATTTCTTGATGAATATCACTTCAGATATAAAATGCACACAATTATATGGTAGGAGACCTATTTTAAAATGTGGTATTTAGCACAAGAAAAACAAAAGCTGAAACCAGGCTTCACACGCCTGACATACACACACAATTTAAAATCATGTCATACACATATCCATCAGACATTTTATAGATATTTACAAGTATCTAGCCCTTTGTAAATATGTAGACACGTATAAAAGCAGATTTCAGACTTAAGACTCATTTCTTCTGATCGTGCCCCACCCCCACGCTGCAGGCATTGTGTTGCTGTTGCTCATATAGATAATTATTCCTTTTCAAATACTTTCATTGTAAATCCATTTCAGCAAAAATAAGGGGGGGGGGAGAGATTTCAAAATTAAACCTGTTATGCGATTTGTAAATGGGGCTGACAGAATGACAGCCGAGTGGCCGTTGCAAGGCAATTCATGCATGCAAGATTGCCAGATCCCTGGTGGGAGAGTACGCGGTGCCCGCGCGCGTGTGGGGGCTCCACTTGTGCTCTTCTCCTGGCTGCTTTGCGCTGTGCAGTCCCCTTTATTTTATCGCTTTTCCTTTGCAAAGGAGGGAAATCTTTTCTTTAGTCTAGCTCAGAACAACAACTAAAGACAGCTAAAAAGAGGCCTTGCTTCTGGAGTCACCAGCTCCCCAAAACACAGTGGGTCAACACGGTGGCAGACAGAATCAATGGCATGGGCCATTTGGGAAGAGTGGGCTTCGCTGGGCACGCCACAGATGGAGCAATGAACGTCCCTTCCTCGCTATATCCAGCCAAGGTGAATGTTAGCCAACGAAATGGCATGGAGCCAAATAAAAGGAAGAAAAATAAACCCAGGCACTGTAAAAACAGAGCAAAAAAGAGTGTCTGGGCTGAGGTAATAGCTGCTTTGACCTTACTTGGGTAATAGACAATGCTAGTTTAAAAGACAGACTGGAGTGGGCAAGCTGGAACTTAGAAATTAATTTTCCCAGTTTAAATCTTTTTTGTTGTTGTTTGATTCATTTCTCATTTACTGTCGGGAAGTTCTTCCTTCTTTTCACCTAGTTACCTTGAATTCTGAAGTCATGGGAGGTAACTGAAGGGGATTATTTGAGCCCTCCCACATAGGCTCTTGGATGTAGAATCCTCCTGCTTTCCGTGCTGGCTGACAGGACCGTATTCTGTCAAGTGGCACAACTTCAACAAGTTCAGTAGAGAGCTGTCATTGTTATGGGGTTTTTGTTCCCAGATCAAGATTGGAAGAGATATTTCTTTGGGCGGGGATAGGGAATGGAGGATTTTGTCTGGTGCTTTTCTGCTCCCCTCGCCCCCTTTTTTGGTGAATGATAGTGGGGAAAATGTCAAGAAATGTATGTAGGAAAATGATCAACCTGAAGAAAATCTCTCCCTACTGGAAAAGCATTCTTGCCTCCAAAAGAAGTCAGAGATAAAATTTTCAAAAGCACCTACCTGACTTTCAAGGAAAATAAACTCCTAGAGATCATCTGACTTTGGAAAAACATATCTGAATCTTACTTGCATATTTCATAAGTGAAACTCTTTGATTTGGACGATGATGATTTCACCTCTGACGAAATAGCAGGCACCCACCTCACTGGCTCCTTCACCATCCCTCGCCGCGAGATGGGAGAACATTTTTAATGTAGAATTTGCCTGTTCCATCTCAGCCTTTCCCTCCTCTCATTCTTTTGATGCTGAGTGCTTCCAGTTGTGCCAGTCTGTAAACTCTCGACAGTATTTCATATTTTCCTTCAGTCTCTCTCTCCCTCTCTGTAAGATTTCACCAGCCTATTAGTGTTAGAATGTGAGTGTTTATTAAATCCAGATATCTATTTATCTACTGGTCTATCTTTATGCAATTCATATACATGCATGTCTGCTGAAGCATGGTGCTGGGTATAATGTTCCATTAGAGTGAAATGTTTATGTAAGGAAAACTGAGGAGTTTAGCTATTATAAACCTGGACACTGTCAGTTTACTTACAAGAATATCATATACAGTCCATGGCCAACCTTAAATTAAGACCCTATCACAGCTCTCCTTTCTTATCTGTCCCTTTTTGTCTTCACTTGTGGCCCATCACAGACAGATCATGGATTAGTTCAGATGCAACAAGAATCTTAATATTAGTGAGTACTATGATTATTGGCAAGACATTGTGTCTGTGCAGGGTGAGCATCAGACCATTTCTTTTTGTCCGAGAGGATATCTATTCCTATAACCTCAGAAAATTATCACACAAACTGTTACATCTGTCTCTCCCTCATAAATAAATCTACACACAGCTACTAACTTTTTTTTTTTCCTATTGAATAAAAAATTACATGGCAAGCCCCTGGTCCTCATCCATCCAAGGTAAGCAGTGATTTGAGGAGGGCTAGGGAAGAAGCAAGTGTTGCTGGATGAACCAGGGATACTTCCCACAAGGAAAGCAATTTGGAAATACCTGGCTTTTCATACAGGCTAGATTCTCCACTCTGGGAAAACATGCTTTATTTTTAGATCCAGTAAATAACAGGATGTTAGGTGATCACCAAAGACAGGGACTGCTATGTTTAAAACCCTGCCAGCCAACTGTACTCATCTCCAGAGTAACCCTTAGCATAATCACAAACAACCGGTGTCATTTTAAACGTAAGTGTCTGGCCATGGCTAGCAATGATATTAGCTGAGGAGACTAAGAACCAGCCTCTTTCCCCTCTTGTCCCTGTTGCCAGAGCCTGCTGATCGCACGGTGGCTCTCGCTCCCGGCAGCGCGATGCTGCTGCCTGCCCGTTCCGCAGCCCAGCTCCCTCCTGCCTCACCCCCTGAAAGGCAGCAGAGCTCTAGTGACCTCCCATGCACTCACATCCAACAGATACGTTTTTGAAAACAGAATCAGACCTCACACATCTATGACCACTTTAAAAGGCTTCTCACCACACCTTCTGCTCTCTGTTCTCTACACTCAAGTAGAAGAATTGCACAAAAATCCCCCCTCTCCCTGCCCTCTTCACCTAGCTCTTCCCGACAGCAAGAAAAACTTAGCAGAGCCAAAGGAAAGCTAAAGAAACGACTCTGGGTCCCGTCTGCTCAGGGAACAATTTCCATATCTGGCTTTTGCTGCTGCTAGAGGACTGGGTGCAGCTTTGCTATCACTTCTCTCCCTCTGTGTCCTCTGCTTTCCATGGCTCCATGTGGGGAAGGATTTTGTTTGCCGAGTCAAGCCAGTCAACAGGAGAACCTTTCCATCACCACGTCCCAAAGACTGTCCATCCTTCCCTCCGCTGAATCAGTCTTGGTTCACCTCTTCTCTCTTCCTTTATTACTCTGTTACTCCCACCCATCAGATTTATGGACTATCTGTTATTGACTGGTGTGGGCTGAGTCATGCGAGGACAAATTTACAGGAATACATTAGCCTGGGTGTGTCACAAATGGTGTATGATCAGAGGCTGGAGACAAACACATGCATCACTGACATGTTATTGGGACTTGTTCAAAATTGCATGGGTTAGTGTGGATACTTAAAATTGTGCAAGAGCATAACAGGCTTTTTCTCCACACTAAAATAAACAAACCTCTGCGGTAACAAGTCACAATATCACACCTTAGCCTGGTATACCTTCATACCATCTCCATGACAGAGAACTGAGGCAATGTGGGATACCTCTGAACATATAAATTGATAGCAGAGCCAAAAGGTCTACTCAGTCCTTAGATAAGTCAGTAATACAGTGGAAACTAGTTAGGAGGTTTTTAGCATTCATTCAGAAAAGCCACAACCAGATAAAAATCATTGCTTGATATAAACTCAGTCTACAAATTCTTAATTCATAACAGTTTGATAGGGCAGCCCTCACATTGAGAAGTTTTACACCAGATCACGTATCATCTGTCTGTGCCATTTACTTGGGGCTGTGCTGGGTGTAGCACAGCAAAGCCAGCAAAAACTCTGTCGGGTGCTCTGGGTAATTCAGCAGTACCACGACCATGTGGCCATACCCGATTTAGGTAAAATCTGGGCTGCCAGGAGGTCTGGCAGCGCACAATGACACCAGAGTTACCTTCCTTTACTTGCTCTGATTGTGACTTCTTTAAATAAATAGTTGCAATAAGTTATTCTGCAAAAGTAAACCAAAAAGACAGCTACAATCCACTTACATTCAACTAGGAGAGCACAATACAGTACACCTTCCTCCATGAGCCCTCTGCTTTGTTACAGTCACCTCCTTTCCAGCAGCCACCTCTGGGGCTCTCTGTTCAGTGCCACTCAAACCCAAATGGGTTCTTGGGAAACGGTTTACATTCCCCAAATAAAAAGCTGAGGTACCTGTTGCTTCTTACAGTACTCATCTCTTCCACCAATTATTCCCCCACACTTTCACAGTCATGTTGCCTGCCCTTTGCTACTGTTCAGTCACCTCTTCCCTGATGCCCCTTTGGTGACTAGAAGAAAACAGAATAAGAGGAGATGATTCATACAAGCTAAAACGGGGTTTGAACTTCCTTCAGTTCTGCATTTTTTCTGAAACAGAGATGGGGAAACTGCCAGTCCAAAGCAGAGCCTCCTCAACCAGTGCATTCCCTCACTGCCACCCCAACATTACCCCCATTTTTGGGGGGAGCAAGGAGATTCACTGTTAAGAAACACCTGAGGCGATGAGTTTTCTGTGATTCTGAGGCCAAGGAAAGCCTCCGGCTTGGCTGGGTGCGAGGGGGCAAACTTAATTCTCTTCTCTTAACTGCTTCTTCACTAAATCTACACTGCCTGTTAATCTCCTGCATCCCTGTAGAAAAGTCACGACTGAAGACTCAAGTTGTCAAAACACCACTTGTCTTTTCCACCAACGCTGGTGGAAGCATGGCTGCGCTCAGCCGGAGCGGAGTTGAGCTAGCTTTTAGAAGGTCCCTGTTTCCAATTTAGCACAGCTCCCAGGAGGTATTACATTTCCTGGTGCAGAGCAGAAAACGCTTTGAGATCCTCAAGCACAAAGCCTTGTTGTTTTATTCATTTGTACTGCTGAGCAAATTCTCTTTTCAAGGCTTCCAGTGGGGAAATTTCCTTCAGTTTCTCCATAGCAGAGTCCAGATTAAAGCTACCTTTACCCTTTTAATGTCTAGAAAGCATGATTCCTTCAAAGACTGGCTTGATTTCCTGTATTCCTGGAAGATCTTTTTAATTGCAAGAAATACTCTGTTCCTAATTACAAAAGCTTTTGAGCTCATCCTCTATTCTGTTGTGTTGTTGGCAAAGACCCTGGAAGAGCTCTCCAACCTGAAACTTCCAAGGAATCTATTAGGAAACCCATCACAGCTTCCAGATAACATGCTGCCAGCTTTATTAAAAGAGCAATGCTCGAGCAGGCTCATGCTCGCATTGCAGTCATTCTTGGCACTCCCGCAGTCTCCTCCATCCAAGTATTCTGCGCCGCTCATTCTGCTAGCTGCCTCTTCCTACCATCCCCACAACTAACGTACGCAAGCACCTTCCAAGATCACCCGAAGCACATGTGTTTTACAGCACTTCACAAATTGCACTTTATAAAGACTCTCTGATATCGTGCCTGCTTTTCCCAAGAGAGAAACCGAGGCAGGGAGCTGAGCGGAGAAGCAGCAGCCTGAGAGGTCTTTGCACCAGTGGACGAGGGCAGGCTGGCTGCCTTGTGAACCCGCGACAATCTCTGTGATGTTCAACATGTCTAACACAACTCTGTCCCCAAGCGCTGTGCTGCCGTTAACCGGCCAGATCCCAGTGTTTTTCTCAAATTTTCCCCAGATTACAACGAGGGCAAGTTTGCTGCTGCTTCAAAACAATGTTTCTCTGATTACAACCTAGGCTGACAATTATAGTGATTTAAAACCAAACTAATTGTGAAGTACTTTGATCATGCTTAGCACAACTTGTGGTTTGTAAGCTGCAAATAGTTGAAAGGAACCCTTGGGTTCACAATTTCCTTGCGTATAAATTTTATTTTGATACATAAGTTATGATTTTAATATTACAATTACCCTTGTGTTTGTTTTCCCCCTCATCCCATTTCTTCTTTGAATATTATTGCCGGTATAATTTTCTCTACCTAAGCTGAATGTTTACCACACAATTTGTTTTAGCTTAAACCTAAGTTTCCTTTTTCATTTGCTTTTATTAAGAAGAACTTTCTAAACTATTTTTTTTTTACTTTGGTCTCAGTCATAAAAGTTTTCATTTGGTTTGTTGTTGTTGTTCAAAGAACAGGGGTTGGCAATGCAAATCACTTTCTTGCAGGGCAGAGAGGCAGGCATCCAAGCAGCAGCTCAACTGACTCCAGACCTGGGTTACTGTGAGGATCTCTGCTGGTATTACAGAAGTCCTACCGGCGATTTGGACCGCCCATGCACAGTTTTTGTTAACATAGTATGGGCAATAAATCCTTCCATTACTCTCTCCTTTTTGTTAAGAGCATAGGGCATTTGCTTTTGCAACAGTGACAAGCTGCATCAGTTGGTTGCAGCCAAAGCTCCTCTAAAGGCTTCTTGCCAAGCACTGTACATGGATCTGTATTTCAGTTCGCATTTGTCTGCAGCATTCCTTGAGCACAACTAACGAGGTAGCGCAGCTACTGACCCTCTTCAGTGAAATGTTACGTCTGCCTCCACCATATTTCGCTGCTTCTGCCCATTCCTGCGACAAGCCTCCATCCTGGGCCGCTCCGGACTTTTCCCGTGCCCTGCCCAGCGCGTGCTTGCTTTCAATGTGATTTCAGGTATGAGTGGCTGGTTCAAAGGGAGGTGCACATGTTGGCCCCATCCCCGAACTGGCGCCTCTCTGCCTGGGAAACCTGAGAGTTTCTGTCCTTGCTTATGAACCGTGACATCTGCGCATTCCTCGGGCGCTGACCCCCGGGGGCCAGAGGTCACCCCAAGGTCAAGCAGTTTCCTCTTTCACCACCAATAGAGACCTTGACTAGAGGTAAATTATGTTGCAGTTTAAGGAAATAATTTGAAACACTCTTGTAATTATAATAAATTTTGCTGTTTACATTTTAATCTTCAACCCTTTCACCCTCTGGTTCTCTTGTTTAAGAAAAAAAGTGGGGAATTATATATTTAACAGAAAAACTCCTGCCATGGTGGACAGTTGAATAAATAACTGGAGTTCCAAGAACACAACAGCTCCAAGGTCTTTGTCTCCCTTCAGCATGAGCATGCACTTTTGTAAGTGCAAGATCTAAGTAGATCTTCAGATAAGTATGTTCATGCAGTAAGAATGGAAACATAATATTGTGTTAGGAATGTCACGTGATTCCCAGTTCTCCATGTTGAGTAACTGTAAAGTTACTTGAGGAAAAATCTCGAGCACCTTGCTCAGGCAAAATTCCAGTTGACTCCAATGAAATTTTGCAGTAAAACAGACTTTGAATCATGGCTATAGAAAGAGCAGCTGTTTTACTGAGCATACATTGTCATTTGATTATTTTCTCTTGCTGCTCACAAGTGCTGATGGGCTTGGAAAATCTTTCATTCAGAGGAAAACGCTCAAATAATCACAATAAAGTCCTGTTAGTTTTCAGCTGGGTACCATGACTCCATCTGACATTTTAAAACAAGACCCTGCACATGTATGACCATTCCTCATTTACCTGATAGACACCATCGTCTGAAAAGTGAATTTGGAGCAACACGTGGAAGAAGCAGAGCAATTACAGCAGTAAGGTCTATGGTGATGTTAAGAGTTGCAAGAGTGAACACTTGAGGAAAGCAGAGAAAACAACAGAACTACTTGGCACAAAACATGAATTCTCAGGACTAAAGCATGGGGCTTTCCTTGCAAGGATACCTGAACTTTGTGCCCATCACCACTCTGAATGAGAACGAACCAGAGCTCCCATCTGTAGATGTCAGGGGTTTTGCAATCCTACCTCACTCCAAGGAGCCTGTTTGTGTGCTACATAGCAGAAGCACAACACAGTAAGGCCAAGGGAGCAAACAGAGCAAGTGCAATTGAGAGCAGTGTGCTGTAATCCTTGTTCTATCACAGACGAGATGTGTGTCCTAGGGCAGGCAACTTCACTTCTCTCTGCTTTAGCAATGACACTTGCAAAGCAGATACAACAATCACCTTCATAAAATGCCTTGAGATTTACAATTGCAAGCTGCTACTCTTAGCAATATCATGTCTGCGTTAGGTATTATTACAGAGTGCCACGCATTTTGAGAGCCTTGGATAACAACAGCTTATGAAGAGATAAACTGTGCATTCAAAAAAGAAAAAAGGAAATTCAGAGAAATAACACAGGCTAAAGGTACTCACTCACCAGCGTAACAGAGAGGAACCTGCAGCAAGGAACAGTCAGAATAAGAGTGAAGTGCCCTAGACCTGCCAAGCTTAAAATCTAGCCTCCAATACAGCGGGGCTTTCTGGGGAGGGAGTTCCTGTAGCGGGAGGCTCAGTGCAGCTGGATAAGTGCTAAGAGGGTTTGTTTGCCTGCTGTAATGAATAGCTCACTAACACCAGGTGATCCTAAAGCATGGGCAAGATAAGGCACAGCACTGCTTAATGGAAAGAGAAAAGAAGGAATCACTGACCAATCAATTTTTTTTTATCTTTGTGTACTTGCTCCTGGGCTGGCTCGGTCTCTGCCCCGGGAAGCTCCTGCCTGCCTGTCGATGCAGTTCTCTGCAGGGGCAGAGCCAAGGGGCAACTTCGGTTCCTCCCTTCCCAGAGCACAGCCCTGTTTGGGGCAGCAGTACAGCTCTGGCTACCCCACTGCTGACCCCATCCCGCACTTAATTCTGTGAGCTGTGCATTGGATGGATGCACAGGCAGCTTCCTTGCTGTCCTCAACTGAAATAATCCTGTTCTGGTCTGAAGGGCTAACAGGGGCAGGGAGTAAGAGTGCACCTCTTCCTCTGCAGGAGTATGGGAGGAAGGTGTCTCTTCTCTGCTTGAGAGCACAGGGAACAGCAAGACACTGCCCTGAAATGTGGCAAGAGTCTATAGCTGGCGAGTGCCGTCATCCTGTTGGCAGGGCATGATCTAAGCCTCTTCATCCTTCTTTTTTCCTTCCTGGGGAACCCTTTGCCTGACAGCTGGAATAGGGTACCAATATCTTGGTCTCCTGTCTTGGCACAAAAAAGAATCCCCTTGTAGCGAGCACTGAGGACAGTGTCCTGTGCCTTTGAACAGATACACTCCCTTGAGACACACACGCAGCCTCCAGCTGAGCCAATGAAATCTGTACGTTTGTGTCCAGAACTGGAGTTTCAATCCTCACGGTGATCCACATCAATGATTTCAACAGAAGATGCTGTTGGCTGGAGAGGAACTGGAAACTCTCCAGAACTCAGTTCTGGGCTTTAGTGGAAAGTCTATTTCTTTAGCACTCTGGTGCACTTGTCGTGCTGCACCAACACAGCCTGATAGTGTCATTCTCCCTGCATTGAAAGTCAGCAGCAAAAGTCCCACTGCTTTCAGATGGAAACCGTTCCAAGCTCTTAATCTTAATTTAGTATCCAAATTAGAAATGAATCAGCCTTCCACATTCTAAGAGTTGAAAACAGTCATATTCTATGTTTTCCTAAAATATGACAAATTAACCATTTCTAAACACAGTGTATAAAACAAGACTGTACAGAAAAGCATTGAGCTGGTACACAGACAGTAAAACAGAAACTCCTTCACACTGGATGTTACTGCTAAATCTGATCAGTTCCCAGATCTGACCTTACTGACAGTCAGTACCGAGTATGGGAAATGAAACTTGGCTTCTGCAGTCCTTGCTTTTCATTCATAATGCCCACCTGTTGCTGAGAGATTTCTTAAAAGCAATCTCCATCTCCCAGTGCAGAGGACCTCCCAGCAATAGCTGGAGTTTGACTACAGGGACTGAGAGAGGTTTCCTCATCCCTATTTTCTATAAGTACATTAAACTAGATCAGTATCTTGTTTCGGGAGAAGCTTAGGTAGATTACTCTTTTGATGTACTGTGGCCATGCCGATGTTCCTCTGATGACAGGATATCACAGAAATCATGTAGGAGTTTCCGTGGATCCTCCCAAGGAGTAGCAAATATCTGTCATTCCTATCAGTAGTACTCAGAGACTCGGCAGCAGTGCGGATCCGGAGTCCCACTGCACAGATGTACATCAGTGGAGACAAAGTCTGACTCTACATTGCAATGAAACATTTTATTGTTTAACTTCTATGAGGTTTTAGGAAACAATGTAAAGCAAGGGAAGGCAAGTGAAAACCTGTCATTAAATAGGCTGGACCACATTTTTGTCCAGCCCTCGGCTGAAGCCAGAATCCCTCAGTTACTTTCCCCACAGGAGCTAGTGTCTCAGTCAAATTCTAGAGACAAGTTTCCCTTGGAATTCAGTCACGGGACTCCTGTCCCGCATTAGCTGCAAACATGAAACAAAAGGGTATAACTGAAATCCAAGAAGCCTGGACTAAGGACACGCCAGATTATGAAAGCATCAAGGTACTGTGATCATTAGCAATCTCAGTGCCATGTGTTAACAATACATATTTACGCAGAACCATGTTCTGAGGATCCTCTAACTTATTTTCCTGTTGACCAAGAGACAATTTATAAGATTCATGCTCAAAACTTCAGCTCCCTCTCCCATTTTCTCTCCAGAGCGGAGAGCTCTGTGCCCCCCCGCCCAGCTAACCAGATGGCATAGATATGAGGAGTAGAGATCAAGATGTTTACTTTGACCAGCAATACGTAAGTACAGGACAGATCAGGGTAAGACTTATCTGTGATTTTATCCTCCCAGAAGAAAGCAAATGTCCTCGTGACAAACTCACAGGAATCCAGTATTACTCCGAGCATTTTCTCTTCTTGCATCCAAACATGGATGATCACGCATGACCAAGTTGCAGTCACCTCGCAAGAGGGATGTTCTGCCAAGGGGACATGGATGAAGGGACAGGAGGAGAGATGGGGAAACATCCCCCGCAGAACCTCTCTGCCCAGCTCGGGTCCAAGGTGCCAATGATGGCTGTCCAGCACAGGAAAGGCAAACCAAGCTTCTCTCCAACAAGTACCCAAATTCTTGCCCTTTCTTAGGAGAAGAGTTTTAGAAACCTGCTCCTTCCTTCTGTGGAGACATTTGAAGTCTTTACTCTCCATATAATTGTGTGAAAGTTTTTAGGCTGGTCTGGAAGAAATGCTTCCATCCCTCCTTCCTGAGCATCCGTTTTCTTCTCTTACCCACCCTAGTTTTGATTCTTACAATTGATTACTGTATCTCTGACTTTCATTTTAATTTAGTGATTAGAAGTCTAACAGAGAGGTTTTTGCACCACAGGGTTAAAGACTTAATCCAATTTATTCTAGCTACTTTGTCTTTCTTGAAATAGCAAAGTTAGCTATTAAAATATTTTGGTAGATATTCAAGCAAACCCAAAACTCAGCTGGTGCTTAGGTAATCCTGTGGACCACAGGAGAGCATTGTGGAGAAGCAAATGGAGAGGGTAGCTGATTCATCTTTCTAACCTCCCCATTTCTGTAAATGTCTGGTACTCAGATGAGAAGCAAAACATGCTGTCTGCTATCAATGTGCTGTCCTGGTCGCCTGTAAAGCAAAAACTGTTGTGTTGGGATAAACTCCTTGCCTGAACTTTAAAGCAGTCCCATGAGTCGGAACAGTCAGTCCCAGCCAACAATAGAAGGAAAACCAGAGTGCAAGTTACGCACCCTGGCACAGAGGAGCAGAGCCGACATCCCTCATGTTCTCTTCTGCCTGACTCCAAATGGACACTTAGCTGTTTAGCCAAGGCTGCTTGCAACAATAAAAGGGCTCTAACCCGTGTGGTGCTTGCCCAGTATAAACTTTAAGCACTCTCCCCTTTATCGAAAGAGCTAGTCTTCTCCTGATTCGGTGCAAGCTATTTGGGCTCTAACGTTTCTTTCACTTACTCTTCCTGCAAGCCACAGAGTTCAGGAACCCACTTCTGCCTCTGTTCAGGCAGCGCAGATTATTCGTGTCTCTGTTGCCTGACAACCCTTTTTAGCTCCTGTATCCCCATCAAATGTAGAACTGTTGTTCTGTTGTGTACGACAGTGCTGTCAGGAACCAACGTGTCCTGATGCACTTGACATCTAAAGAAGGAGGGAAGCACAAATTTTCATAGGAACTGAAGAAACCACAGTAGAGAAAGGAAGGATTTCAGTCACATCTCATATACAAGGGTTGCCTTACAATGAGCATGTAAAGCACCTGGCACCAGAAGCCCCCGCCTCATCCGCTGCTGGGGGGCATGGTGGCAATGCAGGAATAGTGGAAATCTCACCAGGACAGATATTTATGCAAGTGACCCGTTCAGCCAGTGAAATCATTTTGAACAAGAAGACAGCTTTTTTCAGTCTGAAGAAATAGGTACGTTCACCCCAGCCACTATTTATGTTATAAGTGTCCTGCCTATAATGAAAGGAACAATCTTTCTTACCGTCCGCCTTACTGAGAGGCACATTTTGTGTGTCGAACAGTTTCAGAGAGCTAATGGCAAAGTGCACATTACTAGCCCAGCAGTGAAAGCATTTGTAAACATCATCATCATCATCAAAGAGGCCTAGAGCTGCAAAGGCTGTTTTTTGCCTTGTGAGTTTATGTCTGTAAATGACTAATTGGTAAAGTTTTATCTGCAGAAGGTGGTTGGTGGTGGAAGAGATTTACAAGAAAGAAAAGCAGGAAATAATTCATCTTGAGAAGCTGAATCTAATCTAAGATGTTCGTGTAATAAAATGGGCTTCGACAACAGGTCTATTTTCTTTTAAAAAATATATAAAAATACAATTTTACTTTTCATGAAATGAGAAATGGAAATGCACAACCAGAGGGCGTAAAAAACTGGAAAACAGGTGAGAGTGAGCCTGTCTGTCTCTGGCTGTTAGACCACGCAAGAGACACCACACAGGAGTGTTTTGGGGTGGAGGAGTTGAGCACTTGCACCCACTTGCTGCACTTGCCATTAATTTATTAAAAACAAACAAGATACTGGATTTGGAATGAAGCAATAGCTTAACTGTGGAAAATAACCACTTGCATTTTATTGCTTTATTTAGTATAACCCTCCAAAAATTCTTCTTCTTTGAAATAAAACCAAAAAGAAAAAAAAATGTGGCTGGAGAGCAGTATTTTCCTTTAGGCCATGAAGTTGTTAAAATCATTTCAAATGAGCTTGGTGTTTAGTCTTCACTGCAGGAAACATTGCTCTACCTGTCTGAAATAGCTCTTATCAGGAAAATAATGCTCACTACCTCTGCTGAAAAATCAAGGGGTGACTCTTTAAAACAGTTATATGACCTTTAAAAAGTACACAAAATAAAGGAACAACAAGGATATTGGAATCCCCATTAGTTAAATGGCCTCCTAGGCTTTCATTGGATTATGGATGTATTTAACTAATAGAAAACATCACCTAGTCCGATTCCTGTCTTAGAAGCAAAATAGGGATAATTTAGTATCAGGAGTGATTAATGTCATTTACTTACCCGTTTTGTTATAGCTGTTACTGAATTTAAAATGCTACTCACAAATTAAATATTTTACAACCGTTTTGTTCCTAATTGGTTGCAGATCACAGATTTCCTTTAAACATAATGGCTGTTTAGGTGGTGGGTTTTGCAATGCACATTGTTTTTTCACAATCACTTTTGACATTTTGAGAATTTGTTTAATTTTGATTAATTTCGGTTAAATAAGATGAGAGTGTACGATCTCTTTGGAATGGTCTGTTGTTTCAAAGTGTGGTTTAAGTGCGCAACATCCTTTAGCTTATTAATTTGCACACTTTGCCACATACATGTTGGCCTTTAAGAGTCTGAATTAATGTAGCTTAAAGAGATGTTATCTTGATTGTTATTTGGATCAGGATAGTTTAACATACCCTTAATAAAAACAAATACCCTGTCACATAATGAGACTAAAGTTTTTAGGGATTTGTTTTGATGATATCTTTTAATGTAATGTTTAATTCAAATGAGAAATAGTGAAGCAGAGAGTGCACGTCCTCTATATGAGCACTGGAGAAAAGATGGTTACTTTCTTCCAGCAGGCTAACGAATAACAATTTCAGGATGCCAGTGACTTCTGGAAGTTGTACTGAAACCAAGATAGGTCTGCCAAGAGCCAGGTAAGAGCAGTAGACAAACTTTATACTGTATTGGAGTCTACCCCTGTTAGACAAAGCTTATATGCATACTTGGAAGAAACCTTAATAGTTTGTTTTAAACGTTATCAAGGTGTTCTTACTGTGTGATTTGTGGGGGGTTTGTTTGGGTTTTTTTTTTTAAATCACAGTTGATCTACACCTTTCTTCTCTTACATTTTTACATGGGAAAGAGAACAACTGTCTGAGCTAAAACATAATAATGCCTGAAATTTCCATTGCCAGGTCTTAACAGAGCAATTTTTCTCTTAAATTCTTGACTTTTAAAAGGATTTTGGTGGTGTTCACAGCACCAAAGCACCTTCCTTCTAAGCTTAGGTCAAAAAAATGTGCTATCTCTGGTTTCTGCCACAAAGTGCAAGTCTTCCTCTTCATTGGTAATATTAAATCAAGTATTTGGAAGAATTGGTGAACTGATTCTGCCGTGCAGTCCCTTGCACTTCTCTCTGGTTCACTGTTAATATTGTCCACACAAAACCCAAGCCTTCCTTGATGGCACTGTTAATTCCTCCCAATCTTTCTCTGCCTGGTGGAACTGCCCAGTCATGAAATCCTTCAAACATTCTCCGGCCATTTGAACAGCGGTCCTTTTCTTGCCTTCCTACAGCAGCCTCGCCATGTGACAACATTTGCCCAGCTCAAAACGTGTGTGATGTGCTACGGCAACCATGCGCAGGCTACATTTGCCCCTTCCTTTCCAAATTCAAACATTTGCTCCCTGATGATTCAAATATTGATTTAAACAGTCTTTGATGTCATTTGGGGAAACGCATTTGAATGTTTTAAATGTGGACTCAGTCCACTACAAGGAATACTCGGATGATTGAGACAAACAGGGACCCTTTGCACTTTGTTAGCTAATGTCATATTCCCTGCAGCATTCACTAAAATCATTTAGTCACCGGGATAACATTGTGGATAAGGAATATTTTTAAATGTTTTGAAAAGACACTGTTATCTGTTTGATCTTAACAGATGACTTCTACAATCTAAATTCCATCTTCACCAATAGAAAAAGCTCCTATTCTGTAAGAGAGTGTTTATAGTGAACTGTATCTGAATTTGTCCTGGGTTTGATCACAGGCTCCTAAGAGGTTTGAGCTCTCATTGAAAAATTAGTTCTTCTTCTGGGTTGTTATTTTCCAGGTATAGATTTCAATTAGCATGAAGAAGCTCTCGTTCTCACATAAATGTTCCCAGCTACAAACTGGTAGATTTAACCAGGACTTCCAAGCTTCTAGGTGTATAAACACCAAAATTTCATTGCTATTTTTCCCCCATTGACATGAAAGGCATACATAAACATGCTTAAGAGCTAGCAGTGTTGACTGAAATCTTTCTAAAGGGTCTTTTACACCTTAAGCACCCACCACTTTCCTGTGTTTAAATGCACAATGTCTGTGAGATATTAACCAAAGAAATTCTGTAATTGCAAAGATTATTTTTCAGGGCTTGTTAATTAATTTATTTTCATTTTCCTCTTGTGCGAACAAAGTCTTGCTTAACTACTTCGGTACCTTTCATTGTAAGTGATGAGGAATGTGAGATTATAATTAAAGGTAGGTGCTCTGCTTGGTTAACCAGAGGTGCCTGGAAACTGGGTGTGAACTAACAAGTGATATTTTAAATATAATTGAACCACTAATCCTTGATGGACTTGAATAATTGGCATAAAGCTTGAGAGAAAATAATTTAACAAAATGCCAATATTAATTGTTTTGGATTTGTGAGAAGAGCAAACCACTCAAGTTTTAAGGTAAGGGGAAATTAATCTTGAAACAAAGTTTTTAATAAATGTTGTTTAAAATTAAGCCTCACTGGTGCTAGTGAGCAATAGAAAGATTAAATTTAACTTTGGAAGCATTCACTAAGGCTGCAAGCTTAAAACAAAGTCGTATTGGTTAACAGCTAAAAGCAATGGAAATGAGTTTTCAATTCATTTCTAGTATGCAATTCAGTAGCCATGCCAAGCAAAACTGTGAGCACTTCTTTCCGCAGTTTTCTATTTCGTTTTGAAAAGACAGTTTATGAGATAGTCAAACTAAGAGCACAGCCACATGTTCACCCCTCTAAAACCCCCAAATCGAAGCTGAAGCTTCGCAAGCCTTTTGAACTAAACTGTTTGTTTGATAATCAAACCATAATTTCATAATTCCATTTGTATAGATCAGCTCCTTTTAAATACACCAACTGCATCTACACAAGTGTTTACTGGTGGGATTTTAGAGTTAAAAAAGGAAAAGCTGTTTTCAAATTCAGCAGAGAAACTAATAGCTCTGCTAACACTGTGTACAGATTGCACTCACACCTCAAACAACACGCAACTATCTTCATGTTTAGCACATATTTAACAGATACCATAAGAAAACCTTTATAATGATTTATTTTCATATTAAATTCTTAACTCAGAAGTGAGATGTGACCCTTAGATAAATCTCCCATAATACCCTGCTGATTCCTCCCGTTTGGTTAGAGCTAACAGAATCATATTAATTGGCAACTCTGCTGGGGGGGTAAAGAGGTGGGTTTTTTCTTCAGTTACTTTTCTTGAATGTCAAACAGATTAGTGCACTAAAATGTCTGGGAGATAAACATGCTGCAGATATCAAACAAAAGAAATTCCAAAATTGTTTGTGAAGGTGAATTCAGTGAATGAAGGAAATAACTATGCTTTTACCATGCTCTCTGAACTGCAGGTCATACACTTTATTTTGTTTTAGGTTGGTTTTTCTTTTAACTATTTGGAAAAACACTAAGAGACAGATTTGGAAAGAAGGAAAGAACTGATCCCAGATTTTGCTTCTGATTAAGTTTTGTGGATTGTCTTTATTTAAGAAAAAATAACCTGAATGTTCTTCTTGACACTAAAACAAAGAATGAGATCCTGAAATACTTTCAAGTGTAGGTTTTGTTGCTGTAGTACACTCCTAAAAAAATGCTTAAAATCTTTCACAGCACAACTGTCTCCTCTCCCTGCCTATCTGAAAGAACATTTTAATTGTTTGGTACAACAGAATGATCCCTTTACTTTTGTTCCAAAAAGAGTTTAAAGTACAAATCCACAGAATTTTGGAGATGAGCACATCCTAGGTATTTTAGGAAGGCATTTTATTTTGTAAATATTTTGTTTTAAAATGTACCTACAAAACCTTGTACAATGGTGAAAGGACGAACTTCCTGAAATTAGCTAATCCTGAAAAAGATTCTTTCTATTTAAAATTTTGCTTGCTACTAAGAAACCCAGGGTTCTCTAAAAAGAAAATGTCCTGGAAACCTTCTTATTGCATGTTCTGGACAAGATAGAAATAAGTGTTGCATATTAGTACGAATTAATTCCAAAAGTTTGTGCAGTTTGCTCTAAATAAAAATAACTAAATAAAATTGGGAGGCACTTGAACTATGATTTCAATAAATTTTTATACTGAACTATCTAAAAGACGTGCTCTTTAATTTTAATAGTGAATATTGGATAGAAAAAAATCATTTAAAATACTCTTTGTGGTTTTTTTCCCTGTACAACTCCACTTAAATTATCTCATTCAAAGTAGTGCACTTTTGAACCAGTAAACTCATTCTTAAGTTAGTGTTAAACTGATAAACTAATTTCAAACAAATGTAACTCAGTGCCAACACACAATTTCAACAAGAAGCAGAATTACAACAACAAATACCAAACAAACTATTTGACTGTTTGAGCCTGTGTGAAATCTGAGAAAGGTGGGTTTCTCAAACAATTATTATAGGAACTTTGGGTTGTTTGTTGGTTTGGAGCCTTTTTCTGTTCCATGCAGTGACGTTACATTTTACTGATGGAACACTTTCAAGCTGGGTTTTGTTTTAAAATTTTAGATTGAAATGAAGCTTCAAGGCACAGCTATGAATTTTCTTTTAAATGATGACTAAGAATTACTTGCTTTCTAAGGAGAGAACATAGCTATTCGCTTTTATACCCATGCCAAACCTCTGCAGTATTTCTTTGAGCTAACCTTTATCCCCTTTCTGGACTTGTATTGGTCTCTGCTAGAAAGCAAGTCAGCTGTAATTACTTACAGGTGAGTTATTCCATACTAATGAAATAGCTCTATGAAAACGATGTTATTGAATTGAAATGTAGATGGCAGAAACACATTGATTTATTTTGCATGGATTTTTAAACGCTTAACAATCGCTCTCTCTCCCCTCAGTGCTAAAGAAATCAAGATCCAGCAGAGAGAGAAGTGAACATGAAGTTCACTTGTAAGTTAGCCTGGTATCATTTCTGCACGACTTGGGGGCAGAATGAAAAAGAAACTCGGTTCAATAGTTTCCTAGTGAAATGTCTCAATTTTTTATTTCCAAAAGCCCGGTGCTGGGCACAGCAAGGCACAGCACCCTTGCACTCCTACCTTCCTCCTGACACTAACTGAAAGATGAATTTGTTTACTCTGTTGTGCTTTTTTAAAAAGTGTGAGTAACTCCACCCATAACTCTGCAACTTCCCCCTCACCCAGTCCTTTTTAACCTTTTAAGCACTGCTCCTGACCCTCCATCCTCCCTGCCACCGGAGCAGGAGTTTTCAAGCCACATCCATTTTTATTGACCAGAACCAGACTGAAACCTCCAGCTCCCAACTGCAGCCCCCTCCGAAAGTGCCCCCAGCAGCTGTAAAAATAGGGGCTCTTTCCACACCGGCCCGCAACTGCCTTGGCCTTGGGTTGCCAAAAAGGAGCCAACTGCCCCTTGCATTTGTCTGCAGGAGGGGGTTGCTCTAAGAGGTTCTTTCCCCCCCCCCTCTCCTTATATATATATATATATATTATTTTTTAGCGGGGGAGGAACAGGATTTTGTTTTGTTTTTACAGCAGCCATCCAGAGCCCTGGGTATTGATTTTCGGGCACATGAAAGGGATTTTTTACAGGCCTTCCCTGTGGAAGGGAGCAGCAGTAAAAGGTGATACCACCCACTCCGAAGGAATGCTGTGCATGCAATTAGGAGCAAGCTCCCAGCCAGGGGGTTAGAATTCAAAGCAAGGCAAAAGCTCCCCACCTCCCACAAACAACAAATCCATTAAAACTACCAAAGCCATCAATACTAATCAATGCATCCAGGGGCCATTAACTGTTTCGGTGCTCGATGTTCCCCCCCCCCCTTCTCCCTCTCACTCCTCCCTCCGCGACCGCGGGGGCTGCATCCCACTGGTGAAATCCGTGTCCCTCCGTGTCCGCCCCCCCGCTCCCGATTTGGGTCGGTAGCGTTTTGTTTTACCACTTTTCCCCACTCCCGGCTCTTCAACCAGGCTCATTAAATATCATTAAGCGCAAAGAGACTTCAAAGGGCTGGTCAGGAGCTGGGCTCCGGCCGCCGGGTAAAACTCCCCGGGGCAGCCCCGATCGCGTCCTCCCCGCCGGTCCCGGGCAGGCTCGGTACGGGACTGGGCTGGACTGGGCTGGACTGGGCTGGACTGGGGGGGAGGCAGAGGGTGCAGGGAGGCAGGGCGGAGGGGTAGCAGCGAAGTGGTTAATCAATACCAGGGGCTGCAGGCAGGGGAGGGGCGGGGTGGAAGGGGGATAAAAAATGCAGAAAGGAAGGAAATGGAGGGAGTGAGAATTAGACTCACTATAAAACCTCCTCATTCTGATTTACAAAAGAGGGAGGGGGGAGAGATGGGGGACGAGGAAAGAGCGCGGGGGGGGGAGAAAACGTGAGCCAACAAGCACAATGCCCCTCTTTCCTGCAGCGGGGATGTTTATTGGGGTTTGGGTTAGAGCTGGTTTTAACTACGAGTCCGCAGACGCGGTGGGATCCGAGGGAAAAATCACATCCATGTAAAACCTATGGAATTAAACTGATTTTTGCATTAGCTGTGTCTCTCCTCTTTTTTTTTTTTCCTTTTTTTTTTTTTTTTTTCCCCTCCCATCCAATCCCTCATTCATAACTTGCATTTAGTGACTGTTTTTCTCATTCATGTTCCCCTCCCTCTCGGACACTGTCAAACCGAGCACAAGAGCCTGCTTTGTAGAGGTTTGATCAGCAGAGATTTGAGCTCTTTGGGCTGGCTGCATTTTGGTCACATTCAATCACTTTTGAAGCTATCGATTGGATATGTTTATGGAAACACGTAAGGTATTTTTGGCCATCTGCTAGCTAGGAAATGATTAAGATTATTTATTTTTAGCAAAAGGAACGAGGAGATTTCTCTGCCTTTCTTATTTTCAGTCCTGCAGATAGGAAAATGTCCTTAAGGAAATATTGCAATTTTATCACTTTAAAACGATTGTTCTGTCTAAATAAAGATGTGGGTGGGGGGGTGAGGTTGGGTGCGTTTTAAACTTTTAGAAATCGTTTCTGACAGCTTTTAAATTACTAAAACTTCAGAGGATGCCTTTTTGTTGTGAATGGTGCTTTTGTTTATTTTTTTTTTAATTTTAAAAATCCTTCAACAAACTGCATTTGTTGAAAAACTGTAAGAATCTGGGGAAAAATAAAGAACAATTTAAATTTCAGTGATATGTAGAGGCATAGATGTGGATAGAGATACACATACATAGACTGATTTTAAACTGTTTTATTCTAATGTGTCTGAATCAAAGCCCATTCAAATAAAACTTTTTTGTAAACTACTTGGGTAAAAATGTGGCGATGCTGAAATCTCACATATTTTAGGGGCAAGTTTTAGGGTCATTCAAATCAGTGTTCGAATAAAGGGTCCATTAATTTTTCAAGTTTGTGTGTTAAAAAAGAAAAGTCAAGGTAGCCACGCTAAATGAGAAGAGAATTACGATTTTAGATGAGCTCAGAGGTGACTGATTTCCAGCCTCTCTGAAGGAGTGGTAGTGCTTTTTTTTGAAGTTGAGGCAAACCAAAAGTCCAATCTGTTTAAGTTTAAACATTACTAGTCAACGCTGTTCTGCGAACATGTTATGAATCTATTTGTTCCTGTCTCCTATGGAGTTTTATCAATTCGTTTTGAATCCAGCCTTATAGTTTTGTCCACAGGAGCAAATGTTTGCAGCTAGGGAGCTGGGAATAGAAGGTAAAACACAAAAATGAAATCTATCCTTCCTAAATGTAGCTATCTTCCACGAGGATGGATTTTAAAGTTAATTTATAACAGCCTCTGTAAATATCTTTGGAAACTTCTGTGAAATTTTTCTTGCCCTCCTCTCTTCTCTTTGTTTCTGTCTGTCACCCACATTCACAAAGCATATGTATGTTCAAGACCCAATTAAGAAGGTTTTATATGAGTTTGTACATGTGTTTTCACACAGATGATAACGGTGAAGCATGTTACTGTGCTGTTCGTGTGGGACTACGTTAACCTTGCAGATGGGAAGAGTGTTATGAAAGAAATCGTAATTAATAGCATTAAGAAGGTGATTAAAATAAAAACCGCGTTATTGCAGCAGGGGTCTCATTAAGGAATAGTCATGCCTGTCTGCCACAGATTTAAGAACTTTCAGCCACAAGGCCTTGAACTGAGGCAGCTCCAGTTTAAGCAAACGCAGCAGAGACTCCACCCCCAGTGACATCAGATTGAGTTACACTGCAAAAACACCCCAAGATCTGGAGGGGGAAAAAAAAAAATATCAGCTTTTCTCCCTCCCCTCCTTGATGTTTAAAAATGATAAAAACGCCATTCTTCTCCGGCATTGGACGTTTGCAAGGAGCCCTTCTTTAAAGCAAACTAACAGCAGAACAAATGTCTTTTCTCAGTCTTCCTTTCCAAAGGGAGGGGAGAGGACAACTGCACATTTGCAGCAAAACAACACACACACACACACAAAAATCTAAAGAATTCCTCCATGTCCCCCAGCCCCGAAACACAAAAATTAAATCAATCAATTCGGCATTATAGCAGAGCAATCCTCTTTTCACAGAGCAGGAAGGAGCCCCGTGGAAAGGGCTGTGGTACACAGCCACAGATCTGGAGCTGGGGACCAAGGACTGGCGATGGGGACCTTTCATTAACTTTACTTGCAGTTTGGCCAAAATTAAACTGACAAGCCCGTTTGGAGCTTGCCGTAAAGTTACACATTTTTCACGTAAACATCCAAGGCAGTTGCCTTTCTCTAGGATGTGTCATTTCCTGTGTAGCTATAATCATATGTTAAGTAAAGGGATAGCAGTAAATTTACATATTTACATATATAGAGATGCTGTGCATAGGAAAGATAGCAGGATGTTGCGTCTCTACAACAGCAGAAATCGGCAGAAAGCGTTTTGTTAAAAACTTTGGGAAATGACCACACTGAAATAAGAAACATGCTTCAAATATTCTTGGCATTCAAGACAAGGCTGGCAAGGAAAGATTTACGGACAAGTCAGTGTGGGACAGGAAAGCTTCTATGTTTAAAGATTCGGGGAGGTGGATGTCATGCTCAGGACACAGGTCACCAAAAAGAGCTACAAAACCAACTTAGTTCTTACCTGCTCCCCACGGGCTTTATTTTACTCTGAATCGTGCAATGCTAAACATTTAGCAAGGCAGTCATAAGGAGACTCTCTGGCGACCGATAGCAAGCTGAAGAAATTAACTGCAGGGATATAGGGGCTCACCTTTGCTCCAGGAAGGACATCTTTCCTTTTGCTGTAAGATATCTACTTTTTTTCCAGCAGTAAAGTGTCAAAGCCACAAAGGAAGCGATATAATTAGTGCTGGTACCTACTACAAACTGGGATCTCTGAAGAGAGACCAGTGCAGCTTTTCAAATGTCTACCATTTTGAAATCAGAAAAACATTTTCTAACAGACAGAAGAATCCCTCTTGAATCCCCCCTGGCCCTTTTGAATTCACGCCCTGCCTTACATCAAACGCTTTTTTGCTGATTAACTGCACAATCAGGTCCCTGCAGATCAGGGGAAGAATGGAGAAGAGAAAAGCAACCTCTTTTCCAGAGAACAATACCATTATTTCAGCTCCATTGGACAGGAATGTGTGATTTCACAGCCCACTGCCCTTCTCTCCCATCTCCAAAAACACTGCCAGAGATCCACTGCTCCAAGTCCCCACCCATTAGTACCCAGATCCAGCATTTACAACTTGGGTTCAATATTTGTGCGGGGGGGGCTACGCACATATATGCATACATATATGGAGAAA
Source organism: Haliaeetus albicilla (assembly GCF_947461875.1). NCBI lineage: Eukaryota > Metazoa > Chordata > Aves > Accipitriformes > Accipitridae > Haliaeetus > Haliaeetus albicilla. The sequence continues at coordinate 37,825,269 of NC_091492.1, forward strand.
ATATCCAAATCATAACGAACTCCCAAGCCCAAGAATAGATACAAAGGAAGTTCAGTTTATTTTTAAAAATAGCTAATATCCTTCTTCTTGTATAACGTAAAATTCCAGTTCACACGCACACAAGTTGTATTTTGGGGTTGGATTTGGTATGAAGGTAGTTAACAAATGAAAGGAGAAGATATTTTTAAATGGAAATAATTCCACAGTTTAGAGAGAAATACACTTTTTTCAAAGACACATTACTTAATAAAATGCCAGTAAATACAGTTGCTTAAAAAAAAAAAAGCCTTTTTACCCACAAAAGTGTATTGCTATCTCACAGCTTACCCGGCTCCTTTGCTGTTAAGTTTGCCTCATTGGCTTATGAAAACATTTTCATTTTACAAACATCTGTTGAAATCAATTGTTGAAGAGCTGATTCCACAGGAGGAACTATGTATTTTAAAGGGGAAGCAACCGCACAGTTGTGAGTTTGTTAGTTGACAATATGGCAGAAATCTTTTAAAAAGAGACACTCGCCAAGACATTTCCCCGTGAGAGAGACTCTCTCCCAATGACTCCCCCAGTCTTTGTTTATTCGTTTTTTCAACCATTCCCGTCTTTTACAATTTGCAGGGCAAGAGAAATACTGCCTTCCCTCCCTAGCCCTTAAACTTTGATACCGCCTGATTTCGGCTCAAACCGCGTGTCCCAAAGGGAAACCTCTCGTTGTCATGAAAGCGCACCGAAGTGACCTGGTGGGTTTTAGTCGGTCGCAATTAAATCCCCTCCTCGGCTCAGCCCGCGGAGAGCGCGGCTGCGGGAGGGCAGCGTGGCCGTCCACGCCGCTGCCCGCCGGGCCGGGAGGGAGTGGAGCCGCCTCTCCCGTGGGCACGCACCCACGGAGCACCCGTGTTCCCCCCCCCCAGCAAACGCTCCCCACCTACAGCAATAATGACTTCTTCGGAATTGGACAAATGTAGCCATTTGTTTTGCCCGGACAGGGCTTGCGGGAAAGAGGGTCGAGCTTTGAAAGCGAAATAGACAGAAAATAGCTGCAACCTCTCGGGCAGGGACCCCCCTCCCCCCCCGACCACACCTCTCCGATCCGGGACCGCTGGGGATCAGTTCTGTTCCCCCAACACCAGCGCTGCCGAACAAAAGGGAGAAAGAGAGAGAAAATAATATTTGCTCAGGTCCCCCCTCTGTTCGCCTTTGATTTATCTGTTTACAACCGGGACCCCCTCAGTTGAAACAAAAAATCAATGAAAATGTAGTTGGAGAAAAGGCGGGCAAACTACTGAAAAAAAAAAAAAATTTGTGAATGGAAGAATGTGTTTGTGCATTCATTGTTAAAATAAAGAGCGTGCCGTGACGCGAGCAGCCGGGCGCCAATGGGCGAGGGGATAATATTTTTAAATATCCTCCCCGGGAGCCAATGGCGGAGGCGGTGGCAAAGACTAGCGCAGGGGCGAGCCAATGGCGGGGGAGGTATGCTAATGAGGAGTTGGTCAGGCAGGAGCTGAATGTCAACTAGTCAAAGATGGAGGCTGGAGCGGGGAGGCCATGAGGTTGGTACTGGAGGATTTGCCCACGTTTCGATCGATCAGGGACCCACGCCGAGGCGCGCCCGGGGCGGCGGCGGCGGCGGCGCGGGGCGGCGGGAGGCGGCGGCGGCGGCGGGGGGGAGGAGGAGGAGGCGGCGGCGGCGGCGGTGCGGGAGGGGGGCGGCGGGGGTGTGCAGAGCCGCGCCGCTCTCGCCGCCTCTTTTGCGCCTCTTTTGGCAACTTTCCCCCCCCCGCGGCGCGGAGGATCCGTCCCCTCCCGCCGCCGGGTACCGCGCAGCGAGCGGGGTCCGCCGGCCCTTGCCGCCGCCCCGGGGGCCGCATCCGCCTGCCCGGGCGGAAATGGCGGGAGCTGCTGCGGGCCCCGGGGCGGGGAGGGGGGGGGCGCGGGGTGACGGCGGGGCGCGCCGCCGCCGCCGCTCTGACAATGGCCCGCAGGGCGAGCGGCGGCGGCCCGGGGGTGCGCCCCCCACCCGGGGCAGCTGCGGGGGGGGGGGAGCCCGGAGAAGAGAGCGGGGCGAGGCGGAGAAGTACGGGGGGGGGCCGGTTGCCGTCGGCGCCCCTCGCCCTCCTCCCGTGCGGGGCCGCGCCGCCGGCCGGGCGCTTCCCGGCGAGGTTTATCGCCGCGGAGCCGGGGCGGGAGCCTTTTCCTCCCCCCCCCCCTTTTTTTTTTTTTTTTTGGAAGTGCAGCGATTTCCCAAGTGAAGTTCTCGCCGGTCGGTTTGCTGTTTCTGGCGTGCGATCGATACGGGGTGTTGAAAGGAGCCGGCGGCCGGAGCCGCTCCGGGGCGACCGCGGGGCCGGCGATCGAAGCCGGGGGCGGCAGGAGCGGGGAAGCGGTGGCCGTGTCGGCCGACCACGGAGGGGAGAGGAGGGGGGACGGGTGCGGGGGGGCGTCCTCCGGGCGCGAAGTGCTGCAGAAGTACCGGGAGAGGCGATCGCTGGCAGGCTTGGCTGAAAATCTCTAGATAGTGGTGAGCTCATTTTTTTTTTTTTTTCCCTCCTCCTTTTCCCTCCTCTCTCAAACATTTCACCTATGCAAACGCTTCTGAGAAATTGAGTGGGATCCCACGAATCAAATTCTTTTCGCCGGAGCCGAGCCCGCTCCCTCCCCACCCCCAGCCCCGCGCCGAGGATTGTGTTTCACGGGAGGGTTTGCGTGTGCTGCCCGCGCTCATTGTGCCACGGAGCTCCCCGTGGAAAAACACTATCCCCGTTTTTAAACGTAGCAGAGCTCCTATCTCTCTGGATACCACGTAGAACTGCTTTGCTAAAAGATCCTGTTATAAGAACCCCCCTCTTTTTTGCTTAAAACCCCCAAAGAGCGAGGCAATAAGTCACATGCTATCTCCAGCCAGTATTTATATTGGCTTAATATTTAAATCTCGTAAAACTAATGCTTTGCTTAAATAGTCCAGAGTTTTTGCAATAAACCAGGGTGCGCAGCCCAAAGTGTTTCTTTGGCATTCTTGCACTTTGCCCCAATTCCGCTCCGTTTCCCTCCAGTGTGTGGTCTTCGAGTTGTGTAAGGAAAGCTCGTACCCTCGAACACAAACCTGGGGCTCTGGAATTAAAAAAAAAAAACTTCCTAAACTTTAAAGCACATTTTTTCTTCTAGTTTTCTTTTTCTTTCCTTCCTTCTTTCTCTCTTTTCTTTCTCTCTTTCTTTTTTAACATTTCCAAACTAGCCTAGGTTTCTGGATTAGGGATAAATTATTGTACAAAAAAAAGGAGGAAAACCTAAAATTAAATCAGAAGATAAGAATGATACAGTTTAAGGTTCTAATTGGGTTGGGACGTTTCCAAATCAATTGGCTTTCTGTTAACACTGCTCTGAAAATTTGACAACTAGAATTCATTTAGTGCATTTTCTCACTCAGCCCAAACTCCCCCAGACTTGAACCAGTTTAATTCATTTTAGCATTTGGTACGATTCTTACTTGTCTATACAGTTTATGGAAAGTTGTTTTCAAGCTTGGATTTCTTTGCATAGAATTTCTTTGCATTGTTTGAAGTTTGAAATCAAAGTATTTTATCATTTCTCCAGTGATTCTTATTTAACAAATAGTTACATTTTCCAGCTTTAAGTTTGAAATGGTTTAGAGAAACAAATGGTAAACAGTTTGAAGCCTAAAGACTAACAAGTTGACTTTTAAATGTTACTTATTGCTAAAATTATTTGGAATGTCTGATTTGTAATGATTAACTGGTGTTTTCTCCTTACTACCCATATATTCTTTTTGAAAAAGGAAAAATTACAATAGTAATGATTTAATGATGCAAGTAGATTATTTTTAAAGGTCTCTCACACCTGGGTGGCAGTTGTTTCGAAAGCTTGTTTAGATGCTTGTGTAAAATAGCAAGACTTCCTTATCAATTAAAAATAAAAATAATTTAAGCTACCAGCAAGCATGTATGTAATAAATACCAAATATTTTACCAGACGATTCAGATGAAAGCAATAGAAAGGATATGAACTTCTCCTCCATTGTGTCTTTAAGATAATGTTTAATCCAATTCACTACACCTACTTTTGTAAAATACTGGGGTGCTGAAACGCAAGGAGGACAGTCCCAATTCGGTCTTATGCTTTCATATGCTCTAATGCAATACACTTACCATTGAGAAGGAAAAAAAAAAAAAAAAAAGGTCCCTAAAACAGTCTTATCTAAATTCTTGCTGAAGTTAATTCAAGATGCAGTTGTGAAATATTAAAATCTAATTTTAAAGAATGACATTGAAACAATGTGGTTGTTGAAGAAACTCCTTTTTTTTGAATGTAACAAATTTGTTTTAGAGTAAATCATGCACAGAAGGCCATCACTTGGAGAAGTTTCTAACTGATTTATCACTTATTTTGGAAAGTCTCTGAAGTATGCTGTTGTCCAGAGCCCTTTTTCTGTTGTACTACTGGCAATTATGATGAGCAGTGCAATATTAAAAGGGCATTGGCTGGCAGAAACATGACCCCCTTTAGCAGCCCACCCTCTTCAGAGTGGGCAAACAACCCTAAAATAGATGCCTCCTCCAGTGTATTTATGCACGTGTGTGAAATAAGGTTTTATACATGTGGGAGTGGTTTTAAATAAGGAGAGAGATTCTGGGTTATACATTTTTATATGTCTTTCTGTACAAAGGGGCTGGAATAATTTCAACACATCCTACTTAAAACACAAGCTCCAAACATTTCTGGGAGCTTTCAAGGCATCACATTACCTGCTTTGTTTACCAATAACTTGTGAGTAATTCATTATTAATTTCTACACATTTCCATACAATATCTACATTGAAATTTTATAATGATTTCTTTATAATAGTTTTTCCCCCTTACAGAAACTTTCCCCTATATGTTTAAGGTGGTCCCTATCAGTGTCTGTAAGGATTCAATGCTGTTGATTTGTTTCTAAGAATCTGTGGTGTTTATACTGTGATTTTTGAGTGGTGACACACACAGATACATGTGAGGTTGAAGCACAGACGCTAGGTATTTTTGTACACGAGTCTCATCATTTCTGTAACATTTTCCATAGCAAATCAAATCACTGTGTATTTATACTATTCTATATACACACACACACACACATACACCACCAGCCTTTTTCATCTGTACTGGTCAACCACTATAAAATACACAGCACAATTAAGAAAACTTCTGAAGGCACAGGAAAGGGCTGACACTTTCTGTGATTTATTTAAATTGTGTAGTTCAGATTCATTGACTGACCAATTTGGTTTTTATGGAAACACATATGTTTGGGGATGCTGAATTATGTCCCTTGTTCTTTTATTCTCCATTACTGTAGCAAAATATTTTGTTGTATAAAACCTTTATAACGTACCGTGCCTAGGTATACTGGGCATGTAGCAAAAGACTTGAATGGTTTGTTTAACAAGCCATACTAACAGTGGTCTTTCTCTCTCTCTCTCTCTCTCTTTTTCTCCCTTTCTGTCATTTTTTTTAAACTAACTTTTTGTTGTTGTTTTTTTACCTTGTCTAATTACGGTTGCAAATAAACTTTGTCATGCAGAGTTTTATTGAGGCTAAACATAAAAACGTTATTGTGGTTAACACTGTAATGTAACAGTCCCTTACAAAAGGATGCAGGGACAGCTGTGCAGAACGTGACAGTGGCTGCTGGTATCGCTGGCTCTGACAATGTTGCACTACTGTCTGCACAAATAAAGCAGTGCAATAATATTGTCAAAGCATTTGGTTCCAGTCCTAATACATCCTTTATGATCAGTTACTGTTGCACACCCAGCCCCTGACATTATGGGATTCTGTAGTTATTTAATGCATTTTAGCAGGGAACCAGCCCCCTACTCTGATTCCTTCCCCCCACCACAAATGCTCGAGCAAGCGTTAAAATGTCAAGATCATGTAGAAATTGCCTAAAAAAAAATCCCTACCCTTGTGTGTGTTTGTTTGTTTTGTGTTTAGGTTGAGTGGTCTGTATGGAAATTCCTTGGGTTTTGTTCCCCGTTTTGACTGCTTCAGTGTACAAAATGGATTGCCCTTTCTGCCACTAGCGTGGGTTTGTGTGTCCAAGTTGTAAAATAAAAAGCTGGCCTATTCACATTTTAAAGCCCTCTTGTCCTCCTTTAGAGCAATCACCACCTCTAAAAATATCCTGACCAGGTTTGAATATTTTCTTGCTACTGCTTTAAAAATCAAGAGTTTTATGAACCTAAGGATGTTATTGTTGTGTATAGAATTCAGTGACTTTAATATATACACGTGTATTCACAGGCAATTTAATTTTTGCTTCCTATTGATGTATTTTTGAAGTTCCATCGTATTTCCCTTTTAGAGGAATTACTGTTAAGATTAAAGCAATATTGATACCTTCATTTTCATTTAAAAAAAAAAGAAAAAAAGAAAAAAAGAAAGAGTAGAAGGCACCTAAATAATAATCAATAGGTTTTGAAAGACAGTCTTTCCCTGCACTTCCCAATAGCAACGTGGAGCGAGTCTGAGGGACGCAGGGATGGTGTAGGCCTAGGAACAGGAATATTGCATTCAGAATTGATCTTTAAATAACAATATGTTGGTGACTGTCACTCGCGGTGTAGTTGGAGGCAGATGTGGCATTTTCGCTTGCAGCTGCTAAGAAAGGGGTTTGGAGGGCTGGGGGATGGGACCTTCCTCTCTCTCTTTTTTTTCCTGAAGCCTTGAGCTGTTACCTTGGGAGCAAAGGGTGGGGGTGGGGAGAGCCGTCATATTGGAAATCAAATCTAGGTAAAGGAGCGTTTTCAGATTGCACTGCACATCCCAAGCCAGGCCGGGGTGTGCTAGTGAGCAAGCCATGGGGAGGCAGAAAATGGAGGACCACATCCTGGGGGTCGGTGTGCGTGGGTCCCATTTTAGAGGGATGAGGGGAAGCTGAATCCTCAATAACGCACTCCACTTCTTCAGTGAACGAGGGAGCAAACAAAAGACACCTTTTCAGTCCCTCTATTTCTGGTGAGGAGCTGAAGCCCGTCTCCCTTTCCCGCCCAGAGGAGAAGGCTAAGCCTCCACGCCTGAACTGGAGGCACGGTGCTGGTGGCGGATGCGGTGCGGCTCCCAGGCCTCGGTGGAGGTAACCTGAGCCGGCATGGCTCCCTTTCTCCAGAGCTTTTCTTTTCATCCATCTCTCTGCATTGTAGCACAGTTGCCATTTTTGTGTGCGTTAAGGAACGGGGAGGCCTGTTTAGCTTTGGCATTTCCCCTCCTCCTCCTCCTCCTCCTAATTTTTGATTAATTAAAAAGTAGAGGAGAGAGAAACCTGTAAGGGATCTGCTGGGGGGGGGGGGTGTCTTCCCCCCCCCCCCGCCATCAATAGGAGGGCAAGAGTGACCAGAGTGGAGGCGAGAGGGGCCCTTCGCCGCCCCTGGCCAAGGAGGACGGGCAGGCGGGTGGACCAGCGAGGAGCTGGAAGCCACCCCGGAGCAGGGCAGCGCTTTGTTCTGTGTGTGTGCGCGCTCGTGGAGCCCATCAGCGAGTGGAAGTCAGTGCTAGCGAAAGCCTTGGTGGGGCTGATGCTGGGCTGTAAGATGGCCTCTCAGACATGTGAGCCTGCCTTGTTAGGAGGTGGAGAAATCACAGGGGGAATAGATGCGTACTTGTTTTCCTGTATAAAGTTATGTCTTTAAAAATAACATGGTCACTACACTTGAAAACCTCCCCTGGGCATGGGGGGGATTGGAGGCGTGCGATACAGGGAAAGGCCTGTGCGGTGACAAGGACCATATCCCATTTGCGGAGGGCGAGGGGACACCTTCTGAGGCCTCCTGGCTCCAGCTGGGGCGATGGAGCCCACGGAGGGCCCTTCACCGAGCACCGGCTCCGGGATGCGAGGGGTGAGGATGGGGTTCCCTGCAGATTTGGGCCTGGGATGGAGGTTACACATTCCAAACCCTCCCTTCCTCACTCTCTCTTTCTCTCTCTCTCTTTTTTTTTTTTTTAACCCTGCCTGGCTGAGGAATGTAACAGCACAAAAAAAAAAAAAAGGCACTGGAGGAAAGCAAAAAAAAAAAAGAGGGGGGGGATTCGGAAGCAAAGGCCCCTTCAGGAGTCTGTATTTGTGCAAGGGAAACCATTTGCATGTGTGTGGAGATGCCAGAGTTTGTCTCCAGTTGGGTCGGAGGGGGAGGGCGCGGGAGGAATGCGGGGAATCAGGTCGGGCTGCGGGGGGAAGGGCTCCGGCAGAGCCTCCATCCTGTTGTTGCATAAACTTGTTAAAAGAACCCCTCCTCTGTGGAGGCAGCACACATAGGGTATTAGTGTGGTGGAGGAGGCCAGACCTGCGCCCTGGCTACACAACCAATTGGAGCGGAAAGTGAAATCAGATGGTTTAAGTTTTCAGAGGGATTTTTTTTTTTTTTTTTTTTTTTTTCAGGGGGACTTTTTGAGTCATTGCATTGAGTGCTAGATCCGTGTTAAGGTCGCTCCTGCTCTCGCCGCTCTTGGGTGGTTTGGGGAAGGGAGGCAGCCGGGCGGGGGCAGGAGGTGCCGCTTTCCCCTCTTGCGGTGCCCCTGGCCCCGGCCGTAGAGACGTGGGCTTGGGGCCCCGTGGAGAAATCGCACCCCTTACCCCTGCGGGCAAGGGGACGGGCGGTTCGTGGGCGGCTGGGGTGTGTAACGCCTGTCCCCCTGCCCTGGGGGAAGAGCTATTTGGGGGACCCCGAGATCAGCCCCACACGTGCTCCTTCCCCAGCCACGGCAACTACAAGACCTTTCCCTTGCCCTGCTGTACAGGCAGGGCCAGAAGTGGGATCGGCACTTCCAAGGTGATAGGATTTAGCCCTATTTTGCTCCTCCATTTAGTACCACAAGTCTTTTTTTTTCTTTTTTTTTTTTTTTTTTTTCCATCAGACAGCAGAGCACTGGTAAACACCATGCAGAAAAGCCGTATTGTGGGGTTACAAAGTCTAGGCTGTTTAAGGAGCTCTGTCATTCCTTTTAATGGAGCTCACTGACGCAGATCTGGCTTCTGCCAGCCGAGGAAATGTTGCTGCTGAGAAAAGGGTTATTGAAACCCACAAACTAAATATTATAAGCAAGAATCAAATGGCAGGACGTTCTGGAGTGTAATCCCTCCTGATTTCAGGAGAAGGGGAATGTATTGATAAGTGGCTGTGGGTGACAGAACCCCAAGCTCTGTGGGTGAAACGCACTTGGGAAGGTGGTGTTTTCAGAGAGGATTATCAACCCTTACTCTCTGGAGTCTCTCACACCTGGACAAGTTGACTCTTGCATGGAAGCAAGAATCCCCTTTTTCTCTGGATGGATTTGTACAAGCTTGCTAGATAGACTTAAGGAGCCAGGACTGGAATGCTAAGAATTTTCTCTCTCTCTTTAAAAAAAAAAAAAAAAAGAAAAGAAGACAGAGAATTAAAAAGGCAACACTTCCCAGTTTTAAAACAATGATAAAATTATTAAATAGGATGGAAAACTCTAAATCAGCTTTCAGCCTACAGCTGTTTCCAAAGTGTTTGCTCTGACCTTTGGTAATAGTGTCAATTCTGCTGCAGAAAATATATTGTAGACTATATAATGTATTTAATTGCAAGATGGCTTTTAAATGGTCTCCTTTCCTCAGGCGAGCGAAATGGCTGTGACCAGGGAAACAAGGCTGGACTGAAGCTTTGTTGCCCTTCTATGTTTTGTGAGGTTGCAACTGAGATGAAAATTTAAAAAACCCGCTTGCCCCAAGTGGCATCTTTAGCCACAAGAGAAACAAACAAACAAACAAACAGCAACAAAGGGAAGGGGAAACAGCTCCCTAAACTAAACCAGGGAAGACAAGGTCTGCTCTCGCAAGGAGCAGAGGCCTCAGAGCTCCAGAGTCAGCTCACTAGTTTCTTTATCCCAAAGCTTCATCGTAAGGACACTTCAGTCTATTTGTCCGCTACCATCAGAAAAGGGGAGCTTAAACATACAGCAATGACTCCACGACAGTGAAAAGATTCCCCCCTGCCACTGCCAAAAAAAGAAAAAGCTTCCATTATTGAGCAACGTATAAAGTGTTATTTCCATACTAATCTGGGTGACAATTTCCATTTAGTTTCTATAACTGTGATTAAAGGCGAGAGAGGTTTCTAAACATATCTAGAGATGCTGAGCCTCCTGGTGTATAAATAGCATGCATTTCATAATCTCTAACCCCCATATACATTCCAGAGAGTCTCCCTGCTATAGGACATAATGCAACCCAGGCTTTGCATATTGTTTGCAAACTGGGAGAATATTATTGGAGATTGAGTCAGTCTTTATTTTTCTTGTCTTGTTAAAAAAAAAAAAAAGGAACGTGTGGGGAGTCCTGTGCCAATACACCACTTGGAGATAAGGAAATTTTTGAGACACATCTAGGCTCTCAGCACAGATCCAGAAACATAAAGACAAAGTAACTTAATTGCCTTTGCTTGGAATTTAACTTGTGGCTGACATTTCTAATCACATCCCTTACCCTCTCCTGCCAGTTGTAGCTTCTGCAACTACTGAAATTCTTAAGTTGTGTAGAAATTGTCAAATCGTGCTCCCCCACCACCACCACTATTGATGCATTAGTAATGTCACTTGATGTGCAGATTGTATGTTTCCACTGTAAACTTGCCAGTGGGTTTGTCTCCTGGGCCTTCGGAGAAGTTAAATTGTGTGTATTAAGTGTAAGTCTTGTTTGAGATAACATCGAGGCTGAAGAGTGGAAAAGATGGTAAACAATAAACAAAATAGAGACTGGACGGGAATAGATGGAAAGGTAAGGCTGAGCCTAGTTGCGTCTTTTTTTATGTTCTCAGTCTAACTGGATGCCTAGGTTGCAGGGATTGTTGAGAAGCAGTGGTGGGATTAAACCTGAGGTTTTGCCAAGGTAACGAGAATACAGAGGTTTCATAAAACTCTTTCTGAGCTGCTTACAGCAATCTCTGTGAACATGGCCTTTTAATTAGTGTGAGCAAAGGTTAATACAAATAAATAACGTGGAAAAAAGATCCCTGTTTGCTTCCAACAAGCATCACAAAGGATGGGGAGAGGGAGGGGTTGAGCAGATTGGAGATTTTGTTTATCAGTCCATTAGAAAAAACAAACAATTAATGGCACTTCCCCTGTTCCCTTTTCTTTGGCGTGTCCTTGGTTTTCGGCTGCTTTGGGCAAGTCAGGCAACATCAAAGGGGACGCAGGGCTGCCTCACACCAGCATGCCAAACGCCAGGGATCTCTAATGGCAAAGACCAGATCAATGTGGCATGCATAAATTAGCCAAGAATCCATGAATTAGGGGATTGTCTCTCCATTACACTCCTATTTAATCCACTGGAAAGCAGGCTGAGGAAAGAGAAGCTTAAAGTGTCAAAATCATGACCTGGTTTGGGATGGCCTGGGAATGAAGTTTCCTTCCTCTTCCTCTGGACTCTCAAGTGTTCCTACGTGACAGATGCACTGGGGCAGGTTAACTGGGAGCCAGATTTCAGAGGAAGAGTCTAGTTGGCAAAGCAGCCCTGAAGCTGGAGGTGTCTCAGCCCCTCCCTGGGAGTCATTTCTGTGGCTGTTAGTGTGTTCAACACTAAGCCAGCCCCAGCTGAAGATTGCGCCTTCCAGCCTAGGACAGAAAAGGTGCTGGGGAAAGAGGAGAGGAGAAGAAAAAAAGCCAAACAAAACAAGCTAGGGCAAAACACGCGTGCGTCTCCAAACACAGTTTAATCTGCGTGCATTAATGTGAAGTCAGTGCTGGAGAGCCAGCCCTGGAGATCCTGTTTCGCTTTCTAATTTTTGGTGTGTACTTAATCCCATGATTTCCAATGAAGGGAGGGATATTTTAAAACACTGGGCTCTCCAAGTAGGACAGCCCTAGAAAGGAAGGTCTCCGAGGGCTTGATGCCTGTTACTAAGGTTCAAAATACAACTATCAGTTAATCAAATAAATAGCACTTCGTAGCCTCTAACAGCTAGGCAGCTAATTCACTGAGGTTATTAATAAAGGAGAGAAATTTACACAGAAGAACAACGTGAGAACTGGGGATAGAGGTACAGAAACCTGAATAAAACCCACACTGGAGTTAATATGTCCTGGGAGAAAGGGGTAGCGCCCATGCACAGATTCTGCCGGGTCAGAGATTTACTCCATTCCTGCATCCCCACTCTCCCAGGAGCACATGGTGCTGTGATCCATAGGGCAGTGCACTGCTTTCTAACTTTTTACCCCTTCCCCATTTGCAGGCATGGAATGAAGCTCCCTCCAGTCACCTGCCGCAAGACACATTGTCCAGCTTCCTAACCTTAAGGATGAGACCCTATCAATATTGCCTCTGCTTTTGTGATCAGGGTAGTAGTGCAATATTGCTTATAGGGTCTTTTCTTTTGAGGGTTATTCTTCACGGAGAGAAGAAAGCCACAGCAGGAAAAAAATAATCCTATGTGCCCATCGAGTTAAGGGAAAGTTGTGAAATGCCGAGCGTTGTTAGATAGGCAAGTAATTGTGCGGAGATGTTATTTGTGAGAAATAATCGTGCTATTGTGGTGACTCAGGTTGCGAGTAATGGGCGTATTTTCGATGCTATCACACAGGATTCAAAACGGCCTCCTGTTTAAAATGCACAAGCGGTGATTGAAACCGGAGAAACCCATCACGGCTCCATTTTAAAATAGTACCGAGTCCCGAGATGTTTGAAGGGTGCCTATTTTACATAATGATGTAAACACCCACCAAGGGATGGGAGGAGATACATAGCCACACTTGCTGTTCCTGTGCCTGATCCCAGCCCGAAAACCAGTGCGATGCGAAGCAGAGCACAGCACAAAGAGGCCGAGGCTCTCATCCCAGTAACCTCCTCGAAACAAAGCTCATGCCTCTGCCTGGCGAGCACGGCCCGCCAGCTACAGCGCCGGGCTCCGCGGCCGGGCCGGGCCGGGCCCTGCCGCCCCGGGGGCCGTTCCGGGGTCGGGCACTGCCTCCGGCCCTTCCCGAGAGCTGTTCACCGAGGTACGTGGGAACGGAGCAGGGATGGGGGTGTTAAATCTCCTCTCCGCTTTGTGAGGGATCAGCTGGGGGCTGACAGCAGCCGGGACGGCCGAGTGGGTGGCCCTGCCTTCCATTTCAGGTGGTCCCCGCGGTCCCTTTCGGGACCTCAGGGGCCCAGGGAAAGGGATGGTGGGAGGGGACTGGGGGCCGGATCAGGGCGCGGCGGAGCAGCCGCCGCCGCCGCCGCGGGGCTTTCCGAGCCGGTCCCCGGGCGACGCGGGGCCGCTGCGGCGCGTCTGCCCGCGGCGGCCGGGCTGGGCTCGCCTCGCCGCCCCGGGAGGGCCCGGAGCCCTGTGAGGGGACCGTACCCGCTGCTTCCCCGTTGTCCGGCTGACCCTGCCGCTGCCCTCGGTTTAACACCCCCCCCCCCCCAAGCATCATTCCGGGGGGAGGCGGCCAGCTCGGGGACAAAGCCAGGACACACACACCTCCCCCCCCTTCCCTCCCCGGGCTCTCCCTCCGTGCCCGCAGCCCGGCGGCCGGGCTGCAGGCCGAGGGGCGGCTGCTGGGCCAGCGCTGGGACCACCGGGCGGGCTGCCCCTCTTTCCCTGTTGCACTACTGTCACGGTCGCAGCGAGCAGTGCAATAATGAAAGGGCGTCAGTGCGCCGGGGAGCGGCGAAGAGCCGGGGACGAGCCGGTGACAGCGTGCGGGGACGGGACGTCCCGCCGCCCCCCCCGAGAGCCACCTTAACGGAGGGGGGGGGGACACACACACGACGACGACCTTTGGTTGTGCAACTTTTCTTTGTTTAAACACGCAGCGGCGGAGAGCGTGTGCGCAGGGGCAGGGCAAGGTGAGCGGCTCCGCGCACCGCCCTGCCCCGGGCCCGCGGCGACCGCCGGCCACGGCTGCGCTACCTCCCCCCCCCAAAACACACACACACAGAGCCCCCCCAGCCCGGCTGGCCGCGGAGCGTGGGCCAGGACACCCCTCCGCTGTACCCGGCCCACACCAAATAAATAAAAGTGACTCCCACGTCCCCTGTCGCTGCCTTTTCTTCCTGGTGGGTTTTCTTGCAGGTCACCAGCCCTTCCCCGCCTCCCCAGCAGCCACACGCAGATAAAAATCCATCCTCGACGGGCTTTTGTCCGGCGATCCGGTTTTTGTGGGGAGAGGTTGAAAACACTAATAGGAAAGCGAGCGTCTTCACTGTGGAGCCTGAAAAACGGGCTCCTGTCATGCCCCAGCGCTGGGTTCAGCAGTAGGGGAACACGGGTAGGGAAGCGAGTGCGTGGGGTGGGAGGGGAAGGGTTTGCAATAATGGAGATGAGAACAGCGCTCTGCATCTGGGAGCTGGGCTGGGAAGGCCAGGAAATAGCCCTTTGATTATTAGTGGCCGTGGTGAAATGGATACTTCTATAAAAGAGGGCTGGGGAGGGGTATTTCCTTTAGCAAAGGACCTTTCCACTCTGGCCTTTTGAACCTGCCCTTCTCCCTGGCACTGTTTCTGCTTCATCATGACTTTTTGCAGAGGAAGGTGAGTGCAGAAAGCAGGCTGGCTGGAGGAGAGGGATGCAATCTAATCCTGATGAACAGGCTTTTACAGTCTATGCTTAATTTCCTATTTCTTTTGGATTCTCTCTCTCTTCCGTCTCTCACATGCACAAGCAGATATAAAAGCTGAATCCTTCCCTGCGGTCTTTCTCCCAGGGAAAAGTCAGCCCCCTCCCCAGCTTCACCTCCAGGCTTTGCGCACACAAAATGGCTGCAGCAGCCTGTGGGTGGGCATGGAGAGCTCAGGAAGCTGTTTTTCTTTTTCCCACCCTGCCTGCCCAGGAAGCCCTTCTGCTTTTATTTTCTGTGGCATTTTGCTCTTGCATAGCTCTGTGCAAATCCAAGGGGGTCTCCTATGTGTAAGCTATGCATGGAATGGGAGCTGGGGAGGGAAATGGCCAGTTTGCATGAGAAGGGGACCTGTCGGGCCCCAGTGTTTATTTTTTTGCTGACCTTCTGGGGATATGGTCAGTGAGAGCTGTGACAGCTGCTGGAAGCGGCAGGGGCTTTGAAGATTGTGAAGGTTGTGACCTCGAGGCCCCTTTCCTCTCTCTGTCCCAGGAGCTGCTGAGTCAATCAGGGAAAAGGGGAGGTGAAATGGGGGCTGCTCTTTAGCCATTTTTCAATCGGTGAATGAAACAGGAAAGGACAAATGCAAGAAGAAAAAAGAGCGATTACTTCCACTTTGGTGCATTACTGAGAAGGGGGAATCTCTCTTTGGCAAAAGATTATAACAATAATGGGAAACCACTGTGCTCCTAAGATCCAGCACCTTGAATAAAGGATTTAACTGGGCAAGGAGCTGATGGCAGATCAATAACAGTAAATTAGGGGGAAAGCCTACAAACTCCTCTTGGTTCAAAGCAAGAGGAAATCCACCTCTCATTTCCACCTGATACCAGCTCTAGATAAAGCAGCAGGAACATGTTCCCGGTTGGCCCACTAGTTCCCACCATCTCCTTGACCCCACACTAACGCATCTTCATCTTTGCTGAGCTCAGCTGAACCCTATGGCTGAGGTTGCAGAGGCCACCGAGAACGGCTGCACCACACATGCCAAAATAAAGGGACAAAGTACATTGTGCGGGACTGTATCCTTGATGTGCGTGCACTTTCAAATGGCACAAGTTCCCTTGGCAATCCACGCTCCTGGGCAGCCCACGAGAGGGCTCTCACTCAGCCCCAGAGCCCTCTCTAAGCCCAGTGAGTGGGATTTAAGTCTTTTTCACCTTCTGGATAACATGATCCTATGGATCTTTCCTTTTAAAATAGTAATCAGAACAGCAAACAGAGCGCCTGGCTTTGGTTGACCAATACATAACAGAGGCAAAGAAGGCAAACAGCAGGCTTTTCAGTTAGTTTACACAGGGGGCACTTAAATACTGTATTGGTTACATAATACCATTTGGGGGTTGGGGTTTTACACATTCTTCTACTAAATATATCTGTGAGATTTGTTTTAAAGTGATCAACATAAATCCAGCGACAGCTTTGAGGGGAAAACTCCTACAATTAGACCTAATACCACTAGGTAGCTCATAGCATATTTACTAAAAACCAAGGCACAATAGAATTTCTTCCCTAGACCTGCTGGTCAGTACTGCACTCGCTCTGCTGCAGTGGAGGGTGTACACTGCCTCTAGAAGGGCTGCCATCGACAGCCACTTCCCTACAAGAAGCATAAGCTGCTGGTTTTTAGGGCCATATCCTGCCACTGCTCCACATTCAGTCCTCAGGATTCACCCCAGCACAGACTGAAGACAGAATATGTTCTGGCAATTATAACAAAGTAAGTGCTAAGAAAGAGGGTGAGGCACATTAAAAAACAAACAAACAAACAACTAAATCCTAGCTGTGATTGATTAGGAGAAAGGTATTCACTGTTAACTCCTCCAGAGAACCCCATTCACATGGGGTACCTGCAAGTATATTCCCTTCCTGATAAGCCCTCCAGTAAGCATCCTGTTCCCATCCAAAGGGAGTAGCAGGTGGCCAAACTGCTCCACTGGAGGCTTGACAATGGCATTATCCACCCTGCTTTTCAGCTGAAGCCTGGCTCAATCTGTACACAACTTCTGAGACTCCAGCTAAACCCTTCCTGGGAACTGCAAGCTTCCCCAGGCAAAGCCTGGATCTAGCAGCCCTGTGTCCTTGCAAAGGACCCGTCCCTCTGCTCAGAAGTGAACAGATGGGAAGAAGATTCTCAAAGCATCAGAGCTTTAAAACCATGCTCTTCTCTTTAGTGTGTTGTCACCAGAAGCTCCACGGGCAGAGATCTCTGCCATAAACAGAACAGCGGGTGGGCAACTAATTGAGAATGGAAGTTCCTTGGGGCAAACCAAAATAGTCTTTGTGGCACTGCACGGAACTAGGTATGCTGCCTGAGCTCAGCATCAAACATTGACTCAGTAAAAATCCTGCTTACTCACTCACCTGGGAGGTGGGCAAGCCCTTGCCTTGTAAAGCTCCTTAGACACACAGAGTAATCAGGTGACAATGATAAGCCGCTGTGCACAGTGCAAACTCGAATGTACCATTTTGCATGGGTGTAATAAGTCAAATATTTTAAAGAGTCACCCTGCTACTACTACAACAAACGGCAGACTCCTGCCTCCCTCAAACGCTGATCTGCTGAGAAACAGCAGCTTTACCAGGAGTCACTACCTCTTTGCGGGCAGTTTGCCCAATTAAAATCAATGGGGAGTTACACTGAGTGCGAAAGCCACCATCACATAGCGCTAGAAGACAAACTGGTTTGTTCCTCCACTGTGAATCCCCATCATATTTCAGAACAAGTTTAGGGTGACAGCAATCTGGTTTTACACAGCTCACCAGCAGAAAATTCTGTTGCTTGTTTTCCTTTTAAAACAGTTACACCTTTATCACATCTCTAAATTATTTTGAAAATTTAAAAAAAAAAGGGAGGCTCTGCTCCAAGAGAAGCAGAAAATGAACGGCTTCCCACTCTGAAGAAAAAGGGGATCTCTCAACAGCCCTGGAGAAGTATGGAGGCCACCTTCATGTGCAAGCTGTTACAGACACCTAGTACCAGCAAAGCTAAGGATTCTTCACTGCCCACCCCCAAATACCAAGTAATTAATGTAGGGCATTTATAGCAGCATTTGGAGCAAGTGAAAGGGTCGTTTTGGTGTTCCCCTGTTGAATCTCTGGCCAAATTCTCTGATCAGAATCGATCCTTTCTTCCCCATCTTTCCCTCTTCACGCACAGACATCCCCACTGAAAGGTAAGTCCTTACAAGAACAAAAAAAACTTAAAACCAAACCAACCACCAGCAATCCCCGCCCAAACATCTCTCTCTCACACATACAAAAAAAAAAAAACCACAACCAAAAACCCCAAACCAACCCAAACCAAAAAAACAAGCAGGAGAGAATTGAAATAGGGGCGGGGGGAATCAGCATAATATTTAGATCGGGAAAAGTGAAGCCGAACCATTTTCTATTTGTACCCTGTGTAAGGCAGCCAGTGGGGTAAGGGGTCTTCTTTAAAGCCTCGACCAGCTGGCACTACAGCAGGAAAACCCTTCGCAGGTGGGTTAAAGCCAACAGCTTGCTTGCCTCCCCCCTCCGGCAGAGGAGCGGTGCCGGGAGGGACGCTCTCCCCGGGCTCCGCTCCCGCTGCCCCGACGGCCGGCGAGCGGGACGGGGCAGCGCCGAGCCGCGCTGCCGCCGGCGTTAAGGAAGGGTTTCCGTGCCGGGGGGGGGGGGGGGGGCTTATCTTCGGTGTTCGGCCAGGGCCGGTGCACCGCAAAGCCGGCCGAGCCCGACAGCTGCTGCAGAGCGAAACCGACCTCCGCGAACGGATTGCACGGGGATTTCGGAGGGTCTCTGGCTCGTGGCTCTTGAAAGGACCCCGCTGACAGTCAGCCCCGCCGCTTCGTTCGCACGGCTTCGTCCAAAGGGAAGGCGTCCAAGCCCGAGGAGCTTCCCCCCCCCTTCCGTCGGGGAAGGCGTGCTCGAAACCACCGCCTTCCCCTCCGTGGGAGGCTGACGCAAAAAAAATCACGTCCACCGGCCCTAGGAGAGATGGGGAGCGAGGCTCAGGGCGGTGCAAAGGGCACATCGACTAAAGCCACTTCTCGACATAGACGTCTCGAAATATTTTTATTAACTTGGGGGCACACAATAAAATGGATTGGGGGGGAGGGGAGAGACGCAGCAGGAGGGACCGTTCAGTAAGTATTGCTCAGGCTACTCACTCGCACATTTCCGATTATTTCTGCCTAAACCAGCCCTGAAATCCAAGCACATCCTTCCCCGGCTCTTCTTTATTCAATTCTAAACCCTCTGATGCGCAGAAATGCCCCGAGAGAGCAGCCTGGAGGGAGCCCGCCGCTGCTCCGACCGTGCCGCCGGGAGAGCACCGCCCGGGCACCCCGGGGGGGGCTCGGGGCGACCCCGCCGCCGCGCTGGGTGTCGTCGCGCTTCCCGCAAAGAAAGCGAGCTCCCACCCGTCGCCGGTCGGTCCTGGAGGCGGAAAGGCGGAAAGAACCGGGCAGAGAAGGGCTGCGAGGAGTGGGGAACCCCCACCACCCCGCAGTGCCGAGCAGGGGGCCAGAGCAGCCCCGGCAGGGCACCCAGCCTCCCTCCGGCCGGGCTGCGGCGGCAGCGGCCGTGCCCCGGCTCCTACCTGCGCCCGCTCACCCCGGAGCCCCTGGGCGGCCGGGTAGGGCCACGCAGAAGCTGCTGCCGTCGAGGGACAGGGTGGCCGTCGCCATTTTAACCTGCTTGGAGCAGGCCCACAGGAGAGAGGCAGCGGGTGATCTTCCGCCGCTCTGCGGAGCTGCGGGGGAAGGACATTGGGGGGGCAGGGGTTCATCTGGACGGCCAAGGGAATGACACCCAGCCTTCCTGCGGGCTTCCCGGCCACCGACCCCGGGTCCCAGCGCTCCGCTCACAGACAAGGCAAAGAAAACCTGTCATTTTCTCTTCCAGGTGGGACGAAGCAATACCGACACGTTGTTTGGGATCACTCGATTCTGCAGCTACGAACCGAGTGCTGGTCATCAGTCCCAGCCCAGCACCTTAAGCATAGTTGCACCTATTCCTACCAAAAGATCCTTCAACTTCAGCTAACGCTTTACTAGGATGGATCTTTTTTTAGGTTAAGTATTAAGCCATTATTCTTCCGGTGTGAACCATAGTGTTTCTTCAGGCATCAGATATAAGAAAATATGATTAGTGTCATGGTGGTTTTCTGGCAAGAACGATCTATGCTGGGCAACTTTCCTACGGAGAAGAGCGCAGAAAGCAGCCTGGAAAGAGAGGACCCGTTCTGCGTTATTCTTTTCCCTTCAAAAGCACCTTTTAATGTAGCGTCCCACTCAGCACCAGCCTTCCCAGCGCCGCCCCGTACACCCAGCATCCCTTTCCCGGCGAGGCACGCAGCCGGCGCGGAAGCTCCGCTGCCGGCGCTCCGCTGAGGGGTCCCGGCCAGGGCCACGCTACGGGGCAGAGCAGGGGCTGCCCCGGCGGGCAAGGAAGGGCTGAGGATGCTGAGGCACCCTCCTCCGGCCAGCTCTCATTGTACATCCTCTCCACGCGTGCGCCCTGCCCCACGCAGCCCCCGCCCGCCTACCCGGCCCCCTCCCACCGCCCTTCGCCTCCAAGTCCGCGCCCTTGCCCTGCTGGGGACAGCCGGGCTCGGAAACCCTCGTTCTCCGCATATTCACTTTGTTCTGATATTCTTCTCCACGTTTGGGACCCCGCTTTCCCGTCCCCGCAGAACACGAGCCGCCACCCCTTAGCGCTGCGGGGGAACACCGCCCAGGCGGGGCTCGCTCCCTGGCAAGGCTTTCGGGCGGCGCTGGGGAGGAAGCTCTAAAAGCTGCATTGTGAAACTTCCAGGCTCGGGAGGGTTTTCGGGCTTTTCTCCGCTACCCACCACAGCTCCCCGGAGGAGGGTGTCCCTTCCACTCCAGCTGCCACTTCAAAAAAAAAAAAAAACAAACCCAAAACCCCACACAGTTACCTCTTCCTTTTTGGGTAGGGAGGTAGGAAGTTATGCTCTCCCAGCTGAGAATTTATACCCTAAGAAGCAAATGCATCTATTCTGGCCGGTCCGGTCACCCCGCCCCCCCCCCGCCTTGCCGAGCAGCACCCCCCCTGCCCTCCAGCGCCCGGCTTTAGCTCCAAGAAAGGCAGCTTTCCTAAGGGGCCACACGAAGCACTTTTACCCCCAGAGCTCAGACCGGGGGGCTCCGAGGCTGCTGGGATTTTTTAGCAAGGTTTCAATTAATCACTCACACTAAACAGCCTCTCATCTCCTGAGGGAAAACAGCGGCCATGTGGGGAGACAGAAAAAAATTTCAACATTTTAAGCTATTTTGCCCTGGAAACTGAAGTCTCTAAGCTCGACTGACAGCCACCCTCACCACGGTGGGTTTGTATTGCTGAGGAAACGCAGCACAACATAAACGTTTTTTGCTGTGCAGCTTTATAGAAAATTGCCTCCAGCTCGACAGTAATCATCTCCACACTCGCACCCAGCGAAGGCAGAGGTAGTGTGTTCAAAAGTATAATATTTGCAAAAGAGACAGCAGATGGTGCTCCCTTGGGTGCAATTTCAGAAGAAGCCTCGTATTCTGCACTTTCCGATGTCTGTTTTAGCCGCACAGGTTTAATGCTATAACAGCCTTTTTTTGGCGATGGAGTCACAAGCCCAGTATAAGATGTTGCTGTCACGAATCACGAGCCTTCCCGTTTTGAACAAGCGGGGAGGATACAAGTGGAGTAGACCGGTGATCGAACAAGTGCCTATACGATTATTTTATCGCACCACACCCCGTGTGCCCGTCGAAGCCAGTAACCGAGCTAGATCAGTCTGTAGTAGGATGGGAACTGCTGGAGGTGCATCAAGGCGTGTTTCCCTCAGTGTCAGCAGCCGGACAGGGCAGTAAACCCGCTCACAAGCCCTACAGCAACACGGTTAGAGTCTCCGTAAGCACGGAGCCCTCCGGACGTCCTCGATGCGGGACAAGCGCCCGGGGCGTCCGGCAGCGCCCGTGTGCCCCTCGGCTCCCTCTCCCGGGCAGGTACTGACGCGCTGCTCTGTCTTCTCGGCACAAGGAGGCACCGCTCTCCTTAATCCCCCGGCCCGGCGCTTCTGTTTGTAGCCTTTCGGGCTCTTGAGCTACCGGGCTTTAAACTCGCCACCTGGCTAGAGGCGGTCGGATGGGCGCAACGGAGGAACCGGGAAGGGACCCCCGCTCTCTGCCGGCCCACCGGGCACGGGGCTGCGGCGCTGCCCAGCGCAGCCCCCTCCCTCCCTGGGCTTCAGCCCCGCCACGGCCTTGCGGCAAAGCATCACCGCGCCCGGCCGGCGAGGAGCTCTCTCCCACGGGTGCCGTGTCGCGCAGCGCCCGACCTCCCCCCCCGGCCCCGTTCTCCTGCCGGGAGCCGGGCTCTGCCCACAGCCCCCCCGGGGCTCCGCCGGGGCCGGTTGCAGGCTGACAGCGGCGCCGGCACACGTGGCTCGGGGCTGCGCACATGAGGTGGGACCTCCCCGCTCCCCCCCGCCCCGCTGCAGCAGGCGAGGCTGAATAAAGAGACGACGACGGTGCCCGGCGGAGCAGGCAGGAGCCGGGGGAAGGGGAGAGGGGGTAGAGCGCGGCGTGAGGACAGTTTTGGCTACGGGGAAGCGGGGCTGGGAGGAAGGCTCCTGCCATCACCCGAGGATGGCCGTTAGCAGAGGCTGGCTCGCAAATACTGGTACCCGGGATGGCAGAAGGCTTCTATTCAAGATCATCTTTGCGCTAGACATGAAGGGATACGGGCAGGCGGCTGATGCCGAGAAACCGAAGTTGCACTGCCGGGCGATTTGCAGAAAAATCTACGGCCGTTTGGCAAATGAACGAAGCCCTCGGCAGTAACTGCGCCGGCAGGGAGGGGAGCCGGAGCCGCCAGCCCGCAGTCCCCACCAAGAACGGCCGGCAGGGCACGACGTGGGCGACCCACGCAGCCAGCGGGAGCCGCAGCCCCTCCGAATGACGGGGAGAAGCCGACGGGTGCAGCCTCCCACCGGCTCGCAAACCGATACCGTCTCGGTAAGAGATGGCAGCTCGGCTTTCATCCTAACGCCAAAGGGAAGCCACGGCAGATGGCACAGGATCGGCTCCAGGGGAAGCGGTCCAGGCAAAAGCCGAGGGGAGCCGGGTTACGCTAGGGACAAGATGTGTTCACGTAAGTATTACCACTGACCTGCAACGTATCTCACACTGGCTAGAAACAGGTTGTTTGATTTTAGCTTTTGTTTTCGAGATCTCGCAAAATGCAACGGGATTGCTGTAGATGACGGCAGAAGAGCGCTCCCTGTTTAACGATCCTTTTGTGTCTTTCCTGCCCCCACTGAACGAAAAGCGGTATTTAATTTTATGATACAGGTAATTGCCTTAAACGTGTACTGTAAGCAAACAGATTTCAGCCTTGGCCGCGCTTTATCGATCCTATAGAAAGACCGTAAACAGCAACGCCCAAAGCATCGCTTTCATAGCCTACGCTAATGTTTTAAACTTCCCTTTCCAATAACCGAGTCGCACACGACTTGGCAGAGCGCACTTAACGCCAGACACGGCCGCGCAGGAGGTCTTTGCAGCAGTCGATCGCCTTAGCATTGTAACGCAGGGGAAGCGGATGTTATTTCTTCCCCCACCCCGAAGAACACACATTTGCAGGCGATCAAAGCTACGCTGCTGAAACCTCGCTGGGCTGCCAAAGGCTCCCGATTCCCCGGCAGCGGCGAGCCGGCTCCGCTCGGGCAGCGGGCGCGGCAGGCGGAGGAGCAGCGCTGACTAGCGGCCGTGCCGCCGCCGCCCGCCGCTCCCGGCCCGCTCCCTCCGGCTCCGGCAAGGCTTCGGACTCGAAGACGGAGATAAGGAGAAAGAGGCACCTGTCCCTTTTTCCTCAGAACGGCCCTGCTCGCATCTACGCCACCCAGGTTTTTATACAGGTCATCTAAAGGGCTGTTTCCTAGAGAGGACAGAGTAGTCATCTGGATTTAAGTGAGTAGAAGGGCACCTGCAAGCCCAAGGAGCAGTGGGAAGGCGTTTGCAGTCAGCCCGACCTTCCAGCATGCAGGGGCCGGGCAGGTAGAGATGGGGCTGAGAAGGCAGCAGCAGGCAGCAGAAAAAGAACAACATCAGGTACCTATTGCGTTTCATGTTTAGCTGTGGTTTGAGTCACACTAGATTCACCCCAGGTACTCCAATTTTCAGTACAGCACACACCTCTACTACTACTCAGTACTCTCAGAAAATGACACTTAGGTAAATAAATACATGACCATCACGAAGATCAAGCAAAGAGCCTTAGGTCCAAGTCCAAGCTCAAAAGTCCTCCAGACATGCAAAGCCAGCACCTGCACATTATTTTTATAGTTAAAAAAAAAGGAACTAATTAGGCAGCTTCATAGCTTGCACACATTCTGATTAATTTGTAATGTGTTTCCTGAGGGTTTGGTACCCTTGAGATGTCACAGAGCTAACACTTCTAACCCTAATGAAGCAGGACACCATTTTCCCAAAGGATTGAAGGCAGCTGAATCCCTCAAACCGCAGCTTGAATCAATATCAGAGCTGTCATAAGAGGATTCCACTGTGAACTTTATGCTAATTTAGCATTACTACAATACCAAATATACTAAAAAGTTTTTATAATCACTTCAATTTGCTGCAATTTAAAGAGAAGCATTGAACCATGCAACTGCTGAAGTCTACTTTCACATCACTCACTATAGTCCCTCCTTGTCTCATACACACCCAAGGTATAATTCAGTACTGTCCTCAGAGGAATTGGTTGACCATCTCTCAATCTGTTCCCACACATTGCTGAAATTATTGCAAGTTTGATTAAAGAAACAGATTAGGAGCCTAACCCTGGTGTTCTGTCTTTTGCGTAGAGTAAAAATAAGTTATTAGGCATAAATATTCAAGGTCCTGCTAAAGTATTTATAAACACAGGAATACTGAGACACTTAGAATGTCAGTGGGAAGAGGGGAGAAAGTATAATATTTATTCCTCTAAGTATTTAAAATAACCTTAGGATCCTAACGTTCATTACTGTTTGTGACTTGCATACATAATAAACAGTACATACCCTAAGGTAAGTTTGAATTGCCTTGTTTCCAACGCAACTCCAAGGAGGTAAGGTTGAACTTTTTATTCCTTCTTGAGGAAGCAAGACATCCCCTGTGCTTCCTACACCACAGAATAGAACCAAGGAGACCATGGGAAGAAAGTACTTCCTTAGCTCCAAGTACTCCTATTTAAGGGTAACAACTTTTTTTTTTTTTAAACTGTTTCCTTAAAAAGCTTAATGACACAACCATGGGTGCTGTCTTGTAAGCCCAAACACATGGGTTCCTGAAAGACAGTTGATGAAACAGCCACATTATGAAGCAATTAATTATCAAAGATATTTGCGTGGTGGCCCAGAGCTGGATTCCAGGAAGATGAGTTTGAAGAGAAAACTGCAAAATCAAAAGGGCACAGATAAGAACTCAAAACTAGGAAAGAGGCGCAGGCAGCATCACGGCACCCTGTGTCCATAAATCTCTCACAGGCTCTTAGCCAATTCCCCAGCTGCCAGCAGGGAAGCTAACCAAAAAGCCAGCAAGCGTGCCAACCAGGCAGTCAGGCACCTAGCAAGATGCTGCTGCTGGAAGGAGATATTTCTAAGGTTCAGCCTCTGTCTAGTACAGGTGTGAAACACGGTACGTCCACAGTGACAGCTAGTGCTTCAATGCTGGAGAAGAGAGGCAGGAGAAAAAGAATGTTCAGCAAAACTAACAGGGTTCAGAATACTGCCAAGTAAGCATCACTGTTACAGGGTTGTTTTGATTGTAATTTTTTTCTTTTTTTGTTTTGATTTCTAAAAATATCTGCTAATTTAACTTAAGAACAGATATACCCAATTAGTATTCCCAAACATAATAAATTAAATTAAAACATTGGTTTATCTTTAGCCTTGACATTCAGAATGAAGAATCAATGAGCAGTACATCTCTTCTAGCACTTTCAAAGAACTAAAACCAGTTCTCATTCATACTGACTGAAAAGTCAAAATGTGTGGCAAGTATTCATATGTTGAGCAGTTATACAGAGCTTTAAAAAGCTTCAGGAAATAAGTGAACATGTTTGTAGACACACACGCTTGCCTCCAAAATTAACATGTCTAAGGAACTCTTTGTCATTTTACATTGAACTAGATATATGCATATGTGTAAAATGCAGTATTTGACAGATTTTTTTTTTTTAAGTACAGTTTAAAGTAGGTAGATTGTCTTTAGCAGTTATTCCCACGAAGAACAACTATACATAAGGATCCCCCTAATTCTTTTCCCCAAAGCTTTTCTAGTTTATTAAAGGAAGAGTAACAACACCGGCACACCTTTTCAAAGAGTTCTTGTAGTAGCAGTGAGCAAGAAATTGGAAAGCACCTGTCAGTTATTTGAAAGAATTATTTTCTGCTAGCATCAGAAACCAAAATAGTTTTCAGTTAACCTTGAAGTGTATAGAGAATTTTGACAAGAGGTATTATAAAATCTAGTTTATCGCCTTAAAATAAAGGGAAAGATGCAAAACGGTGTTCCCAACTTTCATATCTACATTTCTCAGTATTTCATGTTTTACCCAAGAGTCCCAATATCTTTAGGCAGATGATAACTTTCATATGGAAAACAAACAACAACAAAAGCAACAATATAAAAACTGGGGTTCCCCAAGTCTCTAGTCCTCAGCTGTGGGGGAAGGACTGAAAAGCTGAATTGTAAGCAGCCAAAGTAAATAAAAACCACCTGAATCAGGTTCTGAAATCTCAGTGCTTCAGTTTAAAGCATAAGGTATGACATTAAACAGATACTAATGCAAGTCTTGTGAATCTAGAAGTTATACAGAAAGGAAAGCACATTAGCGCAAGCCATCACTTTTCACAGCTATAAGCTTTTGCACTTCCTACACGAACTTAAGACTTTTGTAGTCTGCATTTAGCATGCTGTGAGTATCAATAGTTATTTTAGTACTAAATTAGACAGAGTAAGGTGTACTTCAACTGGCCTTATTTAAGAGTCTTTCAGCACAACTTTTATAGTGATAAGAATTAGAAAAAAGAGAAAAAAAATCTATTGTGACACATGCGCAATAATGCAAGTGCAATATTAAGGCCAAGTGACTTTTATACTTTGGTCAGAATCAAAAGTGAAGGCAACTCAGTTCACAGGAATATTGTTGAATATATCTTTAAATAAGCCATTCATAGATACATGTGTATGGGGAAGCTTGATTCTTTAGGAACAGAAGGTACAAATTTTGAAACAATCTGCTTTGAAAACGAAGAAGTTTTCAAAAGTGAGATCATAGTAGAAAGTAAGCAGTAAGAACTAAAGTCAGTTCTTTCTCAGCCTCACCAAACCGATTTGGCTCAAATCCAGAACAGAAAGAGGAAGGTCCAGTGAGATCCCACTCAAGCATAGTGAAGACAACTGATAAATACCTTTGCTAGGGACAGAAACATCCAGGCGGACATAAACATTGGGTGGGGATAGTACCTGGCACACAGAGATGAGCCACACAGCTCTAGCCCTTCTCAGCCAACTCAGTATTCCACAGGTGCACATACACTAAGCCCACATGGTTTAGGCATAAAGCATTTAGCTCTTAGTGACAGACGAGCCACTGCCAAATTTGTTTCTTCCTCCTGCCAAACGCTACCACTCTTTTTGTGTTTACTCATATACCAACTTCAATAGAAAAGCCCTCCTTTTTAATAAAGGAAAACCAAAGTCAGCTTGTTTATGCAGGTTTGGTTTGCTTTTAAATAGTTATCCTTTATAGCTACAACTTCAATACCAATTAGTCAGGAATATCAGTGAACCTGAAACATTAATCACAAAGAAGTTTACTTCTAATACAAACCAGCAAAAGCCAGCTACTTCCTCTCCAAAATACCCGTAATCCTTAATACCCACATGCAACTAAGACTCATAGAAAAACAGTCTTACCTTTTTCTTCGAAGAAAAATAATCAGGTACACAAAACAACTGTTACAGAGGTTCCTTGTTCCATACGCTACGAGGATCTTCACTAGTAGTAAACCCCTAAATAAAACCTGAAGTTATTCTGTACAGCACAACTGCATGAGGCATCACAGAGCATGAAGCACGTATCAGTAGGTATGTTTATAAAGCTTAACTGCAATTGCCTGTTGCACCTTCTTAACAAACCAACACCGCAGCATGTGACTGGAGCTGTAAAAGCAGTAAATCAGTTTCCTGCTTCTTTAACTGATTGACTAATTAAGACCATAATTGGTAAACTATTTACACATGGAGATAAGAACATCTGAATTTTGACTTTTCACACTGATTTTGTGAGCTTTTCTGTTTAAAGTGAATAGAAAATGTACGGTACTTTGAATTTTAATCAGTATTTCCAGTAACAAACATTCAAGCATTAGGTTTTTTCTGTTTTCACAGAGGGAGAGGAACACAGAAATTCATAACTTGTTCGACGAAGGCTCCTTGCTAGTACTCCAGAGCATGCCATTCTGTCAAAAATCCAGGACCAAACCATTGTCTAAGATTCTTTTTTCTCTTCTTCTGGATTCACACAAAACAACCCCACATGGCTATATGCCCTACTATTTATTCATCTGGATTCTCATACTGATCTTGCAGAATGACGTGCAAGTACAACATAAGTCAAATTCAACTGTTCCTTCGCATCACATGGAATTTTATAAAATTCTAATATTAACTAAACAAACAGTAGCTTTCTGCACCAGTTCATAGAGCAGAGCAGCCTTACCATTTGACAATTAGCAGTATTGCCACTACCAGAAATACGCACTTATTGGAGAAAGAGAATAAATTAAAACTTTGTCTTCTTACTCCAACATACAGTACACAATGAAACTCATGGAAGACACTGGAAGCAATTTTCAAATGGACCACATTTTTTTTCTGGAAGGCCGAATAGCTGACTTCAAGCCATTCAAAAGACACCGTATTTGAGAACTATTTTACCCTTTCTAGACTTACTCCATCTCCTCATTAATAACATCCTCTCACTAAGTAGTAGAAATCAGTTTCCAAATATTTAATTATAATTGGAAAAAGATTACAAAATACAAAGTTTTATTGTACTTGGGACTACAGAAATGTATTACTTCAGTTTTTCCATTTCCTTCAAATTAGAGACAAAGGAAGAAGCAAAACAAATGACGACAAAAACTAACAGATGTACAAACTAGTTTCACCAATTAAGCTTGAAATTCAGAAAGGATTTTGCCAAATAAATTTCAATGGCTGAACCTGGCAGATGCCATTCCCCACAGAAGTGCTGCATTCCTAGAATGAACTAATGCCCTTCAGTAATACAGAAAGTCAGTCACTTAGGCAAGGCGGGACTTATAAGAGACCAAGGATTAGCATCTCCGAACACTGGAGTAAGCTGAAACATTTTGGATCCTCTGTCAGTTCAGAGCTCATCATGTTTTGCAGGGTCCGTACTGGGTTTGATGAAGACTCCCTCCATTGCTTTCCAATAGTTGTGATGATTAGCAGTAGGCATGCCATGAACTTCCCGTTGGCCTCTAATGGGATGGCCATACTGTTCCCCTGTTATTGAAAGGAACACCTCAGTTCCTATGTGCTTGAAGCGCACTGCATCCTCCCGCTCCCAGTAAGTCCCACTGCATTGCACAATCCATATATCGAGGTCATCTCCTTCGCCATCATCACCAAAGGCACTTACTTCCTGTTAGAGACACAAACTTCCTGAAGTGAAAAAGTAAGCAAACACCTCCAATACAGACACAAAAATATCAACCACAAAGTCAGCAGAGTTGAAAGGCAAGGATGGAGAGGAAAGAAAAACTGTTGTTGCATTGCTTTGCCAATAGTTATCAAATCCAGAAGCAGTAACTTTCTACCACTACAATCTGAACAAAAAGTGCCAACAAACTCCAACATGTAATCTGAGCAAAAAGTGCCAACAAACCCCAACATACATTACAAATGAAATGAAAGAGGACTTGAGCACAGAGATCAGAACAATCCTTCTGAGAAAAAATTCAAAAGAAATGACACTAATGCTGATGCAAATTTTCCCCACTCAAAAGAGTTCCTAACTGTAGACATTGAGTTTTGTAGTATGACCATCTTCACAGTTACCATTGCAACAGTTTTTTTCAGCATGTGTTTTCATCACAACATCCCAACAATTTATCTTATTAAGTAATCATATTCCTTTTTTACTTAATTATACCAGGCTTACAACTGGGTCAAAAACTATTCTGGTTTACACTCTTTCTTCAGATAGACAGCTGAATAGCTCTTTAAAAAAACATAAAGACAACCATTAAAGCAAATGAATTCCTGCTAAAACAAAAGTCAGAGATTAGATTTCATTATGCACCAAAAAAAATTCCAAGCATTTCTAGAAACCAGATAGGCTAAGCTCCAACTGTTTAGGACTCCAGATAACCTTTAATTCTTAAAAATCTGGTAACTAGAAGCAATGAACAACTTGAAAATAGAACTACAATAGTTTGTATCTAGCAACCTAAAATTTTAGGGTCATGTTAATTCACGTTTATGTAGTCCAAAAAGTGTAAAAGACAACATACTAGTTGAAAATCCAACCTCTGTTAAGAATATGAAATAAAAGTTTGTGTTCATAACTACATCATATTTCAATAGTGTCATAAGTTACAGTCCTATCAATCTCTGGGAAGTCATGCAAACTTTCAGTTCGCTTAGATACTGTGCAAACACATAGCAAAACCAAAGAAACACAATGACAGTTGCTGAAGATTTTTACATTAAGGACAATGTTATACAAATTGTCTAAACTGATAAATGAAAGCTGGGGGAAGGTTTTAGAGTCAATCTGTTCTTTAAATCATTTTTCTAAAATGCTATTTTTCCATCACTTCTTTTGTTTTAATAACCAAATCACCTAGATACCCTACACAAAACTGGACCTTATTGCTTCAGCCACTTTACTCATTGTAAAAGACAAACCTTTTTCACAAAGAGTCAGGTTTTCCAATTTTTTAATGACCTGTCTACATAGCCTGAAGGAAGACTAAAAGGACTACGAAGGACAAACTTCCAACAAGTTTGCATTATTTATTTTAAGTGAGATTTTCAATCTTGAGAAGCGTTTGTCCAAGGACAAGACTGGGACCTAATTACAGTTAGAAATCACACTCTTCTAGATATGTACAATACAATAAATAAATACTATTGTGAGAGCAGATTAATTTTTTCCTGTGGAAGGAGGACAGATAAATAGGAATAGTGAATTAAAATAGGGATAGTGAGAAGATGACTGAGACCAATAGACTGGATCGCCAAGGAACTTGGATACAGGAATGCCTAGTGTTATAAGACATGATTAGTTGCCTTGCTCTAGAGCAATCTTCACAATGTTGAGGGAGGCACCCAGTCTCCAAAGCCTTGAAAGTGCTAAACATTTCAGAACAGTCTTCCCAGTAGCAATGGTGCAGATTAAAAAAAAATATGCAGATTTGTTAAAACTACTGTGAAATACCAGTACTGGTGCATATTAACTTTTAGCACTGTCGAGAAGTTAAATACATTATTCAAAGATGCAGAAAAGAATATACTTGAACTCTGGATATGCATAGACATACTCTTTCTGGCAGCTGGGATGCAAGCCTGTTTCTTCAAAACCATGAAAAACTGGAGAGAAGTACTGTCAGTAGCATGCACTATTTATACAAAAGCTTAAGATTTAAAACAACTCACTTGGTTATTGGAGAGTGGTGATGGGAAGTGATGAGTGTGTAAATTTTTTCCTGTGTTAACATGGGTAAGTCGTATAGCTTGCCCACATTTCACTGGTGTTCCGCGCTGGCAGCTGCCATCGCTCTTCCCACGAATCCGCCAGTAACTGTTGGCATCATCTGAAGCTTCAACTCCTGTCACTGACTGTTGCCCACTTCCTGTTTGAATAGAATTAAATGGCAGGAAACTTAACCCACTTCTCCAGCTCAAAAAGTCCTGAAAGAACTAAAGAAATCTGCTTTAATGTTCTCATGCCTTCATGTTTAAGAGATGCTTAATTCCCACAGTCTACTTACTGACTGCAATGGGAATGGAGGTACCAAATAATCTTTCAGACTGAAGAAGTTAAACATAGCATGTGTTAGTAGCTGCAAACTGTCAAAGTTCACGGTGCACACACGAGAAGAAAATCTGACCCATGATGGATACTACTCACACCATCATGCCTTTCTCAAAAATACTACCAAGTTTTTTGTGTCCCCAAACAAACCCGCACCCTCACTGCCAGAACAGACGCTGGGAAGGTACTGCTGAGGCCCCGGACACAGAACAGGGCTCACCTCAGGGATGCGGGCAACGCATCCCTGTCACATCCCCACGCCAGGACCTGCAGAGCCCAGCCGCAACATCTTTCTGTAGCCCAGGCCTCAGCACCCTCCTCTCCCTGCCAGGCTGCCAGGTCTCCGGTGCACCCCACCACCCCATCCCTAGCCCGCTGCTCCCGCTGCACCAGGGACAAGAACCTCAGCAACCTCTAACCTTCCTCTTCCTCCTTCCCCGCCACCCCTCGCTGCCAGTCCCCCCGCCATTTTCCTGCCCCTCTCACCACCTGTCCCCCCAACGCTTCCCAGCTCCCGCCATTTTCCAGCCCCACCTCACGGCTCCCCGCCCGCCATTTCTCAGCCCCCGGCCCCTCAGCGCCGCTCCCCCCCCCCCGCCCCCGGCCCGGCCCGGCCCGGCCCTGCTCACCGGAGCCGTACTTGACCTCGTGCGAGTGGAGCCGCACGCTGTGGCGGGTGTTGAGCAGCTTCAGCACCGATCCGCAGGTAACAGCGCCCGGCGCCGGCTCCCTGCCGTGACACAGCCCGCGCAGCAGCGCCAGGAGCAGGAGCGGGAAGAGGCGGCAGCCGCCCCTCATCGCGCCGCAGCCCGGCCGGCACCACCGCCACCCCGCCGCCCTCAGCGGAGCGCGCTTCCGCACCGCCTCCGCGGGCCCGGCCAATCGACCCGCGCCAGCACCGCGGCCGGCCAATCCCCGCCCGCCCTCTGCTCGGCCTCGCTCCGGCATTGGGCCACGGCTTAGTGACCTCACCGCCGGGAACCCTACAGCGGGAGGAGCTCATTGGGCCAAAGGGAAAAAGGTGACCAATCAGAGCAAGCGGCGTGGCACCTCCCAGGGAAGGACGCGAAGGAGGGACCGCGGCGCTTTTACCTCAGCGACGCCTCAGGCGGGTCCCCGGTGCGGGTCGGGCCCGCGGCCCCCGGGACGGGCCCCGTCGGCCGGGGCAGCGCCCATCGGGGCCCGCAGTGCCTCCATCCCCGGGTGCCTTTGCACCCGAGCCCGGAGCATTGTCACCCCCGGCTGCCGGGCGCTCCAGCGGGCGATAGCCCTGAGCACCCCCCTACCCCCGGGTCAGCGCTGACAGGATTCCTTGTGCTTCCCTCACTGGGAGTTTGGTTTATGTCGGAGGAGAGCAGGCCAGGTTTGTTACAGCAGCCCTCTCATCTAACATGTAGTCTGGGCTGTAAAAAAAAAATAGTACCCGGGTCACTCTGATTGTTAAGGGCCTTGGGAGAAAACATGCTGCAAGGACTGGTCAATCGGTTGTCATCAGGGGCAGGGAAGAACAAATGTCTTCACAGTGAGAGCACTGTCAGGCATAAACCAGCTCTAAGGTTACTAGCCAGGTAGGGGTAATGGTACAGATACAGCCTCAGGGAGCCAGAATTGGCACAAATAGGTCAATCGGCCCATGCTGTTGCATTCAGGCCACTTCTAGCTCAGAGCTGGCGGGTGGCATGTTGAGGTCTGCTCCTCCCTGCAGTTCTGGCTCTTACAGTTGTGTAAATATGCACCCATTTTTTTGGATTTACAGACAAATACAAGAATGTTGAAAACCAAAGGAAATTCATGGTAGTGAACTGTCTTGCATAATAATACACCACTGGTCCAGTCATTTCTGGATTATATTAGAGCGTCTGATGATAGGGCATAAATACTATACAAAAAAGAACTAACAATGGTTGCTGTATCATTAAGCTGTAGTGATCACATCTTTGCTTTTGGATTTGGAAGTTCACCTTCTGTGATTCAGTCTCTTTTGTGAAGTTCTAACAAAGAGAGATTATTAAACTCTCTTCTGTATAAAAGACAACTGCATAAATTAACATACCTACTGTTCTTCATTGCATAGTTTTGCAGACTGAAGAATTCCCCATGCCCCCCCCCAAAAAAATGCTTATCAATAGGAAGCAGCCATGGACAAAGGACACAGGAACTCCTCCATAGCCCATTACCTTCTGCCTCTGAAACTGCTCATTAGATTGACCCATGCATCACATCAGACAGTCTGGTGTGAGTCTCATGTAACACTCCCAGGAATACAAAGTAATTTAACAGAGCAAAAGCTTTTGACCTTCCTAGCAGCAAGTAAACAGGTAGAAGGGCACTTGGTATTCTGCACGTGCAACAGCAAAGAACAGCAACACTGCACTTTCTATTACAGGATCATTTAGAAAGCACATTAGTGTTGCTGGCTAGCGGAAACATCATAAGATGCTCAGCTGACTATCTCTTCCACCAGTCCTGGATCTGCAAGGCTTTTTGCTACCCACATGATACTGCTCAACTGAATGGTTAGTTTTCTTTATGCTGGCTTTGGCCCATTTTGTATAGCTATACCTACATCTAAGAAAAACCTCCGACTTAAAACATCAGGCCTGCATTAAAACAAGCCCGAGTACTAAACTCAGTCACATACGTGCACATGTACATACACACACAGACTCGGTGTGTTTTTCTGAGGACTAAAAACTCACTTCCTACTGCTGGAAGTAGAAATGTTTGCTCACAGAAAAGCAAAAGATCACCCATTGATAGTCAAATGCCATATTTCTATGTCATTCTAAGAAGCCTTGCTGTTCTAACTAAGACAACAGCTCACATTTGCTGCTGTTGTTATAAATGGGGCAAAACCAGATGTCTGTGGTTGCCATTTTAGCCGTGGAAAATCAATCATATGGGGCTTTAGCTGGCACCTGTCTATCTTTCTGGGAGGTCGCTCAGTCTCTGTGCATTTAGTGCCATT
This sequence comes from Haliaeetus albicilla, assembly GCF_947461875.1. Lineage (NCBI taxonomy): Eukaryota > Metazoa > Chordata > Aves > Accipitriformes > Accipitridae > Haliaeetus > Haliaeetus albicilla. The sequence continues at coordinate 37,859,947 of NC_091492.1, forward strand.
TACATGGTGCTCCCTACAATGCTTTTCAGTTCTACTTTAGAAACATAATTGGGTTAGAACGGTTGCCAACAAAGAACCCCATCAATGCCAAACACCCGTGGCAATTAACAGCCACCTCATTGCTACAGGGCCTGCTATTGTTTCTAGTAGACTGCTGTAAGCTACAGGTGAAATTGCCTCAGAAATTATGTGACAGTGCACATTGGTAATGGAAACATCAGCTTTTTTGAAAGGTATCTCATTATGATTCTTGTTTACACACAGGAACAAAATAATTCAACAGTGCTGTAAAAGGGGAGAATGCAAAATGTAACTAGAATGCCTTCTGCCTTCAATCACTTAACCCTGCAGTGCTTGTGCACACTTGATTTTCAAGGATTTTGAAAATGCCTACCATTTCCACTCAGGTGCACCTGTAGATATAACCTAGCCCTCCCTGAAAAACAGGTTTTAGTGGATTTGGCAGTGCCAAATGCTTTTAGCATACAGGAATGAGAAATCTGTGGCACAAGAAAATTTCAGAGGGCATATGCTGGCCCAAAGCAACATATTATAGAAAAGGATTTTCCTTCTTTTCATATTGGCCTTTGTTAAACATGCTTTAAGCTTTCTGCTTGCTTTGCATGACAAAAGCAGTGACTGACAACTAAGGTAGCATAGCGGGCAACTCCTGGGCTTGGTCTACACCCCAAAAAGCACTGGTGCATCTTTGGGTACAGACAGCCCTTGATTCACGCAGAATACTGCAGTAACATCACCTGGATTCTTTCTCAGACTGTCACTAACCTTAGGCAAAATAGATAGGGCACAGTTCTGAAGATATTAGTATCCGATACAAAAATAACTCCACATGAGCTCTTCCACTGACTTTTCTCTGCATCTGGTCCTTTCTCTGATATCAGTAAAGATTAACTGTACTGAAATCAAGGGAGTAACAGTAGAGAATCAGGCCTGTAAACATTCTGTGTTTTTTTCTGTCTCCTTCTTTCACCCCACACTGATGAACTGATGGTTATAAACCTCACTTCAGATCAAACATTTGTATCCATTGGCATGCCTTACAACAGAGCTCTTCTAATTGTGACCCCTAAGTATAATACAAATAGTAAACAGTAGTAATAACAATAAAATGCTGTCACCCAGGGAGAAATAGAAATGACAAAAAAAGATAGCTTGCCAAAAAATTATAGAATTACACAGTTTCTTATCACTCAGCCCAAGTTGTTTAAGGACTAGAGACCCAAAATCAGCTATTCAGATTTTTGCATTCAGTAGATATAATGTAAGCATAAGCAGAGTAAGTAAATAAGCAGAAGAGAGTTGACAAAAAAAAGTATGAACATATACAAATTTAAATTGAAGAATTCTTCATCTGGGGAAGAAGAGTTGATGATTTTTTTATTGCTGTCTTCTGTTTCTAGTCTTTGAGAAAGAGAGGACTTCCTTGAAAATTCTGTGGAGTTCTGGTGATCTGTGTCCAGTAACATTGTCAGCATCTCTCAACTAATCTCCTGACTGATGCTAGTCCTTCAAGAAGATGGGATCTCCCCTCAGGGCTCCAAAAGAATTATTGTGCGTTTCCATTCAATCAGCTGAGATTTTCCAGGTGCTGTCAGTGATGCTGAGAGATGACAACAATTGCTGTAAGTGATCTGCCAGCTTAATTTACATGTGCAGTAACATTGCTGAGGAGTTTCCAATGTTCTCATTGGTAACACTTGCTCTTTTGTAGAAAGAATTCTTTTCAGATGACAAGGAATACTCATGGTTCTACAGCTGTCTCTTCTTCATTTGTACTACTAGATTTTTTTTTCTCTTATATTTCAGCAGTAGCCTGCTTTAGTGAGTCTTCTGTCTCTTGTAGTAGACTTTCAGGGAAGTTTGGAGGCAGTGGTTCTGTCATCTCTGGCAGAGGAGTGATAGTTTGGTTAATGGATTTCTTGGTTAATTCTACTTTGCTGATACTCATTTTTTGTTTAGGCAAAATCTTTTTGTCCCCCACTTCTGATGTAAGCTTTTGAGATTTACAAGAACTCTTCAGATTTCCTTGCTTCAGCCCTGTTAATTTGTGCTGATAGCCTTATGCCATTGCCCTTCAGTTTTTTGAAGCCAAACATCATCTCCGGGTGTACCTTTGTAACAGGAACAAACATAAATCCAAGCTAATCTGAAAGTATTTTTTCACAGTTAGATAAAAATGTGTCTGACTGAATTTTCAACAGGAGAGTCAACAATCTCCTGGTGACTTCTGAAAAACCTGTATCCTCCCAACTTTACTTTTTTTGCTTCCCCACTCTACCCCTTTAGGAAGCGGAGTGCTTAGAAGTAGAGGAAGTGGAAGTAGAGGAAGTGCAAACTATTTCCAGCTGTCAAAAAAAAAAAAAATCAAAGACAATGATTAAAATTTTATGCATTAATACTTTATATGTAAAATATACCTTTTTCTTTTTTTTTTTCTTAACATGATGACCTGCCCCTGGTATCTTTAATTCATTTTAATAGCTCCTGATCAACATTTGTCAAAATCAAATTCAGGCTTAACTCTGCTCTTGCTTACACAGTGTAAACTGAAACTGAGGAAGTTATTTTGAATTTGTAGACATGAATCGGAATTGTAGTTTTGATGACTAACTTTCTATTTCAGTGTAAGAATGTAAAAATGCAATGGATGTTATATCATTTCAGGCAGCTTTTGAAATAATTTTTTGCTTAATAGGATTTGAAAAACTTCTAGACATCTGTTTCAATGGTAGGTAAATATTCATGTAATTCTGAAAATTCCACTGAACATCTATGCATCTTTTATAAAATCTGCCCCTCTCTGACCTCAATAAATAAAGAGATAATTTCCTCTAGGTACCTTTATCACAAAAACCAAGAAATGAGCTCCAGATAGTATAATAACTTCCAGAGAGGGCAAACTGAGGTCCTGAGTTTTGATGCAATCAAACAGTTAATGGAATCAGATAGTCTAGGTTAAGCTATTAATGCCCACAGTTAAACAGTACCTATTTTGGTCCCATCATTTAATTGTCTAGTAGAAGGATTCCCTGTCCCCACTCTTTTTTGACCAGGCATCTTTATATATTTATTCTGCATTAGACATTCTGAAGGAAATGCAGCAAAGAGAAAATAACCCTCTGAAAAACAGGAAGGTGATTAAAATTCACTATCAGTGAACAATACCTAGTCTCACTGAAGACCAGAGGCCTGCTATCTGCATCAGGGAGGATTTGAGTTTGGTACTTAACAGTACGCCATAATTTAATGCAAGCGTCAAGTTAATAATAAGGTCATGATGGCAAATTTTGCCTTTCACTAGCACCATGCACCTGGTCAGGTATTGACATTATTTTGTGCTGGTGTAAATTCAGATGATTTCAGAAAAAGGGAGAAGGAAAATGATGGGTATACCACCTAGCTCATCTTATGTGGTGCACGGGGAAGCCTTTTGACTCTTAGCAGATATACCCTAGAATTTGGGGATTTCAACCCTTTTCAACACAAGATGGAAGAAGCCATTATTACATGCCGTAGATTGCAAGTCACAAGTAAGGGGGCTAACCACAGGGTTTTAGTGTGTTTATCCTGCGTTATACAATTAGTTTTGCATCAGTTTGGAGCAATGCTCTTTGCTGCTTTCATCTCAGGCAGCAGCGCCCGTGCCCCCCAGGGTTCAGAAGAGCCACCTCTGCGCAGAACCCACCCGCTACAGTATCCGCTCCCTGTTGGGGATTTGGGCAAGCAATCCATCAGGCATGCCCCGCCATTGTGCACACCCAAATCTGCCCATCAGCTGCTCTTTCCAGCCGCCTTCTAAGCTGGGTGTCGCAGGGAAGGACGGGACCAGAAGCTTCCCTGCCTTCTCCGACAGCCGCGCATCCTACTCTGAGCTCAGCCCCAGCCCTCCACGGGAGACCCTCTCAGTGCCTGTCAAGCGCACCCGAGCTGGCAGGGGAGCCCACACAGTTAAGGACTGCTCAGCAGCTGGGTGGGGACGGGAAAGGCAACATGCTGCTCTTCTTCGGGCTTCTCTTTACCGTTACCGCCAGCTATACTGGAAGAGAAAGCCTCGCCCTCGCCACAAAATGGCGCCCACGTGCCTGGCTGCCTCCTACCCAGACAGCACCGCGCCAAATGCCGGCGGGGAGGGGGGGAGCAGGCGCTGCGCAAGCGCACCGGCCGCCTCCGCCGCGCGGCACGCCGGGAGTTGTAGTGCGGGCGGGCACCCGCCGAGGGGGCAGGGTCAGCGGCCGGCGAGCCGTGCCCCGCAGCGGGTCCGGTACCCTCACGGGCCTGGGTCTGCACCCTCACCCTGGGTCCGGTGCCCTCAGAGCACTGGCCCACACCCTCATCCCTGCCCCGGCCCCGCACAGCACAGAGGCTTCCTGAAAGACCGAGGAAACCCGCTTTTCTGTCTCACCCAAGGTCTTGTTCGTGAATTTTAGGAAATCTGGGCACTTGCGGTCCAGCTCTCCTCATAGTTACATTTCTTCACTTCTATTCAGGTTCACTCATCTCAGATGCTGAAAATGACAGCTGATGAACACGTGCCCCTACAGCACTCTTGCATGTCACCTACCTCAACCCCTGCAAAAGCCCACTCATTTTCTTTTGCTTTCTGCGCTATGCCTCACCGCAGTGCCCTCCTTCATCTCCTGCCCTGGCCGACTGACCAGCCAGTTTTGTACCTGGGCTACAGATCATTTTGGGGACTGCAGCCTCGGAGCCACATGCTGCATTGGCTTGTTGCAGGACCTCCACCTCTGCTGCAAAGGAGGTTAGAACTGGCCAAGGCATCCCACTGCTACTAAGAGGAGACAGAGACAGGCACCGACAGTGTGAACACGAATGTCTTGTTTCCTCTGAAATCCAACCTCAGTAGAGGGGTGAAAAGGCTTTAATTTAAGCATTTCTGCAGAAGCCACTGAACTTCCAAGATTTTGCAAAGCTTTGAGGCTGGGGAAGAGAAGAAAATGTTAACAGCCTTTCATTTAAAAAAACGGTTTTTACTTTGCCTCATTCAAACGCCTTTTACAATTCACACTTTCAACAAAATTTCATGCAAGGAAAAGACAAACCAAGTCCTACTGTGCTACCATTGTAATCCCAAATGAACTAACTCACTGCAGCCAAGGGAACAAGAAAAAGAAAATACATTTTTTATGTCAACAGACAGCTTGTTGGAACCATTAATTGTTAGGAAATGCTTTTGTGAAATACAGGAAACCTCTAAATCCGCTACTGAATAACTCAAAGTTCAGGGAAAGAAATTCAAGCTCAAAACCAGTGAAGCACTTGAGGACAGAGAGAGCTCCTGCTGGCTTCTGTGACTAAGATAAGGTAAGGCTGTGTTTTGTTTCAGTTAAGCTGGAAGATGCAGTTTGTGCTTAGTAAATGTCCTGGCTTGTGCAGCTCCACCAGAAATGCTGGCCAATATTCTCATTCATGTCTTCATTGAAGAGGAGAGACTAGCCAGAGGAAGCCTGCCTTGCCTTTCAGCTCCAGGTTGAATTTGTAAGAGACTTTCCTCCGGACTACATGGGGGTTGGCTGCAAGGGCTATTTTGGCAGCCAGCTGGGGTATGCAGGCTGCAGAGGAAACATTGTGTTGGGATCTGAGGGGGATGTGGCACAGTGGCAAGATTTGCTTGCTGGGGATTTTTTGCTTCCAGTCAGGGGAAGGAGAGCTGGATAAAGAGGAATGAAATCAGAAAAGCAAGCCTCCAGGAACTGCATTCAATATTTAAGAAGGATGTTACTGTTAATAGCATTAAACACATACTAAGGTTAAGAAGGCTGAGAAGCCAAGCTTTGTCTAAGGTTCTTATGCAGTGCCTCTCACCTGTGCAGTGGCAAGAAGCATTGACAGTACTAGACAGAGGCAGAAAACCCCAGAATTTGCATTGGCAAAGGCAGGAGGTACTTGTTTTTCATTCATTACATTACTTCAGAGTTGTGCTGACTTCATCTGTTATAGTAATAGCCCTCATCAGTAAGTGAAACCTTGGGGGAATGTGGACAGGCTGTGAGGTTCATATCCCAGAAGGGGAAGAAAGTAGTAGTTGCACAAATATCCACTCTGAAATGCCAAGGGCACTGGAAACCCTTACAGAGCATCAACAACTTTTCTGTAACAGAGACAACTACTAAATGATGGAAATGCTCACAGGAATTGCTAGAATGAAGATTTAGCAAGTTCTGTACAGCATTTTAGCACAATTTGTTTGGAATTTCATTCCACATCATTTTTCGATGAGAAAGGAGTCACCAAGGGGTAGAAGGCTGTCTCCAGCTCTCACCATGATTTCCTGTAGTCAGTGCTCATTTACATATCAGGGAAGAGTAAGCTCCAGAAAGTGATGGACAGCTGACATCCGCTCTAGATCCAGCAGAATTGTCCATGCTGCCCATTTCAGGGCCTACAGGGACAGCACAGCCTAGGAACCAAATTCTTCCATGAATAACATTGCTACCACCCATTCTACTTTTATTTCCCTCCTTCAAAGTATCAAAATACTCTTACAAACAATCATCCAAATCTTACCTGCCCCTCAAAGTGTCCTCAGGCTAATGGAAGCATTTTTTTCTGCTGCAGAGTGATCTGAGGTGGGAGGCAGAGGCCCTCCCAAAGTTCTGTAGCAGTTTGCTTCATGGACTGCAACTGCAATTGATGAGAGCCTAAAGATCAACAGGGCTGCAACCTACCTCGATTCACTGATTCCAAGTTCCTATGAGGAAACAGACATGGATAACCATTGGCTACACAGGTGTTCTTGCCCCCACATACAGATGTTTCATACCTCAGCTCTGGGTGTGAAAGCGGTGGAATTCCCTCTGCTGAACTGTGCTTCTTTGTCTCCACAAACTGATGGTTCTTCCTTTGCTGAGAAGGACAGTCAGTGTCTGGTTGTGCCTGCATATTATCTCCTTGACTTTGGGGCTTGGATACGCTGGCTGTCTTTGAGGAATTGAATTTTGCAGAAAGAGGGAACACCTGGCCTTTATGCACAGACAGCCCAGAACTGAGAACAGAGTTGCGGTTGCAATGAAAGAGAGCTAAGTTAGCCCAAATGAGTTTGCCTTAGCCATGAATTAAGCAGCAGGACGGTCAGTCTATTCCCACAGAAACAACCCTTGAAGCTTTTTCCAACCTGTTCCACCCCAGCTGCTCTTCCAAGAAGCCCGTGCTTGGCCTGACAGCTGTTTCATCTCTTCCCCAGCCCTCCTACCTACATATTGGCACAGGTTCAGACATGGAAATCGCCATCATCCATGCAAGGGTCCCAGTCCCAGTGTGATCTGGGACAGGTTAACAGCAACCACCAAGACAGCTACCCTGAATCCATGGACATGTTACCCTAGCGCTTTCTGAACTATCACTCTCTCCCTGCCCCAAACATCAGTTTGTTGTTTTTTCTGCAGTAGCAGGAGCGGGTGAATATTTTGGGATAACATTACAGACCAAGAAGGAGTGTGTTCTACGTTGATAGAACTTCATCTTCTTCCACAGGTGAAAAATGCAGGCTGATCATCTCTCCCACTCAACATTTCTACGCTGCTCAGTGCTTTCACTTTCATTCTGGTAGATCAAGAGTAGCTCTTCTGCAGTAAGAAAAAGGAGCATTTCAATGCCAGGACAAACAGGATTTTTACGTGCAGAACTGGCTTACATCCAGCACTGAACGATGGCGCGTTAGAGGTTGCCCTTCCTGGAGCTCTCTTCTGTCTTCCCCGCCCTTCCCCAGCCCAGCATCAAGAGCTGTGAGGAATTCCTCACCAGGGTTTACTGAACTGCAGCTCTAAACTCCCGCTGCCAGCAAACCAAGGCGGGGGAAAAACGAGCAAGTGGCTACTACGGGGGTCACAGATTGAGGGATTATACATTATGGGATGATTAATTTTGCCCTGAAGCAACCAAAGAGCACGAACCCGAACTGCTTATCCCACCCGCGGCTGCAGGCGCAGGTCTCGCACCTCGGGAGTCTGGAGCAGGAGACCCCCCCCCGCCGGTCCTCACGCCGCTTAGCGCAGCGACCACCGAGAACCGGCGGCACAGCAAAGCGCCTGCCCCCGCCGCAGCCGAGCCGGGCCGGGCCGCTCTGCTCTGCCAGCCGCGGCCGCCGGGGGGCGGAGCGGCCGCCCCGGTGCTCGCAGCGCTGCGGACGCGCCGGGCTCTGCGGCGGGGCCGCCGAGAGCCGCGGGTGAGCGCCCGGCTGGGGCTGCTCGGCCCTACCGGGGGAGAAAGGGGAGGCGGGGGGGGGGGGGATGCGCGGCGGGGCGGCGCGGGCAGAGCTCCGCCGCCGGGGCCAGCATCCCCCCCCCCCCCGCCGCCACACACACCCGGGGCAGCGGCGACCGGGAGCGCTGCGTGAGCGGCGGCGGCGGCCCTGGGCACGGGAGCGGGCAGGAGCGGAGGTACGCACCGCCCCGGGGTGGCGGGGGGCCGGCGGGGGTCCCCTCTGCCCCCCCTACCCCGGCGCAGCCGGAGGGCAGGGCCCCGGGAGGCCGCTCCTTTCCGGTTCGCCCCGGGGACACGGGTCTGCCGCGGACACGGCGCTGGATGGGGCCGGGGAATCGGTGACAGCGAGGCATCACGGCTGCGGAGCCGGCTCAGGTGCTTCGCACCGGTGGCATTTCACCCGGCGCCGCGGGCCAGGGTGCGCAGCGGGGAATGGAATTTGAACCCCCGGCGCACCCTCGGTCGGCGGAATCAGCCCACGAAGTCCCTGACCTTTTTGTGCGCTCCGCACCCCTGCCAAGCGCAGGCCGGCCTTTGCTCCCCCCAAGGAGAGGAAGGCTCCGGTGCTCTCGCTGCGGGAGCAGGCAGGTATGGTGCGAGCCTGGCGGCCACACGCAAATCCGGCTACTGTGCGAGCTGTGAGACAGCAGCAGGCTGAGGTGGAGCAGGAGGAGTTAGTCGGGCTGAGTCATGATTGGGTTCGCCCCCGTTGAGCCTGTCTTCCTCGCTGCCTGTGATCTGCAGGCTGCTGACGTTCCGATTTCCCTCCTTTACTTTTTTTGCTAGGGATGACCTCTAAGGATGCTTCAGGTGAAGCTCATAGTAACTGGAGATGACTTTGGCTATTGTCCTCGGAGAAACCAAGGCATCGTGGACTGTTTCCTGGCTGGTGCGGTATCTAACGTGTCCCTTCTAGTCAACGGAAGTGCTGCAGCAGATGCAGCCAAGCTGGCAAGGAGGTAAGCTACTTTCTTTAGCTCCTTTGTGGACAGCCTCCCCAGGCCATCCACGCAAAGCCAAGCCTGTAAAATCTAGTGTTTTGTAGCCCCAGTACAAACACTGTATCACAGCCCAGGCTGGTATAAGAAAACCAGATTCCAGGCATATTTACTAAGACGCTTCATAGTAAACCCAGTGACCTGCCAACTGTACCCGTAATGGCTCTTTCTCTGCTGTTAGCCACTGCAGTGCACCTTTTTTTCCCCTTGGGATAGAATGCTACTTACACAACTTGACTAGCAGAGTTTGGGTTTGTTGGACTTTCTTTTCCCACACTTCCAAAAGATGTGCCATCAGAATGAAAGTCCACGCTATATACCCAGAGCAAGCTGCTACCCCTAAAACTATTAGACTATAAAAGCACAAATCTTTAAATCTCATTTATTTTGATGCATTTCAGCCAGGCTGAACACAGGATCAGCCAGGTTCATTGAAGGATCAGGGAAAGGTGTGATTCTGCGAGGGCTAAGTTGTTAAGTCTGGGCAGCGGAAAACTTGTTTTTTCCACCCCAGAAACCTTTTAAAAAAGCACCTCAATATTTCTATTAATTCAAGGCTTGATAAATCCATTTGCAAAACCTGCATACATAAAGAGAGGGACGATACCTTGTACTTACCACCTTTACTCCTTCACGAACTTTTCAGAGAGGTTGCTGGCACACTTGTGGCTCTGTAAGAAATCAAATGCTATGTGTCATTCTCCTAGGCTAGCCCAGCAAATCCTTTAATAGGAAGCATTACTTGTATTTAGAAGGTAAAACCCAGCTAATACATCGCTCCAGTGTGGGCAGGCACTTGGAAGCAGGAGTATGTTCTGAAAGAGAGAGCAGCAGGGTTCAGAAACAATTCAGGAAAGCAGAAAAGGAAAGGAGCTGTACTGGTACTGGAAGAACTGAGACCTTATGCTTCAAATAAAGCTGCTGCAGAGGACAGTTGCATGAGAGTCACGCTGCCCTTGTTCTCCTTGAGCATCTCGCCCCAGTTTGGCTGTGATTTTAGGGGTACTTGGAAATTGCTTGCAGCTTGTTCCTTTGATGTGAGGTGGTACAGAAAAGCCAGGGTGTGGTGTTAGTGGCAAGCTGGTCTTCTGTTGAAAAGGTTAGAGATTACACACAAACATTGTGAGAGGAACTGCCTCTGAGATAAGGGGAGAGGTGGAAGGACACAACACTGTTGAGATGCCTAAAATCCTCTTAGTAAATGAGACAAATGTAAAACAGAGATAAAGCCAGCACTTCTCTCAGACACAGAGGCACCATGAAACCCTTTAAGCCCCAATGCTTGGGTAATGTTGTCAGCTATTTTAGCAGTGGTCTTTAGCAGGCTTTTAAATATAGAATCCACCTGGCCTCATTTCCATAGGCGGAAATTAGGCCATGCAATCAGAGGTTTAAAAAACATCTTTGAGTCCAGGTCATGACACTTGTGCTGACAGCCGGTATGGGTGTGAAAAACCAGGTTAGAGGGCAGGTGACAGCAGAAGCTGCAACCTGCTGCTACAATTTCATTCTTTTGGGGAGGTAGTTTTGAATTGTAAATGTGAATGAAATGGATTTATATTTATTTCTGACAATATAAGCAGGGTGACTTTGGGAACATCTGTTCAGCACTGAAGATCAACAGCCCAGGTTCTGCAATTCCTCGTTTGTGTAACTCTCTGCAGTTGTATTCAGCCTTACCCACACATGGGGGAAGCATTTGCAGGTTTGGGAAAAAGGGTTGGTCATGTTCTAATGCAAGCCCGACTTCAGGTGCTGCTAGTACACATGCACTTAATTGGCACCTATGCATGTAAATGAAATCTTGTGTCACCCTTAAGATGTTTGTTCCTCTGTTGCAGAGGTTCACGCAAACTCTTTTTAGACACAGATATCTAATAGGTCAGACTTACTAGAAATGTCATTAAGTCCTCCTCGTCATATGGTGCAAAAATGGGAAAGCATCACTGTTGCTTGACTGCCTTGCCACTGTTATTCCCTCTTCCCCCTGCTTGGTGTTGTCTCCCATCCCACTGTGAATATTGAGGCTTTGCAACATTTTGTGGTTTATGGGATGAAAGTCTGCCCTGTATTTTCTCCCCATGTTTGTATTCCCCCACAGACACTCAACTAAGCAAGTACAATATATACACACATGCATATGTGCTTAACTCCATAGCAGACATTTCAGCCTTGACCAGTGGGTGTAAGCAGGGAGACTGGATCTATCACCAGCTGAGATAAGAGGTTTGAAGCAAGTAGCTTGCTCTTTCCTGCAGTGCATTCCAGTGTTGGGGGATTTGGTCTTTTGCACACATGGTGCCAGGGTTGTCAGAGTGCTGGACTGTTTCTATGGCTTGTGGAGATTATCTGAGTGGCTCTTGATTAACTGTCTGTGACATGGTTGCTCATCACTGCAGGTCTTGGGCTCTCTCTCCTCACCTGGTTTTCAGTTAATTGGACACAGGCAAAGCTAATTAGTAACAAGACAACTTTTCTTGCAGGATAGTCCTCCTTAAGCACCTCATGCTGCTCTGCAACGTTAGGACTCAGCATCTTTCAGAAAGGAACACAGTTCCTCTGGAATTTTATTTTTCCCTTCATTTTCACAATAATTCTGTAGGCTTCTGAGTATACCATCTGTTGCCCTGTGTTTTGATTAGAAGCCTTGGCAGAAATTTGATGGTAGTCAGCAGATCTTTGTATCAGTTCTAACGCAAACTAATTGCAAAACAGCAGAACCAAACAGTAAATAATACACCTTCCCCGACATCTAGGTTCTTGATCTTGGGCTTTTCTTGTTCACTGTCACAACTGGGCTAAAAGAAGGGACCCACTCACTGCAAAAGAGAAGTTTCAGCAGAGGCCTGATTCATCACCAAATGACAAACCTATTGATAGCAACTGCTAGAGCAGTACATAACCACAACAGCAGGTGGGAGAACAGACTTCCATTGTGGGTTTGGTTTTTTTTTCAGTAACTCAAAACTTTTTTTTTTTTTTTTTTTTATGGGGCATAGACTGACTGCGACTTCCTGGTTATCCATATAATATAATCTTGATTTTCTACTTACCAAGCCTCACCTTGAAGTCAGCCAGTCTTCCTGGTGATTATTCCAGAGCCTTTCCCAGAGACTGGAAGGGTTATTTTGTTACCTGAAATTAGTAGGTCCCTTCATTTTTCCTTAGAAACATGGAGATAGCAGAAATAGAGAGACCTAAGATTGTTTGCTGCCATGTTTTCCCCCCTTTTATCAACAGCTCAGTTGTCACTGAGTATTAGGACCCTTTTCCAGATAATTATATCTAAATACTTGATGAAGAGTGACATATTTTAGAACACAACCTCAGTCTTCCTCGTTTTTCTGCAGTTTAAATGCTGAACATCAGCTACACAAAAGCTGAAACCCCCACAACATCTGGGTACATTTAATAGGAGAATCTAACAAAACCACATTTAATTGCTGTCTGTGTTTTCACTTCCTTTCCCATCAACACTAATTGCAAAATGTGTGTGTAAATTGTGACTTAATTCTGACCCTCCCAGTCAACATCTGACTAATCTAGAAGTCTCTCATGCTTTCTCATCACCCTTTTATCTGACTGTTAATCACATAGCAGACAGTTCCACTGCTGAACTGTGTTTGGGTTAGGGGTGGGGCCCAATCTGAGGCTTTGAACTAGAATCTGAGATCATATTAACTTTACTGGCAACAGCACTTTTTGCTGATGTAAGGTCATGGACACAGGAGCTTCAGTTGATACAAAGATGTAATTAAAAGGAAAGTCATGTCCCTAAGCTATATTACAGAACCAGTTCTTAACACTGCAGAAGCTTTGGAGGGTTTCTTCCAGCAGAAATAAGTCCTTAGCAGTAATAGAGCAAGACAAGATGCTATTTGATGAAAGACAGTTAGATCTTACAGTTTGCTGAAGGGTGAAAGGGGCGGGGGGGAAGTATGCAAATGCCAAAATGCAAAAACTAAGAGGTGTACTTTTTTGCACAAAGCACAGCCTTGCTTTGGCTGCAGGCACTTGGATGTTTACTGAAGCAGGATGTCTAGATACAGATAGTTACATGAGGCTCTTAATTGTGCCACAATTGGGCTGACACCTGATGAACCAGTAATTTCCCGGATAAGGATACGAACAGGATGCTGAAGGTGGCATCTGTTTATCCATCAAGGAAAAGAGTAAGTGCCATGCTTATGCCAGAGCATGCAGCCTTCAGCAAGACAACTGGGACTGTGCTCGGCGCGTCACGTAATTCCCACAGCCACTGCAACTGTTCCCAGGAATGCAGGAACTGCAAAGGGTCCATGCTGTGGCCAGGCAGAACCCAGGGCACTGTTAGTCATCCACCAAGCTCAGAAAAGTGCAAAGCTGGTGGGCTGTTTAAAGAGTGACTCAGTATAGTAACAGTCTCCAGGAACCCTTTACTGCTAAGGATGTGAGTGAACAGGGATTGCAGCTGCACAAAAGCCCATTGCCTCAGCAGAGACATTTGTTCAGAGCGTTCGTGTGGCAAAACAAGCAACTACTTGAAAAGGAAGCATTTAGCTGATTCTATTTCCTCTCTCTATTTGATGACTGGGCTGGGCTTGCTGACTCAGAAATCTTTCCAGACTGAATTCCTTGTTACCCCTTGTAGCATTTGTTGTAAGGGTATCTCCCCCCCCCCAGTCCTTTACAGGGCATGCTGAGCAGAGAACCACAGAGCCAGGCTGGCTTTAACAACCAACTTTCTCTCAGTGGAAACAGCTCACTAATGGATTAACCTTAGTGGCTGCAGAAGCTACCGGCCTGAACCTCTTCTCAACAAGCTCACAGACAGCCCAGTCTAATGCTCCTTATGCTATAGGAGTACACACGTGGAGACACTGTCCTTTGGGTTTATCAGGAGTGAACTGAACCCCTGTGCTAAATCCTGCTCTACATCTGTGCATTCTCCAGCACAGTGGGACAGACTTGCAAACACCTAGACATGGGCCTCTCCAAACAGATTGTGGAAGGGCCATTGCTGCTTAAAACAACCATCAAAATGAGTTTAGAGATACCAAGCAGATTCCTCAGCATCATTTTGTTTTGGCAACACTGGCTGTTACTGCAGTGCTTTTACTGCAGAAACTAAACTGTTGCTTGAAGCTCAATGCCAATCATTTTATTTTGAATTTTGGGCGGAGCAATCAGCAGTTAGACTTGACTGGCAAATGTCCCATCTATAAAGGACTTAGGCAGAAGAGTGGGTATGAGGCCAAACCCACAACAGCTGAGCTCTGTTCCCAGTGTGGCATCACATGCTGTATAAGCTGCTTGAGCTGCTGGTCTCTGCTTCAGTATTTCAGCCAATAAAATAGCAGATACTTTACAGTCTTTGAAAGATGTGGGTAACTATAAAGTATGTTTGTGTAGTAGAAACAATCATCCACCTTCTGAAAAAGGGCCCTTCCAGGATATTCCCATAACTTCACTTTTCTCTCTGTCTTTTTTACAATACAGCATGCCTTGGCATTGTTCTTTGGTTGCAGAAGCTACATTTCAGTGGTGAGAGGCACTCAGAAGCAAAAGTCAGTCCAGTGTGTGTAGCAGTCAGTAGGAAAAAAGCCTGTTGGTTCAGTCTTAAAGCCCAAGCCTCCGGTCAGGACAGAGCATGACTGGAGCCCTGTCTCCCAAGGCACAGCCCAGCTAATTACTATAATGCTTTAAGTTTTGCTCATGTTTTCATCTCATTGCACTTAGAACTTTAGATACTCATGCAGTGCGTGTCAGGACGGTTAGGAATAAACACCAGGCAGCAGGGCATTTGGTGCTGAATAGGAGCATCATTTGGCTCATTGCATCCAGAGGAAACACACATATTCTAGCTAGCAGCTAGCACCCTGCTGTGCCCACTGTATTGTCCTCCTTCCCATATCCTTACAGCTTTCCCAGCATGCCTGCTTCTGTGCGTCTCCCACAGATGAATATTTCTGAACAAGTTTCTCTTGTGCTGTGCTTTGAGTTTTGGTTTCAGTCCCTGTACACTAGAGCCATTAAACACTAGCAGTTCCTCTTCAGATGCCTCAGCATGGACAGTCTGTCAAACCAGCCAGGACTAAGCCTAAGAGAAAACTATTAAGATATTCAGCTGGTGTTAGCCAAAGCTCTGAAACATGCTCTAATGTTACAGTCAGAGTCTCCCCTTACAGTGAGAACAAGGCCAGCTCTCTCTGCACTTCCACGTTCTGCACATTCCCCTGGTTTCAGCTCAGGCGGAGGAGTGGCTCTAATGTTACGCAGTGCAGTGCCTGGCTCCTTGGTGTCCCACACCTGTTGGAGGGGCTTGCCTTTTCCTGGAAATAGCTTCCCTCACAGCATTTGACGCATTGCAAAATTGGAGGTAGTTCATTCGATGCTCCTGGGAGACAACACTGAGAGCCTCAGCTGTTCATTTCTTGCCCTCCCACAACACATGAGAAGGAGGGCGCTCAACAAAAAAAGTCTTCCATCTGCTGATTCATGGTAACACATGAATCCTTTTTCTTGCAGACAGCAGTGGCTGTGGTACAAATAATGCTATCAGCTGATGCAGTGAGAGCTTCCCAGAGACATGATAAAGAATCTGGGGTGGACTTCTAAAAAAACCCAAAACTAAACCACAGGCTTGCTCTCTGCCTTTGGGCTCATGCAGGGTACACAGCAGGTCACAGGATGGAGGGGAAGGCCTCCTGCCACAGCACCCCTTCTACACTGCCTCCTGCCCTGCCATCAGCTGCCTGCTTAAGGGCCCCCACTCCCAATGACAGCACCTTCCACTTCTTGTATTAGCAAGGAGTGAGTGTGCATGTCATGTGCTCAGGGCCCATGTAGGAAAACCAGATGAACATTTATTGTCAATTATACAATCAGGCCCTGCTGCAGAGAAATCACCAAATCAGAAAAGCCAGAGAGGACCTTTCTCTCTGTGAGCTGTTTTGCTCCATTAAGCAAAAATTCAAGCTCCCTAAGCACACAGTGGACTGGAAAGACATGGACTCATTTTGTTTCACAGAGCTGTCCATACAACTTGACTCATAACATTTATGACTTTGAGAAGGAGCAGCATCTAGCAACAGACTACACCATCCGCCTGGAAGCACAAGACATGGAAGAGCCAGGAAAAGAGACTTTCAGTCCTGCAAAGGCCAAAGCCTTAGGACCTAAAGGAGCTATAAATGACTTTGACTTGGTCCAATCCATCTACAATCCTTCTGTCTCCAGTAACTTGGTGCTTCACTAGTCACCTTCAGGGCAGCAGACAGAAGGGGAAGATCTGTTTTTTGCCCACTTTGCCTAAATGGAGATTGCTTTTGGTTTCCCCCTTGTGGTACAAGGGCTGTAACAGGGACAGATCATGCCCAGTTTTAGCAGCTCTATGCAGAAGTTCCAGGAAGAATTTAAAGCATCACAGACTTGTTGCCTTGAAATTAAATCTGCACCATGACTCAGACTGGCAGCACAGAAGGAACATTGCAGTTCTGTCATTTACTTACTGTGTCTTGGAAAAAGTTTCAAAGCATCATTTTGGCCACTGATTCTGAGGATTTCCAGAAGTGCTAATGAAACTCAGCACAAATCTGAGCACTCACAGGTCCTGTTTTTATTGTATAGGGGAATCCACAGCACAGATGAAGAAGGAAACACCAACACTCTGCAAAGCCCTGTGGCTGAGAGCTGCTCTGCAGATACACTAGCTCCATAGTTCCGTTTAATTTCTTTTTTCCTTTTTTCTTTTCCTTTTCCCCCCCTTTTCTTTTTAATGTTGCAGAGTGCAACTAGTTAATACATTGTACCCTTGTGATTCCTTAGCAAGGCTCTGCACTTACACTGCCAATCTCCCTGCAGTAATCCTTTGTCTGTGCCAGAGAGATGCTACTTTGTACAGCTTAGCCTTGTCTCCCAGTGAGTGATCATCTGCACCAGTAGACAGAAACCTGGCCACTGTGGGCAATTTCAGCTGCAGCCTCTTGGACCAGGAAACCCTTAAACTCAGACAGCATTTACACTCGTAGCCTATACTGTTGCCGTAACAGCTGCCTTGGGCACTGTTTATATGTGACTGGATTCTACTTAAGGGCAGCTTTGGAAGTTGTCAAGTAAAACTCAAACATCTCATAAATGTAGTATCTTTAATAGGGTGAACAACTCAAGGGAATACCTAGCAAGGGCCAATAAATTGCTTTAGAAAAGGGTTGCAAGGTCCAGATTTTTCTTTTAGTAACTAGTAACTGCAGGGCAGTTAGTAGTAGCATACAATTATAGCATTTAGTGCAGTTACAGCATTTTAATGCAGTTATAGCATTTAGCCTGAGATACCTCGTGGCTGCTCTCTCCACAAGTCAGGGTGGGAAGAGTTGGGGGAGTCTCTCAGACCGGCCCTTGGCAGACTGCACAGGGTTGCTGTTACCTGGAGATATTCTGCTCTGGTTAGTGTTGTTCTGTGTTCCTTTCTAGAAAAGCAGGAATACAAAGATGTACTCCACTGAGTACAACACCACTTTTTAGATCAGTCCAGATCTTTCACTGAAATCTCCCCCTTTGGCCACAGTAAGGAAGGTAGAGGTGCAAAGCTTAACAGGCATTTCATTTCTGTTACAGATACAACATCCCAATAGGCCTGCATGCCAACCTCTCCGAGGGCTCTCCTGTATGTGAGGTGCTCAAGACAAACTCTTCTCTGCTCAACCAAGATGGATTCTTCCATGGGAAAATGGGATTCAGAACAGCTCTATCAAAAGGTCTCCTGAATATGTCAGAGGTAGGAGAAAGCCAGATACAACCATGCAATTTGCTTTCCTGATAGAGATCAGCCTGCACTTATCCCAGCACATAACAGCTGAAGATCTTTCCCAGGTCCCAGCTGTGACTAAGCTTAGAGATGAACCTTGACTGTGTTGCCTGGGCAGCTGGACCTGGCATTCTGCGTCCTGGACCTAGCTCTGCCAAAGGCTCTGCAGCCTCTGAGAACTCATTCCTCCCTGCTTCAGTGCCTCCGTACACTGATGTCCTGTTAAATACTTATCTGAGGAGGCAGAAGAGGCATTGGAACGGATATTTACAAAACCCCTAGAGATCAGTAAAAGGAAAATGCCAGAGAAGTGCTAAGTAGGCAGTAGGCTTTTCATCACCTTGTGAGAGGCTTTTGTTGTCTAGGGAGATGGCTGGTTTTGTCCCATGAGCAAGGATGGATCTGTTCAGGTGATCAAAACTGCCTACGGGATATGAGCACCCATTTCCCCATTCATTTTAAAGGGAAATGGGTATTCAAACAGCCTATGTATTTTAGAAAATCCCACTATCAGCACCATCCACATAAAGACTCCCATGCCTAAGGGAGGTTCTAGGCAACCCAGCGGCATCGCATGTCCATTTTATACATCATAGCACTTTGTGCCTCCCAGGACCGCACCCCAAGTACTGGCCAGCAAGGTCTCCAGCAGCCCCCTTGTGCTCTCCTCATCTCAGCCTGCTGACAGGTTTTGCTCTGACCCTTCTCTGCTGCGCAGGTGAAGCAGGAGCTGAAGGCCCAGGTGGAGCTGTTCCATGAGCTGACAGGTCACCTACCTCCTCACATGGATGGGCACCAGCACATCCACGTCCTCCCAGGTAAGAAGGGAGTCTTCTTCCCAGCGCTGAGCAGGTGAGAGAGTCAGAGAGTCAGCTCAGAGGGGACTGACTCCCCTTGCCACAGCTCCCTGTTTGGGCAATAAACCTCACCTTAAGAGACTTGCTCTACAATTGCAGTGTGAATGTTCCCACCTGGGCCCTGGGGAGACAGTGCTGCCCCGGGCCCAAATTGGCTGCTTGGTGACCTGGGTCTTCCCATAGCAGCACAAGAGGATTAATGGCACCAATGGCTCAGGTTATACCTTTTCCTCCAAGGACTGATAATTCACCTCAGCGTCCTAACTCCATGCTCCCACCCACATCGAAGGAGGCAGACCAGGGCCATCAGCAGACTGGCCAGTTTAAACTGGAATGTTTGAGTTTGCAAAAGCTGTTAGCTCCTTCAGGTGCTACAAGAACTCCATCCTGTCAGTTGTGTTTCTGCACCAGTCTCTGCAGGCCTCAGCATGCTTTACAGAGATGAGCAAGTATCTTTAGTCCCCGTTTTGCAAATAAGGTCACTGTGGTACAGAAATGGAAAACTGAGTGAGCAAAAAAAATCCGGATTTCCCCACTCCAGCACTCAGCTGCCTCAGATGACATTGCTTTTGGCAATTTACCCTCACAACAAATCTGGCTGTGCAGGGACTTGATGAAGAACTTGTTCCTGACAGTGCATCACCTCTGGTGCACTCTAGGACCAGAGTCACTAACTTAGAAGGGGTTGCTGGACTAAATGCTCAGTGCTGGAGGGAAGACAAGGCACCTTATAGCAGATGTTGAGGGAGTAATGTCTCCAGTACAGAAGGGGACTCCCATCCAGATGGAGAAAACCATTTCGGCAGAAGATAAGCCAAATGGGATTATATTTTCTTAAACATGGAAAGACGTCTCTGTGCTAACAGCTTGCAGGGGACATGATGAGCTGGGTATCTAATTCGTGACTATAGTGTCTCTGTTTTTACTTACAGAAGTCAGGCACGTATTTGCAGAGGTGTTAGAGGAATATGGGATTAAGTACACACGTGTCCCAATAGAGCCAGGCCTTCATAACTGTGACTGGATTCCACCATCCCTGATGGACTTTTATCTGGGAGTAGAAGAAGATTCTTTTAACACCGTGGATGTGTTTACAAGGCATGGAATAAGGTAAGACAGGCATTACTCATCCTTTTTTTAGTAAAGCTTTAGATCTTACCAGTTCCTGATAGCATCTTTTCAGAATGGAACACCACCTTTCTCTTTCCGCTTTGGGGCTTACAAGAAGGTTTAGGAGGAGTACAAAAGTGCTGGGGGCACTACTGCTTAGTAAGAAGTTTTGCTTGAACAGAGATGACTCACTTCTCACCTGAAAGGGATTGTTCTTTTAGGGTATGTTTCTCAGCCTTTCTAGTGAAGCTGCACTAGCCTGGCATCTGGGACAGGAGGAGGCTGAAGTGCTGTATCAACACTGGAATTTTAGAAGTATGATCTAGGGAAAGTTTTCAAGAAATAACTTTTCATCTCCCTGGAATAGTGGAGAAAGGCTTTTATGTAGCAGGGAAGAGACTAATTAGAAACAAGCATTTGTTGTTAAGGGGAGGCATGAAGCTCAGAGCTTGCAGTGCCACAGCAGGTGACCACTGCTCTAAGCAAACAATCTTGTCAGTGTTCTGCATCTCAGGGGCCAAACCCAAAAAGCTCAACCCTTCCCCCAATAACATACTTTTCTTAAAGGCTTAGACATGTTTTATGGATTAAAGACGTTTTATGGATTAAAGACATTTCATTTGAGACCCTTGCAGTCACCTGTCCTTTGGGACAAATTTCATTACTTTCTCAGTCTACTGAAAAAGAAGTTCTTGTGTGTTTTTTTTTTGTTGTTGTTGGTTTTTTTTGTTTTTTGTTTTGTTTTTGTATAAATTGTTCTGAATGCTTGCAGTAGGCTGGCATTTCACCATGCTCTTTCCAGCCGGAGCACACGGACTCTACTCAAACAGCCCATATTTAAGGGAGAGAAAGGCACAGCAATTCACAGAGCAGTTCCTCAGGAGACAGTAACCCTCCTTTTAGAGCAGTTTCACAACAGGGGCAGTGCAGGGGAGTTTAGTGGAAACCTCGCATGCTCCAGGGCTCCCCGTGCTACCAAAGGGGCAGGGGTGGTGTTGGTCTACCTCTGAGAAGCTGCTGCTCCAGCGATTCACCTCTCCAGAGGCGCAAAGAGGAACTCGTGGGGCTGCCCCAGCTGTGGCCACCCCTGCTTGGACACACACCATGCTCCACCTTGTCTCCTGGTGTTGGGAGAGGTGGGGAGGGACAAACGCTTACAAAATAAACACGTAACATGAGGAAACCCAGGAAAATAAGAAGAGTGCAGTCAGCTGAAGTCACAGGGAACCCAACTCTGCAACTCAATTTCAGCATCTGTGCAAAGAGGTACCACACTGAGCCCCTGGAGGTCAGTTTATGACACGGGAGAGCGCAAGACTGTGCTTACCACATAGCAATGAGGCATTAGCAAGTTTAGTCAGTTTACAGTTTAAAAAAGTTCAACTTTTTTCCTAAGTCCTGCAAACTTTTCTCAAGAAGAGCTGAATGTTCAGCTGGGCTTTTCCTTGATTGTGCAGGTAAAGACTCCAGCCTTGGTTTCTTCCAAAAACTTTCTCATTCTGCCCTCGCATACACTTGCACAGCCCTCCTGGGCTTGTATGTGCCACGCTAGAAGAACTGAGGTGTGTAGCCAGACTTGAACAAAGAATTGTGTTGAAGCTACGTAAGAAACCTCCTCTAGCTGGTGTCCTCTTAGCTGTGTGGTCTTTAGCAGTAACATTTTGTCCAGTGTTTTGCCTTTATTATGGCTCTTTGATACATTCTAGCAGGATGCTTTGTTAGCAGGGTGGTTTTCCATTTTATTTCAGTCACTTTTTTTGTCTCCACTTAGCCAAAGGTTATTATCTAGAGATGGTTATTATTCAGGTTTTAATAGGCATAGCAATGGTAACTTATTTTGATAGTGTGGCATTTCTCAGTTTAGTTCTGCTCTTCCCTTTCATGCCAACAAAGTGCACCTGTAAGCTCACAGATGCCAGACAACCTTGTGCTGTGACAGTACACGTAAATACAGTAATAGCAGCAGTACTGGGGCTTTGCTGGGACTTTCTGTCAGAGTGAAGGACTGCTGCTTTAAATAGTATCCTGGTTTCAATAGTGAAAGCAGCAGCATTACTGGCTTGTAGTTCTGGTTTTACTTTTGTTTATAGTTAAAAGTCTTACACCCCCTCCCCCATTTTCTATCTTAATTTTTACGTAAATTTTGATTCCTAATCCACTGTATGTAAGACACTCTTTCCTAACTACCTCGTTGGCTATAATATCAGTGTTCCCTCCCCTGGCTACAGATGGCCAGACATTTACATAGGTTTGAGCACCATGGGCAAGAACATGTCTGTCAGTAACATCTGGAGTGCCATTGACACTGCCATCGTGGAGTTCACGTCCAAGGCGTCCTTACCCGCACAGCCGACGCCACAGAGCAGGACAGTAACGATTGAGCTGATGGTGCATCCAGGGTACCCGAGTGTCCCACCCGTCGGCGGCTGTGGGGATGGACCAGACGATTTCTCACAGTCCTGGGAGCGCCTCCATGAACTCCAGACGTTAATTAAGCCAGAGCTGCAGAGCCATTACAAAACCAGGAACATCCAGCTTTGTTCATTCAAAGATCTTTAGGTAAACAAGCACACATACATACATACGTGTATTCATACTCTGAAGATAGGCAGTTGCTAATGTCCCAAGAAGCCAGACCACTGTTATCAGTGTAATACCTCCTGGTACAGCTGACAGGAGCTGCAAACAGCCTGGGAACAGCACTAGGGTGTCCATGGAAGAGCAACACCCTGCGAGCAGCTACAGGCAGTGCCCCAGAGCCCTGACTGGCAGTTTTTAGGCCACAGCATCAGCTCTGAACGTGACAAACCTTGTGTCACCCACTTATGCACCGTTCCAGCACGGCATGGCAGCCAAGGCCCAGCCCTCCTCCCAGGGCTCAGTCCCTGCCAACGCGATAGTGAGCAGCACGGAAACACGGTCTGCTGCGAGGCCAAGGAGCACACTAGCACCCCGAGGGTTCCGATCATTTCTCTTTTTGGACTTACCTGCAAAAAAAGAAACGTGCTGGGGAGCAAGTGTTGCTCTGGAGCAACCGCTCAGTGTAGGCTGCCCACGGGAAGCCTGGCAACCTTCAGCATTTGGTTTTCTTAAAGTGCTTAGTCGTGGTCCCTTCCCCTCCACTTGTACCTGCCCATCGGAGGTGAGGGGTACGTTACCTTCAGAGCGTTTCTCTGGTCAGAGCAGTGGGATCACAGGTTTTGCACGGTGCTGCCTGCAGCCAAATTCCACATACGGCCTCAGCCAGCAGTAATTATGGCTCTTCCTCTTTATGTTGCCTCTTGGCACTGAGCCACCATAGGAAAGTAACATCAGCCACAGCCCTTTCAGAGAGGCTTTTTTTTTTTTTTTTGGATGACTTTGCAAGACCAGCAACTGTTGATCCATCTGCTATTTCAGTAACTGCTGCATATGAGAGCTCACCAGCAACTGTTCCTGCACTGCCCACTGCCTCTCATGAAAAATGCATGGGATGGCCGCGTACCAACTATGAGCAAGTCATCAAGTGGAGAAGGTCCTTGTATGTGTCCATTTTTATTCCTGTCATGAAAGCATTCGATCTTCAACAAGCCCTAGTAATACTGGTATGTTTAACTGTATTCTTAACTGTACCCTGTCACTCACATACAACTTTCACACAGGAAAAAAAATATTTTAGATTGTTTATGCTCATTTTCTGTGCAAAAGTGATCTATTTAACGTAATCATTTATGTTTTTTTTTATAATATTAAAAATGTCAAGATGATCATCATTCTTTTAAGTGAAAAATAAACTCAGGCCTTTTTCTATTGTAATGCTTCAGGAGGCTTTTGGTTTTAGTTATAGCTGGAGAGCAAAATGAACCCACTCACCTATCTGCTCCTGCTGCGACTGCCTGCAGAGTGCTGAAAGGACGTCTCTTTCTGTCATTAACGGGAACCGCCTGACCTTCCCTATAAAACACCTCTTCTGTACAAACATGAAAAACAACATCAAGGGCACTTCAGAAAATATTTTTCCAGGTTCCTTCCTAAATTAATGTCACAATTAATTTGACAAGTTTGTTTTTAAAAAAAACCCATCCACTGTACTGTGCAAGTGCCCCACCACACAGCTGAGTCAGATGAGAGCAGCAGTTACCTTTTGGAATGACTCAATTTCTGAAGCTCGTCCCATCGGTGTTTGACGGCAAAGTCCCTGCTATGGGATAAAAGAGAATAAAAAAAACCTGGGAGATACTAGACCTGCAGAGAACAGCTGAAGTTCCAGAGCACAGTTAGACCCGTGAGTGCCATCTAGTGACTGATGGTATTTTATTCACATGCAGGGATAAGCCTGACAGCAACACCAGTTACTTAATAGCAGATCTCAGCTTTTTAGGTAACATGACCATATTTTGATGGATATTTTTTAACCTTATTTTTAACATTTAAATTGCTCCATATTCTAACCGATGAATTTTCTCTGATCACAACCATCAGGACATTACACACGTGCTGACTGTTGTATGCATTTTTCGCTAGCCGAACACTGAAAACATGAGAGGCAGTCTTAACCTGAGTTAGTTCTGTATTGCAAACAAAAAAGTATTTTTCAAATTCCATATTTTTAAATGGACAGCATTAACCCCCCAATTTCCTTTTAAATGCAAGGCAGTTTTAAATGGAGAAATGAATCAAGAACTACTAAAAGACTTCTAAATAGGGAACCCTTCAATTGCATAAAACGTATGGAGATACGGGAGGAAGTTTCTCAGTGGTTCTATGAAAGCTTTAAAGACAACACTGAGTTCAAATTAAAAACACGCTCAGACTGGTACCTATGAATGTCACTGTAGCAGGATACTTAAGAAGAGAAGTCTAACCCCCAAATCTCTCTGAAAATAAGACCATGCCACAAAGCCTTTGAGAGCAATTTTTATTAGGATAGCAGAATGGAATTGCAGAAAGCCTATACCAGTACTCCTGGGTGTAGTTTCACCAGTACGTTGTTTTTATTTTGGATATTAAACTGCACGTTTAGAATTCAGCATGGCTTAGGGAACCAGAGAGAACAAGAGCTTGATTTCCTGAGTTAACATAGGACTTTGTACTTTGATTTTTTTTTTTCTCCCCAGACTTCAACCATACAGTACAGTATTTGATCTCTGTCTTTTTTCAGAGGGCTGCCTACAAACAAAAGCCATCACTTAGGTTACATATCTTGCAGTTTAGAAATTGAACTATGAAGAACACACCAAGAGAACTGATAGCAATATCTGTCTTCTATGTGACCTTTGCAGATGAAATCGGAATAGCTGGTATAGCGCTGCCGTAGGCCTGTGTGAATCGACTGGAGTTCCATGAATTACCCAGCCCTTCTAGTTCCCTTTCAATGGCATCCAAGTCACACCGATTCAGATAAATGCAGTCTTTGACCTGAGAGGCTTACAACCAGAAAGTATGCTATTTACTAGTAACGAGGGCAGCAAACTAGCACTACAGTTTTGTTTTAAATAAAATTTAGAGAATGGCAAGTTTCCATGCCAACAGACATGATCAAAAGGTACAGTGACTCATGTGATGCAGAAGTTACACACTTCAGTTTGACAGATAATTTGGCATTATTTTATTATGAATCTGAGTGAGCGTGAATGAAACAAAATCAGTACCAACTTTCTGCAAATGAAGACACAAAGATGTGAAAATTTGGTAATAGACAGTGCTCTCACAAGCCTGAAAACACTCAGGAAATGCAAGTTTCGGTAAATAAGGTGAATGTGGTTTAACTTTATTTACCTGCCAAAGAATCTGTCTAAGAACACTTAAACATAAAATTTCTTAGCTCCCTAACTTATAAAAAAATTTACTTTCAACAGAGGTGAGGTACTGGGCTGTCACTGTTTACACTAAATCGGAAATGAAAGCCAGATGAGAGGGGTGAATGAGGAAATAGCAAATATACAAGACATTAAAACCAAAAGAGAGCTACTGCTTGACACACTAGTTCTGAAAGGTTGCAAAGGCAGAGGCTGTATTGA
This sequence comes from Haliaeetus albicilla, assembly GCF_947461875.1. Taxonomy (NCBI): domain Eukaryota; kingdom Metazoa; phylum Chordata; class Aves; order Accipitriformes; family Accipitridae; genus Haliaeetus; species Haliaeetus albicilla. The sequence continues at coordinate 37,885,937 of NC_091492.1, forward strand.
AACTGAATTTAGGAGTACAGACAACCATCTGGGTGTGAGGGATTTTCTAACTCAACTTCCTGCACATCAAAATGATATGTGCTCCCAGATACCCATGGATTTCTGGAGATAAATCTGTTTGCTCAATAACACCCAGGTTCGACTGGCGGGGAAGAGACGGCAGTTTGATTGTATGGCAGTTTGACTGAGGAGCTATGATCGTCACACTTTAGACTGGGGAAAAAAGACAGGCAGTCAAGAGAAAAGTAACAGACACAGTAAAGGATGCTCAATTCTGAACAGAAAGGGCTTCCTTCAGCATGCGTAGGTGTGCCCTGGAGCAACGGGAAAACAGCTCTGCCTGATTAAGTTAGAATGATAGAATGATACTTGAAGTACTCATTAAATCATCTAACCTGTGTGTTTTTAAAACGTAGGAACAGTAGTAGCAAAGCGTACTCTATTACGGGTTATTGCTTAATCCTATTCTCATACCATTTTCAGTAGGAACTGTACAGCAATTGGGCTGGGAAGCAGCACGAGTGCCATCCCGTAAAACGCAGATGTTTCTTACACATTCTGATGGAAAAATATTCTAAGATGACTAGCAGAGCTGTCAGATTTAGTACTTGAATTCAAAATTAATATTTCCAAAATACCGACTTTTAACACAAAAACCAGTTTATCACTTTGGTACCTCTTGGTCCCCAATTTCTGAAACTCTTCCAAACTGGTTGCAATGTTGTTCTGTGCACGTTTCCCTAGCTACTCTGCATAGGTATGAAGAATAGAAGTGAAAAAGTTTGTGATCACATTTCACTACTCGTTTGCTACAGAATTTTTTTTCCAAAGTTTTCCCGAAGCAGGATATAAGCTATATTTGAATTCAATGACGCACACAAAAACTTGGGTTTCCCCGTTTAATAAACATTTTGTGGTAACATCAGCCAGATTTACATAAAGACCTGGACATTATTTCTGATTGGTTTTGTGGGGTTTGTTTGGTTTTTGTTTTATTATGTTACAAACTGAAGTTAAGGGGAACTTGCAACAAGTCCCACAAAGCACAGTGCAACATTTAAAAAGAAAGTAAACAAAACTGCCAAACACTCAATCATTTTCTGCCAGAACTGGGATATTTTTTCTAAGACATCAGTTTGGGAGGGGGATAAAATTCAATGAAGAATTATATGAACTCAAGATAGTGGGAACTGCAAGGAAAAATAAGAAATGACAGCCACAACCTTTTCAATTTAAGGGCAGAATATAAGTCTAAGATATTTTTGATAAATTCTGACAAGAAAAAGAAAACAGCATACTTTAAAGTATATTGAAGCAGTGATTTTTAAACAAAGAAAGCAGAACTAGAACATCTTAAATTTTAATCCTTTCTTTACAGGTTACCTAGCCCACTTTTGATTAAGAAAACTGTAGAAAGTTAGTAACAGCCACAAGTTAACACCGAAAGGTGGCACTTGTCAATTTTCCATAGAGTCCTGCTTTACGGGGTGTCTCAAATGCACTGCTCCGATCTTCTATCATACGTTGCTGACATCAATTGTGTCAGATTTTAGTCCACTGGTCGCTTTTCACCATATTTCTTTGTAAACTCTTCAGCGTTCTTACAGAATTTTTTACGGTCCTTAGAGTATTCTTCAGCTAGGTCAGCCCGGAGGGGATGCTCGGGCTGTGGATCATTCACCAGTGCTATGAGGGACTGGATTACTGTCAAAAGAAGTATAAATACCGTCAGAGACTAAAATGGTTAATTTTTAAAAATCAGAAAGTAAGCAAAATTCCCCAGTAAGAAAAGAGCTTTAACTGCATTTAAATACATCCCCATAAATCTAGGGTCTTTTCAAAAGCAGAGCATGAATAAGCTATAGCAATATGCCAAGATTTAGTTCAATGACCGTGAATGAACACCAGAAAATCGTATTTGTAAAAAAATCAACCCGAACAGAGACCAAAATACACTACAAATTATTTCCCATGTAACTGGCATCCTATCTGAAATACTCTCCTATGGCTAAGAAAGAAACTAAGTTTCACAGACAAATTCATCTAAAAGGGATTGGGTAAAAATGGAATTTCCATCACGAAACATTTTTGTCCTCACACCTGTCACGATGATGCAGTTGTAACCAGGCCTGCTTCTGGAAACCCTTTTTTCAGTTTTTCTATGCATCTTACTTCCCCTATGAACAGCAGACAATTCTTCCCTCTACTCTAAACTGCCAAATACATCCACTAGTAGAGATACACCAGGCAAACAAATGGGTAAGAACTGCAAGATGCTTTTCACCCTACTGTTTACAGCCATTACATCAATGTTCCCCTATCACTTTCAAAGGAAATGTCATTCCTAAAATAACTGAACTGTACTTGACATTTGCGCAGTAAACCTTGCATACTACAACGACACTTATTGCTACGTTTTCCTCATATACAATCTCATGACCATTTAAAGCTAGATAGGTGACAACAATCAGTTCTCCTATCCATCTGCTAGAAGGTACATGTGTAACTGGGCAAGTCTACAGAAAGCAGATACACAGAAAAAGCATTTCACTGTATGACAATACTAATGATATTCCGCTTGAGGTAAGTTTGGGCTACCCAGAGTAATACAAAGCAGCACCCCAAGAGTTTTCAAAGCAAGTATAATAAAACTCTGTTAACTTCATGCATTGCACACTAGAGCCAGCTGCCTCCTCCTGAACTCACATAAGCCACTGACACCTACACCATCCAGCAGCTGGGAGTTCGCAACTTGGCTACATGCTGTGCAAAAAGTCAGAGTCTATTGTTTGTTCTGAAACTGCTACTTAGCAGTTTAACTGGATTCTCCCTAATTTTGCAATGTAAGTGCTTACAATACTTATCACTCCAGTGGATGCTAGAATACCAGAGCGGCTTCTTTCAGAGCATCAATCTTTTCACGCTCATACTCTTTTCCACCCTTACCTGATAGGAATGGGGAACATACCTCAAAACAAATACTCAAAATCCAGAGAAGTACGCCTGTCGCTACATTGCTAAGCAGGAACATTTCTTACCACAAATCAGAGTTTAAACTGCAACAAACTATCTAAGGAATGTAGAATTGGTATTAGCTTACTTCACAGAAACTCACCAGTCCTGGACTTATGACAACTGTCATCATATTAATGACTACTTATGAAACTAGCATCAATACTGCACATGACAATCCCTTTTCACTCAGTAAAACATGCTAAAACACTACAGAGGAAGTGTTACTGTGTTATTAAGGTTATTTAACACACAAGCCAGAGAAAATTAAGAATGTCATAACAGGAGTTGCCTCAATATCCACAGCATTTTAAAATGCTAGTGTCACAACAGTGTTTTAATATTAAGCATAAATTAATAAAAAGTACAGCAGTAAGATGCACGTTTAGTATGTGAAAGGTGAATTAAAGATTTATGATGAACCTAATCTCTCTGCTTTCTTGACACCTGACTGATCAAAACCAATCACTTTGATGCTGTACTAATGATGTTGCATTACTTCCTTGAGAAAGGCCCAAGTAGCAAACAGACTGAAGTTTATTTTTCGGTGCAGAACAGTTCTGGAGAAAAAGGAACAGACACTTAAGCAGGGCTGTAGTAACATGTTGCAAGTTCATACAACTATGTAGTAACAACAGATGTTGACACTAAAACAACTTCTTGAAGAAGGAAAAGACAAACAAAAGACAAAACAGCAGAAATGGAGAGAGTTGCAATGTTTTGGTACCTAGGGTTTGTTCCAAATTCTGATTTTAGCATAGTTTTTATTCACTCTCAGATAAAAAAGGAATTGCTACTTCTCAGGCAGACACTGACTATTTCCTGCATGCAAACAATTGCTTCAATAGTTCCAACTAATGCAACTTGCATTTCAAGCTAGGTAGAGACTTGTCGTTCCTTTACTTAAATCTTACGAGCTTTCCCTAGTTAAGACAACTACTAAGGCATTAACAGAAGCCTTCTACACATTGCTTCCATTTTGTCTCTTCCAAGGGTCTTTGTCCTGTATAATCTGGGATAAATCAACAACAAATCATAAGATCTTCACTGACCTATTTAAGTTTAACAGGTTCTTTTTGCTGCCACCTCCACTTTCCCCAACATACAACTGCTTGATCTTTTCTGAAACAACTACAGGAATTTGCCTATTTTGTCTTTGGGGCAAGATCATGCAAACTGTAAGTACTTTTATTACCATACAGAAGTAAAAAAAAAAAAAAAAAAAAAAAGACATCTCAAGCACAGCATTGTTTACTATTGGGAACACAGTTCAAGTGAAAACAACCTTAAAGGAGAGCCTGGAAAGAAGGAAATACTTTCTCCTACAGAGCAAGATACTCCCTGTCACTGAAGCTCTGGCACTGGACTAAACAGCTACTCATTTGAATCAATATTATTAAAAAATACACAGTTTTTGCAAGGATGTTTGCTCTTTCTATATGTACAATAATAAATGCTTAATATCAAACTAATCATAACCTGCCAGAAAACACAAAATTCTCACCCCAACAACTAATGGAAGCAACAATAGCAGAAAAAAAAAACCTACTCAGATTGCACTCGGTCTGCCACTGAACCTGCTGAAACTTTTTTCCTTTAAATATTTAAATGCTTATCCAAAGACACTCTACACAGTAAGCTTCCCAGCAGTGATCTTCTAAGAACTAAGAGTTAATTTGTGTTACGAATTCAGGTTTTGTTTATGACTCCCTAGATATTTCAAACCATACCTTCAAATCACTGAACCACATGGCAGAGATTATAAAATATACAAAGCCTCAAGGTTTTAGATCCTTTCTTTCAAACATCCAGGAATGTACTGAACACCTCTGGATTATACAGTCACTGTTTAAAAAGAAACATGAAATAATCCCCAAACTACCACCAGAATTTTTAAGTATGCCAAGGACACTACCTTAATAAACTCTTCAGTCATGAAGAGTTTTGTAGTTTCCTGGAGGTGGAAATGCCACACGTCAGTGTCATTACCTTACGTGCCAATAACAAAATGAGATCCCAAGAGTTGCATGCTGTGCTCACAACATGTGATTCATCACACAAACCTTACGACAACGAATATACCGTAAGAGCAGTGGCCAGCTGACAAGCTGAAACGCTATTAGCTTTAAATTTAAATATAATACAAAGTTTCGCGATATCCAGTTTGTTCTCCACGTGGAGTCCTACCTTGGTCAGTTTTGGTTGCTGGCTTCCAGTTTTCAGCACTAATTACTGGCAGACAAACCTGCCCCTTTTCATCGATGTTAGGGTGATAGATCTTTGTTTTAAATGTAATCTTAGGAGGTTTGAATGGGTATTCTGCTGGGAAGTTGATTTCGATTCTGAAGGCTCCTTTATCATACGGAGGATTGTCCTGCAACAAGAAGGCAGAATGTCAAGAATCTGGCACATTCTAATGGACACAATTAAGATAAAGCATGCTCCAGACTTCGATCTATCAAATGACCTCTTTTAAAGACACTTTCTTCCAACACATACTGCCATGTCCACGTGTCAGGAAACATCAAAACCTCTTTGGTAAGAAAGAGGCAATACCATCTCTACAACATTTGTATTCACCCTGGAAAAAGCAGATTACCATTGTTCTGAAGTTAGCTGACATTTCCACAGGTAAGAAAGCATCCAATCCCATTTACTCCAAACTCAAGGTCCTATCTAATAAGTAGTTTTATTCCCAACTTTGTATTTCAAAAAACATTGTAAACCCTTTCTGAGATACAAACAGGAAGCCTGACAAGGAAAATTGCTTTCTCTAAACCTAGTTATTTTACGTGTCTCACAACATGGTGGTACGAACAGCAAAGCAATTTGATTTGTCAGATTTCCCCATATGTTCCGAGAACATTTTTGTGCTGACTACACAAAAATCTGCTGAGCATTCATTGGTACTAAAGATAGATATTCACTGCGTCTGCTGATGAGAACATTCTGAATTTGTATGCAGTTTTAGCACCCACTCTTATCAGATCATTTTTGAAGGAGCACGATGAGAGAACCATGAAGTACGCAAAGTAGTTCTTCATATTGAAACAGAAAAAACAATGCCCAGAATCTCACTTACAAAACCTGTTAGGCTATTGATACTGCTTCAAATACTAACTGCAGAAGAAAGGCAGAAGAAAAATAAACCATTGCTACATTAAAAGCTTACGAAAAAGCTTTAAAAAAAGAAAAAAAGCTGCACTGAAAACAGTGACTATGGCACGAAGCCTTTCCAAACACTCTGGGAACAAGAATCAAAGGATGAGAGTTTCCAGTTGGTGTGAAGTGTAATCACACACATTATTCATTAGCAACCAGACCATTCCCTGCAATCAAACCCACTCCAGAAGTTAAAAAAGGTTTACCAATATTTGGGGGTGGGGAGTGTTCTATTAAAATATTATTCAACAGAAAACATTTAATTTTAGTTTCATCCATATGGAGAAGTCTGGTTGTGCGTTTTCTAAGAAATACAGCACAATTTCTGCAGTCAATGGAAAAGGTAACTAGCGTGGCTTTAAAATCACTTTTTATCCAAGCAATCCCAAAAAGCTTTGGAAGTTTAACAGATAACTGGTGGTGGTGACAACTTAAGCAGTTAGTGCCCTCTCCCCCCATGGCTCACTTGTTCTTGCCTCCATCACATGCTATAATTTGTGAGGGTGTTCAGTGAACTGATACGGGAACTGACCTGCCTTAAAAATGTCCATTTTCTGCTTGACTCTCAGTCAGAACAGTTCTTCACTATAACTCAACAATAAATTGAACCAAAAATGCATACAAATGGTTGCTCATGTTTTAAATAGACAAACCACGGAATATTCAATGAATTAATTTCCAATTATTTGTTGTATTTATTTTGACACTGACAAGGGAGAGAAGCAGAATTATAAATACTGAAACACAAGCAACAAACATGACTCACATTACCTGAAGTATTTTTGCTCTGCAAAAATTCATCCATAGCAAGCAGTTTTGATTAAGTGAAATGAAATTCATGGTACACCAACAGTACTTCTTACAAGAACAAGGAGTCTGGGGTAGTCTCATTTTGATGTTGAAATCAAACAAGTAGTGTACCTTTGCAACACACAGTACATACACTACCTCATTCTAAACTTAGAACAGGAAAAGAAGTTGACAAACTACCTTCCATTTGCTTCTCAATTGAGCAAACATCCTTAAAAACTAACAGTTGTTCTGAAGAACAAAATATGTTACATACAACAAAAACTTTTAAAGCAGTATCTTTCACAGTAATTCTACATGAAGACTGTTAAAAATATTAACCTTTGTATCTTTCACACCTTCACTAAGAAGCTGACCAAAATAATGCCTAGTTATAGAGTTTAATCATCAGAAACTGGTTAATCCTACTAAAGCAGGAGTAATATGTCTTTAAACCCTAAGCAAGAACATTTTCTAAAATGGAAACAGCATGTAAAACTTCAAAAGCAAAAACTGGGGAAAAAAATTAAACTTGCAACCAGCTTGTAATATTACATTTTTAAGCCATCAACTCCAGCGTTGCAATAGCTAAAAAAATTATGCTAAAACTAAAGCATCTTCTATAGCGTATCCTCAAAATAATAAACTATACTACTCTTCAAACACATAAACCACAACACTTTATTAATCAGTATAGGAAGTATAATTTCATGACAAAATTCCCTCTTAACTACACCAGCAGTGAATTTAAGGCTATTTCCTTTGTAACAGGGCATATTATAAACCAAAAGGCAGGTATGAAGCACAGTTCACTGCATCAATGCTTAAACACTTGTGATGTTGTGAACCTTTGCAAAACCAACACTAAGCTTGTACTCTAGTGAGCAGAAACTGTTAAAAACAGATCTGTACGGCACATACTGCTAATTTTAACAGGAATAAACAAGTATTTTGGTGTTTTGCTTTATTAGTCATGTTTACCAACCTTATACTGCTTCAAAGTATTATCAAAGCAGTAAACTGTTACACATGAACCACAAATATCAGAGTGGCTTATTAAAGCATATTGTTTCTCAGCTCTGTCAGATCTTAATGTCAAATCCTGCTTGCTTTTATTGAAGTGCAAAGGCCTAGCCATTATCTTGGCCTGTGAGATCTGAATTAGGGAATGGCCTCCAACTAACAAAGCAGGGACACTGCTAAAGAGATGTTTCAAAGTCTTCTAATAAAAAGATTTACACTAGTCAGCTGACCTTTCAGGTAGCACCCAAGGAGAAGCAGAAGTGACGCCCTAGTGGCACAGCCTCTATTGCTGCAGATTTCAAAATAGCTCATGTAACAAAGGGAGCATGGGCCATGGCAGTGGAAAATAAAGGAAGTGAAAATCCAAGTGACTTCAACCAAGGAATTCAACATACTATATTTCCTGCTTTCCCCTTGTCATGGTTTAACCCCAGCCAGCAACTAAACACCACGCAGCCGCTCACTCACTCCCCCCCCACCCAGCTGAAACCAGGACACCCCTTCATAACAAATCCCCCTCTGTCTGACTAATACAGTGGTTATCTACTTCTATTAATCATTCTCTTAAAAGACTGTAGTGCTTTTAAAAAATAAAAGTGTTGGGGGGGGGGGGGGCATTAATTAATGCCTAAAGAGACTTTCTTTTAAAGAGCTCACTTCTGAAAATCCAAACCTTTTCCTTGCCTCAAACTTTTTCCAATACTCAAATTTTATTCTAGAAATAAATCTAGTTGATTTTAAAAAAATAATCTATTAAGGAATAAACAAAATATTTCATACCTTAGTTTTTTTCCCCTATGAGGATGTAGATTTTGTACTTTAAGCTTAATGTAATAAACTACAGACTTCATTTACTTCCCCCTTCCAACACCTCTCCCAAGTAACCCAGTGCCATCACTGAGTCCACAGCCCTCGCCAGCTGCAGCCATGTGTTGCACCAGGCCTACAATTACGAAGCATCCAGGTAGGTATTGATCAGAGAAGTCTAGAACACCTTTCAATTACGTATGGATTTTTCTTCAGATTATTTATAAGAAACACCTACTAATGTTATCAAACTTTGATAAAACAAAACACAGAAGACGCTCAAATAAAATGAGACAGGAAGTTCACACTATTTGCCCAAGATTACACAAGATGCCTGAAGAGAGACAGGAATTAAATCCAGGAGCACACTTCACTGCCCAGAGTATGTTTAAGATGGTGCAGTATAATCTATATAAACTTACGTTGTATTTATAAACAACTAGCTTCTGCACAAACCTACAACTCTGAAAGCCAGGTTTTATAGTAAGAGATTCTTGCCAGGGTGCAAAAGTTATCTAATGGTCACCAGCAGCACTACTAAACTTTAGATTTATGAGATACAAATGATCCTCATTTTATTTTAAAGCTCATTAGAATAAGAAGTCATCTATACTCACAGGAACAATAAGCCCTTGCCAGGTCAATAAATTAGCTTCATCAACCTGGATATTACGGAAGTTTTTCATTCCACATTTGCGGATTTCTTCAAGCTCCTGAAAAGCAAGCAAAGTGTAAGTGTAAGTTAATAACAGTATTAAGCAAGATGCTCCTATTTATTTTTCAAAATGCTTAGAGGTCAGTGTGGGTTTATTTAACATTAAAGAAGCTTGGGGTTTTAGCGGTGGCAACTCACACAAATAAGAAATAAAATTTTGCACCTGTGAGAAGTAAAATTCTCTGAGACAAGGTATTTAAAAAACCCTCATTTTTTGATGTCAGGAAAGTACAAAAATGCCTTGTTATTAACATAATTACAGACATGAAGACGTATTAAAGTGCGTTTAAAAATGTTTTTATACCTCGAATGCAAAATTAGTGCCTCTGGTAACAGATTATTGATAACTCTGTGAAGCACAGAAATAAAGTGCATCTTAGTTCTTCCAAATCTGTTTTCCTTCACACAAGTCCTATTTCATAACAGTTTTAAAAATGGATAAAGTCACTGAACAGTCCAATTATTTCAACTGTTCCTGCATGACCAACTTAATTTGGTGCAAACCCAGAAAAAGTAACAATCGAAGCCAAACTAGCCTTATTTAGACAAATCACTTGAGAAGATACAGCTTTCTCTCTGTTTTGTACCTCAAAGTTCACAGTATATTATAAGATACCTCTCTTTATAGCTCTATCACTCTTAAACAAGGTATCCTTCTGCACCAGTCAAATCAGTTTTGATCAGTTAGTGATCCAGGTATCACCAAAACAAGTATTTAGGCATTTTTATATTTAAAATTATGTATAAGCCCTGGTGTAGCAACTTTTTCCTGGAGTATTTTCTAAGACCTAAAAAGAAACACCTCAAGGTTCCACTTTTGGTTTTTGCACAACAATTACAGCCCTTTGCTGTTGAATTCAGCAGTTTTGTCTTTAAAGAGAATTTCACTGAATTCAAATTCAAAAGCAATCCACACTGAAATATAATACTTCCCCTGTGCTTTCAAAACTGAAGCACATGCCTGCATGTCTACATAGGTTAGGAAAAATGTTGCTTATACAGCAACACTGGTGCACTCTGCCAGCACGCAGCTCTTCAATGGGTACTAGCATATTTGCAAAACTAGACTGTATATTATGATAAAAACACCAACACTATACACTGAAAAACAAAAAAGATCAGTTTTCCTGATACAGATGCTGTACTGTCCATGTTTTGGGTTTTTTGGTTTGTTTTTGTTTTGTTTTTTTTTTTTTTACAATAGCTCTATGTTCATCTTAGATCACACCCTTCTGCATCTGACTGGCAGAGATTTAATACTTGCAGTAATCTCTTGCATAAACTTAGCATCATGATAAAATGCAAGCCCAAAGGGAAAACGAGATTTTCAAATGCACATGAAACACAAAAAAAAAAAAAAAAAAAAAAAAAATCACATGACAGCCACACATCAGGAGATGAACATTTACATTCCCACCCACTGCACCTACCAAAGCAAGAGCATACTCGGAACACAAAATTTTAACCTTGGATATTGAATTGATGCCCAACACAATCTTCACGACACTAAAACCGACTACTTAGTTTAGACCTCTGGATTAATCCCCAAATTCCACTGCTGTTAGATTTACACAATATCACAGACAGTTTGGGCCTTTTTTTTTTTTTTTTTAAACAGGGTAAGAGGATTATCCTATTTCCTTAAAGCAGAAAAACATACAAAAACCACACAAAAATAATCCTATGAAGCATATCTATAGGGATACAGAGCAACCCAAAATATTCAAAAGAAAATAACCTTTATTATAGCAGCCATAAGAGATCCTTTACGATCACTGAAACTGCAAATCCACATAGTGCCTTACAGCTGGCTTTCAGTGCTCAGTGCACAAAGCAGCAGGTCAGGGAGAGTCTGACTGATACCAGACTGATGCTTCCCCGACAGGGTCAGGGGAGTAACTCACTCAGAACAGCGTTTTCAGCAGCTCGCTCACTACGTGTACAGAACGGTGAAGTCCTGGCAAACCACTACTCCACAGCACGTAAGAGGGTTAAATCCCATTCCACATCAGATGTAACACATCAAACACTGGGAACAAAATAAGCTAATTAACCAGTAGGTATTTAAGCATAAACAAATGTGCATCACAAGTGCCTTCACTCTAAAACAAGGAAAGGAAAATGGGTTTAGACAATTTTCTAGTTACTATATTAAAAACATTATGGGGAAAATTTCTGTCGTATGTATAATGTCCCAGTGGGAGTGCAGCTTCCATGCAGAAGCTTTTAACACAGGTTCAGATGATAGCATTACACTGCTTCTGGTCCAGAGAACAATTGGCCGGACACAGAAAAAGGGAGAACTATGACTGTATAATTCAGGTATGTTATTAAGCTAATAAAACAAATTAGAAAAGCATGGCTTCACATTACTAGAAAATTAAACACCTACATTTTATAATTAGATTCAGGTTAAAAAATTGGATGCTGAACGAAGAAATGCAAGAATCCAGTACAGAGATCATTACAAAATTGTAAAACTCTGTATGAAAGCAAAGAAAAGTTTAAAACAAATATGCAAATTGCTGCCCATTTTCCCTCAAGTCCACTACATGAGAAAGGGAATTTAACAGCCTAGAAGACACTAAAGAACTAGCCGAAAATTATTTGGGACATCTTCCTCTTTAAACTGACGCATGAAGCCTTTGCAGGAATTCACTTTCAAAAATCAAAAAAGGGGTAAATTACTACAGTGTTTCGGGACTATATCCTGGGCTGCTTCTGCTGCCTTGGGTCCTGCGGTAGTAACTGACAACTGAAAAACAGGATAGATGGGGATAAACCAGGCAACTCTTTTCCTCACACACAGGCAGGACTGCAAAGGTCATGGAGAATCAAGCCTACCTTAGCAGAGAATTTGCCTGAACTACATGCTTAAGAGAGATTCCAATTTATAAGAGAAATTACTTTTCTTATAGTAGAAGTGTTTAAGATTTCATATGTCACTCCAAATTAATCAAGTCCATGATAGACTTTTGTACAAATAGCTTTTTTTTCATACTACTATCCCCGGAAATACAATGTAATACTATACTTCCAAGTCATGCTTTTAGGGTTTTTGTGTCTACTGCATCAGGAGTGGTAAGAGATTCACCATTCATAATTGAAGGGTGTGAAGGGGGGGTTGCTTTGTTTTTTTTTCTAGCAACTGCCAAAACCCATAATAAAGATCTAACTGCCTCAGAGCTCCAGAGGCAGACACAACTACAGTATAAATGTACTGTTAAAAAAGTGAATGAGCTACTAAATACTTTCAAACAACACACATTAAAAGTTAATGCTGCATTTAACATGGGCTTGAGCAACTCCAAAGGGACAAAAATTACTTTACGGAGGTAAAAGGATATAATACAGATATTTATTTCAAAATAATACTTAAGAGTCTAGGCAGACAGTAAATAGATTAATTCCTTTTCTTGTCCTCCACCCCTTAATTTTGTCAAGTAACATAATTAAAGGAGCACAGGAGGGGTGTAACTAAAGGTTAGAAGACTGCAGTAAGAATTTCAATGAGTCTTCATTCCCCACTCTGTTATCAGCCTTGCATGTGACCTTGCTGCATTGATTTCCCCATCTGTAAAATAGAAATGTCTTATTTCATGAGGGTCTCTTGAGATGTGATGTTTGTAGTTTGGATATGTTCAGAGAAAGTGTTATACACAGCACATGAAATGGAGAAAACACTGTCAGAGGTGGTATCTGATCTTCAAGTATAATGCTGAAGGCAGTCATAAAAGTACATACTACCTCCCATATATAATCAATAAGGATTTAAAATTCTGATTTTTCAATATTGTGTAATCACTTGTGCTGTTCAAAGCAAAAATTAAATTTGAAATAATAAAGAAAAGTAAGTGGCATCAGCTTAAAACGTAGTCAAGTCTTCTAAAAACCCTGCAACTGAAACTGTTTTGCCCATGGATCTTTCAAGGTTTGGGACTTCTCCAGAAAAACAAGTGCAGTGAAGACAAACACTTGTAAGAGTGCAATCCAAGTATACAGGAATAAGTGTAAGAGCTCATACTGACTTCAGCAAGTTCTGCATCAAGCCCAAAATGCTATTAAATGCACAAAGAAAAACCAAAAGTTTACTGAAATAACGCTAAACCGTGATTCTCTACTGCTTATAACATATGTTTACCTGTTTATAAATACATTCTCTAAAAGAAGTGTGACAAAGTTAACCAGGCTCCAATACACTGATAAGGAACTGGCCAGTTTTACTTTCCAAATCTCATACAGTACAAAGAAGTGTTAAAACACCTTAAAATAAAATATAATTTTACAAAAAAACCCATAAAACCAACCCAAACCCCAAACAGATTCTAGCTCTTGTATAAACTATTATTAAGTTTCCTCTGCAACAGTACAACCCTGTATACTCACATGTCTTTTATTTACTGAGTAATCCTACTTTTTGGCAAAGTATTTTCATTTGATTAAAAATCCTTTTGTCAGTTCTCAGTTTCAAAAAGGGAAAATGAACCAATATTCTCACTTCCACATAAGAACAATCATACATTGCTCAAAACCACATTTCCCTTGTTACTGAGAACCGGTGTTTGGATCAATTCGGTATTTGAAAAACAATTCTAAAGTTGTTTAAAACCCCTTTATTTGGAAGGGCTACGGTATTTACAACACCACAGCATACTGTGGATTGCAGGCCATCTACAGCAGGTACCTGGGTGTGGCCTTGCGTTCATATTTTATCACAGAGTTCAACAGTTGCATAAATGTTTGACTATGCAATTACGGAAGCAGAGTAAAAAGAGTGAGATTAAAATAATTATCTACATACCTCGCTTCATATGTGAAGTGTTATTTACTCTTTAAATCTATTTCCAGTTTTTAATACTAAAGATGCTTTTGAACATCTAAAAACCAGAAAACAAAAGCACAAATCTTCCCGACACCTTAGCTCAATCACATTGCCGATCAACACAGAAGGGAGTAGCCCCACACGTGGGACAGGGCAGCTTTCTCAAATACTATCCCAAAACCCCTGTTGAAGGTGCATCTCAGTACCACACGTTACTACACCACCAAGTACGTACTATGACTATCCAGCACCGAAATAGCCTTCCCTTTGCGACTACCCACTACCTCTCCACATAGCATTTAGCTACAGCTATCGCATGGAAAACGGCTTGTTTTACATTAGTGGGTGGCAACTGTGAAAAGCACTTCATTGAAATCGCTGGCATGTCTCTTGGAGACTATGTTCCCAATCATACATGTTTGGGGACAATTTGGTTTTTGCAAGAACGGGTCGTGAAGCAAAGTAGCTCCCTCAAAAGAGAAGCCTTAGCTCCTTTCCTAAAACAATTACTCCATATTTGCCTGTTTTTACCCTGAGAGATCGTCCATAACAACATATCCTTGACAAAGACTGCTTTATTCCCACCTCTCACATTTCACGAGGAGTCAAGATCTGACAACTGTGGCTCTTTGAAGAGGTGTAATGGTGGCTCATAGATCAAAACTCCACCTCAGATGTCATTGGAATATGATTCATTAGCTGTGTTTACTTCACATTTTTGCTAACCTAGGTGAGTTCCTGGAAAGGGCACACCTCCACTGACTGTTTTGTAAATCAGTAGTAGAGAAAACTTCAGTTAAGACTATTTGATGGTATAAAGTTCTGCAAAAATAGGCCTCAAATAAGGTCTCTGGCCAAAGAAACGCGATTTGCTCAAACAGACCCTGAGATAATAAGATCATTTTATTCTTGTTATAACTTGACTTCATGTTTAAAATTGAACTGTACACGTACAATGGCAAAGTTTGTAATGCTACTTTCAGAAGGACATTTGCAAACTGAAGATACAAATGGCTTCTGCAATCCGAAAAGGACACCCATTTCCACGTGGAAGGTGGAAACTATACTTATACTCCCAGTTTTCTACGGGCAGACAGTGTGTTATTATGAACTTATGACATCCAGTCTCTTTGAGCCACTGTGATTAATATGAATAACATGATGCATGACACAAGTCCAGGAAAAATGCAGTACTTCAAAATGTTGGCAAGACCTTAAGGAAATGGGAATTGCTTTATTTTATGTGCCCTATAAAAGGGTCAAAGTTTATTCTTGCTTACTAAAGACACACTTGATAACTGGCTCAAAGAAAAGACAGTTAATGCTTATCCTAAATTATTTTAACCAAAATTGAGTGACACACCAAAAAACTCTATTTCCTTTAGTTATAATCACTCATCATTCTACGACCCCGAGAAAGACACACCACAAACTCTTCTGTATTGCAAAACTTCAACAGTGAAAGACTTTTTAAAGTGGATCTGTGAATTTGGAACTTAAACAATGATATTGGGTTGATACACATGTGAGTTTGAACCTCCAAAACATCATGCTGCAGCAATCCAGATTACATCATCTGTATAAGAGCTCTACTTTGTTCCTACTGAGATGAATGGCAAAACTCAAAGCCATTTGGGCTGACTCGACTCTCCAAAAGGCACAAAGGTAGCTGCTTATTTAATAACCTTTACAAGTTGTGTGATACAGCGTCTCACAGCTCTTGAACTGGCACAAAATCCACACACAACACGCACAACCCACAAACATCAGGCAATAAAAACGAAAGTAAAAATGTAACAGAGAAGTTATCAATGTCTCCTTCCTTCCTACACCACTCCCTCTGAAAAACAACTGCCACACCATTCTTCTAGAAAACGAGGAGGTCAGGTTGTCAAAAAAACATTTTTACGGCATTTTAGTGAAAGATTAAATTACTAAACTAATGTTTCAGAAGCATAGTGGAACTGAGGAGGGGGGCTGAAAAGCAAGAGGCACTGCAGATATTACGCACAATTTTTCTTGCCTTTCAGATTTTTATGTTCTATTTAAATTTAAAAAGAAGAAATAATTGGAAATATATTTTTTTCCCTACCAGAGTAGTAGTGATGTGTTTTTGAACAATTCATTTTTTCAGAACAGGCAGAAAAGCTGCCTTACAAAAATATAAAATGAAATGGTTGTGTACAGTCTGAAACTAAGGGGAAACTTATTTGAGTATAAAGCAACAGACATATTGATTATGATACTAAAGCTGTGACAAAACACAACAGCTATCAAAAATGAAATAAGAAAAATGAATGCCATCTCATCAGGATCCTTAGGACAATTAAAGGTTTATGCCTACTGATTTAAGATCTGTGAATGACTCTGCACACAACGTATCTACTATTTAATTCTTAATTGTTCCATAGCGCATTTAAAACAACAAAACTAGCCTTATGAAAGCACTGTTGAGCTATCAGTCTCTTAAAAAATAACCAAGTTGTAATGGTTAATTATGTATCTGCACAATTAAGGAAATACAACTTCAAAACCTGCCATCTACACATCCTAGTGAAATCCCAGCCCTATTAGGGATCCACATCCTTGAAGCCAACTGCAAGACTGATATTAAAAGATTAACAGAATCGCCCGTGTAGCTGTCAAATCCTAGCGCATGGTTACATCGCACCCCACAGGGACAGGTTTTTTAATAAGGCTAAAACATCGCCTGACAGTTACAGGGTCTTTCCCCTGCGTTTCACCGAACTAGCCTGTGAAGTTCATTGGTTTACATTACAGGCCCTTTGCATGCAAACACTGTAGGGTATTGCCATAGCATTTTACAGATGACTAAATTTTACACCACTATGTATGCATGTCCTAGGCAAACCCCACTGCATACAGTCTGTGATGTTAATTGGCAATTAGATACAACACATAAAATAAACTTGTATGCTTTGGGGGCAGTGGTTATCATCTTCTTTCTAAGAAGTGCCTTACTCCTCAAGCAAAACGAGGAGAAACAATCCCAAGCAGCATTTTACAATAAACTATACACGCTCTCGGTTAAACCCCAACCGAGGCCGAGTTTGCGAGCATCATCCACGCTTCAGAACAAACAGAGCGAAGAGAAAAACATTACCACGTCTGCAGCGAAGGAGGAAACTTCTGAACCCAGGTCCATATTTCAGTGCGATAAACCTCTTACTCATACAAGGAAGTGGTTACTCTCCGAAACAACGAAAACGAAATTATTTCATCCCTGAGCGTTTGGGGAAGGTTCCCTGCCGAGGGAAGAGCGGGGGGGAGCGGAGAACCCCCACCCGCAGGGAGGGAAGGAGGGAGGAGAGGCCGCTTCCCCGCCGCCCGGCCGAGCCCTCCCCGCGGGCAGGGCCGGGGACCGCGCCGCGGCTGCGGCACCGCCGGCGGCGGGGCGACCCCTCACGCCGCCCCGGGGATCGCCCCGGCCCCGGGCGGGAGCCGAGGCGTCCCGGCGGCGGCGTTTCCTTCCCCCCGCTCCGCTCCCCGGCCTTTCCTCTTTGCTTAGTCACCGCAGGAGCCCCCCGAGGGAGGGGGACGGGGCGGCCCGCGGCGGCCGCCGAGAGCCCCGGCCCGGCCCCGGGCGGCGGCCGGGGACCGGCGGAGCGCTGCCGGAGCCCGGGGCGGCGGCGGGGGAAGAGAGCGCGGCCCCTCACGGCCGCGGCCTAGGTGCCGGCTGCTCCCGTTCCGGTCGCCCCGGCCCGGGGTGCCACCGGAGGGGAGGGGAGGAGGCCCGCCGGGCCGCGGGCCGCGGAGGCGACCCCCTACCCCCCCCGCACCCGGAGGGTCGCCGGGGCGGAGAGGGGTGCCCTCCGCCTCCCGCCCGCCGGGCCCTTCCCGGCGCGGCTCTAGCTGTTACCTTCATCAGCCTCCTGCTGGCCGCCATCTTGGCTCTGCTGCTGCCGCCCCACAATGCATGGCGGCGGCGGCGGGCAGGGCGCTAAAGCCCTGCGCTTCCTGGGGCGGCCGGGCGGAGCTCGGCTCCGCTCCGCTCCGGTCCCGCCCCGCCGGCCGGCGGCGGGGGGTAGGCGGCGGCGGCGGCGGCGGCGGCGGAGGAGGAGGGGGGGGGGCTCCTCGGAGCGGGGCCGTGCTCCTCTCGGCGGCGCCCGTGAGGGACGCGCACGGCCTCGTCCGGCGGGGAGGGAAGGCAGGAGCCGCTCCGCGCCGGCCCGGAGCCCGCCGCGCTTTTACGCGCTGCCCTGAGGGCTGCGGGAGCATCCCTCCCCTCTCTGAGGGCCGGCTGCCTGCCCGCCTGCCTTCCTCCAGGACCCGGTGATGTCTCTTGTCCGAGCGTTCTCTGTTAACCGTCGAGCAGCGCTTTAAAATGCTGGCGGTGCGGCTTCGTGCATTTGCTGTGCGTCACCCCAAATTCGGTGTCGTCTCTTTCCCCGCAAGGAAGACAACAGCCTGTAGTTACCGGTTTATCAAATAAGCCCGCGTTATGTCCGGAGCCCTTCACAACCTTCCTTTCTTTGTTTCTTAAAATACTCCGAAAACGGAGGGGAGGGTGTTCCCAGAGGAGGTACCTGGCCCACAGAAATCATCCCTGGAGCTGGTGGCCTCTTACGAAACCCACCGCTCAAGCGCGTGTCTGGCCTTACCTTACCGTGACCCGTTCGACTCGGGCTCACCCGCAAACTTCCAGCCTGCTGTGCCCTGCCACAATCTCCTAGAGAAGTGAAAGCCATGGAAGAGGAGATCATGTCACTGTCAGTATTAATCAAGACTGTAATTTGCCATGTGCTTTCTGGCTCTTTGATGGAGCTCTAATTGTAACTGCTCTCCAGCTCTGATCCTCCCCAGCTGGCCTCTAGCAACCACCTAGGAGCAGTTCCGATGTCTAACTAGGCATCCAGTGTAATTTCAGGTGCCCTAGGGTACCCAAGACACAGGGCTAGCAGATACGGCATGGGATGTAAGTTACTATATGACGTCTAAAACGACACCAGACATCTGTGTCCAGGCACCTGACTGGCTCCCTAAAACATTCTACCTTGACCCAGTCTACTCAGGAGTTACTCCAAGATCTGCTCTGCCAATGTGTGGCCTTATTTCCCCTTTCCCGTTCCCTCATGCCAGTTGATGTCCTCACTTGATCTAACACTTGTCCTATGGAACAAGTCACCAAAAGAAGTTCTAAGCTCTAAAATAAGCTTTACCGACTCCAACAACCTGAAAAAGGAAGTGTTGTGGTTATTACAAGAGGCTTTCAAAAACTCATAAAAATGCAACAAAAGTTATTAATTATGAAGCACAGGTTTCTGGTACACAATCTTAAAATTATTCCCTGAACAGCTATTTGGTAATCAATATTTTGCATTAATATAGTGCTTATTGCTCCAAAACTCAATTAACATTTGTTAATGAAGTAAGCTATACAGCACCAACAGGAACCAACTTAATACTCATCTACTTCATATGTGTATTATTAAATAGTTTGTAAATAATTATAATATTAAATGTATTTGAAGATCATTATAACTTTATTCTGTTAGATATGTAAAGACTATTGCATCCACTTTACTCAAGGAAGATGGAGTCAGAGGAAACTGAAAATGAAAGAGGCAGACCATCCTGTTGAAGTAGCAGAGAGATGTAAAGTAAGCATGTCTGCTGGAGAAGTTACACAGATGCCAGGCAGGTACATGTTATGTGAAAACAGATGCTGCAGAGACTCTCTGAGGATTCTTGTTGTGATACTGAAATGGGATGCTGGTGGTGAAGATTTAAAAATGCTGACATCTGATAAAAGGTCTAGTTCAGATTATATGATTCTGAAACGTAGAAATACCTAGATCTGATACCATGGTAACTTGGAAGAACAGTTCTTACAACTTATTTTCTACCTGTCTACAAATATGAAAAACAAGCTGCTTCAGATACTATCTTGACTTTTTTATTTCCCAAAACTCTATTCACATCTTCATCTCATCTTCATTTGACTGCATAATTTTCCAAGACCACCATATGTCTCCAAGTATTCTCTAAATATTTTTCCCCCAAAATACAGTTATTCAAGCCCTCGCCTATACCTGCACTGAGACACATAGCTGCCACACACAAGAGACAGTAATAGAAGCACCACAGGGAATTCTGAATTTACTATCTGTAATTTTAATCCATGAATTTATAGCTTGTAAAAGAGTGTCAGAAGTATCTGAGATAATGATAAGATAATCCGCATTTCCTTTGACAAGAAAAAAATACCACCCACACTATAACTAACAATAGCCCAGCCAGTTCTTAAGAAATCGTTGCTGAGTATAGCTGTCCTCACAAGTTGCCACTTAATGTTAAAATCCTTTATTACAGCAGGGTGTTTGAGAAGTTTATGCAGAACTAGGCACATTCATGTACCTGCTGCCAGTATCTTGGATCATTCCAGTACCTAGTTTTAGGTCCGCTCCAGAGCGGATCCTACGGTGCTAACACTGATGCATATTTTGTTTACGAACAAGGGCTATGCAACTGTACTTACATTGCTGGACCACACCTGGATGCTGGTTACTGGCAGTCATGACATGCTGTCGTACAGTCTTGAAGAAGCAGCAGGAATTTCCTTTCAGACAGAGTTTCATCAGTTATACCTCCTACTTTCCTGTTAGCAACAAGACCCAGGCCACTAGTTATACTGAGTTTTGCAGGTCGTTCTGCATTTTTTAACCTGTGTTTTGGTGTGGTTTCCAGGTTGTATCCATTATTTTACTTGACAATTAAGAGTGTACAGAAGACAGGTTTTAGTGCTTATCCTGCGATATCTTCAAGGGACTGGACCCTACATTTATGCCTGCCCACTCCCAAGGATAACTTTCTGTCACATTTCCACTGTTTTAAGGAACGTATCTGTTCAACTTCAAAAAATGAAACTGTGTAAACAGACTTTCTGAACAGGTAAGCCACAATGCAGCCCAACCCTTGAAAACTCTAGAGAAAAATTCTCCTTGCTTCTACTGTTATGAACTGGCCATCTGAAAGAAAACAAAGAGAATCGTGAAAACTGAAGGGGAGGAGGAAAGAATAAGAATAATTTTGTTTCTGTATGTGTCATGGTTTAACCTCAGCCAGCAACTAAGCACCACACAGCCGCTCACTCGCTTACCCGCCCCCCCCCCCCCCAATGGGATGGGGAAGAAGATCGGGAAAAGAAGTAAAACTTGTGGGTTGAGATAAGAATGGTTTAATAGAACAGAAAAGAAGAAACTAATAATGATAATACTAATAAAATAACAACAGTAATAATAAAAGGATTGGAATATACAAGTGATGCACAGTGCAATTGCTCACCACCTGCCGATCGATGCCCAGTTAGTCCCCGAGTGGCGATCCCCCCACGCCCACTCCCCCCAGTTTATATACTGGGCATGATGTTGCATGGTATGGAATACCCCGTTGGCCACTTTGGGTCAGGTGCCCTGGCTGTGTCCCCTCCCAACTTCTTGTGCCCCTCCAGCCTTCTTGCTGGCTGGGCATCAGAAGCCGAAAAATCCTTGACTTCAGACTAAACATCACTTAGCAATGACCGAAAACATCAGTGTTATCAACATTCTTCTCATACCTAGCTCAAAAACATAGCACTATACCAGCTACTAGGAAGACAATTAACTCTACCCCAGCTGAAACCAGGACACTTTAGTACCCCCATATCTTGCTTACAAATGGGACAGGTCTATACACCTCAAGAAGAATACAACAGCATTAGGGAAGGGAAAGAGAAGGGCTGATGCAATGTTCAAGAGGGTGGAATAGTGCTGTATTAAGAAAGACTAAAATGGCTGGGGTTCTTCCACCTGCAGAGGAGAAGGCTGAGAAGAGATATGATCAAGGCTTATGAAATCATAAAGGCAGTGGCTAAGGTGAATACGAAGTTGTTATTTATCAGATCTTACAATACTAGAACGAAGGTGCCACAGTGAGACTAATTGTGCATCACTAACAGCCAAAAGACAGTACTTTTTTTCACAGCAGGTAATTAATGTCTGGAACTCCCTACCACAGGCTGTAGTAAAGGCAATAGTCAGCAGGTTCAAAAAGAAACTAGTCAAACTGGGTAACAGGTCTATAAACAGATAAAAAAAGAGAATAGGCATGGAATCATCATCTAACATCTCTAATTGATGCCTAGTCGTAATTATGGATGCTTGGGAGTACAAGATGAACAGACCGTGGGCTTGCAGGCTGGTCCCTAGAGCATCGTCTACTGCCATGGACAGGGAGCGAGTAGTGGGCTAGATGGACCTTTGTTCTGGTCCAACAGGACACTCCTTCCATTCAGGATTCCTTGGATATGCTGTTTTGCAGAATGTAGACAGAATTAAGATTTCAAATGGATTCTAATTCATTCAAAGCACATTAAAGGGATCTACCTGTAATCCACAAAGGCAAAGCTCATCCTCAGAAGCAACTAAGATAAAAAACTGTACACATAACTAATGTCTTAAATCATTATATGCCTCTCCATCGGGACTGTTAAAGCTAAAATGGATTAAAAAAAAAAAAAAAAAGCTTAATCTATTTTTTGTTGACAATCCTCCATCCTATATTCCTGTAAAATTACCAACAAATTAAAGTTTTCATATAGGTTTTCTTGTTCCTTCAGTTTCTTAGATCTCTAATGACAAGCATTTTAAAGCAACTAATTATGTATGATGATTGTTATCTGACATTTGTTCTATCAGGTAAGTATCCACTACAGAATTATAAACTCGTTTTCTTCCTCCTGCATTTCATATGTCATGTACTTTATAATAAAGTGATTCTGTCCTATACAGACACCTCTCCTCTTGAATGCAATATTTCTTAACTGTTTATGAAAAACTAAATATGATAAGTCTCCTTTGCCTCCAAGAAAAAAAAAAAAAGAGGGAGAGGAGTTCTGTTGATTTCCTTTGTACTCACAGTAAACATGCAACAGACTCCAGCTCAAGTTAACACTGCACAAGCCCTAGTAGGTTCTCAAGCTCTTTTAGTACTATGGATATGCCAGATCATAACTCATTTCTTTCATTCTTAACTTTGTGAATTACTTCCCCTTCCATCCGTGATCACATAACACCTAAAGGTCTGCGTAGGAATTTGCTTATGTAGAAAAGTCATGCATATCACTATGTTTTTAGCAGTCTTGTAATGAAACACAGCAGCATAAAAGAA
This sequence comes from Haliaeetus albicilla, assembly GCF_947461875.1. Classification (NCBI taxonomy): domain Eukaryota; kingdom Metazoa; phylum Chordata; class Aves; order Accipitriformes; family Accipitridae; genus Haliaeetus; species Haliaeetus albicilla. Next base: position 37,909,435 of record NC_091492.1, read on the forward strand.
AGGGTGAGCTCACACCCAGGCCCCGGTTGGTGCTGCATAAACAGGCACAAAGCAGAGAAAATACAGACAATTGCTCAGCAGGTGAGAGCTCAGCCCAGCATCTCCACAGTTCCTCAGTGCTATGAAACAGTTTGAAAAACAGTCTCCCATAACTGCATAACTGGGCTAACAAGATTTTGGTACAAAAAATTTTGAAATAGCTTTAATAAAAATCATTGCCAAATTACACTCTGTTTCAACAGCAACTGTTTAAGTGTGCTGCTGGAAACTGATGTACAGATGGCGAGGGGAATGTACAAAGCATTACAGCAACTATACTTTGAACTTTATGCTGCAAGTATGCAAGTTTTCTATTCGTGCTACATTAGCTTCTATCAGCCTGAACCAGAGACAGGGTCCCATGGTGCTAGAAACTCTGAATATCACATTGAAAAAGACCATCTCTCACTGAAAAAAACTGAGAAGCCAGTGGTGCATCCCTCTCAGAATAACTCAGGAGACAGGGCAGCTGATAAATGCGTGCTGTTTCTTGGAAGACCATTTAATTGCACGTTACGGCAGATGTCTTGGGACCTTCTCTGAACGCTGAGGCCAGGCAGGTCCCAGTGCCTAAGGAGTTGCTCCCCTCCCCTGGTTTGGTGGGGTGGAAGGGCTGTTCCGATATAAGGGTTTTAGGTGGCTCTGCTGAGTTAGTCTAGGATACAGTAACAAACACCAGACCAACAGCTTTGCAGAGAAATTGTTCATCTCTAAATAACAGTACAGTAACAAATACTAGTTAGTACAGTTATCTGGATTGAAACAAATCCAGTAGTTCATCAATACTGGGTGACACTTAATATCCAGGCGCACAAAGTCTCCCATACCCATGCACTACCCAGCACTACCTGGACTTGTTGATGAACCATCGCATCCCCCCTCTGTGCTGGTTCTGTCCCTGGTGGGCACAGGGCCTGGAGACACCATTGCTGAGGGCTGACCTTGGCCAGCAGTTACGCACCTGCACGGCAGCTCCCTCCCTCCCCGGCGGGACGAGGGAGAGAATAGGAAGAGCAAAAGTGAGAAAGCTCTTGGGTCAAGATAACGACAGTTAAAGGAAAAAGGAAAGAAAAAAATTTGAAAAATCTGGCCAGCAGCCAGATCAAGCCTCAGTCTTCCCAGTCAGTGCTACAGAAAATACTGCCTTCTCCCCTCCAAAGAGCGGCAGAAAACCTGCAAAGGTTTAAAAGATGCTCACCTCCAGGAGGAAAGGAATAGCATGGAGTTTCTGCCAGAGGCTGTGGTTGAAGACATGATGCTGCATGGCTTGGGGTCCCTGCCAGAAGTAAGGGCAGGCAGCAGTGCGTCTGTGGGAGAGAACAGTATGCAGGCAGGAGGGCAGCTTGGCAGAGGACTGGCTGCTTGGCAGTAGGGACAGCCACCCCAGAGTGCCCTAAAGGGCCTAGAGAGACTACGCAATGTCCTTCAAAATAAGAACTGCCTTCCGAGGAAGGGAAGCTCTCTGGCAGCGTGGCAGGAGGCAAAGTGGCTCAAGCAGAGGAATGCTAAACTGCTTCCGCTACCAAGAAACTGGAAGAAAGATCCAGGCAACTACATGAGACCACTTCCACGGCAATCAGGTCTTGACTTCTTTCAGATGAGGACACTAAATGAGACACAGGAATCAGTAACGGACAAATGTTCTTTAATTCTAGAGTCTCCAAGAGAACAACCTGCAAAATTTAGAGTATTCTTAGCTCAACATAGCTATGACCTTTTTGATGGTCCTAATAAGTACCCTGAAGCAGAGCTTCCTCAAACTACTGAAGAATATGGTTTATATCTTTTGAGACAGGGATGAGGATGGTTTCTTTGAGGGAGAGCTGACTGATGGGAGAGGAAGACAGGTCCCCTCTATTGTGAAAGAAGTTTCAAAGGATAGCATGATGACAACTGAGCCTCCAGAGCCAAGTGAGCTCTTGCAGAATGCAGATCACGAAGTGAGATTTTGCAGCAGAGGCGTTAGCAGTGGAGGAAAAAGGGATGGTCTTGACAGAGGAATCTGTGTCATTGTGTTGGCTGATAGACTAGGAGACACAGCGATTCCTCTTAATCATGCAGCAGTACCTTATCCAAGAAATCTCACTCTAATAAAACAATTTGCAAGAAATATTATTATTGGCCAGGAGCCTCTGCTTGTGCTAGCTGTGTAGATACCAAATGTAGTTTATATAGCCAGAATGTGAGATTCAGCTCAGAGACTCAAGCAGTGATTGAAGACTTGGATTTAAAAAAAATCAGACCTACCTAATTCTAGTTCAAAGTCTAACAGAAAAAGGAAATTCAGAGAAGAGGCAGCATACTATCCTAGTAGGGAAAGACTTCCAAATAGGTCCAAAATGTTTGAAACTTAGGAGCATCATTCTTATTTCACAGGCCACTTAGATGCCAAGCAGCAATTATTTGCATGCTGCGTACCTTAACGAAAGAGACTGTGATGCAGCAAAGGCAGAGGTCTACTGGTCTACTTTCCAAAGCTTGCAAGCCAACACTCAGCAAGAAGCAAAAGTGAAAGCGTGGCCTAAAGACATGAAACGGCACATTAACCAAGAGAAGCAGGAGCAAAATTCAGCAACAATGAGATTTGTTACGCCCTCCGCACAACTACCTCATGGTCCACTCGATATTCACGTGAAGCCTGGCCCATCAGTGGATGGTTTGCTTATCAGCTGACAATCACGGACAGTCAATGCTGGAGGATCTTCCAAAGGAATACAATTGCTGTGTATATCAGTGGACAAAGAGAGACAGAAGTTGCATCTCCAACACTGGAAGCACCCTGGTGGTTTTTCTGAGAGTTCAGTATTCTGGAAGACACTCCTTTCTTCAACCAATAGAAGAAAACCTCACATAGTTGTTCTCACTAAATTTCATTTTATCTGGACAAAACTTAGGAAATTTGTATTACTTAATTTTAAAAACCTCCAAACTAAACTTTCTTTGACTTTAATTGTTTACACACAAGTGTCTCTTCCCCCATTAGATGTGTGTATAGTGTGTATCTGTATTTAGAAAACCAAAAAAGTACACCATTTCCTGTTTCAATTGAATTAAGTAGATTTTTCATTGACTTCTAAAGTGTAGGATTAATGTACTAATTACTTTCTATCTCTAGATCTGAATACAGACATTTGTACCATAAATACACGTGTCTTAAATGACAGAGGAGTGACTGCCAAAAACATTCTTCTGCTAAGATATGAATTAAATAAATTTGCACACTATAAGGACTGCGTATATGCAAGAAAAAGTTTTCTTTAGCACAGATTTTAAAAGAAAGGATTCTGCTCAGCTAGCACTAAGGATCCAACTTTGCAGCAATTCCACCCATATACGGAAGTCTCCCTACACCAAGTTACATCCAGAATCAGTCACCTTTTGTGTACTTTATAATAAAACTGGTTTTGGTTTCTGTAACTGATTAAATAATTTTTCTTGTATAGATTTGTTTGCTTGAAATGTCACACTGTTTTACTTGTAACTTTAAATTTTTTTCCAGAGAGAAATACTTGCCTTATTTCTAGTGTGATTGGCTCTGACTATAAATGCCATAAAGGGTGACTCATAGCTAAATTATATGTGGAATATTTTTAAATAAGTGAATATTCAAATAAAGAATGTTATTTAAATTTAAGTAAGATGATTATTTGTTTAGACCGGTGGAAGGTTTACTGGTTTTTACAGCATTGTTGGGTTTTGTACCTGTCTCATTGTTTGTCTTAAGATACAAATTTGTTTACTTTTTGGTTTTTGAAGACATGGATGTTAGAGACAGCTTGTTTTAAGTAAGCCTTTATTACAATAAAGCAATTTCTTGGGGTGGGGTTTGTTTTTTTTTTTTTTTTCAGCATTTGCTTTTAAAAACACCATTTAGCGAAGGATAAACTTGTAAAACCTTATTAAAATTATTTTGCTCTTGCATTGTATTTAGTTCCACAGTTAACTCATAAATGAATCTCTTTGATGAGGGGGGATTTTGCAGACACAGGGTGACAGGTCTAGCGTGGGTTCTACCGATTTCAGTGGAGAAATTGATGCGTGCGTCCCAGCTGTGGGCTGATTACATCGTACACATTAGCCCTGTCCCAGGAACTGTTCTGACTTTCGTCCTGCCTGTACAAGTACCTAAAAACTCATCAGTGATTTAGAATATGCTTTTTTAATCTTTTCAATTTGGGAGCCATACCTCGTTTTACAGGGAGGTAGAGTACAGAAAACTTAAGCTTACTGCTGACATAAGACTGCTTTTCTTACTGCCAGATGCCTTAGAAGTTGTCCGTAACCCCTTGCTCTAACGTAGACGATCCGCCCTGCGGTTAGGAGAGACAGCATTTCTTCCTAACGCTCAGCCATCCTCCAGACTTCTTTAATGAGGAAGAAACCCCAAAACCCGAAGGCAGAAGAGAAGCACTTGCCCTGACAGCAGCGGTGCCCAGGCAGGGAGCGCAGGGCTGCGAGGCCCCGGCTGGAAGCGTTAGGTGGCAGCAGAGCCCAGGGAACGGGCGCCGGGGTCCGCCGGGTGCGGGGCTGCCGCCGGCCGCCGCGGCAGGGAACTCCCGTCGGAGCGCTCGCTCTTCGCCTCGGGCTTACGTTGCTTTTCGTGTTTCTCACGGCTGCGGCGATCTGACCGGGAATCAGATCTCTGTTTCACGAGGAGTGAGGTTTTTTTCCTTTTCTCGTTTAGCTTATGCGCGTCTTTGCCTCCAGTTCGGAAAAGCTTTTTTAGAAGCAAGCCTCAATTTCGAGCCAAACTTGACCTTCTAGCGTTCATTCCTCACACGAGCCTATTTAGGAATACTTCATTACAGAATTGTTACTGTACTTAAAAGGGTAGGGGGTTTTGGGTTGGTTTTTTGTTTGTTTGTTTGTTTCAGTGTGTTGTTTGTTTTTTTTAAATGCCTGCAACGTTACAAAGAAATATCTAAACTTGAACATAACGGAAGGACCCAGATTACAAGAGTCCAGGCACTAAAAAGCAAAAAAGTGAAGCTCTTTTTACAGCAAATAAACTCTAGAGAGATTGTTTCCAATACTTAAAATACTTTGATACTTCCCCCTGCTTACTATACAGTATGTTTCATTGTGACTGAAAAAAGTTTAAATCTCACTGCCCTAATTGGAGAGAAAAAAAAAAAAAGAAAAGGTGTAGAGACATCATCTTTTACCATAATAAACTTTAGTAAATATAGTATGAGCTCAAGCAATATAGAAAAAGGGTTGAGGAAACTATCAAAAGGCTGTTTCTCTAGTTGTAGAGCTAGAAGTCTAAGAAACAACAGATATAGGAATAATCTAGTGGTCTAGAGCTAGCAAGGGTCCTGAAGATGGGCTTGGTGAAGTCAGCAGTGAAGAAAAATTGGGGCAGTATCAGGGACAGCTTGGAGGTGGCTGCTGTGTCATTCGTGGGGAAGCCGTGGGGATGGCAGGAGCCGGGATGTTTAGCAGCACCCACTGGGAAGGGGAGCGGGCATTGTACAGTTGCTGAAAGCCTGGATCAGCCGTAACCTTATGGATCATCAGCCACGAATCAGGTTAGATACCAGCTTGCAGCAACTAGTAGGAAAGTGAGCTGGGCTCTATTCTGTTGAGAATTAGCTATGAAGTGGGCTGCCTGCCATTGTGGAGAGCACGCAGAGCAGTGCTGAGCCAGGCTGAAACAGAAAGTAATATAGTAATAGATGTAACACTGGACTTTTCTGTGGCATCGTAAATATCCCTAAGTACAGTTGTCTTGGATATCACCATCAACATGTGACCTGCAAATTCACTGAAAGATTAGGCAGATGAAGGACAAAGATGATATCATTTGGCAATGGACTTCAAGGGTGTTGAAATGATAACTGGCAGGTCTTGCACCCCAGGAGGTGTTGCTTTTAATTAAAACAACTGAAAATTCCTCAAGATGCACAAAGTCAGACTAGTCAAAAGGACTCAAAATACTACAAAAGCAACTGCATGTTCACAGGGAGATGGCATTCGATGACTGATTATTATTTTCATGTCTAATTTCTACATTTAAATAGGCCCACAACACCCCCCCCCCCCCAATTTTATATTAAAGGTATATTTCATTCACACCTAGGTTTTAATTTGAAGAACTATTGAGAGGTAATGGAATGAACTGGAATGCTGAACAGTTTTTAATAAATTGACTTTGAAGAAAGGCATCATCTCTCAGGAACCACACTTCCTGCACAAAATCAGAGAAAATGGCCCAGACCCCTAAGCTGAGGCTTTGCCTATACCTGTGCCCTCAAAACTAGATTCCCTTACTGTACAGGCTGTGAGCTTCTGAGCTTGGGCTCAGGTATTCAGCCCTTTGAGCATGCAGGTATGCAAAATGACTGGTGGGTGAGTGGCTCTGCCAGACACAGAGCAGTCCACAAGGTAATCCCATAAAACGGAGCCAGAACACTTGTGTTTGCCTCACTGCAGGAAATACTCTTTCAGAGCAATGCTGACACAGGCTGGAGATGCACTGATAGGTGCCCTTCCCAAGCAAGGCTTGCAATACTTCTCTATTCTTAGCTCAGTTACCTCTGTACACATTTGATGGAGCAGACCCTGGGGAGTAACATAACATTAAGCCAAGTCTAGTTTTATTAGATGTCAGTATTTCAAAAACCTGAATGTTATTCTAGCCAATGAAAAGCAGGAGCATCACCCACTTGAAGGGGATATATTTTGCTATGACTTTTACCCCTGACCTTTCCTGCACAGCACATTTCATTCTTGTGACCCAAGCACAACTGGTGCTTGCTATTCAAGCTGTCACATCCATGTAGAAGGAGGAAGCAGGGCTGGCATTAGCAACTTGCTTCTTATTCATAGTCAGGCCTGTGACAAGACGACTGATCCCAGAAGTAGGATCCAGCCCTTGAGGATGGCACATTTAAAGCATGCCGGTTGACAAAAAGATTCATCTGTACTAGGTATGCACCTTCTTCATGGTGTTCTATGGATATGTCTCAACCCCTTATTGCCCATAGGTAAAGACGTGATGAACATGGTTTGGCAGGGAAGGTTTAGACTGAGATCTTCTTACGATAAATCGCTAAAGAAAATCATTCTTTATGTCACTCATTCCCCCACCATATGACCAAAAGCATGTCCCCAGCTGAAATGCTGGCATCCTCTATTATATAACGGGTTCACTTCTGGTTACAGGCTAGGGGACAAATGCCTTCAGCCCACGTCTCCATGGGTGCCTGTCCAGTCACAGGAGAGCCCACCCTTTCACGTCTTAAGGGAAAAGATTAATGGATATGACAGTTGAACTACAAATGGACTTTTGTCCACACAATGGAGAAAGCAGTAGAGTGGGCTGGAGGAGTTGTTCTGCCACCTTGGATCTGGCTCCCAGTCCATGGTTCTTCATATACGCTTTACTGAAAGGACCTTTTCTAAAATAGGTGGAATAACAGTGTTTCTCACTCAGTTGTTGACTGACCCTGCTGCATTCCCCAATTCAGCTACCCTTCAGAAAAACAGAGGAGAAGTGGCAGGAATATCACTAGTGCAAGAGATGACTATCAACTTCTGGTGTCACTTCTTCCCATAGTTCACAGAACCTCAATTATTAAAAATTTAAGAATACTCTATATTTTAGGTCACCTTCATTTCTAGTTCTTCATCACTAAATGTTGTCATAATTTTCCTTCAGATCATACTAGTAACTTAGTTCAGAAAGCTCTAGCACAATAGGGTTCATAACTGATCTGTGAAACATGAGGACCAAAAAGTTGTCCTAGTTTTTTTTACTAATGCTATTCATCCCAAGATAAGAGCACATGAAGAAAGTTCTTAATGCTTTGAATGATCAAATCACAAAGTAGGAAACCCATCTGAATTTTAAAACAAATTCATCACTGATGATCTCTGAAAGGGCTCCCAGGTGACAAGAAACATGCTAAAGACAAAAATTTTTTTCAGCAGTATTTACATTGCATTCTATATTGCAAAATAGCCCTCCAAATTGTAACAGAAATCACTATTACTTACCTTACCCAAGTAAAGAAAGACAAAGAACCCAGAGAGAGTAGTGCTTCTATGGCTTATGACTTTTAGAAATTACCTGCCAAGTGTGTAATTTTAAAGTGATTGTCTTCCATTAGGGCTACAATAAACAGCATGGTGGAAAATTCAATTTGATTAGCTTTTCTAATGAGCTGCAGGAGGTTGTGGAGGCCAGAGCAGAAGAATCTTAAACATTTCATCACTGATTACAAACCTGCCTCTGAATTAATCAGATAATGAAGTACATAGATTTGATGAACCTAATGCTGATCGACAAATTATCAGTGATCCTTGTAGATTTTTGGCAGGCTAAATGCCTTTTTTCTAAGATTTCCTAAAGCAGGAAGGTTACAAAAAGTGTGTGCTCTACAAGTAGTTTTTTATGCAATAACCAGTAGATGTAAACTTCATAATTTACACAATTATTTAGTTTACTCACAATGTGTTCAAGTTCCTGTTGGGTCTCCAGGAGGGCTGTTGTTATCACAGATGCAATTTAATTGAGACAGCAGCAATTAAAAAGGTGAGCTAAATCCTGAGAACTTTTAACTACAATCTCACTGGAACAAATGGACCTCTTACTCTGGAAATGAGAGCAGAACAGGTTTTAGATATTGCTAACGAACTATGTGCAAGCCTAAATTCCTAAACCCAAACTGTCCCTTTTGGTAGAACTACTCGCCACTGCTAGCATTCAAATTGCACCTGCAGTGACCTCCCGGTGTCTGCTCTGCATTCCTCCCTCCTCCAGCCATTTCTTTTTCCTCCACGTTTCATTCACGTTGCTAGAGTTTAATTACATACTTCCATTTTGCAACAGAAAAACTGGCCATAGTACCCCAAAGCAGTTGTATCTAGCTGGGCAAGAGAACAAAACAAATAAATGCTGTTTTACACAGCACTATGTTTAAGTTTCAGCAACCCCAGTGCTCCCCGTGAGGGTAACACCTTTGCTGCGTCTGATCGGCCCGGTACCTAGTTCTTGTGAGGCAGAGATCTTTGAGGTACAGGGAGAAATGGTTTCACTTGCTGTTTCTTCTGAGTTTTGGAATGTTCTACTCTTGGGATTTCTTTTCATTTTCTGCTTAGTCACCAACTTAATACTCACTGAAAGATCAAAGCCATTACTGTTAAAATCTAATATACTGCTCTTGGCTACTGCCAGAATCAGGGTATGGACTAGATAGACCTTTGCTCTGATCCAGTATGGCAGGTCTTATGTTCTTATTATGACTTAAAATTTACTTTCCCCAAAGGGATGTGCTTGTAGAAGTCCATCTGTCAAGTGATTCATGAGAAGTGGACATAAAAGAGAACCGAATATGACTAACTGAATACATTAAAAAATTTAAACAAGTATTCCTGGCAAATGAACACTTGAAAGATCTTAAATAAAAACACTAAGAACTTGAATTTGTCACCTCTCTAGTATCTGTTTTGCATTTTAAATGGTTGCACCTTTGATGAAACATTTTTTTAACATTATGTATTGGCCTTTTCTTATAAAAACATATGTGGCTTTTCCTTTCTCTCTCAGTTGTTTTGGATTAAAGAAGAAGAGGCAATTACAGCAATATAAAAGAAAGAGACAGAAGCAATCGCATGGATCAAATTATTATCTCATTGAAATCCAGGGCCCCGTTACTAGCAAGTTCAGTCAGACCAGGATTCATCCTCAGTGCCTGGAACAGTGGCAAATTTGTTTTAATCCTCATGCATCACTCATCTGTGCCCAATATGATTTATCCTGCAATGTTAGGTTTTTGGTATTTGTCTGAAAGGCTTTTAATAAAGATAGCTCTGGAAGTCAAAGATACTCTGATTAAAAATGTCAAACTTCTTTTGTAAAGTAAATTTTGTAAGAAGTTTCATTTTTGTTTCAATTGCCAACTTCAAATGTTCAGAGTCACTGTGAAAGTAGAGCTGATTGATAGTCTACTTTTTGAAAGCACTTTTTACAATGTTTGTTATTGAGGAGTGGGAATAAGCTCAATTTTATGGCAATAAGCATTTTATACATTATTCCCAACATCAGTGTGTATGCTTTCAAGTGGTGGCATGCATGTGTTGTAAATACAATATCTTTATGATTCTGATAGGGCATAATCAGAATAGATAAGCAAAGCCAAAAGATATGTGACCGCATCTAGGGGTGGAGTGGCATAACGCCGACACTCATATAAAATAATCAAATAATCTCATTTTTCTGTCAACTGCAGACAAAGCATTGCTCACTGTGGTTTTGAGGGTGACAGGTGTCTCTAAAATACCTTTTTCTAAGCACGATTTTGAACATCAACTGTCTCATTGCTTTGGAGTTTTCATGACAGACTTAATTTATAATGTTAGAAAACAGGACGCTGGAGCATCAGCAAGCTTTTCAAAATCCCTAAAAGAATAGGAATTCTGCTGGATGCCATCTTAAGTGAAACAGAAAGATGGCAACATCCAAAAATAAACAAAAATGAAAACTGTGAAGTGCTTCCCATCTCACTCGCTGCTGGCGATGCTTTTCTGGGTATCAAGCCCTACACGTGTAAAGTGAAAATAACCCAGAGAACCAAGTTAATAAACTTGAGAGTCAAAAAGTAAAAAGTAGTTTAACTGTGTTATTCATCATAGATGCAGACTATTACTATTTGTTTACCAAACAGAAACTAACCTGAAACATTTCTCACTGGAATTTAAACACTTTGGAATTGTTTCTTGCTGTGCTGACTTACCTATTCTCCCCCACATCTCTTTACAGGAATTCAATAATGAATGTGAAACAGCTTTAAAAAAATCCCACAATGAATTGGTTATTTCTCAAGATAAAATACGTAAATAAAGATTTGTGGTGGATGATACCTACTTTCAGAACCTCTGAATTTCCAAAGTATTTTTAATATTGAAACTATGACTAGCATTTTTTCTGTTATGTCTAATGCCAGTTGTTCTTATTCTAGATTGGTTGGGGATATTTGATTAACTTATTTCTAGTTATTTTGGGGTAGTCCAAACAGGCTGAGGCCAGTTTCAGGAAGCCCATTAATAAGCTGCCAAGACATCACCAGTTTCAGGATGCAAAGATATATACAGAAATAGGAGATTGTGCTTATCTTCTGCAAATCATAGAAAGGATTGTGTCTAAATTCAGGCTCAAGGCAGCAGTTTGGGTTTGTTTATTTGTTTTTGCTTTTTCTCTTCTTTCTTGAGGGGAAAAGCAATGGCAGCTATATGTATTCAAATCTTAGTCTCACCGAGCTTCTCCTTTAATTTCAGGGGCTCTAGATTTGGTCATGAAATTCCAGTCTTCCCAACAGTACGATTTAAATAACTACTTTAGTACTAAACAATCAGCATTTTTTCTGCAGACCTCTGTTGATTCTTCCACATATCCCATCCTGTGAATCACAAGTACTTCTGCCTGGACATTTTTCAAAGACTTCTAGCAATGTAGGGCTGGATGGATCCTGAAGATGTCAATGACCTGAGCTCTCTGTCAACTATCATCAGTGGTGATTCTTGAGACACAAGAAGGGGTTTTCCATATCCCATCTACCTGTACAAACAGAGAGGGAAACAGGGAAATAAAAATAATAGTTAGCTCAAACCTGGAAAATGACTGTTTGGTTTAGTCTAAAAATTTTCCCTCTCTGGGATTCTACGTCCTCCCCTGCTAACCTGTTCCACTGCTCAGTGTGCTATCCACACACTCAGAAATTAAGCCCTACTGATTTAACCTCATACCCCTCGCTGTAGAATAGCCAACTATCTCTTATTCTGTGCTAGTGAACCTATGGAGTGATGATCGACATTTTAAAATATAAAACAAAAACACCATTTACATTTTTGGAGACTTGTAGCTTCCCTCATTACTTTTCTAAATTTAATGAAGGCAGTTCTTCCAACCTTTCCTCCCAGGTCATGTTTCCTATATCTCATCGCTTTAGCTGTCCCTCTCTTCCTCTCCCCCGCCACCTCTTTTCCCAGTTTTGCTCTTTTAAACTGCAGAGTCCAGAACTGGATACAGCAATCTGGCTCAAGTCTCACAAGTGCTAAACTGAGCAGAGCAATCACCTTCTATTTCCATATGTGCTTTTTGCAGACACATTCAGTCTGTGATAGATGACAGCTCTTCATGCCATCCAGCTACTTATCCACTACATTCCTGTGCATTTATCTCATGAACAACTGAAGTATTGCCACAAGTAACCAAGAGGAAAAATCATTCTTGATTTTAAAGTTAATTAAATGGCTGAGAGTTAGCAAATCTCCATGTGTCCCAACCCCAAGCAGGCTCAGCATCATTCCAGCTGTGTACTATGGTAAGTGTAAAAAGGCAGTCCAGAGAAGTCTGTTTACTAGAGCATTATGATGGGTCAAAGAAAGTTCTTGGCAGGCTACATATGCTCATGGGTCAGATGTTATGCAGTCCTGTTTTATGTCTCATCTTTTATGTATGAAATTCTTGGGAAGTTCTTCAACAACAAAACTTCTGTTGCTCTTCTACACGTTCCAGTGTCTGAAAATCTACAGACTGAAAATCTAGGTGCATGCTTTTGTTTACAGATGCTTGAATTCACACATTTCCTATTGAAACTTACTGCCAGTAATTCCAATCCGTTTAACAAATCTAACATTTCCACATGGCTCCCAAATTCCTGCACCTCCATGCCCTTCAGGGCGCACAGTTAAAATTGGATGGGAAGTCTGTAAATGATGCAGACAGATACTGCATTTATCTGTAATGGTATATCTTTAAACAACAGAAGATATGCAGAACACTAACCGATCAATGTATATTCTTTATATGAAGCCAAGAATGCAGGCAAGTCTATAAAGTTGTTTTTCTTTGTAATTTTCTCCATTTTTGCAGAACCCTGTAAAAAGCAACACTGTAAATAGTGGTTGCTGATAGGAGAAAACCCCATTACCAAAGATTTAAACTGTGCAGGAGAAAGAATAACTTTCAGGTCAGTAATGGATTTTAATGAAATATTTTTAAAATATCCATATGCTTTTAAAGTTATGAAAACTTTTTTTTTTATTTGCAAGAAAATGAGAAGTTTGCATTTTAAAATACAGAGCAGGTATATTAGGTGAGAACAATGCAACATAAGGCCAACTCCAGCAGTCCTTCCTCAGTTCTTACTTGGTCAAACCTTCCATTGATGTCTGAATGAGTGTAAACTGGGCGATGACTTCAGGACATGCTTTACAGGTGGTGCTTCATCCAGAGGCTTCAAACACAAACACACTTGTTAAGGTTATTATAGAATATCTTTCAGTAAGAATTCCCTTTGTTAAGGCCCAACAGTGTCCCTAATAAAATCAGTGGAAATTTTCCTACTGTCTTCAGAGAAAGCATTTTGGGGCATTCAATGGACATTCACAAGCAAAAGCTATTGCTATACAAGTGGGTTAGAACTTGGGTGAGGCTTTAAATGAAGTATGAATAGAATAGAATAAACAGAAATAGAATAAACAGAAATAGAATAGAAAAGAAACAGAGATTCTCTTTGGACAATGTGAGAGCAGTTTATAATAATAATAAATCCACAGAGAGGGCCAAATTCACTGCTGTCATCAGCTGCTCTGACTCTCTTGATTTAAATGAATTTCTGTCCTTTTACTCCAACCTGACCAGATCTCCTGGCCAGATACTTTTGAAAGCTTCCAGAATATCTAGTCACACAACTGAGGACTTGCTAGATTAACTGCTTGTACAAATTTGAGTGACCCAACTGCCACATGTTCACGAATCACTCAGGCCTGCTGGCACCCTGGACCTGTGGCTGCTTTCTCCGTCGTGCAGAACTGTGAAGGCTGCAAGTCAAACCCACTTTAGCTCAGCAAAGCGGCTCGTATGCCATTTTTTGAATATATAGCTCTATAAATTTCAGTATGGCCTTTTGAACTGTGTATTACTATAGAACTGTGGGAAACCCCTTTTGGGAGAGAAGTGGCACAGTTGATATTTATCACTACAAAGTCTATTGCAACACACTGTCTCTTTCCTTTGAAATAAAAGCTTCTGAATTACAGATGATCAAATATATTCACACCCCAAGCGAAACCAGAATATTTCTGGCTTTTTGCCAGTATCGGCTTGGGTGTGAAATATTTGACATTTTGCATTAATTTTTTACAGTAATAAAAGCACTTTCTCAGCTAAAATCTCCTTTGCCATCCAGCAAGTGCCACTGGGCTTGCAGCTAGTTTAGACGCATACGAGTAAATCTATAGGTCCCCTGACTGGAGAGACCAGTAGTCCTGGGCATTGTGCTACATGACTGCTTATAGATACCACCACGGTACAATCATCGACCACATCTAGAATTTGACAGATTAGCAACAAGCGATACTTTGGGATATATTTTAATAAAGGTAATTACATTAATCTATGCATGTGACCAGGGAAACAAGGCTGCTATACTGTCTGTGTGCAATGTGGCTGAGTTAGCACTGACACAGGCATCCTACCTCAGCATTTCCAAAATCTCTAGCTCTGCAACCTGAATGTTGTATTAACTTATCTTCCTCTTTCATGTATTGACATTTCTTTCCTTTGGGGAAGGAGGCACAAGATTTTAACGAACTGAGAAAGATGTTAACCTTGTAAGAGGGATCAGGCGCAGAGTGAGTTCTGAGTTCATCTCTAACACCCATGGTCACTTCAGTATTGCTGCTAACAGGGTAAGTATTCCTCTTTCCAGGAAACGAGGAGTCACCCCATTAAACCCTGCTCTTGTACAGTTAGGGGAACAGAGGTTGGCAAATCTCTGAGGACCTGCAGAGCAGGGGCTGACAGATTTCAGGTGGTTGAGCTGCCCAGCTCCTGTTGAGACACAGTGAGCGAACAGATCACACCGCCTCTGCAGGACCTTGGAGATATTCACTGTTTTCTTCCTGAGAAAGTAGAGCTGTCAGTCCCACTTCCAATGTCTCAGCCAAATTGTCTTAGCTGTTTAATTAAATAGAAAGAGAAATATTTCTCTTCCTGCTACAACAGTCACTTCTAGCATTTGATTCACCTCTGAGCAGAGATCTGTCACTTGGAACTTCACGGGACAGAAAGGATGCTGCCACTTGTGGGTCTGCATTTTTAAAAGGGAACATTTCTAGGTATGAGGTTTAGACTCTCACTTCTGGCTCATTTGAAGACAGTCACCCTGGGCCTGATTTACAAATGTATCAAGGCCCCTCATGATGCAGATAGGAATCCAAGTCATGTAAGCCTCTAAAGCCATGATCTGAAGAGGAGTTTTGTGCCTAAACTGCTTAGAAAAATTTTTAATCCCTTCTGGACGTCTATCCTCTTCCCATAGGTACTTAAAAGCCATTGTGAATCAGGAATGGTTTCATTCTTCAAATGCTCTCTTTCTTGGAAGGAGTAAATAACTGGGTTTTGCCTCTTTACACAGGAAAAATTGCACTGTGAGACCCAGTCCTACAAGCTCTCCAAATTATGGCAGCTTCCCTTATGGTCAGCGGACACTGTGAACAGCAGGACTGCAGTCTGCAAAAATTTTGCATTTGGAAGCTACCTAACTTCCACCTAACGCTGTTTAACAAATACATTTCTACCAAAAAGAAAAAAAAGAGTAAAAAGAAAAAAATCGTTATACCTTAAAAGTGTTTAATTATATGTGAATGGCTCTACATAGGCATCTGCTGGCCAGCAGACTTTCCTGCTCATTTATGATGTTAAGGGTTGGTATACATGACCTAGTGGGCAGGAAATTAGGCACACGCACAAAAGTTTCCCTCTTTCTGCCTCACACAGAAACAGGATAAAGAAAACTTGGGGGGGAAGGCAGTGGAGTAAGAGAGAATGAGAGCCAGAACGATCACAGTTGTTCCAGCTCTCCATCACACAGTTTTTACCAGCTGCCACCTCCAGCCACGGATGTTTTGCATGGGCTGAGGATGCTTCGGGAGAGCTCTGGCCCGTGTGAACACCCATGCGCATGCGATGCACAAATGAGAACAAAAGGCACTGTGAAGCCCGTATACGCTCCACGCTGCCTGAAATGCTGAAAGCCACTTTTAGGAGACAATTTACAGAAAAATAAAAAAGTTTACAAACTGGTTTACGAGACAGTTAAATGGTTCTTGAGGGGGGGTCTTTATAATTGAATTATAAGAACAAAAGAAATCTGAGGAGCAGGCAGAGGCCTTAAGGCCCAACATGCTTGACCTCATTTGGTTTAATTGCACTGCTGGCTCTCTCACTATAACCTTCACTTGGAGAACAGTCTCTGGAAATCATTTAAACTCCTTGCTTCAGTTGCCTTTGTTAGTGATTTAGTCAATAATTTTATTACCTCTTTGGTAAGATAGCTCTGAGTGCCCCAGTCTTTAATTAAAAGCCTCTTAGGTTTGAATCTTTTAGCAGTATGAACATATCTATCCAAGATCTTTATCAGAACCTTCTATAAATTTTATAACTTCCTCCTAGTCATCTTGAAGATGCTGTTTTCCATTGTGAATAAACCCAGCTCCCTTTGCACTGTCAATCTGTCAGGAGCACGGCGCAGAGCTGACGGCAAGCTGAGCTCTGCAGACCTTCTCAAGCAACAGTGTAGTGCCAGCGGGAGGGTGGCCAGGGCTGCGGACGTCATTCGGCAGGGAGATCGAAGAAGTGTCTGCAACCAGGGCCAAATGGGGCCAACAGAGGTACTGCAGCACTGTTGAATCAGGATTTGGTCCTACCCCTGCTACCTTTAATACTATAGCGTGGGTCTAACGGAGCACAGATTTTGCCTTCCTGTGTGCTGCTAGTGGTTATAGCAACGTCAGTGTCACGGTCCCCAAGACTTTTCCCTCTCTTTGTACGTAACAAGTGTTAAATGTTGAGCAAGCCCTTCCTGGAAGCCTTAGCTTCAGACTCACTTTTTATATCTGCCCTCCGTTAACTTCTTTATTTTTAATATTTAGGTTATTTCTTTTTAAATCAGCTCCTGTTTTTCAGGAGGGTTTCTGTTCAGCCAGTGAATCCCCAGAATCACAAATTCAGTGCAACATTTTCAACTCCAAGCTATCCAAAGTGAATGCTTGCAAAGCTGGAAACAGTCATTATCCCTCTGAACATGGCTGTAGGGTTCAGCTTCCTGGGAGCAGAGCAGGGCTAATAATGAAATTGGGATCATTAAAACACCAAAACTTCTGGTAACCTGATTCGATCAGGGCTCAGTCCTGCTGTGAGAGGGCTGTGGAGGGTGGCCTCCTTGAGATCAAGTTTTGCAAACTTTTGGATCTGATCCTGGCCTGTCTCATGCTCAGAATGCTTGTGCAAAGTGGGTCCACTGTGCTCCCTGAGCAGAGCTGCTCACCGCTAACTGTAAGGACGGAGTTAGGCAAAGATACGAGCAACGTTAAGTGGGTCCATCCTGATGGTCTCAAGTAAGGCTACCAAGGAAGCTCAAGTTGCAGGAGAATATACTAGGAGGTAGCACTTTTTTCACCTGCCCAGAGTGCTCCCAACCTCATCCCAGCACAGGATCCACTCAGGCAGACCCATACTGGGGCTCACGGAGGCTGCAGCACTCTGCAGCACGCTGCTTTGGCTCCTCACTGCCTGCAGGGAACGGGAACGTTCAGCAGTCCCCTGCGGAGGTTCTCCAGGGCTGGAGGAAGGCTCCTTGCACCATCATCCCCACATCAGATTTGAGAACAGTCTGCTTCTTAACATCAGAAACTTAGCCAGCTCTCCCATAAAGAAGCGCCTGAGCACTAGTGCCAGCTGTAACACTGTCTTCTAGCCCCAGGCTAAGTCACAACCTTTCTGCCTCAGTTACCCTTTCTGCAAAATTAGGGTAGTTGTGCTGGACACCTCAAGAAGGAGGGGGTTCAGAGAGATTAATAAGCTATTTGTAAAGTGCTTTGAATATGAATACTGCTATGGATAGTAAGCGCTAACTATCAATTATTAAGTGGGAGTCAGGTTTCAGGAGCTTTATAACAGGGAAAGGTTAAGCAAGTGTAATAGCAGAAGACATGTAATGAAGCTCAGTACTGCCCTGTAGCACTGGCTACGAAAAGCTAATATCCACAGTAAAAATTCCAGCTCTGTGGCCTATGCAGAGTATTTTGCTCTGCTGCTATAATGATGACACTTAGAATTAGACCGACATAACCTAGAGAGCTCTGGGGACTCATCATCTCTGAGATTTCACTTAATTATTGGCAAACTCTGTCATTTAGTATCCTGAGCAGGCTGCGCTATGTATAACCAACACATCTAATTTGATTTCATCTTGAATTGCTCCTATGAGTGGTCTTGAATGGAACCGCATCTGGTATCTTGGCAACGTCTCTTCTTCTCTTGGAGAGAGCTGTCCTTGAATCTATAAAATGGATCTCTTACGGCGGGGGGTGCGTGTGTGAGTGTGCATGTGTGCACATGTTGGGGGGGATAAACCCTCTGAGAGCACACAAAGGGAGGCTTTGCTTACATGCACGTTTGATGTGTTTAGGTTTTTAATATTTTTTTCCAGATAAATTATACCCATGAATCTTGGTGTAAATCTTTCTTGAGCTAGGGCAGTGGATTTAAGAAGCACTCAGGCTACTTTATCCTTAATTGGAGCTTTCAATAAGGAATTGGTTGCTGCTCTGTACGGACAAAACATTATTGCTTTCCCCTCTCTGTGACAGACAATTAGAGGGGAGGGTGGGGGGATCAAGTGTACATTTCAAGAAGAAAAAAATAGTAATCATAAAAGTATAGTCAGAAACTGATTTTTCTGTGTAACTTGATAAGGTTCAGAATTTTGGCACGTGGGACGTAAGGATCGCTCAGCTTCCCACTAACTCAGGATTTGTCCATCCAGCCGGCTCTCCCTCCTGGCAGCTGGCTTGTGGAGAAGAAAACTCACGCCAACTTTCATGTACAGCATAGAAATGGGAGACAATTCACAACCCATTACCTTCCTTAGGGCTATAGGTCTTGTACTTTACCTGGGGATAAGCCCAGGTAAATGAATGAGTGGTTTCCACAGAGAAGATGTGCCTTTCACTGCTCTTATGGGGGAACATGGGGGAAATGTGCAGCTAGAGCATATACATTAATGTGTGACACGATTTCAGTAACTTCTCTCAGTTTCTATTACTCCTTGACAAAATGACATTTTCTGAATTATAGGAACTTCCTCCACCACTTAAGACTTGTCAACCCCTTTTGCTATAGCAAACCTAAATCACTGGAGTTATTCCAGGTACTGCAGTATCCTACTTGTCAGTAAGACTCAATCCTGCAAAGCTGAAAGCACAAGGACTTTTTTCTGTTTATTTCCAGAGATGGAGTATCTTATAACATTTGTAATATAAACAGCTATAGAGAATACTCTCCCTTTGCTTCATAAATTGAACACACTTAGGAGTCACATTTTGGAAGAAGTATGGCTCTTTCAGCTACGAAAAACAGAGGTACATCAGGGAAGCTCAGGATAAAAATGAAGTAAAAACTCAGGTTTATTTTTATGCTCTATAACTCAGAAACTATCTGACACTTTTTTCAGTCTTCTCTTGGTCATTCCCAGACTACAAAGTTAAAGTTTTAGGGGGACTAAAATATAGATTAGAAACCTGAACATTATCAGCTACTTGGTAACTTGTTTAATTACTTGCTTACTTGACAAACTGATATTCATAGAACTTTTTTTTCCATAGGAGGATCCAGTCTTCTTCTATTCAAAAGAAAGCTGTAGTTATTTCTTGATTTAAAGAGAGATCTTTTACCAGAATCTAGGATGGCACAAACTGTCTATGTGCAACAGATATTGTCTCTTTACCCTTTACATTTCTCAATTCTCTTAAGCAGAGTGAAACCACAGTAAAGCATACATTTGTGAATATACTGTGTTTGAGTGGTCAATGTACATTCATCAGCTCTAATAAAATGCTCAGTGCTTCCTGGATGTACAGGATATGAATCAGTTAATGTGAAGAAGATGACCACATAGCATCATCATTACAAAACTGTATTAGCATTCTGCTGCCTGTGGAGCAGCTGTGGTGGTGTGTTACTCCGCACATTTCAACAGACTGAGCCAAAGAGAGGTAGATGAATGCAATCCTCTATGCTCAGGCACATAAGAGTTAATTACAAAAAGGTGTGATCTTTGATTGGTATTTTCTTCTGTAATTATATCCCTCACTTAACAGGGCTTGTTCCTCCCAGTAACAGTATGCTTTTAACTACAGAGTGATAATTGCTATTGTTATTTGCACTGCAGGTTTGGTCAGAGGGAGGAACTTTGTATGACCTTCCAAATAAATAGAGAAAAAAATTATGCTAACATCATGATATTTGGGGTGATTAATAAGGGAAGCAATGTTTGGAATGAAGTAGTGAATTTGGTAGTGTTGCTGGGAGATCTCCAAGTGACCCCACTAAGTATGGTTCCTGCAGCCTGAGAGCTACACTGCGTGTGACGCTTCCAGTTCATGCATTGATTCTACTGCATTTCAACAAAGTTGGAATAACTAGCAAAGAATATAAGTATCTATGAAAATAAGTGATGTCAGGATAAAACTAATCAGAACAAAGGGACTTCGGCCTATTTTAAAGTATAAGTAGGTCTGGCTTTAATTTTTTTGAAAACTTTTGCTCAACATGGGCCCTTCTCCAATTTAAAGCATAAAATATAATTTTTGGTTACTTTTAGATTCAAACCATTGTGCTGGCACTGTGCAATGGAACAGGTTTTTTTTCAAAATTCCAGGGCAGTCCTTTGATTAAAAAAAATTGATGGTTGCCAGACTAGACAATCTCTCAAGGTCTCTGCCAGCCTTATGGTTCTATGATTTGTCATCTGTCTGGAAAAGTCTCTGCTTTCATTCCTATCCATGTAGTTGCACTGTCTTCATTTTACACAAAGGAGTGGTGCTGTAGAGAAGCTGAAGTAGCTTGCCAAGAATCAAAAAGGGATCAGTGATCAAATCTATGCAGAAATCAGACTTCTTGTTTTCCACTGTATAACCAAAGAGCATGGCCTCCAACAGAACTGCTCAGCTGTCAGATCTACCCCACAGAGCTACCTTCGCTACAGACCTTGGTGCCTGATTCTTCCAGTCAAATGTCAAACCCACAAACAATTGTTTTAATGAATGTCTTTAACACTCTTTCATCCTCCTTTCTCCTTCCTGTCTCTTTCTTACTTCCATCTCTTCACTTACCCAAGACATCCCTGCACGCCTTCCCAGGCTCCCATTGCTGCTCTGTTCTCCAGGTCAGTGTTCCCATCGCTTCCTTTCCAATGGCTTTTGGGGTCACAGAAGGAGTGAACATATGTGCAGAGGTAAGGAGAACAACTGGAGACAGGTTTGACTTGTGGGAAGGGAGAACGGACCGAAGGCGGCGACCCAGGCTGTGCTGGCCTTACCATAAAGCAGAGCATAAGCTGAAGTTTGCGAAAACTCTTATGGGAGAATTTAACACAGAATTACCAGAAAATGCCAATAACGTTTCAGAGTCCTTCCTCCCTGCCATCAGCAGGTATAACACACCAGTGCCTAGGACACACTCACAGCCACAAGACTCCAGAGTTTCCGTCCTTACTTAAATCAAACCTGCAATGACCCCTTGGTATTTGGCTTCCACAGAAAATGAGGATTGTGCAGTCACATTGTCTGTCTGTTCCTTGTCCCAGTAATGTCTGAACTGGATGGCCAGTTTGAAGGAAAACTGTTTCAAAGCTATGAAGTTCCCACATGTTTCATGAAAGTGAGTGTCTGGACAGAACATGAAAGCTTTTGCCATAAAAAGTTCCTACGCCTCATAATAAAGATGTGGAAGAGGACGTGTGGTTGCCCATCCTGCTCTGAGTTAGGCTCAAATGGATCTACATTTTCCTCAGTGAATGATTTTTGAGTCTGAATCTGTTCTTGAAAACCTCTAGCAAGGGGATGCCTCAACACCTCCTGGCAAACCCAGAGCTGCCACCTAAGCCTTTGCCTTCCTCCACAGACTGCTGCCGCATCAGCTTGGTATGAAAGACAGTTTTAGAGAAATGTAAATAAAGAAGCTTAAAAGGAAATAGAAAAGGGAAATAATTCTGAGTAACGATGCCAGATATCAGCTCCGTATCCTGAGATAACTGCTTCAAAACACAGCAGCTGTCTATAGAGGCAGGCCCTTTCAAAATTTAAAAGACTATTTGGAGAAACCAGTCCCAGTAGTCCCATAAGCACAGATCAAAACACAGCAGTGCTGGATGTTGCCAATTTGTTGCTGACAATGCTTTGTGTCACTACCCTCATTTAGGAACACGAGATAGAAAACACAGTCCTAATACCTACTTATCTCCAGTAGCCTCTGCTCCTTGTGTCATTTCATTGTTGGTATAAATCTACTCTACATGTCGTATCCTTCTGTGAAAGGCAGGGACCTGGGGCTAAATGTGTATAAATATAACCGAGACGCATCCCTTAGCCTTGAATCCAAGCGAGGAAGTATTACTCCATTTTGAAGTGCAGTGAGATAAGAGCACACAGCCAAATGCCACCTCCATTAACAGCCCTGGGAAAAGCATAATGGTGCAGAGAGCACAAAGACACTCGAGCCTGCAGTGCAGCAACCTCCCGCGCACTTGCAGTGCAGAAGACCGAAGCTCTGCAGGAGCTCTGCGTGTTGCTAACCCTGTACCATCGCCCCCAGCCCCAGGCCAGCCCCAGGTTCCATTTGGGAACCTAGCAGAGGGCACTCCTAAACAAGCGCCAGGAGAAGATGTCCCGGGCAGCCGGAGCGAAGCCGCATCGGGATCTCGCTCTGGCAGTTTGTGGTTCAAAGACTGGCCTGCTCGCTTTCCACTCACGCAGGGGCATTCGGCGGGAGAGGAAATCCTGACAGAAAATGAGCTTTCTGGGAAAAAAGCAGAGACATTCATTGGCATGTTGCTCTCTTAATGTGCGTTTGGTTTGCCAGGGGAAAAAGTGATAGTTTTCCATGTCCTCCAGCTCATGGCTGTGGCTCCAACTGCAGTATTTCCGCCAGGTTTGCTGGCAGTGCCTAAGAGCTAGGGATTGTATTTCAGTAGTTATTAAAAAGAAAGAATATAGGGAAGGGTAAAAAAAAATCTTGTTTTAATGGGAAGGGAAAAGGCAAATGAGGAATGTGCAGTCTGGTCACTTACTGGTTGATCTTCCCCTCCCTCTGCCATCCTGCCAGACCAGCTCATGTTGCCCTTCCAACCATACTGCAGCACAAAGGAGGTTTAAAAATCCATCAGCACTCACAGAAAGAATTCAGCAGTGTTGTTTGGTCACCCTCTGCCCGGACTGCGCTGTCCCTCATCAATAGCTTGTGCACTTTGATTGCAAGCTCCACGGACCATAGCTGCCCCTAAACAATTCAGAAGTACTGAGGGGATTTCACTCTGGCTTTCCCATTTCAGAGCTGTCCTTTTCTCTCCTTTTAACATTGTATTTTATTTACTCTGTGCTGAATACTCTGTCCCCGGACCTTCCACCTTTCCTGGAATGTTACTTTAGGATTTTGCCAAACATGCCGGGGTAGGGCAGAGGCTGGGCAGGGAGGAAGTCAGGCATTGCACCTTCTTCCCAGCACCCACGGCTCTGGAGTGTGCCAGCTCACATAAATCTTCCTCCTGCTTGCCAACGAGCTAACTGCCTCTCCACACGCAAACATCACAACAAAGATGTAAGAAAGACTTTGTTAAACATTTTGGGAAATAGGGTGCCATTGAGAAGTTAATCCCAAAGATTTGGTGAGGATCGGAACTGGCAGAAGAGTGTGGGAAAGTAGGTGGAAGACACGCACTTACTTCTGAACCCAGCCTGAGTAACACGGAAGCTTGGCTCCATGTGTAGGACTGTGCTGCGGGATGAGGATGCATGTACGATCTCCATGCCGCCTTGATGATTTTATGTCTACAAGAATTGCTGAAAAACTTCCCTTCCCCTCACCCACAAGAGAGAAGTGACAGGTATGAAACAAACTCCAGCTGACTTTGGGGAAATAAAGGCACTAAAAATCAGCTGTACATATGCTCCTTTGGCTTCAGATTTCAGTTAAAATCACCTCTTTCTATTGACAGGTTTGGTTCTTGTTTAAGTGACAGCAACGTCTATTGGGCTGGTAGCTCAGATTGTGACTCAGCCTCACTGCACAAAGGCTTGTCCGTCTATTGCTGATTGTTTAAGTTCTCAGGTTTTGAATTCTTGCAGGTGATTCAAGGAAATAAATCTGATTTAGTGACTTTTAAAAAAATTATTGCTTGTAAGAGACACAGACAGACTGCAAACAAAGGGCTGGCTCTTGCTCCTGTTGAAGGCATGGAGTGGAGGCACCAGAGTTCATTCCTGACTGCTTTAGGTTTTCAGGGACAAAGAATGAAGTAAGAGCCAGCTGTAAGGCCAAAAGCGAGCACTGACTTGCTGTCAGACCCTTGTGATTACCTCTGAGGGGAGAAACACAGCTCGTAAAAAAAATTATAAGAGGATAACTGCACCTTCTCCTTCATGAAAATGAGCAAATTCCAGAGTGTTTCTTCTTCTGCCTGCTATGCGATTTGCTTCAGCTTCATTTCACGTGCTGTCTCACACAATAGCCTCCAGGGATTCTCAGGGAAAAAGATTTAGCTGCCTTGCCTTCCATGCCCAACTCCTGCCTTCCTGCAAGAAAATTATTTGCTGCTTTCCTAACAAACCAGCTTCAGTTGTCACTGTAGTTAAGGTTATGTCAACACTTCTATTATAAACTCCTCTTGTCAGGAATTTACAAGTCGGCTGTAAAAATTCCCTTTGCACTTAATTCTGGCATAGATGAAAAAGCCCCAGGAGCACATTAAAAAAAATCAACATTTACGTATTAGATTTTAACACTTTCCAAGAAATGAAAATTTCAATGTTAATGCAGACACTGTATCATCAGACAAAGACCTAAACCAATGGCTCCAGTCAGCATGCGAATCCTCTACTGAAATAAGTCACCTTGGAGCGCCCTGCACTCCAGTGTTGCAAATATGGAAACGTCAGTCTGAGTGCCACCACAGGAATAAGAACAAAAGTCCCCTGAAAAAACCTCCTTTACTTATATGGCAGTAATTAAAATGCAAGCCATCTTGTTTATTGAGGGATACATCCTGTCTCTCATACCAAGAAGCTGAGTTTAATGTATGAAGGTTTCACAGCAGTTGAGGAAGGATTATTTTTATCTGTCTAAAATATTTATCTCACCTTTATCCTCATCTGAGCCCCTCATAATCACCAGCACATTTAGCTTTTCTGGTGCATTACTGCCGTTTATTTTCATTTCAGAAACAGAACAGTGATACGGAGAGAGGTTAAATGATTTGCCCAAGGTCGCAAAGGACAAGCCTCTGCTCTGGGAAAGGCACTCACGCCCATGCCTGGGATCCACCTGAGCAGATTCTCCATCCTCTCATGGCTTGCTAAGGAGTAACAGCAATTTATCGTCCTTAGTACAGCTCTGAGCCTGCAGTTTCTTCTGTCTTCCCTGGGCTACTACTTGGCAGGATTTAACAGTTACTAGCTTCATCCTCCCCCTCCACTTCCACCTGTGCTTTTTACGGGTTTAAGAGGAGCCTGAAAAGGTCTGGATTTGGTTCTGGGGAAGTCTAGAGAGCCCAGGTATGGGTTCCCCAAATCCTATGCGTACCGGAAATTTTTCTGCTTACAGGTTGAAACAGAGACAGGCCAGGATTTGCTGTGTACACAGAGGTGTGTGTGCTTTTGCGTTTTGTCCAGCCTCATATTGAAACTGAGGAGTACATGGCACTAAGCTAAACTCTGTATGTCTTGAGGAAAAAAAAGGGGAAGGCCAGAAGGAAAAATGAGATACAGAACAGGCATAAGTGGTGTCGAGACAGTCTTTAGCTAATTTTCAAATGCTACAGGAAATCAACAACCAAGAGAAATTATAAATAATCCAGTCAGAACTAGTGCAGCTTCAATAAGACCACATTTTTAAAAGTATGATTACAGCTTTCTAAACTCTTCCACATATTTAATGAATGCAAATATCTACACCCATGCGTATGACTTTTAGTTTTGCAAAGTTATGCTCGTGTTTGCAGCACTGCAAGCCACATTTTAAACAAAGACTCAGATCTCTATCTTTTACCTTCCTTTAACTGTACTAGTACATGCACGAGGAAGGCTGCTTACTCTAGTGACAGCTGAGGAGGACAAGAGGTAAACCTCTGACAATCCAGGTCCAGTTTTGAGCAAAAGATAGTGTAAGCGTGGAAAGAAAAGCACTGAATTCTGTGTAACAGAATCAGGCCCAAGAAGTGCAAAAGGAATTTACAAAGCAAGATTTTCTGTAATATGGTCCATTGGCTTTTGATAATAAAAACCACATTGTAAATAGCCAAGAAATTAATCTTTAAAAGGCAGCTGTAGCCCATGTGAATTAACTATTTTTTCAAAGACATTTCCTCTGGATTTCTGCTCCCTTCTTTAATACATGTTTCCAGCCAGCAGAGATGTTATGCTCTGTGGGTGAAATATAATATGCATTTTTAAAACATTTATAAATATGTATACACCCTATGGATTCACATGGCACTGTGTTCACAGAAGCTGTGTTCTGGTCTGCCTTGAAATGAAGGCACTCTTTAAAAAATAATTACAAATATACTAAGGTATACATTCAACACAATGCATGGGGATTTAGCCACATAAATTTCATTAGCGCTAATGAGAGGTGTGCAGCTAAAGCCCTGCATATCAAGACATCATGCATAAAGAAAAGCTTGTCTAATGATGTATTTACTTATTAAACCAGAACAGCTCTGAAGGGCATGCATGTTTATCTATTTTTATTTATTCCTTTTCAAAAGAAATTAAATGCACACATGCGTGCGCGCGGGCACACACACACATCTATATTCTGTAGAACACAGAATTTCTAAATTTTGATAAATTAATATATTGAAAAATCAATTAAAATGATTCTTCAGCTATTATTATTTTTTGCAACAGGGAAGATTAAAATGTCTCTTGAGGTCGCAAACCAGAAACATGCAAATCACTTGACTATGTGGCATGGCACTTTTGTGCTAGAATAAACAGGTGTGAATAAAGGCGTCGGTGGTATATTTTAGTAGAGTTGAGACTGTGACATGCAGTACTCAAAGCTGGGAAATTCTCGGTTTACCTACCTCGTTTTCTCAGCTCTCACTTTTGTCTTTATAAAACTTCCTCCCTTTTCTCAATAGCAGGGCACGTAGAGGGCACACAGTCTGTGTGGAAGGGGAAGCCTTGTTTTTAGTACATGTATGTGGGTCAGAAACTAGGTATTCTTCATCAGTTTTGTTAATTTCTGGACATGAAAAAATGCATTTTATGTTAGTCACACTATCCAAAGCAATTGTTTATTTTCTTCTCTAGATTACAAGTGGGTTCCTTTGCTGAATAGATACAACATGTGTTTGCTGCCAAGTTCAGGGTCCAAAGAAGTTGCTCCGATGTATCATTTGAACACTTCGATGCCATCTACTAGATCATTGTGTTATGGGGCCAAGTTAGGGCCAGCAGGGTAAAGGCAATTTATAACCCACATAGTGACATCAATCTAACCTAGCAACCTCCCTAGCAACACTGCCAAAGCATCACAATGTGGCCCCTATAGCTCAGATGATATGAAGATAGTAGCATTGTTAGGGTGGGAGGTTGCCACTTTGGCCTAGCAACAAATAACAGCCTGACCTTGGGATCTATTGAAAGCTGAGAAGCCAAGCAGAACAGAGGGAGAACCACCAAATGAAAACCCACGGGTTCCTGCCTGTTTCTTTTATGTAACCTAAACAAATTCTTCAGAGAAAAATATGGCAATGCTTCCAGACACGCTGCATGCATATATATTCAACATTGCTTTTCCACATGGCTGGTTAAGAGCTGTACAGCTTTTATGCTGTGGTTTGGAAATCATAAAATCTGGGTGCAGAAAAAGGACGAATATAGAAATCACTACAGCCAATACAGAGTGGCGACAAACAGGTTGCATGTTGCTATTAAAGTGCGCTGATACATGAGGGCTCACACATGCAGGTATCGCACATGATAATCCAGGAGCTGCACACACACCAGGGTTTGGGTTTGCTCAAGAAATCCAGCTGTAGCTGGCTTACATGCAGCATTTTGTCACTGAAAATAATGAAATGGATATAAATCACCTTCCCCCCTCCCTTCTCTTTCTTCTTGTTACCCATTCAAATGAGTCCCCTATACATGCATGCCATTGTGCCAGTTCTCCACATGCAGCTGCTGAAGCAAGGTAACATTTCTCTCTCCCGTATACACATCAAGTGTAGGGCATCCTCTAAAGACACTCTGGAGCTATAAGGAGTTGGACCTGACCTGCTTGATGTTTCCAGTTTCTAACGATGATCCCATACTCCTGGTGGTTGCAACTGAATACCACTTACAGCATCTTGACAGTTACAGTGATTCAAAGACAACTGAGAGAAACAAATAGGAAGTATGGAAAAAGTAAGTGAGTGAGTGATGCATTTGTTTCTGTACAGGTGGCCCTGAGTCAGTGTGCGGTGCTGGAGGTTACCTGATGCTGAGCTTCCAGCTACCATTCGGTCTTAAGAAAATATGTAACAGTATTAGCCCAGCACCTCCTATGTGAATCATAACCCTCGTAATTTCAAAGCTATCCTGTACAGTAACCACTTCTAAGACCAAACAGTGGGGATAATTCACCTCCCCCTCCCTGTTTGCTGGCTTTAAGCTACCAGCTGGCCAGTGCAGAGAAGCTCAAATTGCAGCTGCCTTCACCCTCTTTAGCATTCGAGATAAACAGATGACTTTGGTTTGCAGCAACAAAATATTGCACATATATTTTTAAAAAATGTAATTTCTTTTGCTAAATGAAATACGTTTGCAGATATATGTGGTTCTGCATGTGGGTGTGTGTATACACACACATCATATATAATTACATCTATTTAAAAGGGGATTTTTTAGGTTTTTAATGCCTTCCATTTTGTGCCTTGTTTCCCCCTTGTATAACACTTGGTATCACTTTCAGTTTATAACTTCTCTTGAGAGAGTAGCCACAAGCCACAAATAGTCAATTGTCTACTTGCAGCAGACTTTAACAAAGGGACTGATAGAGCTGAACTGGAAATGGTATGTCTATACTGCAGTCACTGCTACAGTAACCACAACCGTAATTTTGGTAACACAAAGTCAGGGGCAATTTTTCTTATAAAACCTTAGTGCAAGTTTCATCACAGAATATAGCATCTGTCCATTAGACCTATTTCTATTTTCAGGCAAGACCATGAAAAACTCAACGACAGTGTATGAAGTGTGTGAAAGTTTGCTCTTTTGCATGTTTCTTAAATGACAAGCTTTAAGTGCATTGAGAAATAGTGAGGATTGGGAGAAACCTCTCATGTGTTAGTGCCACTTCATCCATTCCATACTTTTTCAAACTGAAACTGGCCAGCTGGAGTTTTTTTAATACCTTGAATTTCCCATAACAGTCCTTGTTGGAGATGTGGTGTATCTGAATGGTAAAGCGGAAGGGCACAGCAGTAACCGAAGCAGTATGCCTACCTCCCTATGATGCAGGTCTGCTGGGATTCCCACAGATGTGAAGAAAAATGAAATTTCAGCTCCCCAAAGGGCTTCCCAGCCACTGCTCTGTCTCCTTCCACTGCCATCCCTGCAGCACAGTAACTTCCAGACTGTGGAAGAATGGGAGGAGAACGGGAACGTGGATGAATTCTTACAAACTGACCATATGACTTTCTCCATGTATTTCTTACTAAGCGTCTTGATAAACAGTGATAATCTTTCTCAAGCCCTAATGCTGGCCACAGTTTTCCCCTCGGGGAACTGCTCCACATCAGTAAGTGAGCCCTCTCTCCCCCTTTCCATCTTATTTTCTTCCCCCTTTGAACCACGCTTCCTGAAAAAGGGAAGGGAGTGGGGTGTGGAAGTTATTCCTCCACGCAGGACTGCCAGAGAATGAATGGTCACTAGTGGTTGTGTGTCTTTTCCCTGGCACCATATTTTGCCAATCTGTGGAACATAATGTGTGAAATACACTTGCAAAAAATAACTGAGAAGAAGCTCATTTCCTCTTCCTTCCTCATCACTCAGCACCTCTAAAACTCCAGGCTGAGCTCTCAGCAGTCCCAGCCATGGTGTTTGAAAGCTTCAGCTCCAGCTCTGACTGTCCTCTGCCCTCCCACTGCAAGTTCAGCCCAGAGCAAGAGCCTGGTGTAATGAGTAACCTGGAGGAGATTCAACGGGACCCAACACCAGGAAAACGACTTGATTTCTCTGCTTACAAAATTCAGTGTAGTTCATCATTTTCCCAGTTCTGAAGCTGAGTAATTAAGGCAAATACCAGAGCCAGTCCCAGCTACTTCGAGAAGGCAAAAGACTCTTCCATGAATGTTTCAAGAACCAAGTAATACTTTTAGATGATAGAGGTCAGGACTGCATTGCATGGATTTCTGTATGTGTGTAAATTTAACAATCCTAATAGCCATGTTTTTGAAAAAATGAAATCCATGTTTAAAAATAAATACGCTTATTAAATACTTAAAATTCCTGTTCTTTCCTCTAGAGATCATGCATGACTATAGCATTGAAGCCGGGCCATTGCAACCAAAAGAAATGACTGATTCTGATCAGCAGACCTCGATCTGAGCATCAGGGAGCTGGTGGGGCTGGAGGAGATTACAGCAAACTTGGGATGTTTGGATCTGGGTTTTGTTCCACCTGTTAAAGGGAGGATGACAGATGTAGAATCTGGGATCCAGTTTACGTAGAGTTCATCTGTATTCAGTGTAAATTTAGGTGCCTCTTTGGTGGAAATCAGGGTGAACCTCACACAGAAGCGCTTGGGAAAACACAGGCTCACCCGAACACATTCATTCTTGCACAGGAGGGAAAAAGAAGTGGCTTTGCATTTGCGAGAGGAATGTAGCTATATATAAGGATCTCCAGCGCCTGCGGTTAATGCCAAGGTCAGCTCCAGCTGACACCCGTGCCTGAGGCTGTGGGGGAAGGGATCGCTGTACTCTGCAGCGAAGCCACAAGATGTCAGGAGACTGCTGCTGCGCTGCTCTGCTGCTGCTGCTGCTGCTGCGCTGCTGCTGCTGCACTGGTGCGCTGGCAGGGCACTCAGCCTTGGGGCCTGGGAGCAGCCTGGAAGCTCCTGCCATCATCTGTCAGGCCAGCTCGCTTCTCCCCTCTGCTATCCTACCTCCTTCCCGTGCCATTCCGTTTCTTGACGAAAAGGCGTGAGCAAGAAAATGAAGAATTCTCTCCCTTTTGATGGCTTTTCCCAAGTCCCTATTTTAGAGCTTGCTAGCTCCCTTGCCGTATAGCTACATGCAGCTTTCCATATTACATGTCACTTTATATGGTTAATTGTGTTTGTATTCTCCACAGGGTTCTTGGCAGTTACAGCATACTACGAGGTCACTGATTTACCTCTGTGTTTTCAGAAACCCACCTTACAGTCCCTCCATGTAAAACTGAAAACTAGTCATATGTAAGAAAACAGCAGTTTGCAAGAGTGCTCACGATAAAAGGGTAAACAAGATCCTACACAGAACCGTGCCTGGGCTTGAATTGAAACACATAGTGTTATATCTTTGATATAAAGGGATGTTTGTAAGATGCATTTCATCCTCGCTGCATGCACTCTGCTAGTGAATGCTCACCAGACACTAACCATGTGCTATGCACAAATCCTGCAGGAACCTGCTGGTGGAATAAATCCTCTTCCCACACTTAAAGTACACCCCTGTGCTAGTTTTTGCACAGGGCAAAAAGCCAGAGCACAGCTGTGCATGTTTCTAAAGCAGCAATGGCCGTTCCACGTGGTTCAGTTGCAAGTGGTACCTGGGGCGTACACCATTGCTGGGAAGTTGCACCTAATTGCAATTCTTTAAAATATTCCTTCAGATCCAGTTTGGTCTGTAGCCAATATCCATCTGACGGATTGACGGAGCACTGTCCAAGTGACTCCCATTTTGTTGCTGCTGTAAGATCAACCCCAAAATGGTGTCCTAAGGAAACCTGCTGCATCTCTTTCCCTCTCACACTGACACGCTGCCACTTACTTGCCTACACTTGCAGAATGAAACTCTTTTATGGAGAAGTAATTTTTTCCAAGTGCAAAGCTGGCATAAGCGGAGGATATGTGTGGCCAAGATCTGCACAGTGCACAAACTAAACTGGGAATTTCAGGGCCCTGTTCTTCATTGTTATTTTCATACCCTTGCTTTGGCTGTAAGTTATCGCTCATCTGAATCAGTAACTCCAATCCCTCTCTGCATGCAGGTGTAAACAGAAACACAAAGCCACTTACCTGCAGGGAAGAGTCAGTCCCTTATTTTTCCACACTAGAAACTGTATCTCCCTATATGGAAAGTGCTGCAAAAGCTCAATTGCTTTAGACAACTTCCATCTTAAGATACTTTCTAGTGTATGTTATGTCTGATTTCCCAAATGGTTACACCACTTCACACCAGCATATCTCCAGTGGCTTTGGTGAGATCTGCTAACTACATTACATGACAGCACTGCTGGTGCCATGAAAGGATGAATCAGGGCCACCGAGAGCCTGGAAACTCTGCTGTGAAGCCAAATGTGCTGTGTATTGCCATCTTTCATGAAACCTCGTGTTCTGCTCAGGAACCTGTGCAGCAAGAGATTTACTCTTTCTCCAGCACTGCATCACCTGTGTTGTACAACTACTTCTTTTTGGGTTGCTTTTTCAAGGTGTTGTGAAAAAAAGCATTTAGAAAACACTGCAATTGCCTGCTACTGTTATTAAAATACAAAAAATAATTTCCTGGGTCTCCTGGCTGCTAAGATCAGCTCTGGTCCAGCAGGAACCCCATCCTGTTCATGATCTTATCTTGCTTCTGTACCTAAGTTCCTGAGCTTCTGGATACTAAATGGATGCAATGAAGCCTCTCTTCTGACATTAAGTGGCATCTGCACACCTAGGTCTTGGGTGTTATGCTAAGATCTAAGAAAATCAGAAGACACTAGAGAAAAATGAAAAGTATTAACATTGTTAGGGTGATAGCTCATTTGTCAGAGCAACATCAAGAAATACAACACACACACCAGCATTTCTTGCTCCAGTTTCAAGAAAAGTCATTGTCATGGATGTTGAGGTTGTATGCAGAAATGGATGTTAGATACTTCAAATGCAAAGCATTGGAACTGGCATACAGGATATTTTTATGCATTGAACATTGCAATGTTCATTTTGGTAGTGACTGGAAATTTTCATTCCACAGATTTTGAGTCGCTATGTGAAATGACATGAAAACCACCAAGTTTACGTTCGCATCAAAAAAAATACAGGCACAGATGGTACCTTGTCTTTCTGACGGTGTCAGCAGTTTGAACAAGGATTAAGCAGGTAAGAAGGGTGAAACGCAGGCCCCGTGGCTGCCACTCGTAGAGCTCCACTGCTAGAATTGATTTCAACGTTATTATGTTTCTTTCTGAACACAGAAACCATCCCGTCCTGTCCCCTACACGCTCACCCTCTCTGTCAGGCCTGAAGCTCATTAGTGGAGCAGCCCAGGATGCTTGCCTTGTCACTCTGCATTTGGCACCTTGTAACTAGAAAACTGTTTTCAGCTCTGTCAACCTAGCGACCAGCTAGCAAGTCAGTTATGAAAATGAGTTCTTTTGGAAATACAGCGTGGGGATGAAAGAAGGCAGGAAATTAAGGAGTGATGGGCACTGAACGCAAGTGGGGAAGGAGGATGTTTACAGGCATGATCCTACAACCCTGTAAATCAAGTTCTCTGTTCAACTTGCTACTGTAACTGTGAATTCTGGCTTGAGCACTGATGTGTAAGAAGGAGTACAAGCTCTGCAGGACAAGGCTGCAAATTCTGAGCTTCTGTGCAGTGGCTCTTACCCTGCATTTGATATCGTAATCAAAGAATCATATTGTAATGAGGGAATAGAGCATGCAGATTCTTTTTCTTGTGTTGTTCTATACTGCCGCAAATTAAAGGAACATCAGGGAAGCAAGAATTACAGCCCTCTGTCTCTTTTAGGGATGGTGCACACTTGCTTAATGGACAGCTTGACTGTTTTGTCATAGCCACTTCATTTGTATGATTTGCTATGTAGCCCATGGCTCATAACAAAAATACGGATGGCATTGGTTTTGTCATTGTTACACCAGACTGGTGGGGAAAATACTAATGTATTTGGCATTTTAGAGTGAGCATACATCAGGAAATTATGGCACTTTCATTTTATCTTAACAGCACATTTCTCAAAACTATACGGAGAGAACCTGCTAGATACCCCTGACACTCTCTTGTATTTTATAAAGAATTGTAAGAAAGTAAAAATAAATCTAAGACTTGCTAGGTACAATTCTGGAGCATAATCTAATGTGAATTTGTTTTCTGTTATAAATGAAGTATTTGATTCTGTAAATACTGACCCCTGTTTCACCAGGTCAACAGTTTATATTCTGGGATACATTTTAGCTTCTTCCACCAATAACTGCTTGAAGTTTGGTAAATTTACAGTTTTTTACAGAGTCAAGGAAGAAAGATTAAGTCTTAATAATCCTGACAATTAACTAAATTCCTCTATTTCAACTAAGACCTTCCTTCCACCGAGCTGAGTCCTCAGCACACCGTGCTGCACATCTCAGGCACTGCAGTACTTTGTTGTCAGGACTGTCTTTCACTTGCAGAGCTCTTAAAAATGGATTCCAGCTTGAAGCAAGATTTCTGGTGACTAGTAACTACATGGTGATGGTATCTTGTCTGAACTGAAAACTGAGGGCTGACTACTTGCAGGGCTGCAAGCAGGTAGACAATGACATTAATTTCATTTAAGTTTATTTCTATGCCCAGGATAAGACAAGGGAAAGAGACAGCAGATTTGGACAGCTGAGTGAAACTTCCCTATAAACATTTGCAATTATTTTCAAGAAAAATATCCTTGTTACCGAGTAGTATCTTGCTGTCATATATGACACTAAACATTTGAATAAGTGAATTTTCACACTGGCTAGAATGATGTAGCACTTTCTTACTTTCTGGGAAAGTTTTTTAGCAAAACCAGCAGACTCAGGCTGAGTACTGGCATGATGGATCTTTTTAGAAATAAATGTTAAAAGAACCTGTGTTCCACAAGTCCAACCCTTTCATAGGGAAACAAGGACAGCAATGTGTGAGGACTGCTACATGGTGTAGTGTGGTTTTGTGCCTCAGGTTGGCGGAAAAAACAAGTTGACAGCAGCACAATTTGTAAACCAATTACTGCTTCTGGAATTGATAGTCTCGCGCTGCTAACTGGGGGTCTAACGGAATCAGGTGTTTGACTGCAGCACTGGCCAAACAAGGACAGACAGCAAATTAAGTGCTATCCTGAACAGCAAAGAAAATATTACATTTCTTGCTCTAAATTAGCAACACTGAAGTTTTTATTTAGGCTTCAAAGACTTACACAGAGACCAAAGCAGTATGTTGCTCTGTGGTCAGTTCACATTAAAAAGAGTAACAATGCTAGACTGAAAAGAAAACAAAAAGTCACAGAATTTTCTCTTGCATGGAAAAGACCACAAACTCTGGGAGCAGTTGCCACTGTGCCATGTGACCGACCTTCCCCTGCCCGTGGATGGTGGATTATCGTCAAAACTATTTGGACATACGCACATGACCTCACAAAAATGTGCACTAGCAAAAATACACTTTTTCTCAAGCCAAAAAGGGAACAAAATTTTTCATAAAAGACACCTAAGCCTTGCTCTTGTGCTAGTGATTGGATTAGGTAATGACTAATTAGATGAGGTCATCACTTTCTATGTCATATATATACAGTATTTATGGAGAATTTGCTCATTCTAATTAACAGAGTAGAAATAGTTTCTTGACAAACTTCATTTTCCTGAAACTAAGAGCCTTGAATTTGTTCCACTTTTGATCTTTCTTCGGTGGCTATGTTTGCTTTACATTAAAATAACTTCTAACATTCCCATTAAGGATAATCCCTCCAGCAGCCACAGTATGACATTTCTATATTAATCTTTTAAGCATTTTAGAAAAGCAAGGTTTCATGTTTTAATAATCACAGTGTTTTTCTCCAAGGAGTTGTAAAAATTTATGGGGCCTTTCTATCCTATTTGACTTCTACATCTTTAGAGTTTGGTGCTAATGGCCCATTCAGCCTGCTTACTCTTTGACTCCTTTTTTATTTCTTTTTCATCTTCTTACAAAAGAAAAATTGCTTCCGTGCCTTACGCTGTTGCAGATGCTATTCAAGTAGTAAGTAATTTCAATCCAACTAGCTGAAAAAAACCCACAATTTACCCTCATCTCGGAATCACTTGGGGGTCTCCACTGTAGACATGTGCATACAAATCCCTTAATTCTTAATTAAAAACAAAATATAGCCACTTGTTTAAAGCAGCAAAAGCAGAAACAACAATATACATACATGCATTTTTAACAAGTTATCAGCCCATCTTAAAAAAAATACTTTTTCTGCTTTAATATTTTATCTTATTCTTGCTCTTTTAGCAGAAAAATAAAAGTAATAGATTAACTATTTATGTTTATCATAATTTTAAGATGGCCATAAGAGTGGCTCTCCAATGCTCCTGGAAGCATTCTTGTCCCATATTACTCACATTTTGTTCTATGCA
The DNA here is from genome assembly GCF_947461875.1 of Haliaeetus albicilla. Taxonomy (NCBI): domain Eukaryota; kingdom Metazoa; phylum Chordata; class Aves; order Accipitriformes; family Accipitridae; genus Haliaeetus; species Haliaeetus albicilla. Next base: position 37,946,144 of record NC_091492.1, read on the forward strand.
GAGCCAGGAAAGCCATTGCAACTAATAAAAATCCAGCCACGCAATCACAGTAACAAACCAAGCAAATTCCTCACTCTATCACCAAGACCTCTCTCACTGCTCATGGTTTCACTTTCTGAGAGCCGACAAATCTTGGCCCTTTTGGACAAAGTAATTTCCAAAGTGGAGAGAAAACAACATGTCCGCTTTAAGTCAAGATTGCCTCTGTTGATTTCTATTGCTGAAATCCCTGCAGAAGAGGAGATACAGCGTCTCAATTAGGCAAGTCTCAAAGCATTTGTGGTTACAGAGAACAAAGCCAATACTTTCTGTTCCAATGCAAGTGGAAGACACTCAGTGGGATCAATTTCTTGCGAGATGCTTCACTCAAGGAATAGATTGACATGATTTGCACAAACAGCATTATTGTCAGAAATGGGAACTTGCCCCTTACTGAAGCCATCACAAGTCAAGTCTCACCTGACTGCCCTGCAGAGAACCAAGGGGATCAAAAAGTTTCGCAGCGTCTTATATAGCAACAATAAGCTGTTTCTTGATACAGTCTACTGTGGCCCTGAAAAGAGACTGGGACAGAGAGGATAAAGAACAGAGCAGTCAGCAGCACTTCAGAATAAGTTTGATAATGAAGGAGACAGGAGTTTCAGAGGCTGGGAACGCTCACCAAGGAAACTGCAGTAACTATAGAGGAGTGGGAAAATGTAGTTTATATTGCATATTCAGGACTGTAATCAAAGAGATAAGTGCCAAGAAGATCTGCAGCATCCAGAAATTGTCAGGGTTGTCTTGCCACAGCTTCCTCAGTGATCTTATCCTAAGACAAGTGTTTCATAACAGATTGAATGATAGCTAGGATGCAGGTTTAAGAATAGACAAGGAAGAAGCAACCCTTTTTTGCACCAGAAGACTCCATGCCCTACTTAAAAATAAAGTAAGTAAGGGCATGATGGCAACTCAATCACCACCACCAGTCAGCACTGCCTCAATGCCCCCGGCAGCCAGCAGGCAGATGGGTCTTCCCTCGCTACAGCCTCTGTGATTTACTGCATGCACATAAAGCCTGAGTAACATGAGTGCCTCCTGTATGATTTATAGAGGCGTGGGTTGCTCATCTAAGCAGAGGAGTGGGATGCAGAAATGCTTGTGCTCTAACCAGTTTCTGACATGGACTCCTGCAGCCCAAGGCACGTCATGTTGTTTCTCAGCCTCTGGGCAAGTTCTCAATTCCTAAAGCAAATCCCGAGTGGTTTTAGATGTACTGTTTAGATGTGCTGAGAATGGGGAGAACTTGCAGAAGTGCCCAGCTGTTCCACTCCAGCTCCCCTTCCTTCTGTGTATCCAGCTCTCCTCTCATTCAGCCCCTAAGCGAGTACTGCTGAGTCACTTGATATGCGAGAAGGTGCAATGATTTTCTTCAGGAGCCGTCCTTTGCCTCCTGCCTTTGGGAGAGCAAATGCAGCATATCTGTTGTGCTAGATGAAAAGGGCAGTGATGATGTTCATCAGTTTCACAACCACATACTTCTGGTTCTTCACTAGTCCAGAATTTTCCTTTGGTCCTTACTTGCCTGAGCACTTGGAAGAGAGATTTGCCTCTTTATTTGTACAATTATGAGTGTAAAATTTACTGCTCTGTATCCTTCTCTAGTGTTTGTAAAACCACTGAAAAATGTAATGTCCTAAATGCTACATTTTTGCTGACAAGCTAAAGATATTCTTCAGTGAATACTGTTGATGATATATATTGTTTTGCTCTCTACATCAAGTTCGATCTTTAGCGGACACTTTGGATAAGTAAACTATTACCTGGCAACGTGTCACAGTTTGCAAATGTTACACCAAGGAATGGGGCTATCATCACTATCTAGGACATCAAATTTGTCACCAGGAGTTAAGCAAAGGTTGAAATTATTTTGCTCTGATTCACCCCAGAGTCCTGCTATGGACATCCTTAGCCTGTGGTACTACATGTGTAGTACGAGGCGGCCACTGTTGTGTCTTTGATGTTCAATGACATTCATGGTTCCCTGTCCCTGTACCATCCTGTCACCCATCATTGGCCAGAGCAGGCTAAAAGCTGCTGTAAATGACACTCTGGTCCAAGGGCAATAGAAGAGCACCAGGGACCAGCATCTGGGTTTCTAGTATGTTGCTTTTTACATACACTGTCCTTATGCTAAAATAGTATGAGAACATTGCCAGAGATGTTGTGCTTCTAGAGGAACAAAAGGAAAACCAGAATGCAAGTATTAAAAAGAGGAAGGAGAAGCAGAGGGTCCACATTCCCATGGATAACCCCTAAACTGGTACTACATCTAGAAATCTGCAAGAAAGCGCCACTCAGCCCTCGGTGCTGATCCAGAAAACAATGAAACTAAATCTCCCCAAACATTCATAACCAGTCTTCTGTCTGCTCCTGAAAAAAATCCCAATCTCTTGTTCTTTGTCCTCTGAACTATAGTCACCTTGCATTACACGGTATGAAATGACTAGCCAGGCTTCCCATTGTCATTGGTGTTAATCACAGAAGATGAATATGAACTGACCAATGGTGTTTATAACCCTGTTTAACAATGTCAGGCACTGGGCTGGAGTCTCCTCTCCCTTTCACCCATATCATTCCAGTGGCTCCAGTGTAGTTATTTCTCATTTACACCAGCACCAGTGAAGTCAGACTCAAACAGAAAGACACTTTTAGGACAGAAAAATCCAACAACACTTTTGAAAAATAAAAAGAATCAAATGTATCAGTGAATTTCTCTGTTTTGCAGCTCAGGTGCACACAAAACTCACTTTCCATGAGAACAGCATAGCGTATGCTAGAATAAGAGGGGCTGGACTCAGAAGCAGATCCCCTGCCAGCATAAAGCAAAACATGCTTCACACCCATGTATTTTCACTAGCACTTGAAAAATCACAGTAAATACAGTCCATAGTGGTACCAAACAAGAAAATGTCTCTCTGGTGGTAGAAAAACTTTCATCTTTGATCACCAGTGCCCTGCTGGCACTGGAACATATTTATTTTTTAGCATTCAGTGACCTTTGATACCAGTAACTACAGAGGGCTGCCAAGCTGCTCATGGGCTCTTCCATGCCAGTCTTTATCTGCTTTGTATACTGGGCAATTTGAAAATGAACTCTGCTTGTTTGTGAAGAGGCAAGTACGATAGGTAGCAAACCCTACAGGGACTGTGCCCCAAGTCTGTGAATGTGTACGTGCACGTTATGCATGTGCCTTGTGTGTGACACTGATTCTGAGGCCACTGATACTCAGTTAACACACACCTACGTATGTGTTCATGTAATCAAGGGAACTGCAGTTTCTTTCTCTTAGACAGTATGAAAAGTGATTATTTGCACAGCCATTGGCTTTAAAGGGCAGTCTTCAGCTGGGCTACAACATACCCTAATATTCTGGTGTCCACTTTGTATGGAAATGAGCCTTCTTATTGTCCTTGTATCTTGTGATTATCTTCTCTGCCACATTAATTAAAAACACTGCTGTGACCTGACCAAACCTGTAGTACTCCCTGGGTTTGTACTTCACCTTGGGCAGTGCCAGCTTTGGGGAGTTTGCATAGTCCAGTTGCTCTACGACAGTTCCATTTTTTTCAGCAAAGTTCCCAGCTGGAGAGGCATGTGTCACCTTCAGCTAGCTGTCCCAGCAATGACAGTGCATGGCTTGTGTTCACCTAGATGTACCTAAGTTGGGGAGGGAGGAGAAGGTGGCTTTTAGTTAGACCTCCACCAACTAAATCAAGCTAAAATTACCTATGCCCTTTGCTTAAGTGCCACTGCTTGAGAAGCAATCTCATTATGTGTGGTAAACACGTAAGCTTAAAAGCATTCAGCTAAAACCAATCCTTCTGCTGTCCCCTGGTCACCAACTGGCAACAAAGCTCTACATCGACACCGAGCTGGCAACCTGTAGAGTTTGCCCTCTATTACATTTTGCTCCTATAAGCACAGCTATTATTGGAACTGCTTACTTGACCATATTGTATGCTTTACCTCCATCTGACAATAATTCATTCTTCCAGCTTGCAACATTAATTACTTATGCATACTGTACACACCACCACTCAAAGTACATACACACAAAGAAAGCAAAAAGGTTTTACGTACAGCTGAATTTGGTGGGGGTTTTCCTGCTATTTTTGTCTAATGTGAGGACAAGAAGAGGTTTTTAGGTTACCTGTAACTTGAAAGTCAACACCAAAAATACTCAGACATGTAGCGTATTAACGAATACTGGCTGGCTCTGTGCATTACTACAGATAACACAAAATATAGCTCAGTATCGCTATGCTACCCAACAAGCAACAGAAGCAAAACTTCACTTAAATATGTATTTATCAGTGGATGTGTGTGTCTGCATGCACACAAACATATGTACTGACATGAAAAGACAAAAAAATAAAAACAGGACCAAAAAAAGCTAGTCAAAGTACACACATGCTTTTGATGATTAACACTTTCCTATCTGCAACTGTCGTGGTTTAACCCCAGCCAGCGACTAAGCACCACGCAGCCGCTCACTCGCTCCCCCCCATCCAGTGGGATGGGGGAGAAAATCGGGAAAAAGAAGTAAAACTCGTGGGTTGAGATAAGAACGGTTTAATAGAACAGAAAAGAAGAAACTAATAATGCTAATGATAACACTAATAAAATGACAACAGTAGTAATAAAAGGATTGGAATGTACAAATGATGCACAGGGCAATTGCTCACCACCCGCCGACCGACACCCAGCCAGTCCCCGAGCGGCGATTCCCTGCCTCCACTTCCCAGTTCCTAAACTAGATGGGACGTCCCATGGTATGGAATACACCGTTGGCCAGTTTGGGTCAGGTGCCCTGGCTGTGTCCTGTGCCAACTTCTTGTGCCCCTCCAGCTTTCTCGCTGGCTGGGCATGAGAAGCTGAAAAATCCTTGACTTTAGTCTAAACACTACTGAGCAACAACTGAAAACATCAGTGTTATCAACATTCTTCGCATACTGAACTCAAAACATAGCACTGTACCAGCTACTAGGAAGACAGTTAGCTCTATCCCAGCTGAAACCAGGACAGTAACATTAGAAACGTAAGACTTCAAGAGATCCTGGCACCTCAGAAATTCCCAGCCACTACCAGCAACATATCGAACATCTCTCATACCCATGGATCAGCATTTGTCTGTAAAGTAGTTGTAGTTTTCAGCTCTCTGCTCTTGTTGGAAAGCTAGTGTCTCTTACGATTACCCTGGGCATCCTGATAGACTAATACCTGTCCTAATACCTGTGATGAGATCCTACACAACAACAGAAGTGACAGTCCAGCAGCGCCTTGTGTAACGTCAGCAGTGCCTTCCTATTGCTACTGAAAGAACCTTGTCTAGGATCACATTTGTCACTTCTATTACTGCCTCATGTTCTGATGGTTCACAGTCATCCAACTGACAAATTAATGCATCAGGTTTTTTCTTTTCTTTTTTTTTGCTGTAGTCAGTTTTCTTCCTTCAAGAGAATTATTTTTGCTTCATCCTTCTGCGTAGGGTTCTGTATAGTTGACAGAGAGACAGACACGTCCACATAACAGTTCCTCTTATCCTAAATTAAGAATCCAGAAGAGGCAGGATAGATCTCCATTCTCTCGAGGTATCTTCCTGCTTTCATTGGCTGCAGAAGAAGCTCTGATGATCAGCTTGAAGAAGACGTCTAATTTGCCATGGCTAATGGTGAAGTGCATCCCAAATGTATGTTGTTTTTGTATGGAATTGCATCCCATTTCCATTGCTCATTGCTTTCACTGCCTTCCAGCTCACCAGCCGTGATACTCTGATCCTGCTAATGACAACGCCTCTTGACTGTTCCATCAGAAAATTTCTTTAGCACACTCCATCTTAAATGACAATAGATCATTATAGTGAATATTAAACAAGTTCAGTCTTGAGTCACTAGTAATCTCTCTATCCCAATAGTAATCTATTGGCACCTCTCCTTCAGACAATACCTTACGCATTTTACTGCTCTTGTACTAATCCCCATCTTCTCCATCTTAATTAATAACTTCCCATGTGGCATCATATCAAATGCTTGACTAAAATCCATATAGATTAGATCTACTACATTTCCCTTTCCTAGAAAATCAGTTATCTCAGCGAAGAAATATCTCAGGATACTCGGCAAAATCAGCGTTGTGGTTACATTTTATCCTGTTTATCCTCTCGTTTGCTCTCTCTTTCTTTTTTTTTTGTGGTTAATTATATTTTCCTTCAAAATTCTTCTGAAAGCCTGAAATGGTCTCAAAATCAATGAGCTCAGTGGCTACTTAGATAACTTTCTAATAATTTTTAAAATAAAAGTATTATATCTACTATTTTCAAATCATGCGAGAACAACCTCCAACTCAAAAATTTATTTCAAATTCTTGCTATCAATCTGGTACTTGTTCCTTTGGAATTCTGGGATGGAAATTACCTGGTCTCCCTTGCTTGAAAATGTTGAGCTCTTTTAGATTTGCTTTCACCTTTATTGTGATAATTTCCATTTCCATTCCCTCATTCCCACTAATCATGCTGGCTTTGCTCCCTTCTTCAACTCCATTCTTCCTCTTAAAAGCTATGGCAAAGCTTTCGTTTAGATTTTGGGTACAAAAGTATTTTTAGTCTTTTCCTTGTCCACATACTTCATAGTAACACCAGTTCTTTTCTTGTTCCCTGTTTATTTACATGGCTGAAGAAATGTGTCCTTTTTGTTTTAATTTTCTTCTGACATCTATCTCAGAGATATTTTCAGCAAATCTCACTTTCTTCTTAACACACATAGGTAGTGGTTTTGTTCATCAGTTGTTTTCCTTACTTTTTATTGCTCTCCCATAGTCTAGTGAAATTATGCCATTGCACAGACTATATTAACTAACAGGGCAGACATAGTTAAATACAGATGTTTTGTAGACAGGTACAGAGTGAACATATTAGCAATGAAATTCACAGGCCAACAGAAATCAAAGATCTTGTTATAATGGAAGCAATGTTTTTATCTGATTAGAGTCACAAAACCCCTTGCATCAGCCCTGCGTATGCCAGAATGCCTAGCAAAAAGCTTCAGCTTGTAGCAATAAAAATTTTGTATGTTTCTTCTCTTCCAAGGAAATTAAAACTTTCTATCACTAAGAATACAACAGAAGCAGAAGTGTACAAAATAGTACCTTGTACAAGCACTAAACGACTAGCCTAATTTTTCAAACTGTTACCTTCTGTTATTTTTTTTTTTTTTCAATTGGGTTTCTAACCCCATGATTTTGAACAGAACCCTTACAATGCAAACCAATGCAGAGCTGAGTGAATCTGTGACCAGCTGCAGCATAAAACGAGCTCTGAATTGGGGACCTTTGTGGCTATTTTTGACATTAAGGATTCAGATTACATGTACAGTTTCTGATTTTCCTTGATTACACCTGAGTTTCCTAAAAGATTGTATTTTCCTTTTCAGCTGTGGAAAAATTATTTGTAGAATTTGTGCACTATCAAGTTTTGAATTAGTAAAAATAGGAACAGGTATGAGAAATTAAGGTATCATTATACAAAGGTCAAAACATAACGCTATTTGTGTCCATGCGCCAACTGCAGTCAAAAGACCATAGATTGCAGTGGGGGAACCAACTAATCCAGCTAATTATAAAGGCTTACCAAGGATAGTATATTCATACGTAGAACATTTGCAGCTAAGAGAGAAAAGATTTTCAAAACCCATCTTAGCATAAAATTGGAGTCTTCTCCATGGACGCTTCCAAGTCTGTTGGAAAAGTCCTTCCAGACACGTATGTGTGACTGTAGAGGGATATTTCTCTTGAGGGGACAGTAAAGTAACTTTTTAATTTCATGAGCTATCACTGGCTGTTCTGTTACCATTCAAGCACAATTTTCCTGGGTCACTGCAATGCCTCAGAGGATGCCTGTTTCAGCTCCAATCTGATGTGCTGGTCCTCAGCATTTTCAGTGGCACTGTCAGGACTACCCACCCTGGAGAAGCAATGACTGCAAATCTCTGCTAAGAAACTTACTTTCTTTTTAGGGCTAAATCCTTATTTATTCTTGAGGAGCAGGCTGGTCAGCCCTCGCTTTCACTTTGCTTTCAGACGTACACCCTACACTGGCACTCTCTGCCCTGTGCATTTTGCTTAGTTCCTTGAATTACAGTTTTTCACTTTTCGCTTCAACTTTTCCGCCCAGCTTTACCCATCAGTTTACTACTGTAAACAACTGTTTTGCCTGCTAGATGGCACTGGACATCCACTAGCGTTGGGACTGAAGGCAGGTGGCACTGAAGAGCTGTAAGGGCACATGGCCACCCTTTGGTCGTTCTTCTATTTACTTTCTGCAATGGCATTTTCTTTGCTCAGATTACTTCATTCCTCACCCACAGCACTGGCTTGCCAATACAACAATTCTACCCGTGTCCTCTTCCTGTTTTATGATGAGTATAAACTTGCTATTAGCACCGCCACAAAGGACCGGAGCCACTTCTGAACCCATCAGTTGGTCGAAAATGACTAAAACCAAACTGAAGCCCTGAAATTCCTCTGGGTTTCAGCCACTGACTTGATTTGATGAGTCTATGTATTTTGCAAACAATAACTTATTTTGGGGGGATACAATTAATTAAACTTTTCTGCCTGAAAGCAGCATTACAGAGCTCTCTCTGAATAGATACTGTGGGCCAATATACAAGGATAGTGTGAAATCTGCATGTTCTTCGGATTCTGTTCTGAATTCTTTGTATACTGTTAGGACAAAGATCTGTTTGTCATAGCTACCTTGGATGCGTTGCATTCATCATATTCACTGAGGAGGAAGTTGAAGCTTTTACTTGTGTCTGCAGAGCACCCAGCAGAATCCACTGCTGCCATCCTGACTGTGCCCTTTTCAAAATAAATTTTAAAAACCCCACAGTCAAACAAAATTAGAAAACAAAGTTGATCACAAATATCCAGCTGGAAATAGAAGAGCCTCTTTCTTCAAAGCATCCACTAGCCCAAACCATCCTTCAGAATATGCTCATTACGCCAGTGTCTGTAACCAGCCTGCCACCATTACGCTTCTACTCTGGTCTTTCACCTGAGAATGCTGTTCTCTGCACCTGTAACGCATTTGCTTTTCACCTACACAGGCACATGTTTCACCCGGTGCCAGATGTGCCCACAGTGGGTGTGATTTCTTGGAACTTGAGGGTGTACCCGCTGTTTGGATGGCAAGTTCCCTGGCTGTGGTTGCTTGGAAACATTATAGGTATCATGGCATCTGCCTTGCATGCCTGTAGATGTTTTCCGAGTAGGTGTGGTCATACTTCTACTTGGCTCATCAGATTCTCCACAGATGTCCATGGTTCTAGTGACAGCGCCAGGTCTAGCTTTCTCATTAATTCTTTTCCAACCTTATAATTATCATGTGCATATGAAGCTGAATGCAGTGTTGCATCCTACCATATCATTTCTAGGTGCCAGACACCTAATTTCTATCTTTTTTTTTTGCCTCCTCTCCACTGAGAATGCATCTCTCTCTCCATTTCCTTAGGGATGCTCAGAACTGATCGTCCCCAAACCTAGAGAAGATTCAAATATGAGTAAAGCTTTTTGCAGACTAAATCTTGTGGTGGCATTTTAGGATTTTTCTCCACTTCTTCCCAAGCTTCTTCACTCCCTTCACTCTCAAAAGTTATCACCTGCCTAGCAAAGCTGGCAGACAGACTGAAATGCTTGTGCTTCGAGCTATTCTTGTGCAAAGCCTGGCACCTTTGTTCAAATGTCTGATGAAAGTGGGCTTGAACTAAGATGTTGGTCTGTGAACTGGCAGGGGCACACAGCCTGTTCTGCTGGCTGTTTCTGGGGCAGTAAGCTTCAGCGGAAGGAAGGAAGACTGAGGGCAGATGGTGGCATTGTTGAGGTCTTGAGATGCCACACAAAGATTCACAAAAGCGGGTCTTTCTAAACCCAAATGTCTAAACTTGCCTGAAATAACTTCGTGATGCATTTTCCCCCTGTTTGGATAACACAGCACAAGGACTTCTGTGTATTTGCCTACCAATTCCTCTGGCACAGCGTGAAGCAAATGGCTACCTACACCTCCCTGGCTATTTGCAAGGGCACTTAGCTTTAAAATACAGCTAAGAGCAGAACCACCAATCTTAAATTAACTTTCCCGGTGGGGGAAGAGTCTTGAATTGATCCTTATCTACTTCACTGGGTCTTGTGCTGACAGTCAGGTTTGCTGTTCTCACCACTGTTGAAGTGTTCTGCTCTTTATTGGGTGTACTGTGAACAAACCACCAGTCCAGACCTTTCTGATACGGCTGTTGTGATTCACCTTATCTTTATTTGCTCCTCAAGCCACTTTGGTAGGGCTGAAGAAACCATCTCCTGCAAAAACTTTGAACTCTGGATGAGCAACTAGAAAATATCTTTATTATCAGGGAAGGAGAGCTTAGGCTGCAGCTGGGATCCAGCTGAAGTGCATGCAAACTGCAGGGATCTGCACAGGAAGTGGCCGAGAGAGTTGCTGGCACTGAGGCTATTAGGGAATTCTTAGAGATGTGTTAAATGGTAGGCTCAGCTTCGCTAATGAATCACCTTGCTCAGGCTACAGAGAGTTTTGGTTATGGGTGGCTGTGAGGGCACAGAAGAGAAGAAAATGTCATCTCACACTTGCAGCTAATACAGCGATTCCTGCATAGGACAGTGGAAGAGCTCCTGTACACGATTACAATAAAAATGTTTACATGCATTGCTCCTGTTATTACAGATTAATTAACTACTGAAGGGAGAAAGTGCTACAGAGGTATAATTCAGATTTTTGCACAGTTGTACTTTGCGGCGATGGTCAGTAAAATTAAGATGATATCAGTTCACTTAGCATTTTACAAAATAATAGCTTGAGCTTGCAGGCTGTGCACACACTTAGTGTAAGCATCTGAACAGCCCCCGCTTGCTCGGTGTGATTGCTGATGTGCTTAAAGTTAAGCATGCATGAAAGTCTTTGCAGGACCGGGGATGCAAAACACAAATAACTTTTCCCCTCAATATACTTCCAATAGGTAAATAACTCAAAAAAAAAAAAAAAAAAGCACAGAATGAAACTTCAGATTTCTGCGGATTCTATGGGTGCAAAGGCCACATCTTCATCTGTGTCTTGGATTGTGCAAAATGCACTGTCAGTCCTTAACAAACAGACAGGAGTGATAAAAAGCTAATATGCAAATTGCATTATACACGAGGATGTTTTCTTAATTTGTGTATAAACCTCATTGCAGATTCCAATACATGTCCAAGCTGCAATCTATATAATTTCTCCTAACACGCACTCGAGCCCTCGTCAGTGATGGGAGAAAGAATCTTACCAAATGCCTTCTTCATTGCTCAAAACCCGGGAGGGAGCAGCACTGTTTGGGTCGCCGGGAGGTAGTGGTCGGGCTCCGGGCTGGGTTTCGGGGGGCGGGTGGCAGGGAAGGGGGGCGGCTCGGGGTGGGGGAAGCCCTGGTCCCTCGGTGGGAATTACCCGGCTCCCCGTCCCTCTCCCAGCCCCGCTGCGGCAACATTTATTGCAAAAGCAGGAAATTGCTTATTACTAAACTAGCTGGCAAGGGAGTGGGAGCCGATGCTGCTCCACACTGGCACAGCACTTGCTTAGCTGCTGCTTTCCCTGCCTCTCCTTGTTCCGCTCTTTCTTCTTCTTCTTCCCCCTCTTTCTCTCCTCTCTCTCTCTCCTCTTCTTTTTTTCATTTTGGCTTCTATTCAAATGTGGGTCAGGGGTGAGCGGCTCCCAACGTCACAAGCTTGCAAGATGGCGCTGGGAGGAAGGCTGTGAGATGAGGAACAGGCTGGTATAAACCGAGAGGACAGGAGAGGGAGAGGAGGAGGAGGAGGAGAGGGGAAGGGGAAGAAAAGCTGCTGCTCCAGATGCAATAAGAAGGTAACGCGGAGCGGGGCGCGGGCGCGGGCGGGGGCGCGGGGCCGCGCGTCCCGCTCGGGCGGCCGGGCGCTGCCGGGCTCCGCGGTGCAGCCCAGCCCCACTCCCCCGCTCTTTATTTGCAGCCCCGGTTATTTGCCCATCCGCACGGGTCCGCTCGGGAGAGTCGCCGGGGTGGCGGGGGTGTCCCCTTGTTCCCTGCCCTGCAGCAGCCGTGCCCGGCACCAGCGGTAGTTCCATTGAAAAAAATAAAATCCGGATGGTTTTCTTTTCCCTCTTGCCCCCCTCTCTCCCTGCCCCGGGCCCCCTCCCCTCGCTCGCCCGGCTCGCTGCCCCGTTGCTTTCGGGGCCGGGGCGTGCGTACGGTGTATTGGCCGCCGTGCCTGTCCGGGGATTGCAAACGTTGGCTATTCGGTTGAAGCGGCTGGAAACTTTCCCCCTCCTCCCGTGCCATTTGTGTGCGTGTGTGTGTGTGTGTGTGTGTGCGCGCACGGGTGTGCGCTGCCCCTTCCCCGGCGGCGGTGGGATCGGGGCGGGGGGCCGCAGCTGCTGCCCGCCGGGGCCGGCCGGCGTGGGGGTGACCGGCGGGGCGGGCAGGCAGCCCGGAGGAGCAGCCTTCTCCCCATCCCCACTCGCCCCCTGCAAGTGAGCCGTATTTTTGGGGTGGTTTTTTTTTTGTTGTTTGGGGGTTTTTTTGTTGTTTTTTTGTTTTGTGTTTTTTTTCCCGAAAGGAGGGAGCGGAGCCTCGGGGTGCCGGGGGGGCGTGTTTGTGCTGGGGATCCGGCCGCATTGTGGAGGAGAGGGCAGGGAAGGGGCTCCCGGGACTTGCATCGCCTCCTTCCCCCCCGCGCTCCATCCGCGGGGCTGCAAGGCGGCGAGCCAGGCCGGCATCCCCCAACCCCAGCGCCGGCCCCTGCCCCACCGAGCAGCCCCCTGCCCTACCGGGACCGCGGTGAACTTTTGCCCTGGCTCCCCCGTTCCCCGCCGCCCCCCTCGGCCGTTCGGGATCGCGGAGGGAAGGACCCGCCGGCTCCGCTCGCTCTGCCCGTCGCTGCGGGTCTCTGGCTTTTGTTACGGCACCGTCTCGGACGCAATGGACGGAGCGCAGGATCGCGCACCCTCCCGCGGCCGGGGGCTCGCAGGACCCTGCCCGCCCGGCTTTGTGCCCCCGGAGGAAATGCGCGCTTCCCCGGCCCCGCCAGCCAGGCGCAGAGCTGTCCACCCACTTTACAAAAAAAAAAAAAAAAAAAAAAAAAAAAAAAAAAGAAAAAAAAATCAAATCGCACGTCCAGCCTGGCAATATTGTTGCCGAGGCGCGTAACACTGTAATTCAGGGGGCCGGGAGGGCTGATCGCTGCCCGCGGCTGCCCGGTCCCGGGCGAACGGCGCGGCGGAGCCGGGCCGGGCCGGGCTCTACATCCCCGGGCGCGGCGGTGCCGGTGCCAGCTCGGCGGCGGGGGGAGCCGGGCTTTTTTTTTTTTTTTTTTTTTTGTGGTTTTTTTTTTTTTTTCCCCCTGGTCGCATTTAAAAGCCAAGCCAAGCCGGCGGGGGGAGTGGGGGTGGGGGCAGGCTGCGTGCGCGGCCCCCTGCGCGGTGCGCGGCCCCCTGCGCGGTGCCGGCCGCGGTGCCCGCCGCGGTGCCCGCAAGCGCCCGGCCCGTTCCCGACCCCTTTTGTATGGGGCGAGAGAGCCGGCGGGAGAAGTCAATGATTGACTTCTGCTTGGACCGGTCCCAGGTGGAAGTGGGCACCGCGGCGAGCGGGCGGCTCTCGGCGCGCCCCCCGCGCTTCCCCGTTATCGCGGCCGCCAGCCGCGCTCCTCCCGGGGCGCTCCGCGGCCGCCGGCCACCGCGCCCGGCCCCGCCGCCGCCCGGGCGCTGCTTTCCCGGCGTACTGACACCCGGGGATTTGGGTGGCTCGAAACTTTCTGCGGCGAAATCCGCAGCCTTCGGAAACTCGGGCTGCCTCGGCGCTTCGAGAGGCGGGTAACTTCGCGTTCAGGATCTGCGAGCGGGGCGGGTGTATACCTTTACAGCAAATTAATGAATTATATATGAAACCAAGCGTTTTAGCAGACGCTTGCCGAAAGCGCCCTGCGTGCTACTTAGCTGTTGGAATAAATCTGAGAGAGCAGACGGAAACCCGTGAAGAGGAGCATCAAAATTAACATTCTGCTAATACGCTGTCCTTTGACCGAAACTGGTTTAAATTTATTGCGGAATGCTGTTTATATTTGAATGGCTCCCATGTTTTTCCACAAATTAAAGGGGAAAACAATATGCAATAGTCACTTTCATTGGAAAATGTCAGAACTATGAGCAGATGTTTGCTGTGCTTGATAAATACAGTGTAGAAACAACTAGTATTTCAAGATGACTTATTACTATTTTTTATGACTCAGAACTATTGTATATACTACAGCAGCTCTGGAGAGAAAGCTGTAAATGACTCCTTAGGATTTCACAGCAAATCTACGCGGAGAAAATGACATATGGAAAGAAAATTGACTTATTTCCACAACTGCAAGTGGCCTCCTTTTTGCGCCTTTTCATTAGCAATCTAATCCTAAAAGCATTAGGAGCAATTATTTGCAGTGGTGCCTGACATTCTAGGTCTAATTATTTAAATCAGTTTAACTTTTGATGGTTGACCCATTAGGTCAAATCTGTGTGCCCTTTGTTATATTTATTTAAAAAAAAAAAAAAAGGAGGGGAGGGGGGTCTTCAAACTTGCCACCTGCTACTGACATATCATTTTAGCTCTGGAGGAGATCAGCATTAAGAATAAGCAACCTCTTACATTTGTTACTTTCCATTCTAACACGGGTAAGGAAACCCCGCAGAAGTGCCTTGTTCTTTCGCATCTAAAATCCGTTGCTTAATCGCGGCAGACTTGCTTGGCCGCGGGGGTGTAAGCAGGAGGAATGGGAGAATCGGAGGATATAGCAGGTTTTTCTTATGTCATGCTTCCTAATCTACGTGAAATGCAGATGAGATGCACATACATAAAAGGGACGATTTTTCAGCGTTTGGGGGAAAAGCTTCTTCCAAGGATCTGGGAGAGCTCTAAATCTTTAATGCATAAAGAAATAGCTCACGTTAGTATTCACATACGTTGCTGGGCAGAATGACTTATGGATGTGTAGATAGTAATAAGTATCGCAAGATGCTTGAAGCACTTGGTATCACGTGATACGCTGGAGTGTCAGTGCTGAATTGTTTGGCAGAAGCCAATGTGTGACAAGGGGTGGGGGGAGAGAGGAGAGAAAGAGAACGTGAGAGGCCTTATTCCAGGAGAGTACACGTTCAATTTATTTTGATTAGTCGTTTAAAACAACTAGAACACAACCTAATGCTAATCAGTTTGGCTGTGTAATGGACTGAAACTCCCTAAAACACACACTGCAGCCCCAAATTGGTGGTCACAGCATGAAATTTGAAGTTGTGAACAGCAGATCTTGCAATGAGAGTTCTTGTTTTCTAGCATCTTTACAGCCCATAGTAATTAAGAACTGTCAAACATAAACTCTATGTTGTGCATTCCTTTGACCTTGTACGTGGCTATTCTTTGAGCTCCTGCTACTGTCTTTGGTGATAGATGTAGGGAGACAGGATAATGTTTGAAAACCGAGGTGCATTTGCCTTCGTATCAGAACTCCTGTTTGTGCTGACTGCAGGATTTAACCATCTCATCCAGTCTGATGGACATATTGTAGCCTGATAGGCAGAGGTATTGGTATGATGAGGTTGTCATGTCTTCTCTACAGAAAACCAAGTTTCCCCATCCCCTAACCAAATCTGGTTGATAAAACGTACGAACGAAACTGCAGTTTCTGACAACATCCGGGGGAGAACGTTGCCACAAAGCAGCATTTCAGTGCAGCAGCAAATGTGGTCTTGGAGTGGGAGAAAGCAGAATCACATTTGTGACACAGCCATTATACTGGCTGTATTGTGACAGGTGAAGCTCAATGGGAAGGGGGACCATTTCAGCATCAGCGGACATGCCTACCCTGCTGGGCTTGGAGAAAAATTAACAGGGCTCAGCTGTGGGACTGCAACAACAGAGTGTCAACCCAACCATAAGCAGGAGAATATCTTTTAAAAAATAAAGATTACTTCTCCTTTGGCTTGGTGTGGATTGAACACCAGTCATTAAACCACTGGGCTGCTTAAACTGGTTTTTATCTTGCTGTAGTATCGGGAGCAAGGACAATGCATTGCAATAGAAATTTCACTCTGCTGCGCAGTAGCTCATTGGCAAAGCAACTGCATTGGTTTGTTTAGGTCTTTTTTAATCGGCGGTGACAGTGTGCTTACTTCTCTCAAAAGCAGCAGAAACAATGTAAAAAAAAGTGTTCCTGAGAGTTGTATTTTCTTGTTCAGTTAGCATCTCCAGGTTCCAACAGGATGCCAATTTTAAGCTGGGTTTCTTTCCTTGAAGTGTATGCGTATTACGAGCTAGCTGTCCAAACTTGTAAGTTACTCATGCTTCTTGTTTGTAATTCCTGGAAAGAAAATTCACCCTCCAGTGCTGGCTCCCACAAAACAAGGAAGAAATGAAACAGTGAGGTCAATCCTGAATTTTAAGCCGATATAAAATGGGTTGTTACAATAGCTGTAAGGAGGAGACAACAACAGTGCAATAGCTGTACCTGCTATAAGTGACAGGTGGGAGAAATTTTGTTCTTTTTCATCTGTGTTTGGATGACGGCCCAGTGCTGGCCACAAACTGCAATCCAGGATTAATCCTCACATAGTGTTTTCTTTCTATATATCAGATTTCTCATTTTGTTAATAAGCACAGCCTAGCATGCACTTCAAGTCAGCTGTTCTGGAGTGGAAGCAACAGGGTTTTGCATTATTGAAATGACGGCTCTCATGCTTTCCTAGAGCCCGTATTGTTTGACCAGTGCAGGGCGGAGGGTGATCCTTGTAATCACAAATCCTAAACAGGGGTTCTAGTTACTGATTTTACTTAATGGAAAGGGGTGGGGAATCTAGTTTATCCAGGATTACATATGTACTATATCACATTTTCTGATGTGCACACCGTGGATTTGAAGGGGCTAAAGAGTGATCTTTTAAACTGAAAACCTCAAGCAAGTATTTGGAAATGGACCTATTGTGGGAAACTTCCTTCAGCACTGGCTCTTTTGCTAATGTAGAAAAGACAAACTGCTGAGCTCTCCTGTAGAAAGCATCAGAAGACACATGCACTGACAGCTAAGCTGGGAGAGGCAGGGTCCTAGTCTTCATCTGGCAATAAGAAGAATTTAGAGAAGGGCAAGGAGTTTCCTGCTCAAAACTGTTGTCAGGGGCTGCTCTCCTAGTAAAAAGGGCCCTGAAAACAGGGTGTACTTCTTCCTTCTGTTGCTAAATGTTCTGAGAGATCTATGCAGGCACTAGGAACAACTCCCTCTCATTCTTCCAGCTTT
The DNA here is from genome assembly GCF_947461875.1 of Haliaeetus albicilla. Taxonomy (NCBI): domain Eukaryota; kingdom Metazoa; phylum Chordata; class Aves; order Accipitriformes; family Accipitridae; genus Haliaeetus; species Haliaeetus albicilla. Next base: position 37,963,518 of record NC_091492.1, read on the forward strand.
AGATACCGGACGGAAAACCTTGCCAATGTTGTCCTCACCCAGGTTCTGGATGGGAGGTAGAAAGCATTTCATGTCAGTGTGCTGGCCTGAGGCATTCGCTGTCCTTCAGTCTCTTGGGTAAAGGAAGAGGGGGTAGCTTTCAATAATATATCAGTTTGCCCTATCTGCTCCCTTCCCCCACTGAACCAAATACTACACAAGATAAAATTGTCTTCAGATCAGTCTTTTGCCATGAGTTTTAAAAGAGGTACATGACGGACTGACTGGGGAAGAGGCCTCATGTGGTAAACAACCCTACTCTGCTCTTCATGCTGGGCTAGTCCCATTCATTCCTGGGCTTATTTAAGATGACAGGGGTGTACAGCAGATTCCTTCCCCTAAATGTGTGCTCATTTCCCGTTGTATAAAGAACCATTCAGGGTGTGGATTCAGTTTTCCAGGAGTCATATAAAGACATTGCCATGTAGGACTCCACTTACTGCATTTCCATCTGCTGTCAAGATGCCACCAGCCAGTTTGACAGTTTGGAAATCTTTTCTCTTGTCCGATAAAGAACAGAATAGAGTAATTTGCATTGCCAATTTTAACTGAGAATTGAAATCAGCTGACAAGAAACCTTATTTTCAAGCTTGTTTGTTTGTCTATGTGATAGTTACTCTCCAGTGGAAAGACTGGATCTCACTGGTTTGTACCTATTAAAACCTGTTGATGTGCAACTAAAAATAACTTTAAAATGCTAAACCCGAGTATTTTGAAGTGTTAAATAAAAATATTTGGAAAATATTTTCTTATCAAAATATTTTCTGATGACCTCCTGAGGTCCCTTCCTATGTGACTTATTCTGTGATTCTTATTCAGCTCCATTTTAAATGCAAAGCAAAGGAAATGTTCTTTGCACAAAAGGGAATTGATTATTTTCTAGTTATGCTGCTCTTTTGTGAGTTTAGAACTAGGAGATATTAGTCTCTGACACCTAGTTTTAATTTGGAGGGAAGTAAGCTTTCCTGCCTTTCTGCCCTTCCTCAAATCTCAATTGCTTTCTCCAGTCTGAAAGAACTAGTTCTTGAACCAACACTGAGAAAACCATCCTCTCTGTCCCTTTACAAGAGGGTCCTGATGCAAAAGGTTAGTTAACTAACCCAGGACATGTTGAAACAATAAAGCAGTGGCTTTCTCTGTTTAGGGATTGATTTTCCTACTTTCCTCAAAACTTCACTAGCCAACACATACAATTGAAGATCAACTTTTTTTAAAACAAGACCTATTTAAAAGAAGGTTCGAAATTATGCCAGTGTATAGTGAGACTTGAACTTGTGCTGGTTTTATTTAATGTTGTTTCCACTACCCCTGGAAGGGTGAGGTGCTTTGTTATTCCTAGTTTCTGTTTACTCTTACAAAGTATTCAGAATGGTCCTCATGTGGAACTTTTTGCATCAAACTTCTCGAGTCCTTGAAAAAAGCTCTTTGTTCATTTTCTAGGCAGTTCAAATGTTCTTTGATAATGTGATATTACTGACATGATTATGCCCAGTCTTCAAAGAAAAATGTGGATGTCCTTCTAGGCAGGAAAAATATCTACCAAAGTTGTAGATGGCAGAGAATCTGCTAAAAAATATAAATGTGCGTGCACATCTATGAAGTGTACATAGCCAGAACTGTAGTACCAAAATACTCAATAAAAGGAATTTTGGCATGAGAGTGAGAGTTGTCTTGTAATTCTTCAGATGTCAGCAGACTGATGTTTGGCTGAGAGTGTTTTAAAAGTAATGTAACTTACGACTCAAAAAGTTTTACCCAGAAAACTTAGTTATAAGTACTTAGTGTTATAAATTGGTGCAGTGCTTGAATGTATGCACGCATTTAATTCTTCTGGGCGAGCTTGTGGTTTAGGGAACTCTGGGTTCAGTTTCTATCACTGATTTAAATTTTCCATGCTATGGTCATGAAGGAAGTTAAGCAACTTAAGTTTTCTTCATCTTTAAAGTATGGAGAATACAATGTCCTTGGTTTGTCTTGTATATTTATCTTATAAATGCTCATCATATTTAAAAGTTTGCACAACGGGACCCTGACCTTAGCAAGGGCCTGTAACTGCTGTCATCATACACATAATTCTAATAAAGCTTCAAAACGGTAAAGTTGCCAAAGGACTAACGCTTTAGTATTATGCAAAACCCATGGTGGGGGAGGAAGAATAGAGATGTTTGCCCTCCAGTCCTTCAGAAATGCTACATTTCTTAGTCTCCACTGTAGTTTATCAAACAAGTATTTCAAAATTGTAATGAAAATTGAAACATGCCAGCTATAAAAATTATTCACTTTTTGGTGCGGCACTGAAAATATTAACAAGACTGTATTCCCCTGCAGTGAACACTGGGTTTTTTTGGAAGGTCTGTTTTGCACTGCCAGTCTCTTCCTGGGAATAAATAAATGCCTCTAAATAATCCCCTTCAGGATGTGCGGAGCAGCAGCTTGTACTTTTTTGTCTTTCCTCCCTGGGTTGCATGGTGCAGTGCCAGTGCACCGTGTGACGCAACAGTCTTGGAAATTCTTGGAAAAGCACTTCCGTTTGCTCTAGGTAAAAATTGTGTTGGCAGCAATACTGACTCTGCTGTTTACAAGCTGGCAGCATTCTTAAGTGAACTCCAAGAAAAGTATTTTAATGTATGCGGTTCTGCATATCCATCCCAGATGCAGAGGTGTTTGAGACTGTTGGCCTGTTATTATGGGTGGTGTGTCTGGAGAAGGAATGTGTTGAGTATTTCCCCAAGTGTGGACCTCTTTTTAGTAGTTGTAGTCAGCTGGCTTATCCCAGTTGTGCTGGGTCTCCCAGTTTCTGGTTGCTACTTATAAGTGATGAGTTTAATTGCCGTAGTGATATTCCTTAGCTCCTGAGTGATGAAAAAAATTACCTGAGTGCGGAGAGAGGACTATAAGCCATTATTTTCATTCTGACAATCTCTATTTTGGTGGCTAAAACAAAGACTTGAGTATGAGATTTTGTTTGCCACTGATTTGTTGTTTGATTCTGGAAAAATTATTTAATCTGTCTGTACCTCTCTATCTCTACCTGTGTAAGGGCATGATCTTTTGAAGATGGGCTGAATTTCCATTACCATTTAATGAACAGTAAATAACAGTAGTAGCCACTATTGTCTAATATTTCACCCTGTTAATTGTGCAAGAGGATTTCAAGCTGAATGCTGTACTAATAATTCAGTGTCTTGCAAGTGGAACCAAATGCAGAGAAAACTAGTACATTTGATAGTGCTGTAGTACTGGAAATCATGCTGTTATTTAAAAGCTGCATGGAGGTGTAACTAGCAACAGAGGACAGTCATGATAGGAAAATATATTTTAAGGGTCCTGCTGGAACAGTGATCACTGGAATATGGAATTAGAATATTTGCCTATCCAGCAAAGAGATCCTTTCCACCCAAGGATCTCAAAATGCTTTCATAATTAGTAATCTGTGACTTACAGCTGTGTCTCTGGCATCTTCATGTAACATTTTTTGAGATGTTTATATGACTTTCTGAAAGCCGCACAAGGATTCTTCCATGACAGAACAGAAGCCATGGCCATAGCCAGACAAACCAGCTTCCACTCCCAGTAGACGCAAATGACTGATTAAGCACCCCAGTTTCTCTCTGTCACTTGTAATAAATAAACAAAATCTCCCTCTCCCTTCCAAATTTTGAGAGTTCATATGAAATGAGACCTGGGCTACATGACACCAGCAGTACTGTTTCAAAAGACTTATCAGTAGTTTTCTACTTAATACCCAGACCATCTAATACCATATGCCAGAGGCTTGGGATGTCCCCCATCCTTGAACTGGTTGGACAAGAAAGGGGGAAAGGAGTCCAGGTGAGTCCAAGCAAGTTTCCATGTGCATCTACTCTGCCATTATTCAGAATATTTGCCTGTTTGTGCTCGCTTCCTCCATGGTTACACATGGACCCATGCTACCTCTGTGTCTGTCTAAAACAGCTTGGGTTGTACCCTCACCAAAAAGCAAAAAAAAACAACCCAACCCCAAAGCACACCCCCTAAGCCTTCTTGGAGCAAAAGCAAACAAAGCACATCCCCTTTTGAGGTAGAGGGGAAGCTGCTTCATTACAATGGCTTTGACCATCAAAAGTGGTGAGTGGGAGGGTATCTGACAGTGTTAGCTCTGTAGATTGACTGGCTGGGGTCACGTTTTTGTAAGTGAGAAGGTAGCAGCTGTCCTTTGTGGCATGCAGGATGCAGCATTTCAGGGGAACTTGCAGATTTTTTTTCCATAAGAACTGCTCCATGCTGTGCCATGCTGCTGTCCCACCCCTCCCTCTTCTGTGCCTTGGGAGGGGAGAAGGGGCTGGGTGCCCATCAGGAATGCTTGCACTGGCATGGGGAAAGCAAGTCTGCCTCTACTAAACTTACACATTACTGGAGACTAATCAGTCGAGTTTGTTGCTTTAATTTTGTTTTTGGTTCCCAGTTTTTGAAATCTTTAGGGAAGAAAGGATAGCAGCATCTCGAGTGAAGTCAGTGTAATGCCAGGCTGTGGGATTTCCACAATTCAGTGCCTATCTTACTATTTTTTAACAATATGCTTGAAATTAAAGAAGCGGAGACATAGTATGAACATGGTGGTTTTGCAATAAAATAAAAAAATGAACAGTGCAAACTGGTTGTTGGTCAGATCACAGTCTTCAGGGGAAACTGTCTCTAATAGATGTCATTGTAAGGGTAATGCTGCACTTGGCACCAAAAATTAGATTTAATGCCATAAATGGAGATAAAGCACACTGCAGCTGACAATATACTTCCAGACCATGTCCCTGGCTAAAGAGCTTGCAATGCAAGGCACAAATAGGTGCAGTATAGATAACTGACTGGGGGGGTCAGATTCTGCAAATGCTTACTCAGGCACTTTGCTTGAACTCAGTGTGACTGCCGGAGTAAGAGCTTGCACAATCCAGCCTGAGGAGTGGGGCTGGAGCCTTCTAGCTGTTGGGTAAAACAGAACTGCTTGGGGGGGTTTATTTATTTTTCAAGTGCCTGGTGAGGCGGGCTTTAAGTAAAAGCCCGCTTCCGACCCTGACTTGCATGCCTGTTTATTTGCTGTAATCACCTGTAACCTAGAATTGCAAAACTCCTGTGGATACACTAGTGATGCCTTTGTAAAGTTCCCCTAGCAAAAATTCAACTGGATTTTAAAAGCACATGCTTCTTTCAAAACGCTTAGCTATAAAGTTCAGTCCTGCCAGCCTGGTGGGCTGAGAACATTTCGGAAAAGGTCAGAGGGCCACATCGAATACTATGGGTCCAATTTCCCAGGCTGATTTGTTGCCTGAACTCTTTGAAGGGAGCGGAGCACCTGCAAATCCCCTTCTGGGGATTCCCTTAAAATGTGGGGAAGCCTCCAACAGGTGTGTGGAGCTGGCATGGCCTTGGCCCAAGGTGGGGAGAGGTGTGCCTGGAACACGTCTGAACCTGCACTTGGGCTGGAGCAGGGAATCAAAGAGGCTGTAAGTGGTAGCTGTTCTCAGCTCCTCTCGTTCCCCTGAGCGTAGGGAAGGGATGCTAACCTTCACCAGGCAGAGTTCAGTAAGCTATTCTCTGCTTTTCTGCAGCCTGTTAGGAAGTAGGCAGTGGGCAAGGGAGTTGCAGCTGCTTGTTCCCCCCCTCTGAGAGGCAGCGGGTTGGCTGCCGGGGCAGATGCTGACTAATTGTATCAGGAAAGAAGTGGGAGGTGATAGAGCTGATTCAGATCCCTGGTTTAAAAATCCTGAGCCTGGCTGAGTGAATGCCTGATTAATGTATTTTCTTCTCAGATTGATTTGCTTTGAGGTCACAGTTCAGAGGCTCAAGAGAAAACAGGCAAGATATTACGAGTCTTGCTGGATGTGTGTCACACGCTCGCTGCCTAGGTACTCTCTGCGTAAAAGGCTTTGACAAAGTGAAGTCCCAGATAGACTGCGGTACTACCGTGTCAGAGAAGGCTCTGGCTGGGATGCCTGCTTGGGTAGGGGTTTGAATCTTTCTTTTTCTTAGGAGGCAGTTCATTGACTGGCATTAAAAAGTTATGGGTCATCGGATCTTCTTCATAAGACCTTTCTGACTTATTTTTAAAACTTAATGTTTAAGGGATAAACAAAGCATCTCTTTTGCTTTCATTGAAAAGAGTGTAAGCACTTCATCTTGAGTAGGAAAGAAAAGCACGATTATTCGTATGAAGTGAGTCTCTACAGTGAATGACTGAACAAAAAAAGTCCAACTGGAAGAGTACATCCATTCTACTGAGGGCAGCAGACTTTTTAATTCCGTTCATCCCCAGAAGTCTTAGAGAAAAACGTTTTCTCCTTCCTGCTTCTTGTCAGAGGATTTGGCAGAAAGAAATTTACCTCCTTTCCAATCTAGTTTTTAGAATGTATTTGCTCTTTAAGAACAAGTCAGCACAGTAATCCTGTTTAATGTTAACCGCTATGAAATATGGTGTTAACTTTTTAGCCCTATAGTAGCAGGAAATGGGATTTAAGATTTTTATCCTTGAGTACAGAAGAGTTTAGGAGCAGGATTTAAAAAAAAAAATTCCTTACAATCCTCTCTCTGAGTCTATTTCCATAGACTAATCTTTCAATTCATCTCATTCATCTATTATGCAATTTGGTGTATGATTTTAACCATGACAGTCATTAAATGCAGCTTGACACTTCAGATCCCTGTGCTGGCTTCAACTTTTAGTCCATAGTGTCTGATTATTTCAATTTATGCTTTGGTTGTCTAACCTGTTGGATTCTTTGCTTCCTCCAGAATCCTCAGTTGTGCACATACTTGCTTTTTCCAACCATTTCTACATATTTGCCATATCACTGTAATCTCTTCACTGTAATTCTCTGGGCTGTGCCTATTCCTATCTGTTTTCTCTGTCTCTTTCCACACGTACTTCGCACCATTTTTTGGGCTGTCCTTCATAAATATAACAGTATTTTCTTCACTGTAAGCTACTCCAGAACTTCAGAAAGTGACTGAATAGTCTAGGGTTACATCCATGCAAGTGTTGGTGTAGCATCTGTTTGTGTATGAAGACTCTCTTTAGAATAAGATCTGTGTTTCAAAACTCTGCAAACATCCTCCCTATTATAATACTTGAAGGCCACTTGGCACAAATCTTTTTTTTCCTGACTTGTATGAAACTGATATCCCAGTAAATAAGAAAGTATCATTGCAGATGCTTTTACAGACAGGGAAAATGAGAAACATCTACTGTGACTTGCAGGAAAATCTTCTGGCTGTTCTACTGATGATGTCCTTCCACTTCCCTTAGTATACTTTTTAATGTTCGACTAATTCTTCTGGAGCAGAAGAGTCATATGATAAAGTTCTAAGGAATATTCCAAAAAAGACAAACTTGAATGTGTTGTTGCTTTGTCTTGCTAGATACCAGTGGTGAGACTGAAGCATCTAGTTGTACAATTCCCACTTGTTCCTGACCTCAAACCTCCAGCCTGTGTCAAAGTCTTGCTTTCCAGAACTGCATGCCCTGATGTGTAGAGGAAACTTGTGACTGATGGAAGCTTTGATATCAAATGCTCTCAAATCCTACTGAAATCAGTAGGTTGAGGGTGCTCATTGCTAAGATCAGGCCCAAAAGCTAAGATGCAATTTGCAGGTCAGATCTCTCCTGCAGTTGGGTCACAGAGCCTTGGAGAGAAGCAGTAGGTATTCTCATTCCCTGCCATGGACAGTCTTGAGCTTTCTCATTAAATTGATCATTATTTATTATACACATACATATGCAGTCTTTCTCTAATTTAAATATATGTGAATAATACCAGACACGAGTGTTCCTGTGTGGAATAACTGAACTCAGTTACGCTTGGTGTTCAGTTACAACAGGAAAAAAGGGGGTTTGGTACTTAGTGCTGAATAGCAGAGGCCAACTCATCAAGTTTTTCCATTGCAAAAATGCTATGTCTGAATTTCTTAAATAGTGTGTGTCTATAATAGGCCCAGAGACATGACAGCACAAGTGGAGCACATGAAGGGGAAGACACAGGACATGAATTTTTCTGCAGGTTTTAACAAAGCCAGAATCTTCCGTGCCCTCTGCTCTGCCACACAGAACAAAAGCCCCAGGGGGTTGTTTCTAAAGTCATCTGAGAGCTGCCAGCACAAAATGAAAGCCCTAAGGGTTTCTCCAGTCGTTGAAGGGGCATCCACAGCTTATAAATGTGAAAATGCAACTGAGCTGCACTTTGAAAGTGAGAGGACAGTGGCCTGGCACAGTCACTGGGGAGTCACTGAACAGTCAAGACTGACACAATGTGGAACTCATGAACTTGTGCTTAAACAAGTCATTTGTTTAACCAGTATGTGACTTACTGCATGCTGGTGGCTGTTGCTCCCCACATCCCAAATGTTCTTCTACCACCTTCCCTGTGTCTGTGCATAAGTCAGTTCCCCTTTGGGGACACTTGATGTGGCACAAAGCCTGCTGAAAAATCCCAAAGTCATGCTTCATTTCAGACCTATGCATGTGGGATGCCTGGCTTTAACAAGTTACATGAGTTTTCCTCTGCTGTCTTCTAAGGGGAACTGCCCGCCGCTGTGTCTGGTGGCAAGGGTCTGCACGGCCTGTGTGAGGACCAGCATGAGTCTGCTCCCGTTTTGGCTCCATCATACAGATATGCAAGCCTTGGAAGTGAGTGATGTTGTTGCTTTCCCCAGAGGCCTCAGCATGCAGCTCACCCTGAGCGAGCAGGGCAGAATGCGCTGTAGGAGGGAGCTGGAGGGCAGCGTGGGCAATGCAGGGGTTCTTGCCCCTGGCTGTCTGAATCCCCAGCAGGCAGAGCTGCTGCATGGCCACCATCACGGACAGTTGCACCTGATGTGTGGGAGTTACTTGGCACCTTGTGGATGTAGTTTCCCATTGATTTTTGGTGGAATTGATTTATAGAGCTATTTAATGGAATTGATTCTTTTTACAACTTTTTTCCCCTCTTAAAGACCAATTGTTTTTCTTGAGTGATGGCTACAAGTTTGTGTTTATGTATTAATATGCTTATGCACCCGCAGTCCCAACTGTGCTCTTTCTACTCGCACTGCAAAAGAAAGTCTCAATCTCAAATGCCATCTTAAATTTTAATATTATATTTGATGTATGACCTGGAATAAATTAAACGTGCTAGAACTTGCAAGATGAAATCCTAGTGGTGGGTATAACCACAAAGCAGTGTTCTATTAAGCCAAGGACTGTTGAGAATGTCTGTTGTGGTTGTGTCTGGGTTACGAGTGGCTCCCTTTGGTTTAGTGTAGGTGGATATTTTTATTCTGCCTGGCTTGTGAACAAGGGGATGAAAATTCAGAATTTACCTACAAGAAGCATAAGACTCTGCTGAGTTTTCCTTTACAAGCCCATAGGCAGGAACCGCATTTTTATTCTAAAACCAATATTTTTATTGTACTTAATGTCTTTCATTGATTGTCACTCCAAAGTGGCTTGTATTAAGAAAATATGATATTCTGTACCTGGAGGAATACTATGAGAAAGAGTGAATATAATAATTCTCTGTTATTGTTTTGCACTTTGCAGGTCAGTTCTGTCAGTAAGTTTAACTTGCAAATTTGTGTTGTGGTTTTGGGTTTCTTTCTTATTTCCTTCCTTTCTGTCTTTCTCCTTTCAAGAAGCACCAAAATAAATTTGGGCAGGATCCTAGCTCTGGGTGGGACTCCGGAGCAGATACTATGCCACCCAAATTTCCAGATCAGAGAGACCTAAACATGCGTGCTGAAGGCTTAGGATTCAGCTAACAACTGCCTGTCAGGATACAATGAAATAAATAATCTCTGAAACAGTCAGCACCCAAGTCATACAAGGTATTAGTAATCCAAAAGTACCTCCCTGAATGGCAATGTGAAACAAACAGGACATCAACCACCACAGTTGTTCTGTGTGATCCCTGTGTGAAATTTAGCTAAGCAATTTGGCAGCTGTATGTAGTACTAACTGGAGCTTCAAGTGGTGGTCTGCTGTAGCCCTAAGCATAGTACATTTAGGTAACCTAGTTATCACCAGAGAAGTGACAGAGATAGAGTCAGCACTAGCCAACATCCTATTCTAATAGAAAGCTCTCAACTTCATGACTGCTTATCAAAACTTCCACCCTTGGCCAGCTATAATCTGTAGCCATCTGAAAACTGTTGAGAATCCAGCAGGGCCCCCTACTGTGCATTTAACTTATACTGTGAGTTTAACAGGATGGCCAAGAATAATATCATTAGTATGCTGAATGTGCAACTGCTGAAGAAGTGGGTTGTACATGCGAACAAAGCTTAGCAGGAAAACTGTAGATGGTACGTGCATGATGCAGAGCAGATAATAGCAGTTTATCCGGTTGTCTTATATCTACAACTCTAAATCCCACATACCATTAATTTTGGAAAAGGACTCCAAATGTAAGCAAATCGCTCTGACCCAGATATTAAACTGGTAAAGGAACTTGAATTCACATGCAAGACAATATGGGCCCTTTTGCAAAACATGGTATTTAAATGTGGCTTGCTTAGAGAAGCTTCCAACAACAATCAACCTTCAGCATGTGTCCCAGAAGACAGCGAAGACTTTATTCAACATCTTAGTGATCCTAAATGGCAGTCTTTGAGAAGGAAAACTATATCATTACTTTGTAAATTAAACCTGCAGCAGTTGAATTATACTGTAGTTTTACAGAGGTGTTTTATATACCACAGCCACATTGTAAACTAGATTTTGTTTGCTTGGAATTACACTAGTGATTTGTAGTCTGTCTCTGACAGATGTGTATGTGTCTCTCCCTAACCATCACATGCCCTAAGCAATTATGCAGAGTTAACAAAAACTAGAGAAGGCAACTGCTCTTATCTGTCTTGCCCCATGCCAAGTCTTTGCCTTCCAGTCTCTGCTGGGAAATAGTAGAAATTCCAGGCATTCTTTGGAAGGGAGAGAGTTAAGTTTAAAGAGAAGGGTATCTTGTCTTTCACCACTACTGGGGTGGAAAGATTTTAACTGTGCCTGCTCCCTAGAGGTGCTTCATTATGGGTGTGATGATATGGCCTTGGCATGTCCTTGTGGGATAGGTTGGACATTAAGGATCTGTATTGGCAAGGTTCTTCTGTCATATGGACAGATTCTGGCATCGTGATTCTTAGGACATCAGAAAAAAGCATTTGCATGAGACTATGAGATTTCGTAGTTGGCGTTATGTAGATTGGTCTATAGCAAAGTCTTTATATAAAAGCATCATTTGGCTTAGGGACTGCAGATCCCTAAGGCTCTCACGGGGTGCTGTACAAGCACAAGCTCTTCCCGGAAGAATGTCACAGTCTAAATGGACAGTATAGGCAAAAGGTGAGAAAGGAAGCAGAGACACAAAGAGATGCATTATTCAGCCAAGGTGGTGTGACAGATGGAGAGAACTAGGAGGAGAACCTAAATTCCTTCAGTTCCAGTTTACTTCGCTACCAGAACAGACTACTATTATTATAGCACACTTTTTTGCATCCTTACTCTTCCGACTAAATTAACTTTCCTTGCCTCGAGGACTGACACAGTCCCTGTACAGTCTTCTGGTGTATTTTAGCTATTCCAGAGAACTGGAACAACAAGCACGCAAACAAGTTACTGCACACTGACTGATCATTGCTTACTCTCTGCGTGTGAGGCTTTAGCTCATGACGGTGAAAGGTAACCAGATAAAACAGCTTTGTGCCCAGGACAAAGCCAGCCACACAAGTAGAAGTTGCTTCTGGATTTGCACAGCTACATCTCAGTCTTGCTAGTTCTGGAGATGCCCAGCTTTTGTTTCAGTCTCTGGGTTCCTGGTGCTGTGCACAAATGGGTGTAAGGCTAGGCAGTGCTAATGCCACATCAGTCTGCCCTAGCTCCATTTTGGGCGTGCATGTGCATCCTACCTGGACTGTGAGCTGTAGCCAGCTCTCCCATTAAGCCATGATGGTATAAGTTGTTCTTGATTGTGTAACTTCAAAAGAGCAACATCTAAGTCCTACCAGACTAAGTCTGACCTCTGGCCACCTACTCTCAGAACATAGAAGGGACCCTGTTTTTTATGAGCCTCCTTGAGACAAAGTGGCGGTAAGAGGAAACAAATGCAACTTCCTGCTGCCCTGTACTCTGCCCTGGCTCCATAGGATGGTTTTATCAGAAAGCTCCTGTCGTTGCCCATTCTAATCTTGCTAGTGTTTTAAATTCCTTGCCAGACTCCTGCCTTGCTAAGAGTTCGAGGGATTGCATTTCTGTAGCGCTTGGACTCGGAAAGCTACGAGACGGAAACAAATATTCCTGCTCCAGAAGATGGTAAACAGGACCAAACAGTTACTTACTCTTTGTGTGTTGCCTTGGTAAATTTAAAGACTTCCGTGTATTAAATGATGCAATAGCAAATTCCTTACAAAAAATAAAATGCCTGTAATCAGATAATGGTTGCTCTGGTGCGAGCGGTAACATGGCATTGAATATCTCTTGGTTTGACTTCCACAGTTCAGGGGTGAGGGGAACTGGAATGGTGTTTACTGAGCCAATAAACTTCTCACTAAACATAATTCATGGGCTCTAGCTGGCTAATAACCAGGACCTCAATGCTCTAACAGTTGGCCCCATACATTTTAAAACAAAGCTTTATTTGAAGTGAAAACTTTAAGAAAAATAAACTTTAGGATTTAGTGGCCTCTAATATTATCCACCTCCACAGGCCATGAGAGATCTCATAACTAGAGAGTGCATTTTCACATATTTCTGTTGCAGGCTCTTTGACCAATGCTAAAAAACTGCTTGCTCCAGAGATTGCCTTAGCATCACTTTCTGTTTGTTGTTTTCAAACTTCCAGGAATCCATACACTTCTTTTAAAATAGCACTGTGTGGGGATTTTTTTTCCCAGTTTATGTTTAAAAGGAGTTTCTGCTGACCATTTGAGTGCTCTAGGCAGTCAGCATTTCTTCAGTTATAAGAATAAGGTGAAGAGCTGAAACAAGGCTTACTCTCTTTAAGATGGCATTTAAAAAATTATTTCCATAACCTTTCCTACAGTCCTAGATTTTCTCTGGAGAGGAGAGATCTTCATCTGAACAGGTTTATTTAAACACATGCTAGACTATGTAGCAGGATTTCCCTTCCTCTCCTCATGAATGAAGACCTGTGCTTCTGCAAATTCACTCAAGGAGCGCTCCTCCTTGGAGCACTACAGAACTTAAGATTTGGATTGGTTTCAGATCTCCATCATTTCCCTGTGTGTAGAAGAGTATTCTTGTGTTCCATGTTTGTTTAGTTTCTCATGAATGAAATTTAAATTCTTAAAGAATCCCTAGCAATTCTCAGAGGGGCGTGTGTGAGTGGTGGTTCTGCTCTCCGGTGCACGTGTAATTTGTACTGGGAGCAAAGTAGTTCATTTTTAAGGACTGGGAATCAGTTAATTTAGACTTCTGTTAATGGTTTTACCTTCTCTGGGAGACCTTGCCACTTTGTGCTTCAGCTTCTTCTGTGGACGGATGAAGAAACAACGCCTGCCTGCCTCCTGTCAGATGCTTTGAAGTCTGTAGATGAAAGATACCATATGAATGCAAAGTACTTGCCAGTTAATGTCAGCAAGTCATTTTGCTTGTACCTTGATGGAAAAAGCTTTATTGTAGGCTTACAATGAATGGATCTGCATATGCACCAGTAGTTCTTTCCCTTTTACTTAAATCTTTTGGAGAATTATATTGACTATCTCTCAGAAAGATAGAGGGAGGTTAAATAACAAGCAATAAAAGATTATCAGAGGAAATTTCTTGCCATGCGATACCTTAAAGATAATACTTAATAATATTTTGAAAAGGGAAGAAAATGACAACTATGCACCCAGTCACGAGGAGTTCCTGCTAAATACTATCTCATTCCCTGTCTTTCAGGGATTATTTTCTGATGCAGAGCTAAGCCTAGTTCCATCAATGCATAGAGAAGTTCTATTATTATACACTTGATTTGATAAGATAATATAATTAGTGTCTTGGTCCGTTGATGCAGACCTCTACTGTCCAAAAACAACATTACGTTATTAAATCAATTCTCGTATTTGTTACAGTAATAAGTTAAAATAGCATTATTTAGATACCGCTTGTCCAAACTTAGATAAGTCATTCAACTATGTCTTTGTTTGCTTACCCACAATCTTTTTCTGCTTTTAAAAAACAGCACAAATTCACTAGGTAGGTGTAGGCTTTGGATTTCTTGGCTTTTATTGTTCGGTGTGGCAAGGTCTTCCCTGTCAGTTATTTGTGTCTTGTCTGTGTGGTTCTGCCTCCCTTGCAGCAGATGGGCAGTAAGGAAACGAGGGCTCCAGTGGATAAATGCAGCAGCAGCAGCAGCAGCAGCAGCAGCTGCTTTCAAGAAGGGTATCCATGAAGCAGGTCACAAGTGAGATAGTGTCTGGGCAGCTAATCTGGTCAGATATCTACTAGCGATTTCTACTGACACACAGCCTGGGAGACCTGGAATTGAAGGCTAAGCTGGCACAGAGCCAAAGTCAACAGAGAGAAGAATTTTTAGGTAGAAAGGCAGGTCTAAGTTTCCTCAGATTACAGTTGTCTTGGAGAGCTTGGGAGCCTTCTGGCTCCAGAGAAGGAAGAAAGAGGCCTTGCCAAATGCCCATTTCAAGTATAAACGCTATCGCAAGGCCTTAGTTCATAGGATGATACAGGTACTTACTATTCTGCTGGAAGTGGGTTGACTTACTCAAAGGTTGCAGAGAATTGGTTTTGTAGGTAAATTTTGATGTGTTTTGCTTTTCTTTAGCTCTAGAGGCACAGATCCTATAGGACAATGACTGATTTAGCCTGATGCTGAGGGACCATTGTGTCTAGTGAGATTTTTTTTTTAAATATTGCATTTTGTATTAACTTGGGCTGCAGACCACAATTCTGCAGAGCACAATTCTGCTCTGTCCCCCGATTTTGTAACACATTTACTTGCATGGGAACATCCTGCTTCTGCCGTGCATAAGGACTTCCAGGGTGAGAGCCAAGCCCCACTCAGCTTTGTTCCCAAGTTCTGCAGTGGAACACAGAACTTTTTGAGAATGCAAAGGGCCAAGTTGTCCTGCTGTGTGCTCCTGGCATGCTGCTGGCATGACTGTGCAGGGCCAGCTGGAGAGGGAAGGCTATTTAACGGGGTCGTGCGTTATTGGAACTTGCCATCTAACATTCCTCACTTTCCCCAGTGTGTTCTCCCCCTTCCAGGGTGGAATGCAGTAATTGCCATACCAGAAAGAAGCCACGATCTGTCTGTCTAGTCTGGCATCCTTTCTCCAAGAGAGGCAAACAGCAGATGCTTCAGGGAAAGGTACAAGAACTCCTAAAACAAACAACTATGGAATAACTTGCCCATAGAGGAAGTTAGTGGTTGGCTTATGCCCTAAGGCGAGAGAGTTTCTAGCCTTTATTTGAGTGTTCTGTGTATCTGCGTATTCTCTATCATATACAACATACTTGCACTTAAGCCATTCTTGCTGACTCCCTGCCTCTTGAATTAGGGACCAAGGCACTCCTCAGGCCAGCTGCACTGCCACGCGCTGTGTTTGAATGGTCTCCAGTCTTGAACTATTGGAGGGACAGGGATAGCAAGGTGTGATATTGCTCCATAGTATGTCGCTGATATTGTTGCCTGTAGACCAGCAATCACTCTAGGCAGCTGTCATTCGCATTTCCTGTTTATTTTGTTTGCTAGTTTTGATTGTCTGCTGGATTTTCTTGATTGCCTGTTGTCAGCAGCTCAACCAAGGCCACCAGTAAGGGACCACTGAACCTCTATTGCGAGACAAGATAAGAACTACTATCTAGTTCCCTCCCTCCTGGTGTTCTCCAGTGGCTAAATCTTTCATCACAAGCTGCACGTATGAACAGCGTGACCTGCCACATAGGAACATTGCTGGTAACTGGTATGAAATAGCCTCCAGCAACTGAAAGCAAGAGGGAGAGAGGCCTGGCTAGAAATGAGAAAGACCTCAAGCGATAACTTCATTCTCTGGTGCTGATGTAGAAGTCAATATTATGCAGGACCTGTGTTCACCTTGGGGATGAGGCAGGGGAGAGTGCTTTTTTAATTATGTATTGCTAATTCTTTCCCAACCAGCCAGCCTGGGATTTCCTTGCATTCTGACGCAATGCTTTCATCTGTCTCCTGTTTAACAATCTTGACTTGCTTGAGAAGTTGGTTTTGCTTGTGGAAGATTGCACTGGAGCCAGAGTGTTGTTTACTTAATATCTATAATAAAAATTATTTATCCTTTTTTTCCTTCCTCTCCTACTCAAAAAGGGGTGGCATGGAATGTAGGACATATTTTCTGGGGGAAGATCTTTCGGGTTCAGCCTATTTAGTAACCACAGTTATCAGACTGCTCTCACTTCAAGTAGTTGTCAGTATCCCTGAAGCTGGACTTCTATAGTCTATGGTTCTGATTTGCTTCAAGCTCTCCCAGCAATCCTAGGTAAACTGAAGCAGAGAGGCTAAGTCTCTTTTCCTAAATGGCAGCTAGAAATTTACCCTTACTTGCCATTTCTCCTCTGCAAAATGATTTTTGCTGAGCCCTTTTGATGAAAAAATGTTTTGTCCATGCAACTAGCTGAATTGTGGTGTTGTATGGCCCTTGATGAAGCTGTAAGAGGTCTGTACTGCTTAGGTAAGCTGGAAACATACCCAGTTGCTTACAAACAACACAACAATCTCGCTGCTAAAACTTGAGAACTATCTTCTCTGTTAGGTGGTCAGAGTAGTAGCTCATGGAAATGGTGGAGGCCAGATCTAGATCCAGGTCCATAAGGAGACTGTTGCACAGATGTAGCTGGGATCTTGTGTCTGTCTTTTCTGTAGGTGAAGTAAGGCCATGTTTCTTACGTGCTGTTGACTTTTCTCATTTTTTATGATATCGATGTCTTTTTTCCTTCTGATATTTTCATTTTTAAACAACACACATGCTCTGGTAGATTGAAACAACGGCAAATGCAGAGCCAGAGGTAGGTTTTTTTTTAATGCAGCCTGAGATTTGTAGGCATGGATAATTAGAACAATTGATTTTATAATTTCAGGTAGTTTATTTTTAAGTGGGCGGGAAATGAACGTTCTTTAGCATGAAAGCAGGGAGACTTCCTATGCCACATTCAACTCCAGCATAGCATGTAACTTCATCCTTTGTTCAACCCACTAATCCCTGCATGGGCATTCTTAGAATTAAAATGCTCTTAATTCAGTAAAATGAGATAAACCAAATTAAAGTTTCTTTTAATACTGAATGAGTGTGTCTGTACAGAGATATAATATAATATGGTTTAGGTAATTCACTTTAAGTTCACAACTTTAGTTAATCTGAATTAAGTTTCCCAAGTCCTGTGTGTGAAGACCTCTTTATTTAGAAAAAGCTGCTCCTGTGGAAAGAGCAATGGATTCAGCCCTGTCCTGAGGCATTCTTGTGTGCAGCTAGCTTTTTCAGAGAGAGAGTTTCTGGGCATTAGCAAATTGTCTACCACATCCTTTTCTCCTCTCAGAATGCCTCTGTGCCACCTCCTAATATTGAGGTTTCTGAACCATTACTCTGAGTAACTTGTTCTGTTTTTATTTGCTGTGCAGCTGAGGAAACAGTATTTCAGCAACTTGCATCATTTCAGAACAGGGAAAGTTAAACTCATCCTAAAGCCAGCCATGAGCATACCCTTTGATTTGAAAGGCCTGTCCAGTGAATGTTCACTGCCCAGGCCAGATACAGAGCAGGAAGCAGAATCTGGGATCTCTCTACAATAGCAAAGGTTTGTGCAGTAAAACCTGACTTGTGTTGCATTTAGGTGGGAAAACCAAACCATTAGCACAACTATCTTTTAGGATCGGAACTTGAACTCAGAGACTTGCTCCTGGAAAGATGTACTTTTCTGCTTGGAAATGATCTTGTGATCATGTTACACTTTTCTTATGAAAGGAGAAACTGGTCAAATGGTCAAGTATACCCATTTAGGACTTTGACTGCAAGTTTCACCCAGTTCTGTTCATTGGACTGTTCTAATGGGAAATTATTCATAGAATCATTGTATTGTCTCTTGGGCTGCTGTTTTTGCCAAAAGATCAGCTGGGGAGATCTGTTGGCTTCCTCTAAAATTTTTCAGTTGGAATTTCCAGTACCTTGATCATGGATGTTATGAATAATGGGTAGGAGATACGAGAGCAAAAATTATTTTCTTTCGCTCCCACTCTGAGTTGGAGTACAGAGGCAGGCAGACACAGGGGAGGTGGTTTTCTATGGGTCGGTTGATGAATTCATGTTCCTTCCACCCGGCAAAGTCATGCCTAACATGCTGAAGTCTCCAGAAGCCCTGAAAGCATCATGCACTGTGCGTGTGTACTATAAATAAACTTTTAAAAACATAATTTAAAAACACCTCTGGCAAAGCACATGCTTAACTGAAACTCGCCTGGTGAAGGTTGACTCAGGGGTGTAGGAAGGAGATTGGGGAAAGACCAAGTGGGAGGAAATAAATGGAACCTGCTGTCAGAAAAAAGCCACTTGTTTGTAATTTTCAGGCTGTCCAAGCTCTTGGCATGTCAGCTTTGAGGGATCCCTAGTGACTTTCTGGATATTTGCCCTTGGCATCCATGTGTGTGTGTGAACTCAGAATTCAGGTATTAACAATGCTGCATGAGCAGGTTTAGTCAACCTCCTAGAAAAGGATCAGATGTCTTGGAATTATGGTTGATTCTCCAGTTCTAGGAATCCAAATGGCTCCTGCTGACAGTCTCCAATCAATTAGACAGAATAATTTCAACAAGTCCTTTTAATGAATTTTCATGTGTCCAACCTGCAATTTAGATAGCTGCATCCCTTTATTTCAAATGGACAATACTTTTGATCAGCACAGAACCAGGGGCTGTTTGGGGAGATGGAACCCTGTTAGGGTAAATTCCCCTGTGTAGGTATATAATCTGCACTGCTGCTGTTTCAAAGCAGGGCTGGCTTACTTGCTTGTTTTTTAAAGATGTATGAAAACATGATGCATCTTCAAGGCAGAAAAAGAAGCCTTCTACACCAAGGCCTCTTCAGATTGGCCACTGAAGGGTTAAATGCATTGCCCAGTTCTGAGGAAGCCTGTTCCAAGGAAGGCATTGACTGGAATAAGGTTTTGGTGCAGACACACACTGATGTGCTTGCAGCAAAGATTGCAGGCTTATCAGTAAAGATAAACATGCAAGGACTTCCAAAACGGTGTGTCCCTGCCACTTGTTTGGGATCCTTTTTCAGAGACCAAGAGAAAATACAAGATCTTCTCCAAGATAGATGCTACTTTGAAGAGGGCAGCCAGCAGACTTTGTAGAAACAGAGGCCGTGTATTACTATATGGTTTGGAACAGGTACAGGAGATATTAGTTTACCTGATTCAATATAGTACTTGAGACCTTGCAGTATCATGTGGGGTTGGCTCCTTCCACTCAATCATCAGTCTTTTGCTGAGTGTCCAAACGCTGGACAATGCTGGGTTTTGTTGTCCTCACTTAGTTACTTGCCATAGGTATTTTCTGCATGCGGCTTTCTGCTGCCAAACAATCTCCAGGCTTTACTACCCATTTGCTTGCCATTTCCCACAAATACTTTGAATGTTATTTTATTTTAATCCTGGTCCTGAGAGGAGGGGAGTTGAGATAATGTTTCTTTAAAAGAATGGAATAAAAATGCACAGGATCAGCTACAGAATTTCTGGGCATAGAACAGACCTCTTGAGTTGCCTGCAAAAACAGTCATGATGGTAGTATTAGGTATAATTATGGTGTAGCCTTGTAAATAATAGATTTTTCTTTATTTTCCTCTCTTCCTGCTTCTATCACCAAACACTGCAAAGCAGGAGACGCAGAAATCAAGCACCTGGCTTCTTGAGGTCAAATGCCAAAAGTCTGCATTGAAAAATGCAGAGATTATTCCAGATGGGTGAGGACTGGCACTTTCTTCCTGTCCAGGAAAGTCTGTGCCATTCTGAAATCTCAGCCTGGGTCCCTCTGTTTTGCCACCGAGTCTGATTGACACCTACATGTGTGTGGCCCTTTTACACAGGGGTGGACTTAAGTTTGAAAATCCGGACATTTTTGGACTGTGACAACAGTTGGTATGGTGTTTCAATCTGTATTTTAGTTTTTAGAAATTACATATATTATTTAAAAAGGGAGTGTAGCAACTTATTGCAAAAATCAGAGAACAGTTTATAAAAACAATTTAAAAGTTTTTCTCAGTGGAATGAGTCTTTGAATGTGGAAAGAGGGACTTGTACAATTTCAAAAAATTCTCTTAAACTTGCAATGTGATAGATAAAGCTAGCTCTGAGAATGTGAAAATGTGGGCTCCATGTGCTAAAGCTATTTGAAAAGAGGTGTGAGTGAAGGGGCTGAGGTTGGTGTGAACGTCAGACTTCCTGCCTTCTGCACTTTCTGTGTCGCAGCTGTAGCACGTTCATAGTGTGGCACTTCTTTTAAAAGGGACTCTGAACTAACCCAGCCTTTCAGGAAAAGACTAGCTGCAGCCAGAAATTCTGGCCCATCGCAGGATGACAAGAGGAAGAGCTTTGTTACCAGCTTGTGTTTGATCTTAGCTGCTTTTTTTTCCTGCTCTCAGTAGCATGCTAATGATACCTGTGGGAGGTGAAAAATGGGTGAATTCCTGCTAGGGTGCGGACAAGTTCGCAGTTTAGTTCTTGTCCTCTTCTTCTCCTCTGGTAAACATTTTGGGGGCTGTCCCAGATACATAAAAAGGAACTTTTTCATAGAATAATTTTGTGTTACATCTGCTGAGGACTCTGAATCAGAAAGGCAGTAAGCAGTTGACTCAGTTTGTTTTGTCTCCTCTCCCCCTTTTCTTATGTTTAAAATTATGAGTATTTATGGGAAATGACTGGCTTGAAAGTCTAGGACAAGTCTGAGCTGCCCATAAGCCATTCCTTTGCTACAGTTCAGTTTTGCCTTGTTTATTTTAAAGTTTAAAGCTGAAATACCAAGTGCATCCTGAATTCCCATTCTGTTTCAAATAACAGAGTTGCCAGTTTCACATTTCTTACACGAGATTCTCTACATATTACCCCACTCTTGGTATCACAAAATCCAGCAGGGTGGGTAAAGCTGCACCCTGGGTCAGAAGAACAGGGTGATGGTGAAACAGAAGGGTGCCAAACATGGAGGCAAATATGCCCCAGTTTCTGCTGCTGCCCAGGGAGAGGGTCTGCAAGTCTGCGATAAGGGATGGAAAGAGACCAAAAGGGATGGGTGGGCCCCCAAAGGCGGTGATCTGGATGCCAAAATATCTTGCTCCAGCTTTGCAAGGAGCAGCATGCAAGTGCTTCAGAGGGAGGGCTAGCTGTGGTTTGTGGTTTAGGGAGTTGACACAAATAGTCTCTGGACCCTTTTTTATGGGCCTGCGAAGCAGTGTTCTGCCTGGGGAACCGGAGCCTGTCCTCCTTGGTGTAATCCTTTCTTGCTTAGCAGGTTCGAGACTGTGCGCAGAGCAAGCAGTCATGGCTGTCTGTCAGAAAGGCTCCTAGCTTAAGAAGTAGGGTTTAGCATCCTACATAGTTCATGCTGTTAGAGTTAGATTAGGATGGACATGTCGGTAATTAAACACTTGGGTTTGCGTTTCTGTTTTTAAACTAGTTGTAAACCAGCAGTAAGTACTGTGGCAGGCAACTCGTGACAATGTTTCAGTGCCCAATAACTGTACGGACTAGGCTATTTTTTACTTCTTTCAGTAAGTGAACTGTGTAGCTTTTTTGTGGACAGAAAATCAGAACAGCGTGTTGACCTTCATTGCTGATCAACTTCAGTTGCACCCAGATGTAACTGAAAGCAGGTCTTACCTGGTTTTACTTTCTCTCAATACATGTAGCTGGTCACATGGAGGGGAAGCGACATACTTCAATAATATGTATAGCACAAATGCCTGGATGGAATAAGAAGAAACAAAGTGTGTTGGAGGGGAAAATGCACTGCAAATCTTTCAAATTCAGTAAGAAAACATTTCCATAGTTCAAATATTTAATTCTGCATGAAAGGCTGATGCTGAACCTGATAAAAGTCATCCAGATGGAGAGAGATTGCTACCTAATACTAAAATACCAGCATGCCTACTGACCTGTGCTGTGCTCCTCGTACCTGGCAAAGCACTGGTTACGCTAATCTCCCAGTCCCCTTCCAATTGAGAGTTCTTCTACAGGGATGACCAGAGGGAATCTTAGTGATACTACAAAGAAGCCTGTTTGCTTAAGAGGGCATATGTACATCTTTTAACAATCTGGTTGTGTACCTCCTTTGTGGGAGGATCCCTGACCTTATACAGAGAGGGACACGTGCTAATTAACTTAATTCTGGGAACAGGAGGTGGTATGACCTTTTCCAAAGTGATTCTTTTGGGCTAGAGTTTACAGAGAGGTATTTGCTAGGACTGGTGTCTGGGTTTGCTATAAAAACATTATTCATACGGAGGTGTAAAATTCCCTGGTGTGGCCGGGGGAAGAAATTAACCTCCCATCCCTCTGGTTTGGGTTCATGGTTCCTTGCATAAAAATTGTTGGTACTGTGGCCAGATTTATGTTATTTAGTATCAAAACACAGTTATGTTTTCTGTCTTATCTTTTAGCACTGAACACAGCAAGTAGATCCAAGTTATTAGACCACTGTTTTGGCCCCCACTCACCGTATGTTGTGAACATCCCACCTTTTATTGGCACCCCAGGAGGAAATTAATTTCTGGGGCTTTTTTTTTTTTTTCCTAGCTATCAGGATGTTGTCTGTCCTGAGCATCTTGCAAATTTCTCCCTCTTTTGCCAAAGAAGTGGTAAGGACTCTTAATGCCATCTCTTTGCTGCACTCCCTCCGAGCAGCTCAGGGACACAATTACAACTACCCCGAGTGTGCCTAGGCCATTTGATTTTTTTTCTTGCTACCAGCACTAAGCAATCAGTCCCAGTTGCCCCACTGTAGACAAAACCGGAGGCAGCTACAGCACCGCCTTAGCAGCAACTGCAGAAAGCAGAGCTTATGGAGACATGCCTGAGGTGAGCAGGACAGGGGGCCATCGGTCTGACTCTGTTGAGGAAATGAAGTGCAGCCCCCCCAAAGGAGGCAAGTTGCTGAAGACCCCCTGGCTGGCCACATGCCTGGCTCACAAAGCATGTAGGAAGCCGCCCTGGCTGCTGAGAAGTGGGCAGAAAGCCAGCCATAGGGTCTCACAGCTTGGGAGAGGTAAGAAGGCAGCTGATGAGACTGAATTTTCCTCAGGGAAAGAAAGATCTTTGGTCCCTGCTCCCTGTTGTATTCTAATGTTTTTTAAAAAAGCCCAACAAAGCAACGCTTCCTCATTCCCCACCACCACCCCCAACAACAAGAAAGCACAGATTTGCTGGACCCGAAGAGGAACAAATGTAAGCACCTCTTTGGAAAACACTCCTGAGGCCTGCGGCCATCCCGCATTCCTGAGGAGGCTGCAAGCCTCCTCCCCAGCGTGCCTGCCCAGCAGGGCAGCCAGCTCCAGGGCTCCGGAGGCCACGCTGCAATGCTGTCCCTCTCACTGCACCAACATACCCACTCAGAGCTCAATTAGGGGCTCGGACCTCTCTCAAGCCTGTCCGTAGCCATGTTTTGTGCTGCTCGTGCTCAGGGGATGACTGCTCAGCATCTTTACTCTGCGGTGTTTTCTGCCATATTCATTCAAAGGACAGCTCCATGTCTAAAGTGTTGCCAGACAGATCTATGAACATCGTGAAGCAAACAGCTGCCACGTCCTCATCCTACGTCTTGTCATGGCATTGCCAGTAGAGCAGGAAGTTTTTCAGTAATGTAACTAGGTAAGGGGTATTTATTTAGATGAAAATGAAGGTAAAATCCCTATTTCCGAGTTGGTTTGACCCCTATTTACAAAGATCTAGTAATGCATGTATGTAGAAGAAATATCTACATGAGTGAAAATGTGCCCTGCTAATATTAAAAGGTACACTGTGGAATTTTGCCTAAGGATAAAATGTAATTTTAATTGAAAGCTGCTGTAACTTGATAGGGAATATCCTCAACAGTCTTGAGGATCTACTTTAAAATATAGTTAAACACAGAGCCAACTCCCACCACTCTGTCTCTTAGAGCTACATGTCCTCTTTGATCCATCCATGGTGCTTACGATTCCTAAGAGACACGCATATTGCAGTAGTCAGAGCTCATTAATATTTATATGATACCTTCCATCTGAAGATGTGTGCTTTGCAATTATTAATTAAAACAATTTCACAAACCCCTAAAATTTAGCTCCATTTCATAGCTTACAAAACTGAGAGCCAGAAAGTTTGTGTGTCCTTGCGTGAGACAGAATGAGATTAGGAGCGTGGAAGCTTGCCTGCATGGACTCCTATTGTGCCATATTTCTTTACCTTGCCTTCACTAATAACTTCTAAAAAGGCAGCACAGGTTTCCTTTGGCAATAAGATGCACTATGGGCCTGTACTACCTAGGCAATACTGAGAAGGTGAGTGAAGGGAACCTGCTCTTTCATTGTGGTTCTTCACACAGTGTTTGCTTGCTTTTTAGAAAGCCTCTTTAAAAATACAACCTGGAAACAGCTTGTCAGCCCTGCAGAAAAGACCCTGAACGCATCTGTACTTGAACACGTTAAGCCCTTCCCTAGCACACTGTTATTTTAGTTCTTGTGTAAGAGTAGACAGAAGGGATGGTGGGTTATAATCCATGCCAGACGTGGGCTCTGCCCTCTCAGTCCTTCCTGGTGCATATGGAACGAAGGAGCTTGGCTCGGTGTGAGACTGATAACGGGAGGGAGGTCTTGCCATGCGATTAGACCAGTTCACTGTAAACACCTAAGTTGCACAAGTGGCTCAAACTTTGATCTTTTTGTTGTGGAAAAGAAATCTGAGACTGTGAAACCTGCCCTCAGTCACAAACAAGGAGGTGGACATTACTCAAACCCAACTGTGGAAATGTAAATACAGTTAAATGTGATCAAAATGGAAAAAGCACTTCTTTTTTCCCCATCCCTTGCTCCCTGGTGTACAGGGTCTGCTTCTACCAGGGGCTCCTATTCTGACTTGCCTAGCTCTGTTCGTGAGTGCAGGCCCCAGTCCCACACCTGAAACGCCCAAATCCAAATGCTCCCAAGTGCTGTCTGGGATAAGGTTTAAGCCACAGGTGCAATTAAGCTTTTAAGTGGTAAGCCTATTTGGTTAGGGGCACACCTAGAGCCTGCAACAAGCTGAGAGAAAAATGATCAGTCTTTCAAACTGACAGGAGGTTCCTGAAATACTGCTGGAAGGGTTAAGAAGAAGCTGCAACATTCGTAATTCTCCTGGTATTTACTGTAACAACTCTCTGAACAAGTTCTCTGTGGGTGCATCTGGCTGCCCTAGTGAGGTGGGACTTGATTTTAATTACAAATCTGGTAATGGATTATCAAAATGATGATGTTGCTAAGGCCCTGGGCACACTTTTCTTAGTCCTCTCTTCTTTTCCCCCACCCCCTCCTTCCCAAATCTGCAAAAAAAAAATCTCCAAATAATGCAGCAAAAGGAGAAGTTTCACAAGAGTGTAGGCTGTTAGCCTGTGGTCTCTTTTTCTATTGGCATTTGGAGCTTTGATTAGATTTTTAGAGGAAAAATGTCATAGCAGTTTGTCCAGTAAAATGCTGGTGAATATTTTAAGATGCAAATGTTCATAGGCATTCAATGAGCGTATGAAAAATGCTGGATGTGAGACTTCAGCGATTCCTCGAAATTCTGATTTCTTTGCACTGTGTCATAGCTTTGTTGTTATAATCATTAGGACAACATCAGAGACCTTTGTTTTGCATAGGCTTCAGTTCTTGGGCAAGGATTTTAAAGTGGAACATTAAGACGTGTTAGTGAACATGTCCTAATTAGTCTCTCACTTTGGCTACCACATGCTCAAAGGCTGTGAGCCTTACCTACACTGTGCCTCTCAAACACCTTCAACAATATAGCATTTTATCCTAGTCTAGACAAAGTCTTAAGGGTTACGTTGTCAACTAATCAGCCCTTTTAGTGGGAAAACTGCTTTCCTTCAGGATTGTTTCTCTGCCTGCTTTTTCCTCCTTGCTCTCTTTTCTCCTCCTTCCCTCTGCATACCTTCCCTGCAGCAACTCTTGTTCCATCTGCTGTAATGTAAGCATTAACCATTTAATTGCTGATTAGGAAAATCTCATCACGTGGGCTTTGGAACAATACTGGAGTGGGAATAGAGGAGTGGGAGGCAGAGGAAGGATATGTGTGAGTTCCCAGTTCTCTATCACAGGCTGACCTGGGAGGTCATTAGTCATTGTTGATGCCATGAGGGTGTTTAACGTCTCTTCAATCTAATGGGTAGAACGATTGAATGGGATTTGGATGTAACTGAGTCCTAGTCATCTTTTGCTGCTGGACTTGCTATTTGACCTTGAGCGAGCAAGGCCTGGCCTTTCATCCCTTAAGTGGAAAGAGGGCAAGTACTGTAGCTAAGTGCTTTGAGGTTCTTGAATGCAGAAAACATATTCATGCAAAAGACTAGTTGCTTTTCCTGTATAATATAATACTGTGGGGTTTTGGAATTTTTTTCTTTATGTTTCTGCACCAAGTTGCACAGAGTGAGATGAGAAGCTGGAGGAGATCTGTAGTTCTCCAAGCAGTGAAAGCCCTTTCAGCTCTATGTTCCCAAGCAGCCATATGGGGGCTTTTACCCAACTGACTTATCTCCTTGTGTGATGCAAATTCAGCTGGTGGCCCCCTTCTCTCCCCCTGGCATCAGCTATTCTAAGCATTCTCGCATTATCAGCATTTCAGCTCCTCTTTGCACTTGCAGTACCTAGTTGCCACAGTCAGATGTAGCCTGTAGTATAATATTTGTGAAAATTCAGCAGACTCCTGGGGGACTGTGGGTGATGTGGGGAGAGAAGGTGTGCAGGTGGACTCTGCACCCCACATAGTCAGTCTCTGCTCTGAGGACTTTTCGTGGCCAGTCATAATTGCCAGTTTCTCACTTGGTTTTGCAGGACCCTGAAAGTTGAGTTGGAGATGGCAATTGGATCTTTTCCTTTCTGTCATGAAAGGACTGAAATATTTTGATAATTGGGGAACTAATGAAATTGCCATTGTAAAAGACAAGAAAATGGTATTCTTAGCAATTAACAAGGGAAAGAATTTTAGTCAGACAGAAACTATCTTCTCATTTGTATGGGGAGTTTATTGTTAGCAGATGTTTAATTTCCGTAAGCAATTAATATTTGGAAAGCTTAAAAATTACTTATATACATATTAAAAACCCTTCTATTTTACTTCAGTCAGGGAGTAGGCACTCACACGATGTCTCCTTAAAGACCCTACAAACACCAGAACTGGCATGCTTGATACTTTCAAAGAACAGATGGGTCTACGTGCAGGAGAGCACAGAGAAGAGGGTAAGTGTATATATGGGCAGGGAATGGAAATAAAGGCAAAAAATACCTTTGAGGAAAGGGACAAAAAAGCCAATATACTTCTCATGCTGCCTGCCTTCATCACAAGCAACCCCACCTCCTCTCCCCCATCCCCACCTCAAAAAAAACCCCCAAACAATTCCATTTAGAAAACATCGTTGCAGATCACGTGGCAGCTGGCAAAGGCTGCTCACCCTTCTGCCAAAGACAGCTTAGACTCCTGAAACAAAGCAAACTGGGTTGAAATTCTAGGCATTAAAAAACTAAAGCAGCTGCCTCCCTGACATCCTGGGTCGGACTCTGATTTCAGTTTCACTTCTGCTAGATCTTAGGTAATGTCATTGCTACGGTGTAACTGAAATGAGAACTGGGTCTGCTAATCTTGACATTGGGTCACCCATTGGTAATCCATTTGTTATCTCTGTTACATTTGTGGGAGCACACACTCCCACTCCCTTTAGACTGCAGTAATTTATTTGGCCTATTTTATGTCTGATTGTCACTTGAAACTGTACCTCTTGCCTGTCAGCAGCTGTAGTTGTTTTGCTAAGTGACTATCTAAAGTGAGACTTCCTTGTGCAAATGTGTATTTTAGACACTGTCACCAGAAATCCAGTGGTTCTCCTCTCTCCCTACCCCTCCCGTCCCCTTCAGCTGTTTAGATTTCAGGACACATGGCTTAAATGAACGTATGCTTGGAGTTTGCAAAATGGCTTGGATGACAGGAGAAATCGGATCACACAATGAGAGTTCAGAACCCAGCCACCAATTGGTACAACAGGAGTCTGCAACTCCCTTATGCTCATTATTGTCTCGGCATAACATCTAGCAATGTGCGTTTCTCACGTCCCCCTCTGAAAAATGGTAACGCAATTGAAATGAGCAGGCGGAGGAATGTCACCACCTCCTTTTGAGTGGCTGGGCTGTCAGCCTCTGTTTTCTGTGGTACCCCCAAGGGCTGTGGGTATCGGGGTGGAGAAGGGCCTGCACACCTTATTGTGCCTTCTTGCTTACGCTGGAGAATCTCCAGCTTATCCTGCCAGTGCAGTGACTGCATGTGGAGGAGGGGGAGAGGTTGTGTTGCAACCTCTGAGAAAATTAGTTGTCTCTATTTTATCTTTTGCAGCTGCAGCACTTTTTTTTTTTCCCCCCTCATCACCCACCCCCCCCTCCATGCGAGTGGTATGTCTGAACCATATCCTTCAAAACCAGTTTTCTAAGCAGATTAGATGGGTAGCAGAGACAGCTATGCAATCAGGCAAAAATGTGCACTCAAGCCTTCATTTCGTGCAGTGGCCAGAGCAGTAAGTGTCTACCACCTGGATTTTTTTCCTTCATTCTCTCCTTTTCCTGTTATTCTGCAGTGCTGTGGTCTGTTGCTGTTGTAGACTGAAACAAAATGCTCATTCTAGTCCTTAATTATATCAAAAATAGGGAGGGGAAGGAAGTTGGGTTCCATGCTAATACTCATTAACATGAAACATAAAGCATGCTCCCTGGCTGGCAAGCTTCACCATGCAAAGTGACATTTGCTCCCTGTGAGCATGTTGAAGGGTAATCTGGGGATTATTCTCAGGTCCTCTAATACCAATCCTCCTCTGACTGGTCTGGAAAACCAGTGTCTAAGTTTACTGCTCCTCTGAATTCAGTATACTCTCCTGGACTGCCACTGCATGTGAATTTGGTTTCTTGCTGCCTCATACCTTTCATTGCTCCCTATCAGTCTTGTTGCATGCTAGGAATCCGACAATAATGGTTTTCACCTGCTTTGAGATATCATGAGAACTCTTAAGCATTGGTATTGGTTTCATGCCTGGTCTCTTATAGGACAATGACCTGAATTTAGGATTAAGCTCTCCAGACAAGTTTGGAAACCTTATGGCTTGTTCAGTGTGGGTGGAAAATGGGGATAGGTTAGTGGGCTGAGTGGCAGACCTGAGGAAAAGAGAGTTGAGTAAGCTTTGGCTTTTTTACAAGAGAGGAAACAGAGCAAAGTGTCCCAGGAGCCATTTATTGCTCCTCTGGAGGAGAGGAAGGAGCCCAGAGCAAGGCGATCCAGAAATGCTTTTTACTGTGAGTTTGGAGAAACACAGTGGATGAAAAAAAGGAGGGAGAGAACTCATGATAAAACTAGAAAAGAGAAGCTGGGGATTGGGATTTGGGGGAAGAAGAGAGATGGAGAGAAAATAAACCCTTTATTTCCCATATAAGGCATGGAGAAGGAAAGAAAAGAGAAACTAACCTGAAGACTTTTGCGTGCTTTATGGGGTAAGAAAGAAGATACTAGAAGCCCAGACAAACAAAATTATATTTGAAATATTGATAGAAAACTGTGCTTTAACATATTGGCACGATACACATGATTATCTTCTGCTGATCCCTTAAAAGTAAAGAACTACTTTGAGAAGAGGAAAACATTGCAAACAAAAGAAAGACTCAGTCTTACTGGCATAAAGGGGGTGAAAAAGTGGGTGGGAAGCTGGTTGGATGTGTCAACCACAAAAGCGGTGAGATATGATCATAGAGAATTCAGGTTTTAAAACACAAGGAAATCATGCAGAGATATTTTTCACATTGACTCGTAAACAGTGTCTTTGAGTGTGCAGCATTGTCAAATTTACCCTTGTTACAGGGGCAACTTACAGTAAGTTCCCACCAAAGCCATATGCCATCTGTTTGAATTACTTAGCAGAAAGGTTTGTCTCCTTATTCCCCTTCTATTAGATGTGACAGATTAATGTCTTTGAGGGCAGATCACTGTTAGGCTAAATCTTTCTCTGGTTATGATTCCTTATAACTATAAAACAGTCACAAGGTTATGGGGTTTAAAAAGAGAGGTTTATTGCAGTTTCCAACACTGAAACTACAGGCTAAGTGTCTCTCCTTTTCCTTTTTTTCTAAAGTAAATCAAAACCATACATGCACTTGCACTCTACCTTCTCTCAGATATACAGACCTAGGGGTAAGAACACACATTACAAGAGAAGCATTATAGAGTCTACAGGAAAACTACTAAAACAGCTCTCTGTGAATACATACTAATCCTCCCACTGAGTCCTCTCCACTTGTTTTAAGAGCTGTTTGTTGAGCATGAGTTGGTGGCACCCCTAATGTTTGGGGCAGAACTCGGAGCCTTCAGCAACTCTACCCGCACTTGTTTCTACCCAGCTATCACAGAAGCCGTGTCCATGCCTCCGCTAGAAGCAGCAAGGGATCGACCATTCAGACGTCTGTTGCAAAACCTCTAGTTCAATACTTGTCAGACTCTCTCTAAACTAGTTGTTATACTCGGTTGATGAACTCAATTCTACAGTCCTTGGGTCACAACAGGAGCTGTGTAGGAGGCAAAGGGCAGCTGATATTGCTATAATTAAGTTCCCTGCTGGAGAAATTTCTGTAAGAGTGAGCTTCGTTCACTGTATTATTTTTAAGACAGTTTGTAAGAATGCTACTGAGTCAGTAGGAGACTGATTTAAGTTTTTCTTTGGAGTGGCTTTTTCAGGGAAAAATACAGTTTCTTTAAAATAGAAACATTTTTTTCCAGAAAAGCCCAATTCTAGATTGCTGATCACCTGTAAAATTAATAAACTAGCTTTTTACCAGAAAAATTGCATTGACCTGTCTATACTACCTGAATGGGAATAGCTCTTTGCTTTGCTTTTCTTTAACTGGTCTGAAAGGCTTCACTCAGAATTGGTTCAAAACAGTGTTGGATTCCAGGTAGCCCTCAGCTGCTCAGAGAGCTGTTGTCTGATGTACCCATCCTCTTCTGCTGGACTCCAAGGGCCTCGGCCTTCCCATATGGCATTACAGCTCTCCTGGAGACCGTGCTGTGCCACGAGACACCTCAGTGTGTGCTATGGGAACTGCCCCAGAAGTGAGACCAGGGTTATCAGGCTGCCAAACTGCAGTGTCTGAGTCTATGCAGCATTGTGGGAATAAAAGCAGTTCAATAGTGTACTGACTCAGAACAAAATTTCTCGGGTCAGGTCACCAAACCAAAATGAACCAACTTTGGTTTCAGTAATGTAAAAATATTCCATTTCAAATGACACAAAGTGCACTGGTGTTCACAAATAGGTTTCTCTTTTTTTTTTTTTTTTTTAAACTTGTGAACTTCCGTTTTACAAAGAGTCTCTAATTTCAGTTTTTCTCCCTGAATTGGGATGAAAGCGAATGTTGAAATACTGGAATTTCTTCCTTTCTGGCGAGGAGGCAGCTGATGAGTATGAGCAACCAGTTTCAGGGTTAGGACAGCTGACTCTGAAGACCTGTACACTGGAGGACAGCAGGCGATGGGGGGCAGCTAGGTGATGGAGGGGAGGGGAACACACAAGCAGAAGGAGGGAAGTAGGAGACGGGAATGAGAAGCAGCAATGAAGGCTAGAACAGAAGAATAAGGAGGAGAGAGCAGAAGTTTCCACGTGGCTCCCTGGGCCATAGGAACTGCTACATTTTTGTGCTGTGTTATGCTGTTGGCCATGCCTAGCTCAGCACCTTCTGCTTTGCTGACTGACCAGCAGACATGCAAGCTGGTGCTGCACTGAGAGCTCCTGTCAGAGCGAGCTTGAAGCATTTCATAGAGAGGGCAAGAGCTGGGTGAGGTGGAGCTGGAGGTTCACACCAGTGCACAACCAGGCAGTGCTGCGTGGTTTCACTTCTGCTCATTGAGCAGTTGAGTCTTGCCATGCTAATTGAATGGGGGGTGAATGCAGGACCAAAAGATGAGCGTTTCTCAGTTCTCATCCAGGCTCTGAGCAGGGCACTGCGGCCCTTGCAAGTTAGAGAATCTCTCTGCCACTAAGTCTTTTTCTGCACAGTACAAAGAACAGGAATACCCTTTTCTGGTGTGACTGGGAAGGAGCACTAGTGACTGTTCCTAACGCACTGCAGAGTGGTTTTCATACTGATGCTTTTATTATTTAACAACTTTCTTAACTTTTAAAAAAAAATATACCAAACTGATACACTCCATCCATCAGCAATGCCCTCCAGGAATGAGTAGCTAATTAGAGAGCAGGACTTGTGAAAAGACAAACCCGGGTTATGCACAGAACAGGTTTCTCCAGTATTTATTGCCTACGTTACTGGCCAAGCTTCCTTGTAAGTAATAGTCAAATAATCGGCCTGGGTCCTTTTGTGAATGGTTTGAGTCTGTGTGGTCCTCCTTTGTTAGAGCAGCTCATGGTTTCTGAAAGCTTCTGCACCCCCTGTTCTGAACAGCAGAGCCTGGTGGCACCAGCTGCTTCTGCCTGGAACAAACATTTGCATGTGACATTAAAAAAAAAAAAGCCAATTTCAAAATGTATTTGCGTTTCCTTATCCCCTCATTTTTTCAGCCCTTCTTAAAACTCTGGAAATATTTAAAAGATTAATATATTTAGTTTTTACTACAAGCATCTTTTAAACAAGTAAAGCTTGAAGAGGAAAGAGAAATCTTTCTTTCAGAAATAAAACAGCAGCCAGTGTTTGGAAATATTTTAACAATAGACCATATGGGAGTCCCAAACTATTAAGCTTTATTATTCAGAAGGCGGAAAATGTGGTTTGATATTCAATTGATATACAGCATAAATGAGAGCCGCAAACTCGGCTCCCTTGAGCTGGGATTCAGATGTTCTCTTGAATATAATAACTAACGCTTTGGCCTAGTTCCACAGAATGCATCCAGCCTCCTGATCACAAGCCAAGAAACTGTAGGCTTTTTTTTCCCCCTTCCCCTCTTTTCTCCAAAGTACTTTCCTCTCCTGCCAGCATGAGCTTTTGGCCTGAATATAAATCTCCTGATATTAGATGCGTATAGAAAATGGGGAGGATGCTAATAGCGCACAGCAGTAGAGCTGTGTGTGTGTGCCTGTGTGTTTGTTTTTCTTCTGCTTTAATGATAAGGTTTTTCCTTTGTGATGTGCTGTCAGGGGATTACGTTGGTCATCCTAGGTGGGAGCTTCTTTGTTCCTGCTTCACTGTTTGTTTCTTAGTGCTGTGGGAGCAGGTGAACATCTTTTGAGGTTACTGTGAAGTGGTGCCAGAGACCATGAGAGTGTGGAATTTGTTGGAGAGAGAGACTGGAAGTGGTTTCAGTTTCTTTTTTTTTTCCTTTTTTTTTTTTCCTGATTTGACTTGCATATATTTATAATTGCCCTTTCCCCTTTCTATCATGTCTCTCAATTTTCTCTTCTATGGGGAAACGAACCCATAAAACTTGCTTATAAAATATTACATACATGGACTAAGATTGCCTATATGCAAAGGAAGACTGGTAGTTACGCAGATACTGCGATCAAGTAATGGCAGGCTGGATCACCTGCTATTTTTTGACACGGGATCCCTGATTCACTCCATGTACAGGATGGACCAGCTTTGTCAGTGTGAATGTGGGAGGTGTGGTATGAATAAGGAGTTGCAGGGACACAAGAAACGGTCGTGCGGGTCTGGCAGTTGAATGCTGCCCTGAAATAGTGAGTTCTGTGCTGTCTTTGTCAGAAAGCTCCTTTAAGATGCCAGTATCATCCTTGGAAATGACTGAACTGTGACCACTGAAACTTTCTGCCCTATGCCCCTCACCAGAACCCAACTTCCTGGGCACAGACCTCAGGTGCGGAAAGTGATGCAGATGGTGAAGTTTAACAGTCAGGCATACCAAATCAAGTCATACTCTAACAGTCTAGAAGCAACCTTAACAGAGTCTGTTTTGTTTCTGTTCCCTTCCAATAACACATGCAACATGAGATGGCTTTGCATATATTTTAAGTTGTAGGTATTCAAGATTTTTCTCAGATTTTTGTGCTGCAGGACTTGACAAGTGTCTATAAGTAACTCTTCCCCCAGTTTTGTGACAGACATCCTCAGCTATGTTGGGTCCTATCTTTTCTAGCCTCTCAGAATCTGAAATCAACCAAAGAACCTTCTCTATGGTCTATGGTTTCCCCTGAGTAGGCTAGGAGACTCCAGCATTAAGCTATCTATCTGGCATTTTTTTCTAGAAGTGTGATGAGCCCAAGGAAAAGACTTTCACTGAACGTGTAAGTCCAGGAAAGCCTGTAATACAGAACACTGTAGAGAATATAAATTATGTACTCCAAATGTGAAGTTCAGTTTTGGCTTCTGTCTTTCCTCCATTTCTCTTTTCAGTTGTTCATGATAGCTGAAATTTTCCGTGTTTTTGTCTCAACCCACACACAAGTTTTTTCCTTTGGGGAAAACTGGAGCAAAATCAATTTTAGTGCAATTTTTCAAGCCTCTTTGACTTGCACCTACATCTGTTTGGTGTGGGGGAGTGGAATTTTATCATAAAACGTTTGATTTATTTAATGTATTCAATAAGCATCCAAGATGTGCCAGGTACTTTCTCAGCCCTTTTTGGATGAGAAATCTTGCAAGCTAAGAACTTAATAAACAAAGAAGCTACAGAACTCAAAATTTCCCTGCTGTTAAGGTCTCCATATACCTAAGGAATAAACCAAGTTTGAACAAAGCAGATCCAGAGACTTGTAAAGTACAAAATGTCACATGCAGTACTGATGAGATCTAACATTATAGGTACAACTATTTTTTTATGTATTTCTTGATCCTGTTATCTGCCCAACTTACAACAAACTCAGCTGAGATGTGTCCACGCAGTAGCTCTACTTTCATTGCAATTAGGAGTCTGTTTTTATTGGTGAAGCCATTGCTATGATTGTATGATGCTGTACTAAGGGCTCATCTAAACAGGGTCATTGATTCAGACCAAGGTAAGTTACAAATCTGAGCAGAAGAGCTATTCCCAATTAACTTCATCATCCTAATGAAGAGGGGATTGGGAATAGTTAATAAGGAATAGCTGTTCTGGAATAATCCCTTTTTAAGACAAACCCTTACTCTTTCTATAATTGCATTCTAGGAAGCTATTCTGTACTGAATCAGCATGGGATAGAGTGCCTAGAAGACGTTCAGACCAAGCACAGCTAGCGGTGAGTGGGGCAATATACACTGGGATGCCCTATTGCAACTACTATGAGTGAGCAGAAGAATAGCAAAATTGGTTGCCTGTGCATCTCTTTAGAAGGCAACTGAAAGTATTATATCAAAATCACTGTACAAAGGCCTTTCTCTTAGCAGGGATGAAGTATGAGCTGCCTGTTACTGTCTGAGCATTAACTTCATGTTACGGACAGAATGCATGTTTCAACTTGCAACTGATCACAATTTGACTAAATATTGGGGTGTGGAAAGGACTTGTGTGCTTTTTTCCAATGTGTATATTTACATTATTATGTGGGGAACAATCAATTTATCAAATCCATCTGATTATTTCATAATGGGGAAAGACAATTCATCAGAGAAAAACTTGTATTGTTTTTAAGATGGAGAGAAAATTAGTTTAAAAGAAATTTTACACAATCTTTTTTTGAGGAGAGCCTACACTAACAAACTAATCAAATAAAGGAAAAGCCAATAATTTATAATGCCATGAAATTTTCCTGCAGCATAAAATTTTGTGCTTGACCTTGCCAAGGAGGATGGGCTGGAGTAGAGATGGTGCTCTTGTGCTTTAATGCATTGTAGTTGTGATATAGTTGCTGTTAATTGATAGTTCTCCTGACTTTTGGAATTCCTCCCTTCCCTTAAAAGGCAAGGTGGCAGCCTGGAGTGGAGAAGCTCCAACTGTAGCCCTTTGGATGTTAATCCACCCTGACTTTCTTAAGCCTCCTACTTAAATCATTATCTTAATGAATCACCATTGCTGCTATCTTCAGTGCTACACAGGAACATGCAAATTTTAAACAGCCTGGGGGAAAGACCTTTTTGTCTGTAAAGTGCTCTGATACTTGCATTTAGATGTTGCCATGATAGGTACCTTGGATACTACTTTCTGCCTAACCCCATGGATAGATCATGGGCTATAGTGTATCACCAGTGTATGCCTGCTAGGTGGCTCTCAGGGCTTGCCCCTGAGAGGAGATGGATATGATTCTGCTACTGACTGTAAGAAGCAGCTTTAGCTCAAGCCGTTGAAGCCAGATAGCTGTGCAGGTTTGTCATTCATCTAACTGCCTGTTGGCTGTGCTTTTCTTTAGCTGCAAAATGACAAGGAGTTAAGGGAGTGAGGATGGGGGTCCCTCCTCAGCTCTGCAGCTGCCCTTCTGACTTTGGGGCAAGTTTCTTCACCTCTTCACTTGACTTTTTTCACAGCACAAAGAAATATGCCATGCAAATGTTAATGTATCAACCAAGTTTTCTCCCAAGTAGGTATCAAGAACTTTGATACAGCAGGAAAATTACCAGCATGTTAGAAAATCTTAAGAACATCTGTTTGAGGAAAAACTGAACATAGCGAAGCCACTGCAAAGTATCTCCAAGACTTTCAGCATTATGTTGTCCAAATTTTTCCTTGAAGAGTCAACTTGGCTAGGCATTGAGCTCCACCCACTTCCAGCTCTCCCAGATGATCTCTTGAGAAATGTTTACTTGTAGATGGTGGGTATGGAGAGAGAGCCAT
Organism: Haliaeetus albicilla; assembly: GCF_947461875.1. Taxonomy (NCBI): domain Eukaryota; kingdom Metazoa; phylum Chordata; class Aves; order Accipitriformes; family Accipitridae; genus Haliaeetus; species Haliaeetus albicilla. The sequence goes on from NC_091492.1 coordinate 38,000,491, forward strand.
GTATAGCTGTTTCAGATGGCAAATCTTTGCAGTTATTTGCAATACGTATTGAAAGATTTGATTCCTTTATTCATTAAACCAAGAGCTGAGGAAGCTGTTTTATGCAAATGTCCTAGATGATAAGAAGTATTCTTCTCAAATTGCAAAGTAAATTCACCCATTGTCCTCTTTCTGTGGCTTAGAAGAAGAACCCATTCCCTTACTATGGGTAACTTTTCCTCACCAGTAATAGTTCTGCTTCTGGAACAATGGCAGGATAAATGAGGAAGATACCAGGTGAACAGAGATACTCTAGTCTCAACTGGATGAGGACCATATTAATAGAACTGAGCTTAAATGCATTTTCTGCAATAACATTATCCATTGTCAAGTCCTGCTGGGAGAGTTATGCCCACAAGAGGCCAGAACATCTATCTCAAGGAGGGCATCCTCATTCTTCTCAGCTAAATCTTCTCTGAAACCAGTTGAGCTGGAGCTAGTGTTTTTAGACTAAGAAGAAATGCATTTTCTTGGCTCATGCTAAAACTAACTAACATGTTCTCAATTGGTTACCAAAGAAAGGGAATGTGAGCAAACAGTACATGGTGACTTTTTACAGCTCAAGGCCTGGACAGGAGTCCAATGAGATACTAACTGCTGCCTTAGACAATTGTGCACATCTTCCCAGACAGCGGCAAGTGACGTAGCCCTGTAACTCAAACTCTTTTTGCTGCTTGGTGTAGCTCTGAAAAGACTGCCACTTTCTCATAATAGTGTTTAAGACACTTTTTGTGAACTGTTTTACAATGATAACTTTTTCTGCTCATTGTGAGCAGGCTGTTGTGTTTTCCGTATTTAAGCTCCTAGCTGGTTCTGATCCCTCGCTGGATGGCAGCATTTTATAATATGGGGGTAAATTAAATGGGGAAGCCATCTATTAGATTCAGCACTTCAAGAACAGTCAGAGTAGGGATTTCAGAAGAAACACCAGAAGTGATTTATATATGTGTGTGTATATATTGTGTGTATAATTCAAAAGAGAAAATTGAGGTGACCAACATCTGAGGCTGAGTGCAAAACTTAAATGCAACTTTTTCTCATTCCAGTCTTGGAAAATAATGGTGATGGGTGTGGGCAGGTCTCTGGCTGACTTTCTGAATTGCCTTTATGTCAGAGCTCCAGCTAGGGATTCGGCGGAATTTCTCATCCTATTGAGTAAAAGTAATGTTCTATCCCACATTAGTTTCCTTAGGAAACAGAAGGAAAGGGACTCTTCTCCCCAGCACGTAACACACCCAGTGTTATTTTTGCAGGCACTGTATGCAAAATGTTCAGAAAATGAGACATCCAGAAGGAAGGTTTAGATTTCAATATGCTGAACTGGCTTACATTATTCGCCTAGCTTTTGCATGCTATCTTATGCTCGTGGGTAGTACTAGAGTTTTGTTGATGTACAGAGCTTGTTATTTCTATAGTTTGCTCATTCCAATTCAGAGATTTGTACCTATGGAAGTAAAATGTGTCTGTGCTATTATTTTGTTAAGCTGTCTTGAGCTACTTTTGTTAACCACATGTTCACAGGAGTCTGTGTTTGCTCAAATTACCTGCTCAGTTTTCTGGTCAGGTATGCTGAGATGCAGTGTTTCAGCTCATAACTTTGTTTTGTGTTATCTTTCTCATGGCATGTTACAACTGTCTCCCAGAAATTCTGAAATTGGGGTCAAACAAACTGCTCTGATGTTTTTCCCAGCATTCACTGATTTGGCAGTACTAAGTATTTCTGTATGCTACTAAGAAGCATACAGAAACTGCAGCTGAGCACTGTGACTGACAGTGCTGTTGTGAACAAGTGATACACATAGCACTATACAGGTAGATGGGTTTTAATTGATCATATCTATCATTAATTTTAAGGGCTTTTGGAACTATGGTAGTTCAGCTAAGAGAGGGCAGATAAGCCAAGCAATTATAGGGAGCAGCTATATTTGGTGAAGCACATCTCTTGGGATTAGCATGGGTTCATGAGGCAGGGTAGTGAATTGTGCATCACAGTGCCAAGTCTGATTGATCCTTCAGGACAGTCACTCATTATATGGGGACACCTGGGAAATTTCTTAAGACTGGGATATTCGCTGGGATAAGCTTAAGAAAGTTCCCTTGGTTGCTCAGTATAGATTTTAATGCAACAGTGCTTGCCCCTGATTATTGGGGAGAACCATGTACTTTCTGCTTCTCTGGCTTGTAGGACTTCTCACTGGGCATACAGGTGAAAGAAAGTAGCTGTGAGTGGCTGCAAACTGCCATGCTTTTGGGAAGACTTGGGGGGGGGGGGCGGAATGGCAGGGTTTGAAAGCTGTGAGTTTGACTGGCTTGAATTGGGTAAAAAAAATGGAGAGATCTGTGGCAGCGGTTGTTGGGAGATGAAAAAAAATTTTCACCTATCACCTCAGCAGACTACTTAAGAGCACTATCTGATGTGAGTCCCCAAAAAGGTCTTGCAGAGAGACTGATGGCCAACTGCGAGGAAATGCTGCACTCCCTGAAGAATCAGCAAACTCTGGATGTTTACCCAACCTGGTAAACCAAACAGAAACCATCAGTATGCTGCTACGTAAACTCATGGTGTGCCAGTATCTTAAACACTATGCAGTTCTGATAAGGTAGTGGAGGGCTACGGAAGGTCCAGAGAAGACCATCAAAGATGGGTCTCAAGTCAGTCGAAGTGATTTCTCTTGCCATAGAGAAGAGATGACTTATTATAGAAATTGCAAATGTTTTATACTGTAATGAATGGGGTGGGGAAGGGGAGCAGGGAGTGATTCTTCACAGTTCTTGTGTTAACTAAATTGATTCAAGAGGAGGCACTCTGTCAAGCAGCAGTTACCATGTGAAACTCATTGCCAAAGGGTGTTATGGATAGAAGAAGTCTAAACAGATTGAAAAATCGATGAAGGACGGATAAGTTCTTATTAAAAGTGATGGCCTGGATGCAACCTCTGGATCAGGAGATCTTTAACAATGGCACAGGGTATAAGAAGGGAAGGCTGCCTGTACTCTGTTTCACTGCTTTTCCTCCCCCACTGCCCCTGCTTCTTTTTTTTGGGGGGGGGGGGAAGAGGGCTATTCTGGCTACTCCTGAAGAACAGACAGCTAGACCTTTGCTCTTATAATATGGCTATGTTTATAGTACAAAACTAGAAAAGAAACTAGCTACACTGCAGTGCAGGGAACTAGTTTTGCCTTGCAGCCCACAAGTAACATGAAGCACACTGAAATGAAGAGAGTTAGGAGCCAAATGCCTCCTAATACCTTAAAAATGTGTGTGTTTATAAAATGCCTCTGTAGCCTGCTTTCTTTGTTAAAATTCTGACTTAACAAAAAGCTGAGCTTGCTAATGAAACTGTGAGTCACTACAATGTTTCTAGTTATTTTTCTCACTTTCTGTGTTTAGGGCTATAGTTACTTGGGTTGCCTGAAAATGTACCTAATGAGCTGGCTTAGGCATTTTAACTCTTAATAGTAGTGACACCTTGGGCTGGAAGCTGGGGTGGCTGCCCTCCACAGAAAGGACTGGGGAGCATGACAGGGAGGCAAGAAGCAGCAAGTTGGGAAGGAGGCTGAAGAGGAGGGAAGATATTAACATCTCTTGTATATACAAAAAACCAGGAAAGTTTAATATGAAACAGGTCTTATAGTTGTGACTGCAGTGGCAACAGTCAGTTGGTATTTGGGAGGTGAAAAAATCAGTTTTACATTTTGCTAGATGATTGTACTGTAATACAGCAGTGCCTCCTGGCAGGGAAAGCAATGTAATGTAAAGCAATACAGCGTGGAAGAGCAGTTGGAGAGCTGTCAGAAGCTGAGTAGCTTGGAATGCTTCCACGTGAACTTGGGAGCAAGTGAGCTCGCTGCAGCGTGGCATTCCCCTGCCCTGAGGAGGAGTACGGACTGCAGCACGAGCATGAATAACGCACCTTACAAACAATGCAGCTCAGCTCTTTGGAGGAGGGCTACGAGAGGCTTTTCTGTGAGAGTTTCTTTCTTTTCTTGGGAGATTTCTCTACCAGCTCACAGAGCCCTTCTGAGTTCACATGCCAGGCAGCCCTGGGGCAAATGAGTTTGTACCTGTCAGCTGTCATTGCCTGGCACACCTGAATACTCAAGGGCACGGGGCTGCCAAAGGAGTAGCAAAAGTCTGGAGCTCTCTAAAGCACAGGTCTGATCTGATTGGGCAAACAAGGAAGTAATGACTCTTTGTTTTGGTTTTTTTAACAGTTTGTATTTCCAGAGAGCTTTGGTGCATGGCATTGGCTTTTATTCTAGTTTTTAGATGTCGGATATACTTAGCAATCTTACTTGTGGTTTTTAACCCTCCCCCCTCTCTCTGCCCCTAGCGTTTTCCTTCCCTTCAAATCCTCTGCCTCACTCTATGTATTGCTACTATAAATTGCTTGGGATGATGGGTCCTGCTTCTTGGAGCCTCTGGATGCTATTAACAAGTAATTGCTGGAAAAGCTTGTTTAAACATCAAAACCCTACATTATTTTTTAAATTGCCCTTTGAGGTGGCTGAAATGCTACTGAAAGATTACTTTGCTTTAATACTGGACAAGGAACTTTATTAGGTAAGGGAAATAGTGTTCTTACTAAACTATTTCTGAGGTACCAAGTCATCTTCCTTTTAAAGAAGGGATGTGTATTTTTACTCCCCCTGCTCGCTACTCCCCCCACATCAGCAAACTGATGTTTATAGCAAGGAGCAAAGAGGTTTTACTGGCTTTATCCCTTCAACACATCCAGACTTTGTTTTTTCAAAAACCTGTATGAATGGAACGATTCATTTTGCATGTTTGCTATCTAGCAACAACTGCTAAATTATCCAGGGAGAGTCTATCAACATCCAAGCTACATATATGAGAGTTGTCCAGCATGATGTAGGACCAGGGCACTGTGTCTAATATACTACTACTTTTCCTGTTGTAATCATAGCAGCCAGCTTACTGGATGCTTAACCTGTAGTCATGGATGAGCTTGAACAAGATCCTCCACCATTAAGAAACCAGTAGCTACACGCATGATGCACCTCTCCTGGTTAAGATTGCTGTAAGATTGGCTGAAGTGCAGCAAGTCTTGCTCAAAATGTAACTGAGGTGTGTTCTGTCAGTGGCAATATGAGTCACCGTTAACCTACTAGCAACCATTGGATAATCAGGTGAAATTTTACATTTATTTCACATACTGAAAACTGTTAGGCAAGCCTCCTCATAGGATGAGTGTCTGCCGACTTCAAGAACAAATGGTTCATTTTGCTCTGACGTTCATGCAGCCACAGGGACACAGTAAATGTATTGACTTTTTATTCCTTTCTACTCTTTCATGTAAGTGTACACACATTATTACAAGAAAGGAGCATGTGAGCTAATAGCTGTGCCTCATCACTTAATGAAGCATTTGCTTTAAAGAAATGACACGGACCTTTTGTGGAGGCTGCAGAAGCAGTAGCTAGGCTGCCTAGGTCTGAGCCCCAGCAGGCAAAGGGAAAGACTTCATTTCAGGTTTCCTAAGCTTGACAGGCAGCCAGGGCTGTGCTAGCAATTACGGTGTGAACTTCATAAATGGAAGTTCTACCTTGGGAAGGAATAAACAAATAAGGAACCTAGTGCAGAAATGGTTTGAGAAATGTCATTGATTGTGAAGACAAACATGAATTGGGAAGTAGCATGGGAGGGTTTCATGAATACCTCTTTCTTCTGCACTTTTCACATAAAATTGTGTCTGATCAGGTGAAGCTCTGACTTCTGTTCCTCTGCCATCTTCCTGATTGCAAATTAAGCTTTATCTTTTTACATTTGGCATGTGTATTAAGATTTTTGGGGGAAAAAAATTATTTCTCTCCAATATAAACTGCTAAACAGAATGTCGACAGACACAATCTCAGCCTCTCAGTACGTATGCCACAGAAAGGGAAGCAGAATGCATATTGTAGGAAATTGATATGTGCCTCTTGCTTTCATGGTGTGCGAGGGTTTCTCTTTCCCCACTGTTGTTTATTTCCATTTGTGTTTTAGTAGTCTTTGTGTTATGAATTTGTGGGTTATTGACCAAGAGTCAAGTGCATCGTAGGTGTAGTGGCTAAAGGCTACTGAATTGAACAATCTTTTTAATACCTAGGAAGAAATATCTGCTTGAAATTACAATAGCTGCCTTAAACAATTTTCATAGATCTTACTGAGTTTGGGTCTGTCTTTATTTGGGCACTACTTGTCTTCTGCCAAAGGTTTAAGGAAAGACAGAACGCTCAACTGCAGAAAGTCTGTCCCTAAGCATGACGAACAGGAGTCTGTAAGAAAGTACTGGGCTTTTGATAGATGTAGCTGCTTTTGCAGGGAGAGCTTGAGGCCATTTTTGCCAATTATTTTTTCTTTTTTTTTTTTTTTAAATTTGAGTTTATTAAATGCAGTAGAGGATTTCAGTTGAGAAAACAGTGAAAGCTTAAGAAGCTTAAGATGCTTGTTTTCCTTTTCCAAGCTGGTGAATAAGAACTAGATATAATGGGAGGCAAATATCTGGTAGCTCTAGATTTTGAAGCACGAGGCAATGAGAATTCAGCTTTAAATCATCAGCTACAGCTCACTTCTTCTCTTTTTATTAAAGAGTTTATTTTAAATGTTGAACATGTTTGGACTTAAATGTTTAGTATGCTTGATAAGAAAATGAAGTCAGAAAATTCTCAATGGATGGTTACTTTTTGAATTTTCAGGCAGTCTGATTCAAATGAGAAAAATAAAATGTCTATTAAAAGTCATTGGCTGTTTATTAAAATAACAAAAGGAGGAAAAAATGTCAGCTGGATAAATACCTGTAAAATAGAATAAATGTTTCAACTGGAGATAGTGCAGCTCTCTGGTTAGCAAAAAATAATACCAAATTGACAGCAGACTATATTTAGTTGCAAATCAATACGGCTTAGTAGTTACCAGCCACTGGTCATCCTTTATGAAAATAACTAGAGTGTAAATGTAAAACAAGATTAAAATTGGTAGCTTTAAATTACTTTGATTTAAATCCACCCTTCCTCTACCATTGCATGCTATCTGAATAAATAAATAAATAAATAAATAAAAGCACATTTAGCTGCTGGCATGGCATTGTCATGGCTTTTCCTGTACTTGCTATGATGTGATACACAGATAAAGGAAACTCCCTCTGTGTGTTCATATATAAAGTCACTAACATAACACTTGGTCCCTTTTTTTTCCCTCCCCTTCCTCTGTCTCTCATCTCCATTACCCTCCCCCAAAATTTAAATGGGCAAGTGAATTTCGAATTTGTCATGTTTTACATACTTCTCAAGGTGTGTGAGCTGCCTCTGAAGATAAGTGCACCTGGGCTCCTATTTTCCTATATATTTGTATATTTCTGTATATTTTATACAAACTGCAAGAGAGCCCTAAAGAAGTTGTTCTTATTTTACTCCTAGTCATGTGTTTGGTACTGTAACTTCCAAAAATTAAATTAATTGTGACCTTAGAGGCAGACAGTCCAACAGCAAAATAGCTTGTAATTTATTTGAACTCTGAAATTCCACTGGTTAAAATTGTGTAAAACTTTCCAATAATTTGTTTATATATTATTTTAAGAAAAAACCACCTTAATTATGAGTCTGGTTCCTCAGTAAAAAAGGATAGCTATCTGGCTAATCATTGCTATGTACTAGATCACTAATTTTTTTTCTTAATGACAGTAGAATTTTGCCATTTTCCCCCATAAAACTTCTTCAATTATATAATGAATGTATTTGATTTAAGGGGACGCTCTCTAGGATTTTATACCCCAAGACAGGCATGTCACGAAATAGCTGGAGGTTGGTGAAGAACCTCAGTTGGATTAAATGCTTGCAAGTACGGACAAGAGTGGGAGTTGAGCATTTAGATGGAGGCCTGTAAAGAGTTCTGTTCTCAGCTACTCCTATTTGAAATAAGTTATTTTGTTCTGGTCTCACCTAGAAATTCAGACTTTCTGAGTCGTCAAAGAAAATGGGTGTGCTGCTATCTCCCTATGGGAACACACAGCTCACTCTGGGTATACGGAGAGGTTGCTCAGGAGACCTGGTTTTCCCAAAGTCTGAAACACGTTTGTGGAAAAATGAAGAGAATGATTGCACTCCTGTACTAAATGTGGGGATTTTCTTTAAATAGGTTCTTAAATAAGTGTTTCTGCATTAGATGTGTCACTAAGGTTTCTGGAAGTGCACATCATGTATATTGCACAGTTATGAAATGCAGCTGGGCCTTCATTTGTCTGTTGGGGACACAGACCTGCTCTTGTGATTTGGTTTCAAGTTGCTCGAGAAAGACGTGACAATGTATATTCTAAGATCTCATGACAAATGTGTAAAGTTCAGTGCTCTTACCAGGCTGGCTGCTAACTGGCCAGGAGGTCACTAACGCTTCCGCTGGCAAAGAATAAAGAAAACGTAAAGATGCTAAATCTTGGTTATGGGGGACTGTTCAACATTTAAACTTCTGGTGTCTGAGAACATGGCGTGGCATTTGCAACAGATGTTTGCTTGATAATCAAAGACCCAGTGTAATAAATTGTTGGTTAAAGAGTAAGAGTTTACCTGGCAGTTAATCCTGATTTTTATCGCTATGGACTTGAGACCTCTTGAAAATAAGAAATGCCAGTAGTAAGAAGTGTACATGTTCCTAGGGGTAGATGGATTTGGCGGCTTTGGGGTCCTGCTCATTTGTTTGAGAATGAAGTATCATGGAATGGCCTTATTCTGCACTCATTTGATCAGAGATGGCCAGTGAGATGAACAGATGACTGGGATGTAGATATGTGAGAATTTCTCTTTGCTTCTGACTTGCGCTGGACTGATGAGTTGGGGTTCATTGAACCCACTGTATCACTCAGCCCTCGAGCAGTTATAAAGCAGAGGTGGACTGAAACAGTTCTACCTACGCCACTTCAGAAGAACGTTTAGTTTGGCACTGCCTTCATCCCTGACGGCTGCTTGTGATGCCTGGAGCTATTTACTGTAGGGATGAGCAGACAAACCTGATGTGTGCTCAAACCTGGAAATCTGAATTAATTAACCAGTGAAATAACTTACGGATGTGGTAGATTCCTCATAAATTAGACTTTTCATCAAGATTGGTGCATGCGTTCTCACTCGTGTACTCTCTCTCCTAAAAACTGCTGCAAGAATCACTCACTGAAAAATGAAGGTGCTTGTGCTATTAAGGAGGAATAAGACAGAAGGATTCTACAGGGCCCTGTGGTCCTCTACCTCTGAGGCCATGCATGCTGGTCAGCAGCTTCTCGCATCCATCGGTGCTCCGGCTCCCTGTTAAGTACTACAAGATGCCTTTTGTGAGATGGGTGGCATGGGAGCAGTTCTTCTTCATGCTGAAGAACACCTTTGTATTGTGATGCAGAGCTATAGCTCAACCAAGTAGCTCTTCTCTATTTATTATCTGTGCCAGTCACAAAGATATGATGGAAAAAATGCTATTAATGCATTTGCTGCCCTGAAAATTTTCTTGTTGGCTCTTTCAGCTGCTTCGGCCAGCAGCTAGTATCCTCCAAGGCTTAGTGAAGAATTAGGTTGAAATTGCCAAGGGGTGTCTCCTCCTGCACTGACTTAGAGATGTATGAGGCTCACTCTCCTTTGTCCTTCCTTCATCCTGCACTAGCCATATCTGCCTTGTGCCCTGTCAGCATTTTCTGCTTGGGAATGGCTGAGTGGACTTTGCTCTGTTAGCCGTGCATCTTTTTTTATTTAACGGAGATCTTCAGAGTGTCTATTTGGCATAAATCAGTTGAGAATTTGCTGGTAATAAACGCAGAGGAGGGAAAGAAAAGAATACTTGGAGTCCTCCGTTCGCTTCTCTTGGCAGTGCTTCGTTCCTGCTCTTGGAGGAGGTCTTTTGCTCGTCCCTGAATTGGTTCAGCCCCCAGAGCACAAATGCTCTGAAGCTGCAGTCGCAGGGTTGCTGTCTGTCTCCAGAAAGTCATGTGGCAAGGGGCTCTGCATGCTGTGGAGGGCAGCTCCCCCCGTGCAAGGAGTTACAGGATACCGCTGGGGGTAGCTACAGCTGGTATGCACTGGTACTAATATAATCCCGCAGGACTGTATCCATGAGACACAAGTGTGACATGTGAGGTATTTAAGGAGACACACCTGTTCTAGGCACAGGCCCGGGTATTGCATGCCTTGGAAATGGAAGGTTTTGGTGGAGCAGGAAAGACTCCCATTTCATCCACAGGAGGGCTTTGCTTTCTTCTTTCTTCCCAGTTTCACATTATTTTATAATTCCCTAATATTATGCAATCATGTGTCCTGTTAGCACCGGGCTGTTTCAAAGGCCAGTCTAGTGTTTGCATTTGAACTTTTTTTACCTTAGTGTGTGATTCTACAGTGATTAGCAGGAGAGAACAGCTTCTGGGCTGAGTGATGGTTTGGGTGTAACTGCTCCCAAGAAAGGGCAGAGAATTTGGAGAATGTCATCTATGTGTGGGGCTGGGTTTTTCAGTCCTTTAGATAATTTAGATTTTATGTTGTGTTTACCTGTATTTTTATTATAAGGCCTCTGTCTTGCAATTCGCAGCAGTAAATCACATAACAGTGGTGTCATCTTACCAAATTTTGTACAAAAATATTTTGTCCCTTTGGTTTGAAATCTCTGAGCGTCTTTCCCTCTCTCCTTCCCGTCTGCCCCCCCATCCCAAAATTTGTTGTGAAATGGCTACTTTCCATACAGAGGAAAAAGCAAGCAAATGCGAAATAAATTTCATGGTGTGTAGTATAAAGAAATTAACTTGCTTTGATTTTTATCTCCTTTTCAAGTTAATCTGACACTTGTTTGGCAGAAGATCTTTTTTTTTGCCATTGAAAAGGGGTTGTATTAAGATGGAGGAAAAAAATCGCGGGGTCTGTCATATGACTTGATTCCATCTGTCTGTCTTGTCTTTCAAGTAGAATGGAAAATTTTCTCTCAAACTTCTTTTTTATGTGCCTTTTTTTGATGTTAATGTGGAATCTCCTAGTTTGCCTTGGTCTCACTCCACATGCCCCTTCTTTCCATGGATTCCTGCTCTTGGTGAGCAGTTCTTGTTGGTTTGGGACAGCTTCCAGGATTGGGGCCAAGATTTCTCCTGTACCTGATAGACTGTTGTGTGAAAATTCAGTATGCCTTTTTTTTTGTTTTGTTGAACTAATAATGGCTGGTGGAAATAAGGAAGAGAAGATGAGAGGCATGTTTTACTCTAGGACCTGGTTAGTTTGGGCAGTTAGGTATTTAGGGGGAAAGGTGATTATTATTCCCTTCTATAAAAGCTCTGAATTCTGCGTGGGGTGGACTGGAATAACCAGACCCTGAGGGGACAACAGATTTTCCTTCTCAGAAATGAAATGTTGTTGGCAGGGGAGAAGATCCTGGGAATGGAGATTCCTTGGCTCCAGCCTCACCTGGCCCATGGGGTAGGCTTACTGTGAGCAGGTCATTGACCCTTATGGCAAGGGGTTATAAATCCAAATCTTGTTAATCCTAACCTGAAAGATAGCTGCAGTGGAAAGAGCCTCGTCGCCTGCACGGGTGAGCAGAGGTGCTGACCAAAACCCACAGTCCTCTTTAGTCCCTGTACGCTGGCATTCACAGTCTGACCAGCCCCAAAGCCTCAAATTATTTTCCTTCCTTGTGGGCAGACACATTTTTGTACATATGAATGTGAAAATACCTTTGATTATGATACTAAGAAGCAGAATATCTCATTGTAAGGGAAGCATCATTCTCGTCTAGCTGTGGTGCCTTCCAGGCTGGCTTTGTACCTCTGCACATCACCACATTTTGCTGCACAGACATAACCTAAGGTAGACATGGCCTCACTATCCTTGGTAGCTGGTAATGGTGGGCGCTCTCCCACGCCAGTCCCTACTGGATTCTCCCAGAGTTAACTGATTTCCAACCAAAAACTGAAGAGATTTATTCTGGCTTGTTTGTGGGGTTTATTTGGGGGGGTGGGGGGATGTTGTGTTTAGTGGGGTTTTTTGTTCCTTAACTGCACCCTGCAAAATGTCCCAGCTGAGTTGTTTCCAAATACTGGCATCTCTAGGGAAGGGGTTATAAATTGCTAATTTAAAGCCTGCAACAGGATAATTAACTAACCAGTTTGATGTAAATGGCTTAATGGGGCTTTACTAGCCCCTTTGAACTTAAAGTAGCACTAAAAAGTAAACTGTAAATACCTTCAAGGAAAGTACTGGCATGCTTGAATGCAGGGCTGCTTGGTTGTAAGGAGCAAGCCTGCTCGACTTGCCAGGAATCCAGTGGCCTGTGTGACCGCAAACATGTCAAGGGGGTGAGGGGACCAACCAGGCACCCCTTGGGGAAGGCTCTGCAACTACCCTAGTTCTTCAGGAAGCATATAAACTCTGATATATCAGGCTTTCAAACCTGCCCTGCCTGCTTTGGAAAATTTAAATCACAACCTCAGTTTAAATACAACTGTAATGAATTTCATCAGGATTGAAGGAAAAAAAAACCCAACAAAAACCCTGAGGGGGAGGCAGCCACTAGAGTCCACCCTAATTTTCCTGGAGTTGTATTTGCATTAAGGTCTTTTGGCAAGTCCAGGCAGAAACACTTATTACACTTTGTTTCAGAAGACCTCGTTACCCACTGAATCTGCTGAGACAACGTACTGCAGCCCTGCAGCAGATTCCAGTTTCTGAGGCATTTGGGGGACTTTCAGAAGAACCTCTAAACTTTCATTCTTGTTGGGCTGTTACAAAATTCCAAGGGAGAAAGTTAACAATTATTAAGCATCTAGAAATGGAGATCATTACAAAGAGGAAGCATCTCGCATAGTTAGGCATTGATTTCACTTCTGACTATGCAAACTGGGGTGTCGGAGAGGAGAATTTCAGGCCCAAAGGCAGGCAGGAGTATTTCCTTCTGTCCCTCCCTCTGTGGGAGAGAAGCTCCTCCTGGTCCGAGTGCTGCTCTGCTCCATCTTCTCATTGCACATGCACCACGCAGTGTCAGAAATAATTCGCAAGAACTTTTTCTTCATTGTTCCTCTGTCTCATCACCATCTTTCACCTATTGCCAGCAGCCTTCCTGGGTCCTGGAGGATGTTTTAGAGTTTGAAGCGCAATCCTCAGTTACTACTGTGACCTCTGACACATGGGATTTAGCTTTACAGCCAGCTTTGATGAGTGTTCCTGGTCCTCGGCTGTGCTTTGCTGCCTGCTCTGTTGCACTGCCCCTGAAGACCATGAGGCTGTAAGGCTGAGCCAGACCAGGGCTGATGCAGGAAGAGGGCAAGACCTAACATTTTCAGTGGTGGCCCTGACTTGGATGGGCTAAAACAGATCATGATGCCTCATCATCTGCAATGATGGATCTATTTCTCTGCGGTTTGTTTTTTGGAGGTTTTTTGGTGTGTGGTTGGTTTTGGTTTTTTTTCTTCCAGATGGAAAAATAATGGGAAATAATGTACCACTGGCAATGTTAATGCTGGCTTTAAGAAAAAGAAGCATAAAAGCACTGAAGTCTGTTGTAGAGGGCAATGATGCAGAAGTGCTACATCTTATTTTAAAAACCATGCCTGACAGGATTCAGTCCTGCACTCTAATTCTTCAGGTGTCTATGGGCCCACTGTATGCAAAGATTAAAATGCTCTACGCGGCCTTTAGAAGAAGAGGTAATAACATGGCACTTCTTCGCTCCTACATGTTGACTGAAGAAGTTGGCACCATGGCACTACCTGCTTGCTGTGTGTGTGTGGGAGCACAGTGCAGGATTAATTTCGGGTTGATTGTGTTGGCAGGGATCTGTCAGCAGAGCTTGCCCAGCTGCCTGTACTACGCTGTAGCTGTTAATCCTTCACTTTTATGAGCACTAACCTAGATCACATATTTTAGAAAAATTAAAAATGCATGTGCTATTAGAGAGAGAGATATTTGCAAGCAGAAGAGCTCTATACACATGCAGTGTTGACGGCTGGAGACTCCCTTCAAGGAACGCCAGAACACCTTAGCGTGCCAGCTTTGATATCTTGGCATCTGACTGGGAAATGCAAATGCTCAATCTTAATCCATCATTCCCACATGCTGACACGTATCCAAGGGGAACTTCTATGAATGTTGTTGTTATTCCCATATAATTTCAGCTGTTTCCTTGCTTCCCAGCACCACCCCGCCATGTGTCCAACTGAGTGCAGTGTCTCCAAGGCCTTTTATCCCAGATCTTTTGGATTTGTTTCTCTCATGGGGAGGCAAAAGGGCATTAGTGTGCAGGTACAGCCGAGGAACAAACCCTGTGTGTGGAGGAGGTGGGGTTGTTTTTATGAGGCTTTTCTCTTTCTAACCCCCCCCCCCCCCCGCAACAAACCCTTCTGCAGATTTTTAGATTCCTCACTAAGTCCTTTAAATAATATGACAAATTAAAAACCAAAGGAACATAAATGCTTTTTCATACTTCCAGGAAAGTAAAAATTAAGTTAAAGAAAAAAGTGGATTGTAATATCCTTTCTTTCACATGAGAGGAGGTCAGAGTTGGGACTCCTCTCTGAAGTTCTGGTGTAATTTACATACCTTATAATAACCATACTTTTGTCTTTTATAATTAAAGTTTTATACAAATAATAATAAAAAATACATATGAAGAAAGCTAGCATGACTAAGAATTTCTACTGTGCCATTCATCCCATTGAAAGACCCAAACTCATTGGTCATTTTTGGGCATCTCAGTAAATTTCAGGACAGTTGTTAGCCCTGCCTGAAGCTTTGCATATCTCTCAGTGACCCAGTCTCTTCTGGGGGGAAGAAGTAATATTTGCAAGATGGCAAAGCAGAATTAATTTCTCAGCAATTTCACTATTTGTTATGAATAACTGTCTTTAAAAAACCCCCACAATAATCCCCCTTCCACTACACCTTTTGTTTTGAAACCCACCAAACCTGACACCCATATTTGATTTGTTGGCTCAAGAATAACAGAGAAAATGTGAGCAGTAAACCCTGGCCCAGCACTCTCGATGGCTACTGCTAGAGAAAGAACAAGTTATGCGGAACAGTGCTTTCCTGACCTTTCCTCTGTTTTTCAAAACATGAAAAATTTCATCAGCACTTTTTTTTCTGGCTATTGCAAATAACAGAAAGTTGTGTGAAAATTAGAACATAATGAAGACAAATTTCAGAGTGGTGTCTGCTGCAGGTCTTGGGTGTGTTCGCTGAATTGCCTCCTGCTTAGAGAGCAGCTGGAAAATCCAAGTCCTTTCCCAACATGTCAAAACCAACTTTTTCAAAGGATGCAGTAGCTGTGCCAAAGCACCTTGCCTCTTTGTAAGCAGATGCATACTATTGGGACTATCTCTGCCTGGGCCAGGATTCTCACATGCAGCTGGCTGTATTAAATCAATTTGATGAATTACTATATACTTTTTAATTTTTTTACAGGCAGGTCCCTGCTATTTCTTGTCTTCACAAGATTAAATGGGCTTTTACATTACATACCCTGTTATAAGACTTTAATTGCCTGGAATGGGTCTGTGTGTGCAATGGCTGGTCCTGGAAGGGTCTGGGGATTTGGGATTATTGTCAGGCTTCTTACACTGAGATAGCAGAGAAAGAAGGTGCGTGCGTGAAAGCCATGTTAGCATCCATGATGGAGAATACCTCATGGTAAGAAGGATGCCACCTATGCCACTTATTCAGGTTCTTTACAGGAGTTGACTATTGTTTGGTTTTGGATTTTGGGGTGGTTTTCCTGCTGTTAAAACATTCTTTGAGTGAGGTGCCTGACAAGGAAATGCCTGGAGAATGGAATAGATTAACCCTAGATGGACAGACTTGATGGGTCAGAGAAAGCTGGATGGCATCAGAACATCCCTAAGGTTGATGAGGCATATCTCTTCTTAAGTTCATGAGCCTCAGGATGTGCATGTTTTGGAGCACCTGCACTGTGCCATGACAATGCTGCAATTTATTCAGCCCTTCTCTGTGACAGAGCTGCATGTGGGTGAATAATGTGCAGCCAAGGGCCAGGGACTGAAAGCAGCTAGATACTAGACACAGGTGTATGGGAATGCACAATCCCAAGAGAGAGGTTTAAGTCCAAATGTATTCTCACTAAACATACGTTTTGAATCCTCTGGGAGTCTCTTGATGCTGTTATATTAGTGGGCTCTGCTGGAAATGGTAAGGATATAAGAATTCTATTTTTTCCTTCCAGTCCAAGGTGTAGTATCAATGTTTGCTGTGGCTGTTAGCAGTAGTTTGTACATGTATTAGTCCTTTGGCCAGATTTGATCTTATTTATGTAGCTATAAAACCGCTCAGTTGTTTCATCTGTGTAACGGAGGTTTCAGTCTCTCTGGCTGTTTTGGGTTTTCTGTTTTGATTCTGTTTGGGTTTTTGTTTTTTCATTAACCACTTTCCTTGCTGAGAGGGGAGAGCTCTATGGGAAGTGACCCAGCAAACTTTTAAAATAGCCTTTTAGTGTGTTTTTTTGTTTTGTTTCGTTTTGTTTTTTAACTCTTACTCAAGCTTTTAAGTATGTGAATTGTCTCTGTGAATTCTCATTGGAGTGTCTATGAAACCTGCCAGCCAAGCCTAAATCTTGCAGGAGGTGTGGCCACATTTGTGTTCTCAGAACTCTCTGGCACAGACACCTGGTACACCTGTGTCTCCTGCTAGTTTCAGTACTGTCACAACTTCACCCCTCATGCCTGTTTCTCTGGTACCTCCTGTTTTTCCCAAGGTTATCTTCTATAAATAGAATCTGCTCCAGCTTTTCACTCCCCCACACCCATCTTAAGGAGAATAGTTACCAATGAGATGGTTTTAATAGTGCCGAAAGAAGGAGGGTGATCCATTCTGCTGTGCTCTTTAAGGTTTTTTTCTGACAGGAAATAAATGCACAAATTGCTTAGCAAATTCCTTAGGTGACAAATGTAAACTGAGTAGCTTTTGAAATACTTAAGCTTCAGTATTTAAACATTTGATAAACTATAGATTATCTGAAGAATAAAATTGTAATTGTTTTGGCACTCACAGAATTCCATGCAAAGGTCTCACTCTGAGTATAAAATATAGTAATTTCCTTAATTGTTGTTAGACTGGTGGAGGTAACTGTGGTATCTAGTGTTCACCTGTCCAGAAACCAAACCATGCTCAACCCAGGCTAGCAGAGATGCTTTGGATGATGCAGCTATCTGTCAGCACACGATACAGCAGCCAGAAGACACAAACATTTAGAGCATTCATAAACCAGAAAAATTTCTCTAAAATGAAAAAAATAACTAAATGAAAGCATGTAAGGGTTTGAGGTGATGATGCTGACTTTACTGTCCTTTAAACTACGCCTGCAGCAGCCCAGAGCTTAATGCCTTGTAAACCAAGAGAAGTGAAAGACAAGCTGTCTCTATAGGCTACATGATGCAACTGGTGAGCAATTGCTCAGATAGCTAGGATGCTCTGTGTGCGATGAGTGCCTACAGATAGAAATGCTGTGTAAAGGAATCATTGCTGGCACACTGATACACGCTGGCAAATTAGACTGTATTTGGTGGAAGGATAAGAATCTACTACAGCTCTTTAAAATCAATCTCGTTGTGATCACCTCATGATAAAACATTAATTTCTCCAGTGTAAATAAAAGCGTAGCACATTTTCCAAATAATCTCTTAAAGTAAAAACAGATTGGTGCATAAGAGTAAACCAAGTTGGAACCACCAGTCAAACTATAGTATTACCACCCAGAGCTCACAATGAAATGGGAATGGCGGTACTTTTTCAGGTTTTACAGCCACTTCTTTGCTCGACTTTGACAATTATTTATTACCACTAATATTGTGCTTTGTAAACTTATACTGTGCTTTATGAAGTAAGACATGTTTCCTATTTTAAAGATCTTATAATCTTGTGGGCTGATAAGGGGTGTGGATTATCCCTTGGATGTTCATAAATAGCATTAGCACTAAGAGTTTTATTAGTGCTGGGTCCTTTCAAGCCTGTGGCTCTTTCGTTTTCTTAACAACACTTTCCTAGTCAAGTGCTGAAATAAGGATTTTGACACCTTGATCTTCCAGGCTGGAACAGTGTGGGCATTCTTTTGTTCTGCTTGTAGTGAAAGAGCAAAACCCAGGTGGAGTCCCAGTGCAGTGACTGTTGCTCTGCATGGGTTTAATCCACTGCCTTTGCTTGCTTCTCTCTCTGAGACTACAAATCTGGAGTTTGGGTGATGGCAGCAGAGAGCAAGCCTGGGAGGTTTGTGTGTGTGTGTGTGCGTGCACGCGCGTGTTTTAAATAAACAAACAATGGAACAGCAACTTCAACAAATTGTGAGTGGTGCTAATTTGTTATAATGCTGTCTTGCCTTCTGGCAGTGTTGATTTAGGAGAAGCTGAGCAGACTGGAACGGATGCGGGGAGCCTCTGGTTCTTTTGCTCTGGGGTGTGTATATGGTTCAGTATAAAATGCTTCTAGGGGTCCTGTCCTGAGGAGCTTTCAGATTACAGGGTAAAGCACATGCACAGACTGCCAATCCCCTTTTCAAAACCAAATCTTGGGCAAAAGTACCTTCCCCTCTGCCTTGCTCTTCCCCTTCCGCTTTTTTTAAACGGAGAGATGTTTTAAGTCTTGATTCATGACAAGAGCCTATAATTTGTGTGTTTTGAGGACTGCCAGAAAATCCTTGACCTTGACAAGAATAGTGTACAGGGAAGGAAAGAAGGAATATCCTGTGCTTTGGACTGTAGCAAAGTTTTCAACACCCTATGACCTTGCTGGGCTGCCTTTTATAACACACCTGGGGCTGTAATCCCAAGAGCTGAGAAACTGTCTGACAGAGAAGGCTGGCCAAATGTGCATGAGATATCTGCAGCCCTGGACGACTGTTGTGCAGTGCTGCAGGATAAGGATGGCAGGATGGGAGTCTTGCTGTGAAAAGGTGGATTTTGGAAGCATATGTAGAGTGACCTTGCAGCCTGTGAGCTAAATTTAAAGAAAGTCTGAAGTCTCAGGTGAAGACAGGGGAATAAAACAGTCAAAATGAGAAGTAGTCATTGAAGAGAGGCAGCCAAGGAAATGAAGAATTTTGAAAATGAGTAAACCCTGCTTTCCCCTTAGGTTATCTTCAGCTTGGACAGATTTGGATGCAATGCAGACAATCTGCAAAACTTTGAGTCTGTTAGGCCTTCTGCTTTTACAAGCAACAGTGGCTTTCTGGCATCCTCTCATTTGCCAGGCTCAGAGTTGCACAAACACTTTCTGGTGGTTGCAAAGAACCAAATAGATGAGGGTTCAGGGTGATCAGTTAAGCATCTGATTTGGAGAGATGTTTGGCAGGCAGTACAGTCTGGATACTGCCAGGACCAACTCTTAAACAGTGGTTTGCTTGAAGACTTCACTGAAGTGAGGCTTAGAGACAAAGATTTCTCTGGGAAGTACAGGGCTGAGTACATAGTCAGATTTTGGAAAAAAAGAAAAAAAAAATGGTGGATAAAGTGCAAAAGGTGCTGTATTTAAGGCATTGTTCATTTATGTTAAGGAGAACTGTTACTGCTGCATCTGTAGGTATGGATAAGGGAATGAGAGTTGGGTTTGTAGAGCAGAAGAAAATGAGACAGCAAGGTTTGTTTCTGTGCTCACTGGTATCTGGCATGTGGTGAGAGAGATGACATTTTGGTCAAAGGCTGTTACTACCCATGCCCTTCCTGCACCCCTCAGCATGGAGCTCAATGCTAACTATTACAACAAGTTCATGATATTAGCAGTACTCTGTATGCAGATGCTCCTGTGCAGACTGCTTCTCTCTGCAGAAAAGTTTGCTGAGTCCACACAAGAAATAAAAATAAGCAGGCCAATTGGGAGGCTCTTTATCAAACCTTCTCCCATTTCTCCCAGTACTCTGAGGCCCTGTTTGCTCTAACAAACCCTGTAACTAAGGTGTCTGAGTCACAGTCCCTAGTGGATTTAACACTCCCAGCTGTCTGCCTCATCCCTGTCCTGGAGGTCCCTCCCCAGTTGCAGGGACAATTGAAAGGGCCATGCATTTGCTCCAGTATTGCTGCATTTCACAACCTGGCTATCAGCTTGTACCTGTGGTGACTCAGAGCCCTAAACCAGTGCTGCAACTTGGAGGGTGCTGTAAGACAGTCTCGATTGGAAAAGGGTCACGATGTTCCTTCTTCTCCACCGTGCTGTGTGCTTTTGCCCTCTCGCCCCCACAGAAATGCTCAGCAATGAAGCTGCCACCCTGTGCACCCCCTGCCAACTGTGGCCTACCATACTGAAGGACAGGGCCCAGGCTTTTAGGACCAGAAGCATCTTCTCACTCTATGTAATTCATAGGGTTGTTGATTCTGCCTAACACTCTCTAGGATTAGTTGGGACGTAGCAACAATCCTTTAGTCACGTCTTAAATTCTTGCATTGTAAAGGGAGAATTCTGTACATCAAGGCTCAAAGGTAGCTGGGAAACAGAGGAATTTTGAATACCAAAGAGGCCTTAACTGGTGGATAGGTAGAGGGTATCCTTCCTCTGCAATAAGGAGTCGTTAGATTAGCATAAGGCATCAGAGCTGCCTTTACTACTTGCAACGCAGGTACAGTTGGAACTGAGCTTGCGCAGTTGTTGTAGGGCTGCAGAAGAGCCCAACATCTATTGCTGCTCGCTAGCTTCTGAGGCTTTATTTGTTTTGTGCCACTGCTGTGTTCCTGAGATCAACTGTGCTCTGCAGATATGCAGGAATTTTTAGTGCCTGGCTCTGCTTGACAAGATCTGCAAGGACCATGTCTCTCCTCTTCTCCTCCCACTAAAGGGCTTGGGTAGTCTTAGGCTCCTTCATGTCAGCAGTGAAAATAAATGTATAATATACAAGGGCTCTGTTTAGGAATTGGCAGGAAGCTTCATTTCTGACTGCAGTGTGATGTTCTAACAGTAGGAAACACCTCTGGTTTAGGCAGTTCTCTGCTAATCTCTGCCCTAGAGGGGAAATACAACTAGGGAGAAGAGCTTCTTGCCTCACAGTAGCAAGAAACAAATTGCTGTAATCTGGCTGTAAATCTGCATTTGAGCTGCTGTCCAAGAAATACCTTTATGCAGCATTCAGCCTCTCTTAAGCTGAGTATTGCTGGTATTGCAGAGTGTTTTGCAGAGTCCTGATGCTGGCAGATGCAGCCTGTAGTATGTTGCTTGTGTGCAGTCTAGAGTGTGTGATCTCTTGGAGACAGGGGAGCTCCAAATCCCTGGGGCTCTGGCCCATTATGCTTAAAGGTGCACGCTATCTAAATGTGGGTTGGCCCGTTCATGCTGGCAGTGGTCCGTTCAGACTAGTTCAGCAAATGCTCTTGGCTCAGCATAGCCCAGGTCAGTAAGCAAACACTCGCTTACATTCCACTTCTTCATTGTATTGACAAGATTTAAAAATCTTCAGTCTATAGCAGTCAAAACAGGGTGACCTGAATACAAAGGACCTATTAGTTTAGTGTGATTTAGTTACAGAATTGTAGGGGAAAGAATGCAGGTGGGAGTGATGGGAACACTGACCTGGGCCTGAGCCTAGCAGATGTCCGGGAAGAACGAACGATCTCCTTACATTCAATGTCCTTTTCACAAAGACACTTCCTATTTCCCAGGCCTGTGTCCTCCTTTACATTCTCTCTCATCCAACTACATTAATTATTGTAAGTCTTTTTCATTTGGCCTTTTATCTTTGAAGGTTGAAATGATAATCAATATTCTTCTAACTTTTTAAATGTAAGATTTCTATCTCCAGCATCACAGCTGGAGACATGCACCCATCAATGTGACAAGAGCTATGCAAAGTTTCACTTTGCCATGAAGATCTAAAATCCTATTTTAAATCCCTGCGAGGCTGCAGGTTTATTTCTGTTCTGTTTTTTCATGGGTTTTTTGGTTTGGTTTTTTTTTTTTTCCCCTGGGGTGGCATCACCACTTGTAGAGAGGGACCTGTGCTTAGCATCTACCCTGACACTATCCTCTTTGATAATCCTGCCAGAGCTGATTACAGGAACTCTGGGTGAAGGAGGATACACACTGCAGAGGATACCCTAGGCTTGACAAGCTGAGTGTATCTGTGGGATGTGCCTTTCCCTGACATGGAAAAGATGTTGTTGCTTTTTCCTTTGGGTAAGGAAGGGTGGAATTATAGATCTTAAGTTTTGTGACTCTCGTACCAGCTGCAGTTCACCATGAATCAACTTGATCTCCAGTCTCCAAGAACGTAGATTAAATTATCAGTGAAGCATCATTCTAAATAGGAGAGGGTACACAGTATTTTCTTTTCCTGTCTTGTACCACAGACGTAACAAAAGCCAAAGGACCCAGCCTGGTCTCAATGCCATAACATCTCTAGAAGAGCAGGGTTTCAAAGGCTTGGGAAGGGGGACAGGGAAATGGGGACAACACAGAGGATCAGCATTGAAGCATTCCTTCCATTGCCTGTACCGGGTGGGGAACCAGACCATGAAGCTCTGGCACCAGGCTTTTCTCCTTGTAGAGGCATTTCTAAATGGTGATACTTAGTTGCCTGAATTTCTGGGCAGAAGGAAGCTGGTGCAGACATCTGGGATCTGCTGTTCTTGGATATATATGGACTGGTCCCCTTTAGGCTCAGTGCTGTTGGGAGTCCTGAGTGGAGGTGGCCAGAGAGAGTCATCAAGGAACTTGCAGAGGCCTTCTGCTCTGTTTCCGTCGCAGTTCAGCAGTTCTGGGGAGATGGGTGGAGGGGAGGTTGTTCTAGTAGTTACATATTTAAGGCAGGTGGCCGTTTTAAAATGTACATTTCAATTTTGATTGCAGTTTTTTAATTGCATTTAACAGCGTCCCTGCTGGTTCTCCATTCTGCATCCGTGCAGCCACGTTCTATTGATGGCCTGTTGTGATTTCAATGGAACATCATGGGATGTACCTGGCACGTCGGGCAGCACTGGATGGAGGTGCCTTTAGCCCAATGTACCTGGCATGGTAAGCGGCAACCAAGTGGTTAATCTGCATTCTACTGCTCATAGCCTCAGCTTGTATAGCAAGGTGTTCCTGCTTGCACTGACTGGAAATCACTTTGCTCTCCTGATGTTAGTGCTTTCACGCACACAGGGCCCCTATCCTTTTCACCCATGGAGATTCCCCTTCGCTGGGCAGTTTACCATGCAGTAGAGAAGGGCCTAGCCGTGTCAGGCTCTCCTTGTTATTCTAGAACAGGAAAGAGAAGGGACTGGGAAATCATCTGACTCTTTTTCTTCTCTCCTTTTTGGGCCAGGAGCTGGTAGCAGTTGAGCATGTATTGCCCACGTACCTAATGTCCAAACGTTGCCGCACAGAGGTACCAAACAGGTGCTTGTGTCCATAAGCAAAGCTATACTGTTTCTGTGGGAGTCCTGCAAGAGCTGCTTCAGAGAGCCAGGAGGGCAGTTCTGCCTGGCACTAATTGGAATGTAACAAACTAAACAAGGGCCACTAAGTTTGCTGATGTGGTATCCTCTGCGAAATGATCCTCCATTCTCCTTCTCCTTTCCATGACCACACCTGCAACACCAGCTGCACATCCTGCTCTGTCCTGCATGTCGCTTTCTCTCCCTTCCCCAGCTTTGCAGACCTCTCCCCAAGTAACTTGACACTTTGGTCTTACCTATTTTGAAGTGAGAGATATTCCTGTGAGAAAAACAAGGGTGCTGCATCCTGTTTTCTGCCTGAGCCCACCTCACAGAGCTTTTGCTGCTCCACTGCCAATGATGAAAATGCATGTTCTTGCCTCTGCTTCTGCGTTCTGCTGCCTGCCTGCTCACAGGGGCTGGGGATAGGGAACCATTTGGGCTAACACAGTTCCTGCATTCCTCCTTATGCCTCTGCTGCTCTGGAATGTGAATACCTTTACAAGGCATCGGCTAATGACCTGCCAACTGCAGCTCCTGGGGGGAAGGTTAGTGGCCATGAAAGCCCACTTCACTGATACCTCGGGAGAGTCCTGGAAATAGGTTCTGTTGGGATGTGGGGAAGAGGAAGATCAGATGAGCCAGTGAGCAACAAGAAAGCCCTCTTCCCAGTGGGGTCTTCAAGTGCTCTAAAAAAGTTAGTTCGTCTGAAAGTGAAGGGTGCAGAAGTCATCTGTTTCAGTTTCACCCAGATCCAGTAGCAACTGGACACAGCATTTTCAATGTCAGAAGTAAATTGGTGGGAAAGAGCAATGTAGGAAACAATTGATTTAATTTTGTCTTGTTCTTCTCCATGCTCACTGCTGCAGTGCCTGCTCAGTGCAGCACAACTGCTTGGGAAGATGGAGAAATAAGTAAGCAGGCCACTATCTTTTCCTAAGTATATTATAACATGCACAGTAGGCTAACGCTTTAACAGCATCTAATTTGATACATCACATCTAATCTGTTTGTTGGTTTTTATCTGCAGTACTGTTAGTTCACTGTTCAGGTGCTCGGTGTCTAGCCTTCTCATCCATCCACAAATCCTCTACGTGAAATGAGTGATTCCTTAGATCTGTTTTTGATTGATTCTTTGCTTCACTGGTGTTGCTTCTTAAAAGGTAAACAACATTCATATGCTGCAATCTATAACTCAGAGATGAAATCAAATATCATCTCCTGCCAGAGGTTGCTAAGATAACACATTTAGCATTCATTCAGCAATTACTTTCAGGAAGAGATTTAGTGATATGAAAGAGAATCAAATCTGTAGTGAATATGTAGATTTTATACTATTTAAAGGGGTGAAGGGATTCCTCTCTTCCTGTACTTTGGCAATCTAATTTTCTGTGACATCCAGAGTCTTTGTGGAAATTGAGAGAAAATTAAGTTTTTCCTGCTTTGTAGTGAGAGCAGCACAGCTCCTGGAGCAGTCTGTGTGTTCTGCACAATCTTCATGCCCACGGGATCACAGTGTGCCCCAGGCTGGGCACAGCAGCTCGCAGTTACCCAGCTCCTTGGGCAATACTGCTTATGAAGACGCTATTGGCTCTTAGCTTGCGAAGCTTTGTTTGATGTGTGGCATCTGCTTGCAGCATTACTGTATTCTGTGATTTGTGCCCTGTATTTTTCATGTCTTTGCATGTGCTGTGTCTCAGTGTCATGGATATGGTGGAGGTAGTGGAGAGCCTCAGCCTTGTTTCATTCCCTACTTGCACATGAACATTTGAGCAGGTTCATTGCTCTGAAAACTTTGTCTTGAATGACTAGGAAACAACCTGAATCTGAAAAAAGACCATCTCTAATGTCCAAAGTCTTCTGTGATCCTGTTTTAAATGCAAAGGAGTGAAATTTTGCACACCAAATTCCATGATAAAAGACTGTAGCCCCAGTGAGACATCTACACATTCTTGAGGGGTTTGGTTTTTTTACTAGAAATGCATCTGAGCCTTTTCTGAGCCAGGGCTCCTCTGAACTGGGAGTACATTTTTTTTATCATGTTGCAGAAAACAGAAAAGGAAGGGTTCTTAAAAATGATACTGAGATACAAGAAATATAAACCACTGTGATTTTTCAGGGCTTTTGGGGGCTTTTATTGTCGTAATTGGTGGTGGTGGTGTTATCCAAATGTTCAGGGTTTGTTAAAAGCCAGTCTCTGCAAACTAATGGATAGCAGGGCCTTTGTAAGGCTGCACCTGCCATTTGTTTGGGAAGATCTGCTAACTTTTATACCGGACTTAACCTCATAGCTGTCTTTGGTCCCATGCTTTCAGCTAGAAGTGAGATCTTAGGAATGCCATAGATTAAGGAATAATGCCTGCTTCTCTTTTGCTAACAAGTTTTCCAATGCACCCCTCTTCCCCCACCTCTGAAATGCATCATTGCTAAAGAAGGGTTTGTAACTGGTCAGCTCTGGAAAATATCTGGAATGGATTTATTTTTGTTCAGGACTGCACAAGATACACAAGCCAGGTTGATGCTATAAAGCTTTTGTCAACAAAGGTATGTCAGTCAAAACTGTGTTCTCTGACCCATGTTGCTGTCCTGGTAAAAGCCCTGGGTGGGCAATTCTGGCAAAATTTTAAACATGGGGCTCTAAACTTGGCTGAAGGTTTTGCTGCCTTGTTCCATTACATTCATTTTGTTGGGGTTGCTAAATCCAGGTTAGACTTCAGCTAACAAATTCAGATTTGATAGGCAGTGTTATAGTGCTTAAACCTGACCACTGCTTTTAAAATCTACTAAAGGTAAAAACCTACCTCATACTTATGCCCTACTGAACATGAATACTTCTGTAAAATTTGACATGTGAGATAAATAGATGTTATTTAAATAACTTGTACTATGCTAATTTTTACGCTGCAGAATATACTGAGGTTTAATAATAACATTATCTTCCTCATGAAGGTCAGTAAAAAGCAGAACTATAATTCTACCCCTGTTTCCAGGGCTTTCCCTGCAGGCTCATTACCTGGTTTCAGTATCATTTAAGGCAGAAAGAAAAAAAAAGAAGTAAAAACTTAAAAATATTTCCCATTAGTAGTTGCAGCAAGCCTTGACTCTTTGCAAAGGCTTAGACAAACACGTATACAAAGATTTCTAGACCTCTGCTTCAAGCACCACATGAATGGGAAATAAGCTCGCTTTTACTTCTTTTTATTAGTCTGTTTAGGCAAAAAACATTGGCTGTGCTGTTTCCTTTCTTTTCCCATATTTGTCCTTTATGGAACACTTAAAAATCTTATCGAGGGATTTTGTGTGTTACATGCATGGAAAAGCATCATTATGTTTGTAGTGGAAATAGGGTAGTAGTAGGCTGTCTCTTGCTATTCTTGAGCAGGATGCATTTATACACATAGATGCTGTGTTATGTTGCAAGCCATGTTTTTGTCCTTCCCTATCAATATATCTCGGTGACCCAGAAGTAAGTGCTTTTACTGGCCTGGCTAGATAAAAGTGGGTATTTGGTGCCTCTGTGCTGTTGCTTCTTCCCCTTAATCAGCAATTCTGGAAGCAAGCCACTAGAACCAGACACATTGCCTGCGTGCTGCAACTCTGATGTAACTAATTACAGCAAAACTTGTTTTTAAAGTGCTCAACACTGTTCAGTGGTGGTAATCCCTGTCTCTATCACGTTTTTGTGATGCTGCAGGCTGAGTTTCTATGACAGAAACACTATAGATGGAGAAGAAATAACTGGCTAGCACCACAGCAAGCCTGTCTTTTCTCCTTTTGGCTGCCATCCTTTCTAAAGGCAGCCACCACTGGGAACAACATTAATGTGCAAGAATGCACAGTTGTGAATCCACTGTCATCTTGGGTTCCCATCCATTGCCGAAACAATACAGAACAGAAAAGCAGAGCAGCCATTTTAGCTGTGGGTCAAGGTGATCAGCCACTGAGATCTGTGTAGATTCTGAATTAGGTGCTGGTGCACTGAACAGGGGCCACAAAATTCTACCAAATGCATAACCAAGTACCAGGCTGACCAGCTAACCAAGTGAAGAAATGTGTCCTGTGGAAGAAGGGAGGTACCTGCTTGGCAGATCTGTTGGTAAAAGTATAAGTACCAGGCTAGTCAGGCAGCAACATTGGAGGAAGAATTGCATTAGTTTACTTTTTGGTAGCTTTTTTCATAAAGCAAAATCTTTTTGTTATGCAGAAACAGATGATGTAAATTTACCACCTTTCTGCCAAATTAAATCTATTTGTCACCAGTTAGTGAGAACCAGGTTTGAGGGAGGTTATTTTTAATATTGACAGTATCACTCCTTATTTCTTTTTCTTGTGTACACATACTTAACACAGAGGGAAAACAATGCAGTCTAATGCTTCATCATTTGAAATCTGATGGGACAGAATGTGGTAATGGGATTCACAAGCAATAAAAGCATTAACTGATGATGATTTCAAAAGAAAATTTAAGCTCTTCATTTCTATGAACTTATGGCCTGTTCCTCCTTCAGTAAGAGAAATCTGTTTCAGTAATATGATGAACTGGGACAGGAAGGAAGGAAGTGGAAGGCTAAAGGTGTCTGTTGTATGTTTGGTATTTAATTCCTACATTTGAACCTCAGAATTTATTTTAAATCAACTCTAACAGATAAATGCCCATTACAAGTAGTAGTTGGCACTTTCAAATAAAAAAATCAAGAAAAAAAGTTAAAAAATTGATCTTGGATTCCTGAATACAGCCCCAGATTTAAATTCTAGCTTTTATGTATTGTAGTATCTACCAAACATGTAATCGCAATGAGTTCTGATATGCCTCAAACTAGATATTTCCTACAGCCCACACTACTGGGAAAACCAATATAAATATCTAAACTAAAATACATAGTGAATACTGTTTGTGAAATACATGAACTACACAGAGGTAACCACAATTTTCTTCTCTTCCCGGTACTTCAGGGTAGAGAGACTGGCTTGAGATAGGTTACTTGACTCTATCATTTTAAACAAAATTCCTTCAAAACTAAAGGCAGGGCAGAATTAACTTAAGAAAACAGTTTCCAATTGTTGAAGACATTTGCTGGCATTTTGCTAGCTCAGCATCCCGAATTTCAGCGAGTTCAGGGTTGATTCTAGCCCTTCATGTCAATGGATTGGGATATGGACATTGCCAGGGGGGTTGGTTTTTAAAGCAGCCTTTCCTACTCTTAAGGAGATTTCCCATTCACACCTCAGTGTGATTAATGCCATCTTCAATGGATTTAGTTGCTACATGTCATTTTCTCAACCCCAGAGCAGCTGGGTGTTGTAGGACTTCAACATGTAAGAGCCAGGAAACAAACTACATGTTAAAGCAGGGAAGCTGCAGCTTATGCTAATTATTTTACATGCTCAGATATGCAAATGGAAGTGAAGTAGATGCTTCTTTTTTCTTCCTTTTTTTCTTGCTCCTCATCCTCCCTTCATATTTGTGTCAGGAGAGGGAAACAGCTTTCCCCTGTACCTAAATACTGTTTTCCTGCTGGTATCTTTTTAGTAGTAACTCCAGCCAACAACGATTGCTTTTGTAAAAAGATATTTACAAATCTGATTTTTGAAAGACTTGAATCAAATCTTAGCATGAGAAATACTTCTCTCTGTATTCCAAGCAGGATCACAGCTTGCAGGGCTGAATGTACCCAGAGATCCTTAGTCAGTGTCAAGCCTAACATAGACTAGAGCGTGTTAAGCCAGTCTGTTAAATGTAGACTTGTTCAAGTGGAAACAGCAGGTTCACACCTCTCATCTTCCTGTTTTGCAGGTGGTAAGGTGAAGGTGAAAGGAAGAGAAGGTGGAGATGGAACTGCCAAATCATGCCAAACAACTGCTACTGCAGCTGAACCAGCAACGAGCCAAAGGTTTCCTCTGTGATGTGATCATTGTGGTAGAAAATGCCCTGTTTCGTGCCCATAAGAACATCCTGGCAGCCAGCAGCATGTATTTCAAATCCCTTGTCCTGCATGACAACCTGATTAACTTAGATACGGACATGGTGAACCCCACCGTGTTCCGGCAGATCTTGGACTTTATTTATACTGGTAAGCTCTTAACGACTGACCAGCCCGGTGAACAGAACTTTAATGCTCTCCTCACCGCAGCAAGCTACCTCCAACTGCACGACCTGGCAGCTCTCTGCAGAAAGAAGCTGAAGCGGAACGGCAAGTCCTTTGCTGGCAAGGCCGGTGGCCTTGGTGTCGGGAGATCTGCCAGGAGTCAGAGACTTTCCACTGCTTCGGTCATCCAAGCTCGCTATTCAGGGTCAAATGAGGGGCTGAAGGGCTCGCACTCAAAGGAGCTGTCAAAGGGAAAGCTCTCCGATGACGAGGTCTTCATCAGCAGCTCCAACCAAGAGAACTGTCACTCCTTAAGCAGGGGAGCCAGTAAGAACGGCGGTGGGGGCAGCAGTGCAAATGGAAGCACCGGCGACCAGGAGCTAGGCCTTGACCTGTCCAAAAAAAGCCCGTCACTCCCTGTTGCAGCCTCCCACGATGACACGCAGCACAGTGAAAGCCAGCATGGCTCTCCCCAATCTGCCTCAGCCCCCGCAGCCAACAGTGCCTCATCGTTCGACGAGTCTGGAGTCGGAGCCCCTCACAGCATGGCGGACAGCAGTGACCCCATGGAGATGGATCTGAGCGAAGAGTGCCGCCACTCATTGACAGAGAGCAGCCAGCGCAAGGGCCTCCGGCACTCGTCCCGCAAGAAGGAGTGGATCAAGAAAGACAACGCCTTTGACCGAAAGGAGGGGGGCAAAGACAGGGACGAGGGTGAAGGGCTGCCCAACGGTATCCTGCTGGGGCCCTTGTCCAAGTCTGTGGAGCGGAGTCTGGCCGGGGCCTACAGCGCAGACCTACCCTACCCGTGTAAGGAGGAGGTGGAAAACGGTAAGGAGAACAGTGATGACAGCGGCCAGAGCGAGAGTGAGAGCGGCGGGCATACTAGTGCCAACTACGTCTACCGGCAGGAGGGGTTTGAGCCAGTAGCCTACGGTGACAACCTGTATGTCTGTATCCCCTGTGGCAAAGGCTTCCCCAGCTCCGAGCAGCTCAATGCCCACGTGGAGACGCACACCGAGGAAGACCTTTACATCAAGGAGGAAGGCACATACAGTGGCAAGGATGAAGCTGAGGATTTGTCCAACCCCAACCAGTCCTATGCCGCGGAGTCCCGACCCTTCAAGTGTTCAGTGTGTGAGAAGAGCTACAAGGATCCAGCCACGCTGCGGCAGCATGAGAAGACTCACTGGCTGACTCGGCCCTTCCCTTGCAATATCTGCGGCAAGATGTTCACGCAGCGGGGCACCATGACACGGCACATGCGCAGCCACTTAGGGCTCAAGCCCTTTGCTTGCGAGGAATGCGGGATGCGCTTTACCCGGCAGTACCGACTGACAGAGCATATGCGTGTCCACTCAGGAGAAAAACCTTACGAATGTCAACTGTGTGGTGGGAAATTCACCCAGCAGCGCAATCTGATCAGCCACCTGCGAATGCATACCTCTCCCACATAAGCCAAAGACTCCAGAATGAGCTTCGAGCCCATCCGCAGTGATTTACCTTTCTGTAGACTTGCTGCTTAAAAAAAAAAAGAAAAAAACAGACAAAAAAGGGGGCAACTCCCCATACTCTGTTCAGTCATGGGAGGCCTAAACAAATGTAGCTTTAACATTTAAAAAAAAAAAGTTCCTTTTTTCCCTTTTTTTAAAAAAAGAAAGGTCCACAGCCAAGCTGATGCCTTTAGTCCAACTCTCCCTCCAAATCTTGGTGATCAGGCAAGAAATGCCACTTCTTTTTGCGCATGTCGACTTCATTGCCGTATTGATTATCTGGAGCAGGTAGGGGGACCATGGGGAACTTTGAGCCTCTGCTGGCTCACCCCTCCCTGCCTCTTCCCTTCATGTTACTGTCACCCTACTCACCTCCTCTCTTAAAACCAAACTCAGTAGGGGCATTTCTTGCCACTAAAAAGAAAATAAAGTACACCTTTTCAGTGGCCTAAGTAGCTGTGAAATAACGTAGCATTGCATTCACAAGCGCAGAAGCTGTGTCTGTGGACCATCTCACAGGGTTGGCATCCCCTTCAGATACTGTGGGAAAGCCATAGCAGTGGTGGAACCCACCACCGTTCCCCTGGGCTGGCGATGGTGGGGAGAGCAGTCTACCCAGGTGTGCACCAGCCCAAGTACTTCACGTAAAGAAATGGCGATGCCTCCCTCGCCATCCCTTCCTCTTTTGGTTTTGATCTTTATCCTTGGCACATGTAACCACATGCCACCTTTTGCCACAAAACACACAAACCTCTTCTGCCTTACCCATGACTGAACAGGGACCGGATGCCCTGGGAATTTCTTTCAGTGAGCAGGGGGTCGTCTTTACTTTTCTAGTAGTTTCGTATGAATATTCTTTGCTTAGAGGTACTTGTTTTATTAAAGGAAAAACCATTGTAACGTTTATGTGAATGTTTGAACTGGAAGGTCTGAGGTTAATTCTAGGGTGGGTGGGTGGGGAGGGGGTTTGATGTAGGCTGGACTTGCTACAAGTTCCTTAGGTACTTTTTTTATTATTTTTTATTTTATTTTTTGTGTGTGTGTATGTTTTTAGCTTTCCTCCCTCACTAAAGAGCGAGTCTGTGTGGACAGACTTGTTACCTTTGCTACCTCTTGAATTCATGAGAACAATAAGATGGTTAGTGAAAGATTAGGCATTTTTTTCTCTTATTGTAAGTAATTAAATGTATAAAAGTAGAAGCTAAATTAAAGTTAAGGGATTTTTACCACCCTGTCCTTCCATCAAAAGTCAGCTAGAGAAATGTTAAAGCAAAGCTTGGCCAAAGACAAAGCAAAAAATACGTTGAGCCAGAGGCTGTGCTGGCTGCTTGGACTGGCTCATTCGCAGTCTCTTGGCTGTTTGTAGTCACTTTTAGATAAAAGAAGAAAACTTCTCTGAGCTTTTTGGGCCCATTCCAGCTTTGTTTATTGAATCTGGATACTAAGGGGAGCGGAAAATGTCCCCCTCATCTTCCACTCCCCCAGCACATCTGGGTCAGTCTGTAAACACCTGGCAGGACAGAGGGTGAGGGCATAGCAGCCTATAATTTACTAGAATCCAGAGTGCAATAAGGTGGGGGAGAGGAGGAAAAAGCAAACCAAAGTGTTTCATATCCTCCCTTTTAGACAATTTAACACACGCACACAAAAAAAAAAGAAAAATGAAAAGAAAAAGAAACAAAATGTTCTTGCAACATCTGCATAAGACATCACAGCCAACAGCTGCTATTGGTTTAGGAGAGAAGACAGAGAACTTAGCCCACCGATTCTTGGCCCCCTTGACTTTGTTGGCGTGACCTTGTGGAAAGCTATGGCTTATTTCAAGCCTCCCGTGACTGTGGTGGTAAAAATTCACAGCCAGTAGAATCATCCCTTCTGAATTGAGTAAGGTTTACACTTGTGTTTTTTCATTTGATTTTTTTTTCCACTCAAACCAGTATAGTCTCTATGCGTAAGGTTTACCAAACCTCACGTTTTGTCTTTTTTAAAAAAAAAACAAACCCAATTTTTTTAAGTTTCGACCAAAAAAGAAAAAAGAAAAAAAAAAGAAAAATGTGAGCATGTTTGACTACAACAAAGAAATATAAGCTTCATTTTCTATTGGTTTTTTTTTGTTTGTTTGGTTGTTTTTTTGTTGTTTTTTTGTTTTGTTTTGTTTTGTTTTGTTAAGGTAGACTAGTCCATAAGAAGTTTTTGGGTCAATTGTATGAACTGAGGAAACTGGAATCCAGGCTCCAAGCAATAGACAACCCAAAGGCGCTGAGCCTTGGCCTGGTGTCACATTACAGGGAACACGCTTGCCCCTCTCGCCCACTGCGCTCCAGTGTGCTTCTCCCAGTGCCATTGTCTGCTCGCTCCCGGATGCCTGTGAGCTGTGGAGCATGAGATGGGAGCATGGACTTTTGTTTTTTTCTAATTGTGCTGAGATGCGCTGTTTTCTCTTGGGAGGGTTAGGTGGGTTTTTAGTGTCTTTAGCACTTCCACATTTTGAATATATATTGAATTATTTTCTCCTTGATCCCTTGCCAAATCCCCCTGAGAAGGTCCCCAAAGTAGTCTTTGGGGAGGACAGGAAAGGCCTTGCCATCTACCTTTTTCTCAGAGCAAGTCTCAGCAGGGCCCAGGGACAGCCGTGCAAGATTAGTTCCTAGGCACTTTCACCCTGCCTTTACCTTCGCTCCAACCATCCTAAAGCTGAGCTGAATCCCATACTGGCTTAGGCTGCAGCCAGAGCAGGCTCCCCTTGCTGCCAGCTGGCTAAAGACCCATCAAGTCCAGATTTTCAAAACAATTTTTAGCTCCCTTAGCAAGAAGGGCACGGCCAGGGATGAGCCCTGTCCCCCGCTGTGGGTTTTGGATGCGGGTTTCCCCCATTTGCTTGTGGCCCTGCAGTTTGCCGAGATGGGTCCGCCACCACTGCGGCAGGCGGCCAGCGATGGGGACAGCAGTGGGTGTCTGTGCAGAAGCCACCCTGGGACAACAGCTCAAGCTGTGACCGACTGAGCCAAGCCATGGAGCAGCCCAAGGCACAAGGAAGCAGTGAGCTCCTCAGCAGGCAAATAACCTGCTCCCCCTCACTTAATTCCATTTTTACAAGCATGTGTGTGGGTGATGTAGCCTCTCCCTCCCCAGGCCCCCTCTTCATCTGTTTCTTAAGCCTTGAGAATCATGTTGAAGTTTCAGGACCCAATGCTATTTTTAAAAATTTTTTTCGGAGCGTCTTTTTTTTTTTTACTTTATCCCCTCCCCAGCACTTAAACAATACGACATAAAGTCTGTGTACAGCAAGAGTATTGTACAAAAGGAAATTTTGTTCTTTTTTCAAGTAGCTGTGTAAAGTTGTGTTCCATAGATTGAGTATAAACAACATTTTCCAAATTGTGACAGTAATAATGAATAACTAATAATACTCAAAACTTCAGGGACTGTTTCAGGCCTGCTTGGGGCCTAAACACTCAACTGCATTTGTACGACATAGTATTGTATCAAACATTTTTCTGTATTTTAATGAGAAAGCAAAACACTAGTTTCATATTTAAGATTTTAAGAGTTTTAGGGTGGGGGGGAGGGAGTTGCATTTTTGGTTTTTTTTATTTTATTTTAAATTTTTTTTTTTAATACACAAAGAGCCTCAAGAGGAATAAAACAATTTAAAAACAAACAAAAAAAAAAAACAAAAAGAAAAAAAAAAAGAGGCCAGGCAGCTTAAGTATATGCTTTAGTCACTTAGTTCCAGAATGTTTTCG
Source organism: Haliaeetus albicilla (assembly GCF_947461875.1). Taxonomy (NCBI): domain Eukaryota; kingdom Metazoa; phylum Chordata; class Aves; order Accipitriformes; family Accipitridae; genus Haliaeetus; species Haliaeetus albicilla. Next base: position 38,035,200 of record NC_091492.1, read on the forward strand.
GAATAACAGGAAAAAAAAAAAGATAAAATAGCAAAAGTTGTATAAAAGAATAAAGAAGCTCATACCCAAATTCACAAAACTATTTTTTAAACCAAAGCACATTTGAATGAGTATGGAACCTCACTTGGCTCAGAAAAGTACTAATATATTTATCTCATTGTTTACATAAACTTTTACAGTTTCAGACCTCAACAGATCTAGGGGCCAGTCAAAATTAATCTTTGCTTTTTCCGTTGGTTTGTCTCTGAAGGCTACGCAGCGTTCCCCAGCTTGGGAGGGGAGATCTGTGTCCCAGCCTGCATTCCAGCACTGCTCGGGGTGGGTGGGGAGAGGGAGGGCAATTAGAAATATGGCACGCAGATTTTTTTTTTTTTGTCTTCAACCCATAAGAGATGTTGCTGGGAGTGAGACCCAGGCACTATTGTGGAGGCATTCCAGCCTACCTCTTCCTCAGAGGAGTCTGAGGGTACCAAGAGGGTAGAGAGAAATGCAATAAGCTCTAGAGTTAGAGAAGGATGTTGTCAGAAGATGGTAGGAGCTGCTGTACCCAGCACATCTCCTTAACGTTAGCCATGGGGAGCTGGGCTGAGCTGTTTTCCAGTCCTTTACTGCAAAACCTCCAAAAACAAATACCTGGAAAAAAACCCCAAAGCCCAGCTCTGTGCATCTGGGGACTAGCAGGAGCCACAAAGATCACAGAAGACACCAAAGAGCTATTGACACGCAGCTTCTGTGAGGCTTTGCGGCTGCTGACACGGAAGAGTACGCACAACTCCGAACCGCCCCTCTGCTGTGGGCAGAGGTGGCTGATCTCCCTGCGGTGACTTGGGTAGCTTTAACGGTCTGGTGCGAGGGTGAGAGCGCGGGTGCCTGGCTGCCGCCTCCTGTTCAGGGCTGTGCTGGGGCCTGAGCTGTACTCTTCGGACCATCTGAGCCACCTTTTAATTAAACAGCTGGATTGATTCACTCCAGACCTTAGAGTCATGCACAAAGAGCCCAACCAAAACTCCTAAGGCTTTCTAGGTGAAAACCTAAGCTTGATTTGCATGTTAGAACAGTCTAAAGATGACCAATGAAGATGGTTTGCTAAAATATCGCTGAAGCCAAAAAAAAAAAAAAAAAAAAAATTTTAAAAAAAAGCTCCCCATCATTAGTCTTGACCCTTTGTAGCTTTTACCTTCTACACCAAAGCCACCTCAAACATTTGAGGGGGGGCTGATGGAAAATGAAATATTAATTTTGCCTGGTCTTAATATCTAACAAAGATGGTGCAAACACTATTTGACAGTGTTGTTTTTGTATCAATATGTATGTGCAGTAATGAATGTATTTATTTCTCAGATTCTGTATGCACAGTTTTGCAATGTAATTCAGAAAGTTGCAAACACAAAGATGTGTCCGCAGGGTCTTCTCTACAGGATTTCAAAAAAATGAAAAAAATATATTAAAAAAAAGAATCTCAGAGACTCTCAGCATAGCCATAAACCATAACCTGTGAAGACAATACAAAGACTGGACTTTTGTAGCTTTGCATAGAAGAGGAATTTATGTTTTGCTGTATTTAAATGTTTCCATTTACAGTGTCACTCTTTTAAGATTCCTGTTTTGGTTTTTGTTTTTTTTTTCCTCTCTCTCATGTGTGTGGAAAGCATTGTTTTCAAGCAGTGCAGGTTCAAAGTCTGGGTTAGCAGTATTTTACCGTGTCGCTTCAGTTCTGAAAAGCAGGAGTATGGGTCTTGACCAGGGAAACATCCAGTGCACTCAGTGAAACAAAACGAATTCTGAGGTGACTGCTGGCAAAATCCAGAGAAGGTAGAAGCCATCAGAGGAATGGTTGTGTGCTTCCGATTGCAGCTTGTGACTGAGAGAAGTCTATTGTCCTGCCTGAAGGACAGGACATAGCTCCTTTACTCAAGTCCCCCTCATCCCTCGCTTACTGTTTACTGTGGTAGCAATAAGGATCTCAAAAGCGCAGAGTCAATGCCTAAGGTAGCTACAGGAAGCTTCGTGCCAAACCCAACAGCCTTTGTGCCATCTTGTGATGGGCCTTGCAAACTATACTGAAGCATCAGATGCCCTATAGCATAAGGTGGTTAGAGTCCCCGGGAAAAGCTGCACTTTACAAAGCCTCTTTTTCCAGTATTGGTGGAGTTAGTAGTTATGGATGTGCTACAGCCTTAAAAATTAGCATGAAGAAAGGATGTTTGTTGATTTCTGGATATTTGCCAAATTCAGAAACCTTTCCAATCTGCTGTGCTGGAGTTAAGCGAAAAGTGAATAAAAAACAAAGAGATAAAACCTCCCTACATTTTAAATGGGTTTGAGAGGCTCTACATAGTAAACATCTAGCTGTCCCCAGACAGCAGAAATGCTTATCATTGAGATGGCATGTTTGAATAAACATTTGTTTAAGCAAGAGTTTAAAATCTAAATGAGCTCTGAGCTGTAATTCTGGAATAATTAAATAGACTTCTAGGATTTTTTCTTAGTTTTTGTTTAAACTTAGTGATTTGCTCAACATCAGCAGTCTCTCCATTTATTGTAAAACGCCTTCTTTTCATAAGCTTACTCTTGCACTCCAGAACTGGCCATATTCTTGAAAAAGAAAATTTTGGGGTTCCTTCAATAGCTGAAAGTAGCTTGTTGCAATGTTTTAAGTCCCATGGTAGTTTATTGTCCTGACTTTAGTGCAGGAGATGAGCAGGCAAGCAGTAGCTGCTTCTCAGCCCCTTTCTACTCCTCATATTTTGCATTTTTTTCAGAGTAGGGTAAGAAATTTCACCTTTGATGGTTTCCCATTAGACTCACTAAATTTGCTGCTTTCCTTGTAAAAGGAAAAGATTTGGGATCCCTTGTGAGGCAGTTTCTGCTCTGCTGTAAGGCTCCTAGCCGGACCTCCTAGTCAGGAAGGCTTCTTCATTTCAGCCCTAATTCATCTCTATGCCACAACAGAATTGCTATTTATTCTGCTTTCCTTGTTTTAACTAACTGGACTCAAAAATACTGAAACATAAGTTTAGAGCTAGAAATGCATTTTTTGTTCAGTTGTCTCCTGTCACCGTCCTCTTCTTCCCCTCCTTCCCCAATTTTCCTAAGCATTTTGAAGCCTAGTGTTGAACACATAGGGATCAATGGATCAGTGTTTTTTGAACAGAGCAGACCCTGTGGGATGCAGTAGGGAAGGTCTAAAACAGAATACTTCATGCTACATTTGTTGGTAGTTAGGGGACGCACTTCATAGCACTTGCTTTCCCTGAGGAGTGGGACATTTTTTAAACTTTCTCATTCACAAGTTATCAGTCGAAGCACCAAGCACAACTGTTGCTCTAACTTCCACAGGAGTTTTGACTGGCTGGGGATAACTTTTCTGTGAGGAGAGGATCCTGTTCTGGCTGACTGGATATTTTACCCCATTTTATTTTAATATTTTAAATACAACTGAAAAAGAGATTTTGCATCTCTTTCTTTTTTTTTTTTTTTTTTTTTTTTAATTTTAAGCCTTAACTGTCAGTCAGTCTAGGAGCCCTGGATGTTTCCTGGGGAGGGAGAGAGGAAGGGAGGGCAAGGGAAAGGCCGACATTCCTGCAGCAATGTTCTGTTCATTTCCTTCAAGAGCTTGAATTCAGGTCAGAGCCACACATAGTTGTGGCTTCAACTCAAGTGTCATATAAAAAGATACAGAAATTATAATATGATCTCAGCATTCAGAAATTTGCAGTCTTAATGTACAGTGATGAGAAACTGTTATTTTATGATCTTTTCATTAAAAGCTTGATTGAAAAATTACATCTTTCGCTCTAGAGTTTACCTTGTTCCTTTAGCTGACTTTCCCCATGTTTTCTCCTCCCTCATTTATTTTTGCCCAGGGGTCTGAACCAGCTACTTCACAAAGCAGACCCCCACACACACATACATAGCCTGAAGAGCCACACACAACTTCTCATTTTATGCACCTATGCACTTTGCTCATAAGCCAAAATCTGATGCTCGTTAGAATATAAGAAAGGATTAATTGCATGGGCCAGTCTGGTGTAGGGTAAACGTGCAGGCAATGGATAATGCAGGAATCACCATTTCACCATTTTTGTTATGACCCTGAGCAAGTTGAGGCTGTTTTTGAAAAGATACCCCTGCTTTGTCCTAGCCACAGTTTGAAAGCAGTGTTTGTAGGAGACAGGAGATGGTAGATGGACCTGCTGATCCACAGATTCCATCAGTCTGTTTGGGCTGTAAGTCTCACTCCCTGGGCACATCTCTGAGGACCAGAGAAGCAGCTGAGGCAGAAAAGTTTCCTAAAAGAAATTATGGTTCCCTATGCACCTGTGGTGCAGGTAAAAAGGGGAAATGCTTCCAGGAAGATGGCTCTAAGTAATAACAACAGCACCCACTGCAGATTTCAACCTCTCCAAATGTTAAGATACTGACTTTTTTCTTTGGGCAGGTTAGGTGTGACCCTAGCAAAATTAATTAATATTTCCTTGGCCTGGGTTCTTAACGGTGTTTTCTGGTTCCCGGGCCAGCTTTTTGGATCTAAGGATCCTTCAATAAAATACCTATTTAATGGAGACAAATTAAGCATCTTCATCATAATGCAAGAGCCAAGCCTAGTATTTTGCAACACTTCCCTTTGTCACACTACTCATCACCACAGTTTTGCTGTTTCTCCCAGAGTCTGTTGGAATGCCTTATGCAGCAGAGTAACCCTGGCGTTAAATTAATGTATTTCTTTTTTCTTCTTCCGTTTTTTTTTTTAAACACAATGCTGACTATATTTTAAAGTGACTGACTGAAGGAGCTTCAAGTTTAGTCAGTTTTCTGACAGGTTGCAAAGTCAGCAGCACTGGTAAGAAAATCATTTTTATTTGTCCTTGGAGATGTGTTTTACCCAGCAAGGTTAAAGAGAAGGACAAAAATGAACAGAAAAACAGATGAAGAGCTACAGAAAACCAGAGGCTGTTTTTCAACAGTTCAGATGTGGTAATGAGCCTGTACTCTTCTTCCAGCTACCAATGACTTTTCTTTTCCTTTTTTTTTTCCTATTATTTCTAATTTATTCTGGAAGTTTTTGCTTCCTGGCACCCATTTCTCTGTGGTGTAAGTGGTTTCCAGCATAGTTAATAGATTGCATGTTCTATTTTACTTTCTTTGCCATGGTCAGCTCCTTTTCATCTCATAAGATCCTGTGACAACTATACAAAACTCTTCATATAATAACTCACAACTGAAATGCAGCTGCCTCTGTGGTGGAACACTGAAAAATGTACAACTGAAGTGCAGAGCGCAGGATGTAAAGGATACCAGATATGTCTGGAATGCCTGGGAATTTGTACTTTCTTCCCTCTGCTTTCATTGCCCCATTTATTGGGAGGACTTCTTTTCTCGCAAACCCACACTTGCTTTCTCTCCACTATCCTTCTCCCTCTTGAAGAGCAAACAGACACTTTTCTCGCAAACCCACACTTGCTTTCTCTCCACTATCCTTCTCCCTCTTGAAGAGCAAACAGACATCGGGTCAAACCTTTGAATGATAGGTTTGGGTTTTGCTTTTCTGCAGGAAATATAATTGCATCAAAATTGGAACTTTTCTATGGGAACAAAACTTATAATTTTTTTAAATGAAATTTTGTTTCAGCCACTTTTGAGGTCCCCTTTGGACCCTGCTGAGTAGATACAGATGCAGAATGTTTGTTTCATGAGAACTCTGATGACTGATATCACATTAAGAAGTTAAAAGGGAAGGACAATTTTTTTAAAAAGCATAATTTCAGGTCAGTGAAAGCCAAAAGACTAGCACCTCCCTTTGCAAATTATTTCTAAAATATGCCTTCATCCTGTTTTGTATTGAAAACAAACTGCAAAGCCCAGGAGGTTTTATCTGCAAGTAATGACAAATTTTCAACAGCTCTAAGAATGCTGAAGCTGTTACCATTAATTTTGTGTATCTATCTGGATTTTGTTTGTCTGGATGCACTACAAAGTTGCCCAGTTTTAAACAAATTGATTTTCTGTGAACTTGTACAAAGCCTGCTGTGTACCAGGTTTAGCGTGACCTGGCTTAAATCAGTAATAGCTAAAGCTAGTGCATATGCCTTAGCAAAACTCATTGTCCTTTGTCTTGTTCTTTTCTTGCGCAGTGGGAGCCACCTCCTGCAGCCCCCTGTAAGCTGCACCTTGAGAATGCAACTGAAGGCGTTCCCACAGGAGAGGCTGGCTGCTGTCAGCAGAGCCATTAAGTCCCTCACTCCTTCCATGTGGTGTATATATAGCCTTCAGCTCCCAACTCAGGACTTCCTTTATGGCAGGAAGCAAACTACCTAAAACGCAAATAACGCAATGGTTGCATCCAGTTGGGAGCCTAGCCCTAGACTGCAAATGTAATGCTGCTTTCATCTATCTCTGCACATTACTGTTTGCCTCAGGTCACAGTGTGCTTCTGGTAACACTACTGTTTCTTGGTGTTAATTTCATTAAGACTATGTTCTTCCAGCATCTGAAGCCAACGCCCATCCTACCCCTTCCCTTGAGGAACCTGGATTACAAAACCTGGCATAGAGGGCCAAAAATACTCCAAAATTTGCTCTTTGGACCAAAATGGCTTCCCTCTAGAACTCCTCTGGGTGCTGCTCTTGCCTCAATTCTGCAGTTTCCTCCCTCCTACCGGTTGCCACACCACGTCTTACTTCTTTCCCTTCATGGGCTCTGTAGCTGGTCAGCTTTGGGTTTTTTTTTTCCTCTGCAGTTATGCTGTCTTAGTGATGAACACTATTGGAAACTGCTGCAGAGCAAGGTCTGAATCCATATGTTTCACTCGGCAGGTTGAGCCAGTTACAAGAAAGCATGATCTCCCTGCAATTACAGTGCACCCATAGCTCCAATACTATAGAGTGAGAAACATTCATCATACTGTCTTCTGCTGTTCCAGGTGCTAAGAAGAGAGGCCAATGTAGCTGGTATGTATCAGCCTAGGAGGTGATTGATGGTCCCGCCTAATTTCTTTGCTTTCTGCCTTCTCACCATTTTGCCCCTTACCTTAGTTTCTTGCTTAGTTACAGAGAGCACTGGGAGAGATGTGGGGCTCTCAGCAGGAGAGGGTAATTTTTTTGATAATTTGGCTCTGAAGCAAAGGCCTAATTCTCCCTCTCTGTTCTTGTCCATCCTCTCTTTCTTGTACACAATAATTAGATTTTTAAAAACCAAACAGCATCCCACATCCCTTGCCTCTGGATTCAGCTCAGCTGGTTCATTTACTTTTGGTTAGAGATTTTGAATTTGATAAAAATCAAGAACTCTTCCAGAAGCCTGACTTGAAGCAAGGAGCACTTAAGGCTAGTAAAAACATGACGTAGCCTTCCCTTGATTTCAGAGGACGGTGGTGGCAGAGCAGATGCTAGCTCTAGGACTTTTTGCTCAGCCTCCCTGCACAGCATGTGTGTGCATTGTCTAGTTGTTTGGTTTGCACCTACTCCCCAGTACGGGTGCTGAGGATTCAGATGCAGGAACCTGGCCAGACTACATAACCACATCCCCTGGCTGTGGCCGCACAGTGAGCACTTTATGAGCACTAGGCAGGAATTGAGCTCCACACCTGGGCACATGCTGCTTCTCTGTAGCCCTACAGATCTGTGTGCCTTTACAGTAATGGGCCTGGCCATTCAAATGTCACCTGGGACTGGCCAGACAGATCTGACCACAGCACAGCGGAGAGTGCAGCATCACCAGATGTCACTTATCAGCCTCCCAGGCATCTGTAAAACGTGCAGAACTAAGCTCTGGGTTTCTAGCCTTGTCACCAGAGGCTCTCGCTACCCCCATCGCCTGGCAGCAGCCTCCTGCCAACTCCAGCTGGTCCCCTTGCCACAATAGCAGTCAAAGGCCAGCCAAGGAAGATTGCACAACCAGGCCTTGATCTGTATTTTCCACTGCTCAGCCAGCAAACCCCTCCTTTTTTCCAGCACAGCTGTTTTCCATCTCTGCTCAGGAAACATGCTCTGTTTTTGATTCCTGGGTCTTGCTTTATGAAGCAATCATGGGCAGGCTGTCTGGGTGGAACGGGTCGCAAAGTGGCTGTGGGATAACTCTGGATTCTGAACGCCAACACAGAACAAAGGGGAGCTTTGCCAAGGCTCAGGTGAGCCTGGGGTCAGCACACAGACAGGCTACTGACGCAAGCACGAACGCAGGGTTTTCTTTCTCTGGGCCGTGGTGTTTGAAATCCCCCCTCCCTTTTCCTCTCCTGCCCACTTGCCACAGCCTTTTCCTGGTTAGATCCACATTTCAGTAACAACGGCGGGTGCATGGGTGATAGTGTCACTTTTTGCCACATCTTACTCGTGCAAAACTCCTAGACCAAGGTGTCTGTCTCTTCTTAAGCCACCAGCCTTGTATGGGTAGGTTAATAAACTGCCAGTTTGTCCCCTTCTAGGTGTTTTGGTTGATGGTATCACGACATGCAGCCGCAACTTGGTAACTTGTAGCCCTGCCGTTAAAGACACTTAGCCCACAGCGCAAGCGGAGGATGGTGGGGTGGCAGACAGTGGGTGGAAGCCCAGGATGAAGCGCAGACCCGGATGTGCTCCACTCAGGAACACCAGCAGCCAGAAATACCCTGGCATTGCACTTTTTGGCTCTCTCCCCAAAACACTGGAAATTAGCCAGCTCCCTAGTCATATCGACCTGGAAATTAGCTAGCTTCCTCAAGGGTTAAGGCATTAATGTTAACACCATCTATATTAACTAAAAATAATATGTGTGCAAAAAGGTCTGAGTTACAGCTGTTACAGGAGTCATACCTTGGCTTTTCTGAGTCCTTCACGTGTGAAGTGTGGTCCTTTACAGCAAAGGCCTATAAAGTGCCTTTTAGGCTGGAATGGGTAGAAGGGGCAGTTATGATGAACAGGTTTGGAGCTCACAAAGATGTGCTCTGGAGCAGGCTTTGAGACCACCAAGGGCAGAACAAATGGTAGAGGAGGCTGATCACTTTTTCTCTTTTTTTTTTTTTTCCCCAGAGGGGCAGAGCTAAAAACCAGCTGGGCACCATCAACAAACTGCCTGGCTGTGCATCTAGGTAGAGGCAACAGACAGAAAAAGAGACGGGAAGTAGAGTTCCGCCTCCTTTTCTTTTACAAATTTACACTTGATCAGCTCCTGGCCACTCTAACTGCTTTAAGAGTGTCCACACAAAGGACTTACTGCCATAAGAGGAAGGATTCAAAAATCACTTAATTGAATCATTGCTGTCATCACATAAGCCACAGCCTGCAGCAGCAGCAGCAATTGACGTGTGGGCAGCAACTAGAGAATCTTCCACTATAGCTACTTCTTTGCTTTTAGTGGGAATCTTTGTTTCAGGGCTGGGGGTGCAGGTGGGAACTGGAAAAGGGGAAGGAAAGCAAGCAGGCTTCGATGTCTCTAGCAGTGCATTGCAGTTCTGCCCAATAGACATATGTAGCCTGCTCTTCCAGTCTTAGGTCTCTTCTGAGCAGAGCATGCCACTCACACCAGATTGTGCAATAGTAGTTTAGGATGTGTACAAACACTGGCAGAAGGGAGATATGTCAGTCCTTGGTGTAAACTCTGACCTAGCCTGGCTTCAAGCCACTGATCACAGTGGTGAAGTGTATATATGCCAGGGCTTGTCACACACTCACAATGCACTCTACCCTTCCCAACATCTGTTAGGCTCCTCCTGTGCTTTGCTTTATATGTGTACACACAACACAGTCTATAAGCGCTTTGTCCTGCCTCTTTCCTTTGCAGGCAGCAAAGGTGAGAGGGATCTCCATTATTTTAGAGAGCATTTAGCTTAATCTCCTGAACTCCTTACAAGATGGGTACCTTCCAAACCTCCTGACCACTGTGAATACTTTCTACAGAGGTGCATTAACCTCCCTTGATTTGGTTGGAGTGCCTGCCTACTCTCATTACACTTTTGCCCTGCACAGTAGTCTTCTGCAAACTACCATACTACAGATGACCTCTGACCACAAAGTCCAGTTCTGGGTCCATAGCAAAACTGTAATACAAGTCAAACAACAATTTTCAGATGGATCACCCTTTCTGTTGGCATTAAGTAGCCCAATAGTGGCTCATGCATGGTCTGTGGGGCACATCCTCCTAGTAGCATGGCCCTTTCACACCCTAGGAACCAGTGAAGCAACATTCTTGAGCTACAAAGGGAAGCACAACACAGTGGCACATAAAATGAACTTGTTAAACTTCTTCCACTGCCATGTTCTTTCTGCTGGCCTCTGATTTAACGTTATCTCCAATGCCAGTACCTTGCCTTTACCTTCATTCCCATTTTGTTAAGTAATTTTTACAGTTCCATTTTCTTTTGCACAGGGCACAGTTAAAGTTAAAGAAGCTTAGGGAAAATAAAGACTTGCTTTGTTTTGATGCCAAAGGTAATTTTTTTTTAATTTCTTTTTTTCCCTTTTCTTTCCAGTTTTTTTAGTCTAAACAAGAGATAACATACCTTTTGAAAAGCAGCTTTCCTGGGGTTGCTTCTGCCCTGAAAACACATACACCTGGAAATTCCAGTGCTTGAGAGGAGCTGTAGAAGATCAGTCCATAAATGTTTTTGCTGCACTTGGGGAGCTAGAAGATGGGCTGGATTGCATGCTCAGTGGCTTCAGTCTTCCCTAGAAATGACAATACACAAAAGCATCAGCACTGAAACATAAAAGCAGACTAAAAGATGAGGCTTCTTTCCCTTTAACAAGATCTTGTGAACAGCCTTCCTCAACATCTCAGTAGAGTTGGCTCTACTGAGAGATTCAGAAACATGATGCTTTGACAACCTGATCTCAAATTATGCAGTATACCAGTATAGGTAAGATATCTCTTAATACTGGAAGAACAACAGTGCCAGAAGCACAAAGCAAAGCTTCTCCAAGCCTTCTTAACAAATACACCTAGTCCTAAAATTTCTGTATTGGCTGGTTCTACCTGCCTCTTTAAGCCTGGAGAAAGGATAAAATTAAAGTGCATTTCTTTTATATGAAGCAAAGCCTGGCACTGTCTGCTGCTGGAGAGCACCAAGTTCTTCAGACAGCTTTGAGGTGCTTGAAGGGAGGATCTGTGAACACACACAAAAATATGTGCGAGCGAACTATGAAGCCTGTTACAAAAGCCAGAGAGGTTTAAGCTGTGCTGCCCTTCAAAGGAGGCCTGTTCGGAGCAGAATTAGGTAACATCTCATCTAAACCACCACTGCCTATGTCACTTAAGCTGATGGGACTGAATGTGTATTAACCATGCAGTGGGAGGGAAAATTTCAGAAAGGGTCTTTTACATCTACAAGCCTTTGATCATTCATTTAGCCTTTTGTTCCTTGGTACCTGCTACAGCCAAAGCACTCCATCAGGCAGCCGAGGGGATGGCTGTTTTAGAAGTGTGCATAGCAATAAGGAGAGTTAGCAAAGCTATGTCAGGTTGCTCTAGGCCTTATGCAATTGAGTTCTGAAAATCTCCAAAGATGGAGCTTTCATACACTTGCTGGGCTATCTGTTCCAGTGCTTAACCGACTCTCACTGTGAAATCATTTTCTGTATATCCAATTGGATAGGTAATTCACTAGGCTGGGGGGTTTGTCTAAAATGCCAGCATTATACTTTCCTACCTAACTTGATGTGTGGAGGCTCCAGACCATCAGGAAAATCACACAGTGACAGCACTACAAAGGAAGCCTGCAATGTAATTATGTACGGGCACACAGGCTGGAGGGGCCCAGGGGTCTGGAGATGATAAAAGACATGGTAACTGGCTGGGCCTTGTCTTTGTTTCTCAAGGCCTGTGCCAACTGTGCTGCCAACCATGTGTGCTGTGCACATTAGGTAATGGTCTGGAAAAGCCTTCCCTCTAGAGGCATGTTCTGTGTTCATGGTGTTTGCTGCTATGCAGCCAGCCAGCTCTCCTTCCTCTTGCTTAGTTTTGTGAGTCTGGGACTGTGGAGGAGTTAGCCCCTGTAAGGGCTGCAAGAAGCAGTCATCCTCTTGTTCAACTCTTCAACTTGTTAAGGAGTGGCACTGTGCAATGCTGAAGGCAGAAGCAGGGCACAGATCCTGAGCAGCAGGTGTGCTATGACACAGAGTGAGAGAGGGCCTGAGGAGATCTGTAATGCTGAAAGCAACAGATGCCCCTCTTTGTCTCTTAGGCAAGCTGAGCCTCAGTGACTTTATGTGCTCTTACAATTTAAGGTAGAGGGAAATCCGTATTTAGAAAGTGGCAATAGGAGGAATTCAGCTAATGCCACCATATCTGCATCCACTCTGCTTTAAAGAGTACATAGGGCCCTGCTTTTCTCTGGCAAATGGGTGAAGGGAGAGGCCAGGGACTGGACATGTTATTCAGTTTACTCTCTTGGCTTTGAAAGGCTTAGTTATAGTAAGGCTAAGAGCCAAACGCAACTCTGTCTTGAGCCGTTCCTTCTCCTCCCCCACTAAAGAATGATCTTTAAGCTCTGGACCCTCATCTCCACCCAAAATGACTGCCCTGATTTATTTTATGCTTTTTTGTTGTTTCCTTTTAAATCACTCCTAAGCTAAGCTTTTGTTTGCCAAGTTTTCAGCCTGGAGCAAATTTTTACAGTCGAATTATAACCTCCTCTCCTTCCCCTTGAAGAAGAGGTGTTTTTCTGGATATGCTGCTGTCCCACCCATTACTCACCTTGCTGCTGGGAGGCAGGAGAGATGGCAAGCTTTTTAAATATCAGCATCTCGAAGTTCAGTGTCACAGGCATGGGCACACATCTGTTTAAACCATTTCCCTCATATCTTGGCTCAAAATTCTTGGCTGAGACATCTCATGGCAGTAGACGTGTCCAGGGAGCTGAGAGGGAGGGAATAAAGGAGACAAAGTGGTTAGGTTTCTCAGAAAGGGAATGGTTGTGGGCTGGAATATAAAGAAATGCCAGGACTGCAGAGTCTGCTCTCTCAGCACGTTACAGGGTTTTGACTCTTCAGGGCAGCGTGAAACTAACCCACACTTGAGAAGCCCCCTCTAAAGCACAGGCTGCAAAAAGGAGAAGGCAGCTGAGGCCAGTGCCTTTCACTGAAGGGACAAATGGGACACAGTCTGAAATGGTACTATGACCTGGAGCCTCAGAGGGACTTGGACAATTCTCTTCCTCAGGGATTTCAGTTTCCCCACTTAGAACCCAGTGAAAGCTTGAAAATCCCTGCTCAGCTGCCAATGAATTCCCAATGCCGATTTTGAAGCCAGGAAGGTTCTGGAGAAGATATTTCAAAGCAAGCAACTTCATCTCCCCAACCGCCTGCTTTACCAGTGGGATCCAGTTCCTTGTGCTTACTCAGAGCATGCCTAAAAATGTTATCTGTGGTCTGGGACAGGGTGTGGGAGGGCACAAATAGCAGGGGAATAAGACATATTTGGTAGGGAATTCCCCGTGGATGTGTCAGTTCAGCACTGAAAGTCATTCACTGGATTTGAGATGTTTCTTGTACAGGAACTGGTGCCCAAATTACTCTGCGTTATGACCTTTTATAATTTTTAACAACTTATTTCCCTCCTCCCACAAGGTCAGTTAACAAGCAATGGTTGCCTCTTTCATTCCAGGGAGATTGCCTGCCTTCCCACCACACTCCCTCTCCTAAGGAATTGCTCCATGTTAGGAGCCACCATAGTGTATAATGGCATTTTTACACATGCTGACATTAGCAGCAAGTTATATGATTGCTAGGCTTTAAACTGCTCAGCGCACAGGTCTTCTAGAAAGGCTATCCACTGTGAAGGAGAACAACCAGCATTCAGCACAACAAAAAGGCCAATTCTGGTATTAAGCTTCTCTGCAAAGAGGGGAGCTGGACCCAGGACTAACTCTGAACTTGGTGACATCATCAGACGTGAAAAGCCACACGAGATGCTGCATCTCACATTCTGAGAAGGTCCAAGGGTAAGAAAACCATAGGGTAAAATGGATCTCTGTTGCTTTCCCCTGTGAGTTAGATTCTAAGTGAGGGAAAGTAAGAGGAGCCTTTTCCTACAGGCAAGCTCTCAGCTGCGTATTAACTCCCACTGTCCAGGGAGTCACAGAAACTGAGGACAGAAAGGGACCTTCTGGTCCATCCATCTGCTTGCTCCAAGGCAGGTCAGCACAGTCTGCAATCCTTGATTGAAATTTTTATATTGTGTTTTAAATATTTCCTTCATAGACTCCACAGCCACCTTTGCAGTGTATTCCAGGGCTTCAATAGCTTTACTGCTATAAAGATTTTTTTTCCTAATGTCTTGCTGTAGTTAAAAACCTTGACATTTTGTCCTATATGCCCTGGATATGGAGAACAAATTATACACATTCTCCTTGTATTACTTGTATTGTCCCTCCAGCCCTTTACTACTTCATGATATTATCACATTTCTCCTTCGTTCTTCTTGTTTAAGAGCCTCAGGCTCTCAGCTCTCCTCTTCTAGACTTCCTAGATCCTCTTCTCATACCTTAAGGCAAATGCCATGCTTGCTATTTTAGCAGAGAATGGCATAGCCCCACACTTTGGGGGCAGGGATTGAAGTGTAGCTACATGCCAGATTGTCTCAAATAATTGAGCAGGCTTAAGAACTTCTTTCCACTGGCTTTGCTGCAGTTCAAATAGCTGTTCACCCCTTTCCCCAGTTGTGATTATCAGTTAGTCTGCAGGCTATGTTCCAGCACAGCCTGGAAAAAAACAACTTTAAAAAAAAAAAAAATATGGGGAGCTGTTTTTAACTGGGATATTTCCAGAGATCTATGAGAACTTCTGAAGCTAGTTTCACCTCCCAAGCCAGCTTATCACAACTACCCTCTAACAGGTATTTTGCAAGTGTAGTTACAGAATCACAGAATCGCTGAGGTTGGAGGCACCTCTGGAGATCACCTAGTCCAACCCCCTTTCTCAAGGCAAAGTCAACTATAGCAGGTTGCCCAGGACATGTCCAGTTGGGTTTTGAATTATCTTTGAGGCTGGAGATGCCACAGCCTCTCTGGGCAACCTGTTCCTATGTTCAAACAACCTTATAGTAAAAATCACTAAGAGTCTGGCTCCGTCTTCTTTATTCCCTCCCATCAAGTATTTACACACATCAGCTAATCATATCCAACTCCAAAACCTGCTCTTTTCTCTCCTCCACACATCTTTTTCCCGTTAATACTTGCTCTGGTCAGTAAAGCAGATTCCAGTTTTAGGCAGCTGCCAGGGTGACACACACAGCTAACAACTGCTCAGGTGTGCCCAAGTGTTTGTTTTCGCCTGTTCTGATCATATCTACATGACCAAACCTTGTTGTACTTCACAGTGACGAAGAAACAAGGATGCAGGTACCATAGGTATCAAAGCCAGCATCAGAAGACAGGGATGAAGAACAGCTCTACTCATCTTCTGTATCACAATCTTGACATTCATTAAAAAAAGCCCACACCACTGCCATCATGTCTAAAAGCCTGCAGGGTGATAAATACTTAAAAGCCCATGTGTAAGGAGTCTTGTGATGCCTGCGTGAATCTGCAGGCAGCCTGAGAAGCATGAAGAGCTGTCACTTAACATAAGATAACTAAGAACCACAGTTCTGGAAAGGGTAGGAAAGGGTAAGAGAGCAGCAGCCCAGTATCTTTCCCAAAATACTGGATTTCCTACCCAGCCTCCAAACTACTATCCCAGCTTTTCCAGGGAAGGAGTACAGTAGGGTGGAGATAGAGAAAGAAACTCCGCTCCTCCCTCCGCTCTCAGTGGTGTGCCAAGATCCCAAATTGCACTAATCTGACCTTGCCAGATTTTTCAAGGAAACAATTACATGGGTCTCTGCCCTTGGGACTTCATATTCAAAGTCTCCAACCCTTCGAAGATGTATGCACTTGCTCGGCTTATAGTCGCTCACATCAATATGATATGAATGAGTTACAGGCAAAGAAGAAAGGCTGGGACATGCATACTCTTGCAAGGGTTGCTGGAGAGCAGAAGATGATCACAAACCTTTCCCTCTCCACCAGGTGAAAAACTTTACAGACCATGGACACTTGCAACCTTGTCTAAAGCCTGATATTTCCCCTCAGTAATGATCGAATCAAGCAGAATTCTTCTGGTATTAATCAGATGAGCAGGGGAGCACTTTGTGGTTAATACTATCAATGGGGATGTCAGGAAGGCTCTGACAGGATTACCCTTGGAATTTGCCATTTATTAACTAGGCCATTAGCTAAAATGGCACAGCTGGGGTGGGGCTGGTTTTGCTTTTCACATGGGAGATGGCTTGTTTGAGGGTGGGGAAGCTGAGGGTGGTGGAGTTCTGTCTTCATCTGATTCAGAGATCTCGAACAGCTGCCCTGGCAGCCCTGAGATATCTTTCCCCATCTGTGCGTCTTTCTTTGCTTTCATCATCTCTTCCCATTATTGGGAAACCATCACAAATCAAGCTGCAGACTGAGCTAGGAGAGCTTGCACCACCAAGCGTAGGCTTGTGGTCCTGACCTGGGGAGTAGGGGAATGAAACCCCGCTGTTACAGGCTGTTCCGCTCTGGGAGGCCAGAGATAAACGCTCCAAGCCCTTGGCCCAGGGCACCAGGAAGGAGAAACTGGGTTAAGAAATAGAGGCATATTAGACTTGCAGAAGCAGCTGGGATACAAAGTAGGCACATGCAAAAAGTTTAGGCAAGTAAGGGAAACAAACCAAAAAATCTGTTTTCTCTCCTTGAAATTTAGCGCTGCTGTTTGCCCAACACAGGCAGATGGATAAACATGGTCAGGTAATGGAAGAATACATTCAGACATTAAAGAGGAAACAAATGTAAAAATATAGCTGCAACACCCTTCCCCTCCAAGCATGTTTCTATCCCAAATTCCAGAGGTGCTAGGCATCATTTGCTGTGCTCCAGACAACTTTACATGGGCTATAGCTGGAGGGAACATTTGCAACCTTCAGTCTCAAAGATCACTACACCAGAGAGATGGACAGAGGCACCCTGCACCAAAAGTGGCTGGGCCGTGAAGCAATGGGCCACAGAGTGAAAGAAACTCCCCCAACACATCACAGGACATGTCTTTATTCATTCCTTATTCAGGCAGGAGCGGGGAAATAAAATAAGACCTCTATTCGGTGCTATTTTTCTGGATAGCACACCTCAGGAAAGACGGCAGGTGTTCCCTCTGCACTACTAGATCTACAGGATGAATCCCGCACGATGGCACTGGTTTCCTCACAGAAAAGGGGTCTCTAGTCCTCAGGGGCAGGTGGAGCACAGAGCTCCAGAGCAGAGATTCTGGGGAGAGGACCACAGGCGCTCCTCAAAACAGACGTGAGTCAGCATCTGGGGAGTCTAAGGTGAATGTAGCCCCGACAGTGGCCAGGCTTGAAAGCTGCCTCTAAATAGCGTCTCCTGCTACCACTGCCAGAGAGAAAACTCTTGGCTGGATGGAACCAGCCCACTGGTGTAGCCCAGCAGGGCAATTTTTACATTCTTACAAACCCCAGAATCACAAAGGCATTGACTGGGAGCTTTTAGCACCTCTCAGAGTTTGTGCACTGCAGTACCTGTCATTGCGTTCAGACACCCCACAGCATTTATTTGTCATAGGTAAGTCAGTGGAGTAACTGGACTCAGCATGGAGCAGAACTGAGCCCTCACAGAGCATTTAGATAGGGGAAAAAAACATTGCTCTTCTCAGAGCACTGAATATAGAAAGGCAAAACCCAGTGCTCATTTCTAAATCCTGTCCTGCCTGGTCAGCTAAAGAAAGAATTAGCACTAGCGTCCAAAATGCTGCAGGAACAAAAGCACATCCAACTCATATGGTCTCCTCTGCTTTGATACACACAGAGAACATATTTATGTAATTCCATCCACTCTCACTTGAAATGTGGCACTTATGCATAGAAAGACCTGCAAAAAGGACACCCTTGAAATGTCAGTAAAATTTATAAAATGGATTTCCTATATCATAAAGCAAGATCTTGCATCAACCCTTTACCATTTATTCAGCACGAATAGAATTAACTGAAAATTCAACAGCTAGCCCGTAACTTCTCACATTGGCTATGGAAAAACCTATCAACTCATGCTTCAAAGTCCAGGTGTGAAATTCCTATTTCTCAATTTGTTCCAGCAATTGCTCTGATGAGGGAACATCCCAGAAAAGGTATTCCTTCACCAGGTACGTTGCAGAAGTCTGGCTCCAAACCCAAATTGCCTATACCAATGTCATCTTCTTCACCTTAAGCACATCATTTAGTCTTCATTTAGAAAGAAGGTTATGGGTTCTTCTTGAGGCAGCTTGCTCCAAAGAGGTCCACCCAAAAGATAAATGAAAAGCCAAAAAAATGTCAACATAAAATAGAGACTGAACCTAGCAAAACTGCTGCTGATATTTGGGAGCAGAAACCACATGCCTCTTGCCTGAACAATTTCCAAACCATAAATGATGTTTAATGTGGAAAAAGTCATAAATGTACAAAAGTTACTTCTAAAACCAAAAACACAGAGTTTCTTACTTACGGCTTTGATGAATGAAGTGTTTTGTATTCTGGTGTCACGCTTGGCACTCTAAAGAGCCTTTCTGCTAGGTGGAAATTAATGGCACTGCATGTCAGCATGTCCACTGGCTTTGCAGCAGACTGACGAGTGCCCTTCAAGATCCTAACACAGGCAATTTCTGTTGACTGCTCAGCAAGATGGAATATGTTCTCCTTCCACCAGCGATATATCACAAGAAAGGGTTAAATGATACTAAGTGGACTTTACAAGTTACTGTGCATTATGTTCTTTTGTGCTCTCAGTTCCTACCTGTCTTTCAGCTACTGTCCAATTCAGCAAGAGACAATGTGTGAATAAATCATGCACAAACCAGAAGCGGCTCGCATAAAGCAAAGCAATTTAAGGTATTTCAAAAGGACACAGGAGTTAAGGAAATGATGCTCCAATCTCCTCTCTGTTACTGTTAATTTGCAGACATTTCCAAGTACGTTCCAAAACTATATTTAAAATTAAGCTTTTAAAGTAAACAGTTTGCATTGGGCGCCAAGATTGCTTTAATGCCAAAATAGAAAACTCTGTCTGTCTGGCACATGCATCACTTTCCAAGCAGGAAATCCAACAAAGCGTTTAATACAACAGACATCATTTGATAGTCTCAACTAAGACGCCCACTTGGCACTGGCAGTAACCAGTCTTCCATCAACTGCATCCAAAAATTATGCTTGCCTAACTCGTTATCATGCTAAACATTAATGGGAGTATCTTCCTCTTTTGAAGTCCATTGGAACTGGAAACGTAGGCTGAAAACGCCTGGTATACAACCATGCAGAACATCTGAGAACCACCCTTCCGAGATGGAAGCAGACAGAATAACATTGGAAAGCCAAGCTTCCCAGCCTTTTCTGTACTGTGAGTCACATCATATACACACAGTGCTGGGGAATCCCTATGGGAGCTACAGCCATGGGGAACACAGGGAAGCAAAGCTAATAACTATGTTATGGAAGAGGCTTGCTGGAAGAGGTCAGCAAGCCCATAGCTGCTCTGTCAGCTCTCTGAAGGCAACTAGTGGCGAGTCAGCAGACCACAGTTTTGAGTGCTGCTATCTGAGCTGTTTTCTTTTTTTTCCCTACCACTAATTACTTTTCACATTATGTAATTCCAAATTTTTGTACAAGGATCTTTTTCTCTTCCTGCATTGGTGAGAGGTGTGGGGTCTTCACCTGGTGTGAAAGAGAACTATATTAATCCTTCTCTTGCAAAAAGCTGTGTCACTTAGAAAAAGCAGTGATGGGTAACGTAAAAGCTGCTACAAACATACACATATTTTTGCTTACAAACATATGCATGACACCAGATCCTCAGGACAAACAGTCTTACTATCAACACTTGAAGATTCATAGTTTTTCTAGGCAAAAGTGGTCTGTTGAAAGAAATTCATAGCTGAAAATACTACATCATCGTATGATTTGTTTAAGCACACTCCTCAGTGATCTTCTGAAGCCTTGCCCCTACTCAGAGAAAAGGCATGCTACCTACCATTGGATCTTTCTGAGCAGTTTCCAATAGGTGTTTTCATAATTTCTAACAATCAGTGACTCGGTTTTTCTTTTTTCCTCCTGCATCTCACTCAGTGAATTCAACAGGCTGTCAGTGGCTCAAGGCCAAGTCTGGCCCTCTCGCTCTGACAGCACGCTTTAATTTTGCTGTTCAAGCACTTCTTCCGGGACAGGTGCCCAGTAAGTGCTTTAGAAACCAGTGTTTATTATTCACGAGAGGAAGAATTTCAGGAAAAATACCATTATAACATCCATGACAGGGTTTTTTTAATCACTCTTGTTACAGCCATGCACTTTTGGCATGCCAGCCTTCTGAAATGCATCTCTTTTGGGGTTCAGCCCACTCTAGGTTGCCATTTTCTGTGCACCTGGAGTGAACATTGCCTCAGGTCTGGTAGCATCCAGATCCATGGCAGTGTTCTCCCTGGGACACTGGGAAGCAGTGATTAACAGGCTCCTTAAAGCCAAGTAGTAGAACTAAACTATGTCAGAGGAAATATATTTCTTAATTTACCCACTGTAGCATACGTGGTCTTCCCAAAGGCTGGAAGTGGAAGGACCCAAATCCTTTGTGTCTCAGCAGACACCTAATTCCTGAACAGGCGACAGAGTTGAGTGTCCCCCCTAACAGTTCATGAAGTTCTCTCTCTCTCTTTTTCACTGTCAGTATATTTTGCTATTTGACTTCTAAAAATTTTTCTCCCCAACATAAGCAACTTCTACATCATATTAGTGGCTGGTGCAGCTAGGTCAGAGTCTGTACATAGAGCAGTCATATACTAGATGCAGAAGGAATTAGCCTGAGTTCCACATGAATGACGAGGCATTCTGTGTCAGTGGTAGTTTTGTTTTACTCTCAAGCTCGTTACCAAATGCTACTCCTGCTTCCTATCTGTTTGCAATGTGCCTATGTCTTCAGAGCTTTTGTACAACCCTCAGCAACCAAGGCATTGTTCCCGTGCTCCAACCTGATGCTTGCTTGTAATTACCTTTCCTGTTTTTCCTATCCTTTTCCCAAAAGGCTGAGGCAGTTTTTCATCTTTGCTTTTTCTCAGCTATCATATGTGTTTTCCTCACACCTATTCAAAATTCACCACCATAACAATCCAGCATGCCACCACTGTCTGTGTGACAGCAACAATCTCTGAGCAGTCACTCCTAGAGCTGCTATGGAAACACAAGCATTGCTGAAAGAGTTTTCTGGGCAGCTCATAGCTCCTCACCTGCAGCCTGGGGGCACACCACCTGAAGCTGCTATCACAGTGTCCTGTTTCCTATCTCATTAAGGGCAGAAGGTAAACTGCAATCCTTTATTCCTCAGCGTGGAGCACAGAAGTAACCTGAATAAATTCCTTTTTTTTTCAATATGCTCATTTCTTTTGCAGACTACTTCCAAACTTGATTTAAAAAATGGTTAGGAATGAAGAATACAGTGGTACATTATTCAAATGGATGAAGATCCTCGCCATTGTAATGCTACACCCTCTTTCTCACCTAAATTTACTGAGCTTCAGCTTTTAACCACTGAATGCTAACACTTTTTTTTCTGTCCTCGTTGGACAACTCCATTATTAAAGCTGCACTCTCTAAACACGTACCAAGAAATTACAGTCAGACCTCCATTCTTTTCAGTAAATTAAACATATTGCTAAACAGGATGCTAAAATTTATTCTGAGTTATCAAATGCAGAAGTCTCCAGCTCAAAACACACAGACCAAGGGACAACAAGTGCTGATACAGCTTTGAGTCAATGGAAACATTGAGATTATTTCCACCAGCATTGGTGAGAGCACAGCCAGGTTATAATGCAATAGAGAACCCCAAATTCCTCTAAAGAAGGAAATGGTCCTTAGACCAGGCTTGAAGTTTTCTAGTGAAGAGACACAAAAGTTCGTCCTGTTGCCACACAGACTTTGTTTGGTGACTAAGTATGCCTGAGTATCTTGTTAACATGCCCTACGATCTTGAAAGCTGACCCTTTGCAATAAGAAGTGTGACAAAGAAACAAGCTCTTGAATGGGGGGAAAAAAAGGCTGTATGGCCCAAGCACTGTAACCCGAATAAAGGTGCTTTCTAAAGGAACAAAAATGCTTGTACACAGGTGCCTGCTACAATTGCTGCTCCTTGAGTCAGTGGGTAAAGTGCAAGACAGCAACACTGTTGGGAATTGGGCAGCATGGGAGTTTGAAGCAAAGAGGCCGGTCTGCTTATCCTCTCGATGTCACAACAGTTCCTGAAAATTTCTGAGTTCCAGGAGAGCTGCCCGACTTCCTCTGAGCTGCTGCCTCCGAGCTGCATTCGCAACACTGGCGGCCTGTGTATTTCAGGAATGTGAAAAACTGGCACAGTGAGGTCTATGATTCAGCCAAGATGATGTGTTGGGACATGACTGAAGTTAATTAAAAGGAGCTTAAGACAGACAGACAAAAAAAAGAGTTTGCAAGACTTCTTAAAGAGCCAATTAATTATTATTTGTGGCTGCACACGCCAGCTGGGCCACAACATGGAATCTCCCCAGCCCGTACCACTCACCTCAGAGCCTTTATACGATGCCAAAGAAAACCCATATGCAGGTCAGCCTTTGGGAGCTCTGGGCCAAACTCCCTGCACTGGAGCTGGGTAGAACTTTATTGAAATCAGCAGAATGGCATTGTTTACACCCATAGATTTATGCTAGGTCTTAATGGTGGACACAGAAGCAAGAAATGAACAATGTCTTAGTTGACATGTAAAAAAGCATGGGCTACTGCAGAGCGGGATGACCCAGTGACAATTGTCTTTGTGTGCATGGACTGGAAAGGGAAGGACTGGCTCTATCTGGAGTCAGAGTGGGGGAAGACAGAATAAATGTGAATAATTTCATCCTTTCTACTGTATGATAGTGATAATTTCCGGAGCTGCATGAGGCACCCACACTAAAAGAAGTATAGTTTCCCAGAACACACTTCCAGACTAGGTTCCTGTGAGGAATTCATTGCCTCCTTAGCAATTCCCTAAGACTCTAAATTCCTCTAAATTCCCAAAGACTAAATTCTGAGTCACAAGTCTATGGCCCCAAACCCTTCATTACCTGCCCAAGGACAGCAAAGCAACACTCACATGCATGAGCAACCTTTTAACTTCCAATTCTTCTACCCATTCAGCTAGCGCTGTCCCAGAGAGACAGCTGAGCAAAGACAGGACTGGGTCTCGCCATAGACCAGCCTGGCTGGGAACTCGGCACCATATGCACTGCACAAAGACAGAGTAGTCAGAGCCACCCACAGGCTGAGCAGGCTGCCTGACCCACGCTTACCAAAACTTGCACTTTTCCTTCTCAAGAGGAACAGACCCACTACGCCCTGTCAGTAACTGACATGTATGTTTAACAGGAGGCTGCAAATTTTAACAAAGGGGACTTTTTACTTTGGCTCCCTGTCATTTCAGTGGCTTATGGCGATTACAGCTTACAAGGCTCCTGTGTGCGTATGACTGGCACGGTTGCTCCCCCGGCCAGGGTGAGGAGCCTCCTACCGCTGCAGGCCCCACACCTGCTCGCACAGCCCTACCTGCACGTATACCTTGGCAGCCCCTGTGGCATTTGCTGGGGTGGGGGTGGGAAGACCATGGTGTCATTTACACACAGGTTGAGCAAACCAGGTGCAATCAGTTTGGGTTTGGCTGAAGAATCCTCCACCCTTCTCAAGCTATTTAACCCCTGCAGTGCCAAACCCTTATGCACACCCAGGGCAATGAGAGCATTAGTCTGCAGAGAAGAAATCTTTAGGTCAATCATCATTCCCAGATTCCCAAAGGTGCCACAGGAGGGGCAGGTCATATTAAAGATTCGTTGCCTAAAGACAGATAGCCAGTGCTCCAGCTACTGTACTCTGAAAATTATTTTAACCAAAGCAATGAAAACACATAGTAAATATCATAAAACCAGTTGTCATCTGAAAATGATTTCATTGCCCTTCTGCTACCCAGCCTTGGACAAGCTGAAATGATGCTTGAAAACCCTTTGAAGAGCGCAGCATCAGGACCAATGTGTTGCAGGTGCAACAGGCAAGAAGACGGCAACCTACCCACTCCTCTCCAGAGGCTGCAGTAGCTCTTCTGGTGCTGCCCTGGTGAGTGCAGATGGCCAGCGCGGGGAGCCTCAGGAACAGTTCCCTGCTTCAGCCTTGAAACCCAGTGTTCGGTTAGCCACCATGCAGGTTATGTTCACTGAGTGACCTGAAGGGGCATATCTCCTACAAAGCTTTGAAAATAAAGCACCTACTGCACACAGCAGCATATACACTGGAGCGTAAGTACATAAACTGTGGCAATTCTGAGCAGCACATCCCCCAAAAGCAGTTCACATGTAGCTCAGATGACTTACAGCAAGAGGGCTATAGTGGTACAAGGACAGCTGGGCAACCCCAAGCCTTCAGTACTGGGAAGCAGTGCAGCAATACCACTGCACCATCCTTGGACACAGTTGCGTGTTCAGTCCAACTCTATCCCACAGTAGAGATGCAAGACCTGTGGGACCCATGGTCTGAAAATTGCTCCCTGGAACATCCACCTTTTGCCTTCCCATCCACTGAGCTCTCTGGTTTGTGGGGTATACATCTTGCAGCTCTCTGACACAGGAAGGTTTTGGTATGCAGTTTGTACGGGCTGGACAATCATCCATCCCTGAGCTCAGGCGTCTGTAAAGTCAACCAAGGGCTGCTTACGCCCAGTCTGCTATGTTGCTCAAAATTAATAATATCACAACAAAACCTTAAGATCGAAACCCCTATGGGAAATCGGTGACTACAGATCACTCAGGCTGAGGGGGACATGTTTGAAGAAAGGCCTGGAACAGCAGATTTTGAGTTTCTATCTCCAGTTGTTCTTCTAACCCTTTCACAAAGGGTTGAAGAAACAGGGGAGGGACCTGGGGGGAAGTCCCGACTGAAAGTAGCTTAACACCTTGCTGGATCCTCGCCAAACACAGTTTCAAATTAACAACTCCAAACCACCAGGAAAAATGCTTCTTTCAACACCTGGGGGGTCAGCGCGACACCCAAGCACAGGCGCGAGGCAGAGCTCAGATCTGACACAAAAAGACAGGGTTGCTCACCTCTCTCGGGGGCTGAAGCCCGGAGAAAGGGGCACTGCTTCCAGGAGGGGACAAAGCCTGCAAACCCCACAACAAAGGCCACTTTTCAGCAGCACATAAAAGGAGGAGGGCCTGGCTCTGCCCCTCCAGCCAGACCCCACCCCTCGCAGCGTGGAGGCCTTCGCCCCAGCGCCAGCCAAATCTAATCAAGTCTGACATACAAGACAACGCGGACAGCCGCTCGCCTTAGGCACCCCCCGCCTCTCCTCCTCACCCACAGGCCTCCCTCCCTCCCTCCCTCCCGACCCACAGGAGCTCTGCCTTGCTGGAAGAGCTCACGCTAGCCCCGCTGCACCATCCCTGCCTCCTACGGCAGCCTGCCCCTCAGCCCAGCTCCCGGCCGTCACCCACCTCTGGTCAGGCAAACGGCAGCCCATGGCCCGGCCAGCCCCTGGAGGATGAAGTGAACCCCCTTCCTCGCACCAGCCCGGAGGACCCCCACGACCTTCGCTGCACCAGTGCAAGAGCTCTGCTCGTGCCGGGGGAGAAGCGGCCCGTGGCCCTGCTGTAGTGGGGCGTGAGCCCTTCCCTGCTTGCAGCCATGACTGAGGTTCCCCTTCCCTAACGCCCTCCATACCAGCACCCATCAGCGGGTGCTATGTACCTGGGGGAGTTTTCGCCGCCCAGTCCTTACGGTTTAAAGAACAGCCCAGCGTTGATTAAAGTGCTCAGGAACTGGGCCAGATCCTCAACCACACAAGTTTCCCTTCAGATAGGAGAAAAAGCCCCAAAGCTTTAAAAGAGTTCATTTAAGCATTGCTGGGACAAACAAGCAAGTGCTGAAGGTAGAAAGCAGCTCAAAGCAGTCAGACCTGTCTCATAATAGCAGGGAAGGCTGAATATTTCCTAAAATTGCCCCTCCTGCATTACCTACACCACTCCTCAGGTCAGGGCTCAGTATGCTCCAGAGCGGATGAGAATCTAGCAAGGAAAGCTGAATAAGCATTGCTTGAAAGGGAGGAGGCAGGAATTCACCAAAGTGAAGAGGAGGAGGAGGAGAGAACACAGGCTGTTTTTAGAAGTACTGGCACCACCTCAGTCTGCAGTGGCCAGGAAACTGGTTGGAAGCCCCACAACTTGAGCAAGACGCCCAGACCTGGGAGCCAGAAGAGGAAGGGACTTGGCAGAAATTCCCCTGCAAAGCAAGGAATCATTTCTGCAGCAGAATATTCAGCTTGGCCTCACTGCAAACAAACCCTGCCAGATATCTGATCATGCCACCAGTATATTAGCACTCTGCTCCCCTGCTCTAATACAGCCATGAATCTTCTTCATCCACTTCTATCTTCCATTTGATCTTTTTTTAGACAGCTTCCCTCTAACCCCGGTCTTCCTGCACTGCCCTGGGGCCATCACAGTGCTCTCTGCACCAAGAGCAGCCCTGTCCCATCCCCCTGGCTTCCAGCTGCCCACCCTCATTCCTCCCACACTTGCCCTTTGGGCACTGTTGTCCCACCCCCTCCTTTGAGAGGCTACGGCTCATAGCACATGGAAGGGTGAAAACCACCGCTCTAGTCTTCCTAGGGTTAAAGACAAAGAGGCCAAGCATCAAAAGGCCAGCTCAGGGAAATTTTGGCATCATACAGGAAGCTGAAATAACCTGGTTGATGCGTTGCTAAACTTACTGCTTCAGTTTATCTTTACTCTTCCTCTCCAGGACTAGCTGTATGTAGCACACCCCATGGCACAGTGTGGTATAAAGCCCAGGGCAGCTGGAATGTTTGCAAGAAAACAGAGCAGATAGGGTAATATAGCACTGCATTTATTTTCTTGCTTGCAACACAGAAGGAGAGCGAGAGACTCAATACTAGGCAGCTGGAGCACCTGACACCCTCAATATCCCAATGGAGTTAAAATGCACCTATCTATATTGCAGAAAGTTGTCTGTATCAAGGGTTGGTGGTGCCAGCATAAAGCTATAGGCAAAGTCTGAGAGGTTTACACCCATGCCAGCTAGAACTTTGAGAACAATACCACATCAAATACATATGGACACCTAAAAGTTTCACTGTGCAAATGACAGCCATGTCCTATTTTCTGAATGTTTGTCCCTTTTGAAATCATAAAAAATGAAGCAGAACTATTTTAACTGTTAAAGAAATTTTCCAGGGCACAACAGTACCCTGAATAATTTCCCTTCACGGTATTCCATGGAAACAAAAATAACCCTTTTAGAAAGACTATAATCAGCTGGTTAGAGCACGTATATCTCTCTCCTTAACAGACACAGAAAAGACAAATCTACACTTGAGTTGCAGTCTTGTTTTAACACGTCATCTAATAAGACTGTCAATTCTAGTCTAGCTATGAATATCTGTTGCTAGAGGAATAAAATCATAGCTGAAAGTCTAGAGCTAAAACATAACTACCCTAGAAACGTCTTGTTAATGAACAAATGACTGTGTAAAACATACACTAGCATTCACAATTGTATTTTAATTATCCTCTGTGTTGAAAAGAAGCATAACCATATCCAAATCCACTTGGGGAATGCTAAAAAATGAGACAGAAGAAAGCAAAGTTCACTTTGGATCTGATACTTGCCACACCAGGTTTGAAGTTACACAGGAACAGCAACCCCTCCAGCAACAGTTCTGGTTCCAGACCTTTTGTCCAATGAATCCTGCTGCAGACAGGCCCCTGCATTCTTCCCCTTTTAAAATAAATGCTTGCACAGGGAAGGCCTTGTGCCCACACAGCAAAGTGGGTGACACCAGCAGGCATGGAGGGAAGTACAGAAAATGGTTTTGATCATGGCTAAAGGGGATGACTGATAAGCAGAAAAGTACAAATTTTGTCCTTGGTTACTTTAAATTAGAATAAGTCTGTGTCTTTGGGTCCATGCCTAGTTTTTGCAAGCTAGCTGGATTCCCATCCTGTCCTTCCTTCCACATGCTCATTCTGGCCATGAGTTTAAGGCTCCTGAAAGGCACCAGATGTTGGGGGGGGGGGTGTTTGTTTGTTTGAACTCCCCTTGCAAAAACAACAATAAAAGAAGGGAAGAAGATTGGATGACTTCAGATTTGCTTTCCAGCAGAGTATGACTAAGGCAGGGAGGTAGCTTGGTAAATACACTCAGGGAGGACTACGGGGAGGGACACAAAACGTACAGAGGAACTCAACAGAAAAGAAGCAAGAGGGATAGAAGTTTCCAATCATTAGCAGAGTGAAGAAAATGAAGACAAAATGGGTGATCAGGAGAAAGTTTTTGTGGACACAGCCTGGGAGAGCCAGGAGTTTAATCTCCAGGCACAGTCTAATACAGACCCAGCAGACTGTCAGCTGAAGTAATAGGTGAGAAAAACAAGGGCAGGAGACAGTCTAGAGAACAGGGGTCGTTTGGTGGTGAGCAGTCCAAACATGGTGCTAGACCCTATTTTTGTTAGTTGCTGTTGTGTTACTAGAGATTTCGCACTGTCTTTCTAGCATTCAGGAACCACCTTCTCCAGGAAACTTGCTGTACCTGCATGGAAGAGCACTGTGATCAAGGCGAGCCACAAACAGCTATTGGGAGGTATAACAGAAAAGATGTAAGGATGAGTATGGGGAGAGAAAGTGTTTAAGAAATCCAAATTGATCCTGGTTTGTGGGACAGGGACAATCTGAGGAGGAAAGGATAATATAGACAAAAGGAAGGCCCTGGAAGGAGAGAACACAAGTTCTTTGAACTGAAATTCTGCTTTACTTTAAAACACACACATTGCAACAGAGATGCGCACACGCACGCACACGCACAAACAAGTCAAGTATCCACATGAACACAGTTGGTTCTGGATATTCCTTCTTTCTTTAATTGGTCCCAGGTGAGGCATCAACAATCACATCTGGAAATTTTTATACAAATGGCAGGAAAGCCAATGACTCGGGTCACAAATATTTCACGCTCTCTCTTTGCCAGAAACACAGGACAAATGTGGTTTACATCTGCCTCCCTATAAATACACACACTCACACTTGCAAGATTCTCTGCTATGGCAAATACTTCTGCATGTAAAAGCAGCGCTGGTCAGTGTGCCTCCCATCCCACCCAACGTGGATTGGGCCAGAAAGAGAAACTGGATGCTGCGTGACACCTGCAGTCCAGGTCAGGCTTATCATTGGGATAAGGATCAAGAGATGGCAAAGACATCCTTACTGACTGTAGAAGCAAAACACAGAATCAAATTACATGGATGAGCACTTCTAAAAGCTGCTGCAGCCCCAGCCTTCCAGACCCAGACTCTCCATGAGACCACAGGAGAGGCTGTGTCAGGCACACCCAGTTTCTGCCTGACACGCAAAGTCAGCTTAGTTTTCAAAAGCTCACCTTTCAAGGGAAAAAAGCCACCAGTCCTCCCTTAATCCCCTACTCTTCCAGCCTCAGCTGCTAACAGGCTTGCTGAAGAAAGGCAGTGGTGGCAGTAGCTACCACCTGAGTTTATCCACATGTAGTCAAGAAGAGACTGTACGTTTCTTGTATGTGATGCACCAATTCAAGCAGAGCACTGCCTGACTTAACTAGTTCTACCCCGTGTGCACTGGTGCTGTAAAATGCTATACAAATTCAACACATCTCAATAGTAAGGACCTATCTCTTGGGCATCAGAGTCTGAACTCAGATCAAGTGCTAACAGTAGCACTGTTTCCCAGCAGTAACACTGTGCTCAGCTTCATTTTGGGAATAAGCCTCAGAACAGATGATACCCTCAACACTTGCTGTATGAGCATTACAGTTGCATAAGATGGACACAACTTCATTACCATCTATGTCAACAGTGTTCTCAGGAATGCAGAGATGTATTTCTCTTCAGTACTAGCTAATTCTTAGAAGAACCACAAGGTCTTTGGTTCTTTGGTCTTCTGAGATGTCCTCCTAGTGTAGATGATGCTGTTAGTCCTCTAGTGTAGATACTGATTTAGAAGAACTAAGAGACCCACTGGGTGCAACAGAGTGTGCAAGGAAGTCAGAGTTGGGCAGGAACAGCTTACACAGTCCTAACGAGCCAGCTCTGATCCTATCTATGGCAACTTTGTGTTGCTCCAGGGGTAAAGAGACTGCAGAGGTGATTTAACTAGATGTCAGAGGGAATCTCCCAACACCACCAAAGCAACCCATTTGGCATTTTGTCTTTCCCTCTGCCTGCCCTTGTCATAGTGGATGTGGCAGGAGCTATTTACAGAGCTCTGCCAACCTCTGGGTAGCAGGGTATGACAAGGGCCATTGCACTGCACCACTAGAGCAGCCCAGAGTCTGCAGCTGTAAACTCCAGGATGACGAAGCTGCTTAGCAGACTTAGATCAAAATATTTTTCCCTCACTAAGGAGACTACCTAAAGCTAAAGACACAGCTTTACCTACCTCTGAATGCCCACTGTTATGCTTCATGCCATCAGAATTTGTAATGGACAAAAGAGTCAACAGCACCCAGCTACTGCATCTCTTGCGTTTGTGGTTTTTTTCCCTCACCTAGGGCTTTAAAGCAAATTGTAAAGTTCCATGTATGTTCAAGCAAGAGTTAATCACTCAGGCAGAACAGCACAGCAAGATACACATTCCCTTAAAGTCAGTGGAATTCTAAAGGCAAAGCACTTAAAATTGACAAAAGGTCATTATTTTTTATTCAATGTTTAATTAACACATCCAATTTGTCCCACTGTTGCAAGAGAGAGCTGAAGAGCTTACTAATTTTGCGGGTTTTTTTAAAGGATTAAAGAAATTTGATTAAAGATAACATCTTCCGATCATTCGTTCATTACCTCTTTAGAGCACTCCATCAGCCAGGTTAAAATGTACGATGATGCTGGTACCTGTCCTATCCTCACAAGTCAAGAACAGGTACTGCCTTCACAGGTACCTCGTTAGCCTTATTAATTTTGGAGTTTTCCTTGGGAACCCCTACAAGGGTCAGTGCTGGAAACAAGATCACTGAACTAATCAATGAATGTGTAATGGATGGCTCACACCATTCTCTTCTGGTACTTTGAGAGCTTTCCTGAAGCCCACACCAGGCTGGCCAGCATCCATGCAGGATGGAGGTAATACACAGGACTAAGAGAAACTGAACCAAGTAGAAGCACAAAGGCTTGGAGTCCTCGTTCTGAGTGCTGACAGACACTGCCGCGCTCTGATTTATTCTCTGTAGCCTTTTTAAGGGCACACATTGAAATGACCTCCCCACGTGTCTCCACCAGCGCTCATCTGGTATGCCACAGGTGTGAGGCTGTTGCTGCTCTTAACATCTTTTAAATGTTCCACCAGATGAAGAGATGAATTCCCTTTGTTCCTCGGAGATGGAGTTTCTTTCATTTCCTGCATAAGGATGCAGTCCACACTTCTAGTAGAGGGAACAGATGATGTAGGCCTAGAGGGTAAGGGTGCATTTGCATGGGATAGGTTATCAGGTGTTTTTACACAATTAATCATTTATGCCCATTGGGCTGTACATGTCTGGTAACAGCAGTACTTTGCTGAGGGTGTGCTCTGTTTCACAAGAGCTCAAGAGAAGAAAACCACCCTTTCAAATCCCTTTGCTCTCAGCCCATGGACAGACTCCCCTTAAAACCAAAGCTGAATGAAAGAACCCTGATTTGGCTTATTTGCATATGTGATTATGTAAATCAACCTACTGCTTCTTATCCCATGGCAGCAGATCTGCCATACTAGGCTGCAGAAGAGCCTCCAGGTCTGTGCCACAGTGGAGAAGAAGATTGGATTATAGAAAGGGACATATGCGTGAAAACAGGTCCTAGCTGCATATTCACAGTTCATCAGCCGGCACATGGGAAAAGTGGGACTTAACCCTTCACTGTCAGAGAGGCAGGGAAGAGGAAAATGGTGCAACAACTATGGTGAATGCTTAGATATAATGCAGCAGCCTTTATCTGAACATGTTTAAGGATAAACACTCAGACAGTAGCCTGCTGTATGCAAAGGAGTTAATGATCTTAAACCACCAGAAATCAAAATGGTGAAAGATTTCCAGCCCCAGGATCATCACAAGAAAAGCCGTCTCATTCACGTATCACTGTCACCTTGTGATGTGTGCACACTATCTGCTTGCTGCTCACCAGCATGCACAGTACCTACCTCCTGAGATATATGTTCTGTATTACCACACAGCATCCCACTGCTGTCTAGACTGTTATCTGTCTCCACACCTCCAGCCTTCCAGCTGCCAACCTACAGATGCAGCATCCAAACCAATGCTAGCTGCACTGCCCAGGTGCCCAGGACATGCCACAGCCCTATACCTCCTTGCTCTTTTATTATGGATCTGCTTGCCTCACACCCCACTACCTCCCAGGGGCAGCTGGGGTGTTCACAAAGCAGCTTCTTATCACTGGGAGGCTTGACAGGCCCTGTCAGTGCAGCAGCACTGCTAGGGTTAATGCAACCCCAGTCCAACACATCTAAGCATCTGTAGGAAGTGGAACATTTTTAATGCTATGAGGAAACTGCTGTGTGGATGTCGACAACAGAAGCAAAGAGACCAGGCCATCTCCATCAAGAGGAAATAGAAGCAGTGTTTAGGGATGCATGGAAAGTGCAGAGTAGTCACAAGACATATTTTGCAAACTCTAAATAATCTCTTACTAGGGCTAATAAGGCACATCTCACCAAAAAAGCATGAAAAGTAACAAAAAAGAAAAAGAATTGGCACTTCTGGAGAATATGGCTGATATGAACCAGCCATCTCCCAAAGACTGATTTTAAACTGACTACAGGAGTAAGTGACAATAACTTTAGAGTTCCAAGAAATGTCCCAAAGCAAAACTAAACATGCATCTGGACTTGTCTTTGTTCTAAGATTTGAATGCAGGCTGGTTTTGGCCAAGAGTCACTCAAGTTTTAAAGCCAACTTTGCCTAATCTAAAGTTTCCAAAGCAGGGCAAATAAAGTGGCAGGGTTTCCTTTGGAAGGATTTTGCATGTGTGACACAAACTCTAAGCAAAAGGTGTTGTGGGGTGAGGGTTGGTTTTGTTTTGTTAATCCTGCCAAGACTAGCAACACAAGGGGGGATTTTAGTAATACTGTAGGTTGACCCAGACCAATAACATCTCTTCAAATGATGCTGTTTTTACCTACCCTGGGTCAGCCACCCTAACCTACCCTTTGTGAATATATAAAAAAGCACACTGACATGCAGTAGCTGACACTGGCTAACTCTGTTTCGTTTTACTACTGCAAGCAGGACCGAGGTAAGAACAAATGGTGCCAAGTCAAAACCAAACTTAGTAAAATGGCAGTGTTACACACAGCCCTGGCAGTCCCAGAGAGCCTCACTTCAGATATCTGCAGTTTGAAATGTAAACTAATAATATAAAATTCCTTCGCTTACAGGATTCCTCATCTTCCTAAGATCCTCCCAACCATCAGTTTTGATGCCCCTCAAAGGCAAGATCAAATGCAGGAAGCTGGGGCATCTGGACTGTATCTGTGCTCTAATCCCGCAGTTTAGATGCCTGCTTCCTCTTCTGTGGTGGCAGTCCCTCTGCAAATCATGCTCAGAATCAGGGGAACAACCAACCATGAGTTTCTTTTCACCATCTTCAGAGTTAGGGGTTTAGCTGTGGGGTTTCTTGCACCCCAGCTGCACTGCTTTAGCCATGGTATTATACTGACTTTGCGGTCAGAAGGATGACACCATAGGAACAACATCCATCTAGCTCTAGCAAAAAAACATTCTGGCAACTTGCAAGACAGTTACTAAGCTTCCACTCAGTTGTGTTTGTTTCCTCACAGTGGAATTCAGGGTATGTGGTGGTGGAGTCCAAACAGCCCCAAAAGCTTGTACATGACTGCCAGTCATGGTCACTCCAGAGAAGAGAGATAAAGCAATAGAAAGGAAGGAATCCAGCTGAGGGAAGGAGCATGCATACGGACAAACACATCCCACTGAGCACTGCAAGGAGGAGCAGGGTGCCGAGTTCAATGCATCCTCAGGGACAGAGCTTGGAAGCAATGGGGAGGACTCTAGAATGTGCTCAACAACAGCAGTATGAGCCAGCTGCTGGCAAGGACTATCAATGGCAGCATTGGCATGTTATGTTTTTCTCCCCTTTTTTGAATGCTCCTAGCAGGCTTGTACCACTCCAACGTACCAAGCCCATACATACACCAAACCCCTTCTCTTTGGTCCCATCAAGGCTGGACATGGGCCTATGCTGTTACCTGTACCTGAGAAGGCCTGGGAGCAGCTCCCTACAATCCCACTGATCTCTTGCAGTTAGGAACTGACAAAAAGGTGGGAATGCAACTGTACCCTGCAGAGACAGCCTGGCACATTTAAGCTGCACCAGCTGGAAAAGTGACTGTTGAATACTGGAAACTGCTTTATCCATGGGGTTAGTCTAAGGCAGCTGTTGTCAAACTGACCAAGAGCTTCATGCCCTAATAGTAGGGCATTCTCTACCCTCCACTCCTCCATGTGCCCCTCCCCAGAAGTTCTGTGGCACCAGATGAAACAGCCCAAGGTCAGAGCATGCTCTGAATGGCGGCTGTTGTAGCACCCACAGTGCCCTGTCCCTAGCCTGAGCGAGAGCATCACTGACATGAGGCATCCAGCCCCAGCCAGCCGGAGAGGTTAGACTCCAGCAATGTCTTCCCATTCCCGGCTGGCTGTCTCCCATGTGGCGACGCATAGCACTATTCACCCGACTATTGGCCCAGCCCAGAACTGTTTTTATTAGAAAACACTAAGGCAAGCCTTTCCAAGCCTCAGAAGAATCATCTTGTAAAGATCTGGGCTTGAGATGCCAAATGATTGCTGCTTTGGCGGAGTCTGCACATTCATTTTTTATTGGTCACAAACGCTTTCCAGATGCTGGCATGCTGGCTGCAGATTGCAACTCTGGGGACTTGGCTCCCAGCCCCAGTCACTTTGTTAAACTCTTGACCTGCTGTGGGTTAAAAGAAGTGGGGAATGGGACTGAGTCACCATGAGGGCATTGCTAAGAGAGAGTGCGCAGCACTACACAGCAGAGACCCATTTCAGCAGCTTTCTGTGCTCAGCTGGCATGGAAAACATTTAAGGTGGTCCACAGCAATCCAGCTCAGCTGCCAAAGCTGGTGAGAGCTGCAGTGTAACACCAGTCCGGAGTTTAGGAGCGGGGACAGAGAGGCTGCCCTGCAGCTGGATTTTCCACACTGCAGCCCATACACTTTCCATCTTTTTTTCCTCTGCACAAGTGGATTTCCCATCCCTGCTCCAATACTAAAGAATCCTCTGAGCCAAAGCCATGTGCAACATCAGACTGAAAGCTGAAGCCAGGAAACCTTCCTTGGGTTCAGGTTTCATGACAAGCCTGAAGCTTGTTCATCAAGGAGGTTTGCAAACCTTTGGGGAAAAAAAGACTTTCTGGATTCTCAGTTGTTACAGGATGTCCCAAATAAGGGAAAAAAAAAAAGAGAAGTGAACAAGCAGAAGGAAACACAATTTTGATAGAGGTGTTTGATATTTTTCTGAACAGAAAAATTTCCCTTTAAAAAACATAGGTATTAAAAATCATTGGGATTTTTCTCCCTCTCAATAGGGGAATTTTTTTAAATAATATTTTGCAGTTTTTGATAGATTCCTCAACTGAAATTCTTCTGCAGTTGATGAATTCCTTTAATCTCAGTTATCAAGAAGAAAGAGTTCTCTCAAAACCTCAGTCCAAACAGAACACTTTGAATTGAAACAAAATTTGTCATTCTGCTTTGAAATATCCAGCCAAAAGCAGTGTTTCGGAGAATGTATTTCCATTCAGAACTTCTGGACAGAAAGGAAAACAGTTCTTGATGAGATCTATTGACTTGAGCTTTGGTGCACAGTTTCCCCCTCCCCTGTGTGGGCAGCCCATGGGTGGGGGGGGAGCGGTGCTCAAGGAGCAGAGTCCCTCGGCATGTCCTCTGCCCAGGACATCACCTCAAGGCTCTCACCCCTGCTCTCCTATCCACTCCCTTAACAAAATACTGCCTAAACCACAGCCCTGACAAGCTCCTGGTCTCTCCGCTGAGGCAGATGATGAACTATGCTGCACTGGATGCCAGACAGGACAGTGGACTGGATGCTGGTGCAAGAATGCAGACGAAGGCTGGAGACCTGCAGAAATGAATCAGCTCCTCCAGCACTCACGCAATGATGTGGTGGCGACAATGGCCGTTAACGCCTGGTCACTCATCTGCTACTGCTTCAGAGGGGGGAAACTGCTAGTTGAGGTCTGCTTGCTCCCCTCCACCCTAGCAGCTGGGGATGGAGATTTTTCAAGACACAGACAGAAGCAGGATGCTGAGGGACGGCTGGCTGTCTCACTGCTCTGGTTGTTAACGTCTATCTAACCTTCCTTCAGACCTCTGCGGGAGCTCGATGTCACCCATGGGCCATTCGTTAGAACAGGCAGGGCCTCAGGGTCTTGAGCAAAAAAGGGAAGAGTGAGCGAGCCAGCCCTTCTGCTCAAGCCTTCAACAGCCACCCAAGGAAGAGAAGCTACAGGCAGAGGTTTCAGCA
This sequence comes from Haliaeetus albicilla, assembly GCF_947461875.1. Taxonomy (NCBI): domain Eukaryota; kingdom Metazoa; phylum Chordata; class Aves; order Accipitriformes; family Accipitridae; genus Haliaeetus; species Haliaeetus albicilla. The sequence goes on from NC_091492.1 coordinate 38,071,815, forward strand.
GAAGCTGGGATCTGCCTCTTTGTACGCATCCTGCTCAACAGAGGCCTGCCCACAGCTTTCCTGCCCATGTTTGCAAGCAATGCATGATCCTTTCTGCATTACTTGTGCATACAGAAAGCTCTGCAGTCCTGAGGGAGTATTGGGGGAAGGTTTTATCCCATGGAGCTGGTCCAGCGATGCTAATTAAATCATCACATTAGAACTGGGGGCTTTCTTGAGTAAGTGTTACCGCTTGAGCTGAATCGCACCTCAGATCACGGCCAGGTGTGCTGCCTAGACTCCAGAGAGCCCTGCCAAACTCATTTCACTTGTGATGCTAAGGCCAGTTCCAGCGCAGTCTCCAGAGATTAATAAAATAGTGGAGCAATCCAGTGTAAACCTGAAACCTTTTAGATTCAGCCAAGTGGAAATCCAGCCTGACTCCCCATCCAAAAACAAACAACTGAGGAAAAGAGAGAAAGTTTTACATAATAATCTATCCAATGTTACAGCAGACAGGGTTTCTCTGAGGACATTATGTAATGTCTCGTAAGGGCTTTAAGCTGAATTATCAGGTGACTTGCACAATTACTAAAGAGAAAAACAGAATCACAGGTGAGCAGTGGGTGTGAGAATACGCATCTGCCTGTTATACATTAGCAGCAGGAGAAGTGATTCAGATTCAATGAGATGTCATTGGAGATAGGCTTATGCTACAGACCTCAGATTTGGAGTTGACAGGCTGCAAAACCTACAGCTGTTTAGATCTGACATTCTGGTCCAGGCCTGTCTTCTCCAGCACTAGGGAGAACCACTCCGCAATCCTTTGTAGAGGGACAGATTCCCCAAGGTGAGTTTTCCTGTCTCCTTGTACCTTCAGGCCTTTACACCAGGAACCACTGTTCTGGGACTGATAGTTTGTGCCACAAGGACACAAGAGAGAGGTCTTGGCTCTTTCCTCTCCCACAGTCCAAGGATGGGAAGGATGAAAACACTCCAGATGAACTCACACTGCGTAGATGCTGACATTTACTTACATGCTATTCTCTCCCCCACTCCTTCCGCTCACTGAGAGCTGCAGGGGCACAGGAGGAAGGACATGTGCAAACACAGCCAGTACATCAGATAATATAACCCCTTGTGCCAGCTTACTGAGTTCTGTCTTAAACTCAGCTCACAGCAATAAATAAATAAATAAATAAATAACCAGCAAAAAGCATCACGTTTTGCTGGGAAGCTGCCCCAGGATCTTTCTCCTCAGATGGCTAGGAACCTTCTAATTACCAGCCTAAAGTTACTACTGGCTAGATTACAGCCATCTGTTCTTGTGCCACTGTTGCCTTTAGTTTAAGTGGTTGTTCTCCCTCCCTGGCATTTACCTCCCATTTTCCTCCTGTCCTGGTGTACTTACAGAATTTCCTTCAGCCTTCACTTTGCCAGACTAAAATTTTTATTGAGGGAAGATTTATCTAATGGGTTATACATTTGCTTTTGCCATACATTGGTCTGTATTTGTCCAGCTTCAATGTATGAGTGGAGCAGCTTTGCTTTCAGATCAGCACTGTCCTTTTAGCATAAGGTATCTTATACTTCCATTAAATGTATAAATGTTCTACTGCTATGCAGAGTCCTTTGCAACAGAATATGTACTCACATGAAGACAAATCTACAAAGTGCTATCAGCATGGTAGCAATTATTGAAGCAACAGGTAGGTATCAGCACACAGAAGGCAAAAGAAGAGTAAGGTGGATGGTATTGAGAGATGTTTGAAAGAGAAAAGAAAAGGCACTTGGCAGAATGAAGAAGAATTAACTTCCAGACAAGTGGAGAGACCTAGTACTGCTCTTCAGCAAGCCCCTAGGCAACAAACTAATGATGAACTGCAGTAGAACACTTTTCCTAAAGAAGAGGAAAAACCAAGTATTTTTATATTAAAACGTCTTTTCTGTAGACAGTTCTAGTAGTATCAGAGTAATTCTGCACATGGAATCATAAAATTATACCACAGGAAACTTAAATCCTTAATAATCCCCCACTTGCACCATAATCAAATTGCTAGTATCATAACCCTACTGTGGTAAAACCAGCCAGACCAGCAAAGGAGAATGCCTCTTGGGTGAGTACATGCAAGTCTCTCATGATGTTGGGATGAGATAGGACAGCTTTGTCCTGTCTGCTTTTGGGTTCCATAATGCTTTTCAGTGTAGCAATATAGCTTATATGCATACTGTCCTCTCTTCTGTGAGTGCAACCCGGAGATATATATGTGAACCCAAGCCAGTGTATGCAGCTGGCTTAAATACATCTGTGAACTGCATTCCCAGCAGAAATTGCCTTAGACTCCATTTTTTGGCCAAATTATTGCTAACATTTTGAAGTAGTTTCTACTAGAGACATTTTTAAGGCTGAATTTTGTACGTGGGTGTAAATCAAACAATTCATTGACAGAATTATTCCAGATTTCACTGGGGCAGCTGATATAAAATCTCAGCATTTCGTGCCCCTCCCAAATTCTGCTGTGAAGTCTTGTTGGTTAACTAACTTTTGTATTTCACCCAAAAGGCAGCTGCATTAGACTAGAGAGTGAATAACTCTCTGAGTTAATCCATTACACTGTGTTGCTTCCTGCAGAGAGACCAGTGCTACACAAGACCATAGCCTATTATAATTGAAGGTAAGTGCAACTGATTAGGTAGAATTCTAGGAGATACGGTCAATCATCCGGGAAGCTTTAAAATACATTCATATCTCTTTTAAATGCATCTAGTGCTACATTTTATAGATTCAAAGACTTTTACTAACCACTGCAGCAAGCCACCAGCAACACCTACTGTTTAAATGATGGGTGTCCTACCAGCAGCTCTTCTGCTCCCCCTAGCACTTGTTCCTATTATTGCAGATTATTTATTGAATTTCCAATTACTACTGATTTGACAATGTTCTGATTGCAAAGGTGTGTTTCACCCTCCCAGATGAAACCTGTGGGAAGGGAGGGTGGGTGAAAGGAGAGTCATGAGAGGATTCCCCTGAATCAACCTGAGAAGAGCTGGTTTCAGCTCACCCCCACAAGTACTGGCCCTCACTACTCCTGCACTCGCAAGGAGTTGCAGAACTTGCTTCTTCCAGGGTCCACCGCAGGCCAAAAAGTTCATTCGTTTTGCTCCCGTTCTGGAATCTCATCCTTGTTGCACTTCTCTTTGGAGTGGGGAAAAGGTATGGCTCTAGTGTTTGTGCCAGGATTTGCACTCTAAGACTTACCTACACCTGCATATGAAGCCATACACAATACATAGCAAGGGTAAGCAATTCATAGCAGATCTCCCTAAAATTCTTCCACTCTGAACTCTGCTAAGTATTATTATTATTATCATCTTCATCATCATCATCATCACCTTAACAGGTTTGCAGGACATACCACTGCTAACTCACAGATCTAGTGGATCTCCAACCTCACTTCTGGTGCCTCTCTACAAATGGACCATAGCTCCCTTTAGCAGCCACTCCGACATAGCACCTCCCTAGACCAACGGGAACTTCCAGCACAGAGCTCCTCCGTGCGCGCAGCATGCTGCCTCTGGATCAGGGCATTCGCAACACCGACATCAGCACCTTGCATCAGGAGTCTCGTTGCTCACTCATGTCTTCTATGACTCACCGTCTGTTCTCACGTTTGCATCTGGTTCTTTGTAAGCATTTAATCAGTAATAAACAAATATATGTACGCATCCATACTCAAATACCCCAAACCTGCATCTGATCACGATGCTGACAGGCATCAAGAAGGGAACAGTGGGTTTGGGGTCCCTTATCAAGGGGCAAACATTGATGTTGATATAGCTAGCCTCATCCTTAACTAAAATGAGAACAGGCTCCAAGGAGACAGAGAGAAAGATAGTCTGCTAGGGGACAATATTTCAAAAGAAAACTCAAAAATCTCCTACAGACACACCATTTAGGTTCCCTGGGGTTAAAGCAGGAGAAGGCTCCCCAGAACACACCCTAGGGTTAGGGAGATAGGAGCGTGACTAATTCTAGTGCATCATACCTCCCTCCCTCTGAAAATAAGGAATAAACATTAACTGTTAGGGAGCAGCTAGCAGTTTGGGACTGGGACTTCACCTCCAGGAATTTTTTACTCTCATCTCTTTGCTGACTGGGAAACAAATTTCTCTCTTAAACCTTTCCTGCTTGCTTTCTCTATCACACCCTTCTTCTGAAAGTGTAATATGAGTCAATTGGATAGCAAATCAAGAAAGAAAAAGAAGATACGTTTATTAGAAGCTGGAGAGAGTAAATATCTACCTTCAGTTGCAGGGATTGGCACGGATTCCTACCCATAAAGATAAGCCTCCACAGCCGTAGCTGTAGGAGGTTAGATCTTCCTCCAAGCATGATAGGCCTCAAACCAGTAGATAGCACAAAGAGAACAGGGATTTCCCCAATATTGGTACATACTATGCTAAGTTCCACCTTCAGGCAATATATAATGGATGAATTATAAACCCTTGAAATCTAGTTTTCTAGTACAAACATTGGTAGATCCTTGAAACAGTCATATTGATATAACAATTACACCGGATAGCATTGTTTACTAACTGCAATAATACACTGTAATAAACTATAATCTACCTTGATATTATAATACTGTACTATGATTACAGCTAAAACAAATATTATGCTGAACTAATGCAACTAATTTAGCATATATAAAAAACTTAGCTTAATTTCAAGTTCCACAATTGCAGAACGTGCCAAAACAAATTGAAGTCCACAGGCAGAACAAAAGGAAACAGAAGGTTATGTGACCAGCAGTCTTCAAAGAGAAAAAGGGAAAAGACTGGCAAAGGGAATCACTTTACAGAATTTGAAGGAAAAGAATGTTGGGAGGGTTATAAAACAACATGGTTAAAAAGGTCACAAAAATGTTTGACTTCCCTTTCCTATATAGAATTAACAAAATAAGCAAACTGCACACATGCAGTGACAAATTATTTGGTCACATTTGTTTAATACATATACATCTGAAGAATACACTAAGTAAACCTCCAAAATAGAACTACGCTGCTGCTCCTGCTGTAATAGCAAGAAGCATTGTAGCTGTACTATAATCTGCCATGTCCTGTGGAGGATGTTCAGACTATTCCATGACCTCTTCTAATGTCCTTTGGATCTTCAAGAAACATGGTGAGAAAGTTTACAGAGCCATGATAAAGTCCCTCACACCTAGATAGATCATCACTAAGGTGCCCTGGTTGACAGTCATTACTAACAGTGCTTCATAACTGTCACGGGTTGTATAGTTTTGAAACAGTCATGTGGTAGGTATGTTAAAGAAGGAAGATAAATCCATATTCAGGTAGAAATGAAAAGAAAACATTTCCATTCACTAACCCTAAAATGCATGCACATGTCCGCAAACACACTCGTGCACACATCCCCCACTTTATCATAATGCTTTCCAAACACAGCAGTGCTGCACAGTGCATCACGGCCTTAGGATGACTGCTCTGAACACTTTAGGATGAGGATTCTTTTTTTCCACTATCCAACCTAACAGAAGAGTAACATTTTTTTAAATTTTGCCCCTGCCTGATTTTGTTTAATGACAGTCAATTCTAATGTTTGCAATTAGATGTACAGCAGACTTCAAAATAGTGTTGAGTTCCTCTGGTAATCTAATAATTGCAGTGAGCAGGCTGGACAGGTCTTCCTGGCCTACAGAAAAGACTGAATATGCCATCTCTTGGTTCCACTCCTAACCCTTCAACAGCCTTTTCATTTGCTTATTTCAGTGCTGGATCCACCCTGTACATGAAAGGCTCAGCAAACCATCATGCAAACTAGCAGAGGTTTGTGCAGAAGCCTTACATGCAGGCTGAGCTACAGTTAACGTGGTTTTGGTTAACCCCACAAAACCAACATCTCTAACTTCTCAAGAAGAGCAATGACTCTTCCTCTACCACCCCACACTGTCATAGCTGAAATGAAGTTGTAAACAATTTTCATCCATCCCAACCTCACCCCATTCAGCACAGATGTATGTGAAACACTGATCATTCAAGTCGTAAGACTGAAAATCAGGGTGTTTGTTTTGGAACTGGTGGGCACATATACACTTAGCCTGGGATATCATAAACACAGTCTGCCCTGAAATCACCTAATAAACATTCATGCCTGAGTGACCCTCCCATTGCTTTCTGCTGCCATTCAAAGCACTGTATTATTACACGTGTGGAAGTGTCATTGGACCACAAACTCTGCATCCTTCCTTTGGAGTGAGAGGAGCAGGGTAGGTCTACCAGTGCTGAGCTTCAAGCTGCTGCAGGTAGATTTCTACCATCAAAGTGGTTCTGGTATCTCTGCATTACATTGTAGTCACTCTAATTTAAGAAGAGAGGAAGAAAAAAAAAACCATGGAGACTGATGTTTTATGAAAGTTAAGATTCTCCCCCTCTGCGTGATACCATCTCCCACATCAGAGAAAGCCCAATAGCCGTGGGCTTCCCATCCAGCTCTGGCTCCTAAATGGCAAAGCTGCAAACAAACTCTAAATTAGGTAATGACTTCAGGTAAAAGCAGAATTACCAAACACTTGTCAAGCAGCCAATTCAAAGCAGCAAGACCTGAGGAGGAGGCTGAAAGTTTGATGGCTTTGCTGGCTTGATTGGCTGCCACAATGCCCAGGATGACCGATGACACTTTCTTGGGCAGGAGCCATCTCCTGCAGGGCCCACACCCTGAGCAGAGGCTGCTCTCCTTCAGAGCAGCTGGCTCCTGCAATGGGTTCACTGCCTAGATGTTTGCTCCTTCCCAACTTCTGAAACAGGTCCTACTTGTAGGGGGAGGGGGGGGCTTGGTGTGTCTCTGGTATTTATAATTACACATTTATTGAGTTTGTGCAATCCAAACTCCAGCTTCAGGCCAAAAGTTCATTGCTAGAGGGGTTCAATAAAGAATTTCCTCCTGAGAATGCAGCATTACATCACTTGCCAAGTGTGTCAGGCGGTTTTCCAGCCTCCTGTTGGGTCACACCCATTTTGACTACTCTAGTGGCTGGATAGTGTACATGCCTGGCCATATCCTTAAGCTCCATTGGATTAATCGTGTCTGTACACTCCAGACATCATAAAACCGAATAAGGTTGTCATACAGCCCTTCTGTCACAGGCCTCTGGACCCCAGAACAGCTGAAGCAAGTCAACATATAAGGACAAAATTGGGTTTCCAAGGAGCAGACAGCCAACTGTTGAATATTTTGCATGTATATCCCTAAAATATCAGACTGTTCTTTGCAAGTCTCATCACACAGGCAAGTCTGTTGTGACAATAATGACATTCTTCTGACGGAATGCTTAATAATCTCAGGGACACACTGCTTATCACGCTAGAGACACCGTGTACATTACAAAAAGTGATGGTTCCTGCCCCAGAGAGTTCACAGTCTCTGTTCAGCATGATATCATGTTCCTTTCGTATTATTCTTGTAGCATCGTGAAGAGCTGAATACTTGATAGTGTATTATCGTCTCACACTTAAGGAAATACAAATACTGGTCCTTCTGTATGGCATTAAAGGATCATTGCCTGTCTCTCCATATACAAAACACATGCCTGAAGACCCTGAAGTTAAGTAAACGGTTCACCTCTAATGCTCTTATGTGATATTGCACCATGCTGCCATGATAATTAACAGAATAATGCTAGTGCAAACAGATAAACCAGAACTCTTACACAGGCAGTTTTAGTTTATTATGGAGTCTGATACCACTGTTGGTAGTAAACCAGGGGAATGAGGCTAATTTTGTTATCACTATCAAGGTGCATGTGAGTATAAATGCTCTTCCTTAGCCTTTATGTATCAGGTCCCTCAATGACCTTACCGCATTAAGCTTCGCAATGTGATAAACAATTTTGCAGATGGAGAAACTGAGGCAAAAAGTCAGAGGCCTCTCAGGGGATCACACAGTGAGTGAAAACTGAAACCAAGAAGACCTAACTGTTGCTAGTCTATAAACTTCATTTGCTGACCACCAGGCTAAATGTCCTCCACCTCAGATGGGAGCATGGGCATATGGGCTGATTATGAGAAGCAAGTTACAGGAAGACATGGATTTTAGTAGAAGAACAGACTGGAGTGGAGGGATTAACGTGATTTAATGGGTCACTTGGGGAGGAGAATTGGCAAACATAAATACAGTCCTATTCAGTGCAATTTAACTAGCAGATAAACCAGGCCCTAATTGTAGACAGATACCTACACTGCAGTAGATACCAGGTCCCTTCTCTCCCAAAGAAACTAAAACAGCTCTGTGCCCACCAGCCACAGAACTCCGGCACTCAAAAAGGTGCAAAGAACACACAAGTATGATTTGAGGATATACAAACAGCACAGTCTGTTTCTTTTCCAAGCCAAGAATCGGCATAACCTCCCCAACTCCAACCCTGATGCAAGAGCACCCTCAATTCCCACTGACCAGGGTGGAAATCGCACATACTAAGAACCTTTCAGTATGAGGCTCTTTGTTAAGGATTACTCTAACACCAAGGCCTTCAATCAATGCAAGGATCTTCTGCAGTTCCAAAGTTCCTGGAGCCAAAAGCCTGGAATAACACAGTTTTTTGATTCCCCGTGTTGCACAGCCTGAAGCCAGTCTTGTGTCTGGGATCACAGCCAGTGGAGTTTCTGAATGTTTTTCAGGTCCTACCAGAGATTTTGAGCTCAGCAGAGCCCCGCAACAGGCACACATCTCCTTGTGATTTGAGACTGGCTTACTGTGGCTGAGGCAGACAGCATTACTTGCCATATCAGCCCCCTAACACAGGGCATGTCAGCCATGTCAGGCATCCATCTGGTCAAAAGAAAATGATCACTGAAATGTTCTGTCAATCTTTAAACGTACTCACTATGGCACAGGTTAGCTGGAGAACCCCCTGAAATCCAAGGTAACATTTTCGGAGACAGACATGTATGCAAACTCAGGAGAGAAACAGGGGCTGGAAGGAGCCTCCAAATATAAATCACACCGTTGCTGACCAGTAATTGTGCCAGACCACCTTAAATGGACACTATGCCCATCTGCTCTTCCCCTCTCCTCCCCCACACCTCCTCCCTCAGGGTTGTAAACCATCCTGCAATATTTAAAGTAGCATTGTTCACCTCCCTTCTGAAGCCCCTGGACCATTTGAGTGGCTATATATTCTCTCTGTGCTGTTTGTTATTCCTGAGGACATGCACATTGCTGAACATACTAATAAAAATTTCATAAAAGAGGTTGCCAAAGGGGTGTGTATAAGGGGATTTGTAAAGCTCGCTCACACACACGCACTCTCACTCTCCATTCACCATTAAGAAAGGGCTGCAGAAGGCAAAAGCAAGTACCTCCGTACCACAAAAAGAAACGGCTCTGCTCCTGAATGGGATCAGGCAGTCTTAGGTAACAGAGCAAAGATATGTATCATCCAGTAATTCAATAAAAGCAAACACAGAAGCGTGTTCCTTTGCAATCCCCAGCAAGTTAAGTGAAAGGCAAGAGGAACTAGCAAGAAAATGCCTGTACAAGGCATGCCAGTATAATAGTGCTGTGTGTGCATGTTGGTGTACTGTCTACTTACTCATCCACAGTGAGCCTGCTTGTACCTTTCCTGAGTGCAGATTAATAGGACGAGGAGTAACACTGACTAGAAATGTATTTGGGAGGAGCGCTCTCTTTTTATTTCCCACCCTTTTATTTTTTTATAGCTTTAGTGCCAGACTGTTGGCTCTAGAGACTGAAATCTCAGCTATCCTTTGCATGCTGCAATTAACATGAGCAGCCCATCTCAGCCACGTGCTGCCATCTTCACGGGATGAATCTGCGTGGGACTGCTGGGTTCCTCTCTGCGGGGTATCTCCCGAGATTGCCAATACCAGCCTGGTCTCTCCACAGATTCTGGGATGTCTGACACCTTCCAAGTTCACTTCCTTAAGGTGACCAACCACACTAAGGTCTCTGTAGCCTCTTACTGCTAAGTACTTTAGCTTAGGATTGTGGATCTTCATTCATAATGCTCGTTGTCTGCAGCCTGGGACTCTGGCAGAGTAGCACTGGGGCTGGTACTTGAAAATTTTAAAAAGAGCTAAATAATAATTTGAAGCGCTGAGCAAAATCATTAGCCTCACAGACTGTCTCGCCTCAAAGCTAATCATATGACTGGAGGCATCTAGGAAAGCTAAGGTGCTAAGGAATGCTTTCTGGTGATCTGTTTGATTCCTTTTTCCCTTTGCATTTTTCCGTAGGTGATCAATGCTCTGCTTAGCAGATTTAACACTCGCTTTCAACAACTCTGGATTGTTAGCTCAGATTTTCTGGGGAGGACATGGGATTTTAAAAAGCATCTCTTAAAAGTCTTTAAACTGGTCTGTGTGCAGTATTCGGCAGAGGCTGTGCTCCACCTCTGAGTGACTTCTGTGTCGGTGAAGTCACACGCATTTTATTGAGCTATATCTCTGCCTCCTGGATGGAAAACACAGTATAAATGTATGTCATTATAATCAAATACAACCAGAAAAGAAACAAAATCCCCACAAGATCTGCAAATGCATGTTTTGACTGCACTAAAAAGGTAAAGCATTTATAGAATTGTAAATAAATGACCTAGTGAAGTCAGGGTCTTTGTTAAGCCAGACATTAGGAAATTATTGCAACGCAGGTTATTGCCCTCAGCGAGTAACAGCCCATGTGGAATGGTTATGGCAGAGCATTCAGTTACACATTAGGGATGTTTTTATTATAACACATATTTACAGGCTTCATGATCTGTCTTGTAAATACATATTAAGGAAATGTAAGCAGTCAGCTTTCAGTGCTACGCCTTAAATATTTGCCAGTTTTACCTCGGGTAAACGGGGACAGTCTCACAGGATGGAGAGCTTGCTTTGTAGTTACCACAATAGGAAACACCCAGAAAGGGCAGCAGGTATTTAAGCAAGCAGCAAGCTTAAAGGAACCGACTGTCTTAACACTTGGGAAAGAGGACTTAAGCAAAGGAAGACAGATGTTCCAGTGATGAGGCCTACTTCGTTCTTTGAAATACATTTATACAGATGTGGGCATTTGGGTGGGCTGGTGGTTGGGTGCCTGAACCTCCAAGGATTCTTGTGTAACACTAGGATGCTATTTCTGCTCAGTTTTCCACGCAAGTCTCATGCACGATCTACTGCTGTACCATAGCAAGCATTAAGAATTATTACACAGGCAAACAGATGCACACTGCATGAAGTGCCTTGGCCACAATTTTACTAATGTGCAGGAATATATTCACTGAGAAGAACAAATTCTTTTCCAGATTACAATCTGTATGTGCTGAATATTCCATATCCATTCACCAGCCCAGCAAGCTCCACGTGTGTATATTTAAACACAAAATGTACAGATGTTCACTGTAATTTGCCTCGCTGAACATCATGTCTATTTAATCAATTTTGAAGGTCAAATATATTTTAATATTTTGGCAAATGCCTTTGGAACCAACTTAATTAAACACCACAGTTAAATTGGGCAGTAAGTTTTCCTCAAAAATGCTTACAACAACTAGCCTGAACAATTAGCTACAGGCTTGGACCGATGCAGCTGGAGAACTGGAGCTGGGGTGACTGTGCTCTGCCAGACCTGTGCTGGCTCAGAGCAAGATCAGCGTGGGCGCCTCCACTACGCTCCTGGCAGCACGCTACACAACCAGTGACAAGGAGCAACAGCAGAAGGCACTGAGGCAGACCACGGCAAAAGTAGTAAAAGCTGGAAAATTTAAAAAGTGAACCAGCGAGGAAGCTCGGCAATGCTCTGAACCTAAGGGCAGTTCGTCTACAAAATGTCTGAGAATCACTGTCAAGAGCATTGCATAAGTATTAAGGTGAATGAAGTAGTAGTGCTCCCAGGAAGGGAGTGAAGAGCTGAGACTGGAACTCAGTTGTTCCTAGAAGATACCACCTTCCTGTGAAATATATACATCAAAAAATATATGCTCATCTCAAGGTATACATATGTAACAGTGCAGATGCACTGCTTCTCTACATGAGTGCTCAAGCAAGACACCTTTTGCATGTCAGCAGGAGTTTATGCAGGGTTTTCACGTGACATGTACATCTTATTTTCACACGTCAGCTCAACAGCATGCATGAACACCAGATTGCAGGCACATGTGCACATGCATGTGTTCTTGTGAAATAGTCTGGCAAGTATGCAAGCTTTAGGAAAATGTTCTGTCAGACATTATGTTGACAGATGTAGATGCAATACCTCTTCCAACTTACAGAAACCAGTCCAGACATCGTCTTTCCATCTGCAAAGCCAAAACTGGAGTGTTAAAAATTCAGCATTGACATCACATCCAATATTTTAATTGTTATCACTTGACCCTTTGGTCCATGCTTGTTCAAGGCAGCTTCTTTTTTATTAATATCTCAGCACACTGTGTGACACAACTTGAGTGTGTCCTAATTTAATTTTAATTAGTGCCGACTTTTGCTTTCCTCACTAATGAAACAGTGCTCATTACGAAGTGTAATTGAAGACCCCTAGAGGGAGGGGCGCCTGGAGACCTCATTGTGTTGGTACCCGGCATCCTGCCCAATAAAATTCCCTTCTGAACGAAAGCAGTTTTATCATTAATTCATACTGCAGGGGGGCTAACTAGCTGCCAGCCGCTGAGTTCATACTGCTCTTAGGAAGAGCCCAAAGCCTGTTTGTTTTCTCCAAAGAAACAATTCCAATTTTCTAATGACTAAAATACTTAGATCGTAAATCCTTCGGTCTCGTTGTTAAAAGTATCTTTGAACATCGGCTGTTATGAAAGTATGCCTCTTCATTAGAAGCAGACTATTCATGAACTTTTTTGTGTGTGCTTTTAATTGAGTTTGAATGATACAAATATTGAGTTGTGGTTAACTCCATTTAAAAAAAAAAAAGAGAGAGAGAGAGAGAGAAGGAAACGTGCTCTGTTTACAAGCACTCTAAGATGACCCGGGCAATCGCAGTAAGAAACAAATAAGCTCAGAGAGCAGGCCAGGCAGGTGGTTAAGTGACCATCTTCGGATACGCACATGGACTGCCACAAGGAAAGAGGTCTGCATGCCCAGGGCACCCCCAGACTCCCAGTTTCTTTGCTCCATAGGTGTGTAATTGTGGTAACTGCAGAGAAAAATTCTTCAGACTGCATGTACGTTGTTCACAGCAGACTCAGGACATTTTGTAATTTTGGCTTCAAAAGTTTCCCCTCTCAGTTACTGGACAGAACATAGAACTGCCATTGTACTCTCTCTGAGTAATGACAGAGTATTTACAGGGATTTGTTCAGAAACAGTTACTGCACTTTAGATTCACCTTCTGCTTCATTCCAAGCCAAGATTGGAGCACATCAAGCCTCTACAGCAGGACAGGACAGAGCAAAATGGGGCCTCCAAGTTTATCAGAGCTATCACCATACCAAACACTGGAAATGGTAGAGTTCTGGCACCAATGAGGGTCTTAAATCTGGGCAGTCAGCACCATGTCTTGCAAGAGCTGAGGGTGCATGTGCCAACAGACACACAAATCTGTCCAGGAAGGGGATACAGATTTACAGACAAAAATGATCTAAATTTGCACTAAAACTTTCACTTCACCAGTATCTGATTAGGTTTTACCTATCATGCACTGGGATTAGAGACACTTATCTAGTGTTAACCCAAGTAGTACTTGTGTGAAAAAGGCATCTCCCGCAAAGACGGTATCTGAAAAATGCACAGCCTTTTTGCCAGCACAGATCATAAGAAATTGCTGATTGTAATTTTTGCCAAAACCAGCAGCAAAAAGGCATACATTTTACCTAGAGCAGCGGGGACTCAAAGGTCTTTTCCCTCTCTGGTTGTAAACACCACCACAGCTTGTATTCTAATAAATATCTGAAATGATGGCAAAATGACCTCTTTTGGTTTCTAACCCTACAACTCTTCTCAGAGCAAAGGCCTCTCAGTTTAGCCTGGTGCACACATGCTGATTTGTAACACTCCCTGCCATCCCATTCCAGAGTAATAACTGCCAACAAAGGTGACTGCCAAATTCGTGATGCCCAAGTTGTATGCACAAGCATTCTCTAGGCTGAGATACAGCTTAGTATCACTAAGAACCTGGCCAGAGTGTATAGCGTGCTCAAAACACAAAGGAAAATGGCACGTTTACACAAATCCAGTTCATCTCCCTAACCTCAAATTAATGACTCCTCATTAACTTTCCTGAGATGACCCTGTATAAAGCAACAGCAGAATAAAAAGATCCATGGGCAGTCGTGAATTCAGATGACTCCATTTCCAGTGCAGTTTGGAAGCTGAACCACAATTTAATTGCATCTCATAACAGAAAAATCTCTGTGCTCATGTGTCCATTATAAGCTTGGACTTTGGTGATAAGAAAGTTGGGGGAGACTCAGGGAAGGGATTTTGCCTACTGACTCACAGCACCCATCACCAGCAAAATACCATTAGCGAAACTCAGTCACTTTAATAATGAAGTGTCTGATAGACACCGCTGCTGTGGTTCTGCTATTAATCTTGTCCTGACGCTGTTACATTAGGGGATGTAAACTATCTTTTCTCTCCACTCATTATGGAAACTGTGCAATTCATATCCTCCCAGGAGTGCTCCAATTAGCCAAGCCTGCATCACACTCAGCTTTCCATCAACTTGCTGCGTTATGCTGCGCTAGAAGAGCTAACCTCCTACCACAGGCACGCACAGAATCAGCCTGCGGTAGCATATCGCTGCTGACTCTTCAGATACATTCTCTCTAAAGCTGCAGGTTTTGGTCTCATCAGCAATTCCTGAATCTTTATACAAGAAAAGCGAATCCAACAATAAAATATTTTTAAGTAGTTAAGAGACACACATGATTCTTGATCGTAGCAGAACCAAGGGGGAAGGCAAAGGCTGTGTGTGACCTTAACCAGGCTACTTTTACCTATCAAGCAAGATTTTGTACTGTCCAGCACTACTGCTGAAAGGCACACTCTACAGCCTGAGTAACGCCCTCTTCCTTTCGTGGCACAGTCAATTAGCAAATAGTTAACTCTGTGTTTTGCACCTCTACCATATTTTGGCAGGTTTTTAGCTCACCTCTTGGGCTTTCGTAACTTGCACTTCAAAGTACACCTACCCCAGCCCTTGTGTTTTACATGAACAAGTGGGTTCTAAGAAGAGATTAGACTTGGGTTTGCTTTGTTTTGCTTCTTCTAGTTTAAAAGCAAATTATTTCTGCAATGTTTCCATAGTTAGTTTCATTTTGGAGAGCAAGCACAAAATTACTGTGGTTCTCATAGGTGAGATCAAGTAGAGGTTATGGATTTTGCTTCACAGGTGAACTATCTTCTCCATGGGAACTAAAGCCTGTTTCACCAGAGGATGGTTACAGTGGCTAGAAATGTCTCAGTCTGTGGTCACACCTCTTGTTCTGCACACAGCAGCCAAATGATGATGCTAATTCCTTAGCCTAAGCTCTGCCACTGCCTTTCTGGTCTGCTAGCATAACTACATTTGCAGTTGCTCTCTCTAACTCAATGCTGCTTGTTGAGGAGCTGGCCTGGGCAGGGCAGAGGCTTATTGCTGCTTCATGTGGCTCAACTACAGCTACTGTAGGACATACGAATGTAACTCACGGCTCCTGGCTGCTCTTGGTTATTGCCATCGCTTTAGGCCGTTCGGGGGACAGCAGAAGGAAGTATATATAGTATTTAAGATTTCAACCTTCAGAAGTTAGTTTCAAGCTATCCTGAAAGTAGGAAGAAACAACTGCTCATGCAAAGCGATGCAGAGCTGTTGATTACAGAGCCTGCACCCTTAGGCACTGAGCATCCCAGTCACTTCAGCCCACCGACCCTGGAGCTGGGTCAGTGTCAGCCACACACCCCACTTCACCAGCGCACCCTGCAGCACAGCTGGGGAAGCAGAAAGGATGCTCCAAAGGATGCTGCAGGGACTGAGCAGCCCACAGACATTATTGAACATGTATCCTCTGGTGTGTGTACTCCAGAAAGATAGCAAGAGGGGGGTTTATATTTTTATTTATTTATTTTAAAGAGCCTCCCTGCAACATTTAACTTTTTAAGCAAGTTCTAATCCTGATACCACTTCATATATCCCAGCCATGCAGCCTTCCCGAATGGCTACTGACAGACCCCAGGTCTGAGAATTTTTTGTAGGGAATAGCTATTACTAGCATTTTCTAAGCTCTCTGCTCTCCTTAGTTTGAAATGCAAAGTATGCATATGTGCATTAGCAAAATGGCACACTCCACTGTGTGGGACTGAACCACTCTGGAGGTGACATTGGGCAGGGGTTACATGTGTATGGAGCAGCCAGCTGATGTGTGAATCCATTACTGTTATCAGCAATGCATTCAAATGACCTACTTTTTAACACTGTCACAACTGCCCGACAGAAGAATTCAGTAAACTGCTGGCATGCAATTCTCTATCTCGAGTGATAGAATAATAACCCATACAGATACATAGCAGGCTAATCCTCTTCAGGTATAGCTACATTTTTCTATGCAAAGCTATCAAAGAAAGGTAGAAGAAGCCACGAAAGACCTTTTTAATCTTCTGAGTGCTCTTTTCGAGCATGAAGTCACCAGGTTACCATACAAGATGGTGCTGTAAATGGCAAGTGCCAGAGATCCCAGGTTCTCATACAAGCTGAGGATGCAGAAACTCATTCAGCAGCACCTAACTGGCACAGACAGTTTATCACTGTTCCCCTCTTTGCTATTCATTGTGCCTTTACATTTCTATGAATGAACTTTCTGCATAAACAGCAACTGTCTTGTTCTCAAGTAAGCACAGCCTGCTGAAAAACATACTACAGGAGCTCCATTCTTACAAGGAGACATTATTATTTGTCCTTACATTCCTTACATGTTCCTATTTGGGACTGAAAGAATGAAGTTGCATTTCACCTGCAGAAATGTTTAAATGCAGCCACATGCTTTTAAGCATATCTTGACATTATGCCTGTAATGCAACTCTCCGATTTTAACTGAATCCATTTTAAAATATTAAATAGTAGCTTTTTGTTATTTTAAAAGTAGAACAATTGTACTGACTACAGAAGGATGATAATAAAACAGTAGTCCTATTACAAGTGTGTTGCAAATGCTTTAAGAATATGCTGCAAATACAACTATAAATCTTCAGCATTTGCCAGAGACGGGTTTAAGTAATGAAGTAACTCAAATGAAACAATCCCACTGACTTCAGCAGGGCCAAGTTTTCAGTCCAGGTCTTATTGAGATTGGGTCCTGTACACATCACACACAGCTGAGCCAGAGCTACAGACAATCCTGATCATCTTCCAGCCACATCTGAAGAAACGCAACTCCTGCCTTCTGTTCTAAAAGTACGAGAAGACAGGCACTCGGGAGACTGTCATTGAGGGGGGCTGATCCAACCCACCCTTAGGTTACCAAGGAACCGAGTGCCTGGCACAGATACAGCATCTCTGGACGTAAGTCAAAAAGAGTATGAAAACACAAGAGGAGGAGCTGACTCAAAAATCTGCTTTTCCTAAGTAATATTGTGCCGGGAAGCACCTCTTCTCCTCTGTTCCCAGCATTTTGAGAAACAGGAGGCTTCTGGAAATCAAAATCAGTCTGTTGACTACTCATTTGGGAGCCAGGGCAGGGACACACACTGCAGTACTCTGGCTGCAACGATGGTAAGATGATGATTCCTTTGCCTCTCCACTCTCTTGAACGTGTCTGCTATGAGTAGGACAGATTACAGCCACAGTGGGTTGAGACACCTTTGGCCAATAAGCACTAATCCAGGGGGGGAATCAAAACATTTCTTCTTTAGAGAAAAAAAAGAAAAAGATGACTGAAGCAAGCATTTAATATCTAGGATACTGTAAAGTCCTATGTCCTCATATATCCCTTGAAGGCTGGAGGCACATAAAGGTATCTGTGTACCACTTACATCAACAAGCATGTTTAATGTCATGAAGCAGGCACAAAAAGCTCGTAGAGATAACAGCAGCAGGAAAAACCAAATGTTTAGGTCCAGCATAATAAATACAAATACTCAAACAGATACAATGAAGACCTTCAACCATGTTTGTGCACACATGCATCTTCACTGCTCCCCCCCCGCCCTTAACAGAAAACCCTCTCTTCTCCATTTGTCCTTTTCTCGCTCTCGTTCTTGGGATTGCAAACATAGCCTAGCAAATGGCCATTTCAGGCCAGAGCACCCCTCTACGGTGTGATGTTTTACTCCTTAAAGGTGTTAAAACATTACGCGTGCAAGAAGGGGTTCAGCTCACATGGGAACAGGGCACTGACACTTACAAATGCTGGTGCAGGAGAAAAAGGGGCTTTCCAGTCCTGCATACCCCTGCAGTTACAAGCAAGAGGCTGGTAGTGTGGGAAAGCTCGTCACTCTCTGTAATTATGCACAGAATATGTCAGGTACTAGCAGTACAACAGCACCAACTTGCTTTGAGTTGGTTATCTGAGTGCAAGACCCTGTTGCTACGACTGCAGTAGAAAAGCAAACTGGCTGAAGTCAGGTTACAGATTACTCCAAGTTCAGAAACAGCCCTCCAGATTCTTCATCTATCAGACATAAGAGCAGCTTCCTTCTATAGCCAGAGCATACAAAGCCCCAAACCCTGCAAACCACTGGCACCACATGAAAGCTTTGTACACAGCCTGCTAAACAGCCTCCTCAACACAGTGAACTCAGACTGTAGTGTCCATGGACAGTTTTTTTTCATCTGCACTAGGAGCAGGGATTGTATTTTGTCGCCTGTTGATGCTCAGAGTGGGCCAGCCTAGCCCCTGCAGCTGCCAGCCAGAGCCCAGACACTGGCCACTCCTCACACTTGTTCATGCCAGACCAGAAGCTGCTACTGCAGGAAGAGGTGGCAGAGATGCTACATTGCTGACACGTGTGCTCCTGAAGCATGCTGTATTTGATTCCCTGCATATAAAGGGTCTGTTTTGCAGGCTGGCTGTTATCTGCTCCTCCAGACAGCTGTCCATGAGCCAAAGTTTGGGAGTCTGTCTTGACCGTGCTGCTCAAATCTGAATTGGCAACCTAAGGTTGCAAGGCCAATTACAAAGGGATTTTTCTGCTGGGTTTCTTAAAATTAAATCACAAGCAAAAAAATGCAGCTTAGTCCTTCAAAAGCTGCAATTTGCTAAGGCCCTGAGGGCATTTTGGCAAACTCTTCACAACTTCACTCAAATATTATCTACCTCTCTGTGCTGCCAAATTTCAAGATAAACTTCTGTTCCACAGACCCCCTAATGTCAGTAGGAGCCTGGTAGCAAGACTGCAGTCTGCACACCTAGGTATGCAAACCAGGTCAGACAGCTCAGTTCTTCCTACCAAGGCCACTGGGACTGCTCAGGTCAGGAGGAGGAAGAAGACAAAAGACTTTTCGTGAGTTGATGGAGGCTGAGGAGCTGGGGTAAGTAGGTGCCCAGAGTTCAACGTTGAAATGATATAAAGCTTGGTTGCCTTTCAGAGCTCTGCTATTTCACCATGCAGTTCTTGTCCTCAGCACTCACTAATGTTAGTTCCAAACTAAAGAGCACTTCTTTGTGTTCTGCATAATAAGGACCTCCCTTTACCAGAAGAGAGATATGCCCTTGTGCTTTCACTTACAAAGTTTTCCGTACAACCCCGTTATTCCTGTGATTCCGGGACTTGTTTTATGGAAGGAACTTTAGTGCTTCCTACACGCCTGTCATCCGCCTGGGACCCTGGAAATGCGAAAGCCTCAGAAAACTCTGGAAGTATAATCCTTTACTGTATAATTCCCATCTTTCACAACACACATTTTCTCTAAACTTTCTCGTCCCAGAAGCATCACACGCTTTCCAGTTTCATGCTACTTCTACTTAAGTTCTATTGTGCAACCTCTAATTTTTGTAGGTAACCAGGATTAGCTCAAAATTCATTAATGCTTTCACTATTATAAATAACTATGTCATCCAAAGTGGTTTTATTTTCCTTTCCAAATCCAACCCTCATTTCAAAATAGGTCATTTAAATTCAATTTCTGTAAGTTGCATGCTGAAGTCTGTATGCCTCTAGTAGTATTATCTAATGAATCTGCATGGGTTTTGCACCAAATCCACATAGGAATATGTTAATAAGCTTCACGTACAGGCATTTCAGTTCTCAAATTCCCCTTTGTGTTCCCTTTTACTTTTTAGTGACTATAATCACTCTACGTGAGAAGGAGAGCCCCAGTTCACACAGTGGGACTTGCTCTGGCACGAGCCAGCTTTGGAGATGATATGAGTACAGACCAAGAGACAGCTTTGAAGATGACGTAAAACATTGAGGCTGTATTAGAAGTAGCTGTATCTTCTTATTGGTAAATCCCACTCCTTTTTTCTTGATAAATGAGGGCTGCTTCCTTCTATGAAATGGTCACTGCACAACAAAACAGTGGCAGAACAGCTGTGAGCCTCCTCTGGTTATGCCCCCTAACTTGTCTTAAATGTCTCTTTTAAAGCAAAGAGGGAGGAGACAAACATATCCAGACCTTTACACATTCTCTAAACACGTGTGTAATGTGCAACCCCAAGACATATGCACGCACTCACCTATGACAGCAACATTCAGAAAGCCAGTGTTTATTCTCTCCACATTCTCTCCTATTTTCCAAACGATGGAAGATTTAAAGTTCCTAATTTTTTCCTTTCCCTTGATGAAGGATTTTCACTTTCTTAACCCCCCAGGGAGGCAGAGTCACAGAAACAGCAGCAGGGCATTGTAAATCTTTGAAACTAATAATTATTAAACACATAAATCTACTTAATGCATAGAGTCCCCAAACACACTGACTGGATAATATGAGAGAGAGACCCGCACATAGCAAAAGGGCCTTGCCATCTTTCCAGACATGAGGCTGGAACTATATTTCAGTGACAAGGCTTCATTTGCCAGAACCCTGGAAACCCTGGGCTTCCAGCTTTTCATTCCACGCTACCAGCAGCTCAGCTGGAGTCCCTGTCAGGAAGCTGTAAGCAGAAGCTGGAAACCAGACCTTCTGAGTTGTTTCAATGACCACAACTCCCCATCCATGCCAAGCCCTTAGCAATTTTGGGCCCCTGAACAGGAAACAAGGGAACTGCCATGCCCAGGGCAATAGCAGAGGCACCTGACTTGGGGCTCTACAGACTCCCTGCTGCAAGCTTGGATCAGATCGTGCCAATGCTGGTCTTGTGCACTAGTGCTCAGAAGGCTCTGGCTGAAGGAAGTCTCCTCCCCCAGCTTCACAGCACCTGGTTCCCTCTCAATCCTTCAGGACCTAAGACAAAGCTGTGCTAACCTGCTTGATTTTCTACAAGGCCAAAGCGGGTACTTCCCTCTCACAAAAAAAAAAAATTGGCCTGGGTGCCAAGCATGAGATTTAGGACAGGTGGGCTTGAGATACAGAGTTTGCCTCCACCAGTACTCTGGGAAAATGGGGGACAAGTGCCACATCCTCTGACAGGAAGCAGCTTCTGTGCTAGGCACAGCGATGTGGTAATGTGGCCAAAGAACAAGCACCCTGCAGCAGCCATGAGAGAATTAGTCTCATTCACTGCCGACCTGAGGCTAGAAGGAAGGGTCGCAGACCTTTACAAGTTGTGTCTTCCCATTATGGTTCCCTTTTTCAGTCCCCAAGCCCACTGCTTCTGCACGTTTAACTACAGTAGCCTTTTGCCAGGGAATGCAGTTGTCGCCTTTCTAATTTATCTGTCTTTGCTAACAGTTTTTTGGCCTCCAGCAGGCACCAACAGATTTCAGCAAGCGCCTTTGCCTTGCAGTTTTCAAAATGGTATCTGGTGTGATGCAGCAACTGTTCTCTATGCCAGAAAGCTTGGAAATAGCATCTCTGCATATCTCCCCCTCTTTCCCCACCCCCCAAAACAAAGGAAAAAGCAAAAGCCTGCTCTGAGGAACAACCCTCCTATTGACTTTGATAGGATGTAAATAGATCTGCAAGACTCTAGCTGGAGACGGGGATGAGGTAAGAAAGAGTCTCACAAGAACCAATTTAGTACCTGAACACTGGGGGCATGTCCTGCCTGTGACTCGCATATTTTGCCATACAAAAAATTAAAATTAAAGCGTGATCACTCTGTGCCTGTTGTCAGTTATGACTTAAGCTACTGCCAGGTTCTCATCAGGTCTGTGACCACCACACTTGCAAAACAACAAATCTCATTACAGACTTTGCTTTTCTCTCCATACATCAATCCACATCCACTCCATTCACGTGCCAGGTACACAAGTTCAGAGCCGAGTTGTTGTTAAATGGACTTTCCTAAAAACCAAACATCTTTGTTTCATAAGAAAAAGTTTGGTATCTACTTAGAAAAAAACCGTTGGATTCTGATTTTACAGTAGGAATTACTGGTGAATTTACAAATATATTTTACTATTTGGCTCACAAAGAAAAATTAAGATTGAGATGCATTAAGAAATGTGATACCTGTCTCTATCATCAGCATGTTCCAAATGATCCTGGGGGGAAAAAAAAATTCTAATGTGTAAAATTTAGTGTGCCTTAGTATTTGTCTAATTTTGACCACAAGTACTATGACTTCTCTATAATAGTAACAGATCTGTACCCCTGCAACATAGAGTTAGGTATTTTTAGATGGTTTTCCATTCTTTCCTTTATTTGGATTCCTTTAAAAGTTTTATCTCAATTCTGAATTCCCTGGGTACACACACTTCTGGAATGATACATATTGCAATGTTTTACTCTTAAATTACTGATATATTGTCTCAACTTCAGCTCCATTTTAGCACAGACGTTTCCTGCGATTATGATTCTGAATGTAGATCCAAATTTTGCATCTGAGGACTGTCACTTGCTATTTGCAATAAAGAGAAATATCAAGAACATAAGATGCTCTAAGCAGAACTGCACTTAGAAAGAAGCTACCCATGGGACTTTGGTAAATCTTAAAAAAAACAGTGTAGGAATGTGACAGTGAGGTCTAGGATATCAAAATTCAAATATGTTTGATGAAGAATTTGAGCAGAAGATTGGACAAGATGACCTTCAGCGGTTTCCTCTAACTCAAAGTAGTCTATGATTTATGAGAATATCTTCTCGTTTGGCCATTAGAGAATTTGTTCTGTCTATTATTTATTTCTCTGCCTACCACTCTTCTCATCTCAGCAGATGGAAACCAATAAAATGTTCCATGTTGTTCTGAATCCCACCACTGGAGAAGTTCTAGATGGTCTGGAGCGGGTGCTCCTGTGTCTGTAATGGAAACATGCTGACTGCAACTGACTGCACTTTGAACAGGCAGATCAAACGCTGTGAGTGACAGGTTGAGAAAATGAAACAATCATCTCCACATTTTGTTGTAGGATTTTTTTCCAAGAAAATATGACAGTGAAATGTGGTGTACAGGTCCAAGGAGACTGAATTTAGTCCGCTTTTGAAGTTGTTTGTGGATGGCAAGAAAAAATGTGAAAAGGATTTTTGGACAGATCTCCTTCTATTTTGCAAGCTAATGGAATGTGCTGAAACAAGACCACCAGCTGCTTTGCTTATAATAGTTTGCACTAAATTTCAATACATTCATTTCCTTCTAATAGGTGCTGACTCTATTTCATACTGAAGATGGGCCTCGTCCAGTGCTCCAGATGCAAACACCCCTTTACCCTAATGGCACTCAAAATTGGAGATTACATTTTTCAATACAGAAAGTTCAATGAATGATACAAACCCCTCAAATCAATGACTTCTACCTTCTGAGTATGTGCAATGAGATCTTGATTGGAATTCTGAAAAATAAATCATGAATTTCCTGTGTAGGAATGGGCAAGATAAGAAAAAAAATAATTTTTTTTTAAAGCATTTCTAATGTCTATTTTTAAGCAAACATTTCTTGGAAGTTTGAAAATGTTCAGATCCTTCTTTCCAAACCATCCATTACTTATCAGCTGGTTTCCTGAGAAAACAAGTCTTACACAATCCTGCTCTATGTGTAAGTACATGTTTGTGCAAGTCTCCCCATTAATAATTGTGTGATTTGTTAATATTTATTATGATACCATACACTACATATTGTTTATTAGTTATAACTCATGGGCCAACGTGTCGTGGTTCAACCCCAGACAGCAACTAAGCACCACGCAGCCGCTCACTCACTCCCCCCCATCCAGTGGGATGGGGGAGAAAATCGGGAAAAAGAAGTAAAACTCGTGGGTTGAGATAAGAACGGTTTAATAGAACAGAAAAGAAGAAACTAATAATGATAACACTAATAAAGTGACAACAGTAGTAATAAAAGGATTGGAATGTACAAATGATGCGCAGGGCAATTGCTCACCACCCGCCGACCAACACCCAGCTAGTCCCCGAGCGGCGATTCTCTGCCCCCACTTTCCCAGTTCCTATACTAAATGGGATGTCAGATGGTATGGAATATACCGTTAGCCAGTTTGGGTCAGGTGCCCTGGCTGTGTCCTGTGCCACCTTCTTGTGCCCCTCCAGCTTTCTTGCTGGCTGGGCATGAGAAGCTGAAAAATCCTTAACTTTAGTCTAAACACTACTGAGCAACAACTGAAAACATCAGTGTTATCAACATTCTTCACATACTGAACTCAAAACATAGCACTGTACCAGCTACTAGGAAGACAGTTAACTCTATCCCAGCTGAAACCAGGACACTGTTTTACAAGCAAAAATTACAGGAATTGATGTTGTTCAGTTTATACTCTTGAGGAATAAGAAAACCCTATGGAGAAATATAACAGAAGTACTCAAACACAGAAAAGGATGTGGCAATGGGAGGAGGCAATCTATTCTCCAAGTCCATGGTGGGTGCGATAAAAATGGATGCAAAATGAACCAAGGACAGTCCAGGTGAGACACCAAGAAGCCATCTCTTGTGGTAAGGAATAATGAAGCAATAGGACTGGACTGTCTGGGAGGCTGCAGAAGCTCTGTCCCTGGAGAGCTCTAAGAACAGGCTGGACATCTCCCAGGAGTGGCACTGGGAAAGCTGAGCCTGCCCTGAGTCAGAAGAATAACTTTGATTCTCTTTTGAGATCCCTTCCAGCTCAATTTGTCTATGCTTCTGTAAGCAGCAGAGTGGGTTGGGAAAAGGAAAGAAAGGGAAGAAAGGAAGAAATTGAATAGTAAAGGCATTTAGAGAAGGAGAAGCAGGCCAAAGACTAGAAAATGAGATACATTATATGAGTCTAAGCAGCTTTTGTTTACTGCTGGAGAGACAACTGAACAAGAATACTCCCTCATGCCACACGCAACCACAGTTGCAGCCAGCAAGCCTATTCCAGTGCGGGATATGGAGCCCAGAGCTATCCATCATCCTCTTCGTTGCCCTCCAGCTTTATACCAAAAGTTTCATCTGCCTGTACAGTACAGGGATACCCTGAGAATCTCTGTCATCCTTCATCTGAAATGTGTCACTGTGTCCCGAAGTCACCCTTCCTAGGCCCTGAGCTGGTCTCCTAGCAAGCTGTGAGCAAACTCCCCAGAGAATGTCATTGGAGTCTCCAGCTATAACACACAGAGAAAGTAAAGACACAATTTGGGACCTACAGAAAGTGAGTTTAGGTTCCAGTTCTGCCACCTGTCACTTGCAGCACCATAGAATCATTTAGGTTGGAAAAGACCTTTAAGATCGTCAAGTCCAACCTCAAACCTAACACTGCCAAGTCCACCACTAAACCATGTCCCTAAGTGTCACATCTACACACATGTCTTTTAAATACCTCCAGGGATGGTGACTCAACCGCTTCCCTGGGCAGCCTGTTCCAATGCTTGACAACCCTTTTGGTGAAGAAATTTTTCCAAATATCCAATCTAATCCTCCCCTGGTGCAACTTGAGGCCATAACTATGCTGTAACCGCTCTGCACTCTAGGTCCCCATCGGGAACCTGGGCACAATATTTCTCGGTGTGAATAGGTGATGTGAGCCCAAACTCACAAACCTCTGGAAATGCCTTTGGGACTCCTGGAGTGAAAGGCCTCTGTAAATGCTCCAGGAGCACGTTTTGCACATCAAGATGCTGCCACCTAATGGCAAGAGAGGACGAGCAGCACCTGGGTAAATCGCCGACTGCCATTTGCAAGCTTGCAGAAGCCTGGGTTTTCTTTGCAGATGTAGATGCCTTGAATTTAGCCTAACTCTGCCAGAAATCCTCTTCACTCTCTCCCCCATGCTGCACCTTCTAGTGGGCACACGGATCCCTGAATACCATCCTCCCCACACTGTTATTTACTAGTCACACAGTAAGTCATCGTTATTGCCTCCAACTCTGTCCCTTCCACGCATCCCAGCCAGTAAAACTTCCCCTGCCGTGTCACATACACATTAAATATCCATCCCTGTGATCCACGCATGATCGATCTCCCAGTCCCACATTACAGTCATGATTAACCTTCTCCCACTACGTCACATATTCAATACACCTCCTTTGCCTCCTTCACTCAGACAAAATGAATCTCCTTAGTATTGTCAATAATAATTTTCTTTATATCCTGCATAACAACATGAGGCAACCTGACAGAGCACTCAGGCAATAATTCAATCTTAGCTTCCCGCCGACGTTCATTAAACTGAATATAACTTCACCAGAGCTGCCACTGAATTATACCCTCATATCCTTGTGGGAATTGTATATTATTCCCCGGGGAATAGCAGCAATGCAGCTGAAGATGAAATAATTCGTTTTAAAAACCCCAGGATTGTATCTGATAGCACATTATTTCTTCATCTCATTACTCATTTTGCATATTAGTAATTAGCAGAGGTTATTTCCTCCATTCCCCCCACCTTTTTGTTTCATTTCATGTCTGATAACATTAATCCATGGGAGATAAGATGCTGCAAGATTTTAATACAGCTGAAATGACTAAGATCTTCACTAGAGGCAGGCAAACACTGCCTGCCCAAAATTCAAATTCATTTTGGCAAAACCCCAAAATCATTCCTCAACACTCCCCCTGTATTTTGGCCTCTGTCCCTTCCCCTAGAGAACGAGCCTCCTCTGGCCCTGCTGTGCAGCTGGATGGTGCGAAGCTCAGGTGGTCTCTGTGCTGACACTGTGGTGCTGCTCCGACTGCTGCATCTCTGGCCCCAATTTCCCTTGCTTGCTTTTGGAGAGAGTCTTATGATTCACCCAACCCTAACAATAAGCACAAGATTTTTCCCAGTCCACAGTGGTTTCTTGTGGGGGCTTTGGAAGCTATTCTGTGCTGCTGCCGTGCCGGGGATGGGGAGAGTTTGCGATGTGCCACAGAGGCTGTACCGGTACACAATTAAAAAAAAAAAAATTTAAAAAAATCCAAAGAAATGCAACTGAAGTTGTCTTATGCCTTGTGCCACTTCCTGTAGTCTCCCTGGCCTTGGAGGAGTTTCCTTTAGCCAGCACACGTGACCCCATTTCCTACAACAGGACTATGTTGCCTTCAGCAAGATGGCCACCGGTCACAAAGCAACTAGGAACCACTCTCTAACATGCAGGCATCAGCCTCGATCACAGAACTGTTTCCCAATCTCCTCGAGAGCTAATGGGGCTAAAGAGCCCGTCGGTGGCTCTGCCGGGCAGTGAACAGCAACCACCAGGCTCAGCCTTTCACTTCTTTTTCACGGGCTGTCTGTTCCTGTGGTGTTTGGGGATGGAGCCCAAACATTCCCCCCATGTCACTCTCCCGCTCCTGCACACGTTGCCTGCTGTTAAACCTTATCCTGCTGAATACCATGTGTTTGATATTAATTACATGTCCAAGCCCCATGAAAGTCATTGAAATTTAATGAGATGCAGGGATGGAACCACTGAGCCAATGGCATTCATTAAGCGTTGCCATGGAGATCAGTTTGCCAGGCTTGACCCACATTAAGTGCCACTGGTCACCTCCCAAACAGACAAAAACATGAAATTAAAAAAAAAATTGGAGCCAATTCCTGAGGGGTCTGAGCACTATGGGCTCTGACGACCCTCAGTCAGTGCAGCTGGGGCTCAGCAGAGTTCAGCGCATGGCCCATGGCTCTGTCAGGGAATCGGGCTCTAACAGAAGTCAGGAGGTACTCCTGAGTGGCATCTGCAGAAGGGAGGAAAAAACCCACAAACTCACTGACACAAAGAAGCCAGGGAGTTCTTTATACTTCCCTTCCACCCCTACAAGTGGTGCAGTTGAACAGGGCTGTCACCTGAAACACATTTTGTGCTCTGTTTCCAAAATGATGCTGTTTCTAGCAAATATTGGTATGGTGGCTCTGAGTCCAGGGAGATGGGGTGAGAGAGCGAGAGGTGGCGGGGGGGGGGGGGGAGAGGTTGTAACTCAGCATGGAAATACTAAGATGGAGAAATTTTAAAAGAGAAAGCTTCAGTGAGATCCAAGGATGCTCTGCGATATGGGACCTGCACAGGGGTTGGGGAAAGCTAATGTTACTTCCTGGCTCAGCCAGAGTCTCTGCACAGCCTTGGCCAAATCACTTACTTGCTATCTCCCCCATTCTCCCTCTGCAAAATCAAGGTCACAACATGTCCTTCTTCCTACCCTTGTCTACTGAGATAGAAACCAAATCAAAGCAGAAAGTGTCCTGCCTGTGTGCTTTTCTTGTGCTTAGTGAAAGGGGCAGCCTGACCTCAGACAGCTCTTTGTAGTCTCTCAGTATAAATAATAATAACAAACCAGAATTAATTAACCAGCTCACCAATCTGTCTACTTTCAAGCCCACCAGTAATCTGTAAGAATCAGACTAAGATACAGCTGCAGGAGTAGCTGGGTGGTGGTGGGGCAGCAGGGGAAGGCAGCAGAAGGCCAGCTGTGCAGTGGTGCACACACAGCTCTGACACTCAGACAGTGTCTTTATGTCCCAAGTAAATCCGGTGCCATTACAGAGCAGCCCCTTACACAGAGCTTGCTGCAGGTGATACAGTACAGCAGCAGCAGAGCCGCCTCCGATTCCCAAACATCTTTTAATATTTTATTTTTCAACCTTAGTCCAAGCACTTACATACCAGCAAACACACACAACTGTCACATCCCAAGTTCTAAAAGGGAACCTACAAGAACATGGTAGTTTAAGCCAGGCTTCTCTGAAATGAAAAATACCCTCACCACAAAGGCGAAAATGTAAGTTACAATTTATAAGGCAACTAACCCCTAAGCGCAGAGGCCATCCTTTGAAGCACAACCCAAAAAAACAGAGAGAAATTGCAACAAACTTATCTGAGTACATCTGGTTCACCTAACCCATCTGCAGCCCTGGGAAAGAACCCCATTGCCAAAAATGGCTGAAACCTTATCCTTACAGCCTACGGGGGTTCAGATAATTATATCTGACATGAAAACTTGTAGCACATACAAAAAAACTGGAGGGGGAAGAAAAGGTCAACTGTATAAAGATGCAATCACTGTGGAAGGGGCCAAGTTACAGCATGGTGAGCTGTTTAAACAGCCAAGATAAATAAGATACAATTAGGGTTACATTGGCTCACCCTTTTGAGATCCCATATGTGGGTGTATGAACCTTAAAAAAAAAAAAAAGGGCCAAGTTATCAGGACTGGCTGCTTATTTAACTTGGCCCATTTCAAGGCTCAGCCTGTTCTAACTTCATCCCATATTTGCAGCAAACATCCCATTTCCAATATTTTTGTACTTGTCAAGCGCTTTCTGATCACATCTCTCTTCTTTTTATTGTTTTCATTAAAAAGAGAAAAGTGCTGAGAAAGGGAAGCGAATCTGAACCCAGGGCCTCCTACACCAAAGTCAGCAAACCTTATCCCTTTGTGCCAGCCAGCCTAGGGTCTTTGGTCAAAAATGAAAGCACAAGAATTTCCAGCGTGTTTAATTACCAACCACAGGGAGCCTGGTACAGCCCCACAAATGGAATAACAACAGATTGAAGCTGGCAAAGGAAAATCAACTGAAAATATTTTGTGGAAGGGCCACAGAGTTGAAGCCCACTTCTGGAAGGATGCAGAATTTCATGGGAACACGATGTTGGCATTCAAAGCCTGGCTCCTGCAGAGCTCCTCAGACTCACACGTTGGGATCAGCATTACCCAGCCTCTGCAGAGGTTCAGAGACAAATCAAGTATTTTTAAATAGCTGCCACACTGAAAGGGGCTTGTGTGCAGCAGTAAGGTTAATACAGAACACTTGTTATAGCTCTGTCCTTTTCAATGCACTTTATAAACAGTTAGAAACTCTAGTTATGTATTAACATAGTTGTTACCAATCACGGTATTTGAGATGCCTCCTGCTACCTTAGTATTTATTACCAATGCCACCACTGAAACAGACAGGACACTGACTCCATCGCCTACTTTAGCCCCTATATGCCACTCCACCGGTGCATTAGGAACAATTTCTGCAAATCTTTGAAGTGCTTTCATTCATGTATGAAAGAGTACCTGGTTACATGACGGCGGGAGGACCATGGTGACAACCATTTAGGGCACAGATCACAGAGCAGGAGGGAGGCCATAGCAATACAATGCAAATGTGTGAGCTATACCCTAGCCACAGGGAGCAGAGGAAATAATCAGTGGTGCAAATCTTTTGTTCAGCATCTCGTATTTAACAAGTCTGTTAATGTTGTGCACATAGCAATGGGATGAGATTTCCTTCCGACGTGCACACAGTAAGTCTGCCATGAGCAGCCCCAAAACAACTTTAGCAACATGCTACTGTGGACCCCAGGAGGGTATGTAACACCACAGGTGTTCTCATTTTGGTAACTCAAATCCACTGAATTGCTCAAGTTCCAACAGCTCTCCAACACTTTCATACACAACAGAACAGACAAACTCATTGGAAAATGTATTCAAGAGTAGTTCATCTTACTGCAGCACAAAGAGCTATGGGATGTGAACCCAGACAACTTCACAGTGTGGCTGGTGATGAATAAAGCAGCAGAGTCAGCTAACCTGCAGTTTTGCAGTGCCGGCTATCTACAACAGGCCAAGGAGGATGCTAAGACAAAAAAAAGCCATTAATTCTGCAGCAAAGACATACTGTAAAAGGCAGACTGATATGTATGAAGCACTGTATGCAGAATCACACCATGAATGCGCTGGCCCTGTCACTGTCACAGCAGTGCTCTGCAGAACAGCACAGCCCCTCTGCTGGCTGTCAGTTTGGCAAGCACCTGCAAATATTACCACCAGAATTGGAGCCCCAGAACATTGCTTGGTTGTCCATGCAGCGTTCCAAATCATTGAAACTGGGTGAAAGTACCGCTAAATGAACATTTTGTTCATTGCACACTGTCTTTCAGCAGGGTTCATTAATTTATAAAGTTATCTATGTTTTATGGAAGAGCAGATCGGCCTCTTTCTCTAGCATTCACTGTCACCTGTTCCACTCTGTGGAGTCTTGCTCCTTTATCAGATTTGTGTCTCTGCACCTGATTTCAAGAAGCTGCCTGGTGACTAGGTAAGAGCTTTGCCCTGCCTGTAAAAATGTGTTGTTTTAACACACAGTGGCTTTCCTTCTGGGTGAAGGGCAAAATTCTCATCCCCTGTGCACCAAAGCAACCCCCAGAAGACAAATGGGAGTTTGCTCTCAGTAAAGCATGGATAGTAAAGACAGACAGGCTGGGAAAGGCTCATGGAGCATTTCAGAAAAAAAGCGTGACTAAGGCACTAGCTGTCAAACTCTCTGTGCCAAGCTCTAAGAGGCCTCAGCCTGGGACTAGAGCTAAATATGTACATCTGCTGAACTCCTCTGTACCTGGCATGTCTTCCTGGCCCACAGGCACGCTGCCTTACTGCAGCACAGGGCCAAACACCGTCCACCTCCCTTGAGCTGGGGGCACCTGCTCACCCAGTTCATCCCACAGCCCAGCAGGACAGAAGTGCCCATGAGTTTTTAATGGCAGTGCCAGGTTCAAGTGTTCCCTGTTACAACAGGTACTGCCCATTGATCTGGGGGAAGACAAGCTGAGATAAAGGAGCTGAAAAGGTCTGAGCCAGAGAGCAGTGTACAATGAAGCACCCCAGGCTGCTGGAGGCCCTCCAGGGCCATCTGGCCCTAACTGCAGCACCAGCCTCCCCCTCCCTCCCACCACACACTCCCCCCCCTCGTTCTCTGGCAAAAAGGCTGGCTCCTTCCAGTTGTGGGGAGGGGCAATTGCCATATGGGCTTGTGGCTGGGAGACTGGACGAACACCCAATATGGCAGACTGATGAAGGTGGAGATAAAGCCAAGCGTGCCGGGGAAAAACATATATCCTCCCCACCTCCTTGCCTCCTCTGCCAGATATTTAGGAACCAACATCTCTGCCCTGTTTCATTAAACAGAGAAGACCTACCCTATTGTCAGCTGTCCCTGCTCCATGCCAGACAGGCATTTTTCTTCTGTTATGCTCCCCCCTCCTGCCCAGCACTCCCCAGAGTCACCAGCACAGGGATGCAGCTCAGACCAACCAGAACAGAAGTACCCAGAGGAGGAACCCAGCCATGCAGCCCCTCTTCCCCTCTCCATTCATCACTGTCAAGCTGCAATAATTGAACATTTGCATCCCCAATTTCACACAGCCATCCCCCCAACTCCCTGCAAATTAGCAGTCCACCTATATTTACAGACCAACATGTCTGCTAGATCTCTGCTTGTGGTGAAGGCTGCAGAGGGAGGGGGGAGGGAAAGGGGAGCAGAAGAATGTGATGTTTCTGTCCTGCTGGTGCCTGACAAAAAGTTCTGACCCTGAGGCTGCCAGCAATACTGGGCTTCATTCTTTATGTTCCTCCATCCCATCCCACAGTGTAACACATCCAAGTGGTGCTACTGCTGTTGTTGGGAGTTTGTTCTGTTTGTTTGCATCGCTTACACTTTTATCTCCTTCCCCTGTGAGCCCTCATGGAGGTGTCTCCATTTAGTATGCAGGCCTGGTTGGCCAGTTGCCATAGCAATCCATTGCAGTCCTCATAATATTGCAGGAAGCAAGATCAAAAAAGCAGGATTGTAATAAAGAAAAAAAAAAAGGAAAGAAGAAGGAGGAAAGGCATCTCTCCCACTCCTCTTCTGCCCCACCACACACACAGGCACTTTGCAAGACCACATCGTTTTAGGACTGGAGTGAAAGATGAACACAGTTTCAACAGCCACACTGCCAAAAAGCCAGATACCCACAGGGAAGAAAACAGGCATCACTCATTTAGAAGTGCGGCAGTGTGCTCAGCGTGGACGCAGCCTCCATTCCCTAGAACACTTTATACATCACCACTTCTTCCTCTGCTAAATTATGTACTATTTGCCTGAAGACAAGGCTTTACCTAGCACCCCCTTATCCACACAGAGACACAACTCCTTTGCTCTAAGGACAGCTAATGTCTAAACAGTATGTTTATTCATATTGTCCACCTCTGCTCAAGAAGAAGCAGCTCACAAGCTGGAGTTTGCAAAGGCTGATGTTGGCCCTCAGTGACTGGAGGCCAAGCGAAACAATCTTCTCCCTTTATTTCACTACAGCAATCTCATTTGCTATTTTTCCTGGATGTGCTTGCGATGCCCGTTCGAATTAAGTCTATACTGCTGTACAAATAAGAAGTAACCCAGCCCTTTACACAGTGGCCTCCCAGATATATCAGCCAAATCGCTATCATGTACAGCTAAGTCCCAGACAAAAAAGCCTTTGCTACGAGGGAGTTCAGCATAGGAATGTAACAAACACACACCAAAACATCCGATTTGACAACAGTTCCAAAACAAAGATTAGCATGCCTGGCCTTGGGGATGCTGCAGCTGATGCTTATGTCAGCAGAAAAGCTGTGTCAGTGCCTTTTGGTGACTGCTCTGACATGTGCTGCTAACCACACGCATACTATGATTTGTGAGGTTATGAGGTACCTAAATGAAAGGAGAATACAGCCAGTGCTACCTGAAAAACAGACCTGGGCTCATCACCAAGACCAGGCTCTCAGCCCTGCCCCCCCGAGCCCAGAGCCTTCACCCATGTCTTCCTTCACCTATCTTTCTCCTCCATTTTGAACATTGTGATTTACCTGCAAAAAATATTAAAAGGATTTTTTTTTTTTATTTCACATTGTATGAGCAGCTTTAGGAAGCAAGTGGAGGAAGACTCCATCCCCAGTGGAGAGCACGTGGCTAACGGGTAGATTTAATTTATATGAAGCACACCGCTCTCTCGTAAGCCCTGCTTGGCATATTAAACTGGTGTCTTACATCTCCTTCCAGTGCCAGAAATATTCATTTCCCACATCACAAAGACCCATCCATGAATAATAATATTAATAATTAAGCGCCTGACTCTAGGGCTATACTTTGAGCATCATAACACTCTAATCATTTGCTTATCCCATGATAATTACACTCCTCCATCCTATTTCTATGCTCTGCCTTATTAGTTAACCATTTATTTGCTAGGGTGTTTCTTGAGACTCCACCCAAGTTTTCAGACCCCAAGTCTCACCTTTCTAGCAAACTGATGAGGTATGTGCTCCGGATTCAAAATTATTTCTTTTAAAAATGAAAGCTATTTGTGCCACCATGAAAAGCAAGGAAAAAAAAAATCTAATAACTGCTACTACTTTTTAACCGCAGCATAGAAATAGCACTTTGGACTCCTTCCTTGGAGTCTAAGCAGCAGCATTCCCAAAGAGAGCAGTCCCAAGGTTCTGTGACAACCGTCATTCTCGCCAGGCTCACAAAGAGGGGTGGGTCAGCAATACAGGGCAGTATGGATGTCCCAGCAACCTGTGTTACTACAGAAAGAGCCACACTCATTTCAGTTCCTTCCCAAACTGAGGAGAAGTAACCAAAGCAGTGGGAAGGGAGGAGGATGAATCTCTGCCACATAGAGCCAGGCAGATAATTCCAGGTAAGCTTGCTCAGCACTAGTGAGGAACTAGAAGCAATACAGCTGGGTTAATATGGCATTCTGCCTGGACTAATTAGGTTTTCTGAGAAGCATGGTCTATCTTGCACAGGCTTACCTGAAAAGGCCATTTTGTAAAGGGGTTGCTTAGTTCAGTGTTGGTTTTTTCAAGCCCATTCCTATAAAAATTATGGTCCCAGTTCTGCCATCCTTCCCATGCCATGTATAAGTATATTAGCTACCGCACCGATTTCAACCAAACATACAGTTACATACAACTCAGGACAAGAAAAGGCTTACTGACTGCTTTCACACACACTCCTTTGCTGTGGTACTTACCTTCCATGTTTTCCCCACCAAAGCCTGCAACTGCAGCACAGAAATCCAAGAGTCTCAACCATCTCCTTATTCATCTCCAATTCCTGCAAAGCCCAGCCACAAATCTGCCCCATGGAGAAAGTAGTCTCTGGACAGGCAAAGACTCCTCCTTACATTTAATCTCACAGCACACTAAGGCATCATTTCTGAAGGAGCTTCAGAAAGAGAGAAGGTTCATTAAAAGCAAGTGGATAGCAGTCTGCAAGGCCATCAGTAAGAAGAGAACAACAGCAGAGAAGCCAGAACAAAATGGGCAATAATAATGAGTACTTCAAAAGCAGAATATATCAAAAAGTTTAGCGTCAGCAAAGAGGGCTTAAGAAAATAACATGAAAGCAGCAAGACCACAAAAAAAGTTCTGATAAGACAAAAAGGCTGGTGTGTCAAGAAAGATCTCTAATGTTGGAAAAAACTACTTTTGTAATTGTTTCCAGCTCCACACAACAAACAAAAAACACAAACCCTGGCTCTTATGGCTGAATTAAATCAGAGATTGGTGGTATGGCTTGTTTCTTTTGTCTGTTAAATAAAGTACCAAAAGAAACCTGTTTCTTGCTGATGTTCTCCCAAACCCAGGGAGTAAGAACGCATCCAAAGATGATGGGATTCTACACGCTTACTTGGGTAGAACTTTAATTTATCAAAGAGTTACTAGTTACATATGGATGAAGACAAGTCAGATCCTGCAAACTCCAGTGATATAAATAACATCTTCTGCAAAGCCTATTGAAATCAAGAACAGCTGAAAAGACTGGACGCCAATGCAGAATGATGTATTTGAAGAGACCATGCTTTGGCCAGCAATGAAACAAAGCGACAGAGGGAAGAAAAACTGATTTTTCAAGAAGACATGAAAATAAGAGAGGCAAGTTTTATAAAACCGTGACCTATCAGACTCCAGCACTGACACTAACAGACAAGTATCAGAGCAACTTCTAATCAGATTTCAGTGCCTTGAGGTACTGACATACACAGAGCTACCTCCCAGAAATTATTAACCCTGTTCATTGGTGTCATGTAGAGCACATTAGGTTTTATGAAGGAAGCAAATGCCCATACAGCTTGTGGTTCCCCACATCTCTAAAAGCAAGTCACACAACACAACTGCTCCTGTCTGGAGCTTTGCCTGGGGCTCACTCTGCACTAGAAAGCTGCACCGCTTTGTTATACCAAGATACCTACAAACCTCCCCAGCCAAGCAGACCTTGTCTTAAAGGCATTCTATGCAGATTTCACTATTCCTATAGGGAAAATGGGACAGCCACCTCTCGCAGCACTGCCCAGAGCACAGTGATATGCAGAGGCATGTTAACCTTTTTTCCTCCTTTGCAACACCACCATGCTGCCCCTCCCCTCTTCTTTTTAGTCAAACAGCTGCACACTAAATGCCTGGAAGGACCTC
This sequence comes from Haliaeetus albicilla, assembly GCF_947461875.1. Classification (NCBI taxonomy): domain Eukaryota; kingdom Metazoa; phylum Chordata; class Aves; order Accipitriformes; family Accipitridae; genus Haliaeetus; species Haliaeetus albicilla. The sequence continues at coordinate 38,108,426 of NC_091492.1, forward strand.
GCAGGGGCTGCTGTTTCACACAGAAGCAAAACACCACCCATCAGCTGCAGCAAGCCAGAGCCCAGAGGCAGCAGCCGAGCGGGTGCTCACTGGAGGCAGCTGATGGCTGAATCTTTCCTTCCTGCAAGGCAATCCCTCCTGGCTCCTCCTGAGTTCAGACAGTATCTTCATCTCCTCTTGCTTGGCTTGGAATATGGCCTCCTAATAACCTATATGTCACTATACCTGCCTGTGACTTTTTACCACTGCAAGCACACCAGCAAAAGTTATACTGCCTAACCACAACTAGTTAAATTATTAAAATTTCAAGTCAAGCCTAAGTCAAACTATTTAAAAAAAATACCAAGCAAAACCAACCCACCACCCCCCAAACCAGAAATAGATACTTCAAATCATTGCTTTAACAGAGTAACACAGCCTTATCTGATGGTTCATGCAAACATACTAACCCCAGAACACTTGCAATACTTCCTGGAATACTTTACTTATCTGGAATATTTGCTAACAATTTGCCACAACTGTTGACTTTGAGTGTTCTTTGTTGCAGTTCATTATCTGTCTACTGTGACTAATTGTCTAGATCATGTTTCTGGATTTGCTGCTTGACTAGACACCTCCCAGAATCAAAATCAGCCTTCATAATAGCTATTGACTATTTCAACATGAGTACTTGTATATGTCCATAGTTAATGTAAGTATCTACAAGAGTCTGCTTTTCCCAACATCTCTATGAACTAAACTATGTTGGTCAGAGTAACCAGGGGAAGCCAAGAGAGGAAGTCAGAGATATCACGGGGATGATATTTTGATAATTCATATCAGATTCTGCAGTGAAACTGGGATGGGGCAATGAAAATCATCAACTATCCATCAGTGGCTTTTCTCAGCAGCCATTCAGCTCTATCTGGCACAGGACAGTCCCCCCAGTAGTTATCTCGGGCTTCTTGTCTCATTTAAGCTGTGCACTAAAACAATGTTTTACATTTTAAACACAAAACAAAGTATATACATTTGCATAAATGATACACAAGCAAACCTGCCCCATTGCATCCAGGAGAAGGCAAACTTGAACTAACAAGACCAGCACCTGACAGCCATAAGGACCTGAGGCTAAAACCCAACTGTTGCTTTATACTTTTAATTGCCTGGTAATATGCATTCATTGCATCAGTCTGCTGTCTTGCTGTGCACGCAAGACTGCAAGAGCTTCAGGGCAGAGGCCATAATTTTTTTTATGTTTATACAGTGCCTACAACAACAATACAGTAGCAACTGGAAATCAAATAATTAAGTTGTTATAGTAATAATGACAGAGCTGAGAAGCAGTGATTCTGGCTGTGTCAAAGCTGCAGAAATCCATTTAACACTCACACAGCTCTTCTAACCTTCCTGGCCTATTACAGAACCTAGCTCTTGAGGGCAGAAAATTGGGAGATAAACTAATGCACCGAGGACTATCAGTCCTAGTATGTCAGTACACAGCTGCTAGTCAAGGTGATATGATGGGGACAGTCAACAAAGCAAATGAGCCCGACTGCTTCAAAATGCCTACTCTGAATGCTGTGGGTTAAATCCCTCTAACCTACAGAGAGCAGAATTGAGTACAAGAAAGATGAATGGGATTTCTTTTCATGAATGGGGAAACTGGTAACAATAACCTCTCAGACCTGCAAGCTAAGTCAGCCTTGGCACACTCATCACTGCCATTGCACAACACAACAGCTTTCCTCTCAATGAAGCTAAAGCCTCAACACTTCCTTTGGAGGCTGCTTCTACTCAGGCAGTTAATTAAAATCAACAGCACAGGGCTCCATGTAGCTGTCTTCCAGAAACCAGAGCGTAAACACAGTCAGTTTTCAGACCAAAAAGATGAATGGTCAGTGAGGCAAATTCAGCCACATGTTCAACTCTGACTCTTCACTACCGGTGCATCAACTCCATTAATAAAAGATCCTTCAGTCTAAGTTACCACAAGACTGTGACTCCATTGCTTCCAGCGGGACACAGGCCAGAGAGGACAGATCCTGTAATCTATCTATTGGTAATTTTTAAGCAGAGCACAGTCCAAATTCATAGGTAATGCAGAGATGAGAGGAAAGAGTAAGAGCTTATTTTTGTTGTTTCTATTAGATAATATTGTCAATAAAAGTAGCCATATATTGTCCAGTATGCTAGAAATTCTTTGAACATTTATGTTTACTCTTATTTAAGCACCAACTGCTATTAACTGAGAGTGTAATCAGTTCATGACAGGCGCAACAGGTGGGTGGAACAGAAGAAGGAAACAAGGCAATGAATAAAATGAGAACATTTTGCATTCTAAGCAGTTACCACATTTCTCTACACCCCAAGAGTGAAGGTACCCTTTCTGCAGTGTTTATCTGTGGGACCTGTTCATTGTTTGTATGACAACACCTACAGCCACGTTAGAGAACCACCTGCTGCAATGCTTGGCACTGCAAGAGATTTGGACTCATACCCAGACAGGATATGGTGTTTTAAAACAAACCAGATAGGGCACCAAATACTGATCACATTTGCATCTGGCCTAAAGACTCCAGCCAAAGACTAAAGCACTACCTACCTTGTTAGATGTCACACTAACATGCTATAGTCCTTGGCTCTGAAATCTTAAAATTTCACCAGACAAGTAGGGAACGAGGCATGCAGTTGAGGAGCTAACGACAATAGAACAGACCAGAAACAGGACTGGGAAAGAGCTCAAGCCTCTTCTATACTAGCTCAGGGTTTCACCAAGACACCACACTGTCACTGCTTTATCCACATTTTGCCTTGCAGAGAACAAGGGCAAGACTGTACTGTCACTGCTTGCCTGCACTCTCTTCTCCAACCAGTCCAGCCTGTGTTTTGTCAATGAGTGCCTCTAGCAAATGGGAAAAGGGAGCAAGTCCTCCCATGTATGAAGCACCAGGAAAAAATAAGTATCAATTATCAGGTTTGTGACTGTCGTTTCAATAGCTGGTCACCTATGTGAGGACCAAGTTCCTAAGAAGAATCAGCAGCTGATGCAACCCTGAAACCCAAAGAACAAAAGATCACAAGGTTCAAAGAAAGACCCTGTCCTGAAGGGGTCAGATACAGGACCCAGTAGCCATCCAGTTAAACTCTGGCACATGCATTATTTATGGCATCATTAGTAAGTCAATGGCTGCTGGCCACCCTGGCCTACCCACAGTGCAAACAGCCCCAAAGCACAATGCAGCCAGACACATACAACCCATGTGCAGAAGTGGCTCTGGGCAGGTGACAAGACCCTGGACCCAGGTTTAGCAGGGGGCTTTGCTCTTTCCTCTGTGAGCCCCAGCCTCCCACGCAGCCACTCACACTGCCAGTGATGGCGTCCGCTTCCAAGGCCAAGAGAGGCACTAATCCCTGGCTCCTTCCACTCAGGGAGGCAAAGCACGTAGCAGAGCTGCAGGGCAACAGTGGGCACAGGTTGCTTCCCCTTGCAAGGAGAAATCTCTGTCCCACACCCCTACCATGAGCCTCCCTGCAACATCTGCTGTGCAAGGCAACTGCAAGGTCAGGTGGGAGGTGTGAAAACAAAATTGCTGTTCTTCCTTGGAGGAACAAGCATCAAAATCCTGCAGCCTGCCAGTGTGGCTGCAGGTGAAGCTGCCTTACCGCTGCCACTCAGAGCTGTTTTAGCAGCTGTGAATTTAACAAGAGTAGTATTAAAATAACTACACTTATTTATAAAAGCAGGCAGGCTAAGTGACATTTCTATCACAGAGCACACACTACCAGGAGATTCCCTGACGCTGCAGCAAACCAATGTAATCTGCATTATGATGCACTATTCTCTCTGCAGCACGTACAAGACAGCTGTGCTCTACTGGTATAACAGCAGGGTTTGATTCTCCTCCCCCTAGAGCTGGGGGAAGTTTTGTTACAGGCTTTGGCGGTATGAGATCAAGTGCTAAATCCATGAGTAACCACTAATATTACTTGCATTCACTTGCCTGTTCATCTTGTATAATCGGTGTTATATATCTTGTGCATCATGCTGTCTCTGCAACATCCTGCAGCACACTGTTCTTCCTCACAGCGCAGTCTAAAATGAGGGCATTCTCTTTGGAGGATGTTGCATAAAACTGCATTATAACATAATTTCCATTTTACACTGTATGGCTGATATTTTCAGACACTTAAATATGGGACCACTGAAGTCAATGAAAGGCTCACATTACAGTTATTTAGACTCCTTCAAAAATCTCAGCAACGTATTGGAATCTCTTCTATCGATTCCTCTCCTACCCATTACAAAGACTGCTGCTGTACAGTATTGTATGTATTAACAAACATAACAAAACAATGAGGTCAGATGCCCTTAATCACACCAGTTTAAATCCAGAGTTACTTTGATAAAATCAATTGGATTATTGATATTTACAACGGTATACAGGGAGCAGAATTTGACCCCTAATCTCTATCACATGGGTTCCTGCCCTGCAGCAAACTGGAGGTCCTAGTAATGTGTTCAGATGCCATCAGTGTAATCTGCAGCAACTGCTCTGCATCTAGCAAATTAGTATAACAAACACTGAGCAGTAAAAACAATTAATGCTTATATCCAAGGCATGCAGTCTCCTCTATAGCAATAAAACATGCACAGAACCTCTGCAGTATATTGCACAAACTAGCAGTACATGTCAACAGAAGCCTCAAACTCAAGATACCCTCCGTGCAGTCTACCACCAGCTTTATTCTGCCTGACTCTCAACATTCACTGGGCCCAATTCTGCCCTTCTCATCTAAGGTATGAGTGTGATGGTATGCTCACTTCTCCCTAGCCGGACAATCAGAGTCGTTCTGGAATAAACTGGTACCCACAGCTGCAGAATCAGATCTGCTGATATGAACGGAAGTTGTGGAACCCATTCTTCTACTTTTTGTGCCCCTTTCTAGTAATGTTATGTACTGAGTTTTCTGAAATGTTCCTTGAATGTACATAGGTCTCATCTGTACCAAAACACTTTTTTTTTTTTTTACAATTACTATAGATTGTGAAAGATAATGCTTTCTTGCCTTTTTCCACATAAAATAATTTATCAAAAACTCTAGTCTTTTTTTCACTATGACTTAAGAGGGAAAAAATGGTAAATCGAAGCCATAAAGAAAAAAAAAAAGTACATTCTAATAAAGACACTAAGCTCTACCCTAGATGCCTGTGGATTCTGACTGTGCCCATACCAGTATAAAGATGGCAGCAGCACGTGTTCAATTAGAACATACTTTAAAGCTATTCTATGCCGCGGTCAAAAGGCATGCATGGTGTAAATCATAATCCCAAAGACTGACACTAAAATTGCCTTAGATGTCTCACAACTGGATATAGCTTAGTTTTTACATATTAATTTAGCTGAAAAAGCCCTGCTTTTCTAGTATTCAGACTGCAAGCAAGGTGCAGGGAGGATGACTTTTATGCAGGTAGGTGGGCTCTTTTTCCATCTTGGACCACTGCTGAGTTAAAGGTTTATAAACCACAGCAAGCTTGCCGCTATCACTATTAGAAAATGATGCCATCTTAAAATAGCACAAAGGCAGGTCTCAAAGAAAATAGCATAGTTTCCTTCCATATACTCGCCTGTGTATGTGCCATTCTCACATTACACAGATGGACAGAACACTACTATTATAGCATTGCTGTATCTACAGATACAAACCCTGTACCTAAATGCTGATACTACTTGGCTACAGTGCCTCCATTGTAACTGTCTCTTTTTCAGCCCTTGCTCATCATAAATTAATTACTTCCTAAAGGAGAATATGTTCATTTAGCTTGTATGCAAGAGATCTGTGCTTTGAAAGAAATCCTTCTACAAGAGATTTAGGTGCTGGGGAAGGCTGCTCTGGGCCAGTGCAGATTTGTTGCGCTGACTATTGGAGAAGAAAAGCTTCCAGATACTCAAGTACTTATCACAAAACACGACAAATTAACATCAACATTCAAACAAGTTCAGAAAAATAATTTCCCCTTCAAGCACGCTCGGCTTTCCTTCCCATTCCAAATTCAACACAGGCGAGTGCCAGGTGGGACGGCCGCAGGCAGGCAGCCAACACAGCGCAGGCTCCACCCGCGTGAACAGCAGCACCTTCACCCCGCTTCGGAGTGACTGAAATTCTCTTCAGCAGCTCAGGATTTCATGCACTCTGGGATTTCAGTGCTTCATAAACTGTAATTTTTTTTGCTTGTTTTCCTTTCTGTTAAACAATCCCTTGCATGTAAATGTGGGGAGATTCACAGCAGGCAAGTTACAGAACAACCTGCCCAGGGGGAAAGCTCCTTCTTAGTGGCCACAAGTCAGAGGTTTATGCCTTAACATACAGGTTTCTCGTAGCTTTACCATTTTATTTCACTTTATCCTTTTTAATTCAACTGTTGAGGATCTTGGCATTTAGAGACAATGAGGGGGTCTCAAAATCATGAATACAGATTCAGCATTCAATTAATTTCCACAGGGAGTTCGATGCCCAGCTTGTTCTTTCTGCCTTGGAAAATTCTCCTCTTTAGTTCTTTGGATCCTGCTGAACTCCTGGCCCGGTGCTACCTTTTAGCAAGATGTTCTGCAGCATGTGACAGAACATTTTCTTTAGCCATCTTAAAAATGTTGCCTTTCAAAGTTATCCAACGTCTCTTTCCTCTTCTACTGTAAAATGCAGAAAGGGGAGTTCCTTACCATCATCATACTAGTCCTCATTTCACATGCTTCTAGAATAACTCTCCATTATTACCCCCCTCTCCAACCTAAATAATCTCTCATTTTATGTGGAAGCTGCCTCACATTTCTAAGAATAATCACTTCTCCCTGAACACTTTCTATTTTTATAATGCTTTTGTGAACACAGAATGACTGAGAATGGACCCAGAGCCACAGGTGAAAGCTGGAGAGGAAATGTCCGGATCTTAACCAGCAGCAGCTCTGGCTACTGAGGCCGCTGACAGTCTAGATCAACCTTTTCCAGGTTGCAGATCCTAAAAATTTCTCAGTGGCTGTCCTAGGCTTTGTATAGCAAATCTAAGCACACTGACAACAGGCTCACTTTCCTTCAGCGCTCTTAGAAGAGCCTCCGGGAGCCTCCAGCCTGCAGATTATAAATCACTAAATCAATTGCCTTAAAAAGAGGTGCAAGTTTCTCATTCAGCTCAACAAGGTGTTAACACTACAGTGCAGCAACCGCAAGATGCGTGTCAGCACTCCTAACCAGCCTGACAGAATGATGACCAACAGAAACATCAGACAATTTTGCAATTGTACAAGGATTTGGGGAATATAGCTGGTGTCAACATCTGTATTTTTCAGGCTGGCCTCTGACATTGGAGTCCTAATTCAGAGCAAGGAGTTTAGTGAAATTCTGTTTCTCTTCCTACGGCCCTGATTAGCATTACTAGATGTACTTTTTTATGCAAATGCATGACATTTGAAGGTAAAAACTCTGATCTATATAACAATTACATACACTTTTTAAAAAAAGGTTTTTAAAGACCTAGAATTATGAGATAAAAGAGGGATCATATAACTATTATAGCTGATGTCCTACATAAGTTAAAATGGGTATTGTAGCTAAGATAAGAAAAGGTTTGTCTTTCAAAGTTCTGATTCAGCAAGATGCTTAAGCATGTAAGTCATTTTAAACATATAAATAAAGCTGGTTGAGAAATATCAGTTGCTTTGCTGAAGAAAATTCTGGCGGAGTTTCTCATTTCCATTAAAATATTTTATTTCACTAACCATAAACCAGATCTTTAAAAAAAGCATTTTCAAAACTAAAAAGTTTCTTCCTCAAAACCTAAATTCCTATTTTCATTTTTCGCTTCAAAAGGGAAGAGACAGAGCGGAAAGTTTCAGTGAATAAAAATTCAGCGCAAAAATCTATTTTCCCATTTGTTCCCTGCAAGCTCTTCTGTGAGTGCGAAGTTTAACTATGCTTAAATGTTCTGCTGAAACAAAGGCTAGACAGGGTTTCCTCAGATACGCATGTTAGGGCTGGTCCCTGTAGTCTCTGCTCTGACACTGTAAGCTGGCTACCCGTCTGCAGTGCAGCAACCCCAAGGCACTCGGTGATTGCTGAATGCTGCAGCCCAGCCCCTGCGCTGGGTCCCAGCTGCTGTTCACCTCCAATTCATTTGTGCCTGACCTAACCCACGCTGCGGCGCAGGGGCTTGCTCTCTTCACTGGTGAGTGCCGTGAGCTAATATCCCATGTTAGATGTCACACAGATGAATAGGAGGCAGGCAAGGGGAGCACGCTAGGCCCCAGCCCAGCCGTGAGTAACTTACATTTGCCTAGAAGAATGGGTAAATCCATGGGCAAATCATCAAGTAGTATATTAGCAAGAAGAGAACGGTGATGAGATGTGCTAAAGGAAACGGACAGTGTGACCCACGTCGCTCCCATCGGCCCTGATGAGCCTCTCTCTCTTTACCGGGTCACCACAACCGGGGCGCCAGGCATTCACAGAGCTTTCAGGCTGGAAAGGGTTCGGCCGGTCGCTCGTCTTCCCTTCCTGGATTCACACCTACCAGGTTGCTTGGCTTTGCTTTGAACTCAAACAGGGAATTGGGCAATCCCCTCCTCAAGAAGCAGCTAGGGAAGGAATATGAAAAATGTACACAAAATTAATCCAGGCCAGTGACAACCTGAGGATGGGGGGGAGGGAGAAGGATTTATTCATTTTCATGACAATAGCCACAGAGAAAAGAAATGGTCTCCTGCCTCTCCCCAGGGACTTGAATTGAATTCCCAGGGCTGCCAATCAGATCAAGAATTTAACAGCATTTATTCTGTGGGGAGGCTATCTGGAGCCAGCACGTCAGCATCTGGATGATGCCCTGAGCCTGCACATGCAGAGCAGCCAGAATCATGAATCTGCCTGGCTGGCCATGCAATGAGAGATTCTGGACACATGCACACAGAAGTGGTTTCTCTCATTTATGGCAACATAAAGCTGGAGAGTCAGGGAAGGCTGTATTATTTCACTAAAACTCAAATGGTAGGACACAAGCTTCAGACCAGAAATCACTGGCATTTGGACAATACAGTGTTGCTGTAGGCCCCACTCCCACAAACCAGGATCTTGACTCAGACTCAATGACTGGCAATGGACTGGTTTAAGTGGTTCCCATTTGGAACAGTGGTTTTGCACCAATGCAGGCAGGGAAAGAGACCCAGCATGTTACAAGGCTGGCGTTATTTCTGGGATGGTTTGCAAAGAGTTAAATTGCAGCTTATGTGACTTTTAGCCCACTGCTTGCAAAATTAATTCACGTTTCAGGCTGCAGAGAACGTGAACCATTCAGAGTGCCAGGGGGATGATAAGCTCTTAGAGTCAATTACTGCACAGATGTGTCCCAGTTCGGTTGCCACTTATTTTAGTAATAATTCCACATATATATTTCTATATATTTAGCCTATACAGGTTAGTTGCAGAGAAGTCGGTAATGTACAATAGTTTTCTCCTAAATATCCCTGAGTAAGTATATTTATTACTACAAAGTTTGCACAGCTGTTTCTACAGAAACAAACAGGACCATATGGATATTTCTGTCACTAGCAGTTCAATCTTTCCCTCGCTCCAGTTTCATTTCTTCCACTGTTGTTAAATGCTCAGTGAGAAAAAAATCACAGTGCAAAGAATGCCAACTCCCCTTTTGTTCTTTCCTGGAGCATTTCTAGCAGTGACATTTTCAGATGTTGCTTAAAGCATGGCACAGCTAATGCAAGACACCATATTCTACTGAAAATCCTGGAAAGGTTTCCTGCCCGTAAGAGACTGTTCCCAATTTCCTCAGAAACTGGAGAGCCAAAGGAAAGGATCTCCCACTGCAGACACAAGAACTAGCCTCAGACTGCAAAGCGTTCCAGCAGGATTTCAGGAGACAATTAACTATCAAGAACTGGCAAGTACAGCACACAGTGAATTACACAGACGTATCGCAAAGGTATCATTGGCATTGCCCCATCTTTCCAGTGCACCATCACTGAACGAGAATATAAGAAAACTTCATATTCCATCTGATGCAGGAAAATTTTCAGCTACTACCAAGGACTCCAACGCAGCAGTACTAATGATGACGATGGATGCCATAACTTATTATGTTGCATATTTCCCTATATTAAGCTCAAATTATTTTGATAACATCTATAAATGGGTGCATGCCATCCACTGGAAATTCCTCATCTTTCTTTTTTAAGGCAAGAATGTTTCTGTATAGAAATAAGACTTGGGGGTGGGGGGGAGGAAGGTTTCATTGAGAGCACCACGGAAAAGGTTATGCAAATAACTGCGAGAAAGGCAGGCTGTATTTTAGTGCAACTTACAGACTGATCCAAACTGAGAACTCTATATTATTGTTATTCACCCATTTAAGGTCTTATTTTCACTTCAGTTTCCATAGAAACCTGTTGTCCTAAATCTGCAGCACTTATAGCCTTTTAGTGTCATGGGTTCTTTCTTTACAGCTCTAATTACACCATCATCCACAAGGGGAAATGGCTGGGATGCTTTTCCCACCACAGAAACATTCAGGAAGTGCTGCTCTGTAGACAGAGGGAATATAAAACCTAATCATAAACCTTCAGACATCGTCCTTTTTGGACAATTCCCCTATGTCACAGCTGTATGTTTTATTGTTTGGGTTTTGAACATGGGCCATGGCAGAAATAAGGATGGAATTTGCAGAGAAAAAAAAGAATTATAAGATTTGGGTTAGCTTTTGCCTTTCCTCTGTCTTTTCTGGTCTATGGTAAAGAATAATTAAATATGACTAAAGAAACTGGAAAACACTTCTAAATTAACTACTCTGGTGTCACATGGATATTAAATACATAAGCTTGAACAAGGCTGTCAAGGCATATGGTCCAGAAAGACCTCCCACCGCCAAAGGAATGAAGCTCATGTGCCCTTTTATTCATTTAATTCAGCTCTCAGGTCTGCATATAATTTTCTTCTCAGCATATGAGGGGTTAAGGTTCCCACCTATGCATTCCAGATAGACTCAGTAAGACTTTTTCAGTGTGCTAATACAAAACACACAGAGACCTTTGTCTTCGTACATGCTGGTAAAATGCCTGTTGTGCTATGCAGATTATTATTGTTATTATTATTTCTGGCGCTGTCACTTCTAGCTATGGTGCTTCAAAGCAATGATATTAAAAACATAAAGGCAGGCAGCCCTTTGGAAATGAGGAATTGCAACAGCAACGTCAAGAACTTTTTATAGCACCCCTTATTGAAACATCTGGAGGAAGTATCATCTAATGGTTAGTGAAGACAGCTAAAAAGCCAGGACTCCTACGTTCTGTTTCTAGGTCTGTCACTGCCACTGACTTCAGATAACCTTGGGCAAGCACCTTAAAAGTTATATAAAAGTGGTACCTACCCTAGTTTGCTTCTTTATGACAGGTAAAGAAGTCCTCTAAGATTTGCTGAAACTTTCCTTCATAAGCAATAACAAAAGATGTGCCTACATACAGTTTTCTGCTATCCCTCCAGTGGTACAAAGGTGTTTAAGGACACAGCCAGTCATCACCCAGAACCAGCACTTACTTCCCCCAGCTGCTCGCTTACTCCTCCCATTTCTTCTGTCCTTACAGAGGTTGTGTTTCCACCCATTTGCCAAAGGAACACTTCTTATGAGCACTCCCTAATTTTCTTCAGGCAGAGCCAACAGGTTTGCTGTGGCCAACAATTGAAACTGCTTAAGACAGACACTGAACTTTGCCTGGGGCTCTTCCGGTGATCAGTGTAGAGAGTGACATCAGTTGGTGACTGTAGCATCTTTTACTAGCACAGCTGAATCTGGAAGACAATGTTTGCCTCTAATCTAACTGTGATGCAAGTGAAGTGTTTTCTTTAGGGGAAAAGAATAATGTTAATGAATTAACATCTGCATTTATTAATACACCCTCATATCTGCATAATTTTATGTAGCCTAGAGGCTGTCCCAGTGCTTTTGACAAAGAACCCTACTCCTTACCAATATGATTTATGCAGATATGGAAGTGGCGTACAGACCAAGTTTTGAAGCTTGCTATTCCCCTGTTTTCCTGGTAGACACATGCCTCCTTGCTCCACTCCCAAGAATGCTTAAATTAAGCTCAATTGGACATCCCACAGACAAGCTTTCTCATGGATTAGTCCATGATGATTGATATAGTGAGACACAAAGCAGTTAAAGTATTACCAGGTACTTCTAGTAAATTTGACAAAGGAGATGATGAGGAAGAAGAAGAAGATTTGCTGTTCTCTTAGTCTTAAATCAGATTTGAAACTGGAAGAATATTTAAACCGAATTCTGCCCTTTAACTAACCTTAAAAACCCAAGCCCTCTCCCGCTCTTTGCAAACCCTAAAAAGTCTTGGTAAACCTCAGTAATAGTGTCTCCAACATGTAGATTACTGTGCAGATACAGAACTTCCGCCATGGTCTTTCCAACAAGGTCTTCTGATATTATTTACTCTGCATAAAGCATATCTGATAAAATTAAAATCAGAGGCCCATAAAACCAGAATCTTTCTAGTGGAATCTTATCTAGGAGCAGTTTGGACTGCTCTGCCAAACAGCACCACACAAGTCCAGAGGACACCATGAGCGATAGCTGGAGGACTGAAGCTATTCTTTCTTTTTTTGTATTTAGGAGGTGCTCCATGCTCTGAGCGTGCCTGCTTCAAGTGAGAGGTGTGCCTTATTAGAAGAGGAGAAAAAAGACGACCTGTGGCTTTCCTGACATCAAAAATAATAGTGTCATGTATGGGGCAACTGCAGTGTTGTTTAATGCCTCCATAATGATCAGAAAAATACCTGGATATCCAAATCTACTTCACCTGGCATTTCAACTAAAATGATTTAAAAAAAAAAAAAAAAAAAAGTTGTTGAGACAATGATAATCCAGAGGTGGCAGGTGGAGAAGACACAGAACACAACACTGTCTTCTTGCTACATTCACAACACAGTGTGGTCCTCACACCTTACAGTCTCCCTATCACCACACAGATCTCAAGCCAAAACAGCAGGAACACAAAAATCATGACATCCTGACCATACACACGCTCCTGAGAGCAAATGTAGCAAAAGAAACATCATGAATGTTTATTTGGCTATGGGAATCACTCTTTTTGTCATTGCTGTGCTCTTGCCATAATTTCTGTGAATAATGAAGCTTCAAAGATGCTTTCCATAATTGTCTGCATCAGCAGAAAGCCACTTACCCAAGTCTTTACAGAAACAGAACAACAAAACTAATCCCAGCAAAATCTGCACCATAACTATTTTCATGGTTAGGGAATGTAAAACATTAGTCATTTAACCACAAACAGTGACCACAGTTACGAAGTGCAGGCAGCTGTTTAAAAGACAGCCTATGACAACCCAAAAAGCTCATTCCCCACCCTTCAAAATGGCACAGAAATCCAACAACTTCTGAATAGTAAGCAAATTCAAGAAGAAAATTCCATAAAGAGTAGGCCTACAATTGTCAGGTAAATTTCTGTTCGTTTGGTATCCTACATCCTGACACTCTCCAGAAGCGAGAGGCTGCCATGATTTACCAATATTTCCTGAACACAGTGTGCTTCCAAGCCAAACCAGAGGTCATGCTAACGCCACCAGCTAAGGCTTTTAATCCCCAAGAGCCGTGTGCAGTCTGATACAACTGTGCCCTCATCAAACTGTTACCTGTTCCAAGTGTTTGCAGATGTTTTCCAGCTGTGTCAGAGGCTGCCATTATGACTTTGTTGTTAACGACACTTGAAAGGTTTCCTTTAAAAATAGTTCAGGCCCACTTAAGCTACAAGTATTGGGGGTGAGGTAGAATGCAGGCTCAGCGTTCACAGCCTGCTCTGCCAGCTGTCGCCATGCAAAACAAGAGCAGCTCTCACATGCGATGAGCAGGATGTGGGAGCAAAATCACTGCTTGGGCACTGGCAGCCTTTGCAAAGCTATTTCCAAACTACGCCTTGGGAGAAAAAGAAGTCACCAAATTACTTGTTTCCAACTAGCATATGCTTCAACATTGAAGCAGCCTGTGCCATGGGGTACATGCGGGTGTGTTATACAGGGACATGGCACTGGCTGGGAACTACTCAGGAACAAAAGGAGAAAACATGCATGTTCTCCGTGTTGGGAGAAGCAGGAATGTGGCAGTAACTGTTCATGCAGGAGAGGTTATACACAAACCAGCCACTACAGAAACAGCCATTAGCTCATCCTGTAGGGAAAGGAAGGGGCAGGGGGAACCCCTTGTTTCTTGTTGCTGGGGTGACCACTGACAACAACACTGTTCTCCTCAGGGCCAGTGAGCCCCTTTTTCACCCATGCTGGGTGGGAAGACTAATTACAGAATTAACATAAGCATGGGAGACTCCTCTCTGCTCCCTCAGTCAACACTGCAGGCTGAGCCTGTGCTCTGCACCGGCACGAACAGTCATCCTCACAGATCTTCCTACAGTATTCATTGCCTATGTCTACAAAGGTTCAGTCATCCTTTTATTTGGTCCCATTTCCCAATATGACATACTGTGGAGAATGCAACCATGGACGGGTGTTAGGGCGTACCGGAGGGGCTGTGCTGTGTGTTAGAAGCGCATGTGAAAACATCTGAGCTCACAACAGCTCCAAGATAGAGTTTTTCCTTCAGCGTTCTAGTTAATTATGGCTTACCTCACTTCTCCCCACCAGAAATCCCCTTTGTCCTTTCCACTAGCGTGCTACTAAGTGTATCGCGCTCAGCACTGACAGGTGACAAATGAAGCGCAAGTTGGTTCACCACACTGACCCTTCTTGGCAGGGTTTACCGGACTGGGCCTGACCTTTTCTTGCAGGCTAAGCAAATCTCCCTTCTCTGATATTCTGCTCACAGGGTGCTGCTTTGTGGCGAAGCATGGGAATAGAAGCTTCTCACTTCCCACTCTGGGGTTAGGAGGAGTCCTCTCCTGGCACCTCAATCAAAATCATCGGGAAAGAGCAGATACAGCAGAACATGAGGAATATTCTTTTGATAAGTGAACTATAATAGTAAGATTTTTTTCTAGCCACAGGAGAAAGGGGCTGAAGGGAAATTGGAGCATTGCAGCAATGCCACCCATCCCCTCCCAGCGACGGTACTGTGTCTTTCGTAAAATACTGAATTTTCTGTACAGCTTTCAGCAAACACAAGTTTTCCAAATGAACTGGTCAGCAATAGCCTGCTTTCGTGACAACTTGCAAAGAAGGGAGCAGGAGGGGTGATCTGTGCCCAGTACAAAAACAAACCACAAAGACATCCCATGCAGCAAACGCACACAAAGCTGAGCTCTGCACATCAGAACACTCCCCAGAGGAGTCAAAGAATCAAAGCAAAGGAGCAGTGATACAAATAGCCTGACTTTTCAAACACATCAAAGACCAGAAACAAGTCCTTCTCAACCCCAGGGACCAAGACAGAAAAGATCTAATAAAGAATTCAAATGCCATAATCACATAATCCAATAAGCTACAGTTAAATCAAAACACCTCTTTAGCAAACATCCGTGAATGGGAGAGGAAACGGCTCCGAAGTGCTAGGCATGGATGGCTCACTTCACTTCTCCCTGTTAACACATCACCTCCTGTCAGTGGGACAGATCCAAAGGTTTGTTCTTGGTATCGAATTCCCATATGGGAAAATGGAAAAGGGAGAACAACATCTCAACAAAAAGAAACAGCACCGATCAACCAGTTGCTGAGAGCTGAGAAGTACAAAATGCATGCTGGACTGACTTGCCATGGAGGAAGCTAGTTAAGATATCTGTGTGGGAAAGTTGAGAAGGGGTAGAGGTTGGGAAAGAAAAAAGGAAGAAAAACATCCTCTCCAGACTGCTGCCAAGGTAAGTCCCTGTCCGTATCCTCCCATGGTACTCCACCCCTTGTTTTCATTTTATTCTGGATACCTTCCGTCTTCTCTTTCAGTCCCATATGATCTCTTCTCCCTTGTCATCTCTGAATCTCTCCATCTTGTTATATCTGGGACTTCTTCAGTCATTCTGCCCAAGTACCTGCTCCCCCAGGTTTGTCTCTTCCACCATCTCCCTGCCAAGTCTGCCAAGTGGGGAAATGACCTTTAGTCTTCCATTGTACAGCAGTGGCATCTGCACTGAATACTACAAGTCTGAGGCAAGATGACCCTGATGCTCCCGTACAGCTATCTGCTTGGTTATACATGCCATAGAAAGAAGATCTCCCTTTGACATTGGTATCAGCCAGGAACACTGTCTCTCCTCTGACATGCTAGGTAGGACTATCTCCTTCTCCTTCCAAGCTCAGACATGTGGACAGGAGCAGACTTAGGGGGAAATTATGACCTCGCTCGAGGAAAACAGATCCAGGCTTACAATCCTTCCTTTGCCAGCAAGCCCATCCCTGGCCTAACCTGAGTAATCAAGGAGAACAAGTTTTGCTGACATATGCATCCCTTAGGTATTTGCCTTTATACCAGCTCCCGAGTACAGTCAGTAAGCAGAAAGCAGTAAATCTCTCTGAAACACAGCAGGGGATGGCAGCACCAGAAAGGGTCATTTCCTCTTGCAGAGACTATAGCAGGCAAGTACCATTCAATGGGTACAAAGGGAAAGGAAGAGGGGCCCTCAGCTCCTCTGATATGTTTGTATATACAGATGCTTTTGCAGAATCCTAATATTATCCAGTGAATCTGTACATAAGTAGTAGAATTAACATTCGGAAATACATCAACCTTGTGCTGGCAGAATTCCACCCTTATGACTTCCCTTCCTGTGCAGTCTCCCGTTGTTAGCCCTTCTACTGTAAAGCCATGTGCTAATCCCCATTTTTTCTGAGAGCATAACATTCCCATGAGATACCTTATAAAGTCCTTTGCTGAAATCTAGCTAGACAACATCTGCTGATGATCCAAGACAGTTAAGTGTTCTTATTAAAGAAATACATTAAATTAGCTGTAGAAATAAGGACAGAATAGAACTGGTTGACTCAAATGTTGCTGCAGACCCTTAGAACGTGACATGTATGCTCACACCAGCAGCAGTTTTGGACCTGATGCCTCAGTTTTCGCGGCAAGTGCAAAGTGTAGGCACCTGCACAAAATGCTGGCAAGGCATGAGGAGGAATGCTGGAGTCCAGTGAAAAAGCACTTTTTCTTTTCTGTAACTAATCATTATGGAGATGAGCACAGCTCAATGCAGCCATTACAATTCTAAGAGTGGGAATTAAGTTATTGGAAAAGGTTGGGCAGTAACTCAGGCACATGACCCCCATCTGGAATAAAGCCAGAAAGGGTCATCAACTCTTTTGAACTCCTTGCTTTATGCAATATGAAATCACTTACTGTTGATGCAAAACATGACAGTACTTGCATAGGTTATTCAAGAAAAATCCATTACCTTGATGTGCCACATACGTATCTCTGCAACAGGGCAGTGTGCATAAGCATGTTCACACCAATTGTAAAGTGAATTTCAGAAAGAGGGATACAGCAGAAATGGGAAGGAAATGGTGAACTGTTGTATATGATCTTTTACATGGTGAGTTATCAGTTGATTTATGTAGCAAGAGTCCCACAGAGTTAGTTCATGATAAATTCATGAGCCATGTGCTTTTGATCACACAGTGCTCTTCTCATGTCTTTCTGTTTCCAGCTCCCTCTTTATCCACGTTCTGGAGACAGTATTCTACCTCACAGGGTAAATTGATGCTACAGACAATAAGGACTAGTCTGCATCAGTTGCTTCTTCTGATATGCCACATTCTGAAAGGGAAGAGATGCCTTAAGAAGTCAGAAGTCTGGGAGATAGCAGTGCAAGCAGGCTGATTGGAAGGGTTAAGTCTCTCCTAATACACTCAAGCATGTATATCCATATGTGAAAGAAAGGGCTGACAAGGACCAGTTCTCAATCAGCTGGCCTAAGACAAAGATGCTCTGTACTGTACATGCACAACTAAAGCACTCCCAGGTTCACAAGTCATTTAGTGGATGGATGACTTTCCCTGCTAAGCCGGGTGAGATGAAAACTCTTTCAGGGAAAAGACAATATGAGAGAAACAGTCTATAGATTTTAAAAGTGCATCAGTTCCTTCTTCAGGCCTTAGATGTCATAAATTCTGCAGTCTGAACTCATCCACCGATATAGCTATACTGCATGAGCATGACTACGCCTAAGGAGTAAGTGGAGACACTGCAGTCAGCATGGAGCTCAGCACAGGTTAACCACCAGATATCTAACCAGCCTTTTGGAAAGGTTGTGCAGCCCACACACTGGTACTATATTGCTTTGAACATGCACCTTTCAGATCAGCATTAAGGATGACTCGGAGCATGTTGTGGCATTCCCTGTTCTCAGCCTCAATTCTGCTCTCACTGAAGCCAGCAGTAATCTTGATGAGCATTGCATGTGAGCCCATGGAAGCAGGGAAGATAACCCTTCTCAAACCCCGTACTGCTTTATAGTTTGCAACTGCTCAGTACCCAGAAACAATGTTCCAAAGCTAGTTTTAGGGCACAAAGGCATCCCTGGGTTATCTTTATTGGGACACCTACATAGTAGGAAGAGCCAGGATGGCATTACTACAGTGGCATGACAGTAACATGACAAAGTGATGCAACTTAGAAAGCAGCCCAAACTGGCATATCTACAAATCAAAATCTGCTTCCGCACCTTGGCAAATAGTGACCTGTGGGAAGATTGCTGCCTTTCAGCACAGGCAGAGCATGATGGGAAGGAGAACAGAGTCTTGGGAAGATCTCTGGCATTTGAACCAACTGCTACGGTCCGAAGAACCGTGAGGAGTGCACATTCCAGAGTCACAAGGCTGTGTCCACCACAGGGTAGGAAGCACTGGCTTGGAGAAAGCAACCATACTGGAGCACGCATGCTCTAGTGAGAGAGTAACCAGACCAGATATATCACAGAATGATCTATGTCTCATTTTCCCCATCTGTAAGACTTTAGAGATGAGAGACGCACAGACAAGAGAGGAACTGCATGAGTTAAGGACCGTGTGCTAAGCTTGGGCATTCTTGCTGGGACGGATATGCCAACCAGGAGACATTTCCTTACCTCAAACACCCAGTGCACCACCATTTGCTAAAGAGAGGTCCTCTGGTGTCCAGATACTCAGCTCTGACTCTGTGTGGTACAAGAACCCCTGTCCTTTTAAACATCCCCAGTAACTGTGGCACTTTGGGAGACACAATAATTTGCATAATTGCCAATTCAGCCTCTAATAATGTACAATGCGCTCATTAACCCAGTTAACCCCACACAGCACAACAACCATCACAAACACCACAACTGATGTGGTGGAGGGGAATGACCGCTTGACAGCCCTGCCACATCCCAGTGTGCTGGGATGAAGGTAACTCCCAGCAGGAGGACCCCCACCCAGCTTGGAGATGGGGCATGCTGCCACCTGAGCTGGTGTGTTAGCCATGTGCTCAGCTTTCTTCAGCCCTGTCTCAGGGCAATAGAAGAGTTTCTCCTCCCACAAGGTTTTGCCTGGAATGGGCTGGTACATTTAATTAAGCACTATGTATCAACACCCCCATATGCACACCCCACTTCACCCCCCTTCTCCCTGGAAGAGTCTCAGGTGGGATTCACTTGCCTGCTTTTGCTGCTGCTTAATTCAGTCAGGCTGGTAAATAATTCAGCAGGCACTCAGCCAACAAACAAACAGGCAGGCAGCACAAATGGCCAGACAGGGAGATGGAAGAATGAGAGACAGAAAGAAAAACCAAATGGGAGATTGACAGCCTTTGCTGGAGCTCCTTTTCTACAGGCAGGACTTCAAGCAAGAAGCTGTGCCTTATTCTTCATTCCCCACAGTTACACTCTCATCCCCTAAAGAAGCAGGGAGTCTGTCTCTCTGATGCTGCCATGACTTACTGACAACTCACTGGTTGGGGCCCCAATGAATGGACCCCCAGCCTTTTGCTTCACTTTTAGTGAGAACTTTAGTGCCCTGCTTAAGCTCTTCAGCTTTTCTCTACATGATGGACACCGGCAGCTCTTGGACTAGAGCTGGGCATGTGGGAGTCTGCATCATTGACTCAAGTCTGTTTAGGCCTCTGTTTTCCCAGCTGTAAAAAAGAAGATGAAAATCCTTCCCCACTAGGGTCTCAGCAGGCCCAACAAACAGGAGCAACACTAGGAGCCCAACAGTTCTTCTGATGAAATGCCAGGCCTTGGCACTTCCAGTCCAAGGGTCACAAAGCAATTTCAACATGAGGCTCTTCGTATCACCCTGTGTTACAGACAGGCAAACAGACCCAGGCTGTTTTGCTGACCTTCCCAACATAATGCAGCCCATCAAGTGACACAGCTGAGAAGAGCTTCTCCTTTTGGCAACTCTGTGCACCACTCACACCATTTAGGTTATCTGCACAAGCAAGCTGTGGGACTTACATCCATGCAGAAAGCTAACTTTGCAGGAGCTGGTTGGAGAGTGGATGCAGTATGGTGTTAAAACAGCACCAGTGAAATTTGGCTGTCAAAGAAGACACTAACTCCTGATTTTAGTTGGAGGACCCAGCACAAGGCCAAGCTGTTACCCACTCTGCTATCCTGTGCAGAGATGTGGGAACAAACGGTCAGGCACAGGCAGCAGAACAGAGGGAAAACCACGCTGATTCTCACAAATGTCTCCCCTCTTCTCCAAACTACAACAGTTCTCCAACTCTCCATCAGCTTCCTGGGTTGCTTCTCTATCATATCAGCACACAGAAAGTGAGCAGGCAGCAAGCACTAACTTGTAGAGTATCAGTTCTCGGGCAAGAGATTCCCTACCCCCAGCCAAACAGAAAGCTACAAGCATTACAGGAATCTGCACCAAAGAGGCTTGCTGCAGTGACATTTCATCCTGTTAAACAATCCCATTTGACCTCCCAGACATTCTGCAGGAGAGTCAGCTTTTCAGAAGGTGTCCAGGCCCGTAAGTAAGAGTCAGTCACAGAATAAATCACAAATCCACATCTACAAGCACTGATGATGCTTCAGTAACATTGCTGTTTCCTGCAAGGCATAAGGTTCTTCATAGTTCAACGTGTACAATGGAAACCAGCCCAGAGCTTTAGAGTTTCCTCACTCCAGTGTCTGTGCTGGAGACTGTCAATCCTCCACCACTGGGGAAAGCTACCTTGAATGTTGTAAGCCTGGCAGAGCAGGGGCAGGAGTGGGGCTAAGAGATACACGAATTATTCTTTTCCCCGTCCATACTCTGCACATGGCAGTGGAGGAAGAAAGGTCAAGGGTTATAAGGAACACCTACAGAATGGTCTCAACATTCACAGAGACCATGGCCCATTAATTCTGGAGCAGAGCTGCACAGAGCCCTAGAGGGTGCTTGTGGCAGCTCCACTCAGCTCCCTCACACATCTGCTCCAGAAGTACTTTGCAGGTGAAGGAAAGAAGTTGTGCCTGTAGTATATTTGCCTTTTGGAACAACAGAAGCTCACACAGGACTTCAGGAAAACATTGAGACTAGCGTAACTTTAGACAACATAGTGCTGAGTGCTAGATATAGCTGCATCTTCTGTCTTTGGACACAACAAGAAATCTCTGCAGTATGACACACTGCTCAGAAAGTAGTAATTTCCTTTAAGCAATAAAGGCTTTCAATGCAAAAAAAAATTTTACAATTAATTTTGGAAGGCTTATCAAGGATAAAAGTTACCTGACACTGCCAGGAGAAGTATCACATGAGACTGACCGAGCTACTTTCTTGCCCTTGTGATAATTCAGTGAACACACCCGAACACCACTCCTGCTGTTCCAGACTTGGACAGGAACAACCTGATACAGACAACACATCCACAATACAATTCGCACTCTAGGCCATGAGTACCCACTTGTTTTACTTCTATTATCTATCCATATCTGTTGCCTCCCCTGATCTGTCCTAATGTCTGTTTTACACAGCACTTGTGGCAGAGAACGCTGGGCTGAACTATCATGGTGTAAAAAGGAAAGAGTTTGCCTATTATTTCTCCTGCCTAGAGTCCTGCCCCTCCCACCAAACAATGCTTAATCATGTGAAGGGTCGTAAGAACTAAGTGTCTAAAGTGTGAATAAAAATATGCAATCTCTCATTAAAATCAGCTACAGTGTTGCAGCCTTGCAAGATAACAAGTGTACCTGCATTTCAAAAAGGCCCTCAGGGTTTTCTGGAGAGCTAGAGACTCAAATGCTGTAAGCTGGTAAATTAATTTAGATGTTAATTAAATATAGGAATAGTGATACTGCTGTTCCATGATAGGCTATGAACAGAGTTTTTGTAAAACTAATCTTTTAGAATTCTCTGACTGCATCAGTGAATATAGCAAAAGACATAGTATCATCAAGAATCAGAAATATAAATTCCAGCCTTAATAAAAGCTGACTTCCACAAAAACCATATTCCAACCAGAGCAAAGCTTCGGGATGATTCAGGGTAAACACTCTACTATTCTGCCTACAAAACCAAAAAGTAAACCAAAACATTTGTAGTGGGGTTTTCTGTGATATTTAACCTTACAATAGTAACGAAGCTTTTATGAATGTTATTTTGAAAGAGTTTTCTACACACATAACAACAAATTAGCATAAGGTAACGATATTAATACGGCTAGTTTGTTTTAGCTAGCCATCTGAGCATCCTATGAAAATATCAAGGTATGAATTAATAACTCAGGAAACTCCCATGCACTACAAGTTTGCCAATATAAAATACAAAGCTCCAAGCACTATTGGCAGTCACAGTGTTACCAAAAAGACCTGTCTCTCAAACTGCCAGGATCCCTCTAGGCCACTGACTAGTGTGGGACACAAGGACAACAGGCGTTTGGGCGTAGCTTGCACACAACGTGCTCACTAAGTGAATGCCCTCACTCTGTGCTGACTTCTTGCTACAAGATATTTAACCAGATTGCATGTGAGGATTGTCACTGTGGTGGTAGTGGAAAGACATGAATTTCAAAGGAGGTGACAGAGCACTGTACAAACACCTCTTAGATTATCAATTCCCTGAATCAGTCCTTGGAGCCACATTACATGGTAGTTGCCAAACTTCGGGATGCAGAAGTACCCTTTGCAAGAAGACATGCAGGTTGGTTTAACACGCTTCATGTGAACATCCTCTGAGTCTCACTGACAGGGATGAAAAAAAGCTATGGAAGGGTGACTTGAGTAGGTGTACATACACAGTAGTTACAGGAGAAAAAAAAACTTTTTCAGGCTATGGAATAACTAAGCATTTCCTCTGCCAAAAAAGAGAAAGAAGTAGCAAGCAGCAGCCACTGCTCGATGAACAGCTGCAGAGCTGTACCTGCTAGGCCCTGTGCAATTTAAAGAGCGAGACCCCAGAAAGACACTCCAGGAGAAGCAGATACCTTCTGCTGGTGGGTAACGAGTCAGTCAGTTGACCAGAAAGCAAAGCGCTCCTGGAGGCAGGGCTGCCCCTGTAGCGGCTGAGCCACCATTACACTATGGTGAGCTGTTAAGCCAGGTGTGGCAGCAGCATGGCAAGGCTGACTCCTTGTCAAGTGTTTGGTTACCTACCACCCACAGTGACAACGGGTTAAAAGGGAAGCGGGGTTACTGCTGACCAGCTCTGGATACTGCTTTTGGGTTCGTGCCCAGACCCACCTTGGGTGAGCAATGAAGTCACATGAAACCTTACAGCAGTTCTCAGCAGGGTCGTGGAAACCCCTTCTAGTTTTGGCTCAGGCAGGCTCATATTCCCTGAACCTCGGTCTGAGATTTTGTTTCAAACACACACAGGCCCTCCAAGCATAACCACAGCCAAGATCAGCCTGGTTGCAAGTCAAACGTTCAGATGGTTTCCACCCCAAATCGTAAATCCCACCCTGTCACCTGGAACTGAGCCCATTCTGCTCAAACCTCAGCCTACATTTGGGGGAAACTTGACCCTGGTTCACTGAAAGGTTTGCAAAGCCAGCCCGTGTTCTGGGTTTGTAACAAACCCTCCGAAACAGGCGAAATGCCCTTGGTTTTAGGGTTCATCTGGACCTTGTTGCCAGAGTCATGGTGTCATCTAGTGGTGACCACTTGTATGGGCATACACACAGTACCCACCTCCACTTCCCAAACACCCCCTCAGAGTGTAGTGCAACTGCAGGTCCAGTGAATAATTTTCTCCCAAAGTACATCAACTTTTTGAGAGGCAGAACAGCCCCAATATTTCAGCAAAAGCTACTCGCACCTTGAAGAGAGCTTTTTGCAAAGGATCCCTAATAAAGTGAGGGGCAAGCTTGCTTTTCCTATCACTTCTATGCAGTTAGTAGACACAATCTCCTGGGAAAAGGTGAAACCACAGTAACTTTGAGGGATAGCAATCAGCAGCAGGCTCTGTTGTAAACAAGTTTTAAATTCGAGACTCATACTCAGGGTAAAAGTTGCATCTGCTGAAATGTCACTTTTTACCTATACTGTTACCAATAACACTCAAAAATCCAAGTAATAGATATTAGAGGAAAAGGGACTCCAATTTCAATTTGTTCTTTGAGAGCTCCCTTGCACAGGCACACAAATGTGCTCAGTTCTCAAGAAATGGCAGCTGACTTTTGGATTCCCAATTTACATCCTATTGGGTTCGAGTTCCCTAAGAATTCAGCAGCCAAAGCAGCTCCCAAATTCAAAGCACATCTTTTGCAAGAAATCCAGCTCCCTACGCCTCACTTCAAGCATTTCTAAAGGGATTTGGTCCACCATATATCCCATGCGCCAGGGTTATGGCAACATGAATTCCTGCTCCTCAGTGAAGCTGTGTCCTGGTTTCAGCGACATGCTGTGAACTGGTGTACCTGCTCTTAAGCCTGCTCTGGTTTCAAGGAATCTTCAGTGAGATTAAAGCTTAGGAGTTTTACTTCCTATCATTTGAGATGAAGCAGGAACACAAACATGATTGGTTTTCCAGGCTCAGCTGATGGGTAGGAACTCAGTTACCATCAGCCCTGTTCCCATAGCCTCAGGCACTGCACTAAGTCACTTGTCCCACAAGCTGATAAGAGCTACATCTGGAAGGAAAGAAAGCTCTCTTCAAATTGGAAGAAAGATCACAGTGTCAGCAGAGAGGCAGGGAAAAAACTAATTTCAGCATTGTCCTGGACACCAACTGGGTTTTCAGGTTCCTGAGGTCTTTCTGAGGTTTCATCACAGATCCAGCTCAGGTGTTTCCTTGGCAGGTTTGTCTTCTTACCTAGAGCTTAATCCCTCTCTCTGATCTAGTCATGCTGTCTGCAACCTAATAAACTTGAAATTACTGTATATCTGTGTGCACCTCTGTTTGAGCTCTGATCTGTGACACAACCACAGCTATATCTGGACTTGTTTCTTTCTTTACTGTCTGGGGTTGCAGCCTAAAGGCCAGGCTTGATGCTAAACACATTGAAATTCAAATCTCAGTTTACACGCAGGGTAAGAGGGACAAAGTGATTTTCAGAGCCCAGGTTTCTGTTGGGATCCATCCGTAGACAGTGCTTTTTAAGCCTGGTAACAGCACAGACCAGGGCTATCTTCATGGCAGAGTATTCCAAACACCTGATCCCACCTTTGTCACAGCATGGGGAAGACTATTAACTACTACTTGCCTGGACTCAAAATGACCACAAGAATTATTTGTAATCAATGAGCTCTTTATAGCTGCACCAAAGTGTTTTCTTCTCTTGGACCTGTCTTCTTCACCCATCCTACCGTCTGTGTTCTGCTTATTCTGCAAGGCTTAAAGACTTCACAGTGCCATCTATGCACTATGTCTACTGCGAAGGTGAAGCCCAAAGCGAATTGCTCAAAGGTAAGAGAGAATATTAAACTACTGTTACATGGGGAGGTTTTTATTTTTTAGTAAGTACTCATGAACCTTAAAATAATGGAAAACTTGCATCAGAGGCTGCATATAGAGTACCTTTCACCCCAAAGCAGCTTTCCAAAAATGTACATGCACACAACCACAGAAATGTAGCCACCTCTGGAGCAGAATACAGCTGCTGCTTATCCAACACAGTGCAATAACAAGGAGAACTACTGCACTGTCCACGACAAACCACTGTTTTTTTGGTAAATGCACTATGGATTTCTGCATGCTTGCTATACCAGAGGAGACCCATATATTTAAAGGCTTCACCTGAGACAACAATGCAGAGTCAGCAAAACGCATTTCCTTTATGTCCCTTGGAAGGTCAAAAACCTCCCCAGCAGAATATGGCGGAATACAAACTGCCAGGCTCTTGAGCAATTTCATATCTGATACTCAAGTACTCGCTAGCTCTACCAGTCAGTCCCTGCCGTGACAGATATGTCACAACTAAAGGTCGTGGCAAGGTTTTTCCTGCCAGACTTGCTCACCTTACAGGAAAGGCAGATGGCAGATTTGTTTCTCCTCAATTGCTCGGCCCATGTGTCCCAGGCACCATCGCTTATTTCGGAGTGCCCTCTGCCGCCCAGCCTACAGAGCTGCGAGGCTGCAGTTAATGAGGCCGAGAAAATCAGCAGGACCTCGGTTAAGGACAGACAGCAGTCAGCACCATTCAGCCTCCCGTGCAGCTCAGAGTCCCCGTGCTAGAGCTGAGACCTGAGCTCAGCATCTGGCTCTAATTACCAGAGATTTAAAGGCAACAGGTTTGGAAAGCACTGCCACCTACCAGGGCTGCATAGACAACTGATTTTCAGGTCTGTTTTCCGGGCCAACTGTACCTCAGCTCACCTCCCACACCTCACAAAGCTCTTACCCAGTTCTTTTCATCCAAGATCTGGCACAGAAGAGGCAGCAGATGCCCCTTGCACTGGCACTGCTGGGATCTCTCCTTTGCAGCCATGGGAGGCAGCTTTACCCTTCACTTCTACCCTGCCCAAGTCATCTGAGTGATGAGTACCTCCTGCCTCCAAAAGAAAACAGGAAAGCTGACTTTCATCCTGCCCCAGCCCAAGATGCAGAGCCAGGAATCTCTGTGTGGGTCACAGGGCCTCAGGAACTGTTTCTGTGCAGTTTTCAATCTAGGTTGTAAGAGATCAGATATTCTAGAAGGTTCTACTAACTTACAACTTCTAATACTTGGCAAAATGGTTTAGTAAGTTAGTTATCCTCACAGCTTCAAAAATTCTTACCCTACCCTTACCAATACTCTTTCTGTCCAAGCTGGTGCAGGCAGCCAGGCCCGACAATGAGATTCAAGTTTCTGCCTCTCAATGCCACAACATAGTACGTTCCTGCAATCTGTTACTTACCTAGGTTAATAAAGTTCTTTTAAGCACAACATCCATAAGTAGCTTTATTAGATCACTCACTCATGTACAATCAGCCACCACACAGGCACAGCACTGTCCTGCACACAAAACAGCTTTGCAACATGTACAGGATTCTCTGTGCAATGAGGTCAGGTATTCCAAAGCTGCTAGGTCTGTGCTCCAAAGAGTAATGTGAAGTTCGCAGCAAGGAAATGATTTGCACATGTGCATGCAAAGATGCACACATACAGTCTTCATCTCTGTGCTAACAACAAGCATCTTAAAAAAGCTTAGAGGCAACAGTCAAAATATAACTCACCAAGTCTTGCACTGGGGAAGAGAACTACACGATAGCAATATATGATTTATCTCTCATCTTTTTGTTTTCCAGAGGCATATTCCTCTCTGCAAGGTATCACTCCTATACCTCTACAAGGATGAAATTCCATGACTCCCCCCATCTTATGTCAGGATCAACATTACCACCCCACATGTTCACTCCTAATCAATACACGCAGTTGGGACTGTCTCTTAGATTTGCTACAATTCAGAATTTTTTTTTGCCTCCCACAGCAAAGCACAGTTTGTTTTGCCAGACTTGTCACTGCAAAGCTGAGACAACTTGCTTAAGAACAGACGAAGACACATTCCTAGCTCTGTATCTGTTGCCAGTGAGGGGGTTTTAATTCCCAAAGGTATGTGTTGGGTGTCAGAGTATGCAACACAGTCTTTGCGTGGGCACTTACACCCACATTCCCAACAATCACTCCCAATTCCCTTCCCCTTTCGGCAGCCATGCCTCCCTTGGGAAGAGATACCTGAATGCAGTCAGGTAGGTAACTTTTCCCTTCAGCAAACTGCCAGCCATTGTTGCCTGCCTGCATGATTACTGTGATTGCTTATCTATGTCACTGTGTCATCCTTCCTGTTCTGCTCTCCCCAGGCAGGCAGCAGAGCCACGCATAACGTTCATAAACCTTAACACAAGCATGTTCGCAGTTTCTTGCTGCTACAGTAAGCACTGAGGCTAACCATGGCCGTGTTGACCCTGGAGAGGGGCATGTTAGAATAACAAGACTCACAGCAACACTAACACTGCTATTAGGCAACTGATACTGTACCAGAAATAAACACAAAAGGCATCGCCTAGAACTACAAAGCTCTAGTAATAGGGCTGCTGCAGTTGCAACGGCCCATCAGAAGAACAATCGTTTTGGGGAGGTTGTGCTATTTACTAAGCCAGCTGATGCCAGAACTGAGTGTTATCAGAGCTCATCTGCTTTTGCCAGCTAAGTAGCTTATCTAATAAATACACTGTCACCTTACAAATCTTGCTTCTTCAGGATTATAACTCCTGTGACCTCCCAAATACAGAATCCTTACAAAAGCAGATAAGGCACAGAAAAACTCAAACCAACCAACCCACCACTGACATACCGTAGGTAACAGCCTGGGGTAGGCATCCTTCGCACCAGGACTAGAAACTGCAGCAGCACCTCCAAACGTTTCAAGGTGCTTTCAGTAACAAGGTTCTGTCAGAGGGCCTTTACCTAGAAATAACTCCTGTGCACGCTGTCTTTGAGTGTGCCACATGCTGCCCAGCAGATTTTAGTCCTTGCTACGTGGGACAAGCAAAAATGCCATGTCTTAACACCAAACAGCACAGGCACAGTATTTTTCATAGGGTCAAACAATTACTAATCATGCTTTTAAGCTGTATCTACATTCAGGACAAATTCTTTTGTTTACTGCTTTTTTTTTTTTTTTTTGACAACATTCACGTGGAAGCAAGAGGAAAGGATGGACATATTTATGGTGAAAAGGAAAAAAAAGTCTAATCTAAACTGTTCTGTTGGCCACAATCCCTTCCCCCCTCTTTGGCATTTTCCAGAGGACTCTAGCTCCTCTTCCCATGTTTGCTCATTTCATTGGCTCCTCCACCGAGTTGCCATTCTCTGCCCATATCAACCCTGATGCTATGCAGCATGTGCTGGATGTCCGCAGGGGGTACCACGACCCTGCGCACCAGCCAGAACATCACACAGGCACATTGCGCTAATGGAGGTGGATTGCTGCGCTTCAGTCTCTAACGCACATAATGAGATTAGCATTTGAATAGTGCTGATCAAGTTACCAGTAGCACTGAACCCTGGGTCCATCAGATGCAAATGAATCACCATAAATTTTGCTCCCTTCTTAAGGGCTCTTTATATGCACGGCCAACACAGAAAGAACTGCAGTGGGTATAGCTAAGGAAGTCTGTCTCTCACCATGACCTAGAATTTCTGAGAGTGGAGAAACCATAGGTGCATCTTTCCTAAGATAAAACTTTTTTTTTTAATAAAAAAGAGCAATTTTTCCCCCCCTCTTTTTGATACCTCTTCTCTACCAGGGCTGAGGAGGCATCAGGACATATTCTGGCATAAGGTTCAGGGACAAAAACTTTCAGAATACCTTTGTGTAGGTCTTAATTCTATCTATCTGTTCTTAATTACCTGAGCAACTTCTGAAAGTCCTGCCAGCCTCCTTGCGTAAAGGACGTATCTTTCCCTGTTGGGAGGATGAAGGTGAAATAAGTCTATGCTGTCTCCAACTGCATTGATTCAGTATGTCCAAAGTGCTTGCAATATTCTGAAACATCTTAGTATTTTCATCTCAGTCTCCCTGGAGAAAGATACAGAACACGTCCCATTTAGGAAGAATCATCTTTACATTTAATCATACAAGGCAGTACCCTAAAGTGCCTAATCCCCTCTGTATCTCAATGGATGCTCAATTATAGGGGAGTTTTCTCCCACCTCTGTGCTGTGGGCAGGATCCCTGAGAGGAGGGGAACCAGGCACAGTCAACTTGTGAAATCTGCAGATGTCAGCAGGTGAGCTTTGGCACACAGCATCACCAGAAACCACAGTGAGAAAAGAAGTCGCAAGAGCTCATCATTCCTACTAACATGGAGTTTTAACACATTCGCAACATTTCTGCAAGCTTCATAGCAGAAGAAACAATACAACTAAGATATCTCAAATACAGTCATACAGTTTTTAAGAGCATACTGCAGACCAGCTTGTTCTTGTGACAACTCCAGTTGACCTCTACACGCATTTGGCTCCAGCTGCTTTCATTTCTCTGGACAAACTTGACAGAAGAAACTAAGACCCTGTCAGCTCTCCAGCCAGCACAACTGAAGTATGTAAAATAAGTGAGCACTATGAAGAACGCTCAAACTCATTCACTTCCTGATACAAAACCCTGGACAACTGTAATTGCACTCTAGCAAATTCTACACAACCTATGCCGGAACACACAGAAATTGCTACATGGGTTGAGATTTGCGACCGGGAGTGACTTTCTGAAGTCCAGCATAAGCAGAGCTCCATTTATCATTCCTAATATTATTATTATTCACCTGCTGATAGTCACTTCTAGCCACAGATATTTCTAACAATACTACTACAAGCATTTGTTAGGAAGTTTACACCTAATAGCGTTCAGTTATCCTGTACTCATTCAAGAGAGTAACTTCAGATGCCATCTCCATTTATGCTAGCTCTTAATTGATCTTCTCATCATAATGCTGCTTGAGACACTCATTTGGGTTTTCATTTTACACGGTACATTTATTTTGAGGTGCAGGAAAGGAAAGGAAAATACATGCAAATAAGCATTAACTTGAATTAGCAAAATATTAGAACTCCTCACTGCCTCCCCTGAGAAGAAGCCTTCACATCTCATCACTCCACCCGCTCCCTGTTACAGGAAAGGCGTGAGGAAGTATAACATGTATGTAGTGTCAATCAGCTCCTTTTCCTATGGAGCCTGAATAGGTACAACTAGCCGGAGGCACAGAGCACAGAAAGCACTCCATGTCCCAGTTGCTTGTATAATAAAACTGAATTAAATCAGTAATTAAAGCTGTTCTTGCACACCACTCCCCAGTGAACCTCAAAATGTTTTTAGAAAGCCAGTGGCACCTCCCCATTTTACTAATGAAAAAAGGGGCTCAGAGCCCACCTTGCTGCGAGCCACCCACCACACAGGCAACAGGCAGCGGCACAAGACCCATTTTGACACCTGTGGCAAAAGACTGAGCCATTTTTAAATGAAACAGGCAGGCTGCAGCCCTGGGAAAGGGACAGGCCCTTCACTACACCAGGCACAAAAACCCACCTCACAGAGCCAAAGCACGCTGCCCTTGCTGCCCTCTCTCCTGCCCCTGCCTCCCTGAGCTGTAAGCACAGCAGCACATCGCCCTGCCACCACCTCAGACCCTTTTTCTGGCAGGGACCTCCTTAGCAAGCCTGGCTTCGGGCCAGCTGCCCCCCTAAGCAGCTCCAGCTGCCCTGGGCCAAGAGCACACACTGGGAGGTCCCTCAGCAAAGCAGAAACTCACCCTGGGAGATTTACACGCTGGCTCAAAGGTGCTCAAAAGGGCACGCTACCAAGGGGAAGAGATGGGCACAGCCACATCATCGGCCCTGCAGGGCAGGCGCCCACCCATCCCCTCACACACAGACTACCCTGCTCCCTGCAAGGCTCAGCTTGCCGCCACGGCCCAGCTCCTGGGTAAAGGCCAAGGCAATTACAGCCCAGGGCCCTTCCCTCTTGGAGGCCCGGTCCCTCGTGTGAACAACTTGCTCATGGAGGCTGGGCGCTCCTCACGACACCCTCACCCCTCAGGGCCAGGCCCCCTCATGACACAGCCCCACCTCAGGGCTGAACCCGCCTCAGACACCTCCGCACCTCAGCGTTGAGGCCCCTCGGGGAGCAGCTTCTCCTCAGACCTGGACCCTGCTTCAGTGCAGCCTCACCTCAGGGCTGTGCCTTCCTCAGCGTGGAGCCCCCCCTTCAGGGCACGGCTTCTCCTCAGCGTGGAGCCCCCCCTTCAGGGCACGGCTTCTCCTCAGCGTGGAGCCCCCCTCAGGTGCTGCCCATCACCTCGTCAGCCACAGCTGACCATGAGGGCACCTTTCCCACTGCCCCAGGTCCTGGCAGCCCCTGCCCAGAGCAGGCATGGACTGGACAGGCAGTGAAAAAAAAAAAAAAAAAAAAATCCCCTGAAGATGGGACTAAGTTTTCAAGAGCACATTCTAGAATGTATAAAGGGAAGGAAGAGCCCAAAGACGTGTGTCCCAGCTCAGGGTAGGGCTCCTTTGTAAGCAGCACAGGGGGAGCTTTGCCTTGGTCTGACGTTTCAGCTTCTCAGTCCATGAGTTGTGCACAAAACATTTATGAATAAAAAATGTCATTTAAAATGGACAAGAAGCTGAAGAAGAAATCTGATTTCTCCATTAGAAAGAGGTCACGATACAATGAACGCTACGCCAATGTGGAGAACGATGCAGTGTATAAACTAAAACTCAGTGCACGGCAAAAGATTTGCAACAGACACAAAGTCTAAGGTCTTTTATTACGTTTCATAGATTAAATATATCTTCAGTAGAGTCTCTTTTTTAAAACACACAAAAGGAAAAAATACATTCTTCATGTACATAGGAAATACTGACCACGTAGCAGGGACCATGTACAGTGCAAAGTATGAACACAGCTACACAGACATCACCACCTTGGATGATTATCAGGCTTTTTCTACAGTAAAATTAGGACAAGTTAACATTTCTGCTTCCACAGAGAAATCCATACCCTTCCCTTCCATGGCATTTTGTGGGATTGTGCAGGAAAGGGATTTTTTTACTTTTTAAATGTATTATAACATCCTTGCATTGCATGAAAAATTACCAAATTCCACAAGCTTTACCTCTTTCACACACATTTATAACTGTAGTACAATTTTTACTGTGATTGCAGCCCAACTCCAAAAATCCAGGGAAAAACAGAAATATAACCTGGTCAAGAGAAAGGAATGAATCAGACTGATTGTTGCAATGTCCAGAAAACATGTACCCACATGTACACACACATACACAAAAGATGGAAGATAGTGAGGTGCGATTGAGCATCTCCTATTTATTACAAGTTTGGAGTGAGGGCATGGGGTTGCACGTTTCACTTCAGCAGTGAATCTCTTCTAGTGTCTCTCAGTACGGGATATCATTCTGGTAGTACTGGATCATGTCATATGTCCTACTCCTACAGAGGAAAAGCAAAGCCAGAGGTAAGTTTAAAAAAACACTGCACTCATTCTCACAGAAACAAACATCCAAGATCCCACAGAAACAAAACATGAGTGAAGCAAATCAGCTGCTCATCAAAACTAGCCCTAAATGCTTTGAAGGCATTGTGAAGGCCCAGTTACTGTTATGAACAGCACAAAACATCCTGCTCTTGTTTAAACTAGGTAAAAAAAGGACTTTCATGTTTCTCAGTGTGGCAACACCAACAGCAGCTTGGATCCTGTGTTTGGATAAGCCAGAAGCACCTCACATTGCATTGGCAGTATGTTTGAGGAGAAGCAAATGCACAACGAACAAAGCAAGATCATCAGGGCTGCATGGAGACAGGATTATGTGGAAATAAAAGTAATCTTAATTAAGGAGAATGCTAATAATGAAAATAAAAGTGCAGGGGAAATAACAACATTAATAGCAGCATCTCTGATGAGTGACTGATCAAACAAATCTAAGCCTTGTTACAGATAACTCAATTATCCACGGGCAGAGCTTATTCAGGTCACAGACTAACCATGCCACAGGTACAGAAGCTTAAGCTTGCCAGAACTAAGCTGGCTCTGGGCATTCACACAGCAGTGTGACTGCCTTCATAACCCCCAATATAAATCTAAGATTCTGAGCAGATGCACCAGCAGGCACTAGAAAATCCAATTCAGTTCTAGCAGGACTACATCTGAGCCAGTGAGCCTTACTGGTCTTAAGCTGACTCCATATGGAACTACACAAGAGTTTGTATTAGACTTTCCGATATATCCCACAAAGTCTTTATTATCTGGGATAATAATAAAACATGCACTTAAGATGTTTAAGTATTAAATTCATTTGACTTAAAGTATTAAATGTAATAAAATTATGTTTTTACATGTCATTTCCTTTCAAAAGTTTTGCACAAGATACCAAACTATTTGTATACTTGAACAGAAAAAGCCTACAGTTGATTGACTAGCTGGTGATTAAGTTGACTTTTAAATTGCTAATTATCTGATAGAACTGATTATTTCATTCAGGGTACTGAATAGTAGATGACAAATAAACATGGCCCAGCTACAAAGACATTCAAAAACCACACTGCCAGTGTTCTCTACTTGAGGCATTTTCCCTAGCAAGTATTATACAATAACTAACATATGGCCTAGCAAAATGATTAATGTGTTAATGTAGTATCAAGTCATGAAGAAAAAATTTGTAGAAAGATTAGAACGCATTTCTAGAGAAGAGTCAATTACACTTTTGCACAGAATAGCAGCTTTGAATTTCAGGAGGATATTCAGGCAACTTGATGCCTACAAGCAATTATAAAAAAGATTTTGGAAAGTCACTGTAGTCCTGTTTCACTTCCATGCTTACTCAGACCAATGGACAATGCATATTGTTTTTTAAGAAACCTTCTCCTTACAACAGGGAACAAGCCTCAAGATCAATCCCTCTTCATTCTGACCAGAAGGCATGCTATTCCTGTTGCCATTCAATACCATTATTTACTATTTATCCCTTTATTTGTAGGGATGACCCTACCCTATATAAAAGGGGGTATCACAACTAGACATACAACCCTAATAATACAGTTGGCCATGCTCTAACATAGGAGCCAAAATGCTTAACTTTGGGGCCAAAGATTCACTCTCACAGAAAACCTTCTATTCTTCAGACTAGCCAGCCTTGCCATTTGACCAGCCTGGGCTTAAGCCTTCCTTCCAAGTGTAAAAGGGAGGAGATGCAGCATATTCAGAAGCAAAGCTGCTATCCTGCATTATCTAAATATCAACAACTCGAAAATGCTTGCTATCTGACTGATAAAACTCTACTTTTTAGCTCTCTCAAAGCTTGATGACCTTTCTTTAGCCACAGGGAGAAGACATGCAGAGATGCCAAACCTGTTGCTCAGGAAACAATTCTGGATGATCTTGATGATGAAAGTTGCAGCCTCCCGTTCAGTCATGTTGGGGCTGAACCTGTGTCTATATGCAGAAAATCACAAAAAAGCAAGAGTAAAATTAGTGAGCAAGAGTAAAATTTCCTTTGAGCATGATACAAATGTGTCTTTGCACAAGCTTAGCCAGGTGGTGATTTCACTTGCTGCAAGTACCTACTTCTTGTGAGACTACCTTGTACAAATTATGAAATGTTTTAATAAGCACTTGCCATTAGCGGAGTCAGAGGCTGTGAACTTTCCATCAGTCTAGTGTTAGTTCTAGGAACAGCAGATCCCTCTTCCTAGGCAGCTGCATCTTTTAAAATATCTTTGTACCTAGTAGTGCCCTTGAGCTGCAGCCCATCATACTTTATGAATCTGCACTTATCTTTAGGAAATTGTAGGAAGTTATATGCAGGAAGTGCTGAGCTAACTCTGCTCACTCTGGAGGCATAAGCCTGAAGGCCTGTTTAAAGGGTCACATTAGAACTTGTATTTGCCTAAGCTGCTGGATGTTACAACATAGATCCATTCAGTACTGCATTATCTGTAGCACAAATTTTAAGATGCTGTTCTTCAGAGTCCAACACCGTTTCAGAGGACGTCAGACCCTGCAACACATTACCTCTCCATTTAAGCAGATCTTTCCTTTATAGTCTTATTTTGCTAGTCCTACGAACTTCAAGATAATGCACATACTTGCACTTGAACTTAATTCTATGAAAAGACCTCTGGAATTCCTACTTTCTGAGATATTCTATAAACAAAAGTCACCATTTTTGCAATGTTAGGATATTTAAGATATTTGAGTAGCATGACACCTATACTCACTGCATAAGTTGTGGCAATATACATTCTGTGAAGAACATACGAACATTTTCCAGTTCATACATATGCTGACTTACTTCAACAGCTTGATTGTCTGCCCTCGGAAACAGGGCAGCCCCGTATCCAACATTAATGTAACCAGTGAGACGACAGCATCCATGTAAGGCCTAGAGAAAAAGAGGACA
Source organism: Haliaeetus albicilla (assembly GCF_947461875.1). Taxonomy (NCBI): domain Eukaryota; kingdom Metazoa; phylum Chordata; class Aves; order Accipitriformes; family Accipitridae; genus Haliaeetus; species Haliaeetus albicilla. The sequence continues at coordinate 38,144,706 of NC_091492.1, forward strand.
AAAAAGTTACAGCACTCAAGCTTCTGCAGCCTTAGTAGGTAAAGCAGGCAAGCTGAGAAGTTCAACAAGCTGGATCACACCTTTTTCTGTAATTAAATTAACACATACAATCCTCTTATATTTGCTGGTAGACCTACACCATTGCTTGCAATCTGTCACTTTAAATTTCACTCCTTGATGTTGGACTACCAGATACTCAGAATGCTGCAAGATGAACAATCTCAAGGAGGATTACACAGAGCAATGCTTTAGTAAACAACATTTCTTTGGCATCAGAAAGGTGAATCAGTACAAAAGGCGGAAACCAGCAATACCACAGTAACAGATTATCTTCTAATTCCTAATTATGTAATTCTTTGCTACATCAGCCCAGCTTCCCTTCTCCTTCCTCTCCTCCTACTCAGAACATTTATTACCTACAAAGCTATTACTCTACTACTTGGGTAACATTGTTGCCTTGACACAAAACTTTCTCCAGACTGCTCCCCCTCAAGGAACCAAATTGATCTTGACTGCCCCTTCTGGGGCTACTAGCTGAAGAAACTTTGATTCTGTAAGGTACTATCAATACTTCATACTCGTGATAGATGAGCTTTTATCTAGACTCTAATGTACTGTCCTCCTCCCACCCACATGCAACATCATCTTCATAGATTTATTAGTGCTCCTGCATGTTAAAGCAAACCCTGTGTGCTTGGTATGGAGCAAGTTAACACTGGAAATCTTTACTGTGACTGGCTGGCAATCACACCTGAAGAGCTGAGCCACCAAAACCCCTGCATATTTTACAACAGAAAATGGTAGCACTTTTTCACATCTCCTACCTAATTAACTCTAGCTGAAATGGTCATTAATGTGATCGTCCTATTTGGGAAAACAAAGAAAGATTTTGATTCTCCTGTAGTTTCTTACTGCGAAGTTTTAACAGCATATTAAATTGTGTGAGGAAATGTGTGTAACATCTCATTTATAAATTGAACATAATATATAAAATTTTCAAATATAACATAAGAACAGAACAGAAAAAAAACCACAAAGGCTGTAAAATTGCAGGACTATTAAATTATTTCAAAGTTTGCAAGATGTACTAGGACAGTCTGACAGGCTCAGACCCCCTACAGACAAATATTTATTATTATTTATCTTCTCATCTGGTTTTAGACAGGCAAGCACTTCCACTTTTGACCAGTTAAGAACACCTTACCTGACTGCCAGATAGCCTCTGACACACATCTCCATAAACCATTTGAATGGAGTTGCCTCCATTTTTCCTCCCATTATCATCACCATCTCATCAGTCAGCTTAATGTCAGGCTCCCAGCCCAGATTTCCACCAGGTGAGCTTTCAAACATGAATCCAAAATCTGTGCACAAAAGATAACCCGCCTCATAAACTTTGTTGGTTAATTGTGCAGTGTCAAAGCTGACAGAAGAAAGGAGAGGTGGACTTCACATATTAGTACCTACTTTTTCTAACAACATTTCAACTCCAACTGGAAAAAAGCTTTGGTGAAGTGTAAGAACACCAACAAAAAGAATCATCACAATGACATTAAACTAGATGACATAAAATAAACTCCTTGCTGAAACATCTGTGCAGTTCCAGAAAAGCAAAGCTAAAGCAGAAGTTACAGCCTCACACAATTATATAAATTTACTTGTCAGATTTAATTCATACCCATACAGTGATGAAAGGAACCCAAAGATACATTTATATATTTATACATATATATGCAGACATATATGTGTGGTATGCATGCATAAGTAGATACACATGCCTAATCCATACATATATGTGTATATACTTCCCTGAAGTTGGTAGAACTTTGCAAAGCTAAATTTACACAGAAGCCGCCAAAACAAATATACATACATTACTGAACGGGCATGAAAAAAATCCCATGTATATTTACAAACTGTGTAACCAGTATATAGATTGATCTCAAAAGGGAAATGGCTTATTGTCTTCTATGAGCAATATTTTACAGCAGAAAGAAAAGGTAACTACTGAAATTCAAATGTGGACATGACTGACCAATATGAATGATGTGTCCCTTTTTGTCCAGCATGATGTTGCCATTATGCCTGTCTTTAATCTGGAGCAGAAACAGGAGAAGACTATATGCAGCCATACTGCGGATGAAATTATAGCGAGCCTGTACAAACAAGAAGTTGAAACAAATCAGAACATAGAAAATTTAATAACTCTCCATCCCAGGAGCAGATACAGCTGAACAAAGTATTTTTCTTTTTTCCATTCATGATTAGTTTGAAGCAATGTCCAATGATATTCTCCATACATCTACAGCTCAATAACTTCTTTAGCTAACTCACTCATAGTTAAAAATAGATTATCAGCATCAGAAACCAGATACAGCATTATGGTAGTCATTATCCAATTATTTGTCATTATTTCTTATAGCTAGAATATTTCTCAGTTGAGATTTTGCTGTGCTTGCCAACTGGTATTTTACCTTCTGGAATGCAAGGGTAGACTCATCTCCATATTGCCTTGTAAAGTAATCATACATCCCAAAGTCTGTCTGCCTGCCCAGCTGGTCACGGGATGTGCAGTCAGGAATGCATTCAATAACACCGCACTGAAGGGAAAGAGGAGAAACAGGTCTGTGAAGCACGCTCCCAACATATATTTTGTTCATGGCTCTTGGCAGTCATACAGGTCCCCTGGGAAACGTGGGGAAGCCTATGGATCACTGAATACAGAATTTCTAGTTTATTCATAAAAAAAGTACATACAGTTTTTTAGGATTTCCATGCAACATAAGACAAGCTCTGTGACTTTCCACTGACTTGCACAACGTAGTCCCAAAAATCAAACAGCAAACATGAATAACCACAAGCAGCAAAATTTCAGAGTCAAAAGCTTTAGAAATGCAGGAAGCAGGAGAGGAAAGACTCTTTTTGTCGCTGGTACTCCAAATATTTGGCATAAGTGATGTGGGCAGTATTTCCTTCCAGTGTGGAATTTTTATGTGGGCTGGAAGAGAGACTTTTTAAATTAAGAACTATTTTCTAGACCAGTACAGTTAATTGCCCACTTACCCCAGGAGCTGTGGCCACCACTCTGTATGGAAACACAAAAAGATCCAGGCCTACCAGCTGAAATATGTTCTTGAAGAGATCGATGATTTGTAAAGCTAACATGTCCTGTTATACAAGAACAAAATTGCACAAGCATTACAGGGGTTATGGATCATAAGTTAGATTACAAAAATGCTCTGAAGAACTCTGAAGTGAACATTAAGTTACCCCAGCAGGTCTGCAGATGTGTGCTTGTGCATGCACTGTGGCTCTGGGGGAAATCAAAAAGGGAAAAGATAAATGCTGTTTAAGTGGGTAGCAAGCAACACTGAAGATTTAACTGCTGACCTAAGAACAACAAACTTTTCCATCACTCTTTGATAAGAGGGCTACTACTAACTCCAAGGGTAATAGCTAGCACTCCCTCTTAATCAAAACCAATCAAGCTTCAATGTACAAGATACCACCTTGGAAACTACTGCTATGTTACCAACAGTTCAATCGAAAAATAAACTCTGAAAAAGAACTTTAAGTCATGGTAAACTGTCTTGAAATAATGGCCTTTGTTTCCAAACCAGAATTTCTCTAGTGGTACAACACAGCTCTCCCTCAGTCCCTAACTAGTGGAGATTCTCAAAATTCCAAGGAAAAATATTTCTATACGAAAATTATTTTCTTCTTACATATTATCACCTACAAATCTTCTATAACTGCAAAGCCTGATAGCTTTGTACCTGTCTGCAGTCATCGCCCACTTTAAAGATAGCTGCCTGCCAACAGATTTTCTTACTGTCCACCCCTTCTTCTGCGCTTTCATCTATGGAATCAGAACGACAACGCAGACCTGCAAGAAGATTACAAGGCAAAACCCAGACACAGACTTTAATTAGTAACTTTCTATCATGTCAAGCGCTCTGCACTCAAACCCACATTTCACTGCAGGCAGGTGCACTACAGATATTTCTGCCTTGCAAGGTGAATACTGTAAGATAGTTCCCTTTGTCTACTGGAACATATTAAAAGAGTGCTCATGATTTACCTGATAAATGCCTGAACTGCATTGAGCTACAGCCTCTCTCAAAATTTATTATGAGAAAAAACTGCCAAAACCTGGAGTTTGCTACAGTCTAAAAAACAGAGAAAGGCTATCAATTTATATGTCAGTCTAAAGTCACTGTTAAAATTTCTTCAAGATACCTATGTGGCTTGCTTCCTGGGACTTAAAAAAAATTGCAAAAAATAGATGTAAGTTTTCAGAATTTTCTTCTCTCTTCCTTTGAGACAGTTTCATTTCTGAGCAGAACCATTGCAGATAAAGTTCAACATAGAAGTAATTTTACACAGCAGTATAGGTCACTAAAAGCAGGCAATTTTAAAGGAATTGCTGACTCTTAATTAGTAGTGTCAGTGATTAAGACGCAGTTACTAACCTTCTTTTTCAAGCTCACTAACTCCACATCGTTTCACTTTAAATTTGGCCAGGTAGGGTGCTTTTGCTGCACTAAATTGTAATAAAAACAAAGATGATGATGAGTTAGCTAAACAAGAATGTCTAGAAAAATACCTAAATATCATGAATTAACTTAATGGGAGAACATAACAAGAGCATGGTACCTCTGCATAGGAGTTCCTGATTTGTAATCAATGTCCAGAACAATAGCTTCAGGATTGCTGGGCAAGTAACAGCCTGCAAAATGGAGCGGACAGCTGAGAACAAATCCACTGGCTAGTGCGACAATGCAACTTAGAGAATAACTGACGTTAGCGTCTATAACTTCAGTGCATCTAAAACTAGAGATTATAGTCTGTGAGCCATGAAGGATGCAGTATCCTTTGCATTAGTGAGTGATTGCCAGAAACTAATAGAATACAGTTTTGAACTAATACCGCAGAATCTGTACCACAGAAGAGTACAGACAGGATTTCTCTTACAACAGTCCCTAATAAGATGTGGCAGCATGTCCTAGTGCGCTAGCAAGGGCCCTCAGCAACCAACACATGGTAGGAGAATTGAGACCTGTTAGACAGAAATCAGGAAAAGCTTTCCAAACTCCATTTTAAAGAGAAGATTCAGATTGGGAAAACATATGTTCAAGATTTGAAAGGACCCTCAGACAATGACATTTCAAGGGAATGCCTGATGGGAGAAAAAGGAGAATCAAAGGAACTGGACACGCTTCATTCTTGAGATAACATAAATTCTCAAAAGCGCCTCATATTTTTAGAAAAGAAGGTGGTCCAAAGAAAAAGAGCTTATTTATCTTCCCTCTTCAGACATACAGTTCTACTTTTATCCATGATGTGTGTTATCTGACTTGCTCTTGGGCAAGTTTTGATGCACCATATAGAAATTACTGGGTGGGTAAAAATATTTGAATTGTTTCAAGAGAGGAACAATGCAACTGTAACAGAAGAACAGCCACCAGCACCAAAACTGAGAGACGCCACTTGTGGAGATTCCAAGATTTGCTTGCAGAAAATACGGTATTCATGTTGAATGCAAAAAGCCCACTATATTAGGTGATTAAATCACGTCTTACCAGGCTGCACTTTCACCTCAGATAGAGCACTCAAACAAGCTTTTTTCCTTTCATCTCCCTTAGGGAATGGCCTAGAAAGATGAATGATATTTTATTTATCTGCATACTATATATTACTCTATGCACTAGCCTCAAACTTGTTTTGAACTTACACAAACTTCACTAAAAATGTTTCTTCCTGTAATGACAAAGATCACTTACTTCACCACTTCTAGAGAACTTACAGGCTCAAAACCTAACCAGAACATTTTCTATCTTAATGAAGGTTATAGTCTTTGCTTTGTAGATTTAACATTGATTTGACATACAGGTTGTTGACAAACCCAAACAGCATAAGAGATGTGAATGAAATATATGAATGCTCCTCCTTATACAGAAATTTGAGCAAAATTATACCTTTGTAAGCACTGCAGTTGTTATACCAATGTAATTTTCCCTTGTGGAACTTATTCTAGAATAAGAACATTGTTAACTGCAAAAGGACAAACCAGCAAAATGCCTATGCAATTACATGCCTAATTTGTTCACATACTTAGCATGACTGCAGGTGTCAACTGGATAATTGGTAACATGGTTAACGATTAGTACGTACAATTACCTATTTTGCACAGGCACTTGTGTTAACTATCTATTGAAGTCAGTCACACAATTGCATGCTCACCTGATGTAGGAGGATGCAACTGAAAGGTATTACTTACGCTCTAGTTTTAAGCAGTACAGCAGATTACTGAAGCAGCAACGTAACACTTAAGATAATGAAATCATCACAGATGATACATTTATTCATTTATGCCATCTACAAAACAAACAGCATCTCCTCTACGTTGTCTTTACATTGGAGGTGCACAAAAACCAGATTCATTTTAAGGCTGGGGTGCAAAATGCAATGCTTGCAAAGCACAATTATTATCAGTTGCTTAATTATGACTTCCTACTAACAAACAGTGGATTGATTTCATTCTAAATAAAGATATTCAGATCCTAACCCTGCCTTTTAACTCATCCTACTGGGCGAAAACATCTTAACATACATGTAGAAGGCACCTAATATTTGACTGTTTCTGTGATTTAAGTGTCCTTTAGCCTGATGCCCTTATACTGGCAGTTTGCAAAGCTTCATTTTAGAGGAGGTATGTTCCAGGACTACATTTTATATGACTTCCAAATACTTTCATATACCAGAGAATATTTTAAAAATATGCAATGAAACCACACTTACAGACTTAGAGCTTGTGCGCTGAGCTGCTGCCATCCACTGGCAAGCTTTATAAAAGTTAAATTACGTATCCTACTGCAGTCTTTACAGTCAACAGCGAGAATCTCTCTATGAGCAGAACTTCCAGTTTTAAGAGATCATCAATCCAATGTTTATGACATCAAATCTTTCTCCATAACCACAATTTAGAAATGAAGCACAAAGACTTATATATGCAAAAAGAACAATCATCTTTGTATTACACTGCACAATGAAATCTCTTCCAGAAGAAGAAAAGAAAATTTAATGGAGTTTTAGCAGAAGGCAAACCATTTACCTACCCTTGAGTTTTTTTGGGTCTGTGGTGGGTTTTTTTATTTTGTTTTGTTTGTTTTTAAACTCCACACAAAATGCTGATAACAAGTTATAATATGAAAAAAAATGACAGTCAATCTGGTAGACCTAAACAGAGAATTGCTGTTTTTCCTGCCTGAATCATGCTCTGCTTACTGCTCAGGAGAACACTGGCAGCATATCCAAAAAGCCAAATTAACGATGCAGGTGACAACTAGACTGAGGGGATTTCAACTAGGACAAGCGCACCGATTGCTTTACCAATTCCATTCCTCTATCAGTGCACTTTTCTATGGAACCTCATTCCACTATTACCAACCACAATGTATTTGATAAAATCAGATTAAAAACTTAACTTCAAGTTTAGAATCATCTGCTTCCAAAGTAAAAAGTTATAGCTGTTTCAGACGGACTGCTAGCTCAAAGCACAAGCACTGAGATCAGGGCAGATATGAATTATCCCTAAAAGTCAAACTAAAATAAGCCTTTGCATCCTACTACAACTCTTAAGTTACATTTAAGAAAAAAATTCATTTCTTATCATATAGACAATTAATTCTTTTTTCCTGAAAACACTCTCTCAATACCCCTAAAAGTGACTCAGCCTCTTAATCAGGACACTGCTAATTAACAGAACAGCGAGCCCCCAAAAAGCACAATTCTGAAGTTCGGCACTTACTTGATAATGGCTGAAACGTTAGTGATTTTATTAAAGAAATCAAATTCCCGTTGGTAGAACTCCTTGGCTGGACCAGATAATGAGCCAGTTATCTCCTCTACGAGCTGCTCCAGAAGTTCCCCAATGTCAGCTGCACGTGAAAAAGGAAGTATTTGTGTCAGCAGCTTATTTCAGAAAGCCAAATGATAAGGGTGATAGAAACAGCCACCTTCAGATAGTATTCAAAACAAGGTACTGATGCAAACATTGCCACATCTCTTTTGATGCATTCTGTCAGGTAGAACACTTCTACGGAATGGGCCCTACCTCTATAAATGAAAGAGAAGTTCCTAGCTAAAAGGATTCCTCCTGCCAAGAGAGAAGCAGGAAAGAGATTTAGTCTGAACTGAGACAAGGAAAGGAGTCAAGCTAGATTATATTTTAAAGCACTCACGATCTTTTTGGTGTCCTTCCTCATCCAGGTAGATATTAGTTTTCATGTTCCAGATGAATTGGTGAGCCAAGAGCTGGGATTTGGCAGCTGCCCACAGGATGTATTCTCTAACGTAACCCATCTGCAACCATATCCAGTCCAGTAAGGATCAAAGATCATTACAACTCTAGCAGACTCGATACTACTGCTTCTAACAGCTGTTCTTCAAACTCGAAAATATTTAATGGATGGAAAGAAGACCTCTGCAATCTCATTCACATCGCTAAAAAGACCTTTGAAGAATGACAGTGTATTTTAACAGAAAGTGAACTGACTAAACTGTTTTCAGCTTTATTACTGACCTATTCCATTATTCTAATCAACCTTCTTCCCAATTCTGTGCCATTTTCTATCTGTTTTATTTGGATTTCAAATCTCTTTGAACTTACGGCATCTCCCAGTATGTGTACAAAGCACAGTGTAATAGAGACATTGGTCTTGCTTGGCATCACTAAATGCTCCTGTAATACCAGAAATCTAGACCAGAAATCAGTGTCATATGGACTGCACATTTTGGTAGCAAGAACTGCACATGCTGTCACAGTTCCACAGAAATTCTAGAAAGTAAGAACAAACCTACAAAAGAAGTTGAAGTGTACAAGGGAATCCTACTCATTCCAGAAGCTGCATTCCCTTTCCTCTACTTGCAGCTACTTCTGTAGTCTGTAGGTATTTCTACGTTTGACTGATATTAACAGACAAGATGTCTGATGTTCATGCTCTGCATGGCAGAGGGTACTTAAATCTATGCAAAGTTCTCAAAGAATAAATAAATACAGTCACCTACACTACTGGCTGGGGATGTCTTCACCTGAAAATAATACACTGACCAGAGTTCACACACCTTGTGGGCAGGTAACAATGACCTCACATTAATGAACTCTGAACTTGGTCGTCAAGCTTTACTTCCGGCTTCTGCAAGATGAAGCTAAAATGCGATTTCACATACATGATGAAGCACAAGACATCCCTAGATGTCTTCTCTGATTAACTCCACAGCAAAATGATTAAGGATAGTGATTTAATTTCATTACTCTTGTCTCATGCAGACCTTCAAAAGCTTTATTCAGACAGAGTCCTCATCTGGGGTTTCCCATAATAAAATCTCTTTCCTGACAGATGAGCTACACAGCCTCTGGTTTCACAAGTTTACCTGTTCATAAAAGAGGTGAATCTAAAGCCAGCCAGCCTCTAGAGACAATCATTTTTCTTCTATGTATTGGAGATATAGGACAATAACAAGCAACATTAGTTTAAGCTTAAATTTTGTCTGATTTGCAGTTTTAAGTCTAAAAGCTACTTTAAAAATCTGTTTTGTTCATATGTAGCTGTTTCATATCCTCACCTTGTCATACCGAAGTGCCTGCACAATCTGTGGAATGTAGAATAAAATGGCATCCTGAAAGAGAAAAGACGGCAGGTTTTTTATTGTTATTGTTTTAGTAGTTGGAAGGGGAGACAGGTCACATGCACAAAGAAAAGCTCTCTTTAGTTAGGTGATGAGCAAAATACCACTGCCTCTGTATTTTAAACTATATATATGCCACCTCCTCAGATCAAAGTATTTTTCTATCCACTTACTCCCTTCAGAAATATCACTAATAATCATGTATTTTACAATCCTAATACAAGTCTGACAAGTGTTAAAAATCCAGCCTTCTGCTGCTTTAGAAGAAACACCTTTCCACTGAGAAAAGATTTGAAAGGAACAATTTGAGAAGAGCAGCCTGAAGAATTCAGCTTAGTGTGATTTATGACAAAAATGTTGCAAGTACATGAGCCAGTATTACGTGGGACAATCAACTTTAAATTTTCACCCCAATATATTCACATTCTGCAATGTGGTGTGCCCATTTAGCATACACGTCTCTCCACGGTACTAAAATAAAGCCTGTGGCCACTATGACTAAGGCCATAAATTTACTGGGGGAGTTAAGGCTCTCTTGAAACTCATCTTACCGGAGGAAAAGATCGCAGGACTTTAACCCCATATTGAGCTGTTAGAGGATGAGGTGGATACATGCTTGAAAAATAGGAAAGGCCAGTTGGTGGATCTGTTGGTGCCCAGCACAGAACGTGGCTGAGCTCAGGTGCATCAGCATCAATTGTATGCCAGGTAACCAGGTACTGAAAAAGCAGGTCAGACACATTAGGAGTTTATAGCACCCAATAATGTCTGTGTAACACATATCAGATAATAATGCTATAATCTAGCTTCCTATAGCAGGGGAAGTGAAACATGCTACATTTTATTTTACAAAACCACAGCTATTTTATCTAAAGCATTTTTTTTCCATGGAAATCTAACTATTGGAATCGCTTCACCTCCCAGATCACCAGATGAAGTTAGTGAAGTCAAGTTACTAAAAGCACAATACAGGAGTTCTAGCATAGGGAGAAAGAAGAAAGGATGAGCCCTTTTGAGTCAAAGAAGGTTCAGTTTTCCTGTCATCTATTTTACAGGTGATGTACAGAATGCAGCTCTGACAAGACTGTCCCTCACATGACTAGAGTGCTTCACTGCAGATCAGCCTGAGTCTCCTCCATTTTAAGAGGCTTGGCCTCTTGACACACAGAACGGGTTAAGCTTGAAATAATTTCAGCAGCAGTCACCAGTGGTCTTTTTACATATTAAGCAAAAGGAACAGAAATGGTAGCTGTGCTGCAAGTGATGAGTTTTGAGACATTTTGTGTATGGCGAGAATATACCCAAGAGCAAGATGTACCATTAGCTAACTAGCCACCTACTCATGACTGTGATTCTTGCCTCAGCACCCTATTTCCACAGCTGTTCTGTCATTCTCTCCTACAGAGTTATGGTTAGCACTAGAACATACACTGTGTTAAATAAAGACTGTATTTTCCAATATATCTGGATGAACAGGCATACTGGGGCCCTGTAACAGTATAAATATTCACAGGTACCTTTATTGCTTCAGGAACATCACTAACAGCTCCTGGGTCCAACCGAACCAGACGGGTCACTTCTGTTCCAATAGCTTCAGTGTTCTTAAATCTAAGTATAACCAGGAATTCAGTAACATTGTCAGAAAATTTTGACAGCCTTTTCTATTTAAGTGAAGACGAGGACAGCAAAAGGCAGAAAAATATATGCTTAATAAACAAATAGTCCAACCATGATATAATGCACACTGAGGGACCAATATGCTGTCAAAAGAGGATTCAGGAACAACTGGTCCTCATCCAATGCTTTTGTATAAACCACTAGTATGTTAGCCCACTATCGGATTCTTGGCTGAAATATACTGTTTGGGATTCTACAGAAACCAGTGTGCAGAACTCTACTTGGCAAAAACTATCACTGTTGTAAGGGGGAAAGAATTTCCTCTCCCTTCCAGAGCCAACTACGCTAATTCTCCTGTAATTCTTATTAAAGTGCAAGCCAATATATAGCTAGAACACTTCATTCAAAGATACTTTTAGCACTGTTTAAATGCTATGGCTGCTAAAGGGTTAAATGCTATTAAAACCCAAACATGTTTTTTTCTGAACAAAACATATCTAAGTGTTAGCGAAGAATGGGTGGCAGGAAAGGAAGGTGGACTCCACTAGAGCCTGATCCAAATGAGTCTATTAAGTAATCTAGTTCTTTTCATTTCAAAGGTCTCAACCAGCTGTGAAAGTATGCAAGGGGTCTGTAAACAGGAACAAGTGCCATCAGTACTTACAGTGTAAGTACTTGCTCAACTTCTAAGGCAGCAGGAATTACATCAGTTCTTTTTTTTGAAGTATCTCACCTGGTGGGCAGCTGTACAGCAAGATGAGGAGAAATGCTCCAAGCCAGATTTACATTATCCTTCCATTGCTTCTCACTAAGACTAATATACTTAGACCTCCAGTTTGCTACACTGCTCTCTCCGGTTTGATCCAACTCTAGCTCAGGGGAAGACAGTGGGTTGTACCATGTGATTAAGCGTTCAATCTCAGTAGCCTGAGGGAAACAGAAAAAAAATAATGGGCTTTCTGGAAGAAGAATCACTCCCAACTTCATACTTTAGTGTATGCATCCTGCAAAAACAACAGGGTCTTAGAAATTCATGCAGTCTCCCCATTCTTCTGATGACCCACCAGCAATGAGAGCAGTAATGTTCTTCGTTTCATGTAGTACTTGTGTAGCTGCGTACCTCTGTTAGTCTTCTTAGACATTCCTTGAGAAAAGGACAAAATGTTTTCAGTGGCTTTTGTTCAGTATGTTAAATGGTGCTTTCAAACTGTCTACATCTGGCAACATTAACGCTTAAGAACTGAATAACCATAGGACACTTGTAAATTTAGATCAGAGTGACTTCAGAAAGTCAGCATTGCAGCTACTCATTGTACAGTTGTTCTCTGAACATATGAAGTACAACAGGCTACAGGGATATCAATTTAGCCAGTATTGCATTCACTTTAGAAACATGACAGCCTACTAAAAAGAAAGAGCACATAATTTACAACTGTACAAAAACACAGCCGACAATCTAATGTCACTCTGCTGCTCCCAAAAAGCACTAGGGGCATGTTTTCACAAACAAAGCAATTTCCTTACAGGATTTCAATAAATCTTGACCTCCAGACTTATTTCTTCTGTGCTACGGAACTGAACATTCTACCAAAAAACCCAAGGAATTTCAAAACTTTGCTGCTTGCTACCAGTGAGACTTTTTCCGCCCCCTCTCCAAAGTTTGGTACTGATAATTAAACACCCTGCCAGAAGAACAAGAGCCCAATATTAAAGGTAAAATTGACTTTAAGCAATATCTGCATATAAAATATGCTGTCAAGATGGCTGCAATGAGCTGGTTACAATCAAAAAGATACCTGATTTTTTAGATATGGTTGACATGCCACTGGATAAAGGGTAAGTATTTATCCATCCTTGTGTAGCCTGTTGCCGAGACCCAACATTGATATCCAGGTTGCTCCTGGTGTCTTGATTATCTAACAACGGAAGCACAGGTCTGACATAGAATCCAATCAAAGAAATGACAGGCTTTTGAAATGGCATATAAAGGAACTCACCAGGCGGCACGAGTTGGCTGGCTGTAAGATACTTCTTGTCTGAGAACATCGCTGTCCAAAACTTGATCAATATGCTAATATCCTCACGAAGTCTCTTTTCACCTTGTGTAGGGAACTTTGAGGGACAGCTTAAAGAAATCACAGAAATAATGTGAAGTTGAATGTATTAGAAAAAAACAAAACCCCCACAAATCTAATCAAGTCATATTTCTTATTCTGACCAGAATCTACAAGGATGAGACTACACATCACTACATTTTATCCTCATTGCTTTATTTTGCCTGACTGAAGAGTACAAACTTCCTATTATAACTGAAAATTAAGCAGCAGTCTGTCAGCATCTTGGATTCATCTGAAATTTAATATTATGACTGACTGACCTCCTCACATTCAGGCACTTCTATCAATTGTACTGTTTCCTGTTGTGCCCATGTCAAACATTGAAATCATCAGATTCAGTATGGGTATAATTTCAAAACAGTGAAACTATATTTCAGCCACAAACTCTGTAACAGCAATTCTTTATATTTTATAAATCTAGGTACAGTTTTGAGCATTGAATAAACTCCAAAATAAGGAAAGAAAGAACAGAAACATTCCTGAAGGTACTACTTTATAAACCACACATAAAAACTAGAACTTACATCTAAACCTCTTTGAGATGGTTTATGAACTACAGAAAAGCACAAGGAAAAGAAAAGTTTCTGCTAAAATGGGTGAAAAAGGAAAGGAAGAAGTTAAATCACTAGAAGAGAAAGACAGCTGCTGCTTTGAAGTATCATGGAAGGTTCAGGAAATCACACAGACACTTTCAGTGAGTAGTTGCAAACAAAAAAGTACCTGAAATAATCAAAGGCAGTTGAATAAATCTTTTCTCTCAAAACGTTTCGAATAGTTGCATTTGGAACCACATCAGCATGCAGCAAAGACAACCCCAGAGTCAGTAACCTAATAAGCAAAATAGTTGGAGAATGAAAATTTTGTCATTCCCAAAATGGTGACCAATGCAACACCATACAAGCCACAGCTACAGCTGTAACTCCATTCAATTCATTGAAAAGTGACTGTTTCGGAGCTCTTGGCAAACTCTTCTCATTATCATTAGTCTGGTCCTAAAGCTGTGACTGCTGAACCATAGAAAGTTGAATCCTTCGAGTCACAAAAGTGAAAACAATTGGTGGAGCAAAATTATCCCCAACTGATACATTGACTGGATCCATGATGCTGGCAATTCACTATATGAAATTATCCCATTAAGTTTTCTGAAGCACCAAAAATTACTTTCAAGCTAAAGTTAGCTACTTCCACTTTGAAAACAGAGCTTAGACTCTACATCATTCCAGGCTTTTAGAGGAATTTTCACCACTTGAAGCCAAGGACAAGTTATACATTCAGTGTTTAGGTTTTTTTCTCCCACCCCTCTATAACCTTATTTCTTCCACCAAAGGAAAAAACCAAAACTACTCACTTAAATCGGGGTCCAATTGCCGCCACATGCCGATTCAAACTGCCTTTCGCCCCTCCGATGTTCAATGAAAGAGACCGCTGGAGCAGGCTGGAGAAAATCTCTATTTGGTCAGAACTGCAGTATTTGGCTATTTCAAACCTCTGCACCAAAAACTGAGAAAGAGAGAAAGACATGCCATACTTCCTTTGCCTTTTTTTATCTCAACCCGCCCCCCCCCAGTCTTTTCTGTTTCAAACATCTTTCTCCCCTTCAATTATTATGCTCATCCTAAAAGAGCGTGTCTCCCGGCTTTGAGGCAGAAGGACTACCATCATGACTCTACTCCCTTCCTGAATTGTGAGAACAAATAGTGCAGAGTAGCTTAATCACAGCATCACTGCAACACCGCCATAACGTGGGATGTTCAGAAGAAATACACACCTCTATCCAGATGTAATGTGGAGTCACCTCTGGCGGACAAGGCCTTGGCTGGCTCTCTTCTGAGGCTGCTAATGGATCTGCTTCTTTCTGCTCAGCAGAAAACAGGCCAACTTTCTGCTCCACTGTCATTTGCCAGGCTCCTGCCATTTCCCGCATGAACTGCAAAAAGGAAGATACGTGTTTCTTGTTTCAAAAGCATCTTCTTACATGGAAAGCACAATGCTTCTCCACAGCACACACAAGAATCTAATACATCAATTAAAATTCACTGCAACGTTAACGGAGAGGCAGAGACAGGTCTACACATCCCACCTGAAATAAAATGTTTCTTTGACATCCTAAATTACAAAGGGAAGAAAGACTCCTCCAGAAGTTCAGCTAGTAACAGAAAGACTAAGGGCAACAGCAGACAAGCACTGTATTTTACTGAGGAGACTGAACTGTTAGATCAGCTGGTGCCGTCCATCCTCATGCTCTACTGACGGTTACTGCCTCCAACACCAGGACAGCAGAGACAGGCATATGCCAGGTTCTCATGTACTGCAGGACACAGTTTGGCCCATGAGCACATTCAGCTGACAAAGCAAGCACACAACATAAAGATGGCACATAACTCTCTTTTGCTGAACCTGCTCTAAGGAGCAGCATCCTCTGGTAGAAAGGAGGCCCAGCAACCAAGGGCGCTTATCCAATCTCCTCAACAAGATACAAAGAAATTCCCCAGAAGTGCAAGGAAAAAAATGGAGCTGATGCTTAAGAAGTTAAACACTGAAATGTGCATGTAAACTGATCTACGTAAATTTAGACTGATGATATCTCCAGCAAGTGAAACACTTAGTGCTCAACAACAGGAGCAATTACCAGAGGCAGCTTTCTCAGCTGTGTGGGGGCTGTAACGACACCACACTGAGTTGCTTTATTACTATTAGATTCATCCCCACCTCACAAAATACAGCCGGTCTAGCCTATTACAGGATTAGGACACTTGCAAGCCTATTTTTTTTATGCCAGGGTGTAATGCCAGATACCAGAGGCTCTGACTGATGCACAGGGACATCGATTTCTATTTGTTTTAAAACACTATTCTATAAATTGTGGTAGTTCAGAACCTGATTCATAAGCTGCTCAGGCATCTCAGCAGCAAAGTAAATCACACAGCTGAGATCCTAACAGATTTACTTCACTGTATCATTCCTGCTGCTGAGAAAGATCTGCTTCCCACAGTTCACTTTGTGAGGGTGCTCAGACTTCCAACAATACATGAACAGAGACTACCTGGCAGGCTAAAGTGATTAACAATGCGTTTAACATCCTTACTTGACACAGATTCACAATAGCTGTGAATCCCTCAAGATTTTCTCTCTTCCCCCTTGCAGGGACAGAGAAAGAGTTGTTAAATAGCTTCCTACCGGCACTTCAATTCCATTCTTGGCAGCAAGCAGCCACTCCCAGCAAGCAATTGCTGTTTCCATGCCATGTTCATTGAACATTCGCAAGGGTCCCCAACACAGATGATGAAGGAGCTGGGGATCACAGTCTGAAAACAAACATTCACTCAGATTTCTCCAACAGAATAAATAAATGCTTTTCACATCAGCATGAAATTGGCATGCACAGTATGTAATAATCAATTCCTAATAAATAGCTTCTAGTTTAAGAAGGCCCCAATATAAGCCTAATTGAAAAAACTCAAAACACAGTTTTGCTTCAAGTTGATGCATGCTGGGTTTGTATATGGATAGTTTCTGTAGTTTATTACTCTTTGCATTCACAGCCAGAAAGCAGAACTCCATTTGTTTTTCAATACCTTTGCTGCTTATTAGCAGTGCAGTCAACTTAAACATAGCCTGGGTGTAGAATTCAGTGTGGCCCAATTCAAGAGCATCATTCAGCTCTTTAACCATCAGTTTATTCAGGTCAGATGTTCGTCCTGTAGCATTTGAGAACTGAATCATTCCAGAAACCTGTAAAATACAAGGGGTTTTTCAACAGACAACAGTGTTTGTAGGAGTCTAGTTTGGTATTGGTCATGTGCTGATTAAGGAACTCCACAAACAGAGACATCTTTTGTTACTGCTTAGCTAAATCTTTAGCTTTATCTACAATCTAAGAACGTTCTGCAAGACCTACAGTAAATGATCTGTTTAATAACCTAGGAAAATTATACCCTTTATCTTGAAGGTGCTTAAAATAACATAGAACCATACAATAGTTTAGGTTGGAAGGGACGTCATCCCCTGAAAAGCCTTGCCAGAGCTCGTGGACACTCCACACTCACAAGAAATCCTGTACTTACCTCTCCTGCATAGCGGTTGCGCAGGTTAAGAGAAGCCATGAAGTTGGAGTAGTCCTTCTTCACACAAGTTGGTCTTTCAGTTAGCTGGGTTGCCTATGACCAGACCACATCTATCTGTTTATACTGCTCATATCCAACCACTTGTCTTTTTTTCTATTTATACATTCACAGATGTTTTAAGTTTAGTTTTCTTTATGCTAATAAACAGAATAGTATCATGACTATTAGGTATAACAGTACCCAGACTGACAAAAATGAAATAAGGAACGTGTGCATTAATTCCATGTATACAGTTTGAAATATATATGTATTTGTATATACTTTTTGAAAGAGCAAAAAAAGCATAAAAAGGGTAGAATCTCTGGGACTGCTGCTCCCTTTTCGTGAACAGGTAAGGAAGAAGATAGAAGAGTTGATGTGATCTTGGTTCTGCTCTCTCCCTGCAACAGCTTGTTGAACTGACAGTATGCAGAGAGAGTATTTTGCTCCTGTCTTTAAGAACTGTACTAGTAATCCAGGTTTCCCTTTGCAGAAGCACTCAGGAATTTGTCACTCAGAGGCTTCTCCTCAAAAACAAACAAAAAAAAAATTCCTTATACTGTAAAATGAATTTTTTATATTGAGGATTTAATACTAAAATACAAGGCCAGCAAAACCATCAAAAATTCAACACTCATGCAATGCTTTGCTTCAGTACTGCTAATGGCTAGCTTGACTCAGCAATGGATAAACTTTTGAGAACTATTCTTATTACATCTTGGATATAAAATTTGCCTACTATCATCTTTGCATTAGCAATGTCCAGTCCATAGACTAAAGCAGGAGGAAAAACAAACTGCTAGCAATCTGAAAGAGCTTTTGTCACTTGGTTGACATGCAGGAGGGCCCTAATAAAAACACATACTGTTAACTTATTAAGAAAATGACAAAGCTGTTTCTCTTATTACCTTTCCAGTTGTAAAGTTTCTACTTTCTTCCAGCATAGTCTTTACTATATCAAGATTTTTCACCTTGTCCCTTTTGGGAACTATGTGACTACGCTCCTGAGTCCTGGGAGTTCTTTATTGTAATTACGTTTAGTGACTAGCACTGTCTAGAAGGATGACTGTAACAGAGAACCAAAAGGAAATCCTACTAAAGCTGGGTTTGGAGGCAGTTTCAGAGCTGCTGCTAGAAAAAAAGCTGGCTGATGATACAACAGATTATACTGGATGTTTCTCCAGGAGATCAGAAATTATAACAACAAATGAGAAAAAATGAATTGTAAAAAACTATATATAACTGCATGAAATGGTCAATGCAAAAGCATGTTTTGAGTGAACCTATATAAAACTCAGAGCAAATGGGTGTCACCCAACACTCACCTACACTACTATTCTAGAAAGCAGCTCATTTCAGTCTTACACAAAGATATTACTTTCAAATCATTCAAAATAATCTATAGAAATCTCTTAAACAGCATTAGATACAGTTTTATTTTCTTGCTTGTTACCATCTTACTTTTCAGTATTTTACAGAACATGATTGGAAGATACCTTGATTTGAGATGGAAAGAAATAAGGTGTCTTTCTGAGTAACGTTCAAGTGCTATGACAAAGGTGATTTAGAAAATCTGTATTATGTGGCTACACTGAATGTTATAAAATTAACATGATAGCTATACACATGCACAAACAAACAAACAAGAATTGTGCCCAATACTCACGCCCAGGGTGGTATTCTGTCTGTTGTAGCCTGCGAAGTGCAAAACACTTTCTGTAGCCATAGCCAGTCCTGTGTGCTGGGACAAACCTGATACCCAGTTCTGATGTTTGTTTAGGTACTCCTGACAACAAACAAACAAACAAACAAAACCAAAAAGCATTTGTTGGAAAACTACTGTGTTTTTCAAAACAAGGCAGCTCATAAGCAAGTGTTGCATCACTGCAGACTACCAGAAAACTGACACACATACTTAATAATAAATAGACTGTCTCTACTCCCTTTTAGGCATTGCTCCTCTGGCAATAAGAAACTCTGAACGTCCTCCTAAATATGCTAAGAGTAAGACTTGTTCCATTTTGTAAAAGGATAAAGTGATCAAGATAGATACTTGAAGGCTGATGTCTTCTTTAAAAAGAATCACTTTTCACAAAGAGAACCTTACAGAAGGAAATGCTTTGGACTCCATGGAAGAAGGGAATATAGTTATCCTTTTACGTAAGGATAGAATCCCTTGAGTTTTTTTTAGGGAAGGAAGTATAAACTTCAGGTAGAGTTGCAGTGTCCAAGATCTTTGCCAGGCATTGGAACAGGCTGCCCAGAGAAGTGGTGGAGTCACCATCCCTGGACGTGTTCAAAAAACACATAGACGTGGCACTTCAGGACATGGTTTAGTGGGCACGGTGGTGTTGGGTTGATGGTTGGACTCGATGATCTTAAAGGTCTTTTCCAACCTAAATGATTGTATGATCTTGAGCCTCCCCAGAAATTCTGTTATCAGCACTAAGTTAGACACCTCTAGGCAGAATACTAGTCTAACCTGGACTATGCAGTTTCTTCAACTACTCACCAGGGATTAACAGAGACCTGCATTTTACTACAGCGATGCTTTTTGTTTACATAAAAGGTATTGTATGTATTTTATTAGTACATCATAAATAGTCTTTTTTAATCTTTGCTTGTGGTCTTGTGACTGCTTTCTACTGAACTCTGCCACATGTAAGCGTTTACTACGCCCACGCTCAAATTGAAGTCTGTAGTTTACAATGGTCTCATATATTAGCAGTGTTCCTTTGTATTTAAAAAAAAACCCAAAACATAAAGACAGAAAAAGACATCCTCCCAAGAGGGAAACAAGAAACAAGTTTTACATCCCAATCATACATTTCGGTCCAGCTGATATTTTCCGCTAATGCACCAGTATTAAACAAACTTTGCTAGGCAGATGATTCTACTACACCAAATTCTGACCTCTGAAGTAAATCCAGGATGATCAACTGTTTACAAACCTGTTATTTTCAAGATACTCAGGTTTAGACTACATCAAAAGTCACATCAGATCAAAAATTCTAATTATTCTCTGCCAATGCTGTAAAGGAAAACTTAGAGCAACAGAAAAATTTAAAATGATGCTTGGATAGTCTGAAAAAAAATAAAAAACACCACGTAATTTAATTCTCATTTTGAAGATGTGCAAAGATCAAATTCTTTCACAGAAGCAGGCTCATTACCTGTAGATGAGATTTTGTAACTGAGGGAGCCCATTTCATTGCTTCTTGCAGAATCATCCCACAGCGTGCAGCAAAATCCTTGACTATACTCTAGAATCAGAAAGCATCAATACAATCAGTAAAATACAGGATATTTAACAAAAGGCACTGCTTTTAATAGTCTAATAAGTAACATCGGGAGCAAGGCAGGTTGCAGCAACACGATAGTTAAGATTTTCTGTAACAATTAAATGTACCCTTGGTAAGCAAAGAACTGTCATGCTTCGAGTAAAAAAAAAATAGTACGATTCAGAAAAACATAAATACCAAATTTCATATTGTATTAGAAAAACCTTACCTAGGGAAGTATTTTTAAGAAAGGACAATTCAGTGTAGCTCACTAATTCATCTCCTTGGCATAAAAAAATCAGGCATTATTTTGTTGTTTGATAAATCAAGGAGGACCACCTACCTCTCTGGCTTCATGTGTGTCAGGGACAGTTATTCTATATGGAGCATCAGGAATGTCATAGTATGGTTGGTCCTTATGAATGTCCTAAACAAAAACAATTATCAATTCTCAGTAAGATAAAATTCATCATCAGTTAACTTGAACACTACAGGTAACAGTCTCCTCAAACAAGAAGTCTGATTTACCAAACCTTTTTGCTAATACTTGCTCTCAAAGTCAATCTGAACAGTTCTAAGAAATGTTTTTTATTCCAGTTTGGTTTTCAGTATAAATAATTTTAAAAATCCAAAGCCCTCTCCTCAACATTAAGTACAAAAATAAAACTCTATAAAGCATTTCCACCTTAAAAAAATACGAATATGTAATAAATCCAAGGAATATGGATACACATACACAGACTGGAAAGAATATAATCTGACAACCATAATTCATAAAAAAAAACACAAACTAAAAAAAAAACACCACCAAACTTCTATTTCAAATGAGACAGTTTAACAGTTACAACCCACAATGGGTAATCCTGTGTTTTACTCTTGATGCTAAATTTTACTTTCTGAACTACATTTGACAAAAAAATCTCTAGCACTAGTTTTGCTACCTATGAAACAGGGGTGCAAATGCACTCCTTACTTTGCAGAACTAATTTTAAGGTTTTTATCAATCTTAGTGATGATAGCAAAAACAAATTAAGAACTCAAATAAGCATCACATAAATGCAAAACAAAGCAAAAAATTCAGTTCTACTAAAGAAACATGGAAATAGACATTTTATTTCCCTAATAGCATCACTAAAAAAAGGAACTTACTGCACTAAGAGACAGTGACAGTGTCTGCAGAATATCTAGCATAGTCTTCAGCACAGTTCCACTCCACAGCAAGTGAGGAAATCTAGAGCAAGACAGGATTCAGAAACATAATAACCATGGATAGCCGAAGAAGGAAATTATTTTATCAAGAAATGGAGCTGCTCAAAGAGCTAGCTATATACATCACTAGGTAAGCTCATACTCAACATAAGTCACAAAGCTTGCCATGGCTCACAACAGCCTCGCTCAATACAGAATCAAAAGCTCTCCAAAAGCAAGCTAAGGAGAGCTACTTCATAGGAATTGAGATTGCATTTATTTCACGGCCACTTTGGTTTGCTCCATCCATGGGAATAATAAGCAGACACAGACATTTTAAGCAGGGGTTTCAGAGGCCAGGTCAAAAAAAACTATTGAATGTTATTTTTCAAGGAGATGCTTCAGCAGAAGTACCAGCCAAGAAATCCACTTGACTGTTGTCATCAATTGCATAAGTAATGACTAAGCAATGTGAAAAGAGAACAGAAAATGAAATCTACACTCACTTATCTACCAGACCAGATAAGTATTTGTCTGCAACTCTCCTGATCCTCTTGTGAATGTGGTTAAAATTCACCAGCAAGAACTGAGCATGTCTCTCCAGCTCTTCTTCGTTCTCCTTAGTTTTAGGCTAAAAAGCATACCAAAGAGAAGAATGAAGCTCTTAAGGAAAAAGACAGGCACACTTTTATAAACCAAAATGAAAATATTTATACAAACTTAAAATTTTAGTTTCCATGTAACCTACTTTATCAGCCATCATTGTCAGGAAAGCTTCAAACACCTTATCAGCAACAGCTATCACACACTGCATCATGCCTGAGGAATTGAGAGAAGTGACAGGTTTGATTATCAGAATTATGTTTGCTTTATAAACTATGTTTAACAGTTAAAAAGTGTTTATGTTTACTCAGCCAACACTGCACCAAGCTGTTTCAAAACAAAACCAGCATTCTTGGCAAGAATAAAGCAACAGCAATCTAGTGAACATGATTAATTTTGTTATACAGTTGCTTGATTTGTTTTAGTTTTGCATGCCTGGAGATAACTTCCTAGTATCTCAAGCTGCAAGATAACCTAGACAGGTAATCTTACCAGATTTGTCTTTTTGAATTGCTTTATCCTCAAAATAGCAAAACATGACTTGGAACCGATCTTGGTCAGTTGAACGCAACACCCTAGGAAAAGAAGAGTTTTGTGGGTTGGGTTGTTTTGGGGTTTTGTTTTAGTGTTTTTTTTCCTTTTTCTTTTAAACATCCTCAACACAAATCCATGTACTTTAATGTCACAGTACACAACACACACATATGGTAATTGTTCATTTCATGAATTTTAAGTCTCTAGTAAGTGTGATATTGCTATTTGTTTCTACATTGAACTAACAGGGCTTGGATCATAAAATGCTGGTTTGTCACTAATTTTCACACCTCAGGAGTGGGAAACCTTATGATGATGCACTTACACAATCACCACAAACATATAAACACAGTACAATCTTTGGCATTTCTATAGGCTTTGCATTTGTTGAATTTGCATATGATAGAAATATCACTTATTAAAAAAATTGTTTCTAAAATACAGCCCAGATGTTTCTGGAAATGATTCTCCTTGTTGTCAGTTATTATCAAAGTAAAAATACGATTGAGAAGTTTCTTCCTACTTTCCTCACTGCTAGACCTCTACCTCAGCTTTCAGCTACACACTTCTTTGAATAGCAGTAATAAAAACACTTTTAAAGGGGGGGGAAAAAAAAAAAAAAAAAAAAAAGTCTTTCTCAGCTCCTACTTGCCTATTCTATGAGATTAGTGTAATGTGTCTACACTGTCCTTCAGAGGTGCAAGCACAAGACTGTGCAGAGGATACTTTATGCTTGCAAGACATTCTTTTAAAGAACCCTTTTGTCCACCTTCTATTAGTCCTTATACAGAGAAGATCCCATTTTTGGGGCCCTACTATATTATTCCATCCTTTTTATCTACCCCAGAGGCATTTTTGCACAGACGAATTCCCAGTCTTGAAACCTTCAAGAGAACTAATGTGACTCAAAACACTGATTCTCATTTATCTTAGTGTCTGGCAATTCTGACTTGAACATACGCTGTTTTTTTTTTTTTAATTCATCAGTGAAAAAGTATATATATACCTCATATACTCTAGGCGGTAAACAGAAAGGAGATAGGTAGACATGGCAAAGTCCAACTTATTGATCAACGCTGACACTTCTGGAGGAGGATCCAAGAGATTTATTATGGTACTCCGCAATTCATTTAATTCAGCCTAGAGATGAATACATGAAGTTATCTGAAGTGGGAGTACTATGTTAGTTTGTGTTCTGAAAACATTTGCTTTCGGCTATTACTTTTTAACCTTTGCAAACAATATGCCAGGATGTCTTTGTCTGCAGACTAAAGACCAACCTGCTCTGACTCAGCAAGCCACGATTCTTCAAATACAGAATTAAACAGAATTAAATACTGGAGTCAAGCTCCCTGCTGAAATAACTGCTAGTTTCCATGCAGTCATACCAATGAAGAAATACAGTTCCTACACTAAATGCATGTAATTTTGATCAACATCAACCTTGCCCAGCTTCTTAAACTTCATGGGTCTTGCTGTCACAGATGCCACAGAACTAAATATCTAGGCACAATGCAGATTTCTGTATTATTTGGGAGCCAAAGACATTTCATAAGCTGCAACTCTTCAACCCACTTCACGCTGCTACCACAGAGTCCTCAGGTAAAATCTATCCTGCAAACACCAGGGAGAGAGAAGTATCCCATTACCAAGCCAGCAGATAAAAAGGGAAAAAGCTCACTTAACATGTCTTTGAACATTTCTTTGAAAGACTGTGTTGTTTCCTTCCAAAGTTTGTTGTGTTGTTTTTTTAAACACTGCAAGTTTTGTCTGTCTGATACAAAATGGATTAAAAAAAACTATTAAAAGGCTTCCATCTCCATGAAGACTTGGTTTCTACACCTAATCAAAATAGTGTAGCTACCACCCTGAACACTTGTAATAACACTCAATAAAACTAAACGCAAGTCACTTATGTACACTGTTGTCATATTTTTCACTAAAAGGAGGCAGGTTGAATGGGTATTGTGCTATTTCAATAAACCATGGTTACTATATCATTTAACACTGACAGACATTATGGAAGGTGATAATAGAAGAAATTAATTCTTACAGAGGTCACAGTATCATTCTTCATGGCAGAATTGTACTGAAGAACAGATCGAAGTGGTTCTTTGCTAGGAAATGTGAGTAAGGGAGACTTGGTGGCAATTTCACACACACCTTCATACCATTCTTCTGGCCAGAGACCTGCAGCACAAGTATAAAGAGGAAGGTGGGGTGAGGGAGAAAAACAGTATTAGGATTCACAAAGTTAACTAGCATTATCAAGCTTTGTAATACTTCCTAGGGCCAATTTTTCATGCACTTAAGCACAAAAACACTCACCACAGGTGATCCACGTTCCAAACATAGTAAACACGTTTAGGTAATTCCAAGTGAAATTTCTCAATGGGTAAGAAGTTTCTACTTGATTATTGTTGTACCCCATGTGTCTGATCTTCCATTTCGGGAACTTAGCTATCAAAACTCATACCTAACTAAGGCTAACTGCTGTATTAGCTTAGAAAAAGAAAACCTAGGTACAAGAACAAGTTGTACTGTCCTCAATCTCACAGCAAAACAGAGCAAAGATGTAAAGAAATCCTACCAGAGAACTGACATGTAAGCTGTTTGCTTTGTAATGTCTTTATGCCTCTAATTCTATTTCAGCCTACAGTGAACAGTTTTCAGTTACACTTAGATTCAACAAGAGTTTAAATGTGAGCAGCAATGTTGCGCTCTCAGAATTTATACTACCTGATCCTTCCACAGCAAATCCCATCAGCACTGAATACAACCAGAAGTCACGGAAGAGCTTTTGCAACCTCGGCTTGGCCTCCTTGATGGGTGGCAAGCGTCTAGTGAGCTACCAAAGAAATAAAAATTAACATTAGAAAATGGTGGCAGCTACAACAACTTAATTCCATGCTAAGGAATCAATTCACATACCTTCTTTACTATGATTTATGAAGGTGATATCCTTTGTCACCTATAAAAACTACTATTACATTACTATTGTTATACTGAAGAAAATTAGATCTTGTTAGAATATCTGAAATGCTAACATTTGAGATGCCTGAAGTAAGAATTTCCTTTGTTTTACACAGGAATTAATACCATGCTGATATGTATTTTCTTCAGAGGTTACTGTAATATTAGCATACTATCAACTGCAGAGAGGAAGAGACCACATGGTCCTTTAAATTGTGTTGAAGACAATGCCATGCCCCTTTGCTTCAGTGCAAAGGAACTCAAAACCAAATAAATATTAGTCAAACATACTTCTGGTTGCTATTGTTTATTGGCTTTGTGGAAATACATTGAGGCACCAATTGGGGATCTTTCATTGTTTGCACCCACGCACACAATGACATCAGTCCTGGAGAATTTACTATCTAAACAAGCAAGTAAAAGAGCATTATTTTCAACACATTTATTAAAATTCTCTGCTACTTTTTGCACAAACAGCTGCTACCACTAGAGGAGCACAGTTTATATTCCCAGCCAGCATGAAACACAATTTTAGATAAATTTATGTAACAAAGCTCATCATGTGTTATCTTAAAAAGTGTTAGAAGCACAGGCAGTGTTTAAAAAGTGAAAGAAATGGCTCATTAAACTGTGAGCTTTAACCAATATGACTCTGTACTATTATTGTAAACTTTATTAAGAAAATGCTAGATTCTAACCTAGCTTGAAGAAGTTTTCTCTAACTGTACAATAATTCCCTTGAGGTAAGACAGCCAGCAGTATTTCAGTGAAACCTTATATAAAGCTTACTTTGGATACATTTGTAAATTATGAGGCAGATTGTTCCTTTAAAAAAAAAAAGAAAGAAAAAATCCCTTTATTATAGTAAAATTAATCTGCGTTTAAGCTGGTAAATGGCACTATGGTAAAAAGTTGCTTGTCCAACGCAAATGTTTGCACCAATATAACACTGACTGAAGAAGGATGACCATCACAACCACAGCAGTCTCAATCATATTTGCAGTAATATGCCCCCTCATTTCAGCACAAAATAGCAGCAACATGGCTTTTACTAGTCATTAACAGTCAAGTTTATGTGCATGCTTGACTTTCAAACTTTACATACACGCCAATTTTTGCTCAAAGATCTTCCTCAAAAGTGAACAAGTACCTGCAAAGCCATAAAAGTAGTTCAACAAACAACATACAATTCAGCAGAGATCACTAAGCAAGGGAGGGATTTTGGCTGACGAAGTAAGTTTAGCAGTGTTTGGTTTAGAGAATGTTTACTTTGGGAGATACACAAAAAACTAGCGTCAAAGTTCAGATTTAAACCCTGCCATTCCCCTTACTTGAGCTATTCAACACATCCTTTCCGTACAGTGGCTTAAAGGTAAGCTTCATTTACATCTTCTGTTATTTTAGGTTGATCTGACCAAAGACATATATACTGCAGAGTGGGGGAATGTTTTGCTTAAGTGCAGCTAAGCAATAATTGAACATCGGTGAAGACGAGAATGTAAAGTTGGGAACTACAGACAGCAAATTCTTCTATGCCAAAAGCAGAAAACATTTATCAATGGTTCCTGGACAGAGTACCTCAGCCCTAAGGGCCTGACTTCTGGGGGCGGGGAAAAAAAGTCATGAATTTATGAAGAAACAATAAGAAAAAGTGACTCAAGTTGTTAAGTCACAATATAAAAACCATTTTAAAAGCACCTTCTGTGGATCCTTCCTTGTTGCAAAAGAATTCATTTTCTGTATGGGATAATCACCTTTAATGCTTTTAGGATTTCAGTTCAGGGGCAGAGTTTCAAAAATTAAACAGTTAGTTCAGTTACTTCAGTCCTGCTACAACATGTCTGAAAATATCTTCCTTCAAGCACTGGTTTTATTCACAGATGTACAGGTATGTATACCTACATATTTTACTTCTCCAGAACAGCTCTTTGGACTACTTGCTAATTTAAAAAAACATTCTAATCAACATCATAGTAACATTTTTATTTTAACAGTGCAGTCCCACTAATGGTATTTAGCACAAATGCACATCTTTCTCCAGGTTTGTTGCCAAATCCCTAGATCTCCCTTATTCCATCAAATTTCAGCTTTGCTCTTCCAAAAACACTCTCATAAAACTCCATTTTTTTGTTGTAGCTACAGATTGTCTGTTTTTCAAATTCTTCAGTACATCTCAGCCTTCTGGTATGCTGCTTCAGTGGATGCCTAGTCCCTCCTCCTACCAAGCTCAAATCTTCAAACTTATCTTCATGTCATATTTTTAGCATATGCTAGTAACACAGTTAGTACACATTTTAAGTGCTACGGATTTATAAATAAGGAGCCCCGCATATTTTAGGTAATGTGTCTGTTACTGCTGAAACATGCCAATAATGACAACTTCCATGGGAGGAGGAGGTCAATCAATTCTTTGGCAGGCTGGAGGCATTATGTAAGCAAAACTGATTACCAGTAAAACAGATATCCATCTAATTAAGCTCTGTTCCACTAAAAAAACCTGCTGTTGAATAAGGTAACTATAGACCTTCTGCTGTGGCAGAATTCAGCGTGGACCTAAAATTAGGGAATAGATAACTAAAATTCAATTACCCTGTGCTCTCTCAGCTGTGTTATGTTGTCTTCCAGGTTTTGACCTGTCAGAATGAAGTTCCTATTTCATTTGCTTGCCCTTGCTCTCATCATAACCTCCACATTTTGTGGAGTCAAGGACTTCACTGAGCATTTTGAAAGCCTTAAAGACGCACAGCCACATGAAAATGAGACCTATGATATGCCAAACTTACCACCAGAGTTCCACAGAGAAAACACTATCACTAATGACTTGATTCCTGAAGAGGAGGAGGAAGAGGACTATCTAGATCTCGACAAGATACTGGGTGAAGATGACTACAGTGATATTATTGATGCTGGCCCATACATGATTTCTGAAATTCAGCAAGGAAATATTCTTGAACTATTCCAAGGCAAAACCAGAATCCAGCGCCTCAATATCCTCAATGCAAACTTTGGCTTCAACCTTTACCGCAGTGTGGCAGACAAAGCCAACTCTTCAGATAACATTCTCATGGCTCCTGTTGGCATTTCCACTGCAATGGCTATGATTTCTCTGGGTCTAAAGGGTCAAACTCAGCAGGAAGTATTATCTGTTCTTGGCTTTCAAGACTTCGTTAACGCCAGCACCAAATATGAGCTCATGACTGTTCATAATCTCTTCCGCAAACTCACTCATCGGCTATTCAGGCGCAATTTTGGTTATACACTGAGGTCTGTCAATGATCTTTACATTCAGAAGGACTTTTCTATTCTGAATGATTTCAGAAACAATATGAAGACATACTACTTTGCTGATGCCCAACCAGCCGATTTTTCAGATCCCAACTTCATAACTAAAACCAATGAACGCATCTTGAAGCTGACCAAAGGATTAATAAAGGAAGCTCTTGTGAATGTAAACCCTACAACGCTAATGATGATTCTTAACTGTCTTTACTTTAAAGGTAAGAATCTGTTATTTCAATCTTAGCAATGGATTTTCTCAGTTCGCAATTCACTTCACTTGCATACTTCGTTAGAAATCCCAGACTGAACTTAAATCTAGTTTACAGTTCAAAAAAGCCTATCAACTCCCTCATTAAGAAGAATGTCTATTATTAGCCCATTTTCACGTTTCTGTAGCACACTGACATTCAAGTCATGCCCTGAAGTTAGTGGGTATTGTATAAATACAGCAAATACTTCTTACATCCAAAACCTTATAGTCTAAAAGTGAGACTAAAAAAGCAACATATGAATGCAGAATAGCCTCAGAAAGCATAAGCTTTGCAGGAGTCTCAGATGGTGAGGTTATTAATTCATGTGCAAGTTATTAGTCACATTCAGTCCTGCTTCAAGTTATCGGCTTCATTGAAATGGTACAGGTTGATTTCAGTTAAAACACTTAACATTTGTGAAGTATTCAGGATTCATAGGAATGACTATAAACTATTTCAGCTTAAAGTATGTATATTTTTATATGATCAGGTTTTTTTTATATGATCAGAGCATGATTCTTGTCAACAAGCCTATACAGGGGACTGAAGAGAATAAGAAAACCAGTATTCTTCTACAGCTAAAAACAAATGCATTCACCACTTGCAATACTTCATTCAGTATGAACTGTCTGCTGATATGGGCTACTACATGTATTACTATAGGCTGAACAGTTAAAGAAGCTTGAAGTAAAGACTGTACAATAATACTTATTTATAAATCCTTATTTTCAATTTCTTTACACTTAAACTAAGAGCCTGTGGTGAGATTTTCAACATTAGTTATCTGTCTCAGGTTGAAAGTTTGATAATTTTTCAACAAAATTGTAAAATGGTATTAAATGAGCAAGAGGTGGGAGGTGCCAATGAAAGAGGGACTAAGGAAAAAAAAGGAAATCTGTAACTGAGTGTGAGCAAGAGGTGGGAGGTGCCAATGAAAGAGGGACTAAGGAAAAAAAAAGGAAATCTGTAACTGAGTGTTTAAGATTAAAATCATATGAAGGTGACTTAAAACACTGGTAAGGAAAGACAAATTAGCACAAAAGAATATCAGTGTTTGTAAGTACAATGTACTCCTTTCCATAACTTATAAAGGAATTTCTTTTTCCCAACTATGTCTCTGCTTCCAGGAAACAAATGCTCAAGGGCTCTCTTATACCTGCCTTCTCAGCATTTGATTATAGGAACTTATGGGAACACCATTCCTATAAGTTTATTAAATGTACCTTTTCCCACTCACTTGCAAGGTGTTCCTTCCTTGCATAATGCCACTTGCCTCTTCAAAAGATCTGAAGCAGTCATTAGCATAAGATCCAAATAAACCCCTATTCTGAAATATGATCCCAAAGGGACTTACTTGTGTCCTTAAGTACATCTCTGATTATCATATCATATCATATATTAAATACATGGCTTTACTGTCCATTAGACCATCCTAAGAGAAGGATTATGCAAAGTAAAACAGATACATAATTTTTTCACAGTTTGGTCAAATTTAAAATACCTTTTTGTTTTACTCTGAAATTATTAAAGACTTTTGCTATCTCAAAATAACAAAAACACCACCAAAAATGCAACAGCTCTTGAGTCATCACGAACAAAAAGACTTTTGGCTTTTTCTTCTCGCCATGGAGTCCTGTTAGGCCAAATTGCCTTGGTGCTGTCTGCTGAAGGCTGTAATTTCTAACACTTAAAACCAAAAAAACCAATTCTATATTGCTGTATTCCATTCTTTCATCTTACAGTGACAGTCTCCTGGTAATTCCATTTTGAGTGGAACCGAACATTTAAAAAGCAAGTTCTGCTCCTGCTTTCCTAGTTTCCCCATGAGTCCTTCTGGACATGCTAGTTTTTGTCCACATCTTTCTATTTACAATATTTACACTGTCTGTACCATTGCAGACAAGCTCTGTTAAGCCCTCAGAGCTAAGAAACCTATGAGTAGTCTCAGCTACACAGAAATGCTCAGTACAAGTGATACTGGGTAATGGGATACTTGCCAAACACCATGAAGTCTCAAGCTCCTTTTATATTAAATACTATCAAGAAAGTATTGGAAACTCTTCACATTGGTAAGAAGCAAGTCTTCTCTGGTATAGGTGTCCAGTCTACCTCCAACTGAGATCTACCCTCCATTCTGCAGAGGTCTGAACAGTCATTTATGAGCTTCCTATCAAGTAGGAGCTGGTTATTTTAGCCATGGTAGATCATGGCAGCTTTTGATAACTGACAAATTTTGACAAATCCAAAACGGCTCCTATGAGATTCTAGTCACGAATGCAAGAAAGAAGTCAATCATGGAGACAACTTCTGCCACCACAGATGGATCTAAAAGACATCTTGGTGGGAAGATTCAAACCAGGAAGTCACAAAAGTCAAAGTGGCAACTGCTTTCAGCTGACCCCAGAAGACCACATGCCTCCTGCTGGAGAACAGTATTTTACTCCAAGACAAAGACATCTGCAAAAGTGAAGTCAAGAAAAAAGTTCTCCAGCCCCTCTCTTTTACTAGGAAGAGCTGATAAATGTCTCCCTCAGGTGATCACAGTGCTGCTGAAGCTCCCCTGACCCACCGCAGCTTTGTGTCTTTAGCTAGCTAGAGTCCTATACCTGTGAATTCTGCTCCCTGAAGAACAGACAGATGTTAGTTTTTCCTGAGAAGTGAGACAATTTGTTTGGGAATAGCATAATCCATTTTATATCCCATTGTCTTCAGAATATTAACCACAGTCTGATCACTTCTCAAACTGCTCCCCATCAGCCCAACATACTGAGAAACTATTAGAATGAAAGTTGGACTTAAGGCTTTTTTTCTTACTTCACAGTCAATTTGGCAAAGTCAGATTAAGGATCTCAGCATCACTTGCAACCTTTTACAAAAAAAGTTACCGATTAAGGTTAAATTTGTAGTCTCCACACAGTTACAGCCACGCTCCCCAGCTACTTGCTTGCCAACAGTGACCTAAAATCCAGAGTTTTAACAGGAAATACCAGTAACCCTATTTCCACTATAAAATCCTAGCTTTGTCTGCTTGTTAAGAGCCTCAGTTCTGACAACAGATCAGTAGGAACACCACTTTAAAAAAGCACCTTCTTTTACACAGTCGATAAATATTTGGGGTACCCAAACAATCTTCACTTAGAAAGATTCAAACCCTGATGGCACAGCTTTCAGGGCTGCAAAATATGTTGAGCTGTATTCTTTGGGCATAAACCTGTCAGATGACAGGTTCACATAGGTGTGCTGAAATCCCATCAAACTGGGTCATAAAATTAAGCAGTCAACACCCAAACTCTTCAGGATGTCTTATGACAGAAAGTTAAATGGCTTGAATGGACTAAGTCAAGGTAATACCTTCAGCATAATATCTTTTATGCAAAATGAAAACAGTCATTACTTAGTTTGGCATTTCTGATGCTTGAAACAGTCTGGTTTCAAGTATCAGATCTCTCCAAAAACACAACTGTCAGTTGTTTCGCTAGGTGCAAACCCTGTCAAATATTTTCCATCTGTTTGAACTTTGTAATTTCTAGGCTCCTTGTGGAAAAAAATAGTACACACCAAGCCCTTTCAAATTTCCAGTTTGTTTACCTGCCTTTGTAATTCAGAACATTCAAATCAGACAAATGTTAAGTTAGAAAGAAAGCCAGGAATTTTGAAGTCACTTTAAAACTTGTCTTCTTATTCAGGCTTAATTGAAATCAACAATCTACTACAGTAATTCCCAATTCACGTGAGTTAAAACTTAATGTAAACTGTTATTCTGGGAATATTTTATTAAACAAGGATCTTGGGTTTTTTTGTTTATCTGTCTTCTGCATTGTATTAACAGGAACTTGGGAGAATAAGTTTCCAGTGGAAATGACCACAAAGAGAAGTTTCCGACTGAATGAGAAGCAAACAATAAAGGTTCCTATGATGCAGACTAAAGGGAACTTCCTAGCTGCTGCAGACCCTGAGCTAGACTGCAGTGCGATCCAGCTCCCGTTCGTGGGGAACATCAGCATGCTGATTGTACTTCCACACAAACTCTCTGGCATGAAAGCCCTAGAAAAGCAGATAACACCTCACGTGGTGGAAAAATGGCAGAAGAGCATGACAAACAGGTATCTGCCAAAAAGTACATCTTGCTAAAGTCTTAATGTATTTTCTTGATGAGATTGGCAAGGGTAAGTAAAGAGCACAGAAGATAACATATGATATTTTGATTAAAAACATTAAACCTAAACAAAACCCCCCAAAAGATGGATTTACTGAATCAGAAATAAGGACCAGTGATATCTCAAAATTTAAATGCTGTCAAGAAATCAAGGATGATTGAGGTGGAAAATTCTAATGGGAGTTCCAAGAATCCTTTCTATTAAGTAGTTAATGTTGTAGATTTAAAGAAAAAGTTATTACTGATAAAGTTTACAATGAGGAGGAAAAACAGGAGTATGATAACAACAGGCTATTTATGCAGAGTAATGTCAATCATATGGAAAGCAGCCTACGTTCATTTCAGCACTATGCATTTCAACATATCTGTTGTGTAAAGGGACACATTCAGTAATCAACAAGGGACATCACCATTACGGGACAGAATAAAAATCAGACAGCCTCTCTTGTGCAAGATGACAGACAAGGTGATATCTGTCTTCAGACTTGATAAAAAGATAAAAAGAACTGATTTGATGTGCTATTCAGGAAGCCAACCTATTTCTATTGTATACATTAAATGACAAACCTCCAGTTTAGTACTCCAGAAAATCTGACAGTTCAACTTTTATTACAAGCATATCCAACCATGTACTGAACTGCTCAAGGCTACGTATCTTACACACACAAATAATGTAAATCATCGTTAACTGAAATATTAAATTACAAACTAACAGTTTTGGGAGGGGAATTAATTTTTTAAAACACAGTTTAAAAGTAATGATGCCCAAGTTTTGAAAGTAAAAGGACAGTAAACAGTCCTGTATATTTCTGTGTCCTGCTTGCTGAAGACAGCAAAAAAACCCAAACCACAACAGATATGTAAAGCAAAGGAGTCATGCAAATATGTATCTCCTTAATGATTTCTCATTTTTGTTTTTATTTTTACTAGAACAAGAGAAGTGGTTCTGCCTAAATTTAAGCTGGAGAAGAGTTATAACTTGATTGGTTATCTGAGATCCATGGGAATAGAAGAACTATTCAATGAAAAAGGCGACTACTCTGGTATATCAGATGAGAAAGTCACCATTGACAGGGTATTTACTCCTCTTTTCATTTCCTTTCTGATTAAACTATATCACCTGAAAACATCGCAACACAGTAAAAATAATTCACAGTAAGTTAAAATAATACTTTTTCTCATCTTTCTTAGAGGACATAGGGATATGGGTTTCTCTGCATGTCCTTGACTATTCATATAATGAGGAACATGTTTAATCAGACGTCAAAGGCACTGAAAACATTGTGGTCAGTCAGGAACAGGCTTATTCCCAAACCAAAACCAAAGGATTGCTGCCACATAGGAGTTACCAGCAAGAGCGTCACAAGGGAGCCATGTGCAGGACATGGAGAGGGGGAAGGCTGTGAGCATATCATTTGAGTACTTACAAGATCCTCAATTTCTTTTTTGTTTGTTTTCCTTTTTTTGTTTGTTTAAACAGTTCAATCATCAAGGCACGATAACTGTGAATGAGGAAGGCACAGAGGCTGGAGCAATAACCAACGTTGGGTTCATGCCTCTTTCTACTCAGATTCGCTTTATTGTCGACCGCCCCTTTTTGTTTCTGATCTATGAACATCGTACCAGTTGCCTCCTGTTCATGGGTAGAGTTGTCAACCCAGCCAAGTCTTAAAAGCAGGGAAGACCTTCAACAGGCTGTTACACATGGGCTATATAATTACACATTAATATACCAGTATCGTACAGGAATTTTTATTGTCATAGTAGCTAACACAAAAGCCACTGGTATCACAAGAAAATACATTATCTACAGGTAGTTTCACATGAATGGACTCATAGCAGTAGATAATTTGACTGCAATTTAAAATGGTTAGTGGCATGTATCGATACAAGTGTATTAAAAAAAATAAATCACAAAGTAACTTACATGTGTTCTACTTCAGTGTATAAAATGTAACCAATAAAATATTTAGACTATCTGGATTCTTGAAGTTTAGCTCTAAATTTGTGCTAGGATGCCTATTCATAATAAACAGGCATAAGGAAATCCTGAATACCTGATCAGTCTTAGAAGCCCAAGTCTCTCCTGGGTATTTTACATAATCTAACTTGAAAAAGATTAAGTGTCTACATTCTTTCTTCTGCTTGCATTATTTAACTTTCAGCAGACCTACACACCATGAACCTTATGGACCCATGTACCAAATAAGAGGAGATAAAAATATCTTGGAAGAATGAAATACTAATGGATCCACTACTTTTCCCCAACCTAACTGGTATGGTTTCAATACAGTTCTCTCATCTTCACCAGTACAAGCAGTATCAGAATTAGCCAAGCAGGTAAATTATATAAAGATCCTTAGAATACCTTTTATAGTGAAAGCAGCTAGCAAAATGCTCTTTTTACCGGCCCAGTATCACCTAATCCTCTCTACAAAAAAGTGTGATTTATAGCAGTCACAACATTTGGTAAGAATTCAAATACACTCTCCATACTTGATTCAGCGGACAAAACCTTTCAAGTCAAACTAAGACTGTAAACTTTCTGAATAATTCTGTTAACATGAATGCTGTACAAAGCCTGTTTCATGTTTGAAAAAAGTGAAAATTTACCTGAAGTCTGTAGCATATTACTACCTACCCAGTACAAGGAACAGAGTTGCATCTTACATTCAAGTTATTAAAGCCAATGAACATACTCACCTTTGCATACCTTCCTTTGCATCATACATTTTAAAAACAGGTACCTCACAAGCCAGTGATGGTATTTTTATTACTATTTGCTGTATCAAATATTGTATCCATCTAAATATATTCATATTATAAATTTGTTTTATGTTAGCAAAAATACGCAAAATTAAGCTATAAACCAACAGTTGTTTTAAGGATTAGGAATTCTCTTAAAAAGGTGTTTTCCAATATTAAGTTTAACTTAGTTCATTTCATTTTGCTTTTATATAGTGACATTTGTAATTTTGCATCTACTACAGTTATTTGCACACACCCCTAGAACTTTTTAATGTGACAGCCAGTGAAATATTGGTATTAGATGATCAAGAGCTGATATCGAATAGGAAGCTCAGATGTTTCTCTATTCATGTCTCACACTGCTTGCTTACAAGCCCACTAAGTGGGGGGAAAATTTTCAGTATTGAAGGTTCACAACAGAAATTATTAACAATCATATATACATTTTATTGTTTTATCTATACTAAAAAAAATTAAATATTCATGCTCCAGATTTCATTAGTTTATCAATGATTAAATGAGTTGGAGCATCAAAGTATGGGGGTTTTGAGACCTAAGTAACAGGAATTATTCAAGAGAAAGAACTCAAGCAGAAAAGCAAATCAGCTACTGCTCAAAACTCATGATCTTCATACATTGTGCAAGAAAGTCAAATATTTGCTTCAACAACCATAATGTAACCATTAACTCTTGCTTCAGATTCTGGCACTATCTGACTCCATTTAAAGGTCACATTGGTTAAGAAAAATGCAGTTATCACCAGCTATTCAGAACAGATATATCATCAATAAAAATTTGAAACAGAAAAGTACTTTCATAACTTTTATATCAAGTCTCTAACAAGTACTAATCTTTTCTCAATATGCAAGGAATGATCTTGCTTTCACTCAAATCGGTGCTGGCATTACTAACAGCTGAAAAATACTACCCACTGGAACATATCTCTCAACACAGGACTAGCTAGTTCATGCAAAAACTGAGCACCTATTCAATAACAGGAATGCAAGACATTTATAAACACATTTCTGTAAAGCTACAATCTGGCCTTTGGGATCACTGGTGAATTCAGGAAGAGCCTATGTTGCAAACTGGTGGAAAAGACAGGGGAAGGAAAGAAACAATTCTTTGATCTTTAACCAGTGCTAATTTTAGGCTCCTCTCTTTGAAAAGCTTCTGTAAAGAGGTCTGTGAGGGCAAAGTATGAAATGAATGATTTTTTCTGTTTGTTAATGGATGTGCAGTATGAGCAAATTACAAGCAGGCATGCCTACTGCAAGTATGTAATACATTTTCCCCTTCTGTCCCACTAGCTGTGCAGGAAAAGCTCCACAGAAGAATTCAAGTTCAGGAGGGGAAAAAGTGACATGATCATTTTTTGTTCTCCAGTAAGGTTAAGTTTGTCTATGGATCTTTCAGACATTTTTTGTAGAAGCTACAGCAGTTAGGCAACTAGCGCTACTGACCTGGAAACCCAGCTTGGACATACCAAATTTTCTGTTGGAGATCTAGAATGGTTGCACACCAATTTTTGACTGAATTAGTAGTTACACTTTGTTAAAAAAAATCCTTTTGCCCCGGAAGAAGTTGTCATCTGAGACTAAAACCAGATATACATCAAAATAAATGAGTCTGGAATGGACATCAGTGTACTTGCCCATTTCCTAAAATGCTTTCAGCATGACAACCAATTCTAGTTTCAGAAGACATAGGACACTTCCTCCCTTTCCTCAATGATTCTTTTTTTCTTTTCCTTTTAAGAAGCAGAATTCACTGTGCTGCCAAACTAAGATGTATTTTTAACTCTGTTTCTATTAACTTTTGTTTTTCACTTTTCTCCTCAGGCCACACATACATGCTGTTTATTACATTGCATGCCAAACACTATTCAAAGAAATATCCCCTGTGGTATTATTTAGCTCATGAATCTCTTGAATTCATGACTAGCAACGATCTAACTCTCAATCACAAAAAATTAATTATTTTAAGAGACATGTCATTATTAAACAAATGCTTCCCCCCCTCTTTGAGCAAGAAATATTACTTTACAATACTTGGATTGTATTTCTCTTGGATGCTTACTTCTGCACTAGTTGTTGATCAAACCATTTGACCATGAAATAGCACCGGTATTTGATATATGTGAGAAAAATTATTCTGTTTGCAACAACCCAACCATTGGATACTCACCACAGCAATAACAGGAATAAGCACACCCAGATTCCCTGCGCTACTGGAGGCCTGGAAAACAAAAAGGAAGTTATCAAAACATCTACAAAAGCATTTCTGAAATACCTGCTACAAGATGTATTTCAAGCATCAAACATTCCTACTGTCTCTGCAAATGAAAACATACATTGCCAATTACAGCTCTGTATCTTGCAAATAGATGTGCACAAGGTGACCAAGAGAGCACCCCAGACATCCAAAGGACTGGGACACCCAGGAGTCTTTCAACAAAGCTTTTCAGGTGGCTGCTCATAGACTGGGATGTCCCTCATTGAAAGGTTGTTTTCCATTTTCTAATGGATCTTGAGCACAGGATCTTCTATATTTGGAAGTCAGACACTATGCCTTGACCTAAAGGGCAGGAAATATTCATCGAAACCATGTCTACTCGGACATCCAACAACTGCAAGAAAAATGCTCACATTAAACAGGTGGCCACAGAGAAGCGTCAAATGTTTACCAAAAAGTCTATTTTTACTACCAAAATGAAGCAAAAAATAACAAGTCTGTAAAAAGATACCATATTCAAGAACTTATTTAAGCTGGGTGAGCAGCCTTTTCCACTGAAATGCAAGAAGCGTAAGGGAAAATAAAAATTCCTTTGACTTATTAGGACATTTTTAATTGCACTTTATGCAAAAGTGTGTTTGCTCTTGGCTAAATACAGTGTTTAAAAACTGAAAACATTCACTGTACACAGCACATTGTCCCACACCTTCTCTGATAAGACAAACAATGATAGCACAGATATCGTGCTCAGAGACATCTCCTCTCTAAAGTCTTTCCCTACCTCCCATATCCCACCACCTTGGATCTGGGAGGGAGAGAACTCTCCAGCTTCCTCCATACAAAAGAAAGACCAGGTACAGAGACCACTGGTCCCACAGGGAGGAGGCAAGGCAGACATGCTAACAGGGTAAAGCTTTCCATAAAGTAGAATAAACCAAAAGGAAGCAAAAAAAAAAAAAAAAAGAAAAAAAAAGAGGAAAAGTTGGGAGAGGGCACCAAATCACCAAATAGTCTTCAGATGAAACAATTATGATCCAACCCAACTAAAACATATTTTCGTTATCTTTCCTGTAGTGTCCAAGATAAAGCAAAACAAAAGATGGACGCTTAAATATTTTGAAGGGAAAAAAAGAACACCACTCAAGTCACTCTAAGGGCTTGGAGCAACTGGAAAAAAATCACTATTTTTTTTTGCTAGCATCAGGACAGTCCACTGCACGTGACAAACTGCTGCAGAGTCAGAGTAGATATGCAAGCTAACTAAGATAGCCAGAACCCAGGACATGACGCCAACAGATAGAACTGCAGAAAACCCACTTCTATACTAGCATTTTTGTTATAAAAATAATCAGCCTCTTTATGATAATATATGGCACTGAGGATGAAGGATCTTCCATCCCTGGGCGTACTCAGGGGACATTCCTGTCAAATACCAGCAATGGGGGGGGGGGAGAAAAAAAAAAAAGTTATTTTTCTTCCCCTCACAGAAGCCACTTTTGCATGGTTGAAAGATCTGATTTAAAACAGAATAGGCCACTGAAGCATTTTAATGGTTAGCAAGAAAATTTAAGTCCATTATAAGGTATGCTGAGAAACAGAGAACATAAGCAATCAATCTGACAACTATCAAAGAAAAAAACTGCTTTTGTTTGGGAGCACAGCATGCGCAGTGTTTTACCTACTTTAACTCTTCTTGAAAATCAAGTAACCCAGTCTTCAGAATACCTTTCTTAACTTTTACTCTACACTGAATAGAGAGTGTTCTAGTAAAAACTGCTATCGGTATCTTCATAGGAAAAGAAACACTGCCTCCTAGCTCAAATCCATGTTAAATCAATCATGTATCTTTCAGTTTGCAGGCAAATCTAAGTCAGTGCAGCAGTCTGTCTCCTATAGTGATTCCAAAACTGAAACAGTGGAAAAATATCCCTGAAAGGA
This sequence comes from Haliaeetus albicilla, assembly GCF_947461875.1. Lineage (NCBI taxonomy): Eukaryota > Metazoa > Chordata > Aves > Accipitriformes > Accipitridae > Haliaeetus > Haliaeetus albicilla. Next base: position 38,185,419 of record NC_091492.1, read on the forward strand.
AGAGGGTGAAAACTAACTTAGAAGTGTCATTTTAGAGCAACGTTTACAATTTGGTTTTCGCCATTTCAGCTTACTTATCCATGGTTAAAAGAACCTATGAAACCCATGGAGAGAGATTTTCCACCACAGACTTCATGAAAAGCAGATTCTAGACATGTCCTAGTACGTAGTCCCCTTTTAGAAGAGTTGGCATTCCTGATTAAACGCAGTCTATCTTCAAAGCAAACAGATTCATTTCAGAGGGATTTACCAAGAGACTTCACCTATTCCATAAAAGGATAAAGACAAAACTTAGCACTTCTAAGCAGCATGCACAGGAGGAGGGAAAAAAGAGGTTAAAAAGACAAAAAAACCCAAAAACATTGTTCCCCTTAGTACTAGGAAAATGTGCCTATTTCAAAAGGAAGTGTTACTATCTGCTCTAAAAAGCAGGGAACAGCTCCCAAACGGCATCTCCAAGAAAAGCTTAAATTTCCACTATGAACACATTTGAATTGTTAATATACAGGTGTATTTTTTTATATATAAAATCACTATCAAACACCATGAGTTTTTAAAAGTTGTCCTAAGGAAGTGCTTAGAATGCATTTGAACACTAGGGAGGAACATAACCAGAAGGCGGCTCTGATTTTTGATGAGTAGGAAGCAACCACACTTTGCTTTTCAAATGATAATATAAATCTCAAGAGTAGAAGTCAAGGTTAAAGCTTGTTTATGAGTATATTTCAGAGCAAAGATGAGATTTTAGTTTGCTGTTTAAATAGAATAGGCACATCGAGTACTCTGGATACTTTATTGAAATGGGAAGAAAAGCTAGTGTGAAATGAGGTGAAAAAGTCTTCACATAAGAAAAAAGCAGAGAATTCTGAATGAATAAAGTAATCTGCATATAAAATGCTCCTGCAGAAATTTAGCTAGCATTTAAAGACATGCTTCTTCTGGATCCCCTCACAGACTTTTAAAGGACAGTATGTATTAAATTTTACAAATCACAGTTAAAAGCTGTGTTTAAGAAGAACTCTATTTTACAACAAAACCACTCAAATTTACTTTTCTGCAAAGTATTCCTACCGTACAAATCAGTCTAAGAGACAAGTCTCCTCTTTCTTAGGAAAGCTTTTTGAATAAACTTGCTCTCTAAATAAAGTGCTCCTAAAAATCAGCAGAGATTTTAACTAAATCTTTAATTTTCACTTCACTGCACTGTTTCCATTATAAGCCTAGACGGATAGGCTTGCATCAACTTGGATCTCGGAAAAAAATCAAGATGCACGCACTCATAACAGCAACTCAGGATTAATCACAATCACATCATCTGGCTACTTCAAGCTGGAGGTTGGACTAGGTGACTTCCTGAGGTGCCTTCCAACCTGAGTTTTCCTATGATCCTATGACACCACTAAAATTAGAAGTAGAATTCTGTCACATCTAAAGACATTTCAAGAATTAGTAAGAGGAGTTCAGTAATCAGCATTCTGTATTTCTCTTTGAAGCTCTGCCTCTACAGCTGAACACTCCAGACAGTTTACTTAGCCTCACACAAAATCAAACTCAGCTGAACAATAGGTATATCACTCCTTTATCTCAGGTATTTACACAGATAATTTAGGTGTTCAAAAGGCATTACAGATCTGCACTCATATTCCATGATCAGAACACATTCTTAGGTTTAAGGAAGCATGATATTTTCTCTGTGTGTGTAAGGGCATGGTTTTGGTTCAAAAGACACACAGAAGACTATATTTAGTAGTGCCATCTGTATAAATGCATAGCTGCATACTATTAAAAAACAGTAAATATCTGACCTTTAATGCCGGTCCTTTTTCACTTGCTCTCTCACTAGCTCTCTTTCCTTCTAGCCCAAGCTGAACAAACAGTTCCAGCAAGTTCATCAGTAGTTCATCCACAAGGTGTTCTCCTTGAATATTAGCAGCGATGTTAGCTAGGGCATTAATGACTGCTAAGGAACAGTGTCTGAGAAGAAAGAACAGTTATAAACAAGCAGTTCCTCAAAGTTTTATATTTTCAGTGCTTTCTTCATAATGCTTATAGTAACTCTTGTAATAAGCCTACTGAGATTTTCTTCACTCAGTTTTTTTTTGGGGGGGGGGGTTATTTTTTGTTTGTATGAATAGTGGCACATCACTTTATTGATAATTGAAATGCAACCAGTATTAAGTGAAAAATTGTTTGTAAACTTTGCCTCTGGAGGACATTTCATTTTTGATGCTACCATGGCCAAAGAAAATTACTTTCCTGTAGCAGATATGGCTACAGACAAGAAGCAGTAAAGGGCTGTGCTTCTGGATTAGAAAAGCTCTTGAGCAGAATCAGAACTAGTATCAGTTATTGTTAAAGTTGAGATTGCTTTGGGTCAGACAGCATGTTAAAACATATTGACAGAAATAGTCTTCTTGGTTACTCACATACTATGTTAAAATATATCCAGCCTACCCCAACTACCAACGAAGTCAGTCAAAATCTTTAATTATAACAGGGACTAAAATGCATACTTACATACCAAGAACTAAATTGTTAATGGTTTGCATTTAATCCCTAACAAGTATGGGAACCACATTTAAAAAAAAAAAACAGAACACACACACACACAAAAAAACCAATGGAACTTCATTAGCTTTTCTAGGCTAAAAGATTAATTACTCTAGTTAGAGATAATGTAAGTCATCAATGTTAATTATCATTTACAAACTCCTTGGAGGGGGGACGGACGGCAGGGAAAGAGTGTGAAATCAGTACTACCTGTAGTGAAAACATTTTTAGGGATCTCTACATTATGAAGTGCTACTCTTTTCAAACTAATATATTACTTTTTACCATCAAAGAAAAAAGAACAGTACTATTTATAACCTCATTATAAAACTTAAACTGGGAAAAAGTGAAAATCCCTGATGTAGCATAAAGGATATTTGATATAGTATTCATACATTTAAGGGACACAGCTAAGTGTTACCTGTATCCATGATCCTTATAATCTTTTGTGGCAGAGTAAACAACAGAGCTTGCTTTAACACTGATTTGCTGAAACAGATTCCACACCTCCTGGTAAATATATTGCTGTAAAAAACAAACAAACAAACAAAAACAACCCCCCAAATCACTAAGTAGAGCTTATTGAATACAATCTCCTTAAAGAACAATCCTGTAAAATACACTAAGTATTATGAAGTTCTTCAGATAGGTATCTAGTCGTAGTCTGAGCAACAGTTTCAGCTTCCATAAAGCACAAAGTGGAAGTGCTTTCATTAGTGGTTTTAATTGCTCAAATTACACAAAACGTATTAAGTTCTTTAACTCCACCTTCCTGATGGAAAACTTTTTTCCAGGCTTCTGAGTTCTGGCCATTAATTGCTTGCTCAGAGGCAAAAATTACATTTGGAAATGGTAAGTCAGTTAATCCTTGTATGACTGAAGAAGGCTGGCTGTACTGCTATGAAAAAAGATAATATGCACCTATTCAGGACATAGGCCAAGTTTATAAACCTCTTAATAACTTTTGAAAACATTTGAGTTTGGTGGTTTTTTATAGTTTTGGGTTTTTTTTTTTTTTAAAAAACACTTTTATGATTTTCTATGGTGACTAATCTTCCTTACAGGGACAGCATCTTACACATTATTAATTAGCTTTTGTTTTCTGATGTCACAGAGACATGAGGATTGTACAAGCACATACCTGTGGTGAAGAAAGAAAAAACTTCTGCAAATGCTGTTTCTAAAATACATTTCCTTTTAACTAAAGGAAAGGGATCATGAACTGGCACTCTCTTGGCCAGTTCTTTCCTTACATTTCCAGTGATGACTAAGCAGCCCAGCTGATCAATGATAAGTACATCAAGATGAGAAGGTGGCTGGCAAAACTTCTGCTGTAAGATCTGTAGGATGGGTTCCATCATTTTTGGGGTGTCCCTCAGTGCCACTGCAATGTGCCCTAGAGCACGAATTGTGTGGTCAGGAATCAAATGAGCCTCCCTGTTACAAAAACAAACAAAAAACCCCAAAACCATACATGTAACTGTTCAACAGTTATCAAGACCTCCAAGCATGGTTAGATTTCATGTAAGAAACGGTTCATATACTAAATTTAAACATCACTAACACCTTTAATATTGCCACTCTATATACCCATCTACTCCCAACATTAACATTAGAGAAACACTTGCACAAGTTGGTTTTCAAAATAAAAAACAAAAAACCCCACCACCACAAATGCACTATCCAAGAAACCCACACTAATCCATGAACAAACTGTTCCAGAAACAACAGTGAAAAGAGTTAAAAGTGATCTGCAAAACATTAAGACATGACAGTCAGACCAGGTATGATAGGACCCCCCCTTGGAGGTTTCTTGTTGGGTCTCTTAAAAATTAAGCAAGTCAAATGCCACAAGTGACAAGCTGTGTCAAGCCGTAAAAGATAGCTGAAGCCTGAAGGATACAACAGAGAGAGTATCACTCAATCTAGGACTCAAAATTGGCTAATACTCACCAAAGATTTGCTGATTCAATCAGATAAAAACTAATCCATACCTCTCAGTACGAAAACAAGGGCTCAGCTCTGCAAAGATTTGCATGGGAAGATCCTGACCCCACATACAAGCTCACTAATCTCAGAAACACTTAATTCTAAAATAATGCTGCCTGTGCTTATATCTTAGAATAAGCTTCAGGTTCATTGAGTGAAGGAAAAATTGGTTTGATGACTAACAACTTACTTATCACTCTCTTGAGAGATGTACAGACGGTTAGATAAACTGGCAAGAAAGGCCTCAACAATCACCGAATCTATAGTCAAGCCAGCTTTCAGGCACCTGGAATAACAATGAACAGAAAACTTCTTAGAATAGCTAGAGAAAAAAAAAAAGCATGAATTAAACATTTCACATTTTACAACTGTAAATGCACACCAGGTATAAGGGAAAAAAGTTTATACTGAAGTATAAGAACTCACTGCCTAGGAACACTGCAGATTTATTTTAAAAAATGAGTGGAGTTTCTACTGCTGCTTTCTCCAGCAACAATAAAGATGGGGATATGCAGTAAGGTAAATTCAGAATCCACTGCTTTAGAAACTTCAGTCCCTTGTCTCTAGTGACCAACTATTTGTCTTCCCTCCAGCTTTCTGTAGCTGTCTAGAAGGGAAGAATAATCATTACACTGCCCACATTTGAGTGCGTAACAATCATTCTGTTACAGGAGGCTCACTCAATATGATAATCCAAACAGAAAACAAAAACCCTGCTGAGTATCAAAATGGTGGGTAGCATGAATTACATAGGTGAGAAGCAAAACAATGAGACTGAATTATTACTTTACAATTAGGACATAAACAAAACCAAGTGATGTCTGCAGAAAAATAAAGTCACGATCAAAAAAGGCAAAAAGCCTTTATAGTAGCACAGAGCAGCACCTTCTAAACAGTCACAATACTTTTCCACTAGGGTAATAGAACACATATTCCAACATATGGTGGAAATCTCTCTCTTACCTGCAGATGTTGTCTATGGCAATGTCACGCAGCTGCTCATACATGGATGGTTGACTTTTCTTGCCAGGCATTACATTTAGAGTGGACTCTGAATGCTCGTTGGTTACACTAATTTTGATGTCATTACCACCTACTAAGAACACAGAGCATGGAAATCAACACCGTTTGAAATAGCTTTTTTCCCCAAGATGAGAGCACACAGGCAGAACAGTATCTGGTGAGTGCAGAACAGCCTAGTTTACAGCTCAGAGCTGAGCTGAAGAACTTTGGAAGTGCATGTGTTGTCACTAGCTATGCAAGATACTACTGCATTTAACTATTCCTAAATAATTATTCCTAAATTTAGTCACCTTCAGTTCTCATTTTACCTGTTCTGCTTTAGCATTATAATACTGCTTTTGCATTAGCAAGTGATTTAAATTGAATATTTTTATCTTTGGAAATCATAACTTGATATTACAATTTAAAAACAACAACAAAAACCCTGCCAAATGCCATCAAGATGGTCAAGGGGCTGGAGCACAGGACCTGTATGGAGAGTCTGAGGAACACAGCCTTGTTCAGCCTGGAGAAGAGGCAGCTTTGGACAGACCTAACAGCTGCCTTCCAAAGCATGAAGTAGGTTACCGACAAAACAGAAGCAGGCTTCATGGGAGAATGAGACAGAACAGCCACAACTTGAAACAAGGGAGGATCCTCCTGGATATGTGATTCCTGCCCCCACTAGGAACATAATTATGCATTGACCCAGGTTGTAGAATCTCTGTCCTTGGAGGTTTCTGAAGGCCCATGTGGACAAAGCCCTAAGCAAACTGCTCTGAATTGAGTGCAGAAGGCTGACACACATAATTCAACCTTCAATACTGCAGTATGACGCTACACTTGCTGGTGATCTCACTTAGGACAAAAGTGCTTGAGATAAGACTATCTTGGTTTCAGCAGAAGAGGCAGAGCAATATTGCTACTAGCATAAAATGTAGTTCTATATATACTGCTTGCCCTTAGATACACTTCTACCAGAATTTTATTTGCATTCGTCCTCTCCACCTCCAAAAAAAAAAAAAAAATCACAAATGCATCTCCATTTCCCCCTACAGCTGTATCACCATGAAATATCCAAAAGCATCAAAAAGCCATACAAGCTGGAAAACAACCACGAGCATATCCTTTGGAACACAGACATTTTTCCTTTACCTGTGTGATACTGGCTATGATACTTGTAAAGTTTCACAAGCACTGGGGAAGGTATCACAAGAAAGTCCCTCAAGGATGGATTGACAGAATGAACCACAACAGGGAACCTCTCACACAAACGACCTAGACCCTAGAAAAGAGAAGGAAAAAAAAAAAAAAAAAAAAGGAACATAGCTTTAGAATATAACAGCACAATTTTTATTTCAACTGTAAGCCTGCACCTTCAGCTCAATAAAAAAAAAACAAAACAAACAAAAAAACCAAACCAAAACAACCCATACATAGTTTGAGAGATTCAATTTTTAACAGAAAATTTAGACATTTCAAGCCTGTAATTCTTTTAGGTTATCCTAGAGTGCTCCATGCCTTGCTTTCTTCCACGGTGACTTCACAGGAGTTACATGAAATGAACTTCACACTCTAAAAATAAAGTTACTGGGCAAGTTCCAGCATTTAGAGAATCCAGATTATTTACTACGTGGTGGAAAACACCACATTTGTAAGACAATGAATAAGTGCCCGGTAAGAAGATATAAAAATTAGAATAACCAAGCTTTAGTCTTACAACTCAGTGATCTGCCAGTCCCAGTATTTTAACTGTTTATGTAATGGAGTAAGCAGCTAAATATTTCAGAAATTAAATACTGGTTAAAAAAAATAATGAATATTATTCTTCAAGAAGTAGCTGAGCTTAGAAAATTCTGAAAGCACTACTCTACTGCAGTTCTAGTTTCCACACCAGACCTCTAACATCCAAACGTAGAACACATTGATGGAAAGCAATACAAACAGCAAATAAAAAAGTGCTCTTCTAGCAACCTGTAAAACTCCCCAAACTCTCACTCACTGATATAGCAATGTCAAATACTGTAAAGACAGACCTGCAAACAGCAAATTAGCAGTGGCAAGTGAGCAATGATGACTTTGCTTGAGGTTTTTGACTGCAGCTTCTCTGATAACTTGATGCAAAGGTTTTCTGCACCTTAAACAAAAAATCCAACAGAAAAATGTATGTTTATCAGACTTGTTATTAGGCCACACGCAACCCAATGCTTACTGGAATTTCTAAAAGAGTGCAGAAAATACTTCAGCTTCACTGTCCTTATACTACAATTCCTCAAAGAGATTTAGTGCTGCTTCTGCAAAAAACAGTTTTGGAAACTTAGTATCTGCACCAAACAGCTCTGTCAAACACTACGAATGAAAGAATTACAGTACTTAAAGTTGATTTTGAGTGTACTCCACATTTGACAGAAATGAAGTATTGCAAGGTCCAAAGGAAAAAATCCTTCACTTATTCAAAGGATGTGTAAGAATTATGCAACAAGAAAGAAAATTGAGACAATTGAGAAAAAGTGAGAAAGAGCTTCCCAATCCTGTTAGCAATGAAGAAAAAACATTTTCTTTCAAAGAATGACTGAGAAACATTTAAGACACTAAGAGCAATAATAACATAAAATAAACTAGAAAATAAGCAGCTGCACGTAAAGCAGCAATTATACCATCTTTTCTAGATACGCCAATAGGATGTTTCTGTTTCCATTTCTATGAAGAGATGTCTAACTACCTAGCCAACTCATTTCACAACTTTTTGATGGAAATTTTACTCTTGTATTCTAATAGCAAAGAGTATTTCACTGAAAGTTATTTTATATTTCTCTGAGCATCATCTACTCTCAGAGAACTTGCAAGTATTTTTACAACAACAACAACAAAAAAAGGACAGACATTCCAGAGACTGAAAAGCGTTTTTTACCTTGCTCATCTTTCACAGCCCACACCATGAGATCCACACAGGCAGCATTAGCCTGACAACGCAGTTTTAAAGGACTCAGTTCATTGTGTAGTCGGTCCACATCATGAAGGATTTTCTGAAGTTCTGATTGACTGCTGTTGAATTGCTCTAGCACAAAATCGTGGATTTCCTTCACAAATGAGTTGGGAAGGTCTAAAGAAATAAAAGGAAATAGCATTATACTAGCAGGATGGGAGTCAGTGTATCAGAATGACGGCATATAAAAGATGCATTCTTACATTATAAATGGAATTATTTCCTAAAGTTTATCCCCTACCTAAAAAATAAATTTCATAGCAAAGTCTACCAGTAAGCAGACAATTGAAACACCACCTATTAATCCTTTTAGTGGTGCTCAAAATATTTTTTTTCTATTTCCATAGCATCTTTTTTTTACATGGAAACATTTCAAAATACAAATTTTATAGCATACATGGAGCTCCCAGGAAATGCAAACCCCAACGTTCAAGCACTCAATACAATGTAGACAATGCTTTGGGTCCTAAATACAATGAAGGATAAATTATAAAAAATACAAATACTATACCTTTCATATAGTATAATGTGTCTCTCAGCATTTTAAACTGAGCAAGATAAAGAGGGTCACTGAATGTTTTATAATAGAGATCTGTACTAGCAGCCGTCTGAAAGAGAAAAGAAGCAACTTGGTAGATTCAAAATTAAGTATTTTCAATTATATGGATAAATAAATCTTATTCTGGTCACATGACTGTTTTCCTCCACAATGTAAACAAGCATTTAAAATGGGTACCAGAAGTAACCTCACAGCCTTCCCCCCTACTTTTATCAAAAGTACAGCCATTCACTGCATTAAATAAGACTCAGTCACTCTTTCAATTTGAAGAACACATCTATGACCTCTCTAACAGCGGTGTTAAAAAAAAAACAAAAAACAAAAAAACGAGGAGGATTCAAACCTATCATTTTACTGAGATAGCAAAAAGAGAAACTGCGGCTGTCTCCCCTTAGGCCTACAATTCAAATATGGCAGTATTTGAAGGAAGGCTGGAGAGAACAGCAAACTCATTTTCCCACACAAATGAACACATACTCTGTTCAACACAGCTTTACGCTCCCACGGAGATGAGGCTAACTCCATAAAACATAGTGGAGGCTATTACAGAACTGCACCCAGGCCAGGGGAGAACAAGGACTCACAGACCTACAGAAATGAGTATGCTACCTTTTAAAGTAAAGGTCCACAAACTGTAACACTATTAAACTTGTAGAAATGACACCTAAAAGAGCAGCAATCATTTCCAAGCCAGAAAAAGAAAACAACCAACAACACAAAAAAATACCACATAATATGAAATAAAGACCTTAGACTACAGTTTGGGGCAACCAATGCTATAATTTAGTAGGATAACAGAGCTAAAGTAAGAAAATGGTTCATTTTTTAAGAGAATAACTGTTTCCTTCTATGTTAGTGAAAAACATTCCTCCTTCACTCCCCCATTTTTACACAGTCCAAGGCTAGATTTAAACCACTGAAAGAACAGTGCAAATAGGAAATTGTATCATTTTGCAAAGAGAAGGCATACCTTACATAGGTGAAAGATTAATTTTCCAAGTATTAATTATTAAGACAAAAAAATAAAGTATTCGAGTCACTAGAAAAGGAATTTAAAAGCATACCTCTGCAACTTCAGCTACAACTGCATCTAAGGTCTTTAGCAAAGAATCCCCAACGATCTGTTTTACCTACAGAGGAAAAAAAATAAAAAATTAAAAAAGGATGTTTCCTGTTGATGACTCTAGATAGGAAGACAACACAATTTTGCCCATGCACAGAAAACACAAGTCACTCAACTGCAAAGTGTCAGATGAAATTAAGGCTACAAGAACTTCTGGCTGCAACAAGAATAAATACATTTGAGCCTCTGTGTGCTGTTCCAAAATAGCTGGTGCAGGAAGCAGACAGAGCCAGTACTTTTTGTCACTTGCATGAATTCCCAGCAAATAAACACTTCTAGAAAAGGGTCTCAATCTCACAGCAAAACACAATCTTCTATTTCAGCAACTAGCAGTACACGAATTACCTCATATCAAGTGGTCTGCAAGAGTCAAACAGGAAGAATTTGACAGAAACTTATTTGATTTTACAAATTCTTCATGGTTCATATGAAAGCGTTTTAGGAATACTATTAAAGCGTGACATTAAGTGCCATAAAAATAACATTACACAAAGCTTGAGAGACAAATGCTATCTTTTTATTTGCAATTCTAAAATCTTAAACTTAAACTGCATCTATTTCTAGCATGAATATCTAGAATGCAATCTCACTGTAGCCTCCATAAGAACCCATCACATACCATGTTCAACAGCTGGCGGAGCATATCCAGTGGGATGTTAAACTCTTTATTGTTAATGCCATTGAAGAGAGGAGAAACTGAAAAGCTGGAGCTGATTGTAGAGAAGTAATAATCAGGATCCACTGCACTCCCATCAGGAAGATATGAACCTTATCGAAAAAAAAAATAGAAATAAAAGTTTAGGGAGAGAGAGGATACATAAACTTTGTTTAATGGTAATGTTTAGTTACTACTAAAGAGTTATTTCCAACACAGGTACAGTCTTTAACTTGCAAGCTATCAAGAGGTGCATTTCAGCTCATCTACTGGTAAATCAAGACAGAAAACTATGATGAAAAAATACATTTGTTCATTTGAAGTTTACAATCACAATGGAAGAATTCGATTCAATGACTTGTGTTCATGTCAGGGACGCTGCTGACAGTAAGTCTTCCCATACTACTGATGTACATTTACCTGAAAACATTTGTAAATGCCATTTCGCTCAAAAGCATAGAGGTACAAAGAACAGGTTAAGTCAAAACTATCTTGCAAGGTTTTCCCCTATATTAGATCAAATGAACATGTGGCATAGCTTTCATCTTATAAGAGGCACCAATTCACTACTGCAATTTGAAGGTAAAGAGAAATCAAACTATTTTTCAGATTCAAGTATTCTATTGAGCAAACAACTTTCTAAGCACACTGCTTTAGGTACTGTTTCCACTTTAGAAATTATGTATCTGCCTTTTTAAAGTACTCAGCTGGCTGTGCTAAAGTACTGTTCTTGTGATTAATTTGATTTCAAGCAACAGTTATTTATTGGCAACAACTGTTAGCCTTGGCCAGAACAAAAACAAGGCCATTACTCGTCTCCTTCAGAAAACAAACACAAACTATATTATTGGAAATAATACAAGGGCTGCCTGTATCTGAAGTATTTAGTAGAAGTCAGTATTGAAAATAAAATCCTGATTAGAATAATCATAACTCTGCTAGAGACAGTTAAAATTATTCTGAAATTTTTACGAAGTTGTCCACTATGCACCTATAGTTTTAATTAAGATGATTTTTGTTCCACTACTATCATCTCTTTCTAACCTGCAGCCTTTTTTTTTTTTTTTTAAATTCAAAACACAAAGACCATAAAATTGAAGTAAAATTGAAGTAGTATATAGGTCGGTTCAACAGGGTAGACAGACAACAAACAGGTCTCTTCCTACTTGGCAATTTAAGAATGATATTTGAATTACCCTGCAATCCCATGATATGATTGAGGAAGACAGATACCTCTACAAATAGTAACACGAAGGAAAAAGAAAAGTAATGTGGAAGAAATTAATTCAAGCCAGGGCTCTGGAGAGGAGAATGACCTAGAAACAGAGAATGCCCAAACTGTTAAAAACCTCAAAGGGCCACACAAAACCAGAGACACCATCTGAGGCATCTCAGATGCACAGCTAGTTCTCCACTTGACTCATGAAAGTTTATTTTTAAGCCCTGCTTTGACGCAGAACTCACAGCTAGAGCTCTACCAAAACCCAATGGCTAAGAGTTTGTATATTAACTCATGAAAATTTTTCACATTTCTGCCTTTTATGTTACAGTAATTAATACACATTAGTGAGCACTCGATTTCAGTGTCTTCTTTATTACTTCTCTCTTCAGCAAATTACTAGGTCTTATACAATGACCCATATCATGTTTACTTCAAATGGAACACTTGTTCTATATTTATGCAATGTGCCACAAAGGTCCCAAAATTCCAAACCCTAGTCCAAAAATTTAGTTGTCTAGTGAAGCTCAATATTAACACTTGTTCCTCAAAGTTACTCAGGCTAATCTCCTGAAATATTTTTAGCCTAGCGGAATTAAGCTCTTCAGTACTAGGCGCAGCCTAGCAGTCAGGAAATCATGTCTCTCTCAGAAGCCTGCCAGAAACAACTGAGCCTGGAAACCATGGTGTTAATAGTAACTTCCTACTGTTTTTATACCCCAAAACTTTTCAAAATCCCAGCAGGTGTGTGTCAGAAAAAGGGGCCAAAAGATTTTGGTATTCAATTCCTATAAATAGCAACAAAAACCCCAAATCACACACTGTTCCTTTGCAAAATAATTTACCTTCAAAGTAATGAATTGCAGATCCTCCAGGAGAGCTGGGAGGGGGAACTCCACGTTCAGGACTAACCTGAAACATGATACAAAAGCCATAATTTAAAAAACTGTTTACAAAACATTAAAAAATCTTCCAGAGAACAGTTCATACACTTTATAATGCAGAACAGCTTCAAGCAAAACTAACAGGAACTACATATTGCCAGGCCTAACAGCAAAATCCCAGCCAAAATCAGGAAGTTAAAAAAGCTAGTTCAGTGCTTTTGACTAAAGGGAAGTGATCAGAATGATGACTCCTGTACTGCATGTAACTATGCTAATAACAATCTGTGGTTTCAAAACTGGCATCTGAATCCATTCTTTCCCTAAGACAACAAACACCCGCAGCTCCTGGTGAAACCAGTGAGAGCCTGTGTATCCTGAGCACTTCTGAAAACTTTAGCTATTAAGTGGCAGCTTCCCAAAGTCTTAGATATACATTACAATGCTTTTTCATGAGAATAACACAAGGAACGGGATTTGTCAATGGTTCCATGTGAAAACTTAGTACAGTTGTTAGTTTAACTGTCACTGATTGTTCTGTAGCTCAGAAACTACAAAATTATTTTGAAACTCAGCTGTGAAAGCAAAATAAAGATCTCTGTATCTGGTCAAACAATGTGTTAAAAGACTGTCTGCATATTCAGCCTTAATGCTGTCTTAACTCCACCAAGACCATGAAATCATCTAAGCACTGACTCCAACAGAGAGCAAATCATACAAACCTGTGAGATGCTAGATACACTGCTAGCCTTTCTCTTTAGTGTTCCTTCTTGGCAAACAGTGAGTAGAGAACTGGGAAGAATTGATCTGAAATCATTAAAGGATCGTCGGCGAATTCCTTCAAGCTCCTCTGGAACTCTCAGGGAATGCGGGGGAATTTTTGGAAAAAGCTTTGAAAGGAGAGCCTCTTCTGAATTGCTGTAGCGACCAAAGGCTCGAGAAATTCCTATCAGACAGGGCACTGCATACTTGCATAAATATTCTGGAAAAGAAAACCACATATAACAGTATATTAACCGTAACTTAGAACTTCCTCTTCACAGTTTTGCTACCGCTTCACTAAACTGTTTCAGCCTAATGTGCTTTACAGACTTATTCATGCAAGTAGAGGAAAAAACATTAAGGTATCGCAAATTAATACACTTCTGCTTCCATATTTATCAGTCAGCAACAAAAAGAATAAATATGTGCTAAGGAAGTTGAAAGAAAAAGCTGCTCACTTTTCAGAAGTGATCCTGATAATTAGAAAACACAAGAGAAGTTCAGAGGACAGGAGTTACAAATATAGTAACAATTTTAATAGTACCTTTATCATGCATTTGCGGGGTCTGGCACATTCCCAACAGGAACTGCATTACTTGTAGAATTGCATCCAAAATCTTAAGTAATCAAAACAGACATACAAAAATATCTTTTGGTAAAGACATATCATTATCTTATACTAGATCACTACAACAAATGAAACTTGCAAATATTAACGCAAGCACCTCTGTAACCAAGATTTTTTTAATGCTGTGTGACTAAAAAAGTAGGTTGCTCTCACTCAGCTTACAGAGCTTCTTTTGTAAAGTCTGCAGTTAGCTGGTAGGTACTAGCAGAATAAAATTGCAACAGTCCTAATCTCAGTATCAAAACTTGAATTCTAAACCTCTGGGCTCAGCAACTGACATCCTCTGACACTCAGAAGTAAGAGCAGACTTATGAATATCTTCTAGATGCTTGACTATTAATTAACACAAGCAAAATAATACAACAGTATATGTTAAAGCAAAAAAATCCCTTTGCAAGAAACGAAGCGGCTGTGGTGTACTCTTCTCTAGACATTTGTCAGTACTGCAGCATTAGAGAATTGGGTACTACATCAGCACTAACTTAAAATAAACCCTACCTGCTCTCTGAGAGATGCATCCCTGTAAGCAACATCTGATAACAACGTTACCAAGCAGAAGCTGAAGTTTTCTGCCACTGGAAGCAAGCCTGCAAAGTAGCGGACAGAAATTAAGCCACTTAAGCATTGTTAGAGAGAACCAACATAGCAAGAGCAAATAATAATAAAGCCAGAAGACATTAAGTTGATTCCCATGTCATACAGTTCTGAGACAGACTGTAGAAAAATATAGTATTACATACAAAATTCAGAACTATGCTCTAACCATCGTAATTTCACCATGAAATGTTAAAAGAATAATTTTAATAATTAAAAAATTCTCCAGGCTTTCAAGTAATTGAAAAAAAAAAAAAAGATTATATAGTATTATATAAAAGTATTCTTATATTAATTTTAAGATCTATTAAGGGAGCAAGAAATGAAGTGGTTTAAATAGCTACTAAGCATCAAAGCTAAAAGTAGAGTGTACAAATCTCAGGTTCACCTCTGCTGCTCTAACTACTACACAATATTCTCCAATTTAGTAACAAAATATATTGAGCATAGAATTATTTGGAAAGTGTAATTTATCACAAAGCAGTCAAGCAAGAAAGCTGGGAGCTATTCAACTTCCTCTTTGCTTCTAAATAAAATCAATATGAAAGGCTGTTGAGTCAGGAGCTAAGAACCTAGCAGGACCTACCACCTCCCCTTGTACCATATCCTGAATAACCTTTGTTATTTCTATTTCTCGGCTGGCATTCTATGAGAATGATCAAAAAAAACAAACATCACCTCTGCCCTTCCGTGCATTGCTTTCTTCTATCCATTGGACTTTGGGAAGACCCTTCAGAAGTCGGAGGAGGTAAGGAACCACGTTATCTTTGTGCTAGAGAGGAAAATACTCTATTTAAAATGGAGAAGAAAAGCTGAACCATTATCATCTCAAGATATTTTAGAGATATGGAAAGACTACATTAGCCACACACAGAACTCGCTTATAATAATTACACCACAGGATTCCTGAATATTGCAAAATTGATTTCAACACAAGCAAATGACAGTAAACCAATTCACTGCTACAAATCCAATCTAATCCCAATTCTAGGCAACAGTTCATTCTTTGTAGAAGTTGGAGAAAAAGTTTCCAGAACAGTAATTGACCCCAAACAATTTATTACTTTACAGCAAGGTCACAAAATAATTTTAAGGCAGCTAGAAATTCAGTGCCAGTCCCAATTCAGAACATGTGATCCATCCCGTGGTCTTATGCAAGTCACTTAACACATCTGTGTCAGACTTCAGCTTCCTAATCTGCAAATCAAAGGATAGCGCTTCCTTCCTCAGAGTTGGATTAATTAATACTAACTGCTGGCTTTGAAAACATCATAAAAACACTAAGAAACATGAATATAGCTGCCTTATTTAAACTTTGTACTACAAAAACCACAAAAAGGACAATATTAATAATATGCACACAAGCTGTATCATAGCAAATAGATACTAAGTAGGAGGAAGTTCAGGCCTGATGCAAACCCTAGCAACATTAAATGACTTAAAGTGAGGTCTAATGACTTTGGACCTAGGACTCTGTATATCCTTCCTTTCCTCTGCATGAAACAATACTACGCCCAGAGTTCGAAGGGAAGAGAACCAGCTTGTCATAAACAGGCTGACAGACACAAAAGGGATGTTTGTGTACAATGCAGCCTATGTGCACTGTTTGTCTTTTTATCCTGGCTAGTGCCAGGCATGAAAAGGCCTATTACAAACCTGATGTTCAGGAGTATGTTGGAACATACCCACCATTCAGAAGCATGTGAGGAAGAACACGCAATGACACATATGGTTTGAGCAAATCCTCCTGAATAGCCTTTCCTTTCTTTCCTTAAGCTATAATGACCAAAAAACACAACAGCAGGTTGTCTGTGGCAGTGCCATGACTGCTGTCTATCCCACTCGTCAGTACTGTCCTTGTGCTCTCCTGCCTGCATCCATCTGTTACCTCTGATCTTTTTATTTTATTTTTATGAAGAGTAAATACCAACTTTTCATTCATTGAACAACTAAATTTGAATTAATCCAAAATCTTTCAAGTTAAATAAAGTTAGCCTATGCAGGAAAAGTACCTGAAGGTCAGATTCAATTAGAAAGATTCCTAAAGCAATAACAGCATCTCTGCGACGTTCGTCTAACTGGAAAATCCCATGGAAATCCACTGGACACATACAGAGCAGTTTTTGTACCTGAAAAACAGCAAAGGGAAAGAACAGTGGAACAAGACCGAAAGTGTCAGAACAATCCAAGGGAACAACAGTACATGTGTTAAAACTGTCTTTCAAAAATCCACCAGTAGACCTCAAGAAAGCAATGCAAATAGCTCCCAGCTTCTCTCTTATGGAGCAGAGCTAGCTGTCATGTCCATGCCTTAGAGCACCCCAAGCAACAGGCCTGCGTAGCACTAGTACAATTGCAGATATTTTCACAGCAGAGAAACGAGCTGACAGGCTGTGGTTTTCAAGACTCATTCAGACCTCCTGTGTTTGAAGTGGACAATAGTCCTTCCATCTTCTGGAAGATAGATGGCCACATTACTCTCCTTTAGTCATCAATCTTAATGAAAGCATCTAAGGGCTAGGAAAGAGTGATGAATGACAGAAACTAGAAAAAGACAGAAAAATTTCAAGTAGATGTCAAACATTTGTACAACAACACAGGTCAATTCAAAAGTTTTCTTCAACACTTGATCAAGCTGTTTGTTTGTTTTCACATCTCAAGAGAATTTCTGAAACTTTTCAGAGCATTACATTTGCAGAGATCATTCCTGCATCCCTGGTACAAAAAAGCTTTCCTTCCACTAATTCATTGGGCATTTTGGATGTGCAAGAAATATGCAGCAGGCACATATCTAATATTTACTCAATTGCTATAAACAAAAACCAGGTGGTTGGAGCTTTGGTTACAGCTGCACCAATGCCTTCTTCATATATAGCACTGAACAATAAACTGTTACCTAGCAGAGTATGACTTTTGCTCAAATCCTTTTAACGTAACAGATTAAGTTTCCAGAACTATTATTTTCTCACTACTTACCTATTACTTCACTCCATACCCAGCAAACACACGTCTAAAGAATATATCTACTCTCCCAAATACTTTGTTTTCCTATGGAACCGTTAAGAAAGGGAAAATGCAACAAGGTTATCATCTTTTCTGAAAATCTCCTTGATTTTAATATTATGTAAAAAGGACTCTCACAATAAATACCTATGTTTGAATGACCTACGTTTGAATGTCAAGTTACTTCCTATTTAGATAACTCCTTAAACACCCTGCCTTGAAATTTCTAAACAAAAACACTATTCCCCTAGAGGATTAGAAGGATTTACTGGATGCTCAGTGGAATTTAAGATTCTGGTCTGTAAACTGCCAGATCTCATAATTACAAGACATGTAACACAACACAAATAATCCTCTTGCTCAACATGAAATACAGCAGAGGAAATAGGAACTTTGGAAAATAACTTCTGATGCATGTGTCCCACATCAGGTTAATACATGCAATAACATGAGTGAGTAACTTTCACTAGATATGAACTATTAATACCATTTAACTCCTACTGTAGTCTCTCAAACTAAAAAAAAAACAAAAACAAAAGGGAAGAAAATAAATCCCTGGATATGAGTGAACCAACAGCAAGGCTTAAAAAAATTATTCACAGTTGGCTGTCAGACCAATGGTAAATTTCCAGAACAGAACCAAGAAAAGAAGCCTGCAACAGCTGGCCAAGAACAAGCACTATAGTTTTCATCAGCACAGAGCTGTGCTTTTCAACAATTTAGTCATCGTTCATTATTGCATAAGGCAATTTAAAAGTTCAATCACTTTGTGCTCAGAGAAGCCAACTCCCAAACACCAGGCTGTCCCTCTCTCCTCCCCGCAGCAGCGCAACACTTGACCACACCAGCCGCTCCACGCCCGCAGTGGAGACCCACGAGGGGAACTGCCCAGACCCAGATCCCCCTGTCTGGTTTTACATTCAGGAGAGGTTTATCTCAACCACGCCGATTTTACCTTAAGCTGATTGCATCGCTTGGATTTAACCAGATACGTGGAGTAAAGCAACCAGCCCTAATTAGGTTGAAACTACTTACTCCTACAAGACCCTGTTCCACAAACTCCAGGGACACGCAGCTGCTGCGAGGACCCACGTTCCTCGCAAGGGCACGGGGGGCTGCTCTGAGGGCACCGGCCGTGGGTGCTGCCGCAGACGCCTCCCGCCGCCGCCGTATTTTTGGGTCAAGATGGGCCCTGGGAGCGCCCCGCGGGCCCAGCAGCCCCCCTGCACACAGGGCCATTGCTGGCGTGCCGAGCCCGTTCCCACGGCCGCAGGACAGCCCCCACCCGAGGAGAGCTGCGTCCTCCCGGGCACAGGCAGGCACGCCAGGGCCCGGCCTCCCACGGGCGCGGCCACAGACCCGCGGGAGCAGGGCAGAAACCCACCCGCGGGCGCGCGCGTCACGGGCCCCCACGCGTGACAGGGCCAAGCGAGGCGGCCCGGGGACCCGCCACCCTCCCCACCCACGCGGCACGAATATTCTCCACAGGAAGGGCCCCGCGCCCCCCTCCTTGCCACGGCACCCCTGATGCCGACCCTTCCACGCAGCTCCCACTCGCGTGACGCCCCTCCGCCCCTCACGCACCCGACTGCCAGGCGTGACAACCCCGCAGCCCCCCCCCCCCCCCCCAGGCGCAGCCCCCGCGCGTGACACTCCCACCGGTCCCCACAGACGCAGCCCCCGCCCCCCCCGCGTGACGGCCCCTCCACACCCACGCGCAGGACGCCCCTCACCTTCTCCAACGGCGCCGGGCTCTGCACCGCCAGCGACCGCGCCAGCGACAGCACCGTGTTGAAGTAGAAGCCGCGCGCGGTGCCCGCACTGCTCCCCCGCCCCGCGCCCGCGGAAGGAGCCGCGGCCGTGGCCGCCGCAGTGCTGGTCGCCGCGGCCGCCGCCGCTGCCGCTGCCGCCGCTGCCGCCGCCGCCGCCGTCGCAGCAGCCGCCGCTGCCACGGCCGCCATGTTGTGAGGGACTGCAAGGGGCCGCCCGCCAGCCCGCCCTGCCCCGCCCCCTCTCGCGAGACCGCCGCCTCCCGGCGGGATCCCGAAACACCAATCACACCACAACGATGGCGGCGCCCGGCGCGGCTTCACTGCCGGTAGGTTTCCCCGCCCCGCCCCTCGCCTGTAACCCGCCCTCCCTGCCGCGCCGCCCGCCCCCAGGCCCCGCTCTACAAATGGGCGCGCCCGGCTCCCCCACGCCTCCCACCCCCCGTGCCGTCGCAGTGGTTCCTCCTAGCAACGGTGTATCCCGTAGCAGTGCTCTGGAGCGCTCGCCCCGCCCCGGGGCGGGGCGGCGGCCTGTGGGCGGAAGGAGCGGAGCGGGCCGCGGCCTGGGGTGGGGGCTCGGCGGCGGGGCAGGCCCGGTTCGGTTCGGTCCGGTCCGGTTCGCTCTCTGAGGAGCGACGGCTGAGGGGGCTTCCTTCGCGACCCGCTGTCGGCGGCACCATGTCGGCCCTCCCGAGGAGCTACAACCCCTTCGCCGAGGAGGAGGAGGAGGAGGAGGCGGCGGTGACATGGCCGGCGAGGGGCAGCGGGGAGGCGGGCGGCGGCGCCGAGCGGCAGCGGTACCTGCAGCAGGAGGTGCTGCGTCGCTCCGCCGCCACTGCCGACAGCACCGCCCGCTCCCTGTCGCTGCTCTACGAGTCCGAGCGGATCGGCGTGGCCGCCTCCGAGGTGGGTCGCGGCCCCGCGGGGCAGCGTCGCTCGGGGGACGGGGTGGGGGCGAACCGGGAGCGGGGCCGTGAGGAAAAAATGCCAGTTAGGTCCCCGCTAAATGTGTAGCCCTGAGGCTGGGACTCAGCTGTGCCTTCAGCTGCTTTTTACAACTCTTACTAAGCCTTATTAATGGCATTTATGCCCATCTTTTTCTGACTGAAAAGTTTTCAGCAGCTCTGTTGATTAAATGAAGAGCCTGCCCTGTTGTTTGTGATGTGCTCGCTTCATCCCGATTAATCACTTCCTTCATTCTTCTGGCCTTGTTTCAGAAAAGAGTTTATACCCGGAGACGTCGCTCATAAAGCTCTTGTCCGTCGTGTCACCTCTTAATGGAATGTTTCTTTGAACATTAGTAACGCGGCTGCCTAAATTAACCCAAGAGCATCCACAAGCTGCAGTAGTTCTCAGTGGCACTTCTGTGAACTTGCAGACTCGTGATTTGTGTGTCCAGAAAAGCACAAATGAGGAATCAAGAATTTAGGCTTAACACAGGGCTCCTTGTAAAACTTGAATTGTATGTGTTTGCTGCTTTATTGGGGGCAGGGGGGAGGAATATTCAACTAGAATTCCCCAAAGTTTAGAGCGTATATGTACACAAGTTCTTTATTTTGCACTAGTGTTAGCTGCAGGCAGCTTTCTTGCCAGAATTAATCTTTGGATTACTTTGGAACAGTGTTTGTGCTGCTGCACAATTTCTAAATCCCGCACTGTTAGTATTAGCTAAAGATTATTCCTGCTAATTATTTCATACTTGAAAAAATTCTATTTATGTTTATTTCCTTTGGTTATTCTGTTTCTAAATTTTGAGGAACATCCCAGTAATATGAAAATAGTATCCCTTACCAATGAAGGTGTCATTCACAACTAGAAATAGTTCTACTTGCTCATTTCCCTGCCATAAACCTTTGCATTTTTATTAAATCACCCATCTGGTGCCATACTTGTTCCATCAAGAAGAGATACAAATGTCAACCTGACAGAAAGACAATACAGAAAATTCCTGGGTGCTGTTTGGAGTAGGTGTCAGGAACCTGGCATTGCTTAGTGATGAGGATTTTATAGCTGGTTAATGCTATGGCTCTTCATTGAAATGCCCTGGAGGAAGAGGAATGAGTGAAAAAGCTGTATCACTTTAGAAATAATCTACAGGGATGAAGGAACTATGTTTTTTTCTTTATAGTGTCTATTAAATATGTTTGATATTTCAGTTTATCTTGGCTTTACTAGCTTCTCTTTTTTTCTGTCAATACCTGTTAGGAGCTTGTACGTCAAGGAGAGGCCCTGAAGCGTACAGAACAGATGGTAGATAAAATGGACCAGGACTTGAAGACTAGTCAAAGGCACATAAATAGCATTAAGAGTGTTTGGGGGGGCTTGGTAAACTACTTCAAAGCCAAACCTCCAGAGAGCAAGCCAGAGCAGAATGGAACCCCTGAATATTATGCTAACAGTAGGTAAGTAAAATAAACATTTTACTTGGGACTTATCTCCCGTGGCATCTCTGAAATGTCACCAGAAAATCACAACTTAAAAGATCTGTTGATTCTGTCAAGTAAACTCCTGAGATGGTGTCTAGCTCCCTTTTTCCTTTAACTCTGAGAAAAGGATTTTTACTTTTGTTTATATTTGTAGTGGTAAGAGTAACTTCATATTTCTGGGAAATTAATCAAACAATTACACCCAATTACACAAGTAATTCTTCAGAGTCTTCTGAATTATCATGCTTACTTTAGTCTTATCAGGGAATCATGATTTGTAGCATTGACATGCTTCCAGTTAAATATTGTGTGTATTTCTCTAGCTTCTACTAAAAGATGTAAATAAAAATTAATTGCTGTGGAATTACTGTGTCTTACAGTACTTGTCTCTCTTCAGCTGAGAAATTTATGTAAAGCCTGGTAATGCTGCATGGATTGATTTCTTCCTTCCCTTCCCCCTCCATCCTCCACTAGAGAAAAGGAGTAGGTTGCCTCCAAGATGGAAGATACAGTTTGGGTTTTGGTATCAAAGTTTCCATACACTATTTTCAGCACTAAAGCAACCAGTTCTGCTTTCACTGAAGACAAATGCTAGTAGTTCATTTTAAAGGAACATTTTGGATCAGGTCTAACAAATTTGCTCTTGCAAAATTTGATACCTGTTCTTCTTTAACAGATTCAGAATGAGGCCTGTGGTCCATAAGAATGTTTTCTTTTTATTCTCTTTATTACTAGATTAAAAGAAGCAATGATGTCTAGTAAAGAACAAGAGTCAAAATACCAGGAAAGTCATCCAAATTTAAGGAAGCTAGATAATTCAGGTTTGTTAACTTTACTTTACATTGAATGTCTATCATCAACATGGGGCAAACTTGCACAGTGGTGAAGGCAGAGACCCTTCAGCTGGCCCAACTGCTGACTTACGTTGCTGCCTAATGTAACCCAGACTTCATGGCTTTGAATTCTAAGGAATTGTTTCCCCTAAAATTCTTCATGCCCATACTGAAGATGTGCAATTTTTTTTACTTGGATATGGGTTTTATTTAGCCCTCCCTGTGGGGGATTTATGCTATATCCACTGAAGACTTTAAAAGCATCCAGTGCTTATATTTGCACAGAGGAGACTATAGCCAAGAATCCACACAAGGTGCAGGCAGCCTTGTCTTATGTTTGCCAAAATTTTAATTTATCTATTCAGAGTTTCTTCTTTTTAACCATCATTTGTCATAGTTTTCAGATATGTTTTCCCTGTTATTTCAAACATGGACTATAACCTTCATACTGAAGTCATTACTTGATTCACGCAAGGAAGCGTACGGGGTTTGGTCTTGTTCCCCGTTCTCACAATGCGTTAACTTCCATGATGACTTTTATGTACAAAGTAACTGTTCCTTTTTAAAGTGAGGTTCAATTACTTAGTTTAGTAAGAGTGAGAAAGCAGTAGGATATCTTTATAGTTGTAGTTCTGTAAGTAAAGAAATGCTTTTTGGTACCATTAATCTGCATTCCACTCCATATAATATTAAAAGTCTGTCCAGTAGAGGGCAGAAATAACTCTCTGGTGGCTTGACCTGGGGGAATGCTAACTGCTGGTAGAAGTTACTAACCTACCTGCTTTGTTGGTTGGATGGCTGGGGTTTTTTTCCTCTTTTCTCTCAACTATCTAGTAGAACTACAAAAGGCAGCCCAAAAAAGAATAATTGTAACTTAACTGTTCATCTTGAGGGGTGCCCTGTAGATCGTGGTGGTGGACTACTTTTGATATTCCTGCTAACAGGTTATGTGATTACATGGCAGCTGTGGTCAGACTAATTTTTAATAGCCCTTCTAAAACTTTAAAGCCTCTTCTTCCTAGCTTTTTTTATTATATAATATTCTGTATTTTATACTCTTAACAGACAATGATTTCAGCAAAGCAGATTTCGTTTCTTCAGTGCAAAGGGATTCCTATCCAAAGAACCAACACCTGCGAGCTTACCACCAGAAAATTGATAACAACTTAGGTAAGTGAAAAAATTGAAGCTGTTTGATGTAGTACAATTTTCAATTTTTGGCTCTCAAGCCAGAGTAAATTACTAAGTAATATATTGCCAACAAACACTTTTTTGTTTAGCTCATATGTGAAATTTGATGATAAAAAAAAATAATTTGCTTGTATTCTGCAGTTCAAAACTATCTACATGGCAGAGTCCAAAGTTTGATTGAGACATACATTATTTGAATGGTAGAATGCTGTGGGATGTCTGTGGGTCAACTACTTGCAAATATTAGTAATAAATCTGAGTTAGAAATGCATTTCATGTGAAACCAGCCAGAAACAAGCTGGCTAGGCTGCCTGGACTAGTATAAATCTGTGGAAACTTATATGCTATTGGCATCTATACTTCAACTCTTCTGCAACGTGCTTGTGCTTTAGAAATAGTTAGATTTTGAACTGTCCCTGAGCAAAGAGACCAGGGGGAAAAAAAACCCATACCAAAAGCATGAGTCCTCTTACATCATACATTGACAATAAGGAAGACACTCTTACCAAATGTGAATATGCTAGCACGTCTCTGTCATTTGAATGAGGAAATGGTGCTGAAGTATCCCGTAACACTTGCATTCAGGATAGGAAAATGTTTCTTTGAATCATCCTATAAATTGACTGGAATATCACTGGGACAAGCAGGCTTATCCATCCATTCTGAAAAATCCTACTAAGCAGGTACTAGTAATATTAATAAGGAAATACTGCTTCAAATTGACATTCAGATTATACCAGTATGGATACTTACTACCTCTTTTTCTAAAGCTTACCACTTACATTGAAAGATGCATTCAACTTACCAAACTGACAGTTAAACTCGCATATTAAATTGTACATTAGTTTGGACCCAAAGAATTTGTAACTGTGCGCAGGCTTTGAAATAAATATGTTTTGCAGAAGATAGAATAATCAAAAGGCACTAAATATTTAATTTGTGAATTTGTTGCATTTGTTTTATTACTTCCCAAAACCATTCAGCTGACTTTGTCTTCCTTTGTTCTGTAGCATATATACAAAGTGTCTCTTTGCTTACATGTGTCACTGTTTAGCTGACCTAGAAAGAAAAGATAGGAAGGAATAGATCAAAGAGAAATAGTCAAGCATAAGAGTTAGTGGAAGTGCATTTGTTCTACTCCCAAGCAGTGCAAAACTTACTAGCCTCAAAAGCATTTATACTGATCAATCATGCAATAAAATAGTTTCCTTGTAGGCAAATTAGAAAATCTGGAAATGAGATTTTTCCATCTATGTGAAATAACTAAGTGCTTAAATCCACAGTGTATTTATGATATTTCTGCATGAAGTTTAAAGAAAAACAACTGAGGTAGTGTGTATACTGAACTGAGAAAAGATGTACCGAAATTTCTGTAAAATAATTTTTTTTAAAGTGAAAAGTACATTACAGGGTATGTTGTTTTATAAAGATCCAATCTGGTTTTAAGCATTTGTAGTTAACTTGTAATGGGGAAAAAAGGAGGATGTGATTATTTCTGGTAGTAATGCGGTAGATGTATTAAAATATCAGTGCTTCCACTATTGGAGAAGAACACTCACACTTCAGCAGTTGTAACTTAACATTTTCTAACCCAGGGTTTTGGAGAAGAGGGAATCCTGAATAGTTTCCATTTAAACATTATGCTTTGTACTGTTTTGATTCCTTATGGTCCTTTTCTTTGTTGACAGATGAGATGTCTTCTGGGTTGAGTCGTCTGAAAAACCTAGCTCTTGGTCTGCAGACAGAAATAGATGAGCAAGATGATATGCTGGATCGGCTAACAAAAAAAGTAGAGACACTGGACGTCAATATTAAAAGCACTGATAAAAAAGTCCGACAACTTTAAAGGGTTTTTAAAAATTTTTTTGTCTGGCATCAGTTCTTCTTGGATGTCTTAGCTCAACCAATCTCTTAAAATCTTGGGCAGTATCTGTTTCTCTTTTTTTCTGATATGTTATTGATTTTGTTGTCATTAAAATTGCATAATCTTAAGTGCAGCTTAATACCTTAAATTTCTTCCTAATGTACACAGGAAAAGTGCAGGTTGAGTAAAATCTCTCAGCACTTGGTAAATGCTTTTGTGCTGGATGCCCTGCTCAATTGTATAACTGTGCGTCATGTGCGTGGAGGAATTTTCAATCTACAAAGCTTCAGTGTCCTTGGCCTGGGAGCTGTGATGAGAGAAGTAACTGCACTTTGCTTCTGTTTTGGGGAGGGGGCAGGGGGAACAGAATGTGCTGCTTTGTTCAGAACAAATGTTGCTAATTCTGTTTACCTACAGCTATTTTAAATTCTGAAAAAAATGCCGATTTCCAGCTGTAAAAATAATTTGAAGTGACTGTCCTCTGGCACTTCTGGGGCTTAAGGAACGAACTGTTCTGTGGAAGTTGTAAAATATCAAGGGTGTCGTGCAGTAATGATAATATCTTGTACGTGTTCCCTTTCCTAAGATGACTTTTGCCAAATGGTGGATCCACGAACTGTGGTTTTTATGTTTGGGTCACAAAATGCTATCACCTTTACAGTATTTTCAGTAAAGCTCTCTAAGGGTATCTTACAGTCTGCAAGAAATGTTGATTGACAGTGACCCAAAAAATTTGGGTTACAAAATCAGGACTTAAAGGTATGTGCTCTTAAAGATTCTTTTGTAGAAATTGCCACTATCTGCTTTTTTTCTCTGCTCTTTCTCAGCTTATTCAGTTAGGTGGTTATTTGAAAAATAGCTTCCATTTTAGAAATGGACAGTTGGTCTGATGTTGCACAAACAGATCATAGGAGATTGTTCTTTAACATTTCAAATGTGATTAGGGATTGAGCAGATGCTGTGTTTTCCTAGGTAATGCGACTGTTTTTAAGAAACTGAGCTATGGCTCACATACTTCCGCATTGGCTTAGCAGGTATGAAAAGTTTCTGCAAATGAAGAAAAGCTCAAAACTGTTTTTGAGTCTTCCGGATACAAGGTGGGCCTTCCAATTTGTTTTATACTCTTTTGTAAGTATTACTGTAGAACAAAATAATTACAATTCTGCTCCAACTTGAAGACATGACAATGAGAACTTGCTGTCTTGAAAACAAATGTTATTTTGGTTTGGAGAGGCCAAGGGCCCTGTGTCAGTATTGCAACACTTGCTATCACAAATGACAATGAGTGGCTAAGAAGAGATAGTTACTTTTATGAGCTGGTGCCACATTATCTTAAGAATTAAAGGAAGGCCTTGGTGTTTAGGGCTATCGAGCTTGTATCCTTCATGAACATCACATTCACGCCCTCCCCTTTCCTTTTTTTTTTCCAAGGGATTTGTTACCTTGAGCTCACTTGCTACAAAGTGCACCCAGTCATTAAGGAGATAAAAGAAATCTTGAGCCTTTCTTGTTTTACTGTCTCCTGAAAGTTCACTTGTAGAAAAATAAATCACTAAAGCTACACTTCTTGGACATAGTATTATTCTAAAAAAATATTATTCCTGGGATTATTAGCAAAGTAGAGTTGTAAATTAGATTTAAGGTGAGCCTTTTTCCCCTTATATTACTGATGTCATTGATTTCAGTCCCTAAAAAAAAAAGTGTTTTCCAGGGATGTAAAACTTCAAGAACTTTTTGAGTACCTTTTAATTGCTTTTTAATTTTCACTTTTTGTCATTTATGCTTGTTTGCAACCATTAAAAAACCTTATTAACGTATCATCCAACTTTTTGGGTGTATACCATGAGTAATTCTCTTACTCTGTTAAAATATTTGAATGACACAATTTGATGTCTCAGGATGGTTGATACATTTATTTAGCAAATGATACAATCATTAGTTTTCAAAATGTTAAGTACCTCAGTGAAGGAAGATTGAAATTTTGATTATACCTGTTTTAGTTTCTTATTTGACTTTCTCCTTTTAATAAAAAGGGTGAAAAGACTTGTCTCTCTTCTTATCCCAGTGCTGGTTAACAGAAACACTTGCATCTTAGAAAGGATGTATAAATTCTCTCCAGAACAGAGAATACCAAAAAATTGCATGGTAATTAATAACACTCCTTTTAATGTGAAATCTGCCTTCACCTATATGCAGCCATTTCATAACTAAATTTTTTCCAAAGTAAGACTTCAGTAACTAGGATGTAAACTCAGAATTTCCCCACTAAGTTATGGCTAATGAAGGAAAAAATGTAGCTGGATGATCTGGTTGTGTTACATGTAATAAGAAATGTGGAGCTTCAATCCAAGCAAAAATTTTTGTTTATTTAAGAGTTAAGTGTGCTGCCTTTCTGATGTAAGCTATTCCATTTTTCTAGTCTGATTTATTTCACAAAATGAACTCAAGTTTTTGGTCAACTCTTTAGTTGTATTAACCTTATGAAATGTTTACTGCATCCTGGATATCTTTGATGCCTTTAAAAACACAGGCAGGGAAGGGGAATAAAAAAAAAATAAATCCCTCTTTCTGCTTTGAGAACCTCGTGATCCAAGCAGACTAGAAAACCAGGATCTCAGCCATGTGGAAGTTACACAGAGGTCTAACTTCTCATCTCTTCTAACAATCCCATTCACTGTCTCAGTAATGTATTTTGCTTTAGGCTTTCCTGCTTTATGTATTATTTTTGGCTTGGTTTTTTTTTTTTTTTCAGTGGCTTGTTTTAAAGGATTATTTCCCACATTGGATTTCTTTTGTGGGGAAGAAAGACTGTGCATGGGTATAAATGAATTTCTGTTACAAACTGAATTCCCTTTCTCAGTATTCACACAGATGCTTTATGCTGATAAAGAACTTAAGTCTAACTGACATGAGGAGACAAAACTATTTTGTAATAGTGATGAATTTTTTTGCTTGTTAGAATAAAATAACTTTCCATCCTGCAGAAAGGGGAAATATAAATGAAGAAAAACCCACAATTTTTGCCTTTCCAGGAGATGTCATTTTGCATGTGTTATGAAGGACGTATTTCAGTAGCTTTTCTTACTATTCCCTGAGATAGTTTTATTTCTTCTTGGATACTGTTGAAAAACTTAACCTTGTGTAGGGTATAGGAATTCCAGAAGAAATTCAATATACGCTCAAGTGCTAACTTGGTAAGTTAAATGATTTTGTCTAAATACTCGTGTTGGCATAGAAATTGGAGTCCTTGCAACAAAATAGCTCTGGTTAATTTTATTCTTATTGGCTTGAGTAGAAGTTTAATATTAAGGTCAGAAGAAGATAGCAAAAAAACCCCAACATTTTATATCATCTTTATCAAAGGCGATTTTCTTTCATCTCAAAGTTTGCTAATAAATTTTGAAGAGGTTTTAAACACCGGGAAGTAGCATACCCTTTGTAACATAAATATAAGAAGACGTACTCTAAAAACAGCAAGGAAAAAAAAGAAGTGGGAATAAGCAGTATCAGACTGCTAGATTCCTAGGTGTATTTGATTTTTAAATTTCCTCAGCATTGAATTAAATATTGTAACAAATGATGCATAGGTGAATTTTAGTCTGTACTACAAAGATTTGTTGCTGTACTGAACTCTGTTTGCCTGCTGAAATTGTTGGGACACTATATGGTGTCAGGGTTTTTTTAATGTGTGAAATTTATCTGGAATACTTTGCTGCCTAGTAGTTTTTGTGAAGTGGTATCATTTGTTAAATGGTGAAATAGAAGATACTTTCCAACCGCTCTGCCTTCTGAACAAACAGATTTTTGTAGGCATTTTTACAAGCATAACATCATATGGAAGATATGTGTTTAATTTTGCCTTTGAAATATATAGGGCTTAACTTTCAAAATCACAGGTAGTGATTATTTGTGTCTATGGCTTTTTAAAATAGTACTGTAATTCTATGCTACCCAGATATAACACTTTTTATACAAGTCAAACTGAAATACATTTTCTTTTATTTAAATGCTAAACTGGACTGTAGTAGTTCAGCAGTTTAGGAGATTGAATGAAATGAGTGTTGAATGGTAAGAGGGTCAATAAAGATGCTTATTGTTAATGGAGAGTTTTTGCATTTATTTCCCAAAATTCTTTGATTACAACTTCATTGGCACTTCTTTTCCATAATAACATGTTAAAATGCTGGATCTACTCTGTTAAGTTTGTGCCCAAACGGAAATAAGTTTGCAGCTGGTGGGTTTTGTTTTCTGAGAATAAAAAGAGGGCATTACATTTCTACTTGACTCTTGAATAGATTCTTTTAGATCTTGAAAGAGGAATGCAAACAGGCATTTATTTTTGCAGAACTTCAAATTCTGATTATAAAAAAATTCAAGATGTTGCTTGAAAAGTAATCTTGCCATAATGCTTGGTATTATCAGGAATATCATAAACTGGATGTATGCGTGAACAAGGCAGGTGGAACAGGAGTAAGGCAAAAAAAAATGTACCATCTTGAAAACTTAAAACCAACAGGACGTAATACTCCTGTGTGGTCCCAAATTTGGTGATGGCAGAAAACTTCAGAATGTCCTGACCTTTGGTTAGGTTCTTACCTGTATAGGAAGGGAGGAACCTGGCTTCTGAAAATTTTTTTGTAGTAGTTTATTTTCATAAGCAGAGATTCAAAAGTGCTATTACAAAAGCTCTCAAAAGGGAAAGTCAATATGCTAGAGAGAGATAGACAGGGTTTTTTTAAATCTGGAAACTTAGTTTTCTGCACTTGTGCTAACAAAAGGGAATTGAGAGTTCTGCCATCTCTTGCACTTCATTGTTGCATATAGAAAAAGCAAAATAACGTGAAGAGCACAGTGGAAGATGGTAGAGAATGGAGCAGTGCAGTGGATTCTGGATCTCTGCAAGGAATATTATTAGCTTGCTCTGCTTGCATGGAGAATCCGTTTCTGAGTCTTAGGAGAGTATTTCACACAAATCTGTTTGTTTATGGCTGGTCAGGCATTTCAACCCTTTTACAATTTCTCAAGGACTTCCTAGCTTACAGTGTAGTCCCTGCCTTTCTGGGAAATGAGAGAGGAACGGGGAGGGAGGTAAAAGATGCTCATGCAAGTATGTAAAACCAGGCAGAGCAGGTGCTGTTGGAATGGAGGACCCCCTTTTTTCCCTTTTTCCTGCTTCTGAAAAGAGGTTTGGTTTTAGGAGGGAGTTCTACAATTTTCATTTTGTTTTGGTAGGTGGTTGGTTGGTTTGTTTGCTTCCAAATAAATTCATTACATCTTCATATTTTCCCATTTTGGGAATAACAACTACAGTGGGGCCAGAACTGAAGGCTTGGTAAGGCTCACTTGAAAGAAAGCAGGGAGGTGCCCCCAGAATAAACAGACTGCCAGATCGGGAAGATCGCTGAATGCTAAGCAGGGTTTTCTAAATACAGTGACTTTGGAGCCCTGCCTCGGCTATAAAAAGTCTAGATGGGTTGTGACTTTGCTGTTGCCGAGGCAGAACCTTCTAGAAAATGGGCTTCCAGCTATAGCTGTGGATGTTTTTGGGAAAACAATGGACCTCCTTGGCATCTTCTTTCTAGATGATCCTTCTTTTTCCTCCATGTTAATTGTAATCTGTTCTGTTAATGGATAGCAGTCGTTTGCCAAAGGTGAGCTCTGCCTGCAGTTCAGCACTCTAAAAAGCTGCTAGAATTTCTGTTGCTTAGAAGAAACCTTTGCCCAGCTCCAGTGTATCTCACAGCCTTCCAGGGTCAGCAAGAGTATGAAGTGAGCCACCAAGGCCATGTTGTATGTGTTAACCTTTCAGCGTAGAAAGAAGACAATACAGTTTGGAATGTGTATGTCAGGTGCTGACAGTGCTAGAGAGTTGGACACCCTGCCCAAAAAAGTTTATAATTTAAAAACAGGTATGTTAGAGCTATTGGGAGAAATTACACAGTTTAATTATTTTCCTTTGGTTTTAGTCAACAAACTTTCTTACTGACATTAACTATTTTGTAAAATAGGTAAAGGCTAGGCTCTTTATTCCTGACTTTTAGTCTTTCCCTACGTTCAATCAACTTATTAATCAAACAGTTTGCTTTGTTTCACTGAACATTTTGTATGTCTTTCCCAATTCCTTCCTTGCTCTTTCATCTTTTAAATTTACCCCCTCTCCATCCTATGGGAAAGAAATAGCTAATGGAAGAGCTTTTCTTCAATATGCTCTCATCAGTGTATTAATTTTGCCATCCTGAGTTCAGATTATGTAGGGTCTAAAATCTGACTTGCTTGCCCTAAGATTTGAGCCCCAGATTTCTCTTAGAACTCCTGTGCAACCCCAGTGTTTGTTTGCATCTGTTTGTTGGCTAGGTGGTATTTACTGGCTAGCATGTTTGGGTGCCTTTAAAGAAAAAATCCTGCAGGAATTCCTTTGTGTGAAGCAACTGAAAAGGGTGGTGATGCAGTCTGCTCTTGACTTCCAGTAAGATCCACAGGAATGTCAGTACTAAGTTACTGCATACCAACACTCATAACATCAGGTCTTCATAGCCTTAACTTTATTGCCCTATTTGTGTCTGGATTGGCCAATCTGTTTACATCTCTGCCCACTGGTCCTCTTGGATGATGATGACAGGATGTTTCCTCCCTCTTTGAGTGAAGTCTAGGCAGAGAGGCAGTATGATATAAATAGTAAGGTTACAAAATTGTCATGTAAGAAAGCAAAGGTTAAAACCTGATTGCATCCACCTGCCCATGGAGAAGGCTTTGTGAGGGAGGGACAGCATCAGCCTGTATTTTTCCTCCTGGAATAATGCATGCAGGATGACCAGGACTGAATCTCCGAGGGCTTGTTACTTGTGGAAAGCCGAGAACTCTTAAAAAGCAGGAATTGGATGGAGACTGAGACAATTCCAGATTGAAAGTTCCACAGCCTTCTGCCCTGAAAATAATTTAGGCTGCTAACACCACTGCAGAGGAGACCTACAAGTCATTTTATCTGCTTCATCGTATATTGTTGTGTTATAGGCTGTTGACATTTCTGATACTTATTTTTATTCCCAAAGCTGCATGTAGCAATACAGTATAGATAGGAACTAGCAGCATTTGTGGGTGCTAATCCTCGGTCTCTGCCTTTGGGATTCTCCCTACCTCACCATGTGTGCTCAGAATGGCAACACAAGCACAGTCAGTGACAATGCAGCAGCCTGCTTTGCTATGGCCAGCCTGCTGGCTGCCACCTCCCACCTCTCCTCTGCATGCTCCTTGTTCAGTTGTGACTGAGCCAGATGGAAAATATTAATCAGAACATACTGTATCGTGATATGGAGAGAAGGATGTTCTTTCCTAAATGACATAGTTGCAGTAATTCAGTGATGGGTTAATTTTTGTTGGTACATGTTTAGCAAGATCTAATGAAATAAAACCGAACTGCAACATTAAGCAAAGCGCAGGTGGGAAAACTAGCTTGTCAGGGTCCTGTTACCAATGCACCAACCTTATTAAGCCACAGAACAACTCTAGCGTGCTATAAACTGGGATTTGTTGCACAGCAAAAGTAGCCTTGTTCTCAAAAGACATAAAAATGGCCTTCTAGATACAGAAGTGCTTTAGTGGGTCTGCCTTCTCCCTCTCCTAATTAGGTGGCAGAGTCTTCCCAGCTGAGCAAAAATATCACAGGGAACCTTTGTGCTCAATTACAGTAGAAAACATTAAACAGATTCCTTTGCTTTTTATGCACATGCTTCCTCTTAATGCTCACTTGTATCAATAGGGAATATCCTCCCATACCAGCAGAGTTTTCATAAGTCCATATAAGTTGTAGTCTAGCTCCTCTATCTGATCTTTCACCACTACTGACTTTGAAACATTTTTATTTTCCCTAGCCATATCCCTCAGTAATTTCATGTGCCATCCAGCAAATGCATTCATTATTGAAATTTGTATGATTTAATAATTTCCTGGCACAATAATTCCAAAACATGTGGGAGGAAAAATGGAGAAGGATTTTTCCATCTCCAGGTGTTTATTTTATTGCCCGAATCCTTGCTCTTGACTCTTTTGAATGGCTTTTTGTTGAGCTGCATTTCAGCTGCTTGTCCAGCACAATGTCTGAGAGAGTATGGTCAGACTGTCATCCTTGCAGCTGAAGGTGGTGGGAAGGAAGCTCATTCTTAGGAATCTGATGTACCTGACTGCTCTTGCATTTCTAGCTTCAAATTTCTAGAGCTGTTTTCCTTTCTGCAATCTCTATAAGCTAAATAAACACTTTTTTTCAATTGCCTGCTTTACTAATCAGTGTTTGAAATGCAATATTGAGGCCTCATTCCCCACTCAAGCTAACATGCACTATGCTGGGTTTACAGTGGCAGCCTGCCAGAAGCCTGAGGGCTTCACCTGTGCCCAAGTGAGGGAAGATGAAAAGCACAACCAAAGCAGCTCTTCACTGTGGGATACAGCAGCACATTGCCGGTTTCCGTGTATCAATGGACGCCAGCAGCTACTGGCAATGACAGAGCAGTGGGGTTTGGGTGTATTAGAAGGCAAGAACCTAAAGCCTTAATTCAAGAATGTACTTACTTAAGAAATAGGTGTGTATTTATGTTGAGCATCGCATTAAAACCATTAAGCTTCCTTATATCTTTGCAGTTAGGCACATGTAGATGTATTGCTGAGTCTGGCTGCGTTAATGATCAGTGTGAATCTCCAGGGAATGTCTCTGCTTCCCCAGGTGCCTCAAGTGTCAGGGTTATGAAGCCAATTCCTGTAAGAACAATCTTCATTTGGTATTTGAGAGAATCATTAATTCTGACTTACATTTCCTTGGAGTAGTGATAAATAATGGAATTAGATAACATTTGAAGAGACATTTGTTAAGCCTCTATAACCTTGTTACATACCTGCCCAAAAGTACTTAAACAGTCTTAAGAAAAGGAAGAGAACTTGTGATGAGTCGCAGATGCTCTGTTGTTTAATTGTTCAGTCATCTGTAGGCCATGTAGTATAACATAATGTAGTTTTATTTTGACTCTCATCAACTGCTTTGCTGTTTTAGTACCTCTGTCTGTAGTATGGAGTGACTGGAAGATTGCCAATTAAAGGAAAGTCTATGTGTGAACAGCCGGGAGGGAAAATATGTAAATCTGGTGGAAAGAGGCAATTAAAGGCAGTGTTGAGATATAATGGAAAATAGACAATATTGAGCCTCATCGGAAATATCAACATAAACAGCAGCTACTGTACAATGTCTCTGAAGTGAACTTTGCTGCTTTAAATAACTGCGTTCTACAGAAAACAGATGGATTCTGAAATCTGTGAGCAGACTTCCAGAAAACAGTTTGGTCTTCAGTAACATGTCCATGTTGATGTTCAGCATATCCTCCTGGCACAAGGGGACAAAAGGCTGCTTCTCCCTGCTGTTGTATTTACATAATACAGAGAGGAGCTGGAAAGTTGGATTACATGCAAGCCAAATATAGCTGAAAATAATACTGCATGTCGTATGTAACTATGAATGGAGATTAATAGAGAGGAAGTGGTATCTGAGATATGCAGTATAATAAATGCTGCCTTGTTGCTTTGTAATCCAACAGCTGAGGAGGTTAACACACCAGTGAAACAAATCGGGAAGCCCTGACTAACCAGAGGGACCATGCCGATAGCTTACCACAATCTTGGTACCACCAGCAAATCCAACTGCATCATTTTTTGACAAGAGTGGGTGGACTGGGAAGGGACAGACCATTCCAAAATGTTTAACTATATTACAAATGAAGATGGATTCAGGCTGTGTTTTAATCCCATGGCCTATATTTGACCATCCTTGTTTTGGAATAAATGATCAAAAAGCTCAACGCAGTTTCCTGTATTCTACCAGACATTTATACAGGCATTTGTTCGCTCGTTTTCTGAATGAGTATGATCAGTCACAGCCCAGACATAGCAAATCAAGCTCCTGTTTGTGGACACAAGCTTGCCAATATGCATTAACTGAACATAGTTCTTGCATCAGGCAACATATCATGTGCTGTCTCCATCACATTCTGAGCTAGAAGAGAAACATACAGATATATAACGATCTTTGGGAGGGCCCATGAAAGTGGTTATTTCTTAACACTAAACTAGTTTCTTTCAATTCTTCAGTTTTCCTCTTCCAGGACAACCAAAGAAACAAAAGAAGAGCTGCTTATTAATCTTAACAGTTATGTTTCAGTCTTCACAGAATGGAAATGGATAGAAACACACAAAGACGACTCACTTCTGATGTGCTCTGACTACAGAGCCTCACTTGATCCAGAATTTTAAACGTGTTCACACTAGACTCTGGTTGAGTTGGAGCAAATGACTTGTGGAGAGCTATGATGGAAGAGGGAAAATTCTGACACTGGGGCTAGAAATCATTCCTTTGCTTCCTGGATGCAGTATTGTGTGGTGCAGAAAGAGGCAGGCAACTAAATCTACTGCATAACTGGACCTCCACACATTCTTTTTGAAATTAGTACTTTATTAGATCACATTTTTCCACAATGAGGGCCAAAAATCCACAAAGAAATGTGACCACAAAATGCTAAATAAATGGTTTAACTAGCACTTTGTATGCTTCCCCTTTCATTTTTATGTTTGCTAAAGATATTCTACGTATCTGGAACAGCACAGTTTGCCAAAATTTGATGTCACTTTTTTATGTTGCAGGGCATCTCTCAGGCCTTTAGAAAAGCAGGAAGTACCAAGTACTCTTTAAATTCAGGAAGATGTTTCTAAAAAGATAGGTATCTCTAAAAAGATTAACTACACTCTAAAAAGATAGGATTGTAAATTCCCTCTGGTGCTTGTTAAGGCTGTCTCTGCACAAGAGGTTTTCTCTTTTTATTTAACATCCCTCATACAAGTAGCATCAGTTACACTGAAAGCACTGGCATAAAGGGGCACAGTAGTCTTAATCTTGTGTCATCTAAATTCATTCTAGCAACAGGGTAGCAAAAGTGCTTATATATTGCTTCTGCTAGCACTGGTAGGAATTTTTTTAAAGGTAGTTTAGACATGTCATTATGAGGACTTTGAGCACGTAAGTCTGTGCTTACCTACATTTTATTCTAGCTCAGCCATCTTGCTTGTTATTTTCTCAAAAATTTAAAAGGTAGCAAACTTGTATGGTTGTTGAACCTCTCTGGGAAACAGCTTTGTATTATGTTTGTGTCCTGAAAATTCTAGTTAAGACTGAAGTTCCAGAAAAGCCAGTCTGTTAAAATCATATTATATATGTCATTAAGAACCATTAAATGCAGAGAACTTCTGTTAAAACCTGTTCCACAAACAATTCAAGACAGAGGAAGCCTAGAATGAGTAAGAAAATTAGGGTGACTTATCTTCAGCTTCCTGAAATCCTACAAGCCGACAGAAAAAAACTAGGGCCTTTGTGTTACATAAAATAGCATTACATGGTCTAATAAAAACCTGGTTTTGAAGGGGAGAACATAGTTCAGGAAGTAATGGTGTTTTCAGGAGGGGATTTCTGAACCTATCTTTAAAGTTAATGCAGACAAAAGTACAGATTCATACAAAAGCAGGAATTTGGGCATAAAGAAAGGGAACAAAAATATTTCATGAACAATAAAACTAATTCAAGAAGGTGCAGACCTTGGTCAAAGATTTTTTTTTTCCATGATTTGGGTTGACTGCTTCATAGATTTGTCAGTAAGGGCTGAACTCCCACTTCAGCCATTCCGTCTAAATAAAAGTCTCTTTCCACTTTCTGGCTGCCTATTTTCATGAACCTTGCAGAAATCTAGCATGTTTGAGCTATTCCTGTCCATCACATATGGCTAAATTTGGCTAATGGTCTCAAAACTTACTATGGTGGGGAAAAGGAAACAGGCAAACATGGGGAAAACATAGTCATAAAAAACTTGTTTCCTTCTGGGGATGGGGGCAATTCATAGCTTATGAATTTAAAGAGTGCTTCTTTCCAGGATTAAGAGAAGGGGAAATATGTTGTAAAGGCCCTATAGAAAATTAAAAGTCTGTTCACTATCTGCATGGTTTACTACTATACTCTAAAATGTAATGGGGTTTCCGCTTTTCTTGGCTTTATTCTATTTCCTGGATAATATAATAACGTTAAGAAAATGAACACTGAGGTTTTCCTGTCAAGGGTCTATTTCAAAGGAAATAGCTAAAAGGCCTAACAGTCAGTATATTCAGCATTTCCCAAATCACCCTATTAATCTGCAATTAGAAAACATTGGCTCATTCAGTCTTGCTGTAGGACAGAGGTAATTACCAGAAGACCCCTTCAGGTTCTTTCCAGCCTTTTATTCTCATATCCTATTTATGCACACTTACTAGTTATGCTCCTAAATGGTATTTAACCACTCAGACCATTCAGGCTAAGATTTTACTTGGTCTATTTGTAAGTGTAGCTTGGTTTCTGTCATTCCAGAGCTAGTGAAATTAGCAATAGATGCACAGTTGATTTATATTGGCTACCTCATTTCTTCCCATTAGTTACATTTTCAAAGAATGCATTCACTCTCTATCCACTTGATGGATGAGAGAAAACACTCTGGAGGAATTCAGCTTCTAAAAAGGTTGACGTAGCAAGCAGCCCTGACCCATCTGTCATGATTTTGAAGACAGACGTTGATTCCCATGCCCTTTATTCGGCTTTGCGTCACTGACCAGTAGACCTCTGTTTTTACAAGGCTGGGCTGGAGGAGTTGCAATTTCAGCTAATATATCACCGTGCAAGTAATTCAGCATCTGTGCTGCAAACCCTGGAGAACGCAAGTGTCCAGAGAAGAACCAAATGACTGTATGAATGCACAGAGAGCATGAACGTCAACGCACTGCACAAAGGCAGACAGAAATGGCTTCTTTAAATGGAAATGCTTCTGGGAGAAACGATGGGCATATTGTCTGCAAGTTACAAGTAAATTATGTATCATCATGGCATTAGCTCTGTGGGGAATCTGAAGGCCTCCAGCCTGCACTGCTACTGCCTCTAGACACTTCTGTTCATTTTGACATTAAATGCTATGAGAATCTGTCATCTCCAGCAGAGCTTTCCATGCACAGGGAATACAGGATGGGGCTTCACATACCAAACTAAATTCATAAAGTGACCTTTATCAAGAACATGTCAGGAGTTAAATCCACCATAACAGGGGATTTCCTTTAAATGCTAAGTGTGTACAACAACATTCTCCTGCCAGAGAAAGAACTAGAGGGAATTTAAACATTAAACAGTTAGACATTAAACAACTCCGCAACAAAGTCTTTACATTTCAAATCATTTCTTCAAAAACATTACAATTTTTACCAGTCTGCTCTCAGGAGCTTGCGCAATGCCTTACAAAAACCACAGAAGAAACTCATCCAGAGCCTCAGAGTGCTTTGTATGACCCAGAGTTATGCATTCAATAAGAAGAACAGATGGAAAAAGGAGAATTGAATTACAGGGGAAAAGAACATTATTTGAATGGAATTTTTAACTAAAATGGAGAATGACTGCAGGACATGTACAAGGAGTCAGTTCTGGATGGGAGATGATGAGAGGAGTCAGTTCTTGACTCAGCAGTGAGGAGCCTGTTGAAAGGAGAGAGAGGAGACAGACGGGAGGAAAAGGGAGGGCTCCACTGTCTCCAGGAGACAAGCTGGAAAGAAGTCCAAGGAGTGAGGGTGTGGTTTGAAAAACAAGGAGTACAATTTCAAACTGGATCCTGAAGCAAACAGGGCAGTCAGTGAGCGCCTTGGGATGCATGAAATGTCAATTTTCTCTGCGAGAGGCCAAATCAGAACTTTTGGAGTTGTGACCCTCTGTCGTTGCTGCACCACAACATCTTTGTGCTGCGACTGCTGATACAGCGTTCCTAAGGTTTGCATTTATCTGTTAGGCAAAACATTGACACTCAGTCGGTGCCAGTCAGCATACAGCTGGGAACAGATGCAGATAAAACATTCTGCGTTCAATGCTGTGTCACGCACATGAGCTCTCCAGTAGTTTGTAGTGGTCAGCTGCAAGGACGTGCAAGTCCAACCTGCAGACTCCAGGTCACTTAAAGTTTTACTTGTTCACACTCAGGCAGGTCTCTTGCTGTCAGGAAGTGGATGCTCTCTCATATAGGCCAGAATATATGCCAGTGCAATTTTATTTTTTTAATCAAAACAGTAAAGTGGCCAAACATTTGCAAATTGAACACTTCTGTATTTAAACTGTGATTTGAACTGATGTTGTGGAGCAAGACTCCAAGAGGAACACTTAAGAGAAATGCACACTGCTTTTCCAGTGAGACTTCCTTGGCTGATTCTGTGGGAAGAAGACTAGGAACATCCACAATACATACAACATTTTTCCATATAAATAACAGCCTCTCCAAGGCAAAAATGCAGCTCTTCTCAGGGCTGTTTTCAAAGACTGAAAGAGAGCATCAGGCTGCCGTCCATAGGAGGAGCCAGAAAACAGAACATCTGGAGGAGAGCAACCTCTGAAAAATAGAGAAACATTTACTAGGAGCTTTTCCATTTGCGTTGTTAAAGGATTGCTAGGGATTACACTCTTCTCAGCTGCTAAGTGCTGTGGCTCTGCCTTTTATAAAGGAGGAAGAGAGTAGCAGCTAATCAGAGGGGTGCTAGCGCAGCAAAGAATTAGAGACTTGAGACCCTTTACATTTCCTTTTGATAGACTATAGACTGTAGGAGAAATACCTTAAATAAGGCCAGTACTGCCTTTCCATTGAGAGATCCCAAACTAAATATAGAAAACAAGGTCGAAAGACTCAGTTAAAACATCCATGTACACAGCTGACTATACAGAGGTCAGTTTCTTTAGCTATGGAAGCTCAGCTAGTTGCAAAGTGGAGACAAGATGGCAAAATACTCTTCCCATTTTTTTTATTCGTGTCAAAATTTCAAACACTATCAGCTAGCTCTTCAGAGCTGATCACACTTGCAAAGAATCTAACGCTTGTTCCCAGCAAAGCCAGGTGTTAAAAAGAACAGATATTTAAACACAGAACAGCGTAAAGAAGGTACAAATGAGAAAGACCTCAGCAGACCAAGTGTGGCAAAGCACTTTAACATAAAGTGAGATGCTTTTTTTACTACGGAAATTATGGGATGTTGTAATTAGGATTTGGCCAGCTGGGAGTGAGCATGAAGCATTATATTATTAAAACTGGATTGAAGAAATATAACAGACCTTTAATTTTAATTATACTTTAAAAGAGCCTTGATTTCCTTAGCCAGTGATCTCTCTAGTTCACGTCCACAGTTTAGTGCCAGACTACTAAGGGTGATTGTACACAGTACACAGTGATTTTTGTGCATTTCTAAGTCTTGCTAATAAAGATGTCTCAGAGACAAACTTGTTTCCTTCCTTTGTCACAATTTTCTTTAAAATATAAATAATATAAAAATATATAACCTATAACTATTCACATTACTTAAGAGGTCCTACTTCATTTTTTAAATAAATGATGAAAGTCTGTGGCTCGCTTTTTTTTTTTAAACAGAGCTAGTTAGCTATAAATTAGAAAGAAAAAGCTAGCAATTGGAGCTCTGGATATAAATAATTAGCATCCATAAAGCAATTGTGAGGGAGGGCAGTTGACAGAAGCAAACACAGAACAATTTCATTATACCAAAATGGGCTGGTGACAGATCATGTCCTGATGTCCCACTGATGGTCTTGCCTCTGCAGCACTGTTGACTTGCCCTCATTTATAAGTTGATACAGCTAATCCACCATAAATAAACTGCTACTAACCAACCTGCGGAGTAGATGCTACTCAAACTTCTGAGACCATGTAAAGAAAAGTTGTCTCCACCTCAGCTCCATTTTTGCTTGCTTTTGAGAGAACAGACCTTGGTGCCTAACCCCAATTGCGAGTCCTCTGGGGACAGCTACAGATCCCCGATTTCCTGAGGGATGGGGCTGTTGCAGCACCTCAGTCCCAGCACCTTCTGCCACCTGTTCAATGAGCTGTTCAGGATTTCCTCAGTCCAGCTGCAGACCTTCGGATCTCCCATACGTGGCAAAGAGGTCCCCATGGCTGCAGCCTGCAATTGTGTGCACCACTAGGAACCAAGGTGTCTCAGTAGAGCCATGCCTACGATTCCTTTGGAAACCTAACCCAGTTTTGGAAAT
Source organism: Haliaeetus albicilla (assembly GCF_947461875.1). Classification (NCBI taxonomy): domain Eukaryota; kingdom Metazoa; phylum Chordata; class Aves; order Accipitriformes; family Accipitridae; genus Haliaeetus; species Haliaeetus albicilla. The sequence continues at coordinate 38,227,579 of NC_091492.1, forward strand.
TCCCAGCTCTATGTATTAAAAATGAATGAGGTTAAGTAAAAATAATGAGGTTTAAAATTGTAATATATTTGGAATTGTTTTAATCTGCCTTCTGGTTTTGAGTCTTCAGGGGTCCCTTGTTCAGCTTTTCTTTGCAAACCACAGCATGAGAAACTAATTTATAAAAAATTAAATCAGAGATTCTCCTGTAATCTTGTGCTTCCCAGAGCTGGGCTCTCCAGGAAATGTGAACACCATGATGCTCTGGATAAAACTGCTGGAGCTAGCAACACCGCAGCAGTTTCCATCTCGAAGGATTACTGTAATTTAGGAGAAACATAATAGCAGTAACGTTACCTTCACCTCCCTCATCTGATGCTAATGGGCTGACTAGGAGTGAGGGTAGAAAAAAACCAGGTGTATACCTCTTGCATGTTGGACCCCTCACTTCTTGGTTATTCAGTAACTTTCCAATTTACGATGTCAACTCTCCAGGCAAGGAACCCTATTTCCATTTAGAAATTCAACAGGGCAGAACAGCAGGATGGCTCTTCAAACATACCTGATAACCGGTCATAAAACTCCTCACCTACCTTCGGGCACGGCAGTAGGTGACAAAGCCCACGTGGCGCTACCATCTCTCGGTGGGCCGAGGGCAGTGGGCAGCCATGCCGTCTGACCGAGCCGGACCCAAGCATCGGCTGAGCCCCTCGGGGCTCCCAGGAGCTGCTGAGAAGCTGTGGCTGCCCTTGGCCCTCATGCCCCGAGCCAGGGGCCACGACTGTGAAAGGCCGCGCATCCCTCTGCTCCCCTGGGGCCAGGACGAGCCGGTGTCCACCCCGAGGAGGACGCCAGCCGCTCTGTGCCACAACCAGCCACGACGGCAGGTGCTGGGGCAGGCCGCGGGGCCCGACCATCACGGAGCGGGCCTGCTCCCGCCCTTCAGGGCCCACCAAGGGCCACAGCCGGGCGGCGGGGCAGCGCCTGCGAGCCCCTTGCCCTTCTCCTCACCCGCGGCGGGAGCCCCGGAGCCCTGAGAGGAGCATCATCACCCCCGGCACCTCCGCCCCTTGCCGTGGGGAAGGGCGGGAGGAGCTCTCGGTGGGGAAGGGTCCGTGTGAGGCGGGCGGCGGGGCAGGGCCGTGAGGGACCGCAGCGCCCACCCACCGCCCGCCGCTGCCGCGGGGAGCCGGGGAGGGGGCCGGGTCACGTGAGTGCGTGTGGCAGCGGCGGAAGGATACCTGGGGTTCTGACAGCCCCTCCCGCCCCTCTCCGCTGGCTGCAGCCGGGGAGGGGGGAGCCCCCCCTCCCCACTTTCCTCGGAGCCCCCTCCCCAGCCCTGCCACTCAGCGGGGGGGGCGGGGGGCGGGGGGGTGAGGGCGGGCGAGAGGCGGGGGCTATGGGGCGGGGGGGAAGAAGCACTGCGGGAGGGACTATTTGAGGAGACCCTGGCAGGCTGCTGAGGTGCGGAGTGATCCCGGCGCCGGAGTGAGCGGCCCCGAGCTGAGGCAGAAAAGGGAGGCGAACCCGCTGGGGCGCCATCCCAGCGAGGGCACTGCGCCTGCGCCGCCTCCCCCTCCCCTCCTCCCCGCCGCCGTGTGGGGTGCAGCAGCGCCTGCCCTGCTGCCACCGCCGGCCCCTGCCCCGGGGAGCTCGCCCTCTTCCCCCCCCTTCCCTCCCTCCCTCCCTCCCCAGCCATGGCCCAGATACTGCCCATTCGCTTCCAGGAGCATTTCCAGGTGAGCGGAGGGGGGAGGGGGCGGTGGGGAGCGCAGGGACGGGACTCCCCCTCCTCTGCCTCACCCCGTCCCTCAGAGAGGGGGGGAGGCCGCGGCCTATCCGGGGCTGGGGGCGCGCTGAGGGGAGGTTGGGGAGCGGGGGGACGACGACACACCGGGCCGCGGGACCCCTTCCCGCCGCCGCCGCTGTGGCGGGGGACCCTCTCGCCTTTCCTCTCCGCCGGTGCCGGGCCGCCGTCCCGCTGGGCGCCGCGGGAAGGCGCCCAGGGCCGAGCCCGCTCCCGGTGCGGGCTCCCCGGCTGCCGCCTCCGTTCGTCCGTCCATCCCCCGGGCTGCCTCTCCGCGGCGTGCGGAGCCGCCGCGATTTGTGCAGAGTCACTCGCCGCCTGAGGGACCTCCCGCTCCGGGGAGGGGGAGGCGCCGGAGCCGGGCTGCTCGCCCCGGGGACCGCGGGGGGCTCCCCCGTCTCAGCTTAGGTGGGCGCTTTATTCTTGGAGAGGGATCGAGGTTTTTCTCTCTTGCCTAAACGACCGTCAGCCTCCGGATCGCGGAGGTTCCTGGGAGCCTCTTTCTGTGCAGCTGCGAACTGGGAGGAAATTGGTGAGATGAGGTGCAAGAAACCATTTGAACTTGGAAGCCGCACAGCCTCCGTCCCTCCTTCCAAACATAACAATATTTTAAAAAAACCCCTCCCTGAAAATGACATAGTTCTGTTCTTAATAGCCTGTGAAAACCATAATGCCAGCGTTGGAAAAGATCCATGACTAATGGATGCAGCACAGACAAACCGGTTTATCTGTTTCCTTGTGAACTGGTGGTGAGGGAGGGTTGTAAATGGAGTGAGAGAACAGCAGTCTCTGAACATGCAGTTTGAGGCAGGAATTAAAGGAATTTGCTAAATGAATGAGAGAACAGGAAGTGGACTTGGCAAGTCATCCTTCTGTCTCTGTACCGCCCCTTCTGTCAAATCAGGCATCCATTTAAAAATATGAACTGGGTATCATCCATTGGTGTGGACTTTGTGCCACTTCAAGCATGTCAGCTTCAGAAATGGTTATTGCCACTTTAGCTCCCTTTGGGAAGTGTTTTTCTGCTTGACTGGAAGAACTGTCTTGGTTGCTCCGGAAGGAGTCCTATCCTGAAAAACAGTGACAGGGCTAGGGAACTCCAGAAATACCTGATCTCTGTGCCCAAGGGAGCAGACACACCTGTCGTCTCAGAGTTGTCATGGGTTAAGAGAGTTTAACATAGTGAAGAAGAACTATACTGTCACTTCCCCTCCTTCCCTGCCAATGTCCACTATGGCAGTGTCTGTAGTAACCTCAAATGAATTCCTAAGAGCTACAGTACAGCTGTCTGAGGAAGAAACTTGGGGTCAAAGTGGTTTTGACATCAGACTCTTCTTAGAAAGAAGCATATAGTTCTTACAATTTAAAACTAGCAAATGTGACCAATCCTGCTCATTGTGTTTGGTCTATACTATAATGATGAGAGAACATCACACCTAATATGTCATAGGTATAATGTGCTGCTTTGCACATCAAATGACTGTTTCTGTGATAGCTAGTGTTGTGTGGTGTGTCTTGCAACACTGCCAATATTAACATTGTGGTACTTCTCTTGGGGGGGGGGCTAGCAAATTTTCAGGGGATTTGTACTGAAGTCATATTCTATTTTTTGCTACCACCTGCTTTTGCTCTTAAATAATTTGATCTTGGCGAAAGGACTAAACCTCTGCTTGAAAGACTTTTCCCCAGCATGGAGGTTGCATAGAGGAGTAGGGGAAACCTTGGGACCCCTGCCGCTAACATGTAGGACCAAACTCTTTTTCAGGATTCACTCTCTCCTGCTTTTTCCCCCAATTTGAGTGCAGTAGCTCCAAAGCAGTACTCTACTAAAGAGTAACTGAGATTAGTAGTAGCTGGGAGTAGGAATGCAGCCAGCCTCCTTGGTGCTGCTTTTGCAGTTGTCTCTACGTGGTGGGGGGGGAATTGGAAGGAATGTGGGAACTGGTAGTGTTTGCTCTGGCTGGATATTTGCAGTACAGTTTTATCAGCTTTAACTTTAAATTGTGTTGTAAACATTGAGAGTCATGAATAAATGATACATGGTGCTTATTGTTGACTGGTAGGGAATTCATTAAAAGATTAGGCCTTCAGTCCTTCATAGTGTTTCACTGTTACCCATATTTAGCTTTATCAGCTTAATATCTCTCCCCCCTGCCATGTTACTTCCAAGAAATTGGCTTGGCTACAGCTAAGTTGTCATATTTAAAATTAATGTAATACATATAATATGCTGCTTTATGATGTTAAATCAAAAAAGTTACAATTCCTTATTGTGCTGTGTTTCAGTGATCCTATGTGCAATCTTTCTGTACATTATATCAATCTGTGTACTGTTTATACCTGTAGCCACTTTAACTAATGTAGCTTTAAGTGGTTAGAATAGCTGTTAACACTGGAATTACTCGATTCCAAATTCAGCCTGTTGCTGATGAAACATTACTTCACTTAAGTTCAGAGTATTCCTGAGATAGTTGTATGTACTTCACAAAAAGAACTGAAGCATGTGGAAAGTGCTCTCCAGAGAAACTAAACATAAGTTGCAGTGCTAAATACTGAACTCTTCTCTCCCACTCTCTCTGGCTGGAAGTAGATAAATGATAGTGTGAAGTGAAACAGTGATCTTGGTCCACGTAAAATTGGAGGAGTACTAGGGTTCAGCAGACTGTTTACATTCCTTTTGAAGCTCCAAACCTGTGCAGGAGGAGTGGCTGCCAGTCACAGTGCACTTAAATATGAAGTTATTATAGCTTGTATATTCAAGTCCTGTGTGAGCTTGAAAGATGGAGAATAGCTGCAGTAAAAGAAAGATATCCAGGTCTTGATGTGGTAGTAGTCAAGCTGAGAATGAACTCAGGTCTTACTCTTCATTTAGTGCCATTTAATGCAATTGAGTGGTTGTTTTTAGATGTGAATTCAGTAGCTATGAGTCTTTACAAATTCATAAAGAACTTGCATCTTGCTCATTCTTCCCACAGACAATATCATAGTTAAGTCCCATGGCAAGGGAGGTAAGATAAGGACTTAGATTTTTATCTGTCTCATCGCTGACCAGCTGCATCAGTACAAACTCTGCCAGCCCTGCTATAGTGAAGTACTAGTATGCACTACTTAAGCTACTGTGATTTAATCAGGTTCTTAACTCCAATGCTTCTGTTGGAGTAGTGATTTTTAAACTATTTACCAGATTGAACTCTTTCAAGGGGATTGTAGAGTTTACAATGGAAATGCTGTAAAAGACTAAATATACTGGTACATGGACTGGAAGCAATACTGCTGGAATTCAGTGTACAGAGTGTTCTTGATCTAAAATTAAACTTTTCTTTTACTTAGTCATTGGTTTGCTCTTAAGAGCTTGGCTTTGTCCCCTTTTGAGCTTTTGTCAGTTTTCACTAGCAAAAATCTCTGCCTGCAGAGAAAACTGAGACGAAGTCTCAGGTTCCTAGGTTAGGGACTTTGTCCCTTAGATGGATAGACACAGGGATCTGTAGACAGAGTTCTGCTCTCAGTTGAATAACTAATACAGGCTCTTGAGCACAGCCAACTAATGTGAAAAGTTGTGTGCATGATGCGCTCTTGATGTGGAAGTTTTATGTGTCTTGGTGCAGCACTGAGAAGCTGAGGTATCCTAGCTTTATAAAGGATGTAGATTTACTTCTTGTCATTTTCTGGACAAAAACACTTTCTACTTGGATAGTCTGAGATGTCTTGTTAAGAATTACTGTCTGTTGTGCAATAGGCATGACTGAGCCGAAGTGTAATGGCTTTCATGAGTTTGCTTTGGCTAGACGTGGACTTAAAAGCACTCAGGATATTTGCAAGCTGTAAATGACTTCTTGGAGTTGTATTCGAAAGGTAGGGCTAAATATCATGACTTGATTCAGCTATTTAGTGTTGAAGAGACCATATTTGCTCACTGGATTGCAAAGTGCCTTACATGTGGTAGGGAGACTCATTCCATAGATGATCTAATCCTCATCACAGACATACAGGAACAGATTTTTGTGTAGGAAGTAACTGTCACTTAAGATGAAAGCCTTAACTGCAACTGCAACTAAAACCTGTGAGCCAGTGGTCTTGCATGTTTCAGTTCCTCTATACTTCCTTGATGTCCCTCACCTGTCAAGATGGGAACTACAGCAGGGGATGAGGGAGGGTGGACAACAGAGATGTCCAACAACTATATGCAGATCCTTATTGAGCATGATTATAACTTTTTATAGTCACATGAGTAAAAGAGTTCTGAGAAACTGTATTACTGTGTTCTTGGTTTGTATTGTGCTTAAAATGATATGTGCTTACAGAGCTTTTAGCAGGCAGTTAATTGGATACCTATAGCTTCTGCCCAAGCCTTACTCTTTTCTAATGGGCTTAAAAACCAATATTTGGTCACCTCTAAAAAGCATTTCCACTAGAGCTGTGGGGCGTAAAGCTGAAATGGGGTATTTACTGAGCCCTGGAGAGATCTTAAATTCAGAATTCTTCTGACTCCAGCATTTAACTGATTGTAGGTCCCAAGTATTGGAGTGTCAGTATTAAAGAGACAGTAAGTTGGGCTTAAGTATTTCCTATTAGAGAAATGGACTTAGTTTGAAGACTGATAGTATCTGAGTTGGTCTGCGCTGGTGTAGTTTGGATCACTACACTCCACAGAAAGAGAAAGGCTAGATTATTTACTAGAACTCTTGTGTAAAAATTTTTCAACTCCATTTCTTAGCAAATGGTACCATGCTAGTAAAGTAGAATTGGGAAAGACTAAATCTCAGATTAATAGTTGTAATTCATCCTAAGTGTGGGACTTGTGTATCTTCATTCAGGTTGAGAATCAAATAATACATCTTGGGTTAATCTTTACCATGTCATAAGTTCTCAGTATCTGTAAGATGCCTAAAAGTAAGTTTGGTATCTAATCCAGCCTTGCAGTAATATGAGATACATCTGAAGAAAAAAAAAAAATCTTTATCTGGTTTGTTCAGCCTGATAGTGAAGGTAGTTCTACACTGCACATATAGATAATGGGCATTAGGGCATGAAAGGGTAGGAGAGGCATTAGGCTGTTACTTGTAGAACAGAATGTTATCCTTTCCTCTACAGCAGGGCTTACAGTAACCTACATGGGGGTGCTTGGTAGGGTTTAACTGGTTTACCCAAAAATAGTATGGGGTGAAATCGTGGGAGGAGGCTACCTCCATAGTAAATGTCTCTGGAATGACCTTGTAATATTGAATCCTTTTCAGAAGAAGGCAACCTTAGTTTGAAAGTACTGCTTGTCTAAGGAATATAATAAAAAATGAAAATTTAGTAGCAATTGAGAGGTCTGATGTTCACTCCTTTATGAAAATAAACTGCAAAATCTCTAGTTTGTGTACACAAACTTCAGAAATGACCTGTAGCACTTTCACCTGAGGCCTTTTAAGATATATAGCTAAATGCTTGCTACCTCCTGTAATAAAGTTTTCTTAATTCTGTGTTTGAGGAAGATGGGAAGGTGCTTTAGAACAACATAGTTCAGATTGTCTTGGCAGGTTTGTCCCATCCAGGATAGAAGCAATGCTGGCTGATGTCCCTTTGTTTGATGGTAAAGGGATTCTGCTCATTCTTTTGTATAGTCATAAGGAATATGCCTCTTAACACTGCTTCCATGTTATAGGAGCACATAGGATCTGGTGAGGATACTTATCACTCCCCTTATGGCAGGAACAGTCTTTGGTGTTTTCAGACTGCTAAAATGTGAAGCGTTGTCATCATTCACTCAGGCTTGCAGCATTCATATGACCATCCTTTAGGAAGTACTGACATTTTGCCTTTAAAAGATGTGACTGACTTCCCTAATAAGGATGGCAGTGATACTCATGCATAATTTAGTATTACATTTTCTGAAAGCTTTGCTAGATTTTGTAATAGTTAAAACGGGAAATCTTAATACCAGGACTTGATGTAAAATCTTACCTAGCTTAGTGGAGATACCCGAAGCATTATCCTTCAACATTGACCAGATTTTGGAGTGAATAACCTTGGGCTTAAAGCTGAACTTTAAGTAGGCTAATGCCTCAAGATTCTCACCATGCAGAAAGAGTGGCCAGGGGCTGTCTCTTGAAGAGTAGGTCAAGCTGAAGCACAGTAATTTAGAAGAGACCTTGAAGAGGCTGTGTTTCTACTTCAGTACTCTGGAAATACATCCGAGTTTGGGTTAATTAAATCAAGTGAGGAACCTGGCTATGCTGCAATTAAATCTCTTAACCACTCTTGTGACACTTAACTTAGTCTCTTGGAATGGACTGTACTGTATTGCTAGATGGACTCAGATCATGCTCAACATTAAAGTGCTCAAATGTCTACTACCTGAACATATAATTTGTCACAATAAGTGGATATTGTCTGGTCTAGAGCATGTGACTAAGAACAGTGGAATTGTTCTTAGTCCATCATTTAGTCCTCTGTTGTTCAAGGTCACAGAAGTTGATGGAGCTACGACTTGCATGTTTATTTGGTACTAAAAATTTCTGCATTATATATGAAAAGTACATGAGTTGTCTTGATATGGAAACTTCTTTCCTTATTGACACAGAAGCCTGTAATAGCTGCAAGTCCAGTGGACTTGTTTTCAAAACTCTAGTTGCAAGCAGCTTCTGATGTTCTTGTGCCTAAACTTTGATTCTCTTCTGGAACAAATGGTACCTACTGAAGTGTACTACTTTGTATTGAAGTATTTACCTGTGAAGTGAGGTGTTGGCTGAATGTGTCAATTTTGCTGAGACACTTGCGGGAGGGAGTAAATGTCTCTTTACACATGTGTACATTTGGCTTGTATTGCATTACTGAAATTTGAGTACCTTGAGATTAGCAGTTACTGAGCTGAATAGCTCTTCATTAGTAAGCAGAACAGAAAACAAACACTTCCTGAGGCATTCTTGGGCACAGACCTTACCACACTTCTAGGTATCTCCATTACATACCCAATTTATGATTTAGTGAGTAGCTTTACAGAAGCTGTAACAAGCCATGATCAGCCAGATCAAAACACAGTAAAACAGTGTTTGTGACACCACCATGGGACTTATTGCCCAAAGGGTTTAGTCTATTGTATGAAGGTCTGGGTGGTATGTATCAAAGGAGTCTAATGACTTGGTGATGCTGGTGGTAGTTTCTATTCTGTCTCCTTGAGGGCAGTCATTTTTCACTTGCAGTGCACTGAAAAGCAGTATAGGTTAATCCCTTAAGAAGCTTCAGTGAAGCTGATACAGTTCTTCTGCTTGAAAAGCGTTGCTTTGGGGCATAAAGCAGGTGCTCAGGCTTGTCACAGTTACTGTTATATAAAATGCAGCTTGCATACATACCAAGCTGAGGTGTGCTACATAGGTGAATCTGATTTACTGCAGACCAGTTGAAACAGTGATACTCATTCACTGCCACCTGCTCCTGTTAACCTGAAATTGTAAGTGAATGGAAACAAAGTTTACACAAAAGGATGAAAATGGGAAATAGCCATCTTCTAGGGCAGTCTATTCAGTGGCACAAAATGACTCTAAGTTACATTAAGAGTAACTGCTTTGTACCTACTGCCACATGATTGAGCACAAGCTATGTTTTGAGAGTTGGATGTAAGGCTGGAGGGGGCCTGCATTGAAATCTCTGCCCTTGTTGTTGAGCCAGGTGGGATGACATCTTGGGCAAGGAGAGATGGAATGACTGATTATTTTAACACAACTTTCTTACCTTTCACTGGTAAGAATTAGAGTCTAAGAAGCAAGATGAACAATTGCACTTGTAAAAATAGGCCATTTGAGACCTGCTATGTGGACTTCATTCCTTAATGTTGCTAGGAATAGGTTGCATAAGGGTAATTGGTTCTTTCCATAAGGCCCAGTGATGCTGTATGTTGTAGTTCTGCCACTTAATAAGTTTCTAATATCAAATTTACCAGCCTTGCTTAATCTGGAATCATGATGCTACGGATAGTATACAGCCTATCACATTACTAGACCCAAGTTATGCAATAAATGCTTATGTTAAAACTCCTTTTAGTTTGCATCAATAACACAACTTTGGGATGTCTTTAGGACTTGAATACTGAGAATTGTGTAGTCCTTTACCTATGCAACAAAGAGAATCAGAAGATAAATTGTAGTTCCATAATATACACTCTTGTCAGAGAAATATACTAGTCTTGCATTTCCTTCTGGAGGAGACTTTAGACATAGGCTTGAGTTAGACCTTCAACATGGGAAGGGTAATAAAGCACTCTCTTCCATCTTTCTAGCTCCAAAATTTGGGCATTAACCCAGCAAACATTGGATTCAGTACCCTAACAATGGAATCTGACAAGTTCATCTGCATCAGGGAGAAAGTGGGAGAGCAGGCACAAGTAGTGATAATTGACATGAGTGATCCAACAACACCCATCAGACGCCCAATTTCTGCCGAAAGTGCCATCATGAATCCAGCCTCTAAAGTAATTGCGCTAAAAGGTGAGTAACCCTTTATTATTGCAGTATGAAACATACTGTTTAGCTGTATTACTGCTTACATATGCTCTTAAGCTTAAGATTTATGTAAACTTTCTAAGAATGTATATGAGGATGAGAATTCTTGCCTGAACTTGCATGCTGTAGTTTTGGCAGTAGATTTTTCAGTAATCTTTGGATGGTTTGCCTCCAAGTAGGTATGAGATGCTTGGGCTGGGCACTGCAGCCTCCTATCCTCACTGAGGACCAGGTCAACATATGGTATACCTTCCCTTTAAACAGGTGTTGTAAACACAATGTTCATTTGTAAAGATGAATAGGGGTGCAAAGCCATTCTTGGTCTCTGCTCTGTCCTGGCCCTTTCTTGTAGCTCTGAAGAGCTTACTAGATAACAACAAAATGTCATAAGGATGGCCAGTAACTGTGGAAGTCTGAATGTACAAGCATGTTAAGTTTAGTAATAATGAGATCCTGCAGACAGACCTCTGCTTTCCAGTAACTGTGATGTTGATGCTGCCTTTAAGTAGTACTCTGAGCTCGAAGAAATAATTGTTAATACATCTCTGGCTCTTTTCTTAAATGACCAGCTTCTGGTATTTAATCTCAATAACTGTTACTGACTATGTACTTTTCTTCCTGCATCTTATCTAAACAGATGGTGAGTGAACTTTGTCGTGACATTTCATGTTCAGTAGTACAGAATGGTCTAATCTCATAAAAAGTACTGAACTTTAAGGTAGCCATTTGACAGTTCACTTCATAGCCAGGTGGGGGATCTTAATCCTCAACTGGTATTATAGTGAAAATGTTCTCCATTGGCTTGTTGCTAACCATTTGGCTGCTTTGACTATTGACTGTACCAAGTGAAGGAGAAGAGTGTGCTCTCAATGTTTGTGTGTGTGTGTGTGTGTATATGATGAAAGTACAGTTGATAGACAAAACCAAGTTGCAATATTTTTATGAGAGACCTCTGCTAGCATGTCCTGTGTGCTATTCATTTCTGCCTGAGTGTGTTTTTTATTGTGAAAAATCATGGTGAAATTACTTAGGGGTCCAAGAAATAACTGGCCTCAGAACTGGCACAAACCCTGTAACTTCTTGTCTTTGATCTCAAGCTTATACTGACATTAGGGAAAAACTAATATGTTTGATTTGCTGAATCTGTGATTCAGCTAAGATGCTTATACATCTTGCAAAGGACTGCCTTACCTGGGGTGTGGGTAATGGTAACAATGCAAAAATAATCTCAGATCTGTTGAGTTCACTGTCCTTAATCTTGGACCCCTTTAAACAAACCATATTGGCAAGGAAAGTGCCTTCTCTACGCTAGCAGAGCTTCATCTACCTCTTATCATCTGGTTTTAAAACTAACTTACTAACTAAATGGCTTATCAACTTCAAAGAACACAGCTTTAGTCTTGCCAGTGTTAAGACTTGCTCAAAAGGAGTATTGTTCTGTCTGTGCAGAAGGTTGAGTGAATGATGTCACATTGACATGTGAAGTTGTGTTGTTAGGTATTGCAAACTTAATGATCTCTTCTATCAATAATCTAATGACCAAAGGGTTGGGTAGAAAAGAGGATGAACAGAGCTACCTAACCAATGTGGTGTTACCCATGATAACCAGCAGAACTGCAGTGAGCTGCACTGAAGACATGGTTTAAGTCAGGCACTCCAGACTTTCCCTGTTGATTGGCTGAGGCTTCAGTAGTCAAAACTGTTGCATATTGTGACTCTGTGCCATGATTGGAAGTTGCTCATAATCTGAGGATTATTGAGCAATAAACATACAAACCCACCCTCTGAAAAAGAAATGAAATGGTTATTGATTTAAACTGAAATACAGTATGCACAATTTCATTTCTGGATTGCATGTGGCATTCTCCTGGTGTACCAAGATTTATGCTTTGTCCTTGTGTTCATGATTCTCTTGCTTTGCTCTGTAGTGAGGGTACTCCCCAGTTGGTGCAAGTGGAGAATGCAGCACTCAGGAGTGCTTCCATTCTTTGTGGAATGGAGAAACTTCATGCTCCAGTGAACTGAAATGTAAATTCTAGTGCCAGTGTTCAAAAAACAAAGGTGCTTACTTGACTACACCTGTAGAGAATAGTACAAGTAGACTGATCAGACTGGTAGCTTGATCAGAAAAACTTACGTAAGAGTCTGGCTTTTTGTCTCAGATTTTGGCCTAAAAGTGTTTAAGTAGACATAAGACTCAAACTCACACTTGCCCTCACTATGAATTTATAGCAGGTTCTGCTCTCTCTTAATCCAAATACTGATTTTTTTTTTGTAGTTTAATTACAGTTTAGAGTTCTGAAGTTTGAATTTATGTTGCCACACTTAAGAAATTGTATTGCTGTGGCTCCTGTGGTCCCCAGCATGTAGAGCTAGCTGTCTGATGAAGCTTCTAAAGCCATTTCCAACTGTAACACAGGAGTCAAATTTAGTCTAGAAAATAGACCAGCATGAGCTTTTAGCTTGTTCCAGTAGCTTATTGGTTTCTTCTATGTTCTTAAAACTAGGAAGGACATCCTGCTTCCTTTTCAGGAAGACCTGACTTAGAGTAGTTTCTGCATTCACATACTGGTATTCCTGTTTAGGTGGAGACTTTCCAGAACTACTTGTCTGCCTTCTGCCTGTGAGGCTGCACACTGTGGAAGTTCCAAAATCAAGCCCTTGATAGCATCAGTCCACTGCTGGACAAATTGCTGTCCAATACAGTAAATACGCTGTTTCTAACTATCAGTTTACAGCTGGTGTTAGGCCTGGGCTTATTGCATTTATATAATATGGTAACTGCATGTGCAGAGCAAGGTGGTCAGAAACAGGCTGCTTTTGGTCCCAGGAAAGCTAGCAAGCTGTCCTGGGAACTAGTTCATCAGGTTAACACTTCTTCATGCAGTTAATCCAGGGAGCATAAATGCTGCATGTGGTAGCTGTCAAGTCTTGTGTTGTCTCTTGACACTGCATTAAACTAATATGATCAATTCACTGGATAAATTATGCTAAAATGTTATAGAGAAGTCTGAGATGCATATTAACTTGGGGTTAGTATCTCTTGAAAATGATTCCTCAGTGGCCAGCAGCCTTCATCTATCAAAACTTCCCAGTAGAAGGAACATCTACCAGTTTGATAGTCAGAAGTGTTACTAGCAGGGAAAACATTTCTGAAATGTGGATAGAAATAATGGCATTACAAGCCAATACTCTAGCAGTCTGAGTGGGTGTCTTGTGAACGGAAAACAATATTCCTAGAGCTGAGTCGTCTCATCTGCAGTGAAGTAAAACATCACTTTGACTTTCTGAAGGGAACGGAGTCCCTTATTCTTTATAGGTTGGTTCAATGAAATTAGCTTTAGGTATACCCTTACTAGCTGCTTCTGCTAATTAAAAGGAATACTGAAGTCAAGCTTAAACCTGCAATATAGTTACCTAAATTATGAAGCAGTAACCTTACCTGGAACTAAAACTCCAAACTTTTCTATAATCTTTCTAAACTTTTGACTCTCTTCTTCAATAGGCACTTGTATTACTGTTGTACAGAGCCCATCTATCTCCTAGTTAAGCGCAGAGGTCATTCAGCAGAAAAATAAAATGGAAGCTGTGGTCTTGGGCTATCTCAAGAGCTGTTGCAAGTCTTGTGCTGTTGGACTTGGTCCAGGTCATCTACAGCAGCTACTGAATTGACACAAACTGGAGCCATTCTTTATTAATTGTACTGAATGGCATCTACTAGACACCCATAATTTGATATACCAGTTCTGCTACCTAAACCAGAGTTTACACAAGCTCTGTAGTTTAGACTGTCTTTTAACTACAGCTTATAGTTAATTAAAATGTCTATGCTTGTCAGTTGTTGGAATGTCCATGTAAGTGTCCATGAGAAGTAGACTTTTTTGCTTCAGGGATGGTAGAGGTGTTGGAGGTGGGGAGGGGAGTCCATTTGATAAGAGTCAAATATCAAAGGAGGCTCAGATGTGACAGGACACTAACCCTGTCTGTAACATTACTGGAATAGTGGGTTAAACAGGGTGCTTGTAAACAGGTGGACTACAAGATGGCCATTGTGGTAATGTCTGTGATGTTTCTTGGGTTTTGTCATACTAGCTGGGAAAACACTTCAGATCTTTAACATTGAGATGAAAAGTAAAATGAAAGCCCACACGATGGCAGAGGAAGTGATCTTCTGGAAATGGATATCTGTGAATACAGTTGCCTTGGTGACAGAGACAGCAGTCTACCACTGGAGCATGGAGGGAGAATCGCAACCCCAAAAGATGTTTGACAGGCATGCTAGTCTTGCGGGCTGCCAAATCATCAATTACAGAACAGATGAACACCAAAAATGGCTGCTGCTGATAGGAATTTCAGCACAGGTAAGTTAGCTGGAAACAGCATGCTATGAAAACAATCAGGAGAGCCCTGTCCCCACTTCACTTAATAGCTGCTATAGTTTCTTAACTTTGGTTTCTGTAGATCGAAATTTCAAGGATATCTTTTGTGTAGGAATAACCTGACCTGTAGTGCGATTAAAGTGTTGGAGGAGGGGATGAGAGGCATTTGCTGCTTTTTAGTTTACTGTCCCAAAGGTCTTGCTATAAACATCTGAAATCTTATCTCTAAAAGCTGACCTTTCTTTTTTCTAGCAAAATCGTGTGGTTGGTGCAATGCAGCTGTACTCAGTTGATAGAAAAGTCTCCCAACCTATAGAGGGCCATGCAGCAGCTTTTGCAGAATTCAAAATAGAGGGAAATGCCAAACCTTCTACCCTCTTCTGTTTTGCTGTGAGGAGTCCTGCAGGGGGCAAGGTAAAGTCTGTAAGCTGTTTTACTGTTCTGCTGTAACAGAACTCTACTAATAGAACTTCAGTGATCACACAGTTTAGTGTATGCTTTCTGAAGAACATCTGGGGAACCATGTGTGCAGCATGTTTGGTCAGTGTCAAAATGCTTTCTTTCAATAGGGTAGAAACTGCAAAAAGTCTTAAGTTGCTTGGGTGAAACTTAGACATAAGAGCAGATGTAGATGCATAAGAGCAAATATAGATGCATTTAAGAACTGAGCTCAGGGTGTTAAAGCATCAATTTATGCCCACATGGGGTTTTTTGTGTGTATAAAGTTAAGTCGAATTGAGTACAGAAAGGCTAGATAAGCCTTAGTGCTGTAGGTAGATTGTTTGCATCAAAGTGATAGTGGAATTTAGTAGCAGTTGAATGCTACAACTGCTGAGCAGTCTGTAAAGAGCCGAGGAGACACTAAAATATCTTCAGCACTCTAGACTTGTCCTGCAAAATTGTTGATGAATTGACAATTCTCACTCAAAACATCTTGAACAAGTAGTCTTGAATAAAAATAGTCTGCTTTCATAGAAAGCATGAGTTTCTTTCTCTTTTTGATCTTTTTCCCACTTTTTAAGTTCCAGAAAACTTGTCCCTCTGATAAATATCTGGAGCACAGCTCCCCAGGCTGTGCTGGTTCTGGATTGGGCAGATATTCATTAGTCAAGTGTGGTAGATGACTTCAGTAGCATATCTGAAAAGAGGAATTTCTTTCATGTGGCTGTACTTGCAGGCAATCTTGTGACATGTACTCTTTTCTTCCTAGCTACACATAATTGAAGTAGGTCAGCCAGCTACTGGAAATCAGCCATTTGTTAAGAAAGCTGTTGATGTGTTTTTCCCACCTGAGGCACAGACAGACTTTCCTGTGGCAATGCAGGTAAATGTTTGACCCTCAAAAAATCAACTTTACAGCCTGGCAAGTAGCTGCCATCTCTGTTGTAAAGAATGCTTTCTATTAGTGCTTTGCTGTCATTCTTCCTAGTTCTGGGAAGGGTGTTAATAGATTTGTGGGAGGTAGACTGGACATTAAAACAGTAACTCAAACACAAATATATAGGTTGCTCCAGTATTTGTCCAGATATGTCAACTTGAGGCTGTATTTAGGGAAGAAAAAAAACCTCAACCAAAAAAAAACCCAAACAAAAAAAACCCACAACAGAAAAACACCAAACAAAGCCCCAGCAAAACCCCTACTAACCCACCACCCCACCCCCAACAACAACAAAAAATCAGACCCCCAAAAAAACCCTCGATAGCGTCTTCTGGTAGAATGTCTCTAACTTTGCTTTGGCTATTGAACTTCCTACTAATGTTCAAAGTTCTAGATAAGAATGGTGCTTGAAGTAGCTTCATATGAAAGTGGCATTTCATCTACAGTAGATGTCACTGAGACAAGTGGAGTAGGGAGTCCTGTATCAGCATACTTCCTGTAGTAGCAGCACAGAAGAAGCAATTTGGGACATTAATGGGAGGTTCTTTAGGAAAGAACATAGCTGGTTGCCTTGACAGACCAAACTTCACTTAGCGTGTCTGCAGGACTGGAAATTGTGTAATAAAAGCAAACTATCTCAGAGCATGCAACTGCTGACCAGTCTAATAGACCAGCTTCATAAATGAACCAGGAGATGCCTTAAACTAAGGTAAACAAAGGAAGCTGTCTACATGGCAGGATTCATGTGGCTCTGTACTTCAGCTTGAGGTGTAATTAACAAAACATCTGAAGACTTGTTTCAGAGTGAAAGTACTTTGAAGACCATTTTGGCTTGAAAGCCTTCCCAGTTTAAGTGACTTGACAGGTAAACTGGAGTACTCAGTAGCTGAGCTTGGTTTAGGTTCTGCTGGTACTTTGGGTAGGTCTTGTTGGAAGAGAGTGGGACTATCTCATTAATATTTCTGAACAGAAACTTGTACTGACATATCTAAACCAGAATGCTGATTATACCCAAACCTTCTTCCTCAGCCTGGCTCATTAGGATGAGGAGTATGTCCTTTGCTGCAGATGAATTTTAATTTCCCTTCAACCTCTCTATTCAGTGGAGCTATGGCTGCAAATGGCCAGCAATGCTGTTCATTGCTTTGAGTCTGTAAGGAAGAAGCCCGAAGCTATATTTGTTCTTAGTGTCAGTGCAAAGGCATGTCACTGCAGTACTGTCTTGTGACTAGGCTAAAGGCAGCTGTCTTAACTGTTATAGTCTTAGTCTTGACTAATAAAAACTCATCTTTTGGCAGATTGGAATTAAGCATGGTGTTATCTACCTGATCACAAAGTATGGATATATTCACATGTATGACTTGGAGTCTGGAGTGTGCATCTACATGAACCGTATTAGTGCTGATACTATCTTTGTCACAGCTCCTCATGAACCTACCTCAGGCATTATTGGTGTGAATAAAAAAGGACAGGTAACAAATCCAGCACTCTGATTTTGAGCCTTCTAATGCTCAGATGGAATGTAACAAACCTAATGAGTGACTTGATGCAACAAATGTCATGGAGGGAAGCAAGTAACTATTTGATTAGTCAGTTTTTAACCTCTCCTAGTACAGAACTGCTTGGGGAGGAACTTGGGTTTTTTAATAATCTAGTACTTCACTGATAGCCATTTTGGTTGCTATATTTCATAGTAGTTGTGGAAAGGACAGCACTCCTCAATATGCCTTTTGTCCTTTCCAGGTGCTTTCTGTATGTGTTGAGGAAGACAACATAGTGAACTATGCTACGAATGTTCTCCAGAATCCTGACTTGGGCCTGCGTATGGCTATACGTAGTAATCTAGCTGGGGCAGAGGAATTATTTGCTAGAAAGTTCAACACACTGTTTGCTCAAGGAAGCTATGCAGATGCTGCTAAAGTAGCTGCATCTGCACCAAAGGTAAATAACTCCAAAGGTACAGCTTAAAAATCATGGGGATTTGCCTTAGCTTAGTGGACTTGCTTAGCTCACTTGCATTTCAGTACTTGACATTCAAAAACTGAAGTGCTACGATACTAGCCTTAGTTCTCTGCAGTTTGGTGGTTGTACTGACTAATATTCTCCTGTATCTCATAAAGGAGCATCTGCTATACTTTTCCAACCATAGACTGGACTTGCTGCGGCCACTGACTTCTTGCTAGAATGTCACTGGTTTGGTGAAGATCTCCACCTTGAAGGCTTAAGAGTAGATGCTTCAGTGTAGAGCTTAACACCTGTTTTTTGACTAATACTATTCAGCCTTCAGTAATTAAACATTTCTTCTCTCTATCTTGTGCCTCTTCAGGGAATTCTACGTACCAGTGATACAATCAGAAAGTTCCAGAGTGTACCAGCTCAGCCTGGGCAGGCCTCTCCCCTGCTCCAGTACTTTGGAATATTGCTTGACCAGGGACAGCTGAACAAGTTTGAGTCTCTGGAGCTCTGTCGCCCTGTCCTACAGCAGGGCCGCAAGCAGCTTCTGGAAAAGTGGCTGAAGGAAGACAAGGTAGGCTCACTCAATCATGACACTAGCTTAATGCTGTTGTCTTGTAACAATTGAGTGTGAACAACATTTTTGTTGATACTACATCTCTGAATTCTTCTGCTTGACAAAATACCCCTTCTGACTTCAGCTGGAGTGCTCAGAGGAGCTGGGAGACTTGGTGAAGACAGCTGACCCAACCCTTGCACTCAGTGTCTATCTTCGTGCTAATGTGCCAAACAAAGTGATTCAGTGCTTTGCTGAAACCGGTCAATTCCAGAAAATAGTGCTGTATGCTAAAAAGGTAAAGTTGTTTACCACAAACTACTAGACTCCATCTTATGTGGTTGAGAATGTGTACATTCTCAAGCTATCTTCCATGAGATAAGTTTGATTCCTGTAACTTAAAGCTGATAACTAGGTAAGATTGAGAAACAATGTTTTCTTCATTGTCATAGTGCAAATCATAGTGTATGACTAAGGTCTGAGCAGTCTGCAAAAAAATTAAATTCAGAACACCCAGAATTTTATGAACTATCAAATTAATGGACTGGCTCAAGGTTGTTCTAGAGAATAAAGATAAGATTTTTTTTTTCCTAAGATCATAAGACTTTTTTTGGATGGATTACAAAACAATTTGCCTCATGTCCACTTTTAAGTTTAGGACCTTATTTGATAGATAGTGCCTTAAGACTGTTGAAAGATTTGTTCCTAGCAGTTTTCTTACCTAGCGAGAGAAATGCCCTGGCACAAGTTCAGTTACTAAGTAGGTGAATAGTGAATTTCTGTGTCAACAGACAAGCAATGCTTCTGTCTGAGAATTCCTGGAAGATGGGGGATGGGCGTGGCAACCTCACAGTAGTTCATACTAAAGAATGTGAAGGCTTAAAAAATGTGTAAAGCTTCCCAGACATTGCATGGATGTTTCTGAAATCTCTAGGTTGGCTATACCCCAGACTGGATCTTCTTACTGAGAAGTGTGATGAGAGTCAGTCCAGAGCAAGGCCTGCAGTTCTCTCAGATGCTGGTACAGGATGAGGAGCCACTGGCTAACATTAACCAGGTGATGCCTACAACAAGAGTACTGGTCTCTTTCTAGACAGAGGTAATAGCATAGTACCATTTTGGTGACTGGTAAGGCCAGTTCAGGTCTCTAGTTGACTTGACTAGAATAGTTTAGTCATGTTAACCAAGTTTGGTTACCATTAAGTCTTGAGGCAGGTGTGCTCTCAAGTTCTTGTGGAAGCTTTCTGGCTTATTACTGTAATATTGATAATGAATCTGCCCCAGTCTTAGTCTAAGCAAGTGTTGCTGTCCTACTGTTGGTGTTAATGGAGCATACACTAACTCTTCCCATGCAGAGAATTTACAGGAAGGCAAACAAAGTCAAGTGCTGGCTGCCAGTGGCCATTTCCGGTTAAATGGACAGAGAAATAAGGCAACAATTTACATTAATAAATAATTGAAGTTACTTAGAAAAAGTCTTGTCTTTTCTTGTAGCAACTACTTCAACAAGAGAGAAGGGATGGGATTTGCATGCTGTGTTAAGATTAGAGTGGGTGGCAAAATCTGGCACAATAGCTTAAAGTAATGTGCTGCTTACATTCTAGAGAAAAAGAAAACAGTGTGAAACTTGTCTCTATTACTATGGTAGCAATCCTGTGACAACAAAGGGAATACAGCATGCTAGGTACTGTGATGAGCTGCCTTTCTAGCCAGGCCACTAGTATATACAGATAAATGTGTATGTATGTATATAGACCCCCTTCTCTAACTTGACCGATCTCAACAGATTGTGGATGTGTTCATGGAGAACAGTCTTATTCAGCAGTGCACGTCCTTTCTGCTGGATGCCCTGAAAAATAACCGCCCTGCAGAAGGCCACCTTCAGACTCGTCTCCTGGAAATGAATTTGATTCATGCCCCGCAGGTAAGATCTCTTAACCTAGTTCCTCCAAAAAGTGAAGGAGACAGTGGTAGGCTTGCACAAGAATATGATGTCTGATACTGATAGCCATAAGTAGTTAAGCAACATCAGAGACTAATAATGAGTCAGTGCTGTGACTCTTCAATAACTTTCAGGCTGAGCTGTGGTGATTCTCTGACAGTCTGAATATGAAATGTAAACTCCTAGGTTGCAGATGCCATTCTTGGAAACCAAATGTTTACACACTATGATCGTGCTCATATTGCCCAGTTGTGTGAGAAGGCAGGCTTGCTCCAGCGAGCTTTGGAACACTACACGGATCTCTATGATATTAAACGTGCTGTTGTTCATACTCACCTCTTGAATCCTGAGGTAAGTCTGTCTTACAGAGTAAGAAAGTGGAAGCTTAAGTACATGAACACTCTTTAGCACTTTTTCAGCTGCTAAAAATCCCTGCAGCTGCTATGAGGTGGTTTGTAGGTAGCAAAGTAGCACATGCAGCTGTGATTCAAGAACACTTGTCTAGCTAATGATTAAACTGTAATCTATACTTTTGATGGCTTAAATCTGACCTCAGTTTCCCAGGTGGGCATTTCAAATCTTGCTTGCAAACTGCGTTTTGTAGTTGTAAAGATGGTGAATGTGTTTCTTCTTAAGTCTTTGGTCTTAGCACTTGGAAGACTTCTCTCTAGTAGCTGGGGTAGAAACTCTGTCCAGCTGCCACATTTTAGAAGTCAAATCCTGTACAAGTTACTGAGTAAAACTTCTATCTCTTTGCAGTGGCTTGTGAACTTCTTTGGCTCTCTCTCAGTTGAAGACTCTGTGGAGTGTTTGCGTGCCATGCTGTCAGCCAACATTAGGCAAAACCTACAACTCTGTGTACAAGTTGCTTCTAAATACCATGAGCAGCTTGGTACCCAGTCTCTTGTGGAGCTTTTTGAATCTTTCAAAAGCTATGAAGGTACAGTATTAGAGGGAAGCAGCTTACTTGGAAGCACTACTTGATTGAAGCTAATAATAAGAATTGTAGCTTTTATGGGAGAGGTACTTGTCACATAGCTGGACCTTAGAATGCATTTATCAAAGTGAGCCCTAGGGGTAGCTTTGTTCTAGATGGTTTCTTAACCCTCTTGAGTAAAGATCAGAAAGAAGGATGAAACCTGAAACAGGGGAAAAAAATCCTTCTGATTTTTTTTCCTGCAGTTGAATGAAAGCTACCTTCTCAGCAGGGTTGAACCAAGTCACAAGCTGAAGCCCATCAAAGTCTGCACTTGCTTCACTTACCTTTCTAACTATGTTAAAAACGTGACTCTTTCTAGGACTGTTCTATTTCTTGGGTTCCATTGTAAACTTCAGCCAGGATCCAGATGTTCACTTCAAGTACATCCAGGCAGCTTGCAAGACTGGTCAGATAAAGGAAGTGGAAAGAATCTGCCGTGAAAGTAACTGCTATAACCCAGAACGGGTGAAGAACTTTCTGAAGGTAAATATTCTGTCCAATGGATTGACCAGTCCTCTGTATGTTTTGCTTAGCAGCAGAACTATGGCCTTCTAATGGAGGGAAATACCAACTCAAGGTTTAGCTGGCATGGCTGCGAGTAGTCTACTGTGTAGCTGGAATAGGAATCTGATCCTATTCCAGGCATATAATAGGTCCTGTTTAGGCTACCTCTGGGAAAAAAAATCCCAACTTCACCATTCCTTTAAAATTAGCCTGTATGATATAATTTGTACCAGACTCAGGAGTATGTTGTCACCTACCAGTAGGTGAATCTAGGCTGGCAGAAGGAAAGACTATGCTGAAGTATTCAGAAGGAGCTTTATCAAGGGTATTGGCAAGACAAAGCTTGTTAAGCTGGAGTCAAGCTATACTACAATACTTCACGTGCTTTGTGTCTAGTAAAATGGGATTTTAATGCCACTTCATTTTGCACTGTTAAGTTCTTGGCCCAGCAACTGTCTTCTGAATTGATATGTGAATTGATAGTCAGTTTGAAGCTAGAGATGTTGGCACTTCATGAAGAGCTTAAACTTAACTCAACTGATAGACTGGCCACATGGTATTCATAGTGGGTAATTTCCTTTTGAAGTCAATTGTCTGCTTGGCAGTCTTAAATTTGTATGTATTGTGACTTCTAGTGCTAAGGGAACTTGGCCAGACTTTCCTGCTTTGAAAACACTTCAACAAATGGTGGTTGCTTACTTTTTTTTTGCACAAAATACAGGAGGCAAAGCTCACTGACCAGCTTCCTCTGATCATTGTCTGTGATCGATTTGACTTTGTTCATGACCTGGTGCTCTACTTATATCGCAATAATCTGCAGAAGTATATAGAGATCTATGTACAGAAGGTAAGGGGAATCCAGTTTCAAGCTCTTGCTCTTTCCTTCCTTAGAAGAAACTTAACCTTTCACTAGACTAATGCAGAATCTGCTATGTCTCTTTTATGCCTATACTTTTAGTGCAGAGGCTCTTCAATAAGCCTTTTGTCTATTATAAACCTATAAGTGTAGTTTTTCCTGGAATGTATAGAAAAATGTGTTAGTAACTTAAAATTCATTACTCTAAAGCATAGTTTAAATTGTTAACAAGAACTGCCCCGTGTGGAAGGCTGGGGTGGGTTACTAGTAATGCTAATAACTAATTTTAATGATGGTGGTTTATTCTAGGTGAATCCTAGCCGTATACCAGCGGTGGTTGGAGGGCTTCTTGATGTGGATTGTTCTGAAGATGTCATTAAGAACTTGATCATGGTGGTTAGAGGCCAGTTCTCAACAGATGAGCTGGTGGCTGAAGTGGAAAAAAGAAATCGGTAATGAAAATGCATCTGTAGACATGAGTGTTGGGTTTTCCTGACCGTGGTATACACTCAAATTGAATTGGGTGCGGTTTTGTTGAATGATACAATACTAATACTGTTTTATGTTTCTTTATAGAAAAGCAGCTTAGATTTGCTAGTCGGTCTCTTGATTACTTGGGCCATATAGGAATGCCTGACAGCACTACATGATGAGTAACATGGCTTTTGAACACTTCCTGTACAGCCAACCATAGGATGTGCCTTTGGAGTAAATCTGGATAAAACTGTCTTGACAGTCTTGTTGAAGGCACACAGCAGCTTGTGTAATTAGTTTGTAGGTACCTGTAAAATAAGCAAATGGTTTTAAATGTGAAGAGCCAGCTAATAGAACAGGAGTTGAAAGATTGCGAAACTAGTGGCATCTGCAACCGTACCTGATGTTAAACTGCAGATCTGGCCTCCACTCATTTAATACTCATTAAAAATAACTGGCTGGTCTCAGTCTGCTTTTAAGTCTGACCAGCAGACTAGCTTGAAGGGAAGGCAAGGTATTAAAGGGTAGCTGTCAAGCGTACCTCAATCTGACTTATAAACCTAAAATATTTGCTTCTTCAAAGGCTTAAGTTGCTGTTGCCGTGGCTTGAATCAAGGATTCATGAAGGCTGTGAAGAACCTGCGACTCATAATGCCTTGGCCAAAATCTACATTGACAGTAATAATAATCCAGAGCGGTTCCTTCGTGAGAATCCTTACTATGACAGCCGGGTAGTTGGCAAATACTGTGAAAAGAGGGACCCTCATCTGGCCTGTGTTGCTTATGAGAGGGGGCAGTGTGATCTGGAACTCATAAAGGTTAGCAAAACTGCATTTATAAACATGTTAAAGAACTACTTGCTGCCTGAAGTGGAAGCCTAGCTGGCTCTTTGTCTTAACACTTGTAGAATCTTGTCTTGCAGTCTCACTCAGGAGTTGAGGTAGGCAGGATTCTTCTATATGGAGACAGTAAGCTTCATGCTGATGAGAAGAACTCTTATGCTATATGTCCAAACTAAAATTATGTAACTCTGCAACTTTAGGGTAGCATTCATGTCTTTCATCTGCTGATTCTGCTCAAAATTAAACTCTTTATTGGGCCCAGTTAATGAATATGCCTACTGTTAAACCTTTGTTAATATGATTTTTTTTGAGCCTTGAGCACTTGATCAGCAGAAGGGACAGGCTCTCATCTAGCTTGACTCTACAGTAGGAAGAAAAGCTTTCCTGAAACTAGAATGGGGCTTGTAATTTTCCCTTATTGTTGTTGACCCTGAGAGTTGCTCCAATATGTAACTAGAAATGAGGAAAATAAATGTTGACAGTCAAACTGTAAGGACTTACTCCGATAGCATTCCTCTCCTATCTTAAGCGTGTTGATTCCTAGAACCTCCCTTGGAAGTTCAAGGGCAAGTGAAATTCCCAGGGTTCTTCAAACACATCCTAATTTCACACTGAACACCAGAGTTTAATGCCAGATTGTAGTGCTTGTGACTGCTGAGAAGGAAAACATTCTCCTTCTACCTGCACTTTTGCACTAGTATATGTAAAGAATGTCAGCTGTGTAGGGCTAAGAACTAGCCTGTTTTGCCCAGTTTGAAAGGAAGTTAATGCTGTTCCCTGGTAAGGCCTACCCTGTGAGTGTTAAAACGGTGGTATAATCTAGGCTTCCTGTTGAAAGTGGATGACTTTCCAGACTGAAGCAGCTATTTTTGAAGTAATACCTCCCCTATAGCTGTAAAAAAAAAAAAAAAAAAAAAAAAAATCTGGCTCTATTTAGCACTCTTTATTTCAGGGTATGAAGGTGGGTCCGAGCTGTTGACTTTACTAGGATACGCTTTAACATTCTGGCTAACCATAAAAAAAAACCTCTGCCAGTAACAGTTTCTTCCTTGAACTGATGTTCTGAGCAGGTGTTTCTGGTTATGGAGAAAAGATCTTCCTTGTGTAAGAATTATTCTTGAGACCTTGTTGCCTCCTAGAAGAGGGCTCAACTCCTGCAACTAATAGATGTAAAATATAAAGCAAAATTATGTGACTACTAATTTGTTTACAGCAAAGTACTTGAGATTCCAAGAGCTAATGTGGATACTAACAAAGCATGACCTGTTGGTAGAAGATGGAATACACCTTCAGGTTTCTACTCTTGTAGTTTGAAATTGAAGCTAGTGGTACTAATAGGATCATAACTCTTCCTTGCTGCACTTTTATTGGAGATTTCACATTTATTCTATACCCTTAACATTTTAACAGGGGAATCCAAGCACTTGCTACTCTGCACACTTCCAGTGTAAAGCTAATGACACCAAATCTGTAACCTATTTCTAGCTTTAAACACCAGCACTGTTCCTCAGTTCACTCCTTAACACTGCCCAGGCAAGTGGCTCCCTTTCTAGATTTAAAACTTAAGTTCTTCAGGCTTCTGCAGGTCTTCACTTCAAACAGAAGCAAATAGTTACTGTGAAGCCACTGTCACAGTATTTGTGTGTCGGGCAAAACCAAGAGAAGCTATAGAAATTCTGCTGGAGACCTTCTCCATGAGCCTTCCAGATCAGAGGTTGGGTAAGAACTTGTCTGTGGCATTTAGCATTGGTCAGCAATTAGTTCTAGTCAGTCTTCTAGACTGTCTGATTCATAGCTAGCTAAACCTGTCTTGTGGTACTGACCCTTGATATTAATGCTAATACTTGTAACTTCTTCAGGTCTGCAATGAGAACTCACTGTTTAAGAGTGAGGCTCGCTATCTGGTGCGCAGGAAGGACCCTGAGCTCTGGGCAAATGTTCTGGAAGAAAACAACCCGTTCAGGCGGCAGCTTATTGACCAGGTACAGCACAAAGGCTAAATTTTCAGTATGAGGAGACCTCAGGATGTCTCAGAAACATTGTGGAGCATTAAAGTAGCTGTTTTGCCCACAAGGTCCCTTGAGGCCCCATCTCAACCATATAGAAATTTCTGAGAGTTTTGAGTGGCAGGTATTAATTCTGACCTTCATGGTCAGAAAAGCTAGTTACCAGTAAGACATCATTTCTGTCCTGTGGAGTGACCTACCTTTAGTGAATTTGCTCCCTACACAGACCGAAGGTGTGACTTTTAATAGCTATGTCCTGTATAGAAGTAGCTCGCTCTTGCTGTTTATGACAAAATACTCTCAAAGTTCTGAAGCCTTAATTTGTAGTTCACTGGAATATGTTGGCAATTATCTCATTTAGGGAAAACTCTTAATACTCTCCTGCCTTCAAATCCAGGTTGTCCAAACAGCTTTATCAGAGACACAGGATCCAGAGGAAGTTTCTGTAACTGTTAAAGCTTTCATGACGGCTGACCTGCCTAATGAATTGATTGAGTTATTGGAAAAAATTGTCTTGGATAATTCTGTATTCAGTGAACACAGGTAAGAGGAGAGCTTTGTCCACAAGTTTAGCCTATTCATTGCCTTTGTTTAGGTTGTGAAGTGACCAAAGTTATTTGTGGGTCTCTTGGTTGCAGGACCTAAGCATTCTTAAATGTGTAGAATGAGGTAAAAAAGCAAAATTTGAAGTGCTCTGTGCTTTAAGAACAGAGCTAGTTCACACTATGCAGTTCACAGTGATGTGTTAAGAGAACACTGATATTGATAAGCCTTTTCTTTTTGGAAGGCAAATATCAGTGCTTCTCAATCTGGGGTTGAAAGGTTGTTGCTAGTGACAGCAAGTGGGTGTATTTTTTTGCATGTACAATATATCTCACTTAAGCAGGCGTTACCATGCACTGCTTATAGCCTATGCCTTCTGTTAACCAAAGGAATCTCCAGAATCTGCTGATCCTGACTGCCATTAAGGCTGACCGCACTCGTGTGATGGAATACATCAATCGACTGGATAACTATGATGCCCCAGATATCGCAAACATTGCCATCAGTAATGAGCTATATGAAGAAGCATTTGCTATATTCAGGAAATTTGATGTTAATACTTCAGCAATTCAGGTGAGGTGTGGTTCCTGCATGAAGGTGTAGAGTGCTAGTAATGAAGAGAACGGAGTGTACTGTTACATTGATTCTCAAGGGGTGATTGTCACTTAAATCATTGAGACTTGAGTAGAGTTCCCATATGATACCAAGTTGCAGGGAGAAGTGGGATTATGTGCAAAGAATAGCAGAACAGAGTCAAAATAATGACTTCAGAGACTGGTCTGGTCAGAGTAATCAAAATTTTGGGATGTTGCACTGTACGCTTGGGGTGTGTGCACTGAATTTGATTCAAAGTGGCTACTTTGGAGACTCCTACTTGAAAGGTGCAGGAGAACCAAATGCTACTAGGCATTGTCTGTAGGCCAGCATTGACTTCTGTAAGGCAGAGGAGGAACATTAGCAACAAGAGTCTTATTCTGACTACCTCTACTGCATTGGACAGAAATGGCTGTTC
The DNA here is from genome assembly GCF_947461875.1 of Haliaeetus albicilla. Classification (NCBI taxonomy): domain Eukaryota; kingdom Metazoa; phylum Chordata; class Aves; order Accipitriformes; family Accipitridae; genus Haliaeetus; species Haliaeetus albicilla. Next base: position 38,255,269 of record NC_091492.1, read on the forward strand.
TAAAAGAAGTTAGCTTCATATTGCTTACACAGAACACTTGAAGAAAGAGTTCTGTTAGAAAGGACAATGTTACAAAGCTTGGATTTTTAACTTGCAACTTCAATTTCAAACAGGTGCTGATTGAGCACATTGGCAACTTAGACCGTGCTTATGAATTTGCAGAGAGATGTAATGAACCAGCAGTCTGGAGCCAGCTAGCCAGAGCACAGCTCCAGAAGGACTTGGTGAAAGAAGCCATTGACTCCTACATAAAGGCAGATGATCCTTCTGCCTACATGGAGGTTGTTCAAGCAGCTAATAGAAACGGTAAGGCAAAGCATCCTCAAACTTAAGATTGTTTGGATATGAGCTAGGTTATTGCATCTACATTGAGCAGCAGGGATTCTTATGAATTCTGTTTCAGAGGAAATGGGAGCAGTCAGTGTGTGGAATGGATGAATCAATGTTTAGTGGGATTCCTGTCAATAAGCTTGTCTGTGTCGCTACACCAAAGATAGACCTTCCTGTGGAGATAATTTGGACTGTTACTATTTCAAGTATAGCCAAGTATAATGTATTTATTTAGCTGTATGTGGCAGAATTGCTTGCCAACTGGATTCTATAATAGTTGCAAGAAGTTCAGCCTTATATGAAGGTGATGTGGTGTTTAGCAGGGACTTCCTTAATTCAAATGCAGATGGCTTAGTATCATGGTGGAAGAGATCCTCAAGACTGCTAGTGAAGACTGTTCCTAAGGTGGGCAAGGTGAGCGATACAGAATGACTAAACAAAGGATCTTATATATCTCTTCTCTCTTCAAGATAACTGGGAGGACCTAGTCAAGTTCTTACAGATGGCCAGGAAGAAGGCTAGAGAATCTTATGTAGAGACAGAACTTATTTTTGCTTTGGCTAAAACTAATCGTCTGTCAGAACTGGAGGAGTTTATTAGTGGCCCTAATAACGCCCATATACAACAGGTATGTCTTGATCCACAGTTCCTGTGTGTGAATGACTTGCTGCTTAGCTGACTTCTGATTTTTGCTGTTATCTATGTTTATCTTGGGACTCCTAATCCAGGTTGGTGATCGCTGTTATGAAGAGGGGATGTATGAAGCAGCAAAATTACTCTATAACAACGTATCTAACTTTGCTCGCCTGGCATCTACCTTGGTGCACCTTGGAGAGTATCAGGCGGCAGTGGACAGTGGCCGCAAAGCCAACAGCACAAGGACTTGGAAAGAGGTAACTTAAACACATGTTTATTAATGGTTTGCAGAATGTGCTGTACTGTTGCTTCTGAGCATGTTGCTTTAGCTCTGATAGTAGCTTGCTAACTGTTTCTGGCTACAGAGTATGTCTGTAGATTTATAAGCTGTCCTCTTGTCCAAGATAACAAAGCTTAATTTCAAAACACTGTAAAAAGAATGGCAGAGATGTTAATTCTAGAACTAGCATTATGGAAATATCTATTTGGAACTGTACGTAAGCCTCAAATTTGGTAAAGCTTTGGTAATTAGCTTTCCCTTTAAGGAGATGAAGCATTGCAGTATTCTCTTGTTGACTATTTGCCAACTCTTATTACAGGTATGCTTTGCCTGTGTGGATGGAAAAGAATTCCGCTTGGCACAGATCTGTGGCTTACACATAGTCATCCATGCTGATGAACTTGAAGAGCTGATCAGTTACTATCAGGTTAGATCACTGTTAATATCCTAGAACACTTTAGACAGCACACTTGTATATGCTAGTAAAGTGGTCACAGACAAAACCCGATACTGTGTGGGGCTGATCGTTAAATTTATTCTTCCTCCATCTCCCAATAGCTGCATGCATTTTTTTCTGTAGTAAATGGAAGGATGATAGTTTTCCCTGTCCCTTCTTTTACAGTTCTGTTACCTCACTGGAATCATGTCTTGCAAAGCTAAGTACTCCCATTTGGAGAGAAAATCAAAGCATATTGAATTTAATTAAATATGCATTTTAGCAAGCTTTAAAGTGCCAGTTGGTCATGAATTTGCAATTAATCCTTATTTTCCTAATATCCAGGATCGTGGCTACTTTGAAGAACTGATTGCCCTTTTGGAAGCTGCTTTGGGCCTAGAGCGTGCTCACATGGGAATGTTTACTGAACTTGCCATCTTATACTCCAAATTCAAGCCTCAGAAAATGAGGGAACATCTGGAGCTCTTCTGGTCTAGAGTTAATATTCCAAAGGTATGCAGTAGGGTAGCTACACTGCAAGTGCAGGTGGGAAGCTGTCAGTGAATCAAACTGATATTTTTTGTTTTATCAGGTGCTCAGAGCTGCAGAACAGGCTCATCTCTGGGCAGAACTTGTATTCCTCTATGACAAGTATGAGGAGTATGACAATGCAATAATTACTATGATGAACCATCCCACTGATGCCTGGAAAGAAGGGCAGTTTAAAGACATAATTGCTAAGGTAAGTAACTAGTTAACTGAAAGTGTTGAAAGTTTCTTTCAGAACAGAGGCAAAAATGTACAATAGAATTGCTGTTTAGAAAATGAGTTTGCTTAAGCTACTACTCAATTTTCCTGCTCTACTTAAAAGAACCTCCAATCAGTTTAGCAGAAGAATTAATCTAATCTTATACTCTGTTTTTTGCTGTGCAGCACATTCTGTTGAGTGGCAGCAGCTAGCACAGAATGTTTTCAGAGACTGCTCAAGATCATAGGTCACAAGCAAGAGGCGTAACCTCCTTAATACCTTTGAGCTGACTGCTGTCTTAGTCTGAGGCTGTAACTGTTCTTGAAAGATCTCTGCAAATGTTTTCAGCTGTTTCAGTGTCAGAATTGGGGTGGGCAGTCCCATGAATACAGCAGAGAATAGTGAATTTATGAATAGTTTAGACAAGATTTGAGACTGAATGCATTCTTGTTGGTCTTATGGGTTTCAAGGCAACAACTTAGACTGGTTAAGGCTATAGCCTTTACTGGCTTCAGGAGTTCAACAAATGGTCACACTAACTGTAGTGGGCTACCTGTGCCAGGATGTCTTAACTGTGGATGGGTTAGAATTGGTTTGTACTACCCCTGGTAGTTTGTGAGTTCACTGTCTGGAAGCAGATGGTACAAGAAGCAGTCATAAGATTGAATAAGAATTCTGCATGTAAGTGTAACACTTCTGACCTCTAGAAGGAAACTTCAGCTTTTATTTGTCAGATAAACTTTATGCTGAGTTAAGTGGTCTGAGCTAAGCACCTTAAGCTTACTTGTGTTTGAACTATTAACTAGTGTCTAACCATGCAGGTGGCCAATGTGGAGCTGTACTACAAAGCCTTGCAGTTCTACTTGGACTACAAACCTCTGCTGATCAACGATCTCCTGCTTGTATTATCTCCACGACTGGATCACACCAGGACAGTCAATTTTTTCTCAAAGGTGAGTTTTTGGGAGATAGTAGATGAACAAGAAATCTTCTTGCTCAGGGTAAAACACTCCAGTCTCTGGCTGGAAAAAAGGGTTGGTATCTGTCAAGTAGCTTTGCCTCCACTATAAAGGACTGAGAAGCAACCCAATCCTGGCTTGATATGGGAAACACTGGAAGAGTTAGCATAGCTGGCCTAGGAAGTCGTTTTATTTTACTTCTGGCAAAACAAGATGCTTTGTGCTTACTGTCAGGACCCTTCAGACAAACTCTTGCAATAACAAGTGGGAACCTGCTTCAGGACTATGAAGTGTCAGAATTGGTATGCTTAATCTTGTATTGGAAATGTCTTAATTCCAGGTTAATCAGCTACTTCTAGTAAAGCCTTATCTGCGTTCAGTCCAGAACCACAACAACAAAGGAGTTAACGAAGCTCTAAACAACCTTTTAACAGAGGAGGAAGATTACCAGGTGAGCCCCACAAAATAGATTGCTAGGCCTGAGGGATGCTTCTTTCTCCAACAAAAAGAAGCCATAGTTTGGTTGTTCCTCAGGTGACACAGAGTAATTCCCTTGAGTAGAAAAATTTTTCAATGCAGTGGTGGGGGGTGGAATCAGACCCTTTGTGGGCAGGAGTCTGGAGACATTGTGATTTGCAAGTAAAATAGATGCCACAGTTGTTGTTCTCGGAACAGACTTCACAAAGGTCAGTATCAGGTGTGTACTCTACTGGGCAACACTTCTGTAAACAGATTTGCTTCTGGCCCCACTAGCTGCTATTTGGAAGAAATGCTTTGTCTTTTAAAGGTAACTAGCTTTTATGTTCTGTCAAGTAAAGTCAGTATGACCAAGTTTGCATCTTGCTTTATTAAAAATCATCTTTTGGAGAGATGCATGAAAATAAGCAGGGTAAGCTGTAGCCATAGTACCAACATCCAGCTGGAAGAACAAACATTTGTGCACCATGCTTAGATGCTTCTCTACTGTATTTCTTGCCCTACTACCATCTGGAAGCATGTGTAACATCTCTCTCTCAAACAGGGTTTGAGAGCTTCCATTGATGCCTATGACAACTTTGATAACATAACATTGGCTCAGCGTCTGGAAAAGCATGAACTAATTGAGTTTAGGCGTATTGCGGCATACTTGTATAAGGGTAACAACCGCTGGAAACAGAGTGTGGAGCTATGCAAGAAAGACCGTCTGTATAAGGTGAGTTAATGCAGCTTGTTTCCCTGACTGTCAAAAAGAAGTATGAGCTGTGAAGCATAGATCTCCTAGATACTGAATGTGTTTTGTTAGTTTCAAATTTGGATTTCTAATTAGCCTTAGCCCTTCACTTGAAGTTTAAGGAAAGACTCTCAGAGCAGAAGGGTTTGCAATTTCAAATTCACATCTTAAATCTAATTTCATAATGTTCTCCTGTACTCGGAGATCTATCTATATCAATCAGTGACATCTATACAGTTTTCTGTATTAGTATGGAATGTCTTCCATAGAACTGAAGACTTAGGCCCTTGTAAGAGTACAGATGAAACATGATTACAGTGGTATAGTCTTCAAGCCTGTAGTGAGTTCACATGGGCCAGTTTTTGCCTACTGTGTAGGAGAGCTGGCAAATAGTTTTCTGTCTTGCCACATAGCAAGCAGTTGATGCAATAATCTCTTCTGCTCTGGATAATCCTTAATAGTTAATGTTGAGGTAGGTGGGATACCAGAAAGACTGTTTATCCTCTCTGCTACAAAACTAAGCAAAAAAATCTCATCAGGTCACTTCAAATACTAAGGAAAGCCTGTTGGATAGTGTTCATACACTCAGTTAAGTCCTCTTCTTTTGAGGCAACCCAGATACTTGTATGTACTGTAGCTTGGCCCCTACAGAACATGCCTGGTGTGGTGTTAAAGACTAACTTCATGGTATGCCAAATACCTGGCTTACCTAGCTACCAGTAACATGTGCATAAGGTGTAAAGCAAGATGCTGACAGGCAAGGGTCAAGCTTAACTGTTGTTCTTTTCTGTAGGATGCTATGCAGTATGCTGCAGAGTCCAAAGATGCAGAGCTAGCTGAGAAACTGCTTCAGTGGTTCCTAGAAGAAGGCAAGCAGGAGTGCTTTGCAGCCTGCCTTTTCACATGTTATGACTTGCTGCACCCAGATGTAGTCCTTGAGTTGGCATGGAGGCATAACATCATGGACTTTGCAATGCCTTATTTCATCCAAGTGATGAGAGAGTACCTTACCAAAGTGAGTATTGCATAGGCTAAAAAGTTAAGACTTCTAGTCTGCTGGATGATTAGCATTATGCAAACCAGAGCTCTCTGCATGTATTTGGAATATTGTTGTTCCTCAGACTAAGTCTTCTGTGAAGTTCTGTGGGTTTAATAACTTCAGGCTAGCTAGCAAAACTTATAAATAGATGGCTTGGGACTTGAAAGAGGTCTAGTTAAATTTTTGCTTTTAACAGTGGGCGTAAGCAACTATGTGCTTTTCAGAGCAGCTCCATAGTTGATGAAACTGAAAACTTGATGAGGACAACCTGTATCACTTATTACTTCATTTAACTGTAAAAGTACTTTGTTTTCTTGTTATGGAGAATATAGCTTTTGAGTAACTAATAGTACATGCTATTCCTACATCAGCCATAGGAGTAGACTGCTGAAGATCTTTTTTTTAAAATGGAAAACAGAACTTCCAATGTGTAGTCTGACTGTACAATACTGATACCAATAGCTAGTCCTCAATTCAGAGAGAAGAGAGATTCTGATCATGTATGGTTCTGAAATGCTTGTCCTGAAACAGCTCTAAGATAGTAAGCTAAGATCCTTTCTTAGAAGGCTCTAGGGTTGCATAGGACATCACAGTAAAGAACTTCATTAAAATGAGTAATCTAAAAGTGACTGCTTCTGGTTGCTTCTAATCAAGTCATGTTAAGTATTCCCCTCTGAATTTTCTTGCAGGTTGATGGGCTGTTCTATAAGGTGACACTGATTTCAAACTCTTTGTGTTCATTTGTGTCCCTCAATATCCTAGGTTTCTTTTACAGGAATCTAGGTGTAGCTTCTGCCAGAAGAGCAGTGTAATTTAGCTCTAACTCATTTTCTGTTCACTTGCTAATGCTAAAAGGTTAACTATTCACAAGCAACTTGAAAATCCAACCAGACTCTGCTCCTCTTCATGGGAAGTGGAAGCAAGCGATTGAGGAGGACTTGAGTGTTTGGGCTCCTGTTCGCTATATTACAGATATCTTGTGGCAGGGAGGATATTGTTCATAAGTAAACAAAAGCAATTGCCATGTAACAGGATGTGTTCTAAGTGCAAATTGCTTGTTATGCTGTAAATTACTGAAGTGTGCAATCTTTCAGGCATGGTGAGTTTTAATAGTAGCATAAAGGTTCTGTAAGCTTTTTGCCTATTAGTATGATGAAAGTACTTGCACAGATCTTAAACACTTCTTCCTCCTCGTATTCTACTGAGGAGAAGCTTGCCACACAAGTTCAGCTGAACTCTTCCATGCAAGGCTTAGGTCTAAAATAATGGTTTTTAAACTGCTGGTTGGATTTACAAGTAGTCACATGTACTAAATACGGGATAACTTGCCAGAAGGAAAATCTGCATGGTGAAAGTGGTTTACAGTGGAACTAATTTAGTCTGAATTAACTGCAAAACATGGAATTAGAGAATGGGCTTTATAAATGTGGTATGTCTAAAATTGTCACGTAACTAACTTCAAAAGTACAAAAGAATAGACTAGTTTATCAGTGGGGTGTGTACATCTTCTAGAACTTATCTATCTTTTATGCATAAAACAGTGTTAAAGCACAGAATATCCTGTGGCCCAGAAGCGGCCAGGCACACAAAGTATGACAGTCATTTGGAAACCTTTTGAACAACTTCACTTCTAGGCAGCAAAGCAGACATATGTTTAGGCTTTCCTGGAGAGCTTGCTCTTGTCCCTTCTTCAGGATGTCAGCTCTGGGCATGCTTGCTGTTCTCCAACAGAGGGAGTAACTGCACTTCTGTAAAAAGTTCCTTAATGCTTTAGGGGCACTAAAGAGGAAAGTCTAATCTGAGAGAGTGGGAATTTCAGGTTGTAAGTAGAGTCATACAACTAGTTTGAAACTGGTAGCTCTCAATTGCTTTGATCCATAGTAATATGGATAGCATGTGTAGCACCAATATTTAGTGTTACCCTGAAGAGCTGTTAGGCTGATAGCTATAAACGAACCAGTTAAAGACCTACTGCCACTGAAGTTTTTGAGTTGCAGACTTCAAAAAGCCCAGGAAACTGTTAAACACCAGATCTAGATAACATCTCTGAAGTATAATAGAAACCCCTCTTGCATCACGTCTCAGACCAGATATGATTCTTGCAGTGGGAAAGGAGGATGAGGAGCAGCTGAAATATGGCATTGGGCTACATTAGTACTGCCTGTATCTGGATGTGAAGCTGTGTGATTTTTATGCCTTGCAGTCTTCAATTTCAATGGTTCTCTTATGGAAGATGCAACTTGTTAAACCTGAGAGAAGGAAGCTACTGTTGCCGCTTGGATTACTCCCACCACTCCCAATTCAAAGTTGTGTTCAGGGCTCCTGCATTACTGTAGCACTTTCACAAATGTGTTTAGCATGAACAGAGCTTTATTTGGCACAGCACTGGGATCTGTATAAAGCTGATAATACTAGACCACTTTCCATGATGGTTCTAGAGTTTCCTTTAGAAGAGTCTATGTGAATACTAATATGGTAAACCAGTACTCTGCAGCCCAGGTTAGGCTGTAGTCCTAGATAAGATCAAACTTCATGGGTCTGGAATATTTGCACATATCTGGGTGCTCTCGTTGAAGGGGAGAGGGGTTGCAGGTTAATATGTAAGTGTAGATTAGGCCCATTTGAGATGATGTTTGGAACTGCAATACGATGGGCTTGTTTTCTGGGTCACAGAGTTAACAGTGACTAGAATAGGGCCCCAAAAAGTGTTTCACTTGAAGGTAATGATGATCTCGGCTACATTTGACAGCTATTGTTTATTGCAGTAAACTTAAAGCAATTGGGAGGGCAGGTCTACAACATAGCTTGCTGGGAACATGCAGACTTTTGTAGTCTCCAACTTGGACTAATAAAAGGAACACTTGATAGCTAAAGTACCAGGCATGAAAAGCCTCACACGATGGTGCAATTCCTAGACACAGCCTTCATACATCTCCTGTTCACTTCAATGTAGGTGGATAAACTTGATGCTTCTGAAAGCCTAAGAAAAGAAGAGGAACAAGTAACTGAACCCACTCCAATAGTATTTGGTAGGTGAAAGACTTGGTTTTAATTGATTACCTATTGTCACTCTGGTCTCTCTTTGTGGAGGTAACTTAAATGACTACCTCCAGTCAAAGTAAACTGGTTTTAACTAGGTAGTAAAATGGTTCTCTCTGCTAGATTAACTGCATAGGTTGTTGAAGTGACATCTCAGTCTTGAAGTACTTCTCTTCAGCTAAAGTATTGCTCCTCTTACATGGCTCAGAACTCTAGCTTAGGAATAGTCTTTCAGTATGGTAACAGGACAGGGGATACCAAGGTGTGCACAACCCCAGGAATAACTTACAGAGCATGCAAATTCCTCCTGTTATTCCTGTCTAAGAGGAGTGAGTCTGCTTTCTGCTTTTCCAAGTAGAAAGGCAGACTGACGCTCTAGCTCACCCATTTTAAGACATGTGCAGCCAAAAAAAACATGGCTGTCCTCAAGTGTGCTGCTATTTTAGAAGCCCTTCTGAAGAGGCATTCTGCTAACAAGCACCTAGAAGTGGCTGGTAAGGGAAGGATGTGACTGGTTCACTGTCTGATGTAAATGTTAACCTGAATTTAACATATGCATGAGGCATGTGTGCTCCTAGTGATGAAGACAAATCTGTCAAGGTATGTTCAGGCCTTTTGCAGCACTCTCCAGACTGTAAGACCTAACAGACCTAACTATTTGCTTGAATTGCTTTACTTTTCAGTCCTGACCATGCATGGGTTAAATAGTATCAGTTTGTTTGGCTTTCAGTATGGTCTCTTCAAAACAAGCCATGTTTATCCTGCCCTCAAGATCAGCTGATACTCATCTTCCTTCCAAGTCCTGCCTTGCTTTTGTAGCTTTCTGGTAGCAAGAGCAGATGGCCTCAGTGCCCACTCTGTGGTGCGTGTTGAGTAATAGTGTGACTTGCTAGTGTATGCTTGCACAGTGGCTGATTTTTAGCTAAAGCCTCATAATCCTGTCCCATAGTACAGCTAGCATTAGGGAAGCTGAGGTTCCTAAACTAACCTTTTTTTTTCTCGTGCTTTTCTAGGCCAACAGTTGATGTTAACAGCAGGTCCCAGTGCAGTACCTCCCCAGGCAAACTTCCCATATGGATACACAGCACCAGGATTCACCCAGCCGCCTGTTTATGGTTTCAATATGTAACTAGCTCTCTGACAGACCTTCACTGTCTCTGTTCTCTTCCTTCCCGTCCCTTTTTAACTTCTCCAAGAAGTGTACAATGGTCCTAAGGGCACAGATGACCTTCTGTTGGCTGAACACACTTGCTGCCCGGCTCAGTGAGGAGACTTCAACGGGATGCCTGTTACTGTTATTTATTGATTATTGTCCGGTTACATTTCAACCTCTGAAAGGCAGCTTCTGTTAATGACATTGTGAGACTCTTGTCTGAAGTTAAGGCACTATTTCACTAACTCATATAGCAATAACTGCTTGAGGCCAGGGGGAAGAGAGCATATTTTTCTTTCTTTTGCAAAGCTCATTGAAGGCAGCTGGGAAATTGCCTGGCACCAAGTTGTTAAAGCTTTAGCTGAAGCTACTGAAGTAGCAGGGTTGTTAACAATTCAGTGAAGCATCTCGTTAATAATGAATTGTTGAAAGCTTGTGTACATCTGACTACCCCATTTTATTTGCAGTCTTACATGCAAAAGAAAATGGGCTTTCTAATATTCGTGCTCTGAATGTTTAGAGGAATATTGGGAAAGTTTCCTTTTCTGGACAATAATGCTGTTGGGGTTCAATGCTGTTGGAGTCTGTTCTATATTTTCTGGAGTAGATCTGAGACTTGAAGAAAATAAATCTTCTCATGCCAGAGAGCAAACACTTCCCAGATCCTTTTTGTTTAACAAGAAGAGAGCATGTTACTTACTGACGTTAAATGGTACTAAAGGAAACCTCAGCTATGTGTGGCAAGTGAACATAGGAGTGTGCATGGGCTGCCAAAGTACTAGAGATGCAAGAGCACAGTGTCAGGGTTGGGGAGGGGGACGGGACACACTGCTAAAATATTGAGGCAGTAGGGAGGGCCGTAATCCTGACTTTTTATTTGCACCTTTAACTGATTCTGGCATTGGCTTCCTGCCACACCATGTTCTGACCCTGTCTGGTGGGCAGAGTCAGCACCACCTGAATTAACGGTGCAGTGACTCAGTTCTGCTATGCTGCAGTAGTATCAACAGCGTGTCCATCACCCACCTCTTTCTTTGAGAATGCCAACAGGGATGTATTATTACTTTGTGCCACTTCAAATACATGTATCATTAACGTTTTATGTACTTAGATAACAATGTATAATTTATGGTTATGAATCTTGTGCTAATCTTGAATATTATAAAAGTCCAACTATAAATGTAAAACTGCAGTATCCACTGTGTGGTTCTAGTCTTAATATCTTGGGGGGTGGGGACTGGTTAGTAGTAATACACTACCACTAATAGCATCAGGTTTCTTAATCTGACAACTAAGGCTGCCAGGCAGGAAAAGAGAAACTTGTGCCAAAGTACCTAACATGGCTGGCTTAGCAATTAACTTAAAAGGGAGTTGTGGTCTCTTCACTGGACACATCAGCACATGTTGTCACATGTGGAGGTCATGCTGTAGGAGGCAGTCATATGCTTATATGACTTCATTCACAGGACTGGAAAAGCTTTTGTTCTGTGCTGAGGGAGATGCTGCAGTTAGTGTCTTCTCCACTAAAACACATTAATACAGCAGTGATAGTGGCAAGCTACACCTTTTCATACTGAATTCTACTTTGAACAGGGCAAAGCATCTTTCAATGCCAACCAGTGGAGACTGCCAGCGTTGTGAAATCACTAACAGCAGACTATCCTTTGGCACAATTCTAACTTGTATATTGTCTCCCTTGGTTAGTGCACTGTGATAGCAATGGCAAAGAGATGCGGTGTCAACCTTCCTGATACAGGCCAGAATGTTCCAAGTGTTGATGTAACATAATAACCTCAGTTTTGTACTGATCAGCACTCAATGGCTCAGCTTGAAATACTGAGCAGCTAATGAGTTCAAGCAAATCTGCACTCTGTCCAGACTTATTCCTAACAGGAATTAGCCAGGTAGCACACTATTTTCTAGACAAAGGGTACTTATATTTCATAACCAGTTCTTTGTGGGTTGAAAGGAATTTGGGTAAGTCAGCTGGAACTGAAGACCAGCTCTAGGATTAGTGTGACTGTAGGAGTTTACTTCCTCTCAACTTAATTTACTATGACTTTATAGCAACAACTACCAGCTGATGGTGGAATACACAGTAAACTGCTAGATTAAGTACTAGAACAGCTCATGACCTGTAGAGAATTGAGCTAGCCTGGGGATCCTGAATAGCTTCAGTCTAGAAATCTAATTACAGGAATGACTGAGTTCTCAAGGAAAGCAAAGCTGCCAGCTCTGATGAATAGTCTTGTTTTAGTTGCTCTCTTGGAATCTTAAGCTCTTGCTAATTATAATGGCTTTCATAAATTTTGTGATCTCGCATTCTAAAATCCATCCAAAAACATATACTCTGTGCCATTACAGTCCAGCTGTACCTAAAATGTGGAACAAACTCTTGTATACCAGAGCACTTCACTGTGTCTTTAACAGTTAAGTAATTCTCAGCAGGAAATAACCCCTCTTTTAGTGGGTTAAGTGGAGGATTTAATCCAGTTAATGAAGTTGTAGTGTCCATCCACATTTCTGAAAACTTGGATAAGATCATTTTGCAGAAACCCTCCTTTAAAACGAAGCTTCTCGCTAATTCCCACCACTTCAGTGAGATGGGGCTAGTGCTATCATGTAAAATGATCTGTGCATGCAGAATATGCTGCAGAGTGCAGCACCTGGAGACTGCAGCGTTCTGGGCTTATGATACTGTCAGATAGTAACTTGCTTGAACTTACTATATACAGGCTTTTACTGACTTAGGCTTTTCCTGTGAGAAACCTAGTATGGATTTCATTCTGTAATAGCTCTTGCTATTTGTCAGACCTTAGGGGAATTTTCCCTAATCTGGGAAACCAGGCAACTACAGATCTGGCATCAGAGATGACAAGCAATTGACGAGCATTGCTCTCCAGCTGGTTTAATGTCTTGTGTGCTAGGTGGAAACTGATCTCTCCACAAATGACTGCAAGGACAAGTGCTTGTCTTGGCATAAAATTCTGACCTGCATTCAGCTGCTAACTCTGTGCTAGTACTTGAGCTCCTTACGCTATCCTTTGTTCCCTTGCATCTTTAAGGGTTACGGGTTTCTCCTGGTACAAACACCAAGTGAAAGGGGAGGAAGAATGTCTAACAAAGTTGCTGTTAGAAGCAGAATTCTGGTGGAGGCTGCTGCTGTCTGCTCTGTTGGGCCAGATAAGCCAGCTCCCTAAACTGGGGAGGAATTAAGCTTAGGAGGCATGCGTTGCTGGGGTAAGTTCTGTTTCTTATTGGCTACATTATGTTGTGGTATTTTACAAGACTTCTATTTCCCTTCCCCCCTTTTTGGGGCTCTATAATTAAATGGTAGTGTAGCAGAAGAAAATGTTTCTAAGTCATTTTGCTCCCTAAGAAATAAGAATTATAGGCAGATGAAGCCTGTTCAAGTTTGTACAAATTACGGGAATCATACAGGAAAGACAGTAGTAACTATAAGGTCCAAAACTTAATTTTAATTTAATAGCTTCTTTTTTAGTAACTGCAGTGCTGAGAGCTGGCACTTACAGCATGACATGGATCCCTTAATAAGGCTGTGTAAAACAAGGAACAACTTTTCTTCCCTAGCAAAACCAGCAACAGTTACTCAGAAGCATAAAAGATTTCTTCTGTTTTTTGAACTCTAAAACTGACAAATCCTTTGTTGTCTGATGCCCACTTAGATGAGCATGGATAACTTTGTACTTGGGCACATATTATATACGCAGGCAAAGCTGACTGTTCAACTGCTGTGTAGTTAATGTTTATGCTTCAATGTGTGACATTTTAATTGGCAGGCTAGAACTTGGCCGCTGAGAAACTTAGTGTGATTAAACCAGCATGACAGCAGATGCAATTTGTACTGAAAAAAAATGAGGCTAGAAATCTTGCAAATCTTGGAACAAGTAGCACTGCATGTACCAGGATCCCATAACAAGCAGTTTAGACAGTGTGTGTACTACCTTGTGACAGGGCATATTTCTCATCTGTAGAACTTCTTTCAGTCTTTCTGGGTCCTTCCTGTTCTGCTGTAAATGGTTTGGCTTGTCACTTGGTTCTGAGCTGACTGTATTTCTTTTTTTGCTTTACAGAGTACCCCAGGACTACTTCAATTTCATTTGTTCCCACAAAGTAAAGTTGGGGCATCTTGAATTTGTGATAGAATATTATGGAACGTAAGGATGGAAAATGCTTAATGACACCAGAGTTCTTTGTGACACTGGTCTGTAATGAGGTTGTGGTTTGCCAAATGAATTAACACTTGCTGTAGCAACCTGCAGGTGCACCAGTTCAGCTTAATGGATCTGGAGTCTTTATTCTCCTACATCTCTTACTTCAGCAAGCATTCAGCCTTCAAAGAGTTTATTGCAAGTACAGCTTTCTTGTTTTTCAACACTATGTGTTTTCTGTGGGCATCTTTCCAAAGGTAATGACAGATCCTGACTCATGTTTTACTAATAAAATGCTGCAAAATTGTTAGCATAGGTCTGTGTTTTAGTCCAGATCTTTCAGCCTAGAGCCTTTGAGATCTTTCAGGAAGCTAGCAAAATCCATCTGTTTTCTTCCAAGCTAAAATAGACTATGAAGTTGCCAGCTTTTAAGTGTTAAAGATGGTATGAATTTGAAATACAGTTAGTGAAGGGCAAGTCTTGTCTTGCTTTTATGTGTCAGAATTTAAAAACTCTTGAGTCAAATTCTGAGTTTATTCAGTCATGCATTCTCCTGCATGGTTCAGTGACTCAGGGAGATATTTATTTTTTTTGTCTGCTGTGGTTTTAATCCAGACTTTAAAATGTCTTCATCTAAAAATCTATATTTCTCCTTTTCCCCATAGTGGTTATGAAAGGAAGGAATTACGAAGTTATCTGGTATGTTCTTTTCCATAGCGATGAGACCTCCAATATTATGCAAAGCACAAATTCCTAAAGTGTTGGTTATCCAGCTGGGAAGCTAGGAGTGGATTCAAGTGGGAAGGGGTGGTTAGTAAATCTTTTAATTTCTTTCCCTTGGGAAGACACGTTCTTGTTTTCAGATGGAGTGTGGGGAAATGGTCTCATCTAGGGTAAACTGCTAACAGGACTTGTCAGCTGGAGTAGTTTCTTTCAGTAATATATCATGCTGTGAGGGAAGCGTGACCGAGGTCTGGTAGCAGAATGATAACCTGTAAATACCGTACACAGTACATGGATTTCAGTCCTCTTCTGAGATGAGTCAGGCCCACTCAAATGTTAATATAACAGGGACTTCTGTTGGGCTCTTGAGAGGCTCAGTCTTGGTAATCTCAGGGAATAATCTTGAGTATCAACAGGAGCTCTTTTTGCACATGTGCTCAAGTGGGAATCATGCAAGTTGTTTTGGAATAGCATCATCTTCCTTATAGTCACAGTAGCTCCTGCTGCGCAAACTTGAAAGCCGGGGAAATGTTGACTCAAACCTGCAATATGATCACTTCTTAATGAAGCCCGTTATGTGCAGGATCTGTTACACATAAAGGAATCATTTGTTCTTGTCAGGGAACCCAAGAGGAAATGAGTTTTCCTATTTTACCATAAGACCCCAAGTGATGTGGATTAATAACGCGTGGAAAGGTTTGTAGTAGTTGATGAGTTGTAACAATTCAGATAATATAGCTCTTTAGTGAAATGAAGAGATTCTCTGTTTTAAGGGCATATAGTGGGAAGTTTGTGTGCCCTATATTGACCACTTATGGTCTCTGAAACAACGGTGTGCTGCTGGGTGCATCAAGCTGTGCCAATTTAAAAAAAAATAAAAATCATTTTGGGGAGCAGCAAGTGAGGGGTAGGTTGGAACTGATCAAGTGTGGTCACTGTTTTCATGCTTCCTAGGATCCAGAAAGCTCTGTCTGCAATTGGTGTTTGTGTTTAAAAAAAACCAAAAAAACATGGAAGTTGCTTTCTCTCTTTAATTCTGATTATTAGGGCCTGGAGGGGTGCCACAGGGTGTGCAGGCTGCAATAGCACCTGACTATGTATTTCACAATTTTCCTATCTTTCTATGGTAGCAGAAACAAGTACCAGCCACCAGCATGGGAAATGGGCTGAGACTGTCAGGGGCTTGTTTCCGTGAAAATTCCTGAAGTGAGAGCGGTAGGGTAGAGGACTTGATATCCTGTCCATAATAGTAGCTGCTGTTTTATGCTTTGACCACCCATTTCCTAGGAGATGCTCTTGATCATGTAAGTCTGGTCAAGTCTTTACTTTCACGTAAGTTGCTTATGGGATTTAAAATGCATCTTTTGCAGTCTCTGGTATTTCAGGGGTTGCTTATCTTCCTTAGATGCTCTTCTCCTTCAGGCTTCCTGCTGACAAGTGTTGTTAGGAGCTTCTTGGAGGTCAAGTTGAGATGGCTTGCAATCTGCATGTGATTAAATATGAATAATCCTTTCCCTGTTCAGCAAAGTAAGCACTGTTGTGAATCCCATTGAGGCTGATAAGAATTAAGCGTGTGGCATAGTATTTTCTTGGACAGGATGAGATTGTGCACAAGGCCTTTCTGACTTTATTTGGGAATCTGTAAGAGCCAGTGTTTGTTGTGAGGTTAATCATGGCCTCGCAGCAGTACGTATACACGTCTGCAAGCATACATGAATGTTACGGTAATTTTATGCAAAGGTAGTGAGGAGTTGCAGAGATTAATCAGAAATCCAAATGCATTTCCATTTGTTTGCCATCTTTGAAAGGATTTATCTTATTTTTGCCATTCTAGTACTGCTAACCTGAGTGCTAAGTAGCTGCTCTGCATCTGTGAGTGGGACTGTGAGACTTCATTCCTTCTGTGTACCCTTCACGTGTTGGTTTTTTTCCTCTTACTTCCTGTGCTGAAGGTGGGTGGCCTTAGACTTGACATGGGACCCCCTCAATGGACTTGCCTCTGTGACTGTCTTAAGTCTGTTCTGAAATCATATACAGTTCTGGCACCATCTGGGGAGGAGTTCTGCACTGCAAGTACACGTTGGTTTGCTTTTAGTCCTGGCAGAATAAAGGTGCTTCAGTTTCCCTAATGGTCTTTCTGCAGCTGGTTTAGCCATGAACCCACAGCTGTATCACTGTGCTGTAGCTGCGGCATTCCCTTTCAGATGAGGCTGGCAGCCGGAATCCAGCAGCCTGATTGCTGAGTCTTGTTAAACAAAAATGTCACAAAGCGCACACATAGCAAGTCTCGACAGGAATGTGCTCTACACATGGCTGGGGGAGATTTCTTACACAAAATGTTGCCTCTTTGGAATAGGGTGGCTGCTCCAGGTGTAAGGGAGTACACAGCTCCGGAGTCCAGCTCCAGCATTCCCTGCTTTCTGTGAAATCCTGGATGGAAATGAAAACAGCATTGGTTTCTCTCCCCAGCATTCCTGTTAAATACAGCTTTCAGACACAAGTTAATGAAGGGCTGTCTTCCTCTGTCTGCAGAAAAAGCAAAAGTAGTGGTGTGATTTGCACAGCCTAATTATTTAGGAGTAATAGATAGGTTTTGGGGGGGGGGGGGGGGGGGGAGGATTTCCTAACCATTATCTGAACCAAACCCAAAGCATCTGTGCACTCATGGACCCTCTTTTAATTTGAGAATGTTTTGGTTTCTCATCTGCTTACAACGGTTAGGCTACCCTCCCCATCAATGATTCAAGCAAAGCCCACGAGAGGAGCTAACCCACCCATTTGAGGCACACTCGGACCAGTAAAGACCGAACCTTACCCTCGCCGAACCGGTTGTGCAGATCTTACCGACCGAGCTTTTTACAGCTAATCCCGGCCCAAGCGTGTGCCGGGGGTGGGGGCTGCTTCCTTGCTGCTGTTCGGCGGGGCGAAGGCAGCGTTAGCCAAGCCCCTGTGCCCCACGCGTGGGTCTGGCAGAGGCTGCCATCTCCCCGCACGTTGCGTGGGTGTTTTCCGGGAGCAGCGGGGTAAGAAATCACCACGGCCGGGCACAACCCGGGTCACGCTGCCTCCTCTCGGCTGCTCTCTTCCGTCTTTATTTTTTTTTTTGGTCTTTTTTTTTTTCCTTCCCTCCCTCTCCCTCCCGGCGGAGGCCGAGCCCCGGGATCCCCGCCCCGCGGCGTGAGGATGTGACGCCGCCGGGGCCGCCCCTCCGCGGGCGCGGCCCTGAAATACGGAGCCGGTCGCCGCCGCCGCCGCCGCCGGGCAGCGCAGGGAGCCGCGGCCGCAGCGCGGCCATGCCCGCCCCCGCCGCGCCCCGCCGCCTGGCCGCCGCCGCCCCCGCCGGCAAAGCCAAGCTCACCCACCCCGGCAAGGCCATCCTGGCAGGTAAGCTCCCGCCGAGCTTCTCGTCCCGGGTGGGGTCGCCGCTGCCAGCGTGGGCATCCGTGTTTGGGCGGAGGTTTGCCGCCGCCCGCCCCGGGGGAAGAAGGCAGGGAGCTCCGCCGCGGGTGCTCCGCTGGGAATCGCCCGGCCCCGCTCGGGGGTCGCCGCGCTTTGGGGTTGGGGGGGGTCCTCCCGCCGGGCGAGCCCAGCAGCCCCAAAGCCAGCCCCGCAAAACGTCCCGGTAGCCCCGGGGTAAGGGCGGCCCGCGGCGGAACCGGGATTTTTTTCCTTCGCTCCGACAGATGCATCGTCAGCTCTGCGGGCTGCCGCTGCTCCTGGCGGGGGTCGCGGCGAGGTTGTTCCTGCAACCTGTGGCCTTGCCGGGAAGGTGTCGGTAAGGCAGGGTGGGCACGGGGCTTGCGGCCGTCGCGTTGTTCAGCAGGGCGGATTTTCACGGGAGCAGGAGGGTGTCGAACCGACGGAAGAGGCGGCAGCGGGGGATCTCCTCATGCTCCCTCTGAAGACGTTCAGGGAGAAAGCTGAAGCGGCAGCGCTCCGGTCGTTCCTGCTCCAGTCGCGTCTCGCACGCTGCTTTGATACGGCTCCTCTTACGCTTCTTGGTCCCTCCTTTGTGTCTCGGCATCAGTCCCTGTGGATCAGGGCAGGTTTTCCCGTCCAGTTCTGACCAGTTCCGTGGGATCTAAAGAGGCTCCAAGTGCAGCAGTAACTGCAGAGTTAACGCGCTTCCTCCTGCTTGTGGCTGGTTTGAGCTGAATGGAGTCCAAGACAGTCGCAGGCTTGTTAAACTCCTTTGTAGCCCTTCATTAGCTCCCCCGTTTCCCTTGCTGCTCACAGGACAATTCCCAGAGTGGAGATCAGTGTCTTCCCTCCGAAATGAGCCATTGCGGTCTCGACGTGATTGGCATGCTTAGAGCTTTTGTGTTTTCCAGCCAATTCCTCCTCCTACGATTGTGCCTTTGTTCATCTGTCCAACTCCCAGCTCCCTTCCAAGGGCAGAGCTCCAGCCTCCTGTAGCGGGGACCCAGGAGAAGCAAGGCTTTGCCCTCCCCGGCTGGGCGCAGGGAGCCAAGCCCTTACCGTTCCGGCTCTGCCCGCCACCACCGGCCCCTGCCTCGGCAGGCGGCCTCCCCTCGCGCGGCTCCGGAGAACTGCCGGGGACGGCCGCGCTGCGGGAAATGGATGCGAGCGCTGGAGCGTGCAAAGGGTGACGAGGCCTCCCAGTGTCACGTCGCCTGGAGGGGTCTGTGCTGTCACCTGGGCCGAAGGGTCCGGGCATGAGGAGGAAGCAGCTGCGGCCAAACGAGAGGGTGTCCTCTTGTTCAAATGAGACCTACGGTGAGGCCAGGCTCCTCTGGAGCTCTGTGCTCCTCAGGGGTCTCAAGACTTGTGCTGTGTTGTGTCCCCCCCCCGCAGTGGGTTGTTAGTTCAGGTCTTTTCTAATCCCCTTTGATTTAGAGGTCTTTTAAATGAGATTTAATCTACACTTAGGACAGGAAAGATGGGCTGTTTGCTCTCCATCCAGCCTTCGCAGTCTTTCTCAACTCACTGCCCGTGTGTGGCGTGTCAGATTGTCATTCCCTGGGCCAGTGCATCAGGAGACTTTCATAGCCCTTGTGTAGGTTCGTTACGGGGGATCATCAGCTGTAGATAGCTTATCGACATACTCTGAAAGAAGCCGCCGCAGACTTGCCCTGCTCTCCCCTGGCAGGAAAGTTGCCGTGGGTGTGCCTGGAAGCTGTTCTGGCGTAAAGGGAGGATCATGGTGCTTGTGGCCTCTGCCAGGTGTCAGGCTGGGCAACGCAGCACAAAGCTGCATATGCCCCTGCTTGGAGGAGCCCTTCTGGGTCCACATGAGCCTGCAGGGGTGGAAGAAGGACCCTATTGAGATGCTAGTCCTCTCCTCGCATGCACCAAATCAGAGTAATTGGTTAATGGGCAGAAATCCAGCCAAGCCTCTATGGTATCTAATTGTATTAGAGAACCACATAGATGGGAGAAGGCTGCTGTTAACTCCCTGCCTCCCGCTCTGCTCGGCCCTTCAGCCCCTTCTGGACATACGCAGTGTCGTTTGTGGCTGTCTCTCTTGACTTTAAGGGGTTTGCTGATTGCTCTCAGGGTTTCTCATCTGACATCTGTCTGCACAACGGGTGTGTGCTCCAAAACTCAATCTTCTGGAGAGCTGGAGGTGTTCAAGAGAGGCCATTCCTACTGCGCTGTGCTTCATCAGCCTTGTACTGGTGGAATTAAATAAGCAGCCATCATCCCACCCTGGGTGCATATCTGCTCCCAGACCCAGTGTGTAACTGAGATTCGCTGCCGGGGAGGCACAGCTCTCTCGCACTGCCCAGACCTGAGCAGGCTGGGGCCGGCTTTTTCCTTAAGAGACACAAGTGAAGCCCTGGCTGCCAAGAGCTCTTGTCATTCAGTTGTCGCAACAGACAAACGCAAAGTTAAAAATTAATTTGCTAATGGGCTCTCGTTTGTCCAAGCAGTTGTTGTGTGCCGAGGCAGCACTTCACCTTGCTGTGACCATACAGCCGCAGCCGATGCTGCGGCCGTGTGTGGCCTGAGCGCACGAAGGCAGCTTGGCCATCCTGGCCGGGTGGGTGGGTGTTGCTGCCAGGACTTGGTCTTGGGGCTGGTCCGTGCAGACTGGGCTTCCAGAGGGCAGAGCTGAGTGGCTGTGGCTCCCTGTCGCTGTTCAACCCCTACACCCCCTTTGCAAGGGTAAGAGCCCCCCAGGCTCTGAACTGATGGTATAAAGTTGGTTTGCGGGACCTGGCACTGGATCAGAAGTGACATGGCTGTAGGACACTAAGGTTTGGTATCACGTGGCTTAGCTTAAACTCAGTTAAAAGACTGGTAAACATGCAGGCTTTATGCTGAAACGGATATTATCCGTGTCTTTCTAACTCATCTGCTGGCTCAGTTACTTGTTGTAAAGCTGGCATAATTTTCTTGTGAACTCATGAGCTGGTTTGAGGGCCAGCGTGTGTCTCTTCTGCTGGGTAATAACCCGTTAGCAGGCAGACCCAGGAGTTCAGCTGTGTCTCCAGCTTCCTTAGCCAGCTTTCAGTTTCTGTGCACTTGTTTCCAAACAAACCCTTTAGCCAGCCGAACTCCTGTCCCTCCTACCAGCCTCCTGCAGGGCTGGGTGCTGCCAGTCCCCTGCACCGCTCCCAGCATGGGGCCATGCTGTGGTGGGCAAGTGGGGAGCTCAAAATAAAGGCCACAAGTGCTGAGGCAGGAGTGCTGGCTGCAGAGCTGGCAGAGGCGGTCACCCCCGTCTTTCCCCAGATGGCTCCTTGCTGGATTTTCGGGCACCGCAGTGCCCTTAGGTCAGGTTGAGCCAGCCCGCGGTGGACTATTTAGAGCCCAGCACAAATGGTCCTTGCCATTTTGCAGGCAGGCAAACCCCCGCACCCCTGTCCACCTCTTGAAAACTTTGCTCCTGGTTAGCAGGGGCCCTTTGATGAAAGGCTTTGCCCGCCCTGCCCAGACTTAAGTACAGTCTTACTCTGTTTTTAGCCAGCTTTGAAGCCTGGGGCCTGCTCCCTCCCACGGAGAAGCTCCCAGCTGCCTTGCTCTTTGCATGGTACCTCGGCTCGCCCGGGGGCTGGTGCACAGTTGCTATTCCTGCCTACACCTAATCCTGCCTGGTCAGAGAGGCAGGACGCCTGGATGCTGTCCTACATGGTGCTTGATTTGGAAAGAGCTCGCAATGGTCGTGGCTGCTGCTCTGGTGTTTGCTACAAAAATTGAGTACGGCTGGGAAATAGCAGTGACGCGCACCAAGGTCCCAGGAGGAGCATGGGCAGAGGGGAAAGGGACTCTGCAGGGAGAAAGAGAAGGGCCTGCAGGGTAGGGCATGAAGCACACATTTAGCAAGGAGTGCAGGATCACATGAGAAACAAAGCAGTAATTAGAGCTTCAGTTTCCTCTTCTTTGTTAATCTCTTGATACGATCTTTCTTAGGAAATGCTGTACCTACGGAGGAGAGGAGTCAGGGACTGGTGCGAAAGCTGAGACTTGCTTCTTGCAGAGTAGGACTCCTTTCCCAAAAGTCCTGAGTCCACGTGGGCTTCCAGGGCCATTGCCCTCCTGGGAGGGAGGTTGTGCTGCTGGGAATGGCTGTGGTCTGGCATGCTCCCTGGCTTTTAGATGGATGCCTGGTGCTCGCAGCAGGGTAGGGGATATTCCCGCCTCAATGCCGAGCTGGGGGAGCCAGGTGGTGGGCTGAACATGGCCATGGGGGAGGATTGGTGAGCATGGAGGGAACCAGCCTTGCCAGGTCTGGTGGCCCTTGGTGTGTCACGCCTGGCTGTGGTTTCCCCTGGGGTTGCCTCCTCTGGCTGTCATCTGTTTGGGGAGTGGGGCAAAAGGAGCACGCTGGCCTTGAGTGTGTCCTTGCCTGTCTGTGAGCCCTCGTGGACTGGAGCTGCTGTGGAAATATAGAGCAGCCCCAAGGCTTCTGGTGCGGGGAGGCTGTCAGCCCCAGGACTGGGAAACCACATCGGGGTGACCAGCTTCTTCAGTCTGAATGAGTTCTGTGTGAGCTGGGGTTAACCCTGGGCTTTGAAATGTGAGTTTCTGAGATTTTCGCATGCCTGATGCTCTGCTTGACATTCTGCAGGCAACCATTTTCTCTGGGTTGACGTAAATGATCGGAAGGAGCCATCCGTCTTCCCAGAGGCGATGAGCACCGTGAGCTGACAGCTCAGGGATGTTGCAGTGTCTCTCATCTCTTGATGGCCTTGTGCGGTGCATGCCAATGCAGCCTCCCTGCTCCTGCATGGGCGGTGGTGACCCTGTGCTTGTGCCCTGAGGTCTCAGGTCACCTCCTGACAGCAGGGGTTGATTTTTTTGCCATCTCTTCTCCCTCCCTGTGCTCCAGAGCCTGGTACAGCAGTCATTCCCCTGTGCTGGTGGCAGGGGGACCAGAGCTTGTCCCCGGGGAAGCCTCAGTCCCAGCAATGGCTCCTTCATCTAGCTACGGGGCTGTGCTAGGGGAGGCATCCAGCAGCCCTGGGCTCCCTGTTGCCTGTCTTCAGAAAGAGTTTTGGACACTTAAAAAGTAGGTGTCTGAAGCAGCGTGGTGGGTTGGCCAGAAGCCAGCTCACGGTGGTGGAGCCGAGGCCTTGGGGTGCGCAGGGCAGCGGGGCGAAGGTGGATTGAGCTGGGATGGGGGACTTGGCAGTCGCCAAAGGTGGGGTCAGCGCCGAAGGCAGACGATGCTGTGACTGCAAGCAAAGGGAAATGGCTTCTGCCACCCTACTCACAGCCAAGAAGTTTAAAATATAATAATGATTTATTGCAGTATTGGCCCATTGAGAAGTAAATGCAAAGAGGCGATGAATGAGCAGGTTGTGAAAGGGTGGCCTGTTGAAACAGGTTGGTTCCAGTAAGATTAGGGACAAATTACTCCATCCCATCCACAGCATTATCTGCAGCGCTGTTTGCACGGAGCTGTTTACCTACCCGATGGCACAGGGTACAGAGAGGTGCATTTCATATTTGTCGTTCTGTGTATCACTGGTGGGGGGATCAGACTTTTGCCAGCCTGGCCGTAGGGCACTCCCCTGACGAAAGTGGCCACGTGTGTATTTACCGATGGACATGCTGAACCCCCATGTCCCCCGTTGGCCTTGCCCCTATCAGATAGGAGATTGTCCAAGGATCTCTAGCCCTAGCGCAGGGGGATGGACACCCTCTGAGAAGGGCTGGCCTGTCATAAGTCACGTTTTTTCCCTTCTAACCAAAACGCAGGTAATCTTCTGGCAGTCTGGCTTGGTGGAAGCAGCCCTCCCCGATCTCAGCACCATAGAAGACCTTTCCCCATCGAGCAGCCCCCATGGTGGTTTTCCCCAAGGATGGGGCTGCAGATGGGTGATGGAGGGCTGTGCGCGGCAGGAGAAGGTGCCCAGGCGAGGACCTGCCAAAAGCCAGCTCTCCGGCGAGGCGCCTGCCTGCTCCTGAGCCAGGCTCTGCCCCTGAGCCCATTTCACAAGATGGCCCGTGGTGGGACGGTGTGGGGAGGGTGGAGCCCGTTAAACCCGTTTCACCACTGCAGGCATGGTAGGATTTCTCCACGGCTGCCTTTAGCTGGGTTATATTAATGGGATGGCTCAAGAGCAGCACGGATGGCTGCCGAGAGGGGGTCAATCCTTCAGCGGCAGAGAGGTCTGTGCTGCTGATGGGGCAGCACCTGGGCTGCAGAGAACTGTCATGAGCTGGCAGTAGGTGTTTCTGCCTCCCTGATTTGTAGCACCCTGCTGGTCTTTGATTCTTCTAAATTTTTTCTTTTTTTATTTCCCCAGCTCTGAAAGCTGTCTCAGCTAACGGGGAAGGGCACCAAGTCCCCTTGTGAGGGTAGGAACCGTAAGCACAGCATCCAGGAGGCAGGCAGGATTGCCTGCTGTGCCCACAGCATTGTGGTCTGGGTAATGAGTCTCAGCTCCTCAGCTCACCCCTTACACCTGCACCTTCTGCAAGTGGGTCCCGTGTCCTCCGAACAGGAGGGAACATGGGGTCAGCTTTTGCTGGTGCTCTGGAGAGGAGCTGGAAGCCTGTTTGTGCCTTTCCACTGCCCTGAGCCTCACAGCTGGCAGAAGGGGGCAAGCTTCAGGCATGAGTCCTGTAAGAGCTCTGCTGCTTTGCTTCCAGGCCCTTAGGAATAATTTCCTCTGGCCTGAAAGGATCCTGCCAAATCTGAAGTTAAAAGGAGCTTTTTGTATGGAAATCGGGTGCTTGCGTTATCTGCATGTGAAATTACCCTTAAAATGGAGAGGCTGAAATGGCTCTCCAGGTGCTCACTTCTCATCAGAGCTGCACAGAGACCTGCTGCTCAGTCCGCAGGAGCAGGATGCTTTTGCAGGCGCAGTCGCTCGCAGGAGTGGCAGAGGGCCAGTGCCACCTCCTGCCCCTCTGTGGCTCCCAAACAGGGCAGTGGGTGCTCGCTGGGGCGCTTGCCTCTGGGTGGGGGTTTGCAGGGGGTGGCAGTGCCCGCCCCAGCTGCGCAGCCTTGGTTTGTGTCAGTCCCTGCGGCTCTGCTCGTTTTCTCCATTGCGGCTGTATCCTCTGGCCCTTGGCACCCACCCTGTCCTGGGTGCTAGAGCTGGGGTCCCCGGGACGGGCTGGTCAAGGGGTGGGTAGTGGCATCCCCAGAAGCTGCTCACTAATGGGGTTTGAGGTCATTAGCTGAACCTGCGTGCACCAATGCCATCACGCGCTGCTTCACGTCACAGGGGGCAGCACCCTCCTGCTGTCCCCAAAAACCCTCTTCTTCTTGCCAACTCTCCCCAGCCGTGTCCAAGGGCTGCGGCCACGTCCCCGAATAACTCTGCTGGCCCCTCCACAAAGGAGAACTAAACTTTTTCTGGGAAAACCATGCCAAGTGGCTGACAAACAGATATTTTTCCCTTCTCTCCCTTCCCTGCTGGGCCTGTGGGATCAGGACTGCTGGCAGCTGGGGTGCTTGCAGGCTTGCTGCTGGTGGGGAGCCATTCCTGCAGGATCCCCCCAGCTGGAGGCACCTTCCCCGGATCCGGACAGAGCGACCTTCCCTGAAGGACGTCCTCTCTCCTCTGGCTCCACTGTATCTAGCTAATAACTGAGAGCCTCGGCTCAGCATCTGGGCTGCCCCACTTGCTCTTTCACCTCCTGAGCGCTCGCTGCTGGCTGTTCCTGCTGACTCTGCGGTGTTGCAAAAGCTGAAGCTGCCGGTTAAAGTCCGGGTAAACAGGTTGCAAAGCCCTGGGCAGCCCTGGCGAGGGAGGGGGGTTGGAAGAAGCTGCTGCTCGTGGGCAATGGAGTGATTTATTTGCACAGAATAAGGCTTCTGCTGGAATAAAACGGCACGGGGAGAGGACGCTCGACAGCAGAGTGGGACCTCTGATGGATCTCGATTCCAGAGAGGGAAGGGGCTGCAGGGCGGGTGGTTTGTGCCGCCCCATCTCTCTGCAGGCAGAGGAAAACAGATTAAAATTGCCCCAAGTCACGGAGCGTGTCTGGAGTCCCTGCTCCGTGCAACTTCCCATGGGATTTGTGGCCAGAGTAATACCGGGGGGCAGGGAGGGGACCTGGCAGTGCAGGCAGCAGACATCCCTGAGCAGAAGATTCTCCTCTGGGTGCGTTTCCCTGAACAGACCTGTTCGCCTGCCCTGTAATACACCTGTGCGCTGCTGCCTAAGGGGTGTTGGAGCGTGTCCTGGCAGCCTTTGGGCAGGGTCTCCGGCGAGTGGTGATGGAGGCAGTCAGGGTGCCAGTGTCCAGCCGTGCCCCTGCCAGGGTGACGTGTATGTGCCGCAGTGTGCCAGGGAGGCAGCCGCTTTCGGTGGCTCTGGGATGGGGATGCTTTTTGCATCCAACTCCCCAGTTTGCTGTGGGGAGCCAGTGCGGACGCCCCATTCCTCCTTCCTTGGCTTGGGCAGCCTCAGTGACCCAGTGGCTGCCCACGCTGTCCCTTTGCCGGTACGCTTCACAGGCTGCTGTGGATGTGGCTTTGCCCGTGGGATGCCGGGCAGAGCCCCTCAGCCTCCCCTGCGTGGACAAATGCCCTTAATCCTGGTGGCTGCTGAGGTTGCAGGAGGTGCAGCATCCCACCCTGTGCCGTTTCGCATGGCTGCTGTGAGCCGGGATGCTGGTTGCCCCTGGACTGGTGCTTGTCCCGGGTGTTTCCCTGCTGACTGGCTCTCAGAGGTGCTGGGGCAGCAGCTGGTGCTCAGGGACCGAGAGGGAACAAATATTTACAGCTCTTAAAATGTCCAGCACTTCACATCTGCAGTGTAGGAGGGAGGGAAGTGGCCTTGGCAGCACTTGGGGCATTCGTGTGGCTGCAGTGGCAGCGAGGCTGGTGGCATAGTGGTGTGTAGCAGCATGGAAAGGTGCCAGCCAGTGCTCAGCTTTTCAGGGACCATTGCACCCAGCTGGAGGACGCTGCTCCTCATTGCGCTGCTCACCGGAGACCTGCCAGCTGCTCCCACAGGAGCCGTTTGGCTTTGCAGGAGAAATTACAGCGCTCGGCCAGCCCCCGTGCCGCGGGACCGGCAGCGTCCGCCATCTCTGATGGACGCTCCAAGGACGGGAGAGGGTTGAGGGGGCAGCGGGAGAGCTCTGGGGACCCTGGGGACGGTGGCTGTCCTCCCGTGGTGCCCCGGGGGAGAGCCGGCAACTGGCCACAGTGGCGCGAACCGGCCTCGCTGCGGCTGCCGCAGCTTCTTCCCACGCCGCCAAAGCCCAGGGTGCCGCGGAGGCGTAAAGGCCGGCGGCGTCGCCCATCGCCGCCTCCCGGGAGGTGCCTGCTTGGTCCCGGGCTGAGCAGCTCCGGCCTCTCCTGGGAACTCAGGGAAACAAGGGGCCTTTGTCCGCTGCGGTGGAGCCGGGCTGGCCTCGAGCCCTGTACCCGGCACCCCACGGGGCCGGGATGCTGCCAGGCTGGGCCGGCAGGTCCTGCCCTGGGTATGGGGGACCGGCGCGCGGTGTCACGGTGTCCCCATCCCCGCCATGCCTATGGGAGGAGGGGGATAACTCTTTGGGCACGGGGCTGGGCTTTCCCGTCGTCCCGGCTGTGCTGAGCACTGGTATGGCTTCTTGGCTACCTTGGGGAGGATGAGCGCAGCCCGCTGCTTCTTGTGCCTAGGGAAAAAAAAAAAACAAACCAGGATAAGGCTGTTTTAAGGTGGGTGCTGCCCAGCTGCTGGAGGGAGTGCAGCAAGGCTGCTTTCCTTTCCCTCTAGAAGGACGCAGCTGAGGGAAGGCAGCGGTGCCCCAGGGGATGCCAGCCTGCCCGCCGGGACCTCCCCACGCTGGGTGAGCAGTTTCACCGGTGGCACTCTGCGGGAGGGAGCTGGAGGCAGCACCAGAGAGATGAAGGGTCTCTCTTGTAAATTTGGAGGCTATACAGAAATAAGACTGTAGGAGAAACTCCCCTGGTCCGAGGAGCTGGGGCTGCCTGCTGTCGTCACAGGGAACAGCCATGGCCCAGCTCCCCGTCCCATGGGCCGCGGTGTCCCCTATCAGCGTCCCCTCGCAGGGTACTTCGGAGGGTGCTGATAAGCAGAGCTGTGCTCTGCCGTGCAGCGCTTGGCCGCAGAGCGGGATAACCCACCGCTGCACCCAGCCCCTGCGCCAGCCCTTCCCCTGATGGCAGCGTGTTCCCTCTGGGCCGTGACGAGGCTGCGGTGGCTGTGGCAAGAGCCGCGGTGCTGCTGAGTCACACGGAGGACGTGGCGGGGCCGGAGTGGCAGGCGGAGGCGGTATGGGAGACTGGGAGCTGGCAGCCGACCTGTCCCCGTGCTGTGCCGTGTCCCGCCGGCTGGGATCCAATTTGCCCTCCCTGGGCAAGGAGCTGGGAGACCCTCGGGGGCCGCTCTCGTGGGTGCTGAGCCCCAGTGGCAGCATTGCATGGCTCCCCACCATTGCACAGTGCATAGCTTTGCCCCAGAGTCGGCTCTTGCCGTGGCCTGGGCTGCAGCAGGGTTTGCCCCTGCAAGGCGTGGGGGAACCTGGCTTGGCCCCACATTTTCTCCTTGCACCGGCACAAAGAGCTCCCGCTGCTCAGCAGGACCAGGCTGCGCTTGGTGCAGGGAAATGAGCTGCGCGGTTGTTAGCCGGCCGGCCGGGGGTGAGCCCAGCTCCTGGGGACCTCCAGCCCAGCTGGGGTCGGCTCCGCTGCCCCGAGGCACCTCGTGGCAGGGCCGGCTGTAGGGGCTTCAAGCGAGCCAAAGGGAGCCCAAAAACCGAGAGTTGGCATCACTTGCTGCCAGGGTGCCGGCGCGTCCCCGGGCCACGGCAGGAAAGTCTTCAGCCGGTGTAATCAGCACCCAGCAGCCGCCGCCGCGTGAGCATGGGTTGGCCAGACGGGCTTGATGATAATTGCGCTTCTGCGCTGGCACAGCTGGGTCTGCAAATGGGCTCCTGCTGGCGCTGGGCGAGTAGTGCTGGGCTTGTGCAGCGCTGCTGGGCTCTGTCAGGTTTATAAATAAATGCAGGGTGTGGGGCTCCGGAGGGGGACAGGTGCCGTTGAGGGGGAAACAACGCTGAAGCAGTAGCCGTGGGTGCGGTGTTTTGCCCGGTTTTCTGACCCCTTTGGCCGATCGCCTCGCCGACTCTTGCCGTGGCCAGGCGGTGATGCCTGTGCCGGGTGCCAGGTTGGCGCAGGGCCCCGCTGCCATGTGAAGTCCCCAGGGGTTTGGCGAGGCCAGGGACACCGCGTCCCAGCCCAGACCTGGCTGCCAGAGGTCCCGGGCTCAGCCGTCGTGGAGCCGGCAGCAGCTGCGCAGCGCTGGACGGGCAGAGAGCTGCTCCCGGCCCCAGCGTCCCCTCCTCTCCCTCCCAGGTGGCCTGGCCGGAGGGATCGAGATCTGCATCACATTCCCCACCGAGTACGTGAAGACGCAGCTGCAGCTGGACGAGAAGGCAAACCCTCCCCGCTACAAGGGCATCGGTGAGCGTGCGCCCGGTGCCCTGCCCCAAGCCGCCGGCCGGATTCGGAGGCTCTGATGGAGGCTGGTTGGAGCTGGGGGGGATGAGCGGGGTTTGGCGGGGTGGCACGGTGGTCCTCGGCGTGGCGGATGACGGCGGTGGCCTCTCTGTTCTGCCGTAGGGGACTGCGTGAAGCAGACTGTCCGTGACCATGGCGTCCGGGGGTTGTACCGGGGGCTCAGCTCGCTGGTGTACGGCTCCATCCCCAAGGCTGCCGTCAGGTAGGTGTCCCCCATGGTGTGGGGTGAGTTGGAGGGGGGACCCTGGGCAGCAACAAAACGAGGGGGTGGGTTTGCCCTTGGGGTCCCCAGCGGCACTTTGCCGAAGCCGGGCGCTTTCCCGGACAGGGACGGTCCTCTCGCAGGGTGCGTGGCTGCTCCTGGAGACAGACCCAGAGCAGGGGGGTGCAGCCCCCCCGGCCGGGCACCCGGGGGATGGCACGGTGGCTCCTTCGCAGGTTCGGGATGTTCGAGTTCCTCAGCAACCAGATGAGAGACGAGAAGGGGCGGCTGGACAGCACGCGGGGCCTCGTCTGCGGGCTGGGCGCCGGCGTGGCTGAGGCCGTGGTGGTGGTCTGCCCCATGGAGACCATAAAGGTGGGTGGGAGGCAGCCACCAGCGTCCCCCCGCCCCGGCACCCCTCCCCAGGCCGGGTCGGGAGGGGGCGAGAGCCAGGGATGCCCGGCTTTTGGAGCCCTGAGGGCTGCGTGGGTTTGCTTGGGCTGGTTTTGTAGGGGAGGAGCTGATGTTGGAAAGCCCCGTGGAGAGGTCAGGTCCGGCAGTTGTGGCCCTTTCCCCGCTCCAGGGAGGAGCCCCCCCACCCACGAGCCATCCTGTTGCCTATTTTAGTACCGTAAAACCCACGTGGTCTCTCGCAGAGGCAGTTTCCCAGGTTTTCCTCTGCAAAATGCACGGCTCGCCATGGGCAAAGGCTTCCTCTGTGGTCTCACCTGGCGTTGTCTGGCCACGTGGGTCAGCTCCGATCTCGGGACCGTCCCTGGAGCAAGGCGAGAGGTGGCCGGCAGCCCTCTGGGGCCATTGCATCTCTCCTTGCCTCAGCCAGGACGAGCACATCGTCTCCCCACAGGTGAAGTTTATCCATGACCAGTGCTCCCCCAAGCCCAAATACCGCGGCTTCTTCCACGGCGTCCGGGAGATCGTTCGGGAACAAGGTGAGTCCCGGGGAAGTGCCACCCTGATCCCCTGGGTAGTCCCATGCTGCGGGGACGGGGCGGGAGATGGGGGACAGGTACCGGCTGGGACCGGCAGCCTGGGGAGGTTTTTCTCTGCCTGGGTGAGGCTGGTGCTCCTCTCCAACACCCTCTCTTGCTGCAGGACTGAAAGGGACCTACCAGGGCTTAACCGCAACTGTTCTGAAGCAAGGATCAAACCAGGCCATCCGCTTCTTCGTCATGACCTCCCTCAAGAACTGGTACAAAGGTACGGTGCCCCCGTCCCCCCAGGCCACCCTGGCTACGTCGCTGGCTCCCCCAGCCCATCCCTGGGAGCTGGGCTTGGCCTTTCCATCAGCACACCCTCCACTTCTCGTGGCTCGGCCTCTTGTGATGGAGAAAGATGAAAGCCAGGGCATGTGGGCCCCAGCGCATGGGCCTGAAGGGTCCTGGTGCTGGAGCATCAGCTTGACCCCCACCCTGAGCCCCTCAGTGCTGCGTGGGCTCTGCGGGGCTGGTGCTGCCGGATGGTCACCTCCAAACACCCTGGTCCCCAGCTCAGCACGGCACAAGCCCTGACCACGAGCAGCCAGACCTGGGACCTTCCTTGCGGGGTCCCTCAGGGATGCCGTGCTTCATCCCCACACCACCACTCTGCCCTCAACCTCTCCTCCTTCCCAGGGGACGATCCCAACAAGGTCATCAACCCCTTCGTCACGGGAGTGTTTGGAGCCCTCGCCGGAGCTGCGAGCGTCTTCGGCAACACCCCCTTGGACGTGGTGAAGACGAGGATGCAGGTATGGCAGCGGGACGTGGCGTGGGACCGCTCTGCCTGCGGCAGGCTGGGCTCACCCGCTGTTTGGGAGCCGTTTTGTGCAGCCCCCGGGGCAGGCGCCCAATGTTGGCGAGGTTTGGGAGACGCCTGGGGACGCTGACCCCTCGCAGCCGGGCTGTGGGGGTGCTGGGAAGCGTTTGCACGGAGGTGGGGATGCTCGTTGCTGGGTTTGGTGGCCCGCAGCAGCGAAGGGGGATCGGTTCCTCCTGGTGCACCCCCAGCTCTCTGCCTCCCCCATGAAATCCCCCCAGATGCCCCCCTGGCTCCGGCCTCTGACCCTGCTTTTCCCATCCCGCAGGGGCTGGAAGCACACAAGTACAAGAGCACCTGGGACTGCGCCTACCAGATCATGAAATACGAAGGGCCCCTGGCGTAAGCCCTGCGGCGGGGGTGGGCGAGGGGCGGCAGCGGGGTCAGCCCCAGTGGGGGGGACACGGGGGGTGGCCCGGGGTGGGGAGAACGGGTGAGGAGGGGGCTGCGAGGGCGCCCAGCCCCACAGACCCCCTCTATCCCCGGCAGGTTTTACAAGGGCACAGTGCCTCGCCTGGGCCGCGTCTGCCTTGACGTGGCCATCGTCTTTGTCATCTACGATGAGGTGGTCAAGTTCCTCAACAAGGTGTGGAAAACGGACTGAGGGGGGCCGGGCCGGGGCGGCCCCCCGCCACCCTCGCCCCGCGGGGCTGCAGCTGGAGAGCCACGACCAAGCCCGCGGCTGCCGGCCGGCGCTGCCCGGGGCCGATCCTGCCCCACGCGCGCACCCTCCCCCCAAACCCAGCCACCTTTATGTTTAGGAACAGGCTCTGGAGCAGGTTAAATTATTAGTTGTGTGCTAAAAGGAGCGGGGAGAGAGCAGCATCCCAGCATCCAGAACCCCAGCATTCCAGTTACGCCCCCCCCAATCCCCTGGTGACACGTTCCCCCTGGTCCCGCATCGCCTGCCAGGGCTGGTTATCCAGGGTGAGGTGTCCTCTGGGACAGTGGACCTGTGCCCCTAGGGTCCCCGGCAGCCAGGAGCTGCCGGCTGCCTGGGGGGGGCAGCTCTTTTGGGGGTGCTGAGAGTCTCTCGGAGCCATGTGGGTACGATGGCCGAGCTGTGCACCAGGCATCGCAGCTGGCAGAGGCTCTTGGGGCTGACACTGCGGGCTGGGAGCGATGGACCGGGTCTCACAGCGGCTCTGGGGGGGGGGGCCCACCAGCCCCGCACCCCCTGGGACGGGAGGGCAGTGACCCACTGGCACAGCCCCAGGCTCTCTCCTCTCTTCTCCCTGCCAGCACCGAGACCCCTTCGGGTGCAGCATCCCAGCCCCCGGGTCCCACTCAGCCCTGGGTTGCTGCCCCAAATTGCACATACAGCCAGGCCTTTGATTCTCCTCGCCGCAGGGCCGGGATTGGGGCGAGCCGGGTGCCCCCATCACTTGCCGTTTACAGTCGAGATGCGTGTGCGAGCCGGGGTGAATAGGCGCAGCCCCGTGCTGCAGACTTGGCTCCTCAGCCGGGGTGCAAACCCCTTCTTCTGCCACATTCCCCCCCATCTGCCCTCCCGCCACCTCTCCATGGCCCCATAGGTAATCCCGTAGCTTTCAGAGCTTCACGCTGACCCACTAACACCCGTGGCCGTGGGGCCGGAGTCCTGCCCTGCCCTGTGCCGGGCTTGGCCCTGCCAGATTTGTGCCAAACTTCTCCCAAAGGAGCCGAGGGGGGCGTGGGAGCCAGGGCTCGACCCGTCCCTCCTTCCTCCTGTCCCCAGTGATGAACGCAGCCTTAACACAGGAGGGCGAAGGAGGAGAA
Organism: Haliaeetus albicilla; assembly: GCF_947461875.1. Taxonomy (NCBI): domain Eukaryota; kingdom Metazoa; phylum Chordata; class Aves; order Accipitriformes; family Accipitridae; genus Haliaeetus; species Haliaeetus albicilla. The sequence goes on from NC_091492.1 coordinate 38,288,671, forward strand.
GGAAAGCCTGGGCACGGTTTACCTGCGGCTTTCTGCTCTGAAGCCAGTGAGGGTTGGGTTGGCTTTTTCTTTTTTTTTTTTTTTTTTTTTTATTATTCTGTTTTACATTTGCAATTTGAATAAAATCAGTCTGGCTTTAGCAGCTGCGTTGGCGTCCGGGCTGTGCTGAGCGGGCAGCGAGCGGCTCCAGCGATGCGGGCGGGTCGGGGAATGGGGTTGCCCATCACGTCGAGCTGGCGCTCCCAGGGGAACATCGGCTTCAACCCAGCGGTGCCCGTTCACAGATGCTCCCAGGCAGCTCTGGGGTTGCACCGTCCCATGCACGGCGTTTTATTAAGCATCCTGGTTAATTTCATGAAGTCCTCACCCCAGCCACAGAGCGAAGAGCCAGGATGGCGAGGGGCGGTGGAGCAGAAGGGAACAGGCTTTGTCCCCCCGCCCAGCCCAGGGGCGGTGCGGCCGGGGCTCCCAACGCCGCCTCGCTCCTCGCCCAGCATTTGCTGGCTTGGGGGAAAGCCATCCTTTGGGGAGAAAGCCGTCTCTTGCGGGCTTGTAGGGTCCCGGTGCCATGCGGGGCCTGCTGCTCTGGGGGGGCTGGCTGCTGGCTGCCGGCTACCTGGTGGGTGCCACGGGCAGCTGCCGGCACCGGTGCTGCCCGGGCAGGAATAACGCCTGCTGGGTCGCAGGCGCCCGCCGGGCTCGCTGTTACTGCGACTCGTACTGCGAGAGGACGGGCGACTGCTGCGAGGACTACCGTGCCACGTGCCGCCATGCCGGTGAGTGGCGGGAGGGGATGGCACTGGCCGAACCGTGTGCCGGTGGAGTCCCGGGGCTGAGGACGCCAGCCTGGGCCGCTGCTTTTGGTGGCAGGTGTTTGCTATTATCTGTTAGCCCCGTGCTTTGAGCAGCAATGGGATGTGTCTGGGGGCACCAGCTGGGCTGGATTTGGAGCAATATCCCGATTTTCCGCTTTTTTCCACGCCGAGTGTCTGGCTGCTCCCAGTGCAATAAGAGAGCCTGCAGGGGTGGCCTCTGGTCGGCAGCTGATGGTAGCGCTGTTGTTTCAAGCCTCGGCGTTGTCAGTGTGAGACGTGAGCAGGATGAGCCCCGGCATCGCCTCCGCTGCTGTTGCAGGCGGAGCCTTGGGGACACGGGAACCGGGGGGTGACAAAACAGGGAGTCTGGGCTTGGGGGGGGGGGTGTGTATGCAGAGCCAGCCCGCCCTGGGGACCCTAAACCCAGGCAGGCGCCGACCGCGGCCCCCCGGACAATTGCAGCAGTCAGCCCTCCCTAATCTCTGGGGAGATTAGCGGGGTCCCAGCTCAGCGCGATGCAGAGCGGCGGCCAGCGGCACGGGTATAAAGGCCTGCGGAAGCGGTGCACGATGCCGCTGCCACGGCCCGGGATCGGGGGAGAGGGGCTGCCGGGGTCACCCCGGCCCTTCCTCCCCGCTCCCATGTGCTGCATCTTCCCCGCTCTCCTCCTTCCATCTTTCACGCCCTTGAAGCTCTCTCTTTTTCCCCCTTCTCCCCTGGCCCGCCAGCAGCGGTGGGCTGCGCGGTGGGACCCTGGGGGCCGTGGAGCGGGTGCAGCTCCCCGTGCGGGGTCGGCAGCAAGGCCCGCAGCCGCCAGGTCACCGTTCCGCCCCGGCACGGAGGGGAGCCGTGTCCCGACCTCAAGCAGCGCCGCGGCTGCCTGGGGGAGCACCCGACCTGCGGGACGGCCGAAGGTAACGCGGGTCCCGCCAGGGATGCCCACCTCCCTCGTGCGTCACCGTCCCCTGGTGCTGCCGCCGTCCCCGCTGCCTGTCCTGGGGTGTCTTTAACCATCTATGTGTCCCCCCCCTCGGCTGCTCTTCTCCCAGAGGTGGCCAAGATATTACCCGACTCCTTCAGCCGGGACTTCAGGGATGCCTGGCGAAGAGCTGGGCTGCTGCTGCCGGAGGAGCTGTCCGGGTAGGTACGGGGCTGGGGCCCCTCTGCACCCCCCCCAAAACTGCCACCCCTCTGCACAACCCCCTGCAGCCATGGCCCCTTTCCAACCCCCAAATCCAAGGCCTCTTTGCACCCCCCCAGCCATTACCCTTCTATGGCCCCTCTGCACCCTTTCCTAGACCCACGGCCCATTTGCACCCCCCTAGAGCCAATACCCTTTTCCCCCACCCCAGCCCCGTGGCCCCTTTGCACCCCCCTACAAAACTATGGACCCTTTGCACCCCCCTCTTAGAGCTGTGACCCCTTTGCACCCCTCCAGAGCCACTACCCTTCCACCTTTCCCCCCGCCGAAGCCATATCCCCTTTGCACCCCCCTAAAGCCATGGCCCCTCTGCAACCCCCCCCCCAGAGCCATTACCCTTCTCACCCCCGCAACCATGGCCCCTTTGCACCCCCCCATCCATCGAGAAGACACCCCAACCTCTTCCCTACCCTCCAACCACCATTTTCCTCCTTTCCCCCCTATATTCTTCCCTTTTCCCCCCATTTTCTTCCCTTCCCCCTCCCATTTTCTGCCCTTTCCCCCCCATTTTCCTCCTTTTCCCCCCCACTTTCCCATTTTTCCCCCTTTTCCCCCCCGTCCCCAGCTACTGCGGCTACTTCCGCCTGACGCAGGTAGGCCCCCCCTGCCGCGGGCAGGCCTGGAGCCGCCAGCTACACCGGGACAAGCGGGTGTGCGTCGAGTGCCGGGGGCACGTGTCCCACCGCCATCCCCATTGCACTGGACATGGGCTGCAAGGAGCCAGGTAGGGGGTAACCGGGGGGACACACATCCCTTCGGAGGCGGAATGTGTCCCCCCTGCCGTGGAGGAGCATCTCTCCTTACCCCGAAGGCATCTTCCTTTTATATTCTTCATTATAAATATATTTACGTATAAAACGAATATTATATTATAACACACCACGATATTATAATATGCCATAATAATATAAGGTAAATCAATAATATGTACTATAAATCAATAATATATAATATAAAAATAAATACATTTAAATAGAATAGAATAGAACATTTCAGTTGGAAGGGACCCACAACGATCATCTGGTCCACCTGCCAGTATGTATTATTACCTATATAAGTAACTATATATAATTTTTTAAATTGTATTTAATTATCAATGCACACCCCAGCTCTCACCAGCTTTCCCTTCCAGGACATTTTGGGTGGCCGCCTCCATGGTGGGGTGCCAGGGCTCGTGGGTGCAGGAGGGGCTGCAGGAGGGTTGTGTCTGCTCCCCACCGGCTCTCATCTTCGTGTAGCATCCCCCTGGGAAGGTGAGCTGAGCCTCCCCATACCGCTGCTCCTTGCTGGGGAGGCAGGGAATGAAATAAAAACATGGTGCCTTTTATAATTTCACCCTTCTGCAGGCTTGCTGCTCACCCTTGGAGCTGACTTCCTGCATTTTCCATTAAGTATTTTGTTGAAGAATGGGAAGAAAGCACTGCTTATAAAGATTAAAAATAAGGGAATTGCGAAAGTATTGTGATTAATGGTGAAAGACCATCACGCCGAGGTTAAATTCGGGTGAGAAGGTGATGTGATGGTGACATGAGAAGACAACGTGATGATGTCACACTGAGCAGTGACATCACGCCATGCAACGAGCTGCCATTGGCAAGCAATGTGAGGATGGAGACAGCATCCTTCCTTCACGCTGGCCCAACTGCAGTGAACTGTCGGGCGAGCTGTGAAGGGCGGCTTGGCTGCGTGCTGTGGTTTGCAGAGAGAAATTAAATGTAGGCACCCCAAGTCTGCACGTGGGTGATGATGCTGGTGGGTGTCCAGGTCCAGCCGCGGGGCTTAGCAGTCCCCACTGGAGGGAGCGGGGCCGGACTGGGTGATGCTGGGCTGTGCTGGTGCCCTTCCCCACTCCTCACCCAGCATGACGTGGGGCCCCCAGTTCAGCCTTGGCCGGTGGTCCCCACAGCCAAGACGCTGTGCCAGCAGCCTCGGCACCTGCCTGCTCCCCCAAACCACTCGCTGGGTGACTTCACCCCCACCCCAGCCAGGCACAGCACCGGGCGCTTGTCCTGCAGAGACCACCTCTATTCCGACATGGCCACCTGCAGCGACCAGCAGTGCCCGAGCCCCACGCTGCCGTGGCCGAGACACCCAGGAGCTCTGAGCCGTTCAACACCCCCAGGGAAATGGAGCCGGGGTGCCAGTGGGGTCCCCGTGGGCCAGAGCAGCCCACAGCGGAGGGCGGCAGCGCTGCTCTGGCCATGCAGGAGCAAGCCCGAGGTGACCTTCAGCATCACGGGGGGGCCACTGGCAGCTCTGAAGGCCGAGGCTGAGAGCAGCAGGTCTGGCAGCCCCAGGCCAGGCTTGTTGAAGAAAGCAAAGATGTGGAAGAGCTTCTCCCGGGGCCGCTGGCGGAGCAGCGGGTGCTTCTCCAGGGCCAGCTCCCTGCGGGCGTTGATGACCATGTTGTGCCACTTCTTGCGGATCTCGTCAGGCGTGTGCCGGACCAGGGGACCGAGGGAGTTGGTGGCGGCTGTTATCTCCTCCCAGGCACGCTGCCAGTCCGGCGTGTTCTCGTACTGGCCGCTCTTGGGGATCAAGATGTCCTTGCGGAGGCTGAACTCGTCCAGGATGAGGAACTTCCCCTCCTCAGGGAATTTGATGCACTTCAACTTAGCCACGCTCATGCTGCCCCTGCACTGGGCAAGCAGGACGTGAGGATGAGGATGGGTCAGGGTGTGCTCATCCCGAGCACCGCTCCGTCCCCCCCGTCTGGGGCACTCTGAGCTGGGGCTGCAGCACTGCTTGGGGCTCAGCAATACCAGCTGTCCTGGGGGTGCTGATGCTGGCGTGTCCCCCCACCAGTGCTTCCCAAGCCCAGACACCTGGCAGGGTCCCTCACTGCTGCCGGTGCTGGGCAGACGGCCCCGGGGCCGGTACCGGCGTGGGGGTACGACGACGTGGGGTGCTGCCGCCCAGGGGCAAGGAAGGCTCAGCCGGGCTCTGTGTCTTCACTCTCGCCCCTAGGGTGTCCATGGGGGTTTGCTGAGTTTGGGGTTTGAGCCTCCACGGCTGCGGCTGGTGGCTGTTTGCTGCCCCACGATACGTTCAGCTCCTGCCCGCCTCCCGCTGCTGCAGCCTCCCCCTCTCCCACCGCCTCTCCTGAGCAGGGAAATTAAAAGGCTTCAATGCTGAGGATGTTCTTGGCCGCTTTATTTGGGATAAAAGCCCAGGTCAGCCATGAGCTAAAACGTTGATTAAAAAAACAGGTGGTGGGAGTCAAGCGGCACAAGGGGGTGCGAGGGCTCCGGGGCGCGTGTCCCCTCCTCCCAATCAGACCTGAGGGCAGGGATGCCGTGGGTAGGAACAGGAGCATGGGCCAGGGCGATGGTGCACTGGTGTCCTCAGGATGGAGAGATAGAAAACATTGGGAACAAAATGAGCGTGTCCCACTCGGCGAGTGGGGTTCCCGAGTTACACCACCGAGCCCACAGTCCTGGCTGGCAGCCAGCCAAAGCATCCAACAAATGGAGGGATGTGGCAGCACAAACCAGGAGCCTCGTGGCTGTGGGGCTTGGCACGATGCCGCCCCTTGCCCGGAACCATCAGGCAGCTTTGGTTGGTGGTCCTGGCTTTCTCGGCACATCACCCTGGCTCAGCGTGGGGGCCAGCCCATGCTGCGCCAGCAGCCCCTGCACCACCTCAAGCTCCTGCTCCAGCTCCTGGGGGCTGCAGCCCAGCCCCGGCACGGCAGCGGCACTATCCCCCAGCACACGCAGCACCTCTGCTGCCAGCCGGGCTCTCACCAGCAGCACGGCCACGGCCACGTGCAGCTTGGCACAGGCCAGCGCCTTCATCGCCCAGCGGGCAGCAGCCTCTGCGGAGAGAGCGGGCAAAGGAGCCGTCAGCGCGGCGGGCTCCCCCCAGGCAGAGCTGGTCCAGGGGACAAGGACGCCAGCTTGCCTGTCCCCGGGGGGCTTCGTGCCGCCCCGCTCCCCCTGTGCCGTACCTCGGCTCCAGCAGCGCTCGCAGTATCGCAGGTCACGCAGGACGCTGGGGCCCGCGGCCGACAGCCAGCGCAGAGCCGAGGCGTGGAGCAGGCTGCCGGCAGGCGCCTTCTCCAGGAGCTGCAGCAGGACGGGGAGCAGCTGCCGCGCCAGGACGGCCGGCTCCGCAAAAACGTTGGGTTCGTCCTCCTTGTACAGGCTGGCGGCTCTGGGGGGGCAGCCGAGGTGCAAGCGAAGCTGAGGGCTGGCCCCACGGCACCCTGTGCTCCCTCGTACCCAGCCCGGGGGTCTGGCAACTCACTTGTTGGTCTCCAGCTCCTCCACGATGCCCCTGAGATCTAGGATGGGGAGGTGCTGCAGCAGCGAGTTGAAGGTTTCGGGGTGCTCCCCAAACTCTGCTAGGAGGAGCTGCAGGAGGCCCAGGAGCCCCACGTTGTCCTGCACAAAGACACAGCTGTCTGGGAGCGACTCCCCGGGGTCCGGCCACAAGAGGCTGGCAAAACCCGAGGCCTCGTGCCGGACCTCCCGCTCCTCGTCTTGCAGAAGGTGAATGCCCACGTTTATCAGCCTGGGGAAAGGGAAGAGAAAGGAAGGGAAGGGAAGGGAAGGCCACTGCACTCCCCAGAGCATCCCCAGCCTGCCTGGAGAAGAGGGAAGGATGAGACCACCCCGGCAATGCTTCCCTGAAGGACTTTTCTCCACAGTCACTGCCAGAGAGCTCACTGCTTGGGAGAGCAGGGACCGTGATGGAGATCGAGGGACCCATCAATGCAGTTTATTGCTCATAAGAGACTGTCTGCTTCTATTAAAACGCCACCCACAAATTTTTTTGTAGGCTGCAGGCTCTTAGGTGTTTGTGCTTTTTGAATGAGCGGAGTTTTCTTTAATGCCCTTGAATTTTTTGCAAAGGATATTGCTTTTCATAGGGTCAGCCTATTAACCTGCAACACCCTGGGGCTGTGGGGAATGCTGCTCCCACAAGGACATACCGCAGAGCCACGGGGACAAGCGAGGGACAGGCAGCACGCAGGGATCGCCGCACCACGTCGGCACCCGCCATCTGCAGGGACCGGGCAGCCGCCAGCCGCAGCACCTCGGATGAAGCAGACCGGCTGCACTCCTCCAGCGCTGCGCACCATCGCTCGACCAGGGGACCATCCTTGGCCCCAACCCTGTCAGGAGCCAGGGAAGGAGAGGGAATTCAGGCACACCTTCCAGCTCTGTCCAGGGATCCAAAGGCTACCGGCTGCCCCGAGACCACAGGACCCAGACGCAAAGCTGTGATTTCTAGGTGAGGAATCGTGGCTCCGTTTCCAGCAAGGACTAAGGAGAAATCTCCTGGAAGGTTCAGGCAGAGCCCCCCGGCAGCAGCAGGGACCTACCGGTGGGCGAGCAGCAGGCTGGCGGCACACAGTGCCTGGAAGAGGAGGTCGGGGCCAGGACGCTCAGCCTCCACCATGTGTAGCAGCATCTCCAGGCATACTGCCGAAGAACCCTGGAGCTTATGGGAAGCTTCCTGGGACCACAATGAGGGATCTCTGTAAAGATGCAGCAAAGCCTCAAGGTACAATCTCAGGAACTCTTTGTCCCTTCTCTCTCGCAGCACCGACCCCAAGTTCTCCTAGTTGACAATGGGAAAGAAGATACACGGTTAGTTGCCCCGGCACTGTGGGGTGGCAACCTCAACACAACCAGGGGAGTGCCCTGCACCCACGCGCTCAGCCGAGGGAGCACCATGCTTCTCAGTGAGCACCCAGGATCCCATCTGCATGGTGCGTTGGGGACCCTTTGTTTTACTTGGTGACGAGCCTCGTCGTACCAGCAGTGTCAGCCCAAGAGCCTTCTCCAGCTCCTTGCATGTTCCTCCCTCCCCAGCGATCACCCAGCTCAGGACGGCAAGCTGGACATCAGGATTTGGCTGCCGAAGAAGCGAGCAGGCGGCACCGATCCGCTCGCCGTCCGCCAGCCGGGCTGCCTCGCTGCACATGAAGTGGGCCATGGTTTGGTGGAGGATGGCTGAGCCCACCTGCAGGAAAACCAGGATCCTCCTTCCAACGCTCAGCCTCGAGTGGGGTGTGTACCCCCTTGAGTGGGGGGGGTCCCCACATTCCACCCCTGGGCTCACCGCCAGGAAGGCCACGGGCCATGATTTTCCTGGCAGGCAGTGGTACCTGCAGCTCGGCACATCCCGGCTTTCCCCCCGGCGGGAGGGTGCCCAGCTCGGTGCCGACGGCAGCGCGGATGCTCTGGGCGAAGCCGGGGCTGAAGGATGCGGGCAGGAGGGCGAGGATCTGGAGGAAGGCAGCACGGACGAGCGGGCAGCGCTGGGCAGGGGTGAGCAGCCAGCCTCGTGCCTCCAGCTGCAGAACCACGGGGCGCAGCGCCTCGGCCGATAACCTGCAGGCAGACGGGCAGCCTCACCGGGGGTCCCGCAGCACAGGGGTGGGCGCTGCTTTTCAGCCCAAAAGCTGCATCTCGTCACAGAGTGACCGCAGGGGCCCTGGGTGGGGGGATGGCGTGGGACCGCTCACCCACTGGTGCCCGAGGCCAGCAGTGCCCGCATCTGCAGTAGGCGCCCGTGGAGGGCATTGTGTGAGCGGACCCGTCCGGGCGCAGCGGGGAGCTGCCGGGCCAGCCGCAGGAGAAGCCCCCTGCGCCAGGGCGGCGGGACGACCGGCACCAGCGCCTTGGCAGCCATCGCTCGCACGGCGTAGCTGGGGCTCTCTGCCAGCCCCAGCAGCGGCCCCAGGAAGCGAGCAGAAGGGCTGTGGAGCAAAAAGGGCACCTCGTGGCGACGCTCCGGCTGGAGCAAAACCCCCTGCCGCGAGAGTCAGTGCCAACCCCGGCACCGCAGGACCACCTCCCGCTGCAGGAACCCTTGACCGGGGCAGAGCATGCCTGCTGCCCCCTCACCTGCCGGGGCCGTCGGCGCCGGGCTGCAGCTGGGCCAGGAGGGTGAGGACGGCGTGGAGCGCGGGGCGCAGGTGGAGCCCCCCAGGCACGGGCCCTGCAGCCGCCCCCAGCTCGCCCAGCAGCACTGCGCCCAGCTGGGGGTGCTGCCCGAGGAAGGCTTGCAGGCTCACCCCCTCCGCCAGGCAGCCCTCCCCACGGCTCCGCTGCTGGCCCAGCAGCCGGGACGTGAGGGCACCTGCAGGGACAGGGCAGAAAGGAGCGTCAAGGTCCCCTCTACCCCCTGCCCGGTCCACCGCGCTTTGCCCCAGCCAGGCTCCGGACCCCCGGGGGGGGACTGCAGGGATCCCTCTCCTCTCCCCCTCGGTACTCACTGAAGAGCTGGATGGCCGCGTTCCTCATGGCCCAGCACGGTGAGCCCAAGCCCTGCAGCGCCAGGTCCACCATCGGCGTGGCGTGCCGCAGCAGCGCGCCGCCCAGCCCCGCACCGCGGACCAGCGTCTGCAGCACGTGGAGGGCGCACACCTGGGGAGAGCGTGCGGGGCTCAGCAGCGCTGCGTGGGGAGGGGGCTCGCGCTTCCGTGCAATGGGAAGATGGTGGGAAGAGATGGGGGAGCCAAGGGACCATCAGCTCTCGGGCTGCCAGGATAGGCAGTGTGGCCAGGGCCATGGTTTTTTGCTCACCTTGAGCTCTCCGCACTAGCACAGCCTCGTGCTGGGGTACCCGGCGCGGCTCCCTTAGGGGATCTCGCGCAGATCACCCTGTCCCCAAACGGGCTACAGCGGCTAGGAGCTCACCTGCGGGAGGTCGAGGGTCTGGTCCCAGTCTCGCGGCAGGGCCGTGGTGGCCAAGGCCAGGAGCATCTGGACGCAGCGGGTCAGCAGCGGCCGTGCCTGCATCGGGGCCTCCCCGCTGACAATGCAGAGGAAGAGCATGGGGAAGCCAGCGGCACGGCGCGTGATTGAGCTGCTCCGGGGTCCGCTCAGTGTTTCTAAGCCCTAAGGAACAAAACCCACCCAAGATACGGCTGGAGCCTGCAGCTGCTCCGCAGGCGAGGGCACAGGATGCACCAAGCCCACACTGCGGCATCTCAGCTGCCAGGCGGGTGCTCGCCCCAGGGTGGGGGGATACAGGGACACGGCCCTGGGATTCCTCGGAGCACAACGAGCACAGTACCTGCTCCAGTATGGTCTGCGGGATGGCCTGCAGCTCTGCGTCTGGGTGGTTCAGCAGAGCGGCACAAAACTTGGTGAAGCCCATGCTGCAGCCCTCCACCGCTCCCTAGGGCAGAGCAGTGTCAGGTCCCCGTGCCCCAAAGGCTGCACCCGCCAGCCCCCCACGGCCCCCAGAAACCTCTTTGCAAAGGGAAAGGAGAAAGTGAGAATACATGATGGTGTGGGGATGTGATGGGGTTTGGCACTGGGATCCCAGCTGGGGGTTTCCAGCCGTGCCCCACGTCCTGCCCCAGAGCAGACCCTGCCCCACCGCACTCACCCTCCCCGCACGCCAGCGAGAGCCCCCGGCTGTTGGCTTGGGGTAGGGACAGGGCTGGAGGGGTGGGCAAGGGGCCGGGCCACCCCAGGTGGGACACGCTCTTACCCAGTGCCGGCACCGCAGCAGGATTTCCTGGAACACCCTCATGGCCATCTGCAGGGTGGGGAGCGGCAGGAGGGGCCCCGATCCTGCAGGCAGCGCGGGGTCCAGCAGCAGCTCGGCCAGACCCCCCAGGAGCAGCCCTATCTCCTGGGAAGAAGCAGAGGGTCACTGGGACCAGCAGCAGGGCTGCCCCGTTCCTCTCCTGCCCCACCATCACTGCCACAAGGAAGCACAGCGGGTGCTGCCGTCACCTCCCCCAGCATGGGTGCTCTCGGTTGCTGGCACCATCAGGCAGCGTGGCCGCCGGCATGCCCGTGAACGTGCACAGGCTCTGCGGCACGGCGGTTTCCCAGCCAGCCGCAAGGCACGTGTGACGGAGATGGCTTTTTTCCAGGCAGCCACTGGAAAAGCTGCAGAGAAGCCGGGATGGGCGGCTGTCGGAAAGGAGCCGTGACGGGTGGCTGCGGGGCTGCAAGCCGGGGAGCCCGGCACTGCCACAGCTGGGGTCTGTCAGTGCCTGGGAATCAGCTGGGCTACATAAGGGCAGGCAGGGAGGTGGTTGCATCCTCCCTGGCCGGGGAGCGAGGATGGGTGCAGCAGCAACCGAGGTAAGAGCAGAGATTCCTCCTTGTTCATCCTCGGGGAAGGTGAATGCCACAAAGGGGAGCTGATGGGTGCTGTGCCGGGCTGCCCCTCTCCCCGGTGCCATGGGGAGGGATGCCTACCTTCACTGACACCCAGCAGCAGGTCAAGATCAGGCTGTGCTCCTCTGACAGCAGGACTGAGTCCTCCTCCTCTTCCTCCTGCCCCCGGCCTTTCCCCAGCATGATGAGGGAGCCGATGGCGTTCCCCATGTCTGCAAACGATGGGGCAGCAGCTGCAAGAGGGAGAAGCCTGGTCTGAGTGGGATGGTGTGGGGCAGAGGGAGGGGGATGCTGCTGGGGGTTTGGGAGGACCCATGGCCCCCTGTTCAGAGTGTACACAAATGGCACGAGGTCCTGTCCTGCCATGAGTCCCGCTCAGGACTGCGGTTGCGCTTTGCCCCACTGCTCCTTCCATGCCATTGCCGTAAGGGCTCTGCCAGCCCTTGCTCTCCCAGCTGCTCCAACTGGGCAAGTGCCTTGCTGCTTCTGGAAGGCTTTTGCCTCTACTTCTGCTGCTGTTCTCACTTGCAGTTGAAAAAGGGACCCAAAACCAGGTGCTAGACACTCTGTTCCTGTAGTTTCCAGGATCCTCTGCCCAATACCTGAAGCATCCTTGCCCGGGTGACCTGCTCTGGACCTTACTCCCCTGCCAACCTTCCCTGCCCGACTGCGCTGCTGTCCCCTGCTAGAGGCAGTGAGCCCAAAGCAAGTGGCTTCCCCGAGGCTGGAGGGCTGCAGGGTCAAGGATGGCTGTGATGGACGTATCAGTGGTTCCCGCGGCCGGTCCCCCACCGGGGACACGCTCACCTTCCTCATCGGTGCCGGGGCCTTGCCGGCTCTGCAGAGCACCCAGGAGGAAGGAGGTGATGTCTCTCGCCGTGGTCACGAGGCAGGTGAGGAGCTCCTGCCAGCTCTGCACCAACTCCGCTGCCTGCATGGAGGCGGCCACCTCCGGCACCTGGAGCAGGCACCTCCGCAGGGCTGCGACGGCTCCTGCACGAACACCCACCTCTGGTCACAGCGGTGGCCGGTGCAGCCCCAGCTCTCCAGCCTGAGCCTGCAGCTGAAATGGCTCATGGACAGGAGGGTGAGCAGGGCCCCTAGGCGAGGGGCAGGTGGAGCAGCAATACAGGGAAACTGAGGCAAGGACATGGCATTAGCACCGACTCGTGGCCCCAGTCCTGCCTGTATGATCCCTGCCTGCTCCAAATTCCAGGGGAGGAGACTTGCTGCAGGAGCCACTTGCTGTCCTGCCAGGCTGGGGCCGTACCATGCATCGGCGCAGTGGCTGCTGCCTGCAGCAGGTCCCGGCATGCCGCAGCGTACTGGGCTTGCAGCACGTGGAGAAGGTGCTGAGCGAAGCACAGGCCTCGGTTGGGCAGCGTCAGGGCTGCTTCAGCCTCCAGGGCCAGGCTCTTCATGGTCCCACTGTCTGACCTGGGGGAAGAGGCAGATGCTGCTGCGAGGATGAGGGAGTTTTCTGCCCATCTTGTGCTATGCGGCTCCTTCCTCCCCCAGTGCAGGCTCCTGCACCCCAACCCTACCCAGTTCCCCGCTGCAAGGCTATTTCAAACCTAAGCCATTGCTGCCCTGAGCTATAAATGCAGACTCTGGCGAGATACCGGTGCTGTCAACATGCTCTTAGGGGCTGTCGTGCCACTGTGGGGAAGGGGAGGCTGGGAGCTCATACTTCTGCAGGATGGTCTTCATCAGCACGGCTCCGGCTTCAGCCTCCTGCACTCGGGGGCTGCGCAGGGCGTCCTGGGCCAGCTGGAAGAGGGCTAGGGCGATGGGCTCGGGGAACGTGGCGGGGAAGTAGCGGACGAGCAGCTCCGAGGCCAAGTCTCTGATCTGCCAAGACAGGAGAGGCGGAGGGAATCGGCACGTGGGAGCAGGGAAAGTGGCCAGAGTAGGGCAGGAGGAGAAGCATGGTGGGCTTCCCCTCCGAGCCTGTTAGGGGCCAAGGCGGGCATCTTTACGACCTCACCTCGGCTTTACGAGGCTCACCTCATTAGTGCTGTCCTGCAAGCAGCTCAGCAGTGCCAACAAATTGGGCTGGGAGAAGAAGTCCCAGCAGCCGCTCTGCCTGGCGTAGCTCAGGAGCGTGGCCATGGTCCCTGCAGCGGGGACACGGGGCAGTGGGACGGGGTCAGCGGGGAGCACCCCCACAGCCGAGAGGTGATGCTCCAGGCAGGCTGCCCGTACTCACGCGGGGGCTGGCCTTTCTTCCTCTCGGGGCTCCAGGTGTCTGTGCAGGTCTCCAAAACAGCAGCCAGAAGGAGCAGAGCTGTCTTCTTCCTCTGGTAGTTGGAGCCCGGGCTGAGCGAGGCGATGCTGAGCTGCAGCAGCCACTCCACAAAGCCTGCGGGCAGAGAGTGTGGCAGCGAGTGATGCTGGGCTGGGCACCCACATGCGAATTCCCCAGGGCTGTGATGGAGGTGCTGCGGTGGCCACCTCACCTACTGCCTGGGCGAGCTGCCCCGCTCCCTCGCCTGGCTCGGTGCCTCGGGGCACCTTCCCTCGCAGCTGGGCCAGCGAGCTGTCCCGCAGCCGGACCAGCGCCTTCCTCACCGCCGCCTGCAGCAGCTGCCGAAACGAGGAGGAGTCGCAGTTGAGGTTGAGGGGCAGGAACTCCCGCAGCAGCCGCACCTCGGTGCCCGAGAGGGACCGGTTGGTGCTGGGGCTGCAGCAGAGGAGACCCAGTGCCGCCAGCCGAATGCCTTCCTCGCGGGCACCCAGGCAGCAGGAGAGCCGCTCCAGCGCCTCGCCCCGCAGTGGCAGGGCCCCCGCCACGCTCTTTTGTGCCTTCAGCAGCAAGACCCAAGCCCGGAGTGACGCCGTGTCCTGGCCACCGAACCGGGCGGCCAGCGGTGCCTGGGTGGCTGGGAGCTGCCGCAGGGTCCAGGCGAGGAGGTGGTTGGCGGCGTTGCTCTGCAGGATGGGCAGGGGGGAGCGGAGCGCCTGGGAGAGCAGGGGCAGCCAGCACAGCGCCCACCGCTCTGCCAGAGCTGACTCTGTGTCCCGGTGCCCGTCCTGCCACTCGGCACGCTGCTGCCGCACCAGGGCCTTGTAGACCTCAGTGGCTGCAGGACAGAGGTGGTTGGTGGAGAGGCAGCTCAGGAGGTGCTGCAGCAGGTCCGGGTAGGCATCCAGCACCTGGGAGAAAGGCAGACGACCCTCATCTCCCTGCCAGGCTGAAGGCTGCATACAGTAGGAGACAGATCTGGGTACAGACCACGCTGCGGCCACCCATGGCACTAAGCATCTCTGGTACCCCAAGCTGCTTTTGGCCAGATTTTGGTGGGCATCAACAGGCAAAGCTTCCCTCCCCGCTAGCAGTCCCAGGGATGCATCACTGTTGCTGCAGCTCTCTACCCCACCAGGGATACTATCCCTTGGGTGATGCTAAAATGCAACCCCCCCCGCCCCCAGCTGGGAAGGCTGCCTGCCCACATGGCTGAGCTGGGCAGGGGAAGGTGACAGGCAGCAGACAGAGGCTGTGCCACCCCGGCAGCAGCACCAGCCAGGACAGAGCCTCCCCGTCCCCCCATTTTCCCTACCCGCTGGCTGCCCACGTAGGGGACGATGGCACACAGGGGTACATATTTGGCTTTGATTTGCCACGGCATCGAGACCACCCTCTGCAGCGTCTGTTGGTAGAGGGGTCTCTCCTGGTCCTGGAAGTGCTGGCACTCAAGGTGGTAGATCTCCAGGAGCAAGCGGAAGGAGCTGTGGATGAACTCAGACACCCCTTCCACCTGGGAGGAGAAGGACAGCAAGCAGGAGCGGTTAGGGTGGGCTCCCCCTCCTGCATCAGGAAAGACCCTTTGTTTTCCCATGGCTGTGGACTTTCAGTACTGGCTGGTAACCACAGGATTAGGAGCTGGGGACGTGGGGATGACAGGCAGTGAGCTGGCAGATGTGGACAGGCTGGGACTGCACCAGTGGGTGCTGCCTGGGGAGGGCGAAGCACTGGGACAAAGCCAATGCAAGGCCGTGTGTGACAACTGCCCCGGCCTCAGCAGCGTGTGTGCCCGTGCCCCTGCCAGAGGGCAGCTGCAGGAAAAGGGGGTTGTATTCGGTTGATGGAGCTGAAACAGGCAGGGGTGTGCTATGGGCAGGGGAACGGTAGCTTGAGCCGCATGAAGGAAGGGCTGTTTCTGGCTACCGTGGCACAGGCCTTCGGCAACCCCAGCCTTACCGGGGTCTCGGCGTTGTCCCACACCAGCCGGGTGAGCTGCTGGAGCAGCTCGGTGTCCTGGGCCAGGATGCGGGTCCCTGTCAGGTGCCAGACGGCAGGCAGGCTCTCCTGCAGGCGCTGCAGCCACAGGGCACAGGCTGCAAAAGCAGAGAGCTCCGCTGCAGCCCTCACCCCGAGACTCGTTTGCGGCAGAGCCGACACGGGCTGCCGGGCTTAAGGACCCCGTGTGCAGGGGGAGCAGTTTCCCTGTTAGGTACACAAGAGCCCAAGAGGGTTAGTGTCCATCAGGCTGGAGCAGAAATTAATAGCAGCTTCCAAACCAGCTACTGAGATCCAGAAAAGCATCTTCCCTGGGAGAAGATGAAGTGCCATGGCGGCTCCATGCGTCACAAGCACCGTGAACCTTTCAAACCTCCCCGCCATGGCAGGGTCGTCGTCTCCTACCTTGGAAGCAGTAGTAGTGGCAGTCCTTCTGCTCCTTGGTCAAGGCACACACAGCGGGAAAGACCACGTCCAGCAGCAGGCAGGCCTGCAGGAGCACAGCGGCTCAGGGAGTAGGCAGGCGCAGGCTTTCCAGCGTGCGAAAACCCCGCCACGAGACAGGTGAGGAGAGCACTGCCTGGTTTTCTTGCTCTTACAGCAGCTTACTGCTAGCTTTTGCTCCCTGTCTGGAAGTCCTCAGCTCTTGAGGACTTGGGAGATGCTGGAGATGGGCAGAGCTGAAGGCTGTGCTCTGCCCAGGGCAGCCCCGGGTTCACGCTGCGGGAACACCGGGCGAACACTGCTGCCGCTTCGCTTGTGCGGGGGCTACTTTTGGCACTGCCTGGCTTCATGGCCCCCCCAGGAGAGGGAAATCGCCACTCAGATGTCTTTGGAAAAAGCAGGCTCCTGGCTAACTTGCCATGCTCAGCGGGATGCATGGAGCTGCTGGTGTGGAGCGGTGCAGCCTGGCTCCATCCCCCAGGGATCCACAGCCCCCACCAGTGGCTGCCAGCCCTCTCCAAGGGCTCCCTCAAGCCCTGGCCGTTGGGTTTGAGCTCTCCTACCTTGTGGGTGAAGCTCTCCAGCTGGCAGCTAAGGATGTCCGTCCTGCAGCATGTCAGCAAACCTCTAGTGAGCACCAGCTTCTCCAGCCCATCTGGCTCCAGGACAGGGGGGGCTTCCACCGCCAGCTCCCCAAACTTCAGCTCCCCCGCGCCTGCTGGGAAATGACTGCATTGGATGGCAGAAAGATGGCAAACTCAAATGCTGCTCTGAGAGCAAAACTGCGCTGGCTCATCCCGGAGTGACCATGGGAGGTGGCCAGTGGCAGCTGGGGCTCCTGGACCTCAAGCAAAGGACACAGCAGCAGAGTCTGGCGTGGACTGCTGGTGAGTGGCACCAGCCTCTGTCCCCTCACATGCAAACACCATGTCGCCAATGTCCCCTTCACCAGAGGCCAGTCCCGGCTCAGGATGGAGTACGCACCTCGGTCAGAGAGCTGGAAGAGGGCCAGCATGGCGCTAGCCCCGTGCTGGGGCTGGGGGGCTGTGTTCACCAGCATGCTCAGGGCCGTGCCTGCCAGCAGCCTCGTGTCCTTGTTCGGGGCCTGGACTCGCAGGGGAGGCAAAGGCACAGCTCAGAATGCCATTTAAAACCAAACCCCATTTAACCGCCCCCTCCATGCCCATGCAGGCAACTACACAGGGTCCATCAGACACCCCAGACACTGGGGCTGTCTCTGCAGACTTCCCTCAGGAAGGGGAATGGGGAAAGCACCCGGGAAGGACTGCATCACTCTGCTCCTCAGGACAGACAGCAGCATCCCTCCCCGGGGCCGTACGCACCTTCCCCCATGCCACCTCTAGCAGCAATCCCAACAGGCTCTGCAGGGTCTCGCTCTTCCCCGCCGTGCTCCACACCAGGGGGGCCACGTCCTTCGGCAGCGCCTGGAAGAGCTGGAGGCAGGCCTGGAAGAGCCGGAGGGATGGGGTCCACAGGGATGGCTGTCAGTACCCCTTACCTCCGAAAATGCAGCGATTCCCCAGGGATGGCCATTCGAAGTGGCTCTGTGTGTTACATCCCTCCTGGACATCGCTGCCAGTGCCCGGCCATTCCTTGTAGGGACTGATCCTTCCCGCTCTCTGAAATTTAGCTCTTACCTTGATGACCAAGTAGTCCCACGTACCGCCAGGTGCAGGCTGGCTCTGCAGTACCCAGCGCAAGGTGGTGGCCAGGCGCTGCAGCAGCGGGGCCAGGTTCTGCCTCCAGTACTGTCGGCCCAGGCTGCTCTCCTCTATGAACATGCAGACTGCGGGCAAGGGGACAGCATCAGCTCCCGAAACTGTGCCTGCAGCCAGCCCTGCTCCTGGTTAAGCCCAAGGGTAAGCGGGGTGAGAACGGGGCTGAGATGCAGGGGGTGCTTTGGCTTGTCTGGTTTCCAGCTGTCTCAGGTGGGTGGGCAGAGCCATTGGGTGCCGCTGGGACCTCTGCAGAGATCCCATGGATCTGGCTGATCCTTGCTCCCCCTCCCACGAGCGCAGGAGGACCCGGTTTGGGTGGGCAGGGGGTGTCCCATGCATTGGTGGTGTGGGCTGGGAGAAGCTCCCGGAGGGGAAGGAGCAGAGACTGACCTGACTGAAGGTCCCCAGGAGACAGCACCTGCAGGGGTTAGAAGGACAGTTTGTCCCATGTGACGACACGCTGGGGCTCAGTGCCTTGGGCAGGAGGGTCCTGCCTGCACCAGAAGCTGTCCCGGGGATGAGTAAATGGCTGGTGTGATGGGCAGCCACGTGTCGCCGGCTGCAAGCAAGGCCAAACCCCCGGAACGGTGGGAAGAGAAGCAAAAGACCTCGGGCAGCCCAAACCAGGAGGTCCCTGTCACACACGGGCTCCAGCCAAGCCCCCGTGAAAGCCAGTGCCACCGCACAACTAGGATGCTCTCACCTCTCCCTGCGGTGCCAGGCCAGCCAGCAGCGCGCCCACCTCCTGGGCCAGCAGGGCTTCCTTCCCCACCGCCAGCTGGGTCACGATCTGCCGAGAGACACCCCGAGTTGGCTGGTCTGCCCAGACCCCCGAGAGATACCAGCTGCGATGCGCTTTTAGGGGAGTTCTGCGGCATCATCGTGGCCTCTTTGCCGGTAAGGATGCACTGCACCGGAGCTGTGCCGGCAGCAGGCAGAGCCAGGTGAGACCATCGCTTACCCTTGTGGCTAAGAGAGCTCTGAAGCCGCAGCCCAGCCGGTTGCGTTACAGACCTGTTCCAGTTTCTGGAAGGAGCTGGAGCTGCCGGTTGCCTCCATCTGGAAAGCCAGGACGCAGCGGAGCAGGGGCCGTGCCTCCGCCTCATCCAGCACCCGCAGACCCTCGCTCAGCACCCGCGACAGCAGGAGAGCCTCCTCCAGGTGCTTGTCTTTGCATCTCTTGGCAGTGCTCCTGAAACGGGATGGGGATGGTGGCGAGGGTACTCGGGCTCAGGGGGGATTGGGGTGGGGGATACCCCCAGCTCGGTGGCGATCAGGGTTGGGTGCGGATTGGAGTGGGGGTACCCCAGCTCGATTTGCACTGGGGTGGGGGTACCCCAGCTCGATTTGCATTGGGGTGGGGGTGCCTCGTCTTGGTGGGGATTAGGGTTGGGGTACCCCAGCTTGATTTGGATGGGGTAGGGGTGCCGCAGCTCGATGGGGCTTAGGGCAGGAGTGCCCCAGCCTGCGATGCTCCTCTCTCCCACCTGCACTCAGCATTGCCCGGGGGGGGGGGGGCGGAAAACTCATCAAAGCTCAGAGTCCACAACCCAGCCGGTCCGGCAAACGTGGGGCAGGGGGTGGTGTGGGCAGGAGGCCCCCCCAAAAAAATCCTAAAACTTGCTACCCTGCTGCTGCAGAGCGGGCTGGAAGGGGAATGCGGGCGAGCGGGGGTCCCCACAGCCTCCCTCCCCCCCTCCCCACCCACGCCCCGGAGTGGGGGGGGGGACCCGCACCCGGGGATAGATGCCGGGGGGCTGGATTCCCCGGGCGGGGGGGCGACACCCGTCCTCTTACCCCGCGAATTGCCTCAGGCAGCGCAGGCAGGAGAGGACGGGCCGGGCGATGGGCAGCTCCCCGTAGAAGGCAGCGCAGGCCCGAGCCTCCCGCTCGGCTCCCATGGCCGGGCCCCGGCAGCACCATAGAGCTCGGCCGCCGTCCTGCCGGCTCACCGGCCCCCCCTAGCGCTAGCCCACCCCCCCGGCTCCGGCCCGGTGGGCTCCGGGGGAAGGTGCCGCCGGCCCCGGGCGCTGGGCGAAGCGGAGGAAGGCTGGGGCGGGGGGAGAAGGCGAGAGATGGGCTTTTGGGGAGAGGAACGGGGTGGTTAGGACGCTTGAGGGGGACTGGCATCAACGCCAATTTGGGTGCTTTTTTTGTCGCTTGGCGCGGTTTAAGATGACTTTTAAAGGCCCCTTCCAACCCAACCCACTCCATGATTCTAGGATTTCTGCGTCTTTATTAACCGTAGTTATAACTCCTGACTAACGCATCCCGCCGAGCTTCACCCAGCCGCTGTCGAGAAAGCGCTCCTTGCTGGTTTTGACCTCGAAGGGTTGTTTTTTCCCTGCGTTGTTTCTCACAGCAGCACCGGGGCAAGCGATGCCCGTGAGCGATGCTCGGGGGAGTTGGCGGCGTGGGCAGCCCCGGAGAGTGCGGCTGGGATGGGCCAGCATCTGCGACGGGTGACCGGGAGGATGCCGAAATGTGGGACCCTGGGCGAGCGCTGCACTTTGGGGACGGAGAGGCCCCACCCTGCAGTTTTTGGCAATGTTTGCCAGCAGCATCCGCCTCTGTTCCGCTTTAGAAATCAGCCTGGAAGCCCAAATCCAGCCAGGGGTCCACGTTTACCCTGACTGCAGCCAATATCAACCAGTGAAACCAGCCCAGGATTTACCCCAGGTAAGGCAGAGCAGTGCAGGAAGACGGTCCCATCCCTCAGACCAGCTCCTCCATTCCCTGAGGACCACGGCCACCCCACTCGGGTGATGAGGGAGTGGGGGGAAGCGCTGCCAAACCAGAGCTCCCAGGGGTGCTGGCACCCAGGCGGGGCAAGGCGGGGGGGGGGGGTGCTCCCATGTTTTAGGGTCTCCAAAACTCCCGTCCCCATCTCCTTGTGCTGCCTGCGGAAGGGAGGGGCAGGGAAGGGAAAGGGGGATTTTTTTCTGGTTTCACCATAGGAAGGATTTTCAAACCCTATAAATTCACTTTTGACAAGTGAACGGCTAAAGCAGATTAACCTTTTTGCTAATCCTCTATAATGGCTTTGGAATCTCCTTAACCAATAAGAAAATGATAAGAGCCTGTTTCTTTTCTTTTTATCTATATCTATATTGTCCTCCCTTGTCTGCATTTTTTTTTCTTTCTTGTTTTATTTTCCTTTCTTTTCTAATATGAAATAGCCCAGCGATCCTATCTTCTGGAGGCTCAGTAAACAGAACATCAGTAATCCTTTTCCTTTATTCCTCTCTGCTAACAGGGTGCAGAGAAGTGTCTACCGATTGGGATTTGATTACCAGCAGCTATCAAAAGTCTCTTTGTAAGATCTGGGTCCTAAATCCCATAATTCTTTGATAAAAGAAGTATTACCAGTCCATTTTCTGAAGTGAAAGGTACGGGAGGAATGAAAGAAAGCAATCAGCGGAGATCCTAATAGGCTAAGTGCATGTGCGGCGGGAAGCCAGGGTCGGGCAGGGGAGGCCAGGGAAAGGCGTCCTTTGTTAAGGATGGGGAAGGAGAATTAATCCGCTTCGGGTGTGTGATTATGACAGCCAAGAGCAGAAAGGGTTGGATCCTGCGCCTGCCCATGGCATGTCCCAGCTCACCTGCCCTACAGCCCCTCTGGACCGGCATGGTGTGGGGAGCAGAACTTCGCCCCACATCCATCTGTGACAGCGTTTGGTACAGGCATAAAAGCCAGGAGCAGTTTGCGGTGATCCCTGGCATTAGTGCATCCCCAGTGCCTCTCTGGAGCGCTGACACCTTGGCAGAGCAGCAGAGAACATGTCCAGATGGGGCGGCTACAAAGGCGTCTTCCTCTCAAACCTACAGCAAATATGTAAAGATTCATAGAGCATGGTTATAATTTATGTTACACCATCGGAATAGCTGACGGAGCGGCAAATAAAGGGATGGAATCAAAAATAGTGGTTTGGTTTTAAGTGAGATTTTACAGAGATTTGAGGGTCACAGGTAGAGCGGCTATGGGGCAACTCTTCCCAGCGCTGGGAGACCAGCAGAGTGAGGAAGGGCAGGCAGAAAGCCAGGCCAAGTATAAAAGAACGGGGACTGAGAAGGGGCTCTTCTGGAGACTGGCTCTCATTTTTGCGCAGTGCCGGAGGGGTTGCTGGGCTGTTCAGCATGAAGTCACGAGGTGCCACGAGGACCTTTGCTGTGCAGTGGTTTCACAGCACTCACCTGTGTGTCTCCTCGGGGTACCATGAGTGGGACTGGTATCTTCTCTCCCCTGCAAAGAAACAACAAGCCGGAGAGCGTTCCCCGTGTGAGCTCCTGAAGCCTTGCTACTCACCTTGGCATAAACTACACCGAGGGCAAGAGAACTTGGGGTTAAACTTTCCAAAGCAACCTAAGCTCAACCACACCTTCTCTGTTTTAATCCCAGCTACTCATTTCAGATGGAAGATGTCCTGTCTCCTCCTGTGGATCGCATCTGCCAGGCCTTGCTGTTTGGCCTCAGGAGGGTCAGTGCCAGGCGTCCCCTCCTGTCCTGAGTCACCGCTCTCGGCCATAGCCTCAACCCAGTCTCTCTTGCTGGGCAGAAGTTGGGAATTGAACTGACAAAGCTCTGGGGAAGCCTGGCTGCCCCAGGCAGCTGTCCTGGCTGCTCTGGGCTCACTGAACTGCCCATTAGCTGTGGCACCGAGACCACACTTCTGCCCGAGCTGCTGCGGGACCTCGCTGCATGCCTGCCTGCCTGCCTGCACACAGAGGCAGCAGGCAGCAGTCCTCCCCTTCCATTCCTGACACCGAGCAGGGTTAGAGCTCAGCCTTACAGGAGGTGGCTACATCCCACTAAGCTAAGCCACAGAGCTGCCGCAAGCTGCCGGTAATCTAATTTATTAAGGGCTTTGAATCCTTACAAAGAGTATGTTGGATACATGCAAAGCATCTGCATTATCACTGTGATTAGGGGAGCAGAGGTGGGGGAAAGGGGAAGGAGGGAAAATACAATTTCTCTGCTTTCAGCAGAAAATAAATCAACTTTCACAGAGAGTTCTGGTGCAGCCAAAGGCTGTGCTATCATTAAAAATGATTTTTATTAAGCTGAACTCTCTCCTCTCTCATATTGTATGATATGACAGCTCTCTTTTGATGGGAAAGCTTTCATTTGGCCAGAGAAAGGGATAATTTGCTTCTTTTAAGGAGTTAATCCTTTGGTCCATTTCCGGGCTGGGAACAGCTATCCTCCCCCTTCCTTGGATCGGAGGCTGCAGCACAATGGAGATCATAACCGCCTCAAATCTACACCCGAGATGGAGAAATCAGATTTCCTTCTCCAGTCATTTTTGTGGGATTAGCTAAATCTTAGATCCACACTAACCCTTCACAAAGCTGCCAAGATTAGTTAGAATTTATTTTATTCACAGGGGGGTTTATGGTTTTCTTTCCAAAGGGATTATATCTCTCTCTATATATATATATATTTAGGGTGGCTTCAGTCATAAAGCAGCTAGGTTAGAAGGAGAAAAAGTGCATGTGTGTATAAAATAAAAACTTGGCCATGAGAATGACAGTCACTTGAAACACCAAGACAAAGCAGCAATTCTGGATGGCTTCACCAGTCTGTTTTAAAAGCTACATAAGCTGTCATTTTCCTGGTGAGACCCCACTCCGGATTTAGCGCACAAAGAGCAAACCCTGCTCCGCCTGAGCTGCCTGATCCTGCGGCCGCTGCTGCCGGCAGAGGATGTCTTCGGAGCCAGCGTCGGATGCCGACACCGGCAGGAGAGGCGTCAAGAAGCCGTGTTCGTTCAGCATCGAGGACATCCTCTCCAGCCCAGCAGAGAAGAACTCCCAGGTCCTGGTCCCGCTGTGCCTCCGGAGCATCTTGGACAGTGCACCCAAGGGCCTGTGTGAGCTGGAGACCATCCCAGCCAGCTCCCTGCAGGAGGAAGAGGAGGAGGAGGAGGAGGAAGAGCTGGAAGGGGCAGGCTGCAACTGCTGCTGCTGTTCTCACACAAGCGTCCGTTCCCTGCAGGACTCGCCAAGTTGGCTGGGTGAGTGTTTGGGTTTGATTCGCAGCGTCGGGCTCATGGAGGGGCTGGTGCCAGTGCCGGGTGGAGGGGAAAAACTGGGCGTTAAGTGACAATATAGCATCTGGCCTGCCACCACGGTGGTCTCAGACCCCAGCTCCAGCACGCTGAGCTCCATTCTCAGCATGGCTCCCAAGAACATGCACTTTTACCTGCAGTGCTACCAGGGTTTTAAAAGCAGCAGGTGCTATTTATTACTGGATATTACTGGTTCAGTGTAAAACACTTGAGAGGATGATGCTTCTAGGGGTGGAAGTTCTCTGTGGAGTGTGGGGCCCCATGGTCATGCTGCCCATGCGTAGAGCTACAACACTGGCCCTGGGGAACCTAACTTGTCCTTTAAGGAAAAGAGGTTTGGGCTACATCTAGCAATATTACTGCATCTAGAAAAAAAAAAAAAAGTAGCAAACCCTTAAAAATGCAGTTCAAGAGCATCCTGAAAGTTCAGAAATCCCCTGTGTCAGGACTGAAACACAGCTCCTCTTTGGGCTGTGAGTTTCCATCCATTTTCTGGAGCTGGCCATAGTGCAATTGGTAAGTAAACAAGGAAAACACAGTCAGTGCTCCCTACCTGCCCACTTCTCCCAAAGTGATGCCCTAAGCCCTTCTCTGGCTTGCATGGTGATCACGCAGCTTGTCACTCGCACCAGCTGACTGGCTCCCTACTTCCAAACAACACGCATGGATGCAACTTGTGCCTGAACTGCCTTGAGCAAGATGGGTGTTTCGGCCCCCCACCTCTAACACTGCTGCTGTACCTCTCCCCTTGCAGATGCCCGGTTCCCCTGGCCCATGCGGCTTTTCCACTCGGCAGTCCGGGTCTGTAGGAGTCCCCAGGGGAACCCGAGCGAGCTGCAGACTTTCCACCAGATCCAGCGCCGGACACGCCGGCATCGCACCATATTCACCGAGGACCAGCTGCAGGCCCTGGAGACGCTTTTCCATCAGAACCAGTACCCAGATGTCATCACGCGTGAGCACCTGGCAAACCGCATTCACTTGAAGGAGGAGAGGGTAGAGGTGAGATCCTGCCATCCGGTGAGGTGGTTTGTTGCAGCCCGCCAAGAACACAGGCCGGGGCACTGTGCTGTCTTTTTCGGGAGCTGCAGACCCAGGGCCTCATTTTAAAAACCATTCTTGGGTATTCGACTAAACACAGTTTAGGTTTGGCAAGCAATGGAAGAATATAAAATAGTTCTGCTGGGCTGATTTGTTCGGGTATCCGGTCCCATAAACTCATGTACTCTCTCTCCTAGAATCACCTATATAAACACACAGACATGCCCAATTCTGCTCATCCCCTGCACCCAAATGTATATTCCTTATTTATGTGATCTGCGTGACTTCTGCATTTGCCATGGGGGTGTCCCAGCTCCCTTGTGCCCCCTGCACGTATCTGAGAATGATTGCAGGGGAAGGACTGATTAAATTTTGTATCAAACTTTTATATCGGGAAATGTATTACAGTATCCCAAAGCTTACACTGTACAGTCCAGGAGTGTAACTGCCTGCCCCCCTCCAAGTAACGCATGAAAAGCAGAAGTTCTCTTGTTTTGCACTTTCTAGGTTTGGTTTAAAAATCGGCGGGCCAAGTGGCGGCATCAGAAGAGGGCATCTGCTTCAGCGCTGATCCTTCAAGGCACCAAGAAGCCCTCTGAAGAGAGCTGTTAGTGGTCGCAGAGGCTGCATCTCAGCAGATGAACGCCAAGCGCATCCATTTCCCATAGCTGACACATTCTGTAGGGGGGTAACCTGAGGGGGACTAACGAAGCCAAAAGGGAATCTCTGTGATTCCCAGAGGAGGACAGGCAAAAGCAGACATGGCACTTTCACATCCCAGTTTCTCTTCCAAATTTAGTTCAGGTGGCAAATAACTCACCAGGCATGACCCTCAGATGCTTAAGCGGAAGCCACTGCCAAGGGGACAGAGCTGTACCAGTGTTAAGTGTGTGTGCTTCAAGAGAAGGGGAGACTCCCTTCTTGTCTCTGCTCTGTGCAGGTAGCATTTGTGCTTGTTTCACTACTGTAGATTCGCAAAATACCCTGCAAATGAATGTTTCCTATTTTCAGCACCTCGACGGCATCTAGAGTTGCTTTTGGGGTTGAGCTTACTGAACAGGCGATTTGTTCCTCAACAAAGAAACGCGGATTTCTCCCTGCAGCCCCTGGGAGAGGCAATCCGTCTGTTGTGGTGAGAGGGGTTGGCACAGCCAGGGCTCAGCTCACCTCCGTGCCTAGCCTAGCCCATGCCGGTTCCCCCCTCAGCGCAAGCGGCGTCCGTGTCCCCGGCAGGGCTGAAGAGAAACCACGTCCTGTAAAGCAGCGAGATAAATAAAACTGTCCCCGCCACCTCTGTACGTGCTGTGGGGAGCCGGCGGTGGGGGGGCCCTGGCCGTGCCTGCCAGCGGTGCCCGCTCTCCGCTGGGCCTTCGCCTGCCCCACAGCCCCGCGGAGGCCTTCCACAGCCCTCCAGCACCCAGCCGGCGGTCCCCGCTCCCCGGGGAGCCCGGGGTGTTTCTGAGGAGCCCTGAGGGGGCCCGGGGGGGGGGGGGGGGGATCGTTGTCGGGGTGTGGGGGGGGCAGGCAGAGACCCAACGCTTGGCCTGTGGGTGCCAAAGGCCTCGCCCCGGCCCCGGCCCGCACCGGCAGGGACAGGCTGCGGCCCCCGCGGCTGCCCCCTCAGGCCGGGGCCCGGCTCCCCGGCCGCAGCCCCCCGCGGCCCGGCAGAGCCCCGGTCGTGAAGCCGCCGCCGCTCCCCCCTCCCCCCCGCCGGGACCGAGGTCGCGCCGTTGTCACGGAGTGGGACCGCGGGGGGGTGTCCTCCCGGCCGGCAGGGGGCGCGCCGGACGCCGAGCGCACCGCTCCGCGCGTCTCTCCCTGGGCGGGGCGCTGGGTGCGCGACGTTGCCGGCTCCCCGTGGCGCGGCGGCGTGACGTCACGGCGCGTCGCGTCCGCGACGGCGGCTGAGGAGGGTCAGGGCCCCTCACCGGCCGTCCGGGCCTCCGGCGCTATGGAGGCGGCGACGGCGGTTCCAGCCGCCTCCTCCGGCGCCTTGGTGCCCGCCGTCGGCCCGGGCACCGCCGTGGCGACGGGGAAGGAGGCGACCCCGCCGGCCCCGAGGCGCCCGAAGAAGATCCTGGATGAGGAGGCCTACATCGAGGTAGGCCGCTGGGCCCGGGAGGCCCCGCTCTCCTGGCGCCTCGGGTCCGCCCGCGGCCGGGGCAGCTCTGGGGTTGCCCGTTGGGCTTCTGCGGCGACAGCTGCGGCCCAGCCGCGGCTCGAAGCGCCCGTGGGCTGCCCGTCCTTGCCGTGCGCTGCGTGCGGCCGGCCCCCGAGCTGAGCCGGCGCTCCCAGGTGTCCCAGCGCGGCCTCGCAGTTGTCTCTCTGTTTGTAGAGTTTAGAGAAGATCATTCAGCGAGACTTCTTTCCTGATGTGGAGAAGTTGCGGGCGCAGAAGGAGTATCTGGAGGCTGAAGAAAACGGTGACTTGGAGAAAATGAGGCAAATTGCTATCAAATTTGGCTCCTCCTTGGGCAAATCATCGAGGGACACGCCTGCGCCCTGTAAGAACTGGCTCACTGGGGCACAAGGGTTTTATATCTAGTATTGCTGCTCTGGTTTATCTAACTTTGTGTAGGCAGTGCTTTCCTTAAAGATTCAAGACTGACATTGCATGGGAATTAGTATACCAGATTGGGCAGTAGGCCGTATCTGATGGCTGATGCTGAATTGCTCTTTGATGATGTTTCATAATCCCTTCTTGAGGGAATGGTTTTGGAAAAAACAACTATTGAATAACCATCCCTCCCGGGCAACTTTTGCCAAGTTCCTGCTGCCTAGCTCTAATGTTCAATATTATACTATCGAAACTCTAAGATATGTTTTGAATCCTTATTATAGTTTTAGGGGTTCTTGTTGCACCTACAAATGTGTAAGATTTTCATATATTGGAGACAGAAGGTGTCGAAAGCTTGTGATTATCAGAGGTTTACACAGCAGGTACTCAATGTCCTGTTGTATGTTGCTTTCACTTCAAGTTCAGGTGTGTCTTATACTAAAGCCCAGTCCCCAGCTGAGTGGCTGAGCTCCTGCGGTGGGGTTTAGGTGATTAGCTTTTTTGTGGCAAAGGGCATGTGTCACCAAGTGGTTTCCCTTCCCCCCCCTACTGCAGGTGCTGGCCCTTGCCTAGGTTAAGATTGTTATGCTGCTGCTTGCTTCTGTTGGCAAAAGCTGTAGATAGGGTGGCAAATATACTGGGCTGTGGCTCTCCAGTGAATTTTTCCCAGCAGGAGAAAAATAATGTCTTAGATGAGAGCAAAATCTTGTTCCGTGGTTGGGATAGAATTGAATAGAATATTTTGGAGTCTTTTCACAACTGTTTAATTACATTGTTGTTCTCTTGATGTCTTCTGTGACTTGTTTGGCACATGACCCTTGCTGTGGTGGAAGATATCACAGCAAGTGTACTGTTCTGTGCTCTAGCAACCATGTGAACTTTTTTTTTTTTTTTTTTTTTTTATGTCACAGATGTTACTCCGGCCACCTTTGAAACCCCAGAAGTGCATCCAGGTGGCCTTCCACTGGGGAATAAAGCCAAAGCTGGCGTGAAAGCTGCAGAGGAAGGTAGGAGAATAATGTTTCTCTAGCTGAATTCTTCAGCAGCAGGAAAATACTTTTGTGAGCTCTGTCTCCTGTAAGGGCTTTGGGTATTTAACAGATATTTAAACAGTTTTCTTTAACCTTCTAGTAGGTGAAAATGATGTGCGTTTTTTCTTTAACACAAATAGCTATAAATGCCATAAAAGGTTTTATGTGGAAGTTGGTTATATGTATAGTGCTCTCATAGAAAGGGAGGTATTAACCTTTCTCAGGCTTCTTCCCTCCTCTTGTTAGGAGAAGCAGAAAAAGATGATAAAGATGCACTTCCCAGTCTGGACAGCTTCTTAGCAAAACACACAAGTGAAGATAACGCTTCGTTTGAGCAGATCATGGAGGTGGCCAAAGAGAAGGAGAAAGTCAAGCATGCTTGGCTGTACAGTGCAGAAGAGGAGTATGCCCAGGTAGGGAAGCGGCTCAGCTGTACCTCTGCTCTTCCAAAGTGACACAACAGGGAAATACCATTTTACTGTGTTTCTTTCTTGTTTGTTTGATTAAATAGAATATTATCTTACCTTCTGTTTTTGAATCCTGCTATAAATATGGATGAGAATTCGTTGGCTCTGAGCATGGGGTTATTGCATTAGACCGTTGAATTACTCATATTATTGAATAAGAATAGAAAGGTCTTGATTTTGAATAGTAAGTGCATGGGGTGATCACAGCTAAACCTGAGTTAAGCCTGAGTTTCCTGGGCCTTGTGACAGCTCGTTGCTTCCTTTTGCAGTCCTGTTTTTTCCCCCCATCTGTAACGCAAGAACAGTGTTGACGTAGTTGCTGAGGATCTGTCTCTTCCTAAAGCTTTGAGACTGTGAAGCATTGCACTAAGTGCAAGTATTGCTGTTCTTGGCAGTCTCTTTCATAAGCAGCAATACCAGGGAGAGCAGCTGAGAACAGTTCCTGTTGTTTGTCCGTCCGCCCTTTATTATTTGCAGTTAGATTGTCTTCCTTATTTCAGTTCTGTTTCTATTATCAGTAATAATCCCTTCAACTGCTGAAGTAAAGTACTGTACCCAGTGTGGCTGGCTGAGCTGCCTTCCGCAGCTAGCTTTGTGGGAGGTTAGGGAGCGGTTCTGGGGCTGCCATGTCAATCTTTCTCCATCAGCAGCAAGCACCTGGCACTGTTGCCAGATGTGTCAGTGATGGATGTGAGCTGCAGTGCCTTTTAATGAAGTTTGGCGCTGATGCATGAGTGTTTACTGCTGTTGTTGTGAGTGTTGTGTTTTTATCCCAGCTAATGTAAACCCTCAGAGTCTGTTACAATAAAAATGCCCTCTGTGGCTCCTTATGCTGCTTCTTTGCTCGAATGCTTTCATCCAGAATTAAAAGGCAGGCAACAGGAGAACATTCCCAAAGCACAGGGGTTGTTTCAGGTCAAGGTGAAGTTGCTGGAGCTGGTCTTGTGCTGATGTTGTGTGTCTTCCTGTCAGCCAGCACTCTGTTCAGACCTTGCGTTTCCTTGTACAGAATGTCTGTTTGCGTAGCAGACAACTTCGCTATGCCTCATTTAATGTATTCAGTGGCAATACTGCTATTTAAATGTATGTGGATGATACCTATTAAAGACAACATCAGTTGATGTCTTAATGTATAGCTTCTGGCAGTAGTTGTCTAGTTTAATTAGTGTGAGAATTTTAAAATGGAGTAACTTCTTGGTGGCTGACTGCATTCTATTAGTTTCTTTTTGGTATTGGTGATACTAGTACGCTGGTAACAGCGCACAAGTAATCATGTGAATATGTCAAATACTTCCATACCTGTACTGCCTATGGACATGTTTGGAAACTCTCTGCTAAGTGTTGAAGAAGTGTCTGTTCTTTTGTTACTGCTTGCCTCAGCTAATACAGTTTGCATGAGACTAGGATGGTACACGTCTCCCAAGGTTACGTGCCAAAGCCTTGTAGACTGCCTTTATATTGGGTATTTGTATTAGATATGTGTCATAAGTTTCTCTTCCCTTATTTAGCAATGAATGCTTCATTTGGATTTTGATTAGTTGATAGAGAAAAACCAGAAAAAGTTTGAACCGTCACAAGTGTTGTCACAAGATGTAATAAACAGTCATAAAGATAATCTTTCTGAGAAGTTACTTCTTTAGTTCTCACTTGATTTTATACCAGAACTGCATATGGAGTTGTTTGCAAGCTTACCTGGGAACAGGATGGTTTCTGAAATGCCATTTGCCAGTCAGAGGGTGCTTGTGCCATGCCAGATGCAAAGTGTGCTAGGGCAGGTAGCTGAGCTCATGATTGAGCTCTCCAAGTTGTGTATGCCTGATTAAAAGACTGCAGGAGTGTTTCAGACCTGATTATTTTTTTTTTCCTTTTTTTAATTTTTTGTTCCCATTGCCCTTTCAGCGACGAAATGAGAACCTGGCACTTCCTTCAGCAGAGCAGCAAGCTCTGGAGAATGTGAAAGCTGGACTGGAGACCTGGGAATACACGGCTCGAAACACCCTCATGTATTATCCGACAGGTGAGACACACAGGTTTCTCAGGAGAGGGATTGGTTCTAGGTGGGTTGACTCTAAACAGTGCTTACAGTACTTCTATAGATGACTGAGCAGCTCTTACTGGTAATACTGCACTTTTCCTTCTGTGAAGCTCAAGATATGCAAAGTTGTTTAAAAAAGTCTTATTTTCCTTTTTTTTTTCCTTTCCTTTTCTTTCTTTGGACCTTGCTCCTTTGCTTCTGATTGCAAAGTTTGATCATCTTCTATTTGTTGTTGAGAACCTCATTATCTGTATTATAGAAGCACTTGTTTTCAGGAGCCAGAAGGTCTTTCCAGTTTGGTCTATCTTATTTGTGAGCACTTTCTTGTCATCTTTATTCATTCATTGCTTCTGCTCAAAGAGTGCTCCTTGGGCTTGTTGGTCCCTTGGTTGCTACAGAAAACTACATAATTTTGTAGACACAGCTATAAATGACACAGCCAGCTTCTTTTTTGGCTATAAAGGTACACTTGGCAATTTCTGCAAACCAGTAAAGTAGAGAAAAGAAAGTCTTGTTAATGGTTTTCTTAAAAAAAAAAAAAAAAAAAAATCTGATCTGTAATTTATAGACTTCAGGTGTTACAAAGCATATATCTAGTGCAAATTTTGTTTTAAATTGCTAGAGATACACGATACACACTGCAATTGCTGATGGATTCTGTGTTGTGTAGGAATGTGTGGCAAGTGTCACGTTGGTTGGGAGCTTTACAGCACGCTGCCTAGTGTTACCTGAGCCCTTTCTTAAAAGACATTTTGCTTTTCAAGGTGTACCTGATGAGGATGATGTATTTAAGAAGCCCAGGGAAGTTGTCCATCGAAACACCCGTTTCGTGAAGGACCCTTTTAGCCAAGCCGTGAGCAAATCACAGCTCCAACAAGCTGCAGCCCTCAATGCTCAGGTTGGATAATTTTACTACTTCTGACTAAAATTTTGTTAGACTCTGCCCTCTGGTGTTGTTCATTAACCAGAATTGTGTGTGTGCTAGATACAGCTGACTCACACCTTTTTCCACATGAATGGCATTGTCTTTTTTTACTTCAGTACAAACAGGGCAAAGTGGGACCAGATGGGAAAGAACTGATACCCCAAGAGTCTCCAAAAGTGAATGGATATGGATTTGTGGCTACCCCATCTCCTGCCCCTGGTAAGAGGGTTTTCTTATTTTTTCTGTTGTGAGAGGACTGCTACTGCACTTATTTTGTTGCTCTGTTTGTTCAACCCTGAGGTATCACTGTTGGTTTAGACAAGGAGGTAAGCCTTCTATCTGTGTACGTCTCATGAGCTGGTGACTTGCTTGTGTACTGTGTATGCCTGCTCAATGCAGTACTTAAATCCTAGTCAAATACTCTGGCAAGAGAAGTCGTGCGGTGTCCGAGAGGCTCTGAGCAAGCTCCTGTGCCATTGCTTAGGAATCATCAAGAGGGCGGTGAGCCTTCCTAGGCAACTGGTGTGCTGTGACTGCTTGTTTTATTCCTGGGTGATGCTTCTCTAGAGCTTAAAGATAATAATTCAAACATTTCACAAACATTAACCTTCCAACGAGTTCAGGTGCTCTTTTTGCAAAACAAGGAGCATTCGCGTCAGTGTGTCCAGTAGTTTGCTGAGTGATGGTTCAGCCTGGCTCATAGGGATGTGGTATATCTTGCTTCCTTCACAGTAACCTACTGTTTTCCTCCAGGTCTGCTGCTTTCTAGGTTCTTCCTTTGAATATGCTTGTGTATTATGGATTCCTTTTGTTTAGATGTATTAGCGACAGGATACTTTCGGTTCGAACAAACTGATTATTTTTGTTGCAGTTGAAATGTGGTATCTGAATTTTTAGCTGTTCTTCACCAGCCATTATGTTTCCCTGTCTTTTGTTATTGTGCTAAAAGGTGAACATACTGAGGCTTTTCCTCTGGAAAGCCTGTAGGTGGCATTTGGATTGCACCTCGTTTCTCCATTGTAAATGCCTTTTCCAAACCCTGGACAGCAAGATTTTCTAGCCAGTGACTTAATTGGGCTCTTCAAATCTATTCTGCAGTTGTAGCTGTTAGACAAGGTGCAGTCACTGTTTGGTACAGGCTAGCCTCAAGATGAATTGAGGTTACATTAGGCCATTACATGTATCTTAACTCCTCTGCCCGTTTCCCTGCTTTTAAATAGTTCCCTGTATTGAAGGAATTTTCATACAATAGCAGAGGGGAAGACTAGTACCGTAGAGGAAAAAAATGAAAGTGTCACTAAGCAAAAACTGACCAAATGGAAAAAATATGTATATGGAAAGGATAGTGCTTGGGTGTTGTAACCTAGAGGGTGACACAGCCACAGCCAATCCTGCGAGTTTAAGGTCATGCCCTTTTAATGGGAACCACATGTTACTATTCAACATTGGCTGTGACTTCCTCTGCAGTGGAGGGGCTCCTTTGTGTGTTGATGAGTTTACTGCATTTCATAATTTGCTTCTCTGGATTTTTTGCGGTGAATGAATAGTCAAACGTTTTGCATGAGCATGACTTTTTAAATTTGTTTTTAGGTGTGAATGAGTCTCCTTTTATGACATGGGGTGAAATCGAAAGCACCCCTTTGCGTCTAGAAGGGTCAGAAACGCCATATGTGGACAGAACACCTGGACCAGCCTTCAAGGTATTTCATGTCAGGAGTCAGCACGTCATTCTTTTGGGGGGGAAGGACTAAGAAGGGAAAGGCAAGTGAGTAACTAATAGATTAACATTGTTGTGGGAGTGTGATGCATCTCTGGGCTGTTTTCCCAGTCCTTGAGACTAATAATCTAGGTTCTGATTGGAGGGTGGAGGTGGACATAGCTCCACATGAAAGCTACTTGGTGGAGATACCTGAGGTGGAACACACACTGTTGGCAGGAGAGTGAGACTCGATATTTGATTATGGGCCCAGACAGAGAGGCTTTCAGAGGAAGCTCAAGAGGCACCTGATTTCTCTGATTTTAATGTATGAATGGGTAGAAGTTGTAGGATTTCCCTCTGTCTTGATCTTCTGGCTGTCACAGCCTGAGGCAGGTATATCACTTGAGAGCAGAAAAGGCGCGCTGGCTTTGCTAATGGCACCTGACCCTGCATGCCACCTGTCTCCTGCTGGTGTCATTGAATGTGAGCTGTCTGAGACTCTTAGTTTAAGAAAGGTGTAATATGCTATAGGTGCATCTGTTTTGTCGGACTCCGAAGCCCTTGACTGATTCTCCTGCTGTTTAGCAATGTCTGTGTTTGCCTGAGAGCTGGCTGGCTACAGGCCAGGCTAGGCAAGACACAGGTGACGTTGTTTGTCTAGGAGAGACAGCAGGAGGAAATGCCAGAGGTAATGGCTGCTTCCTTGACTGAACTGGTTTTACCATTTTTGTTTCTTGCTAAGGCAGGTTGAAGGTCTCCCTCTGTTCTCCCTGGCTTTTATATAGCAGCAGAGAGGTGTGGGCTGACCCCACTTCTCCCTGGTTTAGATCCCTGTAGGCTGGAATCCAACTGTAAAGGTGCTTTGACTCATTTATGCAGCACTCGTATGAGCGCATTGGTGAGTGAACCGTGTGATGCATTTATAGATCCTGGAGCCTGGGCGCCGTGAGAGGTTAGGACTCAAGATGGCCAATGAAGTGGCAGCTAAAAACCGAGCAAAGAAGCAGGAGGCACTTCGAAAAGTGACGGAAAACTTGGCCAGGTGAGGCTTCTGTTCTGACAGCAGAACTGGGGATGTGTATTTTCTGATGAGACTTGCATCAACATATGTAGAAAGGGAGGAATTATATGAGTACTGGAAGCAGGAAGAAATACAGTCAAACTAAATGTTTTTAGAAATTAAAAAAATTAATTCCTGAGGAAAGGTGGCTGGTGGCAGTCCCTGATACTCCCTGTTATCAACATTACTGTTCTGCCCTTCAGTGACCCTGCCATGCATCTGGATTGGTGTCTTGCCTCATTGCAAAGAGAAGACATGATAAGGCTTGCTTGGCTGGGTCATGGGAAGGATGGAACGGGCTCAAAGGAAAAGACAGGCAGGGCCACTCAGGTTTGGGAGGGATGTAGGAGGTTTCTCTGCACTTGTCTCTCTAGAGAGACAGGCTGCATTTACCTGCAGGCAGAATTCTGCAGCCTGTGGGTCTGTTCTGTGGGGGGACTGGACACAGAGCTCGCCTGTGGAAACATTGATGTTCTTACTGATAAATGGCAGATTTTTACTGTAAAATCTTTTAAAACTGTTTTTTATTCTATTCCAGCCTCACTCCAAAAGGACTAAGCCCAGCAATGTCACCAGCTTTGCAAAGACTAGTAAACAGGACTGCAAGTAAATATACCGACAAAGCCCTGCGGGCCAGCTATACTCCTTCCCCAGCCCACACAGGAACTCCTGGTTACAAGACCCCAGCAAGTGGGCCTCATACACCCACAAGCACCCCACAGTCTAGGACAGTATCTCAGACACCGGTATCTCAGGATACTACATCAATCACAGACAATTTACTGCAGCTTCCTAAAAGAAGGAAGGCATCTGATTTCTTCTGAGTATTCTGGTCACCAGCAAGGTGATAGTGAGCTGGCTGTGCTCAGCTGTCTGCAAACTGGATGTTGTGAGCCATTGGTAGTAAGGGGTGTCTAGATACAGCTGCCAGAATGGAAGCCAGCGGGTTACAAGATCTGGGACCAGTGCTACTTTAAGACTACATAGCTATAATAGACTGTGATGTGCTTTTTGGAAGCAGAGTATCTCCTGTTGTGGTATAACTTCACTTTGAACTGCATGGGTGGGATGCACAGGGCTGTTGTAGCAAAAGGATACTTCCTGCAATGGCAGAGAAGATTGTGGACTCTTGGAAAATGGTGATAATTTTCTAAAGATATATTTCTCTTTTTAAGATGGCCATGCATTTAAATATGTTTCTGTACAGATACGTCTATTTATAAAATGTGCTAGGCCTTCCTAAAAGGTTGAACTGGACTTTCTTCCAGCTTGTCAAACTTTGATTTTGTACTTTGCAGAAGAGGGGACACAACCATGTATGTATTCAGACATGACCCAGAATTTTAGAGTGCTTCTCTTTAATTTAAGTGGAGTTTAAACTGATGGAATGTACAGTGGGCCTGTCAGAGTTGGTACGTTATGAAAACAGTATGCATACAGTTTCAGACATCAGTTCACGCTTCCTAATAACCTGCCCTCTTACTTACTGAATCCAAAATGTGGTTGATGCACGTGTGAATTCTATAGCCGATGTAGTCAGGAACTTGAGAAATGTGAGCGTAAAAGCTGTTAAGTGTCAGCAGCACTGAAAGAAACTTTCCAATGTGTTTTGACAGTATCTTCTCATACCCGCAAACCATATCAGAGACGGGTCTTTTGAGAATAATAGTGTTAAGCTGTTCATTCACCTCAGCAGATGTACTGTGTCTTCTGTTGCTATACTTTGTAAAGCAAAAGATGAGGACTATTGCCGAAAGGGTCCAGAGAAGCTGAAGTTGAGAACCAGCAGTTCACAAGTTAGACCAACTTTGTGATATTGTTAAAACCAGCCATCCTTAAGAGGATCTCATTTCCTTCTCCTCTCCTTCCCCTTCTGCAGAATGGGATTTGGCTTCCTGCTTGTGCTCAGGCTTTCCTTCACACAGGTTTTGGGAACACTCACCCTCTTCTGCAGCTGGCGGAGGGGAAGGGATTGTGGATTTTGGAGTCTGCAACCATGAGTGTTTCAAAACTTCATCTATGTGCAACCTCTGAGACACACTAGGCTGGAGCAAATGGTAAATGAGGTCCTTGCACTCTGCAGTCAGGTGTTTTGAGTTGGGGAAGGGAATCCTGTGTTGTTTCTGAATGCAGATCATTTTCCTGACATTGGAATCATCAAATGGCATTAAAGCGTAGACCATTGTATACAGGATGACGCCCAGGCTCCATATGTCAGAAATCCTGGGGTCACAAGGAATGCCCTGTAGCACTTCAGGGGCTGCGTACGCAGCAGACCCGCAGAAGGTTTTGCTGAGAATAGTTCTTCCATTTTCATCCCGAGACAAGGGTTTGGAAAAGCCAAAGTCTGACAGCTTGATGTTGAGGCCTTCATCGAGAAGGATGTTCTCACATTTCAGGTCCCTATGAGCGAAGTCTGAGTCGTGGCAATACTTGATGGCAGAAGCCAACTGCTGAAACTTGATGCGAGCGACGTCCTCTTCCATAGCTCCTGTGATCTTGATGTAGTCCAGGAGGTCTCCCTTTGCCCCCAGCTCCATCACAATGTACACTTTCCCAGCTGATGTCTCAAAAATCTCATAGGTTTTGATGATTGAGGGGTGGCGCAAATGTCTCAAAGCCTCTATTTCCCTGGGGAGAAATCTTTCCAGGAAGTCCCGAGGAGTTTTCCTCTTGTCGATTATCTTGACGGCCACGTTGCATTTCAGCCAGTTGCAGTAGGCAGATTTCACTTTGCCGTAAGAGCCTTCTCCTAGCGTGTTGCTCAGGCTATAGCCTTTCTTTCCAAGCACCACAGCATCATCCATGGTGGGAGAGCTGGGGGGAGCTGCATGAGTTGGTGCTGGTGTGCATCATGCGTGGTGGCAGGTGGTGGGCCCACACACCACAGAGGCTGCCCCGGGGCACTGGCCGGCACCCCAGTGCTGGCCGCTGTGTGATGTCACAGGCAGCCGCCCCTGTGCAGGGCACTTGGAAGGACCTTCCAGTCCATTTATAAAGCTACTGGATAACGTTGTGCAGGGCAAAACTTAACATCAGGTTGCTGAGAGACATCAGTTGTGCTCTGCCTTCTTCATAAAAGGATCTTTATATTTAGTTTCGCTAACAGGATGCAAGTAGCTTAAATGTTTTTCTTTTTCTTTCCTAAAATGTACCTTGTACCTAAGTCATCTTATATTCACATTAGCCAGGTGAAATTTCGTCTTGTCTTTTTATATGTCTCAGAAGATCTTTCAAGCCCCGCCTGGGCTTGCTGGGCTTGCTCCTTGTTGGCCAGCTTTCCTCAAAAGGGATGGGATGCTGCTTTTCTTGTCTTCACTGGGGCTGTGTTCAAGAACTGGTTTGGGTTTTTTATTTTTTTTTCCCCTCGTGGGCTTGTTATGGGAAGGAGGTGGCTTCTCGTAAGTTCATTTCCTCATTGTTCATCCAGCCCCTCCATTTTGTAGCTCTGATAATTGGCTGCTTTTGTGGGCTTTGCAGCTGGCTTTTTCTTAAACCCTTACTTGGTGGGGGAGTTCTGACTTCCAGCTTCTGGTGTTCTTGAGAAAGGCTCACACCAACACCTTCCTCAGAAGGGCTCTGAGGATTACTGTTTTGCATGTTGATTGCTTCGCTGTAATCGGTCTCTGGGGCTTTTTGCTTTGCATCGATTTCAGCTTTTTCAAATTTGTTTTTACAGCTGCTATGTGTATGACTCCAAAGACTTGAGGATGTTGATGATCACAACACAGGGGCTAGGGACTGACTGGTTCGTCCACCAGCATGGATGACAATATTCTGAAGAACAGAAGCGGTACTTCTGACAGCCACACTGGGGCTTTTTTTGGTTTTTTCCCTCCCATTCTTTGAAACTTTCGGCTGATTTTTATAATTAGCCAAAAAAAGGAAGAGCAGTTTTAACCATACATGGCCTGCACTCAGGGCTGTGTGTGCTCCAGTGTGAGCTGACCTTTGAGTGTGGGATGAGCACGTGTATGGTGTGATCCAGCCTGGAGAAGCACCGAGCACCTTTCAGCAGGAAGCAGGCGTAGCCAGATGTGTACACTTTTGCACCACGCCTGAGTATGAGACAGCTTGTGTAACACTTGGCTGTCTTGACATTTACTATAATCAGGTGATGTTTTACTGAGGGAACATCTATGGAAAATCTTATGCAGCTCTTTGAGCAGTGCCTGCAGCCTTCTGTAAGGTCCAGGGTGTTTGATGCTCTGTTTGGCTTGGTGGAGAGCTTCCTCCGGTGCGGTTTCCACTGCCACTTCCAAAATTCCTGTCTCTGACTGAAAAACCCTTCCAAGCGACTCGATTTTTATAGTGCACCTTGTAAAAATCAGTTGATCAACATGGCATTGCTAGGAATTGTGACTGCAAGAAATAGTGATTTTCGGGGGGGGGGTGGTTCAGAAATAATTGACGGCTCAGTTTTTTCTTCAAGAAAAAAATTATTCTCAGGTACTCATGAATGAATGTGAAGGGAATCCATTTACTAATGTTTCCATGTTTCAGAGATGTTCTTTAAGGACTGAACTGACTAAATAACAATGAAGTTTTTAGGTAATTTTAAAAACTAATTATTTATTTCTTAATGATCACACGATCTGCTTATTGCCATGAAATGTAGGACCTCTCTGTTAGGGTATGCAGGCAGATGGTCAGGCCCTGGCCCATAGTTTGGGTCACTGAACGGACCAGGAGGGAGGAGCAGATGTGACATGAGAGATGGCTGGATGCAGCAGGTAACAGGTACTGGTACAGGTAGTGCTGGAGCGCAACAGAGAGCACCTGGGGAAATGGCTGAGCTTCACAGATGATTGAGGAGGAGCACGGGGACCACCTGGTGAGGTGGAGGTGACCAGTGAGAGGTGTCAGAAACACCAAATTTGGCTACAGATGTAGCAAGGCTGGGCCCAACAGGAAAATTAGAGGACAGTTATTTTGGGGAGGAGACAAGGGTGAGAGAAGAACAAGCATGGGAACATGGAGAGAAGTTGGGATATGGGCTGGATGCATGGAAACAGGCTGTCATCAGCGTGCGTATCTCAAGCATGGTGCCTGATCTCCATCTTCTTGTTAGATGATTCCTACCCATTTGCTGGGTGTGGGAGCTCTCTTCTGGGCATGGGATGCATGTAAAGGCTGGGCAGTGTTTGAGGGACCGTGGATGGGGTGTACACGGGGGTCAGAAGCGGGATGGGGTATGTGTCTTCCATAGCATTTCAAACTGGTTGTGCTCATACCAAGATGTAGCTGAATAACAGAGAGGGGAATATGATATCTGAGAATGATTAGTTCCATGTTGTGCAATTCATGCTTAAAAGCAGATTGCATTAAATGTCCTGTGGGACGGTGTTGGTTTTGTGTTTGCCCTCAAATGAAGTAACCTAGACAGCCCTACTAAAATCACAGTCTCAATTCTGCCAGACTAAAGGGCCTTCACATGTTTGCTGGAAATGTAATTTATTTTCAATGAAATGCTATAAAACTGGATCTCTTGAAGGGGATGTAGTGCTCTTCAGATGGGCTATTCTTGTAATGCCTGCTGTAAAGTCTGGTCTCTGCTTCCTGCTGCAGTTCAGCCCCTGCTATCTGTAATTACAGAATCAGTAAACTCTTTTGTCGCCAGATATTTTTGCTGCTGTAGCACTAGCAGGTAGTGTGCCTTACAGGGCCAAATCCAGTGTGAAAAACCATCTTGGTTCTTGATGACTTGTGGGTTCCTCCCCCCCTCCCATTTTTCAGAGAGTTATCTTCCTTTTGCTGTTCCTGTATATCTGCATTTTCCTATGTGCAAGGCCCAACACACTTTCTCCCTCAGCCAAAATAGCACCTGGAGCTCTCCTAACACCGCAGGGGTGGTTCGTGGTGAGCAGCAGCAGCGGCAGGGCTGGCTGCGGTGGGTTACCGGCTGGTGGCAAGAAACTGTGGGAGCCCCAATGGACCTGGGGCCGTGTGGTGTGACGGGGGGCTGTAACATCAGCACGTGCGGAGTCTGTGGGTGCTTGCCTGAGCAGTCTGGGGCTTGGTTCCTTGCTCCGTGCAGGAAAGAAGCTGAGGGACCACAAGGGATTCTTGTTCTTAGAAGGGGATGGGAAAGAGGGGGGATTGTGGTCGATTTGGAGAACAGCAGAATGTAATTCCTCGAGAGAAAGTTGCAAGAACCGTTAGTGAAGAGCCAGTGAGGACGAGGGGTGGGTTGCCATAACCCACATGGAGAAGGCAGGCTCAGATGCCTTAAAGAAGCAAAACACTGATCACACCAGAGGTGACTGCTGCTCTTTTCTTTGTGGGGCACAGGGAAGAAAATGCTGAGCAGCAGACAAGCAGCAGCGCAGGGTTTGGTGAGTTGAGGTGAGAAGAGAGACTCAGTCACCCCATGCCACGCTTTGAGCAAACAGCCAGCCCGGAGCGGGCAGGAGGCTGTACTCCAGCTTAGTTTTGGTGATCCCCTGTGGCCTACGTGAGCTGTCTTGTGGCAGGGAGCTGGGTCTGCAACGGGACTTCCCAAAGGCACCGAGCCCCAGGCTGGTTCCCTCTGCGCTTCACCCTCAGGGCCAGGAGCGTTTCGCTGGGGCGCAGGCAGCCACCCCTGCCACGGTGCAGGGGCCGCAGCTGTGCACCCCCCCGACGGCAGGTTCCAGGCTCTGCGCTGCTTTCTACTTCTCCGATTACTTAGCTCGGAAGTGAAGCTGTGGTTAGAGATACTTTGTTGTTTGGGAGGATGGGGCTATTTCTCTACAAAAATTAAGGAAATGGATCTGCTCGCTCAGGGGAGTGGGAGACGGAGCAATTCCTGCTTCCTCATCTTTGCATTTGTTGCCTCAATCCCACCTTGCTGCTGCTGGCCCCGCAGCAGCCGGCTGCAAACCCCAGCCAGGGCGAGAGCCGGGTCGGGCTGCCCTCCCTGTGAGCCCCTTCCCTCTGCTCCTCAGGGACACGGCATCTTTTCTCTGCTGCTTTTTGGGCACTGGTGATCTGCACTTGCTGGTTAGAGAAACGCTCGTTCCCAGTAGCAAACTGGGAGTGCCTGGGACGTGCCAGCTCCCACACGCCCTGGGCAGAGGTGTTGGCGTGTTTTCGCTAGCGTGTGCTGTCCTCACCCCTCCTGCCCAGGGCATCGGGCTGCCCCCGGCTTCTCCCAGTGCAGCCCCCAGCTTCTCCCAGTGCAGCCCACGGTGCCTGGGACTGGTGCAGCCGCACAGGGCAGCTCTGCCTCGCACCTGCCTGCGGCTCGGCCGAGGCGTTGTCAATCCCATAACGTCGGCCTCTGCCAGCGTTACAGCGCTGGGCACAGCACAGCCTGGGGAAATGGGTGCCTCTTACCCTTCACCTTTGTGCCGCTGTGTGGCTGGGCCATTTATTGCCTGTTTGCTCAAGGGCGCCGTGCGGGTTGCGGCGCTCGCCTGGCACACGTGCGTGCTCCGGACCTGCCCCTGTTCAGAGCTGGTGGTGCGCTGTGACGTGGGGAAACGAGGTCTGCCTTTTCTTGGGACAAAAGCCAGGGGCAAGCAAAGCAGCCTGTGCCCTGCTCTCATGGTGGAGGCATCGTAGGGTATTCGTTTATACGTTATCACATATGGTGTAATGCCCAGGCCCTGGGTGTCGTGGGCTTGGGGTGGATAAGGAATGTCCTGCATTAGTTTGGGGTCGGCATGTGCGGCTGGACTGCAGGAAGCCAGGCTGAGAACAGCCTCCCCCCCCGGTGTCCCTTGGGAGGAGCAAAGCTGGGGAGTTGTGACACTCGTGCCTTCGTGCTGGAGGATGTTGTCATGCTTCAGGTCCCCACGGACGCTCGGATCGTGACAGTATTTGGCAGCACATGAGAGCTGTCAAAATGGGTTTTGGCCTAAATCTTCAGACAGCTCCCTGCTGCTTGTGACGCACTCCAGCGGGTCCCCAAGCACACATCCCTGGCCCCGCAGCCCTCCTGGGGCCCCGCAGGGCTCACAGCTCCAGGTGATGGAGCCACGGCTCACGCTTGCTGCTACGCCAGCTCCAGGGAGCAACTATTCCCAGCTCTGGGCCGGCACCAATTTCCACTGTCATGTTAAACTTCACATTTAGGTTTGGAAAAAGCATCTCCCCGATGCTGCTGACCCGAGCGCAGCAATAGCTCCTGCAGGGCCGGAGGCGGCAAGTGCCCAGCAAAACTCGCAGAAGCCCCCGTCCCCCTGCCTGCAGGTCGGCAGCTGGCACCCGGCCCGGGCAGGGGCTGAGGGGAAGCAGAAGCAATGTGAGAGCAGAAGGATCTGTATATCCATCAACAACGCTCCTGAGAGAGGTTTGCTGCTGGAATAGCGAGTAATTGGTATTAACAGGGAAACAGGGCGTGCGTAAGATTGGGTCAAAATGGTCCTTATTGGAATTTCAATGTTTTATTTGAAAATTTAAAATTGTAGCATAGAAGTGGAAAACACTTTGTCGTAAAAATTAAAAAAAATAAAAACTTCCCAGGCGCTTTCCCAGGTTTTAGCTTTGACTCTGAATAGGGTTTTACTGAAAAGCTGGAATTCCCTGCAGAGGAAAGTGCCGGCTCTCTGCTGACCCCAGGAGCCACCGTGGGTCAGCCGCTGTGCCCTGCACCTGGCTGAGCCCGTGCCCCAGCACTGCCTAGACACCGCTGCTTTGCTTCCAATCGTCAGAGGAAATTCCAGCTCAATTTGGGAAGTGGCTGTTGAAGGTAAAACTGGCTTTGGATCCCAAATGCCGCCTGGGCTGACCCCCAGCATCAGGAAAGTTGTGGCGCAGGGGCCAATGCCTCCTCCCCAGGCTGGGCTTACTGGTGAGGACAGTCACCACCCTACCTGGCCTGACGTGCAGCAACACCCAGGGTCAAATTCCTACAGGCACCTGTCATTTGCAGGGCCATTAACAATGAGCCGCGCAATTAGTTTTCTTTATCCGTTTCCTCTCTGGCTGGGCCTGGGAACTGGGAACGCAGTGTTTCCAGGAGGTATGGAAACACAGGCCAG
The DNA here is from genome assembly GCF_947461875.1 of Haliaeetus albicilla. Taxonomy (NCBI): domain Eukaryota; kingdom Metazoa; phylum Chordata; class Aves; order Accipitriformes; family Accipitridae; genus Haliaeetus; species Haliaeetus albicilla. The sequence goes on from NC_091492.1 coordinate 38,332,057, forward strand.
CTCCGGCACTGCTGTGGAGCTGGGAGCCGCCGCACCGGGGCCCCAGCTGCGGGGATGTCCCAGTGCCAGGTGCTGCTTGTCGGTGTCACCCCTGCAGGTGCGAAAACAGGGCCCGTGTCACCCCACGGTGGGCAGGCGGGAGCAGATTAATGAAGCGGGCAAACGACGGTCAACCTTGGAGCCCGCTGGGGCTGGGAAACCCCAGCGCCTTGTGCCTGCGCCCTGGGGACAGGCAGGGTGACCGGGCTGGGAAGTCCCAGCGGCGGCAGGGAAAGGCCGTCGTAGTGGGGATGGAGGGGACTGGGAAAGGCCGTCCTAGGGGACAGAGGAGGCTGGTTGAGGCTGTTATGGAGGGGAAGGGGAAAGGCTGTCTGGTGGTGGTGGAGGTGAGCGGGAAAGGCCAGCCCAGCTGGGGACAGGGAGGGACGGAGGGGACTGGTGGAGGCCATCCTGGGGAGATGGAGTGAACTGGGCAAGGCCATCCTGGGGGGGGTGGAGGGACTGGGGTTGCCACCCTGGCAAGGTAGAGGCCATCCTGGGGGAGATGGTGGTGGCTGGCGATGGCCACCCCGGGGGGCAGAGGGGACCGGGGGGAGCTGTCCCGGTGGGGACAGAGGGCACGGCTGGACGCCATTCTGGGGGGGTGGAGGTGGCTGGCGATGGCCGCCCCGGGGGACACACAGAGGGGACCGGTGGGGGTCGCCCCGGGGGGCGGAGGCCGCCGGTGAACGCCACGTCCCGCCCGCAGCCGCCGCCGCCGCCGCCCCCGCCCGTGCCCGATCCCCCGCGTCTCCTCGGCCCCAGCCCGTCCCCGTAGATGGGCGGGGCGTGTGCAGATACGGGCGCTCGGCCCCGCCCCCGCGCCGCCGATTGGCCGGGAGGCGCGCGGTGGGGAGGGGGGCGTGGCGGCGCGGGGTTGGAGGCGGGCAGGAGGGGGGGGGAAAGGCGGCGGGGAGGTGCGGCCGCCATCTTGTGCGTCGCCGGAGCCAGGCGAGCGGCCCGCAGCGTGGCGCCGCCCGACCCCCGCGCTGCTCCCGCCGCCGCCGCAGCCGCCGCCGCAGCCAGGGCCGCTGGCTCCCGCCCCGGGGGCGGCGGCGGACGGGGGAGGGGAAGAGCTCCGTGCGGACGGGGGCCCCCCGCGGGCCCGGCGGCGGCCCCTCCTCCCGCCGCTCCTCGCGTCCCTCCCCGCGGGTTTGTGGCGCTGCGCCGGGGGAGGATGAACGGAGGATAAATGGTGCCCAAGGCGGACAGCGGCACCTTCCTCCTCCTCTTCCTCCTGGTGCTGAGCATCACCGAGCCGCTGCGGCCAGGTAGGGGCGGCGGGGGCACGGAGAGGGCGGCGGCGGGGCCGGGGGTGCCGGTCCTCCCTCCTCAGCCTGCGGGCGGGTCGCGGGCCCGGAGCCGTGCGGGCGCGGGGGACGCCGGGGCTCCCCCCGGGGCGGGAGAGCGAGCGGCGGGCCCGGGCGAGAGCCGCCCGCGGGCGCGGGAGGCCGGCCGGGTTCGCCTCCGGTGAGCGGCGTCTCCGGGAGGTCGGCGCCGGGCGGGTGCGGAGGGGAGCCGGGGTCCTTCTCCTCCCGCCGGGGACGGGTCGCCGTGGCCCAAAGCCGGTCCCGGGCTCGGGGGTTGGTTAGGGCTCAGCCGGCGGCGTCTCTGCCGCTTCTTCGTACTTTTAAAAAGAGATGGGACCTGGCTGAGTCGTGGGGGGGGGAAGGTCGGTCCCCTGGCCGGCTGCTTGGGTCTGGAGAGGACTGCGAGTTAGGGTGAAGAAAAATCATTTTAAAGTTTGCAAGCTTGGGTAGAAAACTACAAAACCCTACGGGTAATTAGCAATGGAAATGTGGCGGCATGACTAAGTTTTCAGGTGTTTCTTACTTACCCGCTTTTATGTTGCGGGCCTTGGGTGCCAACAAAACAAGACAAAAAACTTGCTTTCAAAGTGCCATTTCACCATGCCAGAAAGAGGAAAAAAACCCTGTTGCATCTCAGTTCGTATGTCATCTTCCTAGTTCTGTTTTTGCTGCTTCTAGGGAAATAATTTAGTGATGGAGTTTGTGTGGTAGCTGCTAGGCACGGTGCTTTAAAATGTTAAGATAATCGACTTTGGAGAAATGGTTGGTGTTTGCTGGTTGAAAACTACAGCTTTTCTAGATACGTCGCTCGGTGGGGGTTTCTTTTTGGGTGTTGAACTTGCTTGGAGCTTGGCAGAGCCCTCACGTATCTGGGGCTGCTCTTGCCAAAGAGCATCAACAGCCAAAGCGCGAGGCTGCCTGGAGTGGCTTTGCAGGTTTGGAAACTGTCCTCCCATCGCACCGTGTGACTGCTCCTGGGTGATACTCACTCCTTTGTAAATAGGAGAGTAATAACGATGGTGTACTCTGAAATCCCCTTGTTCTTTCTCTTCAAAATAACTTTCATGACCCAGACTAATAAAACATAACAGTATTAGTGAACTGTGTCTAAGCAAGTTCCTAGTACAGCTGAAACACAATTGGGTCAGTGTAGGCAATCTTACTGAAATAACTAACTTAGATGTTGAAACTGCTTTGCGTGCGCCTTGTTTTGTTTTGGCTTGTTTTTTTGGCAGTGCAGTGTATATGTAGGGCTTATGATACACTCTTAAGTAGCCAAAAAAACCCCAAAACATGGAGTTGCAAACCTAGTATTATTACAGCTAGAGGCTTTTATGTGGGAGAAGATACTATGTAAAACTGATTTCAAGCAACTTCCTTTATAGCTGGCACTAAGTGCTACAGACAGCTGAATTCCTGGTTGAAAAGATTCAGCAGAGATTAGCTGTCTGTGTACTTTGACAGGTGGGTAGATTTGGCGCTGAACTCTTTTGGCGTTAAGCATTGTAGCCTCCTAGAAATTAGAAAATGGCATTTTCCGTATTGTGTCAGAACATTTATTGCTCCAGTTTGATGTCAGATCTCCGTCAGCAGCTGGTGCTTGATGGATGAAGACAAGTTTTTCACTGAGGTTTGGGTCTTTAAGGCAAATTAATTTTTTTCACTGGTGCTCTAATGTTCTTTAGAGATTTTGTGGTGCTGTAGCTACACTGGCAGAAGCATCGTTCTTGTGAACAAACCCTAACTCTCATCTGCTCAGGTTATACACCACTGGTTTTGAAACTTGTAGCATTAGAATTCCTCTATGGCAACTCTGTATGCATGCCTTGAATTTGCTTGAACCATATGTATTCCTGAACATAATGTGAGGGAATCCAACTGGATGTAATGTTGCAGCTGGAATTCCTTGCTGTATGAGGAATTTCTGAATTCCATTTGGAATACACTCATCCGTCCTGTTTACTTGGAGGCTCCAGATGAGTGTGATGGTTGAGCTGTCCATGGTGATGCCTCTCCTTCCTCCTCAGAAGAGAGCCCATCGCTTCAGGGTGGCCTCGCATCTTTTTGCCAATGTCGTTTGCTTTTTAGCTTGCTTCGTTTAATATCTTGAATCTACTGTCTCAAATAGATCACACATTTAGTAGATTAAGTAGTATACAGTTTGATCCTGAAACAAAAGGTGCAAATAGGAAAATCTGGTTCATACAAGTACAGAGGATGTACAGAACTGAATTTATCATTGTAATCAATGGTGAAGAAGTCTCTCTTGTCTTTTTTGGGGAGGTGCATGGATTTCCTGAGAAAGAGAAGAGTATTTGGACTTAGAATTTATTTTCCTGGTGGTGTTTGGTTTTCTTTTTGCTTCTTTAAACCTGTGTATTGTAGCAACTGTCTTATTGGATTAGAAAGGATGCCTGCAGCTTGCTTAGCTTAAATCTGTACTTGGAGCTATCAAATGAGTGCTGCAGAGTGATGGGAGGTTTTATGCACTCTGAGATGAATGTGTAGTCCCTTCACAATTCAGTCCCAGCGAATCAGGCACCTCTTTGTACTTCCATGTTAATTTGACACTAGCTTTGTATCCATGTTCTTGCTGTGCTCTTCAGATAAATAAAACCTTCTTTTAAGCCTCCTCAACTGTAGTATCTTTTCAGGCTATCTGAAAGGCTGTGATTTTACGTGGACCTATTCTTTCTGCATTTAGGGTGAGATGAATTTTAGTAAATTAGGAGAGAAATTAATTAAAATTTCCTTTTTTTCCCCTGATGTTTCCGTCTTGCTTATACAAGTCTGTTTTACACTACTGCCACCACTAACAGCATCAGGTATGTCCAACATACCATGACATCAGCCCTAGCTGTGGGAGACTTGGGTTTCCTGAAGGTACTGTGGGCAGTTAAGATTTTTTTCTGAGCCTGTGGGCTTTTAATGGTAACTTTGTGCCGTTGAGAATCTCTGCTTGGATTTTTTTTGTCCCAGTGTTTCCCTCTTGCCCTTTCTAGTGGTTTTGACCATAAGCTGCTTGTTCTGACTAGTTGCCTACTTTATAATGTATTGTTGAAAGAGTTCTTTAAAAAAAAAAGTAGGGCATTTCTCCTTGAGTTGTGTTACTCATTATGTGTTTGGAAGCTGCTAATGTGAATTGAAGCTGAATGTGTCGGACTTTTCCAAATGTGTGTACAGTGAAGGACTAACTTAATATTTCCTTTAAACACTTACTGAATTGATTATATCTGGTGTTCAGACACTTGTTTTGGGGGATATTTACCGCAGTAGGGTTTGGCTTAATATCTTTTTCCGGGACAACTCAAAACATCTGCTTCAGGTTATCTGACTAGCTGGCTGAGAGCTGTTGTCTTTATGTGAAGAATTATTTCAGTGGTGTGTTAACTGAGTCACAATAAACTGTACTGGTGCTAGCTTGGATTTAGATTGAGTTTCTCAACACTAGTGCATTTCTGTAGGTTGCTGAAAGAGCATCAGAGATGTAAATTGTTATGAATTCAGTTTTGCAGCACAGTTTGAGAATATGTAAGTTCCTGTTTCTGTTAATGTCCCATTGCACAATCGAAAAGCAAAGGTTTTGGTGTCTTTCTGTAATATTGGCAAGTTAGACAGTCTGGAACGATCAGGATGACATGTTTCAGAATAGTGTTTAGAGGATTAATTAACATCATCGTCACTGAAGACAATAACACGTTTTCATATTTCTCTAACAAGATACTGCTGCTTGCTAATGGAAAACACTTAAACGTGGTCAGGCTTTATATTGGATTTTGTAATAGTGGTTTAGTACAGAGCCTTGTGAATGTAGGTCATCGGGCTTTCTTATTAGAGCATTTGCCAGACAGCTAAAAGCCAATTGAGTTCTCATTCTTGCAGCTTTTCTTCTCCACTTCAAAGCTAGCTAGAGGAAGTAATTTTATTACACAAGTTCTGTTTTTAAAAATTTTGCACAACTTGCCTAAATGGCAATGCTTAGAAAGTCTTGCCAGTGCAAGTGGTGTAACTGAGAAGCCCCACAACTTTAGCTTAAAGTTTGAACTTTTCATGTGCTTTGGTGCGTGCTTATACGCAGTTGGTGGTTATGCTCTTACTGGTGGGGTGTTGGTATCTTGACACAATATAATTGGCAAGTGTGTTTAAATTGCTAACTCTTTCTTGTCACTTAGTCAAAAGTTGTAGGTCTTAAATGCAAGGCAGAACTCCTTAGAGAAGAAGTCTAAACAAATCCACAGTCGACATCGTTTCAAGGTGATCCACTTGTGTGCTGTGACTGAATGTGTCTGGTTTTGGCCAGTTGAATTGTATGGGTTAATTCAATTGGAGACCCAAATATATCAGTCATAAAATGTGACCTGGCCCCAGCATTCCTCTGCTCTAATGGGAGCTTGTTGGTAGGCAAATAGTAGCCTGATTTTGCTTTTTGTTCACTGTCTTTGCCTTAGTGAGAGCTGTGGCGAGTAATATTTGTTCGTTTCCATGTCGTTGCTAACTACAGCTAAATTCTCAAGTGAGGGCTTCTAGGTGCGAGGGGTAGAAGGGTTTTTATCACACCTCCTCATTTAGTTTTGCTGAAAGTAGGGCTGGCTTGTCTTCCAGTCTTATGTTCCCCCCTTATCCCCTTACTTCCTAATCTACTGGGTTTAGGTTGTTTTTTTTCTTCCTAGGGTTACATGTTAGTGTGCTCTTTTCCTGGTGCTCCTGACCTCTGCTGTTTGCTGTTGTTAGGAGCTGCAAAGCGAGGCTGATGGATTTGAAAAGGCTTTCTTGTGGCTGCTATCAGTGTAGCAGAGAGACAAGGCAGAAGGTATCAGACCTTATTAGCATGTCTGATGCTTTAAGACTCGTAATTCCTGACGTTAATTATAAGGCAAAATTTTTAAGGTGCGAGTGGGTTTGCTACTAGCTGTGGCTACAAAGTAAAGGAGAAGGAGTCGGCAGGCAGAGGGCTGTTTGCATGCAATCCTCTGGTTCTAAGAAGTAATAAAACAGAAGGGGAACTTGGGGGTTTGCAAACATGTGACTTCTATGTCCCCATGGTAGTTTTGGGAATAGAGGAAGATTAGGCCAGAACAGCAGAAGTGATGGAGAAGAGAGCACTGCTGCAGCCTCTCTAGTGGGAGAGGGCAGCTGTGGAAGTGCTTCTTCTTTCTCAGTAGTCAGGGGGAAAGGCACAGCTAGCTTGAAGAGAGAAGAATTTTAGATACTAGGTATGAGAGATGTAAAAGCCCCAGTGAATGTCAGAAAACCAGCCAAGACTTCAATGAATTATTCTGTCCTCTGGAATTATCATTGTTAGGGCTGGTTTTGATGTTTAATTGTAATGCAAGAGCAGTAACTACCTCTACGGTCCATCTTTGGATAATGCCTGGGTCTCTGGGTTTTTACGTGGTGATTTCTTGCAACTTCTATAAGGTCTCATTTCATCCTGTGGGATGCATATAAATAACTTCTTTCGTGATTAGCAGAACTTCCTGTCGTGCTTGCGTGCGTTGCACTGCGCAGAGCCTGCGTACCATGAATTGAACTTCTGGTACATAAAGTGTGGTCAGAGCAGAACCTGGAAACAGCTCAGTGGCATCGCCACCCCTGCCCTTCAGGGGTTAATGTGGGTGCTCGAGTTTGTTTTGTATTTTAAAATGAAATAAGTGTGTGAGGGGTTCTTGCACTGATAGCCCAAACATGGAAGTCCTTGAGATAGAAAAGAAACGGATCACGGTTACTGGCAGGCTTGATGAGAGGCTCTGCTGATCTTTGCCTGTGTGTGATCTCAAGGGCTAACCTGTGATGGAAAAAGGCTTGTTAATCTTTTGTTCTGTGTAGACTGATAGAAAGTTATGACTAGAAGGGCTACTAAGAGATGGGGTCGTCCATCTTCCTGTCCCAAAACAAAATCTGGTAAACCCAGGCAATTCCTGAAGGATATTTGTCTAGCACATTTTTCATTATTTCCTGTGATACAGACTCCAAATGCCAGATTCTTTTGGTAAGTCTAGTTGCCAGTCTGTTGCTTGTTCTGCAGTTGCAGCCTATTATTCCTGTCTAAATACAGTGTTGTGCACGTGTCCTTCTTGTGCTACAGTTTTAAAGAACAGACTGACAGTTTCCCAAAACCATTAAGGTGCCAGGACCCACCAGTTTTTCAGCAGCAGTAAGTGTGGTGAGTGCCTGGCAGTGCCTGTTCCTTCCTGACATTCCACGCTCTGGAAGTGTTTATGTACCATTCAAGATCCCTGCATGGCAGGCTCACACCTTTGCATTGTACTTCCAGTGGTGGTTTTGTAGAGGACCTATTGAGTTGAGGAGAAATCACAGATCATTTGATGAAGTAATTGATTAGCTGTAGCAGAACTCTACCAACCTGAGTTGCTTAAAAACGTGAGTTTGGGCTTAACCTTTAATCCACATTCCCCAAACTGTGAAATCCGCTGGCATCTTGTGGTTTCCTATGAAATTTTTAATTTTGTCTTTGTATTAAAGAGTCAGCCTGCTAATTCTGGGTTTGATGAACAGCGTTTTAATGGTATTTGCTATATGGAACTCCTAAGGAACTTATTAGTGTTTGATGCCTACCATTTAGATTATTTAGAAATACCATTTTAAGTTTAATGGAAATTGATAGTTGCCTCATTAACTATAGCTAAACAAAATAATGTTCAACTTCCTAGTTAATTAAAATTAAAACTGGTTGATCTAACCATTATATTTAGCTTCTGTTCTGTTTATTGATTAGCGCTTGACGATTGTCGGCCAGCTCGGTGGGTGGAAATGTAGAATTAGCTTTTGGTGGCTGATCTTAGGACATTCCCTGCTCTTTTGTCCTTTAATTTACTGGTTTTTCTTTGTCATATTTTCATTTGTGTAACTTCTTTCCTGTGTTGTCTTCTCTTTTTTATACCTCATCTGCCGTGCTTCCTCATACTTTTCCCACTATGAGACCAGTTACTTGGGGTACCCAGTGAAATTATTTGGGAACCAAAGCTAGTAGAAAAATGGGATTAAGTGCCATTTCTGGTAGCCCAATGCTGGGTGTTCTGGGCTGGCTGCAACTGTGTTTTCTTGAGGGAGCTTCAGATGTCACTGTGAAATGCTGAAGCCTCCATCCGTCTGTGTGTTGACCCTCAATCTGCATTGCAGGGTGGGCAGTAGCACAGCAGCTGAGGCTTGAAGTGGGTGAGTGAAGCCCTTTAGATCCGTATGGAGGGAGGTCAGCTCCAGCCTGGACTGTGGCTCTCCCAGTCCAGCTCTGCCCTCAGGTCTCTGTGGGCAGATAGATGGGGTGATGCAAGGGTAGGTGTCAAGCATCGCCTTTGCATGAGTGAGAAGAATTTTACATGAAACTGAGTTAGTGTTGTCCTTCAGTATCTCTATGTTTTGTCTGTGCTAATATTTCTTTAGCAATTTAAATAAAAAGGTTTCTTCTGACTTTAAAGTAACATGTCTTCTTTTATACATTTTAAAAGAAAATAAATAGTTCGGCTTCTAGCACCTGCTTGGTTTGAGTTTGTGCCCAGGTAGCATTTTGCCTTGTGTATGCTAAACTACTTTTAATCTAGGGATGGTCAAAACTGCATTTGTGTTTTCTCTCTGAATTTATGAAATTATTTGTTATGCTTAAATTACTCTTTGCTGATTAAAATATAGGAATATAAATGTACCCTATTAAGGAGGTCTTGGAAAAACCTTTATGAAAAATCGGGGATCTTGCAGGACTGAGATCCAAGTGCAAAGACTGAATCAGAAGTATCGTCTCCCTTCAATTCTGGTAGTAAGCAGATTGGAGAGAAATGCTTCGAGGATGTTATAGTATATGAGTGCTTGTTTGTGTCTTTCTGAGCATTAATGGAGTTGACTATGACTTCTCTATTGATGTAACAGCTAAAAAATGGCAAAGATCAAGTGTCATGGCATAGTACCTGACACACGTGCATAATAGAAGCTTGTTGAAGAGCTGAAGAGCACTGGTGGTACTTAAGCTGTTAGGTGTGGGGAATGAGAAAACTACTCTTAAAGGGTTAAGTGGCTTTTTGTAAATGGGTTGGACTTCTATTTGCTGACTTCTGATACAACAATTAAACTTAGGGTTTGATATATGAAATTCCTGTTCAGGTATTTGGAAGAAGAAAGCACAGTATCTCGTACAACGCGAACAAACGCAGCAGTGACTAACGTTGGCTGCATTCCTGCCATGTTCGACTTCAGTTGAGCGGGGGAATGCTATTCAAAGCATGAGCCATTTGCTCCAGTGCATGACAGCCACTGCACTAGCTACTGTGCAAAGGATAGAATGGGTTTTCCATATTCGAGGTCAGAATATTTCTGTATATCAAATTTTTGCTTTTAAGTGTTCTTTCTAGCTGCTTGCTCATCAAGTCTTGTACAAGATGTGAAGAAAAAAAATGAAATGGAAGCAAAAGCTTTTTTTAGTGTGACCTGCATTTGAATAGTGCTCATGTGCAGGTTTCCTGTCTCCCTGAATTGTTAGATTCTTGTTTAAGACCATGACCTTCCTTAGGGCCCTGTAGAGCGCTACTTCTATGTTCATTTGGTTTTGAAATTAAGAAATGGCATTAGTTTTTGGAGAGTGGAGTGGTTAGAAATGTCTGATTTTCATAGGTGGTGTTTTGTCACCTGTTTGGCATTAAAGACTATTGCAGTTCCTTGTGTTTTAATTCAGCAAGGTGTTCTAAATACATATTTTGCCTTAAATTATGTGTTTCCATTAGATTTGTTTGGATTGCTCATGTGCTGAAAGTTTAAGGATATGATTAAATACTGTTGAATCCTGTACTAGGGGTGAAAAAAAGAAGATACTAACTTTTTTGTTTTCCTGTAAAGTAGGAACATGTGTTGTCTTGTTGAAAGTAAATGAGCTTACGAACTAATACTGCTGAAATCTGGCAATTCCTACTTTCAATTTAATGGTGGCTACAAATTAGCTGTGATTGCTCTGACAGTTCTTGAATTGCTGTTATCGTGTTTCATCTGAATACTCTTCTTGTTGAAACCTGATCTAAAGAAAATACTAATACAGTTCATGTAAAACTTTGGATTTCAATTTTTCTTTCCTCTGTGGAAAACTCTGATCTCTATACAGTACTTGTTGGTTTTTTGCTTTTTTTTTTTTTTACACCTACAGTTTATTTAGTCAAAGGGACTACAGCTTCTTTCCCTGGTGATCCTTCTTAAGTGAAAACTGTTTTGCATAGGAGCAAATACTGGTCCAAACTGACTTGATAGGATGTGTACTTTTCTAGTCCTGAGAATGTAGTTGGTTGGAAGAGGATAAACACTGTCTCACATGCTTAGATTTTTTTTAGGGTAATTTTGGGTAGGCAGCTACCAGATAATAGCTTAAGATACAGAAGTACTTTCTAGATTACTTTTATCAGTAGTTTCTCTGGATCACCTTTTAGAGGCTTTCCAACAAGCAGCTTGTGCAGAGACTGTCAGAAATTGAAAAAAAAAGAAATGTTCCTGGTATTCAAATACTTCTGATTACCAGACTGGTCCTTCTACGGTTGCTCGCACCACTGTGTAGTTCTGAACATCCCAGAGGTGACTCTGAAATGTGCTGGAGATTGTTTTGGTGAAGGACCACTGCAGATGCCTCCTGGGAGGAAAGAGGTGCAGGTAATGCTGAAAACTTGTGAAGACAGAGCTGAGAACCAGATGCTTTTTCCTTGTTCAGAATGTCCCCAGCTTTATGAAGACCTGCAAATGAGCAAGGAGAGTTTGTGTACATTATTATGGTGTTTTAGAGTATTTAGAAGCAATGGAGTATGAGGATCATGTCGTAGAAGCTGTGTTTAGAAGAAGGTAAAGGTTTGAGGTGACAATTGAGGATAGAATCTGGAAATAGCTAAGCTGAAGTACCTAGGTAGTTTCAGTATTTGTGGTGTATGTGGGATAGTCCATCTGTCCTGAGCTGGGTATATGGATTGTAGGGGAGAAAGTACTGTTTGTGATGGTGCTCTTTTCTGGACAGCACTGATGACTTGCTGAGTATTTCACTACTGATGTCATTCTTAATGGACTTTTTCTCTGTTGCTGAATTTGTTGGGAGAATTAATATGCTGTGTGCGTGACTGTATTTAAATTCTGTGTAAGGAATAGTGCTATTTTCTTAGCACCCATGAGCGTGTTTTGTAAGTAGTGGGGTTTAATGAAACCTGGACTCCAATGGGCTTGTCTCCTATGTCCCTATACTTCTTCTGCTGTAGTACCTTTGCCTGACACTTAATAAGGCTTAATGTCTTCCCCATGTCCCCTCTGTCTGTCCACAATCCGTCCTCTGGCACAAGGAAGCTGGGAGTGCTGCAGGGTCTCGTGTAAGGGTTCAGTTACCCCAGTTAGCCACTTGACTGCCAGCTGGGAAGCCACCCCACCGTGGTGACCGCACGATGCACGGATGTGCTGGCAGGTTGGCAACTGCTGAACGGTGCAAACCACACTGGGGTTTCCTGCCCTCTGAAGTTCAAGGCAGTCATCGTTTCCTTCCCTTATGCTGGCTCTAGGCTTTCCAAAGCTTGTACTGCACTCTGTATTTTTTTGGTCTTCTTTCTCAAGCTTGCTTGAAATTGTTTAGTGAATTTAATCATGGGGTGTGATTCGCACTTTCACTGATCCACTTACTGATCCGGCTTTCTTTAGGGGAAGGGCCAACAATTTGGTGCTGCACAGGTTTAGGTCACTTGTCACTGTTGTACTAAAACACTTGGGTCCTACCTAAGGCTGTACAAAATATCTGAAGTCCTGAAGAAGGTTGTTGATAGAGGAACTGTAGGCGTTAATTTTGAGCCACATTAAAGGGTTCTTGAGTACCCGTGGCTTTGGTTTTGTTTGTACTGAGTGCTCTTTGTGACAGTGCTGTATTTTGCTTTTCCCTTCTGCCTATTTACTTACTATGATAATATAACAGTTTCTTAGGGGGGAAAAAATGCAAGCCTGTTGCTTAGCTGGTATCCTCACTGCTATGAAAATAAACTATTTTTCGGTCTGGAATGGTGCATTGCCTAATTCACAGCATTTTTTCAGCTCAGTTCAAGGAGCAAGGTTTTTTTTCTGTTTGGTTTTAGCAGTACTGGGGAATTGGGAAATACATCTTTTCTGTTTTGGTCTTAGAAATAAGTGTCCACATTCACAAAGCACAAAGCCTGTATTTTCTACGTCTTGGGAAATCATAGCCAGGGTCCCCATTCAAGAAGCTCTGATGTTGTTGCTTTGGCTGAATGCCGGGTCTCATGTGCTGCCATAGCTTTTTGTTGTTGTTTTGATTTTTCTTTTTTTATCCTTAATGGCATTGAGTCTGCCCTCCAGACAAAGAGCAGACAATGAATTGCAGTGAATGACACTTGTGAGCAGGGAGAAACTGGGTCAGTTCCAAGCTCGTGCAGCGTGTAGGTATAATATTAATATGAGGGGGGTGAGGGGAAGGAGGCTGCTACTCTTCCTTACCATGCTGTAAAAATCTCTTGATGGATGTTAGGGTCATCTAGCATAACTTACTATGACAGAACACTGAGTAATACAGAATGTTCATTAGAGTTATTCATTAAGGATTTACAGTTTTCAGCTGGAGTGCTGTCACAATTTTAATTACTTCATGAAACTGCATGCTGAGGTCATGCAGAAAATGCCAATGCTTCTAACATGTATTACTTATTTTTGGAACTGATGTGTTCCTACTAAATGGGATTATAACTTCAGAATCTCTAATTTTCAGGAGCTGGAATTAAATTTGAGAATAGGTGTTTGGCTGTGCGCATAGCACGGCACCCTTTTATTTTCCCGGGCTCTCTGCTATGTGCCGTTGTGCTTTCCTACCCTCCTGCACATACTCAGGCCATGATGAACCAAAGCTACATGACCTAAGGATCATGCTTAGGCACGTTTTCAGTAGCATAGATGAACATCTGAACATTGTATCTTCTGTGGAACTGAACATGAAAATGGAGCACTCTGTTCTTCTATAGCTTTTTAATTCTTATGTATGTTTTTAATTATTCTATAGGCTTTTAATTTGAAAAACAGTCAACAGAACCTATTTTATTGAGAAACTTTAATAAACTTCATCTATGGATTGGATAACTGTCTGGTGTCAAATTGAGCTTCACAAATAGTTTTCTTCTATGAAAATAAGGTGGTGTTATCATAGTCTGTTTTTCTCTGACTGTGGCTTTGTTATAAAGTACTCTATGTACTCACGCTGCTACACTGAATGCAATGATGGGTGGGGTGAGGATAAATTTGAAAACATGTAATGGAAGCAAGGTTCACCAAGTGACATAAGGAAATCTGTTGGGAGGTGAATGGATAGTCAGTGCTTCTCCGAGATCTGGAGCTGAGGGGAAATACCATTTAGGTATGGCTTCACTTGCCTGAGAGTAGAGCCTTCGCGTGGGATTGGTGATACCTCAAAGACAAGTTAAAAACAAGAAAACCTGTTCAAAGACAGTGTCAGAATATCCTCAAATGTGGTTTGTAGTCAGCTTCTCTGTCACTGAAAACTGTTCAGCAACTGACTTCTGGCCACCACGAGCAGAGGCCGGGCAGGACTGCCATGCTCTTTACAAGCTGGCAGATTTTCAGGAGTTTTGTGTGAGAGACGGTACCTGCTCCAGTGAACTTCGCCTGTGGACTTGAGAGAAGTCCAAGTTATGAAAACTGCTTTTCAAGTGCAGAGGACTAGCGTAAGAACAGTTTTGCCACATATCTGCTGAGGATTAAATGAAGAAAACCACTGTGGTATTGCTGTATTGGGAATATTAAGAATATTTTAAAATTTCTGTTACTTCAGTAAATACCAGTCTAGAGAAACACTGGTTGTGTTATGCTTCCTCTTGAGCATAAATATTAGATATGGAGCTGTATGTGTTTTTGTGATGATGATGGGTGTGGTGTTCCTTTTGTTGTTGTTTTGTTTCTGATACTTGTTTGCAGGCATTTGTTGAGCACTGGTGTTGAGCAAAATCTCCAGGAGCTAAGGACTTAGGGGTTTAGGCTTTTTGCTGAAGATGCTGAAATCTGATCGTGCTCGTACAGTTTAGCATGTGTCAGGTTATATAGAAACTGTGATATAAGAAAAAAGCAATTTTCAATTTTAGTGAACTTATTCTTAAATATGTTAAAATATGAAACGATAGTGCAACATGTAGGTACAGGTCTTAAGTATGTAGGTTTAGTATTATAAGACCGACCTGTTGGACAAGTTAAAATCTGAATAAGAAGAGTTACTGGCCTAAACGCTCGTAGTTAGAGTTTTTGTTAATGCTTAATCAGCTTTTGATAGCTGTAATTGCCTCTTGAAATCTGTACAGAGTATTCTCCTACAGGTTGGTTCATCTGGTTTGGGACAATGAGTGACTTACACTGAGAAAGCAGGAAGTATTTTTGTCTTTTGTTTTCCTTCAGTCTGTAAATAAAAATGGTGCCAGAGGATCTACCAGATCCAACCTTGAGAAATGTGACCAAAATAAGCAAGATACACGAGGTACACACAAAACTTCCATTGTTCGTTAAAAGCTTACGTACAAAACCAAACCACGTACTTTGAGCTTATCTTTTCCAATACATACATTTCAGAGTAATATCTTATAATTGAAAAAACATTAAATGCTGGGTTTGTACGTTTAATCAAATTTCAATTTCCATACAAATGAAGCTCAGCAGACAAGAACAAACAATTAGTGTAGCAAATGAAAAGTGCCATTTCTTTGTATTAAAAACTGAAATAGATTCAAATCTATATTTGCTATGTAAACACTGAAATCTAACATGCATCCGTAGTCTTAGCTACCAAAGGAATATCTTAATGTATCAGACTTTACTGACTGGTGAATCTCTTAATAAAGAGAAATTAAGTCATTGCAACTAGAAGAACCCAAACTTTCATAATCAGTGATTGCAGTCGCTGAGTTTAATCTCTGTATCAAAGCACTCTCCTGAATTGAGACTTATTATTTTGGAGGCTTTAGTTTAGGGCTCTGGCTTCTCATCTGAACCTCTTAAATTGTCAATTACCAAGACATCAAGGTGTTTGTACTGCTAGTGGTTTATATATCAGAGTTAGGAACATGTGGTTTGTAAGGGGAATCTTCTGTCTGTCAGGGATACACTTCTGCTTTAGGAGAGATTTGGCTTTCTAGTGTTCCTTTTTCCACTGGCTCCTGTAATGGTAGACTTCAGTGTCTTCAACATGTAAGGTTGAAATTTAGTTTTTGAAAACTTTGATGTGTTCACCTAATGTGTTACAGGAGATATTTATTATGTACCCGAGGCAAGGCCTGTGGCATTTTTGTTGGATGTAGCTTTTTTCAGGCTGATTTCCTTTTATATCTCTGTCTTGAATTGAAGGAGGATAAATAATCCTGTGAAGACAGTATCAAAGCATTCTCATTTACCCACCAGCTTATCTTTGCAGAAGTGTTTTGATGAGTAAATAGCACTTGTATACTACAAGGGTGTTTTTTTGAGGTCCATGGGCAGTTGGCTTCTGTTACTTGGCGGAAATTTTTACTGCTTGCTGGTTTTTGATCATTTCTGAGAGCTATTTCCACCCCTGCTGCTTCTCTTACCCCTGTGGTGGTGTGACCTGGTACAGGTTTTTGTGGGTCAGAGCCGTGACTTCGGTCAGTAAGCAAGCTTTTCTTATGGTATGGAGGTGAAGGTCCCAGCTCTGTTCACAGGGCAGTTCTGGTAGCACAGGGTTGAAACTAGCTGTTCTGCCTCTGGGGAGATGTGTGTAATCCTAGCATATCAGAAAATGTCTTCTATTAGAGCTAATATTTAAAAAAATAAAACACATCTAGCTTCATTGGTAGGCAACTATTACGAGGCCCCAATTCCACATTAATTGATACTGGATCTCTACAACTGTATTTCTGCTGAATTAGTTGGAGCATGCGATCTTTCTGGTTGCAGGGGACAAACCATATTTGGTCTGACTTAATGTAGACAGACAATAGCTTAATTTGATCTGAAGCTTGTGGGTTTGAAGCCAACTGATCAAATACATTCAGGAAACTGAACTAGCAAGGTGAACTTGGATTGAATCAACACTTTGTCTCATGTGCCTATTACAGTCTTGGCTTGATATTGGAAGCTCTAAAATGAGATTGACTGTTGAAAAGTAGTCTCAGATACTCAGGATATAGATCTTCCCTGCCTTTCAAATAAAACAATTACTTTGAGTAACTAATTATCCCTTATCTTTTGAATAAGAAAGAAGAAGATGAATAAGAAATTAGTTCCAGTTTAAATGCAAGCAGGAGGTGTCCTAGTCCATGAAAGACTTAAAATGAAGCCGAAAATGCAGGTTGCAGGTAGTGTAATGCCCAGGACAGCACACTGACCAAGTGTGCATCTGCAGTGGGAAGGATGCACTGTGGCTTCCCAGCGCTCAGGCTCCAGAAGGAAAACATTCTCAATTACATGGAATGAGATGATTAAACCTGAAAGGGCTTTCTGGATTGTTTTGTAATGGCAAAAAGGTGTTTGTTTTATGAAATGTGAAGCTGGCTGGAAATAAAAGCGGGGGGGTGTGTGTGCATTTTATTCATCTGTCATGAAGTCCTTCCTGTGGATAATGCTTCTTGTAAATGTCTATTTTGAGTACTTAGCAGAAAATCTGGAAATTAGTGTGCTGTAAAGGAAATTTAAAAAGCTAGTTGAGCCCTATGTTGAAATATGTGATGAGTGCTGTGAAACACCTGGTGTTCAACATGTAATTGGGAAAATCTTTAGAACAAAAGCTTTCTGTAAGAGTGTAAGCAACCACCTTGAAAACTTAGTTTTTTCCTTGTATGAAACCTAGATTTCTCTATTAGTCAAAAATCTTGTCTGTTTTATCACTGACTAACTTAGAAAAATATTTGGCAGCTCAAGAAGATGAAGACTTCTTGTTTATATGGCACTGTTTAAATTTATTTATAATCTTGCCTGTTATTTCTGGTGTTTGATTAATTAAGTTTCCAACTGTTTTGTAAGTTTTCTTTTAAATTTCAAATTACAGGTCCGCGACTAGCTTTGGCAAGACTTCTTTCAGGTGAGTGACTTGTGGGCAGGTTATATTACCAATTTGTTGGGACACATTATTAGGTATTGGGTTTTTTAGCCTTCACTTGCCAGTAAGTTTTATCTTGGGTTCTGTACTAAGCCTGTAGAACTGTTACATGGTCTGAACTTGATTTCAGTTTTTCACCTCCTCTTTTTATATAAAGGTAAGGAGTTTCTTGCTCCCTCAGGCCAATTTGTGGCTCTTAATAAACTGTTGGTAGAGAGAATGGGTGAAGGGTTACCAGAGAATACATTATTATTAATTGTTGATCTTTCTGAAAGACAAATATTTGTTCAGGTAGGGGTGTGCTGGTGAACCAGCAGGTTGCTTGGGTTTTAGCGAAAAAGCAGTGGTGGTGTGTGAAAGTGTGCAAGTGCAGTCAGGATGGCTAACTTCTGCTCATAGGCTCATCTTCTCTGTAGCCTTTGGCAAGCTATGTAATTTTTCTGAACTTCGTTGTAACCACTGGCAGAAGGATGTGGTGGTTGGCAAGATTGTTGAGGGTTAATATTGTAGAAGTGCTTTGAGACAGTAAAGTGAAGAGATTGTATAATGACACCTCGCTGCTTTAAGTGTTTTCATGTTCTCGCACTGCTTGAACTTCGTGATGTTTTCTAAGTTTATACTATGTATAGTGCAAAAACTACAATCACTATTTCCAGTGTTCTACTTGCCTCCCTTCTTCCCAGAAAATGCCAGATGAATTTAATTGCTCTAAAAGGAAATTTTAGTGTACTAAATTTTGTGCTGTAGCATAGCAAAGACTGCATCTGATCCTTAGAAGAAAAAGAAGCCTTTTATGTTAGAATTTCATATGTGAATCATAATACCGCTGATGTGACTTGTCACATCATACATGAACGCTGGAGGTGGTTGCATTTCCATTTTTTCCACTTCTAGGCAGTTGTTGATGCTGTTAGCTAATGTTGTATTGGTGCCTCTGCTGCAACAGCTGCTTGCTTGTAGCTGAACTTGTGCCATTACATATTTTCTAACAATTTTGAAAATACAACATGTTTCTGCTTTAACAGCTGGTGGAAAAACGTGTTTTTAGTGCTTCTAGGTGGTGAAGTTTAAGATACTTTCTTTCTTCCTCATCCTTTCTTGTGGTGAGTTTACCATCAAGTGCTATGAACAGTGCGGGATATCTGGCTTTGGGTGCAGAAGTGGGACTGGTATTTTTGAAACTTTGCTATTCTTCTGAAGAACTGGAAATCTTGTATGGGTGAAGAGACAGTTTTTATTTAGCATGCTCCTAGAAAGTAAGAAGTTTGAGTGTGTGTTAAGTACTTACATGTCGGGAAAGATGGATGGTTCCTTTGTGTTGTACAGTTGTTTGCTAGTGCTCATATGTCTCCATGAATCCTGTTCTGCTGCTGGCAGCATGACTTGCCTTTTCTGCGGTAAGGAGATAGGCTTGAAATGTTTTCATTTTTCTGCTGTTTTGACTTAAAATAGGCTACTGAAATGAAATGCCTGATTGGGTTTTGGAGACTAGCATGTGTCCTGTGCATCCTTGCCTCTCCCAAATTTCTCTGCTCCTTGGCTGAGTTATCTCACAGGTTCATTATAGGCCTCCATCTGTATTTATGTATGTATTTTGCCTCTGAAGGCAGCTGCCCTGGCCAGCTGACGTGCTCTGCTGTGGGAGTCTCGACCCCGGCGCGCAGGGCTGAGTGGGGCGCAGGGGGCCGAGGGGATGGTGTCGGCGGGCGGCCCTTGTGCTCGGCTGGGTGCTGCGGGGCCGGGCTGAGCTGCTGAGCTGCCCACCCGCTGCTCCGTCTTGTCCGGATGACAGCCCGCTGGTGTGCATCTGGTGGGGCCTTCGTGGAAGTCCGTTTCCGAAAGAACCAGTCTTAAGCATCCGTCCTCAAGGAGGCCATTGGGTGTGTTCAAACCCACCCTGAGCACAAGTGAGAGAGGTGGTTAGATTTTCTCAGATGATTGCATCTGGTTTCTCTTTGTGCTAAACTGCAATAGGCAGCACGTAGAGGCAAAACAATTCAGATTAAACTCTTCCAGAAACTGCATAATGATTTAGGTAGTTCAGTAATGCATGGGGATATGGGCTCTGGGCTAGGATGGCTCAGGAGGTGTAACTGATAGTGTTTGCAGAATATGGAGAATTTCATTTCACAGTATTTCTTCTAGTGTCACTTTTTTCCCCTCTGCAGTAGAATTCATAGCAGTTCCTATTCCTTGGTCTGAAATAATTAGTGCATCTGACATAGCATGGTTTCCATTGGGAACAATTATTCAGCTGGTTTGAGTGGTGTTTTAATAGAAATGTTTTGTACTCTTCCATGTATCCACATTCTTCAGAGAGGAGTGTCTGTAATGCAGGAAGTAATGACATTACGGCATGTAAGTGGCATTTTTTTAATGCCCATAATATTGGGATGGAGTCATCCTTTTATCTGAGCCAGTCATATATAATTGTACATAAAATAGTAATAACATGTATGAAATTGTAGAGATACAAAAGTATTCTTTACTGGTTTTCCCATGTGCACGTTGGCTTGTAGTGCTTTGCTGGTGGATGCTGCCTGCGAAACCAGAAGGCTGCAGAATAGCTTTCTTCACAGGGTGTGTGCATGACTTCCGTTAAAATCAAGCAGTAAAAAAAATTAAGAGTTCATTTAAAGTATTGAATTTTGAACTGAATTCTGCCATAGCTGTGGGTGGATGCAATGGAAGCCTAGAGCTGGGCTGAGGATAGTCTTTCATGTGTTAAAATACCTAACACAGGCTCTAGTGTAAATACCATACTTGAAACTGCGATAGTAGAACTTTCTAAGAAATGTTCCACTGCGTGCTGACATTGCGCAAAAGGGGTGAAAGAAGCTGCGATGATTTACTGAAGAGTTGATGCTTTTCTGTGAACTTGAAATTTGAATTGTTTTAATTTCGGCTTGAGGTTTTGTGTGTGTTTGGTTTTTTTTTTTTTCTCCCCCTAACTTAAAGATAGATTTTTAATTTTTTCTCTTGCAACATTGGGCAAGTGAAGCTTAAGCTTTTATTCCCCTAATCGGGGGGAATAAAAGGTTTTATTTGCCCTTTCCCTCTTTGGGCTAAATAAATTCATTTTTTTGTTCAGGAGTGGGTGGGGGGATCATTATGACCTAAGCTGGTAAGTTGTTGGTTTTGGGTGTTTTTTGGTTTGTTTGTTTTTTACAGTTCCCCTGTGCTCATTCACTGTTAGCCGTTTGGACTGAGTAAAACTCTAAATGGGTGAGAACACTGTTGTCTTGCTGTAAGGTCTGTTGTTGCTGTCAGTAGTCCGGCAGGTCTGTGTGAGTTCTTAGCCATTTTGTGACCTGAATGTTTGCTCTGAGTAGGTGGTTGCTAAGAGGATGAGCCCGCTTTTATTCTTCCAGAAGAGCAGGTCTGTGCGTTGAAGAGAAACCAGTACTAGGAGTGGATTTTAGTCTAGCATCGAATTAGAAGCCTGTTATCAATATCCTATACTAATTACTAGGTGTACGGGGACAGCTTTTATTGAGAGTGCATGATGACTGTTTTTTTTTATGCCTGGTCATGTTGTCTGAATGCTTAAATGTGACCTCTGTCTTGACTTAGTTTAGACTTGTCTTTCAAGAAGGGAACAACTGCAATTACAGCTCTTTTCTTACGTTGTAAACTGTGGATGAGAGAATACATACATGTATTTTAAATTATTTTTTAGAGATTTCTCCCTGCAAAACAGTTACCTACTTGATTCTTTCAAAATCAGGGATGAGTGTGTTTTACTTTTAAAACACCTTTTTTTTTTTTTTTTTTTTTTTTTTTTGTTAATAAAAAGGTGCTCATTCTCCAGACATAGCTGACCTGGGATTATTGTAGCTTGCTGAGAGGAAAACATGCTAAATTGTTCAAAAACATTGGTTGGAAAATTGACAACCACCATCCAGAAGAAGGGTGGACGGTGATGGTCTGGTGCGAAAGTGACCCTATGGATGCTAATGGTGACTTGCAGACCTGCCATCTGTAAACAAGCTTAGAATTGTTCACTTGTGTAGACAGATTCCCCCTCCCTCCATGTTTTGAGGGACAAAAAATGAAGCTGAATTATTAGGTTCTGGCATTTGATAGATGGAGTTGATATTAAAAAGCTTTGAAAAACATTGTACTTCTTATAATGCTAATTAGGTCTGACAGTATAATGATGGCAAGTAGGCAGTACTCTTGCAGAAGCAGGAACTACATGTTTGCAGATATTGACAGCTTCTTGTAAAGGATGTGTCCATATAGAGAAATTCTACCAAAGAGCTTAAGCTAGCAGGTGAAAACAGGCTTATGGATATAGAAACTGTTTTATAAATAGTTCTGTGAAATGGCTCTAAATCAGACTGGACATTCGCGCAAGTCTGGCGGGTTCTGGCGTACGTAGTGATTGGAATGGAAATAGGATTCTGAATTTATTGTGTAATCTAGCACTTAACTACCATAGCATATTTTTGTTGAACTTTGGTTCTGAGAAAAGTGAACAAGTAGTCCTCGGTGCCCCACAAGAAGTAGATGGGTAACACTGTGGTGATAGATGCTCACATGGTATTTTTATTGGGAAGGTTTTGCTGCAGATGTCTGAGAGAATTACTGCCCAAACACTGGAAGCCATCCCTCCTGTCTATTAAAACCACAAATATGCAGGTTAAAACATGGAAGTGATCTGAAACGAAGCATTTTTTAACAAGCTGAGCTATCCAGAGGTTTTGTCCATTATGCTTCAGTGATATGTTACGCGACAGGTGATTAATATATGTGTAGACTTGCAAGAATAAATAACACTTCAAAGCACAACTTTCCTCTCCTTTCCTAGAGCTCCGCTGCACCCCAGGACACTTTGCATGTCTGAGTGGTACCATCCAGTGCATCCCTTCCAACTGGCAGTGTGATGGATGGCCCACCTGTGAGGACGAGAGTGATGAGGTTGACTGTCCAGGTAAGTAAAGCTGAGAAGACTGCTCAGCCCAGTGTCAGCTTCTTTTGCAGCAGTACTTTGACTCTTTAAGATTGCTTGCTTATTTTTATTTGAAAGTGAAGATTGTTAATAATGGGTACAGTTCTACCAAACAAACTTTGAGTTAGCTTCTCTTCATTTTGTGCAACTAATGCTACAAACAGTTTTTTGCTTGTCTGAATTATCCTTCTGTTCTTCCAGTCTCAGTAGGTGTCCTGGAGATGAGAAGAGTTTGGAGTCTGAAAAGAGACTTCCATGACAAGGAAGAACTCATGTTGCAATTAAACCAAAATGACACATAGGCTTGTGGTTAAATTCAGAATTGCTGTTTTGGTTGTATATCACTCACTGTGCTGGGTGACGTTGTTGGACTTAGGTAGAGCGCTTGGTTTATTGCTCCCTGTTCTGATTATGCTTCTTGTTCTTAAGTGGAGAACTTAGTTTTGCCAAACAAGCTGGTGTATTTACTCTTCATAAATTTGTGTGATAGGCTCCTGAAAGCCTATCAATCACCAGCAGTGGTTCTCTGCTAAAGCTACTGGATACTGAGCTGTCTTTAAAAACAAGCAAACAAAATTTTTTGATTGTGAATCAAAATATATAATCATGTATAATCATGATTTTGAACACTTTCATTTGTTCTTCACAAACAGGCCAGTGTAACTCTTTTTCTGTGTGTCTTAAAAGTGAATGGACCTGTAATTTTTTTTTCTAAGAACAATGAAGCAGGAATATGAAAGCATGAATTTAACTGTGTCATAATTCAAAACTTTTATCTCTACAGTGTGACTAAATTACATTCAAAAACTGTTTTAAGAAGTTCTTTGCCGCTAAACTACTTGAATCTCTCTCTCTGCTTGGGAGAGAGTCACATGAACTTTTGCAGCATTGTCATCACAGCATTCAGTCTGTCATCATTTTGAGTTTTGAGCTATTTTAGAGAGGTGCTACAAAATAGTAGCATTGGTATTTTACAGCAACAAGCTCTTCTAAATATTCCTATTTTTCTAGTGGGATTAGAGAAGTAAATCTAACACTCAAGCTTTGAAACTATGCTATAGTTAGTCATCTCCCCAGTGTGTGCTACACACAAATAATTAAAAGAATGTGTTCAGTGTTCTTTTCTAAAAAGCTTTTGGCTAGTTTGTGTGACTGTATATATTTGCAGCACGGGGGAAAAAAACTGTTGGTAGTTTCTTCTGACATTAAAAATTGAGCTGTCTCATTGATGCTTTGTTTAAGGATATTCTTTACGATGTGGATGTCCTGAAGAAAGATGCTTTTACAGTTGTGCTGTTATTCTTCCTCCTTTTTAGCTAACTTTAGCCAAATGTGAAAAACTAGACCTAATAAAATTCTGGAGGTTAATGGAAGTCAATGGCTAGAGGAAAGCAGAGTCATATCAATGTTTGGATTTACTCCAAAAGCATTGAAGGCTTCATTTGTGGGAATATTGGAACACCCACATTAGTAGAAAACAGTATTTTTATCTTCTCTTGTTGCCTAGTGTATTAGTTGGCAATTTAAGTTGTTGCATGGAGGATGCAACAGGATGATATTGACTCAAGGAGTGGAGTTACATAGAATATTTGGTATATGGCTAGGAAGAGGATTTTATGAAAACAAAATTTCTCAGTAGATAGGCTCTGCTTTTGTGTTTGGGGTGTAGGTCTCACTGGACTGTCTGGCCTGACATGGTGAGAAGAACTTTAAGTTAAATGAAAGAAGACGTGTGGGAGAGACTTGATTCATCACCATGTCTGTACGCAGGAAGAGGAGAATAACATACATAAAGAATATTAGAGGGGAAAATGATGGACAGCATAGAGAAGGAAAGTATTCCACTTGATGAGAAGAGTAATTGGATAAGTAATTGGTGAAAAGGCTGTGCTCAGTAAAAGAGCCAGAAAGCTGGGTGTGGCGTTTATGAAAGAACTGAGATACTTGCACAGTAATGCAAAGAGCGTAGCCAGCAAACCAGAGGAACAAGAACTACTGGTGTAAGATGTAAAAACTCTATTATGCCTGTAACAAAAAATTGGTGGGATAGCGTTGTGACCCGAAATGGGTGTTGAAGGGCTTGTGTTATTTATTTAGAACTGTCAAGAATAAGGACAGGTTGGTGTGCTGGTGTGCATGTGAATGATGTGCTGGAGTATAAAAAGGAATAGCATGAATGAAAGTAAATCCGAGGCCAGAATAGGTTTGGAAGAGTATGGTTTTCTTACGTTGGGGAAAGCAATACATATGTGACCAGTCATAGGAGATACTAAGTCCTGGGACATTGACTGGGGAGCTAATGCTACTAATAATAGCACCTAGTCATACTCAGGAGTGATAACTTTCTTCTTTGGCCACTGAATTAATAAGAAGTGATGTAGCTTTAAATTTAGAAGATACTTTTAGATTTAGATGAGCAATTGCAAGATGATTCAGCTAAATTTAAATACTTTTTAATTAAGGTTCTTAATTTCAATAAAGACAACTGAATACTAAAAGAACTAGTTAGTGAAGCCACCTGGACTTGTGAAACTTGGAGAATTAAAATATCTTTAAATTAAAAGGTATGAAATCCTTCTGAAGCATGAAAAGAAAGCTTGCGAGAAAGGGCTCAATCTGGTTGGGAAGCTTGTTACTTTTCAGCCTTTGAGCTACTAATGGCACACTCCAACGTGAGCAAGTTGGAAAAAAGATCAATGGCAGCGAATTAGGGTTTTGTGGTGGTGTTGAAGGTGTGTTTCGATGAATACTTAGTCATGTTGGTATTTTCCAGGGTTTAATACAAAGCCATTGTAAGTTTTTTGGCACTGTTGGTTTAGTTCACTTTTTTTAGGCCTGATTTCATTCACGTTAGTAACAAAGCTCCTATTAAAATAAGAGGATCATTAATTAATAAATTTGTTTGGTAATTGTGTGTTGTCTGAAGTACAAGAAACACCGCAAACCCTAAGACTTTTTTGTTAGAATAATTTCTTCTGGCATTTTTTTCAGAACACAATTAAGCAAGACATTAATTCATTGACAATCTGAATAAGTGTATGAAATGGCTACTTTTGCTAGACCATATGTTTCTCTGAAGATAGTCATCATAGCTGTTTTTATTCTTACTGTCTCTTTTCAGAATGACTATTTTCCTTTAAAACATGGAATTCCTTTCAGTCCCGAACCTGCAATGTGTAAAGTGCTATTCCTCCTGCCCTCCCCACTAGGCATGCAAATGTTAGTGGAATCTGCAGCAGTGATTACCCTCAGTTCATCTCACTAGTAGACTAAAACTGTTGGCTGCTTACTTTTGTGAGCGTACTAAAAATTGCTGGGAGGGTTTATGTAGAATGTACCTGCAACTGTCTTGTACTTAAGCAGTGGAGACTCATGAAATTTGTGTATTGTTCCGTATCGACACTAATTGATCCTAAAAATAGTTTATCCCAAAGCGGTGTATTCTGTGAAATGGTAGAATCAGGCATTAATATCTTAAACAGGGACTTTTACAAATGGGAATTTATTATTTCTACTCACTTCCTCTTACATTTCTATACAAGTAATCAAAGTAGTAACATAACTTTTCCACCTTTATGAAAGTTCTGTATTTAAACCCATAAGAAGGAAGGACTCTGCAGTTTACCTTTTACTGCTCATTGGACTTCCAGATTTGCTTCTAGCAGAATATCAGATCAGTTTCTCCAGATACCCTACCTTCTTTGCAGGCCTTCTGGTCAAAACTAATTTTCAGCAGTATGAGTGGAGCGGGGTTTAGTATAGCTCTGACTGTTTACCTGTGGTTTTTTCCTGCGCTACAAGCTTGATGTTTGTTTCTGTTATGTATGAACAGAGAATGGATGTCTTAAATTCCAGTGCCTTTCATAAATCCTATCCATACCAGTTTTTCAGCTTGCAATTATATTGGTGATCATTCTGTTTCCTTAATTCATTTATTTAAAAAAAAAAAAAATAGAGTTCTTCCCAGGAATAAGTGATCAGATTGTGCCATCAGCTGCCCTTGGGCTTCTCCTAGCATCTGAATTTGAAAACCTTCATCTTGCTCTGTAGTGCACATCCTTGCCTAATGCCACATTCTTCCTTTATAAGGTATTTCTTAGTACTGTTTTCTAGACCTGTTTGGTCAGAAACAGGAACACTGGAGAGTTTCAGCAAGCTGAATTCTTAGTTGTTCCCCCCGCCCCTCCCCGAGCCCACAATCAGTACTGGACAGCTGGCCATCCTGCTGGTGGTGGTGGTCCTGGGGCAGCAGTTGCAAACAACGGCTAGCAGTAGTATGAGCTGCCCTGTAGTTCCATGGCAAACAGTACAATTTTACATGTTTTTGTTGAGATTGGGAGCCTAATTTCATGCAGAAACAATCTTGCTAAGAAGCTAACTGTAAATGCTGATCTTGAGCAATGTCATCTTGTATGCTGTTCTTAAGGTCTTCCCCAGATACCGTATCAGGAGGAAATGTGCAAGCTTGGAGGTCGCTCGCCCCAGCACATACACACTGTATCTATCATCTTTGAGTCTGCAAAGTTTCCTTTGTGGAGCCAGCTGAAGGTATGGCTGGTAACTGATAAAGAAGCAGCTGCAGCACACTGTTTTGCAGTGATCATAAACAGCTTTGTGTCTTGTTTTGCCAAGGATATTGTGTTTGGTTGAAGTGACTGTTGACATTTGTGCACTTTTCAGTACATCTCCTTCCTTAAAGCTAGGTAATAATGATAAAAACCTCTGATCATTTTCACACCTTTTCTGAGCCCTTGCTGAACTCCTATATGATGCATCCTTTTTACCCTACTTTGTGGTGTTTAAATTATAAGCTCTTTACTGTCAGTCTGCTACTTTGAATAGTGCTCAGCACAGCAGGATGCTGTTCTTGGTTGGCATCTATTTCCTAGCATAATACAATTGATAACGCAAAGCGTGGAGCTGCTTGATCTGAGAAGAATCACTCCTCTCTGGGGACTCCTGAACTGTATTTCCAAGTCTTTAGGCACAAAACTGGATTTAATCCTGAACTTCGCTCACCTCTCAAATTACCAGATGCAATTAAAAGCTTTCTAAGCTTTTAGTAGGTAATATGCTGGACAGAAAATTTGAAGCTTAGGCGACAATGCAGCTTCATATGTAAATTTTGAGAATCTATGTGTTTAAACAGGAATAACTTGAATCTTGGAACAATAAGATAGGACAAGACCTGGTTGCTTCACAAACAGTTTAATTTTGACATAATTTGACATAGTACATCCATCCTTGTGAAGGGTTTGGCTTGAGTAACTTGTCATCTGTGACACAGTAACTCTGGAAACTAGTTCAACTGCCCAAAATCCAATATTCACCCCTTTATGAGTTCTGACCCTACAAGGACCTCTCTATATTACAGTCAGTGTCTTCTGTCTGCCCACCCTTTTTTTGGTGCAAAGCAGACCTTGGCATGTGTGGCAGATTGCAGTTTCTCTTCTAGCTCCTCCGAACACAGTTTTCCATTTGGCGTCATGTTTGTTCCCCCATGCAGTGCTGCTCGGCACGCGTACGCTCTAGCCTGTTCCCGTCTCGGCTGGTGCCAGGTCTCACTTTTGTGTGGTCTCAGCACCTCGGCTTGCGTTCCATTTGCACTACTTGGCTTTTTGCTTCCTTTT
Organism: Haliaeetus albicilla; assembly: GCF_947461875.1. Taxonomy (NCBI): domain Eukaryota; kingdom Metazoa; phylum Chordata; class Aves; order Accipitriformes; family Accipitridae; genus Haliaeetus; species Haliaeetus albicilla. Next base: position 38,360,056 of record NC_091492.1, read on the forward strand.
ACTTGGTTTGACTGATGGAGGCACTGAGGGGGACGAAAAAGGAGCTTTCTGCTCTGCTTGCGTGCTCGGCTTCCCCTAATGAGACACCATGTGCAAAGGAAATGTTGCTGAGATCCTGTGGATAAATGCTGCAGAGTAATCTCCATAGATGTACTCAGAAGAGTATGGACAATGTAACTGAATTCCTCCCAGCCTCTATGAATAACAGACAAGCTCATATTTCTTTTAGACTTAAACTTGACTGCATTTGCCCCCTCTGTTTTTTCTGTGTCTCCAACAGGAACAGCAAAACTTGTACACATGGCACAAAGGTTTTTCTGTGAGTTAGCAAGTTTCTGTGTTTTGCTGGCTGCAGTGACAGCCCTTGTTCAACTAAAAGGTAGTTAGAAATGTAGCAAAATTTCTTCCCCTTTTAATTTCTTAATTTTTGTTCTGAACAATTGTTGAACTGTTCAGATTCAGATCTGAAAAAGTTTACCAATATAAAATGTAGCAGGAGCCATCCAGCATGGCAAACTTCCATTCTGAATTGGTAGCTTGAAGTTTTAAACAACTGAAAATAGTCACAGAATCATCAGTGTTGGGCAGCTTTCTTGATGTATAGCACTATACTTAGACTGCAGTCATGCTAGAGTGAATTAGATAGCAACAGTAAATTGGAAAGAGTAGGGTGAATACTAATCATGACTTGATCCATTTGGAAACAGATTGGAGGATGCTTGTGTCTACCATGCTATAGTATTTGAGGGGAGAAAAAAAATTGTGCCCCATGAATTTTTCCTTGAACTCATTTTTCCCTTTTCCCCACCAACTAACAAGCAAGTTACATTTCTAGTATAATTATACGAAGTCAAAGGAAACAGAACTATGTGTCTTGGCTAGTAAAAATACTACTGTTGCTGTTATTGCTTGTGGTTGTAGTATCTAGAAGAATAAAGGTTTTGGAAAATAGCTGATCTTCCAAATTTGATAGCTTTCAGAATATTAAGTGTGCACATAAGCAATAAAAATGATGGCTTTTCCTTTCTGAAACACTCAAACATCGTTAGGATCTGACCGTCTGGCTTAGGTTGTTATCTTAAAGCTTAGTCCGTGGCACTGTTATTTTTAAAGATAAAAATATTTTTATAAAGAAAGCAAGAACGGCAAAGTAGATAGAAAATTCTTCTGCAGACTATTGAAAAAGTACACTAGAAAACCGGTCCAATTACACCTTTGCCACCAGAATCTGCAACGGCTTTTCATGGCAGTCAAGTGCCTTAGAAGCTTGTTAGCATCTCTTTCTTTATTGCCCTGGAAAAACTTGTCATTGTTGCTGTTCTCGGAGACCGAAAATTCAGGTCAAATAGAAGCAATTTAATATTTGAAGAGCACCAGTTTATTAAGCAGCTGACAGTGTTGGGCTTGAAGGAGAAGTGACTTGTGGCTGCTTTCTGCCTCTTCAGTCCTGCCTGGTTTCAGTGGCGAGTCTGCTGACATGGGCAGATGCTGAGGAAGGAATGAGTGTCCTGCTTTCTGGGTGAGGACTGATTGAACTCACTTTGTGTGGGATCTGTGTAGCTGTTTTTCAAAGCATCTGGCATAAATTCTGTCAATTTAAGATGTTAGCCGAAGTAACCCTTTCTTAACCTCGCATGTTAAAACCTGTGAACTTCTGTTTTATTCTTGGGGGAGGTAAATTGTTAAGTCCTCGTGGGCGTTCTGTTTAGCCGTGGAGGGTCAGCCATATGGTGTTGCATCTGCTCTCACTTCTGAAAGGGAACTAATTCTTCATGCGTTTGGTTCTTACTGGTTCTTTGGGTTTAGTTGTTACCATTTAATGCCATGGGAAAATAGAGCTTTCCCGTGTTGAGCTCATTTCATCTTTGATGTAGCATTCTACATTAGTTAGTGTTATTTTTAAAGTCTTACTATAATTAAAGATTTGCTTTTTTAGTGTCTCAGTATTGCTCTGAAAATCATAGTGTAAATAATGTTACTGAACCATTAGGATTAAGAACAGTCAGATGCTAAAACTAAAAATAGATTAGCCTCTAAAGTAATAAAAAATAATCAGTGATCTTCATTGTCAAATTATTTTACCATTTTGTGTCCTTTGAAATGTATGCTAACTGAATTTTTTGGCACTAACTTCTTACCTGTGATAGATAGTGTATTCTAATATTGAACGGTGGAATTACTCCTTTATTCCTGTAAGGCCATGTGAGTGTATTATGCACAGCCATTTCTTAATGGGTGATCTCTATAGACATGTAATTCCTAGGATAACATGATAATTAAATATCCCTTGCTTATCCCATTAACCCAGGGCAAATTCAGTATGCTAGAGCCAGATGAATGCAAAGCTACTCTGCTGTTCCTGGGCTCCAGCTAGTGACTTTTTTGCTCATCAGTGCTAACATTTGTTCCAAGGAGTGCATTGTTTGATGGTGGATCTTCTGCAAGTCTTTGCCCCCACATAATACACTGAGCAGTCTCCAACTCTGGGTTTAAATTATGAAATTTCTGTGGACCTCTTGCTTTTTAAAGATAGTCTGAAAGGAGAAAGTTTTATTGACATAGTTTTGAATACATTTCAAACAGATGTAGTTAAACCCATTGAAGAAGACTATGTAGCTCCTCTTTATTTGGTATCATGACTGGCTGACTTGGTTTAGCTAGGCTAAATAGAGCTAATCAGCTTTAAAAGAAAATAAGCTTATTTTTTATATAGAAATGAATGTCTGCATAGCTCTCTGTGCTGGTTAAACTCTATAAACTTTAACAACATCTAGTAATATTAAATAACATACTAGTAGATATTTCTAGTGTTTACATTCTTGGGTTCTTAATTTTTCTCTTTTTAAGGTTAATCTCTTGTCTCCAAATTAGTCTTTCTCGGTGCTCATCTCTGTCTTTCTCAAAAGTTTCTCCCCACCACCGTGCCAGCCTTCCTACTTAGGATCTTGCTAGTTTGGCTGGCTATGGCCCATCCTGCATCATCTCCACCTGAACTGTGTGCTCCTTATTTACTCCTGGTAGGCATGTGGAGCCCCCAACCCCTTTTCTGGAATAACACGTTGCACTGTATTCTTCCTAAGTTATTGAATCCAGATGTCACGTATGCCTGTTAGAAGCCCTGACACTGAGATGCGGGTGTGTAAGTTTTTTGTTTCAGAAATAATGATCTTAACATTTACTCTGGGAACTTGAGAGTGAATGAAAAATCTTGTTCTTCTGGCTGAAGATAGGCTTCCTTTCCTGGCTTTAATTTTGTCCTAGATCTCAGAGAATGTGCTGGGAAATGTATTGGAGAAGTTGTCTTATATCATTGAACACACAACTAAGAAACAAAGCAGCTGGAGAGTGGGTAGTTCTGTAAACAGGAGCAGTTAAAATGCACTGGGGATGATGCATTTGCTGCAGCAATTGAAATGACGAGCATCAAGTCCTTTGTACAACTGCAGGCTGTTGAGAATCTGCCAAAATATTTCGCTAACTCTGCAAGACTCATGTAATGGCTTGTTGGTTCTTTTCAATTGTAAGTATTTCGGTTACGTACCATGTAGAATGGCCAAGCTGTTATTTCAGGGATCTACCATCTTTGTTTACATGACTGTGTTACTTATATATGTCTTGAATTAAAACCCAGAGAAAGTTTAATAAAATGAAATCTGCCTTTGCATCTTTCACCAGTACTGACTATTCCTTCTGGTCCCCAGGCTTGACAGGGGACCAGCGAACTTACCATGGGAAGGAGAATGTGGACTCCAGGCACAATCGAGGGAGAGGAGGAGAGACAACCCGCTTTCACACTGTCAATGTGGCACAGCCTGTCCGATTTAGCAGTAAGTTGCAGACTGGGAAATCTGGGCCATCTTTCTGCTAATTAATTTAGCAATTTAGGCTAGCTATTTTTAAGGAGAAATTAATAGATTTTTTCTGTTGCATAGCTTTTTGACCAGATTTTATTCATGTGCAGTGCTTTTTAAGTTTTTTGTATGTTTCTCTTTTATATATGTCCCGTTATATTGCATAGTTTATATAGCAGTCTAATACATGCGAAGAATTCTACTTCCCTAGTAATCCTGGTTTCATGAAACCAGAATTGCAATTTTCTGTTATAACTCGTTGCAATTACAGAAAACTAAGCCCATGGTTTAAGTGATGGTTTCAGCCTGCAGCAGGGGTGATGGTCTAGCCCTTGCCTCTTGATGTGGGCTTGCATGTAGGTTTGTTCCCCTGGAAAGTGGGGGGAAACCAAAATTGATTGCTCTTGATTGAAGTAATTTTGAAGATGATCTTAAAGATGTTGCACTGTTACTAGTTAATTAAGGGCATCTCTGATGATGTGAGTTTTGTATCCTTTTTAATAGGAAAAATATTCTTTAGGGAGTGGGGAACTTAAGGAAATTCTTCGCTTGCTTCTCTGAAGATGAAGTATGTAACGCTTGAATGGGTTTTGCCATGTTACTCCCATCGATTGGTCAGAATTCTTCAAAAATACCACTTCAGTGTCATCCTATGCTCTTACCTGCAGCACTACTGGTGCCACTGTTGGCATCCTAGTCCCAGCATTATCTAAGTGTCCTTCCCACTGATGATAGCTTGTAGTGACTGCTGCCTCTGAATCTCTCCCGGCCCAAAACATCTAAGTCTCTCCTGCCTTCTTCCTCTTATCTTGGTTCCCTCTTTGCTGCAGGGATCATCCAGTGATTTGGGAATGTGAGACAGCATTGATTAATTAGCCTTGGAGGGAGGGATGGGACAGGTTAGGAAGATGACATGGGGGGGAAGACAGTATAGCAGTAATTGGGAACAGTTGCTTTGGAAAAAGACAAGTGATTAGCAAAAGTAAAAGTTCACCTCTGTTGATTTTTTTCCTTTTTTTTTTTTTTGACAAAAATGCTTATTAAAATAGATGTTTTGATTTGTCATAGATTCCAGTAGCTAAAATATCTTAGTAAAATTTAGAGGACAATAAAGCAGTTTAGAAATTGATACAGTAATATCTTAATATGCTCTGCAGTCTGATTGATACTGTATTCTGTTCCATCTTAGTGATGTGAACACTAGATCTTAAAAGATCCCATATAAATGGAGAGTGAGGAAAGATATTTAATTAAAGGACCTCAAATCTAAGTTTGTATATTGTTATTTGATGATAGAGATCCCTGTTTCTGAAGGGAATAAAGAGGCTTGAGAAGAGGAACTGTCTGAATGCATGCAATGAATGTAAAACAGTTTGTGAATTTAAAGTTCCTTCCTTAAGTGTTGTGCAAAATTAATACTGCAAATACAGGTGCTAAAATAATATTTCATGTCTGTTTTAAATTTCATCTGCCTGTCTGATTCTCTCTGTTAGTTACCCATAACCCCGAAGAATGCCAGTCAAAAGCCCATGGGTCTGTTTCATCAGAAATGCCTCAAGGCTTTTGTTGCATATTCCCTCAATTGAGTTAACTGAGAAAAAGTAGAGACAGCAGTTCACACCATTATCTTCTTACTTCCTAAAGATCCTTTTTGCAGTGATGTTTTTCCAAAACAAACAATAATTGCCCCAGAACCCCCACTGTGTTTAGTGATTGACTGTGGGAGCAGGATTATGTGAATACTACTGAGACTGCTTGTAAAAGTAGGTTGAAAACTTTACAGCAAGTTGGATGTATTGCTAACCACCTAATAGAAAGACAGACTCATTAAATTGGCCACCTGTTTGTTTTTCTTCCTGCTTCTTGCTGCTTGTTTTGACTTGGATTGATCGAAGTGATTGGATTTATAAAGATGTTCAGGGAAATATCTCCCACAGCAGATCATCAGTCTTAATTAAAGACTCTAAAGGCTGTCACAGTGCAATGAAACATTACTAGGACTTGCATCTTTTTAAATACATTAAAAAAAAATCTTCCATTATCAAAAGCTGTAGTAAAGTAAGTCTTCTGTGATTTGTAATGCATGCATCTCTTCCTGGTGACGTGAATTATGCACAGTATGTTGTGTGTACACGTCCAAGTGATTATGCATTGTGTTGTCATAAACTGATGAGGATGCATTATCTTGAAGATCCTAATTTGGGGGGAATGGTTTCCCTTCTATTCTTCATGTTTCCTAGGAAAGTGCCCAACAGGATGGCACCACTATGAGGGCACAGCCAGCTGTTACAGAGTGTATTTAAATGGAGAGAACTACTGGGACGCCGTGCAGACATGTCAGCGGGTGAATGGATCCCTCGCCACCTTCACTGCAGACCAGGAGCTAAGGTTTATCCTGGCACAGGAGTGGGACTTGGAAGAAAAACCATTTGTAAGGAAGGACCAGCGTAGGTGAGTAGGAAGGAAAGGACAAAGATCTCATATTACATGAATGGTTTCTGTGTAATACAAATACTGGTAGTTTAGTTTGCTTAGAAAATCTGATGGTAAAATTGACTGACTTCAGGTTAATAACCCAGTATGAACATGCTGGTTGACTGTTCGGCAGTGGCCATCTGTATTTTATGTTTTAATTAACAGGTAGGCTACGATTCAGCAGAGTCTTTTTATCTTCAGGCTGTCTCAGCAACATACTGGTATTCTTGAACTGCAACAGGGAAGATGGATTTTACAATGACTTATTGCTGCACTACCTTGTATAGAAATAATACTTTAAATTTTTCAACAGGATATTTGTTTCCATTAAGTACCAGTAGCTCTAACAAGGACTGCAAGTTTGAGATAAGGATGAAGTAAAAAGCCATTCTGAGTTTCAAGAACTATGTTCTGGTGTCTTTAGATATTTCATTCTGTTAGTTCATAACAAACACAATTCTTTTTTTTTTTTTTGCCTGTGGGTTTTTTGTCAGTCTCATAGGCTGCCATGACATCACCAGGAGTAGTTCAGTAATGGTGTATTCTGTCTCTGGAGAGTTAGATGGTTTGATCAAGAACAGTCTGACATAAGTTGTATATGTTTATAAAATATTTGACTTCTGGAAGCTTTTGTGTGGTTTTTGTTTGAGATACTGAAGTGCTGCCATAACAGCAGTGTAAGGTCCTTATTATGAGTAGAAATAAGACATGGTGAGTTATTTCTAAACATTGAAAACTATCAAGTGTTTTCCTCTATTCCTCGACTGTAGTCTCTCTCTACATTGCCAACATGTGGGCTGAAATGTTGAGAAAAAAGTCATCAGAAATGGGTTTGAAAGGTAGCTTTTCTTTAAAGTCATTGGAATGTTCAATGTAATTTATTTTAATTTGTTAATATGTTTTTGGCTTGTTTCTTTAGAATCTAACTTAATTTTTTTTTTAGGTTCTGGGTTGGATATCAGTATGTGATCACCAATCGAAATCACTCTCTAGAAGGTCACTGGGAAGTAGCTTATAAAGGTGGGCCTCTCAAATTATTACTTAGTTAAATGGCCTATGGAAACTATCTCAAAGCATGAATATTATTTGCAAGAGCAACATAACTTCTTTTAGTGATAGTGTTGAAATAGTATAGGGGAACTGCTGTGCTTTACAGTATCAAAATGGAAGAGTTTAATACTTGATACACACGTCTTATTTTCAAGTGTAAGAAGTTTCATAGTTTTTCACATTGACGTCTTGTGGAAAGAACGTGTTTTTCAGTTTATTTGGGCTTTCCCCTTGATTAAGCTGAGAAAAAGGAAACTACTCTGTAGTTTCTTGTTCTCTGTGGTGAATGTCTAAATGAACTGCTGATTCCTGATTCTAGTATTTGCACAGACTAGTGTAGGATATTTGGGGGTTTTAGCTTTTTAAAAATTAGATTTTTGTATACTTAAAAAAAAAATCTTGAATTTTGCAGAATTGCCCAGATTTTTTCATTTTAAAGTACTTTATGTAGCTTACTTAAACCAAGACAAAATTTGCCTAATCCCAGAAATAAATCCAGTTTATATGAAAAACTGAACATTAATCTGATGGGCATCACTGGCTGAACTTTTTCAGTTGCAAAACAAGCAGCTCCCTGTGCTGAAAATGCAAAGTTATGTTTCTATACCTTTTATTTTTAATTCAGTTGAGGGATTAGTTAATTTTGAAGTCATCATATGAATGCTTACGTGTAGAATTGAATGTCTAAATGCTGTACTGGTTTACATAATGGAAAATCTAAAACAAAGGGTGTTTTTTTTTAAGCATCAGCACTGTGAGTTCCAGTATAGCATTTGAAAATTAATCTGAATAGTTTTCTTCTCATACACAATTTTCAGTAATGGAAAATGTGGAAGGAAAACTGTCCATTAGGTACAGATACATAATTATGAATGGAATTTTGCTAAACGGTTAGGTCTTAAAAAATACTTCCTTTGACACGTGAGAAGCAGTAGAACCCTGCATAGCTTTCTAATGACAGTACTTGTTTACTGTGCTGCCATGCACAAAAATATTGATTTCTTTTGTCATTAAGTGGACAGAGTTGACGGAATACTCAGAGCAAACTGCTGCTTCTTGTAAAGGCAGGAGCATTTTTCATTAGTTCCTTAAAGTAAAGCACCTAAGGATGTCTTTGGACAGCAGGGGAAAGGGAGGGAGAGAAGTCCAGCTTCTCATAATAGGGATTTCTGGTCTGGACAAAACTGATTATATAGGTAGATTTCTCCTGTGAAGCCCAAGGGGAAAAAAACCCATTCTCCTTAAAAGGACCTTTCTTTATGTTCGGAAAGTTGACTGCACTGCCATCTGCTGACAGAGTGTTTACAACCAAGGAGGCAGAAATTACAGAAAAGTCATGATATCTTAAGTTTTAATTTGATGCCTTATATAAATTTAAGCCTTCTCAATATCATATCTTCTTTTGTTTGCAAGTTTTCTATTTAAAGGAATATCTATATGAAATAAAGTACATAGTAGCATTCAGCAGCTTCTGAAAAACTTAAGCTTTATTTACTTGTAGTAAGGCAGACTCTGAATTCCTAATATCTGTTTGAAAAGTGATTTAGGGTCCTATAGCTTGGAAACTTTAATCCATTATTGGGAGATGTGGAAGGTAAGCCCTCAAAAAAATGATAGCAGAACCTAGTTGCATTTAAAAAAAAATAAAAAATAAACAAACAAAACCCTATCATACCTAACAGCATTTGAAAGGACCGTTGTGTGAGAAGACTATGTAATATGCTAACTGCAGGAGCTGTTAAAATCAATGTTTAAGCACGTAGATTTGCAAGTAGGCTTCTGAAAACGTATAAAATAGGTTAATTTTCACAATTGCTGTGTCTTGGTCTCCCATTAATCTCTGCAACTTTGCATACTAGCAGATTTAACAGTGAAGCAAGACACCGGTCAGAAACAACATTTTAAAAGTTATAAAATTCCCTCAACACCTCTTGCGCTGTTTGGAACCCATCACAATACGGTCTGTTAAAAATTATGTGAGTTGGAAGGACCAAATAGTCCATAGCACCACTGCAGCAGCAGAAGCGGCATTGCAGCCTTGTTCTCCGCAGAGCACCGCTCTGCGCTCTGAATGAGCGCCATGAGACGTGGCGGAGCGGCTCGGCAGCGCGCAGGATAGATGTGCATGCACCTCTGGAAGCGCTAGTAGTAGATGCTTGGAGCGCCAGGTGCAAGACTGGTATGGGTTCTTGCTCCACTGGTAGCAGGTGTGGCCAACCTCAGCGTTGTTGGAAGGGGTGCATAACTACTGGCAGGCAAACCCCATCGGACCCTGGAAAGCAGCGTTTGTAGAGATATCAGAACATCACTCCTACTGGTGCAGAATGACAAAATTTCCCAGTACCTTGAAAACAGCAGCCTCTTCTCTCTATGAGTCACCCCTTCCCTCCCTGCTGTTTGCCTTCCCCCGGAGGAATGTTGCTAATGGAAGCTAAAGCTAGAGGACAGTAGCCTTGTAGCAGAGTTGGTGTGCATGAAATGAGTGACATTAACAGAGCCTTTCTAAAGCTTTGCATACCCGCAGGCTGCTTATATCAATGCATCTTGTTCTAGGCTCTTCAGAAGTATTTTTACCCCCTGACCCTATCTTTGGTACGGCTATGTCTGAAAATGAAAACGTTCTTTGTGCCCAGCTTCAATGTTTCCATTTTCCTACCCTTCGGCACCATGGTTTACACAGCTGGTATGCTGAAAACTGCTATGAGAAATCTTCATTCCTCTGCAAAAGGAGTAAGTTGGTTTTAGTTCAGCGTTAACTGTGTTGCGTGTTTAAATATGCATACAACTGGTGTGGGGAAACTGGGTGGTTGTCAGCCACAGTACAGATTTTCACTAAAAATGATTGTTAAGCAGCTATGCCAGCCCCAAAATAAAGTATACTTAAAAAAAAAAAGTAAAAAAAAAAAAAAGCCTGCCTTATTAATAAATACTATTCTTAAATTATTAACCTCACATGAAAGTGAGGAAACACTTATTCCTGGTTTATTTTGAATATAGCAAATTCTATTAAATTCGTTCCAGCCAGTTATTAGAGTTAGGGGGGGGGTTAGAAAAAGCAAGTGGAGCTACTGACTTAAAGTGGAAAAAAAAAGACTTTCATTCTGTATCTTGCATTTCTTTACTCCAAAAGTTTTTATACCAATAGAGGTATTGGCAGTATTTTCAGGTAATATTTAAGATACCCGATATAGATGGTGCTTCTTTGCAAGGAGAAAAGCTGTTGAACTTTTACTGCAGTTCTTTAAGTTTTTCTCATTTGCTTTTTCTTTAAAGCAGGGAAGAAGACTTGCAGATGGCAAGGGAGGAAAATTCAGCCCTTCTTTGCCTGCTTTTGTACCTGAAATATTGAAAACTAGGAAGACAGGATATTGCCTTGTCTACCTTGATATGTAATAAAATCTTGGAATCTGATATTGAAGGACATGTGTTTAGTCAAAATGATGATCAAAATATGACCTTTTTGGTAATTTTGGGGGGGATGATGTAAGGAAGGCAATAGTGCTGCCAAAACGTTAACCAGAGGGTGAGGGTATCAGATGTATAGGTTGAGCAGAAGAAAGCTGTGTCTGATTTTGGGCCTCACGGTACAAGAAAAATGTTGACAAGACCTTGACAAATAGAGGTGAGTTCAGCGGGGGCCAGCAAGATGGTAATGTGGGCTGCAGTGCCTGTCCTTTGAGGTGAGGCAGTGGGAATGGGGCTCCTTCAGCCTGGAGAAGGGAAGGCTTCCAGGGGACCTGGTAGCAGCCTGCCAGTACTTACAAGGAGGTTATTGAGAAGATGGAGCCAGGCTCTTTACAGTGGTGCGTGGCAGGAGTCAAGGGATGTTAAGTTGAAACAAGAGATTTGAACTGATGCTAGGGAGTAATTGTGAGGGTAGTCAAGAGTGGAACAGACTTCCAGGGAGGTTGGGCATTTTTTGACCAGGTTGGATAAAACCCTGAGCAACCTGTTGGGACATCGTAGCTGACCCTGCTTTGAGCAGGAGATTGAGCTGGAGACCTCCTCAGGTCTATGCCAGTCTGAACTTTCCTGTGGACCCTCCTAGCTGACCTGTGTGTAGGTTGGAGGGGTAAGGCTACCCTCCCGAAGCAGTTGCTTCAGCTGGCAGGTCCCAGTGCTGCCGGTGTTCCCTCTCTCTGCTTTTGGTACCTGCCTTTGTGTCAGTGGGAGGAAAGGACAGTGGGCAGAAGACACCTAAACTTCCTTCGCTGGGCAGGGATCAAGATGCAGCTAGGGCAGTGGAAATACTATTGCTGGTTTCCTTTTTTAGGCCTGGCCTGTTAAGAGTCCTTCAGACTGGCCCGGAGAAGATCCAACTTTTCCGAAGTGCCAGGAGAGAGGGAGGGAGCTGCAGCAGGCATTGAGAGTGAAGCTTAAACTTCTCAGACCACTTGTTTTCCCATGTCTTGGAGAGGATGCCTGAAAGTGTGTCAATTCCATTAAATACTTAAAATTCACTTTGTCAGTTTTGAGCAGTAAATCATCCCTGAGTGCCTCCACGCTATCCATCATCTACCCCACTCCTTGGAGATCCATTTTCAAAGTTTCTTTAATGTGAAGGCATGGCTTTTAACTGGTGGTCTGCTTATGTTTACAAATCACTTAATGTAACAGAATAAACTGGACTCCTGTCTGGCAGGCTCACAGACACTTGGATATTGATGTGTGTTTCTGTTCTAGGCCAGACTTGCGTTGATATCAAAGACAACATTGTTGATGAAGGCTACTATTTCACTCCAAAAGGGAATGATCCCTGTTTGAGCTGCACGTGTCACAACGGTGAACCTGAAATGTGCGTGGCTGCTTTGTGTGAACGGCCCCAGGGGTGTCAGCAGTATCGCAAAGACCCTAAGGAGTGCTGCAAATTTACATGTTTAGACCCAGGTAAGAATTTTGTCAAGAAAAATGAGTTCAGTGCTCAACTTGGTTATCTTTGGGTATAACTGTTTGAAATGATGCATCTTCTCAATGCCTCAACATTGCTGGGTACAAACCCCCTGTGGGAAAAGACCTTGAATCATGGGAAATGAAACACTTCAGCCTGGGGCTAGAAATAATTAGTTATCCTTGATACTGCTTATACAGGAAAAGCAGTAGCTTATTTTCTGTATGGAGGTTGACACTACTGTGGATTTTTAGTAGAGCGTCTTGCATGGTTCCTTTGTCATGTTTAGCTGTCATGAAAAGAAAAGACTTTTCTTTTGAGCACTAATTAAGCATCTTTTTCTGGACGTGAGCATTTATGTGTGTGCAGGTTTGTATGCAGGGATTTACGTGGGAAGCAGAGTTTGTAAGTTATATAGAGTTTCAGTAATAATCGGGTCACGCAACCTTGCTTATTGGGTTTGGCATCTCAGTGCAGCTTCTTGTTTTGGATCAGTAAAGTCTTCAGTTGACTCTGACTGAACTGTTTGTCAGTCACCATTTGGGGATGTAGATTTTCAGAGGGTTATTTTTCTGTAAAGAGACTTGTGAAAAGAAATGTATCTTACTTGGAATTTACTGTGAAGGCGGTCAAATACCGGAGCAGATTGCTTTGTGGGTCTCCATCTGTGGGGATATTCAACACCTGCCTGGACTTCTGGGCAACCTGCTCTAGCTGACCCTGCTTGAGCAGGGGTTGGACTAGATGATCTCAGGAGGTCCCTTCCAACCTCAACCATTCTGTGAAACTGTTATTTCCTGGTATTTTAAAAGAACCTAATCTTATCTGAGTGTACTAAGAAACTGTTGTTCCGAACTCCTATGGAAAACACGGAAGGACAACTCTTCCCATCAGAGGCTTCTATTTCAGTCTGTTACAAAAAAGGGATGCTTCTTGGCTTCCAAATTTGCAGTCTTTCTTATTTGTTTTAACTACAGAAGTTAATCATTAAAGGTCACTGGCTCCACCTTGCTGTCATTCACATTTGTTCTGAGGATTAAGCTTAACAGATGTTTGTAGCTAGTGTTGCAGGTTGGTTGGTGAAAGAGTGGGGGAAAAAGCGGGAGTCTTCCTCCCACTCTTATCAGCAGAGTTAAGACTTTGTCTTCACTTTTTTTAATCTTCAGGAACAGTGTCAGCAAAGCATCAACCAGCAGACAGGATAAGATGACCTGGGATAACCTCGTGCTGTGTTCTTTAATCCTTGTTTATTGCTGTGGGTCTTAACTATTTCATGAATACTGATTTAAAGAGTGTATTTTACCACATCCTTTCTGATCCTTAAGCTCTTCTTTCTGTACTGATGCTAAATAAGAGTGTTTCATTATACTCTTGCCTGAAGTGTTCTGGTTTTTTTAGTAACTTAGTTTTTTGAGAGAAGAATCATCAAGCAGTTGTCAAACTTCCTTCATAATGAAATTATTTCAGCTAGTGATAAACACTGAAATTTTTAAATGGAGCATTTCAGTTTTCCTTGTGGGTGTTCATAAATGGCTGTTCCAGATGACAAAATTAATGAATTACTTTCTTTAATCAGCATGTATTTATCTTTGTCCAATTCTTGCATATATCTTCTCTAAGCTCTGTTGCAAAGGAAAGAAAACAGTTTACTAATCAACAGTTCAGTAAATGAATCATCCAAGGAGAGACCAGGGGGAAATAAATCCTGCTGTTGGGTTGGCAGGTAATCAGCTCTTGCAGTGTGAGTGGGTGAGCAATGATTACAAGTGGATAATGAATATTACTCAAGGACTTGGTAGTAGGGGAGTTTTTCCAGTGGTAGGAGTAAGCCGAGCAATCACAGCTATACTCTCTTGAAAGATGCTTCTCCTCATTTAGTTGAAGATAAATAGCAGAGGAAAATCTTTCATGTACTAATACTGAAACTGAGGTAGTCTGTCTGTTGCTGCTCCATGGATGTGGTAGAAAATATTTTTCTTTGTGGCTTTTGTTTAGACAGACCTGCAACTCTTATTTGTGAAAAGGTAATAAAAGAAGTAAAATACTTTGAAAGAGCTCATGGTGCAGAAGCTTTTCCAGTGACTCAGCTGGTGCAGTTACAGGGTATTACTACTGTATTGAGTGTAAGACAGCTTTTCTGAAATAATCTATTTGGTTTTATGTGGGTTGGAAATCTCTGTGATGACTCAGCTTGTTCTGTACAAGCTGGGTCTTTGTCTTTTTTTTTAATCTAGGACTTTACTTGACAATAGTTTATCCAGCCAAACAGGTTGAACATTAGGAGCTCTCGCAGGCTGGGAGCAGTGTGATGGAGGCCTGAGATGCCCCAGAAGGTTCAAGAACTGCACTTGTAGCTGGCCTAAGGAGAATGCATGGAAGTCAGGCTTTCTGCGTACGAGTGCGTCATGCTTGCCTGTGTGTATATGTTACTTAAGTCACTTTAAGGCAGTTATTAACACTAATTTATGATGCTCATGAAGTCAGCATGGCCATAAAATGGAGGAGGAACAACGGCAGGTCTGTGGTGGTCAGGAGGGTGTGTTGGTTGGTAGGTGTGTGACTGCATCAGTTTAAGCTCTGACAGTAAGAGTTGCTAAAAGGTTTGACAGCACAGAGGCTTTTGTACTGTGCAGCCAGATTTCAGAGGGTGTAATGTTCGAGCTCTGCGCATAGTGCACTATTAAATGAATTTCTTGTTGCTAAGAATGCATTACGTAATAAATACCAGCCTGTTAGCCATGTACTTTAACGATGTATAAATTAGGTGGATTTTTCTGTTACTAGCATTTGTAGCAAGTCAGTACTTAAAATTTTTGTGAGGCTTTTAGCTTTCTTTTGTAAGGAATCTTTGATACAACTTTAGCTGCTGTTAATGACAGGAAAAGTATAGGGAGAGCTCTTGTGGCTGTGGTGGGTGCGGGAAAGAAGCGGCCAGGATCTGGCCAGTTGTGTGGTGGCACTGCGGTGGCTGGGGAGAGGGGTTTGTACCTGGTAGTGCTTGTATCCTGTAGCAGTAGGTGACCAGGTTGTGCAGCCGCTTTATCTGTTTCTTATCCACACCTGACCTGGGAGTGTTTCTCATTCAGAGCTCTTTAATGGGAAATTGGTGCAAAGAACTCAGCATAGTCATTTTTAGGTCATTTTTCTTTGTGTGGAATATCTGTATGTGCGCATGCTACTTAAGGATAACCAAGTGTGATTAGTTGAATTGTGGAAAAATTAATACCTCTCATGTCTGGCACTGTTGGAACAGTGGTAATTTGCTCGCAACAGCCTTCCAAGTGTGGATCTGGTTAGCAAAGGTATAGAGCTTTGCTCAATGGTATAGAGTCCTAGGCTCCTGGGTCTGTTTCATGTTCTGCCACTTGCTTTCTATGTGATTCTAGGAAAAGATTTTAATTCTTGTTTACCTTAATCTCTTCAGTTCCTGAAAGATGATTATCATGTTGATTTACTTTTTTAAGGTATTTTTAGTTCCTATCATTTAATGGTGCTAACCAGTGTATCAATGACATACGGAATTTAGACAACCACATCTTGGTGATAATGACAGTGTTTAGAGATTCTCTTGTTGGAAATGTAAAAGTTAAGATGTCCAGAAGTCACGTAGAAATAGTGTATAGATACGCTAGTTCAGGCCTTTGCTGTCCTCTTTAGTATAACATCATCAGCTATGCCAGAGGTACAAGTGGATGTGCAAAATGCCATTAACCTTTCCTTTTTCTTGTTTTCGGAGACCTGAAGCCTTCAACATTTTGTCCCTTTTGCTGATTTAAGGTATTTTTAGAAACATGTAGATGTTCTTGCAATAAATAGATAAATCACCTGATGATTCATAATTTTCTTAAATTTTTGAAATATGAAGTGTTAAACCAGGCTAATGAATCTCCACTCTGCATTTCTCTCTGCATTACTGACAGAAGAACATCAAGAAAAATGAGTCTTGAGCAAAAGTAACAGGCTTCTCTTATATGTTTTATGTAACAGATGGCAACAGTTTGTTTGACTCAATGGCTGGTGGAATGCGTCTGATTGTTAGCTGCATTTCTTCCTTCCTCATCCTCTCTCTGCTGCTTTTCATGGTCCACCGGTTACGCCAGAGGCGGAGAGAGCGCATAGAGTCTTTGATTGGAGCAAATTGTAAGTAGCCTGTATCTGTAATGAGTCTTGATCTAAGTAGTGTATGTGCTTCAGAATAAAGAGAGCAGAAGAAATACAAATCTGTGGAAAACGTCAGTGGAAGTCTGGTTATAGATTCTACTCAGTACTGTGTGCAAATGTAGCCCTGTGCTGTCTGTCTGAACTGGTAATGATTTGTACAAGTTTTGGTTCTCTGAACCACTCTACATTCAAAGAAAAAACGTTTATGTCAACACTTATCTTGTGCCTCGTGCTTATTAGTGATAGATTGATGTATGTAAGGGTGAGAAATGTCATGGTCTTGCTTGACTATGCCTGTGTGTGTGTCTTGGTAGATTCTTCAAACTTGAACTTTTTTAGCCAATAATGGAAAAATATTTTTTGTTTGTATGTGGTCCGAATCTGAAATATCTTTTATGTGTGAATGATCTCCTCAGTTTGAAGAGGTTAGATTCAAATGTAGATGCGATGCAGGACAAACAGGCTGGGAGCAGGTGGGCCCGGGTATCATTGTGTAACTGCAGTGAGTTGACTTGTATAGGTTATGTAGACTTTTTTAGGTCTTCGAGAGACATGAGTTCCTTGGGTGTGAAAAGTGGAAAAAGGTGTTGAGATCTGCCTTAAATTGAAGAAGAAAGCATGGGATAAAGTCACTTACTATCTCTTCTTCTCTCGAAATAGTGCACCATTTTAACTTGGGCCGCAGGATGCCTGGTTTTGATTATGGTCCCGACGGTTTTGGAACTGGCCTTACTCCACTGCATCTTTCAGATGATGGGGAAGGTGGGGCATTTCATTTCCACGATCCACCTCCACCCTATACAGCTTACAAGTATCCAGATATTCAACATCCGGATGACCCACCTCCTCCTTATGAGGCTTCTGTCAATCCAGACAGCATCCTTTGTTCCACTCCAGGTACACAGGCAATAGCTTCTCTTTTCTTCCTCTTTTTCATTTTGGCTAGAGGGTAGATTTTTAAATTGTTTTTTAACTATAATCATATGTTTTAGTGGTTGTGATGGGAAAAATACATTTCACGATAAAATCTCCTATTTCTGTGATGGAAAAGTCTTTTGTTAAAATGTGTCATTAAGCTTGGTTTTTCTCAAAGGTTCTTTGGATCACCTAAATTACAAGTGGAATCCATGCTGCAAGCAGTTTAACTCTTAGGCCTTGCCTATTTTCAAGCCTTACCTTGGATGAGTTACCTGGTTACCTAGTTTCCACTATGCTGGTGCCTTTTCTGGTCTTTTGGAGATAGGTCTGTAGAGATTGGTATTAAAAAGTAGAACAAATGTCAAGTACAAGAGATTTTGAGTAAAATATATCCAGTGTCTTCTCTCCTCCCAGCTTCCCCCACCCACACCCCCTAAAAATTGACCAAAAATATCACTTTCTAATGATTCACCCAGTGCTCTTCAATTTTGCAGCTGTGATATTCACATACAGTAGAAATCATTCCAAATTGGGATTTTATAGCAGCATATGTCACAAGATAAGTGAGCCTGATTAGTGCAAGTGTGTTATTTATATATCGAAGTTTTATTTTTGCTACATAATTTTCCTCTTTTGCAGTGTCATCTCTTTGTGCATTAATGCAAAACCAAGAAAAACTCAGAGCTTCCAGAAATATAGATAGTAAATCTATTTGGGAATGTGAAATGATATACTTCACGTTCTGATTCTGCTTGTTTTTTGTCCTTTGCAGATGGAGTTCTTTCTCAGACTGTGCAAAGCAGTCCTCCATCACTAGGAAACTGTGATGTGTCCCCACAGCTTACAGAGGGATCACTTCCTCCCTCAGTTGGTCCTTCTCCAGTGGAGCTGGAAGACTCTGCTGACAGCAGCACCTTTCTTGTCCCTCCTGATACACCGCTAAATGAAAACACACAGGCAGAAACTCTTACGGGCAGCCGTCACAGCCACTGTTCTCTCAATACCATTGTATAAAGGAGTAAAAAGCCGACTGCCAGTCAGAAATAGTTTTAGCAACTGTTTGCACAGACAAACACTAATCCGTGATTTGAACTTCAGAAGGAACCTCCACTTTGGTTTTTGAACACTGCTTTTATGTTCTAGATTAGGATTGTGCCTCTCGTTTTTTGGCTGTTGTTATTCATTCACTAATCGGTTTGTCCTGTAAATATGGATTGTATAACTGCTCCTTTTTTCCATTAGCTATGGAAAAGAGTGCAGAGAATTCCTTTGACTTCTAAGGAGGTGAAAAGTATGGGTAGGTTTGGTTTTGTTTTTTTTTCTTAACCTGAGAGGAAACAAAATCTACATCAGAAAAAAGCTGCTTGGATTTGACTGGATACCACTGCACCCAGGAAACAGATGATGGAAAAGGAGGGTGGGGGCAGTCACGGTTCAATCAATTGCTTTCTCTCTTGCTTCAGTGCTACAGTTGGAAAAGGCAGAGAAGATAGGACTGCAGGGTGAGGGGCTTCAGGCCCGTTTTACAGAACGGGAACACTGAGGAGCTAAAACACATGCCACCACGTAAGAGTTATGCAGTATAAAAACTCTTGTGTGTTTTGATCTGCCTTGCTGTTACAGAACACCGTAGAGACTGGAGGATGAATGATCTACGCAATATGTGGCAAGTGGGTGCTAAGAAATCTAGGATTTGCAATTACAATTATTTTGTTGTTGGAAGCTGCAAGATCTCATTGTTGGGTAAAATTCTGGCCCATAAAGAAAACTGGGTCTGTGTAATGCTTGTGTCCCTCTGGTATAATCCTCATACGTGTTAGGTAGTACTCTAGGGAAGAGATGGGGAGCAATTAACTTTGATGCAGTCTGACTTCACTATATGAAGCCCCTGTTTGTTACAATCCCATAAGGAAGATTGAGGTATTTTTCTTTGTAGTTTAACTCCTTTACAATGAACAGTTGCACAAGACTGGCCTGGATAAAAGACCGTTGTTCTTGCTTTTCTTATTGCATGCTATATTTAGCATGTAAGTGTGTTCCTCCCCTCCATTTCACTTCACAGTTCTACAAATACCACTTAAAAACAGTGATCAACATGCACTAGATGTGATGTTTAATTCTAATTAGACACTTATTCCTTATCTGAGTCCCATAAATTGCCAACCCTATTCTAGGGATTTCCCATGTGCCCCCCAAACTGTTTATCCAGGTCCCATGAGGGCTTATAATGAGGTTAGTGTACTTAAATCAATAAAGCAGTTTGCTTCAGTCTGATATGTCATCTTAAAGTTCCCCCTCAGATTGAACTCTAAGTTAATTTACAGATGGCAAAAAGATTCATTCACTCCCTCACTAAACCCGAAGTTAAGCATTGTTGGGTTTGATAATGAGTGCGAAATAATCTTTACAGATTATTTTAAATTTAAGTTTGCATTTCAGTGTACAAATAATTTATCCTTTCCCCCATCCTCCTCTTGCCTCTACTTCTCCTTGACTTACTGTAGCAGTCAGCAGATGAGATGAATTATAAGGAATTTGTAAAGAATGCCCCTTGTGAGTGTTCTCCTGTTACCTTATGAAGGGTACAAGCCTAGAGGGACAGGAATAAGATACTGCATGGGGGTGTGCATGTGATCTATTTTTCTAGTCCTGATGAGAAATCATACTTGTATGACAAATCCTAACCCACTGTTGTGGTTTCCCAGTGCAGCAGACTCTTTCCCCATTGAATATGCTGCTACTTTCTATTCTGTATCTCGCCTATAGGCTTATACTGTACTTGGGGATTGGTCTTGACAATTCGACTCCTTTTGCTCAGAAAACTGTGAGTTCTCGTTATTGAGATCATATCTGGTGTCTTGACATTCAGACGCTTGCTAACAATCTTGAATCCATCAGAGAGCGTGAATCACAGTTCTAGGGTGCACTGCTGGCACACGAGTGGGAGGAAGCGCTGTTAGGAAGCCTCTCCGCCTGGAGCCGTACCGCTGACGGCGTCCTGCTCTCTGGTTTGACTGGCTCTAACAGCAGTGGTACGAAACAAGAGGAGCAATTCTCCACCCTGTGGGATCTCTTGCTGTCTCCTCCTCTGAGTTCAAGTCCTGGTCTAATGAAGTGGATGGATAGCAGTAGTCAGAACCATGCATACAAATTATTGAGCATTTCTGAAGTATGAAAATAAAGCGGGTTTTGTGCATTTTTGAGCACATTCATACGTTTTATACATTGTATGTACTGATTTTTCTTTAGTTTTATAGGTACGAATGCGTGTGTGCGTGTGTGTGTTTCTGGGTGGCAAGATATATAGATATATATATATACATACTGTAGACGGTAACCTTTGTGCTGTGTCCAGCTAGGTGAAGCTAAGCACTGGGATATAAGCTAGGCTCTTAGGGTTAATAATTCTTTCAAGCTGGCTACACTCTGTTGTAGGACAGGCTGTGATAGTGTACACTCAAGTAGGATGCAAAGTCTATGCTACTACAATCTGTTCCTGAAAAATATTTTGTTAGCAGTGCAAAATAGAAAACTTCCAATTTCTTTTGAAGCCAGATGGAATATTTCTTCTTTGTAGTATCCTAGCGCAATAACAAAAGGCCTTTTGGCTTGGTTTAGTCTCTGATGCTGTGTTTTGTGGCTGAGGTGAACGGATACCTTACCTCACACTTCTCCTAACGCTGTGGGAATCTGTTCAATATTTTTTATTTTACTTTTGGTTCTGTGGTGAATTTTATTTGAAAATAAGCTCTGTTACAACTGGCAACTTCATGGTGGCTCCTGGTTGTAGCTATTCCAAATGTGGGCTTCTTTGTTGAAGCCTCGGTGTGATATTTTCCCCATTGCTTCTGAGCCTTTCCCACTTGTATATTGGCACGGAGGCTGCTATTTTCTCTCTTTTCCCCCTAGCCTTCTTCATCTTAACTGTAAACAAGGGAAATTTTGCCTTGAACAGAGCAGCTCACTAAGTACAGCTCATTTACCTCTTGGTGAGCTTTGAATTTCGCAATAAAATTGTCATTTTTTCCCTTTTTAATGTAGCTTTTTCACATTGGGTACTTTCTCTTGGAGTGAGAGCCTTTGTAGTAGAAAATGTCACAGCTACTCAGACTTCTGGACCAGCTGGGGAAGAGTTGTTGTCTTGACAGCAGTTGACTCCTCAGCAAACCTTCCTTGCCCTTGGCAAGGTGACTGGTAAGCAGTTTGTCCTGAGCACCAATTACAGAGAGTTGATGCTTGCCTGAGGAAGACCTTTCTGTTTTGATTGCCATTCAATTGAGATCTTTGGAGTTATTTTGTGCATTGATTTCTCCCCACCACCGTTCCTTTCTCTGGATGTTTTTCTTAACTGCTGATGCATCCCAAATGTCCCTCCAGACCCAGCGGGGGAGATGGCATTATCACATCATTCCCAGCAGCACGCGTGAGCAGAGAGTGCATTTCTCCTGGGATGTCTTCGACCACAGTCGTTGTAAAGGTACAGCACTCAGTTGTGCGCGGGGCTGTCCTGGTTTCGGCATGCTTTAAGCGCCTCCCGTTGTGGCCTCGGACAAAACAGCTCCTCAGATTCCCCATCCTTACAACGTACTGTGGTGCCATATGGAGGTCTCGGCTGTTCCTTCAAGAACAGCCCTAGATATTAATTTCTCTTGGTGTTTTCGGTGATACCTGTACACAGTCTCACAGCAGCCTCTAATTTTTTTACTAGATGAGTTGTAGAGTATTGTAATGTTAGAAGGATGGTGGGTTTCATTCTGTGCTAGAAGATCAAAACTGTCTGTCATTCAGATGTACAAAGAGCTTGTCTGCGTACTGTTCAGTCTTGTCTAGTTTTGAGCCTCAGACTATTCCTTTACCCATTCATGGCAGGACACTGATCTAGAAGAAGAACGAAGTAGGTGGAAATTTTTTTCTGAAGGCTTAATCTTGCAGTTGGCTGGTGCTCTGCCTCCACAGGTGTCATGGGGTGATGGCCTGTTCATGCATCTCTCAAGTTTCACTTGGGAAGAAAATGTTTTTGTGACCAGTAATTACTACCTTTTCCCATCTACTGTTAAATGAATTTGAAGGTGTTTTCAAAGATGGTTTTTATCTTTCAGATGTGGCTTTTCAGTGGCAAAGCACTGATGTTTTAATGTTGCTTCATACAATCCATAACGCACGTCTCCTTCTTTTTTCAGTTGCTGAAACAAGCTTTTTCTCCCTAGCTAAAGAACACACAATACAGAAATTTCTTTTGAATTTCCCCTGCAAGTTGGGAGCTGGACCCTGAAATTAGAGCAGATGAGTGTAGAGGAGGCGAATCAAAGTTCATACATTTTGCTTCTGTTCCCCAGTTGCAAATGAAATATGTATTTCTTTGGAATAGATGCTTTCGGTGGTAAAGATCTGCTTCCCCTAACAACAGTCTGCATTACCTGCCTGCTATGGTACGACATAGCTTTAATTTTCCAGTATTGTGCACCTTGAATGTTGAATGGGTTGGAGTCGATGCCAGCGGAGATGCTGCGCTTGCAGGCTGCATGCGTGGCTGTTCTGCGCTGTACCCCGAGTGTCAGGCTGGAGGATGCCTGGGAGGCTGCGAGAGAGAATGAGACACTGCTTTTTACCTTCTCCTGGAAAATAATTTTAGCCAATGCTGCATTTGCAGGCTTCTCCTGTGTAGTTGGTTTGTGACTGGACTTAACTGTGGCAGTGTATAAAAGATTTTGATATTCTGTGAAATACCATGTAAAATTTAAATTTGATACTATAATAATTCAGTCCCTGTGACACGGGTTTTTTTTGTTCTAACTTCTTTCTTTGGGGTTGGCACTAATCTTTCTTTTTTTCTCAAGATGCTGTGAGAAACATTTCATCCAAATGCCAAATAAATTGTGTTCTGTAAGAGAAATGGCCTGTTCCAATGTCTCCTGTTTTCGGTATCGATGTGGTTCCTCAGCATTGCAAAGGAAGGTCTTGTTAAATCACACTTCTGAGCTGTGATCTTGCAAAAAGATCAATGGATGCATTTAACTTCAAGCAGGGAGGCTGACGAAGTCCCCATGTGTACAAATACCAGTGGAATTTACCTAGATTAGTGTAATTTTAAGAAAGTCTTGGCTGTATGCCCAAGAAGGTGAAGTGCAGCCTACTCCTGCTGTCCTCTCCAGACCTGGGGGAAGATGCTGAGTCCCTGGGCCCGAGGTGGAGGTGGGTGTGTTGGACGGGAGGGGTGCTCCGAGCCCCACAGCTCCCGGCGTTGGGGCAGCAGGGCTCTGCGGAACCAACCGAGTCGGTCCAGGAGTTGACGTGGAGTCGGAGAGGGACAGCGTTAGCCCTGAGCCGTGCTGCTTCGACGTGCCCAGCAGGCGGTGGGGAGGCTGGTGGAAAAGCCACATGAGAGGTCCGGCTGTCCTGACCTCTTCAGCTATTCCAAAATTCGAGCTCCAAACTTCTCATCGAATTCCTGAAAGAAGGTCTTGGGTACTGCACCCTTCCCTCGGTTGTGTTTTACACCCCTTGCGTGGTACGGGGGCTGGAGGGAAGGTGCCGGGGTGACCTTGGGTGGGCTGGCAGGAGAAGCCTTGGCCAAGAGCCGTGTTTTGGGGTGCGCAGGGGGTTTCCCGTCCGGCGCTGGGACCGGTCTGTCTTGCGGGGAGATGTACAGCAGGTGGCGTTTCGGCTCCAGCTAGCCCCCGGCTGCTTTAATGTTACAGGCGACTGCAGTTCTCTTTGGAGCTGCGGGGAGATGAAATGAGCTGGGGTTTGCAGTGGGAAGAGGCAGCTCTCCTGCCCCCCCAGTCCTCTTGGCCTGCAGTGAGCTGGGAGGTGATGCTGCCTCTCCTGAAAGAGCCTGTGACTCTAAATTATTTAACAAAGCTGGCTGATAGCGGGGAATATTCGTCCAAAAGAACTTGCTGGATAAATAAGCCTCTTTAAACAGTTGTGCTGGTTTAGTAATGCAGGCTTGCAGCCGGAGCTGGCAGACTGGTGGGATACAGGATGGAGCAATATACCAAGTCCAAGTCAAACGGTCGTATCTCTTCTGTCCTGGCAAGCTGTGTTCAGCATCGCTGCTGGGTGCTGCTGTGGAAGTTACTTGTCCTGTAGTACATACTCTTAGCAACGCGACTGGTGACTCCAAATGTTGGTGCGGTCAGCGTGCTGGTCGGAGGACATGTCCTTTTGGAGTGGGGAAAGCTGTGCTGCTTTTCTGGAGCAGTCCGGGCAGCGAGTGCAGTGCCATGGGGCTGCGGGGCCCCGTGTCCTTTCTCCCGTGCTGGTGACAGCTCCGTGGATGGTCTGTGGTACAAGTGCTGGAATCAGATTTTCCAGAGCTGTGCAGAGTCAAATCAACTTTACCTGGGGGAAGCAGTTAAAGAATTAAAAACTGGCCTGATACCAGCCTGCCACAAGAGGGGCTGATTTTGGGTACAGGGAAAGAGCGGCAGCTCTTTTTTGCATGGTCCAGACCTGGGCCGGGTGATGCCTGCCCATGCTCCGGTCTGGGAGCTGAGACCCCAGAAACACTCACTTTTTTTTTTTCTTTTTTTTTTACAAGCTGCTCACAGTGTTTGCTGTGAGTGCTGCAGAACAAGTCCCCGCAGCATTGCTGGCCTGTCCCCATGCCCTGCTCGTGACCGCAGGATGCGTTCATTGCTGAAAGCTGTCCAGCGTGCAGTGTCATCATCGCTGCGGGTGCTGGGAGGGCTCCGCTCTCCCTTTCCTGCAGCCGCCTCCGGCGCTGCTGGACCTGAACCAGCACAGCCCCCAGCTCCCAGAGCTTCATCTCCGCTCCGGGCCGTGAGATGCTGGTTCAGCTGAGGGCAATGGAACGCAGCCCTTCCTTCGCTGCTGGTCTCAAGGGGGACAAATGTGTCTCTATAGCAGCGGCCTGATGTTGCGAGTGCTTGGAGGGGCTTGGTCTGGCAGGACCCTGTGGGGCTCTGCTGATGCTGCAAGACCCCACGCAGACATGACTTGCCCTTCCCTCCTGCCCTTTTGTAGCCTGGGGACGGGCGACGCTGCAGCTGTGGGGAGCAGCCAGGAGTGCCTGGAGGAGCGCAGCCACCGCTCTCGGGGCTCACCGCCACTCCCCGGGGACACACAGCATCGACACTTGGATGCTGTGGCAGGGGCATTGCTGGGCAGTCTTCTGCTGTAAGCTCTTACCAGCTTAAAAAGCATTTTCCTGGGAGGGTAATTAGCAGCTGCACTCAGCGCAGGGTGTCTGGGGAGCTCAGCCCCTGGGAGAACGCTGGGGACTTGCGGGTCGGATGCGTGCGGGGCCGTGTGCTGGCAGCGACCCTGGGGGGTGCCAGGCCGTGGGGGGAGAGATGTCGCTGACCCCGGCGGCGGTGGGAGCGCGGGATGAATGAAGGGGCTGTGGGGCGGCGTGTGGCCAGCGTGCATCTGCTGGCCACAGTGCCTCCTTTGTGCCGGCGCCGGCAGCGGGCTCCCGCTGTGCTCCGTGCCCTGCTCCCGCCTTTCTGCCTGGGTTAGCGGCAGCTTATTATGGAGATCGAACATCTTAATGGAAAATCAGAAGTGGCTGGAGTATTTATTGCCCATGAACTTCACCTCCCCACTGCACTTGCTTCTCTAGATACCCACAACCCTTCGTGCACCCATCCCTGGGCGATGCGAACCATGCCCCGGCGGCTCAAGTATTTGTCTTGTCACTGTCCCCATCAGCCCAGGTCCCTGGCCAGGCTCCCAGGCGGCAGTGCAGGATTTACCTCCAGGAGCCGTTCTTGGCACTTCTTCTGTGCGCTGGTGGAGCGCTTGCTGATGGCGCATGTGGTGGGGGTTCCCAGCAGGGTGGCACTGTGCCCGTGACCGATCGATGGCTGCAGCTTAAGTAACTATTTTTATTTTTCAGTGGTATTTTTTCCCCTATCATGGCTCTTTCCCTTGGTGCTGTAACTACGCATGTATGCGGGGGACCTCGCCTGGCTCCGTGGCGGCAGGACGATGGATGTGGTCTCTCCCTACGAGGACAGCACAGAGCTGCAGGATCAGCTGCGAGCTCCCCACCAACACCACGGCAGCAGGAGACCGGCAAGTACGGAGCGGCTCTTTCAAGGTTTGATGTGGTTCCTATAGAAACTGGAGGTTGCTCCTGCCTGGTACTGGTGCCAGCAGTCCCCTAGAGAGCAGGGCAGATGGGGACGGGTGGGAGCGGGGTACGGCACAGTGCCTCGCTGCTGCCGCTGCCTTTCCAGGTGTCTTGGTGCCCCGTCTGCTTCCTCACTCTGTTCCAGCCCCTTGGTGGGGCCGTGCTGAGCCCTGCCAGGGCTCTGCATCCCCCTCCAGCCGTGCAGGGCTCTCTGGGCCCCACGGGACCCCAGGATGGATGTGCCTCTCCTTGCTCTGGCAGGGCCTTTTGTGGGACAAGGGAATCATTCCCACCATGTGCTGGGTTGTGTGCTGCGCCATGGTGCTGCTGGAGTTCCCGGCCACGCGGTCATGTCTCTGCCTCTGCCCTCCTTGCCAAAAATCTCCACTGGAGAAGCCTGAAAACCTAAAAGGATGTCCTGGGGAGCACCTCTGCCCCAGTCGATGCCCTGGAGGGGAATAGCCCAGGGACAGTGGGTTCTATCGGCTCTTGAGCCCTGAGGGTCTGGGCTTTTTCTCTGCTGCCTGGCACTACTGGCCATCCCGCTGTGGGTGAGTGGTGGAGGTGCTTGTGCCACTTGGTGGGCTCATGTCTCCGAGGGAGATCTTGGTCTCCCCCGTGTGCCAGAGCAGCTCCTCTCCTTCCCGGCAGCAATCAGCGGCACGCTGCGGACCTGATGAGACCCTCCGCCTCGCCTGCCCACCCTTTGCGGCTTGCTCCGGAAGGATGATCACAGCCCTCTGCAAACTACCTCATCCCCAGAGTAGGGGCCAAGCGTCAACCATGGCACGGATCCAGAGCAGCTCAGGGGAGCCCTGCGTTGCCACCTTCCTCTGCGCCCCGCACCGGTGCCCGAACGCACGGCTCGGTGCTGCCCAGGTACCCGCCTGGGGTTGGCTCTGCCTGGGGAGGACGAAGGTACCCCAAAGAACCCCTGCCGAGGACGAGCCCCACTGGGTGTGTTGTCCCCTTGTAGTACATGGCAGCCAAGCAACTCCGCTGAGCCGGAGCCCATCCCCGGCCAAGCCGGCAGCAGGAGGCTTCTTCTCGCTGCCCTTGCCGCTGCTGCCGGGTTTGTTCATCCTGGCAGCGACTCGGCAGTGCTCCTGGCCAGGGCCAAGCGCCGGCAAGAGGAGCTGTGGGCTGGGCCCCGTGGCCTCCTTTCCGCTGCTGCCTGAAGACGGGAGGGATATTTTAGGAGAATGTGACAACACTATGCTCCTGTGTTTTCACCCCCTTCCTACCTGCCCGCAGCGAGAGTGTAGCTTCGCTGGCTCCCGTGGGACCTGCCTGGATGGGTGCGATGGGGACAAGATGCGCTGCCTCTGTGTTGAGGAGCTGAGCAGCCCTGTCCACCAGCACAGGACCCCTGTGATGCCCGGGTGGGTGCTGAGGCTCGTGCCCCGGCGCTGCCGCCCTGCCCTTGGCCGGCTGGTGCTGCGCGGCTGCGAGAGCCTGAGCTGCTACGGTGCAGTGCAGCCTCGTGCTGGCTGGAGGGGAAAGGGCTGAATCCTGCCCCACTAGTGCGCTGCTCCTCCGTGACCCTGGGGACTGAGGGTCCCCCCGTAGCGTGGCTGCGGGGGCTGCCCGTGCCCCGAGGATGGGGTGCTGTGGGTGCCTGCTGGGCTTTGCCCAGGGAGAGGTCTCTGTTTGCAGGAATGAGCTGGACTTGGTCTGTGGGTCCCCATGGCCCCTTGTCAGGTCCCTAATGGGAGCCGCCACTCTCCCAGCATGGGGAATGCAGGACCTGCTGCTGGCTGGGGGGGGGGTTGCCAAAGCTGGGGGTGAGAAGTACTGTCCCGCTGCAAAGAGTGGGGAGGGGATGGGGCAGAGCTGGTGCCCCCAGCCCCTCCTGACTACTGACAGCCCCCCCCGAAGCCCATCTGTGCCCCCACGGCACCGTGCGGGGGGCGGAATGGGGCACAGCGGGGATGCTGCCGAACCCCTGCTTTGGGGATGGAGCAGCAGGATGGTACCGGGGGAGTGGGGGGGCACCCCCTCACCTCTCAGAGGGGAGCGGGCCAGGCAGCGTGCTGCACCTCCAGGCTTTGCCAGCCTCCTGCCTTGTCCCTGCCTTTGGGCTGGCATCCCCAGCAGGGGCCTGGCACTGCAGAGAGGGGCTTGGCTGGGGGCCGGGTTGCTTCCCCCCCCCCCCCCCCTTTCTTTCCCGCTCCCTCCTAGCAGCCGAGGAGTTAAAAACTCAGCCCTTGTGATGAATATTTAACAGCAGTGCATAGGCTGGAGCGGAGGATTTCTCCGGGCTGCCTGGGCGCTGGCAGCGCTGCCTCCCGCCCCAGCCTGCCCGGGCGCACTGCGGAGGAGGACGGGGGGTCGCCTGCCCACTGCTGCCCGGCCTCTGCCGCCGGCATGGGGTCGCAGGGGCTGGGGATAACTTTTCTGACTTTGCCTCTCGTCGTGAGAGCAGCAGCGGGAGGTGAGATGCTCTGCCCCACCGATGTCCTCCCTGGGGTTGGCCGGAGAGGGGACGGATGGCGGGGTCCCCCGCGGTGGGAGAGGATTGGGGGGGGTCGCGGCGCGCGGGGTTGGGGTGCGCTTGTGCCGGCCTCGCTTATTCCCTTCCCTTTCTCAAGTAGGGGGGGGTGATGTGGGGCTGGGGTGCTGGGGGCAGGGACCAGGGCCCCTGGTCTGGCCCAGGAGCTGTCTCCTGGCCTCCCACCATCCTCCTCCCCACTGGTGGATGTCCCTGCTGTGCCACCAGGCTCGGGGACGTCTCAGCCTGCCCGGGGCTAGCTGTCCTGGTAGGAAGTGTCCGGGCCAGGGTCCTCTTGGGGCGTTTGGGTCTTGGGCTTCACCCGATTCGCCCCACAGACATGCACGACAGGGAAATGCCAAAGAGGATGAAACCTCTGAGCAAGCCGGCGCTGCTGCCCCAGGGTCCGAGGCGCTGGGGTGCTCACCTGCGTTTGGGCCAGGTTGGTGGCAGCGAGCGCAGCCCTGGCTCCTGCCAGAGGATGCTCGAGGTCAGTTGAGGGCTGGCGGGTGCGGATCTGAGGGTCTCCCACGACCTCAACTTCCCCCTAGACGGGGAGGAAAGCCTGAGGTCCCTGCCCTGGGAACCCTCCAAGTCCTGCACCGTCCCGCTCCCGGCTCTCCTCCGAGACTGGTGTCTCCTGTGCTGCCGTAGCAAAGATTTGGATGTGGGGCTGCGAGCAGCACAGGTGGAGGCAGCCAAGGCTGCCCGCGTCCTGCCAGTCCAAGCGGCCGAGGCTGGCACGAGAGTGTGGCTCGGCTCGCCTGAAGCCAGCCTGCTGGCATGGCCCCTCCGCCATCAGCAGGAACCGCTTGCGTAGGCTGGCCCTGGGCAGCACCAGGTTGCTGCGTGCCTCCTGCTAGGAGCGGAGCGGGGAGCTGAGGAGGGAAGGGGCGCGCTCCCCAGCTCCCGTCGCAGAGCTGACGGCCCTGGGTGGATGTGCAGACAGCAGGAGCAGGGCTCCAGCTCCCTCAGCGTCCCCTCGGCATCCCCACGTCCGCCGCCCCGGCACCCAGCATCGAGCGCGCGGTCCCTCGTAGCCGCCCCGAGCGCGGGCAGCAGCGCTGGTGGGAGTTCGGCAGCTCTGGCTGAGGTGGCCCTGAGTGACGGGGCGAGCTGTCATCCCTGTGGCGTGGGCGCAGGGCTGCCCACCGCCACCCCCCGCGCCTGCTGCAGCCCCCAGCAACCGCCTTCTGCTGCCAGCCCACCTGCGGCGAGCCACGGGAAGAACCAGGCGAGGGCTGCGGCAGCCCCCCCCTCAGCTCCCTGCTCACCCAGGGCTGCTGGGGGGCTGGCGAGGCATCTGGCGAGGGGCTGCCTCGCCTTCCCTGGATGGGTAAGGGGGGGACGGCCCTGCGGCAGCCGGGGAAGGAGCCCCGCGAGCAGCGAGGTTTGGCTGCCTTGGAGCGGAGCGATGCCGAGGGAGGTTTCCCTGTGGAACGGCCGGGGGAGGCAGGGAGGGTGCAGATGCGTGAAAACACCAGTGCCGAGAATAACTGGGATGAACACGAGTCCCTGCGGGACTCCCGGCTGCGATGAGGGGTGCCCTCACCGTCGGAGGGGCTGGGCATGGCCGTGGGTGGATTTGGGGAGAAGGTGCCTGTCTCCATCACCTGTCCTGAGCTCTTCTTTCTCCCACAGGGCAGTGGTGTTATGACTCGCAGGACCCCAAATGTGGTGAGTGGTGCCGTGTGAGGGATGGGGGGTGCCGGGGCTGTGCGGAGCTCGGACCCCCACGTCTCCCCACAGTGCCCGGCCGAGGGCACCCTGGGCAGCATCAGCGAGGCCGCAGTGGGGAGCGTGGCTTGGAGAAGGGCGAATTCACCCATATCGCACCAATGTCGGAAAGGTTAGAGGAGCTTCGCTTCCAGGTGTGCTGATTTAGAGACTGGAGACAAGGGGCCTGAGCCCCTTGGAGGTCCTGGGGCAGCACCAGCCTCGCTGCTTTCACCTGAAGCAAATTAAATCCCAGATTTAAAATATGCTATTGACAACCCTAGTGAGGCATGGGCATCGAGGGGGCTGTGGGGCCCGGCTCGAGGAGGGATGGCTCCATTTGGGCAGGCAGCAAGCCCTGCCTGCCCGCGCTGGGGAAGGGAAACATGGCTGGGGGCACTTTGTCTTGAAGCATGCAAATAGCTTGTAAAAGGTTAATTAAGGATCAACGAGCATTTAATCAGCTGTTACGGCCCACCTGTTTTATAGCTCTTGGGTTTACATGCCCCGTGCCCAGCTGCCGTGGCACACAGGCTGTGTCCAGAGAGCATGAATTGCTGGGCTCTGTTTATCCCTGCCGGACCAGTGCTCGGTGTTACCAGCAATTTAACGTCATCAGGCCGGCGGCGAGGGCAGATTTCGGCAGGGGAGCAGGGCCAGCGGGAAGCGGCTTGGGCCGCGTGGAGCCGGCCATGTACCCCCAGCAGGGCCGCAGGGAACAGTCCCTTAATGAAGGCACCGTGTAATTTGTGGGGCCACCTGGTAGCACCGTGCTGGGGAGCTGGTGAGGTGGTGGCACGGCCAGGCTGTGGCTCTCAGGGTTTCCAGGCAAAAAGCTGCCTGGAGTAATGAGAGGAGAAGGGAAGGAGACAGGGCTGAGCCCAGGGGGGCAGGAGGTGCGCATGTCTGGTTTTGTCTGCCCGAGAGGAAGGTAGGTAAATGCAAGAGCTGAACCATGGGGTGCTGCTGGGGGAATGGTCCTCCCCAGACCCTGGCTGCAGGGGATACAGGGGGTAACAGCGCGTGGGTCAGCCAAAGGCTGCCCAGCCATTACCTGTGCTAGAGCAGAACCAGCGCTGCCCGTGGAGGGATGCCCTGAGCTCCCCTGGGACCGGTGGTGCCCTGGGTGGACAGGGCTGGAGATGTCGGGGGAGTTCCCATTCCCTGGATGGGATTGCAGCGCAGCTGCCAGCAGTGCCCAGAGTCGACACCTCCACCCCGGGCACCTGCAGCTCGGGCTGCCCCAGGGCCACCAGGTGAAGGAGTGAGGTGTCACGGCGGCCACACCAGAGCAGTGACCAGCAGAGTGACCAGCTATGTCCCACAGCTGTGGACCACAATGAGTGTTGTGAGAAGAGATGATGCCAGGGCAATAGGGATGGTGAGCCACACTTATAGGGTGTGTGGTCTGGCGATGGTGGCAGCCGTGGGGATGTCCGCCCATGGGCCCCAGGCAGCATGATGGGTTTGCAGCGGGTCCAGCCGGCTGCCGGCACTGCCGCGTCCTTGCCTGGCTCCTGCCGCAGTGACCCCTCCAACCCCAGGAGCTGCCGATGGGCATCGTGTGGTCACGCTGGACCCCATGCGGGATTTGCCTCAGGACAAGTTGGGTGGCCAGGATGCACCGTCACCTGCCGTAACTGGACAAAACCAGCGTGGGTAGGCTAAAACGTGGTAAAACCCAAACTGCGTGTTCTGTGAACGGGCCTTAAGTCCTTCGTCTCTCCTTCTCAGCAGCTCCTGTCTGTCCTTCCCTCGCAGGCGCCATATGGAGCAGTTTGCTCCCTCTGCGTAGAGCAACCCCCTGTCCAGCCCTGGCGTGAGCCCCAGCCTGGGGACCGTGGGGGGAACAGTGGCCAGTGCAGCCCCACACCGGGGCTTTGCTTGCAGGGATGGGCAGCAGGGGCTGGGAGAAAAGCCTGCCCTTCGTCAGCGGTAGTGTGGAGGGATGGACACCGCTGCCGAGCTAAATATAGCCCCCAGCCCCACGAGGAAATCCTGCTGAATTATGAATGAGGCTGAAATGAGCCCCTGCTCGTCAATAGGGAGGAAGGTTGGCCGGGCAGGAGGGTAGCTCCCATGAGATGCAGGCAAGCGCAGTGGGGCTGGCAGGGACAGCCGGGCTGGCTGGGGACCCAGCCACCCTTGGCCTCGTGTCCCCCCTGGGGGCAGCGGTGGCTCAGTGGCTGCCCGTGGTGCCCCTGCTCCTCCTCTGCAGGACCCAGCCACTGGAAGGAGCTGAAAGCCACATGCGGCGGTGACAAGCAGTCCCCCGTGAACATCGACAGGCGCCGGCTGCAGCGGGACAGCGGCCTCGGGGACATCCTCTTCGAGGGCTACGACCAGGCCCCGCCGGGCAAGTGGAGGCTGGCAAACAACGGACACACGGGTGCGTGCTGCGGCCGGGCACCCTGCCCTCGGCTTGGCTCCGCCGCCGCTCCCGGTTGCTTTCTGCCCTCGAGCTGGAGGGTCCTGGGGCGGCTCCTGCTCCGTGGGTTTGCGTTAGTGCTGGGATGAAGCCTGGCGAGGACAAGCCCAGGCGTGCCAGGGCTGTCCCCCATCCTAACGCCCACCCTTACGCCATCCTGCTGCCCTTGCAGTGGTGCTGAGCCTGGCGAGTGAGTTGGCCTCCGAGCACATCACCATCAGCGGTGGGGGCCTCCCCAGCAGGTACCGCGCTCTGCAGCTCCACTTCCACTGGGGCAGCCCAGCCGGGAACGGCTCCGAGCACACCCTCGACGGGCGCCAGCTTCCTATGGAGGTAGGTGAGAAAAAGCACCCATCGCGCTCTCTGGGTGGCCCAAGTCCTTGGTGTGACGGGAAGGTATGATGCTAGTGCATCCCAAGGCTGCCACGCAGCAGGATGACCGGGCTTGGTGACGCTTGACATCAGCCTTATGCTGATGGTGGGATACGGACAGCCGCTGCACAGGGCACCTGGGTGGTTAAAAAGCAGCTGACACGAGACTCACGGTTTTTCTTTACCATGCGTGGGCTAAGCTGCCTCGTCGGAGGCACTCAGTGGGGTTTGGAGGGCTCTGCGCCCCGGCGGGACCGCACGCTGAGGCAGTGAATGCAAGCAAGAGCGTGTGGGAACGTGCTGTGCCAAGCGTGTCGGGATCCTTCTGGGTGAAAGAGACTCTGCGCCTCTAAAATATTAATTATCTGCCAGAGGAGAGCAAAATTTATGTACTGCAGCTGGCGGGCACCCTGGGACTGCTGGCCCCCTTTCTCCACCCTGTTCAAAGGATGCTCGCTTCGTTGGGGTGTTTTGATCCTCTGCGGCTGCCCCGTGGAAGCGTCCGTGGGACTAAGGAGGGCTTTTTGGGGGGGTGGTTGGCTCAGTGTCTGGCTGGCCCAGGCTGGCCAGGGAGACCCATGGGTGAGCTCCCCGCTACAGGGGGGGTCAGCTGGGGGCGATTGCCCACACTTGGCCCCTCCATGCTTTCCCCAGCTGCACATTGTCCACATCAATGTCAAGTACCGGACGCTGGCAGAGGCCAAGGGGCATCCCAATGGGCTGGCCGTCCTCGGCTTCTTCTTCCAGGTGGGTCTGTGGGGGCTCACGCTGCTGGCAGAAGGGGGGACCCCCCCGGGAACAGGCTGCTCGCGGTGTGGCCGGGGGAGCGTTGTACGGCTGCCCCAAGGGAGCGAGAAGGGGCAGGAAGGCTGGGTCAAGACCAGGAGGGGCTGGGGAGCTTCAGCGGTGAAAAGTACCACGACCCACCGAAAAGTACCCCACCGGCTTCATGCAAGGGGGTGCCAGCTGGGAGTACACCCGTCCCCACCGCTGCTCTGTGGCAATGCAGGGCCGAGGCTGGCTCTGCCTGCGGATGCTCGGCCATGCAGGATGATCCAACTCTGCCCTGTCCCAGCCGCTTACTCTCCCCTTCCGCAGGTCTCTGAAACCCCTAACGCCAACTACAACACCATCGTGGCGGGGCTGAGGAACGTTTCCCAGGCTGGTGAGTCGTCTCCTCGTGGGGCCAAGGGCAGAAAGGGGAGAGACCCCGGTGCGGGAGGGCAGGGGTGCGCTCCGGCGGGTTGAGGTGGGGAGGACCTGCCAGTCC
Organism: Haliaeetus albicilla; assembly: GCF_947461875.1. Taxonomy (NCBI): domain Eukaryota; kingdom Metazoa; phylum Chordata; class Aves; order Accipitriformes; family Accipitridae; genus Haliaeetus; species Haliaeetus albicilla. The sequence goes on from NC_091492.1 coordinate 38,394,776, forward strand.
ATGGAGCCATCTGAAGGAAAACTGAAGGGGGTGGCCCTGCTGTCCCTGCCATGTCCCCGGCATGGGATGGACTGAGTTGCCCATGTCTCACCCCGCAGGGGACTCTGTGGATTTGGCCTCCACCTTCCGTCTGAGCACCCTGCTGCCACATGCCGGCCAGCTGTCTGGGTACTACCGCTACCAGGGCTCCCTCACTACCCCTGACTGCAGCGAGGTCGTCGTCTGGACCGTCTTCGAGGAGCCGGTGGAGATCGGCCGGGAGCAGGTACCGGCTTGCACAGCCCCATGCTGCAGCGCCCAAAGGGCTGGCCCTCCCGGGTGGCCCCTCTCCTTGCCCTTCCTGACCCCTAAGCAAGAGCACAGGGAAAATAATCTGTATAATAACCCTCTCAGCAACCTGGCAATTAATTAGTTTTATGAGAGTTATTTAACGGAGCTGTGGCCATCTGCCAGCGGGGAGAAATCCTGTCCATAGCATTCTCCTGCCCAGCCCCGGTATTCAGAAAGTGAAATGGGAGCAAACCCATTGGAGCTCAGAAGAGGCTCCAAGGAGGTGGGTGGATAGATGGATAGAGTGAGTGAGTTTCTCCTCTGCTGCCCAAGCATCTTAGTAGACGTATTTCCTTAAGGGTGTCATGGGCCAGCTGCTCTTTAAGTGCATAGCACAGGCAGTGAAACACGATTAGCTCCTTTAAAACTCAAGAGCTGATCCTTGAAAGCCCTGGCTCGCGTCCTTACCCTCTGGGTCTGGTTTTGGGGGAGCCGGGAGGGGTGGCGGGAGGACACCTGCCAGCACAGGGCCGTGCTGTGGGTCCTATGCCACAGGCTACGGGGCAGCACGAAGGGGGGGTCACGAGCAGGTGGGGGCTTGGGGTGCCTGGCAAAGTGGCTGCCCACCCCTGCTTCTCTCCCTGTGCAGCTGTGGGCGTTTGTCAGCTCCCTCCACTTCCCGGCAGCCGGTCCCACGCTCCTAAAAATGACCAACAACTTCCGCCCGCCGCAGCCCCTCCGCAGCCGGAAGATCTTCGCCTCCAGGGCAGCCACAGCCAGCGGCGGGTCCCCGTGCAGGGGCTGCCACCAGCTCCTCTCCCCCCTGCTCCTGCTCGCCTCGCTCGGCCCCTTCTCACCAACCCCGTAGGGTCTGGCCCAGCCTTTCACTGGTCTCCACACGAGCATCGCCCCGCTGCAATGGTGTGACAGGGAGGCAACACACGTGGTTCATGGGTAAATGGGACCCCCCCCCCCCCAAAAAAAAAAAAAAAGCACATCGAGACCTCAGCTGGGTGAAGATTTTGCAAACTTGGCTCTCTGCTAGCCTGGAGCCTCCCTGCGATGCCCCTGTGGCCAGGCGGTGGGGGCTGCCAGGAGGGGATACTGGAGGGGCTGGAATAAAGCCAAGGTCCTTGCTGGTGGCTGCAGGTCACTGTCTCTTTGACTCTGTGTCCCTTTGGTGTTGCTGGGGCAGGGTGCTTGGCCATGGGCGTGCGAGGTTAGTGGGGAGGGAGCTGGGGGACGGTGTCCGGGTGGCACTCAGGGATACTGGCCCTGCACACAGCTGTGCGGGTGGGTATGAGACTCCCCCTCTCTTCCCTGTGCAATAAATCCCTGGGGCCAAATCCTGGCCCTGCGTGTGTCTCAGGGTCTTTGCAGTCCCTGTGCTTGCCGATACTGCCCCGTTGCTTTCCCCGGGATTGGGGCTGGCTGACGGAGGGATGGGGCCGTCCCCGGGGATGCAGCACCCCTCAGTGCCCTAGGGCGGGATGCAGGGAAAACCGATGGCTCTTTCCACGGAGCTAATTTTATGCTGGCAGAAATAGCTGCAGCTGCCGGTGCTGCTCCTGCGCTGCCTGGCGAGGCAGGAGCAGAGCCCGGGCCGGGACGAATGGGCTGCATCCTAATTAATGTGCCGAAGCTCCAGGCATGTTCCCGTCTCCTCCTGAATTATGGGCATAAGAGCACAGGTTGTTATCTGGCAGCAGAGCGGCGTGGGTTGAAGTTTTCATCGTTTCTGGAGGGAAAACCGCTGCCAGCGCAGGGCTCCAGCTCTCCCCAGCCCAAGGGGTGACTGCGGCACCCATGGGTGCAGGGGGGTTGAGCATCCCCCCTGCTGAAGCCCGCAGCGGGGATGAGGCATCGCCAGGACCTGAAGGGGCCGAAGACCCCCTGGTGCCCACGCCGGGGTGCTGGGGGCCCTACAAATCCCCCCCAGGGCTCAGGCCTGGGCTCTTGGAGCAGCCGTCCTGGGCTGGAGCGGGGAGGGCAGAGCCCGCAGCCTCCTGCCCGGCTCGGTAATTCGGGCTGGAAGCGGCAGCCTGGCTCAGGGCCCGTGCGCTGACCTTTCGTTAAGGACCCCGTTACCGCCGCTGGCTCCGCCGCCATGGGGGGACACGCGTGGGCGCCGGCAGGGGAGCGGCTGCCGGAGCGCGGCGGCGGCCGCCAGGGGGCGCCCCTCTGCCGGCGGTGGGCAGCGGTGCCGGTCTGTCCCCCGCCTCCTCGTTCCCGCTGTGCCCTCTGTTTCCCGCCATGTGCCGTTGCGTTCCCCTCTGCCCCCAGGTTCCCCCCGGGTCCTCCACGCTCTCTGTGCCCACGTGTCCCACCGTTCCCCCTGTGCCCCAGTCGTCGTCCCCCCCCCGGTGCCCCCTGCCCCTCTGCGTGGCTCACCCCCAGCCCGTTGCACCCAGAGGCTGTGGGGCGGCTGCCCCACGAGTGTGACTGGGTCCAGTCCGGGGTGGTCGCAGGCCCAGCTGGTTCAGCTGCAGAGCATGGTGGGACCTGGTGGGCTGCGGTGAGCCCCAAATGGCTGTAGCCCACGCCCCTGCCCCAGTCCACTCCTGTACCAGGCCAGGGTGTGAGGGGCAGAGCCTGGGGCCAGATATTGCCCACCCAGGGGGGCCACTAAGGGCACAAGGTTGTGGCTCTCCAAGGGCAGCAGAGGGGCAAAATGGAGCCCTGTGCTCAGGGTCCCCATCCCCTAAGGGACCCATCCTGGCTCTCTGCCGTGCCCCTGGCAGAGGACGGTAGCGGTACCAGGCTGGGTCTGGCAGCCAAGGCCCTCTGTATGGCCAGACAGCAAAACCACTCCGAGGACTCGGCACACGCTGTGCAGCCTGCTGGGACCCAAAATTTGGGGAGGTATTGTGCCTCCCGCCAGGAATGCTGGGCTGCCCAGGAAAAGGACCTGGAACCTCCCACCAGGAACGCTGGGCTGCCCTGCCTGCCCAGGAAAAGGACCCAGAACCCACCCCCCACCCAAGAACCATTGCTGAAACAGGGCTGAAAAATGGCTTTTCCCGCCTCCCACCCTACCCGTGGCATGGCCAGGCAGTGATGCTCTGGGTGCCACGTGCTGGAAAGTTTGTGCCGAGGAAGCGGTGCGTGCCGGGGCTGGGGCTATTCCTGGCTCCCAGCTGGTGTTTGGCCGAAGCGGGCTCTTGTTTTCGGCCAGGCTGTAATTTTAGCAAAGGCTGTTCCCGAGCAGTGGGGCTGCGGTCAGCACAGCTGCCTGGGGAGAGCACTGGCTCAGCGGGGGGCCGGCGATGCACGTCGGCACCCCCCCTGCCCACGGCCTGCCCAGGGTGCCTGGCCAAAAGTGCCCAAAACATGGCAGAAATATTTAAACCCGATGTTCTTCCCCCACCGCGACTGCAGAGGAAGGGGAAAGGGCTGGGGCTTTGCTGTGGCTGTGGCTGGCGGCATTTGCTCAGGGTGGGGAGGTTGCCGGTGAGGGTGGCGCTGGCCAGGATGCAGGATCGAGCCCTGGGGTGCACCCCGCATTGCCCCCCGATGCTGCCTGCAAAAGCCGTGGCACTGGCACCGCTCACCCCGGCAGGCCGTGGAGGGGGAGAAAACCAAATTTGGCTTAAAGTCCTGCCTAACTGGTTGAGTCAAACCCTTCTGTTCCCTCCCAAGGGCCTGGGGATGATCTCGGTGGCCGCCTCCATCATACGCATCAGCCACCACTGCCACCGCCTTGCTGTCACCCTGCCACCAACGTTCCCTACCTAGAAATTTCTTAACATTAAGCTAAAAAACACCCATCTTGGGAGTCCTAACAAGGACTGAAATTTAACTACCATATTTCTCCAGACAGGCAGTACCAGCCCTGCGATAAAACCTCTCCATCAGCACACCTGCCTGGGGAGACGTGGCTGTTTACACCAAGCATGAGCAGAAAACAAGCATTTGCTGGGTCCCCAGGCCAGGGCTGAAGCTCTGCTGGGAGTTTTATTTTATTAATACGCTAAACTTGAGATGATAAATATTTTGAAGCAGCTGAAAGGTGTTTGTTTCTGAGTTAGTTCAGCTTGTTTACAACCTGTTTACAAGCCCAGGTGTTGATCTTTGGGGCTGTTTACCTCTCCCCAGACTGTGGCTAGGGTTTAATACACATCTAAATAAGCCCCTGGCGAGGGGTCAGGCCATCCCTCCAGGTGCCTTCCTGCCAGCCGCCAGCTGTGTGCTGTGGCGGTTGCTGTTTTGACAGAGCTATGCAAATGCTTTCGTCTTTGCAAGTGGGCTTGATTGCTCAGGTCGTGTTTTTGACCACGCCAGCCTTAAACATTTATTTATTTCATTTAATTCCCTTTCAATTGCAGGGCGATAAACCTCGGCCTTGGGGTTTCTGGCTGTCCCTAGCTGGGGCTTTGACCCAGGGCTGCTCAGGGAGTGTTTGATAGTATTTTATAATTCATAGCTTGTATTTTATAATTTATAACCCGTATTTTATTCATTTATAATCTGTATTTTATTTCCCAGATTCGAGGAAATCTGCCTCATGTTGTGGGAGTCAGGAAGCTGCCCCATGCATCTTGCAGCAGGTCGGACTGATGGACAAGCCCAGCTAAGGGGCTGCCTGGCAGGAGGCAAGGACTGATTAGTTTAATTCAGTTAATGAGAGAGGATTCAGGGTGACCCGGCAGTGGGGTGGCAGCAGGAGGCTCTGGGCTGGCCTCCCTGTGGCGGTGGCCACAAGCTGAGCAGTGTCCGGGTCAGCCCTGGCCCTGAACCCCACATATGTGGGGTCAGCGGTGCCTGGCCTGGGGGGCCTGGAGGCACTGGGATCACTGGGGGGGGGGGGTGTGTGTGTGCATGTGCATGTGCATGTACATGTGCAAGTGTGTGTGTGCATATGTGTGTGTGCATGTGTGTGCACGTGCAGCAGCTGGGACCCCTCTGCCAGGTGAGACCCTGCTGTGGGGGGGGCTGTGCCAGGGACTCTACAGGAGACAGGAGGGGTGACCCCGGGCTGGGGACACGTACCCTGCCATGGCACACAGCCCCCAGCGTGTCCCTGGTCCCCCCCCACCACCGACCCTGCCAATTTTGGGCAGCTTCAGGCTGCCCCAAAACCCGTCCCCGCCACCGCGGTGGCTGACGGAGGCAGGGGCAAAGCTCGCCGCAGCAAAGAGCCAGCGTCCATCTCGGGGCTGAGCCGACTCGGGGCTCTGCTGCGTGGCACCCACTTGCCTTCACACATCAGCACCCACTGGAGACGGTTTCGCTTCCTTTTTTCGAGCCCCCTTTCGAGTTTCTGATTGGAGACTGTGGCGGGTGAGAAGTAAATTTAGCCGGGGGATGCCCCACGGCTGCACAGCTGCATGGTGGTGCCGGCTGGGGGGGCCGGGAGGGGCAAGAGCTGGCGTGGCACAGTCTGGGCTCTGCACAGCCTTTCCCCAAACCTTTCAGAGAAAGCAGCTACGTGAGCAGGAGGGCTATATCCCCCTGGCTCAGGCAGGGCAGAGGCTGTCGGGTATCGCCCGAGCTTGGCACAGCTGCAAAGCCAAAGCGGGAGGACTCGTGCCGTCCTCCCACGGCCGCCCCAACAGGGTCCGGCTTTGCCCCGCTCCCCCCAGCCTGGGCTGGGGCTATTCTCAGCCCCAGCTCTTGCTTTCGAGTTTCAGCCCTGCTGCGTCCAGGAACAGCGGCTGTTTGGGGGGCTGCAGCTGCCGCGGGGAGGGCAGGCGGGATGCCCCGGTCCCCTCCGGCTGCGCCACGTCGCCCATGTCTCTCCAGATGAGGTGTTTCATCAGCCCCAGGTGCACTCGCTCTGCTCCCGCCACATCCCCACAAAGGGAGACCCCCCAAATCCTCCTGGCACAAGATGCTGGGGCTTGCCTTGGCCTGGGGCAATCACCGAGTGATGTGCAATAAAAAAAAAAAACAAGCCCAGGCTGGTTTTTGGGGGACAAACTTGGCCGGAGGTGGCCCCCACGGAGGGGCTCCAGCATGACCACCCCCAAGTGCAAGGCCATGGGTGCGGGAGCTGCCCTCGCCCCAGGACAGGGTTTGGGGACCGGAGCAGGGCTTTGCCCTCCGGGGCTGGGTGCTGTGTTTTGGGGCAAGGGTTGCAAGAGCTCCTGTGGCCCCACATCCTTCTGCCTCCATCCCCACGTCCCTCCCTCTGGTCTCGGCCGTGGGCTCCCTCCAAGCCCAAAGCATCTAAACCGCTGGGGTTTATTAAGTCCCCTCTGAAGGCCTTGCTAAACCCTCGCCTGCAAGCCTCAGCCTAGGAAGGCAGCTCTCACCAAGCCCCGACCCTACCGTGGAACCCACTGCCTCTCTCTGCAGCTAATTAAAGCCTTCCTGAAGCATCTCATTTAGTCAATTAGATCCCCCTTGTTTTAAAATTAATGGTGAAGTGGGAAAACAAAAAAAATAAATGACTGTTTAAAATTGCAGCACAGGAGACGGCAGAGCGAGAGCGAGAGCTGCAGCTGGGGAGAGGCGGAGGTTTCAGTTTCTCTCAGTACATTTGCTCACCAGAAAACCCCACCAAGGGCAGCTGCAGGAGTGGGACATGCTTTTTCTTCTCAGGCACCGCTTCCCTCCCCACTGGGGGCTGGATCAGGCCCCCCATCCCAGTGTGATTCCCAGCAGTGGCTCTCCAGCCCGGTTGAAGGCTTGTTATGGGTAAAACTGGCTGGAAATTTGCCGTGCTGCAGGCGGTGGGGGAGTATGGGAGCCCTGGGGGGGCCGGGGCCACTGATCTATAATTCAGCAGGTTTTTTCCTTGACAGTTGCTGCTTACAGAAAGGATTTAGCAAAATCTTTTAATCAATAATTGGTGAGCTTTTCTGTCTCCAGAGTCAGAGATGTGCCTGTGCTCTGCTCGCCCAGACCTGAGCCCAAGCGAGACCCCGGCTTGTGGCTCAGCAGAACTTGCCCCGAATAGCCTGTGCAAAGTACAGTGTCCTGTGGCTGAGGGACAAGCATTACCTGTGGCACGTTGAGATGGATTTCAAGCCCTGTGGAAAGGGTTGTCCTCCCTCCCTCTCCACTCCCCATCAGCTGCACCACCCCCCCACCCCCCCCCAAATGTGGAATTTAGCAGGGTAAAACCTGGCAGTGTGTCTGGGACAGGGGCTCCTGTGTTACCCCGTCATTCACTCCAGCCTCAAACGGTGCTTAAGGGCATGATTTGCCAAATACTGGAATCAATAATTACTGAGGCTTGTGCTTTATCAGCGGAAAAAAAAAGTGAGCATCCTTCTTGGCAGCCGTTCTTGGTCCTTGGGGCATTTTTGGCCAGCAGAAACCCAGGCAGCCGCTCTTCTGGGTGAAAGCCCTGACAGCACCATGAGGCCAGGGATGAGGATTCCACGGGCAGGGGTTTGCCAGGGAATAATAACCTTGCTTCAGCGTGGAAAGGGACTCAGCTCCAGGGCAGAGGACCTGGTGCTGTCTCTGGGTCTGCGTGCCCCAGCAGCGAGCTGGGATGGGCACATGCAGCCACACTGCAGGGACCCTCACCTCTTAGACCCCCTACCGCAGCCCGGCAGCCCCCCAGGACCAACTCTGCCGGCTCTCTGCCACTGCGAGCTCTGTCTGCCCAGGAACCTGTCTGTTAGGGGAGGTCCTCTCAAAACATGGCAGGACAGATGGCTCTGTTGCCCACCCTTCCTTCTCCTGGCTCCGGTGCAGGCTGAGCATCATGCTGCTGGCTTCTTCTCTGGGGCCACTGGCAGCCCAGGGGACTACGATCCAGCCTGGCCATGGGTTTGACCTGTGGGGATGGGCTTTCCTGGGAAAACCCCGAGCCTGTCACCCCACACATGGGCAGGGATGCTGGGACTGCCTCCATCAGCCCAGTCCCCTGTGCAGGGCGATGGGAAGGGGGTTTGCCCCATGCACGGGGCTGTGCCACAGCAGGGTCTCCCTTGCCTGGCTGGGGAGCAGGATAAAGCCAGAATAAAGCTGGAATAAAGCCAATAATGTTGTTTTGGAGCACGAGGTACCTCTTGGCACCTCTTGTGGGGTCTAGGCCCTGCTGCCAGCTCCCTGCCAAAAAGCAGGAGGGAAGGAGGGCCGAGACAGACCAGGGCTCATGTCCTCCCCTGCCCCTTCTATCCGTGCCCTGTCAGGACTGCACAGTGCCCATGGCCCCCGCAGGGCTGGCACACATCCCGCAAGGGCTGGCACGCGTCCCTGAAGCTGCTTGGGGTGCCTGGGGAAGGCTCGTTGCTGTCCCCTGTTGAGGACAAAACGCCTGGTGGAGCTGGGGAAACCCCAGCAGCCCCGGAGCGGGGCACCCCAGGGTGGCCCCGGCCACAGTGTGTGGGGGGTGATGCTTTGCTGGGGGTGGAAGCGGGGCTGTGCTGCAGGGGCTGAGCCCCTGCCTGCACCAGCCGGGATGAGCCCCTTCGGTGGCACGCAGGCAGTCCGGCAGAGGCCTGGGGAACTCGGTGCACCTCCCAGTGCCCTGCAGGGTCACCGGGCAGCGAGAGAGAAACGGCGGCCACAAACAGCCTCGCTGCTTGGCAAAAGATGATTTTAGTGCACGTGGAGATAACGGCAGCACGGGAATGGGGTGGAGGGTGCAGGAGACCCGGCCATCCACGCAGAGCCAGCGCAAGCTTGGCTGCAGTGTTTGTCGGGGTGATGCCTGGGTGCAGGAGACATAGGTGGGGGATTGGTTTGGGCATGGGGACGTGGGGTCGGCGTGGAGCAGGGAGCTGCTGTCTGCAGCAGCAGTGGGGAGGGATGGGGACAGGCACGGGGATGCTGCGCCAGTCGGAAGCCTCAGGCTGGTGCTGCGGATGTGACTGCGGACCCGGAGCTGGCTGGAGAGCTGCACGTCCTGCAGAAATACAAGCTGGGAAAAGCACCTTATCTGAGTAAATAGCAGCATCTTCCCACCAGAATAAAGTCTTCTGAACTGCTAAAACACTGTGTTGCTGTTGCTGCAAGGTCCCCGGTAGTGCTGGGGGACACGGGGCTCCTTTCACCAGGAGCAGGACCACTGCTTTGTTCAGGCCATCACTGCCTACCCTGGCACGTCCATGTGAGGAAGAGATGGATGAAAGAAACTTAATTCCACTCAAAGTTCCTCTTTGGTATTTGCTTTCCTGAGTTTGGGATTGCTGCTGCAGTGCTTGTTCCCCTCGAGGAACCGCTCCCTTAGACGTTTTGCCAGACAAGGAACAAAGCAGAGAGCAGAAACTGCCCCCCTTGGATCTTGTCTCATAGAGTTTGAGTTAGGCAGAAGATTTTTGGTTTTGTTTTGGCTTCATTTCCTGAGAAATCCTCAAGTGGTTGCTGAACGGCTGGGTAAAAAAGAGCATTAAAGAGCCGGGGTGGGCAGCTCCATCAGAGCTTTCTGGGATGGATGGAGGCATTCGGGTGGATAGGATGATGCTTGGGTGGGTAGGACGGATGGAGCTGTTGGAGTGGGTAGGATGGATGGAGGCGTTGGGGTGGGTAGGACAGAGGGAGGCATTGAAGTGGACAGGACAGAGGCGCTGGGGTGGACAGGACAGATGGATGCAGCAGGGAGGACACACAGCCGGCAGCGCTGCACAGAGCGGTGCTTTCTCCTTGCCGGCTGCTGGGGTCTTTGCCTCAAGCAAGGCCAACGTGGGGAGTGCCCATCCCATGGTGAAGGTGTTGGCTGGCCCCCGGCCTTCCCAGGGCAGCTGATTGCCAGCAGGAGGCACGGAGGAGCCACAGTGGTCATGGGGGTCCAGGTCCCTGGGATGGGCACAGGGGCTGCCCCGAGTGGGGCTGATCGATCTCTGTACCTCGCTGGGGGGTCACTCCCCATGGCTGGGCTCTGGTCATCTCTCCTGTGCCCCAGTATCAATACATCCCGGGGGATAAAGGAGTTGAGAGCAGCCCTGCAGAGAAGGACTTGGGGGTACTGGTGGATAAAATGCTGGATCTGAGCTGGTGATGTGCACTTGCAGCCCGGAAAGCCAACTGTATCCTGGGCTGTGCTGAAAGAAGTGTGGCCAGCAGGTCGAGGGAGGGGATTCTACCCCTCTACTCCACCCTGGTGAGACCCCCCCCTGCAGTACTGCATCCAGCTCTGGAGCCCTCAGTACAGGAAAGACATGGACCTGTTGGAGTGGGTCCAGAGAAGGGCCACAAAAATCACGAGAGGGCTGGAACACCTCTCCTATGAGGACAGGCTGAGTTCGGGTTCTTCAGCCCAGAGCAGAGGAGGCTCTGGGGTGACCTTATAGCAGCCTTCCAGTACTTAAAGGGGGCTTATAAGAAAGATGGGGCAAACATTTTAGTAGGGCCTGTTGCGATAGGACAAGGGGTAATGGCTTTAAACTAAAGGAGGGTAGGGTAGATTTAGACTAGATATAAGGAAGACGTTTTTTACGATGAGGGTGGTGAAACACTGGCCCAGGTTGCCCAGAGAGGTGGTAGATGCCCCATCCCTGGAAACATTCCGGGTCAGGTTGTACGGGGCTCTGAGCAACCTGCTCTAGTTGCAGATGTCCTTGCTCGTGGCAGGGGTCTTGGACTAGATGACCTTTAAAGGTCCCTTCCAACCCATACCAGTCTATGATTCTGTGTCCCCAGAAGGCACCTGCAAGGACACGTGGCAACCCAAAGCCTGGTGGGGGCCAGGCACCCCACTGGCACCAACACAACCTGGGGAGGAGGACACGGTGGGGCCGTCCCCCCTTTACCAAGAGGCTGGCGAAGGGGCATCTCCCCCACAACTGCACACAGCGTGGCTGGGTGCTCCCATCCCTGGGGTCGCTTCTGGCAGCAATGATGGGGTGACTGTAGCCAAGCACTGGTGCTCTTGCCATCGCCGTGGCCGTAAGCCGCTTTATGTGCGGGGCCGCAGGGAAATTTCCCAGGGATGGCACGATGGTGTGTGACTGGGCACGTGGCACACGGGGGGGCCCACGCTGCTGTGGCACAGGGTGCAAGGGACAGACTGGTGCACGTGCGTGACTGGCGGCTACACCGGCACCCCCCATCCCAGGGGACACGTGGGTGACTGAGGAAACGGGGACAGAGCCAGGGCTGGCCAGCAAAGGGACGTGGCTGGCCACGGTCCCACCACAAGCCACGTGTCCCTGCAAGGGACCTGGCACCCAGAGGCCAGCGGGCAAGGGACAAGGATGGCGCAGCCAGGGCCACGTGCTCGCAGCTGGCATGGGGGCTTAGACCAGGCTGCTGCCCCAGGTTGCTGATCCCCTGGTCTCAGCAGCGCCAGGGGGGTTCGTTGGGGTCCCCCCAGGGTGAGCAAGAGCTGCAAGGAGCCCCAGCGACACGTGTGTGTGCCCGCACGCGCGTCTGCGTTCCCATTCCACCCTCCTCCATGGTGGGGCGATGCTGGCGGGAGCGGGCGCGTTGGAAGGACACAGAGACAGGGATGCTGAGCCAGCGCTAGTTCAGTGTCGGTGTTTATTCGTGTGACACTCAGGTCAGGGGTACGGGAGCAGGGGATGGGGGGACATGGGGAGAGACATCTGCGGTGGGGGGAGGCGAGGGGGCTGGCGAGGGGCCGCCTAGCACGGGGAGGTCCCGGCGGCGTTAGGAGCACTCGGATCTCTTCAGGCTCTTCTCCACATTGCCGGCCTCGTGCGTGACCTTGCAGGCGTAGGTCTCGTGGCTCTTCCAGTCGGCGGCACTCAGCGTCAGGTAGCTGCTGGCCATGTACTGGTTGTTGGTCTGCCGCTGGGGCTGGCTGGTCTCGACGCCGCTGGAGAGGGTACGGCCGTCGGCCGTCCAGGTCACCTGCACGGCGCCGGGGTAGAAGTCTCCCAGCAGACACACCAGGGTGGCTTTGCTCTGCGTCGAGAGCTCGTCGGAGGACGGCGGGAAGAGGTGGACGCTGGGGGAGGCCTTGGGCTGGCCTGCGAGGGGAGAGACAGTGGTGCGGGGTCATGGGGGAGCCTGTGCCCCGCACAGCCCCCTGCCTGCCTGCCCTGCCTGCCCCAGCTGGCACTGCCCAGAAACTCCCCGCTCCCCCCTCAGCTCAGAGTTTATAACTCTAATGTATCTAGATTTGGGATACATTTTTATATATATATTTTTATATATATATATATATATAAAAATATATGTTATATAAATAAATATATGTGTAATACACATACATCCCATATATACTTGTATATATGTTATATATATACTATATGTCTATATATATGCACATATACACATTATACATTAAAGATATCTATGTATACAGCTAATATACATCATATATGTGTATATTATATATTACATATATAAAATATACAATATACTACATATATAGTATATATCATTATATAATTATGTGTATAATTATATAACATTTATATAATACATATTTATGTATTTATATATTTTTAATATATAAAATACCTATGTTATATATCTTGTAACAGACATATGAATATGTATGTTATATATATTATAACATATATATTATATTATATATTATATATTATATATTTTATATATACTATATATTATATATAGTATATAATTATATATACTATATATAACATACATATTTTTCTATATATTTATATATTTATATTATAAATATATAGAACAAAATCTCTGGTTAGTTGCCATAAACCCATTTCTTTCCTTTTGCGAGGCAATTTTTTAAAATATCAAAGTTTCAAAGACAAACCATGCTGTTTTCTGCCCAACTCTACTTTCAGACACTTTCAGACTTGTCTCAGAAAAAGTACAACTAAGAATCACCCGAAAGAAGACAGAGAAAAGATATTTGGTATTTCTGAGGTGGTTCTGCTGCCTCCTCAAATGTACAATGTCTCTATTTCAAAATCAGGTGGACTCTGCCATTAAAAACTTTCTGCTGAAGAAATTGTCAAACTACATTTTTCTCGGTCTTACGCACTTAGTAATTTGGTTCAGATTGGGATTTTTGGCCAAATTCTTCTAAAAATTACAAAGACAGACAAACATTGTTCCCAGCAGCATTTTCAACTCAATAATCTCCATTCTTAACACGGCTTACCTGGACAACGAGTTCTTTAAGATACCCCTGAAAAATTTGGGTTAAGATCCCGGCGACATGCCATTTTAACACAAAGTCAGATGCGACTTTAGCCGGCTCGCGGCCAAAGGACGGGCTGCCATTTCGCAGCGCCCGCACCCTCGGCTGCGGGACGCCGCAGAGAAGACCCCGTTCCTCACTGAGGGTGACAGACTTAGTCCTCAGGACTAAGAGTTGAGGACTTAGACCTTAGACTAATGACTAATTTCTTTAACAAAGACAAAAGTTTACTTTCTTAGAGACCTAAACCTAAGTTTCTGAAATAGGGTCCCTGAGACCTCAGACACATTTCCTGGCCAAATTTTAAGGTCTTTCAATTGAGAAAATACCCCCCAATCCTCCATGGCACACACCAGAGACCTCCAAGTCCGCAGGGACAAGACACAGCCTGCAACTCTGTGCCTAGTGCCCATCTCTGAACTGGCGGCAGACCCCAGCCCAGCGCCAAGTCCGAGAAAAAACCCCAAAATCACCCAAAAATCGACAAAATGTCACAATTTCGTGGTGGGGAAGAAAAGACCGAGAAGAAGTCGGCGACTCACCTAGGACGGTCAGCAGGGTCCCGGCCCCGAATACACCACACAGTGATACAGAGCCATGCAAAAACCTCCTGCCTCCTGGCAGGAGCAGTCCTGGGCCCCTGTGGACGTGGCAGGATGGGGGTGATGGGATAGAGACGCCGCAATGGACACAGCAGGATGGAGGTGATGGGATGGAGATGCCCCCATGGATGCAGCAGGATGAAGGTGATGGGGTAGAGATGCCCCGCTGGACACAGCAGGGTAGATGTACGGTGCTGGACGTGTCCCGGTGGATGTGGCAGGACAGAAGTAGCAGGACAGCCATATGGGGATGACTGTGTGTCCTTCCTGGAGGGGCCATGGGGAAATGGATGGCCTTGGTCCCACCATCCTGCATGGACTGCGTTGGCTGGGCTCTCCAGAGCTGTGGCTGCGTCGTTGGCCGCTCCAGGGACACACTGCTACCCAGGACCGTGCGCCTCATATTCGTTACAAGCCCATGTCGCTGCCTGCGGTGTGGGGACGTTAATCCCGGCTCAGGAAGGGCTGGCGGTGGCTTCGGGTGCCCCTAAGGTGTGACAGGCAGCACTTTGCCTCCATCTGCGCTGCTGCCATGCAGGTGACTGTGGGCTGCCCTGGGGGGCACTGGCCACCATCCTGCCACCCCTCAGGCCACACCATGGCTGCAGCTGGGGCAAACAGGGATCACTGGCCATCGGACGGTATGCGTGTGAGTAAATCGCGTGAACAAACCATCCATCCACTCTTCCCACTGCCCAGAAACACCAGTGCTGGTGTAGGTGCTGCGGTTGCATGGGGGACCCCACCTCCCTGAGCTCGTGCCACCCTGCAGCCTGGCCCTGCTCTCCGGGGCAAAACCGAACCCCAGCACAGCTCACGTCCTTACCTGGGCAGGATTTTCGGTGCCTGGCGGGCAGGCGAGCCTCCTTGCAGCAGCTGTGTCAGGGTGCCCTGTGCTGGGGCAACCCATGGCAGTGGAGCGGTGCAGCCCCAGCTGCCATCCCGCTGCGCCCGCTGCTGCGCTGGAGCTCAGCCCCGCGCTCGGGGGTGGCCGTGGGGCGCTGGACCATCCCGCCGAGGGTGGATAAGCACTTCCCTTTGTCACACCTGGCATGTCGGCACTGGCAAAGGCACTGGTGCGGGGTTGGCTCCATTGTGGGGGAGTTCAGAGCCCCCCTGAGCCAACGAAACCCACCGGCCACGCCAGAGGATCAGGCCCCGGAATGCTTGCTGAAGGCACCTATTGCTGCATCAGTGGGTGATAACCAAAGGCCAAATTCACGGGGGTTTTTATTTCTGCCCTAACAGAGCTCAGCGCAGGTCTCAGTGCTTTGTGGCCCACCTGGTTTGGGGGGGCCGCATCTGCAGGCGGAGGGGAGGGCTAGGTGCATCAGCCAGCACTGGGCGCTGCAGAGGAGGAGCCCTAGCTGGCTGCTTTCTCCAACTTAATTTAGCTCCCACCTTTGGTGGGGGAGATCAAGCCAGTGCCTGGGACCAAACTCAGGGCTAGTGCAGCCCCAGTGCCTGAGATGTGCAATGGAATTTGGGGCAGGAGCCCAGGGAGGGAAGGCAGCAGCCAGCTGGGGACACCGGAGGACCAGCTGCAGACCATTGCAGGGCAAAATGCACCAACCCAGTGAGCTTAAGTTGTGAGAGCGAGCGGTTAAGCTCTCACCCATCGGGGTCATGTTTTGTTGTGGGGTCATGTTTTGTTGCAGGGTCGTGATCATATTTG
Organism: Haliaeetus albicilla; assembly: GCF_947461875.1. Taxonomy (NCBI): domain Eukaryota; kingdom Metazoa; phylum Chordata; class Aves; order Accipitriformes; family Accipitridae; genus Haliaeetus; species Haliaeetus albicilla. The sequence continues at coordinate 38,410,317 of NC_091492.1, forward strand.
ACCAAGGGGGAAGGACTGGGAGATGTGGATGCAGGGCCAACACTACCTCAGGGTTTATTTGGATGATGCCCAGGATGGGGCAGGGCAGATGGGAAGGATTCAGGCATGGGGAGAAGGAAGGGCCCATATTGATGGCAGAGACTCGCACAGAAGGAGAGAACAGGGATGGGGCAAGCGGAAAAGCTCCGTGCTGGGGAATGTGATGCTCCAGGGCCAGGGTAGTCCAATCCCCAGTGGGGTTAGGAGCACTCAGATCTAGTCAGGACCTTTTTGACGGTGCCAGTCTCATGCGTGACCTTGCAGGCGTAGGTCTCGTGGCTCTTCCAGTCGGCGGCACTCAGCGTCAGGTAGCTGCTGGCCATGTACTGGTTGTTGGTCTGCCGCTGGGGCTGGCTGGTCTCGACGCCGCTGGAGAGGGTACGGCCGTCGGCCGTCCAGGTCACCTGCACGGCGCCGGGGTAGAAGTCTCCCAGCAGACACACCAGGGTGGCTTTGCTCTGCGTCGAGAGCTCGTCGGGGGACGGCGGGAAGAGGTGGACGCTGGGGGAGGCCTTGGGCTGGCCTGCGAGGGGAGAGACGGTGGTGCGGGGAGGTGGATGTGGAAGGAGGAAGGTCTTTAAAGTGTGGACACGGCTGTAGCCATGGGGTTTTGGTCCTGGTTAGTGTCTTTCAGTACAGCTCCTACCACCAGCAAAGGAGCTAATAGCTCAAGGTCTCTGCGGTCAGCTTATTTTCTTAATGTTCAGCCTAGCAATCTAAAAACACCAGTGTCCTGGTTTCAGCTGGGATAGAGCTAACTGTCTTCCTAGTAGCTGGTACAGTGCTATGTTTTGAGTTCAGTATGCAAAGAATGTTGATAACACTGATGTTTTCAGTTGTTGCTCAGTAGTGTTTAGACTGAAGGCAATGATTTTTCAGCTTCTCATGCCCAGCCAGCGAGAAAGCTGGACGGGCACAAGAAGTTGGCACAGGACACAGCCAGGGCACCTGACCCAAACTGGCCAACGGTGTATTCCATACCATGGGACATCCCATCTAGTTTAGGAACTGGGAAGTGGAGGCAGGGAATCACCGCTCGGGGACTGGCTGGGTGTCGGTCGGCGGGTGGTGAGCAATTGCCCTGCGCATCATTTGTACATTCCAATCCTTTTATTACTCCTGTTGTCATTTTATTAGTGTTATCACTATCATTATTAGTTTCTTCTTTTCTGTTCTATTAAACCATTCTTATCTCAACCCACGAGTTTTACTTCTTTTTCCCGATTTTCTCCCCCATCCCATTGGATGTGGCGGAGTGAGTGAGCAGCTGCGTGGTGCTTAGTTGCTGGCTGGGGTTAAACCATGACAACCAGCCCTGGAGGTAAGAGGCCCCAGCTGTCTGGAGGACACCCAGCATGCGTGCCTGCAGGATTCCCCATCACCAGCATCCCACAGCTCGGCCCTGTGCCACGCACGCGTGCAGCTGTAGCCGAGTCTCAGCTATGCTGCTTTTTGGAGGCTGAAGAGGCAGCGATCCTTCTGAGTGCCATTGGGAAATGAAGAGCAGCCTTGTCCTCAGCCAGCGAGCCCAACCCATCTGCTCAGACTTGAAGCCTTCCACGTCAACCCCCTATATATTTCCTCATCATACCATAAAGCATATCCGGGAGCTTCTCCTTAGGAGAAAGAGAAATGTTAAGAAATTTCTGTTTCATAAACTCCAGTATAATCTGGCTGTCTGGCAAATATATGGATATACTTTTACCCAGTAACTCCTGCACTCAGACAAGTTGAACGAGACCCACAGGATCAGTAGAGGGTCTGCAGATTTGAAAGCACCAGAAATGTTTTGCGAGCAGCAAAGCTCAATTAGCCCATAAAAACCTTGTTTCCTCCTGTCAAGGAAAGGCATGTGAATATGTTTCAGTGCAGTTAGACAGATGGAGGACACGCTACCATAACCAAATGGAGAAGTTGAAGAAAGAACAAAAACCAACACCACAAACCCCAGAAAGAGCCCATACAGCCCCCGGCACTGGAAAGACCATGCGTGAGCATTGGACTGACTTACTGAGGACGGTCCCCTGGGTCCCACTGCCAAAGAAAAAAACCTCAGTGACACATTGCTGTGCAGAAGGAGCCCAAGCAGCTGCTCATGCTCAGCCAGCAGCCCCTGCGCCCCGTCAACATGGTGAGGAGGCAGCCGGGCTCCCAGCCACTGATGCAGCTTGTGTGGTGCTGCTTGCTGGGGATGATGGAGCAGGGATGGTATTTGTGCATCCTCCCCCGGACCCGTCTCTCCCAAGGGATATCCAGCAGCTCTGCCACCGTTGGCCAAGGTCTTGGCTGAAATCGCCTGTCAGTCTCCCTCCAAACAACTCCCATATAAAATGCTCGTTGACTCACAAGTTTTGGTGAAGGTCCCCCTCAGTTTGGGCCAGTCTGCCTTTGGTGGCCTTAGGATCAGTCCCACCTTGTCCCTGGGGAGGGAGGTGGCAGCTCACCAGGTCCAGCTTCGCCCCGTTTGAGCACTGCAGCACTCCTCGCCGGGCCGGGCCGTGCGGAGATGCCAGAGATGTGCCAAGCGTGGGCAGCGTGGCCTGGGCTACGGGCAAGCCGGGGCCAGGGGGGTGCAAGGAGCATGAAGTAAAGGGCGAATGAGAGCAGCAGGTTCCAGTCCATGCATGTGCTGAGGGGGAACAAATGTTACTGCCAGGGTGAACGCAGTGGAGGGCAGGCAGCCCGTGTGCTGCTTGTCCTGCCCTGGGCACCCTCCTGCCTTTGGGAGCTGAAGATGGACGGTGCCGGAGGAGCCTTCATCACCAAGTGAAGCGCTTAAACCCATCTCACCTGGTTCTGCCAAGGTGGTGGATGCTTCCCAAGGCACCGGGGGTGGAGGATGGTGCTGCTCCATCAGCTAAACCAGCTCTGGAGCAGCAGGGAGGAGCAGCACGGACAGAAGGGGATGGCAGACATCATATATTTTCCTTGCACAGGAGACAGGGAAACCGCAGGTTTGTTCCAAGCACCCTGCCAGTGGTATCCCCTACCCACCCAGGAACTCAGCTTTCTGCAGAGCTGCCCGGGCCCATTTTGCATTCCCCAGGCTTCTACTCCTGGTAGTGCCCTAATCGTCCCTGTCTTCACAGCCCTTGGAGCCACAGCCCTCAGGTGAGGGCTCCCAGGAGCACCTGCCAAGGGCCAAGGTTTGCAAAGGGGGTTGGAGAGGAGGCATCAAAGGCTGTTGGTAAAGAGGAAGAGCTCGGACTGGCAGAAAAAAGCATGCAAGGGATGCGGGTGCCTACATACAGCTGCAATAGCCAAGGCAAAAATGAGCCAGGATGGGTTTCAGCTAAGACCAATTAACTTCAAATTCCCCAGGGAAGGCTTGGCTGCTGCTTTGTAAAGTGTTGTTCCAGCATGGTGCCAATCTCACAGGGCACCGGGTGCTCGGCTCAGAGCAAACAAGCTCTTGGAGCACTGAATTTCAATAGCGCCAACTTAAATTGAACTTGAAAATATTCAAATGCTGTGGTTTGTGCAAGTGGTTCTAGAAAGAGGCAGTCAATGAACCTTCTGAGTCACTAGAAAATAAATGATGCTTCAAAGATTTTGTCGTTTGAGGCACTTTCTGTTTCAGAGGTTTGGTTTGCCTCTGGATAGGCTTATGCATTGGTGCAAAGACTGAAACTAGAAAAAAGAAAAAAATCACTGAAATTGTCTGTGCAAAGCATTTAGCTGAAGCCAATGCCATCTACTGTGGATGACCAGTTTGTGAGCATTTCTCAGACTTTGATGGGGTTTCGGTTCCATTTTAGGGGATGACAATAAAGGGAGAACAACGTTCAGCTTGAAAGTCCAGCTTTTCTCCTTGGAGGGAGGTATGGAGGAGAACTGATGCCGTGCTGGATGTACCAGGGGTGTTGGTCCTTCAGCACCTACCTGACACGTGGCCTCGGCGGAAGAGGGGGCAGGTAAGGGGGTGCTAGTCACAGGGAAGGCACTGGGGAGGCTAAGCATGGCTGCTGTGTCCCAGCTGCCAGGGCTGAGAAATGGAGGCAACGCCACGCGCTCTCCGCTGCTGCCACGTGGCTCACCCAGACATGCCTGGAAGCAAACAAGAAGGGAAAGGGTAGGATGTGCCAAGCAGCCTTGCAGCATAAACCGTCCTGAAACTGCCCTGGCATGGCTTGTGCAAACACCTACCCCCAGAAATCGCTTCCTTTATGGGCTGAAATCAGCAATGGCTGGGGGGAGCTGGTGCCCAGTGCCCCAGGGCTCCTGGCGCAGCTGGGCTGGGAGGAGGACAGGGGGACACCCGGCAGGGCTCTGGGTGCCGGCCAGGGAGCACAGGGGACCTTGGACCTGCAGTGTGGGGCAGGGACAAGGCTGCTGGCCATCATCCCCTCCTCAAACGACCAGGGACAGGCACAGACCTGTGGCTCTAAGGGACGGCTGAGCCAGTACACCAGGGACAGCCACTAGCAGGGCCATGGTGGGGACCTGCCCCACCATCAAATGGGGACAGCACAGACTTCTGACTGGCTCCTGCAATGGTGGGAAGTTTTTGTATCACTTCCCCATTGCCCTGTGTCACCGTGGGAGCATTGCTGCTGCTGCTGCTGTGGCCACCACAGTAATAGAAAGCCTCATCCTCGTCTTGGACCCCAGTGACAGTTAATGTGCTGGTCGTGCCGGACTTGGATGCGGAGAATCGTGAAGGGATGCCTAAGGGTCTCTTGTCATTCCAGTAGATGACAGTGACAGGGGGATCACCAGGTGCCTTCTGCTGGTACCAGCCAATAGAACTGTTGACATTAAACCCAGAGCAGGTGATGCTGACAGTTTGTCCCAGGTTCACTGACACGGAGAGCGGCTGAGTCAGCGCTGCCTGGACCAGGGAACCTGGAGAACGAGAGGAGAAGACAGGGGTCAGCCAGTACCCCAGGAGCACAGCCCTCCCCGGGCAGTGGGACAGGGCCACTGTGCCCAAAAGCCCCAGCCGAGCGCAGCGAGTCTGGCCATGGCACCTGAGCTGTGGGCGAGCACAGCGAGGAGGAGAGGGGCCCAGGCCATGGTGCAATCCCACCAGCTCTGCGTCCCACGACGATGGGGCTCCTTCACTGACTCCAGCTCCCTTTTAAGCCCCTGCCTGGCTGGGGCACGGCCCCTCCATGCAAATCTGACTCCCCGCTCATGGCCGGATCCTGCCCGCGCCTCTCTCCCCACCTCCCTCCCCGTTGCCCGCCCAGCCCCACCACCCCAGATGCAGCGGGGCTTGTCCCCGGGCACAGAGCAGAGACACGTCCCAGCTCAGAGTCCGAAACACGCCAACACGGACCTCCTGTCCCCAGCCTGGGCCAAGTGGCCGCAGGGCCAAAGGGTGCAGGAGAGCTGGGCTGCTGGGGGCAAGGGGAGACTCGGGGGGCAGGCAGCTATTGCAGCTCCCATTAATGGCACTGGGACAACATCAACCCCCAGTACTTCCCACCCCACTTTCAGCATCTTTCCCTCCTACAGCTGTCCCAGGCTTCTATGGAACCCTCTTGCTCTGCTGCCTTCCTGCCCTGCCTCTTCCCCTGCCAGCCCATGACCACCGCTCAAGGCCTTTGCTCTTCCCAGGCATCCCCTCCCCAGCACAACGGGAATCGTCTGGCATTGAGCCCTGGGGCTCCAGCAAAACCTCCCCATGAGCTGGTCCCAAGGCCAAAGGGCCGTCGCTGGGCAAAGGCAGCCAGGACCAGGGCAGCCCAGGGGCTCTGCTCGCAGCCATCGGGGCAGACGCTACCAGCCCTGCTCTGACCCAGGGCACAGGGATCGCGGCTGCCGTTGGCAGCTTCGTGCCCAGCCCAAGAGCGGCTGCGCCCATGGGAAATGCCCCCCCACCCCGATGCCTCCCTGTCCCCTACAATGCCAGCCCCACGATGCCCGGTGCACAGAGAGCACGACAGGCACGGGCAGGGCAGGGCTGCAGGGGGGCTGTCTCCTTGCAGGCAGCACGGAGGGGACCCCCTGGAGCAGAGCATGTGCCCCATGGCAGGAGCCGCCTACGGGCACATGTGCTGCTCCAGCTCCTCATCCAAACAGCAGCAGTGGTGGCAGCAGCAGTCGGCACCCGAGGGGCCCTGGGGCAGCAGTGGGTTTGCATCTCACTTACTTCCCCAGTGCTGGGAGTCACCATGACCCTGATCAGCACTGGTGTCGCAGCCAGCACAGTAAGAGACAGCCTCTGGCTTGGCTTGGACCCCAGCAATGGGTAATGTGGCTGTGCAGAGTGCACGTTCCCAAGTGCTGTACCTACCCTCCCCAAATGACAGGAGACGGGCACAGACCTGTGGGTCAAGGGACGGCCAAGCTGGGACACCAGCCACAGCCACCTGCAGGGCCATGGTGGAGACCTGCCCCACCATCAAACGGGAACAGCAGAGACTCCTAACTGACTCCTGCAACGGTGGGAGGTTTTTGATTCACTTCCCCATTGCTCTGCATCACCGTGGCACCATTGTTGCTGCTGTCGTAGCTACCACAGTAATAGACAGCCTCGTCCTCGGCTTGGACCCCAGTGATGGTTAACGTGGCTGTGGAGCCAGACTTGGATCCGGAGAATCGCGAAGGGATGTCTGAGGGTCTCTTGTCGTTGTAGTAGATGACAGTGACAGGGGCACTGCCAGGAACCTTCTGCTGATACCAGCCATAGCTGTAGCTACTACCGGAGCAGGTGATCTGGACGGTTTGTCCCACGTTCGCTGACACCGAGGGTGGCTGAGTCAGCGCTGCCTGGACCAGGGAACCTGGAGAGGGAGAGGAGAGAGGGGAGAAGACGGGGGTCAGCCAGTGCCCCACCAGCACAGCCGTCCACGGGTGCTGGACAGGGCCCCTTTGCCCGACGTCCCCAGCCGAGCGCAGCGAGTCTGGCCATGGCACCTGAGCTGTGGGCGAGCACCGCGAGGAGGAGAGGGGCCCAGGCCATGGTGCAATCCCACCAGCTGCGTGTCCCCACGACGATGGGGCTCCTTTGCGGACCCCAGCTCCCTTTTAAGCCCCTGCCTGGCTGGGGCACGGCCCCTCCATGCAAATCTGATCCCGCGCTCGTGGCCGGATCCTGCCCGCGCCTCTCTCCCCACCTCCCTCCCCGTTGCCCGCCCAGCCCCACCACCCCAGATGCAGCGGGGCTTGTCCCCAGGCACAGAGCAGAGACACGTCCCAGCTCAGAGTCCGAAACACGCCAACACGGACCTCCTGTCCCCAGCCTGGGCCAAGTGGCCGCAGGGCCAAAGGGTGCAGGAGAGCTGGGCTGCTGGGGGCAAGGGGAGACTCGGGGGGCAGGCAGCTATTGCAGCTCCCATTAATGGCACTGGGACAACATCAACCCCCAGTACTTCCCACCCCACTTTCAGCATCTTTCCCTCCTACAGCTGTCCCAGGCTTCTATGGAACCCTCTTGCTCTGCTGCCTTCCTGCCCTGCCTCTTCCCCTGCCAGCCCATGACCACCGCTCAAGGCCTTTGCTCTTCCCAGGCATCCCCTCCCCAGCACAACGGGAATCGTCTGGCATTGAGCCCTGGGGCTCCAGCAAAACCTCCCCATGAGCTGGTCCCAAGGCCAAAGGGCCGTCGCTGGGCAAAGGCAGCCAGGACCAGGGCAGCCCAGGGGCTCTGCTCGCAGCCATCGGGGCAGACGCTACCAGCCCTGCTCTGACCCAGGGCACAGGGATCGCGGCTGCCGTTGGCAGCTTCGTGCCCAGCCCAAGAGCGGCTGCGCCCATGGGAAATGCCCCCCCACCCCGATGCCTCCCTGTCCCCTACGATGCCAGCCCCACGATGCCCGGTGCACAGAGAGCACGACAGGCACGGGCAGGGCAGGGCTGCAGGGGGGCTGTCTCCTTGCAGGCAGCACGGAGGGGACCCCCTGGAGCAGAGCATGTGCCCCATGGCAGGAGCCGCCTACGGGCACATGTGCTGCTCCAGCTCCGCATCCAAACAGCAGCAGTGGTGGCAGCAGCAGTCGGCACCCGAGGGGCCCTGGGGCAGCAGTGGGTTTGCATCTCACTTACTTCCCCAGTGCTGGGAGTCACCATGACCCTGATCAGCACTGGTGTCGCAGCCAGCACAGTAAGAGACAGCCTCTGGCTTGGCTTGGACCCCAGCAATGGGTAATGTGGCCGAGAAGAGTGGCACGTTCCCAAGTGCTGTACCTACCCTCCCCAAATGACAGGAGACGGGCACAGACCTGTGGGTCCAAGGGACGGCCAAGCTGGGACACCAGCCACAGCCACCTGCAGGGCCATGGTGGAGACCTGCCCCACCATCAAACGGGAACAGCAGAGACTCCTAACTGACTCCTGCAACGGTGGGAGGTTTTTGATTCACTTCCCCATTGCTCTGCATCACCGTGGCACCATTGTTGCTGCTGTCGTCACTACCACAGTAATAGACAGCCTCGTCCTCGGCTTGGACCCCAGTGATGGTTAACGTGCCCGTGGAGCCAGACTTGGATCCAGAGAATCGCGAAGGGATGCCCGAGGGTCTGTTGTTGTTATTGTAGATCACAGTGACGGGGGCACTGCCAGGAACCTTCTGCTGGAACCAGCCATAGCTGTAGCTACTACCGGAGCAGGTGATCTGGACGGTTTGTCCCACGTTCGCTGACACCGAGGGTGGCTGAGTCAGCGCTGCCTGGACCAGGGAACCTGGAGAGGAGGAGGAGAGAGGGGAGAAGACGGGGGTCAGCCAGTGCCCCACCAGCACAGCCGTCCACGGGTGCTGGACGGGGCCCCTTTGCCCGACGTCCCCAGCCGAGCGCAGCGAGTCTGGCCATGGCACCTGAGCTGTGGGCGAGCACCGCGAGGAGGAGAGGGGCCCAGGCCATGGTGCAATCCCACCAGCTGCGTGTCCCCACGACGATGGGGCTCCTTTGCGGACCCCAGCTCCCTTTTAAGCCCCTGCCTGGCTGGGGCACGGCCCCTCCATGCAAATCTGATCCCGCGCTCGTGGCCGGATCCTGCCCGCGCCTCTCTCCCCACCTCCCTCCCCGTTGCCCGCCCAGCCCCACCACCCCAGATGCAGCGGGGCTTGTCCCCGGGCACAGAGCAGAGACACGTCCCAGCTCAGAGTCCGAAACACGCCAACACGGACCTCCTGTCCCCAGCCTGGGCCAAGTGGCCGCAGGGCCAAAGGGTGCAGGAGAGCTGGGCTGCTGGGGGCAAGGGGAGACTCGGGGGGCAGGCAGCTATTGCAGCTCCAACATCCCCCCCACGGGTTTTTGGGCGCAGACGAGCTGTTGCCCATGCCACGGATGGAAGGAGAAGTGCTCGCCCAGGCTATTGTCACTGGGGTCGAGTTTTGGGGTCCAGCTGGGCCTAGCTAGGCTCTCCCATGGGGAAGTGGCTGGGAAAAGGCGGGAGTAAAGGCCTCATTTCCATGCCTCTAAGGTCATCTGCTGAATGTTATCTGTGACTGATGAGCACCCAGGACCTTAAAGTTGAGCAGGCGAGGGAACTGGGGCCAGGAGTGGGGCTTGCTGGGGAGCATACAGTAGCTCTCCCCCCATGATGACCACAGGGTGCTTGGTGCAGCCCTGCCCATGTTCTCCTTGTCAAACCCATGGCGTATGGCCCCCCACCCCGCCGTCCTGGTCATAGAGCGGGGTGGATAAGGCCACCCGGGACCCAGCTGCCCATTCGGCAGCACCCAACACCACAAACGCAGACCCTGTGGGGCCAGCACCGCTACCTAAAGCCTGGCTCCATCACACCCACCGCTGTTGTCCCCTGCCCTGTCACACTCATGGGGAGTCAGGCAATGTCACTGCTGAAAACAAGCAGCACCTCATGACATGGAGGACCTGGCACCTTTGTTCCCAGCTGTAGCCCCTGTCCCTGGGTCCTGCAGCAGGACGAGGACAGGGTCAGGGTGCTGGGCAGCCCCTCGCTGTCCTGGGGCCACGGTGAAGCATTGCCCAGGGCCAGGGACTGCCTGGGGGGCCAGAGGTGCTGGGGGGCTCCTGCACAGGCTGAGCATGAGCCCAATGGGCCGGCACTGGCAAGCACAACCAATGCTGGAGTAGCCCGCGGGCTCCTCTTGCGGCACGACAGAGCAGACCCTGCCAGGGCTTGAAGGCAGAGCTTTGGTCCAGCTCCCCGGCCCGTGGCACGTTCCCACCTCTCGGTGCTGGGGCCGCAGTTTTGGCTGAACCCCCCGGGGGCTCCAGGGGCAGCTGGGCTGGGAGGAGGGCAGGGAGGCACCCGGCAGGGCCCTGGGTGCCAGCCAGGGAGCACGGGGGGAACTGGGCCCCGCAGCATGGGGCAGGGTCGCTGGGGGCCATCGCAGCATTTCTTTCCCGAGAGTGTGGTCAAACACTGCAACAGGCTTCCTAGAGAGCTGGACGATGCCCCAAGCCCGTCAGTGTTCGAGGGGCATTTGGACAATGCCCTTAACAACAGGCTTCAACTTTTGGTCAGCCCTGCAGTGGTCAGGCAGTGAAACTAGATGATTGTTGTAGTTCCCTTCCAACCAAAATATTCCATTCTATCCTATCCTACCCTGTCCTGTCCTATACCCTCTCCACCCAAAATGACAGGGGATGGGCACAGACCTGGGGCTCTAAGGGATGGCCAATCCAGGACATGAGGCACAGCCACCTGTAGCACAGGGCAGGGCCATGGTGGTGACCTGCCCCACCATCAGACAGGGACAGAAGAGAATTCTAACTGGCTCCTGTGATGGCAGGAGGTTTTTGTATCACTTTCCCATTGCCCTGTCTCACCATTGTTGCTGCTGTCCACGCCACCACAGTAATAGACAGCCTCGTCCTCGGCTTGGACCCCAGTGATGGTTAACGTGCTTGTTGAGCCAGATGTAGATCCGGAGAATCGTGAAGGGATGTCTGAGGGTCTCTGATTATCATTGTAGATGACAGTGAGAGGGGCACTGCCAGGAACCTTCTGCTGGTACCAGCCAACATTACTGCTGCTGCTAGCCCCAGAGCAGGTGATCTGGACGGTTTGTCCCACGTTCGCTGACACCGAGGGTGGCTGAGTCAGCGCTGCCTGGACCAGGGAACCTGGAGAGGGAGAGGAGAGAGGGGAGAAGACAGGGGTCAGCCAGTGCCCCACCAGCACAGCCCTCCCCAGGCAGCAGAGTGGGGAACGCCAAAGTCAGAGGAGATCAGAACCGGACATGATCACAGGGAAATTTGGGGACCAGAGCCCAGACCAACATATTCCAGCACAGAGGCAGCTCTGGCAGCAGCAACAGCGGGACGTGGTCTTCAGCAGCAAGAGCCCGTGGGGTGGCAGACAATGCCACACTGTGAACTTTGTAGGCAGAAGGACAATGGTCCCCAGCCACAAAGTCACCTCCGGTTCTCTGGGACACAAAAGGGAGGACATTCATGGCCACGGTCATGCAGAGGGGACAGAACCTGCCTCAGCCCCACAGCCACAACTCTGCTTGTCTGAGAGGGAGAAGGGCAGAAACTCCTCCCCTGATTTAGGACTCAGTGTCTCTTTTCCTATTACTTGTTGTCACCAGACACCATTGCTGCTGCTGCTGTCCTCACCACCACAGTAATAGACAGCCTCGTCCTCGGCTTGGACCCCAGTGATGGTTAACGTGCCCGTGGTGCCAGACTTGGATCCGGAGAATCGCGAAGGGATGTCCGAGGGTCTCTTGTTGTTAGTATAGATCACAGTGACAGGGGCGCTGCCAGGAACCTTCTGCTGGTACCAGCCCACACTGTAGCTGCTGCTAACCCCAGAGCAGGTGATCTGGACAGTTTGTCCCACGTTCGCTGACACCGGGGTGGCTGAGTCACTGCTGCCTGGACCAGGGAACCTGGAGAGGAAAAGGAGAGAGGGGAGAAGATGGGGGTCAGCCAGTGCCCCACCAGCACAGCCCTCCCCAGGCAGTGGGACAGGGAAGAGACCCCTGTGCTCAAAGGCCCCGGATGGGTGCAGCAAGTCTGGCCAGGGCACCTGAGCCGTGGGCGAGCAGTGTAAAGAGGAGAGGGGCTCAGGCCATGGCACGATCCCACCAGCTCCACATCCCCCCAACGACTGGGTGTTGCCATGGACCCCGATTTCCTTTTAAGCCCCCACGTGCTCAGGCACAGCCCCTCCATGCCAATGTGGCCCCACAATGTTCCCTGGCAGCTCCTGTCCCAGTGCTCCCCCGCCCACTGCAGGCACATCTCTTGCCCACCAAAGGCACCAAGATCACGCTGGGCTGCCTGCTCCGTGGGCCACTCAGCTGGGAAAACCAGGTCCTGCTTCACACCAGGGCACCACAACCAGGTTTCTCTCAGGAGCCACAAGACTATGACCGCTGGACCGGGGTGTCCAGGCAAATGCTCCTCAACTCTGGTTTTGCCAAATACAACCTCAGCCAAGACACGTGCCGAGGGACGGCAGGAACGCTTTTCTACCTTGCCTTGCTGAAGCATCCTCTGCAGCCACCTTTGCCCAGCCTGTGACCCTGGCATCACCCACCCACCCACCCTTAGAACATCCCTCTGCCGCAGCACAGCTCCTCCAGCCGCGCTCCCCTTCCCCTCCCGCTTCTCCACAGGGCTCCACACCCACGGCTGGTCCAGCACCGCACCAGCACCACCACTGCAGGCTGGTGCTCCGAGACCTCCCTGGCCAGGGGCCACGATGGCTCCGGCACCACGGACGCTCCCACTTCTCAGAAGCACCACAGGGACGAGGAGCAGCGCTCCGGCCTCTGCTACCTGTGGAGCATGAGGGCAAACGCCCAGCTCCGCGCACCGGCGCAGAGCTCTCCATGCCGCTCTTCCCAGACCTGCCTCTGCCTTTCTGTGCTACCCTAAGCAGGAGGTGGGATGAGCCTGCCGAAGCAGAGTCCTTGGGCATCTCTGACAGAGCCCAAAATGTTTCAGGGCCGCGTCTCGGGAAGAAAACGGCAGCTTCCCGTCCTCCCTCGCAGCCCCCTCACACCAAATTCCAGACCCCCTCCACCTCTTAGAAGCATAATGAACAGGACCCGCATGCCCAAAGAAAGGAATTTATTATTCTATATGGCCATTGTTTTACAGAAGAGCTTCAGTGCCAAGCTACCACCACCACCCTCTGTGACTCCCTTAGGCCAGGGACACAGCAGCTCCTCCTTAGACACAGGGCATTTTCCACAGGCCTCTTAATCAGCAGTTTCTTCTGCTTCACCTGCAGGTTGGGAACCAAGACTAACGTTTTCTCACAAGCTCACGAGCAGTAGAGCGATGCGGCTGCTCTACAGCCCAACACGCCGCAGCAGCAGCACCCCCCCGTGGCCTGCCTCCCCTTCGACTTCACCAGAGAGACAAGGAACGCGAGGCGGGGAGAAGCCAACGAGCAGGTTTGAACGTCATTCAGTACTTCTTGAAGTCAATTCTTTCTACTTTCACATCACCCTCAATCAGTTGGTATACATAAGTCACAACTGTGGAAGCCTGGATGTCCATCAGTACAAACGAAGGGATGATGTTCCTGGAAAGAAAACATACTTTGTCAGTCTTCCCGGTTAGCTCACACTTCTTGCTATTACAGACCTTCTGCTTATGTATTCTAATACACTGCATTGCCAAGGGCTGCAGGGATCTGGGAAACACCGCAGTTCGCGGGTACTGACAACAGCGTCTCAGGCAGAGTTACACTCAGCCTACAACAGCCCTTGAGGCTACTCAACAGTCTACGTCGTGTCAGGCTCAGGCATTTAAGCCGACAGTGCCTCCAGAAGTCTGATTTCCCGCCAAATATTAGGATGCAGCCTCTGTGAAGACACCAGAAAGCAAAACGCCTTCAAGAAGCTGCTGCAACTCACCCCTCTCTGGGCCCAGGAAGAAGCCCCAGACACTCCAGTGCTGGGCTGCCATGCCCAACACGTGGGCCAAGAGAAACCCTGGGAGCAGGGGAGCCCTGCTGTGTACCCCGGGAAGGGAGAGGGCTGGGCTCCTGGTGAGAAGGCTACCCAACAGTAAACGAACACACAGCACCAGCGCCAACATCACATTTTGCAGGCAGGAGCAACCGGCCGCACCACAGCTCTGCGCTACCAGAAGCTGTGTCACTTCCACATCCTCCAGCACCACCGTCAAGATCGCTGCCACCCACGGACAGCGGACAGTAACAGTCGACCCAGAGCACCTACCATGGCCATCGAGCGGGGCAGCTGGGTGCTGATCAGCCCGGCCATCCTGGGCAGCACAGTAATAAACAGCCTCGTCCTCGGCTTGGACCCCAGTGATGGTTAACGTGCCTGTGGTGCCAGACTTGGATCCAGAGAATCGCGAAGGGATGCCCGAGGGTCTGTTGCTGTTCCAGTAGATCACAGTGACAGGGCCACTTCCAGTTGCCTTTTGCTGGTACCAGCAGTAATAACCATAGTTGCTACTCCCGGAGCAGGTGATCTGGACGGTTTGTCCCACATTCGCTGACACCGAGGGTGGCTGAGTCAGCGCTGCCTGGACCAGGGAACCTGGAGAGGGAGAGGAGAGTGGGAGGAAGATGGAGGTCAGCCAATGCCCCACCAGCATAGCCCTCCCCGAGCAACAGGACGGGGATGGGACCCCTGTGCTTATAGACCCCGGATGGGTGCATCGAGTCTGGCTGTGGCACTTGAGGCATGGGCGAGCACAAAGCAGAGGAGAAGGCTAGCCACACATCAGGTACCCAGGTGGAAGGTCCCAAAATATTCCATTCTATTCTATTCTATTCTATGCTATGCTATCCTACCCTGTCCTGTCCTGTCCTATCCCCTCTCCTCCCTAAATGACAGGGGATGGGCACAGACCTGGGGCTCTAAGGGATGGCCAATCCAGGACACGAGGCACAGCCTCCTGTAGCACAGGGCAGGGCCATGGTGGTGACCTGCCCCACCATCAAATGGGGACAGAAGAGAATTCTAACTGGCTCCTGTGATGGCAGGAGGTTTTTGTATCACTTTCCCATTGCCCTGGCTCACCATAGTAGCTGCTGTCGTAGCCACCACAGTAATAGACAGCCTCGTCCTCGGCTTGGACCCCAGTGATGGTTAACGTGCCTGTGGAGCCAGACTTGGATCCGGAGAATCGCGAAGGGATGTCTGAGGGTCTCTTGTTGTTGCTGTAGATCACAGTGAGAGGGGCACTGCCAGGAACCTTCTGCTGGAACCAGCCATACCTGTAGCTGCCCCCAGAGCAGGTGATCTGGACCGTTTGTCCCACGTTCGCTGAGACCGAGGGTGGCTGAGTCAGCGCTGCCTGGACCAGGGAACCTGGAGAGGGAAAGGAGAGAAGGGAGAAGATGGGGGTCAGCCAGTCACCCACCAGCACAGCCCTTCCCCGGCAGTAGGACGCAGACCCTGTGCCCAACAACCCTGATGCCCCAGAGGGACCCACAGCCAAAGCTGAAGACTAGAGACCCATGCCCTGCCAGGAAAGCTGGCGGCAGCAGGGATGTGGAACACCAGCCTCTGAGGGAAAGGGTCCTGGTCATGGCTACAGAAACTTCTGGGGAGCAGAGCCCAGCCTGGCGCAGAGCAACCCAGCAGAGGCAACTCCAGCAGCAGCAGGAGGATGGGGCTGCCAGGAGCAAAAGGCAGCAGGGCTGGGGATGACGCAATGGCATTTCTGTTACAGGGACAGGGAAAAGGAACCCTCAGCCCCAGAGTCACCTCCTGTGCGTTGGGACATGGAAGCGGGGACATTCACAGTCATGTCCTTGGACAGGGCACAGGAACCTCTGCTCAGCTCCACAGCCATGACTCTGCTTGGCCATGAGGAGCAAGGGCTGAAAATCTTCCTCTTCGACGCTGGGCTCTGTGTCTCACTTCCCCATTACTCAGTGCCTTCATAAACGCGATCAAAACTGCTGCCGTCGTGGCTACCACAGTAATAGACAGCCTCATCCTCGGCTTGGAACCCAGTGATGGTTAACGTGCCTGTGGAGCCAGAGAAGGATCCGGAGAATCGCGAAGGGATGTCTGAGGGTCTCTGGTTGTTTAGCGTAGATCACAGTGACACTGCCACATGTTTTCTGCTGGTGCCAACCAACATAAAGATAACCGCTGCTGCTGCTAGCCCCGGAGCAGGTGATCTGGACGGTTTGTCCCAGGTTCGCTGACACCGAGGGTGGCTGAGTCAGCGCTGCCTGGACCAGGGAACCTGGAGAGGGAGAGGAGAGAGGAGAGAAGACGGGGGTCAGCCAGTGCCCCACCAGCATAGCCCTTCCCTGGCAGCAGGGTGGAGAATGCCAAAGTCAGAGGAGAACAGAAGTGGACATGATCACAGGGAAATTTGGGGAGCAGAGCCCAGCCCAACATATTCCAGCACAGAGGCAGCTCTGGCAGCAGCAGCAGGACGTGGTCATCAGTAGCAAGAGCCCGTGGGGTGGCAGACAATGCCACACTGTGAACTTTGTAGGCAGAAGGACAATGGTCCCCAGCCACAAAGTCACCTCCGGTTCTCTGGGACACAAAAGGGAGGACATTCACAGCCATAGTCATGCAGAGGGGACAGAAACCTGCCTCAGCCCCACATCCACAACTCTGCTCATCCGGGAGGTAGAAGGGCAGAAAACCATCCTCTGATTTAGGAGCCAGTGTCTCTTTTCCTATTACTAGTTGTCACCAGACACCATTGCTGCTGCTGCTGTCCCTGCTACCACAGTAATAGACAGCCTCGTCCTCGGCTTGGACCCCAGTGATGGTTAATGTGCCTGTGGAGCCAGACTTGGATCCAGAGAATCGCGAAGGGATGTCCGAGGGTCTCTTGTCGGTGTAGTAGATGACAGTGACAGGGGCACTGCCAGGAACCTTCTGCTGGAACCAGGCAACACCGCTGCCGCTGCTAAGCCCGGAGCAGGTGATCTGGACGGTTTGTCCCACGTTTGCTGACACCGAGGGTGGCTGAGTCACTGCTGCCTGGACCAGGGAACCTGGAGAGGGAGAGGAGAAAGGGGAGAAGATGGGGGTCAGCCAGTGCCCCACCAGCACAGCCGTCCTCAGGCAGCAGGACAGGGATGGGACTTCTGTGCTCAAAGACCCCGGATGGGTGCAGCGAGTCTGGCTGTTGACACATGAACAATGGGTGAGCACCGCGCGGAAGAGAGGGAGCAGGCCAGCCACACATCAGGTACCCAAGTGGAAGGTCCCGAAATATTCTATTCTATTTCTATTCTATTCTATTCTATCCTATCCTATCCTATCCTATCCTAACCTGCCCTGTCCTGTCCTGTCCTGTCCCCTCTGCTCCCCAAATGACAGGGGATGGGCACAGACCTGGGGCTCTAAGGGATGGCCAATCCAGGACACGAGGCACAGCCACCTGTAGCACAGGGCAGGGCCATGGTGGTGACCTGCCCCACCATCAGACAGGGACAGCAGAGAATTCTAACTGTCTCCTGTGATGGCAGGAGGTTTTTGTATCACTTTCCCATTGCCTTGGCTCACCATAGTAGCTGCTGTCCACGCCACCACAGTAATAGACAGCCTCGTCCTCGGCTTGCACCCCAGTGATGGTTAACGTGCCCGTGGAGCCAGACGAGGATCTGGAGAATCGTGAAGGGATGTCTGAGGTTCTCTTTGTGTCAGCGCAGATCACAGTGAGAGGGGCACTGCCAGGAACCTTCTGCTGGTACCAGCCAACATCATAACTGCTGCTAAACCCGGAGCAGGTGATCTGGACGGTTTGTCCCACATTTGCTGACACCGAGGGTAGCTGAGTCAGCGCTGCCTGGATCAGGGAACCTGGAGAGGGAGAGGAGAGAAGGGAGAAGACAGGGGTCAGCCAGTGCCCCACCAGCATAGCTCTCCATGGGCAGCAGGGTGGAGAACGCCAAAGTCAGAGGAGAACAGAAGTGGACACGATCACAGGGAAATTTGGGGAGCAGAGCCCAGCCCAACATATTCCAGCACAGAGGCAGCTCTGGCAGCAGCAGGAGGACGTGGTCGTCAGTAGCAGGAGCCCATGGGGTGGCAGACAATGCCACACTGAGAACTTTGAAGGGACTAGAACAATGGTCCCCAGCCACAGTCACCTCCAGTTCTCCAGGACACAAAAGGGAGCACATTCACAGCCATAGTTAAGCAGAGAGGACGGAACCTGTCTCAGCCCCACAGCCACAACTCTGCTCAGCCAGGAGGTAGAAGGGCAGAAAACCTTCCCCTGATTTAGGAGTCAGTGGCTCATGTGCTATTACTTGTTGTCACCAGACACCATTGCTGCCGCTGCTGTCCCAGCCACCACAGTAATAGACAGCCTTGTCCTCGGCTTGGACCCCAGTGATGGTTAACGTGCCCGTGGAGCCAGACTTGGATCCAGAGAATCGCGAAGGGATGTCCGAGGGTCTGTTGCTATTCAAGTAGATGACAGTGACAGGGGCACTGCCAGGAACCTTCTGCTGGTACCAGCCATAGTAGTTACCATAGCTGCCACTACCCCCAGAGCAGGTGATCTGGACGGTTTGTCCCACATTCGCTGACACGGAGGGTGGCTGAGTCAGCGCTGCCTGGACCAGGGAACCTGGAGAGGGAAAGGAGAGAAGGGAGAAGATGGGGGTCAGCCAGTGCCCCACTGTCACGAGGCAGACTGGACAGACCAGGGAGTCCTGTTTAATTCCAAATTCCCTCGGGCTAAATTAAGGGGAAATGACACCAAACCATCAGTTAAAGATTTATTCATGACAGAAGCAAACTGAACTGGGGAGGCATGGTTGTAGGTGACAGGTTTTCTCACAACAGGAATTGGCATAAGACTACTCCTGTAAACCGTATAAACATAAACATCAATTCAGGGAATAAGGAGATCCCCCCCGTTGAGTCACAAGGTTCAGAGCAGACCCCCTTGCTTTCCAGAGTCCTCTTCGGAGAAGGGCGTAGGGTCGGCTGGATCCACTCTTAGTCTCAGACTTGGTCAACGGTTTATATCTTGAAACGGATGAGGTGTGGGGATTGTGGAAAAGGAAAAGGAAAGAGAGAAGAAGACAGAGAGAGAGAAAAGAAGAGAGGAAGATTTCACCGGTCCTGGTCCAGCGTTGGTTCAGTCAGCCGAGGGGTCCAGTCCAGGTGGGCTTGAGCACCAGGGGCTTCAGTTTGTGTCCTTTTATCATCCTTGCCCCTCCTTCGGGCGGGCACCCGAACTCCTCAGGCTAATGAGCAGTTTGTGAGCCTTTGGGCTTGGGGGTCCCTTGTGGAGTAATTTCTCCTTCCCTGCAGACGTGGCCATTGTTTGATCTTTGTATCAGAACAGGGAGCTGCGCGCCCTCCAGCACGCCCTCCCCCTCCTGTTGCTGATGTCGGAGCTGATGGGCTTTTCACCTTGGTTCCTTGCTGTGCAGGGTTTGTCTTTGAGCAGAACTTGCCCCACCACAATGTTTGAGACATTAACTCTTTCAGTCTCTCACACCCACCAGCACAGCCCATCCTGGGTGCCAGACGGGGCCCCTGTGCCCAAAGGCCATGATACCACTGAGGAAACCAGAGACCCCGGGGCCCTGCGAGGAGAACGTGCAGAACCAGCAGGACGGAGCTGCTGGCAGCAGGGCAGGTGACAAGGCAATGCCATGCCTTTTGTAGGGACAAGCACAAGGTGTCCACAGCTCCAGAGCCACCTCCCACTCCATGAGGCACAACTGGGAGGACATTTACAGCCACGGCCATGCAGAGGGGACACAAACCTGGCCCAGCCCCAAAGCCCTACTCAGCCATGAAGGAGAAGGGCAGAAAACTCCCATTTTTAACTCCTCTGTAGCTCACTCCCACGTCTCTTTGTCACTATAACAGCATAAGTGCCACTGCCCTTGTTACCACAGTAATAGACAGCCTCGTCCTCAGCTTGGAACCCAGTGATGGTTAACGTGGCTGTGGAGCCAGAAGTAGATCTGGAGAATCGCGAAGGGATGTCTGAGGGTCTCTTTGTGTTTTCGTAGATCACAGTGACAGGGGCACTGCCAGGAACCTTCTGCTGGTACCAGGCATAAGCATTGCTACTCCCAAAGCATATAATCCAGATAGTTTGTCACAGAGACGCTGACACCGAGGGTGGCTGAGTCACTGCTGCCTGGACCAGGGAACCTGGAGAGGGAGAGGAGAGAGGGAAGAAGACGGGGGTCAGCCAGTCACCCACCAGCATAGCCTTCCCCAGGCAGCAGAGTGGGGAATGCCAAAGTCAGAGGAGAACAGAAGCGGACATGATCACATGGAAATTTGGGGAGCAGAGCCCAGCCCAACATATGCCAGCACAGAGGCAGCTCTGGCAGCAGCAGCAGGACGTGGTCATCATTAGCAGGAGCCCGTGGGGTGGCAGACAATGCCACACTGTGAACTTTGTAGGGACCAGAACAATGGTCCCCAGCCACAAAGTCACCTCCAGTTCTCCAGGACAGAAAAGGGAGCACATTCACAGCCATAGTTAAGCAGAGAGGACGGAACCTTCCTCAGCCCCACAGTCACAACTCTGCTCAGCCAGGAGGTAGAAGGGCAGAAAACCTTCCCCTGATTTAGGAGTCGGTGTCTCACTTCCTATTACTTGTTGTCACCAGACACCATAGTTGCTGCTGTCATCCCTGCCACCACAGTAATAGACAGCCTCGTCCTCGGCTTGGACCCCAGTGATGGTTAACGTGGCTGTGGAGCCAGATGTAGATCCAGAGAATCGCGAAGGGATGTCTGAGGGTCTCTTTGTGTTTTCGTAGATCACAGTGACAGGGGCAGTGCCAGGAACCTTCTGCTGGTACCAGCCATAAGCATTGCTACTCCCAAAGCACGTAATCCAGATAGTTTATCACAGAGACACTGACACGGAGGGTGGCTGAGTCAGTGCTGCCTGGACCAAGGAACCTGGAAAGGGAGAGGAGAGAGGGGAGAAGACGGGGGTCAGCCAGTGCCCCAGCAGCACATCCCTCCGTGGGCAGTGGGACGGGGACGGGACCCCCGTGCCCAACAAGCCTACCGGCACAAGAGGGACCCCAGCCCCACATACGGAGCCCAAGGCCCGAGCCCTGGGGCCCTCCCTGTGAGGAGAGCTGGCAGAAGTAAGAGGATGCGGTCAGCAGCAGCATGAGGCAGCGGGGCAGGCGACAAGGCAATGCCGTGCCTTTTGTAGGGACAGGCACGAGGTGCCCACAGCCTTAGAGCCACCTCCCGAATGGCACGTA
Organism: Haliaeetus albicilla; assembly: GCF_947461875.1. Lineage (NCBI taxonomy): Eukaryota > Metazoa > Chordata > Aves > Accipitriformes > Accipitridae > Haliaeetus > Haliaeetus albicilla. The sequence goes on from NC_091492.1 coordinate 38,431,422, forward strand.
CAATCAGGAGGACATTCACAGCCATGGCTATGCAGAAAGGACAGGAACCTACCCCCAGCCCCACAGCCCTGCTCAGACAGCGACAGCGGCACTGCCAGGTCCCTTCTGCTGCAACAAGCCATAGCTGCCGCTACTCCCAGAGCAGGGGATCTGGACGGTTTGTGCCTGGCAGCAGGATGGGGACCGCCACAGTCGGAGGAGAGTGGACCCGGCCACAGTCACAGGGAAAGCTGGGGAGCAGAGGCCAGCACAGCTCGTCCCAGCACAGAGGCAGCTCTGGCGGCAGCAGCAGGAGGAGGTGGTCATCAGTAGCAAGAGGCAGTGGGATGGGCGAGAAGCCACACAGTGAACTTTGCAAGGACAGGAACAATGGTCCCCAGCACAAAGTCACCTCCAGTGCTCTAGGACGTGAAAGGGAGGCCATTCACAGCAATGACTGTGCAGAGGGGAGAGGAACCTGCCTCAGCTGCACAGCCACAACTCTGCTGGGCCATGAGGGAAAAGGGCTGAAACCCTTCCTCCGATTTGGGAGCCCGTGTCTCACTTCCTATCACTCATTGTCACCAGACACTATTGTTGCCGCTTTCGTAGTCACCACAGTAATAGACAGCCTCGTCCTCGGCTTGGACCCCAGTGATGGTTAACGTGCCTGTGGAGCCAGACTTGGATCCGGAGAATCGTGAAGGGATGTCTGAGGGTCTCTTGTTGTTTTCATAGATCACAGTGACAGGGGCACTGCCAGGAACCTTCTGCTGGTACCAGCCATAGTTGTCGTTAATTGTGGAGCAGGAGATCCTGGACTTTACACCCGGGGACACGTACATCAGGGGCGGCTGCGTAGGCCCTGCCTAGAGACCAGAGAGGGAGAGGAGAGAGGGGAGAAGATGGGGTCAGCCAATGCCCCACCAGCACAGCCCTCCCCGGGCAGCGGGATGGGGACGGGGACGGGACTCCTCTGCCCGCAGGCACACAGATAGGATGCCCTGGGTGCAGCCCCAACCCAGGCACTCCCGGAGGCATTGCTGGAGCCAGAGTTTGGACCCTCTCCCTGCCCGCTGCCCTTTGGGGCACACCTCATCCCTCTCCTGAGACCGGGCAGCCCGGGGCCACGGTCTCCCGGGGGCACTCAGTGTTTGCCGCAGTCTGGAGACACCCCTGCCTGTGCCCCAGATGGGGCCACATACAGACCAGCAGCCAGGGACTGCAGGGCAGGGGTCCCCAGCTGGTGAGAAGCTGTGGGGAGCCAGCGTGTGACAAAGAGAATGGGGGCATCTCCAGCACAGCGTGGGCTGGTGAGAGGCACCGCCATGGAGACCAGAGACGGGGGGGGTGCCTGGGCAGGGGGCATTAGCTCCACCGGGGCCTTTCCAAGATCAAATGTGCCCCAAGTACCATCCTCTCCCCACACACCTCCTGTCCCCACAGCAGCACAAAGCACCAAGGGCACATGGGCTCTGGCTCTTGCGCTCCTCTGCACCCCTTGGGATGGGTGAGGAACATCCCCAAATGCAGCCCAGGCCCAGAGTACTCGGGCGGGGAACGGAAAGGGGCACATAGTGCCTGGCAGCTTAGAGCATAGCCCTGCAATGGACAGACCTTCCCAGAGCCAGTGGGTCCCTACCCAGCCCGGGGATTCCCCCAGACCCCACCTCTGCTCATCTCCAGGGAACGGCCCTTGGACACAAGAGGGACAGAGGCTCCCTCTGCCCAGCAGCACAGCACTACTGCCCCGCAGAATCCATCACCTCCAGGTCGCTGGGGCAAGGAAGGAGGTGCTCAGCACCACGCACCGACACTGCACTGGCAGCACCAGAGGAGCAGTGGCATCAGGAGAGAGATGAGACAAAGCCCTGCAAAGGCAGAGCCAGAACAGGCGCAAGTGCAAAAAGGACCCAACTGCCTACCCTTTGAAGCTCTTCCCCACGCAGGGGGAGGCGCAGAAACAAACAGGAGGGAAAGAACAAATCTGAGCATCAATGTGACCCTGACCGTCACTGCTACTGTCCCAGCTATGACAGTAATAGACAGCCTCATCCTCGGCTTGGACTCCAGAGATGGTTAATGTGCCTGTGGAGCCAGACCTGGATCCAGAGAATCGTGAAGGGATGCCCGAGGGTCTCTTGTTGTTATTGTAGATCACAGTGACGGGGGCACTGCCAGGAACCTTCTGCTGGAACCAGCCAACATCATCACTACCCCCGGAGCAGGTGATCTGGACGGTTTGTCCCACGTTCGCTGACACCGAGGGTGGCTGAGTCAGCGCTGCCTGGACCAGGGAACCTGGAGAGGGAGAAGAGAGAGGGGAGAAGACGGGGGTCAACCAGTGCCCCAACAGCACAGCCGTCCTCAGGCAGCAGAGTGGGGAATGCCAAAGTCAAAGGAGAACAGAAGTAGACACGATCACAGGGAAATTTGGGGAGCAGAGCCCAGCCCAACATATTCCATTACAGAGGCAGCTCTGGCAGCAGCAGCAGGACGTGGTCATCAGCAGCAAGAGCCCGTGGGGTGGCAGACAATGCCACACTGTGAACTCTGAAGGGACCAGGGCAATGGTCCCCTACTAAAAGTCACCTCCAGATCTCTGGGACACAAAAGGGAGGACATTCACGGCCACGGTGGTGCAGAAGGGACAGGAACCTGCCTCAGCAGCACCAGCCACAACTCTGCTCGTCTGGGAGGGAGAAGGGCAGAAAACACTCCCCTGATTTAGGAGTCAGTGTCTCATTTCCTATTACTTGGTGTCACCAGACACCATAGCTGCCGCTGCTGTCGTAGCCACCACAGTAATAGACAGCCTCGTCCTCGGCTTGGACCCCAGTGATGGTTAACGTGCCCGTGGAGCCAGACAAGGATCCGGAGAATCGCGAAGGGATGTCTGAGGGTCTATTTGTGTTATAGTAGATGACAGTGACAGGGGCACTGCCAGGAACCTTCTGCTGATACCAGCCATAGTAGCTGCTACCCCCGGAGCAGGTGATCTGGACGGTTTGTCCCAGGTTCGCTGACACCGAGGGTGGCTGAGTCAGCGCTGCCTGGACCAGGGAACCTGGAGAGGGAGAGGAGAGAGGGGAGAAGACGGGGGTCAGCCAGTGCCCCACCAGCAGAGCCCTCCCCAGGCAGCAGAGTGGGGAACGCCAAAGTCAGAGGAGATCAGAACCGGACATGATCACAGGGAAATTTGGGGAGCAGAGCCCAGCCCAACATATTCCAGCACAGAGGCACCTCTAGCAGCAGCAGCAGGATGTGGTCGCCAGTAGCAAGAGCCCGTGGGGTGGCAGACAATGCCACACTGTGAACTTTGAAGGGACCAGAACAATGGTCCCCAGCCACAAAGTCACCTCCAGTTCTCCAGGACACAAAAGGGAGCACATTCATGGCCATGGTGGTGCAGAGGGGACAGGAACCTGCCTCAGACCCACAGCCATAATTCTGCTGAGCCAGGAGGTAGAAGGGCAGAAAACCTTTCCCTGATTTAGGAGTCTGTGTCTCAATTCCTATTACTTGTTGTCACCAGACACCATTGCTGCTGCTGCTGTCGTGGCTACCACAGTAATAGACAGCCTCGTCCTCAGCTTGGACCCCAGTGATGGTTAACGTGCCTGTGGAGCCAGATGTAGAATCGCGAAGGGATGTCTGAGGGTCTGTAGTTGTCAGCATAGATGACAGTGACAGGGCCACATGTTTTCTGCTGGTGCCAACCAACATAACCATAACCGCTGCTGCTGCTAACCCCGGAGCAGGTGATCTGGACGGTTTGTCCCACGTTCACTGAGACCGCGGGTGGCTGACTCAGCACTGCCTGGACCAGGGAACCTGAAGAGGGAGAGGAGACATGGGAGAAGATGGGGGTCAGCCAGTGCCCCAGCAGCACAGCCCTCCCCGAGCAGCAGGATGGGGATGGGACCCCTCTGCCCAAAGGCCCCCGATGGGTACAGTGAGTCTGGCCAGGGCACCTGAGCCATGGGAGAGCACCGCGCAGAGGAGAGCGGCCCAGGCCATGGCGCAATCCCACCAGCTCCGCATCCCCACGCCAACGGGGCTGTGCTGGTGACCCAACTCCCTGTTAAGCCCCCACCTGCCGGGGCACAGCCCCTCCATCCATGTGTGGCCCCTAACGTTCACTGGCAGATCCTGTCCCAGCGCTCCCCCTGCCCACCGCAGGCACGTCTCCGGCCCACCGGAGGCACCGAGATCACGCTGGGCTGCTTGCACCCCGTGTCCTTGCTCCTGCCACAACGTGACTGCTGCGCTCTGAGCTCAGCCATGGCCCAGCCAGTGCCTGTCGCTGCCCAGGAGGTCTGTGGCCCCACTGCCCGGGGAACTCCTGTGCATAGGCCAGGGCACAGCCCCACCTTGGCATGTAGACACATCCCCTGCTCTGGAGCACCTGCTCTGCTTGGTGCTTGCTGGTCCCTGGGCAGCCGTGCTACTCACGCGCTGCTCAGTGGCAGTGACGGAGGAGCTGGGAAAACCAGGTCCTGCTTCAAAGGAAGGTGCCGCAGTGGGGCCTCTGTGAAGTGCCACAAGAGAACCGCAGAGCAGAGAAGTGGGACTTTGAAGGGAACTGGAACCACTTGGAAACCAGGAGCTTCAAGGCTACCTGACAGTAGAGAAACACAAGCCCCGACTTCCTCCGACTACAAAGTGAGCTGGGTCCCTCCGGCAGCTTCATGGCAACCATTAATAGACTTGGGCTGGAGTTTGTATCGATTAAGTGCATGTAGCATCCTCCCACGCTTGTCCGGCCAGGGGCAGCCCCTCTGCTACCTGCCAACAGCAGGGGCCACAGCAGCCTCCAAAGGGGTCTGACGGGACTGCCCTGCACCAGTCTTACATGCTGGCACCTGGCCGTCTGCAGCCCCTTTGCCTCCTGGCTGCCCCGCGAACCTCAGGGCTGTGGTGCGGGGCCACACTGACACCATGCGGAGACGAGAAGGCCCTCAGGGACAGCACTGGAGGAACTGAGAGAAGAGCCCGGGACAGGACTCTGCCCATGCTGTCCCTCAGCCCTGCCACCACTTCCACCAAAGTCCAGAGACATCTCCAGCCCCTGCCACAACCTTCATGGCTTCTGCACGGGACCCTGCCCAAGGCACGCCGTGCTTCTCTCAGCTTCTCTGGGCCACAGAAACAACCACAGGACAAGACATTTTGCAGGCAGGAGCAACTGGCCGCACCACAGCCCTACGCTACCAGAAGCTGTGTCACTCCCACATCCTCCAGAACCACCGTCAAGATCGCTGCCACCCACGGACAGCGGACAGTAACAGTCAACCCAGAGGACCCACCAAGGCCATCGAGCGGGGCAGCTGGGTGCTGAGCAGCCTGGCCGTCCTGGGCAGCACAGTAATAGACAGCCTCATCCTCGGCTTGGAACCCAGTGATGGTTAACATGCCTGTGGAGCCAGACAAGGATCCGGAGAATGGCAAAGGGATGTCCGAGGGTCTCTTGTTGTTAGTATAGATCACAGTGACAGGGGCACTGCCAGGAACCTTCTGCTGGTACCAGCCAACACCATCACTGCTGCTAACCCCGGAGCAGGTGATCTGGACAGTTTGTCCCACGTTTGCTGACACCGAGGGTGGCTGAGTCAGCGCTGCCTGGACCAGGGAACCTGGAGAGGGAGAGGAGAGAGGGGAGAAGACGGGGGTCAGTCAGTGCCCCACCAGCACAGCCCTCCCCAGGCAGCAGGTTGGGGAATGCTAAAATCAGAGGACAACAGAACCGGACATGATCACAGCGAAATTTGGGGAGCAGAGCCCAGCCCAACATATGCCAGCACAGAGGCAGCTCTGGCAGCAGCAGGACGTGGTCATCAGTAGCAGGAGCCAGTGGGGTGGCAGACAATGCCACACTGTGAACTCTGAAGGGACCAGGGCAATGGTCCCCAGCCACAAACTCACCTTGAGTTCTCCAGGACACAAAAGGGAGGACTTTCACAGCCATGGTGGTGGAGAGAGGACAGGAACCTGCCTCAGCCCCACAGCCACAACTCTGCTCAGCCAGGAGGGAGAGAAGGTCATTAAAGCTTCGCCTGATTTAGGAGTCATTGTCTCAATTCTTATTATTTGTTGTCACCATACACCATAGCTGCTGCTGCTGTCCTTGCCACCACAGTAATAGACGGCCTCGTCCTCGGCTTGGACCCCAGTGATGGTTAACGTGCCTGTGGAGCCAGATGTAGATCCGGAGAATCGCGAAGGGATGTCCGAGGGTCTGTTGTTGTTAGCATAGATGACAGTGACACTGCCAGGTGTTTTGTGCTGGTGCCAGCCAACATAACCATAACCGCTGCTGCTGCTACCCCCGGAGCAGGTGATCTGGACGGTTTGTCCCACGTTTGCTGACACCGAGGGTGGCTGAGTCAGCGCTGCCTGGACCAGGGAACCTGGAGAGGGAGAAGAGAGAGGGGAGAAGATGGGGGTCAGGCAGAGCCCCACCAGCACAGCCCTCCCTGGGGAGCAGGATGGGGACAGGAACGCTGGTGCAGCAAGTCTGGCTATGGCACATGAGCAATGGGTGAGCACGGCGCAGAGGAGAGGGAGAAGGCCAGCCACGCATGAGGTACCCAGGTGGAAGGTCCCAAAATATTCTATTCTATTCTATTCTATTCTATTCTATTCCTTTCTATTCCATTCTATTCCATTCTATTCTATCATATCCTGTCCTGTCCTGTCCCCTCTGCTCCCCAAATGACAGGGGATGGGCACAGACCTGGGGCTGTAAGGGATGGCCAATCCAGGACACGAGGCACAGCCACCTGTAGCACAGGGCAGGGCCATGGTGGTGACCTGCCCCACCATCAAAGGGGGACAGCAGAGAATTCTAACTGGCTCCTGTGATAGCAGGAGGTTTTTGTATCACTTCCCCGTTGCCCTGTCTCACCATAGTAGCTGCTGTCGTAGCCACCACAGTAATAGACAGCCTCGTCCTCGGCTTGGACCCCAGTGATGGTTAACGTGCCTGTGGAGCCAGACTTGGATCCGGAGAATCGCGAAGGGATGTCTGAGGGTCTCTTGTCGTTGTAGTAGATGACAGTGACAGGGGCACTGCCAGGAACCTTCTGCTGGTACCAGCCAACACCGCTGCTGCTGCTAAGCCCGGAGCAGGTGATCTGGACGGTTTGTCCCGGGTTTGTTGACACCGAGGGTGGCTGAGTCACTGCTGCCTGGACCAGGGAACCTGGAGAGGGAGAGGAGAGAGGGGAGGGGAGAAGACGGGGGTCAGCCAGTGCCCCACCAGCATAGCCCTCCATGGGCAGCAGGGGTGGGAATGCCAAAGTCAGAGAGGAACAGAACCGGACACAATCACAGGGAAATTTGGGGAGCAGAGCCCAGCCCAACATATTCCAGCACAGAGGCAGCTCTGGCAGCAGCAGCAGGACGTGGTCATCATTAGCAGGAGCCCGTGGGGTGGCAGACAATGCCACACTGTGAACTTTGTAGGGACCAGAACAATGGTCCCCAGCCACAAGGTCACCTCCAGATCTCTGGGACACAAAAGGGACCACATTCACGGCCATACTCATGCAGATGGGACAGAACCTGCCTCAGCGACACAGCCACAACTCTGCTCGGCCAGGAGGTAGAAGGGCAGAAAACCTTCCCCTGATTTAGGAGTCTGTGTCTCAGTTCCTATTACTTGTTGTCACCAGACACCATAGGTGCCGCTGCTGTCCAAGCCACCACAGTAATAGACAGCCTCGTCCTCGGCTTGGACCCCAGTGATGGTTAACGTGGCTGTGGAGCCAGACGAGGATCCGGAGAATCGTGAAGGGATGTCCGACGGTCTCTGGTTGTTGCGGTAGATGACAGTGACAGGGGTACTGCCAGGAACCTTCTGCTGGAACCAGCCATAATAAGCATAGCTGCTGCTAGCCCCGGAGCAGGTGATCTGGACAGTTTGTCCCACGTTCGCTGACACCGAGGGTGGCTGAGTCAGCGCTGCCTGGACCAGGGAACCTGGAGAGGGAGAGGAGAGAGGGGAGAAGACGGGGGTCAGTCAGTGCCCCACCAGCAGAGCCTTCCCCGGCAGCAGGGTGGCGAATGCCAATGTCAGAGGAGAACAGAAGTGGAAACGATCACAGGGAAATTTGGGGAGCAGAGCCCAGCCCAACATATTCCAGCACAGAGCTGCTCTGGCAGCAGCAGCAGGATGTGGTCATCAGTAGCAGGAGCCCGTGGGGTGGCAGACAATGCCACACTGTGAACTCTGAAGGGACTGGGACAATGGTCCCGAGCCACAAAGTCACCTCAAGTTCTCCAGGACACAAAAGGGAGGACATTCACAGCCATGGTGGTGGAGAGGGGACAGGAACCTGCCTCAGACCCACAGCCATAATTCTGCTGAGCCAGGAGGTAGAAGGGCAGAAAACCTTCCCCTGATTTAGGAGTCGGTGTCTCATGTCCTATTACTTGTTGTCACCATACACCATAGCTGCCGCTGCTGTCCCAGCTACCACAGTAATAGACAGCCTCGTCCTCGGCTTGGACCCCAGTGATGGTTAAAGTGGCTGTGGATCTTCCCGGGATTCCAAAGCTGGATGCAGAGAACCGTGAGGGCGTCTTGTTATTGTTGTAGATCACAGTGAGAGGGGCACTGCCAGGAACCTTCTGCTGGTACCAGGCATAGTAGCTGCTACTCCCGGAGCAGGTGATCTGGACAGTTTGTCCCACGTTCGCTGACACGGAGGGTGGCTGAGTCAGTGCTGCCTGGACCAGGGAACCTGGAGAGGAAGAGGAGAGAGGGGAGAAGACAGGGGTCAGCCAGTGCCCCACCAGCACAGCCCTCCCCAGGCAGCAGGTTGGGGAATGCCAAACACGGAGAGGAACAGAAGCGAACAAGATCACAGGGAAATTTGGGGAGCAGAGCCCAGCCCAACATATGCCAGCACAGAGGCAGCTCTGGCAGCAGCAGCAGGACATGGTCATCAGTAGCAGGAGCCCGTGGGGTGGCAGACAATGCCACCCTGTGAACTCTGAAGGGACCAGAACAATGGTCCCCAGCCACAAAGTCACCTCCAGTTCTCCAGGACACAAAAGGGAGCACATTCACAGCCATGGTGGTGCAGAGGGGACAGGAACTTGCCTCAGCCCCACAGCCACAACTCTGCTTGTCCGGGAGGAATAAAGCCAGAAAACCTTCCCCTGATTTAGGAGTTGGTGTCTCACTTCCCATTACTTGTTGTCTCCAGACACCATAGCTGCTGCTGTCATCCCTGCTACCACAGTAATAGACAGCCTCGTCCTCGGCTTGGACCCCAGTGATGGTTAACGTGGCTGTGGAGCCAGATGTAGATCCGGAGAATCGCGAAGGGATGTCCGAGGGTCTGTTGTTGTTAACGTAGATGACAGTGACACTGCCAGGTGTTTTGTGCTGGTGCCAGCCAACATAACCATAACCGCTGCTGCTGCTACCCCCGGAGCAGGTGATCTGGACGGTTTGTCCCACGTTCGCTGACACCGAGGGTGGCTGAGTCACTGCTGCCTGGACCAGGGAACCTGGAGAGGGAGAGGAGGGAGGGGAGAAGATGGGGGTCAGCCAGTGCCCCACCAGCACAGCTGTCCACGGGCAGCAGGACAGGGATGGGACCCCTGTGCTCAAAGACCCAGGATGGGTGCAGCGAGTCTGCCTGTGGCACATGGGCCGTGGGCGAGCACGGCGCGGAGGAGAGGGAGAAAGGCCAGCCACGCATCACGTACCCAGGTGGAAGGTCCCGACATCGGATGGGGATGGGGTCAGGGTGCTGGGCAGCCCCTCGCTGTTCTGGGGCCACGGTGAAGCATTGCACAGGGCCAGGGACTGCCTGGGGGGCCAGAGGTGCTGGGGGGGCTCCTGCACAGGCTGCGCATGAGCCCAATGGGCTGGCACTGGGCAAGCACAACCGACGCTGGAGTAGCCCGCAGGCTCTTCTTGCGGCACGACAGAGCAGACCCCGCCAGGGCTTGAAGGCAAGAGCTTTGGTCCAGCTCCCCGGCCCGTGGCACGTTCCCACCTCTCGGTGCTGGGGCCGCAGTTTTGGCTGAACCCCCCGGGGGCTCCAGGGGCAGCTGGGCTGGGAGGAGGGCAGGGAGGCACCCGGCAGGGCCCTGGGTGCCAGCCAGGGAGCACGGGGGGAACTGGGCCCCGCAGCATGGGGCAGGGTCGCTGGGGGCCATCGCAGCATTTCTTTCCCGAGAGTGTGGTCAAACACTGCAACAGGCTTCCTAGAGAGCTGGACGATGCCCCAAGCCCGTCAGTATTCGAGGGACATTTGGACAATGCCCTTAACAACAGGCTTCAACTTTTGGTCAGCCCTGCAGTGGTCAGGCAGTGAAACTAGATGATTGTTGTAGTTCGCTTCCAACCAAAATATTCCATTCCATTCCAACCTCCTCTCCTCTGCTTCACAAATGACAAGGGATGGGCACAACCCTGGGGCTCTAAGGGATGACGGACCTGGCAGACCAGGCACAGCCACCTACAGCACAGGCCAGCAAGGGCAGGGACAAGGTGTTGACCACCATCAAACGGGGAGAGCAGAGACTCATAACTGGCCCTTGCGATGGCAGGAAGTTTTTGGATCACTTGCCCATGGATCCATGTCACCAGACACCATAGCTGCTGCTGTCGTAGCCACCACAGTAATAGACAGCCTCGTCCTCGGCTTGGACCCCAGTGATGGTTAACGTGCCCGTGGAGCCAGATGTAGATCCGGAGAATCGCGAAGGGATGTCCGAGGGTCTCTGGTTGTTACTGTAGATCACAGTGACAGGGGCACTGCCAGGAACCTTCTGCTGGTACCAGCCATAGTAGTAACCATAGCTGCCACTACTCCCGGAGCAGGTGATCTGGACAGTTTGTCCCACGTTCGCTGACACGGAGGGTGGCTGAGTCAGTGCTGCCTGGACCAGGGAACCTGGAGAGGAAGAGGAGAGAGGGGAGAAGACGGGGGTCAGCCAGTGCCCCACCAGCACAGCCCTCCCCAGGCAGCAGGTTGGGGAATGCCAAACACGGAGAGGAACAGAAGCGAACAAGATCACAGGGAAATTTGGGGAGCAGAGCCCAGCCCAACATATGCCAGCACAGAGGCAGCTCTGGCAGCAGCAGCGGGACATGGTCATCAGTAGCAGGAGCCCGTGGGGTGGCAGACAATGCCACACTGTGAACTCTGAAGGGACCAGAACACTGGTCCCCAGCCACAAACTCACCTCGAGTTCTCCAGGACACAAAAGGGAGGACTTTCACAGCCATGGTGGTGGAGAGAGGACAGGAACCTGCCTCAGCCCCACAGCCACAGCTCTGCTTGTCTGGGAGGAAGAATGGCAGAAAACCTTCCCCTGATTTAGGAGTCAGTGTCCATTTCCTATTACTTGCTGTCACCAGACACCATAGCTGCTGCTGCTGTCCTTGCCACCACAGTAATAGACAGCCTCGTCCTCGGCTTGGACCCCAGTGATGGTTAACGTGCCTGTGGAGCCAGATGTAGATCCGGAGAATCGCGAAGGGATGTCCGAGGGTCTGTTGTTGTTAGCGTAGATGACGGTGACGCTGCCAGGTGTTTTGTGCTGGTGCCAGCCAACATAACCATAACCGCTGCTGCTGCTACCCCCGGAGCAGGTGATCTGGACGGTTTGTCCCACGTTTGCTGACACCGAGGGTGGCTGAGTCAGCGCTGCCTGGACCAGGGAACCTGGAGAGGGAGAGGAGGGAGGGGAGAAGACGGGGGTCAGCCAGTGCCCCACCAGCACATTCCTCCCTGGGCAGCAGGAGGGGGATGGGACCCCTGCGCTCAAAGACCCTGGATGGGTGCAGCGAGTCTGGCTTTGGTACATGAGCCATGGGCGAGCACCACACGGAGGAGAGGGAGAAGGCCAGCCACGCATGAGGTACCCAGGTGGAAGGTCCCGAAATATTCAATTCAATTCTGTTCTATTCTATCCTATCCTACCCTGTTCTGTCCTACCCTGTCCTATCCTATCCCCTCTCCACCCAAAATGACAGGGGATGGGCACAGACCTGGGGCTCTAAGGGATGGCCAATCCAGGACATGAGGCACAGCCACCTGTAGCACAGGGCAGGGCCATGGTGGTGACCTGCCCCACCATCAAACGGGGACAGCAGAGAATTCTAACTGGCTCCTGTGATGGCAGGCGGTTTTTGTATCACTCCCCATTGCCCTGTCACATCATTGTAGCTGCTGTCGTAGCTACCACAGTAATAGACAGCCTCGTCCTCAGCTTGGACCCCAGTGATGGTTAACGTGCCCGTGGAGCCAGACAAGGATCCGGAGAATCGTGAAGGGATGTCTGAGGGTCTCTTGTCCTTGTAGTAGATGACAGTGACAAGGGCACTGCCAGGAACCTTCTGCTGGTACCAGCCATATTCATTGCTACTCCCAAAGCATGTCTCTGTTTGTCACAGAGACACTGACACCGAGGGTGGCTGAGTCAGCGCTGCCTGGACCAGGGAACCTGGAGAGGGAGAGGAGGGAGGGGAGAAGACGGGGGTCAGCCAGTGCCCCACCAGCACAGCCCTCTGCAGGCTGTAGGGTTCAATTATATGGAACTTAGTTACTGGGCCTGAAAGTAGCTCATGGTCACAAGAGCATTCCAGATGCCTTTAGAAGGCCTTGAACAGAATAAACAAGACAGAAAAAGAAAGATCCGAATTAGAAAAACACAGGTGCACATTCCACAATAAAGGGAACTTGGCACAAACAACCTCAATTCGGGGGCTTATCTTGACCAATTAGACTGAGACAGGTTTCGCATGCTCTAGTTAATATAGCCAATTCTGTCCTGTGTTTATGCGCCTGTACAGAGTGAGTATAACTAACTGTATCTTATGTTTATGCACATGTACAGTATCGATATAACCAATCACATTTTATGCTTGTGCGCGTGGACACCAAATGCTTGCATGCAGCAACCAATCAAAGCTTCTAAAGCAACTCAAAGAATTGTATAAGAATGATCAGCTAGGCTCAATAAACTGGTGACTTTAATCATCATATGGGTGTCCTGTCGTCCGGGCCCCGCATGGAATAACCCTACAACCCTACATCTGGTGACCTCCGACGTGATCCGGTAAGGAACAAGAGGGAACGCTAACTGAAAAGGTGGGGGAAATTGCCGCAGATGCTGGTGGACTTGGAAGAAAGCGCCGGGCTGCTCGAGAGAGGCAGGAAAATCATAAGCTTACGTGACAAAAGGCGGCACGGGTACCGCAGCATCTGCGAAGGAAAAGGCAGCCGTAAAGACATTTATGAGGCTGGTTGAAGAAACAGAAATGGATATTAAAAAGGATCAGTTAGAGGATTTGTTACAGTGGGGACAAAGAAGAGGATTTTTTAAGGACTCTGAGGCTCTCTTTTCGTTGTCTATTTGGGAGGACTTAGGAAGGGAAATATGGGACTCTGTCCAAGGAGGAAATAAAATAGCTGCACGTCTGGCAGCACATTGGAAAAAGTGTCTCCAAATGATGCAGCAAATAACATCAGAAACTGCTCTTCAGGATGCGCTAAAACATGCTTTAGCGGCAGAAATTCGAACTATTAATGCTCCTGCTCCCCCGACGTATTGTTTGGCAGCAGAGACAGTACGCGGAGCACAGGAGCCCCCCACAGCCGCCAACGGCACCGCCATTAGAAGAAAAAAAACACCGGTTGCAGCTTTTCCTGTAGAAGAGCTGAATTTTTTGGGGAGGGGAAATAACGCGGATGTTCCCATGGCCCCGTTAACACCCGAGGAACAGGCAATGGTAAATCCTTCTGCAAAAAAGACAAGTCAGCCACTATTACGAGCGGAAGACATTCCCCTGCCCATGGACTCTGATGATTGGGGGGCCCAACGGGACTTAGAAAATACTGGGGAAGCTCCAAATCAGCTATACCCTGATTCCAGTAATGCAAACGAGGATTTGGCTACTCTAATACTAGAGCAAAAAGAGAAAAATGTTAGAATTGCTGGAGGAAATGCAAAAAAGAGACGGGGGTAAATGTGGGCAGCCGTTGACGAAAAAGGCATATGAAAAAGCAGCAAATGCAATCGTAGAAAGTATGGATTCTTTTGCTAAAGTGGTGGGCAATGCGGAAGAAAAATCCCCCAAGGATAAAATGCAGGAACTGATTGACCTGCGTGTACAAAAAGGGGAATTAATGCCCGATGAGGGAAAAGGGTCTAAATGGAGATACGAGGATAGATACAAAGGAATGCGACGGCTAACAGACCCGCCCTTACAAAACACGGGACCAGCCCGGGCAGGACCCCCCCCCCCCACCACCCAGCGATCCGTCTTTTTCGCCGGGACAACGTTGGCGCGGAATTATTGAGCGAGCCCCTATAGAAGGAATAATACTGCCACCTACTGTCGGATCATTTCCCGGGTTCACTGAACCAGGAGGAAAGCGAGAATGGGCGCCTCTGGACTGGAAAACAGGTCGAGAACTGCGAAAAGCCATTATGCAATATGGAGCAGACAATAAGTATGTACAATAAAAGATACAACAATTTTTTAAGGCACAAACCTTAGCGCCAGCGGATATAAAGATTTTGGTGGAAATGTTCTTTGAACCAACTCAGAGGTTGTTGTTTCATGATCGGTGGAGACAGAAAGCAGAAGAAGCCCAGGTGAGAAATTTAGATGCTGGGGCACAAAATCCACTTGCATTTGTCAGTGTAGACATGTTACTTGGCACGGGACAGTTTGCTACGGGCCCCGTTCAGGCTGCATTAAGGCCAGAGATTTTACAATTGGCGCAACAACTAGCTCTGGAAGCTATTTCAGAGGTGCCGCAAGTGGGGAAACCGGTTCCGCCATATTCTAAAATCATACAAGGGGAAGAGGAGCCGTACATGAAATTCCTTGACCGCTTAAAAGCTGCTGTCGATGCGTCGCCCACCTTAACCCCCGAAGCGAAAGCTGCGGTCGGAAAGGACTTAGCTATCCAAAATGCAAATACAAAATGCAGACAAATCATTGCATCGCTTCCGTGTACAGCTACGTTAGTGGATATCATCAAGGCTTGTAATCGCTTACCTCTAATACAAGAACAAGAGAAAGCTAAAATACATGCTGAAGCTCACGCTGCAGCGCTCGCGGTAGCGTTACGACCGATGGTGCAATGGGGAAAAGGAGACCGCAGCCCACACAAAGACCCCTTAGCATGTCATCGGTGTGGTCAACCGGGGCATTTGAAATGTATGTGCCCTCAACACATAGCAGCGCAGCCTCGATCTATGCCAGCACTAACTAACGGCAGTCAGTCAAACTTTCCTGGGGTCTGTGACAAGTGCGACAAGTTCGGACACAAAGCCAGCGACTGTCGATCAAGGTTTAAAGAAGACAGAACGCCGTTAACACTATATCCGGGTTTGCAAGTTGCGGAAGCCTCTGTTTGTCCACAAAAGCTGTCGCTACACAAAGACATACTAAATATACATGATGTACAAAAACTTGTCAGGGACCTACAGTGGATTCAGCCTTATTGTGGTATTACCAATACAGATCTACAGCCGCTGCCGGATTTATTGCGGGGCGGCAATAGCTTAACTTCTGCAATACAACTAAGTGCATCAGGGCAGCAAGCCTAGACAGCAATTGAGCAGAAAAATCACATCATCCATGTCTGGCAGATACGTCCCTGATTTGTCCATAAATTTATATGTATATAACTCAGATAAGGAAGTTGCGGGAATTTTGGGTCAGTGGGATGAGCGACAGGAACGAAACCCATTGATAATAATAGAATGGATATTCTTGCCTGCTAGCATGTCAAAAACGGTAGTCACTAGAATTGAAGCCCTGGGAATGTGCATTCAAAAAGCAGGGGCAAGGGCAATACAAATTTCAGGGAAGCAAATGGACAAAATTATTTTGCCTATGATGTCGCTTGATATTGTGAATAATGCCATGATGAAAAATGACTGCCTTGCAGTAGCTCTGATGGGTTTTAAGGGGGAAGTGGATAATCACTACCCCCCTCACCCATTGTTTAAAACAATGTTAACAATGGAACCACGCTCTATTTGCAGTGAAAGCCCGCTGGAGGCGATTACCGTTTTTACTGATGCTAGCAGCAGAACGGGTAAAGCGGGATTTGTATATCTTCAGGATGGATCCTGGAAATCCGAAGTCATTCTGTCAGAGGGGTCAGTACAGGTGCTTGAGCTATTAGCCGTATGCTCTGTTTTCAAAAAATGGGATAAAACACCTGTCAACATTGTTTCGGATTCTCAATATGTCGTTGGGATAGTCAAACATATGCATAGATCCTTGCTAAAAACTGTAAGTAATGAGCAGCTGTTTATGGCACTTTTGAAATTATGGATGTTATTAGAAAGACGAACAGACTTATTTTTTATCGATCATATTCGTAGCCATACAACGTTGCCGGGATTTTTTGTGGAAGGTAATGCGCGCGCAGATCAACTGGTAGTAGCCAATGCAAACATCTGTTTTAATACACCCAAACCTGACTTGTTTGGACAAGCACTGCTATCCCATAAATTTTATCATCAGTCAGCAAAAGCGCTGAGTAAGCAATTTGATCTCCCATTGCAGCAAGCCAGAACTATTATTGCTGCTTGCCCTGACTGTGCAAACATTCCAAACTTACAACCACAAGGGGTGAACCCCCGGGGACTATCACCGTTGCAAATTTGGCAAACAGATGTTATGGAGTATCCCAGTTTTGGGAAATATAAATACATTCATGTATCTATTGACACATATTCAAACCTTATGTGGGCTACTGTTCATGTATCAACTAATGCCAGATCTGTAATTAAGCACCTTTTGGCAACATTTGCTGCCATGGGAGTGCCAGCAGAAATTAAAACAGACAATGGCCCGGGATATCGCGCACAGTCATTAGAAACATTTTTACAGCTATGGGGGGGTAACTCATAATTTTGGCGTACCCCATAATTCTACTGGTCAAGCTATCGTTCAACGTGCACATCGGACCTTAAAGGATCGTTTAAATATTTTAAAAACAGGGGAAGACATGCGGCATTGTACCCCCCAAGAGTTAATAAGCAAAGCACTATATGTTTTGAATTGGCTACAGCCACGTGGTACTGAGGATCAGATCCCAATTACTAGGCATATGTGTGGGAGCAAAAATGTTGATAAAAACCAGCCGCAGGTCTCAATATTCGATCCAGTTTTACAGCAATGGCAGGGACCTTGCAAGTTATTCACGTGGGGAAGAGGGTATGCTTGTGTTTCCACAGGTAACGAACAGCCTCATTGGATACCGGCGAAATGGGTCAAGCCATGGATTGAGCAATCAGATGTCACAAACAACTCAGAAGATCAAGAACAAGAGGCAGTGGAGACTTCAGCAGGTCCCGAAGCCCTAGATAGACTGCCTAGACAAATCACGATGGAGACCGGCAGTCAATGCGGAAATTAAGAACGCATGTGAAAAACATGGAGTACGGTGCTGGCCCTGGATATGCATCTTAGTACAAGTGGGTGAAAGGGATAGAAAATTTTTTGTGTGATCATTGTGATAGAAATTTAACTAACCAACTAACCTATAACTAATCGTATAGAGAATAAGCAGCTTAGAGCTATTGCAACAAATATATATGATTTAATGTTGATCGGCATCCAGTGAAACATCACTCATAAGAGCCGAGTGTGGAAGTAGTATTAAGATACCCTGATATGTAGTCATTTATGATAAAGACCAAAAAAAAAAAAAAAAAAAAGGTAGGGAATCTCTCACCACAAGAAAAGTTAGCTAAAGCCAAAATTAGAGGTAAGGTCATGGTCTTAGTTAAGAATCTAGAAACAGGGCAGTAGGAAGGTCCATTTTCATTAATAACCTGGGGGCCAGATTATGCTTGTGTTTCCACAGATGCAGGCCCACAATGGACTCCTGTTTGATTTGTACGACCATCATCATCTGGAACATCCTAGATGGTGCGGCAATATGAATACCACCTCAGCCAAAAACTAATGCGTAGGTCACCTTGGCTAACATAACAGGTCAAGATTCTCTGTGCATCCGCAACCACATCACAAAGCCCATGAACCAATAGACAGGATGGCTATGACTCGTGCAGTGCGCCTGGCCAGTGAGCACATGCATCATAGGTTGCAACTGAGGCGGATTTTGGCATCCGCTGGCCACGTGTGCTGAAACCCGTTCCTCTGCAAACGTATGGATACCGTGATTTTCCAAAGAGCATCGGGCTCGTGTATGGCAAGGCCATCGTTGCCTCCGTGGGGACGCCCACATAAAGCTGACACCTACCGATTGCTGGTCTCAGTTTGCGGAGCAAGACAGCACAAGAATGTACAGATGGTCCATCCTTGTACATTGCAATGTGTTTAAAAATTAATTGATAGATCAAGTAAGGCTGTGTTAATTGACAAAAAACAAAAAAGGGGGAGATGTAGGGTTCAATTATATGGAACTTAGTTACTGGGCCTGAAAGTAGCTCATGGTCGCAAGAGCATTCCAGATGCCTTTAGAAGGCCTTGAACAGAATAAACAAGACAGAAAAAGAAAGATCCGAATTAGAAAAACACAGGTGCACATTCCACAATAAAGGGAACTTGGCACAAACAACCTCAATTCAGGGGCTTATCTTGACCAATTAGACTGAGACAGGTTTCGCATGCTCTAGTTAATATAGCCAATTCTGTCCTGTGTTTATGCGCCTGTACAGAGTGAGTATAACTAACTGTATCTTATGTTTATGCACGTGTACAGTATCGATATAACCAATCACATTTTATGCTTGTGCGCCTGGACACCAAATGCTTGTATGCAGCAACCAATCAAAGCTTCTAAAGCAACTCAAAGAATTGTATAAGAATGATCAGCTAGGCTCAATAAACTGGTGACTTTAATCATCATATGGGTGTCCTGTCGTCCGGGCCCCGCATGGAATAACCCTACAACAGGCAGCAGAGTGGGGAATGCCAAAGTCAAAGGAGAACAGAAGTGGACATGATCACAGGGAAATTTGGGGAGCAGAGCCCAGCCCAACATATTCCAGCACAAAGGCAGCTCTGGCAGCAGCAGCAGGACGTGGTTTTCAGCAGCAAGAGCCCGTGGGGTGGCAGACAATGCCACCCTGTGAACTTTGTAGGCAGAAGGACAATGGTCCCCAGCCACAAAGTCACCTCCGGTTCTCTGGGACACAAAAGGGAGGACATTCATGGCCACGGTCATGCAGAGGGGACAGAACCTGCCTCAGCCCCACAGCCACAACTCTGCTCAGCAAGGAGGGAGAGAAAGGCAGAAAACCTTCCCCTGATTTAGGAGTCAGTGTCTCATGTCCTATTACTTGGTGTCACCAGACACCATTGCTGCCGCTGCTGTCCTCACCACCACAGTAATAGACAGCCTCGTCCTCGGCTTGGACCCCAGTGATGGTTAACGTGCCTGTGGAGCCAGATGTAGATCCAGAGAATCGCGAAGGGATGTCCGAGGGTCTCTTGTTGTTAGTATAGATCACAGTGACAGGGGCGCTGCCAGGAACCTTCTGCTGGTACCAGCCAACAGCATTGGTGCTGCTAACACCGGAGCAAGTGATCTGGACGGTTTGTCCCACGTTCGCTGACACGGAGGGTGGCTGAGTCAGCGCTGCCTGGACCAGGGAACCTGGAGAGGAAAAGGAGAGAGGGGAGAAGACGAGGGTCAGCCAGTGCCCCACCAGCACAGCCCTCCCCAGGCAGTGGGACAGGGAAGAGACCCCTGTGCTCAAAGGCCCCGGATGGGTGCAGCAAGTCTGGCCAGGGCACCTGAGCCGTGGGCGAGCAGTGTAAAGAGGAGAGGGGCTCAGGCCATGGCACGATCCCACCAGCTCCACATCCCCCCAACGACTGGGTGTTGCCATGGACCCCGATTTCCTTTTAAGCCCCCACGTGCTCAGGCACAGCCCCTCCATGCCAATGTGGCCCCACAATGTTCCCTGGCAGCTCCTGTCCCAGTGCTCCCCCTGCCCACTGCAGGCACATCTCTTGCCCACCAAAGGCACCAAGATCACGCTGGGCTGCCTGCTCCGTGGGCCACTCAGCTGGGAAAACCAGGTCCTGCTTCACACCAGGGCACCACAACCAGGTTTCTCTCAGGAGCCACAAGACTATGACCGCTGGACCGGGGTGTCCAGGCAAATGCTCCTCAACTCTGGTTTTGCCAAATACAACCTCAGCCAAGACACGTGCCGAGGGACAGCAGGAACGCTTTTCTACCTTGCCTTGCTGAAGCATCCTCTGCAGCCACCTTTGCCCAGCCTGTGACCCTGGCATCACCCACCCACCCTTAGAACATCCCTCTGCCGCAGCACAGCTCCTCCAGCCGCGCTCCCCTTCCCCTCCCGCTTCTCCACAGGGCTCCACACCCACGGCTGGTCCAGCACCGCACCAGCACCACCACTGCAGGCTGGTGCTCCGAGACCTCCCTGGCCAGGGGCCACGATGGCTCCGGCACCACGGACGCTCCCACTTCTCAGAAGCACCACAGGGACGAGGAGCAGCGCTCCGGCCTCTGCTACCTGTGGAGCATGAGGGCAAACGCCCAGCTCCGCACACCGGCGCAGAGCTCTCCACGCCGCTCTTCCCAGACCTGCCTCTGCCTTTCCGTGCTACCCTAAGCAGGAGGTGGGATGAGCCTGCCGAAGCAGAGTCCTTGGGCATCTCTGACAGAGCCCAAAATGTTTCAGGGCCGCGTCTCGGGAAGAAAACGGCAGCTTCCCGTCCTCCCTCGCAGCCCCCTCACACCAAATTCCAGACCCCCTTCACCTCTTAGAAGCATAATGAACAGGACCCGCATGCCCAAAGAAAGGAATTTATTATTCTATATGGCCATTGTTTTACAGAAGAGCTTCAGTGCCAAGCTACCACCACCACCCTCTGTGACTCCCTTAGGCCAGGGACACAGCAGCTCCTCCTTAGACACAGGGCATTTTCCACAGGCCTCTTAATCAGCAGTTTCTTCTGCTTCACCTGCAGGTTGGGAACCAAGACTAACGTTTTCTCACAAGCTCACGAGCAGTAGAGCGATGCGGCTGCTCTACAGCCCAACACGCTGCAGCAGCAGCGCCCCCCCGTGGCCTGCCTCCCCTTCGACTTCACCAGAGAGACAAGGAACGCGAGGCGGGGAGAAGCCAACGAGCAGGTTTGAACGTCATTCAGTACTTCTTGAAGTCAATTCTTTCTACTTTCACATCACCCTCAATCAGTTGGTATACATAAGTCACAACTGTGGAAGCCTGGATGTCCATCAGTACAAACGAAGGGATGATGTTCCTGGAAAGAAAACATACTTTGTCAGTCTTCCCGGTTAGCTCACGCTTCTTGCTATTACAGACCTTCTGCTTATGTATTCTAATACACTGCATTGCCAAGGGCTGCAGGGATCTGGGAAACACCGCAGTTCGCGGGTACTGACAACAGCGTCTCAGGCAGATTTACACTCAGCCTACAACAGCCCTTGAGGCTACTCAACAGTCTACGTCGTGTCAGGCTCAGGCATTTAAGCCGACAGTGCCTCCAGAAGTCTGATTTCCCGCCAAATATTAGGATGCAGCCTCTGTGAAGACACCAGAAAGCAAAACGCCTTCAAGAAGCTGCTGCAACTCACCCCTCTCTGGGCCCAGGAAGAAGCCCCAGACACTCCAGTGCTGGGCTGCCATGCCCAACACGTGGGCCAAGACAAACCCTGGGAGCAGGGGAGCCCTGCTGCATACCTTGGGAAGGGAGAGGGCTGGCCTCCTGCTCCTTCACGGCACCTCACCAGCACTCTGCAGCATGGTGGCCAGACACTCACAGGTGAATTAATGCATTTCAGGTAACGCCTATGGGCTCTGCTGCACTGGGCAGATCAGGGCCCCCCTCACTCACGTTTCCAAAGCACTGTAGGCTCCTGTAGCTGATCCCGGGTTGATGTAGAATTTGTTTTCATGTTCAAATGCTTCAAATCTGTGCGTGTGTCCCGAGATGAGAATGTCCACATCCAGCTGCCTCTGCAGCAGTGCCAGGCTGGCTGCATCGCCCCAGGGAATAACTTGATGGCCGTGAATCAGCCCGATTCTGAACTGCTCAACAGTTACAACCTTCTCTTCAGGATAATTCAGGCTCTGAGAAGGAGAAAGGCACCGCCTATAAATCAGCCAGAGACCCCTCACCTATGCAATGCTGGTTCCCATGTTCCAAGACATGAACCCTCTTTTCACCATTTGAGCGCACAAGGTCCCTTTCAGCATGCAGACCCACCGGATGCTTGTACCACACTCCAGCAAGAGCAACTACAGAGCAAAGAGCGGGGAATTTGCACAGAGATCAGGAGCCTCAAGGCTACCCAACAGTAAACAAATATACACACAAGCCTCCTGTAGTTTCTGCATCTACACAGCCAGCTGGGGGACTCCAGAGGCCTCACAGCAATTACAGACAGGTTTGTGACTGAGTTCATATGAAACAAGTGCATGTATTACCCCCCCAATCCCCCCTGTTGCAAGTGCAACAAGAAGGGTCTAAAAAAATTTTTGTTTTTTCAGTCTTACTCATTCCTACTTCCTATCCTGGTGAATTACAGTTCAGGAATTGCTAGTGCTGAAGGACTCCCCAGGTTTCATCGAGACAACCACCACATGCAGGAAGGCAGGCTGAGGAATTAACAGCAGCAAAAACGTTACCTCAGAGTCCCCCCTAACAACATGGATGTCCCCAGCCAGTGTCCTGAGGTAGTCATAGCTCTCCTTGGTGCAGAGGTTTCCTGTACACAAGATGTGCTGAATCTTTCCTGGAACCAGCAGCTTCTTGAACTTCACCGGTAGACCACTACACCGGTGTGGGATGTGAAGGTCCCCTAATACTAACACCAACTTTGCACGCAGCAGGAGGAAAGAGAGTGTTTTAACCCAAGTTACTTAACAGAACAGCACAAAACCTTTTTTGCCGCTCCAGGGGGCTTGCAAAGTCTGGCAAACCATTACAGGCCCAGCAGGGATTTCTTTCAGGTTCAGCTTTGAGGAAACAACCCCTCAGCATGCCCAAGCTGCCCCGCACAGACAGCCCAGCCTGCTCCCACCCGGGGAGAGCCAGGCACTCCCACTCCCGCACGTAGCCGGAGGTGAGGGAATGCGCTGCCCGGGGGAAGACCAAGACAGCGGTCGCCGCCGCCGCAACGGGGCGAACTGAGCCAAGCAGCCGCCCCACGCTGAACCTGCGGGTTCAGGGCCGCTCCCCCGGCCCGGCGGCGGTGTAGGGAAGCGGCCGCGACCCCCCTTGGCCGCCGCTCACCATCCTGCTCCTCCACACAGCTCCGGCCGCTCCGTTACTCTGACGCGCACTGAGGTAACCAGGGAGTGACGCGCCGCCTTTTTCTCCTCCCCCGAGCCAATGGCGGCGCTAGCAGCTCCCCACGTGAGGCAGGCGCCTGTGGAAGGGGCCTAACGCCCGCCCCCTGTGCCTGCCCGAGTGGCGAGCATGCGCAGTGCGGCCGTCGCCGGGGAGGGGCTGCCCAGTGCTTTGGAGTCTGTCCGTCCCCCCCCCCCCCCGCAGCTTTTTTCATTAAATCTGTGTGAATTTTGTGGGAAAATGCATTATCTTTCTGTGTGAAAATGTTCATATGAAGTACCCACAAGTGCCCGCGTGGTTCAACGTATCCTTTTCCCCTCAGAAGCTGTGGGGGGCGCTGGGGCCGTGAGGGGAGATGGCGGCTGTGGGGAGATGGGGGGAGTGGGGAGACGATGGGGGGTGTGGGGAGACGTTGGGGGCCGTGAGGAGGCCTTGAGGGGCCTCCAGAAGGGGACAGGTCCTTAGTGTGGGGACAGGGCAGCGCGGGTGGGGGTCTGGCTCTCTGGGGAAGGCAGGCTCCGCCAGGGATGGGTGACACAGCTCCATCCAGGCCCAAGAGATCCCACCAAACGCCTCACCATAGCGCCTTGGGGTCACCCTCCGAACTCGGGTACCCCAGGGCACGGCGACATCCCTGCAGGGAGACACCCGAGGGGCTCTTCCCGGACTCCACATCCATGACACGAGCCACGTGGCTAAGGATTAACCTTTATTATCAGGTGAGCCAAACTGCGCAGAAGCCCAAGCCGGGACCAAGCCCGCACTGTGCCGAGTGCTGGAAGAGCCCAGGAAAGCCCAGCCATGGCGGAGGTCTCCATCCTCCCACCGCAGCAGGAGATCCCTGCTCCTGTGTGTTCCTGGGCCGAGCCCTGGCAGGTCTCGCACTGCGTTAGGCTGTCTAATGCTCCATGGGGGACATTTGGGGTCGAAGGGGAGGTTGCTGCACCTCACGGCACAATGCCGTGCTGCTGGGCTTGCTCAAGCACACAAGAGGGTCTTTTTCCATTCCTCCTCAGGCTGCCGTTCTCCCTGTTGAGGGCTTTGCGTCAGGGTTGCAAGGGAAAATGCAGAAAGCTTTTGTTCCCCGTTTCTAAAACCAGTTGAAGGCATGTGACAGGGCACAGTAATAGTTGCCATTGTCTTCATGGCAGGCAGATGCGATGATGAGGATGCAGGCATTGCTGGCAAGGTCTTTGGTAGCAGAGAAGCGGTCGGGAATCTTGGCAGGCTTGTGCTTGTCTCGCTCAGAGTTATAATAGAGCAGATACCGCAGGGAGTGCCCCGGGCGCTGCTGGTACCAGGAGATGCCGAACTCACTGATATTGTACTGGGGGCTCAGGGTGCAGGACAGCCGAGCGGTCTGCCCAGGCATCACCAAGATGGAGGATGGCTGGGTCAGCACGGGCTGAGCCCTGGAAGCTGCACGCACCAAGGATGCAGTTACTGATGGGCTGAGCCATGTCCCCCATTGCCCCCAGCCCCAAAATGTCCCCCTGCTCCCTTGAGGCAACCTCATTACCCAACCTCCATCCAGCTTATCACACCACACCGCCTTGGAGCAAAACGCCCTACTCACACTAACAGCCCCCTTGTACAGCCCAGTCCTGCCTGCCACCCCGTAGTGCTCCCCCCCAGACAGCAGCTACCTCAGCCACACCACCCTTACCTGTCCCCACCGTCCCCACCAGGAGCAGGACCATGAAGCCCAGGACCATAGCAGGAAGCAAAGGAAGGGAGGCTGTTTCGGAGAGGGTCTGCAGTGCTACACAAACCCAGGTTGCTGTGCCGCTGGCGCTTGTGAGGTGTATGTAAATGACACAGGGGGCTCAGGGACTCTAGCTCTGTGTGTTGCTCACTTTGCTGCAGCTGGGCTTCAGGGAGGGGGCTCGAAGCAGCGGGGCGAGAGCTGAGCATCGCAACCCACCGCCCACCTTCGCCCTAGGCTAGGCCATTTCCTCCAGGTGCACCGATGCACATACAGCCTGCCCCACTACCCTGTGCCCCAGGTACTGGGGTACAGTGGGGAGGCATCACTGACCATCTCTCCTCTCGGATGGGGGGAGCAGAGAGGTTTCCCTGAGGTCTTACACTCCGATCTTTTGCCTCGGGCCCTTTGCCACCAGGAGCGCAGGAGGCTAGGAGCCTGAGCCACACCACACCAAGGATGCCCTGTGGTAGCAGCAGGCTGGGGGCCAGCTGGCTCTGCTGCCACCAGGGAGAATGAAAGACAGGACATACCAGAGCCCCCCCCTGCAGCTATCTCATCTCAGAAGCAATATAAGGAAAGTTGCTGCTCCCTTCTCCATGCAGCTCCATCGCTGTGACAAGAACGACTGCCCCACAGCACAGACTGGGAGCTGCCAACAGTGCTGAGAGTCCTGCCTCTGCCAGGGCCACCTCAGAATCAGCAGCCACAGGCAAACGTGCAGGGTGGCTGCTGAAGTCACCTGCCAGAAGGCATTTCCCAAGGGAGCCAGTGCAGCAAGACACAGCTGCAGCACAGCTGGTGCCCTGTGCGGAAAGACAGCAGACCGTTACAGCAAAAGGCTGCCAGACTCACCAGGCGTAAAGCCCCTCCTCTCTGCAACACCCATCGCAGGGCCCAGAGACACATTACACGCCCAGTCACAATCAAGGGCTGGCCTCCCACCCGGCACGTCTCTGCACCCTCCAGCCCATGGCAGTCCTTCCCAGCAGGGTGGTCAGCAGACGCTTCAGTGTCCCATAACCGGTGGGTACCTCCTGCCCTCCACAACAAGGCTCAGCCCCCCACCCCTGATGCCACCACATCCCCATCCAGGGATGGCCCTTTCCCACCCCTCTGCAGCACCAGCCTTACTCCCAAGGCGTCCCCAAGCCAAAGAAGTTTGCAAGTGGTTCCTGACGTGACTGGCCCACGCGTGCTCTGGGTATGAGGGAAAATGGAGCTCCGAGACAGAGCCCTGCCTTATTAGAACATCCCAGCTTCCTGAAGAGGAAGCACCACCTTCATCCAAGGGTGCAATGCAGCAAGCTGGTCGCTTGCTTCACTGTGCCACGCTGCAGTGCTCTGAACAAGGGCTGGTGCACCCAACGGCTTGTCTATTTTTTCTGCATTCTCTATTAGCTGGTCTAACAAGAGCAATTACCCATGCAACCTTGCCCAATTTACTGTGACACAGCCTCCCTTGGGAGCAGCAAGGGGAAAACGAGTGAAAGGCAGTGACTGGAGCAATCAGAGCAGCTATAACACAGATGACAAGGAGCAGGGTCCGTACCTGCAGTGCCATGAAGTAGCAAGGTGCCAGTTAAACCTGATGGGACCGTACAGCACCTTGCGCAGCTGGACTGCAGGGAATGCTGCAGCACAGGAGGGCAGCAAGGGCTTTTGTACACCTGCCAGGGGGTTGTGGAGCACACAGGTGCCACACAGCAGTCCCTGCACATGCAGTAAAGCCTGGCTGTGTCCCACCTGCGCCCATCCAGGCAAACCTGCTGTACTAGACTTATCAGAGCCAGCCTACAGCAGGCGGCAGCAGCTGCATGAGACCAGCTCCAAAGCCCATTCAAGGCTGGGGCTTTGCCTTGATGTCTTCTGGCCTTGTGAAGCCCTGCCATTTCAGCAGCTTGTGTTTCATGCAGCCAGGCCCCCGAGCCCACGCAGGTAGGAGCACACTGCAGACACAGCTCCAGCTGTTGCCCACCAGCACTCCCCAAATTCTTCAAGGTGGTGGCAAGGTTATGAGACACCCTGCACATGGGTCCTAGGTGAGGAGTGCCACGCATACACCCTGTCACCAAGCCCCGAGCAGATAAAGTCCATGGATTAGACATGTGAAACAAAAATCCACAAAGGTAGAAGGAAATCAGCTCCTTGTGCAAGGAGGAGCATTTTGGAGAAAGGGAATTAGTCCATGGAGCAGCAAGCACTGGATATGCAGTACATCAGTGTTGTTACTGGTTCCCACCATTCAGGTCCTCCACATCTGCTGACCAGCCTGGGGGTGTGATTTCATCTGTGTCTCAGCAACTCTGCAGGAAAAGGGCATGATGCTACAGGGCCCCCTAAGCACTGTTGCAGGATCACTTGTACAGCAACATTTGGGCACCAAATGGAAGATGCGGCTGGTGCATAAGCCATGCACATTGCTCTGACAGCCCAGGCGTGCAGGAAAGTACCTGGCTGCGCAAAGTGCAAGAGCAGGTACAAGCCCAGCCTCACGCTGACCCTGTTCTGCCAGCTTTATTCCCTCCTGCACAAGGTATGAGAGGTGCTCAGTGAACAGAAGGAACTCACCCAGACAAAGCAGGTTTTATCCTAGATTGACACATCACTGACCAAGCACAGCTACCCCTGTCAGGCCAGGGCAAAACGTGGACCAGGACTTAACTGCTGCACCACCCCGCATTTGCTGCTAAGCCCTGTGGCTTCCTCCTGCTCCGCAGCGCAGGTGCAGCTGCCGTCCTGACAACTGCCCGCAGCTCCTCCCAGGCTGCAAAACCTCACTACCTCATGCTCCAGAGTAGGACCAGAGCAGGCAGGGTCCTGAGGAAGGTTGTTCCACTGGCATCTGACCATCTCGCAGAGGAGAGTGCGGCTGCCTTTGCAGCAGCACTGGGCTCAGCTAGGAGCAGGGTGGGCAGATCTGGCACCATCACAGCCCAGATGAGCTGCAGGACAAACAGCTGGGGCAGGAAACACCCCAAGACTGCAAAAAGTCTGAAATTCAGAGCAGCTGGGACCACACAGAGCAGGCAGCCTTACCAACAGGCTGTCATTTAGCCCAGCCCCTGCTCTATTCCCCTCTCCCACTCCCCAGTTGCAGAAGGCTTGGAAATCTGCAGGGGCCATTCCCCATTGCTGGGAAATCTGGCTACTGAAACTGCAACCGCATCAGCTGGAAATGCAGTCCCTCCCCAGGGCTCTCCAGCAGCTAATACCATCACCATCAGGGATTTTGTCATCCCCACCACCTGCAGGACAGCACCCAGTACCAGCAGCCACCACATCACAGGCCTGGGTCCCTGCTAGAGGAGAGAAGCTCTGGGAGGAGGCAGGCTAAGCACCATGTTCATTACTGTGAGATACAGAGGTACAGGGGGAAAGCACCAGCTTTGCCTCAGCTCTGGGGGCCAGCTGGTCACCTGGACCATCTTCATCACCACCAGGTGGTGGCCCCATGAGGGGCAGGGAGGGACATGGTACCTTGATGCACAGCAATGCCCAGTCTTTAGGGAACAGAGCAAGAGAGCTCTGCCAGGGCACATCAGCATCCTTTGCCTCATAAAAAAGGGTGATCTTTAACCCCTACACAATAAATCATGGAGGAAAACCATCTCAGCAGAGCTAAGTTAATTGCAGGGAGGGAGGCCAGAGGCAAGGATGTGTTCCCAGCCTTGCAGCTCTGGGGAATCACTGGAAGGAGCTCTGCTAATCTAGACACAACCAGAAGAGTCATGGGGCAGAAGTGACAGCAGAGCTCCTCTGCTCCTGGCTGTGTGGGAAGGGTTCCCTGGCTCAAATCCTGGCCCTCAGCTTCAGAGAGCAGGTTTCTGCAGCTGGTGGGAGGGAACGAGCAGACCCTGTCTTGGCCTTGCCCAGTTGGCCAAGAGCCTTTGCCTGACCCCAGACACTTGCAGCTGAAGCCACCAGACACACATGGTCCTAAGCCTTTGCTCCCTCTGCTATTTGAATTGGATCCCCAGCTCTGACTACTGACGTGTGTCAGCCCTGGGGATTTCTCAATCATGACAAACTTGGTGAGAGTTCATGTCCAAAATGTCCCCTGGTGACTCAGATGTGATCTCCAGCTCTTTCCCCTTGTGACTAGGACAAGTTTGTGGAAGGGGACTGGCAAGGGCCAGGGCTCATTGCTTTTTCCTACTCATGTTTGATGAAGCAAAGTTGAAGGACAGAGACACTTCATGAATCAGAACCATTTTCCCCAAATCAAAACATTCATCCACACTCCTAACCTGGAGGATTCCCAGCACAAAACACCAGCAGACACGGCTGTAATACAGCAGCTCAAAGCCCTGGTGATGGCAACGCAGGGATCCTACCTTTGCTGGCTGTGACAGCGGGCACTTAGCCACCCACTGTGCCTCCTCCTGCCATGTCCATGGGGCCCCTGGATTCAGGGTGACCACACTCATATCTCAGGGCTCATTCCCTGTCTGCAGCCAACTGCCAGGAGACAGTGAACCTGCAGTGCCACATCCTGATCCTCACGGCTCACCTGAAGGGGAAGTGTCAGTGCACACCTGAAGTACAAGTGCTCCTGAGCAGCGGTCACCAGAGGGACCAGCACTCACCCAATAGAGAAGCAGCAGAGAGTAACAAACAGGTTGCATGGGAATCCCATCACAGGGAAAGGGGCAGCAAACCTTCTCCCCTCTAGACCTCAACAGATTCCCTTCAAAGCATAACTTGCAAAGGAAAATACCTCTAAACCCCACAGGCTCATGTTGGCCACACAGGGGCACATTGGACTTTCTTCACCACATCTCTCTCCCTCCAGACTGCATCAATCTTCCGGATGAAATGGGGGCCCTAATGAACCTGAGCAAAGTGGAAAACCCTGCATCTGAATTCACCAGTAAATACCTATGGGAAAGGGAGCACTACATCCTCATCAGAGTCATCTGTAAGTTCCTTGGCAAGACAGCACAGTTCAGCCTCTGAGCCAAGAAGGGTCTGTTTTGGCGGGGGGGCTTCCACACACCAGGAAAACCCTGTCACCTCCTAGAAACAAAGATGCAGCTTTGGAAAGGGGGGGGGGGAGGGTGTCTATTCAGCAGTCACTTGGACATACACAGTAACTCTGAGGAGGCAGAAGCCAGCTCAGATGAAGAGCTAGAGCTGAACCTTATGTTTGTCTGAGGTGGCTGCTCTGGGGGAGGAGGAACCTTCCCTGGGCAGAGCTGCCTGCCCCAGTTACAAGTCTTTATTTCAGTTTTCAGCCAGGAGAGAGATTAATCCATTTCTTCCATTCTGCTGACAGGAGGAGAAAGCTCTGAGGCCACCTGCTATGAATCCTTGCTAGAGAACCTGGGGAAGCACTACGCTGACCTAGCAGGTAAGAGCCAGGCACCCACCTCACCTCCACAGAGGAGCCGAGGGTGCAGGCATGACTCCTCTTCCCCCCGCAGCCCTTGTACACCATCCATGGGGCTGTCCTCTGCATTCCACTATGCCCCCTCACAACACCAGTAATGGCTGTGGGTAGCAGGTGAATTCAGGCTCAAGGACATCCCTAGATGAGGAACAGACCCATTACTGGTCACAAATGCAGTGCAGCCACCCACCAGGGCTCAACCACCATGCCATACTGCCCAGGCACTCACCCCCAGCTCAACAAGAATCCTCTGCTACTTAGCTCCTTTTCCTGGGATCCCCCTGCTCCTTTCAGGGGTCCACACTACCACCTCCAAAGCTGCACCCTGACAAACCATGCAAAAGCAGCACCCTCCTGCTTCAAGGGATCACTCAAGTTCCCATGGCATGGCCTGCACTCCCAAGTGACAAGAAACTGCACCTCCTTTCAACCCACCTGCACCGGCAGCCAGGGGAACATGCACCTGCATCACTGGATGAGTCTGCCTTCAACACCATCACCACTCTGGCAGTGGCCTTCTAGAGACTGTCCACTGCAAGTCACCAGGAAAAACTGTTCAAGAAACATCTCAAGTCTTCACAACTCCAGAAGCAGCATTTCTAGCACTTAGCCAAGACAGGTCAGAAGACAGCACACACCTGCTGCAGGTGCTCCTGATGGCTCTCCTTAACAGCTTCTCCACTCATAACAGCACACACCAGTATCAGTCTAATATTTATTTCTTGAAGGCAGTTAGTTCAGACAGCTTCATTACAGTGGTTCCTCTCTGCTCACACTGGGGCAGCTCACCACACCAAGCACTTGGGTTTAGAGTCTCTGGCATCTACTTTTTTCCTTGGCTGTCTCTCAGGAGAGCACAAGGCACTCCAGATAAGGCCAGGCACAGCTCGGGACATTATCTACCACCAAGAATTTAAGGTTTGACATTTAGAAGGGGCAGGACTTTCAACACCAGCCTACAGTATCTGCTGCCAGCTTTTACCATCTAGAAATGGATTTCTTCACCAATCCAGGCAAGGGGCTGAGAACTTGCCCAATATTCACAGCCAGAGGTCAGCAGTTGACAGATTAATTCTGCCATGAAAATTCAGCAGTTAAACATCTGAAAGTGTCATGGTTTCACTGCTGTGCCACTAGAACTCCAGCTGAAGCCTCAAAGTTATCTTTCACACCAACATGGGAAACAGGGTCTCCTGCTGGAGGCCATTCTGCAGGCAGCACTCAGGAAACTGTTCTGCTACAGTAAGAGGAGAGCAGCTCTGAACTTAACCTGAGGCTGGTGACCTTGAGAACATTGCATAACCTGCTAAGGCTTTTAAGTAAGATCAGCCGACTGTATCCCAGTCACACTGCCAGACAGGTCATATTTTCTTAGCTCTGGGGTCAGAACAGCTCTTCAGGAAGAGGGTATCAATGGAAAAATAATTTGTTACTGAAAATAATGTAGGACACATCTCAGATTACCTCTCTCCAGCCCCTCCTCTGCCTGGAGGGCAGCCAATCCAGTCTCCAGTCAGTTGTGGATCTGCTTTTGCCAAGTCATGCAAGCACAGCTCTTGCTAGGCTGCACCTCCTGTTTGCAGGAAATACACAATTGTGCCTTGTCCTTTAAGTGGCTGATACTGTTAACATTTTGGTAGCTTAATTTTAGCTTGAGAATTAAATAAAGAACAAGCACAAGTGATAGGTCCAAATAAACTCCTTTATTTCTCTGTAATAAATACAGTGCTATCTGAATTCTGAATTCCCACAGGTCCAACCACTCCTTTCCTTCTCTACTAGTGAAGAAGTAAATTACCACTAGAAGACTCCTGTCTGGTCAGTCTGTTCCCTCCAGCTCATCCTCTGTCCATCCTTCTACTCCCTGCAGGCAGCAGGGCTCTACACCAGGCTCCTCTTCCCTATACAAAGGGGGGCAGATTCTTCACAGGAGAGAAGAAACACCTACAGGGAGAAAGTACAAGTTCAGCATTAGGTGCACATTCCAGCAGCTGGAGTTAATAAAAGCTCTCTTACCTAAAGTGACCAGATCAAGACATAGCTACTGACATCTGCTTTTAACAGGTGCAGCGGGAATTAGGGCATCAAGTAGGGAAAGCAGCAGGTTTCCCACAGCAGCAAGAGAGGAACCTGCAGGAGGGCACCTACAGCCTCCTCACCTTCAGAGAGACATGGTCAGGATCATTTCTCCTGCCCTTTCCAGTTCCCTTCCGCATTCCAGGACACAGGAAAGACAGAACTGCTTCCTGTTTAAAGCCTTGAGGGGCAGGCACTACAACCACAACAGATTGCTTCTGCGACCTTTGAACCCCCTCGGGTATTCTCCGGGCAGCAGTTCCGTCACTACCCAGCCCTCCTGCAGGGACAGGGCACAGACTCACCGTTGCTAGTCTTGCACTGCTTCAGCGCCTCGTTGAAGCCCTCGCACAAGGTCAGGTCTCTCTGGTTGGTAGCACATTCCAGGAACTGCTTCATCTCATAGTGGCAGGGTCCGTAGGGCGACTGCTGGTACACGGGCTGCTGCCTGGGCTCCTGCAGGCAAGGACCCGGTTCGGGAAAGAGCTCTGTGGGCAGCGGCACCTCCTTCGGTAAACACGGCGGCTCCTTATCGCCTCTCACCGGGAACGGCCCCGTCACCTTGGCCTGCTCCCGCGTCCGACCTTCGCCGCACGGGCCAAGCGGCCCTGGCAAGGCCCGGCGGCCCCCGCTCCCCAGGACCGGCTCTGCCGGCCCAGCTCCCGCCGCCCCTCCTCACCCCCGGCCCCGCAGCCCACCGGCCCGCCCCGGGCAAGGACAGGGCAAGGACGCCCGCCCGGCTCCGCTCTCACCTGGGCGGGAGCCGCCGCCTTGGCCGGTTCGGAGGAGCCGCCGCTGAAGGCGCCGGTGAGGGCGCTCCCCACGACGTGTCCCACGGCCGAACCCACGGCCACGCCGGCCGCCGTGCTCGCCATCTGCGCCATCAGACCGGGTTGCGCCGGCTGCGCCGCCGGCACCGGGGCCGCTGGGGCCGGGCTGCGAAGAGGAGCGAGTCAGAAAGGGGCGGCGGGTGGGCAGAGACCCCCCCCCCCCGGCCCCGGCCCCGCCGCC
Source organism: Haliaeetus albicilla (assembly GCF_947461875.1). Classification (NCBI taxonomy): domain Eukaryota; kingdom Metazoa; phylum Chordata; class Aves; order Accipitriformes; family Accipitridae; genus Haliaeetus; species Haliaeetus albicilla. The sequence goes on from NC_091492.1 coordinate 38,464,911, forward strand.
GTCGCCCCCGGTACCTGGCCGGGGCCGGTGCCGCCGCGGGCCGCCCCACGCTCCTGCCGCCGCGCGCCATCGCCTCACAGCCCTCCCGCCCCTCCCGCCGCCTTTAAGAGGCGCCGCCGCCGCCCCCACGTGACGCCGCGCGCATGCTCGGCCGCAGCGGCCGACGCCAGCCGCCCCGCCCTTCTGAGGGAAGGCGGGGTCTTCCCGCCCGGCTTCACTGGGCCGAGAAGGGCAGGGCGGGCCCGGGCTCCGCCCCCTTCGGTGCCCCGCCCCCTGGCCGCCGCCCGTCCCCGCTAGGGGGCGCGCCCGCCTCGCGGGGCCCGGCTTCTCCTCTCCCGCAGCCGCCTGAGGGAACGGGGGGGCGCGGGGCCGGCGGCGGCCGGAGCGGGCGGGGAAAGGGACCGCCGGAGCCCCAACCGCAGCAAGGGGGGGGTCTCCTCCGGCCCCCGCAGGCGCGGACCGGCTGCCCTGAGCAGGGCAGCGGGGGGCTGGCCCTGTACGCCCAGGCTTGAGCCCCCCCCCCCGCCGGTGTTTAAGGGCCGTTCAACACCGCCCCCCCAGCCCCGGTAACGGGGGATGGGCCGCGGCGGCGGAGGAACGATTCATACTCGTGGGGACGGCGTCTGGCTCCGTAGGAGACACTGACCACAGCTCTGCCCGGGACAGCCGACGCAACTTTCAAGGGCCAGCGGGTATCTCGCTGCGCCCAAATTCAACGCCTGCAGGTGAAGCAACGTACCAGCTCCAGAGTCACCGGCCCAAACGTGGCTTAGCCCGTTTTTGGGCTCCACCACGTTCTGCTGAGCGCCGTAGAGCCACGGAGCCTAAAGGACGAAGCTCCGTGCGGGCCGGGCAGGAGCGAAGAAGCGACGGTTGGGTGCAGGCAGAAGACCGGGCAGCGGGAGGGAGCAAGGAGGCCCTGCTTCACACCTCTGCTGTGAAGGTTTCTGCAGATGTCGCGACCAAAGGAAGAGCTTCGAGGAGGGCGATGCGGTAGCTGTGCAGATGCTCAGAGGCTGCTTCTCCCAGGTGTGCGGCAGAGCACGAGAGAGCATGAAGGGGCTTGTTGGAAATGGGCGACGGAGACGGCCTCTGTTGCGTGGGAGAGGATGGCTGGAGGTGGATAATGAAGGGCTGGGAGAGGGAAGATGAACAGTCCACAATCGGGGCAGAGGAAAGAGGGTGCCAGGGAGGAGCGTGGGGAGGAATGATGTGGTCTAAGCCACGGGCCAGCACAACAATTTTTGCAGCAGCCCTCTGGATACAAACCAGCAGATCAAGGAAACCTTTGCAAGGCGTGGACATTGGTTGGGAAGTAGGAATCCATGGAGAGATGATGATGAGCCCTCAAATCACGAGCAGACAGGCTGGACGACGCCAGTTTTACCTTCAAACCAATTTTCTGGCAATCATCTCTTCTCTGGCACCCCAGCTGGTCTCCGGGACCTCTGTGGGTCCATGTCTGCTCAATGTCTGCCCGGGATGGGCCTGGTTGCCAGCTCCATCTTTGGATGTCCCTTATGCCCTGTGGAGTGAAAGAAATTTCCAAAATTGAGAAGGATCCAGAAGTTGTCCAAGGTTAAAAAAAAATCCCAGCTATGTTATGTCTCCAGGGCTGTGTTCATACGTTCAGCAAGTTATGAAAACCAGCTCTTTGGGCTGGTTCATTGACTGGCAGGAATTAGAGAGCTAAGTCACTGTAGGGTTGGCAATTAGCTGCTGTGTAAGTGTTTTTGTAGAATCAAATTTCCAGCACGAGGGGAAGAGAAAAGCATTTGTAAAGCAAGCCACCCCCTCGGCACAGGAGCTGGGCAGGCAGGGGGAGAGCTGCAGCTTCTACACTTCTGAGGAGAGGGATTGTGCCTCAAACACAACTTTGGTCTCCTATTCTGAGCAGTAACACCCTCAAATCCTTCCTCCCACGGTGCCAGGGACCTCGCCTGCCCCGGGAGCTGTGCTGTGCAGTTCTGCTTTCAGCTGGAACAGCAGCATTTTAGATTCAGCATTTGCCTGTCTTTTGCCCATTAATAGGAGAGGGGGCCAAGCAGTTGTAAAACCAGAAGACTATAACTGGAAAGCCCCTGCCTCAGCAGCACCTGCGTTTTTTCCTTTTCCCAGCCACGCATCCTGAGGGAGCAGGGTCCCCTTCCCCGTGCAGCCCCATCCCGCCTAGCCATGAGCAGTTGTGGGGAAACAGAGGTCTTAAAGACATGAGAAAAAAGGCAGGAGGGGACAAAAGGGTGACCTCAGGGAGCTCCTCACTGCGAGGAAACCCCTGGGCACGTGAGCACGGTCAAGCCCATCAGTGCGTGGGGCTGGGGCTACCACACCACGGGCTCCTCTTCCCTCCTTGGTTGTCCCTGGCCATAGGAAGAAGCTAGGCATGTGCTGGGGGGAGGAGAGGACAGATTTGCAGGGAGCGCAGGGAATGCCAGACCTCCAGCCATAAGAAATCGAGGTTCATTAGTTCCACTACGCGCAGAACAAGTTGCTGAAGGAGCCTGGGTTTCAAGCTGAGAGCGTCCCTTTAAGCTGTGTCTGGGGGACCCTTTGATTTGGTTAATTAGACGCAAAGTTTTTCTGTGCTGTGGGAGGCCGGGTATGTGCTGAGGAGCACAGCTACCCTGGGTTTACTAATGAGATAATTTATTGTGGCTGTCTGAGAGGCTGAGTGTACACAACTCCACCCGCACACACACCACCCACTCCAAGCCCTCTGCTCCCAGCTGGAGAGTCCTCAGCACTGGAGGTGGAAGTACTGTGTTAGGTCTCCCTGTGCAAAGCCCTGCCGAGGAGCCATCCTTCACTCGGGGAACTTGTGCAGCAGGGCACCGTTTGCATCTAAATATCCCCACAACAGTTTTTACTGCTTCCCTAGCCAAACTTCCTAATTCCCCTGTTTTTCAGCTTAAATTTGATCTTTGATTCAATCAAGTAGCTGCGTTTCTGCCTCTCTTTCTCCCCCTGCTCCAGAAGATCCCTCCTTACATAGTTCAAGTGTTAGGGCTTGCCTACACTTGAAGGTTGACTCTGGATTAAGGGACATATAAATCTGAAAGACAGTAACTAATTCCTGAATAATTCTGGAAAGATTTACTCAAAACCAGTCATTTCTGAATAACTCGGTGCGCTGGCCGGCTTGTACATTCCCTCCTGTTAGCAGCAGGATCAGGTAAGACAAGGCTTGTAAAAAGCAGGTCTATTTTTTTCAACTGCTTTCTCCCCGGTGCTCTAAAAGCAGGTAATAATCTCCCCCTTCAGAGTCTGCCTCACTTAAATCCTCACGCTGTCACAGCCGAAATATGGCTACAAAGAGATCTAGGAATTCCCCAACCGTTTGGATCACAAGGGGTTATTTCAGAGGTAAGGAATGCAATACCGGGCCTCCCTGGGTCTCCTACCTGTCTCTGCCCCTCCATCATCGGATGACAGAGCGCATGTCTGTCTGTGCCAGGCTGCACCTTCACAGGGTGTTTGCGTAGGGGAACAGTGCCACCCACAAGTGGCCTGTTTCCACAGAAGCCTTCTCCACGCAGCCATGCCACGCTGCGGCACGTCCGTCCCTGCTACGGGCCACCACCAGCAGGTAGCCATCTGGAGATGCTGATGGAGTCTCCTGCCTCCCGAGCTGCAGGTTTGCGCTTGGAGAACCCTAATTATTGCATGCAGGGGCAGATCTGGGCAGTGCTCTGGGTGTACCTGAATTTAAGTTATTTAGGTTAACAGCAAATTGCACGGGATGGTTGCTCGGGGATCTGGGCAAACTATTCAAAGCAGAAGAAAGCTTCTGATGAATTAGCCAATATTTTTGTTTGTGGACATTCCCCCCCCAAAAAAGAAACAAAACCTCCAGTTCTTACCAATGTGTTTGCTACTCAAAATTACTCCATGAATCGTTTATGACTGAATGTATTGCAGTCAGTGGGTTTCTTGTGTCCTGCTTTTATCTTCATCTTTGAGCTCTGGCTAGTCCTAATTTTGTTTGTGCCTAGTGGCTGATTTCAGTCTCCCAAGTCCATACAGAGCTTTCAGGTCAGATGTAAATATGCAAGCACTACTTTTTTAGCCTATAAAGTTTTTTGCAAGCAGAAGTTGCAACTAACAAATAATATAAAAAAAAAACAAACACCAAAACCAAGCAAGTTGCTACCACTAAAAGGAATTCACAGATTTTTTCCTAAGCAAAGGGACACGTTTTCTGCAGTCCTGCCTCACCGCCATTCCCCCAAGGGATAACAAAGCAGTAGCGTCACAGGCAGGTGATACTCAATGGCATCGCCACTGCTGTGTGGCACATATAGCCCTATCTCACGCTGGATGCCACGGGCTTTGAGCACACTCTCCCCACACATACTTCTTGCTGTCTGCATCCTTCCTCAGTCTCTTTTTAGCCAAACTATAATACTGTGAAATGAAGTCACTATCCTGCAAGAGTCAGAGATGAGAAAAGGGAGGAAGAAAAAACTGCGGCGTCTAACTGGAGGAGCCGCAGATGGCTAGACGTGACTGCGAGGGAAGGGAAGGCAGCACTGCAGAGTGCCGTTTCAGCTTTCAAGTCTTGTGCTCCCAGGATCTACATGCCATTTCTTGGATGTGGTTTGCCCCGAGGGCAATCTCAACAGCTGTGAAGTTTCAGCAGATGAACAATGTAGTTTTCAATAAATTTCACAAAGCAAACTAAAGGATTTTAACTCATTCATGCTAGCCCACTTTTGGTCTGAAGGCTTTTCTGGACCTGAATCCATTCACATCACGAGTGTTTCCCATTTGAAGCCCAGGGCCTGACTGCTGGAGCACACCTGAGCTAGACTGCTCTGCTCCGGCTTTCTGGACAGCTCTTCCCCGTCAGAAGAGGCTTCTCTCAGCCATGCCCATGGGTCCTGGGAGGTGTAGGTGCACCTCTGCATTTACCTGTGCCACTTAAACCCACCCTGGTGACCCACAGGTGGAGGAAGGTACCAAATGTGGAATGTGGATGCTCTCACCTCCTCGTGGGGAAAGAGGAGGTGGTAGAAAGGGAACTTTTCCAAATCTCTTCCCCAGTGGCAGCTGCATCTCAGAGGTTCAATTTCCATTGTATTCACACGTGCAGTAGCAGGGCTTGTACACTCGGAGGCATGTTCTGATCCCAGCTGAAGGCTGATGCCATTAGTTGCAACTGAAAGAAGGGCTTTTGCGTCCCAAAATTCCTCAGTCCTAGCCAGGAAACTACCTCTTCCAAAACACCTCTAGTGTATCCTCAGATCATGAGGATGACAATTACTGTGAGCTCTGTGAATTTACCTGCTAAATACGGGACAAGATGGCACGCCTGAGCCCACAGATTTTGTTTTGTTTTCTTCATGGCCGCAGAGCACCCCATAAGCAGTGCAGCTAAAAAGCCAGCGCAGGTTGGTTTGGTGCTTGTCTGGAGGATCTGAGCAATGAGACAGTGCCCTTCGCTGCCTCTCCTCTGGCTGAGATCTGCCAGGTGGTTTCAGGGAGTCCAAAGCTGCGAGCTCACACCCCTTGCAGGAGGCAACAGTGCTGAGCGGGCCCTGGAGGGATCTCACACCTTTACAGGCTTCCTGCTTTACCTGTGCTGTCCCGGTCGATGGGCTTGAGGCTTGGCATTTCCTTCTCATCCAAATCTCTACCCGGAGGCTGTTTCCCTCCACTCTTGCACAGCTGCTCCCTAGCTGGTCTGGTTTCCCCCCCTGTCTTTTGCAGATACACAGCAAACATCTCTGGAGAGCTGCGCTCAGTGGTTCCCCAAGCACAGCTCTGAGGGGGGTGCTGATGGCTCCAAGGTGTCTGTAGTAAAACAACACGTAAGCAAATACGGAAGCAAGCATGGGGTCTGTGTGTAAGGCAGAGGCATCTGTGACTTTTTTAGGAGGCTGTTAGCACCAATCCATGAACAGCTACTGCTTTGAACTAGATTATTACAGTAACTACCTTCCCTCATCTCCCCCTTCCCAAGAAAAGGCATAGCCCGTACGGCAGCCGGAGAGATCTTGTGCGATTCTGCAGCCTCTCCACAAACAGTTCACAGCCACCTGCGATTCGGGATCCTTTGTCTCAGCTCTCCAAAATGTCTCATGAGTTTTAATCACCACATTGCTCTCCCTGCCCTACTGAGGCTGTCCAGCCATCAGCTTCCAACACCTCTTCTCAGCTGGAAGCTAAATACTGGAGCCCACCTTCTCTTTCCTCTGTAGAAGAAGCTGGTGGTGTCTCCTCTTCACATGGAGGGTCAATAACCCCTGAAAATGCACAAGGAAGCCCGGTCGTGCACTCCGTTTTGTGATGATTGCCACTGAAATGCTCTTCTTTCAGGTGCAGCCTCCACCATAGAGTGCTGAGCTCAATGCAGACACCATCCATGGGCTCCTCCACATGGAACGGTGCATGCATCCTCTTCTGCAGGAACAGCCTGGCCTTTGCAAAATCGGTGGTCTGAGCAAACACCAGAGCTTTCTGCAAAGGCCGGGCACTGTGTCTGCCATGCTGCATTCATTCTCAGCCTTGTGCAAGCTCTCGTGGTGCTCCTTTTAGACCGTTCTTCGGAATCTTCAGTTTGGCCTCTGGGTGCTTCCCTGGATCTGAGGCTTCTACATTGAGTTTGGGATAATGCAGTCTCAGAGTTCAGCAATTGCTTTCTAAGAGAAAGTGGAAAAACATCTTGGGACTCAAGCTCTGCCAGTCTGGCAGCCAATTTATTGCAGTGACATTTGTTAGTGGCAACGCAGCGTGGGTCACAGATGCGTCCTTCCCCACAGCATCCAGGGTAGCATGAACTCCAAATTGCAGGGCACTGCATCAGTGCTGCATAAACTTAACAGTTGTGAGAGGCACTTTGCATCCCAATGGGAGCCAAGAGAGCGCTCACACCAACCAAAACCCATACCTCCGTGATCTGTCTTCCCGGTTATCTCCTCTGCGCTGAGTTTGCTTACTCTCCTGTCATTCTTCTCTCCTGGCTCGCATCCTTACTGCTTTCATGTGGCTTCATTCAGTCAAGAGCCCACAGCACTGCCCTGATGCTGGGCAGATGCCACGCAGATGCCTATTTCTGCTCACCTGGCACCAACCAGCCCAGCTGCTTCCCTGCCGTGAGCACAGCCGCCCTCTGGTCCCACCGAGATGCAGGGAACACTCTCTCCTTGCTACTGCTGGCCCTGGCTTGCCAAGCTGGCCTGCACATCCCAGGGATGGACACCTTCAACTCATCATGGGAAAAGCACGCTGTAGGATGATGCCAGAGCAATGCGGAGGGGCGGGAGGGTCCCGGCAGCAGTGAGGCTGAGCCAAGAGGGGCTGGGGGAGTAGTACCTGTTCCAGGGAGGTGAGTTCAGCAGCATTTGCTGAGGAGGGGGGAGAGGGGCTTGGCTGCTCTGAGCAGAAACGTGTGTGAAGAAAAGCCTCGACCCACACCCTGAATTCCACAGCTCGGCTCCGGGGACAGGGGGAGGGAGAGAGGACAGGATGGGACATTTCCAGCAGACCCGCGACTTGTTTGTAAAAGCCTCATCTCACCAGCCCTGCCTGCCTCCTCCCCCATCACCTCCACTGCTCACACTGCGGTTTATTAACGCAGTCCCCCTTAGGCTAGAGGGAATCACATCCCAGGAGACATTCCAGTCTCAGCTCGGCTTCGGAGGGGATCAGAGGGAGCCAAGGGTGGGGGGTGTTTCACCAGGACGTTTCATTTGCAGAGAGCTGGCAGGTCGAAAGCGCTGCAAGACGGCACTAGCAGCCTCCTTATCAGACACCGAGCAGCCGCAGGCTGAAGTCGAGTCTCTGCTCAGCTCTGTATCTCCCAGTCATTTCTGCTTTGTCCAGGCGGCTGGTTGGAAGCTCTCAACCTGGGCTTTGCCTGGTGGTGGGCGCTCAGCCGGGCACAGGGAGTCTCGCCCTTTTGCTCAGGCGATGAACACAACTGTTGGCAACGTGCAGCTGGGTCCAGGCTGCCACAGGGGCTCAGCCGGGGGTCAGCACCCTTCCCCAAGCACCAACAGGGCCTCAACTGCCAGCTCCTCGCAGGCGTCGCGCTCTGCACCAGTCGGGGCTGACACCTCTCGCCAGGAATGGGAGCTGGCTCCCCAGCGTCTGGCTCCTCAGGTGAATTGTGGTGTGCCCTGAGCCTATGCCAGGAAAATGCCAGCAGACGAAACTCCGTCTCAGGCCAAGAGACACGAAGATGGATGTGTTTTCCTTGCCTAGCTTATCTCGCAGGCAGCGCTTCGCCCCAGAGCCCGGCACTGTTTGTGTGCGCTCGGCTCCTGGCACGGGGGCAGGAGATGATTAGACAACAAATACTGTGGTGTACCTCTCCCGGGGCTGCAGCCTGCCCCTGCCCTGCTGAGACCACGGCCCAGCAGGGAGTTGCTTCTCGGGGGCCAAATCCCAGGGCTGGCTGCAGCTGCACCAGGGCTGATGGGGTAGAAGGGGGAGGAAAAGCCGCACGACCCCGCAGCTGCTCGGGCACCACGTGAGCTGCAGTGCGAAGCTACACAGGGGACAGGATTGCGGCTGCCTTAGCTGTTCCCTCAGAGACCCCATCCTGGACTGGACCCCTGCGCAGATGCAGGACAGTCCTGCCACCAGCTCGCTTGTTCCTAGGTTGGAGAAGGCAGCGGTGGCTGCCCAGCAGCCCTGCAGGTAGTCGTGCACTCAGCCCAGGGGCTCAACTCTACGTGTGCCCCTTGGTTTCATAAGGGCAGTACACTAGGCAGATCCCAACCTCGTCAGACTCTGCACCGCTGGGTTCAACCCAGAATTAAGGTCAAGGAAGGGGGTTTTTTAAAGGCAAAACCAAATGAATGCAAAATAAGTAGTAGTGGATCAAGCAAAACTTTATGGAAATTTGTAGTGAGACTGTTGCGCTGGCGTAGTTAAGCTGAAGTCTGGAAAAAAATCAAAACATTTTATTTTGGCATTTTCAAAGTGTACTGTTTGGATCCAGGATGGCCTGCACAATTCCAGCCATTTTCATTTAAAATATTTTAAAAAGCTAAAAAGAGCTTTGAAGCATAGCATTTTGCTGACTAACAGACATTTTTACATCTTACTTTACATGTTACTTTACCTTTCCACCTGTGAGTCCAGGCCCAAAGGCGAAATTTGCCCTAACTCTATGTCTTCTTCTTGCCCCCGCCCCTTGCCCATGCTTTGGGCTGCCAGCTGAGGAGGAGAACCGGGTAATTCAAGGCCTGTTGAAGAAATATTCCTGATCCCTGGTATTTACAAGGGCAGTTCATTGTGCATGACCCCCAGCCTTGTTTGTACCTACTACCACCTGTACAAACACCCACTTTGGCTGCCCAGGAGAAAACAAGATGGCAGGGCCAAAGAAAAGGGGAATCCCAAAAGCAAGAGGGTGAGAACAGAGACTTGCCTGATGAGGATGTGTCCCTGTTTGTCACCCACTGAGCAGTGATGCTGGAGACATCAATTCATGAGCCCATCACCTACAGAGAGAAGAGGAAAGACATGAGAGGAGAGAAATCAGTTTCTCTGTCCTGGGGATTTAGCTTCTGGACCCTCTTCCAGCTGCTCAGGGAAACACCCAGGAGGTGTAAAGCTCCATGCTGACTTTGCAGGGAACCTAAAACCAGGTCCCCAGCCACAAAGAATACAGCTGTGAAAGTCACACCAGGGAGGTGGCAGGAAACAAAGAACTTTGGACAGACAGGCCTAATCCATTTAAATTCAGTTTCTCTCTCACTTCCTCTCCTTTCCCCTTAGCTCTCATCAGAGACCTCTTCCCCCACCTCCTCTCAGTCCCAATTGCCTTACACAGCAGTTTCTCACCCAAATGGCCCATGAACTGAAAGAGTTATTCCACCTCTTTTCTGCTCACAACGGAGCAGAATCAGACCTGGTGTTCCCTTCCTCCCTCTTGCACAGTCCCTTTCCACCAAACACCTGCTGGGGAGCAGGCTGCTGAGAGATATGAGTCCCCCCCACTGGTGATTCCTGTTGAGTCTCACGTCACAATGCCGCTTCACCTGCCCAGGCGTTCACAAGGTCCCTCCTTGCTGGAAAACCTGAGGGGAGTGGACGGAGAGCTAACACATGTGGCCAGAAGGACTTGGAAAACCCATGACAGCTCTGCCGCTTGCTGGGACTGGAAGGCATCGAGGCAGATGCTGAGCAAGAAGAGTCAGGCATGGGGATGCTGTATCAGCAACATTAGTGACTGGCAGGACCTCCTGATCACAAAGGCTTCTACTGAGCTCCTTGCAGCCATCACGAGATCCCTGAACCCCAAATTTGGCTCCAGCCTGGCAGGAGCTGCAGGAAAGCAAGCAGACAGCATCTGCACTGAGAGATGTCAGGCTGTCAGTGCTCCGGGGCTGGGGTGGGAGCCCTGTGCTCATCTGCCAGCAGCCTCTGTACATTCAGCAAGCTGCAAACTGAGGTAGGGATGAGGGCTGCATGGACAGACAGTGGCTGAGAGACCTCCCAGCACAGCAGCGCTAGCAAAAAAGACTTCTGCAGGCTGCGCATAGGGTGCTCTGCACAAGGTGGGCACACAAGCCCCCAACCCGCCCAGTGGGCCATTTTCCTGCTGCTAAACATCTACTTGCTGGGCTGGGAAATATTTGTAATCCCAAACACACCATGCACTTTCTTTTGTGTTAAGTGCCTTGGCAGAAGCCAGCAGTTCTCACACGTGGTCCCATCTCTGCAAGGACCATGTTTCCCAGAACACCCCCTTCAAAAGTCTCCCTTTATTAGGCAGAGCCAAACTGCCTGTCGCTGCCTTACAGGCTGCTCCCACGCCTCTCCCCGCTTCCCCAGGGCATCAACAGGCTCCACTGCCATGGGCTGGAAGGCACCGAGCTCCCAGAGACACCAGCATTCAAAGACACGACACTAAAGAGAAGAGAGACAAAGGCAGGAAAGCTTTTCTCACTGGGACCCAGCTGTCTGGCTCAGAGCAAGGCAAGAAAGTAGGATCTGCTCTGCATTCCCCAGGCACAGCCAGAATAGCAGGAGAAGGGTAAATTCCACAGTGTAAAGTCTGACCCCCGTGAACACCAGCTCCTTGCTTCTTCCCTTTTGCTTCTTCCCTCCTTCCCTTTCCCCTCTTACAAGTAAGGCCTCGGCGATACGCCAAACACACTCCTCTGGTGTGGGGACATCTCACTAACAGCTCACGAGCTAGGCATTGCAGCACCTTCCAAGCATGGCCGCGAGCAGGCTTTTTCTTCTCGCATCTGCTTACCGTACCCAGTATTTACATCCTCAGTATGGTTCCCATAAAACAAAACATGAACAACTGATCACAGACAAATAAAACAGTAATACAGTCCGGGGTGTCAGGAAGCCTTACCCACTCCCTGCACACCAGCCCAGGCAGCTGGAGATCAAAGTTTTCTTATTTGCATACATTTCTTGAAACAATTTGCAGCTAAACTCTGTCTGCTGAGGGGATGCTGACACAGTCCAGGGCTTCTCCCATAGAAACAGGAACCGAGAAACCAGATCTGTACATTGCTGCCTCCATCTCCAGGTGGCTGAGCAGATGGAGGCTTTGGCATCTCCAAAATGGGGAGCCGCTCCCTTCCTTCCCCTCCCTCAGCATCCCGCGCAGGGAAAGCCTTCTTCCAAATGGTAGGCGAAGGCTGGATGCGCGCAGATGCCTTCAGCGGAGCCCTGCACGGGCAAAGCAGGGATGCGGGGACATAAAACCCAGAGATGAGCCGGGGACTGGGAGGTCTGAGAAGTTTGTGGCACCCCTAGGCGGGAGGGGTGAAAGACACCTTTTAAACCGACCCCTTCAAAGCCATCCCAACCCAGACAGAAACCGGTTGCGGGACTGGAAGCACCGACACCGGCCGTAGGTCATTCCAACCGCTGGAATATCACCCCCCCCGGGGGAGAAATCCAGGGCCGAGGGGACCTCCACAACCTGCTCCGGTGGGGGGACGGGGACCGGGTGGATGGGGACCAGGGGTGGGCAGGCGCGGGAGGGGGGTCCCGACCGGCCCGCCCCGCTCCGCCCTGCCGCCGGGGGCGGCGGGGCGGAGCGGGGCGGGCCGGTCGGGACCCCCCTCCCGCGATGCTGCCGGGCCGTGTCCCCCCCGGCCCGTACAGCCGCGGCTCGGGGAGAACAAAAGGCAGGAGCGGGAGGAGGCGCGGGGAGGAGGAGGAGGAAGAGGAGGAGGAGGAGGGCAGGCGGCCACGGAGAGGGGAAAAGGGGGGGGAGATGGAGAAATAAAAGGCTCAGCGGGGGGACACCCCCCCCCGCCTCCGCCCCATGTCCGAGCCCTCTCCGCCGCCCGGCATGGTCCGTCCGCCGCTGCCCGCCGCCGCCGCCGCTTTGCTGGCCGCCGCTTTGCTGCACTGCGCCCCCGCCGCGCCCGCCCGCCGCCACAAGCCGGTGAGTCGGGACCACCCGGGGACTCTTTCTCCGGTAATCCCCCCGATACTCTCCCCCCGAGGCTCTCCGGTACAGCTCCGAGGGGAGCATCCCCCCCCCCCCCCCCAAAAAAAAAGCCGCTCTCGGGATGCCGGTACGGGCAGCAGCGATGCGCTGCCGGGAGTCACCGGCCGGGGGACGATGTCCCGGCGGTGTGCCCCCCCACCCGGGCACCCCCCCAGCTCCTCTTGGCACGTTAGGGAAGTTTTCACAAGCGTGCTCCCTTCTGCGGAGCCAGCAAGGGAAAACCAGGGAGCGGGACGAGGAGGGTTTACGAGAGGACACGGGATCCCCCCTTCCTTTAAAGGCAGCAGAGCACTCGCTGCCTGCTAAGACCACCACCACCCCCCCCCGCATGCTGCGCTGGCAATTCCGAGAAGTGTTACGGGGAGACGAGGCTAAAGGGCTGAATCAACCGCGCAGGCAAGAGGGGAGCAGCGGAGCTCTCTTTTTTTCTTCCCCGCACATGCCTGCCAGATCCCAGCACCTGGGATGGAGCTGCCAGCAGCAGGGACGGCCGCTGCCGGAGAAGAGCAGCGGATGGCGAGGGATTTCGGGGGACGGGAGAAGACAGAGAGCTCCTTGTGCTGGGAATGTGTGCGTGCGTAATTGGGTTATTATATACATGCGCTTCGCTAGCGTGCCATAAAATAATGACAGAGTGAATGCCCAGTAGCAGCCCAAGGGGATTAGTTCAGGTTCTGCCGATGGTTTTATTATCAGCTCTGTCATCTGAGTACTTTCTAACTTGGCTGCTAAATATGCTGTGGGCTGGGACTTGGCACCGAGCAGCCTTGGCCCCCAAAGCGCTTGTATTATTCCAAAGGAAATGTCACTGCGCTTCGCTCCGCTCTGCCTCTGAGGAAGGTGAGGCCGAGCGCTCGGGCGGTGGCACTCTGCACCCCGGTTATGACACCGCTCGGCGGATTTTTCATCCCCGTCTGAACGCAGCAAGTGGCAGGCTGGGAGGGCAGAGCTCCACCTGCGTAAAGCCGGAGACCACTGGTTCCTGTGAGGATGCTGGCTGGGCTGGCGGGTGCCTCACGCTCTGCCGTGTGCAGGCTGTGAAGCTGCTGCTCCCGGAGGGACCTCCGTGGCCTCTGGTCCCGGTCTTGCTGTCAGCAAGGACCTGTGTGGGATCCCCGGGGAAAGGGGAGCCAGCCTGGGTTCTGCACCGTCTGAACTTGGGTCTGGTCCAGCTGCGACGTGCACGGTTCGTTTCCTTTTGCCGGTGCTTGCATCTGCTGACTGACTGCAGAGATTGCTGGGGCTCATCTGCATTGGCCAGTACCCCTTGAATGGGGGGAATACACCGAACTGCTGAAGAGCACAGAGTTAATGCAGGGGTCCAGGTCTGCCCAGGCTCCTGGTCCATCTAAGCCACCATCACACTCCTGAAGAAGGTCCCCCCAGTTCTCAGTCCGCTGCCCAGAGATGGTTTCTTCCTCATCCCAGGCTAATGCTCTGCATCATGAGTGCTAATACTTTCCTCTTGGCTGGAGTAACTCCAGGTGATGCTCCTACAGGTATGTTTTGTTCAGGAACACCTTGTGCTTGTGTGTTTGACCAGCCATGTGGGGCTTGGGGTTTCAGATCACTATATTTCACTCAGTCTTTGCAGAGGCAGTGGCTGCATTGGTTTGGGGTTGGAAATGGACAGATGATTTCCCATCCTTTCAAATAGCAGTTCTCTCATCCCAAATAGTTGCTCTTTTGGGTTGCTTATCTGGTGTCTAGGCTTCTGAAGGTTATTCTACTGCCTCTGAGGTAAAGCCAGCATCACGGTGGTTGCTCTTACACATGACATAAGTAAGTTGACAGCAGCGCACCCCATTCCTCTCCTGGCTAGGGTACGGATGTCAGTGCAGAATGGCTGAAGTGGAATTACTGGGCTGACAGTGGCCCACACATACCACTCTCTGCCCTCTCTAGAGAGCTCTGCCATACCATCGCATCTTCACTTCTCTGGCTACTTTAAGTCTCTCTGCACAGAGAGATGTTCCCTGTGTCTAACAGCAGCTAATTTCCTGTCTGGGAACCTTTTGCTGTCGGGTGATGAATGAGAAAGGAGCTGAGGGGCTGAACTGGGAAAAGAGACTTGCCTACAAGACAGACAACGGTGACTTCCTTGAGCTGTGCTAGTAGATGGGGTGGCCAAGGACCAGCCTAGGCGCTGCAGGATGCTGCACCGTGGCTATTTGGTGCTCCAGTAACAAGTCACAATAGCAGTAACTGAGGGGGGAGGGAATCAAGGGCTAAGATTCATTTTAAAGCCAGGCTACACAGGGCAAGTTGCAGAAGGACCTGTGTTTTTTGTAGCAAACCCTGTAGATCTCCTTCACTTTTACATTAACGCCGAAAGAAAGAAAGAAAGAGAAAACTGAGAGCAGAATACAGGCTGTGTCTGGTGTCCACTGTAAAACTTGAGAACAAAAGATCTGCAGTCCTCGGGGCAGTGCACGCGCAGACATTGAATTCCTGCATTGCTTTCGGCTCCCCTGGGAAATCAAAGTCAGTCCATTTGCTGGGAAACTCTCTCAGTGGAGAAGTGGTGGGCACCCTCCCAGCTGCCAGCATAATCCCTCGGGAGCCATATCCTGTAGCTCTCACCCTGAACCCAGCAGGTTCCCCGCTGGAAGCATGGTGCTGCCTTCCCCGCAGCCCGGGAGGTCGCCTGTCTTGCTGAGGGCTCAGGCAGCTCCCACAGGAAGGGTTTGATTTGCACTCTTTGGTTTGGCTATTTAAAAACTGCAGTGAGCGTTGGGGTAATTTTAGGCATGTTTATCCTCTGCTCTGGGAGAGACTCAAGACACATGTAAGCAGTTATTCTCCAGCGGGTTTGTTGTGTTTGTGCTTTCACATGCAATGCACATGCACACCCTGCAGTGTGGCAAGGCTTGGGGTGTGCAGCTGGCAAAGTGGACCGGGAAAGGAGAAGAGAGCAGGGAGGAGGAAAACACTTTGGGGAGGATCCCTCACTCCAGCTGATGCTGCACTTCACTTGCTTCACCCATGTGTATCCTGCCCTGGCACCTTAAGTTGGGGGCTCAGCAGAGGAAGGGTGCACTGTGTAGGTCTTGCTTAAAAAGAATCTTCCGTGGAAAAATTGTCCTGCAGAGACTTTTCACACCAGAGACGCTGTCAGCTCTTTCCTACTAATCCCAAATACACGGACAGGTAAATGAAGTGATCCTGGATATTCTTACACTGGGGATGGCTCAGCCTGTAATGTGAATGGAAGTACTGCTGAGTCTGCACATAGCTGTCCAGCAAAATGAAAAGCAGAGCACTTCAGGGATTCACTGAGGACCACAGACATGTTTTTAGAGGTTCACTGAGATCCTGGTGCAGATGAGACCCACAAGGACAGACAGGTGACCGCACCTTCTCCTTTAGTGGAATTTGGGCAGGAGAGACATCACCATCTCACAAAAGTGGCTCTGTGAAAATTAGCGAAGAGGGAAAAAACCCCCAGACATCTCCAGGACTTTGGGCAGGGGGAGAGTGCTTGTGTTGTGAGTTTGGAGATCCCAGCTTGCACGTCTGAGCAGCATATACACTCCCCGAGGGTAGAACATCCACCCATAGCTCTGGAGAAGGCTGCACTGCAGCCAGGTGGCCATACTCAGTGGGAGATATCCTGGCTGTTGTCCTTGGGCTGGGCACCGGTAGGTCATTGCTCACCTTAGTTTGGATGTAATTGCACAATGAACAAAACTTTTCAACCCCCCTTCCTCCTCTGCCTGGAGTGTGTCACATCCTAGAGCGGTTTCTTGGTTTCAAGGGAATTTCTAGGTCATCAGATTAAGGGCTCTTGAAACCTTTTGCTATCCTGGCATCCTGGGGCTTGTTTGCTTTGTAAGTACGCCTGTTTCTGGCAAACTGTTGCTTGGGTGACACCAGCAGCTTGGTTGTGGTGTTGATGGACTAGACTCACAAACTGTCACGTAATTAAAGTGTCTGATAATAAAAATAGTCCTGCAGTGTTTATTCATTTGCTTTCTCTTGTTACATCACAGCCTGGGTCTTCTCATTCTGTCTGTGGGCATAAACATTTGCAGTCCATAATGTTTTATGTTCCACGTTGCTTAGGAAAAATAAACATTTTCCTTTTTTCGTTGCCAACAACAACTACCCCTAAATATTCCGGAAACAAACTGTCAGGCCCCAGGAGGTAGTGCTTCATGGTGCCACGGAGTATGGGAAGTGAGTGGAGAGGAACCTCCAACTGTGTATGCGCGGCCAGGCACTGCGGCACCTCCCGTTTGGCCTCATTTGGCCAACGTTTGGCCTCAGCCCTTGCGTTCTCTCAGGCTCTGTCTGCAGCGGGACCAGGCTGCAGCCTAATATGAAGGACCCAGTCCTGTAGCAGAAGTATTTTGTGTAAGCAAAGAATTCATAGTTAGAGGCGTTGGGAAATTCTGCCTTTTTGGGGGAGAGGTAGGATCAATAAATCTGGTGGTTTTGCCTAGGCATTGTTTCCACCAAGTTTCCATTGTTTTCACTAGTAGTGCCTTGACCAGGAGCACGCTTAGCCCAGGGTGTGACCAGACTACAAACATAATCTGTATCTGCCATGAAATTTCGCCTGCAGCATTAGCACCTTCTCAGGCCAGCCTGCTTCTGGGACACAACCTGACTAGAGTGGAGCTGGCTCCAGTTTTACCACTAACTATCAGCTGTAGCTGCACTTTCAAATCCAACCCCTGCAAATCTATGCTGGGCTGAGAGGCAGGCTGGCCAAAAAGCCGGCCATGGTACTCTGTGCCTCAGGACAACAGTGCTGATCTCAGGCAGGAATATTGCTGCAGCCTGTTCAGGGTGTCCAGAGCCCCTGGGGGACACAGCCACCTGACAGTGGACAGAAATGGGGTGAGAGAACTGTCTTACTTGAGAACTGCAGGAGAAGGCATCTCTGCTCTCCTTCCCCATGTGTCGAACTAAGCGCAGGAGTGCTCCGAGGTGCAGGCTTGTAGCTGGGAGGAGGATAATGCTACTAGCCAAAGAGGCAGCAAACACCCGGGTCTCGACAAACACTCTGAGTAACAGAAGGAGAAAGCAGGGAGAAATGGAAAAGCAGCAATAGAAGGGAGAGGGAGGTGGGGAGAAAGCCCATGAGCTCATCCCCTAGCAGAAGAGGAAACAGCCCCCAGTGACAGGGGAAGTATCCAAGACTGATGGGATTCGCGTTGTAACTTGTCCAGTCGCTCCTGTCTGACGGGGAGAGGGGTCTTCTTTCCTTGCAGAAGCAAGCAGGAGCCCAGGTAATTAGGTACACAACAGAGGAGACAAGTTTAAGTTCAGGGCAGGCAGCAGAGGATGGACCCAGGCAGAGGAGAGCACTGGTTTTGTCAGTACCAGGCACTGGCCTCACTCTTGAGGTTATTTATACACAGCGTTGCTGATACTCCACTGTGCTGCTCCGGCTGCTTCTCCTCCTGGGAGGCTCTGGAAAGCGAGTGCTGCCCAACACAATGAGGTTAAAGATGCTCCTGGCTCCTCGGGATGGCTGGGACACTTCCTGGGATGCTTGGCTGGTGTTCATCTGGCCCCAGCAGACCCAGAAGTGATGGCTGTTGTATCACAGCACTTGAGGGCTGATAAAGCTGCGAGGAACTGAGTGGGCAGTCTGTACCTCCGCTGTGGTTTCTGCTCTCCCATGGGATCTGTCCTTTCCCTCCTGTTCCCTCTCAGCCTTTTGGTCACAAGGCTGCAGGAAGAGGCACTTTCTTTGTGAGGAGCTGTGGCCAGCCTGCAGCACAGCCCTCTTTGTGTATAGCTTTGCTCCTCTGTGCTCGTGTTGTGCAGAGATTTTGCTGCTCAGTCTCTATTGCAAAGCGCTGGCCTCTTCCCTTGGCTAAGACCTGTCTGTTCCCATGCTCAGCTGCCACCCCTGACTGCAGGTTATACTGGGAAGGGCAGTGCAAGTGGCTGCACACCCTTAGCCAGAGGCTCAGATCTGGCTCTGCACTCAGCTAGTCTGAACGCCTGCCATGGGTTGCAGGGATTTTCCTTTGCTTTTGTCTTCGGTAATCGTTTCCCCTCTGGTGGTGGGATGGGAGGAGTGGGGATACCCTGATCGGTAATTGTTTCCCCTCTGATGGTGGGATGGGAGAAGTGGGGATACCCTGTTACCCAGCAGCCAGTGCCCTCCTCATCCTCTCTTCATAGATCTGTACTAGCTTCAGCAGCAGCACAGCCCTAAGTAAACCCCTAAGCATACAGTTGGGGCATTATACCACAGCTCGGGAGAACAAAGCAGGATCTCCCCAGGAGAGGGTGGCTTCAGTGCTGCGTGGGAAGGATGCAACCTTAGCAAGGGGACACGAGAGGACACATTATCTAAGCCTTGGGAAGTGCCTGCAGCGAGGTGTGTCCAGCCAAGGAGACCGAAATCTCTAGCCTGACGTGTCTCCTGAGCATTGTTTGGCAAGTGGTTTCTGCCCGTCACATTTCCCCTTGCTGGCTGTGCCTGCAGTGGCATTTTCCAGCCCTTTCCTGCCATGGTGCTAATGTCGGTGGAGTGACGACAGGGAGAGACTCGCTGTTTGTCTAGGGGCACAGTGAGCACACGGGGCAGCAGGGCAGGTCTTGCCTCCTGCTTCCACCCAGTGCCGTTCGTAGGGTCACGCTGTATCCCCACCCAGGGCCCGGTCTCAGCAGAGGGCAGGCGGGCAGAGGCAGGGAGGCTCCTGCCTAAGGCAGGGTGGGGTTTGGATGGCTGGAAGCTGGGATTCAGGCCAGTGGCCTTGAGGTAACCAAAGAGGAGAGAGAAAACCTACCTCTGGTCTGCCTCTGAACATGGAATCCCTTGGGGCCAGAAGAAAACAGGCAGTTCCTCCTCTCTCTACTCCTGCTTGGAGGAAAGTGATAATCTCCAGTTTATGCCAGTGCCCCCAGCTGGTAAGGCAACAACTGGCCTTCCCAGGAGACCGGGGCAGGGGGGGTGTGTGTGTGTGCGCGCGCGCGCACGCGCACATAGGCAAGACAAAAAAACAGCAGCAAGCCCATCTGGGTCAGCCTCAGCCTGCTCACCTACCTGGGCAGCTACTGAGGGTTTCCCAGTGCTCCCAGTTGCACAGCAAGGGCTCTCCCCAGGGTCCATCTCTGCTCTCCCCATGTGCCTTGGAGTAGCTGTCCTGCACCTCCTGGTCCTGGGAAACCAGACACGTTCATCACCGCATGTCCTCGGGCGACAGGACCTGCCTTTGGTGGCAGTGGGTGCGCTTGAGCGCACCCAGGAGCAAGGAACCGAGTGGCCCTCCAGGCTGGGCTTTGGTGACACAGCTGCCATTATATGCTTGGCAGAGGGTCTCGTCAGGGCTGGGAGCAAGGTGTTGGCCAGGACATGAACCTTATCAGCTCCTCCTGCCAGCTGTCCCTCACAGATGCTAGTTGCCAGCTCAGGCAGGGTGTCAGGCAGCTTGCAGAGAGCTCCTCTTGGAGAGACAGGTACCTCTGACCAGGCAGGGCTCCAGCATTCAGCAAGAGCAGCCTGCTGCAGAATCCCCTGGGACAGGCCAGCTCGTACTCCATCCTTCCACTAAAACAGTGGATGGATTCTTAGTGCTATGGCTGCTGGCTTGGGTAGGCTTTGCTCTTCAGGATGTAAAATGGCTTTCTCTCTTTGCATGTGTTGATGGTGCAGTTCCTGTGGTGTGTGAAAGTGCACTGGGACACCAGGATTGGGTTGATGGTTTCTAAGGCAAAGGCTGGCAGGTGCCAAGCCACCAAGGTTGTCCGTCTGGCTGGGGAGGACAAGCCAGCAGGCTGGAGTGGTGACAGACACACGAAAAGCCGGACACCTAAACTGCACCTTG
The DNA here is from genome assembly GCF_947461875.1 of Haliaeetus albicilla. Lineage (NCBI taxonomy): Eukaryota > Metazoa > Chordata > Aves > Accipitriformes > Accipitridae > Haliaeetus > Haliaeetus albicilla. The sequence continues at coordinate 38,485,143 of NC_091492.1, forward strand.
TGTGACCTCCCTTGCTCCTTTTTCCATCTGTGCATCGCTCAGAGGCACAGGGCCACTGCAGAGTTGGGAGCTCAGTAGCAGAATTAATGCCAAGGGCTTCACACTTCATTCCAGCCTGCATGAATGGGCTCATTGTAGGGAACAGAGTGGCGGCAGCACGCGGATTACACGGCATCATGGCAGCTCTGGCATCATGCCATCCTGACCTTTGTGTCCCCGGCAGGGCAGCCAGGAGAGCTGGCCTGGAAGAAGGCAGCTCTTTGCAGGGGAAGGAAGGGGACCCCTAAAGCCCTGGAGGCCTGTGGGACAGAGCCTGCCAGTCTGAGTAGAGATGCATCACTGCTGCATCTCAGCTCCTCCTGCTGCTCAAACACCTTTAAATTTGCCTGCACAGAATCAAGCAAAAAAGTCCGCATTTGGTCCTCTGGCTTGCATGGTGATGCAGGGACCAAGCGTCTCTCACCCCACATGCCTCACAGCAGGTTGGGGATTACGCTTGGGTCATGTCATGGTGGCCCCATAGTCCTCCTGTCAGGTGGGAAACCAATGGAAGGCAGCTAATTAGCGTTAATTTACATTGCCAAGAGGAACCGTGCTTTTCCAAATAAGTGTGGGAGAGCCCAGGTGATCTTATCCCCAAGCAGAGTCACAGGCGCAGTGAGGCAGGGGTGTATGGTCCTGTGCCTCACTCTGCAGAATCGGTGACCTCAGGCAGTGATAGGGGCTGCAGGGACAGTCACTGCTGCTCTCTGCCCCATGGGCTGGGCTAAGTCACCCCCCAGGCCCATGTGTCCTGCTCTCCAGCTTGTGATGTTCCCTAGCCATGCTGAGAGCCTGCCCACCACGCCAGGACAGCAAGGGGACACCATGGAAGCAACAGCAGGGAGCACAGCTGTGTGCTGGGAACTAAAGCCTTCCTCCCATTAATATCACCTCTACCCAGGGCCAGGAGGGAATAAAGGATTTGGGGCAAAGGGGGAGAATTTTCTCCCTAGTGATTTGTTTCGTTCTTGAAGGGTCTGGTTCTCATCCACTGCTTGCAAAAGCATTTCCTGCCGGCCAGCCGCCAAGGAAAAGTGGACCAAAAATAGCCCAGTGCTTAGGGGGTGCCATGGCATGACACAGTGCCTCCCAGGTGCGACCTGGCCTCAGAGCAGCAGAGCCCAGGGAACGGAGGATGTTTGTGGGGAGCAGTTAGTGCCCTAGCAGTGGGGGAACAGCCCCAGGCAGAGGAACTCACCACTGCAGGACTGCTGTGGGCAGATGTTCACCGCCCTGCATCAGGATGTCTCTTCCCAGACACTGAAGTCATGGCTTTGCTTTTCCCTTTTAGGACATGTCTCGAAAGCATCACACCTGGAAGGAGCAGAGTCCTTGGCTGTCTTCCTTGGTGAATGCTGTGGGGACCGGTGTGCCTGCCAAGGGCTTCCCGGTGGGTGCGGATGAGCAGGTGGCACGCTGGAACCCACCGCGCTGTGGCGTGCCGGACCTCCCAGTGTTGCCAGATGGCCAGAACGGGCGGAACCGGCAGAAGCGGTTTGTCCTCTCCGGTGGACGCTGGGACAAGACCGATCTCACCTACAAGTAAGAGAGGCCTGAAAACGGGAGTCAGGCTGGTTTGCTTCTCCCTCCCCAAACCTCTCAGTCTGATGTTCCCTGGAGTGCGGCACGCTGTGATGTGACCGTAAAAGCTGGAGGGCAGCCAGGGGGCAGGGGAGCCACATGCTGAACCACCAGCAGAGTCGTACCCAGCGCCTCCACATCCCCTCATGCACACCCTCCCATAAACACAGCTGCCCACCCACCCCTGCCCAAACGCATTCTGCACCGCCATTGCATCACCCCTCGCTCAGTCCCGCATCAACACCCCCGTGCACATACAATCACTTCCTTACATCAAACCCCTGACACGTGCCGAGCCGAGCCTCCAACACCAGTCCTCTCGTGCTGTACCTTTGCCCCTACAGCCACCCCGCTGTGGGCTCATCTCACAGTTTATTTTAAAAAGACCTTTTTATTCAGCTGTTATTGATGTTCCCATAAACACGACTTCAGTGTAAAGTTTTGCCCAAATCACCCCACACATTCTCAATTGCAAATCTGCTCAACAGGCTTGCGGGAGGGTTGTGCTGCCTCCCCAGTTGCCCACAGGGGCATGAGTGGAGAAGTGAGCACACTTGTATGGACCTTGACAGCATGTAAATCATTTTCTGTTTAATTAAATGCAGGAGACAGTTCCTCATAGTGTTAGGGGCCTGTAGATAACAGAAAGGCTTCTTTTTTTTTTTTTGGTAACAATGTTAAAGAAAGAAACACAGCAGAGATGAACACACACCAACACTGTTAAGGGAAAGAAAGCTCCATCTGTGGCAGACCTTACAGCCTGCTTATGTTATAGGAGGGCAGAAGAGGCAGCAGCTGCTCTGAGTGAGCCCAGGTTTCCAGGGGCAAAAAATGCAGAGATTAAGGAGGAGAAATCACATCACACCACTCCCAGGCACCTCTGTGGGGGTGGACCCACAGGAGACAGACCTGGGAAATGCTGCAGCACTTCAGGAAAACACAGATCTGCAAAGCTCTCCAGAGAGCTCACCTCTGGGCCCACCAGCCAGAGGGTTTCAATACTAATGGCATTTATCTGCTGCACATGTTGCTTGGAAGAGGGTGCCGGGGCAGTGCTTGTATGGATTGGAAACGTTCTGGTGCTGAGAGAGAGTGGCAGCCCTAGTGACATTGATCCTACAGCTAGTGTCTTCACGACAGCAGTGTCCATGGGACAGCGGCTGATGCTCTCCTCATCCAGTGTCCATTGCCTTTCAGAATTATCAGGTTCCCATGGCAACTTGTAAAAGCTAAAGTAAGAAGGACCATCGAGGAAGCTTTGAAAGTGTGGAGTGATGTGACCCCGCTGACCTTCACTGAGGTGCAGGAGGGACGGGCTGACATCGTCATCGATTTCACAAGGTGAGCATGGTGGGCAGCAGCACCCTCCTCCCAGACAGAGAAGCAACCTTCCACGCAAGACCCCAAGCCTCTAACCAGAGCAGAGAACTGCCAGCACACAAGTTAGGCACTTAAATGGAGGTTCACTTCTGCTTTCAGACACGGATGTTTTGGGGTTTGTTTTTTTTGTCAGTTGTGGGCTGCTTGGTGTAAGTGCAGCTGTTCCATGCTGGCGGTGCACAGTACTGTTACTGATCATTCATTAATTTTCCTGGTATATTTACGTTTCTCTGCCCACAGACTGTTTTCCTAAGCATTTGTTTTGACTTTCCATCTTCAGGTCCTCCATCCTGTCCCTTGACTGATCAACGTAACTGTCTGCCCAAAGACAAATACAGTTTCTTGGTTAAATGAATCTTGGCTCTTGGCCTGAAATTCACTTTTGGCAAAATACGCATGGGGGCAAAGACTTCCCTCTGCTGCGTGTTTGCACAGAACTAATAAAGGCAGTGGAGACCATCCAAGCAGTGATGCAATTTGCATGCTGTGTATTTGCCTGTGCCTCCTTCAGCTCTCTAAAGTGGCCATGTCTCTCATGGGTTACCTTCATTACTCAACAGTGGGCTTGGCTTGAGCGAGGACCTGAGGTTTTGGCTGGATTCGCTGCCGGCTGCCCCTCCGCATCCCCCCACCACTCAGCTATGTTGACTTAATCTTGGCTTGAGCAGTCATCTCCTTAATTCTTTAGGCTCCATGATCAGCTGAACAGGGGGAGGAGAGAAACATCCCTGAGAAAACGTACGAACTCCCCAGGGCTTGGCGTGACCGAGCTCTGCTTCCTCAATGCTTGGTGTGACCAAGCTCTGCTTCCTCAGAAGTGGGTTTGTGGCAATCAGAAGGGCTCCGAGCAGTTGATCTGGACTGGTGGGATGAACATGGGATGGGAGTGAGAGCTGCTGTCCCCTCGCAGTGGCTCCCCACCTTCGGCCATACAACGCTGTTCACTGGAGGTACGTGACAGTTTGTCTGAGGTGCAACGTGTCTTCCCTCCAGGTACTGGCATGGAGACAACTTGCCTTTTGATGGGCCCGGAGGAATCCTGGCACACGCATTCTTCCCCAAGACACACCGGGAGGGAGACGTCCATTTTGACTATGATGAGACCTGGACGATTGGGAACAACCTGGGTACGGTACTGTTTCAAGGGGAGCTGTGGACGCTCCAGGATGCTTATCGGTGTGCTTTGAAATTATTCCGTTGTGATGTGAACAGGGGCCCTGTAAAACTGAGAGGCAACAATCATTTTTGTGGTGTGCATTGTCGCCTCCCACCACTTACAAGCCTACTGTTAGTATTGAGGTCTTTCCTTGTCATCTTTCAGCCACATCAAAGCCAGTGTCCAGCAACCAGGACCCTGGCTGCCTGGTGGGCTCCCCCTTTGTGGGGAAAGAAAGAGAGACAGCTCCTCTGCCCAGCTATGTGCCCTGCCACTTGAGAATTGCACCCAGCATTGGCAGGAGCCATTAGAAATAAAGCAAGGGAAGGATGAAGGAAAACTGAGGCTCAAGCACCAGGTGACACGGTTGTCTTCCAAAGGACAGCCTCAGCCCCAGTCCCTGCAAGCACTGTTCACCATCTGCCCTCAAACAAGTCCATAAAGGGAAACCACCCAGGCTCCAGCTCTGTCCCCGTAGCCTGGGAATGCTCTGACCATAAACAACACCACATTGAGTCAAGACTCTTTTTTTCTTTTTTTTTCTTTTTTTTTTTTTTGCTAATAATAGATCCAAGCTGGTAGCTCTCTGCTTGGGCACTCAGGGTCTGGTGTCACAGTATCTCATGAGGTACTGCAGTACCGCCTTGGACCATCTGGATCAGTGCCCAAAGCATCAGTTTCTGCAAGACCCACCAAAATTAACCCAGGTCAGCCCCTCCTCCTCCTTCCCAGTTTATCTACAGGGACAAAGAAACAATCACAAAGCCCAAGTTAAACTGCTGCCTCTCTGAGGTTTCCCAAACATTTCGCCACGTTCAGGGCTCAGATGGGCTCCCCCAAAGTCCACGTCATTGTCAGTTGTACGCCAACTTGAGTCTCTGCGTCAGGCACAGGACCGCTATGTCTCCGACCCTGCTCATGCTGACCCAAAACAAGAACCAGAGAGCACCAGACATTTCTGCAGAAGTGTTTCTGCTCTTGAGAGAAAGGTGGGCTCTGCCATTTTTCACCATCTGTTGGGGCTGCCTGTGTTGTTGAAGAATTTCCTACATTCTCCCACAGAGACAGTGTTGGAGGCAAACCAGGAACTGAAAATGGATGCCAGTTCCCGTCAGAAACCAGCCCTATTCCATGGCCTTTTTTTCCTCCTCTACGTCTTCCATAAATAAATGTTGTAAAAGCTCTTTGCAGCTAATTGCCATTTAATATGCTGAAAAGAGCTTTACAATATAAACATGGATAAATCCTTGACTCAGCTCTCAGTGAGACGGGGAAATCCTTAGCCTCATTTTACAGACGGGAGAGCAGAAGTACAAGGAGGGCTAAGGTGTGCCCTGGGGTCACCCCAGAGCTGTGCAAGAAGCAGGACTCCATGTGGAGGACCTTCTGTGAGGGACACAGTGATGCTGCCCAGCACAGCTCCTTCAGGTGTGCTGTTGTTCACCTTCCCCAGAGAATCTGACAATAGCACAGCTGATCTGCCAACACTGGAAAGCATCGAGTGAGGAGTCTGCCAAGCTAAACAGAAGTGTCTGAAAGTTTGTCATAAATCACTGACATAGAAATCCCACTTTCTCAGCTGACCTAGATGTGTCGATTTAATTGAGTCAGTGCTGTGCAAATTCATCGCTTCAACATAAAGCTGACCAGCAGAGGAAGACAGGGGCTCACCTTCCCCTCTGCCCTTCCCAGGTGTTCCTCCCAGCTGCATCCCTCCCTGTCCCATTCCGTCCCATTCCATCCTGTCCCAGTGCTGAGAAGTGACCTGCTCCCCTGGAGCCAGCAGGGAAATCCTGCTTGGAGCAGCGAGGCTGGCTGACTCGCATCCCTGCCCTTCTCATCACTTGGGCTGCAGCTTGGAGGATTTCTGGCTGAGGGAAAGTGAATGAATACGCTGGGACTTGTCAACAACCAGCCCTGCTCAGAAGCTTTGCTGCTTAATATGCCTCTCTTCTAGCTTTCCCTGAAATTCATCAACTTCAAAAATGATCCATTGGAAGCTATACAACACCTGCCAAATGACACATTTTTGCATACTGAAATCGACTTTTCCCCCTCTCCTTTTCTAGTTGCTCCAAGGTCATGTATTCCTAAAATGTGATCTCCCATAAATCTACTTGAGTCTGGTGAAGGCGGCCCAGGCCTTGACATTGGATCATTTTTTATGGATTTATTTCTAAATGTCACCTTCTTGCTACAGTCCACACACAAGCAATAAAGGAGCTCCCTCTGCTGTCTGTGTGACAATGGCCATTAGCAAGTTTTAATCCTCACTGACACAGGTATCTTCCACAGTGGATGTGATCTAAGTGGGACCTGATATGCTGCTGCTGTAGCCAACAACTGCTGCAAGGCTGGGTGGACAAAATCTAACCTTACCACCCCGACATCTACTTCTATGGGCCAGACTTCCTCCCCGTGCAAATTTCTTCTACCCAAAAGCACACAGAAAACCCTTTTCTTCCTGATAGCTGGTGGGGTACAGAAGCCCCTGGCGACAGAATTACAAATTACCAACATGCCCAGGCTAGTACTACCTCAATGTATGAATCCACTCAGAGCGCTCCAGGAAAACCCTGGGAACAACAACCTGTGAGCACTGTAGTCAAGACAGGTTTATCTTTCCTGGCATTAAGCTCCTACAACATACCTCAATGCATTGTCAGTGGCTGATAATTGGTAGAAGTGAGCCTAGGAGGCAGACGTCCCCCGCACAAGCAGGCAAAAGCATCTTCCATCTTTTCCCTTTGCAGGCACTGACCTTCTCCAAGTGGCTGCTCATGAGTTTGGCCACGTCCTGGGCCTGCAGCACACAGCTGTCTCCAAGTCACTAATGTCTCCTTTCTACATCTTCCGCTACCCACTAAGCCTGAGTGAGGATGACAAGCAAGGTATCCAGTACCTCTATGGGAAACCCAAACTGGATCCCGACCCAACCCCAACTCAGCCAGCAGAGCCACCCCAGCCAGACCTTGAAACAAATGAGATCACCAACGTGGAGGTGAGTCAACAGCTTGTCCGTGTCCTCCTCTAACACCACGGCTGGGACTGTCCTCACCAGGAGGCCAGCAGCAGGCTTACACATGGTTTGGTGTCTGTGCCTTCCAACGCACGCTGCTGAGCCCAGGTCTGGACCCCATGGCTGGCACTGCCAGCCAGCCTGGGATGTGCGGGGAGGGGATCTTTGGGCAGCACATACCCAACCAAAACTAGCTGAAAGCAGGACAGTTGCATTAGCGACCCACAGAGTTTTGCAGCCCTGGAGCTGTTTGGCCAGGCCATGCCTGAAGCGAGTGCTGTAGATGCCAGAGGGCAGGGGATCCTGCTGTTGAAACCTCCTTCTGCCTAACCATGCCTGGGAGGTCTTCTTCCGAGCAGTGTCCCTTAGGAACGGGCTGGATTTAAACAGCATTTAGGAAAAGATTCTGCTGCCAGGAGCAGAGGGTGTTAGCAGGCTTTGCTGATGAGACATCAGGAGGATGTATGGCCCTTCTGTGGGCTCAAAGTGAGGGTGGCCAAATGCGGTGCAGGGTAAAGGCCTGGGCGCAGGGACTTCTCGTCTGTCGAACCCAGCCTGGGTAAGGGGGGGCTCCCACAAGTCCAAGCACCTGACCGACCGTGCTTTGGCAGTCTGTGCAGCCTGATGCCTGCAACACAGCTTTCGAAGCCGCGTCCACCATCCGAGGGGAGCTGTTCTTCTTCAAGTCCCGCTATGTGTGGCGGCTCCGAGCTGGAAAGCTGCAGGATGGCTACCCAGCCCTGGCCTCCCGCCACTGGCAGGGGATCCCCAGCTCTGTCGATGCCACCTTCGAGGACCCTCTGGGCAATATCTGGTTTTTCCAAGGTAAGAGCTGGACTGGGATCAGACAGCTCGGAAATGCGTCTTCTTTACTGAAGGGTATTCAGGACCCAACAAGTTCCTGGGAGAAAAAACCTTCTGGGCATCCTCAGCAATCCAGTGATCCTTGCTATTTGTTTCTTTCTCTGTTTAGTCTAAACTTTTTAGCAGATATTGGGGAGGAAGAGAGAAGGAGGGGTCACTTTTATTTTAGACACAGCCATGATATGCCATTCTCCTCCTCTGGAACACAAACACTTGTTTTGAGCCTCTGCCCTGGCAATGCTGCAGAGGAGGAGGAAGGAAACACTCGCTCCATCTCCCCAGCTGTCCTTGGAAGCACTGCGCCAGAAGACAGCCCCAGATGCTTTCACAGGTTGTGAAACTCCTGAGCCTGTGCCCCTGAGGCCCTGCTCAGGGGATGGACAGCATCTTCTCTGCACCTCCGAGGCCTGGATGCAGAGCTTCAGTAGTACCCCCAGACTGAGTGAGCCTACAGGGGGCTTGTGTGCAGAGCCAGGCAACCTCCTGCCACCACGGGGATTAAAAACCAGTCACCCACAGGGAGCCAAACCTCCTCCTGGCCACTTCTGGAGTTCAAGACCAGCCACAACCCCTGTTTCAGCTCCACTGTTTTCCTTAGTGCTCTTTCCAAGTGTAAATTTAGTAGTGGGGATGCAGAATGACGTGGGTGCTCAGCTGCCTTGCGTGTGCATGCCCCGTCTGCGTGCTGTGAGACCGAGTACCAGAAAGCACACCACGTGGCTCTGCAGGCAGTGTTCCTGCATAAACAGATTACTTAGCACCTGACCTGCACACTAGGACTTACAGTGCTAAAATTGGCAGGCTCCTACCATGAGTTAAAATGAGATAAGGGGAAAGTATTACATGCCGTAGGCTAATTAGAGAGATTCCCATTTTAATCTAATCTGGAAATATGCTTCCAGTCTCTGTTTCAGCTTGGCAATTTCTTCCTCATTTCTGTAGCTTGCTCCTTTACAGCCACATGCCCCCTTTATGCCTGTGCATGCCCACATATGTTCTCCTCCAAGCGCTGAGTTTGCAGGGCAGAGGCTGCATCCTCCAGCCAAGTCTTTTATTATACCTTTCACAAATAGGAGAAAAGACATCTGCTAAAATGGTCCTCCTCGTCCCACCACTGACACCCTCCAGGTTGGACCGAGGTGGGAAGTCAACTCCTTGCACTGATGGCACTTTGGGCACCCATCAGTGACAGTGTCTGTGACACTGGTGGGGTTTTTGCCTCTCAGGCGCAGCTTTCCCTAGGAACTCTGCCAAGGCACCAGCTGCAGTTGTGCAGTTCACTGCCAAATTATCAGACACCAAAAAAGCTTCTGACCCCTTGTCTCCCTTTTCTGTCTCCTTGCCAGATTCTCAGTACTGGATTTATGATGGTGAGAGACGGGTATCTGGTCCCACCCCGACTGTGGAGCTGGGACTCCCTGCATCCCCTGTGCAGGCAGCTCTGGTGTGGGGGGCTGAGAAGAACAAGATCTACATCTTCAGTGGGGGCAACTACTGGCGCTTCAACCCTCACACCCGCCAGGTGGACAACATCTACCCCCGCACCATGGCTGACTGGCGCGGCGTCCCTCCGGAGATAGACGCGGCTTTTCAGGATGAGTTTGGTCAGTGCTGCAGGGACGTGGCCTGCTCTAGGGTGGGTGCTTAGGCTGACACCACTGCCCAGCTGGAAGAACTGGGCAGATTTAGACATTTGGTAGTAGCGGACGCTTCCCAGCCGCAGCACATGCCATATAGTGCAGAGAGAAAGGGGCAGCTCCCTCCAGTGGGTAGAGAACTGAGGCTTCTCCCATAAAAGTGAGAATTTTTATCATTATTCATTGCGACAATCAACACTTAAGTATCTGATAGAAAGAATTCAAACTTCTGACCAAGAAATGGACAGAGTCTAGCCAGCTGTTACCTCTCCTGACATAGAAAGTGACGAGAAGACAGCAGAAACGATGCCCACGCTTTAGCCTAGACAGCTGTCCTGAATGAACAGGCCGCTTTTGGTATTGCCTAGTCCTCCCAGATGTGCCCCATGCTGAAGACAGTATGGTAGTGCCACAGAAACACTGGGGACAGCCAGCATGCTTGGGATGACAGGTGTGGTCACGACCTCTTTCTTCCCAAAGGATGCAGTGGCATGGCTTCCCGCTGCTTCCAGAGCCTAAATCCCAGGGCAGCTTCCCCACAGTAACAGATGGTCTGCAGCAGGTCTTCACAAGCTCCCTGTCATAGGCCCTGTTCAGCTTCTAGACGTCCTCTGCCCTCACAGGGCCAGGTCACTACATGGGTACAGCATACTTAAAACCACCAGGCATATAAAATAAAATCCATCCTGTTTTTTCTCCCATCAACACCAAAACAGTGTGAAAGAACAGTCAGTGTAAGCCACAAGCCTGGGTTCAATGAAAATAATCTAGCAGCATCTCCTGCCTCTTCCAGGCTCTCTTTTGGTACTGCACATGCTGCAGCGTCAGCTAGACAAAATGCTAGGAAAGAGCTCTGAGCTGCACGAACCCTGCCTCTTCTAACCCTTCCTCTCTCACCCACAGGTTTTGCCTACTTCCTGAGAGGTCGAGATTACTGGAAGTTTGACCCAGTCCAGGTGAAAGTGCTGGAGGGCTACCCACGCCAGATCAGCCAGGACTTCTTCAGCTGTACACCTTCCTCCAACTCCTTCAGATGAGGGGGATGCCTGTGTCCTCCACGCTCCCCTTTCATCGCCCTTACCTCCAGCAGCCACACAGAGGGTTCCCTCTGCCATTCCTGGCTTCCTTCCAGGCTCAGCATCTGACACAACAGGTGTCTGTCATAACAAGTGACAAAGTTTGCTCCTGTCCAGTTCCAGCAGCCCCAGCTTCAGTTGTTATCAATGTAAAAGCATCTGCCATCTTCTTTGCAGGCAAGAGCGGCCACTAAACACTTAACGTGGCCACGCTCTTCTAGCAATAGCATCCCAAAAGCCATCAAGCCAGCCTGGATCGGGATCACGCTCTCCTAATTAACGCGGACCCCATCCTGTAGAACTGATCCGATGGCATTTCCTATGTTTACATAGCTCACAACAGCAGCCCTTTGCTGCTCCAGACGTTGGCCTTGGAGGAGGGCTTCCACCGAGACGCCTCCCTTAGCCTTAGCCAGGGGCTTTGAAGGACACCGACTGTACCTGCGGAGGAACGCAGACGTGCGGCTGCTGCCAGGGTCACTTCACCAGGGCTGCCGCGGTGACTGCCAGGGCCCTGCCACAGCCCTACTCCCGGTTTTATGTTGCATCACTAGTACGCCTTAGGATTTTATACCGATTTGTACATAGACAAGGGGCCCCCTTCCTTCCACGGTGCTGGGTGCCAGTGCTGGACGCTGCCCCGTCGCTCCCTGTGCTCATACCGAGTCAGGTTCCCCATCCTGGGTTGCTCACGACTGCACTGATCGGTCTCGTACCAGTGTTCCCAGTCCGCCCGGACACCCAGGGCTGGCGGCTGACACCGTACAGCCCCACTCCAGCTCTTTGCACAGTCTCGTTGCTACATCACCTTATACCAAAAAAAACCCCTAAACCAAACCCAAAACCAAACCCCAAAGGGGCTGCGGCCGATTTCTTCCCTTTTCACCCGCCGACCCACCCGCGCCCCTCGCCGTTCCCCGACCCGGGTGACCGGTTGGAGACAGCGAGCGGGGCCGCGGGGGGGGTGACCTGTACCCCAGGCCCCGGGGGTCTCGGTGCCGGCCCCTCCCCACGAACGCCGCTGTAAATGTTTGTAGAGCCTGTACAGCCCCCCTGTACGAGTACTCTCTGTATTTATGTACCGCCCCGCGCCAATAAAACGCCTCTTTTCTAAGCGCTGCCCTCCCGTCGCCATCCTCCCCTCAGGCGGGACCGGGGGAGGGCGGGCCGCGGCGGCGGCGCATGCGCGGAGCGGCGGCTGGAGTAGGCCGCGGCGCCGCCCGTCGTCTTTCCCCTCGCTGCCGCCGCCGCCTCAGGACGCCCCTCAGGACGCCGGGCGCTCCCGCCGCCCCCGTCCCGCCGCCACGATGATGATGATGGCGCTGAGCAAGACCTTCGGGCAAAAGCCCGTCAAGTTTCAGCTGGAGGAGGACGGCGAGTTCTACATGATCGGCTCCGAGGTGCGGCCCCGCGCATCAACGGCGGCCCCGGGGCGGGATAGAGGGGCCCGGGGGGAGCCTGCGGGGGTAGCGGGGAGCCGGGCCGGGCTGAGGGAGCTGTCGGGGGCTGGGCTCAGGGTGGGGAGGGGGCTGAGGGGAGGCCTGTCGTGGAGGGGGGGGGCAGCGGCCTGCGGGTCCCCTCGGCCCTTCCCCGACTGCGGGCGCGGCGGGGGCCCGGGCTCTGTGTTGGGGGGGGGGGCGGGCGGTGAGCTCTGCCCGAGAGCCTCAGCCGTGCTGGGACCAGTGCTCCCAGTGAGGGCGGCTCTTGGAGACCCGCACGACGAGTACGTAGAGGCTGGGTCCTCACCCGATCGCAGCCTGAGGCCTCGCTCCCCCGTACTCACCTTAGGAATTTTTGTAGCACGTTTGTTCGGAGTTTTGGATTATTTCACATGTTGTGAGGTAATTAAGTCCGCATCTAGGCCTTTGTGCTTAGTAACAACACCAAAATCAGCCAGCGCGGCTCCTTCAGCCTTGTGCAAATGAGTCTTGCCAACACATGGCAGGGTGCAGCATTTTAGCACCCAGTGTATATGCTGACACCGTTCTCTCACGCTGAGAGGCTGCTCTGCCTCCCTGAAGACGAGCCTTACTGACGCAAGAAACATTGGTGCTTCAGCACCAGGGAAGTGACTGCAGTTGGAAACTGGAAAAAAATGTTTTAGCCCCCCACTTGATGCAAAAAAGGAAATATTGGGTAAGTTAAATTGCCAGCTGTATAGGTTGAGCAATGGCTGAAGTCCCTTCATGCTCTCATGTGAAATGTAAGATTTGAAAGAAGAACTGTAACCGCAGTCAGCTAATCTGTGAGACTGCCGTACCAGACACATGGAAGGAGGAAAAGGGTTGCCTTTTTTATCTATCATTAGTTTCTGTCCCTTGATGAGCACTGTAGAGCAACAGATACGATTAAAAATTACCTGGAAGTAGATGTTAAGATCAAAACGAGTCTTGTCAAACAAAGAATAAAGACCTTATTGTGTGGCAGTCTGCCAGTGTACTACTGCCAGTCTTAAAAATTGATTTTAGAGTCTAGAAATAGTTCTGTTGTTCAGCAAGTCCTGCAGTAGCCTTCAGCACAGGTGAGGATCTTGTGCCAGGAAGAATGGAACTGCTTTACAGATGTTCAGTAAATTTGAAAGAGGATTATTGGCAGTGATCACGTTTTACACGTTCAAAGGATTTAAAACAAAATACGAGTCTCTGGGCATTTGCTGTATTCGAGCAAAGTCTAGATGGCACAGGCGTTCAAAGTAAAAATGATAACTGTTGGAGATCTGGGTATCTGGTTTGATTTAATTCCTATTGAGCATTGTGCATTGAAACAGAAATTGAAGTAAAGAAAGATTAGGTTGTTCAAACATACATGAAAATGAATGGAGTTTTTTTCCCACTAAATGGTTTATTGTCAACGGATGGGAGTTTTTTCGTATCAGACTAGTGAAATAAGTGCTGATAAAAACTTTTGTTTTCTCTATTGCTGCAAAAATTGCGGCGGTATATGATGCCAGACCCAGTGCAGTCAGTCTATCACGAAAAACAACAAAAAAGACCCTTCTTAGGAGGTCCCTCTTATCATTACAAAGAGCTGAATTTGTTTCATCTTCTGCTAAAAATCTCCTAAATGGAATACCAGGCCATACAGGAACACTAGGCCACATCGCCACTTTTCTTTTGTAGGTGGGGAACTACTTACGTATGTTTCGGGGTTCCCTGTACAAGAGATATCCCTCACTCTGGAGGCGACTAGCCACAGTGGAAGAAAGGAAGAAGATAGTGGCCTCTTCACATGGTGAGAAGATGAGTAAACGTTCCCAGTAACATTTATCTGAAACTTGCCTTGAAAAACTGTCTCTGGCAATTCAGAGGCTTTGTACCTTGAGGGCTGTGCGAATCACTTCAGATTGCCCCAGTGATGGAGTACTCTGCAGTGGTGGCACTGGTAGCTTCTGGTTCAGCCTGGCAACAAACATCAACTGATCAAAAATGTTCTAAAATGGAAACATCCATCATGGCTTTCCTGGGGTTGGCTGCATTCATCACAAAGCAAAAGCCACTTCTGAAAATCAATACCGTATTTCAAAAGACACTTTTACAGGCAAAGAGGGGCGTCTTTGTCTCTTCTGTCAAATAGGCAGGAATGCTGCAAGTATGCCCCATTGAAAATGCGTGTCTTTGTGTAACTGCTTTTTGCAGGGACTGAATGTTTATGCCTCCCAGAATTTATTGTGTATTGCCACTGATGTGACTGCCACAGTGAGAATACAGCTGCCTCAGTATTATTTTTGGTGGGGGACTAATAACAAGCAGTTAAATTTCTTAGCAACGTGACTTGTACACTCTTTAGACTAAAGCATAATAAAAATAAATTGTTCATTCTGGACTTATGTCTCTTTCCTCCAAGTATCCTGCTGACCTGTTGCTTTGTTTTCTTCCCCCCCCTAACAGAAAATCAGCGGTCTCACAGTCCCAGAAGATGTAAGTCTTATCTGCTTGTTATTCTTAGCTGTGCTAGAGGAAGAATCTCGTCTGTGACCTTTGGTGCTATTACAATATATATTAATGTCTAATCCTCTTCCTCTGATCTCTCCCTGTGGTTGCCCTAATTGTGCATCCTGATCACATGCTTAACTCTTCTTTCTCAGAACCCTAATGGGACTCTCAAATGCAGGTGGTCTCTGTAATTCAGCAAGAGCTGTCCTGAGGTTTCTCCCCCTTTCCCAAGTCTTATCAGCTTTTCTGTTGATCATTTACTTTCTATTTCCAATCTTTAAGTTCACTGAGGATTTTTTTTTTTTCTGGGCTTTTCCTCCCAGAAAGCTGTGGAAGAGATTTTACATCATTTTGGCAGATGTAGGTGTGCAGGGCTAAATCATGTGATTGCAAAGGGCAACTCAGAGTAGGAAAGAATTGTTCTTCTCTTCCTCTCCATAAGTAAAAGCATGTTGGATTTAAAGTTTATCTAATAATTATGAGGATTTAAGGACTACTTTTTTCTGAAGTTTTGTTTTTGTAGTGTTTGTTTCCATCTTTGATAATTTCTGTTATGGAACTTACTTGAGTCTGTAAATAAGTTGCACCCTGGAAGAATGAGGTTCATCCAGTGGTAGTACCTGAGGGAAGGTCATGTAATTCTAACCCTCCCTGTGTCTTGACTCTTATAAGCAAATCTTGGCTCTATCACTACGTGACCATTCCAGGGTGTCATACTGCTTTTGTCTTGTGAATTGTATTTCTTTTCTAGGCGATGTGGTGAGGATTGCTATGTATTAGCTAAGACATTTCACCCCTGCTCCCAAGAAAGTCATGCTTATTCCTGCTGTTTAGATGGATGTCAAAACTTGATGATATTTCTTTAGTGCCAGGCACTGTGGCTGGGCTTCTGGTCACTCCAGTGCAAGTAACCTACCCCAGCAGCAGAGCATCCTGGTGTGTGAGAGAGGGTGGAGGCTTCTGGCAGCTCAGAAATGACAGTGGAAAGTTTTGTCATATCCTTTTATCCCATGTGTACAAAATGCCGTGTCAAAACCTTTCTTGAAAATCAAATGTCTATGAGAAGATAAATGAAGCCCAAAAGACTTTTCGGGCACACACTTGTACCACTTGGTAACCTATTTTAGTCCCTCCTGCAGCATTAGGGAGGGCTCTTCACTATGCAGTCTATTAATGCTACATTGCTATGTAGTACTTTTCTATGTTAATTATTGGCATCTTTCCTGGTAATAGATCATGGCTATACAACATTAGCCACTAGCGTGACACTGTTAAAGGCCTCTGAAGTGGAAGAGATCTTGGATGGAAACGATGAGAAATACAAGGCGGTGTCTATCAGCACAGAACCTCCCACCTACCTCAGGTAACCAGTGTCGGTGAGGGCCAAGATCAGAACAGAGCTGCCTGGAAGATGTCAGCTTGGGCAGGCAGCACAAGAAATTGCATAAACTCAGGCCATTGTGCAGGAGGGTGCTTGCCAGTCTGTGCTAACAGTCGTTTGTAGTGTTGGGCAAATGAAGATCTCCAGAGTGTAAGGATTGGGTTACTGCCCACATACAACAGGAAGAAAAACATAAGTGTTTGATAATACAGCTCATCTTGCAATTACTGCATTCCAGCTGTAACAGATGTTTTGCAGAACACACTCTCTGCATGTACTGTCTTCTGGAGACCTTGCGTTTGTCAGCAGTCCTTTTATAAAGTATAGATAGAACATCCAAGTACGAACCTAGTATTTATAATGGTGCACCTGGATTCATATCTGATGAATAATTGTGAGCTGGAGAATAGGCTTCCCAGAGGCTAGCGTGGAACATGGGTTCTCAGTGGAACAATATTGAGGGTTCCAGAATAAAATAGCAGGAGCTCATTGAAGCTTAAAATTATACCATTCCTTCAGTAGCAGCAGTAGTGCTCAGGGCCTGCAGTTTAACATGCAGTCTCCTTCTTTAGAGAACAGAAGGCAAAGAGGAACAACCAGTGGGTGCCAACCCTGCCCAACAGCTCTCATCACCTGGATGCAGTGCCATGCTCAACAACAATTAACAGAAATCGCATGGGCAGGGATAAGAAGAGAACGTTCCCTCTGTGGTAAGACAGCTTCCTGCTTCTGAAAAGTGGAAACTGTTACCAAAATGACATGCTGCTGGGGTAATGCTGATGAGTTAATAATGTTGTGATTTATCTCCAACTGACAAAAGACCTACCGGTCGCTAATTTGGAGGTTCTTAGTTAAACTGTATGTCTTGAGGCTCTTCCTTAGAGCGGCCAGCCATGGCTCAGAGAGGAGGCTTTCCTTTTGTCAGGAAAATGGTTCATTCTTTTCGTGATGAGTTCCTTCTACTTTCCGTTGATGTGCTGAGCAGTTGTCATTTGAGGAGCCTGCAAACCCTCTCTGTGAAGGACAGGCTGCCTCTCACTGACATATTCCAGTAACTTTGATCTAATTTATTTAATGGAAAATGCTGCTGTGGCTCATGACTAACTTTTATTTTCTATTATAAAAGTTGAGGACACCAAGATAAATGTAATCCTGGAAAGCTTCCTTGTTTTATTTGCAGGAATGTATTACGATAGATATAATAAAAGGTGATAAACTTTTGGCTGCCGCAGGCCTGTAAGCTTGCATTGAGGAGTCTGTCAAAAGACTGATTGGGGACTTGTAGTGTGGGGATTGCTTCCAACAAACATTGCTGTCCCTCTATGTATGCCAGATGTGCTAGTTGCATATACTGTGTTGTTGCTCTTCGTATTAGCTTTGATGACCATGACCCAGCAGTGATCCATGAGAATGCATCCCAGCCGGAGGTTCTGGTTCCAATCAGGCTTGATATGGAAATTGATGGGCAGAAACTCAGAGATGCGTTTACGTGGAACATGAATGGTATGTAGGAAGGAGAGTTTCATGAGGCTGGAGAGAGATAGTTGTATCCATCACCAAATATGAAGAAAGAACAAGCATGAGTGTGCATGTCCTTGCCCCATATACACAAAGCTTTAAAGCTCTCCCGCTTTGGACTGTATTCAGCTCTCATGTCTCTTGGTGAATGCTCTGCCACTTCCATGGGTTGCAGTCATTCCTGGACACGTGTATTCTGAAGAGTTTAACTGGCATATTCTCCTGACCCAGTTCATCAGCTCAGTGGTCCAAGACTATTCTGTTAGCTGAGATACTTTAAATACAGAACAGTTAATGTGTATGGTTCCTTTATGTATGTGGATTATTAGACCATAGCTACGTTGCCTCCGTGGAGCAAGTAAAGAAGGCTTTAAGTCCCTATGTTGGTGTGCTTGTCCTTACAAACCTGATACAAAAGGTGATGCATTTGGAATTCCCTTTGTCACACTGTGGGATTAATTTTGTGCATTCTGTAAGTGGCAGACATTGATTTCTGAGAAAGTTAACAGTGTCTGTTCATTCTTGTTCTGTATCAGAAAAGCTAATGACCCCAGAGATGTTCTCTGAGATTCTTTGTGATGACCTGGATTTGAATCCTCTGACCTTTGTCCCTGCTATTGCCTCTGCCATCCGACAACAGATCGAGTCGTACCCAACTGACAGTATCCTAGAAGATCAGTCAGACCAACGAGTTATTATTAAGGTAATACAGAGACCTGAACCATTTGGGTTTGTCTAGTTATGTTATGGTGGAGTAAGAGTACAAAGGCTTCCCTCGGAGCAAAGGAGCTCTTAATTCCAGTTCTGTGTCCAGATTACATTTTGTCCTTTGTATTGAGAACAGAACCAAGGTGGCAGATTATTAAACATTCATGTGCTAGCAGCCCCTGAGATGATGAAATAGTTCAGTTAAAGCATTGTCATGTTCTTTTGGAAGAACTGAATCTTGGTGAGCAAAGCCAAGTTGTCATCATGCTACTGGAATTAAGAATTCAGTTAAGGAGCTCTGCAGATACAGTGAACTAGGAGTTACCGCTCTGCTTCTCCAGCCTCTCTCCTCAGTTAAATGACCTTTGACAAACTATTGTGAGAATGGAAACAAATGACATGTTTTGTCCCTTGTCTCCAGCTAAACATCCATGTAGGGAACATCTCCCTTGTAGACCAGTTTGAGTGGGACATGTCAGAGAAGGAGAATTCACCAGAGAAGTTTGCCTTGAAGCTGTGCTCAGAGCTTGGCCTGGGTGGGGAGTTTGTCACAACTATTGCCTACAGCATCCGGGGACAGCTGAGTTGGCATCAGAAGACATACGCCTTCAGGTACAGAACTGTCATCTTCCTAGTACGGCTGTGGGTGTGTGCTTGTACTTCACAGGTATTGGCATCAGTGAATCTTAGAACAGCTGACCTGATGCAGAAAGCTTCATTTGAAATTGGTCCTTATGCCTTGCACCCGTTCTGTCCTCCTTACAATTTTTTGTGCTTGTGCTCAGGAATCTTCTCCTGTTGGGTGTAATACATTTCAGGACCAAATATTGATGAAATGTCAGCTTTTGCTGCAGAATGAAAGTCTTTTGTAATAGTGACTGAATACCTTGCGTCTCCCTCTTCTAAAGCATGCTCATGACGACGATGAGCCCCGGAGACATTCCTGTTTTGTTGGCTTTGCCTAACTTGGGCCATCCACTGTCTCAAGCTTTGGTGTTTTGAGCTAAGACTGATATAAACTGTAGCTCTCTACCCCAGCTGATGTTAAAATTGGCTTGATCGTGGGCCCTTCTCACAGCTGGAATGCAGCAGTGTCAGGTTTGATTAGTCAGCTTTGTAACTTGTCTCCTAATGATAATCGTTTCCAGTTGTGCTGTGCAGTGTTCTGTGGTGAGTTACTGTACTGATGTTATCCTCAGCATGTTGCTGAGTCTGCAGGTTGCGAGTATCCCTTAATGTGCGCTGTGATATTTTATTTTTTTGAGTTCAGGTCATGGTGACAGTCAGGGAAGTTTGAGAGTTCATCAGATGATGTATTTGCAGAGGTGAGGGAATGGTACTGTTAACAGCAGTTTTGTAGAGGTCAGTTCAAGGAAGCAGGATGACCTGCCTGGCAGCAAAGGGAAACATGCCCAGCCCTGTCCCTGTCCTACCTCAGGGAGAGGGCAATGAGTAGTTAGTGTGGGGGTAAGCAAGGAGGAGGTGGAGGCTGTGAGGCAGCTGGCTGCTGCCATTGAGCTCTGCTCCTTCCTCCTCCTTCATCCGAAGGTTTCCTGTCTGGTCAACGTTCTGTGGAAAATGGGCACTGATCTGCTCTGGAACAGCTGCTCTTCCACTAGTTTCACTCTGCTTCCTCTGGAGGTTATTTTTATCCTGAAAATCTTCCACAGCAACTACTTGGTTCTAAAATGATCCCCAGAGTGGTTCATATTAGAAAATGGAAAGGCACCCCTTACCACATGGGAATTAAACTCTTCTACTGAAACTGTTAGACTGTGTGTCCATCCTGCTGATGTCCTTTCTCCTTATGGAGGTGGCGAGGTGACTTCTACCTTAACACCCATGACAGCTCACTGATACTTGCAGATCCAGCATGGGACTGTATCCAACTGTAACAACAGAACAATGAGTGTGCATTCCTGAGAAATTATGGGAACTTGGAGGGTGGTAGATAGGAATCTGATACCTGTAGTACTGCCTCTTCTCCCCTGCTGCTGAGTGTGTTATAACTATGACAGAACTGAGCTAGTAGTGTCTGCATTGTGGCCTGCAGTAGCAGAGAGTAATAGTGTCCCTGCTGGTAGGTGCAGTTCTTGGAGCCAGTGTGAAGTAGACTTTAGTCTCTAGTTTAAGCTAGCTTATGGCAGAGAGTGAGTTCATTTCCATAAGGTTTAGTAGGACTCCTTGTTGCCTGAGCATTCCCAGGAGTTTGAGCTTTCTTCTTCGTATCTTCCTTGAAGAAGAGAGGTGGCCCTGTTCACACCATGCTGGCCAGGAAGCCCTCTTTTCTACTCACGATTTATTTACCTTCCCAGTTAATTTACTTCAACAACTTTTTAGCATACTGCCTCCCAGCCCACAGGGCATTTGTTCCTAATTCTTGTCACTTGGTGTGTCAGAGGCAGGCTTTGTCCACATGTAGTGGACACTAAATGCTCTCCCTCCTTCCTGTGCTTCTCCATATATTGCAGATATCAGAGTTAAGAAATTAATCTGTGTACACGTTAACTGTTGTGAAGGGGGTTCATTTCTGCCTTTGCTTCTTATCGGTCTCTGTAACTTGCAGCAAGTAAAATTTTTGTCAGTGCTGCCCAGGCTCGCTCAGATATATTAATGCCAACTTCATGGTATTCTCTTTAAAAACATGTATCTGGCCATGGTTATTCAAGAGTGCTTCCTTTTAAGGGTACTTCAAACAGGTGGATTTCAGGCCTTCTTTAGACTGTGGCAATATTGCAAGGGGAAGAATCGAAAACTAGGAAGGGAACCGCAACAGAACAAAGTACGTAGACATGAACTGTTCAGGGAAGAAAAACCATCTAATTTAAAACTCGTTTTGTGTCATAGTAAAAACATGTCCTCCTCTTCCCTTTTTCCTTCCAGCAAAGGAGTACTTTTGAAACCTTACAGTGATTAATGATATTTGGGTTCTGTGGTTAGTTAGTTCCTGAATTCCCAAACCACGGGAGTGGTGGTTGCTCCAAAGTCATTCCACTGATGTAAGAAAGGGTCTGCTTTAGATGTATCAAAAGAACCTTAGTATGTCGAGGGACTGGGGGTTTGAGAAGTCATGTGCCTCTTAATCATCTGAGGGAGAGATGAAACTGTCTTCTCGTTGATGAAAGCCAGGGCAGTTCCTTCAGATGGCCTGCTCTGTGAAGAACAAGGAGAGCCTGAAAGCCCAATGGAAGGGGCAGGACTGGAAGCAGACAGTTAACTGATGTTTATGGGATTTTCAGGGGGATGGTGTGCTATGATGATTTCCCCTCGGTATGGTTTCTAGTGGCAGCAAACAGCACTTCATAGCCAGAGTTTTTGCCTTTGAGACCTGAATGATGGCACAGGTTCTGTCACACACCAAACCTATGTGCCTGAGGGGTCACCTTTTCCAAAATAAGATGTTTCCCTGCCCTGTTGGCATGCCCATGACACTACTGCCAGAGGCCTGCACCCTAGCAGAGGGAGTGTCTTGCTCCCCTGGGAATCTTGCAGCTGACAGTGCATTTCAGTCATTCTGCCAGCAGCACTGTCCTTTTCATCAGAAAATAACGGGAGGAGAAGCTGTCTTACTTTGGATGAGATGTAGGTGAGAGATGAGGGAGAATTTTTTTCAGTTTATCTCTGATTTTTTGCTAAAGGAATGTGGTATCTGAGTTGGCTTGCAATTAAGTTGTGTGCATGAGGCTGGTTTTCCAACCCGCATTTAATTCTAGTGGGTGCTCAGTGTTAAGCATAGTAAACGAGGTAGAGACCATGCTATCAAGTCAAAAAAGCCAGTTAAGATCTACCATTTAGCCTGGAACGTGTAGCAATCTGGGGCTAAGATGAAATTCCTGGTTTTGAGTGTTGCTTAGTGGATGTCAGCAGTACTGGAGGTAGATTTGACTAAAGCTTCCTCCCAGGATCAGATACCAAAGACACTGGATTAATTTTTCATTGTAGCATTACTTTGAAGAGTTGTTATTCTAGATCAATAGCTTTTATGCAGATGTTGTCTGTTCTCATGGCGATTAGCATTTGAGTTCCTGGGGGCTGCCCATGAGTGCTGAAATCCTGTGCATGGAGGCATGTCCCTGTGGAGGGGGCCAGATGTGTGTGCACACCTGCCGGCGGGCTTCTCACACACACACTTCCTGCAGCTCAGGCTGAGCTGCTTTCTAGAATTCAAAGCAAACATTTACATTCTGAGGCTCCTCTGTATTTATGCTGGGCTTCCAGCTCCACTGTCAATATTTGGGAAGCTACGCCTAGTCAGTTCCTGTTGACTTTTACTGAAAAGTAGCTAGTGAAGCAGTAAATATTTTTGTGCATGTGATAATACAGCTGGTCAGGGCAGAGAGATGTCTGAGGAGCAGATCTTGTGATCTGGGACAGAGCCTGGTGTTTCTTTTCTTGTGCAGGAAGTAGCCATAGCCTCTGGTTGCAACAGCAGGTCCTAAAAGATGACCCTTTCCCTGACAATTGGGAGAATGATGTTTGTTCCCATCAGGCTCCCATCCCACCAGGCTTCCAGAAAGTCAGACTTTTCCCAGGGAAGAGCTGTCAGAGGTGTGCTAGGCAAACTACACCTAGGAAGTCAGAGTTGCAGAAAGGCAAAGCTAGACCAAGAGCCCTGTTAACAGTCTCTGCTCAGCTGCTACTCTGGGAGAAGTGCTTCCAGCGCTAATAAACTGGTATGAACTTTGCCTGTGCTTATTTGGGTTTGAACACTGTCAGCCAGTTACGTAATGGCCTTTGCGGGAGAGAACTGCGTCAGCCACGGTTGCTTTGACAAACCCCTCTCTGGTGGTGAAAGGAGATGGTCATAGTTGGTTTCCCAGAAACTTCAGGCTCCACAAGACTGTAACCATCAGCCCTTCGTGCGCTCCTGGGAACCAGGCTGTACTATGTGGGGCTAAGAATGAATGCTTGAGCCTGAAACCCTGTAAATGACGCTCTGTTGTCCTTGTGTCTTGCATCTGGGCTGGTAACCCAGAGGAGTGCTCTGGGACCGCTGATGGATGTTCCTTTGTTGCCTTCTGCCCTGCCATGCAGCGAGAACCCTTTGCCGACTGTGGAAATTGCTATTCGCAACACGGGGGATGCTGACCAGTGGTGCCCTCTTCTGGAAACCCTCACAGATGCCGAGATGGAGAAGAAGATCAGAGACCAGGACAGAAATACAAGGTGCTGCCACTCGTTCAGACAGTTCTCTTTCTGGCCTGTCTCTTAAGACAGAATTTAAAAGCTTTGATGTTTGTCTTTCTCTGCTGAGAGCCAACTGGCAGGATTTCAAACTTGCACACCACAACAGAAACTCATATCCCTTTAGCTTCAGGATATTAAACTGTTAGCACCCTGCTGCACAAACATTTAAATCTCTACTTTAACCATCTCCTGCTTGAAGCAACGTTTCCTTTTTTAAATTTTTTTATTTTTATTTTTATTTTTCCCTGGGCTCTCTGCTTGTGCAGGGGGATTTGTTCCTATAGGAAGGCATTCATCAAAAATATTGGAGTTTCATGCACTGTCATGCTACCTAGAATCCTGCCACAAGGCTTCCTTTTATGTAGGATAAAGTGCTGTTTGATGTAGGAATGGGCAAGCTCCCAGCTCCAGCCTGACTGATGCTGACCTGTTTGCCAGCGTGCGGGAGCACTGTTGTGATTCCAGGAGGAGCTCTGCCGACCAGAGACCTGCTAAGTGATGTTTGACAAGCAGTTGAGAGCACTTGCTCCTACTTGGTGAAATTGCTCCTGGCAGATAAAAATGAACTGCTAGAATGTCTCCAAAAGATACATTGTGGGAACAGTAAATATGCTGGCTCAGCTCTTTACCAGGATGTTTTTACTGCTGATTAAGATTCATAATTATTTTGCTTCTTAGCTATGACTGGTTGAATAGTTTTCAGTAGTGATCAGTTCAAGTTAATCAGCAAAAGTGCCCTAAAAGCTGTTCTGAAAATAGTGTCTTAGCCTTGTCAACAGGGGCACTCTCAGGTGACCAAGGAAGTCTGTCTAGGCAATAAACCTGTTTACAGAGTTCACAAAGCTGCGGCAGTCTCCCCAAAAGCGTTGGTTTTAATAAGACTTCACATGACTGTAACACAGCACTTACTGTACCTCTTTCTCTCCCTCCTAGGCGCATGAGACGTTTGGCCAATACTGCTCCAGCCTGGTAATCTTCCTGTTGTGACACTGGTGCTCTTCCTACAGACTTTATCCCTTCTCCTCTCCCCAAATGGATCTAGGATTGGCAGGGGTCTTTCTGTCCCTGAAGGGGACACACATTCCACTTGCCAAGAGTTCCCAGTACTGCTGACTTCTGCCCCCATCCCCTCCACCTAAATGCCACGTAGCAAGAACGCTGCGTTAGCACGTGATCTATCCGAGACCTGTGGCAGCTGTTGGAGCCCTTATATACCTGTGTGTGGACAGTGTAAAGATTCTTTTGTATAGGTGCAACATGCACTATTAGGACAACTTTTTAAATAAAAGGAATGCATACTACTTAGGTTGAGTTCAGTAGGTTTGAATGAATAGTGAATCTCACTGTGTTTTGTGCTATTCTGGTAACTGAGCAGTCCCAGGGCCTAGTATTAATGCTTTTGAGTATAATGCTAAATAGTCACATGCCTTCAGTTTTCCTGAAGCATGGTGGAAACAGAGTGCTTTACTTCAACAGATAGCTAAAACAGCCTGCAACCTTTTGCTGCAGGGAAAGTGAGAATGAGACTTAAAACTAGAAGCAGCAAACAACTCTCTAAAGGACTGGTCTGTTACCACACTTGGTGCAGTCTGTAATGAACTCAGTGAGGTGTTCAGCTGGCTTACTTGACAAGGGTAGAACAGTTTAACTGAAGTCACAGATGTAACATTCATTTCTGTCAGATGTCAGCCTGGTGTGTGGTGAACCCTTTTTTCTGTGAAGACTGCATCTGGAAAACAACGTCTCTGAACTGGTACAAAAGCTGGAGCCTGCAATCACTGAGACTACAGCTGCTTTTCAGTGAGTGGCTTTGCTGTGGTCATTGTCAGTGCACATAGCTGCCAGTTACACTGCACAGAGCACCCAAAGCAAAGTGGGTGTCTTAAATACCCTTAGCACTACAGTGTCAGGATTTTGCAACCCTAGAAGCAACCTGTCTTTCCCTGGGGAGTTTAAAAACAGAAAATCTATTGAAGTGAGATTAAAAAAATTCAAGCTTGCTTAAAAAACTAATTAGAACCTACCTTGCTGTTGAGGTACACCAGCTCTTTGATAAGAGTTCCTACCATTCACTGCCAGAACTGATAAGTGTTGCAAGCAGGGCAGTTTTGCTGGCAGCCTGACAGTTATGTTCAGGCCTTTATCATAAAGCCAATGGGTTTTACAGTCCTTGCTGATCACCCACACTGCTAGCACAGTCAAAAAACACTTTCCAGCCTTAATTTATCATGTGTAGACTTGAGTAATAGCAGAGCCAGTTCTGATTCCTGGGTGGGAGGGAACTTTTTCCAGATGTTAGTCTGCAGGAACCACAAACTTGCAATTTAGCAATCATATCATTGCAGTCTTATTCTAGGCTCCAGTGCCAGAGTGGTACTCTATCCGTTATTCCTTATTAAAGAGGTTGAAAGGTTATTTCAGCAAGGAACACAAAACCTAGGACTCCTGCTGCATCTTGGCCTCCCATGTAAAAACATATTTTTGCCTCATGGACATAAAAACTCCCGTGAGAACATTTCAGCCTCTCTTTGTTATGATCAGGTACTTCTGCAAGCAGCCTCTTCAGGGAATTCGACCAAAACAAGCATGAGAGTGCTGTAGCCTTAAACTAGCATCTGTGATGCAATTTTTGAATTGCTGTGAAGCTTGTAGTTACCTCATCCTAAAATTCACAAGGCATGGACATGCAAGGACTACAGCTTCTGTGGCTGGTTTACAAGTGCCTCCCTCTGCTTCTCAGGCCCCAGAGAGGCTGTAGGAATTGTCCCTCCAAGCAGCCAGGGGCAAGGCAGGACAGTCCAGGGGGCCAAGTCCCAGAAAGATGAGAACTTCAGCCAGCTTTCTCCATGTATTAGGAGTACTAGGCAACAGCTGGGAGCAACTTTCTTGCTCTATAATCACAACTGCTTAGGTTAATCTAGCACCCTAGCTAAAAGCGTAGCCCAGATTTTGCATTTCAAAGTCCCATCTCAGAAGCAATTTAAAACAGAACATCTGTAGACTTTAAAGACAAACTCTTCCCAGGGATTGAAACACCAGCTCTGTGTTACTATGTCATGAGCAAAGCACATGGCAAGTACCTGTCAAGTCTGAGGCTGCTTAGCCTTTAGTACCACTGTGTCTCCCAGAACAAGATTACTATCTGTACAGTTCTTGCATCCTCTTCCTAGAAGGAAACAAGTGCAGCAAAATAGCTTGTTCAAATTAAGTCTGATTTTTCATAAAAAAGGTGTTCTCATGGGAAGCCCACAGAGGAGGTGGGAGAGGGGGAGGCTGTGGTTCAATCTTCCTTTGCCACAAGGCTTCTATATCATTCTTCTTAATTGGATGCTGGTTACTCACATTTCTCATAGTAGTTTTAGTGGTGGTTTGCAAGCTTGTCTAGCTGAGCAGACAGCAACATTACCATATGAGCTATCCTAAGATATATTTGCAGATTTACTCCAAAGGCTTTGAGGTCGGGTGCAAGCACACCTGTGTACTGCATTAGCAAGAATGACCAAATCCATTTAGTACAGCTGTTCATGGAAGGGACTAGCTTGTTTAGTTTTCCCCTAAAATTCAGATGTTTAAGTTTCAGAACTAAAAAAATTCAACAAGAGTGGAGTTACACTGCATGTGCAGACAGCCTTTATTACTAGTGTCAAGTGCTACTTCCAGTCACTGCCTGGATCCAGTGTCTGGCTCTGTGCCCTGTCCTTTCCCAGGCATCCCTTTGTCCAACTAGACACACCCCCGCCCCCCTCCTCATGCTCTGCAGTCCTGCTGACAGAAGAGGGGAAGGACACATTCCAGCTAGCCTGAACTTTGCTTTGCCCACCAAAAAAGAAAAGCCCAAGCAAGCAGCCTGGCAGTTTTGAACAAATTCCTGATGAGTACTGGCGAATTGCTGCCTCTGTCCCTGGCAGAAATGGACACACAACTGAAAAATAAAGACTTTAATGTAAAGACTCTTTGGAAACAACCAAAAAAAGGAGTGGGGGACTTAGAAGAAAGGAAGAGGCTGAGCTGCATTCTACCATGGTAGAGTTGGGAGTACTACTTCATTGAAAGCCCACAAAGATGTCTCACAACAGTGAGAGCCAGGAGCATTAGTCTTTGTACAGAGGACAAGAGTGACCTGGCACACAGCAAGTCATTAACAGCAAGAGAAGGAGTAACTGGTTTAACACCTCATTTGATACTTATTCCCCCCCGGGTAACTGAGGAGCCATCACAACTTCCAGTCCCTGTCCCTAGGACACCTCCGTAAGCATTCATGTGTTCTTATGTGCAAAGCTCTGTGGAACCACTTGATAAAAAAGGAAGATGGGTTACCCATACAAACAGTGAAACATTACACATTGGAATGGCAACTGGTGTTATTCCAGTAGGATCTCTGGGCCACAGCATAAGTCCAGCCGGAAGAGAGGAATCTGGCCACATGGAGAAGTCCCTTGTGTTACTGTGGATGCTGCTGCTGGTTCTGGTCTTGGTCTCTAGGTTGGTTTTCTGGACGATCCTCAGGGAGAGGGTTATAGTTGGGATCCTCTTCAGGTGTGTCAAATACCATCTTCCTGGCAAGGGACATGCCCATCCCACCAAGCAGGCAGGTTAGGAAAGTGAGCCAAGGGCAAAACCCTCAGCCCTCCTATAGCCCTTCACAGGGCTTGGCTGTATGCCACAGCCACCTGCCTACTGCAGCAGCCCTAACTGTTCTTTTGCTCAGCTCAATATGTAACCATGACAGTACCTGCTTCCTTGATCTCTAGGTCAGCTTTGATCCTCAGCATGAAGCAGAACATATTCTGCTTTCTTAAACTACAGAAATACATCAGAAAAAAATCCTACCTGCATCCAGCATTTCCACAAGCAGTAAGAACACTCCAGTTCAACTAGCAAAGCTTAAGGTAACAGCAACTGCTTTATGGACCCTGTGTACATATGTATATAATGTGCAAAGTGCCAGTGCTTTCTGCAGCAGAGGCATAAACTGTCAAGCTGAGGTGCTATCAGCATGCAATTGCGTCCTATAGTCGCCGCATGCTGTCACAGACCACAGTTTGCTATGAAAGTGATCCAGGCTGCGAAGCAACACAGCAAAGCCCAGAAAGAATTGGCTTTACTTACAGGAAGCCAGGGGTTAACAGCAACTTCTTTCCTCCAGGCTGGTTGGGGAAAACATCTTCCAAGAAATAATAGATGTGACCCACTGCAATCCCTGGGGAGAGATGTCAGGAAGGTCAGGCCCAGCTATGACTCCTTTGCCAGCTGACCCAGAGCTGCTGGGAGCCTAAGCAGGATGAAGCTCCAAGAATCCCTCAGCTGTGTACCCACATCCCAGCTCCCACCAGAGTGCTGGGGTGCCAGAGGGCCAGGCTGTTTGCTGTGCCCAACTTCTGATGCTGTGGAAGACATAGCAAAACACAGGTCACAAGCAAGAGCTCAGGCAGGAGGCTGGCCACCCAGCAGCCTCAGCCAGCTCACTTTAGGAAATCCACCATCTGAAATAAGATGAAACCAAGAAACCATGCTAGTGCCCCAGTAGCATCTATGAGAATTGAGAGCACTGCAGCTGCAAAGGGCCCTTGTTCCCAGCACCCACCAGCTTTGACTTACCCAGTAAGTCGATGATGATGGAGTTGCCCAGGAGCAGAGAGAATCCCATCAGGACCCAGGGCAAGAAGGGGGCCTGGAAGTTAAGAAGCCCAAAGAAGTTCATGCGGATGTATGGGTTCCTGCGACTCCACACGTACACCAGCATGATGGTGAAAGCCTGGCCCAGGAAAAACAGGCTGGCAAAGAGTCCAAATAGCTAGGAACTACCGAGTCAAGGAAAAAACCTGCCCACCACCTGCAGGCAGCAGAGGATGCCTTGTGACTAGGAAACCCAGAACTACAGGCAGCTGATCACAGCATGCAAGATATTGCCCATGCCACCAAACCTTTCCTGAGCTGGCATGGCACACCACACTTCCCCCCTGCCACCCCACAGCAAGACACTCTGGAGTGGCACGTACAGACTGCTCACTCCTTAATCTACCTGCCACAGCCATCAAAGACCAGTGAGCTCATATAGTCACCTTTACAAAGTGACCATCAAATATGACATTCTGATAAGGGCCTTCATATTGTTAGAGCACTTGTGAGCTAGTTTTTAGTATGTGCCACATGTTCCATTCAGTATCCGCCACCTACAGAAGAATTTCAGCAGCGAGATGGCTGTTGCCATTCACAGCCCTCTTCTCCAGGACACAAGGAGGCAGCTGGAGGCAAAATATTCCCCTGCCCTTGTTGCAGTTAGACTCCAAATCTCCCTATGGCCAAGCACACAGCTGCCGCAGGGACCCGGACACCGACTAGCCAAACACCCGAGGATGGCCAACAGACACAAGAGTTCGCACAGCTTCATGCAGACCACTGTGGGGAGAACAGTGCTCTGAGCCATCTGCATAAGACAACAGCAAGACATTCAGAAAAGATTTTATGCTTGGGAGGGAGGTATTTCTCTCTATCCAGACTATTTCATCCTACAATAAAAGAACTCCTTAAGATGTGTGATGGTATCTCCAGCCACTAACAGCTTGCGAGGACAGAGTGCTGGGCTCACGCTGCCCAGCGTGCCGACAGCAGACAGTACGTAGTCACCCCACTCCTTGTGTTTATGGTTCTGTGTTCTTCCCTTCAGCTGCAGCTCCATTTTATGACCCAGCCTCATGCCAATCGCAGCAGCACTCCAGTCTGCTCCACCCAGTAGAGCGCAGACACAGTTGCCCTGACACAGCTGGGTGGTTTCTCGCAGAGCGTAACACGGGGCTTCCTTTCAGGCTGAGCTTCCCGAGCACACTGCCACACGTCCTCTTCTGGGATCAGGCAGCCCATCCCCTTGCCAGGTGCATCAGCACTTCCAGGCAGCTTTTCCTGTATTTTTCTTCCGCTCTAAGGGTGAGGCACAGGCCAGGAGATGAGGGTGGGCAAGATGAGGAGCACAAGCTGCTGCTGTACAGCCAGAAGTTGTCCCTCCACTACATGCTCACCAGAGCTCTACCAAGCCTCAGGGCATGTGCCTGGCAGGCTTGGGCCACAACAAAGCTCTCTGTCCCATGGCACCAAGAAGGTTCATAAGCCAGCTGTCCTGCTCAGCAGGCAGGTACCTGCTACAGACTACACAATACAGCTGGAATACAGAGAGCCAGCAGACAAGCCCCACGCTATTCACAGCATCTCAGAAGACACCAAAGAGCCTCAACCAACTCAAAAGGATACTGTCATGAGAAACCCTCCAAAGAGGAACATGAAGACAAAGTCAGCCGTCCTTCCACGGAAGGAGCCTTCTTCTAGCATGCGGCAGTACCTGTACCTGAGAGCAGGAGAGAAGGGAGGGGTTGCAGTATAGGAAATTAACAGCTGGCCACCCTGTGTCCCCACAGCATGACTTTACAGGGAATAAGCCAGGTGCAAGCTATTTCATCACAGGAAGCCATCAGCCAGGTGTCCAAGCCCCAGAGCAGAACAATGCAAACTTCACCTCATACCACTGACCCCAGGGAGAGAAAGAGGCATCTGCTGTGCTCCAACCAGAGCTCACCCCAGGAATGGGCACTGCTCTCCAGCATGAGCTGCAGCAGCACTGCCAGCTTCTTCAGCCTTTTGGCAAGGGCTGCCCTGCAGCAAGCAGAGATGGAGGTACAGGAGGTGGCCACAGCTGTTGGGTGGATGGCTTCAGCTCAGGCCAAAAGAGCCAAGGGAAGAATCCACAGCCCTAAACTGCTGCCAAGACAAGTCAGCCCAGGGAGGAAGATGGGACAGGGGGAATTGCATCTAAGCCAAAAAGGGAGCAGAGAGCTTCACTGAGACCAAAGGATACAGAAATATCATGTTGAAAAAGAAACTGAATCCCAGGGGCCCAAAAAAGAGGAAGTTGGTGATCAGCCTCCATATCTGAAAGAGAAGAGAGAGGAGAGAGAGAAGGAGGTGGACAGACAGGTCTCTCCCCATCACACGTACAGCAGCCCATCACCCTATCCACTAGGGACACCCAGTCATGCACCCATCCACTCAGAACAACCCCAGGACACCAAAGAGCTGCACCACCTCCACGTGGGACAGACCTCCCTCCATTGCCCACATCAAAGTATTTTGCCCTTCCAGGTGCAGGAAAGAAGATTTCTTTACTTTTCTGGAAGGGACGGACAGCCACGATTCAGCACCCCGAACCAAAGTAAATCACTGTCCATGCCTCCCTACAATAAAGCCCTCCCCACCCAGCCTGACATCAGTTGGCCAAATGTCTCGGTGTCACAGAAAAGGAAGAGACAGGTTTTGAGTAAAGGAAAAAAGGAAACGCCAAGGCGGCGTATGGCAGGGAAAGTCTGGAAGAAGTTATCTCCATCCAAGCACCTGAGACAAGACAAGAGGGGACACCATGTTGGCGACCCAGCTCCCGCCAACCCGGGAACGCCGGAGTAGTGGGAACGAAGCCCCTTGGGATCACACAGCACTCCCCAACTACCCTGGGGAGCAGGACACCCAGGGCCCAGCCTGCCGGACCCACCCCTCGCTGGGAAGGGGCAAGAGGGGCCCCGGAGCCCGGGCGAGGCCTCACCTGGAACTTCCTGAAGATGAGGTCGGGGTTGAAGTACAGCTGGAAGGGGGTGATGAACTCCAGCTGCTGTGAGAGACAGGCAGAGCAGCTGCCACCCGCTGCCGGGCGCCCGCTGCCCTCAGCCAGCCCCCTGGCTCCCCCACCGCAGAGCAGCACCCCCTCGGGGACCCTGACCTCCCCGCCACAGCCTCCCCCCGCAGGGACCCCGCACGCCCTCACCACGGCGGCGGTGGTGAGCACGCAGGCGGTGGTGTAGGCCCGCGTCACGGCCGGCATGCCCAGGTACTCCTGCGCGAAGCCCTGGTAGGCCATAGCGCACAGCGACAGCGCCCAGCCGCGCCGCGGGCCCTCTAACGCCCCCTCCCTCCCCCAACGGCGCGCCGCCGCCGCCACGCCCCCACGGGCCGCGCCCGGCCAATCCCGACGCGACAGGCGGCGCCGAGCTGGCCAACCGGAGGGCGCCTCATGCCCTCGGCCTCCACCCGCCGCCAACCCGGAATGGACCCGCTGCAGCAGGTGACGGGCCGGCAGCGAGGGGGGGGGGGAGAGGCCGTGGGGTGCCGCCTCCTGGAGGCGGGGCGAGCCCCGGTAGCCAATGGCAGCGGGCTGTCCCGGAGAGCCGCGGTTGAGGGAAGGCGGGGAAGGCAGAAAGCAGGTCACGTGCCTCCCGGGAGAAGGCGAATCGGCGGGAGAAAAGGGTGGGACAGCGGGGCCGGGGCGGGGCTAAGGGTGCTCGCCCTGGAGGAGGGGCTGCGCGGGCTGGGGCGGAGCCCGGTCCCGCCCCCGCTGCTCCGGCCACGCCCTCCGGGGGCGGGGCGGGGAGCTGCCCGCCGGCGGGAGCCCCGCCCCGCCCCGCCCCGCCCCGGCGGCGGGTCCGCTGCGCTCAGGTCGGGTCCGCCGCGGCCGGGCCCTCGGCCTGCGAGAGCCGGGGGCTGTCCGCGGGTTGTTCCCGCGGCCTGGGAACAGCCGATTGCTGGGAGGGAGAGGGACACGCCGCTGGGAGCTGGGCCGTGAAAAGGGGCTGGTGCGTGAGTGCCTCAGCTGGTGTGCCGGGTGCTTTGCTGGTCCAAAGGGTCTCGCCTTCACTCATGCGTAAAGGGCTTGGGGTTTTTAGCCATTTGTGCGAAAACCTCTGCTGCTTCTTGGTTGGAGCAACAGGGCGCTTCCCCGAGCTGTGCGAGGTCGCACCCGGCAGCGCGAAGTCGCTGGCCGAAGCCGAGGGACGGCGTGGTTCCACCAGGGGCGGTGGGTCAGGGGGTGCCCAGCGATGCCCTGGGGAGTAATGGTGACAGCATTTGCCTTCGGCTCCCCAGGAGAGCGCCGGGTGTCTCTGCTCCTCCCGTAGCTGTGTCAAATATATTACAA
Source organism: Haliaeetus albicilla (assembly GCF_947461875.1). Classification (NCBI taxonomy): domain Eukaryota; kingdom Metazoa; phylum Chordata; class Aves; order Accipitriformes; family Accipitridae; genus Haliaeetus; species Haliaeetus albicilla. Next base: position 38,518,573 of record NC_091492.1, read on the forward strand.
AACACTCTTTGAAAGGATGATCTGATAAAGGTCTGCATAAACCTGACATGCTCTACTCTCGTGCTGATTATGCTTTCCAGAGCTGTCTGCCGTGCTCAGGAGTCAGGTCTGATGTTACAGCCACCCTGGTTTCAGGCGGAGGAACGGGCCTGGTGTTGGGTTTCTGCAGGAGAAGGTTAAGCTGTCATCAGAGCCTTAATGAGCCCTGAGATTTCCCTTTAAATCCTCAGTTAATGGGAAATTAAATCACTGGCAGGGGAGGGAGTCTTTGTGTTTTCCACCACCTCCACCCTGACTGCCCTTTGATGAAGAACAAAACCCAGATGGAAGATGAGGGGACAGAAGGTTAAAGCAACACACCAGGGGAGAGAGGGGAGAAGACGAGACAGGTGGGGTCCCATGATGGGTTCCTGTGTGCCCTGGGCACTGCGGTGCTGAAAGCCGTCTCTGACCTGGCTGCTCGGGGGAAAGGAGAAACCGCTCCAGGCCAGCACTGCATTAGGGATCCTGGGAATGGAGTGGAGGGGGAAACTTGGACCTCGAACTGCAGCAGTGTCAACAAGCTTAGCTGTGTTGTTACAGGCTTTTGGTGGGAGCTAGGATGGGTATGAGAACTCTGGCAGGTGAGAAGAGCTGAGCTTAAGACAGCTCCTCATCAGGGCCAGGAGCTCTGCAAAGGGCTGCCCGTGTTCATGTGGCTGCTTCATCCCAAATGCCATGCTGCTGCAGCTCAGCCCTTCAGCATGCCGCAGAGCTCGCAGCCCCAGCAGAAGCAGCAACTGAGTCGAAGAACTGAGAGTGAATAAATGAATAACAAATGAAATAAGGGAATAAATATCCTGCCCCTTTGGATGGGGGATTAGAGGCTTCCTATCTGCTCTCACTGCCTGTGGGCAATGCCAGCCAGAAGCTGAATTCAAGGACTGTGATTCCTGCCCCTTCCTTGTTTGAACCAAGGCTGAGATGAACATGGGGAGCCTCTCTGCTGGAAGACGGTCATCGTCCTGGAGCTCAGTCTCAATAGCTCCACAGAGAGGAGAATCCAAATGTTCAATCCCACTTACTCCCTGTGGAGGACTATGTACAAATCAGACACTGTATGAAATCTAAAAAAAAAAAGCCATCAGTTTCTCATTTTTCTTCTTTTCCCTTGTTTGCCAGCCAAAACTGGAGAACTCTACTTGTCCAGGCTTCTAATTAAGACCTTCTTTTCTAAGATTCATGGGGAAGGAGGAGAAGCAATGAAATGCATTGGGAAGCTCACCATCTCACACTAGAATAGGCCAAACAAATCTCAGTGTCACCCCTGGTTCCCAGGCTGCTTTCTGCTCGTGATCTCACTCCCTTCGGAGCTCAGCCAAACTGACTTCATGCACTACAGTATGCCCAGGGGCAGCTTTAGTCTTTATTACAACACTTGTCACATTTTATGGATTTGGGGAGTTATGTCCTTCCACAACTTCACATCAGCCTAGCCGCATAGCTGAGTTCACATTATACACCTTTGTAGTGATGCCGACATGCCACCTTCTATAAAATCATGGAATCTAACTAAAGCCTGAAAAAAGCAAACCCAAACCCTTTGTCTCAGCAGCAAGAAGGTATGAGGGACAGCCAGAACAGAAACACTGCTCAGGAGTTTCTTTGCTGATTTCCTCCTGCCTTGTCCTATTGACCTCCCCCTGCCCAGGGACCCAAAGCAGATGTAAGCACAGGTCTGAGCAGCAATGATGTACCTGTTGCCTGCTATCTTCTGGGTTCCACTTCCTTTTGGAAGCAATTCGTGTCAATGTGCAGCATCAGTTTCAGAACCCAAGACATCAGAAACTCAGAGTTCCCATAAAAGTATGTCTGATGCCCAGACTTCAGTCCATTTTGGATGGGCTTTGAAAAAAGTCTCTGTCTGGGGGCTCTCGGAGTTGCCCGAGGAACTAACTGGAAGAACTCCCATCTGTGACATTTGCTCAAGTCACTCAAAGAAAGAACTGAAACATGGTGGTACCAGAGGCAACTCTCTTTTCCAGACAGTATTTACCCATTTTGTATCTATCTGCAGGATTAGTGATAGTAACCTGTTGTACTGTCAACATTTACAATCCACAAACCAACTCACAAGAAAATATTCCTGAAAAAGAAGAACTAGTGTGTGTTGCACTCTCTCAACTGTGGATTCATTTGGCCTTTGATTTAAATATATATATATATTTCCTGAAGGGGAATGGTTTTGCACATACACAGTGACAGACTGCTACTGGACCCTCCTGTTACCTCTGGTTTTGTTTTCCCCATTTCTGGGGTGATTTTGAGGAACATGCAAGCATTTGCCTAGGGTTGCAGGTAAGCTTCACCCCGCAACAGAAACTCAACAGCTTCCTGTCTCAGTTTCTGCAAACCAAAATAGCAAAGAGTTAGAAAACAAAGAAAAAAGCTATTAACTCTCCCCATGAGTTAAGCAGCACATAAACCTCAAGAAGGCACATGAGCAAAGATAAATGGGCTGTTGCAGCGTTCATCTCTTTTGTTTGTAGTAAATTATTGTGTGTAATTCATGTTTCCTGTCCATAAATGCCAGAGGAACTTGAAGACATGGAATCCATTCTAATTTAGTAAAGACAAAAACAACTCCTTTTGAGCCCATCTGGAACTTGTTTTTATCGTAATTGTTTTGGGCTCAGTAACGAGTTCAAGATCTAACTGCCCTCACTAATTGGTTCAAGAATAAACAGATGCTTTGTTTAAAGGCGACAGTTCCCATTTTGCCCAGCACAGCACTCTCCGGGGTCACAGGATGAAAGGAGCTGTACGCCACGTCAGCACAGGCCTTAATGAGCATTGGCGCCCTCGCCAGGGGTGCTCACTCCCCTCAGCAGTTGATGGGGCAGGAGAGCAGCCCCCAGCCATGCACTTGATGAGTGTCCAGCCGGTGACACGTACCCTCTGCTCTTTAACACCTTGGGCATTTTGTTTGTAAATTCGTCTGATGACCTTTTGCAACATGTCCTACAGTAACAAGCCATAAGTGGTCTGATGACACATAGGCACTCCCTCCAGCTAGGCTATAGGGCACACAATGGGGAGAGTTCATTCCCTGGGTCACCTAAACCCAAGCCCCTTGGCTGGAGTAATGCTCCACCCCCCTGCAGTAGAGCCCCAATTCTTTTCTTCATTTGAAAACAAAGATACACTGAGAGACTCCTTCACCAGGATATGAGACTATGCAAGTTCTGTACAAAGTCTCACCCACCCTAGTGCTCCCTGGGACACGCCACACCTGAGATCGCTGTTAGCCCTGGTGTAGAAGAGGTCACTGCATGACTGATGCACAGGCAGTAGGAACAGATTCAGAAAAAGCAGCACTGAGCTCCCCTACAAGTGAGCCACAACAGCCAGAGGGACCTTACTGGAAGGTTATTTCAGCTCTCAGACTGTCCTCAGTGGCGTGGACAACAGGTGCCAAGACCTCCAGATCCACCACAAAGTAGCCGCTGAGTTTCTGCTCTGGTTTTGGAAACAAGGCTCCATGAACCCACTGTGCATAGATAAGCTGTGTAATCATAACTGCCTGAGGCACTTGAAATGTTTACTTTTCAATGTTTAATGGCCATATATAAATTCTTTCTCCTTCATTGAAGGATTTCCTGTCTCAAATCAGCTAACTCTACAGTGTGATGGCTAAAGTCAGGAGAAAGTAAATCATACAGAATTGGATGGGGGTTTTATTTGTTTGTTTGTTAGAAAGAAACTAAAGATAGTACTTAAAGCTCAGCCCTTCAAGGACATGTGGTTTGCACAGGGTATGCAGTAAATCAAAGTTTATGTTATTTTTATTTCCTATGTTTCTTAGTTCAAAAATACAGCTTTGCATCTGGCATATCATGAGAAAGAAGATCTCACCTAAATCTCCTTGAGCAGAGCCCAATCACATATCCAAATAAAAGACCTCTTCCAAAACAGCTTCTGGTCATGAGTTGAAGACATCAAGCAAGAAAACGTCTGTCTCTTTGCACAGTTATTTTTTTCCAGTGCTTAATCATTCTTGTTAAATTCTTCTGCCTTGTGATCTGTCCTCTACACCATAGGTCACCTCCCACAGCTGTCAGTGGGAATATCTTTCAAGGGCCTTTATTTTGTAACATCCATTTCCTAAGCACTGTGGCTAAATCAACAAGAGAACTGAAAAACAATGCTTGTTTCTTATAAAAAGAGGTCTATGTTCAGCTCACAATCGCAGCACATACAACTGAGCACGCTGCCAGCTGTTGAAGACCCCTACAAGGAGTCAGAAATGGTATTTGTAGTTTTGTTTTCACCAGAGGCAGGACTACGTGTCCTAGTCCGGGTGCCTCTCAATAAGCCAGGGGACAGCTCTAATAAAAAGCTCTATCTGAAGTGGGTGTTAAATAGGAAATCAGGATGAGTCTGACACTCCGGCACTGCTGCACATATTTTCCTCTCCTCTGACAGGAACATTCAGCGACATTTGGCAGAGTCTAAACGCTCTTCTCTCGCATGCAGGAACAGAGGTGGTGCTCAGCCAAACAGTTTGTTCTCTCTGGCCTTCAGGTCACCCAGTTTCAACTAACTGCCTGCATCAGTGTCTGATACCAAGAAGGAAGGAAAAGGAATAGTTCAGCCACAACATGACCTACAGCTCACAGTGGACTGAGAAAGGGGTATTTCAATTATTTTTAGTATTTTGGGCTTTTTCAGTTTTCCCAGAGAAGCTCTATTGCTTATCAGGAGGATGAAAATGCAGACTGCTGATCCAACATGCACAACATAGAGCCATTCTTCTGATATCCAAAAATCCTAGCTACAAGGAAAAGCAGCTAGTTCCCTTGGCTGTATCAGCCCTCGTGTCCTCAGAGGACTCAGCTCCCATGTATCTCCTCTGGTCTGGAAAGCATCCCAGTGGCTCTGTGTGGTAGCAGAAGCTCTGTCAGCATTGGGTCCCTGCCCTGAGAAACCTCTGCAATGAAGCCCATTTCCTGAAGTTCTTATACAGTGTCTTGAACTTACATAAATTGTGGGTTTTTTCTAAGGAACATTAGTGAACTGCTGGAACTGAGAATAATGGTGTCACAGCAGGGCACTCATTTCCTACAAAGAAAATCCGTTTTAACAGCTAAGTTCCATAAACATTGCTTTCACCATAAAAACAGCAGACCTACTGGATGTTTCTTGAGAAAGCTGCTTGTTTGTAGATGATGTTGTGTGTCTTCTGTATTCTGAGTCCTGCAGGAGTCAGGACAAGCAGACAGAAGTATTTCATATTTCACTGTGGTGGTCCTTACAGGAAAGAGAGAAGGGTTTACAGAAATAGCAAGTGTAGAGCTTGGGAGATAGCCACAACCAGCCAGGGAACAGCTTCAAATCTCTTCTGCGATTTACAGTTTGGCATTTGTAAGGAGAATTCATCCTGTAGATCCAAGCCTCACAGATAGAAATGGGGCCCTTTTTCTCCTCTTGCAGTGTAATTGGAGTTGGTCCAGATAATCCTGAGGTAAAAACACTTTAAAACATAAGAACCTCTCAGCGCATGGCAGATCAAAGAGCATGTGTTCATGGTCTTTCCTAATGGCAGGATTACTACTTATTCCTGCAGTCAGATAATTACAGGCAGAGACTGCCATCACATTCTCCAAATAACTACTCTCCCATGCTCCTGGCATCATATTTCACCTTGATTATGACAGGTTTGAGTTCAGTGAAAAAGTATTTGAGGGAAGAGGGTGGTAGGTCCTCGTGGTGGTGCTGGAAACCTGCTGGGTTTATGTGAAGGCTTCCAAAGCCAGAGTTTGAGTAACTGCAGTGCGGTGATTATACCCTGATGACAGACCCCGAGACTGGAGATTTCTCATCTACACCAACTGTGACTCTGAAATTGTGACAACTTATCCTAAGGACTGAACATTGGGAATGCTGGGTTTTTTAAGTTTGCAGCAGGAAGCCAGTTAGAAACACAACCAGTGTGAACATCTGTCAGGACCAAAGCACGAGTCATATAGATGCCACATAGGAGGAAAAACTCTATCCATCCACTCCTCATCAAGGTGTCTGTAACTAGAAAAGACAGAGGACAACCTCCAGGAACTCCCACTTCCAGCTAGCCAGCTACACACGCAGATCTAGCCACAGCAACAGCCAATTTATGCCCCTTCTGGAACAGGGAGGTTTGTGAACAGCCTGTGCCACAATCCACGGCATCTCACTGCCTACCTGCAGAACTTCATTCATCTCTTAGAGCTGTCATAAGCTCACCTGATATTTCCCTTCTCTGACCCGAGACTGCCATAGACAGTTGCTCACTTCATTGCACAGCTTGCAAGCTCTCTGATTTAATCCTCACATGAAAGCACTGGGAATGGGTTTTGAAGAGAGAGAAGGTGGCTCTGCGCAGTTCAGGGAAGGTAGAGGTGAAATAAGGAGAAGCTTGAGGAAAGCCCATTGGGAGGCCCAGCAGAAGATGCAAACACATCCCCTGACAACACCTGCCCTTGTGCATTGGTGCCAGTGCCTCTAGGATTTCCTTTGGACTGTGACTAATCCTGCCTTCATCTTCTGTTAGATAGATGAATGTGCACATATTTACCTTGGAAAAATAAGACAATGCAATGGTCTAAGCAGGCAGTCCTTGACCAGGTCATTGCAGAACCATATATTTCTATGTTAGACTGCAACAGAAATAAGACAGATGGATCAGATTCATGGTACTCAGGCCCAGGGAATGGATGGAGACCAGACTGCCTGCAAGAACTGCATTCCTTCACCTCTTATCCAACTAGAGACATGCTTTGACACGTTGGCTTCTGTCTAAGGAGCTAGAAATGGAATAATCCCCACCTACCTCAAAGGCTCCCATGATGCATCTCAGTGACTAGAACAACCAGGGACACTCCACCTGGTAGCCGCAAGCTGAAACTCCTGTACGCCATCACCTGAGGGGACAAAGAGCTGCACTAGGTTGTCCCTGCTTATAAGATGCTAGGAAAAAGGACAGAGCTCTTGCCTAGTACAGAATATGTGTTTTTCTTCCTGGAAGAGATCTACCCAAGCCTGGTCTCATTCAGAATAGACTTTAGGAAGAAACTAGAGCTTTCCTTTCTGAATGTATTACTGTTCTTGATACATGCTGCCTAAACTATACACCAGTGGCTGTTAACTTGTACAGTTATGTACAGTTATGTCTATTTCCTCAATGAACAAGTTACCGTTTGGGAAGCTGTTAGTAGTCCTCTGACCCCTGCCATATGCCACAGGCAGCAAACTGCTGGCATGTTGGATTCAGAGCATAGTATAGGAAATTTTGTACTTCTCCTGCCACTTAGTGGCTGCAGCTGATGCAGCACCACATCCCTACTTACATGTTCGTAAGACAATATACTTCTGCGATGCAGAACAGGTATATATTTCTGTTCAGGTGCAGTAAAACCTGAGTACAGATAAAGAGGCATTTAAAAAAAAAGTTTCACTTATTTTGAGTACTTTGAAATCTGTCAGGCCACTCACAAATTGCACTCTGCAGGATGAAAGGATGTTAAAATACCATGATTACTCCTAAAGGCCAGATACTTTGTGAAACAGCCACTTTGTTATTATTGCTGGCAATGCAAAATGCCTCCATCTCCACTAGGCCCCATCTCTAGGATTCATGAGGATACAGCTTTTCTCACTGCCAGGGTGTGCCTTTCTATTTTACAGAAAGAAGCAAGCCGTCATTGCTGTTACTGCTGCCTTGCTGTCGTCTGTAGCTTACATGGAAAAGGGAACCATTTCTGGAACAATAAGCAGCTACCACATGAGCCAAACCCATTGCAGAAGGCCTGTCAGCTACTCTGTACTGATTAAATGATGGGTAGTTAACAAGGGAAGAGTGTAAAACTCACATGCTAGTGAATGGTAAGCCAAAAGACAAAGATGAAAGGTCACTGAAGAAGTCACTATTACAGTGGGATGAAACCTTTTCAATTCATCAGAATTTAGCTCTCGGGGGTAGAGGAGGGGCTTCTACTGCATAGAGTTATTTATTTTTTAACCAAGATATTAAAAAAGAACTGAGTTTCAATTTTGTATTCCCAGGGTGTGACATAAATCCATTGTATGAAGGCTCCTCCACCATACCTCTGTGAACAGCTATGGTGAAGTTCATTTGATTCCTTGATCAATATCTCCCAAGCATAAAACCAGTTATAGTCCTTGGTATAATGAGCCCCAGTTGCCCTCAGAAGGGCTCTTCTCTCCACCCTCTGAGGCTGTAGGGAGAACAAGGCTTAAAGAACATCAGAATAAAGTTTCTGAGAGGATGCCACAACTCAAAACAAACTGAGAACATTTTGATCAGATGCTCATTCTTCCCCCAGCAGCCTACTCTCCCATGGCCACCTCAGCACTAGGTTTACCTGCAACGCTACATATTATGTAGATATATTACATATTATGTAATATGCACTTTAATATAATATAATATATAAATTAATACATATTATGTATTATGCAGTTTAGAAACAAAAAAGTCACACACCATATGTAAAAGCAAAGCCCTCTGCCTCCTGTGAAATGAAAGCCAGAAATGATTTGTCAGTGACAAAATCAACTACTGTTAAGTGTTGCTGTTTGCTCTATGCCAGGCTATGGAGACAGAACAGGACTGCAGCCTCCTGTGAATCAGTGCACAGTCCCTTGCCAGCAAGAGCTGGATTGCCTGTATAGCACCAGGACATAGACAGGAGTACAGTGAAAGGGCTTGGCATAACAAGAGATTTGAAAGTTTGGGGTTCAATCATTCCTGTCACTGACAGGACCAAGGAAAATAGTCTGGTTTGTCTTTCAGATCCTAGATTGGGTTCCAGGACAATTACAGTCAGAAAAAAAGCTGTAGCTTACTTCTGCTTTGATCACACTTAATCAGACAAGCGCTACCGGGCAACTATGTCAGATGCTTTGAGAGCGAATTTATGCCATAAACCATACTGGCCTTCAGGAGGATTTAGACAGCCCTGGATGTTGCAGAATCATTTCCCCAAACTGTCATGTACTTTCAACAAAAGTAATTGAACTGTCTTGCTAATGAACATGCATTCTCCGTTTTGAGAATGTAAATCAGCTGGCAAAACACCTGCCAAGTCTACTGTCTTATCCTAATGTAATGAGTGACTAAATACACATTCCTATGCTGGAGATTTAAATAATATTTTAGAGCACTGCTGAGAGTACCAGCGGCTTTGGCAGACAGAGGAAAACATACCAAAGTGGATGAACAAGCTGCAGAGACTTGTAAAAAACATCTTTTTTACTATTATTGTTGACAGATTTTTTTTTTTAATTTGAATTTTTATAAGGCTGTGTAAGTACTATCATGTTCTTGTAGAATTATTTGTCCAACTCATCACAGTCCTTGGGATAAAGCTGACAGACTAATGGCTCTCCTGGCAGCTGCATGCCACCACTGTGGCTGTGAAAATAGTGCAGAAGCTGGGTGTTAAGGAAGGTTTGGGAAGGTCACCCTGTAAATACAGCTCAGGTCTGAGCACAGAACTGTTTGGTGGCTCCTGAAGGGAGAAGCAAACCATTTTCCTTTAGCTCATGGCCACAAAAGAGCTCTGTGATACAGGACCTGATAGGGAATGTACTCTATAATGAAAGCAGGGAAATGAGCAGGAGGAGTGTTACATTCCTAGGCATTGTGATTAAAAAAGAAATGTGCTGTTGTAGGGAGAGGACCTCTCTCACTTGGAGAACTAGAATAACTGGGAAGAGCAGAGATATCAGGTGCACAGTCCTTAGTTCAGGTCTCAGTAATAGGACAGGGAAGTGGTGTAGCCAAGGAAAGTGCAAGTGAAATGTACCCGCTTCTAACTGGGACGGGGAGAGCTTGGCCTCTTCTTGCTGCAGGGTTGGAATGGTCTGGCTTCATTGCTGTCCTAGGAGAACATCCTGCCTCAGGCTGGTATGGAAGTTATTTACAAGAAAAGGCTTTGAGGAAAAGAAAAATCAAAGATTATTTTAATTTGTGATTTTAGAACTATTGTGAGACTAGGGAAAACTTTCCTTTTCTTCATTAGATGGCTCTGTAAGGAGAAAATGAGCAGGTAGAGCAGAAAGAGCTCCCCAGCTTTGGGTTATCTAAGTTCTTCTCAGGGTGAGTGGGGTCATATTCACATAGCAGAACACAATCTAGCCTGAGGTGCCCTGCACTGACTGGCGAACAGCCAAACCTGAGCATGGGTTCTTCATGTCACCCGCAGAGCTGTCCCACTGGGAGGGGTTTGCAAGCAGGGGGCTGGCAAAGGCCATCCTGGCCCTGGGCCACCCAGAACATTGTGCAGGAGGTGTCAGGCTGAAGGCCAGGGGGCCCCAGCAAGCTCAAAGTGGTCTTGAGACATGGGACAGTGCTCCCAGTCCAAGGACACCATCAGGGCACAGCTTGCCAGTCACAGGATCTCACATACAGATGGGAAACCAAAGGCAGAGGCACAAAATAGGTGTGAACTGACAAGGATGGGGTGGTGACAGAGAGAGAGAGAGCAGCCAACAGGGTGGTGTGGCTGCAACGAGGAAGGGATGTTCACTGACAGTGAGATGAACATGGAGACATGATGCTACTCACACTCAGCTGTGGTCCTCTGCAGAAGCTGTAGGTCAATTTGAAGGCAGAGTCACACAGGAAAGTGTCCAGGCAATAGTGGCAAGAATGACCTGAGGCTTACGAATATGACAGAGAAGGAAAGATCAACGAAACTGTTTAGAAAGTTTCTACACAGTGTCCCTGACTCTCTACAGCTAGGCCTGGTGTTGTTCTGATGCAGGACACCCACTTATAATGTAATGTTCAGGGCATCCTACTGCAAGGGGAGAAAGATGGATGTTTTTTGCTCACAAGCCTGCCAGTGAGCTCTCAGTTGCCATACTGTGTCAGCCAGGACAGCTTTTTCTACACCCTTCAAAAAGTCAAGAGACCTCATTTTTATACCAACACCCTGATCCCATGATGCTGCATGAAGCAGCCCCATTCACCTGCCCATGCTTCCAAAGGCATAGCAGCAGTGTTAGACAGCGATATAAGCAATGGGCAATACTGATGAAATGACGTCAAGGAGACCAGAACATGGTATAGGACCCACTGTCTGCCACGTATTTCACCTGTAACATAATACTGAAGATGTAGAAGCTATTCTGGCTGAATATGCAATTATAGACAGCTAAACAAAAGAACATGTAGGAACAACTGTGTAATGAGAAAGTTCGGCAGAGAGACATTGTCTGCTCTGTACAACATGTGAAGTAGCATAGGAAAGGCACTCTATTTTAAACTAAAATATGTGTCATTACCATGAAAAGGTAGAAGAAACAGCATGCCAATGAATCAGAAATGCACTGGATATAAATGGCCATGAGAAAATCACCCCTACCATAGAGAAGCTCTGTCCAATAGAGCTTAGCTAGAAATGAGGCAGAAGTCATCAAACTTAAACAAATTTGGCAGCGCTTCTTGAATAATTCACTATGTGAGTACAGGTTTTTGTAATGAATTGAATTAACTGAAGTTATAACACCAGTCTCTACCACTATTTACTGTTTTTGCACTGGCTTTTTGTAAACATACATGTTAAATATTAAACTAAAGACACTTGCAGGCCTTTGCCCCAAAGCAGTCCCAAATTCTTTGTGAATGGCAATGAATTATTAATACTATTCTGCAGTAGAGGGAGATAGTTTAAAGACTGGGGGGGGTCTGTCTTTGGCACCTCCCATCTTACAACATTCATAGCCTATTCTAATCTCCACTTCACACCACTCAAAGCATGAATGGACCAAATATGTGTTGAGCCATTTTGTTCTGTAAAAGGAAGCCATCCATTTTCTATCAATGTTCTTCAGCTTTAGAGCAAGATCCTGATCCTGACAATATGTGCCACTGGGATTGGAGGCACTTTCCAATATGGTTACAACATCTCCATCATCAATGCTCCAACTTCAGTAAGTACTGCTAGTCTGAGAGCCTCCTCCTGAGACAGACACTTCCTTAGTGTCCTCAGTCTGGCTATAAACAGTAGCCTGCCACTGAAAATATGCAGTCTGGTAATACTGAGGGTGAGAAGGGAAGGATGTGTTGTTCCCTCTGTATAATTCACATCTGAGGTACAGGACTTTGTTGTCAAAAGCCACCCTTGAGCAGGACCTAGTGTCACAAGAATTTATTCAGAAGCCTTGTTTCAACTGCTTAGCAAATCTAATTCTAAAATTTTCCAACCTGCATCCTTTGAAATTGGCTTTTGCCCTTAAATTCAAAGTCAGACCCACGAAATACATTTTTAAATTATCTGGGATAGCTACATACAGATACAAACCAAGTACAACTTTTCAACAGCTGCAGTTTTACACTCTAACCATCTGTTAAAAACACATCTAAGAACTGGAGGCCGTTTTCAACCAAAGATTTGGAGGCATGAACACAGAATAAACAGATATATTGATAAGGAAGCCTTTACATTTCTCAGTGTCCTTCATCTTTATGTCATGGTTATGCAGCACTGTCCTTCCCTCAGTACATCCAGACGTTCATGAATGAAACCTGGCTGGAGTGCACAGGCATTCGCCTTGAGAGCAACATGATACTGCTTCTGTGGTCTTTCACTGTCTCTGTGTGCCCTCTGGGAGGACGCACTGGGGCTGTTGTTGCTGGTCCCATGGCCATCATATTGGGAAGGCAAGAGAGTGCTGGATTTTATTTTAAGCTTTGCAGCTTCCATTAGTACAAGAGGAATTATGAGCCCTACAGCACAATACCCACCATAGTTAAAAATCATGAAAACATGTTTTCTATCACAGATCAGTCTGCCATTAACATTCTGGGAGGGAGAAACTACCTAATATGGCGGTATTTAATGTCTCAAAACCCAATGGGGAACAGTTCTTTCTCCCACATTACCTTCTCATCATATTCTGACCCAGCTGAAGTGTTACAAGGATTTCAGCTCAACTCCATAGCACAGTAACCACCTACATAATCACCATCATTTTTGTGCTCAGTTTTCTGCCATCCTTTTAAATAGGAAATCATGACGGAACAGTAGATCAGTCATCACATGGCCTACAACAGAAGGGTCCAGCTGGCAACCTCGAGAGGTGGCTGACTGCATTTGTCCTCGTCTCCTCTGTCTACAAGCTGAGGTCAGCATTTGTCTGCCTTGCCCAGGTGTAAGCATGAACATTCAGCCCATGTATCTGGCAAAAAGTGCCCCAAAGAAGCTCAGAGGAGCTGTGGCCTTGACCTCTGCATCGTTTACAGCCCTGGGGTTGGTGCTGTGAGAGGTTGTTGGACTCAAGTAATGTAGAGCAAGAAGACCACTTTATACTTATTCTTCTCTTTTTTTTTTTCTTTTTTTTTTCTTTACTACCCCTCTTTTTTCTTTCTTTTTGAGTGTCCACATGCAGCAGAGGATGCTGGGCTCTTGCCAGGTTGTAAAATGTACAGTGCAAATTATGTTGGGGTTTTTTTGTTTGTTTGTTTGTTTGTTTTTCTCTAGGGAGCCACTAGGAGGGGAGGAGAGCTGACCATTCCTTTTAGCTAGAAATGTGGTGCCTGCCCTGATTCAGCTCATGGCTCTGCCTTGGTTCTCTGAAAGTCCCAGATACCTCTTGATTGACCATGGAGATAAAGAATCCTGCTTCTCTGGTGAGTTTAGGATGACTGTTAGCCTCTCACTGAGCATGTGAGATCTACTGACTGGGCACATAAACAGTGAGAAGGTTGATTGCCTATTCTTAACATATAGTCCAGCACGTTCAGTCCAAAGCAGATTGAAATGTAGACTTCTTTCCAAGACAAATATTCTGTTTGGTGACTCTGCCAGCCTCCTTAGATGAACATAAAAGCTTTAAGCCCAATACCATGGCTATGTCACTAGTCCCATGGATAATGTTTTTCTAAACCAGAGGACCATACTTGGTCTGTACAAAATATGTGGTGCCATCAATGTTTGTAATTGCATTAGCTGCTGCACCCTTAAATAGTGCCCAGGTGGTGGTTGGGTATGTATTTGTATGAACATCCACAGTAATTCTGAACGCAGATGAATGTATGCTTTTTTGCATCCTGCTTTTGTGCACAGTCTTGGGCCCCGACGTTTTGAGAATGGTGCCACAACTTTTACATGTAAGAAGTATCATATCAAGTTCCAGATATGATCACTTCCTCTTTCCAAACTGAAGAACATTCTATAATCTTAAATATTTTTGATCTATTGAGGTAATTGAAAGGCATCTTCCCACAAAAGACTTTTTTGCTACAATGGTAGGGTCAAAAGGTGGGACTTGTGTTCACAATGGCGAATATGTTTTGTAACTATGAAGTGAAATAAATGCTGGTTGAAGAGCTCATGACCAAATCTGAAGCCAATTCATATTAAGGGATTTGCTTAGATTTGTAGCATACAAATCCCCATATACAGAGCGGCTGGAATTAATTTTCGGGGAATATGTGCTGTGTACCAAGAACATCTTAATTGCCTGCATGTCCCACGGAAGTCACTTGAGATCTGAGTCAGAAGCATGGCTGCTAAAATGGCACTGGTTGGAAATACTGTCTTATCAAACAATGGTCAGGGATTTGCACTCCTTTCCCCCAAATCCTTCAAGAGGCTGCACCACAACTGGCCGCACCACAACTGGCCATCTCTGTGAAGGTAACACCATGATCACAGACTCTGTCCTACAGCTTTCTGCAGCCATCACTTGCTGCTCAATCCATCACCCTGCAGAGCAGGCAAACTGAAGGTAAAGTTCAGGGAATTAGGGGTTCCCTTGTCCTTGCAGCACTGCAGAAGCTCAGAGGCAACAGTGACCTGAGCGGAAGAGATGCTGGCTCAACAGGCTGCTGTTAAAGGTCTGAGGGCAAAGGAGCCTTGGGAGCTCTTCCAAAATCCAGCTTTGAGGTGGCAGCTGATGAGTATCGTTGTGCTGAGCAGCACCATGCAGCTCTGTGGGAATGATTCAGTAAGCAGCCTGGCAGCCACAGCAATCAGCAGCACTGCTGTATCGCAAGACATCAGTGCAAGCTCTTGGGTTTAACATTCCTGCTGCAGGGGAAGAACGAATAGTGGTCTGCTCTGCCTGTGGAGATCTTCAAATCTCAGGTGCATAGTTCCCAAAGTACACCTGTGCATTATGGCAAGATTCAGAGGGATGCTGTCAAAATAGTCTGTATGACAGTGCATTAGTCATTCTCTGCGTGATCCTTCAGGAAAAACAATGGGATGTATTTTCAGACATTTTCCCTCACTGCTTTCTCCTCTTTTCTCTCCCCAGATGTATTTTTATGCAGCTTACGTGTTCCAGGAGGCTGGAATTCCTCAGGACAAAATCCCATATGTTGTAATCATCATGGGGAGCTGTGATCTGATCATGTCTGTCACTTGTGTGAGACTTCTAATGCACTCTGCTGACATGCCGACTCTGTTGAGTCAGTGAGGAGGCTGTTAATTACACATTTTGGATTTACATTGCTTTTCATGCCAAGGAAGCTCTTTATGTACAGCAGCCAGGCAGTCTCTCAGCACTCATGTCCAGACAGGTTAATGCAGAAGTATTTTGTCAGACACTGCATCATCGTCACTGTCTGAAATCTCTAAAAAATGTAACTCTCTTGCTAGTGACAAGATAGTGGCAGAGTTTAGGCTGCAGCTGGGACATTCTCATCTCCCCTGAACACCCTTCTTACCTGACTCCTGCCAGCAGACTCTTCTTTCCTTTGACTTTTCCTTTTTATGCTAAGAAGTGGACAACATCCTTAAAGTAGTTGTAGAGTGAACTAGGCATGGAGTATTGAAATGGGAAGAGGGAGCAGGCAGGAAATATAAACACAAGTTAAATATCTTGTTTTATTTCCCTGAGTTACTTTGTGCAAAATGTGATTCTATATTATGCTGGTCAGAGGCCACTGCTCCTGGGCAGATGTATCTTCATGGCAGGATGGGCCATTGTCTTCATGGTTGCTCTGAGCCAGCAGGTAATAAACTTAATTATTTAAGTGGAATGGAGTTGGGCTTTGCGTTTTGTGTGACTGGGGTGTTTAGTGGTGGCAAATAAGTGTAAGTGCTCTCACTGTTTTTCTGTTGGTCTCTGTGGCTGTAGATTCAGATTAGGTGGATGCCTTTATGTCAGCAGGGCCTGCATTTTCACCCTTATCCTGAGCTTTGGAATTGGACCAGGTCAGTTTCCTCAGTGTTTTCACTGAAACTTTTGGGTCCTGCAGGGGCTTGGAGATGTGTGCAAGCAGCTTACGGAAACTCTAAGACCCTCTTTAGCCACAGCACACTCAAAAGAATGAGGCAATTTCTGCCAGCAGTTTTCAGCTGTTTTACAGGGGCTTCCATGCCCCTGGAAGTCAGTGTTGTGCAGGGACAGTCTGTGCTGTTCTTTGTCTCGTTTCTCCTTACAGCCATCTTGTGATGGCACTTGGAGGCAATTCTTGTCTTAAATGGACAACAAGGGTTTGATTTGCTGCCCAATCCATTAGGGCTGTAGACCAGCATTTCTAATGCTTCACTTTAACCCTAGAGATTGACAGCTACGTTATCTGATTATTTACTTGCAGATACCTGAAAGCACAATTTCCACATCTACTTGTTAGCCTACTAACATGCATTTTCTTGGCAGAACCCATTAGTTTTTGTGGTCGTGGGGGCAGCACACAGGCTGTGTGAGTGTGCAGATGTTTGCGCCATGTGCGAGTAGATGTGAGGTTCTGTTCCCTTACATGAGTTTGAAGGAAGGCAAGTGAGAAAAGAACCAAGCTGCCACTGTCGCATGCTACATAAGTTGGCAGCAATTTCTTGTCCCAGTACCTACGGTGCCATAGGGTTGAATTAATTATAAGCCATTCTCACAGTTGGGTCCTGGTGAGAATAATGTGGATTACAAAACCTTTCCTGGCAGTTTATTCTAACATGAGAGAGTTTGAATAATTAGCCAGTCCTTAATATTTAACCTAAAATTTCCCCACTGCAGTTAATCTCTATTACCACTTGTTCTGGCATTGAGTGAGAATAATTTACTGTTCTCATATACTTCATGTTGCTTTTGCTTGTTAGTATATGTTCTCTGGTTTTTAATATAATGTTAACGGTATTATTAACTTTCTTGCCATTTCTTTTTCCAGCTGGTGTAACAGGAATTCTCCCCACAGAGGTTTTTGATCAAATGTCCTGGCCAGTTGCTTACATGATCTGTGGCTCTCTGCTCTGGTTCAACCTATTTCTGGTTGGAACAGCCCTTCCATTCATTGTGGTGGGTTCCCAAGGCAAAGCAACCACCTGCAGCTCTTTAGTGTTTTGTACAAGAAAGAGGCTCTTATAGTGACCAGGAAAAGAGACAGGGCCTGGAATATCACAAACTGCAGTCACACAGCAAGATAGCACTGCCATGAAAAGTATCTTTATGAGGAAAGTGGTCAGAACTCCTCTAAACCAAACTTCCTTCATGTTCCCTACTGTGATTTCTGATGTGAGGCTGGAAGAGGATTAATATGGGGCATGGATGACCAATATTCCTCCTCTGTCCTCAGCTGAGAACAGCTGGGACTAGAGTTGTGATGTGATTTCCCTTGGCCAGACCCTGGCATCATTCCCTAAGGTGATTCCTGAAGTGAAAGGGAGCAGAACTCCACAATATCCAATCCTGTCTTATTTCCTACTGTGGGTCCCCATTCTATACAATTACATATAGAGAGAAAGACAGAAAAAGACATTTTGAGATACTACTCTTCCTGCTCTGTTAAATCTCCCAAACTGTCCTGGGGACCTGTTGCATCTAGGCATGTGAGGCCCTCACCAGGGTGTACAGAAATACTCCCCAGGTGAAGTTAGTCCACACAGGAACAGAGATTAGCGGCCTATTTGTCGTTGTACAGAATGTCACCAACACAGTCTTGTTTTTTATCTCCTCCTCAGAAAAGTCTAGCACATTTCTGCTATGTCCCATTCCTTGTGGACTGCGTCTGCACTGCACTCTACACTGGGTTTTTCCTTCCTGAGACAAAGGGAAAGTCCTTCCTGGAAACCTTGGAGGCATTCAAGAAATGGAACTTCAAAGCTCAGACCCATGCAGTTTTTTATAAAGGCCCTGGAGAGATCAAACCCACCACATAGCAGAAGAGAGGAGGATGGTATCTGGGGGAAATTCTGCAGTGGTTGTGTTCTTTTGCAGGGACACTAAGAGAGAAGTAGGGTTAGGGACAATATATTACTCTTAGGTTCTTAGGTTCACCTTGAAAAGATATACATGAACTGATATATCCCAACGAAAGTTTAATAATCTGTTTTCAGTTTTTAGTGCTAAGTAACACATACATATTTTAGAATCCATATTAGAGAGTGACAGAATGATGCCTTATTCTATCATCAAGCAACACCATGCAATGCTTTAGCAAATTTCTTCTGAATTTCTTTTATATTTCTCCTCCAGACAAACAGTAACTTCCATCTCAGAAGCCTTTCTTTCCTTGCCCCTGAATCTGGGCTCCCTAACACAGAAATTAATACGATTAAGTTCTGTTTTCAGACACCAGATGGAATTCTCAGTACCTTGTCTTGGTGCTCCCCTTGTTTCTGTTATTAAGTGATTTCAGATAGACCCATACTTGTTGAGCAATAGTGAGCAGTTAATTATTTTCAGCTATAAAAACATGTGACATGTGGATTAGGAAGAAAGCTTCTAGTACTTGCTAAGTGGCTTATTATACAACTGACTTTTGGGCATTGTTTTGCAGACTATTTATTCTGGACTGGTTTTCTTCATGGCTTGTTTGTTGTCTTCCAGACAACTTGTGTTGCAAAGCACAAGTAATTCTCTAGTCCAACTTGTACTGCTCTCACGGACACTGCTGGTGCATCTTTTTGAGTTTTACATCTGCGCTCTGCTAAGGTTAGGGTGTGGTGAGGAGCTCTTACAGCAGCAGCTTATTTTGGATGTGGAGATTTAGATCACAGCAGAACATTCTTCACAGCATGTTCTTGTTGTCTCCATACAGCATATTGGAAAAGACCCAGATGTGGTACTGATTCTTTATAGCTAACCTGGTACAGAACAGGGCAACACTCCTCATTTAATATTGCCTTTCACAGGCATTGGGTTGACTGGTGAAATTTCTTCCAGTTTCTTCTCAAAATCATAATCAAGCCATCTCTTTTCTTTTGGCTTTGTTTGTATGAAAATCACAGGACTGCTGATGGTTACAGCAAAGAAGAACACATACATTTTCAAAATCAGTAGTTAAAGTTTCTTTCAGTATATTTTTTTAACTGCATTTTTTAAAAAAATACAACATTTTTGAATGACAAGACTGTAAACATTTCCGGAGTGTACTACTGTCATGCTGGGCATGAGTGGAGCAGCAGATCTATTGCTCAGAAGAGGAGTCTGTGCAAAAACTGTCTTTCACTACCTAAGGTTTATAACATAGGAAAAATAAAACTAAACTTTTGTTCATTTGTGATTGCTGCTATTTTAGAAATCATTCATATACAGACATGGGCAAGAGCAGGTATCTCTGCTCTTGGACGACACTGAGATTTTGAAATACACAGAATTTTGAGACAAGACAATCAAGAGCAGGACTCCATGGAGCTGGGAACTGCAGAGATACTTTTAATTTCTATAGTTTGGAGAGAGCAGTAAGGGGCAGATGGAAAGAGTAAAAAACACAGTCAAAGCAAGAAGTGCTGATACCATCATGATGGTATCAAAATATTCTGTCATTCCTTTAGTGAGGACCAGAGAAAGGACAGGAGACAGAAGTGAAGCAAAGACGACAAGGCAGTAGAAAAGATACAGGCTAGGAAGCAGGGGATGGACTGAAGAGACTGCCTGGGCAGAGGGAGGGACCTGGCACACACTGCTGAGATGTACACGTCAGAGAAGAATTGGTTAAGACTGGGAGAAGTCCTCCAATGTCCAGAGGTCCTCACCTTGGCCACTTTTGTGGCTACTCCCATGAGTCAGTATTGTTGTGCCTTCCCCCAGAGCCCTGGAAGGACGGAGGCCGTCTGCACCTGACAGTATGAAACACGCCTGTTCAGAAATTATGCACATTTACTTGACTTCCTGAGTTTTGGAGCCAGTCCTGCCAGTACATGTGTCAGAAAACACTAATTCCAACCCCCAGCTTTTTTTCTGACTATGGCCTGAAATCAGGTGTCTTTAGACTGATTAAGCAAAGACAAACAGTGGTTACATTTTAATTGGTCTAATTGGTTACATTTTAATTGCAGCATTTAACAAGTTGGTTAATTGTTACTGAATTAAAACACCTTCAACTGAAAAAATATATGACACTTGTTTACGTCAATTTTCTTACCCTGTGAAGTGTTAAGCAAAAATACGTCTTGAAAAGTGATCCTCAGAGATTCATCGTTCATATTATTGTTTACAAATCAAATCACCGTGCACTGTTGGATTGATTAATAACTATCAACACCAGAGAAAAATAGTAACTGCTGCTGTCCTCAGACAATGCTCCTCTGCACAAGCCACCTCTCACTTCCAACCCAGCTGGGGCTGGGATTCTTCCAGACACCAAAGACATGCAGCATCCTAGCTTGGGGAACTGCCAAGTGCAGCCACTCACCAGGAGAAAGAATCTCCCCCTAAGCTGTTTGAATAACTTGTAAAAGCATTTTAACAGAACCATCTTGGAGACTGCTAGATAAAGAGGCCCTTTGAGAATTATGAATAAGAGTAAAGATGTAATTTATTTATTTTACAGTCAGGATTTAAGACAGACATTCAACTTTCCTACCATCTACTATATATTACAGGGACACACACTTGAACTTTCAGGCAATGACCATTGCTCTTAAAGTGTCAACTGATCCCATAATTCAAGAGTTGAATGCATAGGCTTAGTCAGGCTTGGTCAAGTCAGGCTTCAGAAGGCTTTGCTGTATTGAGGCTCAAAGTAGCAGTCAGGAACTTTTCCTTTAAATGTGATAACTGATTACCCAACCTATGACCTGGGGAGTCCACGCCAGTCCACTCTAGTTTGCGCCAGTATCTGGACTTTGGCTTCCATCAGTGCCTTTTTTATTGTCCTTTACTCAACTCCTGCAGCTCATATTATTTGTCAGCTGCTGCTGGAGCTTCTTTTCCCTAGTGACCTGGCATGAATGCACAGCTTGCCAAAATTATCTGCAGTTTCATCAGTAACCAACACAATAATGACAAACCAAAGTGAGTGTAAACACTGAGAAAGAATGAAATGACATGTTGAAATATTATCTCAGGCTACTCTTTATATATAGAGTGACTTTTTCCAAAGTAACCAAAGAAAGCATCAGGAAAGACCTAGTCTGCAAGTGACGATGACTACCTTTGCATGCAAGTTGGTATATGTTTATCTTTTTTTTCCCCAAATAGAATTTTTGCATACTTTTCCTTTCTGCTATTCTAAAAGACCTGTTGCATAAATTAAGTACAGAAAAAAAAAAATCTGAATCAGATGTGGTTAAAATAATCGTATGAGGTCATATCTGAAATATACCAAATATCTTGCAAGGAATTATCTTTAAAAAGCAAAGAAAACTGGATTTAAGAGCGTGTTTATATTTAATGTCTGATACATAACAGGGGAAGACAAACCAAGGGAGTTCAGACCACAGCAACAAAAAAAAGCTATATGATTTGATAGATGGAGGACGCCTGGAAGACTGAAAAAGTCCTCCACAATAAGAGAGTTATGAATAAAAAAGTATCTGAAAGATGTAAACACCAAAGGATGGAAAACAATCCTTTCTAGTCAAGGAGGTATAGGAATGGATACCCAGAAAAGATAAAACAAAATGTTTTTAAAAACCAATTTTAGGATGACTATGAAGTTAAAAAAATCTTCCTGAATTTAAAATCTATTAGACTGGAAAAATCACCCAAGAGATTCAACAGAAGAAGCAAGCAGTGGTGTTATAGTACAGAATGGGGATGAGACTAAGAAATTTGCTGCAGGTGCAATATAAAATTTGCACTTAGAATAGAGCTTACTGATTTTTTTTGCTGATGGGGAGTTTCCTGCTGATGTGTGACATTTTTTGTAGCAGGAAGGATGCTAGGGATGTCTAGTAGTAGAGACTGTGAATCTCATTTCTTCCTAGTGCTTTGACAAACAGGAGATTGTTGTCATTTAATATATGAATGTGCCAAATACCAAATTTATTTAGAGCTGACTCCTTTGAAGCCAGGGATATTGCAACATGGATAAATTAGATGCCCATTCAAGCAATGGCATTCACCTGATTAGAAATCAGCTTGTAAATGTTTGGCAGTCATTGTTCAGCATTGCTTTTGAATATTATCTGTTCTAGAGATAGAAGTGCAGCATCATGCCATCATTGCTGGACAGAATATCACTAGGACACTCAGTAACAGAGAACAGTGGGAGTGGGAGGGATGGGGTATGCATGTATCACAGTACTATATTGTGGGGGTTACTCTTAAGCCTCCTATCCGATATAGTTCTAAGAAAGGATGAATAAACAATGAAACCAGGAATGCCCTTCAATCCCCAAATGTTTATCCAGTCTCAGCCAAGTCACTGAGCAAAATATTCATTTAGGTGACATAACAAGTGGGAAAGGAGAAGGAGAAGAAAGGACAAATAGAATCGTGCACATAATGCTTGCACATTGCACCATGCTCCTGCAAATAGTTACCCTATGATAGTGCAGATTAAGATGGCCAAAGCTGAAAACAGAAGCACTGAAGTGTGTAACTGGGTTCTGGGAGACAGCTACAAGCTTTGCCTCTCAAATTTCTCACTGTCCTTTGCTTTAGTAGCTGTGGTCTTCTGTTGCACTCTGCACTGGCTCCTTGGTCTCAGAGGAGGCAGGTGCATGGCATTGCTTAAGCTGTTAGAGTTCCTGGAGGTAAAACAGGACAGCTGGGGGCATGTCTGAATAGCTGTACCAGCTTTGTTTGCTGTTTTTATTTCCTCCCAGAAAATGAGCTACAATCTCTTCCTCCTGGCTTTTGTCCTGGGCATTGGTGGATCTTTCCAGTATGGGTTGCAGGTCTCCATTATCAATTCTCCTGCTGAGGTAAGCACGGACAGCTGAAAACTTGAGCTACCAGCATGGATTTCAGTGTTCTCATGCATTCCTGCCTCTATATGCAATCAATAACTTTTTCATTTCTGCTCTCAAAACTAGACTTATTGTGGCTTCTTCGTTCTAAAGAGTGGCTGCTATTGCTCTTTTGTTTCATTTAGCAGAAGTTAAATGTCTGGTGTGACAGAACTGGGAAAGGGGAGGATGAGTGATATCTATAAAGTCAGCCATTTCCCCCTTACTGAGTTGGATTGCTTACAGGACATTCTTCTCTTTCCAGTGCTCAGGGAGTCCTTTGTACCATGTGCTTGGCCACATACACTAGGTCTAAGTGACTGTGAGGTGAAATAGGACAGGGAAGGACTGTAGCTCTAGAGCTGAGGTCAGCACTGATACCTGCAGCTGGAAAAGGAAAATCAGGAGACAGGTTTGTCATCCTGAGTGGTGCCAAGGACATTGAACTCATACTATTAACACATTGGGAACCCTCATCAAGAATGAGGGTGCCATGGAGGTTATGAACAGTAGGTCAGAGAGACCCCACAATGGGCCACATCAAGCGACAAATCCTGATCTCACTGAAGTCACTTGAAGTCAAACCTGGATTTCACCCAAAGCATCAGACAGGAAGCAGCAGGTGGACAAGAGAGACAGAGAGACAAGCCGGAATGGCAAGGAAGATCGGGTAGCAAAACAATCAGGGTTTAGCACATAAACAGAAGACCAACCTGCCACTCTCTTAGTGACACTCACCATTGATATTTAATATTGAGATACTTATTCATTGCACCTTGTTGCTAAAACATTAACTCCGGGGATGTTAGTGGCAAAATTCCCTTTGATTTCACTGGGGCTAAGATTTCAACCAAGGTGTCAATAGAAATGTATCAAAAAGAGCAGTAAGTAGGTAAGAGAAGTAAAAAAGAGGTGCAATTATGCAAAACCATGTTGACTGAGTCCATTGGTTTCTGTTTTTCTTTTAAAGTACATCAAAAGTTTCATCCGTGAGACCTGGCTGAAGAGATACAGCTCTTCTCCCAGCGAAGACATGATTACTTTGACGTGGTCCTTTGTTGTGTCCATTTACAGCATCGGTGGGCTTCTGGGGTCCCTGTCCGCAGGATATTTGTCTGTTAGATTTGGAAGGTAGGAATAGTGATTACATTAGTCTTTCTGTTTACACCCACAACTGCAAAAATAAGTGACTATGTCCGGGGAGAAACACTGCTTGTAAAGTGGCACTGTGAGCAGCCCAGACCTGCTTCAGATGAAGGATCAGTTCAGTGAAGAAACAGAACGGCAAAATCTGCCAATGATCACAAAGAAGATCATAGCCTCTCACTTATAAATTCCAAAGCAAATCCAGTCCAGAGAAATCACATGAGGAGTGCATGCATTTTAAAGTGAATTTCACAGACAACTGCTCACAAAGCTTGTTCTTCAGTGTAGATACTGGCTCCACTAGAGGCATCAAAAGCTTCAACTAGCTTATCAGTCCATGACAAAGTTTTCCCATTCCCATTTCCCATTTACTTCACTGCAGCTGATCTCAGAGGCTGACACAGAGTCTTTAACCATGGCACAATTCATGCCACTTCTGTCAGGCTGTGAATGACACATGGACAGTATTTATGCTCACATTAATTTAAATGAATTCCAGGAAGAAAGCCATGCTGTTCGCCAATATCCCTGCTCTGCTGAGTGCAACTCTGATGGGACTTAGCCGGCTGTGTGGATCCTTTGAGATGATCATTGCTGGAAGATTATTTTCTGGAGTGTGTGGAGGTAAATTAGCATTCCTACCTATGGTATTAAATAGTTGGGAGAACCAGTGACTGATGGTCAAAAAGATTTACCAAACTGAGTATACTGATCACAGATTTTTACTAAACTCTGCAAAGGGCCTGATTGCTGAATGCATTTTTAACTAAATAAGAAAACAGAAACAATTAAATTAATCACATGTGACATCTCCATTTCTCATTCTTTTATCTTTACATCCAATCCATATAAAAAGTACTGCCAACTTGTGAAAAAGCCAACATATGCAATATTTCAGGGGAGCATGCTCGCTATATAGAAAGCTGACCTCTGTTGTTTCTGTTGCTGCTTGTTGTGGCTGATACGGCCTTCCATATTACAGACAAGGGAATGGTTTTCATATTGGGCAATTCTAATTTCCACATGCCTCAGAAGGTTACATTCTGTCAGTGTTTTCAATCCCTGACCAATTGGATAAAGATAATACTAACCAGCAAAAAAAATTCGCTGAGCAAATGGAATATATAGCATTTGTTAACTTATTGGTTTCAAGCACAAAATAAGGCACATAGCATCCTGAGTAGACACTGAAATATATAATCTAGATTAAAGGGATTAACAGCAATCCTGTATATGTGGCTGTAGGAAACATTGTAAGAGAAGGCCAGCCTGCTGAAGGACAGATTTCCCAGGGGAACATACTTAATGAAATATTTAGCAAAGATGCAAGGCCACTGTAATGGGAACATGCTTCATGTCAGGCAGACACATACTCAGCACGGTTAAAAAAGTGTCTCAGAGCCTAACCCTATATGCTTTGCCTGTAATGGTCCCCTCCAAAACACCAGACCTATGGGAGTCTGAATTGCCCTAACAGTCATTTGTCACTGCAGGCTTAGCTCTGAATATCCATCTCATGTATGCTGGGGAATGTGCCCCACGGAAGCTCCGCGGCCTGATTGCCATAACAGCTTCTACTGCCACTGCTGTCGGAAAGTTTGTAGGATTTGCTCTGGGTCTCAGGTAAGGGGGGTCTGAGAGCTATTTAATTTATTGTTATTAAAATATATACATATATCAATGCAAGCTTAGGATAGGCAAATCAGTAACTATTTTTAGACATGTTTTCAGGGTACCCTAGGCAGCCAAACTGAATTAGCTCAGCCCAAATTCCTGACTTAAGTGAATGGGAGACAGAAATCATACAAAATACTTAACCCTGAAGGACACTGTTGCTTCCTGGCAAAGACAGATCAAAATACAGATAATAAAAACCTTTAACAGATTAAAATGGGTTTGAAAGAAATCTATCTTTTGTAAGAACTGATCTTTATGTTTTATTTTTTTAGAAGGAGCAGGGAATATCAGATCCATCCAAACTTTCTTGAAAATACACAAAAACTGGCACACCCTGTCATCAAACACACACGCAAAACCAGAAACGTGTGATGGATTCATTTGCCCTAGCACAGGCTCCTTCTGCCTGTCCTGTGTCAAAAATGGTCCGTCCCGTTCCCACGGCACGCATCATTCTGGTGACAGTATTCTCAAAGCTGCAGGAAACCCAGTGGCTGCTATTTGGGAGAGTCAATATCAGGCTGATAACCCAGTGGATCCTATCTTAATTGTAACTTGAGACTTTGGAACAGAATCAGAGGGATCAGCCACTGCAGGTTCTTTCTTCAGCACTTGTGCAGGGACACTGTTCGTCCCTGTGGGCCCTCAGCTGCTGCAGGAGAATGCAGTTAGCCTTGCTGCACTCGCCACTGAGCAGCAGGTGGCTACACTGTGTAATTAGCATGCTGCAGGCAGCAGCACTCTGCTCTCCCCTTCCACCTCCCATTGAGATTTTCAGTTTTCTGGGATGAGAAATGCTGGAGACTCCTTGGCGCGAGAAGCCAGGACACACACAGCAGGGCCGAGGGACCACCCTGTGTCAGCGTGTGCTCACATGGCCAGCAGTTGCTCAGCTCCTCTCACTCTGCTGGTTTTGTTTCAGAGAAGTTCTCGGAGTAGATGCTCTCTGGCCTGTTCTCATGGCAGTCAATGCGCTTCCCGCCCTCTTTCAGCTTCTCACCCTCCCCTTCTTCCCAGACTCTCCCCGCTACCTGCTCATTGACAAAAAGGACAAAGAGCGATGCATCAAAGGTAAGGAAATGGTCTTTTGCCACTGAAACCACTTTCAGCTTAAATGAAAGACAGCCTCTTCTGTTTTGATATTAGTGCTCTCTTAGCACTAGTATTTCCCTTACCCTCTGCCAGGATCTTCTGAGGGACATGATCACACAGTATCAGTACAGTTTCTGCCCTGAACAGTCAGGGTGTGGATATGGTACTTTCTGGCTCTATGTAAGGAAGAGATGCTCTTTACTGTCATGCTATATCTGTAAGCATTCCAGTTCTTCGGTAACCCTAACAGCAACTACTGACATAAACAGAGAAACAGCCATTGTGGGTTTTTAACTATAAAAAGAGAGAACTCTTTAGATATAGACTTATTTTTTAATGTAGGAGTCATTTTTCCTTGTCTGTGTTTTGGTGTGTGCACTAGAACTGCACCTTTAGCAGGACAGTATTTGGGGAAGGATTGGTAAGACTTTAGGTGTGATTTACATTGAAACACGGTAAGCAGCTATTGGCCAAAGGTGAGGTTGTGATTATGGGTAAAAATAGATAGCAATGAACTGGATCTGTGCCTAATCTGAACCCAGATCTCTAGGAAGTTCACAAAAGCACAGAGCCTGAAGCTCAAATAAGACACTCTGCAACGCAGGAAGTAATCCTCTGAATTCATGTCTGTGCTGATTAGCTTGGACCAGGAGTCATCTTCTTTCTTTGTCTCCTTCCAGCTGTGAAGCAGCTCTGGGGAGATGGTGACCATATGGCCGAAATAGATGACATGATGGCAGAGCAGGAAGCCATCCGTGGGGAGAAGGCTAAGAGCGTTTGTGATCTTTTTCGTGACAAATCTGTCCGTTGGCAGCTCATCACTCTCTTTCTTGTCGCCTCATGCATGCAGTTAATTGGTGTCAATGTGGTACGTGTGCTACTTTTCTCTGCTTTCTAGATTGCTTGCAGTTTCTTGGCAAAAAGTAAGCTCTGCAAAGAGTAGTAAAATGCTGACTGCGACAGTGAATGTAAGGAGGGGATCTGTTGTTACTGTTCCTTATAATGTTTTCCTGTGGAAGTTTGGGACCTGGGATAAGTCAAGAACTGTGTTTTAGCAAGTGTCATCTGAAGGCATCTCTATGGATTACCCTGTTATAGTAAGAGAATGGAAGAGGATAAAATAAAATCCCAAATACGGAACAAGAAAAGAACAGCATAGCCTCCTCTGTGTCTCTGAACTCCAGAATGCACTACCCAAAATTGTTCAACCATTTCAGTACAAACTGAGTCAGGTTTGTAACGTACACTGGCAGTGCATTTCCTTACTCTCACCTCTTTGGGTTTCTTTTTAAATCCTTTAACTTTGCACTTTCTCAGATTGCAGACAATTACAACATCCCAGTTACTGATATATACTCTCTAATGTATCTTTTCTCTGTAACTATCTCTATATATGTTTCAGTAGATAGTATTGAGTATTGGAATAGTTATTGTATAACATGAGCTTACGGTAAAAGCATGAAAGTTTCAAAATCCAGATTATCCAGATTCACCATCCCTGGAGGTATTTAAAAGATGTGTAGATGTGGTGCTTAGGGACATGGTTTAGTGGTGGACTTAGCAGAGCTAGGTTAATGGTTGGACTTGATGATCTTAAAGGTCTTTTCCAACCCAAATGATTCCATGATTAATTTTGCAAATTCAGAAAGACTTCAAGATTCATAAGACCCCTTTCTGTTCTCACTAGTGCAGCAGTAACTATACCATGAAGGACCAGTAGAAATTGAGCATATTAACAGTGGAGTTTCTTATGCTTTAGGAGTGCTTACATCTGGAAAAAATGATGACTATCAAAATCACTGCAAAGGCTTAAAGATGAGGTAGAAAGATAATTTAAACCATTTGTTTAGTATATACTGTCCACATTTCTGTATGCTTCTCATCCAAAGTACATGAGATGCTAATACACGTGGAAGATGTCAGAATTATAACCTGTAACATAAAACAAAGGCCGTGCTGAAAGCAAGCAAAAAAAGAAGAAAAAGGCTGTATTTGTTACTGAGCTCAACACAGAGCTGCTAGTAAAAACTGTTTGGCACAAATAAGCCACATGAAAACATTGAGGATTAGTTACTGAAATCAAGATTTTCACTTTTGTTAAGGCCTGATGAGTTATTTTCTGTCAAAAAAGACAGAAGCTAGTGTAAACATGATCACATGGGTACAGCCTTCACACATTTCTATGCTTTCCAGGTTTACTTTTATGCATACAGTGTCTTTATAAAGGCTGGAATCCCCCCTGCTCAAACCCACTACGTCTCCCTGGGAGTCGGGATCACCGAGATCCTCACCACAGTTCTGTGTGTAAGTGGCTCTTCAGCTGAATTTCATTCTGCTGTAATGCATGGTTCATTTCAATACTCAGAACTACTGTAAAAGGAGCTTCAGGAATCAAACTTCTGCAACAAATCAACCATAGTACTTTGCACTGATTACACAAAATCATCTCTACACACCATGCAAACATGGGCATTTATATTCAATTTATGGTAGGACAGGAGAGTATTTCCCTCAAAATCACAACCCAGCCTGAGCCAGCCTTGGGAGTTCCAGTTTCCCCTGTAGGAAAGGCAGGTGACCATCCCTGAGTCCACTTGTCAGTAAGACTAACGGCTGTAGGATTCATGGCAATTAACAGTGCAAGCGTTTCCATTTTGCTCCCTTGCTATCCTCTGCCTGTGGAGTGCCATCTCAGGCCTCCTCTGCCTGGGCAATGATCCTTGCAGCCCTGCACCTCCCCACCTTCCCCTGCCTCCCTGCACCTCTTGGTCCTGCTCAGGACCTTTATGCTTTTATGCCTCAGGACCCCAGATGCCTTTACTCACCCTCCCAGAGGAGGTACCACATCCCAGTCCCTGACTCTGAAGACATCCCCTACCTGGCCAGTGAAGGCAGCTACTGCAGCAGCTCACTGGTGCCTGCCTTTAAGGTCTGTCCTTTGGAGCTGAAAGTGTATCCTCCTGGTTGCAGGGTTTCCTAATTGAGCGTGCAGGGAGGAAGACACTGCTGTGGAAAAGCTACACTGTTATGGCCTTGGCTTTAGGGCTCCTCACAGTCACTCTTTCACTACAGGTAAGACCTCACACATTAGAGCTGTGTCCTGTCTTCATGTTTTATTGTATGGTAGATATTACTATTTCCCTCCACCCAAATAACTTTTTAGTGGGAGTAGAAGTACTTTTGGGGCTAACCATCGTACTAACAGACATCCGCTCCCAGCCATGTACATGCAGATTAAAGCCAATATCTTTAATACAACCATGAACACTGCCAAGACTATCTTCTTGTGAAGTTTCTGGAAGTAGAGGAAACAGATGTATGTTCAACATTGACACCCTTAGCAGTGATCAATGTTCTAATGGAACTGGATAAATAAAATCTTAATTGCTTTTCATTTCCTACCACAGGATTCCTTTTCCTGGATACCATACTGCTCTGTTGCACTCATCTTTATTTTCATCATGAGCTTTGGCATTGGGCCAGGTTGGTATTTTCTACTGGAATGGTTTCATAAACTCATTCCTTCCTCACTGCAGCCTTTAGGAGAGGTCCCAGGCATAGCGGTTCCACAGTTAGCATGAATCTCTACTCCTCATTCAGCGCAGGAGTAGATATTGCCCTCCATACTGTGGTAGGAGGTAAAACTTCATTTCATATTGCATTTCTACATGCCTTCCTCCTGAAGAGCCAAGCAGCACCTCAAACACTTCCAGGTCAGTTAAAACCATTAACTTCTGTGGCAATATGAAGTGTGAGTTACAGAAGCAGCTTGCAAAATTTCTAAACTTCCTTTTTTCTCCAACATTTTTTTCAGCTGGAGTATTATGCCCCTTGCCCACAGAAATATTTATTCAGTCATACAGACCAGCTGCTTATGTTTTTAATGGTGCTACAAACTGGATCCAACTATTCATCCTTGGACTTTTGTTCCCTTTCATTGTGGTAAGGAAAGTAAGGTGTTTTGTTTCGGTTCAGAGGAGTTTAGACCCTTCTTGAGCCCAGAGCGTACTTCTCTTTTTCAACACTTCATGCAAAGGACAGAGCCCAAACTAATTGCAGTTCTGATGGCCTCTTTCTTTTTACCCAGATTTCTAGTGAAAGCCCAGCAGAACCACAAAATGCTGCTAACTCTACACACAGTTAGAGTGTGACACTGGCAAACACAGAAGTGGTGACAGAGGCACCAGCACTGTCAGATGTCATCTGAATGTTATGAGGGACTCCCTTCTTTTCCCCCTTTGTCCTGTATGTGCATCTCCTTTGGGGTTAATGTGGAAAATGGGCAGTCCCAGAGATCTCACCCAGTACTTGTAAGTAGCAGGAAACTAAAGCCTTTGCAGTTTTGGACTGTGCAAGGAGGGGCAGAGCTAACACACTATGTACCTTCCACAGTCTAGCACAGACTGAGAAGGATGGAGCAGAAAGGAAGAGTAACTGAAGCTCAGCGCTTCTCTGAATTGTCAGTGACAATCAATCTCTGCCGAGCATACAACTTTCCTCCTTAAAACAGGGAAGGAGAATTAGTTCATCTTACCCCTCGGTGCCATTCCCCAGGTGGCAGCAAGCAGGATTTACATCAGCTGAGTCCATGACCAAGTTTTTTAGTAAATACAAAACCAGAAACTTCATATCATAAGAGAAAGAAATCTAGATCAATTTATATGAACATGTTTTGTCTCTTTCTTTATCTACAGGAAGGTCTTGGTAGCTTCTCTTTCATCATTTTCCTGACATACTGTCTGTCCATGGCTATCTTTGTCTTCCTGGTGATGCCAGAGACCAAAGGAAAGACCATGCTGCAGGTCATGGAGGAGTTCAACCGCCTGAACTACCGTGGAAAGAAGAGACAGACAGCCCTACAGCAGAGTAACTGCTCAGTGATGACTGTTACTAGACTTTAATAACAAACTCTCCATTCCATATTTTGCTGTTTTATTACTGTAGTGCCCAGAAGCGTCACTAAGCAAGAAAGAATCCATTGCTCCACAAACAGCACAAATGTGTATTTTAAAAATAATCACCTGCAGTGCAGGATGCAGGATGAACTTGGTCGTTCTCTCCAACTGCTGAAATATGAGCTGGATTAAATCGTCTGCAGAAAAAAATTAAACACAGTGTATAAAGAAATAAGATCTTTGTCAGTCCCTGCAAGTTAGCAGCTGTGTAAACTGAAAACACAGGATCTGCTAATTTTCTTACCAAAACCAGGACTCCACAGTTACTGGAGGAATTGAGTGTGAAAGGTTCAAATGTACAGCATACTTGTGAAACTGAGAGAAGGCAGCAGAGTTTTCACATTGAAATTATCTGCTCCTTTTAACAAGTCAGTGCTGCTGAGCTTTCCCAGAGAAGGAGCTTCAGTCCAGGTGAAAAGAAGTGTTTAGGTCTTTAATCCAATGGAAGAAGAGTATCTTACCTATCAGTAGGCAGAATCGGTATGCAAGTTCCTCCCTCTTACAATTAGACTTGAGACCAAGTACATGGTATAGGGGCAACTAGGACATTCTTGAAGAGCTTATGACCATAATTCTGTGACCTGGAGCAAGGTCTTCACCCTTTGTTTTTGGAGAGGGGGCAGGGGGAACTCATTGCTATGTCTGAAGAAAAAAGGTGTAAAGGAGGTATAAAGTCCTGGTGTAAAGGAGACACTATGCTAGAGAAGCATCCCAGCATAACTTGTCACCTCAAGCTAAACCTCTTGCTTGGTAATTGCCTAGATTTTGGAGATTCTGCTATTGGGACAAATGTGGATATGTCAGCACTGAAAGAAAGCATGAGCAAAGAAAGCAGAGCTGCAGGAAATCATGAGTGGGCTAATCCACAGTGGGCAGGTTCTCCTTCTCCATTAGCAATGACTATGTAGCATGTCTTCAGCCTGGAGTTTTTTCCTGTCAGAGAGAAGGAACACTGGGTTTCAATGGAACTGAGTTCCCACAACTTAACTGGTACTGATGAGACAAAAAAGAGTGGTGCCTTTCCCAGAGAACCCAGTCCGTAAGTCTGAGGGTTTGCTTCTCTTTCCAGGTCTCTGAATAGTCCACGTTTTCATTACAAAACATGGTGAAAAGGGCTTCATTTTTTGTGTTCCTTGCTATATGACGTGACACACTCTTGCTCTTCTTCATGCTTTGCAGTTTACTGATAAGGAAATAAAAAGCAGTGACTAGGAAAACACATCCTACTCATCATGCCTGCATTTGGTTTTCATTGATTGAAGAGTCAGGGACACAGGAGGGCCCATCTTCTGGGAGTGTGTTGTTGGGGTCAGGGAATATTGTGTCTGTCTTGTTCTGGAAATGAGATCTTCACTATTGACTGTTGCAGATGCTGCACAATAAAATTTGCAAAAGGACCTGAATATTGAGCGGCAGTTTCTTTCACAGCCCTAAGGCTCCTGCTATTTTATCTTCACACCATCGTCTAACAATATTTGTAGCAGTGCCAAGAGCTAATACTAAGAGCAGTGGACTTCCCCAATATAGCCATCCTTTCTATGACAATCATCATATTACAAGAAAAGTTAGACAAAGTTTATAGTTTCAAGGCTGGAGGTCACGGATTGCACAATACCACAGTAAAAACCAACATAAATTCCTTCTTCTGGTCAAAAATGCAGGAAAAAAAAAAGAAGAAACATTTAAAGTATTGTGAAAAGAAAGGATTAGGTAAGACCTTGATTATTTTAAAAGTCTTTATCTGGCCTGGTCTTTCTCAACCTTACTGCTTCCCAGTGAGGAAGTTTTTAGTGTCCTACAAGACACTAAAAACTCATTTGCTTATACATGTCTTTCTACAGCATGATCTTGTCCAGCATGCCTGACTTCTTCCCTTCTTCCCTCCTACTAGTAAATACCGTCTGCAAGAGGGAAAGTGTGGTAAATCATTAACACTGCCATAAACTAGCATGGATTGGGAATAAAAGTTAAAGAGGTACTTGTGAATCTGCAGTGTATCTATTTGATTTCCAGGATCACACAAGTTCAACACGTGGCATCTTTGAAAACAAAATGAATCCAAGCCAAAGGTATTAGGTGAGCTAAGTACTGGGTCTGGAATAAGCACATTTCTTGTAGTGTTCAAATACTAGGTGGAAAGACTCATCCTGTCCTCTTCTTTAGGAAAATAAGTAAAAGAACTATACTAGGCATTTAAGTCTTGCTTTTTCCATATTACAGCACTGAACAAAAGTGTGAGGCCAGATAGAAATGAGACAGCAGTATGAGTATTCTGGGAGAAACACAAACAGGAGGAAGAAGAACAGGGACTCTTTGATCAACTGGATGTTAAAATCCGGCCACAGACAGACAAAGTGTTTAAAAACTGCTCCAGAAAGTCCCAGAGCTGCCATGTATGTCCATCCTTCCAGAAGCCAAGCTACCCATCCTCAGCTCAAAGAGCAAATCGTCCTTTCCCCTCCAGTTCATTCAGGCTTATCTGCTCCCTGCCTGTGGCCCCACTCTAAGGTGCCTGAAGGCTGCTGTCTGAGTCTGGCAAAATGGTTTGCTGTTAATCTGACAGAACTCCTTTGAGAGGGAAAAGAAAAATAAAAACAGACTTGCAAGGGACAGGACAGCACAAAAAGGCCTGGAAACAGAGATATGACATTCAAATTTGATACAGGAAACACATGTTAAAAGGAAAGATAAAATGAGAGAAACAGCAAAAGAGAAGGACAGTTATTTCAAAAGTAGCTTTTAGTGTGTCCTGACAGAAAGTAAGAAGTAACACTGAATTGTTCAAGTATCTCATTAGACCTTTCTGCCACAGAAGTTGGGAACAACAAAACTTTACAAGAGTTCAAAAAGGATCTTGGCAAATGTGTGGAAGGAGCAAATCTAAAGACATCATCCTGACCGACAAAGTCTCAGGGCTGCACATCACTGGGGCCTGGAAGACGCACAGGGAAAGCATCACTGCACACTTGCTCAGTTCTTATGCTTTTGCCTACAACTGCTATTTGCAACTGACAGCTCTGACATATTCTGCTGGACACAGTTCTGGTCTGATCCTACAAGATAAAGTGGCTGGTGGTGGTGGTAAGAGAGGACCGGGGACAGCTGTACAATCTGGCTGCAGTCTTCTCTGTGACAGCAAAATCTTTGGCTGAGGGGAGGGCAGTGGCCAGCATTGAAGTGACTGGAGATTGAGAGGAGGAATTTGTAAGAAGCAAGAGAAAACCTAAATAAAGACAAGGATTTTTGCAGAAGTAATTGAAGAGAAAGGTAGATTCTGGGGTGGTTTAGAAGAGAAAGTGATAACATTTGAGGAGTCTGTGCTAAGAAGGGAAGGAATAAATTACAAAACCACAGCTGATGTGGAGGTAATGAAGATTTCGGGAACGATGAAAATGGAATGGGTGGAAAGAAGAATTCAGCTTGAATTATTTCACTGTACTGATGTGCAACAAGACACCCAGGTAGAGAGTTTGGAGAGAGTGTTACTGGGACATCCAGCAGGAGAAAGGTCGAGGTGTGAGTCAGCAAGCTTGCCCTGTGCTGCAGGGCACACAGCCCAGGGGACAGCGTGGAGCTGTTGTCAGTTGCTGTAATGTGAAAAGCAGACTGTAGGAAGAATGTCCGTGCTTCCACCGTGTTGCCTTCAGAACTGTAACCCCACCTTCCCATCTCCCCTTTCGGCACTAACCATAGACAGTCAAATCTTTGTAGTATGGGGTGAACTACGATGTATTCAGTGTCATACAAAATGTTACATGTAATACATAGAAGCCTGAAGGAAGCAAGAATTAACTTACACTCTTTTTAAATAGTCAAGTCTTTAGCTGATTCAAACTCATTTTTTTTAAGGTGAAAAGTGCTTCTTAAAATCAATTCTCAAGCCAAAACAGAATGAGCATCCCGCTCCAGCACACTGTAGGCCATCTCCATTGTTACAGAGAGGTAAGAGGGAGGCTTCTGAGTGGTTCTGGAAACAGTGTGACCCTTTGTAAAGAACTGGGTGTTAGCAAGGACCGAATATGCCAATATTCAGATACTTCATGTCCTGCAACCGCGAAATTGTTCAAATCACTTCAAGCAATTGAAAATCTTATAGCATGCAAGAAGAGGTGTTACAGCTCAGCTACAATACTAAGTGGCTTATCTCTGTAGGAGACTGGAGAGAAGGAAAACACACTCTGCCGAAGCTGCTTGTCAGAGAGGTGAAGAGGGACTCAGCTCCCCTGAAGGAAAGATGGTAGCACTGTCTGACTCCTCACACAACAGGAACATGCACTTATTTTAGCAGCGCGAGTAAGGAGGAGCACTCCCAATACAAGAAGGATATACATTTACCAATGTTGTAATCAGCTTGGCATATCTGGGTCTTAGAATAATTAAACCAGCAAGAAGAGGCCCTGGCCAGTGTTGGAGGAGGACACAATTCACTAAAAGCCACAGGGTTAGAATTTAACTTCTGTGCTATGATCCCAACTTCTTATAATCTGAGTGTAGAAAACGTATCTCTCATCTGACAGACTTGACAAGGGCTTTCAGAACAGGCAGGTTTTCAAGGGGAAATGGCTGTTTTCCTCTCAGACCTGGTGAGTATCCAACTTCTTGTCTTCTAGCCCTAGTCACTAACAGCAGCATGATCTTTAAAGATTACAGCAAAGGGAATCAAACAGTCCTTCTTGTAACAAAAATGAGCAACAGAGCACATGCTTGGGACAACACTGATTCAGCAATAAGACTGACTACATGGCATCTCCAGAAAATATGTTAGAAATACAAGAGAGTGGGAGGTTTAAAAGAGGACCTGGGAAACCAGGAAAGAATGAGCATTTTGAGGAAGATAGAGAAAATGCTAGCAATGAAAAAGACAAAACAAAACCTTTCCCCCACACTCTACTGCCCTGCAGTCTCAAGGATACTTGAGGATACTTATCCGTTTAGGGAGTGACCTGACTAAATGCCTGAAAACACATGCTTTTGAAGAGTGCTCTAAAACGCAGTGTACATCATGGAAACACAACATTTCAAATAGGAGTCATTCAAGTAGGGACTCTAAAAATGCAGTTTCCTATGGGGATAATAAAAGTGAAATGTAAAAAAAAGTAAGTTTTAAGAGGACAGACTTGATTAAACTCTGGAAACCAGTGAATGATGTCTCTGAGGAGGCAAAGTTGAAGGAAAAAGGGGATTCAAGAAAGCTGTAGCTTCTTACTAGTACAAAAGCAAACACAAACTATCTGAACAAGGCTTTTATGATTTTTTTATCATTATTTCTGTGGCTAGCAGAACTAACAGTATCTGAACAAGGCTTTTATGATTTTTTTTTATTATTATTTCTGTGGCTAGCAGAACTAACAGAATTAGAGACTGCATCTTTTCAAGCTGCTAATAACCAGAAGAAGAAGATAAAGGAATGTGCAGATTTGCATCTTAACAATTTCCCAGCAATTTTGCTTGATTATTGAAAAATTCAAAATTTTTTTTGCATTTTAAACCCTTCTTAATCATTGAAATGTGATGATATAAGATCTCATAAATTATCTCATGGTTTGAAAGCATGCTGGTATCAGGAACTTAGGATGTGTTTCATCATCTTTTTCAGGTTCAATACCAGAAGCTATTGCTAATGATTATGGTGCTAGGAATTGGTGGAACCCACCGACCTGGTTTTCAAATGTCTGTGATCAATTATACTTCTCCAATAAGCAAAGCCTTCATAAAATCACATCTGTAACTGCTCTTCATGGGACTAGGCCTTACACTTTGAAGATGCTCTAAAAAAATCTGTTAGGTGTTGCTATGTAAGTTTATTCCCAGCTCTTTCCAATGCCATACTGTCCACTGTCAAAGGACAAAATGAGTTTGCATGATTGTTAGGTCTGCTCCAAAGACAACTTCCCACAGAACTGTGTGGAGACAACATATTGAAACACCCTCCTTAAAGATTATGCCATGGAGAAAAAAGATTAAAAATTAGCTGATTGAGTCTCAGCCTTCAGTTCAGCCCTTTTCTCTTTATATCCACTACCTGCAACAAGAACACTTGCACTTCACTAGAATCAATAAAAGGTCCCAATATTTTGGTGTAGGAGAGCCAGGATTCAACAGACTAAAGAGTACAATTAATTTTTGAAAGATTCTGTTACACTATTAGGCTGTATGAGAGGAAATATCAATCCTAATTTGCAAATAAGTTTCCCATAGTCATGCTTTTAGTAATGACTATTAATCTATTTTTTTAAAGTTGTAAACATTATGAAGAACTATTGTCATTAGTGCCTCAGTGAAATGAAAATCTCTTTTTCTGTCCCAGTACATTCAGAAGTTTATCAACAAAAGTTGGTTGGAGCAATACAGTTCTGTGCTGCATCAGGAGACACATTATTGTGGTCCTTCATCGTGTCTACGTACTGTGTAGGTGGAATGATACGGTGTCTGTGTAGTGGGTATCTGACTGCAAAATACGGAAAGTAAGTATATTTGCCAACAGCTTGCTGATCAGGACTGCGACAAGGGAAGAAATTAAATATTACTCACCTAATATAATGGATTTCAGAATTCTCACTGCCCCCTTCTGGTGCAGACTTTACTCAGCATGTATAACTACAACTTGGTACATTAGAGAGACATGAATATGCCACTATTTCTGATTCCCTTGTCACAGTTTTTGGTGCCATACAATTACTGTATTTTTGCTGAAATTTCAGTATAAAAAAACCTCTGAAATTTTTTTATTGGGCAATAATATCCTAGAGAGCCGAACAACACTGCATAGTGCAGAAGGGGATAGATACTCTGTAGGCAAAAGTTTTGGGGTTTTTTTGCCTTTTTTTTTTTTTAATTGATTGCAGCCTTTAAAAATTGTGCAGGTTCATTCCTCTGTAAGAATAATCAGAGTTTCAGCAAAGATAAGCAGAAGTCCCTCTGGCCACATTCAGAACCCTCTCTTTGAGGGTGGCCATAGAGGACAAAGCCAGAACTCCTTAGCTTGAGGTGGGCAGTGAAGCAAGTTCTCAGTGAAGCTGGATTTGCCTTGTTCTGGGGACACATGCAGTGTTTGAGATGGGACCCTTGCCCACAGGAAAGAAGTGAAAAAGACCAAAAAAGACCACTCCTTATCAGTATTTATCCTGCAGGAATCTCCTTCAGCCTCATGGTGTGCTGACATAGTATTAGCATGGAAAAGAGGAATCTAGCTTCTCCCTTTCCACTCCCCTGCAAAGACATCATGCCTTTTCATAATCAGATACGGTAGTCCTATAAGCAATGGATTTAAACATGGCCATGGCTTGGTCTGTAAATCCAGAGGAGAACAGGCAGACATTAGTCAAAGATGAAAAAGTAAAATGTGGATCATACCCACATGTTGTTTGCTGTTACAGGAAGAAATGTCTGCTGTTCAATGATGTAGTCCTAATAACAGCTACGCTGCATACTGGCTTCAATAGGAGAGCCAGGTCTTTTGAGATGATCCTGATTGGGCGCTTCCTCAAGGGCATTGGTGCTGGTAGGACTCCCCACTACTCCATGTTAATGTGACTTCTTTGGGGTGGATATACAGAAATCTTCCTGCTGGGAGTACCTGGGCATGCACAGTAACCCCAGTGGAACAAGGAACAGATTGGGGAAAGGTAAGATGAGCTGTCCTTTGCCTTCAAGAGGTCTTGTTGAGAGAGAAATCTGATGGGTTACCTAAACATCTTGCTTAAAGTAAAAGGTACGTTTTCAGCCTATTGTTGTGGAGGATATATAACAAACAGTTCAGAAGAGAGAGCTACCTTTAGTAGAAAGTGAAATAAAAAGGGATCCTCTCTCTTGCTTTCTGAAGCTTTAGCTCTCTCATGTCTTCTTCACTTTAGGAATAAATATGAATGCCCACGTTCAGTATGCTGGAGAGATCTCACCTAAGAAGTTGCATGAATTTGTAAATGTGACCTCCTCTGTGTTTCTTGCACTAGGAGAAGCTGTAGCAAGAATTCTTGGATTATGGTTCTTGTGCTACTCCTTCTCATCCTATTTTCTACTTTTTTTTTCTTCTGTATGGCAGGCAAATGTTGTTCTCCCAGTCCTAGAAAAGGACATACACTAAGGGTGGGGTTTTACTTTGCTTAACTACAGCTGTCAAAAAGGATGCATCTACCCCATACCAGTCACCGAGGTTTCCATGTCATTCACTGGGGAGAGAAAGGCCCTTCTCTTGAGAAAGGATGAATCCATCTCTGGGAGTGGACCTGCATAAGAATTCTTTTTGCAGGATGGCAGATAGTCAGCCTTAGCTTTCATGTCCAAAATAGCAGATAAGAATATCTTCTGAATACAAACTCAGAGCTCCTCTGCAAGGCTTTTTTTTGTCCTGCCTTGTAGTTAATCTTTTTTAATCAGGCTTTCAGTCAGGGAAAAACATTTTGTAATACCATTGGTCTGGCATAGCTTTCCTCCAGCTCTCTGCCTGCCTGACCTCTTCAAACCTCACCTGTGTCTTGTTCTGCTGTCCTTTAAATCCCTGGATGGTATCCTTGCTGTCACCTTTCCCGTTTGCTATCCCATGCCTCCTGCAGCAGCAGCAGTGTGTACTGACCCTTCCAACAGCCACCAGTTTCCACCCTTGATACAAGTGATCCAGCTACATAGTGCAGCTCTCTAGCTACTTCCAGTCTGGATGGTGGAAAGCAGTGAGGAACCCAGCAACATGGCTTCAGCAGTGCCACTGTTTTGCATTGCATTGCAATCTTGGTCTCAGCTCATAAACTTTCAGCTTCTTTCTGTTTCACAGATATCTTCTGGTTCACAAGAGATTTAAACATTTCTCTGAAGTTGTCTAATTCAATAAGACAATTAGGTTAAATCAGTAACAATTTTCCCCATGCTATAATTTGCTTGGAATTTGTTACTTGTTTTTCAGACGAGGGTGCAGTTCAGCTCACCTCTGTAGATACAACACTGCAGGCTACTTTTGGCCTTCTACTGTTTTCAGTAGAGAAAGGTAAGTAGTTCTAGTGAGCCTCTACTACAGAGCTCAGTGTCATGGGCTTTTTCACAAATATTGCTTCTCCTGTATGTTTGGATCAGCTGTGCTACAGCTATAAAATTAATTTTCATTCTCTTCCTTCCTTTCACCTTTGTCTAGGATCAGTTCCTCTGGATGCATTACTGCAGTGTTATTCTCTTTTATTCATCATTGCCTGTGGAATAGGACAAGGTGAGTACAACAATAAAAGCAACAGGAAACCTTGGACCACATGGATAAGCACAGGCCATGAATGTATGGAAGTAGAACTAGACTGTGTGGATATTATCTTTGAAAATCAGCAGCTTAGTTTGGACTGAAATTGGGGGAGTCCCAATTTTTGATGAACTAATGACCCAAGAAACAATTTCTTTAACAAATTATTTGAAATTATTCAGACCCTGATGAATCAGGACCCTGTTTCCTCTCACTGGATTACAGCTTCGAGCCAAAAATTACTTGTTAATCAACTCACTAACACTTGTTTTGGAGGATGTGAATGCTGTTCAGTGCACACAGGCTCAGCTGGTCCATCTCTGTCTTTGCCTAAGGTCAGAGGTAGCCTCTTCTAAAATATTACAGTTTTCTCAACTCATCTGTAAAATCCTGCTCTATTAAAGAATGATACCTGATAGCACACATAGTATGTCTCTTAGCATTGCTCTGTCCTTTCTCATCCTCTCTTAATGTCACTCTGAATCACCTACATCTGTAACGCCAGAACCAAACTTACAGCTCTCTATTAGGACCTCACTCTCCTAAGACCAATATTTACTCTGAAAGTTCCCTGACTAAAGACTACTTTCAGTTATTACAGTCTCCAGATTCAAATGGCAGCCTTTATTATTGTAAAAGCTGTACATGAGGACCATTAATATCTTGAAAACCTAACAGAATTCCCATGGTAGCAGAACCCAGGTGTCTCCTATGGGCAATGGAGAGAAATAGGCCATTAGGGCCATTCATCTGCATATTTCATACATCTTAGGTGGATAGAAACTGCACTTCAGGGGTGTCCATCTCTCTCCATGGACCATAAGAGAAGTCTGTAGGGGGATTCAGATAGACATGGCTGTGCTGATGAAATTTAAATGATCTCATGGTAGCCTGACTTACTGGGGCTGTGTTTGACCAGTGACATCAGTTCACTCACTTTGAAGAAAATGGTTAACTACAACAATGTTTCTGTTGCTTTTTTAACTGTTTTTCCTCAGCTGGAGCTGTCACATCTGTCATGAATGAAATCTTCATCCTCTCAACAAGGTCCTCTGCTTTTGTAATTGGTGGAATTGTCATTTGGCTAGGCCCCACTTCCACTAGAATGATCTTCACCTTTGCTGTCATATGTAATTTGATTCAAATCTTCTCTTTGACTCTATCAATTTAAACTGGTTTTCTAGGTTGGTCTGGACAGGGAGGATGAAATGCCTTGTAGATGATCAAAGCTGTGAATCCCTTACTACTACTGGTATATGGAGGCCATTTATGTAAAACACTTCCCTAGACTTCAGACATCATCTGCTGCCTCAAGAATAGATTGAAAACATTAATAAATATTCCTTCTGTAAAATCAACTTATTACTCATTTCACAGGGACAAATCAACAATTTTCAAGAATCTGTTTGGGCAAGGGAAATCACTTATCTTACTCTATTTT
The DNA here is from genome assembly GCF_947461875.1 of Haliaeetus albicilla. Taxonomy (NCBI): domain Eukaryota; kingdom Metazoa; phylum Chordata; class Aves; order Accipitriformes; family Accipitridae; genus Haliaeetus; species Haliaeetus albicilla. The sequence goes on from NC_091492.1 coordinate 38,561,206, forward strand.
TAACTCCAGGTGCTTCTCGGTCCTTTTTGCTTCCTCATCTTTATTGCTGGTCATTTCAGTGGTTCTCATCTACCTGTTCCTCCCAGAAACAAAAGGGAAGTCAACCTCTGAAATCACAGAAGAATTCAAAATGTGCCAATTTAAGAAGAAATGTCATCAGAGTATGGAGAACAATGCTACCAAAGAAAAGACATTCTGCATCAAGCTCTGATAGGACACCATAAGCAACTTCCACTGACAAAAAGCCCTGTCTCAAAATCAAACTGAAAGCTAAACCTTAAATGGACTTTTCTCAATAAAATGTAATCCAAAAAGTAATCCACAGATAGCTTGTCATTAATCCAAGTAGTCCTATTTTATATTCATCTTTGCTTTTCATGGTGAGAGACAATGGCTCCTTCCTAGAAGAGCTCTGTAGCAGGAAGACATTAGTAACTACACACAATTCTCAGAACTGGCACATGGAAAACATTTTCAAGCATAACACATAAATTTTATTTTAAGTCTTTCTCCTTTGCTATCATTTTAAAGAAGCAAGATTTGTCTCCATGTTTGTTACTTTGTAAGAAAGCTCTGCTCAGGATTAAGCGCAGGATGAAGAGAGGATGAAACATAAACATAGTTCTTGCAAACAATTTTCATGTCATGTCTTTATGGTGTCGCACTGTAAAGGACCTAATATTGATCATAAACACTGCACATGAACAAATGCCAGGTGGAATAACAAAGAGAATTCAATATTGTTCTATTTTCTTGAGCTGACATCAAGTAACTGTATGTCCTGATTGTCTCTATAATGACTGTCAGGGATCAGCCCCAGTCCCTGGGCATTTGGTACAGAAGAACTCTCATCTGCATCCTCTGGAGCAAACTGACTGCACCTTCCATGCATACCAGTTGTAGCACAATCTGGAGCAAGTTTTTGTAGCGTAAGCAGTGCTCTCAGCCTTATTCTGGGTACCTCACGGATGGCACAAGGGTTAACAAACATACAAGCAGTGCTGAGAGCTAGAGGACCAGAGCCCTGGAGTGAGACAGGGAGTAAGACACTTTGAGAGAGTACTGAGAGAGTAGACACTTTGAAAGTTCAGCCCATTTTATAAATAATTAACTGCTCAAAAAAAAAAAAAAAAAAGCGGAAGCTGTGATAGCCAGTGTCTGCTAGCTGTATATTGGCCTAGGACACATTGCACTCTGCTAGTGCACATCAGCATACAAAAATACACTTTACCACTGCTATGCTCCACAGCACCCATGTACTGCTGCTATTCAAGAGCTGTTAATCCTGCTGACCACTGCAGCATTTAGTCACTTCCCTCCCCAAACTCTTCTACCTTTGTATAGGGTGATCAATTATTTTCCATTTTCTGCCACAGTTACAAGAGGTATACCGTGCCTCCTGTTTAGTAAGACCATAAGACCTATATTTCTGCAGTTTAACCATTCATATTGATTATCATTATACTGGAACACTGAATCAAATTTGAGTTTTAGGGAGTTTTCTATTTAAAAATTTCAAATAATGTGCTTGCTACTTCTAAAGGAATAGCCACAAAAGAAGCTCTAATAGTAAAGCACCGGTGTGTGTTCCAGCAACTGAAACCTGGGTTAGATTTTATATTTGATCTGTATCAAAATAGGGATCACTCATGCTACAAAATGTTCTCATTCAGAGGAACCTCTCCTGTTGAGTCATTGAAACATTTAATCCATCTGTTCTAAGCACTGTCCAATTGCTGCAAAAAACATCAGTCAACAGAAGTCATATGAAGTAAACATTAACCTCAGTCTCAGAGTCAGATGATTACTTAAGCAGAAGGTGCAGAAAAGGCATGACAGAAAACACTTCCTCAGTCTAAGAGAGTTCTGTCTGTCTGGGATCAAGCCACCCTTTCGATATAAGATGGAAAAGCTCCTTTCAGAAGTGGTGAGTGCTACAGCTGGCGGTATCAGCTGTTAATATTAAGCTTTCAGAAGAATTGAGAGGTTGCTGTTGCAGTTACCGTTCCTGAAGAAAATACAATACATATGTACCAAACTGTTTTCAAAATAATAGGGTGGACAGTGGATAATCATTCTCATTTTGTTACTGTGAAAATTAGAGCTAACATTTAAAATAAAAAATCAAAAGACACAGAATTAACTTTCTGAACTAAGTCATCATGAAAACTTTGAAGGAAGTTCCAGCTGGGTAGAGAAATTGATTTAAAAAAAAAATTGTAAAAGTCCTCTAGTACTTAAATAGTGAAGCATTTCCATGCTGTTTTCACCTGCTCCCACACCTTCCCATGTACAACTGATACTATTAAGCTTTCCTAACTAGTAGCCTGATAGTGATATGAAATTGTGCATTTGAAAAGAAAGTTTTTGTGGATTGGCTAATTAATTAATGTGAAAAAGAGCTTGTATTATTCCTCGCAGGTTCAGTACCAGTGGTTGTTTGTAATTCTGTGTTGTGAGTTGGTGGATCCCTCACAACTGGCTTTCAAATCTCTATGAACAGCTACTTGGCCATGGTAAGAAAAGTTTAAGCAGATACAGCATCTTCAGGAGTCATTGGTAGTGGGGTCAAAATGCAGAGGATGCTTCCCAAAACAGGTTGCAAATTGTTTCTATTGACTTTCCATTCCCAGCTCTTTCCATCCCCCTTCTCTGCAGAATAAAAGAGTAAGAGCTACACTATAGCTGCCTTTGAGTGGGCATACCCAGGTAACAAACACATCGGTCTCGCCACTTAACAGCCATTAACATGGACAGTCAAAATTTTAAAAAGATATCATGTAAGGTAATTTTAAATGAGGTAATTTGGGTACCACAACCACCTAACTGAAATAGCAGATAGCCTGCTGGGAGCTATCTCATCTTGTCAGCAAACTGCATAAATTACTTCATCAATTTACTACAAATTCTTTCCAACAAATCTGTCCAGATACAGCATGTCTTTGTAATTCTACATGAAAACACATATGCATACAAACACAAAGCCCTTTAATGAATCAATACGCTATGTTATCAGTGCAAAGAGCTGCCAGTTTATTGTGACCATAGTTTCTCTGTTCAGGTTCAAGGAAAACACTTCCAAGGTGCTGTAGCAAGAGCCATGGGATCAGACAAGGAAAGAGAGAGATCAGAGACTATATTGATGTTCTGAGAACTGTATAGTGTTAATTAAGGTTTATATACTAACAACTGTGAGATAGGATCTTATTTTCTGCAAGATTGTGAACACAGGATACAACCATATGTCACTAGTTTTCTCATACCTTGCTTGTTAGTATTATGATGTCTGAAACCTTAGGGGAATAACTAATTAATAATTTAAATAAATCTGCTTGTACAAATATTATGATGCATGAATAGCACAGTTGTACCAAGCTTTCCTCTTTGTTCTGCACAGCTATGAAGAAACTGTGGGGTGAGGGAGAGCACCAGGCAGAAGTGGATGATCTACAAAAACAAAAGGCAGCAGTGGAAAACATCAAAATCCTGAGTCTGCTGGAAGTGATGGAAGACCAAAATCTGCACTGGCAGCTGTGCATTTTGATTATTGTGATCATAACTCTGCAATTCTCTGGCACTAATGCAGTTGGGTATCTTCCCCTCTCCACACACTAAAAAAACTCTTAGTGTCCATAAGAAAATTCTGCAGTTTAAGCTTGCAGACACTATAAAAGAAGTTGTATCTGGGTGGGAGTCAAGCAGTCACGAGATTTACTCCTGGCCATTGACTGGCTGCTGATTTGGCTTTGGATGTTTTTGCCCATCCATCTACCACTCTTTATTTGGAAAACTGGCATTCACTATCTATCTACCTGACAGAAACAGAGATCTTCACTGAGCTGGCAAAGTGCAATATAAATGCATCATGTTATTTAAGAAAAGTTTTGAATTATGGACATCTATTCTGCAATAACTCTGGGTGCAGCCTGGCTTGTATATGTTAACCTGCCCACAACAGCTCCTGTGCCTGCACACCTCATTGATTCCAAAAACACTAACAAGGTGCTGCCTATATCCAGGATGAAATCTTATGCTTCTTTTTGCCACCATGCTCTCTTCCTCCATTCCTTCTGTCGTAGTGCTTCTATACAGCTTGTAGCTTCCCTAACAATGTTGTAAAGGGGAATTTCTAATGCCCGAGTCGCCTGTTTGTTTGAAAATAAGAACAGCATGAGACCAAACAGAACACAAATATAACATTTATCTGCTTCCATGCTGTTCTTTTCCCAGTTTGCACAGATTTCACAATGTGGTGCAATGGCAAGTGGTAGTACTTCTGAACTGTGCTGAAGAGACATTAAAGCCACGGAGTAGCTAACTAGATATATGGAAAAATACATGTTAGGATCAGTGTACCAGATCAATAGTGTATTCTGCTGTGGCAACTTCCATTTGTCGGTTCCTTCTCTCTGATTTTACTCTCCTCTTTCTCTCTTTCATATCTTCTTTTCAGGAGTCTCAACCTTTCTGCATATACAGAATAGAGAATTTTCTGTTGTAATCTTGGTCAGCATCACTTTGTCTTTGCTGGTCCTTTTGCAGGAAGCAGTCTCAGCAGAAGCACAGCTGGAACATTGCAGAGAGACTGTTCATCCCTGTCACACAGCACCATGTCAGGTTTAAAAGCATGAGCTTTGGATCCCCTCTGTTGCTCTCTTACAAAGTCCAGCTATGCTCACTGATATAGCTCCAGTGTCTCCCGCAAGAAGTCAATCCTTCATGGCTAGTCTTGCTGGGCATCTTCACTACTTCATGGCTTAAAGAGCCTTTCCATCTCAAGCATTCGTCCTCCTAGGCTGCAAAAATCCAATGTACCAAACCTCAAGAGGCCTGTTCTCCCAAATGCTTATGATTGCTGCATATCTTGCAGTTACTGATAAACCAAGCGGTATATGATTAACCTACCAATATTGATGTTTGTGTGTTGCTTTAACCCCATGCCAAGGCCTCTCTTTCTCATACTTCTGCAAGCAACATCTCAAATTATTTTGACTACTGACCCTGCCTATCTTTTACTCAAAAGAGATAAAACAAGTAAGCTAGGCTTTTTTCTTTTAGCTTTTTCATCTTTGTACTACTGCTTCAGTGTCATTGCTGTGACTGACAGCTTCAAGAAGAAGTTGGAAATTTAGATGCCATCCAGCCTTACTTATTTCAGTACAGGCCCATGCATCAGGGCCAAAATAACTGTTATGAGGCTGCAGCTGGCATCCAACAGAACTGAATACAAGCAGTGACATCACCATTAGTGTGTCAGGGTTATGCTCGCATCTGTTCAAAGAAGTTTATGTTCTGTAAATATTATGGCTTTGGTAGCTGTTGCTGTGGTTGTCAGGAAAGCTAATAAAACTGTCTAGAAGCCAGACCACAGCGTCTTCAAGCTACTGCCTGCTAGAGCCTTCTTATCCCATATTTTTGTCTCTTTTCTTCAGCCTGCCTGGAAATAGTGGGGCTAGAATAGCTGTAGCAATAGTGAAAAGAGAAAGGAAAAATCTACATGTGAATTCCCTCATCTTCTTCAGGAAATTCATGTATCATTAACACCTCTATTTTCACTTATGTAGGTCCAACGCTAAATGATGATAATAGGTGTATCTCTTTTTTTTCTGGACCACAACTGACTTGAATCAGATGATGAGCAGGACTGAAATGAAAATTATAGCAGTTTCTTTCTGTTAAAAGCATGTGAAAAGCTTTTAAAAAGACGCTTTCTATTCCTAACCCATTCTTGAAAAGAAGTATTTTCTCAACAATCAGGAAAAAGGACAGGTCACTGGTAGAAATGTACCCTCTTTGCTTGCTTACCAGTCCTGACATCAGAGGTGATATCACACATGCAATCCACTGTTTCCAATGCAAGTTTTTTTTCTTCCGTTGTGTTTTCTAGGTCTATTTCTGCACTTCTGAGGTGCTGCGCACAGCTGGGTTTGAAGAAGGCCTTATTCCACATGTATCACTAGGGGTTGGTCTCTGTGTGTTCCTTCCCACTCTGCTGTGTGTAAGGCACACTGTATCGATGTGTTACTCAGGCTTTAGCTGTGCTTACAGTGAAGTGAGTGCTTTTCCTGCCCTTCCAGACCTTTACCATTGAGCAGTTTGGCAGGAACACACTGCTGTGCAAGGGCTATGCTTTCATGGCCTTGGCACTGTCTGTCCTCACAGTTACTCTCTCCCTTCAGGTAAGAAAAAATTTTAAACTATTTTATTCCCATTGCTATTTCACACTTAGAGACTGGCGTGTTTCATGTCACAGCGACTAAACAAAATGGATGTAGACAGCTACAAAGTGAAACTTTGTCATCATTGTCATCATTTTGTCATCATGTTCAAAGTGCTGTAAAAGGACAAGCAAAAAAAAAAAAAAAAAAAAAATCTTTCTCTGGTTTATTTCCAGGAAAACCTTTCTTTGTGCTTCCTTATCTTTACCGGGATCCCCATCACCTCAGGCATCTTCATCTACCTCTTCCTTCCAGAGACAAAGGGGAACTTGGTTATGGAAATAACTGAAGAATTTGGTGCTTTACTTTTTAGGAAGAGACCTCATTCCTTTACAGGAAATACTTCTCTTGAGGAACATATCACCTACACTAGCTTCTAGCTGGTCAGCAGAAGGACCATGTATTAAGTAAGGTCATAAAGGACCTTGATGCTTGCAGACTGCAAAACAAAACAGAGGTAAATTATTTGTTTTCCATTATTGGAAAATATATGAATATTCCTTCACAGGCCCAAGTGGAGTCTTCATGAATTAAAGTCACTCTCGTATCACCTTAAAAACCTGGGAGCAGTCAATAATCAATTAGTCATCATAACACAAAATATGTGCTATGCTAATCTTATAGATTTCACTTAGGAAATGTTTTGTGTCTAAATGCTTTCCTTAGTTCCAGTCTCTGTGATTTTGTTATTCAGAATTTAATTTGGAGTTTGGGGTTATAACAAACTAAAGTCTCAAATCAAACCTAGAAGAAACTACTGAGTTCCTCTCAGTGTGAAATTAAACTGCAGATGGCTTCAGTCATCCACAATGTGCAATATAGTGCAGATCAAGCTGGCTTAGAACCAAGCCCAGCTTTGAGCTCTTTAGACAAATTTATGACACGCCTCATAAAAGTGAGTTTCATGTGTTTGTCCATTTCACAGCAAGCATTTCTTACACCTCTATATAGAACAAATTAAAATATCTCCTTAACTGCAATAATTCCTTAAACATGAAACCATGCACAACTTTCATAGTGTAACAGAGCTTTTTCTAGAATATAGGTGAAATTTTTAACAGAAATGGTCAATTCCATTGACTTGACAAAACACAAGAGGTAAACTTCTAGGATAAAATCCTCCTAAAATTGCTGATAGTTGAAATAGTACCATGCTATACAGTCATGTGCAGGTCAGAATCACTAGAAATCCCCCCAAATGTAGGAGAAATTTCACTGTGAGCTGGTGGTATTTGCTGCTCTTTGAGCTTCTCAGTAATTATTTTCAAGGTATGTAGCAATCCTTATGACATATCCCCCCCCTTTTGATACAATTTAAGAAAAATTATGTAATAAAAAGGAATCATTAACATTTTGAAACCATAAATAGTCAATAGATATGCAACTTGCATTTTTGTACAACCAAAATATTACAATTGTTCGTGTTCAAGAGAAAATACTTACAAAAATGCCGAATCATTCTAAATGCTACTGCAAGCCAGAATAAACAGCATTTGCTATGCAGTTGTATAGGCAATAGTTGGAATTACACACGTAACCAAGGTTTTATTATTAACATGTATTTTTTTCTCATTTCTTTAGACTCACAGTATTTGCAGTAAACCCTTCTGTAAATAATTGCATTCTGTGTTTTATGAACTGAAAGTACAAGTCCTGAGGGTGATCTTGGGCATTTACTGAGGGCTTCAGTACAACTCCGTTTCCCCATCTGCCCCCACCCCAAGCCTTGGGGGTGGGGTAAAGTCCCCTGGCATGAGTAAGAGCAAGCAGAACACTTGAAAGAGAAAGCAGGAACAGCACAGAGCATCAACCACACACAAAAGTCCCAGGCAACCCTTTTTTTTCCAAGTGCTCTCTCTAGCAGAAGCCATTTAGAGCTCCAGTTTGAGCTTCACCTCACAAGACAGGAGCCTCTGGGAAGCAAAGGTGATTTTTCAATGGCTGCAACACTGATTTTGGAGTTGTTCTGTGTCAAAGCTGAAACCTGAGGCATTAAGATCCCGGTTGTCCCATCCTAACTCATTAGGGAATATTTACCTTCTTTGACTACTCTCATAAGTGGGTCTTAGTTACTGGCTGGTTTAAGTGCCTTCAGGACCAGATGCTCTATTCCAGAAGCCTCTGCCAGGGCACAATATCTCTTACTGCCTTTTCACCACACCTGGCTGACAAACATCCCCATAAACACCAGACAAGAAATACCCTTCCTCAGTATAGTCTAACTGGTGCATAAAGCAAGAACAGCAGAATTAGGCTTTGAAATTTGCCTATTTTTCATCTAATAAATTATATTTACTATACCAATGAATCTGAAAGAGAACACCACATACTTTACTTAATAATAAATAACAGTACCTAAACCTTGTACCAGCTGCTTTTTGCTTTGTGCAGATTATGGCAGATGTACTCATTGGTCTGTATCATAGAAGTAAAGTATTTTGCTGTTCCTGGAAAACTGTTTAGATTTTTTTGCCTGAACTGTTCTCCTTTCCTTTTCCAAAGCCCTTACTGCCCCCCAGGGTGCAAACTTCCTTTCCTTTGAAACTTTCCCCCTGTGGGCTGGACTAGGTGTAATTATTTCTTGAAATATTTAATCCAGCAGTGTTAACTTTGGCCAGTTGAAGTAAATATAAGTGAGTGAAGAGGAAATAATAGTAAAAATTTAACTCTGGTCCCTGAAGCCAAATGCCCACTGCCATACCAGCAGGCAGGAGACAGAGACACAGAAGCCTGTGATGACGAAGACACATCACACACTGGACAACCAGCCCCTAGACAGAGATGACTGGCTTCCTATCAGACCTGGTAAGTACTTGGTGGGGTATTTACATCTGTGACATTTTTGTATGCTACTAGTGTTTCAAAGAAAAAAAATCAGTATCTATGTCAGTAAAAACAACAAGGCTTCTATTCATGAAAAGTATCTCAGAAGTGGTTCTGCCCACAGTTTTGAGATACTATAGATGTTCGCACTTCATATGCTCTGCCATCCATCTTTGTCATGTTTTTATCAATACGTTAATGTTTCTTAAATGTTTTGATTTACTGGAAAATATTTACTTACCCTCAAACATAATTTGCTTTGCTTGACTGCTGAAAAAAGAGTTTTGTTAAATATATCACTAATTATTTAGTGCAAGAGATGGTAGGCAGAGGTTTTGAAAGGCAGGGAACAGGACTGGATGTTGGCAGCTGTGGCATCTTGACAGGGATGTTTGTGGGAGCCTGCAGCATTTACATCCTGGCTATGGCTAAGTCTTGAACCCTCACACATCAGTGAGGCACCTCCAATTAGGATAATATCTCGTGGAGAAAGAGCTCCCAGCTCCTGCCGAGCACACTTAACCGCTCGTCCAGGAAAGAGGAATATGTCAGGGCACCTCTGAAGGGCTGGCATTTTTTCATTCATTCATGGCATATTCACTATGTCCTGCGGCAAAGGCTGCAGTAGTGTAAACCTAAGTACCATGCTGGTTGTGTATTTTTGGATCTGTAACTGACTAGGAAAAAATCAAAGTGGGATGCCTGTTCTCAAAGCTCCCGAGACATTAAGATGAGCATGCTGCTTGAGGCAGGCAGGAAGGGCAAGAGTTGAGAACTGATGATGGTAATAAGAGCTAGAAAAGACATTTTCCTCCTACAGCACAGTTTGAGCAGAGCCAGTGCACAAGGAACATTCTGTCCCAAGACTTTTCCTTGCTGTTCCCACCTCTCCATCTAGGTAAAAAACCATGGGCTGCTACACTGACAGAAACCTGAGTGGAAAAACATGCTACAAGCAACATCAGTCTCTTTTTTTGCTGATTTCAAACTTCTTTTTTTTTTTTTTTAATTTTTAGCCACTGTGGGCAATTTCAGGAGGCTTTGCCACAAAACTTGAGTTGAGGCATCACTGGCCACTATTCAAGGGCCTGAAGAGTAGCTAGCACAGCAGCTGCTCTCTCAGATAAGATAGGAAAGGTCTGGGTACAGAAGGCCTGGTCACTACTGTGGGCACAGGTCTGAGCTGCAGATAGCCTGGCCACTGTCCAGATAGCAGAAAGGAAAGTAAGACCTCCCTCCTCAAAACCACTCTCACATGTATTAGTGTGGAATGACCTCCAGCTTTCTACTCTGTTGACTAATTATCAAGAAGGGTAGGGAAATGTTCTGGTTTCCATAGATAAAGGCTTCATTTCCTTGGGTTGGATGTAGGGAAATCACAAGAAGATGTACACCTCACACCAGGGCAAGCAGAGGGAACATGCCTATCTGCAAATCCCTTGAACAAATGAGACATTTCTGGAGAATGAAAGACACATTCCAAGACCAGCCTGATGTGGCTACAAGCTTAAGAAGATTTTGTTCTAACTCTGCAGGTACAGTATCGGGGGCTCTTTCAAATGATCCCTGTCCTGGGGATTGGTGGAACATTCCAAATTGGCTTTCAAGTTTCTACCATCACCTACACATCTCAGGTAGGCAAAGATGCACGTGGCACACTCATTAATGGTGGCACTGAGTCTACATTCCTGTTGAGGATGCTCCTTTCCAGCAGTCAGCAAGGGTTTAATCACAGTATTCTCCTCTCATGATTCTTTCCCATTACTATGCTATCATGTAAAGCAGAACATGCCAAAGTGTTGAAAATAGAAGAAAAGAGAGACCTGCAAGCTGTTGTTTATAGACTGTTCCTCAGAAGACACACACTAACTGGGGTGGCATCTGTCTTCCCTATAAACCTACAGCACATGTGCCTACTTCAGTGGTCTCATTTGACACTATTCTTCACTACAGGTCCATCCCGCAGTTTCTCAGATTTCAAAGACAAAAAAACAAGGAATGAACTCCTTTTAATGGCAAAATGAACACACCATACTCTGTTACACTGTGTCTGTTAGCTAATGCACACTTTTAGAGTCTATATGAAATAGTGACCTTAGCTGAAGCAACAAAATTATGTTCTAAATATAATAAAATGCATGCACTGGAATCACGGTTATTGTTAATGAAAATTGTTTTTTCCGTCTCAGCATGTTAAGGCTTTCATTAATGAAACCTGGCTGAAGCGATACGGCTACCCCATCCATCAGGATAACCTCTTGTTCCTATGGTCTATCGCTGTGTCCATCTTTGGTATAGGAGGTCTCTTGGGTTCTTCAGGAAGTAGATACCTGACTGTCAAGTACGGCAAGTATGTGTGTTTAAAGACAATTTGTCAATTGAATCTTAGCTTAAGGAAATGACAGTTGAGGTTTTAAATGTGAGACAGACTTTTAGGCTTAGTCATGGCTGTAATACAGCCAGCTTAGCAGTGGTGTCAACAGATTTTGCTGCTTCTTGCCCTTGTCCTGTGGCACAGGTTAATCAACTGTGCTGCCAGCCTGTCACGCCAGATGCAGTTACTCAGTTTGGGTTAGTCTCAGCAAGGAGGAAAGGCAGCCCCCTGGATGAAGACAGAATGGGTTTCTTGGAGGTGCTACTCAAAATATAGCAGCATTGAAATGCTCCTAAGTGCTACATCAATGTGTTTGATGATGGTTTTTCAAGTGAAGAAAAGCTTTAAGACTTTTCTCCACTACAAAACCCAGAAGTGTTCCCAAACTCCCAGGTCTAGCTGTGTGCCAAAGCACACTGTGAGTCCAGAGTATTCAGTGCCAACAGTCTGGAAGGGCTTATTTTGTCCTGGACCACATATGTATAATTTCACAAAACTAGCAAGACAATTTCACCCAAGACATCCTGCGTGCCAGGAGCTTAAGTGTCATTTTCCTTCTGATTTACAAAAATTCTTTTTACATTCTTGCACTTACAGAAAGAAATGTCTCCTGTGCAACAATCTGCTCATGATAGTGGCAGCATCCATCATGGGCTGCAGTAAAATAGCCCAGTCCTTTGAGATGATTCTAATTGGACGGTTCATGTGTGGAATAAGTGCAGGTAAGTGATTTCTCCCACAGGTCAGCAGGGTCTCCCAAAATTTTACATTTTTATTCAAAGTAAATAATAACCCTCCATTAAGATAATAAAATATTAAAGTCAGTGATCCCTTGTCAGAAGATCTTCTATAACACCCAGAAATAAAGAGCATAATTACTACTAATTTCAGTGGTACCAAATGAAATTCAGCCTTCCTAAGGGCATAAATATTCAGAGCTGTCAGGAATGTTTTGATACAATATGAAACAAGTGTTTTTTCTGATGGAAAAATATGTATAATATTATCTTAATTTTGGTTAGCAGTACCGGAAATTATATGGTGTATGGTTTAAAGCTAGTACTCTCATAAGGCTCCAGACAACCAGGCTGTTCAAGGCCATGGCCAATTAATTTTGACTCTGAACATATTTCAGGTATTGTTTCAAAGCAGTAAGTCCTTGAGGTTAGTACAAAGAGCTGGGCATAATCAAGCAAAATCACTCCTGGCAGGTAAACCATATGCAGTGAAAACATCCTGGGCTGGTATTAGTATGCCTTCTATTTGTCTCCTACACAAAAAGTTGCTTTTTCATTCAGTTTGTATGTTCACAGGATGCCTATTTTAACTTACTTCATTAGAAATTAATGTCTAATTTTCAAATAACCAGATTTTGTACGTTGCTTCTCTGACATACAGTTGTATTGAAGAACAACAGTTGTATTTTGAGAACTACCCACGCACTCACCCTGCTATGATCTAGAACCTGTATCATGCCTCATGCAAAGACCTAATTTTTATTAGAGAGATTGTATATCCCCATTGCTTTGCCATCACGTAAAGACAGGAGAAGAACATGTTGCTTTCAAAATAGATATAAGGGGCTGTGACTACCATATCAGGAAACGGCTCTTGTTACCAGACTAGTTTTCAGCATGTCTGAGTTATTAAGTACTTCACATATAGCTGGAAGCATCAACTCTGCCTGAAATCATCAAAATCATTGCTGGACAGTGGAAAAGAAATACTTGTGTCTCCCCCTAAATCATGTACAAATGAACATTGAATATAGCACTGTATATTTTAATCTGCTATGCATCTACCATACACAGCTCTTCTATAGCATTATGTCAGAAAAGGTTGAGATTATGTGGGTTAACTACAAGCGTATTAAATATTACTACAGGTGTTTAGTTATTCAGCACTTGCATACTCTGTGTTCTTTAAAATACGCTAAGGCTCATAAGAGATACTATGATGAGGATATTACCCACACCCAAAAGGGAAAACTGTAAATTTCTTAAGATCAGGAAACTGCACTATACAAAGAGGACCAAATACTTTTGTAGAAAGGGTTAGAAAACCTAGTACCAAAAAGTCTTCTATGTGGGTGGAGGTATGAGAAACAATTCGGTGCATAAGGCAGCTATATTCTGTAATGCTTAACTATTTACAGGCAATTTTATTTCCAATAGTTATGAATGTCTTCTTTCTTCTCTCCCATAATTCTCTCCTCACCTCAAGGTCTTTGTGTTCCTCTACACTATCAATACGTTGGAGAAATTTCCCCTAGGAAGTTACGTGGATTTGCAAACTCTACTTCATCTTTATTTTGGTCACTGGGAAAAGCCGTAGGGCAAATTTCAGGACAAAGGTATAATACGGTTTATTTCCCACCCACTTAATTTCTGGATCCCCTCTGTCTTTTTCTTCCTCTGCTTTTCCATCCATTCCTTTCTCTCCTCAAAACCAATGCAATGAACTTTCATTCTACACATATGTTTTATCCCCGCCAGGGAGCTGCTGGGCAGCCAGTCCCTGTGGCCCATGCTGATGGCCTCCTGTGGACTTCCAGCACTGGTCCAGCTGGTCACTCTGCCCTTCTTCCCTGAGTCCCCACCATATCTCCTCGTGCATAAAGGAGACCAGGAAGGCTGCAAAAAAGGTAACCAAGGGCTCCAGTTTTCTGTTCCCCACTTGACTTTCAATTGTTTTGTGAACCTTGCTGTCCCCGTATGGAGAGATTAAACAGGACAAAGTTTCTCCCTGCTCATTTCCAAGATGACTGTGAATACCTACTAAGTATATTTTTGTTGTAGTCCACACATAGAACATAAAAGTACTTCTCTCTATAGTTCTGTATTACAAAACCTTTCGCATTCAGCTGACACCACCTGAGCTGTCAGTCTAATGATAAATGGCTGTTTGCATTGCCAGGCTCGACAGGGCACCCCTTAGCTCTGGTTGTTGGCTATGTACCCTGCTCATGCCCTGGGAGAAGGAGGAAGGGAGAAAAGTGGACCCATGGGCAGGGAGGGAGTCATTGTGCACCCCACTAGGCCCCTCTGTCACAACAGATGCCCCTGTGCAGGAGGGGACGAGGGCTCTGGAACACCCTATAGGACATCTCTGCCTCATACCACAGCCACAGCCCATGCATGCTGTGCTGCCAGACATGTGCATTACCTACTCAACAAATTCCTTGGGCAACAACCAACAGAGACGAATTAACATGGCAGGTCTCGCTCTCCTTCTCCTCCACAGCCATAAGGCAGCTTTGGGGTGAAGGCCATCACCAAGCAGAGATTGATGACATCATGAAAGAGAAGGCAACAATGAAAAACACCAAGATCTTGAGTGTCCTGGAGCTAATGAAAGAACCAGCTTTCCGTTGGCAGCTGTACATGATAGCTATTCTGAGCGCCACAATTCAGCTATGTGGCATCAATGCAGTTGAGTGTATTTCCCCCTTAAAGTCTCAAAACACTTATTGACAACCTTAAAGGAGACATCATGGCTCCCAGAAGCTCCCTCCATTTTTCTCAGGCTTCTCAGGCCACAACTTGCTGTCTGCCAGCCCTCCTACAGGGCAGCAGCAGCCTGCAAAGCTTGGCCGGGTTCTTCATGTGATATCCCTCTGCCCAGGTCTTGGTCCTTGCTGGAGCTACCTTCCTCAGTAGTTAGGCTTATTTAACAGCCATGTTTGGAAGTCATTACAAGGCTCCAGAACCTACTGTTACAAATGAGCCCACCCTATCTTGGCAAAATCTGCAGTGTAGTTTTATGTTAGTCCTCCCTGCAACTGCTGCTATTTGCCCCCTGGTTCTTACCATCCTAAGATGCTGGGATGGCAGTATGCTCACTCTAACTTTAGAGCTAATCAACAAGCATGCTCACTGTTCTGGCAGCTTCCGCAGTTCTCCCCTTCTTCCTCACAGCAGCACTTTTCTGGGATCATTTTGAAGCCACAGCTTTGCAATTGCCAGCGTGATTCTTCTATGTCTATCATCACAATGCAGCAACATCTGTAAAGGAAATAACACAGTTTAACTGGAACCTTTATCATCTCAGCATATCTCCAAACAGTAGCAGAGATACTTGAAAAGAAAAGTTGCTTGTTTCACCCCCTCAAGACTCCATAACCCATGCTCTTCTTTCTTGAGAATATCCTACAATGATGTTTTTGGATGGGGTCCAGAAGAGAAAATAGACCTGACTGTTTCTGAAAGCACCTAAATCAGGACTTTGCAAACCTAATAACATTGCAGCAGCTGGAGGTTCTTTTATCCCAGCATTTTATCTTTTATCATATTAATTAATTAATTAATTATATTTTATAGTGGTTTTGTCTGCCAATAAAGTGAATACTACCAAGAGTGCAGAATTCTAGCTCACTCCAAAGCTGATCTGCATGCTCCTTGGTTAGCAGCTCCTATCCAGGGCAGTGTCATACAGGTATGGGTAAGAAATCAGTTGTTTTCCTCTCTTAATGTTTTATGGGTGTTTTTTTTCCAGATTTATTTTTATACTTTTGAAGTCCTCCAGGCAGCTGGCTTTGATGAAAAAATGATCTCCTATATGTCCCTCTCTGTTGGACTCTCTGAACTCATGGCTACTATAGTCTGTGTAAGTCACATTACTACAGGAATGGGTCACAATTTGCTCTTCTGGCACTGATACCGGTGTGATTTCTGTCCTTCAGAGCTCCATCATTGAGCGACTGGGCAGGAAAGTGCTCCTAAGAGGAGGCTATTGGATCATGGGTTCACTGCTAGCTGGTATCACTGTGACTATCTCCCTACAGGTAAGAAAAAAACTCTTCTCATGGAAGATTTCTCTATCTATTCTATTGATAACCTCTGCTCACAGGCAGGACCATGCTGCTGAGAAAGGAAAGGGAGGCTTACAAGTGCCAAAATAACTTCTGTGTTAACAGCTTACCCTCTTGGAGAGCAATATCCTAAAGGTCAAGTTTGTCTATACATAGGATTAAACTGCCTCTCAGCAAGTACTCTCTTGTACTCCTGCCTTCCTTTCAACATGATCCCATGAGCTCAGCAAGGAGCACATAAAACACTGGGAGACTAGCACTGAACTCTGATTTCATCAGATTGCAAGCACCAAACACTGGCCAGCGTAGATCGAAAGACAATCCTAGGAAAATGGCCTTTTCTATTCATGCAGTTTTTAACAAGTGACAACAAAAACCCAGACTCTTTGTGTCAGTTAATTTGAAAATTAACTTTGCTGCAGAAGATACTGGGAATGCACTTATCTGTTCACAGACTGGAGACGGTTCATCTCTGTAACACTGTGTCATTGCTGTAGCTTCTTCCGAAGCAAGTCTCCTGGGCTACCAGTATCCATCCAAGAGCTACTCTACAGACACTACTGTAAAATTAGCCTTGAAGCAAGGTGGCAGCAGACTTCTATTTTTGTTTCATTCATGAAGCATCTCAAACATAGGAGGGAGAAATCTTTTTTTCCTAAAGCATGGAGTCTTGTATCTTCTTGACTAAGATCTTGGAAAGTTCCTTTTCGGTACCAGTTATTGAACCTATCACTTAACAAAAGTGAAGAAAGATATGATTTGGCCTTCCCATATCTCTAACAACTAGGGGAAGCATCATGGGGTCAAGGAGAAAGGAGGACAGGGCAGAAAAGTACAATTCAGGCTTCCCTTTAATTGAAGGCTTCCAAGTTTGACAGCTGCTCTGCACTAGGAAACCTGCTTCTCTGCTCACCTAACAAAAACCTCGCTGCTCCATCCACAGGAAAAAGCACTCACATTTCTCTGCCAGTTCCCCCCACCCTGTATATTTTTTCTTGAGGTGACAGTGTTGGAAAACACACAGCATTTCTCACCTATGGTTATCAACAGATTTCACCCAGAAGTTCATTATGTTTTTTTTCCCAGGACTGGTATTTCTGGATGCCATACTGCAGCCTTTGTCTGATTATCTTGTTTGTAGTTGTCTTTGGAGTTGGGCCAGGTGAGGACTTCATTCAAAAAAAATAAAGGAATCAAGTCATGTGAGTTTATTAATATGGTTGGGAAAATACTGCATAATATTGCATAACATTTGGCATAAGTAATTTCATTTAACCTAATCTTGTAGTCATTTAAACTTTGTGGGTCCAATCATTGGCCAGAAACTTTAATGCCATGAGGTTTGGCTTTTGCTAACAAGAGGAAAGGAAGAAGGCAAAAAGTATTTGCTGGAAAAATACAGCAAAAATAGAACAAAAGCAGATGGGTAAAAGATTTTTTTAAAAATACTGAGAAAAAAAGAAAAAGAAAAGCAAGTGTTTTTTTAAATTCAGTGTTGTATAATGTTACATCTTATCCCACATAGACAGCAGTGCAGAAGACCTACTTTGGAGTAATTCTTTTCCTAGCATATAGTATCCGCTCATCTTTTTTTTTTTTTTTAAGCCTATTCATTTTTTAAATATTTGCCTTCCCATATGACAGGGCTGAATTATTTTCCTAACTCAAAGCTGTCAAAGTCCTGTGACTTCAAAACAGAACTGAAATGCCCAGGAAGTGAATCTGGGAAGATCACTCATTGGTGATCTAGCAGTATAATGCTGAATTCTTGTTAGTAATAATAATTGTTATTCCATCCTTACACAGCTTCTTTCATGAGATGTCAGACTTTCTCAAGTATTAACTGCTCAATTCTTGAATCTCCTCAATAAATGTATTTGAATAATTTGCCATTTTAATAAGCTGATGTCTAGCAGTTTATAAGATGCCACAAACATTTTCTTTTCTAAAAAACAGTGACATACTCAAGTCTTTTGAATGCCAGTCCATCACAGTAGCATCTATTTGCTGACGGTGTAATGGTAACACTCA
The DNA here is from genome assembly GCF_947461875.1 of Haliaeetus albicilla. Lineage (NCBI taxonomy): Eukaryota > Metazoa > Chordata > Aves > Accipitriformes > Accipitridae > Haliaeetus > Haliaeetus albicilla. The sequence goes on from NC_091492.1 coordinate 38,579,462, forward strand.
ATCCAAATGTCCAAACCAAACACATCAACAAGTAATAATTCTTATTCTTCTTTCCTTTCAGCTGGTGCCACAGTTTCCATTAGGACTGAAATTCTTAGGCTCTCATGCAGACCACCTGCCTTTGTGATCAGTTCAGTTCTCAACTGGCTGGGCGTCTTTGTGATTGGAATAACCTTCCCGTTCATTGTGGTGAGTGACTTTCCCTGGAACACTCCCCAGGGACACTAAGCTCAAGTTGGCCATGAGAGCAGGAAGAAGAGCAGCAGGAGATGACAATGCCATGTCAATTTAGAGTAGCCTTGGCACCTGCTCTCCCCAGTCCACTTTTACAGCTGAAGGGCCCTGATTTGCCAAAGATACTTATTCAGACTGAAGTATTTGTCAAAGGTCAAAATGCAAAGAACTCCTTACCAAATTCAAAGTACTTTGGGACCCAAATACAAAAACTGTGCCAAGAAAGTGACAAAAGAAGAGATATGCTCATCTTGCTCTCTTTCTCACTTTGTTCTTCCCTGCAGGAAAGACTCGAGCACTTCTGCTTCCTCATCTTTATGGGGGTACTTTTCACTTCAGGGATAATTATCCACCTGTTCCTTCCAGAAACAAAAGGGAAATCAATTGTGGAAATCACAGAAGAATTCAATAAGCTAAACTTTAAAAAGAAGCGTATTACAACAACTCCAAATCATGCCACAGAGGATTACACCTTCTGCACCAGGCTTTGACTGGCCATTAGGGAGAGTGAGCCTTTCTTAAAAGGAAGGAAAAAAAACATATTTGTAATTTTCTGACTAGCAAGTCAGTCCAAATGGACTGTCAGCTTTCATATCTGTCACTTACAAGGTTCCCATTTTGCCAAACCAGCACCTTTCTCAAGCACTCCACTCTGAACAACTTAGAAAAGGGATGATGGCTCATATTAATGGGATAGACTCATGTGAATCATGAGCATGTTGGCTTAACTTGCTGATGTGTAAATCTCTTCTTAACAGAGCAACTAATACACACTGAAACTACATGTAGAATTTATAAACACTCTGCTGACCACAGAGAAAGGAAGACCTGTGATGCTCTCTCTCTCTATGATTTCTGAGTGTGTTTTTACAACCCTGAAATGGGAATAGTGAAGTTCTTGGCTTGCTATCTCTGGCTAGTGTTCAATCCATAACAGATTAAAGAAAAAATTTAGTGGAATAGGAGAGTAATTCTTTGTTTCTCTAGACTCAACTGAGTAATCAAACCTTGCCAGGTTCCCATGCATAACTCCATGTTGTCCTTGTGTTGTATTTAGTCTGACAGACTTCAACCCTTTTGGACTGAAGTTTTCAATGTCAGCAGCCATCCTTGCTTTGACTTAAATTTAATTTTTTTGCTAAAAAATTCAGCCATTTGATTCTAAGCTCAGACTTGTTTATGAAAAAGTGTGGGGAGAAAGTTCCTATACAACTCTTCTCAAGGAATAGCGCCTTTCAGTGGCAATACAGCTAAAGGACTCATGGATAGAATCCAGTTGCTATAAAAAACACAAGCATCTAGAGTCATTTTAGATACTCCGTGCTATCTTGCCCATCACCGTCATCATCTCCAGTCTGTAGCTCCTATTCCAGGATCAGAGCTCCCACAGATATCTCATAGGCTGTGAATCCCATAGCAATTTAGCTGCTACTTTCCTTTGTGTGACTTTCAGCTACCTGGACCCAATTTACCCCAGAAGAACTGCCCCAGACTGGAACTCCTGGCCACAACAGAATACCTGTTGCTTTACAGTTTCTCTTAAAGACATCTGTACAGTACCTTGCTGTATGTACAGCAGACTGTCAGCAAAAGTTCAGTCACGTCCTCCAGCTCTTGGATACATGCAGGGCTCCTGCCTAGGGTGTATTTTTCTATCATGACTAAGAAGTGATCACATATACTCATATTTCAGGGATGTGCAATCAGTACAGACTCTTCAGTTATTGTTCACTGCAAGTGTACATGCTGATTGACAGCTGTAGAGATGAGTGTAAATATTTTATGCCGTGAATATTTTGTCAGACTCATACAGCTAGATAAGATTTACAGTAAAAGTGGGAAATGTAATTCTAACATAAGGAACTTCTAAGGCATTCATTTAAGCATTTCCAACAATAATTTATGGTTTAATTTACAGTCTCTCATAGGAGTTTTGCAAATTTTTACAAGCATGTAGTGTGCACAAAGAAACAAAGTGAGAGACTATGTTAAAACATATCATATGCAAGTTTTCTAACTTCCAGATTTAGTGTGATATACCATTCCCAATGATGTCTGTTGTAGGAATGGGTGCAATATAATGGGTACACTGATCTATAGTCAACATCTGTGCTTGAGTTCACATACTGCAGGCTTTCAAACTGTGAATGATCTTCAAGGCAATCTAATACCAAGTTCCTAATTCCTCTTCCTGCTATACATAGTTAAAGGTGAAAAGTGTTTGTGAGCCTTATGGGATAGCATGATCTTGTAAAGTACCACAGGGGTTAATTTCACCAGAAATTTTTTTAAAATATGCAAACTCATGGTTCTTTTCTTCTCTTTCGAAAGCATCTAATATTCTGCACGTTTCCCTCTATTAATGAGAGGCTCACACAGTCCTAGTAGCAAAGCAATACTATTAGGAAAAACACAAACAAAGCTAAGGCTCACAGTGGAGCATGCTATACAAATTAACATCCAAACTCTAGACTTGCACAGTAAAATAAGTGGTTTTATCTCTGATATTGCTTTGACCGGGATATACTTCAACTCAAAAAAGGTTATTCAAAATATTAATTCAGTTGTTCATCTTAACTACTGCTTATTTTTAATTGAAAATGTTAAACACAATAAAAATGTCAAATTGCCTTGTAATAAAACTTCTGGCCTCCACAAATGGTTCTTTCCCAACATCAGGATCTTCCTTAGGGACAGCTGACTAGAAAAAAAGGTTTTGGTGTGCATACCCTTACATGATTGGGGTTTTTCGTTATTCCTGTCTTTAGTATTGAGGGACACTTAAGACTTCTCACTAAAAGATAATCTACGAAACATGAAGTGTCATTAAAGTCAGAAAAGCTCAATAATTTTGTAGTGTTCCATAAACATAAAACATGATTAAAAACTACCAGTTATTTTGGAGACAACTACCAATATAGAAAGGAAACCTCAACTTTTTGCAAAACAGAATTCTCTTTTCCTAACCAGTCATTCTGAAAACATCCTTCATTCCATTACAACAATACCTGAAGTCTTTGGACACATAAGCAGAGTGGCATCGTGTAGCATTGCTGGAGTCACTCTCTAGTGAGCCACTTCTCTGATCTCAGTTATTCATTAGATGTTATTAGGAAAGCCTCCCCATAAGATCCTCACCAGGAAGCGAGCAGATGCCCTATGGAACATTAATGTGACAACAAAGTGGAACAGCTATTTGGAGCACAGGTCAACTTTTGCCTGTGCTCAGTGGAGCAAGAGCTGTATTCTGGTAACAGTCTGGTGAAGGCATGAAACAGCAAAAAGGTATGGTTCAAGTATACATGGGAGGTGTCAGAGACAAAGAGTCATACAGAAGTTTCAGGGCACTACATGTACATTTTCTTGCAGAGACATCAGCTGATTGGTAAGGTATGCCTCAAATACTGACTCTAACTGAGCCAGATAGAAACACTTAACTGGATCAGTGAACTGCTGTCACTAGACACAAAACCCCATAGATCTGGCCTGTATTAAGGAAGGCCTAGCACAGCTTTCCATGTGTGTCACATGTGACTGTAAAATTGCAAGATAAACGAGTAAATAACCTGATGTTGTAAGATTTACGGTCCTGATCACAATTATGACTAAAGGATATCTGTAGGATATCTGCTAACTACTTATTAGCACTAAACTGCACATCTAATAAAGGCGGCCTCACTCAGCACTGCGTAAGTAATAAGACCACAGAAGCAGTACAGTAACTAATCAACATAAATGCAAATGACATTAAGCATTAAGGGCATTACAGGATGAAGACTCTTAATCTCCCCAAAGTAGGAATCCTAAATTAAAGTACAAGAGTGAAAAGTTACAATATGTATAATGTATACTAAGCAGAAGTGGGTAAAGTAGAACAGAAGAAAATATGTGCAACAGGCTTCATTTGAGAAGGAATGCCCCATGCTGGTAGCTACATATTATTGCCTGCTTGTGCCTTCCCCCAGTATCATCTAAGCAAGACAGATACTAGCAGCTAACATGGCATTTCTTTTCTCTGCCAAATGCATAGTATGTTGTTTCAACTTTGTATGAATTTACAGAAAAGGAAATTAATTCTTAGCATCAGAGGGACAGTCTCATTTGTGCTCTAACAACAGCTTATCTGCTGGAGAACCTAATCTGAAAAAAAAACTGCCATGAACTCTCAGCACACATCAACAACAAAGTCAACTTCATGATGACGATCGCATAACAATGGGAGAAATGGCAGGGTGGTGCTACATGCTACATTTCAGACATTAGCTAGAGAATCTGTGAATATTCTTTGCATGTGATGTATTTCCTAGCAAATATGAGTATTTGCATCCAATAAGCCCTTTGTGATGTCTTCATCCTCATCCTCTTTAACTGAAGTGTAAATGGCAAATGATAACTAAGCTATTTACCAATTTAGTACATACAAAACCCTCTTAACTATGAAATAAATGAAGTTAAAACCTGAGAATTTTCTATCTGAAGGAAGAGACAAAGCTCCAGCTATGGAGGTTACAGGACAGTTTCAAAGCACTCTTTTTTTCTCACAGACACAGAAATAAATATACTGACTAATGGAAATGCCAGACAAAACTGTGCATGACTTTGAAATCTTCCTCTCCCAGCAAAGGAAAATCAGCTCCTATGAAGTATTTAGCTGGTCAAGCCTGGTGTGCCACTGTAGAATCGTTAAGTTTCTAGACTGTTCCAAAATGATGGAGCATTTCAATTCCTTTAAGTAATGATTAAGTTACGATGTGCTCCAGTTGCTGTCACATGAAGAGAGAATAGCTCTTTCCTATTATATGTCAAAGTCCTATAGCTCACTGCCCAAGCTCCATCTAAGATTCCCAACAGATAACATTGTCTTTAGGATTCTCAGCTTTATATTGAAAACTAAGTGATTATTGGAATCCTGTTTAAAATTAATGTCTCAGTTCCCTCTACCCCTAGCACAAGACAGAGTTCATAAAGTATACAGGTTGACCGCAAGGGAGACCATCTTGTTTACTTGGGCTAGGCACAACCATTGGTTGAAATATTTAATCCAACAATTCTAAACTTTGTACAACAGCTGAAATATGTGTAATTAACTCAAAAACCTTTGAAGTAAAATTTAACTTCAGTAACACGGGACTAGTTCACTGACACTGCTATTGCATAATGTGAGCATTTGGTTCTTTTGGCAGGTACTAGCCAGTAAGCAACAGGAATCGGCTCTTTCATAGGATATGGCTACCTTCTTCTCTGACCTGGTGAGTATCTGGTCACTTTTTCTTAGGCCTCTGACTTATAAAGGACAAAGCTAACATAATACTAAAGATCCAGATTCCTTAAAGATTGTAAGCTCTTTTGGGACAGAGACCATCTTTCTCTTCTTCATTTAAACATCACCAAGAACAATGGGGCTTGGGGCCATGAAAATCATGTTGCATGGTCTTTTCTGTGCAACAAGATAAAAGCAAATCAAATCAAATCAAATCAAATCTAGCAAAATAAAATAAAAATAAGATAAAATAAAATAAAATAAAATTAAATTAAAACTAGCAAAAATCCTGGCAGTTCCGCCACTGACAATGGTACTGTACATTTGTCTTCTGAATTACTGAAAATAATACTCATTATTAAGCACTCTGATTACTTCCCAAAGTAATTAATAGATTAACTGTACTGCAAAAGGCTAAGAAATTCATGACATAAGCTTTAAAATAATTTTCTTAATTTCATCCATCAAGAGTTTCCATAGTCTTAAACAGGGAAGAAGTTATAAGTATTTCTTGCTCTATTTCTCAACTGCCAGCAAGAAGCTATTTTGCTTTCATTTTTAAGTATTAAAATTGTTAATTTGTAAGTCTATTGCAAAAAAAAAAAAGGAAAAGTGAGAAGGTGAGTTTTTAATTTGTTTGAATGCTTTTGTCAATTAGCAAATCCATTGAATTTGAGACAGGGTTTTTAAGGAAATTTAGAGTCTTCTGGTCCATAGCTTCGTGGTTCTTGTCATGTGATAACTTGGAAAATCCAGCTGTGGACTAATTAAGTAACAAGCTCTTGAAAGATGGACCTAAGAACCATAAAAAGGACCATTCTTCTAAGTATCTCCCAGTTCAGCATTATTCACATTCACATTACTTTGTTCCTGCCTGGCTGCATTTTCTACCAGCTTCTCTTCATCCAGGCACTGATCTCCAAAAAGCTGTGAGCTCATGAAGTTCATATGTGACATGAAAAGAACACAGAGCACAGTGTCCTCTATACAGAGATGGTGTTACTGTCCTGGTCTGTGATGTGCTGAAAAAAAAGGGAGATGCAGTTAAACCCCAAAGAACCCTGAACATATCCTGATGGGGCTAAAATTGCAATTGTCCTAGGTTTGTTTTACTAGGTACAGTCTAATCTGTTTGAGGGTAACTCCATCTAGCCTTGCAGGCACTTGGAAACAGGACGGATGACCAGTGGTATCACATACCTTAAAAAGGTCTAAGTAGTTACATGTTATGTTTTTTCCCTATTTACAGTTAAAATTATTTCATTCACCAAAGCAGTCAGCATATTTCAGTCCCTAATCCTTGACCAAGGAAATTATAGATGGACAGTATCTCCCTAGCCTGGAAGATGCCAAGCCCTTCAATATGCAAGCACATACTTTCATGGTTAAATAAATAGAAAAAATAAAATATTGAGAAAGAAGAAATGAAATCCCAAATCAAAGTCAGGAAGATTTTTATTTGAATGCAATTACAGGGGCTATTCCAAATCATTATCTTCTCTTTGTAGTCCATGCCTTTCTGAAAAAGCTAAATGTTAAAAGGATCTTTTCTTTACTATGCTTAAAGATACGACACAGTCAGAAATGAAAGCAGAGAGTACAATAAAATGCTGTTGATTTTTAATGCTATACTTTTGTGGCATAACATTATGGTTTGATGTCCATAGGTTATTGTAGATTGCAGACAAGGAAACTGATTCCCTCTTCCCCTCATCCAGGACTGACACCTTTATCCAGCCAGCCTGTCAGACATTGCAGGCATACAGTGAGAGCTGTACTATCAGGAACACCTTTTAAAACACCTTTTCCTTCTTGCAAGCAAAGTGGTGGATTATCACTCTTATACTAGCACGTAGTCTTGCTATGGCCCTGGGGCTGATGATTGCACTTTGGCAGTAGGTTAGAGGGATTTTGGAAAAATGTTTACATTCAAGAGGATTTGAAGTGGACAAAGGAGGAGGACAAATGTGGCTACAAAGTCTCTGGCCCTGCATAAATCTAGACTAATAAGAAGCTGATAGAGCATTTTGTTTTTGCTTCGCAGGTTCAGTTCCGGGGACTATTTCAAATGATCTTAGTGCTGGGAATTGGTGGTAGTTTCCCATATGGATTCCACATTTCTGTCATCAACTATCCTTCTGTGGTAAGTGGGCATCTCCCCGAGGTTGAAAACACAAAATGGAGAGCCTGAGCTCTCCATTCTCCCACAGATCTCAAATTTACTGAGCATTCAGCTGATACATCTATGCCTTTTCTTTGCCTAACAGTAACATCAAATGTGTAGAGGCCTTTTTCTCCTTTAAAGGAGGCATTTTCTGTTTTAAATAAGTTGTTACCACACAGTATACAAGCCTCCAAAGGAAGACAGAAAATGTGCTTTTATCATGCTTCCCGGGAAGCTTACTGACTGATAAAAACTTGAAGATTTTGCAATGTGATCTCAGCTAACTTGTTTTACTAAGAAAGTTAGTTTCAGAATAAGTCTAATATTAGAACCACAGGCTAGATCTGAAGTACAACAGCCAAATAATATGAAGGGATCTTATACCCATTATCCACTCAAATCTCATTTTATTTTTCAGCACATCAGGAAGTTTATTAATGAAACCTGGATAGAGCGACACGGCTCTCCCCTCCATCCTGAGACAATCATGCTGTTGTGGTCCTTCATTGTGTCTGTTTATGGGATAGGAGGATTCCTGGGGAGCATCTGCTGTGGCTACCTGACTACAAAATACAGGAAGTAAGTGTTTCTTGTAACAGCTCAATAGTCAGAAAGTACAGGGAAATACCAAAGTGAACAAATAAACTTCTTTTTGGTTGAAGCAGTCTAATTGAAGACAACTGATTTGGTTTGCTAGAACATCCACCTCTTTCAAGCAGCAAGCAGTCTTCTATCTTGTTTATCTGCCCTCCCCAGTGAACTGTATTTCTGTAAAGGCTGCATTCATCATCACATCACCAGATCAGTGCCTCTGGGAGTAGCAGGATAGTGTACCTGCCTCGTGTTCTCTTCAACATCCCTTATGACTCTCATAAAGATCTCCCCAGCTTTACAAACTCCAAAAAAGGAGCTGTGTGTCTTGTGTTGTAACACATTATATGCAGTTACTCTAACCACTGTGTGGAAGATACCCTTCAGTGTCAAAGAAGAGCCAGATTTCCATTTAAATACACTCATTTTGGGGTGATGGCATTACATTAAATATTCAGATCTAACCTAATGAAAATGTGAAGAGAATAGAAAAAAAATAAACTACCTGTAACTACGCTGTAAAGATGCAATCAGCGCCAAAACAAATTCTCCAAGAGACATCTCTGTTCTTCGCAATCCATTTTACTGAAAATCAGTTCCAAACTATTTTTCCCACTGATTGGAGAAAGGATTCCTCACCAGTCTGGTCTGTTCTCAGTGCCTTTTGTGTAACACCACTAATTTCATTTGCAGAGAAATTGGCAAACATATCTACTTGGTGTGACCCACTTAAAGATCTGCTCCACAACCCACTGATCCAGAGGCCCCTCATATGGGTCTCAACAAACCATCTTAGCCTGCCTGCAATTGTGTTCTTTCCTATCAGGTAAGTGCCCCCAAGAAATTTCTTGTGGGACACTGCCTCATCCCACACTCAGGGCATCTCCCAAGACTGGAAACAAGATCATGCACTTCTCCCATGGGTTATTTAACACACAGTAAACTAAGTGCTGAATCACAGTCTTCTAAACACAATATCTCTGTGAATCTTTAATGTATGCAAGAGGACTCTTGTCTAGCAAACATCACAGCAAAACAACTGAGTGCAAAAGACTTTGATTTGAGCCTGAGACATCAGGGTTGTGAACATACCAGCCCACAATTCACACAGAGTGTCTTTTGAAATATGCCTCTTAAAACTCTTTCTGCCATCTCAGACCACATCCATTTAGCCATGAGTGTCTTTAATATGAGTCATTCTAGAATGGGAGCCATGGACTTAGATTATTTCTGGGGAACAACCTGACATTTTATGAGGAGTTCTAGCCATTTAAAAATCTTGGTGACAAGCTGGGCCAGTTCTTTGATCTCTCTTCTTTCCCCACTTGTACTGTGGAAATGCTGATTAAGTGTTCCAACTGTTTAAATTCTAAGCTAAAAAGTATTAATAAATTCAAATCTAAAGGATCCTGAAATCTTAAAGAATCATTTTGAATATCCAAATTCAAAAAGTCAAAATTATTTCAGCCATTCCTCAAAACAGCAGGAATGGCTGTACCATGCTTCCTGTCACAGCAAGATTAGTCAAAAGAGTACAAGAGGTCCTCATTTCACACTAAGTTCTCATTGGCTTGCCTTTTTTTTCTTCCCCCCCCTAGAAAAAAGTGCCAAATGTGCACCAACCTGATCATGCTGGTAGCTGCACTTTTCATGGCCTTCAGTAAAACAGCCAAATCCTTTGAGATGATTCTGGTCGGACGCTTTCTCTATGGCATTGGTACAGGTATGTGCTCATGCCACTGTGGAGTGCAAGCATACCTGCTGTCCCAGGATTGCCTCTACAGGTATTGCCATTCTTGGAGAGACATTTTTAAAGCAAATATACTACACACTTAATAAAAGTGAAACACATCATCCCTTTTGCAAGAAATTGTAATCCAAATACCAGAGTGCATGGAGACAATGTAGGAGAGGATGGAGTAAAAAAGTTAAGCTTTTCTAAATATTTTAACAGTCATTTATCCTGTTCTATGTTAAAGGTTTTTCTCTCAACATACATCCTCAGTATGTAGGAGAGATTTCACCCAAGAAGTTGCGTGGATTTACCAACTCCACAGTTGCTGTTTTTCTGACACTGGGAAAACTCACAGGACAGGTTATTGGACTACGGTAAATACTCCAATCTTTCTATCAGGTTACACTAAAAATAGTAGAAATGTTTCTATAACCTTATCCTCTCACCTAGTCAGTGATTGAGAGACCCTGTCATCTTCCCCAAAACAGGCCTTAGCTTATGCCAGAAGAAAAGTTTTGATCATAATTGAGGCAAACATATAGTTTTAAATATAGAAGACAGAAAATTAATTACTCATAATCTGATTTATTCTTATTTCCACACCCTTTCTACTAGGGGACTTCCCCTTAAAAATTTACTATACCTACATGAAAAGTCTTAGCAAGATGTTTTGATCCTGTGGTCAAACAGGGATCAAATGAGTCTCATCAGCTCTCTAGTCATTATATTGGATCCTGATGATATTTAGAAAGTTCTTCAAAATGCCAAATAATTCCTTTTAAATTGCCAGAAATAAAAATAGTCAAATTTGTGAAATTTGCCACATTATCAATTCAGGTTTTTGTTCCACTGCACCCTTGACTGGAATTTGAGCAATCTTCATCACCCAGAAAAACTTCCTGAACATTCACTCCATTATTTCAGCATAATTTTGTTTCACATACACTTTCCAGGGAGATTTTAGGAAGCGAAGCTTTGTGGCCATGGTTATTAGCATCTAGTGGACTTTCAGCATTGGTTCAACTGGTTACCCTCCCATTTTTCCCTGATTCACCATCCTACCTCCTGATACAGAAGGGTAATGAGGAAGCCTGCAGGAAAGGTAGAGTGTCTACTTTCCTCACCTACTTCACTTCATTTGATATGTTAGAGTGACAGCCTCTGTCAAAGACAAGAAAGCAGGGCTGAGCTGTGCAGCACAGTGCGGTGCCACAGAGTAATAGCAGAGGCAATTCTAAATAAAACAGCTGAGGTCCCCACAGCAATACATCTGTATTAACTTGGGGCCTCACTCAGTCTAATTTAACCAGTTAAGAAAGACAGATATATATTAACATGTCTAACATTTCCCACTTTGGTGGGCCCTACTTTATTTCTTTAAAGGAAATAGTTTAGGCAGTTCAGTTTTTATTAAATAAAACATACTTAAATGTTTACTTTGTTTACAATTAAGTCAGCTCAGCATTTGAAAGTTATGCTATAATGACAACCAGAGAGACAAAATTCTTCTGTTTGCCTACTGCCCCAGAAGCAACCAGATGGCAGCACTGACACCACGACCTACACCAATGGACAGGGAGACTAAAGCGTTTAACATAACCACTCGTGATGGAGCTATACTGGTAGAATAATCCACTCCCCTCTTTCTCCTCAACAGCCATCAGGAAGCTCTGGGGGGAAGGAGACCATCAAGCAGAAATTGATGACATTATGAAGGAGAAGGTTACAATGACAAGCACAAAAACCTTGCGTGTCCTCGAAGTAATAAAAGAGCGATCTTTGCGCTGGCAACTTTACATTTTGATGACTGTCATGACCACCTTGCAGCTCTGTGGAATCAATGCAGTTGAGTGCTCTCTTTATCCCCAGAACAAGAGGCAACTCTAGGCAGCATTACAAACCCCTCTAAGTTAATGTTACTATACCAGCTTAGAATTGCACCACAATTGCAACACTTTTTTCACAGGTGCATTTCCTCTCTGCATTTTTCAGATATACTTCTATTCTTTTGAAGTATTCCACACAGCCAAGTTTGAAGAATACCTTATCCCATACGTGTCCCTGGGAGTTGGGTTGTGTGAATGCTTATCCTCTATACTGTGTGTAAGTCTCTTCAGACTTGAGTTTGAAGGAAAAATTTAATGTAGTCAATGATTGTACTTTTCCTCACTTGTAACTGGCTCAGGGAAGAGTTGCATAACCTAAGACACATCTTCCTGCTTCTGCAAAACCACATGCAGGATAAAAGGCAGACCTTTTCCCAAATTATTTGCACAACTGTATGTCTTTTGACTCATTTTTATTCTGTAAAATAATTTTTTGATGTTCTGGACTAGATGTGTGTATGTATGTGTGCACAATTTGATATATACCAGCATGCAAGAAAGGAAACTGTCTAACAACAGCCTAGGGTTGACTAATAAACACTGCGTGATTAATAATGAATTAGCTTTGAAGAAATTAATCAAATTCATTAGGAATTAAGAGACTCTCAAATGACATTGATTTCTGGCTATTATTCAGATAAGTCTTCTGTGAAGAACACATGGAGAGGGGAGGAATTATTTCATTTGAGAACTGGGATTTATGACCCATGTTTTCTTCTTTTCAGAGCACCCTTATAGACCGATTTGGGAGGAAGGTGCTGCTATGGGGAGGATACACGCTGATGTGTTCTGTGCTAGCACTCCTTACCATGACCCTGTCACTGCAGGTAAAGAGGCAGCAGCCTTTTGGCTACTTATCCAGCATCAGCCCACCTTTCCAGTCTTGCCTCACAGGATATGTACAAAAACTTGAGCAGTGGCAGAAAATACAGAGCTCTGCTATTCTGTCATGTATCTAATGGTTTGATATCACTGGTTTCTCACTTTTAGCATCAGTTTTTCTGGATGCACTACTTCAGTGTTATCTTGATCTTCCTGTTCGTTGTCTTCTATGGAACTGGACCATGTGAGTATATCAGTGGCAATGTTGGGAGGACATTTTGTATCATATTGGTTGGTGACACAACTGGCAGAGGAAGAACAGTCTAGTCCCATGGTAAAAAGTTCTAGAAATTAAGGAGAGAAGGGCAGATATGTACAAGTGGGAGACAGGAAAAGGATACAGACACCTCGAATTTTATTGCTGATCACAGGTTCTAAATAATTTAAAACACAGTGTCATCTTCTCCAGAAGGTTTGAGACAGAGATTTCAGAATTATTTTTAAAATACTCAGCTAAACCCAGGATTCTAGGCATTGCCACGTACATCATAGTAATCATAACTCATTAACTTAGCAAGTTAAGCTTTTTGCCTACCAACATGCTTCAGGTGGAACTGACCACAGGAGCCAAAAGGGGAGTCAGTTTTATAAATTACTGCATGCTAATAATGGCTACCAGTGCAATATGGAACTGCACAGATCCACTGGCACCAGAAAAAGAATTCCAGTATGTACAAGAGAAACCTAAATTAACAGCTTAAGTCTGAAATTAACAGCTGTAGTCTCCTTCTGGAATCAATCACCCATGTAGCAGAGGCCACCTGCCAGCAGGCCACCTATTCTGCGTGTCTGACATTTTCTACCACTGCCATTGTAAGGATCTTCTAGCAGAGGAAATGTGCACTGAGGAACTAAAGATACACGTATACCTGGTTTGTGTTTTGCTTTTCTTTTTCAGCTGGAGCCACTATATCTATCATGGTTGAAATCTTCAGCCAGTCATTCAGACCATCAGCCTTTCTGATTGTTGGCTGCATCAACTGGATGGGACTGTTTGTACTTGGGATGATTTTTCCACTGATTGTTGTAAGTGACTCTAACTGGATCCCTCCCTCCAGGCTAATCCACTTCTGAATGCTGACAGGGAGCAAAATAATAGCAATAAATTAAAATGACATGCAAAGCTTACAGCTCTGTCCAAATACTAAACCTGCTCAGGAATCCCCCAGGCCTGTCAGAGGAGCAGCAGTTAGACTGGCGTCAAACGTGGCCAGTAAAAACTCATGGTTTGATACCTGTCCTGGTTTGTCTATTGAGCACACCTTTGAATTTTAATTACTAAGATACAGACTTGTACCCAAGGACAGGGAAATAGAAATGAGATTCTTATATTCCTTACAGTGTCTCCCATTTCTGCTTGCAGGATAACCTTGGACCCTTCTGCTTCCTTATCTTTTTGGGAATCCTTGCTTTATCAGCAATTTTCATCTACCTGTATCTCCCTGAGACCAAGGGAAAGTCAATCATGGAAATAAAAGCAGAATTCAACAAGCTGAATTTTGGAAAAAAAGAAACCTCAGTCACTGAAAATAGCTTTCCTAAGGAACAGTTGTTCTGCACTAAACTCTGAACGTCCAGAGCAGAAATTTGCATCTCTTAGGAAAGACAGGAAAGACAGGAAACGATGTTGCAATAGAACTAAACAGAAAACATTAAAAAACAGACTGCAAGGTCTTCTGTTTCTTATTCCCTTTTTCTTTTTTTTTTTTTTTGTAAATATAGATAAGAAATTCATTATGCTAGTGTTTTATTTCTTGCTGTTATCTAAATATTTTCACAGGAAATTTCATCACTCCATTTTAAGATCTACTGGATATAATGAGATTTTTTTCTAAAAAAGCCCCCAACCTTTTATGCTAGTCTACTATAAAGTTTTAAAACATTTTGCTAGCAGTTCATAGGGCCCAAATCCTGCTAGAAGAACATACATACAGGCTCTGCTCACATCCCTGGACCCACAGCCCTGGGCCTCAGTTGGTCTCTCTTGTTCCCAGGAGTCCTGTCCAATGCCACAGGTACCTGAACGGTTTGTTATTAAGCTTTCCTAAATGAGACCTCACTAGCTCTAAGTACCTCATAATCAGGAAACTGCTGACAAATAGCTCAGAGTATCAGAAATATGAAGGAACAAGTGAAATAATTTAAGACAAACCAAGGGAAGGAAGGATTAAGACATCTGAATGATCATCAGTCATGAGGCTGGGGAAACACAGAAGTCTAAAATATTTGACTAGCAGGCTGACAGAGGAAAAGCTAGATACATAGTTTAGGGTGACCCGAGCAGATACAGATTCACAACATAGCACAGTAAATTAGGAAAAAAGTTTCCAGCCATGATAACAGAAAAAAATATTGAAGGTGAAATTGTACTGTGCAACAATCCTTCTGGAGATGTAATGGAAATCTGAGTGGAGAACATCGTAGTAACTCTGGACAGGGAGAAGGACCTGCCAAACAGAGATATTATTGTATGCAAAAGAAGTAAAATGGCTGGTATAAAATAAAGCACACTCCCAAGAGCATCTGTGATGTCTAAGGATCTGATTTCCAACCTGGTACCTCAGCCTCTGGGAATTACATCAGATGTTTTCAGAGGAGAAAGAGTTTGTTTTGGAAATGTTTTTCTTGTTATGTAAGCAAACTGCGAATAACGAGTGACTATTGTACCCAGCAGAAAAAATAGGTTGTGAAGTTCATTGGAAATACAGTCTAAGTTTTTCCAAGTGACCACGAACAAGTATAGTATGATTTGTGACTAAATGCTTTGGATCATGCCACCTGCTTTCAACTAATCACTGCAGAAAAGATTCATCAATATTACAAACAGCAGTTCCTCTCCTTACAGATAGAGCTGTCACTTGAGTTTGTTTTTAGTGCTTTGACATAGGAAATGTCCTGGAAAGGCTGTTTGTACAAACAGATTTTATTTCTGGATTTTTTTCAGGATTTTCATTATTTTCAGAATGCTTTGGATACAGGAGGCACAATCCACTAACATAAGCTGTAGAGGAACACTGTCACATAGTAATTCATCTCCTGAGTTTTTATTTGCTGGCTTTTTACAGCAAGGGCGCTACAGTGAAGGAACTGACTTAAAATCAACATACCCCACACAATCAACTTAAACATGTTCATATGGAGGTTTTTCACCATTTAAAAGTATTTGTTTAAATTACACCATTGCAGTACAAACATTTAGCATAAACTATAGAAAGCTCTCCCTCTTTTCCACAGACCAGTGAATGGACTGAGTAGGAAAGCCCTTAACTCACAGAAACTACTGGGCATAAAGACACCCATCACCTTTAACATGAAGAGATTAACAAACCATTTATTTTATCTCCGTCAGCATTTTCAACCTGCTTTCCACACACACATCTCACTGCAAACACCCCCAACCAAATGCCATATGACCCCTCTAAATCACTTCTTTCATGTAAGACACTACTATGCAGCAAAGAGAACTGATCCCAGCTCTGCCACATGCTCCGCTCTGGATAAAACCCTCTCATTTTAGAAAGCCTGTGGATTTCCTGTCTCTCAGGAGATCCTGTTGACTGTTATGGGACTATGTGCACAACGAAGGAGCAAGTTGAAAACAAGCCTCATCTGAGTATGTAGAATCCAGTGCTCACCACAGTGGAAAATCAAGACCCTGATTTTAAGGCATCTTTGTCATGACTTAGTCACAGTTCAGGAAGGTTTCCACAACATGTGTTACTGGGATTTTTCTGTTATGGCCTATTCCACAGAAAGAGCCCCAGACCTCACAATTGAGATGTCCATCTAAATTTTTTAAATAATTATGAGACTTGCATAAAGAGGCACATTATCACTCTCCCACTCTCAAACAGTCCCTGAAACACTTGCTTTTTCACTGGTTTTCACGATCAGGCTGTATCCAGTGTCATTTTGGATGCTTTGATTTCCAGAGTGCAAAAAGCCGCTCCCCCCCCGCCCCGAAAGCTGTACCTTGACTATCTGCATTAGCAGCCAGCAGCCTGCAGATGGCACATGCAGCCTCGCCTCTCCCCAGGCACTCCCACCCCTCCAGGTGCACCTGCGGAAGGTACCACTGACTATTTAAAGGCTCCTGAGGCACTTACTAGCATGGTGGGGTAAGCTGTCTCGTAGGTGAGTTAGGAACAAAGCTGTGTACAAGGTGAGCCGAAAGCAAGCCCTCTTGCGATCCAAAGATGCCTAAATTCATTGTTAACACAAACATTAGTAAGGATAAAGTTCCAGAGCCTTTAATGGGAGAGCTCACCCAGCAGTTATCAAAAGCAATGGGCAAACCAGCACAGGTAAGAAGAGATGCTCAAATGTTTTCCTTATTTAGTCAGTTGTGCCTATGCAATGAGCTATTTCTCAGCGATAGCCTCTATAAACTAATATACCTAATGGCTCACCAGTATTTAGAGCCTTCTCTCTGTACAGATGTCAAATACTTGTTTGCTGTGACTTAGCTCTTTTGAGGTCTTAAAACACCTAAAGTATTTAAACTAGCTTTGCGTATGATGGTATTCCATGTAGATCAAGACACTGGATGGGGGGGGGGGTGTATGTATACGCAGGTATCTCTGTGAATATCTCTCAAGAATCTAGCTGACTGAAAGCAAGCCTCACCCTCTAACTTCCTTGCTGAGTCCTGATGAATATGTTTGTTACCTGCCACCAAATTGCTGGTACCCTAGTGGTTACAGCTGAAGAAAAAAATAAGGCATTCAGCTTGCTTGGACACTTAGCAAAATGCCCATGTAACATCTTGCTACTTGTAGTCAAAACACCAGAATAAAATCTGCTTCCTGGTTTCATTAGCAAACTGAGGGATTTTTACCTGCTAAAAGCCCTGGCAAGATGCTACTAAGGTAAAGTACTGAAAGACTGTTGTTAAGGGTCTTATAAGGCTTTCATTTTCTTAATTAATCCTGAAAGGTCACTAGTCACTCTATCAGTTGTTTACTGAAGACTGTTGATGAATACAAAAAACAAAGGGAAAGCTTCTCTATAGAGCTGTAAGCTTTATAACATGAGCTACTCTTCAGTTGCTGTAGCAGTAGTAACTTAAATGAATCGCCTGTAGATCTTTAGGAGCTTGGTGAAGTGCACTGTCTATGTATTCACTAGCAAATGAGTGTTTTCACAAAATGTTTCTTATTTTACTTTGGGAGTGATGCTTTGGAACTGTAGAAAGAATGAAGTTCTGGTGCCTACAGAAAGGATTCCGAGGGCTCCCCAGCAAACCTTTTTCTGCCCACTGGGACATCTGAAGTTCTTGAGCAGATCTTTGCTCTTCATGGAAACAAAGCACTCTGAAATGGTAGTCACTCTGGTCTACTTAAGATGGCAACAGATGTCTCAGAACCCCTTATCAATTGTTTGATAACTGACACAGGTGGAAGTGTCCTGAGAAGTGAAGAAAGGGGAAAAATGGACCCAAACATAAAAACAAAGTGGGATAACTGGGAATATTAGAACAAACTTCTGAATGTCTTAAAAATGGTAAGAGGAAAATTGAGCAGCCGGCATGGTTTTGTCAAAACCAGGAACAGTTTAAATAGTTCCACAATAGTGTCATGCTCAGATCTAGTCCACACTTCCAGTTAATAACTCGGTGGACTGGGTGTGCAGATGACAATAGCTTGTATGCACAGGAGACAGAGTAAGAATTCAAGAATGTAATTAGAGGTATCTTCTCAAATCAAGAAGCTTTCTTTCAATAGCTGATTAATAAGTCAAGCTGCACAAAAGACAAAGAATAATTCATATAAGCAGAACAGATTTGGGGAGCATTATGGGTTACAACACGAATAAGAGTTAAGACAATACTTGGGAGGAGAGGAATTTCATTTTTGTTGTGCACAAGGTGGAAGTAAGCCTCAGCAGGAATACTCCATCCATCCTCTCTGCTGTGAGAAAGATGTAGGCAGATTAGAGATGCACCAAAGCAAAAACACTAGAGAAATAAGAGAATTCAAGGATCAACAGATATTCTGGCTCTTCTAGAGAGAGAAGGCTGAAGAAGGAGGCTGTTATGGAAAAGATGGGAACTTTTTTTTTTTTTCCTTCCTCTCTGGCATAAGGCAGGAAACAGCTGGCTTAACCTGCAGCAAGATTTCAGTTAGATCTTGCAGGAAAATTTTAAAAGTTCCAGTGACTTCTAGTCAGGTTCTGCATTGGATTTGTGCCATCAATCCTACCAGTGGTGGAATGGTTAATAACACTGACATTTCTTTGACCAATTAGAAATTTGCAGTTCAGCACTGATAATTAGAATATCTTTATTTGTTATTTTGTGGCTGTAGACTTTAAAAGACAGTTTTATATGGTTGGATGTTCCATCAAATTGATTTGATGTCAAGTTAAAAAGCCAGCCGACCTGGAGAAGCCTGGTTCTACTGTGTGTCTTCCAGGCAGATTGTTTGATGTCTGATAAAGGGGTTCCTCTTCCTCTAGGGACAGTAATGGAGCTCTATGAAATCAACCAGTCTCATTAGACATGTAGGAAATCAATCTCTGCAAAATTCAGCCAAAGTTAGTTATCTTGGGGAACAGAAGCATGTTTTAGGCTTGTATAAGCCTTGTCTCCACAGAAAGCAGGCTAAACTGTAAATGGGAGTAAGATTATTTTTTTTTCCAACACATGCAGTAATATAATGAAATTCTTATGTAAAACTGATGTGTTCTATCCCTCTTCAAAAAAAACCTTTTTTTTAATCAATCTAGCAAACAAGTACTTGCTGTTGGGGGGGGGGGTGGAGTGGTGTCATCTGGTGGTTCTTGCATAACAGGTCCTGAATATAAAGCTAGAGGCCAGGGCTGGGATGCAGCTGGAACAGGTTTGTGCAGCAGTGTGGAAGGGATATGTAATGGGACTTAAAAATATACAGGGAACAACAAAGATTTTTTTTGAGGAGGAGGACATGCAAGCTCTTCGTGACAAAGGAGGCAATAGGAAAGGGAGAGTCTTTTAGTTATAACACAGAAAGAAGGAAAGGATTAGGGTGGGCTGGAATGCAGAGCTTTCCTCTTGCAGGAAATGGTACCATTTGAAAAAAATACTGATTTTTATTTTTCATCAAACAGGTTTTTTTCTACTGGAGAAACTGTTTCAAACATTTCAAACTGCTCTAAGAAGAAAATAATGCTGATTAACACTTCAGCTTGATTTTTTTTTTAATAATAATCTGCTTCTGGGGTAGATGTTAAAGGCATATAGGTACCTACATCTGGTATAAAACTGAGAGCACAGGGTGTCCAGCCAGGGGAGAGAACAGGGCCAAGCAAGTGGTACCTAAGCAGGATCTCCTTGGCTTATCCTGTACTGCTGTGGTCTGATGCATCTTGCAACCAAACAAGCTGTAAATGACAGCCAAGGCTAATTACCCAGATAACTCCTGGTACTCAGGCTAGCTTGTTTTACCAAGAGGGTTAATTGCTGCTGAGTTTCAATGATGCACTGCTAATAAACGTGGGTAAGAAAAGAACAGAAGCCAGATGGATGCCAAAGGAACTGATCCCTGGATTCCTCCTTGTGTGGATCTGACACTGTGTATTAGCAGCAGGGAAAATTGCAGGCTGGTCATTAATATTAACATAGATACTTTCTTCTATTTTTCCTGCTATCAAGAACAAAAGTGGGATTAGGCTGTATTTTGTTTAATGAGGGGGATGTTGATTTAGACCTCTGCTGTGTCAGTTCACATGTACCTCAGCAGGGAAGACTGCAGCAGGAGCCAGTGAGGTGCAAAATCTCTCTGGAACGTAGGGCAGCAGCAATGAAATTGCACACCCCCACTTGCACCCAGCCTTCCCGCACAGGCAGGGAGAGTCCAGTGGCTCAGAGGAGGTTCTGGAGGTATTGCAGGTCGCTGAGCTCTTGGAGCACCTGAACTTTCTACCCAAAATTCAGAGTTGGTAAAGATGTTACTGCAGGGTCCTCCTTCTAACAGTGCACCTGGGCTGAGTATCCAGAACCCATCGTTCAGTAGGTAATTGAGTATACTGGGGTTGAAGGTTGCAAGACAGCAGGCAGGGAAGGATCTTTGCAACAGGGTAACTTAAGAACAAGAGTGAAACTATTTGTGTTTTAGTAAGTGGTGAAAAGCATCTCTGAGTGCCTGGGATTGCTCTCTTTTATAATTATTATTTTTATGTGCTGCTAGTACTTTTAGTTAAGAATACAGCCATTCTGCAGTAGATGAAAGAACTGTGATGGCAGTGCCTGCTCCCAAAGGGTATGTTGTGGGAATGTGATTGTATTTCATACCTTGTCATCTTTGACTTGCAGGAAAATGTTTAGGAAGTCTGGAAGTGCAATGAAGTACATGCAGGAGAATTTCAAAAGCTTAAGTGATAGGCATTCACCTATTTTCACTGCAGTTTAGGCACACAAATACCTTCATGGATTTTCAAAACTTTTCCTAACATGGCAAAGGAAAATAACATTCTTTTCTTATTCTTCCAACAGTATCTAGCAATACAGATCTCTCCTGATCAGCTGATGTCCTTCGGTGGCTCCACAGACCCTTGTGCTATGTGCTTTCTCTACAGCATTGGTAAGATAGGGGAGCAGGAGAACAAGGTGTACTCAAAATTGCTTTGTGACCTGCTGAACAAACAGCTGAAAATATCACCTGACAGGTGAGCTCATATAGCAACTTGTCTGACATGGCTTTCTACAGATTAAAACTATTAATCCCACACTTGTCCTTCGGTGTTCCTCTATTAACATTCTGCTTGGAGAGGCTTAATGCCAAGTCAATAGAGCAACTCTCCAATTAAAAAGAAGAAAGGAGCAATTGCATGAGCTGCAATGCCAATACCCAAAAGCTGTAAAATTTCTCTTAGTTGAAATGATGGAGGCTCAGGCACTGCATGTACTCACAGATCTCATGTGTGCGAAACCCCAGGTACAGGCAGAATAACCTGATGTCATTAATTGATAACTTGAGTAACATGTACCAACACTTCCCAACTGCCTGTGGGGTACAAGTGAAGGTCTATTATAAAAGCTTCCGCTTAAATAAAAGCGTTTCTAGTCCTTTTCCTGAAGGTACACCAATCTGCTCCAGAAATGACTGTAAAAACACAGCATCCTGAGATCTCCTTGAAAGAAGTAGAAAAATACCAGGAACCCCAGAATGCAAGTAGGCAAGGCATTAAAAGGGGGGAGGGGGCATGTGGAATATGCAACACTCGAACATACCTGCCAGAATTTGCAAAAGGAAATGTGTAATTTGCTGAGACGCAGTGCAGGCCTGAGAAGTGTAAAGCCCTGCGGGACAGTCTACAGCATGGCTCTGTGTGTTCTGCTGCAGGAACACCCTGGCCAGCCTGCAGTGCTCTGCTCTCAGCAACTAATGGTGTCTGCCTTCCCTTTCAGAATTTATGTCAGCTTCTTTGACATCAGTGCCGGCAACGTAGGTTGGAACAACACAACCTTTGGTTGAGGTGCCCTCAGGTGGTAACAGCTTATTCCTGAACCCTCACAGCGGTTTTTGAGCGCTGCACTTCTAGTCATGTTACCGGTATCTGGCACAAATGCAAAAGGCAGCGGTACCTTAGTTGCTGCTACCTGCTGCTGTTTAACATCTTGTCTGCTGCTTAAATAAAAGTAAAAATCCAGTAGGAGCCTTATGACTGAGACTGTCTTATTCTGGAAAGGCCTGTGGTTGAGATAGGTGTTTTCTCAAAAATCTTAATAGAAGCTTTTCTTTTTTAAAAACAACTTAGTCTTTTGTGTGAAGATGAACACTCCATTTGGGTATGCCTTTGCCCTATTCATGCAGGACAGCCTGGCCAAATTTAAATACGATTATATTGACCTGAGTTCAAAATACACTTACATTTAAGTCAATAGATGTGGCTATCCATGTGGCATATGGCCCTCCCTTCAAAAAGAGGAAAGACATGATTGCCTCTTATTTGAAAGGGATGGATTGCAGACCAGGTCTTCCTTAGATCTTAACACTACATGCACCTCTAGCTGCTTAGCAGAAAAACTCATGCTGCAAGAGTCTCCCAGGGCTCCGGATAGGCAGAGGGAGTAAGTGGAAAAACCCACTGTTCACTGTTCTGCCCTCCCCTTTTCAGCCGTTGAACAATTTGCAGTGACAGTGAAGATTAGAGCACAGCTCAAAATGAGGCAGAGGCACAGTGAGCCATTCCCAGAGGCCAAAGCAATGAATTACTTACAAAAGGAAGATTTCCATATAAATATTTATTATTCAATAATATTTGACCCAAGCCCTGGGTCAAATAAAAGCATTTGCTTCCAGAGTGAAACAGAAAGATTGAATACAGATCTGTTTCCTGAATCTCTAAAATTAGGTGTATTGTGACTTTTTTTTTTTTTTCTGGAAGAACAAACCCACCTCACCCCTGTTCTGAGCTCTGTTGTGAACATCCCATTTTGTCCCTATCACAGCTTTGCTTTGCAGCCACAGTCTTTAAATACAAGCCTGTACCTCAACCTGCAAAAATGCTTTGTTCAGATAACAAATGAAAGCTGCTTTGGTGAAGCAAAGCAGCACAGCCAATGAAGCAACATGCTACTTGGCACCTAAATACAGCATATCTTATTAAATATTTTTCATTCCATTCAATGCCTTGCAGAGCTGCCCAAGGAAGAAAGACATGGCACGAGGTAAGTAGTCTTTTGGCAGAATTGCTTGCAGAGAACAGCTACGAAGCCCTTAAACACAGCAGAACTTTCCATGGGGAGGCAGTTCCCTTTTCCAGAAATCAGTCTGCCTTCTTCATAGAGCCACCTGGTCAAAGAATGCTGCCTCTGCCTGTTCTTGAAGCCACAGTACCAGCATTCTCTGATGTTCTTCTGGTCCAGTTGCTTTGTGCTCAGGTTTTGACTGTGATGCATGTGGGTATGTACAACAGCAACCTGTGAATGCCCCAGCCCTGCTATTTGCAGTCAGCCTCCAGGAAAGGCTTCAGCCTGCCCCACATATCTTCTGAAGCCTTTCTATGCTAGGTGCTTTCAGAGTTATTCTCAGAGCATCCAAACCCTGAAATGTGTGATCCTAAGGTATCTCATGGCACTAGTAAAATTAAGACCACCTCTACTTGCTAATAGTCCTTATACCCTCTAAAAGGGAACATAAAAGCTTTCTTTGTCTCTGGCACATCATTAGACTGCTCTTTAGTATATTTCTGCAAAACAATTTACCTTGCAGTTTTTTGCTCTTAGACACATTTTTTCATTGCTCCTATTTTAATTACAGGCGATTGTGTTTTAAAACAGATGCTGTTCACCAAGAAAATGTATTATGAATGCATGAGTGTGGAGCAATCACTGGAGCGAGGGGTGTGCACGAGTACGCTGGTATTTGGTTAACTTCTAAAGATGCATCTTTAGAAGCTATGAAAATGTATGCACTGCTTCTTCCATAGTCAAGGGAGCAAAGGAGAATGAAAACACAGATGTCTCTCTGTTGTGTGGCAGCATGGCCAGGTTCTGCCACTTTGGGCCTGGCAGGCTGCAGAGCAAGCACACTGGTGGTGCCAGAATTCCCACCCCACCTCCATGCAACAACTCTGGGAGGCACTACACAATGGCAGGGAGCTGACGATATTAGTTCTCAATAGCACTGTTAATCACTAAAAAAATAAATGGTCCGGTCCTGCCAGTTCTCAGCCTTCTAGCCTGTGCCACTCCAAAGCATTCCCATACAATACTGTCCCTTACTTTTTGTTCAGGACTACATGTGTTCACATGTGTAACATGTATGTATGGTCAAGCTTTCTAGCAGCAGCAGTGCTGGGACTTTGTTAAAAACTAACACGTGCTCGATTTCTGTGTGTAAAAATGTCTGTGTGGAGAGGGCTCTGGGCCTGATTCTCCTTAGCCTTCCCGTGAGTCATTCCAAGCAGCACAGCAGAGCTGCGCCGCAGTCACGGCGGTGTAAGAGGCAGGGTGGGGAGTCGTGCCCTCTGCAGCCTACGTGCATCGCATCACACAGCCCAGCAGAAGGCTCATCTCGCAGGCTGCCTCTCACCTCCGAGTAGACACGCACCGTTTCATTTCTAAGCAAAACCAGATCGCTTCTGCCTTTTTCCAGCAGCAGAATATGCTGTGAAAATGAGGATGCTGAGGAGTAATAGATCACTCTCAATCTGATTGAAAAACGTTAGAGAATAATTAACACGTCAGCAAGTCAGACGTTTCTCTTGCATCCCGTTAAAGCTATGCACGCAGTTAAAACAAAAACCGTACAAACGTGCCTTCATTTTGCAAAAGAAAAAAATTCCCTTCGGAGCCAGGGCAAGTATCCCTTTTTGCAACTGCCAAGCTAGGGCCTCTAGCCCTTTTTGGCCCTGATCCTGCAAAAGCCAGTGGGAGTACTACAGTGGTAGTACCACATGCGCTGATACCAGGTTATGTATGAATCGCCCAGCGCGGCAGGACTCAGTTCCAGGGAGGAGCTACACCAATTCCCCCCCCCAAAATGCTCAATGGTAGTAACAAAGCAAACAAATCACGGCGGAAAGGGGGGAAGAGCTCTGGCCGGGACGCTGCCGCGGGAGGGAAGCCGTAAGCCGCAGCAAGGGCAGCAGACGGGGGAAGGGGGGGGGGCAGTCCCCCCCGCCCCGCTCCCTCCCCTCCCCGCCGGGCGCGGCCCCTTTAAGGCCGGCGCGGCTCCGCGCCCACTAAAAGCGCTGCCGCCGCCGCCGCCTCGTTCCACTCTGCCTCCGCCGTCGGTCCCTCCGCATCGCACCGTTCCGCTCCCGCCGCCGCCATCATGCCTATGTTCGCCATCCAGACCAATGTCTGCAAGGACGCCGTGCCCGACAGCCTGCTGGGCGACCTCACCCAGCAGCTGGCCAAGGCTACCGGCAAGCCCGCGCAGGTGAGGGCGGGCCGTGGGGCCCGCTGCCGCCGGAGGCGGAGGGCCGGGGCCCGGCGGGGGCTGGGCAGGGAGCGGGGCGAGCATGTGTGCGGCGCCCGGCGGGAGGGTCGGCGGGCCCGGCGCCGAGGGGAAGGCCCTGGCGGGGCGGCCGCGGGGCTGCGCCCGCTCTCTAGCCCACCCGGGGCGAAGGATGGGCGGAGGGGCCGCGGCCGCCGAGGGCAGCGTCTGCGGGCACAACGGGACTGCGGGCCCCGCCGCTCCGAGGGAAGGGGATGGTGCCCGTTCCCCCACCCCGGCAGCCCTCCGGGGGTGGGGTGGCGAGGGAGCCGCGGCGCGGCGGCGGGCCTCCCGCTGCCTCCGTCTGCGCTGCAGCCCGTCCCCAGGCCTATCGGCCTGGCGGCCCGGAGCAGCGGCATGACCTACGGTAAATTCGGTGCTCGATTACCTACAACGCCGGAGATTTGTCCGTGCTTGTGCCCGGGAGTCGGGATTTCGGCCGCGGAGCTGTGCCAGCGGCACGTCTGGGGGAACCGGCTGGTATCTGCCAGGCCAGGGAGCCTGGCAAAGTGAAGTAACGGATACCGGAGCTCTCCTCCGGGCTGCCTCCTCCCCCCGAGCTGCTCCCGGTTATCCCGGGATCAGATACGGCCCCTCTTGAGCCAGACCACTGCAGCCTGAGAAGCCAAAGCCCCCTAAGACTGAATTGGAGACAGGCCCAGTGGCTCAGTCAGTGATTTGAGGGTGTGAATTTTGGCACGCAAATACGGTTTTAAGGCCTTTATCTCCAGCCACGTGCCCTTTGCCCTGCGCAGCGGCAGTGCTGTGGCAGGCAGGAGTACCCGTCTCGCCTGTGGCTTTGCACAAACACAACCTTCGTTCTGAGAGCCAGGCTCGGGGGGATCCACGCAGCATGCACTGCCGTGCCACCCGTGTGGGCTGCAGCCACTGAGCCTGGCAGAGGGCAGCGCTGGGGAGCTGCCCGCGCCGCAATACAGCACACAACTGCGCTGTGTAAAGTTGGTACCTAAAAGCAAGTTTGCATCAGGAGAGGGAAGGCGAGATTCGCTGTAACTGTGTGTTCTCTTACCACAGTACATCGCTGTGCACATCGTACCTGATCAGATGATGTCCTTCGGGGGCTCCACCGATCCCTGCGCGCTCTGCAGCCTTTACAGCATCGGCAAAATAGGAGGGCAGCAGAATAAGACTTACACCAAGCTCCTGTGTGATCTGATCTCTAAGCACTTGCATGTATCTGCAGACAGGTAAGGCTGGGATGTGATTTTTAACCTTATTTTTTTGGCTTTCTGAAACTGCTTTGAAAAGTTTATTTTAAAATACAAAGAGCCAGGAATAAGTCTGTGTGTTTGAGAAAAAAACAAGTGATCGTTTGCAGTGTTTTCATGTCCAGTTAAGAGTTTGATGCCTACATCTTTCTCATGAGAGTCCTCTGTTAAATGGCTTCCTGTTCTCGGAGTAGAGAAAAATACCAGAGGTCTGACAAGTTGTACGGCGTGTCTTTCACCCCTGAGGTATGGTGTCCTCTGGTGATGGGAGGCTGAAAGCACAAGGGAGGAGCAGTAACGGGCTGGAGCTGAAAGACAAAAGTAGAAACCAGCAAGCTGTGAACAGCTCCCTTGCAGGCTGCGGAGCCTTGGGAGAGTGTCTGTGTACAGCGGTGAAGGTCTGGAAGAACCTGCTGCCAGTGACATGCTGGGGTTGGAAGGGAGAAGTGCAGAGCCAGCCCCGAGGGCCTGTTTGGTTTTCGTAAGGCTGCCTGTCTGACACGTGTGAAGGACTGCAGCATTTGGAAACAAAAGGGTTTGATCTCAAATATCTTTACAGGCTGCTAACCAAAAGCTGTCTGGTGTCTGGACAGTCCCTGACTGAAGAAGACTTTGTATTTTAAAAAAGAAAAAAAAGTACAATTCTAGGGACTCTGAGGAATATTGACTGTTTGGAGGCTGTACCAGAGAAGTTAGCTAGATTTCAGTAAAAATTAAGCTTGAAATTTCTTGAGAGGAATGGGAAGCACCGTCCCCTGTCTTGTTGTCCTGTCTCGCTCATTACTTATATAAATGAGTTAGGGTCACTGTGTCTTCCTGTGCCTCTTCTGCAGGGTGTACATCAACTACTTCGACATGAACGCTGCCAACGTGGGCTGGAATGGCTCCACCTTTGCGTAGAGCTCTCCCGGCTGCCTGAAGAGGCTGCTCCTGGACCTACCCTCATCCTGCCCCTTAGCAGAGACCGCCGCACAAATGGCCCTGTGTTGCATTTTGTGCACTCTCACAGATCGATGGCTCCTTGCTAGTGTGTTTAAATATTGCTGCTTCAACATTCCTGTTTTCTCTGTGTAGAAAACAAATAAAGATTTAGAAGTAAGCTGTCTGGTGTAGGCTTTGGTGCATTGGGGATGGAGCTGGGCAATCAGCAACTTATCTGTTTCACTCTGCTGAAGCAAACAAAAGGAACACTTTGAGCTTGCTTCTGTGTCTCAGACATGGTATTTCACAGTACACTTAGACTGAGTGGCACATGCCTGACAGCACTCCAGGGTCATTTTTACCTTGCTGGGCTCAAGGCTGTGGGTGCCTTCAGGGTTTCTTGTTGCTCTGAGTTTCGTTTGGGTTTTTTTGGCTATGTCCTCTGTTGCCACAGCGGAAGCAGTCCTTGGGCCAGCCCTGTGCCTGCTGCTTCAGGGAGGCTTTCCTTTAACAGCGTGCTACCCGTGTGGGGCCAAGCGAGCAAGCAAGGAAGGGGTGCTTTTGCTCACTGAGTTGAAACGCTGCCATCCACATTGCTTACGCTGGCTCCCTTCAGGCAGCCAGGGGTGGCCCCCAGTGCTGCGGTAAGCCTCTTGCTCTCTGCCCGCAAGTCCCCACAGTGATGCTGCGCTCTCCTGGGCCTCCGTGTCGGGGGGGGGGACGACCCGGGACTGTGAGGTACTTTTCTCCCCTCAGCATTTCCCCGGCCTTCCTCCTCCAGCGTTTCCCCCTCAGCCGCCCTTCCCGCCTCAGCCGCCCATCCCCTCAGGGGGGCGCGCGGCGCCGCCGCCCCTCCCCAGCCGGCGGAGGCGGCGCGCGCCGCCCCCCCCCCCCCGCGCGCCGTTCTGGAGCCTTCCGCCACTGCCTCGCGCCACGCGGGCTCCGCTGACGTCATCTCCGGGCGCCCCGTCGGCGCGGTGCGGCCCGGCGCGGCCATGGCGCTTTTCTGCATCAACAGGTAACTCCTGCCTCAGGCGCTGCCGGCCCGGCCCCGGCGTCCCCCAGCGGCACGGGCTCGAGTGGGAGGGGTGCCTGGCTGGACGGGCCCGGTGGGAGCGGGCGGCTTGTGCCTGAGGAGGTTTTGTCTTGGGCTGTTTCAGGTATGGCGGGGAGGAGGAGAAGCAAGGGGAGGAAGAGGAGGAGGACGCTGAGGCAAAGGCCCGGGCTCGGGTCCTGCTGGAGCGGCTGCGCCAGCAGGCGAAGGCCCGGCAGTTGAAGAAGCAGCAGGAGGCACAGCCCGAGGGAGGGGAAGGCGGGCTGTCCGGGGGAGCCGACCCGGGGCTGAGCCCCGGGGGCGGGAAGAGGAAGAGGAGGGGGGAGAGTGAAGAGCAGTCCTGTGCGCAAGGACAGAAGAAGCTCAAGAAGAAACAGCGGCCTCGCAGCTCTTCTGAAGAAAGGGCGGACGCCGAGGAGGCAGCAGATGGCAGCACTCCATCGAAGAAGAAAGACAGTAGAAGAAAATCGGACGTGCCGCAAGAGAGGACTGAAGCAGGTAACGCTAAACTGAGGCCGTAGGATTTTGGTTCATTGGGGTCGACAGTTCTCAACGGAGAAGTAGACACAAGTTACCCTTTGAGTAACCTGCTGAATTTACCTGATGGTAAATTTTGTTTTTCTCTGCTTAATATATTCGCAAAGTAATTTGCTTTCTAGGGGAAAGCCCCATATTGCGAACTTTGGGGATCAGTTTAGTGTAAGGGAAGGAGGGAAGCATGTCACCTCAGTCTTCAGTTGCCTCCGTACCAACAAAGAAATGTTCGGCTTTTGCACTTGGATTTAGGAAGAAAGAGGAGCTTGCAAGTTTTGCTTAAGTCTGTTGTTATAAAATGTTCCCTACATCCCTTTTCTGTAGCACGTTCTGACCTGTAGCTTTGTATTCTTGTTATCCAAATTCCAGATTCTGAAGAAGACATCAAACAACAGGAAAATAGAAGCAACCTTAAAAATAAGTCTTCTCAAAGGAAGAAAGCAGATGAGGAAACAGAGGGAGCTGGAACAAGGAAGAAAGAGAACAGTCAAAGAGCTGAAGGAAGTCAGAGTACAAAGGAGGAGCTGTCCTTAGCAGCCTTGGAGGAAGAGGCAAATCCTCCACCCTCCAGTTTGGTGGTTCTTGGAGACTATGACAGAAGGCCAGTGCAGAAGGTAACTAGCTTGACTGAATTTTGATGATGGTCAGGAAGGAGCATGCATCTTAACAGCTTATTTTATGCATAGTATTGTCTGTTTGATGGCAGAAATGCTTTGTTACTCTTCTTTCCCCACCTCAGGTTCAGCCCTTCTTACCGCAGTGGCTTGCTCAACCCAAACTAGTGCAAAAACGTATCAAAGATAATCTAGTTCCAATCGGAGAAGTCCCAGGAATTCATCCCCGGCTGTTGAAAAAGCTACAAATGAATGGGATAGAGTCCTTTTTTCCAGGTAATTTGATAGTGCTTTTGTTTCTTTCTAAACTGACTTAGGTAGTTCCTACAGTCTATTGCTGTATATTTTATGTAGTCAGTGAAGTAAAACATAGAAAAGAACAAGCTTAATGCATCAAAGTGATTGTACTAGTTTTAATCCTTCTTTTTCAAAGCTTTACCTAGGCTGAGTAACTGAAGTGTGTTATCTAGTCATAAATGTAGCTCCACAAAATATGACAGCTTGAAGTAATAGCTCACAGCTGCCAAAAGAGGGAGGTCTTACTCGTGTCCTCCTGTTTTCCCACCTTCCCACCAGGCTTGTGCTTTAGTTCCTTACCTTCCACCATCTCTGCTGCTAATTGGACCTCTCTAGAAACCCGTTCGACTCATTAAAGCAGCAGAAAACCATTCAAGAAAAAAAAGCAGTTGGTTTTCCATTATTTTACCAGTTTTGCAAAAAAGTGCAGTAAGTGCCAGCTCCTAAATAAATAGAAAGCACAGCTGGAAGCAGGGATAAGAAGAGGAGGGAGGAAGGTGGGATCTCTGACCTGCAGTCAGTTACTTGGTCCAGCTGAACCTGGAGGCTTAGACTGTATCAGAGACTCATCAAGGTTACATTGGAAAGGCAGCGTGTGTCTTTTTGTTTTTTTTTTTAAATATTCTGTTACATAACATTTTAATCTAACTGCTATTGCTTATTTTGTCTGGGAAGATCATAGCAGCTTGCTGATAGCAACTTCTTGTGTTCTCTTATATGTGAAGTCCAGCTTATGGCACTTGGTAGTAGATGAATCAAGCAGTGTCATGCCCTGTCTGGTAGAGATGGTGTCCACTGAAGTCATACATCATATGCATCACTGAGTATGGTCTTGTCATGAAGCTAGATCCCCTGGCTGCTAAACCTCATAGATAAACCAAAGTTGGCCGGTTTGTCAGGGCTCGTCATGGGACAAGGAAAGGAGAGAGTTCATGTGTGACAGCCAAAGCTGTTGTCTGTACAGGACTGTTTGCTTCAGTCCTTATGTACTCTCCTGTGGCAAACTTGAATGACTCCAAACCGTATAAGAGTTGTACATTTTGCTCCTTGGCCGGTCAGGCTGCGTTGCCGTGTTGCATGTTCTGTGTTTATATATATAAGAGCAGATAGGATAGAGCAGATAGCAAAGAAAGGATGCTTACAGACAAATATTCATAGGTTTTAAATCTGCCCAGTGCCACCCTAACGTGAGAACAAGAAGACAGATATGAGTTGAAAACAGTATTTAACACAGTAACATCCTAGCTGACCACTAGAAGTAGCTGAATTCTTGGAGAGGGAAATCTCTGTATTCAGTGCTAAGCTTCCATGAATGAACAAGAACCAGGTAAAACCAGATAGCATCTCTATTGACAACTGGGTTTGATTTCTTCCTCTCTTACATCTATAGCAACAACAGCATAGGTGTAGAAACAGATTCATTCTATATAACTGCTTTCCTGGCTACACTGGTTTTAGTCCAGTTAACTCTGTAGTTAATATTTGTTTCTATTTTTCTTCAGTTCAGGCAGAGGTGATTCCTGCTATTCTACAGAGTGCATCCAATGGGTATTTGGTTGGGCAGGGAGGATACCGCCCCAAAGACATCTGCGTCTCAGCACCTACGGGCAGTGGTAAAACCCTGTCTTTTGTCATACCCATAGTACAGGTGAGTTTACCCCCAGTAAAGTACCTGTAGGGAAAATGCTGGGGTTGCTTTTGTTCAAGCAAAAGTAGGTCAGAAAGGAATTTGTGGATGCAAAGCAGCAGATTTTTAGCTCGGAGCTGTACGAGTCCCCTTCATCTCATGAAGGCATAGCATGAGAAGTTGGGAGGGTGGAGGGGAGTAAAATAGAAACATAAAACTCCGTGAGGATGTGTGAAGCCCATCTCTTCTCACTACTTTAGATACAAGAACCTCTTTCTCTCCCCACTGCTTTCAGGGACTCATTTGGCCTTTGTTTTGGCAGGTTCTGCTAGATCGAGTAGTTTGCCAAGTACGAGCTCTCGTTGTTCTGCCCACCAAAGAACTGGCACAACAGGTATGTGGCTCTTCACCTTCTCTCTGAGTGGAACTGGGCCAAGGGAAAGGCTGGTGCAGACAGTACTTTGCTTGGCTGTTCTGTGGAGCAGTTTGAAGACCCATCAGTGGGTTTGATGTTGTTAGCGTAATGGAAAGTATTACTTTAACTGATTTTGTTGTGGCTAACAAAGCCCATCTCTTTGCAGGTGAGTAAAGTGTTCAACATTTACACTGATGGGACAGGTCTGAAGGTCGTTTTGATTACTGGCCAGAAATCTTTTGCAAAGGAGCAGGAGATGCTTGTCCAGAAAAAGTAGGTTGAAAGGTATTTTGATAAGGTTTATAGAGATCGTAAACTATTTAATCTCAGTAAGCAGAGGTCAAAATGTAGGCTATTGCATCACACTATCGCGCAATAATGATTTTGGATAGTGGGTTTATATGCTAGACACTGGTCGTTCTGTCTTTGACAAAAGTGCCTGCTATTACCCCTTTTTTATGGTTGTTGTGTTTTACTAGATTTTGGGGGGTCTTCACCAGCTGAGTAGAATGCAAACATTTACCTTATACCCACAGGTACAAATGATTGTTATGGGATTTTGCTGCAACTAAGCTTTTTTTAAGAGCAATGAAGAATGATGCTTTTTGTTTAAAATGAGGGTTTAGTGTCCAGCACTGCCTTTGCATACTTTCCACATAAAGTGCATATTTGAATTCTGCTCTTTCTCAGTTAAGTGAGTAGTAGGAAAATCTTAAGCTCTGCTGACCAAGGATCTCTGTTACGTGCTTTATGGTGTAGGGAGAAACTTACTGATGGGCTGCTTGTTCTTTCAGAGTGACAGGCTACTACAGCCTGGCTGATATTATTGTGGCTACACCAGGGCGGCTCACAGATCACATTAGCCAGACAGCGGGGTTTAGCCTGACGCAGCTTCGCTTCCTGGTGAGTCAACTCCACGGGTCTCCCATCTTAGTGCAAGGCCCATTAGAGCTGTAATTACTGCTTTGTTCTTGCATGGTACATAAATATATCTCTGTTGGAACTGTTGTATGGTCCCGTTCTATGCTCCAGATTGCTCAGGCAGTGGTCTCAAGATGAGATGTTTTATTCCAACTCGTGACACCCAAGCATCCACCTACTTCCCCTTCTCTCCTAGCCTCTTGCAAACACAAACTCAGAGTGAAGCCTTATTGGTCAAGGTCAAGGTAAATTATCAGACTGTAGTAGCTTCCACCACATAGGAGTCTGCAGAAACATAGTTGCAATCTTATTTATGATATGGAGATTTTTATCTCTTTTTCGGAGACATGGAATGGATTTATGTGCAAATGAACTTGTGTGTAGTTTGAGTGTCAGGCTGCCTACTGAGCTGCTGAAACAAAAGCAAAATTCAGTTTGGGGATAGAAACTTCTGCCATCATTTAAGGAAGGATAGGCAAAGAAAATACTTCTATTGACTAGAAGCTTCCATTATCTTACACTCTGGCTCACTTGTTATAGATACAAAAGGAAAATAAAAGCTCCCTAGTGCTAGATGGTGCTTAACAAGTAGTGTTTTTCGTCCTTGTGAATTCAGATCGTAGATGAAGCTGACCGTATGATCGATGACATGCACCAGAACTGTCTGAACCAAATTGTCAAAGCTGCATTCCAAGTAGAAAATGACTCTGGCTCCAACATGCTTTTTCAGAGGACCAAACCAGGGCCTATAACAGCAGCCAGGTAAGTTGCAGAATGCATTTCTTTGAACTGGTAGCGCGGACACCAGCACTTAGATGTCACTGCCCTGCTTCACAGTACTCTCTCACAGGCACTCCCAAAGCTTGCTTACTTTGAGAAATGTCTGCCAAAGTAAGGCAGCTGCTTTTTCAAAGCTTGAAAAAACAGGCAGTGAACAGCTGATAGTACAGGATGTCTTTTTAGACTGAAGCCTAAGTATTGTATTCTCCAAGCTCTCCTTAACTAGAATAAGGGAGCATCAAAAGAATGCACAAATATTGCAAGTCTGTGATTCTTTTGCATCGTAACTATATGAGTTAGTTGAGCTGAGTAATGGGTTTGAAGAAAAACTGTTGGAATTGTCTATCTGCAGCTGCTGCTTTCATACAGCATGGTAGAGATGTGTCAGAAACAGAGATCAGCAACCAAGGAAGGAAGTGACTAGAATGAGGACACAGGTAACTAGGATGCAAGAATGTGTGCAGGGCTAACAGATGCAGGTTGTGCAGTTGGTTGAGGGCGCTGATCAGTTCCATCTGTGAACTCCACCATAAAACAAGGGTGTAAAAGAACCTACAGGAAAGGCCCAGGACAGGAAAAGAGTGTCAAAAAGAGTTAATTGCTTCCCTCATAACATCATCTGAAGGCATCTGTGGAGGAGCTCCTTTGCCCTGTCCTCAAAGTTCAGTTTCTGTGTGCTGTTTCTTTCAGCTCCTGCTATCCTCAGATACCCTTACAGAAACTGCTGTTTTCAGCCACGTTGACTCAGGACCCAGAGAAACTGCAGCAGCTGGACTTATTCCAGCCTCGCCTCTTCACGTCTGTCTATTCTGAGAAAAAAACATTTGGAGTTGGAACAGAGACTGAACAAGATACTAAGAAATACACACTCCCCGAGGGGCTATCGGTATGACATTAATTGTCTTGAACAAATTATACTTGAAGATTTGTTTAACTCTGGAGTCTGTAGTTGTTTTTACCCTATAAACAAATATGTCTTCCATATGGTTCCTTGCATGACAGAGGTGCTGGGCGAAAGTGGCTTTGGGAGTATTTATGACCCAGAGAGCTCTATCTTTTGCGTGTTTGTTTTCTCATTGCTTAGTGTTCATGTCGTTAAGACTGAATTAATTTTTTTTTTTAATTAAACTCTCTTCATGCAGAATTAAGATATGAAGTAATAATAATGTAGTAGCACTTATCAACAGTCCATATGTATAACCTGCATTTTGGGGCATGTAGATAGAGGTCACCCTGTAGACAAGAAGGCAGTGTGTGTTGTTACTTGCTGTGGAGAAGTGAGGACATTAGAACAATGCAGATCTCCTGTCTCTACCCTGTGTTGTATCATCCCAGCCTGTAACTGTGACTTATTCTAAAGGGGGTGGCCTTGTTCTAAAGGGGGTCTGGTTTTGCTGCTATTAGTCAGCTGTAAAACATCAAAGCCTATGTAGGTCTTGGACAGGTAGTGGGTTTCAGAGTAGATAGCCTTGGCAAGAAGTAATTTTTCTCTCTGAACTTCTTCCCTGTCGACTGCAGCAATGTTACGTGCCTTGTGACCTGAATTCTAAGCCTTTGCTCCTCTTGTATTTCATGCTGAAAATGAAATTTACCCGTGTGTTGTGCTTTACCAACTCCAGGGAAGCTTCTCACAGGTGAATATATTAATCAGATCACTATAGTAGGTATCTGTCAAGTAATGCTACAGAGGTAATGAAGTGACTGTTTCCACCCCATTTACCTACAGGTTGTTCCTGCTGGTTCAAGCCTTTGGTGGCATCGCTGTGGCTGAATTTTCTTCTCGGTTACCTCCAAATGAAAGACAGAGAACCATGAAGGAATTTGAACAAGGAAAAATACAACTGTGAGCATCTTAAATGAGTTTCCTGTGTCTCTTCCAACATAGGCCATTTCCAGTGTGAGGAGCTAGGTAGAACCAACACAGTTAAATGAGGTCTTGTGTAAAACAGAGCATGCAGGAACCAACTTGCAGAATGGGTGTGAGACTTGGACTTGTGACTTGAATTGTTACCCAGCCTGTAACTTGGCTTATTCTAATCTAGCTGTAACCTGAATTTCTGTGTGTTATTTTATAACAAGCAGTAAATGTAACTGCTTGTTCATATAGTTGCCCAAAACACATAACAGTTCAGAAAACCTTAAGTTTAATGTGTGTGCTTGGCGTCTGGCGCTTGTTGGAAGAAAATAGATGTTGGTACTAGAACTACTTATAGTATTAGTGCTTCCTACCAAGAAAATCCCTGATCAGACTGGTACACAGACTTACTTCTATCCCTGTGTTTGATTTGCCATGTGGTTTTGATAGCTGTATGGGATTGCATCTGTGGAATGTCTCTGAGAAGAAGGTAAACGCTTATTTTCTGGATTTTCTTTTTATCCAAACCCAGTGTTTAAATTCCTCCTTGACTGCTGGAATTTCACACCTCGCTGTCTGCAGAGGTCACTTAAAGTGCCTTTATGGAATGTTCAGGTAGCTTACAGATTTGTAACCTCCAACGTGGTGGGAGCTGTCTGGCTTCGTGTCACATGCTCGGAGAACCTGGAAACACCCAGTAACTTTTCATGCACAACAGTAGGTGACAAGCCTCCAGTGATGCTTGGAGGTCTGCAGGCAGTTAAAAATGCCAGTGGCAATAAGGAGTGACTTACAATGCTGCTGCCATGCTCAGAGGCTGGCTGCCCAGGTTGAACAGAGATTAGCAAGAGTTGTGCTGAGTTCACTTGTGTTTTGCTTCTGCAGTAGTGCAAGAGATGTTACCTGAAAATGACTATACGTATGTTTAAAACCAGGTTAATCAGTACAGATGCCACTGCACGAGGGATTGACGTTAAAGGAGTGAATTATGTAATAAACTATGATGCACCACAGTTCATCAGGACGTATATTCACCGGTAAGACAACCAGGAACAAAGGGAAGATGTCTGAGCTTGGTTTACTTTGAAATGTTTAGCAAAGGTGATGTGCACTTAAAAAGGTTTTTAGTTTTGGATTTTTTGTACTTTAATATGCAAATAGCTTTCTAATTGAAATTAAGCCTGTAGCGTCAGCAGAGTAATGCAGCATTGAAACGGAGAGCTAGCACCCTATTACAGAAAATGTAGTTTACAGGAACTAGAAATAACTGTCCTGGACAGCATCGAGTATTGGGTTTCTAGATGTTCAGAAAACTGCAGTGGCACAGCAGCTGTGAATGAGCCCTGGAAGTGTTCACCCTTTGTAACACGGCTAGTCCTGCTGTGCTAACCTCAAAAAACTTGGAATCAGACTTTCTTAAATCTGGAGAATTTCAGAATCAGACTCTTGGAGCTGATAATGGCAGTGACTGTGTGGCTAAACTGACTTGATGCTACTTTTTTTGGTTTCAGAGTTGGAAGAACGGCTCGTGCAGGAAAAGTGGGCGTCGCTTTCAGCTTGGTCCTTAGAATTCAGGTACGTCATTGGTGTGGGATTCATTTGGTAAGGATGCATGCAGGGGCATAAGGAAGATAAGGTTCATACTACTTCCCTCTTTTTCCAGTCAGCTGAGCTTTGTACTTGGAAACTTCAATTATTTCCTGACTAGGCAGCATGTTCCAAAATGTGCTCGTTTTCTAGCTGATAGGCAGTGGGGTGTCTCATCTCCTGTGTCCATTTTGTTATGCAGGAGCGTAGGTTTCTGCGGATGTTGAAGGATGCTGGCATCCGAGACATAAAGAAGCACCCGGTGAAGGGCAACTCACTAAAGCCATTGGTGCAGAAATATGAGGAAGCTCTCTGTAAGCTTGAGAAGACAGTCAAGGTAATTAAAATGAGGAAGAAAACAAACAAAAAAATCAAACTACGACTTGCACAGTTTATTTTAACTCACGACTAGCACAAGTATTAGTGACCAGGATCCTTTCCTTTAACTGAGACATTTCCATTTCACTGTGAAGGCAGCATGTGTGGGTGCCTTATTATGAAATACTCAGAAAGGGTGGGGAGGAGAGAAAGAGGTTTTCTGTTAAAGGAAGGGTAGGCAGCATCCCTGGAGGTATTTAAAAGACATGTAGACATGGTGCTTAAGGACATGGTTTAGTGGTGGACTTTGCAGTGTTAAGTTTACAGTTGGACTCGATCTTTTTCAAGCTAAATGATTCTATGATTCTATTTTATGATTCTGTGATTTGTGGTGTTTCCTTTTCTATTCTGCCTTTCTCTTACCTCTGGAGCTGGGATTTTGGCAACTACCCAGAGGAGGGCAAACAAAATGCAGAGATTAAACCTTTTGTCATTACAGAGTTATAAGACTGTAATTTACAGCTATGCTGACTAGAAGTTTGGGTATTCCAAACCAGGAAAGCATTTTCTGCAGGCCATTCTTTATACACCCGTGGGAAGGTTGAGAGCTTTCACACAGAAGCAGGGTAGCATTTAACCTGCTAGATGAGTGGACTAGGGATCCGTAATAGACTTTCTGTGCTGTATGATTTAGGCAAGTGTTCTGCTCTCTAATTTGAGGACTCCTTGAAAAATGATGAGTTTGAGTTGTAGACTAGGAATGTTTGAGAACTGGGCCAGAAAGGATTATTAAATTGTCCCATTGCTCCCCAAAGTCCCTTCTGTGTGACTCTGAGACAGGGGCATCTTCAGTCACCTTCTCAACTTTAATTTTGAACAGAACGAGCGAGCACAGAAACGAGCCTGAATGAATGGAAGCTGAGAAGGTCATGTTTTGTGGCACTGAAGCTGCTGAGCGGGATAGGTCACGGGCTACTACCCAGCATGGTAACAATGAGACATGGTCGCAGAACGGTTGGCTCCTCAACCTTATCCTATGCAAAGTCAACTATTACAGGCCTCATTCCCCTTTCAAGGACACTGCAGAGTTCAGTTACTGGTTTAAAACAAACAAACAAAAACTTTGAGATACAGTTGTTCTGAAGAGGACTTTGTGTCATATCCTGCTGGTATATGTAAAACTGCCCCCAGTGAAGAGAAGAGCTGTTACACAGCGCTTGAACATGGGCCTGATGGAACTGCCGATCTCCAAAGGTGAGGGCTGTGCCCTTCGTGCCTCTGAACTGTGACAACTAATGGTTCCGTCTTACTGCACAAGCAGCTGTATCTGCAAATGCATAAACACGTATACAGTGCCTATAGCAGAAGTGTGTTTGGAGAGCTGCTCTAGGCTGAAGTGACTGTAACTTTTAAATAAATACTATATATATTTTTTAAACAGTGTCTAATAAAGATTCCTGGGTACAGGGATGGAGATTGCCTTGAAGGGCTTGTTCACTTCTATAGTCTTGTGCCTTTCTTGTCATTTTGTTTCCTTCCACTATTCACTACCACTGGTAACAGCAGGTCTTACTAAGTGTTAGGATGGCGTTAATGCAGACTAAAATGTCTGATGTCCAATATGAATATACTGGAGTCAGCTAGTATCACTACAAGCCATAAATCTGTATTTGAGACGTGCCACTGCTATTTTTAACTGCCCCTGGCAGAAGGCTCAGAGCTACCACATAGCTGCAGCCTGCACCTACCCTTTTAAGACTTTCGGCAGGAACCGCCCCAGCTCTGCTTTATTATTTTGTAAAACAACAAAGTAAGGGTGCACCAGCATTAGCAATACATTGTTGGAGCAAAGCGAAGGGCTGGCAATCGTGAACGGTTGGGTATCAGGAAGGGTGGTTGCATCTTGTAAAGGTAGGAGCAACGTGGGGTTTTATAGCAGTGAGGTAGCGTCTGGCTTCCTACCGTGTGACTCTTGAGCAGTTTTTGCATAGCACGGGTGCCTGGGCTGGCGTCAGAGTAGCAGAAAGGAAAGTTCTCTTCTGCAAGAGCTGTGAGCTCCTGTCAGCAAAGCAAGTATCTACCCCTTGTGCACCTACACCCATCACCCTGGCTTTGGTTTTCCTTCTCGTTAGGCAATTCAGAGCAGTTACTAAGCCAAGCCCGAGTTTCAAACAGGAGACGGCCGAGCCCGGTTGGAACTTTGCCCTGGAAAACCGCCATCGCCCCCGTCCTGCGCAGCCACCGGCCGCAGCTCTGCCCGCCCGGGAGCGGTCCTGCTCAGCACCACGGTCCCTCTGGGCTGAAGAAGCCCCTCTCCCGGGACGAAGCCGGTAAGGCGGCGGGGGGGGGAGCCCCGGGTTCTCCCCGGGACGGCTCCGCCCCCGCCGCGGGAGGAACCGGGGCAGCCTCGCCCCGCTGGCGGGGCGGGGGCCGGGCGGCGGCGGCGGCGGCAGCAGCAGCGGCAGGATCGGTGGCAGGGATGGGGCTGGAGCTGTACCTGGACCTGCTCTCGCAGCCCTGCCGGGCGCTCTACATCTTCGCCCGCAGCAACGGCATCCCTTTCGAGTTCAAGCAAGTGGAGCTGATGAAGGGTGAGCGGGGGCCGGGGCTTGTGGTGGGGCTGGGGGTGGTTCTCTGTCCCCCAGTCCCTGGGTTAGCAGGGGGGCTAGTTGCTTCCCCTCCTCCGAGCTGCTGGGCACAGCCGTGCTGGGACCCCGGGGTCCCCCCGCCGCTCTCCATCTCCAGGGTAAACCGCTGGTTGCCAGCAACCCCCCCTCCCACGCAGAGCCGCTCCGCGGGTGGGACCGGGTTACTCAATCGTCCCCATCAGCGTAAGATGCTTCAAGAGGGTGGGGTGGCCCTCCAGCTGCAGAAGGCTTCTGGTGTCAAAATAAAAGCAAAATCTGATTTCCTAAAGAAACTCTGACTTGAAGTGGCAGTCTCGGTGCCCGCGCTCCTCTGCAAAAAACGACAAAGGCGTGCGGTATCTTTGAAATCGGCCCCACCGCAGCAGAAAGTGGGCCTCCGAAAAAAGGACTGCTTTTCTGAGAAGAAACGCTCAGGAGGGGCTAGGTCTGAGGCCGTTCCCCATTTAAACGAGAAACAAAAAGCAACAGAGATGGGACATTCACGTATGGGCGAGGATAGCAGAGATGTGCGATTCTTGCTCTCTAATTCAACTTCCTTAGAAAACTTTGCGCTCCGCTAAGCAGCAGCGGTTGCTGCAGAGCAGCTTTTCTCCCCTTCTTAGCAGGGGTTAAGAGCCCCTTGGGAAGAGCCCTCATGCAGGGAGCTTGCTGATGTCTCCCCAGGCAGGCCACCCCTTGGATTGTTCCTGTTTATGGTCAGGTTATTTTGAGAGGATTGAGGACAGGCTCGCGAAGGCAGGGGAGTGAGACAACGCAGCCGTCAGGGATCTGAATGCTGAGAAATGAAGGGAAGGTGGTTTAGTTTGTATTCAAACCAACTGATAATTGGTAGGAGCCTGCCCAGGAGGTATCATATATTTTCACCCAACAGTGCCTAAAGATCTGTATCTTCTTTCTTTGTAACTGAAACTGGTAAAAGCTATCCTTCAACTTTTCCAGAGCTCTGCGGGAGTTGAAATTAAGGTAATCTATTGGGCATAAGAATGCCTTGGTAAGTAATGCTCAAAACCAATGAAAGATGAGAAGGCTTCTGGGGCTGAAATTGATAAAGGAACAAAAGAGGCTCCAGCCTGTGACTTGAAGAAACCTCAGGCGTGTTGTGGTTTAGTCTCTGGGTGTTCCCCTGCACACCTTAGCTGTGCATTGATTGCACCTTACTGCAGCTTTCCTCAGACCTGTCTCGCAGGAAAAAGATGTTGCTATTTTTTGTGGCTGGGGGCAGGCTCATCTAGTGTCCTTCTCCTTCTCTCCCAATAAATAAACTGTTGTGGTGAGACACTGGTACGAAGGAGAGGAGACTGGCAGGCAAGCAATGGGAGCATCAAGGAGAATGGAACAACTGAAATACAGTTATCGGGGAACTGAGAGGAAGGAAAGTGAATTAAATCCCAGTTTCCCAGTGCTCTGTGCCCCATGGCATCAGCATTTGCTTTTGGTCAGTGTATTTAAGATGGGTAATTTGGCTTACAGGAATGCTAGAGGTGCATCCCGTTCCTGCAGTGTGCACACCTCCCACGCCGTGGGGAAGCACTCCTGGTACCTGCAGCTGGGTTAGCTCGGCATCCAGCTGCTCGGCAGACACGCGTGGGCACACCGGCCCCCAAATGAGCACTCACTCAGGGATACGGTGCGGGCGGCCTCACTGCACTATTACCCATCACTGCATGGTATGTAAGGACCAGGTGAGGGAACATATACTCAGATTTGAGCTGGTGGGTTGAATGTGTCCCCCCAGAAAAGCTCTTGGGCCCCCAGTAGTACGGTAGGTCTCAAGGAAATAGGTAGAAAAAGTGAGAATGGATAGAAATCACGCGACACTCCAGGGACACCCGAGGACCTGGAACTTGCGCATCGCGTGCAGGAAATCCCAGTGGCTTTTTGAAAGGGGGTGGGGAAGACGGGCTGTGAGCCAAGTGACAGAGGAATAGTCAGAAATGAGGTTTGCCAAGTAGTGGGAAAACTAAAACTGGTTCCAGAGCATATCCTCTAGCACAGAGATTCTCAGGTGACTCACGTAGTGGGACATGGCGTGGGGTTAGACGTTAGAGAAGCTTGAATACAGAGGTACACATGTGTGACTGAAGCCGGCAGCTGGAAAAAGCTGGCACGAACAAGTCACGTAAAACAAGGCTTCTGGGACTGAGTTCAAACGTAGTGGAGCACGCTGAGACCTCAGATGAACAAAGCACCTTTTTCCTGTCGGGTTCACTCTGCCTACCTTTCCGGGGGGACCTACAAGATAGTTTAAAAGCACACTCAAATCCATGTTTGCTCTGTTAAAGATACGCAAAACCTGCAAAGAGAGCTGATTGATAGGTCTGTAATGAAGTACCCATGTCTTTATATGGAATCATAGAAATTTATTTTCATCTGAGGACTAAAAAGAGAGTTGAATATAAATTACATTATCTTCTGGGGGGAAAAAAAAAAGTCTGCTTTCTCACTGTCCTCGTGGTTCATGTTTCTGATACCGAGATCCCTTTCCTCCAAGGATCTCAGTGTTCACTCTGGGTTTATACAGGACAGGTACCTCCAGGCACAAACTTAAAGCTGATAGAGCCCTGAGTTGACAAGCACTGTTGGTATGAAAGGGCTCTTAACCGTTCTGACCTTGTTGAGAGGTGGTTCTGGTATGCAGGCAATAAGCAAGTAAGCTGACATCATAGGGCAAACCCCCTATTTACCTTGTGGCATGTTTTGATTGCTTATAAACTTAAACGAGACTGTATTTGTACATTCAAAACCAGGAACTTGAGGCCAGCTGGTCCCCACAGATTCCTCGGGTGTTTGCAGACAGGTCCTGGGCATCGCTGCCAAGTACAACTTCTCATTTCCCTCCTCAGGGCAGCACAGGACAGAGGAGTTCCGGAAGGTGAATGTCCTGATGAAGGTGCCTGCGCTAAGGGACGGTTCTTTCACCTTAGCAGAGAGGTGAGGCTCAAATAAGCTCAAACCCCTACTGCAGTATTGTTTATCCTAATGCTTGGATTCTGCCAGTGTACTGTTCGGTCGCTACTGGGACTCCAGCCCAGGTACTTCTTTGCCGCCTTCCTACCGGTTCCACTTGTACATAACATAAACCTGTATTTCATGAGAAGCTTTCTCATGTAAGCAACTTGAACAGCGCTGATCGTGGAAAAATCTGTGAGCTGCTGCTGGGAACTAGCTTGCAGGTAGGCACTGTTTCTGAGCTTAAATACCTGCCCATGTGTCCTCCTGCTCTCTGCCTTCAGCTGGAGGCTGTGGTTCGGTGCAGTAAATTTGACGCAAGGCACCCACTGCTGCATGGCCAGGCAACACAAAGCTCGGATTTGGTATAAACTCATTCCGTGGCTCGTATTTGCTGAAAAATATTGATGGGGTAGTTGTACCAGCAGGCCTCGTCTGTCTCACTGGACTAATGTATCTATCACATAATTGCTGTCCACAGGCAGCCAGTGAAGCCAGCACAAACTCTCTTGTGTGCTGTGCCTCGCTGGCAGTTACGCGTCCTGCACCTCTACCTGACTCGTTAGGTTTGTATTGCTGCTGGTCCAGCAATGCAAAATTTGGGGGAAGGAGAAAGGATGAGGTGCTCTTATCTCAGGTTATCAGCTCACAGGTCTGTCTTTCTCTCCGGGCAGCATTGCAATCCTCCTGTACCTGGCCCGGAAATTCAAGACTCCTGATCACTGGTACCCATCTGACCTGCAAAAAAGGGCTAGGGTTGACGAGTACCTGTCATGGCAGCACGTCAACATTCGTGGGAAGGGGAGCAAGCTGTTCTTAATGAAGGTAAGACCATTGTATAGCAAAAACTAAGTGCTAAGAGCTGTGAGTGCAATGGCCCAGGAAGTACCTCCTGTGTGCAGGGCCTT
Organism: Haliaeetus albicilla; assembly: GCF_947461875.1. Classification (NCBI taxonomy): domain Eukaryota; kingdom Metazoa; phylum Chordata; class Aves; order Accipitriformes; family Accipitridae; genus Haliaeetus; species Haliaeetus albicilla. Next base: position 38,623,794 of record NC_091492.1, read on the forward strand.
TCTAAGCAAATGTACAAGCCAGGTGACAGACAGGAACAAAACTAGATCTGGAATTGACTCGCCTGCTCAGCTGAGCCTAACTGAAGTGTCCTGAATACTTCATGCTGCAGCCACAGGTCTGGGCATGCACTGAGATCCAGAGCAAATTCGTCCCGGGTAAGCTGCTAACACCAAACACTGCTCACTGCCTTCTGCTCAGCTTCATGGAAAGAATAAACCTCCCATTGGAAAACAAAATGGAGTTGCTTGCAGATGGTGCAGCCTTCCCTTGAGAGGAGACTCTCCTGGCTGAAAGTTCAAACTTTCTAGGGAGGAGACAAGGACAGGTGGGAATTAATGACTGACATTAACGTTAATCTGCCACAGGAGATTAGCAGTACCAGTTGTTCTCGTGCGTGGCTGGCGAGGGATCCTTAGGAGGCAGCAGTGGGAGGGTGTGGACTGAGTTTGGAGGGAAATATGTAAAAAGTAACTTGTTTCTTCTCCCTGCCAGGTGCTGCTGCCTCTCCTCACAGGCCAGCCACTTCCTCCAGAGAAACTGGAAAGTGTTACTGAAGAGCTGAACGTTGTCCTGAAGCAGTTTGAGGAGAAGTTCTTGCAGGACAAGCCCTTCATCGTGGGCAGCGAGGTCTCCCTGGCAGACCTTGTAGCACTGGTGGAGCTCATGCAGGTGAGCATCAAGCCCCCCCACAAGCTGGGTTATGGCCAGGCCAGGCCAGGCCAAGGTGTGGCTGCAGCAGCACCACCTCTTTAATGGCAGATCTTTCTTCCTGCAGTTAACTCCTTAGTAGAGTTAAATCTTGTTCCTTTTTGACTTTGACCATAATCAAGTTTGCCAGGGAACACCTACTTTGAGACAGTTCTCTCTATAGAAGTATGGACAAAATTCGTCAAGAAAAAAAAGATAAATTACAAACTAGGCAGAGAAAGTACAGATATTTGGAAGAGATGTGTTGGTGTGCACGGACCTCTGTGTTCTGCATTAGACAGTTCTTGGATTAGCCATGGCAGTGGTCTTTTGCAGCACGTCCCAGGGGACAGCAGCTGCTGAGGATGACAACACTTGCTTCCTACTAGCTAAGAACCGGAGATGAACTCCACCTTATGTGACGACTGTCTGCTGCCTTGAGCCAAAAACATATCTGTGTGTCATTCTGGTCCTATCCCTGGTAAATGTGTTGTTTGACTCGCTCTCGCTCTGCAGCCTGTAGGTGCTGGCTACGACCTGTTTGAGGAGAGGCCGAAGTTAGCAGAGTGGCGCAGGCGGGTGGAAGAAGCGGTGGGGAAGCAGCTCTTCCAGGAAGCCCATGAAGGGATCTTGAACGTCAAGAACTTGACCGCTGATAAGATCGCACCCGAACTGCTGGAGCATTTCAAGCACCAGCTCCTAAAGCAGGCCAGCCAGAATTAGGGGGTTATACTCTAAGTAAAATGGATTCTTTTCTGCAGGCTTTTTGTAGTATTTCAGCAGTTCTTCTAAAAAACATACAGAAACATCATTCAACAAAATGCACTTCAATCACAGCCTTTCTGCAACTTAGAAGGGAAGAAAACTACATCTTGAACAGACTGCAGTGAGCTGCTTTCCCTTCTTGTCCACTACAGGTATGAGCTGTAGCTCTACAGGCTTTTTCTTCCTCCAACACCACTGGATCTGTTTGAGGACAGAGGCAATTCAGTCCATGTGGGAACCGGGGCCAGTCAGAACTTCCCTTTCCATCCCTATTGAGTTTTCCAGGTCACAGCACTATAGAAGGGGCAAAGGCTTCCTGAGGGTATGGCAGAGCAGATCTGTCTGAAACAAGGAAAAATCATGGAAAATGACTTTCACTTTGTAAGACGCTCAGTTGGAAGATTTTTGCTCTTTACTAAAGAGACAGGCCGGGACCCAGCCCTTGGTGGGGACCCTGCCAGGGCTCTCCTAGAACACCTGGCCACTAGAGGCGGCTGCGTCACCTGTGGGAGCAAAGGGACACAGTGCCTAGGAGCAGGGGGGCTGGGCAGGTACCCAAGTGAGGCCTCCAGCTTCTGGGAATGATGGGGTTAGTCCTGTGAATAAAGATCCTCAACCGTAGACTCATGCCATACTCTACAAAGAACAGCCTGCCCAGTTGAGAAAAGCTGCTTTTTGAAGTGAAGTTGCTGCCAACCACATGGTCGCCCTCTGCAAACCGTATCAGTGCTCTGGCCTTTCCCCAGAGCGGCTTTGTCAGCTCGTTGGAAGCCATTCAAGGAGGCTCTGATGAGCACTGCCGTGGCTGGGCCAGCATTGGTGGTAGAGGGAGCTGTACTGGCCAGCCCCTGGGTGAGCAGAACACACGGGCTATGAGCTGAGTAACGCCTCAGGTACAGTTCCACTGCTCTTCTGTCATGTGAGATTCTCCAGTAAAGTTAATGATTACGCTTACCGTGTGTTGTAGCTCTGTTTGGATTTGTAATCAGGATTTGGAAGGAAGTGGCCCTTCACAACCTCTTGCCTGTGTCCCTTTGTACCCCTCCCGCTTTCCTGTCCGCCTGTCCCTGTGACCTTCCATTTCCAGGTACAAGCCATGAGGACGGTTCCAGTTTGCAGAACTGTTTTTTTCCCTCCTTGTTAAGCTCTGGTTGTATCTGGAAGTCTGTTTGTCTCTGCTGGCTGGTTACACCATCCCCAGAGATGGCCGCATAGTATGCTGGCTGTGAGATGTCAGTCATCTTTATGCAAGTCAAGTTATTACAGTGCTCAGAAAAGGTGAAAGTAGCTGCTCAAACCAGTCTTGCACATCCTTTCAGCTGGACTTACTGATTTGGGGAATGAGCCAGCTGCCTCTTCTGCTTTCGTTTCCTGAGTAAACCTGTCCTTTAGTTCAAAAGGGCACCACGAACCACAGCTTGCAATACACATCTCTGTGGGCTGAGCTAAAGCAGCCAAGCAGGCAGGCTGGTCCCTTTCCGTTCTTCCAACTTGCAGGAAATCTTAAATGTCAGTGGTGAAAAAGCAGGTTTGCCCCCAAACTCTTTCAGTTTCAGTGCTGACACAGGCAGGGATATTTGTCTTCCTATCTGATTTTTTTATTGGTAAGTTTGCTGAGGAGAGCCTGCAAAGTTGGTGACAGCAGCTTTCTTCTCACCCTGAGAGTGCTTGCATGGTTGGTGCCTGAGCAGCAACCCCTGTAGGCACTGCACTGCTGCTCTGCGGTAGTAGCTTGCCTGCAGTGCTAAACCTACAAAAAAATGGCCTGTTTACGTTGTACTGCCAACCACTTCCTTTTCTCTGCAACCTGCAGCTTACCGCAGCCACCAGCTGGGCTTCTGTGCACCACCAGAATATAGGAGGTCCTTCTTTGCTACCTCACCAAAGCTGCCCAGCCTTGCTGTACTCGCTTGTGTTAGCACATTTGTATTTTGCCTAACTTCCAGATTCCTGACCTCAAGCTTTTCTGTTTCTTGTAGAGAGCAAACTTCCTACCAGCACAATAAGTGCTTCACACAGCTTCTGTTCAAGTAGAAGCAGGGCAGAGAAATAATCAAAACCAAGAGCCTAATCTACAGAGTGCTAATCTTGCCAGATCTCAGACTGGGCTTGGTAGCAGGACCTTTCTTGATACACATCTCCCTGCAGAATCTCAGGATATGGCTGCTGTGCATGCAAAACCATTGCATGAGCCAAAGCAAATAAAGCGTCTTTTTTTTTCTTATTTATGGTACTTGCAGCACAAGAGCTCCATATAAGAGAGTCCTGAGCCAATTTTCTGCTTGTTTGAATAAGGCACAAGTTCCTTACGTGTCACGCATTGTGTGCTCTCGCAAGGACATCTGCCTTCAAAAACAAGCTGGAACTATGTCCAGAGCTTGTTGTCTGGTGCTTGTATGCTGCCAGCATCACAAATGATAAATGCACTTGCCTCAGTCCAGCGTGGTCGTGGTGATAAAAGGAGATTTTAAATCGTTTTTCCTATAGTCTTCTCTGTCTGCGCTAAGCCCACCCGAACTGTAGGTTCACTCTCCCAATGAAGCTGTGTGCAGTCAGCAGTGGTATTTTGGGCCCTTCTGTGCACGCAGGACAAAGCACCTCCCCAGAGTAACTCCTTGGATGGCAACAGAGTTGTACAACAGATAAATCTGCCTTCTTTTTTTGCTCTAAAATAAATCGTGGAGATAAGTCATCTCGTCCTTGTACTTTGCCTTTTGCTATCCCTCCACCTCCCTCATTTTGTTAATTTGTGTCATTTGATCTTGGCCAGTTCCAGCTCCTAGGTTGAAAGCCCAAGAGCTGCCTGCCAAAATCCAACAGGTTGTGCAAGAGTTTTGCCTTCCTCAGTGCAAGGTCTCTTCCGTGTCCACTCCCCTTTCACCTGAATATGGAGAGAGGTTACACCTCCAGTGACAGTTTAATGTGCTGTTCTGAGTCAATTTCCTCAATTCTTGCCAGGGGCTATTTGGAAACAGGTGAAAGCCTGTGATTTCTACAATAAAATGAAGCTGGAACACATAAAATGGGAGGAATGTTTAAAAAACAGATACACATCCTGAGACCTTTTCTAAACAAGAAAGAAACTGCAAAACTTACTGCATTTTTTCTACGCTGTTCCCACTTCCAAAAAGGTGATAGAGAAAGCACAAGCAGGAAAAATGGCCTTTGAGGTGATGGAGCCAAATGAAAATACAACGCTAGGAGCACTAGCCTAGGGCCAGGAATAATGCAATCAAATGCCATATAACATGACCAGAGAAAAATACCTCTTTGGTTGTGTGGGCTGTGCAGTGCAGCAAATTGGAGAAAAGCTTAAGGAAGGAACATTTCCAGGAGGCACATGAAAAGATCTTTGAAGTCCAGATAGGACTAATGGATCAATTGAACCAGAAATAAAGGAGCAAAGCAAACCCATGCTGCTCATCTTGCTACCCACCGCTGAGACCAACAAATTCTTCTCAGTGATTATCTCTGAGTGGGGATATGCAGCTATTTTGAAGCACAAAGACTTCTTGGACTATTACCTGTGCAGAGCCACACTCACGCTCTTTTTCCCCACTCCCTTAACATTTAAGATTTCTTTGCACTGAAGGAGTTTGACATGAACTCAAGCACCTGCCACAATACTCTATGAGCCTTCATCTCTGGCGTGTTGGTGCTGCATGCAGGTGCTTTAGAGGGTAAACTGTACTGCAGGGGAGCTGAAGGGCGTACACAGCCCCTCTCCCTATTCTGGCCAAGAAACTGAAATACTCTTATCGTGCAGTTCTAAATCGGAACAATGACTCTGAAAATAGGTGCGTGGTGCAGCAGACTCGATACTTCATTTTGAGACGCAGCTTGTTCACCAGACTGGCAAACTGAATGGTCTAACAGTAAGCCCCATTCCTAAGGAGTTCTCAGAGCTGAAGTCTTGGCAAAGTGGTATAAAGGGAAGCACCTGAAAGTGTTCCTAGTTTCTAAATTATCCAGTTGACGAGCTCCTGGCTCAGTATCCAAGCCTTTTCACCACCCTTTGTAATGATCCTTTACACAGTTCCCTCTCCCTGAGGTTCCTGTGGCTCTTTCCAAGGATTCATGCGTGATGTACAAGCTCTCTGGCACAGCACTGATAAAAAGGTGTCAGCTGAGCCGAGGTGGGTTTGACTGGGGGTGACTTTGCTCCGAGTGGTTCAGCCACTCTATCTTGCAGAGACCCAGAAGTCCCTGTGCTCAACCAGCATGTCACTTTCCCTGAATCACACAGCTGTGAAACGCTGTGAGCTCCATGCAAGGGCTTGAATTCAGTCTGAGCTTCTTTAGTTCTCCTCTGCTTGCGTGGGAATCTGAAATGACAGATACCAGGGGGAGAGGAAAGTAATTTCGCTGTGAGTATGCAGAGGTAATGCCCACAGAGAAGTCCTCCATGCTTCACTGCCATTCAGGCGTCACCTCGCAGCGCCAGGCAGAGACTACGTGACCAAAGAATTATCTTTTGAACTGAATAACACACTGAGATCTAGCAGTCCGAGATTAACACTGGCTTAGAGGACGTCGTGCAAGGGCCCTGTTTGCAGCGTGACGCATCCCTGCGGGACCGCGTTACAAAACCAAGCGTTTACCTTGCGAGAGCCGTGGTGGGATGCTGTGGGTGAGAGCGGGCTCCCGAGCCCCTGTGCTGTCATAGAATCATTTAGGTTGGAAAAGACGTTCAAGATCATCGAGTCCAACCATTAACCGTGCCCACTAAACCATGTCCTGAAGTACCCTGTCCACTCGCTTTTTGAACATCTCCAGGGATGGTGACTCAACCGCTTCCCTGGGCAGCCCATTCCAACATTTGACAACCCTCTCAGTAAAAAAATTTTTCTTAGTATCTAACCTAAATCTCCCTTGCCTCAACTTGAGGCCATTTCCTCTTGTCAGCCAGGGCTGCGGCAGGGTGGGGGGAGCCACGACAGCCCCTGCTCCCTCAGCACTTAGTACCGACCTCTCTTTTGCGCTTGGTAATTTACCATTACTCCTAAATGACCATTACTAGCGTGTCACCTTCTTTCCCCGAAGCTGCCCTACAGGCACAGTGCCAGCCCTAGCGTGACCACGGCTGCCTATCTGTGTGGGACGGGGAACCCTGTGTCGTGTCCGTCCGTCCTCCCCCCCCCCCCGTCTCGTCTCCCCGTCTCCGGCCGTGCCTCCCCGCCCTCCTGGGGTCCTCCGGCATTCTCCCGTCCTCCCCCCGCAGGAGACTTCTCCCCCGAAGCCCCCCACCCTCAAGGCGCAGGCCCCGCTACCGCCCGCCCCTCACACCAGGGGAGGCCGCCGCCGCCGCCCGCCGCCTCCCCTCAGCGCCGCCGCCCGCCCCTCACACCAGGGGAGGCCGCCGCCGCCGCCGCCCGCCGCCTCCCCTCAGCGCTGCCGCCCGCCCCTCACACCAGGGGAGGCCGCCGCCGCCCGCCGCCTCCCCTCAGGCCGGGGGCGGGCGCCTCCCGCCTGCCCAGGCGGGGCGGGCGGCTCCGGGCGGCGGGTGACAGGGCCGGGCGGCGGCAGGATGGGGCTGGAGCTGTACCTGGACTTGCTCTCGCAGCCCTGCCGCTCCATCTACATTTTCGCCCGCAGCAACAACATCCCCTTCGAGTTCAAGCAGGTGGAGCTCTTCAAAGGTGGGACGGACGCGGCCGCCCGCCCGCCACCGAGCCGCCCCGCAGGCGGGGGTGGGCGGCGGGCGGCGGGGCGGCTCGCAGCCCACCGGGGGCCGCGGGCTCAGCGCCCCTCTCTTGCCTCTTGGCAGACTCGGTGCTGGGGAAGAAGCCGGCGGCGGGGAGCGGCGCGGAGCAGCCCCGCACAGGTGAGGGGAAGCGGCGGGGGAAGACCCACAGCGGGCACCGGTCCGTCCTGTCAGGCCGGGCCCGATCCCGGGCGGCGCTGGGTGCCTGGCTGCGGCCCCGCGGGCGAGGAGGGGACAGGCCGCGCTCCGGGGCGCTGGCAGCTCCCCGGCCCTGTAACGCGATCCCCGGGCGGGGGCTGTCGGAGGGGCCGGGGCCGGGGCCGGGGCCGGGGCCGGGCTGAGCCCCCGGCCGTTGGCAGGGCCGAGCGCCGCGCTGGGCCCCGGCCGCGACCTTTAAGGCAGAAGGGCCCGTCGCTCCGGTCCCGGATCCCGCAGCCCGTTGGGTATGTGTGTTTTTTTTTGGGGGGGGGGTTGCTTTCACGGCCCCCAGAGGAGCCCCTTCGCCTCCCTGACAGAGGAGCAGAAGCGTGCAGGGGTGCCGGGCCCTCAGCCCTCCGGCTCGGCTCCCTGAAGAGGGTCCCGCCGCCTCCTTTCACTCTCCTGCCCCGGGCTGCTGCTGGTTCTCTGGGAATTGACTATTGAGCCGGTTTGGACTGTTCCAGATGAATAGCGCTGCAAGGGTCCCCTCCCTGGGGAGGCTCAGCCTCAGCCGAAGGAGGACGTGCTTGAACCCTGGAAGCTAGCAAAATGCTAGAGCTAGTGGAAGCGGGACATCACCTATTTGTGAGGGGGATGCAGGGGTGCAGAGCTCAGAGGAGGCTTATCTGTGGTCTCACCCTGGTGACCTCTCAGGACAGGGTCCTATCCTGCCTGGGGAGGGTGAACAGGTCAAGCCTGCCCAGACTTGTCCATCGGAGCGGAATCTGCCCCCAGCCCCTGGAAGCTCGGCTTGGCCCATTGGGAGGGAAGGGCTAGCTCCTCTGGTAACCTGAATGATTTTTAAATGCATGCGCTGCCGAGGGGCCTGAATACAATGGTTTGACCGTGCAGCTCTTATTCCCAGAGCGGACTCATAGCTGTGCCACATCTATTTTTGTGGATCCCCAAGGAATGTTCCTCCAGCCATTTCTAGCAAATTAGTCACAGTGACAGCCGAGGAGTGCTCTGGGAACTGTGTACTTAGCAGAAACACTCAGCTGTTCAGACTTGTCCAACTGTACAAGATGACTGTTGCCTATTTACATATTGCATTTTCCTAGTAAATTGTTATTTTTTTGCCTAAGGCAAAGCATAGTACTTGGAAATCCTTGGCTGGGGAGATGATTAAGCAGGGACGTGATTGGCAAATAGACTGACTTTTTTTTCCTTTCTACTTCTGTGAAATCTTTTCCACTGCTCTTTTTACCCACCGGTAAATGTCTTTCCCTGCACTATGACTTATGCTTAATAATGCCTCCTGTGTGCAGCCTGCCCTGCTTTTTGACAGTGTACACTCTGCTTATTGAAGTTACTCCTCAAAGCCCAGCAATACACACAGCGTGTGTATATATATATCCTTGGGGGACATCGAGAACTAATTGCACCAGATGCAACTGATGTTAAACAGCACCGTAAGTCAAGTCAACATCACAGGAATGATAAAGATAGGCCACCTAATACCACTAGGCAGAAAGGCCAGCTCTGCTTGCTGGAAGAGAGGCATAAGCTTAAACTCTGCTAAACGGCAAATACAAATATTGGTCTGTATTTTAATACAATAAGCAGTCGGTCCCAATGAAGCAACCTGGAATTAGTGTTCATACCGAGGCTTTTATCAGTTTGCAGCTCAGTGGTGGAGTCTCAGCACAGGTCTTTTATGTATGTATGTAAAGACCTTGTACGAGCCAAAGCAAATAAGGTGCCATCTCTGGGCTGCGGTACAGTCTGTGTAACAGACACTGACCTACTGTTCAACCTGCTGTGATGACATGTTAGTCCCATCAGGGTGCTAAGATGTTCTGTATTCCTGCTAGGACTGCTGCACAATGAAAGCAGGCTGAAATCTGATTCAGGCTGCCCTCACCCGCTGCTTACTTCTCATATTGTTTCTCAGTTGCCCACTACCTTGGATAATAAACACAGACAGCAGAACAACCAGACAGCTAGGTCTGAGAATTGACTGATCATTAGTTGTAAGCATTATTGACTTGCAACTTTCTGCTGCGTTTTTCCAAGGACCACCTGAACTCTACAGATCTCACCAGAGCTGGGTGTGTGATGACCACTGGCCTTTGGAGCCCTTCTAAAAGCACAGGACCAAGCAGCTTCCCAGAGCAGCGCCTTGCATTATAGTAGATTTACACAAATTTGCTTCACTGTTTTTATGATATAAATCATGGGTGTAAGGCACCTTGTCCTTATACTTTGTCTGCTGGCAAGCGGGGCTTGTTTTTTGGGGATTTTTTTTTATATTAAAATTCAATTATTAGGCTTAACTTGCACTTTCTGTCTGGCTCATATTCTTAAGAAGCACTTTCTTCCTACCTCTCCTGACAATGCTGCCTGGTTCTGCTGTGCATGTGGAACCTCTTACCCAGCTAAGCTGGAGGCCACCATCACTGCAGGTAGGCAGAGATATTTCCCAGTGAGATGGAAGACACGGGCTTGAATCCCTTCAGACCGCAGATGGATGTCAGCCTTAGTCTCTGATGAAGCTACTTACGCCAGAAATTTAAAAAGGACTTCTCAAAGAAGAAACAAGGTAGAAGCTAGGGTGGTAATGTTTGCTCTGCCTGATTTGTCTCATTATGTGAAATCAATATTGGGAAAGTAGCCTGTAATTTGTAATGCAGCAACCTTCCTTTCTCCCACCTCTTCCCAAAGCCAACTGCAAATAAATGTGATAGTCCAAAGGCTGGTTTTATTTCTTAGAGACTATTTCCTGCTGCACGTTTGTCCAGTAAAGCAGACATTGCCACTACCTCCTGAATGGGGGCAAATAGTTCTTGGGAATGTAGATCACTGTCCCTTAGTTAACGGCCCTTACTTTTTTTTTTTTTAACAAAGGTATTTTTGTACGAGATCTCCTGCTGATCATGCTGATTTGATCAGGATTTGCACCCTATATGTCATGTTTCCTAGAGAGCACGTAAAACAAGCAAAGCAAACAAACTCCTCGCACCTTTTCTTACGTAGGTGTTCCTGGACTTCTGTACAATTCCCTAGCGTTTAACTGCTGACTGGCAAGTCCAGTGCCTGCAGCAGGAAACTGAAGACCTGATTAGATAGTCAGCTGTTAATGCCTCCAAACTCCAAGGGACTGTGGAGTTTAAACTCTTACGGGATAGTGTCTTCCTCCTGCATTTTCCTGACAGAGGTAGGTTGACATGCAGAGCCAGGAGTAGCACAGAGCCAGTCGTAATGCAGGGTAGAGGTGTTTGAGCTTCCCTGCCCCTAGCGAATGTCCACCATGGCAGAGTGAATTATTTCATGAGTCTACTGTTGTATTGCTGGCATTCATGTTTTTCCCATCCCAGCAAAAACTCTGGAAACATCCTCAACTGCGTGTCTGCTGGGGGATCAGCTCTGTTGACAGCATTTACTTTCTTTGTAAATGCTTAATTCCCTCTGCTCTTCAGAGACAAACAAACAGGGAAAAGATTTTGCTCTGTGTGTCTGTAAACCAGCTGGGTTCTCTTTGATTAATTAGCCACTGCAGTGGTCTTTGTGGGCACAAGGCTTTTCAGTTGCTTTCCATCATGACTCCATCCTAGCTAGTCAGCCACATTTACAAACTGCAGGAAGATTACTTTGTTTTGGTGTTGCCTGTGGGAACAGGAGTAGGAATAGCAACTGTCTGCCCTCATGAGGATGCTCTGCATGCAAACTCAACTTTTCCAGACCTTGCTTCCTTGTCAAATATTAAGTATTTTTTAGGTACTCAGTTGTCTTCACCCTAACTTCTGTCTCCCCTGCCCCCTGTCTCTAAAGCCACAGGACACACTGTTCTCAAGTCAAGTCAGCTGTTCCTGGTTATCTGCAATAGTGTTTTCAATACCAGTACCTTCATTGTGGTATGTCAGTGCCTCTCGGGGAGTGATTTTTTTCAGTAAGTTTTGCAAGTGTTACTGGTACCTGAGTCAAGCAATAGAATTCCTGTATAGAAGTGTGAACTGCTCCATGCCACGTGCCTGGCCTGAGCTGACCTCCCTCTGCAGATAGCTTTTACACTGACTCTTGAATTTCATTACCTTTTAATTGTGAAATATCGCCATATAGGGAAAACCTAATACAGTTCACTGATTGTCCAGTTGGCTACAGGTATTTGATTTATCATTCACTGGCAGGTACACTTCTAACCTCTGACTTGTCTGTTCATGTTCTTAGGCCCATCAAACAGTGAAGGAGCTAGCAAAGTCAGCCTCTTGAAGAAAGTACCAGCACTAAAGGACGGAGACTTCACCCTAGCAGAATGGTAAGAACTCAGTCCTTAGACTTCCTTGGGTACCAGTAATCTGTGCAGCATTTAGGAGATGTCATTCCTGCTAAATGATTAAGGATCACAGAATTTATGAACGTGTTGGTTATTTTTAATAGTATAACCTCATTTTCTCTGTCTCCATTTTCTGTTTGAATTATCTTTCAGAATATAAACAAATCAGCTGACTTAACTTCTTGATCTTACCCTGAATGCACTTACCTCAAAATGGGATTGTAAACATTTCTGGGAAATGTTTAAAGCTTATAAAAATCCTTTTTATGCTAGGAAAAAATTCTGTTTATCTGAATTAGTCATAAAGGCCAAGCAAACACCTACTTGATAAAATTTAGGGTTTACATTATAAGATTAATATGGAGACTGGTTAATGGTGTCATAATACTGACATCATTGAACTATAGTAGTATCAGCATAGTAGGAGGGTCTGCATTTTCTTCTGTTTTGTCTGCACAGGATTTTCTGTGGCATCTCTTTTTGTATTAACAGCCTACATATTGTTCCACATGACTAAGATATTTTTCCATCTGACTTCTCCTGCCAATTAGTGAAAGTATAAACATCTGGACAAACGCAAAAAGATTCTGTAGGCTCTCCTTCTTGGGACTTCCACTGACTTCAGTGGAAGCTGCAGGCTAGAGGCAGATCTGATGAAAAGGCAACATAACCCATTAGGGAGTTTCATTTAGTACACAGGCACATAAACATACGCAGGTCTCGCAGACATGGGTCAGAACAGTCGAGGAACAAGTGAGGTTAACATTACTGATAGATGATTATGGAGGTTTATTTTTTGTTTACCCCCGGTACTGTCCAGCAGTACTCTGCACTACAGAACAGTGCTGTGATTTTCCAGCAGGTTAAAGTTTTCACGGGAGTAAGGTGATTAAGTGCCATCTCTGATGTCAACATGAATTAGATGCCTCTATATGGTCCGTAGACTCCATTGGAAATCCTGATTGGAATGCTTTTTAGTGGAAGCAGCAAGTTCAGAAGGGGCAGGAGAGAGAGAGCTTAGGCAAAAGCATTCTGCATCATGACTCCCTGACCACTTTCTTCTCTCTTGTTAATGTCTGAGCAGCACTGCCATTCTGCTGTATCTGAGTCGAAAGTACAAAACTCCCGACCACTGGTACCCAGCAGACATACAAAAACGGGCCCAGGTAGATGAATACCTCTCATGGCATCATGCTAACATCCGGGCTAATGCTCCTAAGACCATGTGGATCAAGGTAAGGAGACTCAATATTAAAATGCAAATAAAGTGATGTTTTCCTGGCAGAATACTAAGCATTTGAACAGCCCCAGTTCAGAAAGAGTTTGTCATGCTGAAATAACAAACCTAGGCCATTCCTAGCTGAGAGGAGCTGTCAGAGAGGGAGCTGTTCCTAATTGCTCAATGTCAGGATCTGGCAAAAGCAGCTTTGGTCATTTTGGTTTTTTCCTTAAAGTAGGTCTCGTACAGAAGGTCTCAAAGCCCAACAGACTTCCATTGCCTGGATTTGTGAACAAATATATAACAGATTGGATATTGCCTCCAAGGGCCTCCCCCTCACTGCACAGCTGTGCAGAGTGTGCACATAGGCAGAAGTTTTGCTTCTTTGGCGAGCATGTGCTTCATTGCTGGAAAGGCTTGTGTTCTTCATACAGCAAGTCCCTGTGGCCTCATCAGGGTGGAAATCCAGAAGGAGCCTTCTGCTTCCAGCACACTTAGGTACTTCTCTGAAATGGGCTCAGGGATAGACAGAATAGAGACAGAGAGAGAATGGCAGAATTTCTTTATTGAGTGTGGTCAGATCAATTTACATTTAGGCAAAATTACCAGAATCACCCTGCAACAGAAAATCATTTAGTATCAGATGATTTTGCTGGACCCCTATTTCAAGCTAACTCACCAGACCGTTAATGCAACTATTCTTGGAGAGACCCAGGTGCAAATACAGTCCTGCAAGTACAGCTGTGGTGTGGAATTTCAGATGAAATCAGGGTTGCCAGTAAGCAGGTAAGAACTTCACTCTTCCTGTGTAAAGTTTGTCCTTGTTTGTGCCTAACAAAGCATATCAGGACTCATTTAGCTTTTTTGATTTATTGACATTTGAATTCTTGGCTAGAGGGCACAGAGAAGCAATTCAAATATGAGTCAGATTCATACAAGAAGCAGTTTCTTCCAGTTTCTGCAGGCTGTTATTGCAGTGCTCCAAGGGAAAGAAATCCAACTCATTGCTGCTGCTGCTTAGATAACCCAGATACAGAAAAGGTCCTCAGAATAATTGAAAATAGGGAAGCGTATAAAGCCACCATGTAACAGAAGGCATATTAGCTAGACATGGGAGAAGGTAGACTACCTTGAGATACAGAAAAGGATGAAGATGCTGTTTCAAGTGATTATACCTGGCAACCCCATCATGCGTAATTGGAACCACTTAGGAAGAGAACTGGCCATGAATTTTCTGATTTAATAGATTCCACATGTATTTGGCAAAAATCCTGGCTTGGATTAAGCAATCCCAATTTGAATTGTTGAATATGCTAGCAGTAAGTAGAAATCCAGTCCGTTCCCACTGACGGAAATTTATATCTTTAATTTTGCTTCTCTAAATAAACTGTATTTCTTTAGCTGTGGTAGGTGGAGGCAGCGTAATTGTGAAGCACTGCGGGCTCTGACAGTGCATACGCCTCTGTGAATGGTGACAAGTCTCACAGAAAGGCAACTACCTCCTGTGCCCGCAAGTCTGTGGAGACAAGGACCGTGCTTATATGATTGTTCTGGAAAAAAATTCTAGTGATTTAAAAAATGATGCTTGGGAGGCCACAGAAAGGCTGGTGTAAAAATGGTACTTGCCCACTTCCAGCCTCACTGGCTACTGTCATGCATTTCCTGCCTCTCCAGCCAGTGTTGATGCATTCCAGTCCCTCCTACGCTCCCTGCCACAGCCACCACTGTGTCCTCCTTTCCATCACACTGCAGGACAGGCAGCTGCCTGCCTGTCTGCTTGCCTCCAGCACCCAGTTACACAACAGGGTGGATAGCACGGGTGGCTGGTGGGCAGGCTGTTGAAACCGGAGGACATAGCAGGGGTGACTGTGGCAGACGTTTGTCTTCCCTGGAGCTGTTGCCCGTTTTTCTTTTGTAACCCACCAAGGTGGAGCGGGAGGGCACAACTGCCAGGCACAAAACAAGATGAATCCTTGATTGCGTTCTCCATATTGCTGCCCCTTAGCCGGAGGTTACTGTCAGGGCAGATCAGCCACTTAGGACTGCTTCTGTGCTCTCTGTCCATGAGCTACTTGGAACTGTAGCAGCCTGTGAAGCTCTAGCATCATCCCCTCCTGCAGCTTTGCTGCAGGATCACTGATGATCATAAGTAGTTCATGGGGTGTAATGTAAACGACTCCCACCAGATCCATGAGAAGATGGATGACTGTACTCTTAAGTCTCTTCTCTCCTCAGGTGCTGATTCCCCTCTTCACAGGGCAGCCGCTGCCCTCTGAGAAGCTCCAGGAGGTTATGGAGGGGCTGTCCACTTCCCTGAAGCAATTTGAGGAGAGGTTTCTGCAGGACAAGGCTTTTATCATCGGGAGCGAGATCTCTCTGGCAGACCTTGTGGCCATTGTGGAGCTGATGCAAGTGAGTGCTGGAGGGTGGTAAGGAAGTCTCAGCACAAGGGAAAACAGATGCTCCTGGGCAGGGAGGGGTGCAGCATGTGGTAACACTTCACTAGAAAGAGGAATGAGGGCATATCTCAACAGAACTAGCCTAAGACAATGAGGAGAATATGGGAGTGGGTTCAGAAAACCAGTTAAAAAAATTAAAAAGCTGGCAGCAACAGATCCCTTTTGTTTCTTTTCTCTAACAATACTTCTCCTTCATCCTTTATTGGGACTTTATTTTTAACCTCCAGAGAAGGAGGTAATATATAAAAGTGAGAAGCAATAGCAGACAGGTCTGATGAAATAAGAAAAGGATATAGGAATATTTTTATCATACAAGAATATTCTTCTTCACATGGTACTTGCCCAAGTCATGTCTGGAAGATGCAAGACTGAATCTCAGATGGAGGCAATGAAATTAAGTCCGCTACAAACTGGTTGTTCTCTGCCAGACCATCAGGGCCTGGATCCTGCAGCCCAGAAGTGATTCTTTCTCCCAGTTCTATATCCCAGAGACTGAAAAATAGCAGTTCTGCTTCTCTACAGCAGTGTGTTCCAGAGAGTGGCACAGGCAGAAAGTAGAAGGGGGATAGATTATGTCAATTAAGACATCAGTTCAATTAAACGCTTAGCATTTTGTGTTGTGGTTTTGCTATATAATATAGCACTCCATACTGTGGACTGTACAGTTGTCCCTAGAACTGTCAGTCCTCCATGTCTTCAATGCTGTAGCTGAAAATCACTCCCAGGAAGCCGTAGTCATCTCTGCTGCTCCTAACAGCTGTTCTGGCACTCAGGAATTGACTTGTAAGTGCCCTTTAAATATAGGCTAGCTTCTGTGTACCCCAGATAGATACACCCGACCAGAGGATTTTTTCCTCCTTCCTAGTGCTCCTTTATGAGCTCTTCTTCATTTTTTTTTTCCTCTACCTGTACCTGCAGGTAGACTTTTGGTGCCTGTTGTCTTGGTGAAGAAGTGACTGCCCAATGCCTCACTTGTTGCTCTCTCCCCCTTTCTGCAGCCTGTTGGAGTTGGTTGTGACATCTTTGAAGACAGACCTAGGCTGATGGAGTGGCGCAGGCGGGTGGAGGATGCTGTGGGGAAGGAGCTTTTCTTCCAAGCCCATGAGATGATCCTCAATATCAAAGAACTGACCAACATTCAAATTGATCCACAGCTGAAAGAGCATCTGGCACCTATGTTGATGAAGATGTTGAAATGAATTAACCTATCTTACATTTTTCCTGCCCTTTTTTTTTAATTTCTTCTCTGACCTCCAGTTCTACATGTAACTGGAAAGAGCACTGTAATTCTAACACAGAAATTGCAAAATTGCAGGGTGTTTCCCCCCCGCCAGGCCTTTCCTGTATCTTTGGGGGTGGTAGCTGGGGAAGGTTTAAGACCTGAAACATTAATTTTATACAGAAGGCTGAGGCCCTACAGGTCACTTAACATGTGCATCTGGGTTTTATTTCAGCGTCAGTCTTCTCAGAGATGGTAGAGACACGAATGGTATTTCCTGACAAAATTGGAGCCAGCCTACAAACTGGGAACATTAAGAGAACTGTATAGGATGAGGATCATTGTTTTCATGTGTTTTTAACATTTGCAGCTCCTTCTCAAGTGACAAGCACTGCAAAATGTGCCTGATCCTCATTTTCCCAGCACATGTCTGCATAGACAAGTACAGCACAAAACTACAGGCAGTCTCAAAAGTGAAAAAAAGACACTGAATTTTTATTTTTTCTTTTAAATTTCTTATTGCTGAGGTATCTTGCTGTCCATGTACATTCCACACTTCTTCTATTTGCCTTTAGGTTCCTGTGAAAAGTTTCTTCATATTCATCTACAACTGTGAATCTTTGTTAATTCTTCAGTCTAACCACTACTCTCAATTTCTGAAAGCCTGGGTTTTGTTGGTGCTCGGTCTGCCAGTACACATGTGGCAGGGGCTGTTCTTGGAGATTTGTGCGGTAAAGACTAAGCAACTTCAAAAAGCTGAGGGTGGCCACAGCCTTCGAATAACTGCCTACCTACTCTGTTGATGTTATATAGGGAATACACTGAAAGAATGCATTCACAGTGATTTCTTGAAAGAGAATATAACAGCAATAAATTTTTTTTTTTCTGCGATAATACTGTAATAGCAATCCACATTTCTTCTAGAAAATGCAGAGGGGGAATAAATCTAGATGTGCTTTTCTGAGACTGTTTTGGATGGAAGTTCACCAAGTAAGTCACCCTGTGCAGCTGAAGTAATAAGAGAGATTTTGTGCATTGAGCAACATTTGCATCACAATAAAAGGGCAGAGAGTTGTTTTGGAGCTCTTGGGCTCTTCCTTGGCTGTGTTTATTTCTGGTTAGCTGTAGCTCAAATACAAACCCCTTCTGTACTGCAGCACAATTTATGAGGTAAAACTGAGAGAATCCAACCATTTCTAGTTTCTTCAGTTGAAAATCACAAATTGTAAAGGATGCAGAAACTGGTGGGTTATATATCTGTGCATATTTCCATTCATAAATAGTTGTTGCCCTTGAACCTTACCCTGAAATCCTTGCCCAAGAACTCTTCCTGGAAAGAATAAGACAAAATGAGTAAATAATTCAGGAATAGCTTCTCTCGCTAATCAAATAGCTTCTTTTCTTTCCAGTACTACCATGTCTTGGCTGTGATGTTTCTGCTGTTAAGTTCTCTAAAACCAGATGTGTTCTGGTGATGTTTTTCACTAAGGTTTCAGTTCTAGGTACTACTGATTTAGTCCAGAGCCTAGGGAGATCTTTAAATTCCCTGTTTGGAAAGAGGACTCTATTATATACTTCAGCTTGCATTAGCAGGAAAACTTGTTTTGTAATTATGTTCTCTACAAAGACAAGAGACCTAACTGAAAGCCCTCTCTTTTCATGAACCAAAAATATTACAAACAGGCACATGTTCATTCCCACCCTTCTTTTCTTCCTAAACATTAGCCAAATAGTATGTTTTTACTGATGTTTTATTTACAAAATATTGTCTACAACTGAGTTAAATTTTAAGTGGGAAGTCGTTGATTCTTTTGATAATTTTGAGAGTGGAATTGCTAAGTGGGTGATGACACATGCAAATGTCTGCAGGAGGGAAAAAAGCCACCATGATTTTCCAAAGGCTGAGCATGTTTGAGAGCACTTGCTGCTGTGCTGTCTTCTCTTGGTTGTATGTTCATCCCCCTACAAGCATTTTAATCACCCTCTCCAAGACAGAAACAATAAAACAAATGTCTTTAGTTTAAAAACTCTGGGAGGTCATGAACAATCTGCCATTCACATGGTGAACGATCACAAGCGAAGGACAACGCATATCATTAAAGATGTTCGTGACAGCCCCGTGTCCTGTTGTAATTGCTGACATCTGATACTTGAATCTTCTCTTTTCCTTTTGGAGGCTGCCTGATATGCTGGCTTCTTGTCATGTGGGGGTTTTGGCCTTGGAAGATATTTTTAGTATTTGAAGGAATGAAAGAGAAATAGAAAAATGGAGCCTAAATGGCATCTTACTTGGAGGCAATGACTCTCAGCAATCAGGCAGTGGTGGGCTTGCACCCGGGGTTTGCAAGGTGGCTGAACACCCCCACTGCCTTCATTTTGGTGACAAACTCAGGATCATCTGTTCTCTTTATAAGATGATATCTTTCTGTAAATTAACCCTAGAATCTAACAGTTTTCCTGGGTTATTTCTTCTGCTGCTTTCCTGGATTTGAAGGGAGCATCTGTATTACTGCTTACCACTGCAAGCAGCCACCCCCCGCCAGCCTGCCATGCCCTGTCCCCTCTCTGGTTGGGTCTCTGTCTTCACAAGCTCTCTCCTAGAAATCTTTTTTCCAGCCTTATTGCTGGCTGGTTTATACACACTGCTCCTCGTGTCAGTATTGTCATTAGCAGAAGTGAAGGCCAAGCAATGACCCCATCAAAAAAATGAGCAATTCCATCAGTTTTCATTAGGATTGCCTAGAACTGTAGAAAACCAAAATGTCACATTATACAGGGCCAATTTTCACAACAGTGCTGTGTCTTAAATGAGATGACCTTTTAATCTAGCGGGCTCATAACCTTTGCTGTAAATGAGCACGTGTAACCTTCAGTGGACAGTAGTTCAGCTTCTGAGAAACCTCTGATCTCTAGATTAGACACCTCTGATCTGTAGATCAGACTGTCCCTGCGAGCCAGCCTGCTGGGGTCACTTTTATCAACTTCGGAGCTCAAAGTCCTGATTGCAGAGGCTAGTTTGGTAATTATATATACTGGATAAAACAATAAACCTCTCTGCTTGCCTTTTAATTTCTTGTAGTGCTGGTTGGTCCGAGAGATCACTGCTCTTCCATTCTTAACCCTCCCTGCACAGACAGGCGCGGAAGCGTCCGTCGCGGTGACCAGAAATGACTTCCCACCGGCAGTAAGGACCATCGCAAAGCTCGTCTCACCCTTCCGTTCAGTGAGATGACATATTTTGCCCTCACAGTCTCCTATACATATCCCACCAACGCACACTGTAAAAAGCCAAAGGCCCGAAAGCCAGCTCCTGCAAATCGGGGTAAAACAGAGGAAAGCCAAAGGCCCGAAAGCCAGCTCCTGCAAATCGGGGTAAAACAGAGGAAAGCCAAAGGCCCGAAAGCCAGCTCCTGCAAATCGGGGTAAAACAGAGGAAAGCCAAAGGCCCGAAAGCCAGCTCCTGCAAATCGGGGTAAAACAGAGGAAAGCCAAAGGCCCGAAAGCCAGCTCCTGCAAATCGGGGTAAAACAGAGGAAAGCCAAAGGCCAAAGCCCCCCCGGGGCCGGTGCGAGGCGAGCGGCGGGTGGAAGGTCGAGATGCTCGCCGCGTTCCTGCCGGCGGTCCCGGGAGCCGCGGGGATGGCGCAAGGCCCCCGCTGCCGGTTCCCGTTCCCGCCCCCGCCCCCGCCGGCGCTCCGCTGCCCGGGCCGCTCCGGCGGCGAGGCGGGGGCCGGGCCGGGCGGGCAGAGACGGTTCGCGGCTGCGCTGCGCTGGGCCGAGGCGCCATGCCGTTCCTGGAGCTGGACACCAGCCTGCCGGCCGGCCGGCTGCCGCCGGGGCTGGCCCAGGAGCTGTGCGCCGCCGCCGCCGACATCTTGGGTAAACCGGCGGAGGTGAGCGCGGGGGGCCGGGGGGCGGCGGCGGGGCCCGGGGAGCCGGGGCGGCGGTGACTGACGGTGCCAGCGTTGCCGGCAGCGGGTGAACGTGACGGTGCGGAGCGGGCTGCCCATGGTGCTGGGGGGCTCGGCCGAGCCCTG
The DNA here is from genome assembly GCF_947461875.1 of Haliaeetus albicilla. Classification (NCBI taxonomy): domain Eukaryota; kingdom Metazoa; phylum Chordata; class Aves; order Accipitriformes; family Accipitridae; genus Haliaeetus; species Haliaeetus albicilla. The sequence goes on from NC_091492.1 coordinate 38,644,355, forward strand.
CGCCCAGCTACTCGTCTCCTCCATCGGCGTGGTGGGCTCGGCGGAGCAGAACCAGCGGCACAGCGCCCGCTTCTTCGACGTCCTGACGGCGAAGCTGGGCCTCGGCCCCGAGCGGTGAGTGAGGGCCCGGCCCCGGGGCGGCGGCGGCGGCGGCGGCGGCGGGGGGGGGTGTCTCTGCCGCGGCACCTCCTGCGCCCTGAGGGGCGAGGACAGCGTGGCTGCCCCCGGGGGCAGGGAGGGGGAGACCGCCTCTTCCTCAGGTTTCTGTGGTGGGTGGGAAACGCAGCGAAGAAAAGTACAGGAAGATGGTCAAAGGGATGATGGTGATGGTGTAGGTTCCCACGTCCTCCGTGAGGTTCAGGTGGAACGTAGAGCCAAGAGTAGATTGCAAACGTTAAGTGCTCTTGGGTGCCGAAGCCCCAGGCAGGCTGTTTAGGTCCAGGTAAAACCGTGGACTGCTTTGCGCTTGTTGAACAGTCTGGGAAATACCGTTCTCTGAAGGTGAGTAGTTCCAGTTGGTGTAATTGGCGCAGAACCCCGTGGGAACTGGTGGAGCTTCGCTGTGGGGTCACCATGCCAAATGCTGGAACAGGGCTGTTCCTGAAGGTAAGCCATGTCCCTCTCTGCCCCTCTTCGCCATCTCCCCAAGGAGATTAATAGCATTTCCCTGCCTCTTGCATGCTGTCAGGGTAAATGGCTGACAAGATTACAAGCTGCTTGGGTCCTTCAGAAATGTATCTCGTACAAACAGTGTTGAAATTAGGTCTGCTTTCCAGTTTGTGTGGATGGAGTCTGGCACCTGTTTGTACCCTGCCTGTACACAGCTTATTTTTGCTTCTGTTAAATTAACACCGTGAAGTGTGAGCCAGCGAGAGCTTAGTGCAGATTTTCTACCTTTTTGCAAACTGGGCATAATATTTGTCGTAGTCGTAAAATAATGTTTCCTGTCCACTGCATTTTTGCTTTTATACCCAAAAAAGGATTGTCATCCGCTTTTACCCACTGGAGCCCTGGCAGATTGGCAAGAACAGAACAGTCATGACGTTCCTGTGATCCCTTGAGCGGCCAGTTGGAACAAAGCAATGATGAAGACAACCCAGAGATGATCAGCTCCATCTATCTACTTGTTTCCTCTTATGATCAAATCTGTGTAGCTCTGCACCTTCACCTGTACGATTCACTTTTGTCTTTTCATCCTGTGCACACAAAGCTGAAGAGTGGGGCAATCAGCTATACTGTTTTTACTGAAATAGTTCAAGGTCTTTGTCTCAAGCCTGTCTCATAGCCCAAAGGTTCTCCCGGTGCCTATGGCTAAGCCATTGCAGTCTGGTAAATGGCCATATGTGGGTCTAGAAAAAGCTCTCATAGCAGTGAAAAGTTTTAATTCCAGAACATATTTGGCTTTACTGAGGACCAGAGAGGTTCTTGGGTTCATCCAGATTGCCTCGTACTTTGCAAGGCGGAAAGATCCTCTCTCTGGCAGCAGAAGGGTCCCAGGCTGGCTAAGTCAAATTCTTCTCTTTTCAGGCTCCCTAAGAGGCTTTTCTGGAAGGGGATGTGATTATCGGAAGGGAAGTTTATGCATTTATATAATTTTTTATTTAAGGCTTATGTCAGATCTTGTGCTCTGTGCTCTACCATTGCCACCCCTGGTGGCTGCTCCTACAAACTTTTACTTGTCCACAAGATTTTCACAGCTGAATGTTTGTGTGCTGATGGCAGCTTGTAGAGGAGGGAGTTGCTTGTGAAGAATTGTGCTGTGCCACAGGAAAATATTTTGAAGATTCTGCTACTGCCAGCTTTAATTCCTGTTATCCGCCCAATTGTTCAAAATACTTTTCCTCACCCTGCTGTTACAGGGAGTTTTGGGATGACAGAGCATCTCACTGTGTTTGGTGGCTGGTGTTTACAGCTCACTGTCTCTGCAGAGAAATGTTTTGGGTTTTTAGGACCCATATACTCCCTCGCTTTATAACTGGAATACACATGGCATTTTATTAAAACAGAAGCACGGTACTTTTTATGTGTAATGTCATCTTTGCCTTCCACCGGTAATGAAAACATTTATCAGTTTCCTTTCCACTTTGTGACTTGGTCAGGTTGCAGGCAGGGAGCCCAGAGGAACTGAGAGCATGCCTTTGGGACATGGGAATGCAAGGCTGAAGGGTGCTTCTGCGCTCCTTTGTCATTCTGATTAGAGTTTTATTTGATTATGACTTGAGGTCTCAAGATAGTTGAAAATATTCCTTCTAATTACCATTTGAAGTTGGTTGTTCCCTGTGCAGCATAAACATCTTCTATGTTTGCAAAATCTGTCAGGAATATAATACCAAACAAATTCATGTATCAGGCTAGGGGGGACTACACCTTATCTGGTTAATAAAATGTATCAAAGCCTCTTTTGTTAAGTGTCAGTTTATTGGTTTACAACATTGGGGTTTTGTAGGTCTTAGTGCTTGGAGATAGGTATCATGGCTGCCCAGGTCTCTGCATTTTCTCAGGAGGTCTCTTCAACCAGAAGTTTTTGAAACTCAGGTAATGAACAGGTGAGTGAACTGAATCTGAGACACCCATGTAACTCAGGAGTACTCATTGCAGGGAAGAGCGTGGACAGCCCTGGCTTTGCAAAGGGCTTGACCAACTTGAGGCGAATACTCTGAAATCCAGAAAATAACATCGCTTTAATTCTGATCCGTAGACAGCTCATTTCCTGGAGGTCCTTTTACCCCATGAAGGAACAAGCACAAACTCTTGCCAAAGCCTGTGTTTCCTTTAGAGAAACCCTGCTCTGCCCTGTGCCCCGGCTCTCCTTTTTCGGGCCATGTTTGCCACTGCTAGGCACTACTGCAGGCTCTGTGCCTTCCCCTTGCCCTCGGCTGGTGTGGTGGTGCAGCCCCCCCCGGGGCCACTCTGACATCTCAGGATAAGCCGTGCATGCTTTGGGAAAACCTCCTCTTCTGCTGTTATCATGATTACAAGTGCAGAAGCCTGGCGTTGGGGTGGCCAGGCACCCCCTGGCCACACCTGGGCCATTTGCTGCCTGAATTTTGTATCAGAATGACTCCACACAAATTGTGGCCAAAATGTAAAATAATGACCGAAGCCAATCATCTCGAGACCCTATAAATAGCGATCCAAGGTGAGACCTTTTGAGCTCTCTGAGACCCCAGTGGGCTGTGTGACCCAGTATCTCGCCCTGAGCTGGGACGCCTCTCTGGGTAGATTTCGTGGGGACTTAAAGGCTCGATTTTGTGAGGTTCGCTGACCGTCTGTTGTTGAATGCTGGCACATAAAAGTGAATAATTAAGGAAACTCATGAAAGGGAAATTTTAATCATAGGTTAACCTCTGCGTGTGTGTAGGTAAAATTTGGTTCAAAACAGTTTTATCTGTGTGTGTGCATTTGTGGTTTTGGTTCAGAACTATTTGCCTGTCTCTGTGTGGTTTGGTTCAAAACCATTTTGTGTGTCTGTGTGGTTCAGAACTGTTTTAACTGTCTCTGTGCGTGTGATTTGATTTAACCTCTGTCTGTAAGTTTTGGGTGATCCTTGACATTTTCTAATCTTTAAGTCGCAAATTTAATTGTAACAAATTCCATCCAATCACTCTGTTACATTGGCTGATGATTAAGTACTGTTAAAATTATACAACCTAATCTTGTGATCTATCTCAAAAATGTTAATAAATCCTAAATTGCTGCTAAACCAAAGCCGTGTAACAAAATCTCATTCGTGACACCTGGGAGTGACTTTCCCAGCATTGCAGCGCTGAGCAGGAAGAGATAAGGAAGGAAAGGGAAAGCTTGGAAAAGAGTATGCCACGCAAAGACGTGTGAATAAAATGGGTCCTCAGTGTGACTTTCCCACCCACTTCCATGTTGTGTCTGCCTTCTGGCGTTATCTGACAAAACATCCTAGAATAATGCATAATCATGGCGGAAGTGCTGGGTCAAGGACCATCTAGAAAATTATATGGTTCATGGACTTTGAGCTTTCTTTTATAAGAGCAGTTAAAATATTAATCAAAGGATTGATAATTTGGTTATGAATTGTTTGCACGTTGGTCTGAGGCAATTGATCACTTTTTTGGTGCTGGGGCTTGTCAGCACAGAATGAGATTCAGAGAGTCCTATGAGCTTGTGGCTGGCTGTTTTCCTTCATAAACTGCTGGTGCTGAATATGCTTTTTATGTTAATGTGGATCTGAAGAGATGGCCTATTTTTCCTCCACTGAGCTAATGTTAGAGTAGGTTCGTACAATATTTTAGGGCTCAAGAAGCATACCCTGCAAAGGGGTTATGCAGCCCCATGAAACCCACCCGAGAGCACACACACAGAAACCAACGGAAGCAGGAAACATTTTGTCACATCTCTGTTGCTTGTGTCTCCTAGCTGGAGAAAATCAGGTACGCCACCCTTATCTAAGGCTCAGCAATAATGTTATAAAATCCCTTTCCCTAGAATGCTATGTGCAGATTGTCCCTCTTCCATGGTAAGGAGCCTGCCTCACATCTGGATTTACTATCTGTCAGCTACGGTAGATCTTTTTACCATTGCACTGACTCTGTAACTTCCCAGGTTTAACCTCCTAAGATTGACTAATATTTCTGCTCCCAGAAAGGGCCTCTGTTGGTTTGTTTGAGAACTCTGTGTAGGCATGTTTGCAAATTCAAAGGTAAGGACCTGATTTTGAAAGCTGTGTAACCATTTCCCAGCTTCAAACCTTTGAAGCGAGGACAGTATTTCTGTGTATTTGCACAAGAGGACCAGCGAAGCCCTGAGCATGCTGAAGGGCACTACTGACAGAAGAGTATTACAGAGTCACGGTAGCTTTGGAAGTTATTCTCCAAGCACAACAGTGTGGTGCTGCTGTTCACGGCAACCCTGTTCTTAGTTTGTCAGGACCGAAAGATAGGCTTTATTTTTTCGCACAAATGGGACCCCGGAGTTCACACCTTCACGATGAAAGTTCGTCATGATGGAAGGATGGCCATTATTTTTTCCCATGAACGGGACCCCAGAGTTCACACATTCAGGACGAAGAGGACTCTTCCTTGTAGTGCTAAATGCTGATTGAGTGAAACGCCTGAGCACAAACTTAACTTCACCAGTGTGATGTGACCTGTTGTAACAAGAGGTGGCTTTAAACCTGTGGTTACACCCCACAGACGGAGCAAGGCCCGAGCGTGCCCTTGTCATCCCGTCCGCTCAGAGGCTGTCCTGCCGCTGCGCCCGCACCAGGCGGCCTCCGTCGGGCGGCAGATGGTGTAGCGCTCGCCGCATATCAAGGTGCCACGATTAGATCACTGATCAACCCCAGACCAGGGAAAGAGACAGGTAACACACACAGTGTGAGCGCCAACTTCCGCCTTTTATTGCGCAGTCAGTTCCTTTTATACTAACAAGGGTAGGCGGGATCACAGATACATCACAAGGCTGCAACTAGCCCTCTAACTTTCCGTGACATCGCGAGATCTTCCGAACGCCGAACCCTACAGATGGCACGCCTTTTCTTCAAGACTCGCTGCGGTATGATCACCTTGCATTTAAATAAAACTATGTCCACCGGGAGCCGTCGCGGTTACTGCCTGCCTTGGGTCGCTGCCTCACGTTGTCCCGCTGCCAGCCCACAGAAACATCCCCCCCCCACACACACACCTCCCAGGGGCATAAAATCATGTTCCTATCTCCGTGGCTAGCACCACGGCAAGTTTTAGCGAAAACCAGTAACTCCGGGATAATTTCCACACCCAGCGGAAAGAGCATCGGGAATTTATTGAAGCTTTTCCCCACACAAGCCACACAGGCACAGGCCTCGACGCCTGACAGACCCGGCTCTAACCGCAGCCTCGCCCTCCCGCCCCTCCGCGCCTGCCCGTCCCCAGCGTTCCGATTGGCTGTCTGCGGAACGGCCTCTCCGCCAATGAGCAACGTCTTTATTGGCGCGCGGGGCTCCGGGGGGTTCGGAGGAGGTTGTCGTCTCCGGGGAACCGCCGCTCGCCTGAGGGAGCCGCTCCGGGAGCCCCGCGGCGGTCGCTCCCCGCCGGCCGGGAGCAGCGCCGGCATCCCGGGGGCGGCCCTGCGAGGTGAGTGTCCCGTCCGCCTCAGCCCGGTGGCAGGCGCCGGCGGGGCCGCCGGGGCTTTGGCCTTGCCCCCGGGCAGGGCGCCGGTGAGGGCTGCGAGAGCCCGGCCTGAGGCGGCGGGTCGTCGGCTGCTCCCCTTCACGGAGCCACGGGCAGAGGGGAGCGGGGGCTCCCTCCCCCGCCTGCTCCCGGTCCTTTGTGCCAGCCTCCGGGAAGAGCAGCGTGAGAGGCGTCCCCGCTCCTCTTTGCGGAAAGTGACCGTATTTCGGTAAAAACGGCTTTTGCTAAAATGCGGTCGGTGGCGATCTTGGCAGTGTTAAAAACAAAAAGCCAAAACAACCCCAAAATCAAGTGTTTTTTTTTTTTAAACGAACGTGTATTTGCAGTGTACGGATTCCAAGTGTAGCAACAACAACAAAAGCCAGGAAAGCCCAAGTCACTCCCTTTGTTTCTTATTCTGAAGTTGAGAATCACACAAGCAGTGGGAACCGGAGCTGACGTTTGAGATTTTTACTTAAGTAGTTTTAAACTACTGAGGTAAAAGAGAAAAGATTTTGAAGGCAAAAGGCTTTAAAGAGGTATTGTTGCCTTTTGAGGATGTGCTCCCCTGTCATAGCCACAGATTTATAGCTGAGACACTCTTGTAACTGAAACAATTCAAACCGATTTGTAATACTTTTTATTAAAGACTAATTCTTTTTTTCCTGCCTAATTGATGCAGCTATGTTGCTCTGAAAGTGCTTGTAGTGACATACTTAATTCCTAGATGTTATGACACTGTTGTAACTCAGTCCACAGTTAGGTTTATAGCCGTGTACAGCGCCTGGTTAAAAAAAATAAAATGAAACAACCCCCCCACCTGCCTGACACACCAGTATAAAAGCTGTGCAGAGGCAATATCCTTGTCCTGTTTTTTCAAAAGCGTTACATTGTTCTGTTCGGTTATGCTGTCTCAACTTGTGAACACCAGAGAGGAGAGGTGCTAAATATTTGTTACAAACTTTCTGTAAAAATAAAATGTAGAGTTAAAATTGTTTCCCCACCTTTTCCGTAGTTGCAGTTTCACTGGCAGTGTAACCACGGAAGTAAACTCTTGACTGTAGTCTCTCTCCTGTTGACTTCCTCTGCCATCTTGAGCAAGATTATGTGGATTCAGCAAAAGACTTGAGCATATCTCTGAATATAGGCATATTTGTAAGTGAACTTAAAAAGACTTGATTTACATTTGTAATTGATTTGGGATCATGCAGTCTTATTTATTTAGATGTCATAAGCATCAGCGCTTTCTGTTAAAACCTGCAGCGTTCAATATTTCTGAAAGAGATAACCATTACTCTCTGTGCATATATTTTATCCATATGCAAAGTGGACAAAGAATCCTTGTCTTGAAAGAGAGTTGAGGTTTTATTAATGTTTATTTAGTGACTTAAAGAGAAAAATGCTTTATTGCTGTGCAGTTGTCAGTCTGATTTAGCTGCAAGCAAGGAAAGTAAGTGGTGCATGGGCAAGCAAAATATCATTGCTGAATGAATGAAATTCCTGTCAAAGCATTATTTTCTCTACATGCAGAACTAATCACCATGATGTCTAAGTCAATTCAGCTTATAGTTCAAAACTCCCACTGCTTCCTGCTGTGGTTAATTCTGGACTTATTCTTCTATTAATGTGGTCTCCAATATTAAAGACACTTTTTAGCCTGTCTTGTATGTGTCATCTTTTTGTTTGAATTGATGGGGAGGTTTTATCACGTAGCAGTGAAGCTTTTCTAAAACAGCAGCACAGAACTCTTTCATATTTCTTGCCTTTACTAATATAATGTTTCAGGCAGTTAATAGAATATAAATTCTGGGTTTAGTTATGAGGAGAAATGACTTGCAGATTATAAATGTATATTTTTGCCTTCAAACTTTTCATCAGTGGTAAAAAGACTGGAAATATTAGTATCCTTCCTTCAGAATGAAGAAATACTAGTTAGTAAAAGTTGAGGTTCTTTTGTTTGCATAAATTTAATAGATCTAAGTGCATATGCAGTAGCTATAACTTGCTTTTGCATTAGAAGTAGTCTGTAGAAGTTGGTCAGCATAGTTGGAAAAGACAACTCTGTTATAAACACTGGTTCTGTTCTAGCAGGGATAGCAGTAATGAAAACATTTTTAATTAGAGGAATTTCCAGGCGCAGACAATATTTTGAGCAATGGGTTGACTAGCCACTCTGGCCTGCTGCAAGGTCAATCTGACACAGATAACCTTCATTTTTTTTCTTTTTCTGTTCTGTAAATATCCATTAAGTGCTGTGGTTTCTAGACATGAGAGAGCACTCTGGTTTGTGCTATAGTTAAGAGGTGCGGAAAACTCCCCCCCCCCCCCCCCCCCCCTTTTTTTTTTAAAGGAACTGAAGATAAACTCATAAGCTATAATGATTCATGCTCATAAAATGTCAGAGTATTCAAGAAGCTTTTTTGGTTTTAGCTTTTGTCATTAAAGGGATTAATGTTGTAATGTTGTTAATATAATGTATGTTCATAAAATATTATACAGCAACTGAATAACCTTATAGCTGTAATTACATTGCCAATACTTATACTCCCCCTCTCACTGCCAGGACTAGAGTCTTGAAAGCCATCCTGAAGTAATGGATGTGCTTAACTTCATATTTTATTCTCTGTTTCTAGTTAAAATTCAGTTCAATGTTATTGTTCCTATGTGGTAGGGCAATTTATCTCTTGGCATGGGGTGGTGGTGACATAGGACAGTTAATTGGTTATTGATTAAATTATTCCCAGCCTGTCTTTTACTTCTGAATGCTTTCTTTATGGACAGAATAAATACTCTAATCCTGTTTGCTTTCCAGACCTGTTTGTGTTAGGCCCTTCCTCCTAGTCCTGGAGAAAGACAGCATCAATAGCTGTGAGCATGGTAAGGGCTTATTGAGATGGTTTTAGAGATGTTTTGGTAGAAATAAAATAGAAAAATTTCTCTTTCCCTGCGACTAAGAATAAATTAGCCTAATGAGAACTTTATTTGTGGAGTGACTGTAGTTATTGATAAATTTAAGAATTTGAAAAAATTCACTGTAATGCACATGTCTGTTCTAGGGAAGCTGTTGCTTGCAAGACACTTGAAATTTTGTTTTTTCATCTGATTTTGGGGGGGGGATTGTTTTGATATTTTATTGTTTGCAATTAGTGATGACTAAATTCATTACAGTTCTTGTAACTTTATGTAGAGATCGCTCAGTATTGTCCATTTACCAAATAAAGTTAAAAAAAAAAAAAGAGAGAAAAATCCAGTTTGCAAAGGAAACTGCGACACATGTAGATGTAACATTTATTGTCCCACCTTGACTGTCATTCTAGATTCGAATCGCAGCACTGAATGCCAGCTCCACGATTGAGGATGACTACGAAGGTACCTTCAAAAGTCATAAGACACAGACAAAGGAAGCTCAAGTAAGTAAGCCTGCCGTTTTCTTAATGAAGCTTTGTCTTGACGGGAGTTTTGTCCTCTCATTGCAGGGATCGTTCAGCCATAATTCTTTGTTTTTAAGAAAGTTGTGTTACTGTCTTATCTCTTGAACCCTCCTTTAGCAAGCTAAAACTTCACTCAAATGAGTTATATTAGGTCGGTAAGGCTAATACTCTGCTGTACAGTCTGGATGTGGACTGCTATATAGCAGAAAGTATTGAAAGTGTGAAACCACTGATACTCATAATAAATATATTGTAATAAGTATATTTAATAAAGTTGCCCTACAAAATAGGTTCTAATTTTTTAAACCACAGGAAGCAGAAGCTTTTGCTTTGTACCACAAAGCTTTAGACCTTCAGAAACATGACCGATTTGAAGAGTCTGCTAAAGCTTATCATGAGCTGCTTGAGATTCGTCTTCTGCGAGAGGTCAGTGACCTTTAGAGAATGAAACTCTAGAAACTATTTTTATTTTATTTTGTATTACTTCATTTCTTATTGGCTAATTAGAAATGTCAGTGTTCAATTGGCAAGTTGTTTGCTGTTCTTCTTACTTGTCTAATTCCTAATGCCCCTGTTGCATTTATTTTATCATTTCTAGGCAGTTCTTTCTGGTGATGAGAAAGAAGGGCTGAAACATCCAGGCTTGATGTTAAAATATTCCACCTATAAAAACTTAGCACAACTGGCAGCACAACGGGATGACTTAGAGACAGCCATGGAGTTTTACTTGGAGGTACAGTACAGCTGAAATAAAACACTGGGACCTCAGTGTTTTCAAAAACTTGCCAAAATACAGATGTACGCCTTTCAGCATATATCATTTGAATGTGTACTTTCTGACATTATATGTGATATAACTGGTCCACCATTCAGTCCCCAAATCAGAACCCTGCTGAAAACTAAAGCAGTGCCAATCCCTATAGACAAGTGGCTGTGCCTGTCTGAAATGTGAATAACGTTGTTTGTTATGCTTTCTAGGCTGTAATGCTAGACTCTACTGATGTCAACCTATGGTATAAAATTGGTTGTGTGGCGATAAAACTAATCCGCCTACCTTTGGCTCGTCATGCTTTTGAAGAAGGTCTCAGGTGTAATCCTGATCACTGGCCTTGTTTAGATAACCTTATCACAATCTTATACACACTCAGTGACTACACAAGTAAGTACAGTACAGCAAAAAAAAAATCTCAAGATATGTGTAATTTTACGTATCAGTGAAAAATTGTAACAATGCAATCATATAGGAGAAAGTGTATCTTGCATAAGCAGTACATCAGGGTATGATAGAGACTTATTTCATGATAGAGATTTTTTTATTTCATGATAAAGTAGAATGGTTTGTATCAATTCTGGTTACCCTAAAAATCAGTGCCTCTTAGATCAGAGCCTCAGCAAGAAGTTTCCCTGTAGACTGTTCTCTTGCCTTTCAATGTATGTTAATTTTGTCTTTCTAGTCATTGCCAGCCACATAGTTCCATGGTTTGGGTATAAAACTACAGTCTAGTTCATAGTAGTATGATTAGCTGTAGTTACAGCAGTTGATACAACTGACCCTAAGAATTTACATATGAGTAGTAACCAGTGGATGAACTGATTCAAAGGAAGTTAGGAGAGAAGTTGCAAGGTGGCAGAAATGTTGAATCTGATCCCTTAGGTTTGTCCTACTGGAATGATCCTAATTCTCTTCACGTAATTACCCACGTGAGCAAAAACCTGGTGGAATACATTCCTTGTTACACTAATGGAATCTGTAGTTAAGACATTTGGTAACATGAAAATGGTATATGATTGTGATTCTGCTTTATGATTCTAATTTCTTTTGTGCAGGAATGGAGTCTTGAAAGTAAATAAAAGATGTACTGCAAACGTTTAAACAAAATTAGTGGTATTCTTTTTCTGGATATAATACTTGGGAAGACATAATAGGTTATTTTAACTGTATGTGTGTAATTATTTGACATGTTACAAAGCTATTGCTCTAAGTTATGTAAATGTCATATTTAGTTGGAATTTGTTGTATATGAAGCCCAGAAGTGGGAGCTTTTGAATGAACCAAAATGGCGATTGACCATTCAATTTCTATTTCTCTGTCAGCATGTTTGTACTTTATCTGCAAAGCTCTGGAAAAAGACTGTCTATATAGCAAAGGATTGGTTCTGAAGGAGAAGATCTTTGAGGAGCAGCCTTGCCTCCGGAAAGATTCCTTAAGGATGTTTCTCAAATGGTGAATGTCATCTTATAGTACATACTGCATTTGGAGTGTAAATTTGGGGTTTTGGGTAGTTCAGAAAAGCTGGTGAGATACAATGCTTTAAGCTATAATAATATCTTGCTGACTTGCCTTCTAAATAATAAATCACTGTGAAGTATTGGTGCTGCTGACAGAATGTTCTTCAGTAATTACTTTTGGAGGGAGGTAGAAAGAGGCAAAAAATCCATTGGCTGCTGCTCACTTATTTTCATACCAAGATCTCTTGTAGTCATCTTCCTTTGTTTTATTTTACTTATTTGCAGCTGATATCTGCAGCATTCATTTTAGTTTTCCTAATTAAAAACCCCAAACAAACAAACAAAAAATCCAACCCCAAAACCCACATGTTACTGCTTTTCCAAGTAGTTACATATTTGGGACTTGATACAATTTTCTCATATCAGTACGTTTCAGTAAGTCTTACTGATTTTTATTGACAAATGAGTACGGTCAGAAGACACTGTTTGTTTCATTAGTACCCAAGATGCAGAAATTCTTAGTTTATTAAGCTTTCAGACCACTGTAACTCTGAAAATATTTTGCAATATTATGCTTGAGATTTTAGTCCTTTATTATTACATTTTTTTATTGCAGGCTGTAAAACTTTTAGTAAAAGCTTGGTGTCAGGTAGCTCTGCAAAGTGGACTGTCTCTTTCTGTGTGGGTTTTGTAGTATGAGTGGGTAGGAGGAAAGGGAGAAAAGAAGGTAGAGGCCTGTAAGATTCACAGGATCTGACTTAAGTTAACAGACCATTCAGCATCAGAGCTGCTTCTTATACTGTAATGTTGCTGTGATGGTTAGCAGAAGTCAAGAAAGTTAAGTTTTTAGTTTAATTATAGTTCAGTCTCACTGAATAGTAATTGCTGCATGTGCAGATAACATCAGTACCCTATATAAGTTGTATGTAGTAAATGGAAGTGGAATGTGCATCTTGGCATGCATCCTTAAGTTATGCAATAAATCAGTCAAAAACATGTTTAACATTTTTGACTACTATACTCTTAACATCTAAAATGTGAAAGTACAGAGTATTTAGAAGATATTAGAAGAGAAAGGATAACTTAAATTTTAAGGCTCTAGGATTCTAAGTATAGCAGTAGACCTCTAACAGAAAGTCCTGTTTAGTTATTAAGCTGCCTTAGGTCTGGCTCTTAAACGAGTTACATGCTGAATTAAGCCAGGGTTCTTAGCCACTTGTTTTTTGTTTCTGGATTGTGATACCTCTGAAAAAGTGGATTATTTTTCACTTTAAAAAATTCCTTCCAAGATTCAGACTATACAAATCTGTGATGACATGAATTCCTCAAAATAGCACTTTGGAATGAAAGGGATTTCTCAGCCATACCATTTTTTTTCTGAACCAAAAACTTCTGTCCCAGAAAGAAAACAAAACCTCCTGCTTTCCTTTCATTTCTAAGTGTTTGGAAAATGGAATAGGACAATCTCCCTTTATCTTTTAATTTTTAAGGCAGAACAACGATTTCGGATGGTGAACGCTTCTATATGCATGCTATAAAGTTTGTAAAATAATGTTATTTGAGTGCTTGTTTTAACACTGCTTATTTTTGTTACCGTATAGGAAGATATCAAATGAATCTCCTCAGGCTTTAAAAAAACCAAAACAACAAAAAACCAACCAACAAACAAAAACTTTAACTTGTCTTCATTTCTTATTATTTCGTAGTGACATGTCTGTCCATAATGTAAATGTGAGTGCAGCTGAAACAGGAAGAATCATAGACGAAGCACTGGAGTTACGTAAGAAAAGACAAGCTTTGCTAGTGCGTGACAGAGAACCAGACCTCAGACTGGTCCAGCCAATTCCCTTTTTCACGTATGTCTTTATATTTTCTCTTTTTAAAAGGTTTCTCTGAAGCCACTTATGCTGACAACTGTGTTGCACTTCAAATTTCTTCAGAAGGCTTTTTTTTTTCTTGTAGAAATAAGCAAACAAACAAACCAACCCCCCAGTGTTTTCATATTTTGTGAGTTTATAGGTTGGTTTGGTGTGCTTACGATTTTAGCATAAACCCTATATCTATCAGTTTTCAACCTTTGAATTAAAACCAGTGATGAAAAAAAAAAAATCTTAACTAAGAATGATTTGGCAGCCATTCTAGGTGTATTACTGGATTTTTCATATATGACTAGTTTGCATATGAACTTCAAAGTAAGTTTAGCTTTTTAAAAGTTGTTTTTACTATTGGGATAATAGCAACTCGGAAACAAATTACAGTTCTTTATTTGCAGAAAGAAATAAGGATTCTAATAAGTTGTTATATATTATGTCTTTATTAAGGCGTAAAGGATTGGGGTTTGGTTTGGTGTTTTTATTGCACATATTCTTCTGGAATATTAATGGACTCTGCAGGTAGATCCTGTTGTAGAGAAGTTGCTTCTACTTGTGGATAAAGGTGAGATCTGTTGTTGATTGAATGCAGAACCTGAAAATGGTTCCTTTGACACTGCTGTTTTTTAGGATTCAGTATAGAGTAATTTCCTCAATAACTACTGCATAGACCTTTTCTTATTAGAGACATTTTTTGAGATTAGGCACATAATTGATTCCCATTTCCTTCCTACAGCAGCCAACTCACCAGTTTCCTCTGAAAACTTTAGCCTGCTGCCACAGTTTGTTCTTGTTTTTCTAAGTGGTGTATTCTGAAGAAAAGTATCCAAGGACCTCTGTTCCAGGCCTGAAATTGTCAATGGTCCACAGGAAATACAGAAAATTACTCTCCAGCTTTTCTAGTTGTGGGGCAGATTTTGACACTCCAAGGTGTATTCTTCTCCCACTGAAAAGCTGCTCTTATCACCTCTCAAGCTATAGGAGAAAAACAATGTTGAATGCTGTTAGGTTTGTAAATATAATTTAGAAAATAATGCGACGAGAATTGATGGAGTTGTGATGCCATTGTGTTTCCACATGCAGGTGGAAGTGTTTAGGAGAAGCTTTACTTGCCATGTATCACCACCTCACCACATGTGATCCTCCTCGACCCAGTCTGGGAAAGAGAATTGATCTCTCGGAATACCGAGACCCAGTTCAACATTTGATTCTTTCTCCTACTTCTACTCCTGTCAGTGTTATTCAGCCAACTCCTGTCAGCACTAATCCGGTGGTGACAATGCCAGATCCTGTATTACCTTACACTCCAACAACACCCAACTTTCCAAGTCACAGTCAGAATTCATTGGAACCAGGAGCTACTGTAGGTGAGCAAGGTACTTCAGTCTAAGATTCAAGATATCTTTCCTACTTATCTGGGTATTAAAAACACTGCAGAACTCATTGGGGAATGCTGTCTTTAAACTGCATGTTGGTGGATTCAGAACCTTTTTGGCATATGTATAACATCTCTTAGAAAAAGTGAAGTTGAGCTCTATAAAATTAAGTTCTGTTAACCCTTTACATTAGAAAAGGAAGGCCACCTAAACTGCCTGAAAATCATTGATTCCTGACTAAGACATAAGACCAGTGTTCAGGACAATGGACTTACTTTCCTATCTAATGGAATTGAGAGAGTTTGATTTGTTGTTCTTGTTGCTCCAGTGCAGGAGTATCTAACCTTTTCTGGTTTTGTGCTATTGACTCATGCTTCAGTTTTTCAGTCTTTAAGATTAGAAGAATCATGACTCTATTCCAACAGTGATGCATATCAAGCTTTTAATGTTGTGAAGAGTCTTGAGCTCCTTAGAATGAATGAGCTGTTATAGAAAAAGATGACTGGATTATTCTCTGCTCATGTGTTACTTTAAGAACCTGAGAGAAGTAAGCTGTCAGCTCTATTTATCTGAAATCTGTAGCAAGAGGTTTGAATATTTTATACTGTCGCTGTATAAGTATTTACATATCTAAAACTATCAAGGAGTTTCCAGTATTTTGTTGATATTCATGGAAATTTACAGGTGTTAGTGAAGCTAAAGGTAGACTGCTCTGATTCCCATTTCAGAAACTTCTTGAAGGCTAAACTAATGAATTCTAATGAATAATGAAATGCAGAATTTTCAGTAAGTCTGCTTCTTGCCTCAGACCAGCATTTTTCTGCAAAATGAGATAGCCGGTTTATATTAAAGAGAATTTTTTAATTATTTTAAAATTTTTTTGCACTGTCTTAGAAGGAAACCAATGAATCTCAAGTGTTGCTGTAGAATAAAGTGTCAGCCACAAATAAATTTTTTTTAATAAAAAAATAATCCATTTATTGTTTGGCAATTTAACCTGTCAGTATTTTTTTTTTTTTTTTAAAATTCTACTTCTAGGTGACATATCTGCAGGTGATAAATCTAAGAAAGGTGTGAAGCGAAGGAGAATTACAGAAGATAGTGGTGAAACAGCAAAAAGGAGATCTGCTAGAGTCCGGAACACCAAGTGTAAAAAAGAGGAGAAGGTTGACTTTCAAGAGCTGTTGGTGAAATTCCTTCCTTCCAGGTACTGTACAGCAGTAACTTTCATTATGAGAATTTCAAGAGCTAAGTAGAGGAAGCTGTTTGGGCTTTTGTTTGATTGATATGCCCCAACCTTAAAACCAGTAAACCCATGTTATTCTTTGAAGCACATGTGATATGTTGTCTTCTCATAAATTTAATAAAATTGGGTTTAGTGAAAATTACTAAAAACTAATTGAAAAATAAGAAAGCTTTTATTAACATGAAACTGAATTAGAGGACAATGCAGATGTCAAAATGCATAAGGTAAACGAAGAAGGTAATCTTGGCTTGGACAAAATATAGGGACTGGATGTAAATCTCTGAATTTGCTTCAGTTAATGTACTTTCACTGTTAAAATATGCACAACATGCCATGTTTAGGTTTCACTTACTAGTGAAAGAAAGAATGAGGATTTTGTTGATATTGTGGGTTTTGCCTCCCCCTTTCGCACAGATTAAGGAAATTAGATCCAGAGGAGGAGGAGGATCCTTTCAATAACTATGAGGTACAGTCAGAGATCAAAGAGGAGAATTTCCAGCATGTTGGACCACATAGAATGTCATTTGATTCTACAACTTTTATGGAATCTGGTAGGGATTTCATTATAAGCCTCACTCTTTCTCTGTTGTTTCTTCCGTATTGCATGCTTTATTTTCTGTGTTTTCCTATCATATCTAGAAAATACAGAAGTATATGCTATTTTAAAAAGTATAATTTTATGGCATAGAAATATCTTGGTAACAGGTTTGTGGTTTTTGTTTTTTTTTTTTTTTTTTTTTTTTAAAAAGTCTTGGGGACTGCTTAATTACTGTGTGCAAGAGCTCAATTGTGTGGAGCTTCCCATTTAAACAGACTGGAATACATTAACTTAATTCTGCATGTACGCAGCACAGGAGAACTGTGGCAAGATTAGTGCATAAAACACTGTTGAGACTTAATTGTTTCAAGTTATGGTCTGCCTTGACCTTAAACACGTATGGCTTTGTGTCTATCTGCTTTTTTCTAGAAAAGCAGGACGTTCATGAATTCCTGCTGGATAACCTGAACAATGGTGGGATCTTGGAGCTGATGATGAGATATCTAAAAGTCATCAGCCAAAAGTTCCTAGTGAAGTGGCCTCCTGGCTTGTGTGAGGTGGTTCTTAGTATCTATAATAGCTGGAGAAAGCATAGTAGTAGTCTTCCCAATCCGTTACTGAGGGACTCAAGTAATCAGCATATCAAGGTAATGAAACACTTTTCCTTATACTTCTGTTTGCTGCTGTGTTGCTCTCTGTGCACCAAGAGTACCTAATTGAAATCTAACAATAAGACCCAGATTTCACTTAGCTCTCTCTGGGGAGCTGCTTGTCCTAGCTGTTGCATCTTTCAGAAACTGGTATACTGCAGCTTGCCTAACTGTTTGTTCCTGAGCTCCTGAACATATCTGGGTGATGCTACATGCAAGTATACCCTATACATAATATCTGTGTGTGAATATATGTACACATGCATATAGATGTAATATAAATACTATAGACATAAATATATTTTACTCCTTTACTCTGTTGTTGCTCTTTCTTTTTCTTCCCTCCCTTGGCTCCTGATATGACACAAAGTTTTGTTTTGTCATCAGGTGAGTAGAGAGGCTGCTTTGTTCACACTGGCTGATTGAGTGTCAGCATTTCTGCTCTAAATAGAGTAAATACAGTTTAAATAACCTGCAATTTACAGTAAAAAAACCCCAAACAAACCAAAACCAATTCCACCCCCCCAGCATCACCGTTTTATTACCTTTATAAATCTGTAGATTTCACAAATACAAATGGAAAAAATGGTAAGTTTGTTAAATTAGTGTTAAACTGGCTTAGTGACACAAGATGATACTTCTTGAATTAAAAACTAGTACTGATACGTCTTGTCCACTGAGCCTACCTATGTTAGCAATGCTTTTCAATGTTAGCAATGTGTATTCATTTGGAAAGTTATTTGCCTTTGGTATGACTGCAGTTTGAAATATTTTTTTTCAGCTCAACTGTGTTTCTACTTTTTTGCAAATGAAAAAAGAATTCTGAAAACTATGTTCCATTGACTTAGTTTACAAAACAAAGTATTGCTATGTAGCAGCTGTTAAATTTTTTATATATCCTGTGGCTTTTGTATTTCTGTATATTTTTCAAACCACATACCCTTTTTTAAACAAATGTAAATATATTTATAAATGTATTCCCTTGGTTCTCATTATGACTGCGTAACTGCTTGCTTGTATGTAAAATTTAAAAAGTCAAGAATTTGTAGCTATACAATAGCTATGCGATACAAACAGCACTGTCCTCATGCTTGTTTATTCTTTTTCATCCTTGAATTTATTTTAAACTTGATCTGCAAGCTATCCTGAGTGTAATCAATACAGGTTTTTAAGGTTGTAAAAGGCTATTCTGGTAATGTGTATGGACTTTTGAACCTTTTCACAAGCACCTGTTTTATACAGCTGGACCCGTAGCCCTTATTCGTATCAATTTAATCAGAAAGTAGTATATTCTTCACTGCACAAAACTACCTGGCAGAGATCCATGGTGATGTGATTTTTAATATATTCCTGAACTTTATCCAGCAAGCATTAATAAGCTGGTAAGACTAGAGTACATACTTGGTCTCACGGAGTTAAATACTGAAAAAATTATAGGATATAGACTTTTTATTTCTCAAGTATCAGTACTTCTGCTATATTCTGGAAGCATGCTTTTAGCATGATTTAGCAATTTAATATAGTTTTCTTTCAGCTGGATACAAAATTAAGGATGTCACTTCTTTCTAACATCAGGCAATGCTGTTCTGACTACCTTCTTTTATGAGCTGAGATTTTTTTTTTATGCTTCTTCTAAGTATTGTTTTATTTTTTACGTGTTGATTTGTAAATGCTATTATACACCTTAAGACAGAGGAAGAATTAGTTATACCTTGGGAACAGAAATCCCAAGAGGACAAGTTGAAGGTTTTCTTTGAAGTAAATTGCAAATTTAGTGGTAGGTTTTTGTATTCTTCTTTTAATGTGTTTCTTCCTGTATACTCTTTTTTGCTATCTCCATACTTTTTCTGAAGGATATGATGTTGATGAGCCTTTCTTGCATGGAACTGCAATTGGATCAGTGGCTACTGACAAAAGGGAAGAGTTCTACAGGTGAGAACTGGGTGTTACTTTCTTCAGACTCTAAACACTCAAAGTATATGAAGAAATGTTTCCAGGAATTCATTGGATTTTGAAGCTATTTTTTCTTAAGGAATATCTTTCAGATCTGTATTTTATTGGCCTATCAGTTGTTTGCCTTAAAGTAGATCAGTACTTTTGAAATACTATTATGTGGGGCTCTTTTCATGGGGTGCCAGCAACTTTATGATAAAATGTAATTAATTGATTTGCAGTTTCTCCACGAAATTGCCCTGCTGCCTCTGTGAATGGAAAGTTTGGTCCTGACTTCCCAGGAACTCATTTCTTGGGAGACCTGTTGCAGCTGTCATTTGCATCCTCACAGCGAGATTTATTTGATGAAGGCTGGATGGAGTTTGTCACTCGGGTGTATTGGCTGAAAGCTCGCTTTCTAGCACTGCAGGTTTGTTTTGATTTAATAAATAAAAATTTTCCCAAATTAAAATCAATGTTGTTCAGAGATGCTACAGCTGATTTGGGAATCTCAGCTCATTTAAGCATGTGGATAAAATCAACTCAAAACATAGTGATTTCATTTTACTTTTTAATATAATTAACTATCCCTAAGGATAGAGGTGGAAATTAAGTAGGAAGTCTCACATGCTAAGCTGATATTCAGATATATTTAATATGTAAGTCTTGGTTTATATTAGCTCATGTTCAGCTTAAAAAAGCATATTTGAACTGAAGTTGTTTGGAGTAGTATTGTGTAACTGCAGAACATGGATTTTTTGGGCCTCACACTAGTGGATACTACCAAAGTCCCAGACAGTCCAAAATGCAGCTTTCAACTGAAGCAGACTGTATGTTTAAGTACTCTCCCCTCTGCTTTTTCAAGGTAGCATGATTCTTCTTTTGGAGACGTTTAATTCAATATGCAGATTTTGAAGCAGAGGGTTTTAAACCTATCTCTAAGGGAATAATCTGAAAGAAATGTTATTTGATCCCAGACCTTTTTTTCTCTCCAAGTGTTGCTTCCTCAGGACATCAGGGTTTGTTTATGCATCAATCATGTTTAAGTCAATTGTTGACTAATAATGTGAGTCAGTTTTGTAAGTGTGAACTAACCAGTTCCTTCCATTTTTATTTTTTTCTTCTAAGGATTCCTTTCTGATAAACTTACTTGAGGAAAAATGAGAGTTCCTATATGGCTACTGCCATTTTTTCTTTAGATACACAGAGTAACATTCTGCCTGTGCAGCTTGCATTCCTCTCCTGACCACTCAGCTTCAGTATCTACTCCAGTTGGACAGAGCGAGTAGAATGCATTCACTTTGCAGAATATAAGAATGTTTCTTGACTCAGTGTTTTTATTTGCACAAATGGAAGAGTTATTTCTACTGTTTTACTCTTCCATGTTTTTAAAGTAAAGGCATTTTGGCAATCCAAATTAATCTTTCAGATTTATGCAAGCTGAATTCTATTTCTCTGATTTGTTTTACCTGTTATTAAAGTCACTGGTAAGATGTATTGGGTTTTTTGGGGTTGTTTTTTTTTTTAAATTGAGATTATGAACTGGAATTGGTTTTTATTTGGGAGGATGTGCATTAATCACACTAGCAGTGCTTGCACTGAATTTGAACATTTTCTACACGCTTTAAAAAGCCGTGTTGCAGACAGAACTGTAGGGTTTTTTGTTTGTTTTCCCCTGTACTGTTTCTGTAGGGAGACATGGAACAGGCACTTGAAAACTATGATATCTGCACTGAAATGCTACAGAGCTCCACTACAATGCAAGCTAAAGCTGGCAATGAATGCAGCATTGTAATACGGTTACCTAATCTACATGTTGATTCTGTTGTTTCTTTAGAAGAGGTAAGAATTAATTTGTAGGTGTGTTCTTCCCACTCCACCCCCCCCAGTTTTCATGGTCATCTATGAATTAGCTCTTTTGTGATGGAAGTTTACCATACCTGTCCTAGAATTTTTCTAAGACCAAAAGGACAGGTTCATAGTTTAATGATGATGTCAAGGCCATCATCTCCTTTTCAAAAAGACACCTTTTGGATCTGTTGGTCCTGTACAACTTAAGATTGCTTTTATGCAAAATAAAAATATTAGCAGCTACATGTAGAATGGTAGATTATTAGATTAGTGTTTCATTTTCTGTTTCAGCTTTGCTTAAATGAGCTCTTTACTTCAGCAGTCTGTTTTCCACATAACAATTTCCATACACTTTTAAACAAAGGGATGTCCGTCTTCTATTCTTTCTGTTGCTGTTTTGGGGGATGAACTCCAACACAGGAGGTGTCATCTTCACTTTGAAGTCCATCTGATGGATGTATTCTTGCAGTACAGAAATGTGTGATTTTGGGATTTGAGGCAAAAAAGTTTAAAATCATTATAGTACTGAAGTCATATACTATATAATAATTAAAAATCTGTGGAATGGATGGAGTGTTACGTAGTAGGTGTCTTCTTCCTGGTTTATATTCCTGGATGTAGCTGTAGAGTTCACATAGCTTTACAGCTAAACTGCTAGGAGAAATGGCAGTAGTCAAATGTATATGAAGACAAAATGAAAGTTGGATTGTACCACCTGTGATGTTTGCAGATTGAAAAGAACCTAAAATCTCTGGAGAGATGTCAGTCTTTGGAAGAGATTCAGCGACTGTATGAGGCAGGGGATTATAATGCAGTGGTGCATCTGCTTCGTCCAACATTATGCTTTAATGGTTATGGCAGGGCAAAACATCTGGAATTTGTAACATCCATACCAGAGAGACCAGCACAGCTGCTTCTCCTACAGGTTTGTTTTGTTTCTTAAAAAATCTTTTTTAGTAGCGGATTAGGACTTACTTCTGAAAACAGGATGAAAGGAATTCTAGAGTGAGTGTTAATGGTTAATGAGTCTTATTTACAAAGCAAAACATGGAACCTAATCTCTAAATGGTCTGAACAGCATAGTTTTATTGACATCATTAGCAATATGCCAGCTTTTGCTAACTGAGAACGTGGCTAAAGATAAAAGATGTCTGAGGCCTACATGAAGTGGCCAGAAAAATTGTGAATTCAAATAAACTTGAATCATTTGCAGAGTTATCTTATGGGTGAATTCATGCTATCTGCATCTGCTGTGAATACTTCCTGCTTTTGCTGATGTTGACTATATGGCAATTTACAACCATTCTGCAACTTAAAAGTTACCTAGCATGTGAATAATTTTTATGATGTAGTGTATCTGTCTTGCGTGAATGAAAAACCATTGGTAGGTACATCCAGTATAATTGCTGTAGATTTAGTCCATTTGACACTATGAAAATAAGTGTACAAATGAGCTCACCTATAGGAACAATTTGAGCCTATTAGGTTCTCTGGGGGAAAAAAAAGGTTGCACAAAAAAAGACTAATGCTCTTTTAACTGGATTGAACCAAATCCTACAGCCTCCATGCCATCTCATGACCGAAACTTGGCAAAGTAGAAAGAAGCAGGAGGATGTTGCTATAATGCTAGCCTTATAGTTGCTATTTTGTTATTTATGAAGTAATAAAATGGTAGCACAAGATCATAAAGATCCAAACCCTGTTTCTGTAGGGCCTCTATTCAACTGCATATCATTAGAATTCTAGACCTACAGCCATCCCTTTCCTGAATAATTTTTTTTTCTTGCATCTCTTACTAAAGCAGAAAGATTCAGTGATGATTTTTTTGAAATTTAGATCCTACTTGTATATTTGTCATCCATGGTCCATGGACCTCCTATTGTCCTTTTTTAATGTCATATTTAAAGGTGTTCTGTTATCGTTTCATTGAAGTAACCTCATTAACCGTATATATTGTGTTGCTTTGCTCTGCTGTGCGTTCATGGTTTAAAATAAACCCTTCATCCTTATAATAGATTTTTTTCATATTTACATTCCCTAGGACTCCCTGCTCAAACTGAAAGATTACAAGCAATGCTTTGAACGCTCAGAAGTTGCCTTGAATGAAGCAATTCAGCAGATGATTAATATGACAGCAGCCTCTGCTAAAGAAGAGTGGGTTGCTACAGTAACACAACTGCTCACAGGAATAGATACTTCATTATCATCAGTCAACAGCATCCTGAAAGACTCTTCTGTAACACCAAGCCTCATTCGATTAACAAACAACCTGATTCAGGTAACCTGTTCAGTTGTGCTAGGAAAGAGGTATTGTGTGCTACAGACCTTCAGACATGATACAGCTGCTGTCTGAATTGCCACCCACTCGCAGTGACGTTTTGGGTTACATTTTTGTTGGGGGAAGGTCGGGGGAAGATTTTCATTTCAATGTGTTAGAGATGCATTCAGCACACCTGTGCTAGAATCAGTAGCAGCAGGTGCCTTCAAATGCCAAGCTGCCTAAAATAATCCAAGAATGGTAGTAAGGCAACCCAAGGAACAACACTATTTCCTTACGCTATTTGAAATAGTGATAATGGGAAGACTGATTGAGCTGGCTGGGTTCAGTTTGTAAGTTATGGCACTGATCTTGGCTGTATGCGCTTTGGGCTAGAAAACAAGATCTCATAAGCCTTATGAACATGGTAGAGTTGCTTGCAAGTGCTGGCCAAGCTAAGATTTTTTTCCAGTAAAAACAGAGAGGGTGATGAGAAGAGGGCAAGGAAAAAAGTGATGTGTGGACTGTTTCTAGCATTATGAATACAGCTAATTTTAGCCTTTTAAAGAAGGTACCTTCAAAGCTTAAAATTACTGAATGAATATTTTTCAGTCCAGGTAACAAATGGCAGACTCTCAGTTCTGTTAAGAAGCTAGTCTAGTCAATGTCAAAATTCAATGTGCTTGCAACTCTTAAATCTCCACTTATTTGAGTAAAAGCCAAGGACCTTCACTACTCACAAAATCACACTCTCATTGCGTAAAGTTGTGTGTGTCACTATGTTACAAATGTAATGGAATTCTGGAGAACAGAATATTCATTGTAATATCCTAAATGGTTTCTGTAGTAATAATAAATATGATTCTTTAGCTACATAAAATACCAATAGAAAAACTATTGTATGTGTGAAAGAATGTAAGAAAAGTGTAGGACTTCAGAAATTTCTGGCAGTGTGGCAATAAAATGGGCAGTTGTCTGTGAGAAATGCTAGGTCAACGGTTCTGTGACACAGTATTGTGTTGCTCTGAATGTATTCAGTTGGTCTTTAACAGTTGTTGTAAGACCTGGTAAAGAATTCAGGAATTCTTTTAACTAAGTTCCTCTTCCTTGCTGGGTTGTAGATAAATTGTACAGTAATGAGGCCTACTAATACTAAGAATTTATGCTGTGCATTTGCTTACTTTGAATTGTTTGTATATGGTATTAACAGAGAAATAACTAGTTGGTAAATGATGATGCAAGAGGAATGTCAGGGTAGGGGAAATGAT
Source organism: Haliaeetus albicilla (assembly GCF_947461875.1). Lineage (NCBI taxonomy): Eukaryota > Metazoa > Chordata > Aves > Accipitriformes > Accipitridae > Haliaeetus > Haliaeetus albicilla. The sequence continues at coordinate 38,669,123 of NC_091492.1, forward strand.
CTTCTACCCTTCCCCATACCAGTTGATCTTATTTGTAGGACTTTACCATCACTCATTGTGAGAAGCTGAGACTCAGCTTTAGATTGTTTCCTTAGGATAAACTGCATTACCAACTTTGGGTTGTTTGGAAAGGATTCACACCTGATGTTTATTTTGTATCACTTTGTGTGTATAATGTCTGTTTCTTTATTAGATCATAGACTGCAGCATGTCAGTCCAAGAAGAACCAAAAGAACCATACGTCTCCTCAGTGCTTCCATGGATTATCCTGCACAGGATCATCCAGCATGAGGAAGATGCTTTTCGATCCCTTTGCTCCCAGCAGCAGCAGCAGAACCAGGGAGAAGAAGGTGGGTTAATTATTCACTTTTACATATTGGAGCTGAGCTCCTTACCATCTAACTCTGGAATATAAGTAAGAAAATATTTGTTTGTCATCTTATCCTGCTGGCTCAAGGGAGTAGAGGGGTATGCAAAAATCACTTTCTTATCACAGAGGAAACTTCTTTTTGCCAGATGAAGCATTGGCTGTGTCCTGGTTTCAGCTGGGATAGAGTTAATTGTCTTCCTAGTAGCTGGTACAGTGCTATGTTTTTGAGTTAGGTATGAGAAGAATGTTGATAACACTGACGTTTTCAGTCGTTGCTAAGTAATGTTTAGTCTAAATTCAAGGATTTTTTCAGCTTCTGATGCCCAACCAGCGAGAAAGCTGGAGGTGCACAAGAAGTTGGAATGTGACACAGCCAGGGCAGCTGACCCAAAGTGGCCAAAGGGGTATTCCATACCATGTGATGTCGAATCTAGTATATAAACTAGGGGGAGTGGGGTGGATGGATTGCCGATCGGGGACTAACTGGGTGTCAGTAGGCAGGTGGTGAGCAATTGCACTGTGCATCGTTTGTACGTTCTAATTCTTTTATTATTACTGTTGTAATTTTATTAGTGTTATCATTATCATTATTAGTTTCTTCTTTTCTGTTCTATTAAACCGTTCTTATCTCAACCCACGAGTTTTACTTCTTTTCCCGATTTTCTCCCCCATCCCACCAAGTGTCGGGGGGGGGGTGAGTGAGCGGCTGCGTGGGTCTTAGTTGCTGGCTGCGGTTAAACCACAACAGGCTAGTTGGATTTAACTCAGTTCTGTGCTACTTTAATATTTACCAACTTCTTTCTTCCAGTGAGTCCAGATACCCCTATGTTGCCTTCTTCACTCATGCTGCTGAACACTGCTCATGAGTATTTGGGAAGAAGATCCTGGTGTTGCAATTCAGATGGTGCTCTTCTCAAGTTCTATGTAAGTGTTAGCATCGTAGAATAATTTAGGTTGGAAGGGACCTCTGAAAGTCATCTGGCCAACCCCCATCTCAAAGCAGGGAACAACTTCAAAGTTATATTAGATTGTTTATTGCCTTGTCTTCATGTTAAAAAATACACTTTTAAATCCACTTTCCTTGTTCTCCCAGACAAACACATGAATGTTTCAGTCAGTTTAATCTGAATAGCAAAGGCTTGTTATTCCAGACCCATCAGTATGCTTTCTAAACAGGACTTTTTGTCAGACAAGAGATGCCTTTGGATAACCAACTCTGTACTATAAAACCATCTTAAATGGGAATTAGTAAATAATCTACCTTGCCCTGAAAGAGAAAGCACTGGAGCAGTGTTAAGTGATTATTCTGAGTACTTAGGATAAATGTGGACCTGTATCAGCCACTGATCATGATAAAACTTCAGTTGAATGACTTGAATTTTGTGGTGCTTAGCTTCAGAAGATGCATCTTCTACTGTTTAAAAATGAACAGAGGTAATGTTTGAAGCTAATAAAAATTTCTGGTGCTTATCAGCATTCATCCAGATGACTGGTAATACGGTAATTTGTCATTGTTGTATATTCTTTCGTGTGGTAAAGTCAGAGGTGGTTTGGGTTTTATTTTTGGTAACGAACATATAAAACCACATGCAGCTTGTGACCTGTGGAAAGGGAACACCTAAATACTGAATCCAGCTTTATCTTCTCCTTCTGTGTCTGGTAGCTCAGCCACACCCTTGCCCTGCTTGCAGCAAAGGTTTACTCTGATTTAAATTCAAAATTTTATTTTAGATATCCAAATAATGTTTTGCTCATAATAACTCTTAATTTTTAGCTGTCCTCTGAGAATTAAGAGTAACAATTCTAAATTCACAAGTGTTGAAGGTGAACAATTGCCCCAAGTCTGCTAGCTAGAGAGAAAGAGAGAGAGTTCGCACATGAGGAATGTCAGGAAAAATAACAGCCAAACCATAAAATCCCATCTTTCCTGCTTATCTCTCAAATGTCTTGCTGGAAGGTGAGCTGTCTGTGTGGCTGGAGCATGCTTCCTGCTCCAATATTCCAGCAGTGACCATGACTTTTGTCCCCCAACCGGGAGGTAAGTTAGGTAGGATGGAAGTGGCAAACTTTGGGCAAGAGGTGTGTGCCATCTCAGCAGTGCATTCTGGTGGGTGTGCACTTCAGTCTTTCAGACGGGAAAAAAAGCAAGTGGGCTTAGCAGAGTTTGCTGTAGGAGCAGATAACCCTGGTTACCCACAAGGAGTGTGATCCAGAAAGTAACCAAACCATAGCATGGAGAATGAGCCAGTTAATTTCCCAGAAATGAGTACCAGGTATCTTGAATGGAAAAATGCTGTTAAAGTGATTGCCAGTAATGTTGTATAGCTCTTCTTCCTGAGAGGGACCAGTTTTCTTGTGTACTGTGCCTTTATTTCCTCAGAGTTCCAGTATTTGATAAGGATTTTGCAGTTAAGTAGATTTAACACTCATAATTGATGGTATTAGAATTCTACTCAGTTATGCATAGGTGAGACAGACATGATGTGACAATGCAAACTTTTGTTTCCTCCCATGTGCTTCCATGTGCTTTCCTCCCATCAGCTTCAATTATATTCAGGTCTACTTTTCTTTTTTCTCCCAGTCCAATAACACAAGGATAAAAGGGATTTAAAATAATAGACTGAAGGAGGAAAGGGAAATACTTAATGTCATAGGCAGCCACTTCAGGTGTTTTCTGTTGAACAATGCTGAGTTCATCATTAATTCATTATAATTTATAGTACCACTGAAGATATGCAGAATTTAGATACTGCTAAAGATAACTGTCTTGTGCTTTGAAGGATGATCTAATCATTCATATGAAGTAAAAATGCAGAAGACTTTTTTCAAAGCTTTTGTAAAGCATTGCATAACTTATTTTGTTCATTGTAGGGTTTTTCCTAGGTTTTGATTTTTTGTTTTATTGCTCTCCAGAACACAAATGTTGCTAGCTCAAGATACAGAATGAGCTTGGGTAGAAGTCTTACTTGTGCTGAAAGGGGGGAGTGATTATCCTTGACATACCTTATCATGTTGTCAAAGATGTTAAATGTAAGAATGGATGCAGCAGAGATGTGGATAGTTGGTAGTAGGGATGTGGATAGCTGACAGCAAAGCTGAGGAACTCAGTACATGGACTTTTTTTTTAACCAAAAATACTGTAACTGTTGCTTTCAGATGAAGCTTGAAGTATTTTAACTTTGTATAAAGCAAAATTAAATTTTTAAGGACATTTTTCTGTTACCACAGACTGTGAGACCAAGTTTCAAGTATTAGTGACCTTTAAGAGGAAGAATGTGGGTATAGTCTTTGCTTTTAAAAATACGTTGAAGGGTGATTTCTTAGAAAGACAAGAAGTCAAGAATCATGCTCATTTATGTTCAGTAATCAAAATGATATTCAAAAGTCTTAATTGTGAGAACTCTTATGTTAAAGAAAAGAAAAAATTAAGAGTAGTGAATGTAAGAAGAATGACAGCATACCTAAGTATTAGAATAAAAAAGTTATGTCCTGTTTGGAAGTCGGTTTTCTAAAATCTGGTGAGTAATAGAAATGAACACTTGAGTGTTGATATAAAATTAAAAATAAACCTGAGAACAGTTTATTTCCTGTCATAATTCCCCTTGTTCTGTGGACTTAACTTGCTGAGAATAATAATTGTTTTCTTCTGAGTTTTCTCCTCTGTTTTGCTTCTTGCACTAGTATTTTATTTTGTTCCTAGGATTTGAAAGAGAAGTAGGAATAACCAAGCAGTCTGATAGTACTGTACCTCATTCACAAGCTGAGAAAAACTGCAGTGTTACTTCTTTAAAATTGCTGCTAAAATAACCCAGTGGGATTCCATATTCATCTTGTTTCAGTGATTCTAAAGAAGTTGCTCATTTCACAGAACAGAATTTGTCAAGTGTTACATAAAGTTTGCACATTTTCAATATAGGTAAATACTATTTAACATGTAAAAAAGAGCATATTTAACTGTCAGCCAGGAAAACTGCATTTTGAATTTTGCAGTTAAACTTGGTTATATGTTTCTTCCAAGTCACAAGAGTAAAGCTTTGCAGGCCATTGTGTGTCCTCAGTTATGCATGTGGAATGCTACTGATTGCCCACAGACTGTGTGGTGTTACCCAGATTTGGTCCTGAAGCTGTGATGTATTTGGCTGTTCTGCTGTTGATAAATTTGATTTGTTTGCTTATACGTGCCTTGATTTTATACCACGGATTGAAAAAAATAGTAATTCTATTGTTTTCATGTTATTAACGAAATGTAACTTCAAATATACATCTAGAGTTCATCTACTGAACAAAGATGATCAGAATGAAGAATTACTTCAGTTCTTCACTTCCCTGTGTGTGAAGGCTGTTCTTTGATCTGTTTTTTAAATTGGTGTGTTAAAAGATCTAATCTGCTCGAGAAATGGGTGTCTGGGCAGTAATGCTGTAGCATTATTAGATGAAAGGAGTTACCCATTCATTGTTGACCTTTTTAAGATTATTCCTTCAGGTCTAGTTGTTACACCAGGAAAGAAATTTCCTGTGTGTTGCTGTTGCCTCGCTTTATCCTTAGCTTAGAAACTAAAGTGCAGTCAGGTTTTCACTGTGCAAAGTACTGACAGTCTGGGGTAGCCTGGCTGTTGGCAAAACCCAGATACACAGTACCATGGCATTCATTGGGCAGTGCTCTACAGGGATATTTCAGTGGCACTTTACAGATTCAGCTTGACTTCACTGAGGTTTATTACCTTCAGTCAAGAGAAAATCATGACGAGTTCTGCATAGAGCTACTCAGGAATCTCTTTAATTTCCCTTCTCAGCACTCCCTGGAGCTTATTAGCCACAGCTCAGTGCCAGACCACATCTGCCTCTGCATATGAGCAGCAGTGTGTCCAGGACAGTAATTTAGACAGCTAGGAAGGATGGTGCGGAGAGCCTGAGGGGTTCTACAGGAGTCAGCTCACCCTGGTAGGGCTGGAGCTAATGAACAGTGTTTGAACTGAGGCTGATTTAGTGTAGGACTGTTAGATTATCTCTGCATCCTACTCTCCTCTGTCTCCCTGGTATTAGGAACATAATGCTGATACACCCGAGTTGTCTCTGGATGGGTCTGCCTTGGGTGCAGAGGGCTTATTAGCTCAGGCCCTGTGCTTCATGAAAATAGATAGCCTGTTTCCAGACTCGAGCTTGCCCTTAGATGCGGTGCTCCGAAGTGATGAATCTAAATTGTGACTGTATAGTCTGCCTGTATCCACAGCCTGGGGACTCAGATAGTATGCTCTGTGAACCTGGATAAACTACAGATAATTGAGAGCTGTGAATGTAGTTACAGCTAGATCTTTGCAAATGTCATCAGGTACTTTGAACAGAATCTTCAATTTTCAGCCACAGAATTGCCTGCTTCTTAAACTGAAATATTACATAGTATTATTGAGCACAAGGATTTAGTTTTCAGAGACAAGAGTGTGTTGGAAGGGTAAGGAAAGACAAAAATAAAATGGAGTGAATTATTTGAAGAGAAAGGCAGCTTCAAGAATGTTAAACAAAAGTATGTTTTAAAGACTGATATTAAATGATCACTTTCTGTAGGTGAACTGTCTGCTCAAGGTAGTGTGCAAGAAAAGATATAATATGTAGTTAAGTCCTTTAGTAATAATCAAAGTCTGAATTGCTAAGAACAATCCTGGGTTACTGCCAAGAATTATAAGAACACAGGAGATTGTTTTGAACACGGTTCAAATGAGAATTCTGTTAGCGGTGTTAGATGTGATTTTGTTTGCAGCAGTAGGAATATCATGCTTTTGTTACAGTATCCTGTGATGCTTACCTCTTCCTTTCAACTTACTTATCTACACTTTTGGTAAATTTCAAACATTGTTCACAGATTCTTACAGGAAAAATAGTGGAAATCAGGTGTCTGCTGTGACTCAAAATTTAATTGAAATGCCTTCTAAGAATTGTCTTTAATTTCTCAGGGTTTTGACTTAATAGTACCTTGTTCTTAGCACGGATCTTTTAAGCAAAAGAGAATTAGCATTTTATAGTTAATCTCAGCGCTTACGAATGAGCTTCTTGCATGTAGAGTGACAGAATTTTGCCTTATGATGTGCAGTGTTTGTAGTGTCAGGAAAGCCAATCATAACAAGAAGCTTCTTGTAGCATGCATCGTATGCATAAATAGAGTTTACAATCCTAGATGTTGAAAAATGATAAATGGTGATAAACAGGCAGCTGAAGTACTTTAAAAGTAATGTGATGAGCTTTTATATGAATTGCAAATATGTGAATGTTTTGCATTTTCAATTTATGACTGCAAAATTTCTGTTGAGGAGACTCTTAAATTTAACCAATGTGTTGAGGAATGGGTGTGGCTGATTTAGAGAGGTCAGATCTTGCTAAAATGAATTAATGAAAGCTGATGCTTTCTATCAGAGGAAAAATGTTAAAGGAAATTACTTACCAGTTAATCGAACTCTCCTGGTCGTATACAGCTTCCTAAAAATTTAGAGGCAAATCACAGTGGAGAACTTGGTATTTTTCTATACCCTTCAGTATCCCAAGTGATGATTACAGTAGAAGCATTTCTCTTCTACCACCTCAAATGAGTTTTCTTTAGACTTAACAGGTGCATTCTGATACTGGGGACACACATGACATGTTACTGTTGCATGTGTAAGATATTATGAATGTAATTTCTACTTACACATTTCATTTAAATTTAAATTTTGTAGTGGGACATGTTGGAATTGATTCTTAAACCTCAGTCATAAAGTGTGGGTTTTGTTTTGGTTTTGAAATAAAGATGCAAAATCCCACTACTAAGGTTATTCTTGGTGAACATGTTCTTACTGACTTTGAAATGTCTTCCTGGAATGTGTTCTTGTTTGGTTTGCTTTTTAAGGAAGCATTGTGAAAGTTTTCAAATAATTACCTTTTGTCTTTTGGCATTCAGTTGCAGTTTTCTTTAATGAATGTTTTAGAGCAATAACATCTTCCAAAATATGCTAGTGTTGGGTACTTTTTCTTGTAATGTTGAAGTTAAAGATAGCAACTTGCTACAGTGTTTAGTCATTTGGGATCAGTCCAGCCACTTTCCTTGGTGTGTAGCCATCTGTATAATACTATTCATACTATGCAATTCTATATCCCTTTTAGCCAGATTTTCGTTAGCCATCCCTTCTTTTTCTGCAAAGTCCTCTCCATTCCCCTTTTTCCATGCAGAGGAAATTGATGTTTGTGAATTAGGGCAGAAATTCTGCTGTGCCTTTTCCTTATTCACAGGGTTGACAAACGGTAGCGTTTATATTCATAGAAGCAACTTGCGGTGTAGTGGAAAACTTTGAATAATCTTAAGTCTGAAACATTAAGCTAGTATCTAATCTCATTGATTGAAGACAAGAGTTCATGAATTAACATAGGAAGAAAAGTAAAAGCACTTTATTGCAGTTACAGTACCATTTAAAACTCGTGTGTGAGACTAGTTTACAGAAATATGGGTAATGTTTGGTTGTAATTGGGGAAAAGTACATGTAGTACCTTAGTGTTGTTTTCATCATCTGCCTTCAGACAAGTAGGCAACTTGTCTACAAGCTGAAGATTGCATTGACTTTTTCATTGATATTTGTGGTGTTGTAGGTTCAGGTACTACAAAAAGAACTTGCAGCATCCACTTCTGAAGATACTCATCCATACAAAGAAGAGCTGGAAACAGCCTTGGAACAGTGTTTTTATTGTTTATATGGCTTCCCTAGCAAAAAAAGCAAAGCAAGGTACCTAGAAGAGCATTCAGTACAGCAGGTAAGATACATATTATTTAATGTCATGGAATATCCTGGAGTGATGAAAGATACACCCTTGTTTGGTTTTAATGCACCTTAATATATTTTTGAGAAAGATTACTTTTATTTCCTTGTAAAATTTATGTATTCTACATATTGTAGAAAATAAACTAATTTAAAAAATATGGAAGCCTTTATGAATATAGAGGGTCAGATATTTGAAATGAAATGCTAGTATAATCTTATTCACAGTAGTCTGCCCTTTTTAAACTATTGACAAATCGATTTTATTGAGCCATGACTTTCCTGTTTTCAACAGAGAAGAAGTTCAAGTTTGAGGAAAATTAGAGAGGAAAAAGGTCAGCTTGGGAGAAGAAAACTTTAGCAGCCAACCTTGCAGTTTATGAAAGTGAAAAATGTCACTTTAAAAAGTTATGCAAGTAAATTATATTATAGCTTATTTTGAAATCTATGGTGTTAAATATCTGGTAGCTTTTTATGAGAAATGTATAAAATTCAGTTGAGTTTGGGAGAAGAATAGTTACAGAGTGCCTTGGGAAGAGGGTTGTAATATTAAAGAAGGGACAGAAAAAGCAGGTTGGCAGTCCTCTGCCTTGAAACATCATTGATTTTGTTCAGAAAGCTCAGATGATTTTTGCATTTATCAAACACAAGTGATTAGAGAGTTATAGATGAAGAACAGTTTCATACAAGCAAAACAATTTTCTGGCTCCTTTGAACAGGCCTTTTTAAATACACAAATAGGGTTATGTTATTACTTCTTGAATATTTGTGAATTCTGTCTCTTAAAATTACCTGTTAGAAAATTAAGATAATAAGAAAATGGCAATAACTAAGAAAAAGGGAAGGGTAAGGACATTACCCTCTGTGTGCGCCCTGCCCTGCTCTCCCCCCATCTGTTACATTGGGCAATTCTGGATGAAAAAGTTCTTATTGGAATGATGGACAAATTGATTTCTAGTAATGTGATTTCCCCATTTTCAGTACAGAAGCAACATTTACGTAAGGAATGAGATGAACAATAAAAGGAGAAAAACTTAGTCTAGCAGAAGAGAACTGTAAATTTATTTTATTTTTTTTATTTACTATTTTGAAGAAAGAAAAGTGAAAGAAAAATGAGGAATAAATTCTGAAAGTACCTTTCTGTAGAGAGTTTGAAGATTTTTGAGTCTCAGAATTTTGTATGATTCCCATTTAATTTATTCTCCTTACTTGAGTTTGAAATTGAAGGTGCAAAGCTTTTCTGCTCCATATCTTACCCATGATCTCAGTGTCACTCAGGATGCTTGCAATTGACTCTTGCTTATAAACAACTTTTCTGAGCAACTCTTCTAAGCAAATAGAATGACCTTTTTTTTCAGTGGCATACAGTAAGTTACAGCTCAATACCTTAGTCTTTTAAATCAGTGAGCAGTATGCTATATTTGTGAGCAGCATAAATTAATGGTGCCTTTAGTCATTCTGCTCTTGGGAAGTTTGTTTCCTGCTAGAGTAATATATATATTCTTATGAACTAGAAAAGCCATAGAAACTCATCATTAGTAGACTATTGAATTTTGGAATTTCAAATCATTTTTTTCCCCCGTCTAATCTACCTCCCTCTTCAGGTTGATCTAACATGGGAAGACGCTTTGTTCATGTTTGAATATTTTAAGCCTAAAACTCTTCCAGAATTTGATAGTTACAAAACCAGCACTGTGTCTGCTGATTTGGCCAACCTTTTGAAGAAGACTGCTACAATTGTTCCTCGAACAGACAAGCCTATGCTGAGCCTAGATGCTGTATCTGCCTACATTGAAGGAACATGCAGCAAGGTATAATGAACTGCTTTAAAAAAAAAATAAAAATTGAAGGGAGTAAAAATTATTGTTGTTATTTTTATGTTGACTTTGAGATAGGGGGAGTGATTTATTCCATGATGTTGGATTTCCTCGGGTAATTGCATTTAAATGAAATAAGAATGACACCACCAAAGCTTTTAGTTTTGGAATGGCAAGATGTGATGTTGATTAATAGGGAGTCAGTATGAGATGTTCGTTAGTGTTTGTAGGTGCTCTGTGTATCTGTGGAATGCTTTCACTGTCTTCATATTCAATACCTTCATATTCTATGATGAAAAGGCTACTTTCACTACAGGGAAGAAGCAAGTGTGCAGCTCATTTAATATGAACATTTTATTTAATATGAACCTTTACTTTTTTTTTATTTTCAGGCACCATCTCTCCCAGATGGTGCAGACTATTCTCCACCAGTGGTGACTGAGTTGTACTATCTTCTGGCAGACTATCATTTCAAGAATAAAGAACAGTCTAAGGCCATTAAATTTTACATGCACGACATTTGTATTTGTCCAAACAGGTTGGTATTATTGGATCCTGCTGCACATCATTCATTCTTCCCACTTCTTTCAGTACTGAAAAGTGGACAACAAATGATATTTATTTTGGTTTTAGGAGTTAAAAAAAACCAACAAGACCAAAAAAATACAAACCTAAGAAACCCACCTGCGATCACTTATCATAAGTCAATTGTATAATTAAAGGCATCTCTAAAACAAACAAACCAAAACCTAAACCCTAGTGTTAAGTGTTTGATTGTTTTGAAATTAAAACCAGAAAATGGAAGGGGAGGGGGAAGCTAAATTAAAATAAAGAATAATTGGGAAGGGCAAGGACTGAATCCATATTTCTCTTTTACACCTTTTGTTCTTTGTTTTGGCATGTTTATACATGACAAGGAATGAAAAATATCACTGGTTAATAGCATAGCTATAGCACAAACAGCATTCTTTAGTGGATTAACTGTTTAGGCTGACCTCTTTCTAAAAGTATTGATCTTGCTGCTAGACAGCTACTCAGAGAATACAAGCTCAAGTAAAGTATTTAAGTGCTATTCAAACTAAAACACCTTGTTTATTGATAATTTACAACTTACTGAAATACCACCAAGATTAAGCACTCTCATCTTAAAAATAAAGCATGTTTTGAATAAGTCTTCTAACATGAAATTAAATACCTTTAAATTTACTGATTAAATATAGGGTTTGCATATTACGTGTTAGCTATCATTTAAATTCTTCTTGAAGTTGATAGATGAGGGTCAGTGACAAAAACTCTAGATTGATAGGTTTGAGACAAGAAAACTACTTCTAAATCCAGTCACATAACAGAGACAAAAGGGAAGGTGAAGGCACAGAGCAATTTTACATGTGAAATCTACAAGGAAATAGCTGTAGCTTAATGTTTTATTGAATCTTCTAGTCTGGGAACTGTGACTAGCAGATTGCTAAAATTCTTGTTTGAAGTCTGATAAAGAATTTACCAATATTCCCCCCCCCCCCCCCCCCTTTTTCTGTAGTTTTGATACTTTAAAACCTAAATTCATAAATAAATCAGTGGAATGCATTTTTACTTTAATGTGTGACATTTTGTTGCTCAGAAGATGCTTTATGTGGTAGCGTAGTATTTTTACCCCAGTCATAGGAGATGTTACTTCTTCAAATGTCTGTATTACAGTTCCCCTTCCATTCCCCTCAGGAATCTGACTATTGAGGTCACTTGACCCAGAAATGGGTTTTCAGTTGAAGTCAGGAAGAAATTCCAAGAAAAAATATGAGAACATTATGATTATTCCTTTGGTGTTAGAATTATGGTAAAATTGAAAAATTCCAGAGCCATTGACCCCAGATGTTAATGTGAGATTATGGAATATGGAAACTACTCTTCAGACTGTGTTGTCAATGATCTAATAAACACAGGACTAGATCCTGAACAGTCCCCTCAGTAAGCAATCTTCATTGTTCATCAGAATTTTCCTACATGAATGCATTTTGGTTTTCTTGATTTTTATGTTGGAAAATGATGATGATAAAGACCATTCACAGTTCAGTCCAACAATACAAAATGTCATACTGGCTGTCTGCTGGCCTACAGAAATAAAGGGTGACAATGTTTGGACAGGACAGCATCGTTACTGAGAAAGGAAATCAATCAGAGTGCTGCCATTAGAAATACAGATATGCTATTTTTGTGTGGCAAATAAAGCTTGTTGTTTCATCTTTTTTATGTGTGACAATTACTGGGGACAGTGCTTTATTAGGGAACTATTTTTAATAAAATCAGTATGGTTTAGGCTACACAGCCTCTGTTCTGCTATGAGGGGAGGAGGAGGTGCAGAAATCTATTTTGAGAGAATGTATGATGAAAGGAAGAGAAAGTTGCGGATATAACAAAATGAATCTTGTCTCTGCTATTCAGTGTAATGTTTAGGGGGGAAATTGTTCATGTGTTATGTTCTTGCTTGCATAGGTTTGATTCATGGGCTGGGATGGCCCTGGCTCGAGCAAGTCGTATTCAGGACAAGTTGAACTCTAATGAATTGAAAAGTGATGGCCCAATCTGGAAGCACTCTACTCCTGTCTTGAATTGCTTCAAGCGAGCCCTAGAGATTGACAGCTCTAATCTCTCCTTGTGGATAGAATACGGCACCATTTCCTATGCCCTACATTCTTTTGCATCTCGACAGCTTAAGCAGTGGAAATCAGAACTCCCCCCTGAAGTTGTGCAGCAGGTGGGGTCTAACTGAGAGCAGTATGAAATTTTAAATATTTAAATTATCTTTTCTAACACTGTAACTTTTTAAATTAAATATTTACATGCTGTATACCACATATTAGACTGTATGGTTACTTAGTAATATTGGAAATTCTAATATTCATTCATCTAAGCTGCTGGTGTCAAGCAGTATTTAAAATTGGGTGGTTTTTTTTTTCTTTCTTTCTTCCTGTGTAAAATTAGTTTGAGCCTGATCTTTGAATTATCTTTTGAAGGTGACACAAAATTATTGTAACCTTCTGGAAAGGGGGATTATATTTACCTTTCCTTTCTGTAAATGTCATAAATGTTTCCAGGAAAAGGTGAAATGTATACATATTTAAATAGTGAAAAGATCAGGAATTGCTCTGGTATCTGTGTCCATATGTCATCTCTTGTATCTAAAGACATCCTCCCCCTTTTCTCTGTTTTTGGACTATTTACTTAAACAAATGATCAAAATTAGGAGATTGGTAGAATTTTCATAGAAAGAGTTGTTTAAAGTTCATTAGCTCTTTATGCATGATGATGATGAAAAAGAGTTATTATGAAATTTGTTGCTAAGCCAAAATGAGCAATTCTAAATACTCGCAGACAGTGATAAGAGTTGTTAGGGGAAATGTTTTGTCTGTCTTTTTGGACCAGTAAACTCTATTTCTGATTGAACTCTTCTGACTTACAAATATTATGTAGTCCACAACTGGCAGCAGAATGAAAAAGAGAAGTGCTGCACCTGAGCACCTGCTGTAATTTGTAAAAACTCTTAGTGTTTGAACTATAGAGAACGGTATTGCGAACATCCTTTGTTTCCAGGAGAACGTATTTACAGCAAGGTGATGGGTCTTGCATCTGAGCTGTCTATGTAACTGTATTAGCATTGCACTTCCCAGAGACACTTACACAGCATTTGATCCTCTAAGAAGAAAGACAATGTAAGCATGCATATTAAAGGAGAACAAATGGTTTATTAAATAGTATGTTTGAAATGACAACTAACAATAGATTTTTCTTTCTGAGGGTTATTACGGCCAAGAGCTCCAAAACTAACTACTCAGAAAATGAAGTTATTACATTTTATGCCTTCGGTCTATCAAAAGTTTGGTCTTAACTGTCTTGCAAGCCTCTTGGCTATGAGGGACTTGCTGAAGAATTCCAGGGATAATGCTGGAGTTATTTCTTATTATCAGATAAAGGGTAAATACAGAGCAGCCATCTTAAGTTGTGGATTAAATCAGAATGTTTATTTGGGACTACTTGAATCTGTCTTTTTTCAAGTGAATGTATTAAAAACTCATAATTTACTAAGAAAAGCTCTTTTATACTGAAAGATAAATTGGAACAATACAATCTCCCTTCCAGAGATATATCTCTTCAGGAATGTGTTTCTCATACATAAAAACTTTATTATTCTCTTCTCCTTACAAAATATTTAGGAAAGGCAAGGCTATGTTGCACTTCAAGAACTATAACAAGTGCTTAGGATTCTGTTATAGCCCAACAATTTAAATTTATAAAATACTTTTTCAAAGAGAGAAAATTACATTAATGCATGGCAGTTAACTTTAATTTGTGCTGCTGGTTTTAATTTCTTTGGGGGGGGGGGGGTGTGTGAAAAAGAGTATTCTTGCCATATTCAGCTCAAAATTAGATGCATTGCAAGCAAGATGAAATACATTTCTTCACAAATGATAGTGGTCCATAGTGTGGCTCTAGCAGACTTCAGTTGCAGAACAAAACAAATAATTTTTTTTTTTAAAGTTAAGATAATTACAGCTTTGAAAAAGTGGTAAAATTTTTCTAGACGTGTATATTGGTTATTTTTCAGATTTATATTTATATGCATATTCTTACACTTCTGTCTTGCTGTTTTGTTCTGGTTATTTGTGTCAGCAGTTACTGGAATAAACAAAAACCTATCCTTAAACACATTTTGTGGGTCATCAGGATGTATCTGATCACTTGGATATGTTCTGTGTCTTCTAGGTTGAAAGTGTTTTAAGTGAAGTACCTTGTTTATGCACTTTATATGCAGGAGTGTATTTTTAAAATTTTTCATCCCAGCCACAGTGAATTCATGTATTCTCAACACTTTGTTCGATCACAGATGGAAGAGCGTCGAGACAGTATGTTGGAGACAGCCAAATTGTGTTTTACGTCAGCATCTCGCTGTGAGGGAGATGGCGATGAAGAGGAGTGGCTTATTCACTACATGCTGGGAAAGATTGCAGAGAAGCAGAAACAGCCTCCTGTTGTCTATCTGCTTCATTACAAACAGGCAGGTCATTACTTGCATGAGGAGGCTGCCCGATACCCAAAGAAGATTCACTACCATAATCCACCAGAACTTGCCATGGAAGCGTTGGAGGTAAAAGAAAGTTAAATACGTGGGCTTGAAAACCTTGTTCTCTACAGATAATGGAATACCAGTCATTATTAGTTCATACTATTAGGCATATGTACATGGTGCTCTGCATCTGGGAACATTTACAGGACTAACTTGGAGAATAAAATGGAGCCTGTTGTTCAGGCTGGTTTTGTTTTAAAGGCAGTTTATGCATACGGTCTCAGTATTGGACAGACAGGCAGAAGTTCCACTTCTGGATTTGGCTGCACACAGTTCATTAGTCAGTTTTTATCAAAATCAGACATGGATAGGTTTCACAAGGATCGCATACCTGTGAAAGTCAAAGTTCATGCATGAGTTGGAATAGTAGCCACAATACCTTTGCTTTCACTGTGTTGTCAGGTAAAAATACTGTATCTAGAACATACCCAAGGACTTGCTTCCAAGGAGACCAGGTCTGCTTTCATTGTTGTATTCCATAGGTTGCAGTTGCAGAATTTTTATGGTGTTCAGATCTTGTAATTTACAAGCAACTTTCAAAGGCAGGAAATGTCTTATTCAGGTAAGTTTAGGTAACAAATTACTGTCTTTACTAACTCCTGCAGTTTCTACAGAGAAGAGACTATTTGTAATAGGTTGCAGAGCTATGAATTCTCTGCTGACCAAATGGACTTCGGTGTTTTCTAGGTATACTTTCGACTTCATGCTTCTATTTTGAAACTTGTGGGGAAACCAGACTCTGGAGTAGATGCAGAGATACTAGTTAGTTTCATGAAAGAAGCTTCCGAGGGACCATTTGCCAGGGGTGAGGAGAAGAACACCCCAAAAGTTGCAGAAAAGTGAGTGCTAAATTCCTGAAGTATCCTCTGAAAGCATACTTATAAACTACTGTATAATAAACTATTAAAATGAAGCTGAATGAAATATAAACAAAACAAAGTGATTAGAATTAATTCTGATGTTTGCAGTTTTCAGGTATCATGAACAGTAAGATTACATGCTACTCTGAGATCTCAGTAATTGGCACAGTGTAGATGGGAAGGGAACAAAATAGAACAATTTTGATCTTGTGATCCATTTTGAAGCCACTCTGTTTATTAATAAAATTAATTTTTTTTATCAGCTATTAACAAATGCAAAAGCAAAAATGGCCTTTATTTTAAAGGATAAGAGACTTTAGACCTCTTAATTTGTCTCATTAACAACTACAAAATAAAGAATGTTTTACTATTGACCAGTGACAAGGGAGGAATATAACCTGTACTTAAAAATCCATCATTTAGAATTTGTTAGTAAGATTTGGTTCCTGTATTGGAAATGTCATAAGAACATGTAGTCGTCTTTTGTTCTTTGTACATTTCCCTAGTATGTTAACACTTATTTTTTTTCTTGCCCCTCCCAGGGAAAAAGCTTGCATGATTGATGAAGACTCTCACTCTTCAGCTGGAACAGTGCCGGGTCCTGGGACTTCCCTCCCCTCATCCTCTGGTCCAGGTCTGACATCCCCACCTTACACAGCCACTCCAGTTGACCACGATTACGTCAAATGTAAAAAACCCCGTCAGCAGGCAACGCCGGACGGTACAGTCCCTGTTCTCAATACTGGCAGCACAGGGAGGTGCTCTAATCATGGGGGGTTTGACCAGGAATGATCAAACTGCTCATTTCAAGGAGGGTGATGGGTATGTGGTAACACGGGCAATATTGAAGCTCATTACCTTTATAAATTCAGTGCTTTAAATAGAATCAATGTACAGTCAGAGCTTTAAATATAAAATTCAAAGTTGTCACCTGCCACCATTGGCAACTGTCACTTAGTCAAAACGGGAATGTCAATAGGAGGAGTATGTAGCTGACTGAATTTTCAGTGATTTCCCCCCCTCTCGCCCCCTCCAGAGCTAAATGTCTGTCTGAGGTTATTAGGAAAGATGTGGGTTCAGTCTTCAGAAAACTGCACACTGTGTTTCAGTGCCTGTGTGAAATGACCAGGCGAAAATTTGAACTGTGGCTGAAACAAGACAATTTGTTAAAAAGGCAAAACAGTATTATCCTTTTTTGAAGGAGGCAGGTGGCAACTATTTTGAATATATTGTGTATCAGCACGAAGTGATTTGCATGACAGTCCAGTAGACTTCATCTTTTAATTTTTCTTTATCATTTACAATGACTGGTTAGCAGCTCATCTCTATAGAATATAAAGTGATATAATAAATAATTGGCTTATAAATGCAGAAGGTAGGGTAGTATCACAGTGTTAATGAAGATTTTGCCATATACATATATAGTAGAAATTAAGTTACTGTTTAAGTAACCTGACATTATTATTTGGCTAGGAATTTTACTCTGATTCTTCTCTTCTGGCCATTTGTTTATCTATCTGGATCTGTGACTATCAGCACTCAAGAAGGACTAAAATATCTGCAATGTATAGCTTAGTGTTGGTAGAATGTGGCAGGCCCCACAGAAATGCTCTGCGTGATATGAATTTATTTCTGGAGGGTGGGCTGCTTTCTATTGTCATTTTCTGAAGAACAGTAATTTGTACATAACTTTGACATAGTTTTGAAGCAAATGTTCATATGCCTGGAAACTCTGCAAGGTGAATTTATTCCTTTTCCCCAAGAAAACTTGGCAAAATTGACAGAAGATCCTTCATCTCTTTCACTAAATTGAATAGAGAAATGTTCATTTTATTCATGCTTACATTTCAATCAGGAGTAATTAATTGGACTGTTTTAATATCACATGTAGTGTGTTAGTGTGAATGGGTTATGCAGTGATTAGGCTCTTTTATTAGCCTTTTGATGTCTTCTGACACAGCAAACACAGAAGGGAGCAAATATTTAAATATTTCCTGAACAATATTCCCTGAGAGAAGCAGTTCTGCCTAAGACTACGTCTGCTTAGGTCCTGAACACTGTTGAAATGTTCCCAGGAGATACATAATTTAGATAAATATTCCAGTATGTGTCGTTAGTACATTCACTCGAAGTAAGTTATTATGGACTGTGGCATGTGAATTGCCCAATGAGAGCAAAGTTGGCTGCTTAGCAAAGCCTGAAGGTGCAAGCTAAGGAACGTCTACCTCTGCCACGGCTGAAGTAGCAATTCTTGGGTCTGCTAACTTAGCCTAGCTAGGACTAAGCTTTGCTGCTGTCAAAGCAATTCTAATGTCAGGTGCTGAAGGAAGCGGAGTGAGGGTGACGTTTAGGAAGGCTGTGTATAACTGTGACAAGTAGAATTGCAAAGTATTGCATCGTTCATAATGTTTTATAAGTTGCTGGCACAACTAAACTCTGGGTACAGCATACTGAAGAGCCCCAGGAAACTGAAATACTTGCTTGCCTTGGGGCTGTTACAGATGGAGGGACAGCTAACAGGCTGAGCAATGCCCAGAAGTCTTCCACTTTTACATTATTACATATACTGTGCTCCTCTGCATGGATTTGCATTTTACTTGTATTAACATATATATGTCTAAAGTAAAATGCTCTTGACATCTTACACATAATCACATCACTGAAGAAAACTGGTGCCTGTGTTTCTGTTACACCATTCCTAAAAATAGCAAGAAAATATCCATCATTTGATTACTCTTTATATTTTTTTTTTCACCATTCTGATAGCAAATGAAACTGTCTATATTGTTGTTCACAATTTGGCCTAAATTCAGCCTAGATATTTATTCTTTCTGAGGCCTGACAATGCTCTTATTTACTCTTACTCTTGTATAGATATTGTTGATCATATATGACATAAACAAAATAAGAGCATTTTACACAGTCTTACCTACAAAGTTCTCTTTGTGTTACCACAAGCAAACATGCTAGTTGGGATCCCTGTCATTGCTGACCCGTGAGACCTCTTTTGACCATTTTTGTGTGCTATGCTTCAAGAAAACATGACCCCTGAGGAAAGAGAGAAGGAATTGGGTTGGTTTGTCTAGAGAGGAGAAGGCTAAGGGGAGACCTGACAGCAGTGTAACCTAAGTAGTGTTGAAGGCTGTGCAAAGAGTTGAAGGCAAAAAAACAGGATTTCCATGTCCGTGGGAGACTGAACACACAATATTAGACTTAAAGTGCATTTTCAATCTGGACATTAGAAAATGGTGTTGGAGTAGTATTAGGAATTACTATTTAGCAAAAAAAAGTGAAACACTTTAGTATGTTCTTGGGGGTAGTATAACACTGCAGCACTTCAGCACTAGAAGTCTTTAAAAAGTGGCAATACAGCCATCTGCCAGCAATGATGGAGATGTAATTTATCCTGATGGAAAAAGGAATGGACTAGTTGAACTCTTGCAGTTCCTTCTGAGCCCTATTTTTTCTATTAATTTTATGTTGTTTGTGGGGATTTTGATTTTTTTTTTTTTAAAGATATCCAACAATGTGCCTTCTAGTGCAGCAAATTATCTCATTATAAGCAGGAGAGAATTACTGTACAGCCAGACATCTTTTCTTGAAAATATTGGCACTCTGATCTTCAAGCATTCATCTGTAGATAGGTAAAGTTGTGAGGGCAGACTTATTTTGGATACATTATATTTAAATGTTCGTTATAATTCTGTAGCTCTCCAGCATGTTTTGCTGGTGGAAAAAGAAGACGAGGATATGCAGAAATCAAGTTGAGAGTATTGAGAAGCTTTATATCCAGTGAATGCTGGTGATACTAATTTTAAGCCATATATTTAGTAGAAACGGGAGAAAGCAACCAGTAAATAACAGCTTGTAAAGTAACTAAAGTACTTTTTCCTTGTGGCAGCTGCTAGCATATATCTCTTTCAAGGAGACAGAAGTATTGCCGAGTGGCAGCTGTTATTTGCTGGCTGACTAGCTGCTGTCATGTGTGTAAAATAGGCAACTTCCTTTCTCTTTTCTTGTCCTTCCATTCGGCAACATCTTTTCCTTCCTTCTGTTAATCCTGTCTTTCCTGTCATCACCCCTACCTGTTGCTGTTTTATAACCCTCCAAAATGAAAACTTGCATCTGACAGTAGAAGCCTGAGGTTTAGACTCTCTTTATTTTCCAAGAGCAAAGTAGGAAACAAGAAAAAACAGGAACTCAGCAGGGACCATGACTGCCATTACCTGAGATGTCACCATATTTGCACAGCTAAACGGCCAGTGTTACATATCAAAACAGACATGCTCATTGTCTTCCTGTGTACAAGCTGGATGTATGTAGTCAGTAAAGGCCAATTGCAGTACAGATTTCAAGCAGTTTAAATTTACCTGAATTTTGTGCTAAGCATTAAAGTTACTTCAGAAAGCAGTAAAAGTATTAAAATGAAAGAAAAAAAATCTGAATGAGAAATCTATTTCCCAAAAAGTGGACTGGGAGATTGTTGTGAGGTCTTTTTTGCTGTAGTATGCTGTTGTTGTGTTGATATTCAATTCCGTATTATTGTGGTGGTATGCAGATGATGTATTCAGTATCCATTGCTGTTGCAGTGTTAAAATGTCATATTGTTTAGGTCTTCATCCATGTCATGTAGTATGTTGTGTGTAGTTAGATGTAATCGTCCTTTTTTGTGTTTGTCTTTTGCCTGATTGCTTTTGCAACCAATATTGCCCGTGCTGCCTCTAACCTTTATACAAATCTCTGTTCCCCAGGCATTCTCTTCCTGCTTTTACCTGTCACGGCTTGCTTTTAATAATTGGCAAAACCTGCATGATAAACTCACTGGGAAAGGCTACTTGCTTCATGCTGTGGGAGAAGTCTCACTTCATAGTTTGTCGGTCTGTAATTCTGCAAACTGAAGATGCACAGTTTTTTGTAAATGGGGGTTCTCAACATCCTGATGAGACAAAGGTGATCTCTGAGAAACTTTTTGCACCAGGTTGTCACTCATGCCAAACTAAATAAGCTTCTAAGGTGGAGTGGATATTTCTGTGCATAAAAAGAACATCCACATTGCATTTTGTAACATTGAAATCTTACCCTTCAAAATTCTCTCTCTCCAGCAGTTTAAAATGAAATCTTTTGGTCTGCAGTACATATCCTTTTTTGGCACATGGTACTGAATGTTCATGGGGACTGCATACTGGACTACATGAATAATGAATCAGATACAGTTTATTGCAGTACGCTCCATTTTTACCTTTCCCCAATTTAACCTCTCTCTGATTAGTAAAAGTATCACACTGACATTTAGTGTGAGATTATGTAAAAAGAATTTGACTAAATAAATGGAACATTGATGAGATACTCTTTTGCTCTGCACTTAAAGACAGAAGAACAGCAATATATGACTGCAAGTTACCAATACACATTCAATGTTCAGTGCAGCCAGACAAAACATAGACTCTCATCTTTGACTCATGTTATAAGAGAACTCCCTTTAAACTTTCAGAGGACTTGCTGTCCTCAAGAAATTAATCTGCTCCCATGCAAATCTCTGCAATTCTTTTGTTTTTAATAACGTGCAAGTGCCTTTTGATACAAAGCTGAATGTTGTCTCTGTTACGGGTGGAATCTGTTTCAAGAAAGAGAATTGTGTGATACATCATGTTTCTGACTACAGATCAATAAAGAAAAATGTTCATACATACAAGTAAAGAGAAGAGGGGAGATACGGTGCCAGGCAGGCAGGACAAACAGAGACTCTGTACATACACAGCCTGTGAACAACCCACCTTTATTGCATGAGACAAGATTATTTTTTTTAATAATAATATGTAGTTAGTTATTCATAAGCTCCGAACTATGCAGCAGGATTGTTCTTTACTGTAAATTGAGTTAGCATATGTATATAGCTCTTTAGAAAAGCTTCCTGTCCCCCTTGTTTCTGATTTTTGACTTGTAGCTGGTTGTTCATCACATTTCAGGTACCAGCTTGTAATAGCTGGGCATACATTTTCCTTCAGATATTTAAGACAGAAAAAGATATTATTCAGAAAGAGTGAGTTACACTCTGTTGGCTTTCTGAGCCTGTTAACCTACCCCATATGCGGATATTTCAGAGGTCTTCTCCCTCCTCCTTTTAATTTCCAAAAAGTTTCAAAGGATGGAGGGCAGACAACATGATTATTGAGCTGCATAGTAATTAATTGACAAAGGCGGAATACCTCATTCATATTGGCACCATGAAGCTGTACTTCAGCTCCCCTGAGAATAAATTATGTAAGCTTGTATGATGAGAGATGTTACCTGGTCAGCATACTTAGCAGTAAGAGCTCTGTCATTAGGATTGTATGTTTGCTAGTTCAGGTCACTTAACACTTTAACACATCACTGTCTCTTCTCTTCCCTCCTTCAGCCCTGTGAGTGGACACAGTTTAGGTAACAAGGTTTACGGTATATGGTCCACAGGGCTTATGGTGCCCATGGGAGAACGCTGGCACAGAGTAATGGCTAGTGAAGTATTGAGCTTTTTTTTTCCTGTTGTATTTTGAAATTAAATAGTCATTTAGATTCCCCAAAGTTTAACACAACTTTTTACTGTTAATTGGTAGGCATGCAGGTGTTGTGCCTGAATGCTAATGGAGCAGTAACAATGACATGCTAATGGCTTTTTCTGGTATGGAGGAATAGTGTGGAATAGGGATTTTTTAAGTCAACCCAGTAAACCTATTTCATTCAGGATAAGATTAATCTTAAAATGCTTGCTCTTGAGCATAGAATTAAGTCAAATGGACTACAGGTATTTTTCTAAGACAGATGTGTTTCAGTAATGATAGTTACTTAAATATCCAAGTGACTGACAGGATTTCATTGTGATACAATGAAGGTCTTGGCAGTATAGATGAACATAAAAGTTCTTTCTTCCCAATGACATCTTTCCAATAATAATTAATATTTTTTTACTGATGTCTTGGAAAATTAACAAGATTCTTCCTTTTGACCTTTTTACGTCTTCTGTCCAGAGCTGTTCTTTTTCACCTGTTGACAGAGTAGGTGATACAGTCTGACATGGAAATCCCTGAAATGTCACAATTTGCGTACATTATGAGGAATGAAAAAAAATGGCTCTCAAGTGCCATTTCCTTAATCTTTAGAAATAAACATGAAATACTTAACTTTACATCGAATAGTGATTTCAGCTCATCATGTTGGAAATCTTCCTGAAACTTAGGAGTGATGCAACAAAGTAATGACACAAAATATAATAACACCAAAGAGAGAATCTGGTATCAGGACATATTTTTAACAGGAATTTTGTTGCAGTTGCTTATGCACAATTTAGTAGACCTTTTTCCCTATTCTCTTTTCTCTATTTCCACTACAGATAATAATTTTGGGACATTAATACCCAGTTGTATTTTTATCTTAGCTTTTGAAATAATAGGAAATTTTACAGGAAGGGACCTCAAAAGACTATTTAGTCCTTGATTTATCATTTGCTTATGACTGAGGGATTACTTAAGCTTTTTGGAAAAGCTTGTCTTATTGCTATTGCCAGATGGAGGAACTTAGAAAATACCTTAGGTAAACAAAATACTAAAATCAGTAATTTTTTAACTCTTAAATTACACTGAGTTGCATTAAATTGTCTTTAATGATAGCAGAAATTATTAAAAAGCACTGATATTCTCTTGGATTTGCATCTTTCAAAATGACAGGTATCAATAGCAGTTGGGAATCTGGAATTAATTCTCATGTCTCACTGGCTGCAGTGGTCTTTGGCGTGTAGGTTGAAGAACACTAATGACTGTCTGAACTACAGTCAACTTACCAGATGAAGGAAAAGCTGAAGGAAAAACACAATGAATGTAAAAATATATGCCATCTGTCTGTCTAGTATATATAAAAGATATTTGTGAGTTAGGCTAGAAAAGCATAGTACTTTCATGTATGAAAATTATGTAGGTTTTTTTTGTTGTTGTTGTTTTTTTTTTAAAAAGCAGAGTTAGGATGTGACTTGGTGCAGTTGCCATGAGTTCTGCATTACATACTGCAGTGTTTAGGTATTGACAGAGCTTTTTTATTGTATTATATTGTATTATATTATATAATTATTATATTAAGGTACATCTTGGGTAACCTAGCTATTTGTCTACCAGTCCTTGAGAACCTCCAGCAATTCTATAGGTTCTTTATGTAATTTTTTAACTGTATGTAACAGTTAAGCTAGAGATTAAGGAAAAAAAAAACCAAAAAAAGGCAATTTTCTTGCTGCAATTAAAACCTATTGCCTCTTGCTCTGTACTTAGTGAATATGAAAAGCAATTGCTGTATTTTTATTTTGGTTAATTGTATGTATTTGGAAATTCTCCCTCATCTTTTTGACGATAAATAAGTCCAGTTCTCCCAATGTTTTTCTTTTATGCCATCTCATTAATTTCCTCATCATTTTTTTTCCTCTCCTCTGAATTCATTCTAGTTATTCAGTGTCTGTATTTGGGACGCACATTTTAAAAAAGACACCATAATTAAGCTTAATTTTCATTAGTGCTCAGTAGAACAGGAAGACTCTTACGTATTTTTTCTGTGAAGTTACTGATTATACATTCAAGTGTGCTAGCTTACTGAATTGCTTTTACAATAGCATGACATTTTGGTCATTTCTGGCTTGAGAATCACTAATTCTTTACAGGCACATGTGAATATATGTGCTGGGATACACACACATTTTCTGCTACTGACCTTGTTATCTTTTAGGTGCTTATAAATGCATTTATTTATTTATGCTCAAATAATTCTGTGGAAAATGAAGGCCGGCTGGCTAATAGCTTTGACCTTTTATCCTTTGTAAAGATAGGTACTACACTTTGTTTTTCATTCCATGGAACTTTACCAATCCTCTGTGACTTCTGAGAAATTAATACTAATAACTGGTGGCTGCTGCTAATTTCTGAAATACTGTGATGTTTTTTATCAGGCCTGTTTAGTTTGAAAGCATCTACTGCATTCAGGAAATATCTAAAATAATAGGAAGTTGTCTCAATAGTAGTCTTCCTCTGTTTTTCAGTGATTAAGGAGCCAAATGTTAATATCATTATTGTTTTTTATATAGTTAATGTGTTGAAAGAAAAGGAGAGTGAACATACATACTTAGAGCTACACTGATTTTAGTAGAAATTTCAAATAAAAGTAGCTAGCTAATTGTAAGGTGGTATTTACATTTGTTCCCCATAGGGAGAAGCTTGCCTGTCATGCATACGTTTGAAATTCAACATGCTCAATCATTGTCTATCTTTGCATGCTGGGAAGTTAGTGTCATTTCCTAGTGATCTGATATCGTTCTTGCATATTGGTCTAGCAGTTCTTGATTTACATTCTAATGCTTCATCTGTCATAACCCACACATCAGAACTGACCTCCAGGCTTATGGCAACATTTGGAAATTTGCAATTTTTTTTTTCTTTCCCTAGATGAGTAATTCAGCCTCTTTGTCACAGATGCAGAAACTTCCTTTAAAAAAAATATCAAGGGAGCTACTGTAAATGTTTTCCCTTATGCCAACTGGGAGTTCAATAGTATCCATTTGTACCACAGAAGGTTATTAAAGCTTTATAAATGAGTCATTTAAAGCTTGACTGACCTCTCTTCAGAATCCTTCCCTTCCCATTCTTTATAATTATATTCTTTCTGTATAAAACTTGTCATCATTAACCAGCTATATAACTTCCAATTAGGAAGCAAATACTGTTCCCCCATTCTTTTTCAAGACACAGTTTTATTAAGATCTGTTCACTGAAAGGGAAGGTTTTCTTTGTGTGGTAGTGAAAAGCCTATGGAGTGCATCAAATTTGGTTTAAATTTGTTGGAATCCTAATAAGCAGAACCTGATCTGCAAGCTGAAGGTCTGCAGAGGGATTTATCTTGATAAAATAAATTCATAGGAGACCTTTAGCTCTCTCCTGAACAAGTGCAATTCAGATGGAACAGAAGAAATTTAATTAAATTATCAGCTCATCTCAAAGCAAGGGCTTTTGCTTTTTTAATTTTCTTTCTTGATCTTATCAAGAAAATTAATGAATAAGAATGCAGTGGAACTACCTAGACAATGGAGGTAACATGCCTCTTGGTTAAGCTATTCCTGTATCTTAAGCAGAAACTGGAAATTAATCTTTTGTGTGACAGATTTAGACAGAATTGCGTATATTGGAATTTTGTGTTGGACACTGAATTGTGTTGGCACAATATTACAGAAAAATGCCAATTTCCCATCTCAGTAGGAATATGTGTGCGTCTTTCTGTTGGAGATACTAAACTGCATTTTTTAGTCATGCAGGGTTGCGTCCGATTACCCTTGATGGAGAAGAACTTGGGTTATATTGGGCAGGTTTCAGACATGGGTGGAAGGTTTTCACTTGCCTGTTTGTTCTCAGGTGTGAATTTTATCCCCCGTGATAAAGTCATGATCCTGTACAATTTCTTCTGTGCTGTAACAGCTATCAGCAGATTGACAACTTAGTTCTAACTGTAATGTAGTCAGCAGCCAACATACACTACTCCACTCTCTCAAGACAAAGTCACTTCTTCTGTCTACTGCCTTGAAGTCCAAGAGTTTTCCTATCTATCTTAGACCTAGTTCTTTGATGGATTGTTTATTTGCCATATCAAATCACCTTTCAGAACATTTGGTGAACAGCATCTAACACCTGAAGGATAGATGGCATCAGTGAACACTCCTGTAAGTCTCTGCCCTCTAATGGTACTGGTTTTTCTGTCCTTCACAAGTAATTTTTACCAGTATTGTTGTTCATAGTTTTCTCTTGTCAACTGAGCTTTGCTTGTGTCAGACTGAAAATTATACTGGGTGCTTTTCAAGGTAAATGGCACAGTAAACCTGGGAAATTTTATAGGATCATACTAGCTGAAATATTGCATCCTCAGCCTAACTGCTTTTGAAAGTTGAGCATCATTGCTTTTGAATCAAATTCCAAGATTATATTCTAGGAAGAAATGTGGTGGGGCTGGGACCTCACTATTACATTAGCGTTAAGTAATACCTAGCGAAAGAAGACTGGGGTTTTAATTTCTTAGCACAAAGAAGTGAGATGAAAATAAGTTGAAGTAGACAACTTAAAAGAAAATAAATACCTTTTAGACAACAGAATTGGTGGTTGTTAAGGATCCTGTATTGCACTTGTAAGAGGTCTGCAGAGTGGCTGCAGTTTTATGTTGCTGTTACCAGCAAGTAACGGCTTGATGAGTATGAAATGGTGCATTCCTTCCTTATCTCTTTTGCAGAGAGGAGTCAGGATAGCACTGCAGCTGTGCTGTCTGACTCCAGTTCCACGCAGGATATGTTTAATGAGCCTGCCAGTTCTCAAGACAGCCTGAGGAAGACTTACACAGAGAAGAGGATTTCTACTACCTGTGCTGATACACTGATGCCCAGCAAAGAGACCCTGGGATCTACAGAGGAAAAGAGTATGCCTGATCTAATAATGTCAGCTGATATATTCTCATTAAAATGTTTCTTCTGGCAGGCAGAAGTACTGAAATACACTGCACTGTGACTGAGGATTTTAACTAGGCATTATTGCTGCATGTATGTGTGTAGCTTAAAATTGGAACTGTGCTTTGCTTATATGGCTGTCATCCCAATTTGTACTACCTGTTAAACCTTGCAAAGAAAAGAATAATGATAAACTGTTGTCTGTGGTGGCCCTTTGACTGGCTTGCCTTCTTTTAGGTTATTATTTACTCTTTTTTCAGTGTTTCACATCTCTGAATAATTTAAGTAGTTCTTTGAAGATAATCTCAAGCAAAACAGTTCTTTTTCTTTCCCCAGGTATATGTGCCCTTTTTGTTCTGGCCCATTAGCAGCTTGATATTTAGTACATAGAAGAGCACAAGTACTGGAATTAGATGTTTTATTCCATTGGATACTTTATTTCAGTGGAGAAGCAGAATTGCTCTCTACCAGATTTTTCCATGTATAATAGTACTAAGTGTTCTGTATTCCATGGGAAAAAGTGTTTCAAAATCCATTAGCTGGAATTTCCCTGTCTGATGTTTGTACAGTTGGATGTGGCAGTAGATAGAGAGGCTGGACTTCAGCAGGGAAAGACAAATAAGACCAATGTCTAAATTTTGCCCAGCTTTCCGGGTTGTGGCCCTTTGTAGGATGTTAAGTCTTTTTTGCCAGTTCACGCTACACTTTAGTCTTTTCCAATTTCATAGATCCAGAAACCATGGTATGTGGATAGCCCTGATTCACTTCACTGATCTCTCTCACTAGGAACAACTGCTGACTAGTGATCTTTTTGTTCACAGACTTGGATTAGCTTGTTTTCTTGTTTTTAAGAATATTTTACTTCAGTCTTGCCTAAGCTAGGGAATTCTGTGGTGGTGTTTGCATCAGTATGGTGAAATAGATGCCAGTTCCTAGTTTTGTAAAGTAGTACTTACATAATCACTAAATCCAGTAATCTTTTGGGTACTAGACTAAAAACACGTCTCTCTTTCAGGCTTGCAGTGAGTTGTGTTATTGTCATCGGTTGTCTGTCAGAAAAACTGTGTTGAATGCATTCTTACATTACTAACATTTATTAGAACAAAAGTTGTATTTTTCCATAAAGCTATCTGTAGAGTAAAATTATAATGGACACATAGATTGTGCAAGTAAATTTTGAAAAATTTCTGTTCTGGAGAATATGTTTGACTCAAAGTTCAGCCTTATCAGAGAAAAAGTTAACAGAGCAGCTTTGTACTTGAGGATGAAGTATACTTTAGTATATCTGTAGCCTGCTAGGAGATAAGATCTAATGTAAGAGGCTCTTTATCCTAGCAAAGACAAAGACACAGTAAACTTCCATGACTAAAAATCAAAGGTAAAAAAATTAATCTGCATGTAGCGTGCATGTTTTCAGTAATAATGACTAGCTAACAGGAAACATGGAAGCTCTCACTGTGTCAGATGTTTTCTGAAGAAAGATTTGGTATCCTTCAAGAAAAGATGTCAATTGAGCCATGAGTTACCAAGTTAATCGCAAAAATATTTGGATGGAACTGTAGGTCCTACATTATCCAGAAGGCCAGGTTAGCTGCTGCTAATCATTCTGTCTAAGCCTAAATTGTGTTCTGGAATTGTGTTCTTCTGGGTAGATTGTTAAGAATAATAATACATTTCACTTGGCAGGATGGCTTTAATTTTCTGTTTCTTCTTCCTTTCTTTGCAATAGAATTTTACTGAATTTACACTTTCATGTTGTTGTTGTCCCCTTCCTCCCCCATCTTCCAACAGTATATAAAATCCTGCATTGTGTAAGGTGTGCTGATTTCTTACTACAGCTCAGGGAAAAACCCAAATAAAGACAATGGAGAGACCAGTGTGTGGCTCTGTTTGTTAATAAGCTGAAAGATTACTTATTCATTAAACATCAGGAATAGTCATCATTTTTTCAGGAACCACTCAATAATTCTGTCTATGCCATAATGAAGAAAAAGATTACCATTTGTTGTATTTAATTTTTGTCATTTTGTATATTTCATTTGCCATTTTGTCATTTTCATTGTCACTTTTGTCTTCTCTTAATGTTCCAGTTGCAGGAAAGTCAGAAGAGCTGCTGGAGAGCTCAGAATCTTACCATCCTGCTGAACCTACTGGCCAAAAAATTCTGGTGGATCCTCAGTCTGCCTCTGGCAATCCCATCAAAGCTGCAATCCCCCCACCCTCACAGTGGGACTGCAAAAAGAAAGCTGAACCTTGTGGAGATGCATCTGAATTTCCTCATGGTCTTCCAGCAGACCTTGAGGAACAGCGAAAGTTCCTGACAGAGCAGTGTATTGCCTCCTTCTGTTTGTGTCTCAGCCGCTTTCCCCAGCACTACAAGAGCCTCTACAGATTGGCATACCTGTACACATACAGCAAAACACACAAGGTAAGCAGACCATTAATACAAAGCTGACTAACTGTGTTTATTGCCGGAGTAAACAAACTGTATTGTCATTTGTACTAATTCAGAAATCTTAGTGTTAAAATACAGTAGGTAAGTTCGTTTAATGCAGTTTGGTTTGGAACTGTGCTCTGGAAAGTCTTCAGCTCCTAGGTTGTCCGATTCATGTGTGTAAGGCCAGTTGAGTAGAAAATTTCCTTTTTTATTGCTGAACTAAGTGATTTTTTGTAATTCAGCAGAGAATTACCTTTTAAATATGTCACATAAATTAAGATCTTCTTGTGAAAATGACAGCAATTATTTATTTTACTGAATAAGTGGACTGAAAAGTGACTTGGAAGCAGAAGTTCATCAGTATTGGTGTAAACACATCATGTGACACAGACTTTCTGGGTATCTTGGGTCTTTGTCTGTAGAATGAAAGTTTTCCTATTGTCAGAGCATAGAGGTCATCTTGAGTAAGAAAAATTTATTTACTGTTTAGAAATCACCAAGTGAAAGTCAGTCAGAGATCCTACTGCTCACAAGCCGGTGATTTTGGATTAAACAGGAATAACAATGTCTTGGTAACTGTAATAGTATCAGTTCCTATTCGAGGTCAGGGCAAAATAACTTGCTTCCTCCAGCATGACCCTTGCATATTCTTCATAATAAAATTAATTTCAAAAGCCTTCTGGTATGAATTATCATTGCTTTGGTTTTAAAATTACGTCATTCTTTATTTTGCTTCTGCATACTTCTGTTATTATAATCCTTTGTCTTTCTGAAGTATCAGTTAGTAAAATGCTTATGTATAGTATGTTGAAATTATCAGAATCATTTCACTGATTGTCATAATCAAGGTTTGAACTCACAGATTTCGTATTTGGAAGTCTTTTTTATGTCATATGCAGTGCTGCATGGCTTCCTGAATTCTCTTCTCCACCAGTACTGAAGCTTGTGTGAATAATAGGGAAGGGAAGGTAATGGAAACAAATCATACCCCTTGCCTCATAGTAGAAAAGCAATCAACAGTACTGCTGCAAATTGAGCAGTAGCATGTCTTACTGATCTGCTGAAAGGTGATGCATATTCCATTTGGCTGTACGGTGATTATTCAGAAAAATGTTACCATTTTTTTAAAGATAGCTTGTTTTGAAAACATTCTTATGCTGTTTGTATGTGACAGTTGTTAATTTTTCCATAGAGCTAATCATTAATAGGAGCCATAGATTCCTGCAATCTGTCATTACTGTTGCTGACAAATGATTTTGTGTTAACATTCAACAAAAACAGGCTGCCTGTTTTCAATTTATTGGTTCAAATAACATGTCCTTGCCTGAGGAACTACTTGCAAAATATTTTCTTCTTTTTTTTTTTCCTGATGAAGCCTTCTCTTTTGCTTTTTGTATCTCTCTTCTTATATAAATACCAACTTAACAATTTGTAATATTTTTCTGTATGAAATAGATGTTGTTGTCTAAACCTATCTCCTCTTGGAACTCAGAAAAACTGAATGTTGCCTGTTTGAGACTAGTAGTTACCAGGTTGGCTTCAACTAGCATTGTTGGGTTTTACTGTCCTTTTTTATTACTTCTCTGCATAACAAACAACTACTTAACACTGCAGAAAAAACTTCTGACTGATACGTGTACACTACATACTTTTATGAGGTTGTAATTTTCTTTCTTTGATGACTCATTCAGGTTCTTTTGTAGAGCAATGTCAAATGTCTGTGTTTTAATGGTACACTAATATGTCTCCAGTGGGAGTTATGCTCCTGAACAAATGTAAAACACAAAATGCATCTATGCATTTTCAGGAGTAACTGGAGTAAGAAGTATGCTTAGATATACTGATGATAAGCCTGATTTAAAAAACGAGATAAATTACATCAGGTTGAGTTGCTGTGGGGGAAGAGTGAATTACTGGTAAATTTTAGAAAGCTGAAATTAATTTTTAAATGCATATAACCATCTTGGAAAATTCAGCATTTATGTACCAGTGCCAGGAATTTGTATGAAGAATTTAGACTGATGGCCAAAATTCATGGTTGGCTGGGAAAGGAGAGGATTGGCAGGTCTCCATAGTGCATAGAAAAACAAGTTTTCCATATGCAATCTGTTTTCTCCCATTTTACAGGTTTTGCTGTTGTGGGATTAGTAAAAATAGTTGTTGAGTGCTTTTTTTAACATCTTTTCAAAATCTTTCAACATTTTGTTTGGCTATGTGTTCTGTTTTTTTTTCCCCCTGCAAAATTCTGCTTACTATTTGGATGCTATTTCTCTTTGTTTTATTCTGTTATCAGAGCAAATTTGTACATAGCTGTTTTTTGCTGGAATAAATGTGCAGGAAAGTGAGGATGAATTTTCAGAAGTTACTTCATTGCCATTTGCCAGTTTGGGCAGTAGTTTTAGCTTCCCATTCTCTGTCTTGAGGTAAAGTCTTACTCCTTTGTGATTTTTACCTCCAAAATGAGCGTTGGCACAGTTTGGAAGGAGAAGATAGGACTTGCCAAGATGCTGTTTGTCAGTATAACTAAAAAGTTTTGTGAAAAGTGTTTGCCTTATGGTCTTTATGGATCAGTATGTAGAACTGGTCTGATGGTCTGCCACCACCAGATTGTCAGGAAATAAAAATATTTACCTACATGCTTTTTTTATCTTGAAATAAAAACCACTCTAAATCCCAGAAGAATCTGCTCACAGGTAGTTTGTATGACTTAAGTATTTTAAGTTTGTATCTTCTATTATGTGCATTATTAACAGAGCCCTTAATGGGGAAATTTGTTGGGTATGATATAACGTCAGTAGCATGACAGTTTAGTCAAACTAGGCATAATACATTCTTGTAAAAATTACAAGATTATATATATATGTATGTAGGTTTAATATATACTTGGAGACAGGCATAATCTGTAAGCATAATAGATATAAGCATTTCAAGTAGCAACAGTTTGATAGTTCATTCAGAAGGCTACTCTTCAAGGTCAGTAGTCTTTTTATTTTGCTTTTATTTGATGCAGTAGCACTAGGGGGTTTTTGACACAAAGCCTTCTAACAGAGTATAAAAGAAAACAGAGGGAAGGATTAAGGTATAACAGGATATTTTGTGCACCTCTCAGCAGCACTTCATGGAGTTTCCAAGTTAGGTAAAGGTGGCTTCTGACACTATCAAGTTAAGGGCTGACCATCTCGGGTGACTCAGATTTCCACTTGGTTGACCATAAGAGATTTTCCTTTTCCATTTTAACAACACTGGTAAACTTTTTTGCAAGTTATTGTACCCTGTCAGTCATCTTGTCTTTGAATCTTGGGGTGATAAAGATGTGGGAGGCAACAGCTGAAGTGGAAAGAGTACTTCATAATTGCCCTGAGTCAGACAGCCAAATCCAGCATTTCAGACTGGCAAGCAGTATGCCAAGAAGAATAAATCCTTTTTGCTATGTCCTGGATCCCTTCACCCACTCCTAATAACTTCATCAGCTAAAAACCAAGCAGAGCAGACTCTGAAATCTAATGAGTTGAGACCTGCTCAGGCATATTTACTGGGAATAACTGATCATGCTGATTTAGGGGAAGGGTAGTGGAAAATCTGTAACTATGTCTTTTATTCCTATTAGTTTTGATTGTGTGAAGTTACCATGTAATTGCCTCATTTGTCTGAATTATCTTTTTTCCTCCTAGCTAGGTTACTGTCATCATCTTGTTCAGTAAAAGCCTATGAATTATACGTACTGAATACATGTTATGGATGGTCAGTGTAATGTGCACAGCAATCACCAGAGCATGATGCTACACTTAATGATTTCTTAACATTTTCATTGTATAACTTAGATTCAGGAATACATCCCTAGCTAAAATTTGTTTAGACTGGGATTTTATATTTAAGCTTTGTAGTGGTAGCTTTCTTAAGGGTTTTGTTTTCCTTTAATTTTTATGTGATAGTTTTAACTGTAAGATTCAGATTGCCACACATTAGGCAGTTTTTTACTTCATTTTAACACTTGGAATTTACTTATGTTTCTGATGACTATGATTGGCATAAAATAAAGCATTTATGTGCCTGGATCTTGGACATTATGATAGGCTTATTTTTGCTGGATTCTGATTTTATTCAAAAAAGGATGACTTTCACAGAAGACCAGATTTTTGTAGGTTCTTTTCTGGTTTGTATTTTCTTCTGTACGTATTTCAAAGTATTTTGCAGGCTTAGGTTAACAGGATTACAGAAATACATGTTACAAATGAAATACCATAGGAAAAAGTTAGTATACAGTTAAGTTTATATACTTTGCTTGCTTCAATCTTAATTAAATTTGACACTCATTGATAATAATTAAATTTACTGGTTCCCCTGACTAGCCAGAAAGTGCCTGGTGATGTTTATGAGTGAACATCTTATTTGTTCCATACGAAAAAAAAATATCCAAATCCCCTCGACTGTCTTACACTATAATCATGAAGGTCCTGTATAAGTACCTACATCAGCTCTCTGAATGAAGGATTTTTGACATCCGTAAATATCTGGTTAGTATTTCCAGTGTTCAGTGCTCTTGCATATGAATCCATAATCAGCATTTTGCTAGAGGGGATGCTCTAATTCTGGTAAGACATTGGAGATTTGTGCACGATTACTGTCATTAGGACAAAAGCACTTAGGATTGAGCAGGGCTTTTACTGTTTCACCAGAGTCTTGTAAAGAAAATAATCTGGAAGACAGGGTCTAAGAACTTTGCTAATAACCCCCCCCCCCCAAAAAAAAAAAAAAGATATTACAACTGGAATATACTTCTTGGATGGACGTAATTTAATCATTTATGATTCACAGAAGCATATTTCCAGCCCACAGAACACAAATCAGAATTCAACATTCTCATTTGTCTCTATGAACCAAACATCTCCCTCTTTATCTGCTCTGTAGTGAAGTTGTCTCTAAAAAAGCCAGTGTAATGCAACTCAAATGCTACTTTCTAATACTGAAATAAAAAATGAAGTAAACCAAAGCTTTCATCAGTGAAACCTTACAATTAATAATTGTCCCATCTGTTAGTAATGTTTTGCCTGGAGCCAACAGCTGTCCCTAGTTCTCAACTACACAAGAGATGTTCGTGCACTGAACTCTTAGAGGGGTGCTTTTATGAATTTTTGATTGTTGTCTATCATTTGGTCTCCTGCTGATACTTTCTTGTTAACTCATTGAGCGTTATTAACCAAATTTGATGACAGGCAGGGAATTTTCCAGAGAGGTTAAGTGAAATTACATGGAGGGCAACGGCGGGGTAGAGGTAAAAGGCCTGAATGCACCACCCCACTAAAAGAAGGCTGCAGTTTAAGCCTAAAGGTGCCTCTTCTGCTAAGCCTGGGTGCTGGCAGCTATGCCTCACAGGTAGTTAGCTCTAGGAAAGAGCTGCGGGATGGCTTCCAGAGTGTGTGTGTGGGAGGAAACTGGAGGGACTGAGGGATAGGGGAGGGCTGGGGGAGGCAGTGAGGGGCCTTGTGTGTGGAGAAACGCTGCAGGATACCCAGGACAGCGAGTTCCACTGTTTGCTTAGAAACTTTATATTTTTATATATAAATTATTTTATATTGAGCATTAAAATTCAGCTTTAAAAAAAAAAATTAAGGTGTTTTAAATATACCTGTAGTTCAGGTTTCTGTAGGTGATAGGAGATGGAGGGTGGATCTCAATGAAATGAAGACAGGTTAAAAAAAAAGATGAGAAAGCAAAACTTGATGATAGGAAGCTGGATTCAGCAGCTGTAGGGGACTGACTAGTCTGCTGGGGCTGATCAGTCTGGATGCTTGCTCTGAGAAGCAAGCTGGCTTCTCTCTCCTGAGGGATGGCTTCTCCAAATCACATGCCTGTACAAATACTGTCGGAAGCAGCTATGTAGAAAATGAGAAATGACAATGCAGGTTAATAAATAAAAGCAAGCGAGCACTTTGTAGTTCTACCTGTGGTGGCCTTTCTGTCCCCTGCCTGCAACTCACCTACCCCGTTTTGTCCACAGAACCTGCAGTGGGCCCGCGACGTGCTGCTGGGCAGTGGGGTCCCCTGGCAGCAGCTGAAGCACATGCCTGCACAGGGCCTATTCTGCGAGAGGAACAAGACAAATTTCTTCAACGTAAGTTTATACAGCTGATAAACACACCCGTACTTTCTCAGCCATCATCTTAACACCTGTTTCTCATTTGAAAAGTTTGCAAAGGGAGGGCAATGTGAAATTCAGCAAAGGCGCATTAAACAAGCCATGAATGGCTAAAGGAAAGGCAGAATCGTATTACGGAGATATTTACTGGGATTTTCCTCTCTTGAAGGGAACCACTTTAGAAGGATTATTTTCGATGAGCTTGAAAACATGGGGAGACAAGCACCAACGTTTCTTAGTTATGCATCATTTACCATATACTTGATAGTTCAGCCCTCTATAAAAATTCTAATTCTGTTCATCTTAATTATCCTCTTGTTTACTGTTTCTCAACTAGACTTGCAATTCTCATGACAAAAAAATAGTGCTGGTTGCTCTAAGAAATTTCCAGAGTTGGAAGGAGCTTTCTTGTATTCAGCTTTTGTAGCGTGGCTAGCAGAAAGAGTATTTCCAAGACCAACAGTGTAGTAGCAGCACTGTCGTATAGATTGTCCCTGTGATTGTGATATCTTCTAGCCCACAGGGGTGTCTGTGCCACTCAGTGACATGGGACACAGAATACTTCTGAGACTTACATGAGCATTTATCTATCAAATTCCCTGCTGTGGTTACAACTTAAAACATTGATGTTGTCTCCCGTATCTCTGGCTTTTCTGTGGTATGTTCTAGGGTTTTGTGCCTTCTGCTCTTTTGTGATAGTATTCTGTAGCTGTTTTGTGGCTTGCAATGTGTGGTGAGAACCTGGAGATGTTATGTTTGTCTTTCTGGGCTGTGTAGCTGTTACATGGTTGCTTACGATGGCAGTGACAGAAGGTTATGTCTCTGCTTTCCCATCCAGTGCTTCTGTTTTAATATTTTAATTGTGAAATTTATTTCCATTTTGTATCTGTTAACATCTATCTTCAGTTTTGCTGTATGTTGTGTTAATTAGCACTTCTGTGCAAACTTCTGTTCAGTATAAGGTAAGTGCTCTTCTCTGATTATATTCCCTCAGATGGGTTGAACAACTAAGGAATACTGACAGTGGTTCAAAGTTGTATCGTGCATCAGTTTGTAAAAAGAGCTTCTATGTCATTCCATCTTTCTGGATATAAGTTTTGATTAACAAATACTGTAAACCTGATAGGGTATAGACCAAACAGTTGTGACCTGATTGATGACTATGTGGCTTTGTTCTGGTTATTTCCCTGCGATATCTGCCTGCTTTCCTTACAAGAATCCTGCAGTGTGATTAACACTTCAAGCTGGTGAATACTTTGGCTCAGATCCAGATAACGCAAGTATTCACATAGAAGTTAATGAAATTATTCAACATGCTTCAAGTGAAGTACGAACTTTGCATGATCAAGGCTGACTTGTTCATCATTGCAGGGTTAAGTGTCAAGAGTATCCAATGTTTTCACGTATGAGGACGATGAGCAGTAAGTAGGGAAGTGAGCAGTGTGTATAAGGGAGTGTTTCTACTTGAAAACGTGAATTACCACATTAAGAGAGATCAGTGGTTGACCTAAATCGTGTCTAGTTTTTGAATACTAATGTTAGATAATTTAATTTAAAGGTAGATTCCATTGTATCCCTAAGTGGATGTTTCCAGCATTATTTAAAAAAATAATCATTCCTTATTCTGCATATTGATCTTTTTATACTCTGAAGGATGAAAAGTGCTAGTATGGGTACTAGAAAGCTGTATAATAATTCTATTTTGTAAATCAAGAAAAATTTAATTCCTATAATTTAATATTATTAATTTTCTTTAATAAGAAGTAAAATACACGTTGACAGAAAAGAGAACCTTCCACAAAGGGTATATGCTAGCCCAGTGCAATATATTGGCAATACTGTTAGAAAAGAGAAAAGATGTGTGAAAATTACATTCTCAGCTTGAATGTGGGTCTGCCAACAGATGAAGACAATGTTAGTCTAGAGTCTTCTATTGAGTCTGCTGCTGCCAGGCTTGAGAAATTTCAGTTCGGGGACTCAAATCCAGTGTGTCTCAGCTATGGCGGTAGCATAACTAGCACATGGAGTGCCTCAGACAGCAAAACAATGTGTTGAGGCTTTTGTGAATTGGTGCTAACATCTTGATTTATTGCTGCATGCATGTAGGTTAGTCTTCCTGTTAACAGGTACAGTGTATGCTATGAGTTTAGCATGGTAAAATATTTTGGTGGTCTCATTTTCTACCCAGCTATATTTTCAAAATCCTCTTCAAGTAACACTCTGTGTGGAACATGTGGCAATAATCCAGTACAGATGACACAGACATAGCACAGTGAGAAAATCCAGATCCCAGAGAGAA
The DNA here is from genome assembly GCF_947461875.1 of Haliaeetus albicilla. NCBI lineage: Eukaryota > Metazoa > Chordata > Aves > Accipitriformes > Accipitridae > Haliaeetus > Haliaeetus albicilla. The sequence goes on from NC_091492.1 coordinate 38,707,421, forward strand.
AGAGCTACAAGTGCCCAAGTAAAAAAGCTGTTAGTGTCATCTGACATTCCAGAATTGGACAAACCTAAATCTGTGAACAACTTGGAAAAAAAAATCTCTCAACACTTCGTTGACCTTGTCTGGGTTAAACCTCAACTAGTTTGTTCTCATGCAAAGCTCCTAGCCAGGCAGTGGGTAAGCAAATGTACTGCACCATCTGGGTCAGTGCTCAGAATACAGACTTGTGTGTCATCCATTGCATACAGATGGTGTTAGAGCCCACTGTCCCAGCTAGTGTCTTCATATACAGAGTCGGATGATAAAACAGAAATTACAGAGCTCTACAAAAGTAAGTAGTCGCATCTAATCTTAGAAATTAAATGGCCAACCTTAAGATTTTCTAAGCTTATTAATGTCCTCCAGGGTTATTTTCAAGAGAAACACTTTGCCTGAAGTGTTTATTTGCTTCCATGAAATGCATTTGGTTTTATTTTTGAAAACTCTTTGGCCTTCATGATACAAAAGAGTTAAATGAATGTCTAAGTGGCTTTCTGTACATACTTTACTATTGAAATACCTTTTTCTTCTGGAGCAAGTGGCACTAGTGTTTTTAATCTCTTGTGCAGAAGATTCAGGGTTGTTGAAATTATAGCTGACTCAGTTTTATAAGTACAAACAACAGTGTGCAACAGAGAAAGCTAGCAGCTCAAAGACAAGCAGGGACTGTGCCAGCCTGCTCCTCCCAGACATTTTATAAATCATGCATACTCCTAGTAGAATTATTTATGAAATGTTTATGATAGCACTGTATGAAAAGAAATAAACCTGGGTAAAGCTGTCTCCTGTTAAATTTTACTGCAGAACTGCTGGTCTGAATCTGTGTGTCATGGTCTGTTGTCTAATTTGTTAGCTGTCACTCAGCTGCAACCGAAATCTCTTTGAATTCATTTTTTACTGTCTTCAGAATGAGCAAAAAAGGCATGTTCACTTAGCCCTGATTTCTTGTCATTTGACATACTAGAATAATGTCAGGATGCATAGAACTTACCTTTTTTGGTTTTAAGAAAAAAAAAATGCTAACTGCATTACGGTACCTGTTTGTTTCCCAAACAGAAAAGAATGGCCCTGATTTTCTAGGACCAGAGGTTTTTGCATGTCGACGGCCCTGCTAGCAATGGCAGTCATTGTATGAATGATTACTGCAGTTAGACTTACAGGAGTTTTAGCTGCGTTGCTATAAATGAATACCAAATCTTTTTTTGTTCGTCCAGTTACACGTTTCTCTATAACTGCATGTACAGGTACACTCTAGCTTTTCTCCTCTATCTCTGTGTGTGTGTGTGTAAATATAGAGAGACTTTTTTTTTTTTTTTTTTGAGGGCTCCAGGATGGTTTCTATAGTAACTAAATTAGAAATTAATTCACCAGAAGAAAAAAAATAATCACAAAACATTGCTTTATATAGTAGGGAACTTTTTTTGTATATTCAGATTTCATGCCACTATTAATAAAACAAAGTTAAACTTTGTGCACAGATGATGGGTATTCATCAGTCTGTGGGTGGGTGGTGATTGTGGAAGAAGCGTTTTGATGGTTGAGCTCAGTGTACCAGTAACTTCTCCATATGGTTTAATATACAGTATTTGTATTTTCCTGGCACATCTTCTGTGGTAATAATAATAATCTGTTGTAACAAAGATCGTGATGTCCATCTTTGGTAACTGTTCCCTACATATGAAAGCTGTGCATGCAAACAATATACTATAATGCAGGCATTCATGTGCATGAAGTCTTGCTGCAAACTGTTAAGGATAATTGTTCTATTTTTAACTCCAAAAGAAACACAGTATGTTTATTCTCTGCTGTGTATTCCTGAAGCTTTTCATTCTGTGGTCTGAGTAATCAGGGTCAAATTAAGGTAGCAGCATCCACTGGGAGTCAGACGCTGAGAGAGTGCAGTGATTTCACTTTAATTAGCCATTGTTCATACCAGGTGTGACTGGGTGCTGGCAGGAGACTTCTGCTGTGCAGAACTGCAAGTTCTGGACACTGAGTAGTTGAAGAATAAAGTCTAAGTTTAGTGCTGCAAGGCTCTAGAGGTAGTTCTTATTATAGCATGGTGATAACCAGTGGGTGCTTCCTCTGTTGCTCTCCCTGCATAGCAGGTTCTTTCCCTAGTTGTGTTTCAGGTTGAGAGTTACGTCTCTCTGTCTTACCAGAGAAAAGTTGTTTCTGAAAAGGAGAGCAAGGTGCAAGGGCTGACTCTGTTTTGGGATTCTGTACAACCAAAGCCATACAGGTGAATTTGAGATGTAGGAAAGAAGGTTGTTCTGAAGTCCCTAATATACGGGACTGTTGAGGGGGGAAAAAAGGCAACATGCCTCAGCTTTCCCAGAAGCTGGGCAATTGTATCAAGGAAGTTTGCCTCAATTGTTTTTATACCTTCCCTTAGACATACATTACTGGTCACTGTCAGAAATATGGTACTGAGTGAGTATATGGGATTTTCTTTTGATCTGATACAGCCACCTCTTGTTTCTCTCCCAGCTCCTGAAGTGTAACCTTAGCATTAATGATTCCCATGACTTGAATTAAAATTAAACATTTGTTACAGATTTTAATGTCTCTGATAGAGAAAACTGGATATATATCATCAAAGGGAAAAACGAAATCCTTAGGGTGGTCTGAACCTATTCTAGACATTTGTTCTGCCCAGTCTGAGGTTGCCACTAATGTTGACCTGAAGAACCCCCAAATACCACGCAGGGCCAAGGGCAGCTCTTCAAGGCTGATTGTGGCAACTTGACTGAAGCCTCAGGTTCAGTGTTTCCTACCATGTACTGGAAAACTGAAACTGGAGGCAACGGCAGACTAAAATCACCTTCCTAGAACTTTTACTGCTCTGCTTTCCTTCCTGTCCTTGGCTGGTGATAGATCTGAGTTACCCTCCTCCTGCTCATAGTTGGTGTGTGTCTTTTCAGTTGGCAAATGTGCTTACAGCTCCTAGACATCTGCTATATGGAACATGAGTCTTCTGAGAAAAATAGTGCCATTTGAATCAGGTTGGGGGAAGAGGAAAGAACTTGAAGAAACTTACTGTGTTTCCATGTGAGTTGAGATTTTGTCTCGGTATGGTGAGAGTTTGAGTTTAATAATGGCTCTAAGAGAATTAATGGTTGTGTTTTAGCTTGATCATGATTGGTTGCAACTTTCTGAAAAAATGTTGGTCTTTTTAGTGCTTCTAACACTTTGTGTGAAAATGAGTATGAGAGGTTGCCAACTGAAGTTTAAAAAAAAAAAAAAAAAATTGCAAGTGACATCCCAGAAATCACAAGGGTTTAGTTATTCAATTTTGCCCTTCTTGCTTCTGAGTGTTTTAGATGCCATTTTTATGCAACAAAAAGGGAACAGAAACCATAAAGGAATCATTAAAAAAAAAACAACACAACAGATTTTTTAATTCCAGCAACTAGATAACACTTGAAACCAGTTATTAGACTTTGTACCATTTAATAGGCAGTATATTATATATATATTAAAAAAGTGTCTGGAAGAGGTGACCTCCAGCATTAACACTGACCTTCTGTGTAGTTGCATAAAACGAAATAATAATGATAACCATAACGACAACACATGTTAATAGTCTAGTATTTTTATGCTTCTTTTTTTCTTTTTTGTGCTTATGGTAGGCAGATAGGGGCATGTGGTTAGAGGATAGTTAAATCCCTACCTACTTTAAAAGATAGAATTGTCTTTAATCTTTTCAGGAGATGGACATATTGTAGCCATGAAATATGTGTGTTTTCAGTGTGCAGGAAATAGGCCCTGAAAGAGTGAGCTTTCTGCTTTGTAAAAGTGCTGTTCAGTAAATGCAGATTCTTACTGCCAGCTTTCTACTGACTGTGAAGTATTTGGATGTTAAGTAAAAAACATCTCCCTGCTATGTATTTTCTTCTTGTGCTAGGAAGAGCAAGCTACTTTATGAAATGATTTGACAATTTAGAAACTAGGACTGTCAGCAGCGTGCTGGTGTGCTGTAAGGAGGCACTATGCTGCAGGGAATCTTTGCTGCAGAGGTGCTTGTGTGAGCTGAGGCTCTATGGGTCATCCAGTACCTCTCCTTAAGAAGAGATAACGGGGGCCTTGCTGTACTGCATTGGAGATATGTTGGAGGAGCTAACATGCTGCCTGCCTGGCCTGCTTCCTCAGTAATTTTAACTAGTATTTCATTGCTTTTCCTACGTTCCTGAATAATGTCATTATAAAGCTATTGTTCTTCATCTGTGTGAGGAAACCATTTCTGGTGTGGTGAAGACATACTTGTGTGGAAAGCTGCTGAGGAATAAATAAAAAACCCTCTAGAAGTCTCTTCTGAGCCAAATGATTGTATAATCCTATGCCTTGATTTGTAAATAGAGTCAGCTGTATAAATGGCAGGTGTTTTATGGTTATAGTATAAGCTAAAGTTTGGAAGGTTGAAGAGTGAAACCAAATCAGTGTCTTCCCATCCTCTGTTCCTAGTTTTTCTTCCTTTTTGGTCTTTGTTACTTTTCTCCACTTCCCTCCACTATATCTCGTGTGGAGCAACACCATGTCACAGGTATGGTGCTCCCAACACCCATCATTGAATATCCATTGAGCTACAGGATAGAGGAACTCATACTGAAAAAATCATTGTCTCACCTGCTTGCAGATTCAGGAAGGCATATTTGCATTGATTAAATATAATTCATATATACAAGGCTATTTTTGCATCAAGTCTAGAAACTTTTTTTTTTAATGAATGCTTAAATTTTTGATAAGTTGGTTCATTAAAATGCATAATGAGGTGATAGCCTAGCCCTTCTCTCAAACCGTGACTGAAAGTCAATTTTAGAAAAGTGAATGTATGGAAGATAATTCATTTTCTCTGCCTCCATTAAATTTACTCATCTTAATGTCTATGTTTGAAACAGGCAGATATTTTCTGTGTGGAAAAAGGTAGCTTTTCGAGAATCCGCATATTTTAGTCAAGTAAGGATGTTAATTTCCATTGTTTTTCTTGTCTAGCATGATAAGTGGCTTCCACTGGAGGAAGGGGAAGTGGGAAATTGTGATATTAGTTGCCCCTACAATAAGAGTAAAAATTTCATTATTTCTTTTCTGACTTCACCCTTGATAGTTGTTCTTTTGCCAGTAGCAAGCCGTTTTCCTTCTTTGTCCCCCCTTTTTTTTTTCAATTGTAAAGTTAATGTAATTCTATTCATACATCTCCTGCCCAGATTTTCTAATGTTTTAATTGGAAGAATGCTTTTAGTAGGTACAAAGGAGTTTGTTCTCTCATTCTCTCTCACTTGCTCTCATGTGCGCTCACTCTCTTACGCAACCTTAATACCAACTCTGAAAACAAAGGTAAGCAAGGAGTTAACTGTGCAAGTGAAACTTTCATAGTGATTGGATTAAGACCAGAAACCAAGTAAGCAATGAAGTCTTAAAGTTGCCTATAAAAAGCTAGATAACTTTTTCAACCTCTGCCCAACATGTTATTTACAGTTCTTCACTCCATCCTCTTGGAAAAACAGAACTCATCAGTGAAAAATGTCCGTCGTTCACAGAATTTTCTGTCTCAATATATACACTCTGTTCTTTCTGGCTAACTTTGCAGGCTTCCAAGACCCAGCTAGTAAAGATGCCAATAAATCTAAGTCCCTGGAGATACAAGCATGGGGTTTTGAACTGTCGTTTGTGCCAGTGGATATTAAACAGCTATTTTTTTCCATTCTGTTTCCCTAGGAAAAGTTTCTTCTTTTGAGTAGATTAGTTTTCTAGATGAAGGTAGGCTAGGGAACAAATAACCATGAAATAAATGAAGATACAGCTTTGTAGAAGAGAGATTGTCACGGAGGTTGTAGTGTGCCATTGTCACGGAGGTTGTAGTGTGTTACAGGACATAAGGCAGTTTTAAAGCTGGATCTTAAAAGTTTTAACAGTAACCATTTCACCCACTCTAAACAGTATTTGAAAGGCGCAGGCTTGCTGGAAGAATGTCCTTTTACAAATGTGTAATGAATAAATCCATAATTTGATTTTTCCATCTGCCAGCTGTGTATCACATATGGATGAGAGAGCTACCTTTAGATACCTAGTGGGGTTAGTTTTAAGCCTAGGTTAGGTTCTTTCCTTTTAAAAAAATCTAAATAGGATTTTTAAAAAACTAAATAGATTTTTAAATACAGTAAGAGGGCAGAGTTTTAAAGGTGATGAGCCATGAAAGGTCTTTAAAATACATGTATTTTAATATTATATGTCTGCTATGTGGTTATAAGACTGGTTTTTGCATTTTCTTATTATGAGTTATTTATCCTAGTTTTATTATAGAAATAAATGGCAAGAACAGTTACGTCAGTGTACACTGTTGCATAAACAAAACAAAACAAACAAAACCAGCAAAGAGGAAACTTCAAATCTTAGAAGAAGATCGTAAGACATGAAATTGAATCTTTTTAATTAGCTGTCATTAACATTTTCCTTTCCCTTACAAATTCCTATAGGCTCTGACTGAAAGCTTTGGCAGAAATCCTTTTAGTATCAATGTGTAAAGTTCACACAAGTGTGTTGAACAGGCAAATAGTATGTATGTGTCTGAAGTCATACCTCGTCTTTAAATACCCTCTCCTTTTGTTCTAAAACTGATAGCATTACTGTAAGGAACATAAATTTAATGGATATATAGCCAGAATCAAGACATACTCAGAGCAATTTTCTTCAGCGCTTTTTTTCTTAGGTGAAACTATGTGTGATATAACCAAGATGAAGTATGTTTCTTCTTAGTGAGCTGTTTCTACCAGTTGTATGTCAAGAAGATTCTGTGACATTAATCAAGGCAGTTTCCTCTTCTATATACTTAATTTTGTAGATATTTCCAGGACTGCTTTTGAGGTAGATATCAGACTGTATCTGATCTTGCTCAGTACAGCACTTGTCTGTTCCGTATTCCAGGTATGACAGATTTTTTCGTTCCTGTATCTTGTCTGTGTAAAAATACCAATCTCACCCTGAAGGTTAAAGGAGCCAAATGGCAGTAAGTGAATATAAAACCAGCTACCATCAGACAAACGGCTCATACTACCTTTCTGAAACCCTGTGACAATTTCATTCTGCACCTGTGATGGTTTTAATTTACCTGGCATTATGGTGATTTATTATAACTTTCATCCTTATAGAAAGACAAAAATTAATAGTGAAATTGTTTTATTAAAGCAGCATATTTCATGAGAAATATTTCTGGAATTACAGTTCTCAGCAGAAGGATCAAAGTATTTTTTGTGGATATACATTGCCTTAGTGTAAAAATGAAAACAGAATAATGTGGGATGAGAGCAGCATGATACAAGTCCATGTGTACATCTGTGCAAGTGGATAGCATTTATAGATAAAAATTTTTAATTTAATGGCTACAGCAGGATATAATTGGCCAAATTAAAAAGGTTAAGATGGAGAAGATAAGATGGCAGATGATGATAGGTAAGAACATATTTTGTTCTTGTGCAGTAGCTAGTGTATGATGAACGGTTTGCTAGCTGACTGCAATATCACTGCGTGGAGCTTAGATGAAGATACTGAAGCAGGAGTTCTCTGAGTAATAGTACTCCATCTTTGGCAAAATTCCTAAAGTTAGAGGAGTAAAAATGTTGAATATTGTATAGTGTATTATTGTTCCAGACTGTTTGGCTCCTGTGGAGGAGGTAGGATTTCCTGGCATAATATGAACACCTTTGGAGTTTGCGTGATAGCTACTATGTGAAACAGCAAGGGTTGACCACTTAAACGAGGTGACTTTCTCAGTCTCCTGAAAGGAATTAAAATATGTTTGAGTGGGTGAGCAAAAGTAATGAAGTTCATAGTGGTCAGTATTTTAGCTTGCTCCTCTGAACACTCAAATGTATTACTGTGATCCCAGAAGGGAAGTTCCTATAAGAGCCTGAGTGAAAAATGGCTTATTTTGCAGAAGCTTTATGACCTTTGTGCACTTCAATTGCCTACACTTTGTCTCCACCAGTTTGCTTACTCGCCTCCTGTCAATAAACAGTTTCACAAGTTTGGCTTTTATGAAGTTGTTTAATTTTTCTGTAGGGTAGAGGAAGCAAAATCAGAAAAACCACAAACCTTTCACTTGAAGCACTTCCTAACAATTACTCAGAATGAATTATGAATTTTGCTGGCTATTTGGTTTGCTGACACAGAATAAAAATCAGAATTGAAAACTCCTACCAGGTCATTTTCTATTTAAATCTTTATCTCTTCAGCTGCTCCCTGTGTGTATATTCAAAGTATGTCAGCACTTATACTATGATCTCCTGCTTAGTAGACTGGAACTACTGTGAGTCATTAATATAATGGCGTTTTCTTAAGTATTCAGATGTTTGAGATAATTTAATGAGCTTGGTGTAACAGCTAAAATGATTTCTTGTTACACATGCCTAGTTTGTTCCTCCTGACAGACTGCACTAAGGGTTTAAGAGTATGTGTTGGGGTCTGTTGATTGTTTTTTCTTAATTAATGCTATAACTATCAATTACAATATTTCAGGGTCACTGAGCTCCTCTTATTCCAGTGGTACTGACTCTGAAGTGACTAAAGTATTTCCAGTGGGAAAAATTTGGACAAACCTGAAGATAGGACAGGTTTTTATGTCTATGTAGCTCATCCATGGAGAAGTGTGTAGCCATCCCTAACTCTGTGACACTTCAACACTGTCTTTTATTATGACTGATCTGCCTAATATAAGAGTACATCTGTTTTATAATCCGTGTATGTATCACAGCTAGTGGCAGATTAAGTGTTAAAAAACTTCAGTAGAATCATGAAGCAGATTTTAAAAGGAAATACAGATTACAGGCCAATATAGTTGTATAATGAAGGTGGGACTTCTGATGTGAATGCAGTGCAGTGATTTCAAAAGCATTTTCTTTGGAGCGTAGGAGAAAATACTCATAACAGGAATGTAAGTGTTGAAGTAAAATGTACATTCCAATTACTTTGTAAGCTGAAATACTGACAGTGGGATGAACTTAATCTTTAAAAATGATATTTGGTGACACATAAAGGTGATATTTTCATGCATGTAATGAAGTAGTTGTTTCAGCAGGCTCAAAAGAAAAAACATCTGGCTTTCTTTGCCCTTAGTCTGACAGCTCTGTACTACAGGTCTTACTGAAAATTACTTCCCAACAGGTTTTAGGTCAGGATATTTTCACTGTCATTTTCTTTCCAATAATCAAGAAAGCAAAAGTGTTTTTCTGAATTAATTATACTAAAGTAAATGTTGCTTTTGGGACCAAAAAAAACCAACTTTCATTTTTGTAGCCTTTCAAGTAAAATGTGCAACTATGTATACAGACTGATGTTTTGAAAGTTAAGCTAATTCAAAACAAAGACTGAGATTTTGGAAGCTTAAGCATATAGTTTGTAAATAAACACTAAGGTATAAAAGTATTAGAAACTGATGAAAATTGAAATTAACAGTAGCTAGTCTTGTTTTTTGTATCGGAATTGATGACAATGAAAAACTGAACAATTAGTGTTTGATTGGCACATTTGTTCCTTATTAGTTCTTCCTTTGCATGAATCTTGAACTAAACACGTGGCATCTCCTCTGTATGTTTTATAATGAGATGTTCTTGCTGCAAAGCAAGAAAAAATATTTGTGAATTTAGTGCCATATACAGGAAGAGTCTTCAGACTTTCCCCCCATAGTTCTTGTGGCCATTGTTGTATGAAGGGCTGTTTTTTTTTCATCCTAACCTTGCAACAGTAACTCCCCCAAAACAATAGTATAGAAAGGAATGAAATTTTTCACCATTTCATAACTGGTCTTCAGTCCTTGCAGCACAATGGATCCATATATTATCCGAGAAAGGAAATATGGTTTTCTCCATCGGGAACGGGGAACACCTAGGAAAATGCATCCTGAATGCTTTGTCATAAGTAAAACGGGTTCTGCAGGCAGTGAATTCTTGTCTTGCAGGGATTAAACAGGAGCAACAGTAAAAGGACTTTTTGAGTTTTACTCTGTGTGCATGCACGTGTGTGTGTGTTTATGTGTATTTTACGAGAAAGAACAGTTATAGTGTTGAAGAACAAAGACTTTTTAAGGCAGGGTAAAAATGAAAGAACTATTATTTTAAAATATATTAGGCAATATAACTAACCTTAATAGGAGAGAAATGTTATCTTTAACAGTGGCTAACTGGCTAGAGGACTTAGTCCTACTCCGGTGACTGAATTCCAAAACTAAGATTTTGGTGAGAAGATAGTAGCATAACGAGATACTAATGCACTTTCTTCAAATATATTGTTAGTTTATTCAAATGTCTTGTAGAAGTATGAAAGCTAAAAAGAATTAAATAATACTTTTGAGTCCAGTCACAGCTATTTTCAATCACAAAGAAAAGAGTGGAAATGAGCTTTAAGATGTATTTGCTGTACTTCAGTGATGAGGGACTGCACGGTGTGTTCGAACTGGAGGGTCTAATGGGCCTTGATCAGGAAACATGTGTGGGTTCTCAGCGTTGCTAGGTTGCGTTACAGAATTTCAAGTGAAGAAATTTACAAAAACCAATCTTGACTGCTTCAGAGATCACCAGTATCTGGATGAGAAATTTCGGAAAGTCAGTTCCCATGTTGAAATTTAGAAGTATCAACTACCATGTCATAAAAGTTATAATTTCATCTTGTGCCACCTGGCACCCAGGCACTTAGGAAGCAAAAAGATTTGAATTAGGGAAGAAAAGAGGAGACAGACAGACAGAGAGGTCTTAACTGCCTTACACATTTCATGCCCAGAGAGTTCTCAGCCTAGGATTTAGACAATCAGTTGATGTGACCCTGCTGACAAAGTATGGGAGAAAAAGGGAGAATAATTTTAAGCAGAAGGGTGGGTTTCTTCTCACTGATTACTAGTCTACAAAGTACTGCTGTCTTTCTGAGATCTTTGCTAGAAATCACAGACAGTATATTCTGGGCACAGCATTACTGTGACAATGTAGGCAGGTAAACCATTCACATGTAGGCCTATTTTCTGGGTTATTTTGTCACTGTCTTTTCAATATGTCACTTCTCTCCCTTCAAAATCTGACAAGTCTCTGCTTGCTATTTGTGAATAATTGAGCCAGAAAAAAAAATTTCCTGCCTCTGTATGTTCTTAAATCGATAAGGTAAAGCAAAGCAAAGTGTCTTTCTTCCTGAAAACTTCCGTCTGAGAGCTGTCTCCAGTGGCAGACTGAAGCTGACAAAATGAAAGGCCCACCAGGAGATGAGTCTGAATCTGAAGTCTTTTAAGTATGTGGGCAGCAAGGTGAAGACAGCAAGATGATATACCACAGTTTTGTGTTCCAAATCTCCTTTCAGTTTCTCTTCTGCCTGTTGCTACCTTTTGACATATTCCTCTCCTATTTTTCCATTTGCATTTATTATTTCTTCTTCCATTTGCCCCTTTAAGAACAGCAGTTTAAACGTAGAGTGTGGACAAATAATTAGGTATTATTTTGCATTTGTCTATAGACAAAGACAGTATATGGTCCATATGAAATCCCCAAAATAAGAGCTTTATCCATAGAAATTCCTGTTCTTAAGAGTAAGTTTGTCAGGTATAAAATAATATCAAATTGGTTAAAATATTCTTTTACAATCAAAGCTGTGGTTTTCAAGCAAAATAGTAATTGTCAGAAGGGATTGAATTGCCCTTACTCATTAAATATTGGAAAGAGACAGGTTTTGAAAAGGTACAAGTGCTCTGAAGGTCCAGATTTGACACTTGCTGGTTTATGTTCCTCTTTGAAATTTGAAGGGAATAAAATTACCTCTTAATAAACAAGAAATATAAACCTGCGTATAAACAGGATAGCATCTTTGGATAACAAAATTGGTGAATATATGAAATGTGAAATATATTTTTCTCCCCTCCCTTCTCTTCACTCTCCTTAACCTCTGTCTTTCTGTTACCTACTGACCACTGTGTGGGTTTAACTTTAGTGCAGGTATGTTGTTGGTTTTGTTGGTAGCAGCCAATTCTGCTGCTCAGCAGTAGTGGTCTCCTTACAGTAGTTCCAACAGTGATGGACAAGAGAAATTTGCCTGGAAAATACTTACATAAGACCACAAAATTTGCTACTCTGGATTAGACTGGGTTTTCCAGGCAAATATTCTGATCTGGTAGCTATTGTTATCTGACTGTTTGCAAGAAGATGAAAAATACCTAAGTTAAAGGAAGCAAATACTGTTGCTGAAGGAAGAATACTTTCTAGTTCTTGCAGGACTTCCATTGCACTGGAAACTTGAGATTACTCTTATCTCTACAAGGAAAAAAAAAAAAAGGCTATATATAAGTGAAAACAATGTCCTACTTCCTTAAAAACAAAAGATGAAATCGACTCTTCCTAAGTGGAAATAGAGTTCATGCTAGGATTTACAATGCATATCCTCTGAACTGAAGAAAATAATTTGAAAGTGGAACAGAATTTCAAATATATTGACCGTAACAAACTCATATGCTGTGTTTGCAAGGAAAGCTAGCACCCTTATCTCGACAGTGCAGAGAGGTTTGGAATCTTTCTGAACATTCGTTATTCACCCCAGAACATTTGATCGAGAAATCCCAGTGTGCAAAAGTTAAAAGTGCTTCAACGTGTAAAATCGCTTCCATCTGGCTCCAGGTATTGTGGCACTGGAGAGCGCGGGCTAGAGCTTACATCCCATAGGTGATTCTGGCTGAGATGTTCCTCAACTTTTTCTGGTTGTTATTGATTTAAAGGTACAGAAGATTTAAAAAAATAAGGGTGGGGGAGCGCATTTGATGAAATGAGACTCTTAAAGAAGGAAACATGGACGGAAATATAAACTTGCCACTTTTTAATGGTCTGGAATAGTGCTTTGCCCTCCTCCTTTCCCATCATAAAAAACTGAAAGAAGAGCATAGGATATGGTCTTTGAGGATTAACAGTTGCACCTAGGATAATTGTTCTTCTTTCTCAGAGATGGTTTGCTCAACTGACAGTATTCATTATGAGTATTTATTTTTAAAAGGACAAATGTTAGGTCATCTTGTTGACTCTGGGCATGTTTCAAGTTCCCTGTAATTGCTCTATCAGTCTTTTTCCCATCCATCCTTCCTTGCCAAAATGCATAAAGTCACGTTGTTTTGTTCCTGTATCACCTAAATTAAGCTGAAAAAGCAGTAGATGTTAGCTGTTTCTACAGCCCTCATTTGCACAGTTTCTCTACCTAATTAAAGAAGAAAATACTCTATCATCTTTTACCCCCAATCAGCCAAAAGACTTGAATAGTGTCCCAAATACTGTGCTGTGTAAAAATAATGAAAGGGCCTTTGATATACATAGTGTTATGTCTGAACCAAGAATGTGGGCGTAATGGTGCCAGCCATCTTCTGCAGCAGCCGTTTCACCAGTGAGCCCGGAGCAGGCAGCAATGGGAGCAGGAGAACCTAAGCCAGAGGTGTAGCTTAGAGGTGTGCTTGTGGGTGCGTGTGAAGAACTCGAGGTTATTTCTGACACGAGCACCGAACAATTACTCCCTTTTTGGGAACACCAAGTAAATAGTTTTATCCACTTTTTGCCACAACCCTACTGCATTTAGGTGTCTCTGTAACTACCTCCCATATCCAGAATGTGGAAGTCCCATGATACGTTGCTCGTTCCCGCAAGTACAGGGGATGCCACTTACACTTCACTGAGTGTCTGTATTTTTTACCTTAGGTAACTAAATTGGAATTCTTTTGCTCAGTAGCACCGTAAGTTATGAACACCTGCATGTGCAAAGAGCGCAAAATTCATTCTGCTTGTGATGGTTCAGACAACTGCATAATGTGTGCTGTAGGAGTCTGCAATGCAAACCTGGGAAATTTCATGGTGATTAATAAAAATGCTGATTGAGAGAGGGAAGAATTGGTAAGAAACCTTTGGAATTGGACAGAATCGAAAATAATCTGTGGTGAAAAACATATCCTTTTAAACTCTAAGGAGACAAATTTGTTTCATTAATTTAAGTTGGTAATGGACCTTTACCAAATAATGTTTCTATACAAAAGCAAAAATGAATCAGACATGTAGTAAATATTCCAATTAGTGATATTTTTAAGATTTGCTTGTTTGTAAAGCATTTTGAAATCTAGTAAGTAAGTATTATTATAATTCTTGTTTACCTTCTATTATCATTTAAAGATGTCTGTGTTCTTGCTGCTTTTTATGGTACCGTGACTTTGCTGAAACAGCTAAGAGGTATTAATTAGAAAACAAAATCCTTACATTGCCATGCTTATGGCTTACAGGTGTTTAGTTGTGCAGAACTTTTATATGACCTAATTTCCAATCTAGTGAACATCTAGTCCTTGGGCTATTACCTTTAAACACTTTACAATGTATTTAATTCCAGGTACAACCACCACTTAATTTGCATAAATAAATAACAATACATAGGCGGAAACTCCAGTGCAATAGAGGAGATAGGAGCTCTGCTGTTAACAGTGACTAAATGAGCAGCTGAAAAAGGGCAGGTCAAAAAGATGCCTGTTTGCATAAATATACAGAAAGAAAGTATTCATTTCAGTTCTGTACTTAAAACATAAATCCATGTTACGCAGTCAAAAGAGTAAAGGTTAATGGGTTTTTGAAGTGGTAGTGCCAAAGCTGCATTGTTAATCAGTATAGAATGGGTTATTGCCTTTGGTAGCAAGATGTAAGAGGCAATGAAGAAAGATATGGGTTATTTTAAAGAGCGGTAATGCCCATAGTGAAATCTTAGCTTTAAAACAAAGAAGCGGACTCTTTAAGTGGAGAGATAGACACAGGCTATTGTTGTTTAATGTAATTTTATAACAGATAAATAGGATAGCTGAATTATTCTTTAGCTTTTTTTTCAAGATGCTGTTAAGCATAAATATGTGTATATATATATATATAAAAAGTATGCAAATAAGTAGGAAGGGGCAAGCTATCCGGGGCTTTCAGTGTGAGAAGCCTAGAACTGATGTGTTAAGAGGAACACGAAGAAATTAAAAGATGGGTGAAAAGTGGCTAAAATCATGGGGAAAAAAAAGATAATCTTAGCAACTGACTTCTGCAGAGCATATAGGTACTGTCACAGTTGTGGAGCAGGCTATTAAACCTGAGGTGTTAGTAAATAGGATGGATTTTGAGCACTTCAGAATAATCCTAGCAATCGGGGGGGGGGGGGGAGAAGAACGAAAATAAACCCCTGCGATGCTTAGAAAGACAAGGAGGAAGTCAAAGCAATTGCCCCTCTTGCAAAAGTGAGAGAAAGGAACAAGTAAAGATAAAGTGTTTAAACTTCTGTGGTGAAGGTAATCAGGAGCAGAGCCTGGATGAGTGGCTGGGAAAAGAAGATAAGTTAGCTGTGCTAAGCTCAGATTGAGAAAGACCAATCAGACAGTTTATGAGGCAGGATTAGATGGGCTGAGGTTGGCAGCGGACTGGCGCGTGGTTTGGGTCTCTTTTAATACGGCATCGACCAAAATCATCGAAAGTAGGGAGAGGGAGGTACGGGGGGGAAAGGACAAGGGCAGACCTTTGTTTTCCCCCTCAAACAGTTTGAGAAAGGGAGAAGGATGTCACGAAAGAGGTGGCAAGAGAGGTGCCACCAGCCCGCCGGCATTGCAGGAGCTGGAGATGGGTTAAACCCCCCCCAGGACTGGGGGGAGGGGACGAGGTGACAGCGTCTAACTACAAGGAAATGGTGCAAGAGGGTTGTCCTGCCCCCGGGTGAAAGGTGTTTCGGTGACACGAAGGGGAGCCCCCGGCGTGTCGCACGTCGCGGGGGCGACCGCCCAGCTGTACTTGCTGCGTGCGGCGGAGGCCCCCGCGGGCACCGAGCAGCCATGGCTGCAGCTGCTGCCGGCGGGGAAGCCGCCTGCGAGGAGGAGGAGGCGGCCGGCGGCAGGAGGCCTCTGCCTCTCCCCTCCGCTCCCAGCACCCCGGCGGGCTCCGCCGGCTCGGCGCTGCGGGGAGGGGAGCCGGGACCCGGCCAGGCTGGAGAAAAATAGGTCAGGAACGGGCCTCCGGTGGCGGCGCGGTGAAGGGCGCCGAAGCGGCACCGGCGGGGTTAAACTGGGTCAGGGAATATTTTGGGAAGGTTCGGCGGACAGGTGGGAGCAGATAACTGGTTTTTATTAATGCTTGCGAACCGACGGGAGCAGCTGTTTATTCACTTGCCCTAAGCGGGATGGCTCGGAGCCAGGCTCGACAATAATCGGGAGCAACATCCTATGTCAAACAAGACCGTCCTCCGGCAGGAGAGCGAGCAAACAGCTCCAGCCCTGCACGCCGCCCCCACTTGCAAAGAAGGAGGGGGGCTGGGGGGGTGGAAATTAAATAAATCGATAGCCGCGGCGGCAGGAAATCTAAGGTACGCGGTTTGCGGCGGCCGGGCGCGCTCCGGTGCGAGAGGAAGCGTGAGCGGAGCCGGGGCTCGGCCCGCGCGGTCAGGTGGGGGCGCGGGGGCGGCGCGGCGCGGGGGCCCGGGCGGGGGCGGGCGCGCTCGCTCCGGCTCGGCGGGCCGCCGGGGAACTCCGGCGGAGCCAGCCCGCCGCCTCGGTGATGGTGAGTTGAGAGAGAGTGAGTGAGTGCGGGGGGGGGGACGCCCCGCGTGGGGCGGGTGCGGGAGGCTCGAGGGAAACTTCCACCCACCCCCCCGCCGCCGCCGCCGCCCCGCGGGGAGGCCGGGGGGCCGGGAGGGGAAGGCGCCTCTCGCTCGGCGGAGAAAAGGCGCCGGTGCTGCTGGCTGCAGGCAGGGCGCTGGGCTTGCGGGGTGATGCCTCCCGGGGGCCTCCCCGGCGGGGACCGATGAGGTGTTGTAGCGAAGTTTGCTTTCTCTCTGCCGGCAGAAGCACAAATAGCTGCCGGTCCCCCCCCCCAAAATCGTAGGGCGTTTGTCGGCGTGGCGTGCCTTCGTTCCCTCCTGTTCGGCTTGGCCGCGGGTGTTAAAGCCCTTCCCCGAGCCAGCTGGTCGTTCCCCGCGGCCGCCGCGGGGAATCCCTTCCCCGGGGCCGGGCTGGGCTGGGCGGGCGCCGGGCGCCCGCAGGGTTCACCCCCAGCGCCGAGCGGGCAGCCGGCTGCGATGCGCTCGGGTGACATTTGCCGCCGTGGTTGGGAAATACTTACTCCCTTAGTTTTCGCTTCGCCTCCGGTTAGGGGCTGTAACTGACCTGCTTTTGCTGCGCAGAGGAAAATCCTGACAGCAATGGGGAACGGCGGAGTCGAGAGAAGTTTGGAAGGGGGGGCGAAAGGGTGAGGGATTTTTGTTTTCTTCTGCCTGCATTGTTCGGGATTTCTCGGTCTCCTTCCTCCAGCCCCTTAGTGGGATGAATTATTTAGCACCCTCGTTTTCAGTTCAGCCCTAAAGCTTGCAAGGGGAGGCTTTCGTGTCTAGAAGGAAAAAGAGATGGTAGGTCTGTAAAAATCACGTCTGGCACAGAGCAACCCAGCTGCGATCTCTGGCGTGCACTCTGCTGTTCTGCCTACGACAGCCAGGCTCACGCTGGAGATTCCCCTTCTTAACGGTGACCTAACAGAAAAGCCTGTTGTTCAGTATCTATTTTGCATGAGCTACTATGCTGTAGCAGTCACCGCTTCATTCAGCTAAAGAGAGCGAGAGGATAAGAGGATTCCAATTTAATTAGCAGTTTGTTAAAACCAGTCAGCTTTGGTCACATGTTTATAATTTTAGAACGTATGTCTTAATTGCAGTAAATTCTGGTGTTGTGCATAAAGCAAGTGCCACATGCTGTTTGCGGCATTGGCTGTGGCAGCTTCATGTTTCTATTTTTTTAATTTACTGCAGCATGTGTTTATTTGTGCAACGGCAGATTTTTGTGTGTGCTGTGGGTATTTTGCGTGAAGCAGATCTAGGAGATCTAGGAATTAAAGTATATGCTGGGAGGTTTTTATTACCCAGGGAGCTGCGAGATGTGTCTTTTTTATTGGAGCATATTCAGGTTGACATCTTGAATACCCAGATATTGTTCTGGTTATTTTCAACAGTAGGACTTCTGTGTGGTTTTAGCATCTTTACCGGAGTCTGAAATACTCTAAATGTTGAGGCCTTCCTCGCTCCTCCTCCCCCTCCATAATTACTCTGGTTGTTCTCAAACAAATAGGAACTATCTCGCAATATCCCTGAAATCAAACACCAGCAGACTGTACCCTGTCTTCTGCCTAGCTAACTGAGTCACTGCCATGCTTTGTGCTAGATTAAACTGTCGTAGTATTGCTGCTGGTTGAATATGGAAGATCCCTTGTGTATACTGTGATTTACATTACTGTAAATAGGGTAATTGAATTATAGCTTCTCTGCAATGTCTTGTTCCTCTGGTGTTACCAAAGATCGGTCAACTTCACTTGGGGTGCTAGGCAGGCTTCTGCCTAAATGTTTACTTGAATTAGACATTTCCGCTAACTCTTATAATTGGATAAAGAACTACTTTTGTTTGTTTGTTTTTAAACCCTGTATTGTTGAGGAAGCCCTGGGAGTCTCTGAAAGCAAGGTAGCATTAGTTGTTAACACACATTCCACCCCCTCTCCAAAAATAAAAACAACAACCAAGTTGAATAGCAGGTTACTGAAATTCTGTTTTGTTGCATGAATTCCTGTATCAGAGGAGAAAAGATATTCCGAGGTTAGCTATGGGGTGCATAACGCTAAGAGATTTTTTTGCCTTTTATAGCAGTCAGGATTCATTCAGGGCCTCCACTTGCTGGACAGAGAAGGGAAGTGTTCTATGGACGCTGCTGTAGTGGGTGGAGGAGAGATAGTGAAATGAGTTATCTGTCAGCTCCTAATAACTTAATTTGAAGATCTTAATTGGTGAGGATGAAATGTGCAAACTCACATAGAGCTTTAGTTGTTTGCAAGGATATGTTTTCTCCAAAGCTTGCCTGCTTTTTATACCACGGCATAGGTCTTTTTCTGGTTCGTAACTGCTAATATGGGATATTTGTTTCTTAGAACCTATTTTAAATAAGCTGCTTTCTGCCCTCAACTTCAGCTGACAAACAGTTTGAAATCCAGGATGTGTGCTTCTGTCACTCCTAAGTCAGTATGAAACCTCAGACAGAACAGTGACCTTCAAATATGAACTAAGTCATGTATTTGCAAACACATATCTTTATAGAACTGGCATTAAAAAAAAAGAATAGGGAACCCCAGTCAGATCTTACAGGATTCTGATTTGAGATTAAAAGGCTTTTCCACTAGCTCCTGCTGTCACTTTACCTCTGTCAGAACACTAGAGGAGTTTAAATTTTTGTTCAGTTCAGCTCCCTGTTACTTTTGCTCTCAATGTTGACAAAAGATGCAAGTATTTCTCTGCCTTTCCAGATAGTGTGTGCACACCGAAATACCAGCTGGTGATGGAACATGCCATTCTTGTTGCTTTCGAAAAGGCTTTTAGAATTTGATGGCTAATAGCAAACAGTTGAGTATAATTTTTTTAGTACTGTTCCTGGTATGTGTGGCATTTTATGTT
Organism: Haliaeetus albicilla; assembly: GCF_947461875.1. Lineage (NCBI taxonomy): Eukaryota > Metazoa > Chordata > Aves > Accipitriformes > Accipitridae > Haliaeetus > Haliaeetus albicilla. The sequence goes on from NC_091492.1 coordinate 38,726,934, forward strand.
TTCTCCTGGTTAGTGGTACTTGTTTATATTCGTGCTATTAAAAATATTGACAGTTCTTCATTACATTCAGATATGCAGCTGTCTTAATTTTTGTAAATAACTTCACAGTCTATTCAGTGAAATTTACTAGCTTTTTCCATAATCTAGATTTGTTCCTAAATAAACTGCAAAACCCCCTACCTATGTATATTTTGAAGGCTGTGGCTTATAAGCTACTAAACATGAGTCTGAGATCATAACAACCCTAAAGAAAATTTGATGAAAGATTGCCAGTATCCAGCCAGAGGTAGTTGTTACAACTACATATTGATATGTCACCTACTAATGACAGCATGGCTCTTTTCTGACCAAGTTGCAGTATGTACAGTACGCAAATCTGTTTGGTTTTGTGTTGCATCACCTCGAACCTACTTAACTTTTTCGTACTTGCTCGGTCAGTCGACAGAAGCTATGCCCAATGGGTTGCTGAGGAAAAACGTACTATTTTGAAAAGTCCTTATGTGGGCCCCCAAAGTTAGATGATGTGGCTGCATGATCACCCATAGTGCTCTGAGATAAGAGAAACTCATGTGTCTGAAGGATGCATCTTAGCCAAAAGGTATTGTAAGGAGAATGTTCCTAGGTAATTTTACACGAAGATGAAATTTTATATCAAGATGAAATTAAGCTGAAGGCTCTTCTCTAGTAGTTTTAAAGGATATCACTTGATTGTATTTTATGAGCTGCCATGTGATACTGCTTTAGAGGGTTTTGTCTTTTCAAAAACTGTGATGGAAACTAGTAGCAAGTGTTCTCTGGACCTTTTGATTTATGTTCCTTAAGGCTGGAAGACCTCTTTCAGCGTGATCTCCTAATGCCTTGTATTCTAGTGATTTGATGCCGACAAGAAAGAACATTGAGTGCTTCATCAGTGTTGTTTTCTGAAATGATAGCATTTTCCTCCGCACTACTGATCTAACCTGAGACCCTCTAGCTTTTGGTATTTTCTGAGATTTTGAGTCTAATTTGGTGATATATTTGTAAAACACACAGGTGGATGATGTTATTTTTTCTAAGCACTGTATGAATATGCTGAAATATTTTGCAAACACTGGGGTTTTACAGCTTCTAATCTTGATATTTTAGTGTGTGCGTCATTCTGTAGAAGAGAGTCTAAAAGCTGAAAGACACTCCGTGCTGTCAGTGCAGGGATGCTGAATGTCAGCTGTGGGGCAGGAGTGGGCAGTTAAGCGTTTTGTTTGCTGAAAAGTAAGGGATGTAGGATTGAAGAGCAGGTTTTCTTGGCATAAAAATTTGAGTATTTTGGTAAAAGAACCTTTTAGCACTCTGACAGCCTAGTTTAAAATGCTCAAAATCAGTTGAGTCTTGTATGTGGAGACTGCCTTGCTATTAAAAGGGTAATCACATTTTATGTATTGGGTAATCAGTAGTTTACATCTAGAATGTGGTTGTTGAAGTAGGCGAAAATGTGTTTATTCAAACCCTGTGAAATCCTTCAAGCCTACTGAAATAGTAAAAGGTGGCATCCTATACTAGAAGGAGACACTTTCTGCAGTGTTTCAGCATGAAGAATCTCCGAACAACTCATAATTCTACGTTAACAGTGTGCCGAATTTCAACAGTTAGCATACCTTTTAATGTTATGAAGTTCTGGTCCTCCTTTTCTTTCTAGTCTCATGTATACTGCACTAGATGATGGAGGTGAATCAGTGCAAGCTGTCTGGAGATAGACAACTTTAGGCACCTATAAGGCAGGTAGATAAGATTTAGCATTTTGCCTTTACTGTACTCATCCACCCAATTTGAAAATTAGCTGATATTCCTGTGAAAAATCTGTCATCTTTTGCTTGTAGCAGCTGCCTTGCCCTTGGCCCGTTTGGACATTCCACAGATTGTATCATTCTCCACATCCTTATGAACATCTGTCTTACGTTTAACTTCTCCGTTTAAGCGTTGTCCTGTTGTTATTCCCAGAGGAGTGGAAAGGCTACCTTTTGGAGAGTGAGGCATTTGAGACTTATCTCCAGACTTTAACTCTTCTGTCCCTGCATTAGATTGCTAGGTATTTCTAATCTCTCTTCTTCATACCTAGGCTTTGTTATGCTGTACTGCTCTTGTATTCTTTTAAGGCAGGAGTGTTGTCAGAGTAACGTTAGCAATACACTGTGCCGGGTTCACTAATTTTGGCTGTTACCAGATGTAGGCAAAGATGATAGCTGATGGTTCTGTATTCTGAATCAGTTTTTGATTTTCTTAAAATTAGGCTGAGGTAACCCTCCCTCCACCAAATAGAATCTAATACTGGTTAAAATGCATGTACACTACTAACTGTTTATTTTGTAACCTCTGGGAAGATGGGGACAGTCACTCTAGTGACAGAAGTCTGGGAGTCTAGGTAAAAAAATCTCACGATCCTGAAACCTGCCCTTCTCTAGGAACCAACAGCTTTGTGTTAGCCCCAATTCTGTTTCTGGTTCTGTAGCACCTCCCTTAGGAATAAGAATGAGTAGTGGGGCTCGACCTTGGCATGCCACTGATAGAGACCAGAACTGCCTTGCAGACTTGCTGGTTGGCATTTGTAACATTTGTCATCTTTTATGGCTTAGTCATCATCCTTTGCGTTCAAGGGAGATAGTAATTTCTAGTGTGTAGCCATCTCATCCTAAGGTGCAGCCTATAATAGCTCAGGTGAGCCACATTCCCGAAATGCCTTTTTCTCTCTGTAAAAGGTTTCTGGGTGATACCATTAAATGTATGTGTCTATATCATATCTATAAAATGTGGAGTTAGATTAAATGAATCCCATGTGTCAAAAAAAGAGACTTTGCTAATGTCTGCAGGGGAGCTAGTGCAGGAGCCTGCCCACTTCCAGGCACATGGATGGACTGTACCAAGCTTGTTTCATTAGCTTTGAGTACCATTTGCATCTGATGCCAGGCAGTCTGGTTGTAGCAGGTATGCAGAAAAGATTTAAGCAGAAAAATCTTCTTAAAACAAAGAAAGGCTGTCTGTTAGACAAAACCAGAACCCCTGTCAATCTCTAGATGTGCCCTGCTAACCACCTACTTTGGTGCTAAAGAAATCTTCCTGCGTCTGGCCCCTGAGAATGCCTAAAGAAATGCAAAATCCTGGTAAAGAGTTTTCCTGTTGAGGGTTTCATATTCTTTTATTAGGTTTCTGCATCAAATTATTTGCTTATTAGAAGATCTAGAAGCATTCTGTACTCTTTGGATTTCTGTGCTTTATATCCTCCCAAAGAAAGAATTCCAGGCTCTTTCTGACAGGGACAGGACATAAACCAAAATGTACCCCAGAAAAAGATATTGAAGTAACAAAGGCAGAATAAGAAATTCCAACATGGGTGAGCAGACACCTTGCTCGGTGTTTTCTTTTGAGGACATAAAGTGCCTGACTAAATCTCTGGATGACTTCTGCTCTTCTGCATCCCTTTGGCAACCTTCGTTCTCTCCTTCTTAAACCCTGGATTGGCTGCAAGACACAGTGAGTGAAACTTTGCTGATAATTTAATTCCTTTCCTGACCAGTCACTTTTTCTCTCTTTCCTAAAATACAGCTGGTAAAAGGGAGCAACTTCTGGAGGAAATAAAATAAATGTACTAAAGTAATTTGTCCAAAAGTCTTTTTATCAATAACTGACCTTCCAGCTTGAGGAGTTGTCCAGCTGTCCAAAAGGGAACCTTCTTTAAAGTTGCCAATGGGGGCGGGGAGGGAACGCAAAAAAAGATAAAAAAAAAATCAGTGTTCCACAGCTATATCTTCAAATCCACCTTTGCTTTAGCACCCTAGATTTGCAGAGTAGAGAAATGAGGGGCTAGACAAGAGGGAATCTAAGGTTTGTTTCTTAGAGTACTCTGGGGAAGGATGCTCCACCGGCACTGCTGGCGTTAACCTGGAAAATTAGTGTGGGGAGCAGTCTTCTTCATCCAGGGGATGATGCATTATGCACATACCTCCTGTGTTTCCTGGATTTTCAAGTGGGTGATGTCTGCCTGAGGCACACCGTTGCAGAGCTCCGGAGGGAACGCAGCTGTGTCATTGCTTGAAGAGGATTGCACCTTCAAAACAGGTTTTAAGAGAACAGCCTGTTGGCTCCTTCTCACTTTCTTCTCTGTCTGTCTTTCCATTGTAGCCATGGAGTAGAATGGATTCTTTATTTCCTCTTTTTGTAGTCTAGTTAGCCATTTCCCTTTAAAAAGAGGCGATGTGACTTTCTGTTGACGTCGTTGTGAAATCACATGGTACATGGGAACCATCTGAGTAAAAACTCCTCAAGCCTCCTGACAGAGTGAACAAAAACTAGACTCTAGATTCTGCCTGGCAAACGGCCAAACCCAATGTTTTGCAAAACTATCTGTAGCCCTCGGTTTCTGTTTCGCAAATTCCACCTGAAGTTGTAACTCATCATCTTAACGAGGCATTTCTGGTTTTTTATAATTGCTTATGCGGCAAGGAAATTACTCCCTTTCCCTGCCTTGTGTGTGTATGTCCCTGACTCACGCTCACACATGATAGTCTCTCCTGGTGGATATGGCTTGAGTGTTCTTTTCATAGGGTTAAAACCAATTTAATGTCGAGTCAGCTGTAAAATGATTGTTCTAGAAATTAAAAAATCTGAAATTTAAGACTCTGAAAATGCGTTGTATTTTGGAGAGAGAAATAAGAGGTGAAAATTGTCCATTATGTTTCTGTATCAGCATATGATAATTGGAGCATGTGGAGCATTTTCATTTGTCAGTATTTTTCATGCTGTTCTCTTGCTAAAATAATGCTGCAGAATTCCAGAGTTTTTCCAGAAAGCATACATGTTGTTTATTCAGTTCCAAGTGTGTGTGTATTTAAAAAAGAAGAAAAAAAGAAATGGACAATATTTACCTTGTAGACCAGGAATTGTAATCCTGCTTGGTTCTGACTTATTGAAAGGAAGTTGCTGCAGTTTTGCCTTATTTCTGTTTCCTTTTCCAGGTTGATAAAATGTCATTTATTTATTGTCATGCTATTTTTTATATTCTGTTATTGTACTATGTGAACAAGACTAACAATAGACAAGAGGAGTGCTGCTTAAATACTCCGAAAAAGTTTGTAAGATTTTTCTGAAATTGGCTAAGTTACAGAAAGCAGGGGCTGCTTTTTTTTTCCTTGATGACACAAGTCCCTGCAGCTAATAATTTTAATATTCTGAATATAGCTGCTTTCATTTCTTAATACTTTTGTACCCACTTGCATTCCTGTTCACAGGGGTGGAATTGTTCCACTACGTACTGAATAGCTGTGTGGATGAAATGAGGAACCGAGGAAGAAAAATAATAGAATTGTCTGTAGAAAAGAAGAAAAGCTACAATCAGGTGGCAGAGTAAAATAATAAGAGATAGGGGGGCATGTTAAGATTGGATGAGAAAAGGTGGGTTAGTAATTTGCTAAATGGGGGAGGGAACAGTGGTTTTAATGGTTATACTCAGAACTAGCAGGAAGTCATGAGTAAAGCAAACACATGCTTACTGACTTGAACATTAAATAGAGCGATGCTTACAAAGAGGAGCAGGGATATTCAAGGGTCCATGCTGCACTTTCCTAGCTGAAAAGAGTGAGGTTTCAAATCCTGTGTGTTGAAACTGTTCAGCCCGAACCATATTCCTTTCCTTTTCAGGCCTCAAGGGCAAGATGTTAATGTTGACCTAAGTAACTGTGAAGAGAGGGCAGGAGTAAAGCTAGTAGTACTTCAGTATGTTGTGCTTAACCCTGTATTAAAACAGAGACTTAAAAAAAAAAAAAAAGTTTAGGGAAGTGTGAGCTTTCCAGGGATTATGTAATTGTACCTAGTTCAACTTCTGATTTTAAAATACTGTGTAGGTTGTTGCATTATTAATCAGTGGCTTCCCTGCACCACTTTATTAGTTGGTTTGTTAGTTTTGCCATATTTTCTAACAATCTTAAAATAGTGCTTAATTAGTTTTGTTTTTACTAAAGGCTCTTCTTAGTAGGACATTACTGAGACTGACAAATGAAGTGTTTCGTTTTGCTTTGGTCACTTGAAGGCAGCAGTGGAATTGAGTTTGTTTTATGTGGTGCAACTTGCACTTCTGGGACTCCTTGGGAAAAAAGAAAGAAAAAAAAAGGGAATTGAGTCGTAAGTAATTGGAGGTCTTTATTTGTAGCAGTAGTTTTTATATGTGTGTGCTTGTTATATGTGAATTGGAACATCTGAAGTATGGCTAGCATTTCTCCATTTCATTAAGAGAAACCATGGAGCAGTGAGAGAGTAAAGCTTGATCTCGGCTTGGAAAATGGCTTACTCTGAAGCTCTGCAGTGTCAGCAGCAGCCATCCCCAGAGAAGTTTGGGTTTTGTTGAGAACTGACAGCCTTTCCTCCTCAGAGAGGCATTCCTAAACCCCAGGGAATCCCCTCCCGTAAAGTTCTGGAGTAAGCAGCATGGAGGAATAATAAGCACTTCCTTCCTTTCTATTTTCAGTCACTGAGCTAGAAAGTATCCACTACTGCTGTAGCTGGTGCTCACAAAACCCTGTGCAGCATGGTCCTCTTTTCCTCACCCTCCTCCCCGAGTCTTCAGTTCTTCTGCAAGGGGAGGTTGTGCAGCAAGTTTCAAGCTGAAAAACAATTTAAAAACCTGTCACCAGGAATGTGGCGTACTGACTTCATTATTCAGTTTCACATTTAATGTAAAATTCAGTATTAAGTTATCCACAGCGTTTTCACATGCTCCCAGATCAGGCTTGCTTCCCCCGCCCCCAGCCCTTACAGAGTGTTTATTTAGCCAGGAAGGCATGGAGAGCAGCTTGATGTTTTGGATCCTGAGAGGCATTTTGGAGTTGTTGGAAGCATCTCACTCCTTCCTCTAGTTTCATGTAAACAGCTTCGCTGGCTGTTGCAGGAGGGAGGAGAACCTTTCGACTGTGGGAATGGTGGCCAGCGAACAGGAGCGGTGTGTTGGATGTAAAATCCTTTTGGTGGCCAGAGCCGGAGACATTTTGTCAAGTGGCCTGAGTGGTGATAAAGTAACAAAACCTTTCAAAGAACTGCAAATGTTTGTCGCAAGGATCTGTACTCCTCTGTGTGTGTACTTTCAAGAGAGGTACTTTGCTAACAAATCTGAATTTTCAAATGATGATACGAAAACTGTAATTTTAGTCAAACTGAATAACTTTTTCCAGTCTCCTCCCCAGTTACTTCATTACAAGCTTTCCATTTGTATCTTTCTTAAGTTTTGTTAAAAAACCTAGCATTCAGCTTTTTAAAAAAGTTACAATATATGATCTGAATTCAGAAATATTCCTCCTGAAGGTTATTGATACTTAGGAAGGAAAAATTCATGCCTGATGGGCTTAGTTAAACTTCTCTTTGGGAGAGGTTTGAATGAGACTTTCTTCAGTCTCTGACTCAAATTGCAGTTTTAAAAAGAATTCAACATCAGTCATGAAATAAATTCTGATAAGCTCACTTTAACATCAGTGTTTTGCATATTGCTTAGTAAAATCATGGTGGAATGAAGATTGTTCTGACTCCTGATGGCAGGTTTCTTTCTGCTTTTGGCTTGAGGCTACATGTGAAATAGGCAGGTATGTTACATAGGACAGTAATCTTATTTATTGCTGTTTTGCATTTATAAAACTGCAAGTCAACACATGAAAAGGTAGTGACTTTCATTTTAAAATCAGACCTTCTTTTGTAATGCCAATGGTAAAGTAAACTCAAACATTCCTAGTGTGAGTTTTAATTTAAGCTATTCCAAGGTGCCCTGTTGTAGAAAGAAGAGCAGCATTCCCCAAAACATGCAACTTTGTTTCTGTCAGATGGACTTTATAACTTTCACAGCTTTCTAGCTGCAATTAGCATATTCTGTCATTGCAAATGGGTTTACTGCATTATTATAATTTCTGGGGTAGCATTAAAATGTATACACAGGACATGTGAGAAGGAGCTGCAAGATTATTTTCAACTGATTCCACATACGGCATGTGAAAGCTCCCTTCAAGTGATCTGCCTAATTCAAATGAAGGATGAGATAATGCTGAAAAAGACCAGGAACCTACACATTGGCTGTCTTCCATTCCTACAGTATGCATCTAAGTTGACCATAAATTGTTTTGTATAGTTAAATTGGCTAAGTAGGTTCTTGCAATGTGGTGCCATTATGAGGCATTCAATTGTTTTAGGATTTGGCAGAAACCCAGTTTACATATGTGCAGAGAAGCAAAAAATATCAGCTCCAGAATGTGTGTGTTTCATCTGTAGCCTGAAAGGAAAGTCACTGTATAGTTTGGGGGAAGAAAAAGCTTGTCTGTTTAAATTAAGTATGTGCTGTTTTACGGAACTATTACCTACAAGATCTGTACATGCTTGAGAGCTACTGAGCTGCATGAGCAGATAAGATCTTTGCCACCAAGCCGCAGAAGGTACTTGTGGACGTTGGTAGTTGGGCATAGGAGGAAGCGACGGTTGTGCCTCAGGGGTCAGTCACGGTTCGGTTTTAGGTACTTTCTAGAAAAGGGAAGCTACAAAAAGAAGCCTGCAAGAAAGCTTCAGGGAGCAAAGAGGAAAAATGGCTTTCTCTCTTACTCCCCCAGTGATCACAGTAGAGAGCATGAGGAAAAGCAAGAATAAGAAAATTTGGCAGAACAGTCTGTGCATTATATCTAGTTGAAGTCATTGTTTCCTATTTAAAAACACTGATATTTGTGTGTATTTTTTTCCCAAGTTCCTATACATCCTATGGAGTAGAACTGCCCATTCCCTGAAGACATGCAGGGGGAGGGTCCGTTGTATACAGGCCTGTTACGTATCTACTTCTTTTGTGGTCAAATGTAATTTATGATTGTAGTAATCATTTTCTTTCCTTCCACTTTGCATTAAGTTCTGAAGAATTTTGCTCACACTAAAAGGAAAGCTAAAAATATCAAAGCAAGACCTTTAAACAAGGATAAAAGAGTAAATATTAGTATATCCTGCTCTCTGAACAGGTTTGGAAAGCAGAATTCATTTTCAGTCAGGTACTGAGAGCAAGTACTGCTATCAATGAAACTATTCTTTCCTGCATTGTCACAAAATGGTATACATGACCAGAGGATTTTCATCTTAAAGAGCTACTACAGGAAAAGTTTCAGAACTGAATAAAGCACAAGGGAAGGGTTTGGAGTGACGTAACAGCAGTTTTTGTGAAAGGTCATAATATAAGTTACATACTAACATGCAAGCATAGTAATATTTGCATTGCATTTTTTCAGATATGGTTGACTAGTGTGTTGACAGCATCCATGTTAAACACCTGAAAAAAATCTCCTTAGGCTTATTAGACATTGCAAATCTGACCTGACTAACCATAACTAAATTGTATTTTCTATCAGTGTCCAGCCTTGCTCCCCAAAGATTCCCTTGTCCCAAAATTTAATTAGAGGGATTTGAATCTGCCATTGGAAAATGGATACTGCTGAGGAATCTGATTCTTCCTAACAGACTGGTTAGTGCCATGGTGAACACTGATGATATCAAGGCAGTAACCAAGTTCCTAAGACATTCAGGAACAGATTATTTGAAGGTAGAAGCTTGCTGTGGCTGCACAAAAGTAGCAGCTTTCGGGCTAGGAAAGCTTATTTTAAGTTACTCCTTGTTTTTTATGGTAGTTGAGCTTTGGCTTAGGAAGACATGTTCACAGACATAATAAGAAAAATGCACAGTATAATTTAGGCTTTGCTTGCTTTTTTTCTGGGAATAGTTCAGAAGAATATTTAGGTGTGCTGTGGCCTCCTGCAAGCCTCCCTCTTTTGCTGCTGGCAGGAATCAGTCGACTTTAAATCCAGATCTCCGTGTCTGAAGGACCACAGCATTTGTCTATCCATTTTTCCCCTGACCCTCAGTGAAATGCAGTATGCTGTGGAATCTGATTCGTATTTCAAGATTTCTGTCCTTTTCAGTTGGATCCCTCTGTAGAGGTTTCCTCTTTTCTTTTTTTTCTGCAGGGAATCTGGCGCATCCCCGTGGATGAGATCGACCGCCCCGGCAGTTTTGCATCTCATATGAACCGCTCTATTGTCTTACTGCTCAATGTGCTGTCACAGCTAAAGGATTACAACACCTTGCTGAAAGTCTCATCTATGCTACAGAGAACCCCTGATCAGGGAAAGTATGATATATTTATTTTAATCTGTTACTTTGTAAAGCTTTGAGTATATTTTGTTCAATTTGTAACTATTTTATTTAAAGATGTTCTTAGTTTAGGAAAAAAAAAAAGTGGTTAGACCGATTTCCTCAGGAATATAGTGGAATGATGGGTAATTTTTCTCAGGATTACAATTCCGTAATAGAGTCTAGAATTTCTCTGAATTTCTCTCGAAACTCAGAGCAGCCATACAGCTGCCTTAACAGACTTGCAGAGGTTTTCTGTCGTGTGGAGGGATTCACTGGTGGAACAGAGCATCGTGACTTCTGCACCCCTCTGCTGGCCTCTTGCATAAGAGCTGTGTCCAGTGAGGGAGGTCACAGCCCAGGCATCCTGCCTTCCTGTAATCCTTGACAGACTGAACAATGGTTATGTGCTTGTTGGCAGCTGATGCTATTTAAAAAGCTTATCCTATTCAGGGGTGATCTAATTTTAATTGCATTAACCTTATTTAAGAAAAAAGAAGCCATTTAATGTGAGCTATATACAGATTTGTATCAATGTGAAGACCAAAATAAACATCTAAGGAAAATATTGAAGCAATTGAGGTAAAATTCTAGTAGCTTGCCGAGTGGGAAATGTTGAAATTAGTCTCTGGCAGATGCTTAAGAAATCGAACTGAATGATTGATGGCAATAAGTTGGAGGCAATGAAGGTTTCTTCATGTGTTTTTGAGTGTGAGTGCATGTGAATTTGCATAGATTGTCGTATGTCTGGGAATATGTCACCACATGTCCAGCAAGCTTGAAGCCAAAAATACTTTGACTTTTAGCATATCAGAAGTACTGGACCATAGAAGGTTTAAATTCTGTCCTAAGCAAGCCCACAGTTGTACTAAAAATATTATGTTATTTATAAGTCTAGACTGAATTTAACAAACAAGTAATTGGACATGTTGGATCAGCCAGTGCCAGCTATGGTGAACTATAATCGTTACAGGAACTTATAAATGCAAATATGCTGGGTGTGTCTGGTATATGCCTGTAACTACCCTATTTTTAAAAATAGGGTGTTTTTAGCTGAACTTTAGTTATTACTGAAGTAATGAGGAGCCAGTTTTTTGTATCTTTTTGCTGAAAAGCAAACCATAAATTTACCAATTTAATGTAATACTGTAGAGAGAAAATAGGCGTTTTAAAAGTGTTGGCTTTTTGACTGAAATAGTACCCTTCAAAGTTATTTACTTGATTTTTAGCCCTCATTAAAACCAACCAATTCTGAAATAGAAATTCAGTTTTCCATCAAACTCAGGTGGGATTGATGGCTGGAAAGTTTTCCTTGAAAGTGAACTAAAGCATTGTGTCAGAATACACAGAAGTTACAGTGCTGTAGAAAATTAAATGAAGCTATAGAATGAATAAGTTTTACATGCACAATATTAGCTTTTTACAATGCTAAATAGGAATAAAGGTATTACCACACCAGTGTTTTAGCTCTAAAAAAACCTCGATTCAAAGACAACTGATATGACCAACGAGAAAGGATTTGCTCATGTCCTTAATCTCCCATGCACGGTTTATCCAGAACATGAAAATCACCTGACAGTTCAAGATAGCTTCATGTGACTAATACTCTTTTTCAAGAAAAGGTTTGAACAAAAAGCTGGTATTTGAGGGGCACAGAAGGCTTGCTACAAGAAAACTGTAATTCTGGTTGTCTGTTTTGCTCTCGGTTTGATTGGTTGGTTTGTTATTGTTTTGGGTTTGGGTTTGGGGTTTTTTTTTCCCCTCCCCTCTGTTTGTAGATAGTGCTCTTTTGCTTCATGCACGTCATCTTTGATGATTGTGGGGAGGGGAGGAGGGGAGGGAAGCATAGCTAAAGTGTTATATTTCAATATACAACTGTATATGTTTTGTTTGCTTTCTTCTAACTTGTTTTAAAATTGTTGTGTTGGGGGGTTGGTGTTGTGTTGTGTTTTGTTTTGTTTTTTTAATGTCCTGGTTCTTGCTTTTAAAGTCCTATAAGATTATGGCAGTTAGTTTAATTTCTGTTCTCTTACTGTGGCACAGGAAGTACTTGCGTGATGCAGATCGCCAAGTTCTGGCCCAACAAGCCTTTGTGCTTACAGTGAAAGTGTTGGAGGACACTCTCAACGATCTGACGCAGGTAAGGCAGCAGTGTGTTTAATGGTCATTGATTTAGTAATTAGATTTTTCTAGGTTCAGTTTACTCATTCCTTAGATCTCCTGAGGCTGAAGGGCTACATTACTATCACTTATTTCTAATAACCTTTTGTTTATATGCAACCACACAGAAAACCTTCTTCCAGCATTGTTGTTTTTCATTTTTGAAATCCAGTAACAAATACAGTTGTTGAGAATGGATTGCAGTAAGTTTGGTTTGACTGTCCCTGCAATTTCAAATCAGGGTAGTTACATGGAGTATAAGAACAGCTACATTTTCAGGTGGGGTCTACTGGAAATTTCATTTTAAAATGAACTAAGATTCCTCTTGCAAAACAAAACCAGACACTAGATATGACATGCCTAGCCATTTTTAACTGCTAGACCTTGACAGCACCACACCTATTATTACATTTAATTATAATCTAGATTTAATTTTTAAAAGTCATATAGAGACCAATCAGTTTCCAGGTTAAGATGACTGGAAATTGGAAGTTTATTTGGCAAACACATTCAAGGAAGAGCTTGTTCCTAAGGGTTTTCCAAGTTAACAGAGTATAGGTTTAGCAGATTAAGTGAAAACATCCTTAAGAACACTGGAACTCTGTGTATGAAATACTTCGTTCATAAATCTGGATGGAAGAATTGTATCACTAGCAATTTTTGAAAGAAGAGATGTTGTACTAAGGTTTTCTACCTTTGGACCATCACCAAAGTAAAGGTCCAAAAATTAAAATACTATAGCAGAGTTTAGCATACTTCTTGATCTACTAACAAGAAGAAAGGTATGTAAGAGCAACCAAAAGGAAGATTCTTAAATTTGAGGTTGATCTGCAGCTGCCAAAAGAAACAGGTTCAGTTTTTACTGCAGTACGTTAGAAGAAAATTTTGTGCTATTAAAACCTTGGATTTCATTTAGTTGGATCCCACAGTATAGGCTGAAGTAGTGGCGGGGTGGGGAAACATTGCAGCTTTGGTTCAGCCTATGCTGTTGATTTTCTTCAGCAGAGACAGCAATGTAAAGGTACTCATGGTCCATTCATGGTAGTCATACCTGTGCTCAAATGCTTTCTGATTTCAATAATAACAGAGAAGAATGACTTCTTTTATTAAGGTTTCAGAAGATCAGAATTCCAAGTCTTCTAACCTTGCTTCTGGAAGGATGACAACAGACGTCTCTAATAAAGCTAGTGCTGAAGAGGGAAAAGATGTCCTTCCCAAAAAACCAGTTTTATCAGATGGAGTAGTACATAGTACTGAAAATGGAGTAAAGGAAGTGACCCAGGGACAAATTCCCAATGCTATGGACATATTGGAACAAGATGACAAGAATGACAAGGAAATTAAAGAGCTCCCTGGGCCTGGTTCAGTTGAGCCTATGGATCTTGATGGATATTCCAATGACCCTGAAAAAATTGATTCTTCATGTAAACGCAGTGAGCCAGACCGTCTTCAGTCTGGCAGGAACTCAAAGGAGAGAGCTCCAGAGAGCCGGACTCCAGAACTTTCTTTGGAAGAGCTAAGTATCAGCTCAAAACATCAGTATCAGGCAGCTAAAGGAATAGTTCAGGCAGTACCTACAGAAGAACCTGTCCAGAGATCAAGCAGGAAGAGGAAATTACTTGAGGATGTGGAGTCTGGGAAAACACTTCTGCTTGATGCTTATCGAGTATGGCAGCAAGGTCAGAAAGTTATGGCCTATGACCTGGGTAAAATTGAGAAGATCATGTCTGAAACATACATGCTGATTAAACAGGTGAAGTATTTTATCATTAATTGTAATTTCTCTGTGTGATGTCAGACGTGATTATAGAATAACAATAATTGCCAAACAAAGCAGTATAAAATTGGCCCTATATCTGTTCAAAAGTTGGAGAGAGATAAATACCTCTGAAGAACCACTCTCTTGACAAGACTGTTGCAGGGGGAGGGGGGAAAGTAGGACCCTCCATGTTTTGGAACTAAATATCTGAAATCAGTTAAGAGCTATAATACCAATTATATGGGGTTTGATCATGCTAAATGTTAGTTTGAATTAAGAGGGAGTTGTGTATCTTTGAATAAATACTCATGAATAACTTAAGATCACTGTTCAGCCATAGAAGTGCTGCTTCTCCCCCTTACTCCCATGCTCTACATCCCCATTTCATCTGAATTTAATTAGATTTATAGATGAGCTAAGTAATTACAGCTTCATTAGTTGTGATTCTCTGTTCAGGTGGATGAAGAAGCAGCACTTGAACAGGCAGTCAAGTTTTGCCAGGTGCATATGGGGGCATCAGCACAGAAACAGGTAAGCACTGTGAAGTCCCTGGCTGCTTGTAACAAGCTTTTATTACTTAGTCTGCACGATCATGTCTGTTGCTGAGTGTTTGCAGCAATTAGAAATATCTACTTCCCTTGTATAGTTGTCATCTATGATAAGTTGGGCCACATTAGTGTAGGGAGCTCATCCCTTTTGTTAGGGTCATTGCTGCCATTTTTGTCAGGCTTGAAGGATATTTTGCATGCCCAAAAGCTTTTGGGGAAACCCCAAACAATTTTCAAATTGAAATATTTATGGCTCACTACCATTTTCTTAAGTGTCCACATCTTTCCTCAGCATTTCATGGATGGTAATTACTAATCTCTGATCCCTAAGGGCTAAAAAACTCATCAGCTCTTCCCTTGCTAATATTGCACTCTGCTCCAGAGATACCTAATATCTTTCCTCTCAACTTGCGTGGTCGAGAATCTGATTTTAACTCTGTTACATTACTCAGTTTGGTTTTTAGCTTGTAGTTTCTGGGTTTATCCAGCAAACAGTTATAGAGCTTTAAAGGGATGGTTATTTATCAGTCCTTAATGTGAAATCAAAGCCAAGAAGAAAACTGGATGAATGACATGTTTAGTGGTCATTCATTTTGCCAGCAAACCATCAGCTGAAAGCCCCGAAGTATTTTGTAGTTTTGTACTTCCCGTAATTTTTGCCACCAGCACACAATGAAGCAGTTGTTCAGCAGATTTTGACTAGAAGATAAAGCACGTTTAGAAGAAAAATCTATGTTCCTAGTTAATAGTCTGTGTTTTAATACTGCTTGGGGCTTTGTGCATGTTTTACGCTATGAAAACGTAGTATGTGTTATCGATTGCTAGCTCTCAAAAAATAATTAATATTTGTCTAAAAACATTTCAAAAAAATCTGTTGGAGTGCAACTTAGAAACCTTTTGTTGTCTTTGAGTGTTTCAGAAGTGGTGATCTGTATCATGCTTAAGTGTAAACCAGGAACCATCTCTAAGGTTTTCTGTACAAGAAAAGTAGATAACTATATGAATTTGTTGAATCATGTTCAGTACTAATTTAAAGTAGAGCTCTTTCAGAAGTGTCTTGAACACATTTGTTTTATGAGCTGCAAAAATTTATTCTGGTTTTCTGTGGTTTGTCTTTTCTGTCCCTCAAGTATCTCTTCTGCTATTATTTAATCTTCTATCATCTATAACTTCATCTTCCTGTCATGTGTCTTACCCAGTAGAAGTGTGCAAGGAGAAGTACATGCTATTGACTAGTCTAGAGATACCCACTCACTGCATTCCAACTTGACAGTTACCAGAAGAAAAGTATTATGGTTGCAGGGATGGGGAGAATTGCCTGCTTCTCCATCACTTGATTCTTTCCCTCTGCCTAGGCACTAATTTTCATTAAAATGGAAGGACAGTAAAAGTCTTTCAGAATTTCTTTTCATCCTCCATAGTTGGATGAGGCTTTTCTACTGTAAAATAAACCCATCTGCTTTGCAAAAACATAAGCTTTTGAGGAGGTACATCTCTGATGTTAGCAAGTTAAGTATTGTCTTAGGTATTCAAATCCTTTTCACATTATTTCACCTGTTTTTTCAAAATAAATGCATTTTTTTAAACCTCCAGATAGTTCTTCTAGCTCCTGAAGCAAATCCCCTGTCTATCACCAGAACACTGCCTCTGTTCTTCAGATCTTTTCAATGTAACCTCAGATAATGCACATTGCCTGGTCCTTCCTACAGTGTGTTGTACGTACATGACAAACGCTTCTCAGAACTAAAGTGCAACTGTGTTAGAGGTGCTGGTTAATAGGTAGAAGAACTTAGAAGGTGAACCTTCTGTATTATATAGAGTTAAGAGGCCAGCCTTTTAGGTTTTTCCACCTAGTGGAGCTGAAGAAAATTGAGGCTGTAGGTCAACTCCTGTAACAACGTTTAGTGCTGTCTACTCTGCAACTTTAGGAAAAGCAGATATTTCTGTGTCTTTTGTGAAAGGTTCCAGATTTTTTGTTGTTGTTGTTTCCATTTAAGATATGTGCCTTTCAGTGGAGCTTGAATCTTGTGTTTTCATGCACTATTCTCTTGAATCTATGGGTACTTGTTCTCCTCATCTCATTTTGATGAATATTGTTTTACTGGTGATTATTGCCTTGACCAGGAGGGTAGAGGAGGTTCAAACCCTCAGGGCAGACTCCGTTACACAGCATTTATTCTAGACAAGATTACCTTCACACTACATTTCTTCCTGAAATGGTGTTAATTTTAGTTGTCAGGAGGCATGCCAACCTGTGTTTTTCCCCGTGCTGTGTAGAAAGTATGAGTCTTGAGTAGCCATAAAAATTTCCAGTTGTTAATACTGAGATAAAAATTATCTAACAGTGTGTTTAGTTAAAATGTGCATTTGTACAGTGCATCTTAGCAGAGTAACAGGAGAGGATGTAAGAGTAAAGGGAGTTTATTAGATTTTCTTGGAGGTAACTTTTTTTCCAATTTGTGCCCCTCAGGAAGTCAGTAACTTTTTTCCATTGAACTATAGAAATGAACAGCAAAGTTGACAGGTATTCTCATAGAAGTGTTTCTTTGTTCCTAGTCTGGTATTTAAGATTTTAATTTTTTTTTTAATAAAGAAATCTGGGCTCAGCATGTTAAGGCTTTTTTAGTTTATCTTAGGGAAAAAATAGGCGGCATCACACTGATTTATGACTTCAAAATAAAAAGAATTTGCTAATAAGCTGCTTTAAAAAGTAATGTTACTGTTTGCTTTTTGGATGTGTTCACCTTTTTAAAAAACACTCAACAAACTTGCATGTATCTGCCAAGTTACTTGCTGGGCTTTGTTGAGTATGTGATTATTCTGGGTATGCGATTGCTATGCCAGCTCTTCCAGCAAAGTTAACAGTTACTGAGGCATGTGGCAAAACATCAGAATGGTGAAAAACCTGCACACAAACTAATCTTGAAAGTAGATAGAATAGGTGAGCTAGTATTTAACTGCACCGGAAGTGATGAGATTTCCTGTTAAATCTCTTGAAATAAAATATACCTCTTAATGTGATGCACTTTTGAAGCTTGTACACGTTCTGTTTTAGGAAACGGTTCCAGCTAATGAAATTACTACATACTGCACTCTCATTTTTGTCTGTTTCTGGCAGGATCTTGTAAGCCCTGTGAAGCTGCCCTACTGCTAGTATAGCAGTACGAATTAGTGTGGAGACACAGGAATAGCCACTCTCGTAGACATCTGTCTGTTTTCAACAGACTGAATCCTGTTTTATTTAAAATTGGCAAGTATTTGCCTTCTGTAAACAAATGAGTCATGTATAGAGCTGCCGCAGCACAGAGAAGTGCTTTGTTATTGGATAGTTTGAGTAGGTTTACAGGGCCTGTGGTTCTTCAGTCACTTATCCCAAGAAATTGACAGTCAAAAAAAAAAAAAGTGAACACAAAATCCACCTTGATGTATGTCTTTCTCTGTTGGCTGTTGTATTTTACAGGTCCAGGCAGTATATGGTTTTTTTATGAAAGTTTTCACTTGCTACTAAAATTAGGAATTATTTGAATTATGGCTTTTCAACTTTCTTCCAGACCAGTCAGAGTTCTTAACCTAAATATTTAACAACTCTGTTGAAATCTTTTTATATGCCTCTTCAGGCATAAGCAGGAAACAATACAGCAATCAGTAAATGGAATTTGACAGAGTGGGTTATTATACTTTTGTGATGACATCTAATCTTTTTAATAGCTTGGCAATACTGTGACCCTTTCACTTGATTTTAGAAATCCTCTGTAGTCCTCGTGACTAATGCAGTGTTAACATGTATTGAGCCAATGAGACTCTTAACTTCTTCTACGAAGTCAGCTAAATAGATGGGGAAGAGCCTTAGAAAGGTTGGCTCCCAGCTTTGAAGAAGGCAGGAAAACATGGTAATACAAAACCTTGCTACGATAAGTTCCTATGCTCCTGGAGAAATGTTGAAATTGAGGTATTCGCTATTGAAATATGATACATCAACGAAGAAATAAGTGTAGATGCTCTGTCATGAGATCTTGCATAGGGTGGCGACATAGCCTGCTCGTGCCAGGGACAGAAGATTGTGTTTCAGAAAAGGGTCCTTTATACATGTGGCTGCTGTTCATAGTTCAGATGTTGCTTAATGTCTTTACAGGATGCTTAACAGTATGCTTGTGCTTGGACTGTAATAGCTTTAACAGAAAGGTGTACCTGTGTGTACTCAGTACAGACTTGGATAAAATGGTGTAACATTAGACCTCTAGTGGGGTGAGGAACCTTACCAGTTAAACAAAATCAGTTGAGCATCATCTTATCAATTAAACATCTTCTCAAACTTAATTGGATCCAACTCTTGCTTTCAGGAGTAATTGATGTTTTGCCATAGCAAACGCAGTTTTGCTTTATCAAATCCTGCTAATGGGGGCTTTGAGTTTTTAATGTCTAATGCAGAAGCAGCTGAAGATGGGAAACAGTCATTCAAAGAGGCTACCAAAGAGAGACTTGTGAGCTTGAAGAAGCTGCTAGTACATACAATATAAATTAATCCACGTATACTACCATATTGGAGGGTGGCGGGGGAGATCTTAACTTTATGAATAGCTTGTACTGTGTTTGTATTTGGCTAGGTTCTTTAAGTGTTACTTTGAGAAGTATTTACTGTTAAACCATAATGGTGAAGTAAAACCTGAGCTTTTAACACTATCTAATGTGAACGTGAAAGGGGGGGGAAGACTAAAATGTACGCAGGTTTTTTTTTTGTGTTTAATGAAAAGGAAAATACTTTATGGTGTGTGGGAACAGAGTAGCATGGATGAGATTCCAGTGATTGATATAAAAATGTATTCAGTGTAAGTTGCTGGGAGGTATCTTTCGGTATTCCAAAATAATAATTTTTAAAAGTGATGTATTCATCAATTTCAGCACACTTTTGTTCAAAATCTAAAGAGTAGCGATGCAACATTCTTAAACACTGATATTAATGCTGCTGTTTATCTTTCTTACCGTATCCTCAGACAAGAGGACAAGGGCAATATTGTCTGATCAGTTTTCAGTGTTACAGAAGATTGCCCAGTGAAGACTTTGAAAATAAATATCGTTTTATCTGTTACAACAGTACAATCATCAGCCCTTCAGAGAATTTTGGTTTACTGCTTGTTGCATATTTAACTGCTCTTGTTGGAAGTCGCTGAGCTGATCATATGACTAAACTAATGTATGCTGAGGATTTAACAAAATATCTTCCCAAATATTCACATTTTCTAGTATCGCCTATTGACCCTTTAGCCTATTGAACTGTTTTTAAAAACAAGAGGCCAAAGTTCTGGAGACTAATTAAATTTAGTTCAGACTATGGCTGCTTCAAAAAAAGGGCGTATGACCACCAGTAATGACCAATCAGGAGTGGGGTTGTGACTCAAATATATGTAATAGCTTATGCTAGTATTTAAAGTCATGAAGTGAGTAGTCCTGCAATTGGAAAAGGTGGGAGAGTGGTAACTGAGGGAAGAAAGTAAGTAGTTCTGGTTGAATGACTTGTGATGGTCTTGGAGTTTTCTGAACTTTCTTGTTGTTTAAAGTAATACCTCTGGAAGACATGATAGTGAGTCATAGTATAAGAACATAGCATAGTTAAATCAGCACTTTAAAGTGAGAACTGCTGCTAGAAGTAAGCCTGCTTCCTTGGTGGCTGCTCTTTCCTCTGCTGTGGTATATGTTCCTCTGTGCTGGCACAGGCATTTGTATGGCCGTGCAGCACACAGGACTGGAGAACAGGCGTGGATGAAAGTTATTCCTCCTCTTTTTGTCCTTTTCTGTTTAAGTTCTTCAGTGTGAGCAAGATTTTTGATACACACGCATCAAATGGGCTGAAATTGTTATGCAGTAGTGGTCACTGTGTCATTAGTAGTTAAGTTACTAAAGTTACACTAGAGATTAATTCACTTTGTGGTCAAGCAGCATTTTGAAGTGTGCTTGTTCTTTTCTTTGATTTTTCTCAGTCTAAGAATGTTATCAAAAAGATTTGCAGATCCTGAAAGCAGTCGGCTATTGCTCGGAGTTATAAGATATATTTTTAGTCTTGCCAACTATGATTTTCATGCGAAATTAATGGTCCCTGGAAATGGAATACCAAGGAGGCCTTGTTGAGGGACAGTGAAAGATTTAGAGGCAGACTAGTTTGACCTTGATGTAGCATTACACTTAAATGTGTGTTCCTGAGGACCAAGGAGAGGATGTGCTGGCAGAAAGCAGTTGTGAAGCTTCTAGATAATGACAGAATTTCTAATAAGCCTTTCCACTGACTGCTTAAAATTGGTCATATTAAATTCTTAATTTTATATAGAATGATGATGTCTGTGGTACTGTTAAGGACGTGTCGACATGGGAAAGTTATTGCAGCACAAGCTAGGATGAAACTTCATAATGCACAGAATATTCTATTAGTGCATGTGGAGATACTTCAGTCCAAGAACATATCTGTCGTCTTTTTTTCTTGACTTGCAATTTGAAAAGGTATTTTTATTACTGTGGACTTAATATTGAATGCCTTAATACTAAAATTACAGCTTTCACTACTGTTTAAACTGTCACAACAGGTAGCCTAAAGAGGACAGGTAAAACTTTGTGGTTGTGTGTTAGGTTATACTGTATATGGCCAATCCTGAGAACTGAATTTGTATAAAACAAATAGCTTAAAACATTGCAGACATCAACATTGCACACAGGGCTGGATTTAACATCTCTAAAAATACAAGAATGTTCAAAGGCAAAGTTCCAAAATGCCACTAAGTGTGTAGTCCTGTGTTGTGACCCTTGAGAATATGGGACTGTAAGTAGAAAGTCCTAGTAATGGGTAGCATTGTAGCAGCTGAAATTTCTATTGGCTTCTCAAAGTATAGTATATCATCTAAATGTCACGAGAAGGGACTATTTCAACATTACTGAGTTATTTAAGACTCACTGCTGCCTTAGCCAAAAAAATCCTTGCTCTGGGACCAACTCCATCCCTGAAGAGTGAGGGAGAGAAAAGAAAATTTCAGCCACCCTTTCCTGCTCCAGCTGCCAAACCTCGAGCTCTCCCTGCACCATTCCGGCTGATCAAATCCTCCCTTTCTCCCTTAGCTTCACTTGCCTCTTCCAAAGTAACACATCCATGACCACCTTCTCCCACTGTCTGGTGCCAAGCTCCCAGTGCTCTCATTGTTTCCCTTTCTAAACCTGCAGTCAAAACTCTTCAGCAGCTTTCAGTGTCAGATCTAATTAAACATGATGCTTCCTGAAGAAGCTGCCACTAGAATCAAAACAAATAAATTTTATTATGAACACAAAGGCACAATCAGGTTATGCAAATCAGCCATGCCTTTCAGGCTCCTGGCGGGCTGCCAACGTGATCCCTGGTTTTACAAAGTTTTGCTGCTTCTGTAATACAAAAGCAGTATTTGTTGAGGAAAGGCGCTGTTTTAGTGCTGCTGTTACTGCCCTACTCTAGTTCCAAAACGAGTAACTGAGGTCTTGTTTTCTCCTTTCACCGGTGTTTAACTCTTCCCAGTACTGGCAATGGGTAATCTTAAACTGCAGCCTAGTACTGAAGAATTTTAGGGGATCATAGGTGATGGGCTTGCTGTGGGGGGGTCCTGCAGCTGGAACCGCGCGCAACCTCAGAAGTGCTCAGATTGACTCTGCAGCATCAGTCTAGTGGTGTTACAATCTCTGTGTTGGACCTTACAGTGAATGTCACGTTTTATTTGGAATGGAAAAAACTGTCTTCTGTGAGTGAAGCTAGAGGGCACTTCAGGGGATTTTTCCCCTTCTGCTGTGGAATGCAGTCAGCACTGCAGTGACATGGTCTTTCAGGCTTTTTTCTTCAAGGAGAAAACTTGTGAGCGACTTGTTTGAACTGCCTTGAATGTCTAGAGCATTTTCTTCGCAAATTCTCACTTTAAAAAAAAACAACAACCACAAAACAACAAACCACCAAGCTGTTCTCTTCAAGAAACAGCTGAAAGCCTTCTATAAAGGCACTTTGCTGGGGATGGGAGGAGATAAGTAAAATATTAAATAATTAGAAAATAATCATCTCTAGTTCTGCCTCATGTTTTCCCCCCCTTTTTGTTCCACCCACATGCTGCTAATTTTCATCTTTTCTTCCTGCACATCAAGACGTCAGAGACTGCTTACAGAAAAAGTTGTTTTTCCTGAGTTGTCTGTATGCTTTATTAATGCAGCAAAGATGACAAGAAAGGAGGGGGAAGGAGGAGGTGCGGACAGGGGGGACAAAAGGACGAGCTCTTTCATGGTTTCACTCCTACCAAAGGGTGACCATTTTCTTCACTGTTGCATTTGCCAGTTGCCATGGCATCCCCCTCTCACTCTATCCTGGAGGTGTATTCTTGATATAATTAACAGCTCTCCTCCTTCTGTCTCCTGCAGAAAGCAATCATTAAGTGAACATGAAGGAAAGAAAAGTCACTTTTTATCTTTTACTTTGTCTATCAGTGTTTTTCATCCTACTACCTTATCTCTGTTGATCCAATAATGATGTTTTTGTGTATGGAAGCATTGCTGGAATATGGCTGCTTGTGTAGAGCCAGGACATTAAGCCCCTGCATGCATTTGTGTAAATGGAGGATTTTGTTAGGCTAGAGTGCAGTTCAGTCATATGTATATAAACCTTCATTATTTTCTGTATATAAAACTGTAATCTTGGGAAATAAAACTGTAATCTTAGGAAATATAAGGTTCTTTAGATTCTGGATCGTGAATATTGCTGCTAGTTCTAATGTACCTTGAAGAAAACTTCCAAAGGACATTTCTTTCAAATATTGCTGCAGAGCGATTGAGAAAAAAATATGAATAGGCATAGTTTAATTAAAACACAATGTTGAACAGAAGTTGGAGTGGTAATTGTGGAATGTGGCCAGCATATTGTTTAGCCAGTTTGTATGACAGCTTCCAGGCTTTGTGGTGATGCGCTGGTATTCTTTTAAAAAGATGCGCTTTTTTGTTAGGTGGATTCTGACTTCAGTCCCATTAGGGTGCTAAACTCAGACATGGGAATAATTAAAAAAAAAAAAAAAAAAACAAAAAACCAAGAAAATGTTATGTAACAGTTGCAGTTCCAGCATCTTTCATTAGGAAACTTCTGTTGGGAAGACTGTCACTTTCCCGTTCTATGGAACATTTGATCATTAATTTTTCCCACAGGCCCGGAGCAGTGAGCCATTCCAGAAGTAGTATCAGTAAGGTTCCTGTAGGATTTCTTTGTTTATCAAAATGTGTTTTGAAAACAACAGTAAGTATGGTAAAAATAAACCATTGGTCAGGTTGTCTGGTTTATGACTTTGCAGCTAGTCTAGGAAGTAAAATTTTTCTCATGTTTTATCTTAATGCTCAATTTCTTTTTGCCGCTGCTGTTGTCTCACTACTGAAGTGCCTCACTGGGAAACTATAGGGAGCTGTTTTTTCCACTAACATCCCTGAAAAAAATTCTGCACTTTTGCTGCTACTTTTCTCAGTGGAAGGCTGTCCCAGTGCTGGCTTTCCTGCATTTTCTTTACTTTGTTTTTGCATCAGCTTTCAACATGGGAAGGGTTTGTCCATAATCTCTGTGAAGCTGAATGAACTCTCCGAGAAGAGGCGTATGCTGAAATATTCAAGGTTTTAACAAATAAGGAGACTTATTTTGTCACCTGTATAAGTCAGAAATAGTCACAGTTCACACAAACATGCATGCTCATTATTCATTTAGATTTCAGCTTTATACAGACTTCATAACAAAGAATGTTTTTGCTAAGTATTTTAAAGAAAAGCAAATAAGATAGTGGATACTTATGGAAGTAATGGATTATTATTCTCACTGTCTATGACGTCATTTGGATATTAATAAGCCTTAAATGTTTCTTGCATCCACTTTGATAGTATAGTAGTCAAGACAAAAGTAGTACTGCATACTCTTCAGTACCTCATCTTGTTTTTAAAAATCCAGAGGGAAGTCTGATCTTGACAAAATGAACCTGCGATTACAATGAAAGATAGGAATAAGGCAGATAAGAGTTTTATTCTTATTTCAGTTATATGCACTTCTTCTGTAAGTAGCATCCTCATCAATGTAAGAAAAGATCCCTTTCCTCTTGGTGACTAAAGCCACTTTGTAATAAAGCTACTGTATTTCAAATGCGGTGGTGGTAACAGACGCTCAGCACAGTGAGGTGGTTTGGAGAGGGGGAAGGAGAATTTCTGTAGTTTTTACTTAGTGCCACAACAAAGCAAAAACTAAAAAAAAACCTAATGAGAAACCACATAAAACACTGGTAAAGGATTGTCACTATTCCTCAGTTTCCTACTGTATGTTTGTGGACAATAATCTTTATTATGCTTTAGTGCTGGTATAGCAGTAGAACTAGATGAACATAAAGTGCTTCTGGGAAATCCAAGACTTCCTGTAATGAGTTTTTCTGGGTTTATTTCTCAGATGCAGTGTTACAAAGTCTTGTGTTTTCCTGGAGGTAGTCACCTGCAGGATGATGAAATGTGGCCCCGTATGTCTTGAGTAGTATAGTTAGTGACATTGCCCTCACCTGGGTTTTGTGAGTAGCATCACTTAGTGATCAGAGGCACTGGAATTCTTGCCCCTATACTAAATTCAAAATCTCTTAAAAGAAAGGAACACATGCCTCACTGTGGCGCTTGTCTTGGCTTTCTGCTTACAGCTTTTGGGTGGTCTTCAGTTTCAGGGTCCAGTAAAAACATATGAAGCAGGTTTCAATCCCTTTTCTTAGGGCCATGCAAGTTGCAGAATACGCAGTAGCCAAGGGTGTGTTTAACACTTTGACTCTTATTTTAAAGATCGCTTTCTCTTCCTTTTTTCTTCCACCCCCACCCCCTCTTCTGAGAGAAGAAAGTCACTGAGCAGGTGGAGGTTTTTTTCTCCTCTCAAGGGCTCTGTTTCATTGGGTTGAAAAGAACCTGTCTATTTACAGAAGCCTTAGACAACTCTTCACCAGGTCACATCTGGAAGATTCCTTTTAAAGCCATAAATCTTTGGTTGCCATTCTTTGGTACAAGGCTGCACTTTTTGATTACACATTAGTATTTTTAGTCATGATTTTACTGAGACAGAAACATCATGTTAGTTTCAGCTTTATTCTTTTGTGCAAATAAAATGTTACTCTCTTTATGAGGCAGGTTGATTCTCTGCAAAAACCAAAAATTATTCTGCCCAAACCACATCTTCACCTGGACGAACCAATTCAAAATAAAAACTGAGGTATATTTCTTGTCCCTGATACATCATCTTCATTTTGAGAGAAATAAAATATTAATTTGGTTCTATCTACGTACACCAATAAGGGTTGTTTCAGTCTCGACCTTTTCTATGTGCTGGATCATCTACTACTTACAAGATGGCCTTTTCAATGTTTGTCACTGCCTCCATTGCCTCGTTAAATGCGTGTTGGCCTACCACTGGGATTCTACCTGGCAGCCAGTTCCCAGTGGCATTCCTCAGACTTACACCAGGGCATCATCCTTTCTGATGCCTTGGATGATGGGTTGGAGTGAACCCTTACTGAGTTTGAGTGACACCAGTATGCTGGAGAGCAGGGCTACCTACCGTTCAAAGGAACTTCAGTAGACTGGAGGATTGCATTGACAGGAACTACCTGGAGGTTCAACAAAGAGAAATTCAAAGTCCTGCACCTGGGCCAGAATGACCCCTGTGCAACATAACTGGCTGGAGAACAGCTCTCCCAAAAAGGATTTGGAGCCCTGGACAAGAGGTTGAACACAGGTCAACGGTGTGCCCTTATGGCAATGAAGTCAGAGCGAGCTAGCTTGCTTCATCCTGGAGAAGAGAAGACTAATGGAGGGTGGGGGTATGGAATTGCTATCTTCACCAGAGAGGAAGAAAACAGATGAGAGGCCCTATTTAAAGTTGCAACAAGAGAAATCTGGATGAAGTGATAGGAAAAAATATTCACTGTGAAGGTAGTAAAGCACTAGAACAGGGGCCCAGAGGAGTTGTGGAATCTCCATCCTTGGCGGTATTTGGAACTGGGCTGGACATGGGCCCTCAGTAAGCTGATCTAACTTTGAAGTCAGCTCTGCTTTGAGCACAGAGTTGGACCAGAGACCTCCGAAGGTCCGTTCCAGCAGGAATTACTCCGTGACGTTGTGCCCCTTCTCTCACTAATCATTTTTCTTCTGAGTACTATCCAAATATTGCTGAGTTCCTTTCCAAATGTCCTCTTTCTGTCTCTGGAAATAGCTGTGCATTTTTATAGAATTATAGTCTGAGACGCAGATATATTTTTAACAGATATGTACCTAACTAGTAGTACCTTCGTGTATTTCTGCTGAGAAAATTTTGGATACAATACAAGCACAGAAACGTCAGGTTCTACATAATGTATTATGTAAGTTAATGAAGTGCATGGGTGTGAAGGGTTTTCCCTCTAAATCACAGCTGAAAACATTTCCTCTAGTGATCTCACTTCTGGCTTAAGGCTTTCTTCTGCAGCTTAATTTCCCTCAGGTTTGTGTGATCCCATTTCTGTGTCTTGAGACCTTTAGTTCTGGAACCAATGCTTTAAACATCAGAAGCTTGTTGCTTTCAGAGGCAGAATAGACCTTTTTTGATCCAATATGGTAATTGTTGTGACTATAGCTGCTATATTTTATTTTTTGTGTGCAGATGGAATCTGGCAGGTTTTAATCGTATGCTTTTTAGAGGTTGATTAATCAAGTTCAGGAACTTCAAAAATACATTCCACCAATTATTAAGGAAAAAAAAAGTACTTGTGTGCTTTCCACCTCTGCATTTTAAGTATGTATTTTCTGCAGCTGAAATTTACTCTGTTTGCTCAGTGAAATTCTGCTGACTCTTATGGCACTGTAATAAATCTTTGGTCATCTAGGACATTAGGGCCCAATTTGATTTTACATTTGACACCAGAACTCTGTATTTCTATTTCAAACGCTCATACTCTTATCACCGTGTTTAAAATGATTTTTTCTTCGAGGCAGAGGTATGAGACAGACAATTAAACAATTGAGGATTCCATTCAACCGTATCTTTTACAGTCCAGTAAGTCTCCATTAAATGAAGACTGTAAAGAGCATGGCAGGCAAGAATACTTTATTTGGTTGCTGATAAAAATTACAGGGAAGATACTTGTTTTATGGGTACTTTCGTTCCCTTCTTTGGTAAATTTATGTCACCCTTCTACCTTCTGTCTATATAATCAGTGACACTGCATTGAATTCTTAGCTCTGGCTTTGGAGAAGAGCATTGCTCTTGGTGCCACTGCAAAGGCACCAAATCTTCCGGAGCATTGTTCCAAGTTGGACACCAATGTTACTCAGTTCTGCAGTTACTGGGAATTTATGATTTGGGGTTAGGCTGATCACTTATTTTGCAAGAGATACGTTTTTCTGCCTTCTCCTTTTTTTCTCACATCGTTCATTAAGAATAATTTCTTTTAAGAATTTGCAAATTCTCTTAAAGCACTGCAGGTCTGTTTGTTCAGGTCAAGGGTTTGTCAACATATTTTTAAATGAAAGAAATGTGTTTCTGTTCATAGGAGTTTGTAATTCATGCTTAAAAACAGAGTTCAGGAAAGTATATTATGTTGTGAGGGATTTATTAAATAAAGCATTGTAAATGTGAATGTGAATAAATGACCAAGTGTTAGTTTGATAAATAGACCATAAAGAACAGAAAAATAATCCATAAAGGAGAAAGATTTCTTTATAATAGTGACTGATTTTATATTCACTTTAGGGAGAGTGTTTTCTGTCTACAGAAAGTTGTACTGCTTGCAGTTGTCACTGAAGCAGGTAGCATATGCAGAATTACTGGCACGTATTTTCTCACTGTCTCTGCCTGCCCTTTTTTGTTTTATGTAGTCCACAGGAGAAACACCCACAACCCCAAAGCATACAAAGGACAACAGAGAGAGCTTCTTCCCAGTAACGCCAGCCACACTGCATCCTACCCCAGTGAATCCAGACACTGTGACTCCTGAAAATCTCCTGAGACTGAATGATTTGCATTCCAAATCCAAACCAGCCTCTTCCTCTTCATCCTCCTCCTCCTCAGCATCTTCAGTACCTCCATCCCAGGAGTCACACAGGGACACTGAGCATCTCCGGAGTCAAAATGTAGAGACTGCTCCCAGCATGAGTGATCTCACACGTGGTAAGTCTCAGGGAGACAACAATGATTTGGCCCTCTCTAATCGGTTTGCCGAGGCCACATGGTGAGTCAGTGCCTGAGTTCTGCTTCTGTCCCATATTATGATCACTAGACCACATTCAAAAGGCTACACAACCAGAGATTTTTGTCTTGGTCCTGAATTGGGCACATCTACACAATTAATATGTATTTTACTTAATAGGGTAGATTAAAAGAGTGACCACTGTCTATGTAACTTGCATGTGAAATCATGGAATAGCGGCCTAAAAATAGTTATATGTTTTAAATAGAGAATTTAAGTCTAGTAGCATAACCTCCCCCTCCCCTCCCCATTTGTTTTATTTTCTTCAAAGAGGTGAGGATCTAGTTCTTTAAAATACCTTAAATCTTTAAAAAAGTTAGAAATTATTGAAATTGAAATAAACTGGTGGACAGCCTACATCTGACTTACAAGTGCCTGATTAACATAATTAGATGCATAGCTATCACTTCCCTGTATATGTGTGTGGAGATACATAACACCATGAAAATTCCAAGCTTCTACACGGTTCATAACGTTAGTGTATTATCACTGTTACTTTTCACATTTGAGAAAAGAAGCATCTGGCAGGACTGGAATGTTGGAAATACATTATTTATAGCCCTAGTATGTTTATGTGCAAGGTTAGAGTACAGAAAAGGATTGAAGAAGCACAAACACAACAAATGTTATTTATTCTATAGCACGATCGTGTGATTTTAGGACTGTGTTATGTACTTGGTCCTATACAGTTTGTCTAGATGAGGAAAGAATTAAATGAGAATGCTGGTTGTTTTTTTTTTACTGCTGTCTCTGTCTCTACTGCTGTCATGGCAGGCTGGCTTGTTAGCAGTAGTCAAAATCACTGTGCAGGGCAGTACTGCTCCACTTTGGGGAATTAAGTAAGATTAGACCCTATTTCAGACTTGCCTCAAATGCCCAAAAGAGGTGGCTGTGCTTATTTGTGGGATATTGTGCATGTTAAGGTGGCAGAGCACCTGCCATAGCCTGTACTTTCTTGCAACCTTAGCAAGAACACTTTCTGAAAAAGCGTCTGCTGCTGCTTGTGCTCACTCCATCTGTTCACAAGCTTGGGCTCTAACATGCTCACAAAATGCCATAGACAAATTCATAGGAGCCCAGGTAAAGTTATGAATGAACCATATACGTAACAGGTATTGTGGAAAGTGACAGGTGAGGATACAGTGGAAATAGTGCCTGGATTTGTGAGACTTAATCGTGCATAATATTAATAATGAGTAGACTCTGATCTAGTCTGGAATGTTTTGTTAATCTGTTATTGTGATGTTCTGAAATTTTTATCTTTATACTTTTGTTATTTAATTTCTTTCCATATGTAATCATCCTTGGCATCCGAATGCACATAATCTTCTGAATTTGTCAGCAATGAAGAGCAAATTAGGGAGAAATCAGTTTTCCCAGTTTGCTAATCTCTGAGTACAGGACAAAACTGAAATTTAACATCCAATATTAGCAGTTGCATTATAATCATCTAATTTTCCTTTTTCACAAATCCAGGAAGAGATTGTCTTGGGAGGGGAAGAAAGGAAAGGGGAGTGATAAGGAAGAAATGGCTTAGTCAATGTGTAAATGACGTTTGTTATTGTCCTTATGAAACTAAGGAATGGAGTTGCGTGGTGTCATAAGATATCTTGGCAGGCTTGTTCAACAGGGAGTAGTTCGGGTTTGTGCCTAGACAACAGGGGGAAAAAAAAAAAAAGAATCCTCTGTAAAGTTGCTCTACTCTTACTAAGGAGACTGGTAGGAATGACAGTGCAGATGAGAACCCACACATTCTTTTGGTTTTCAAACAAAACTCACAAGCATTTCTGATGTGCTTTCCTCTCTGCAATTTCGCAGGCCACATTGCAGTGACTGGAACATTTATTTTAATCTTTTGACTTCCTAGGCTTTGTTAGGGTTGTAAAGTTACATATTGTTCTTCTTTCGTGCTTTCTATACATCATCTTGGTTGAGGGAGATGGAAGGATTAGCTGCCAGAATTACACCCCTGAAACAGTGTCTGAAGATCAAGAGGCTCTCTCTGCAGAGCTCTTATGCCAGTGCTGAATGCATGGATTGTATCTGGCTTTCTGGCTCTCAGACCTACCTGACAGGTCATTTCTCTAGCTGAGACACACACCAATTACTGCTGTGTCCTTTCTTCTGCTTTTCTTTTTAATTCTCCTACCTCTGCATCCACCTCCTCTAAAATAATTCTGTTACAACCCTTTTTCATCTGCCTTCCATTAGCTCTGTTTCTGTAAAAACTCCTCCCATTTTTAGAGTAATCTGTTTTCATCTTTTTTCTTTCTTGTCACCTCCTGTACCTATCTGTTCATGTGAAAGTATTCCACATCAGAGAGTATTAGCTGCTATTGTTTTCTGTGACTTCACCCCGAAAAGGGAATGGCTTTCCAAGCAGTGTTGATGCTATGCCACTCATTTCTTTTGTAAATATTTTAGTGAGATTTTGTCTAGTACATGACTAACTGGTACAGAATACAGCGTGATGAAGTCCAGCAGCAAAGTAATGATAGCGGTAGTTTCAGCACAGGAGCTTCCTACATTTAGGCATAAATGTACATGGGACTATTGGCCTTTGTGGCTCAGCCTAAAATTTTCTGTGGGGAAACTAAAATAGGACAATTAAGATAAACCCTCTGCAGCCTGTCACGCTGTTCCAGTATTATACTGTTCTAAATTGCTGAAAAATCGTGACATTTTCTTCTTCTTCATTATCCTTATTCTAATAACGATTCTTATAAGGAGTGAACAGCAAAACATTCACATCTGAGTTTTGATACCAAAAGAAGATTTTTATACTTGGAATTATTTAAAGTTATGTGTTTTGCTTATAGCTAGCTATTTACCAAATTGGAATATAAAATCAGAGTAGAGGAGTAACACTTCCCCACACACACATTAAATTTTTGTCCATTTAAGGCCTGAGCATTTCAATATAAAGCCAGAGTCATGATATAGCTGTCCAAACTTAGAAATTGAGAGCTAAGGAAGACAATTCTTTCTGTATTGTGCAGGGAAGTTGCCCTCAATAAGCCACATGAATATCCTGTTATAATTTCAGATGTTTGTTGTCTAGGCATAACAGGGCAAGTAGAGGTGTCAATGTATGTCAACCTGTAGAACTTTTAGAAGCACAAGAAATAAATGGAAGTGAGGACAGTTGTGTGGAAGGGTAAGTAGCACTATTGCAATAGTGAGCAATGAAGTTAAATTGTTTATGTGTGTGTAGGCAGCAGCAGACTCCCTAAAAGACGGATGTTCAAAATAAAGAGGGGTTTGAAGTGGTAAGTCCTAAGAATTCGGTAATGATGTTGTAATATGGTGGTTCATCCTGTAGTCTTTTAACTGGGCGTCAGAGTCATAAGAGTACTTTTAGGTGTAAAGAGCATCTTTTCCAAGAAGTCTGTGGCTTAGTTTATTTTAACAACTGATAAATGACCTTAGGTTGATACTGAGTTCTCAGAAGACTGAGGCAATTTACATGAGGGAGAGAGAAATACTGCAAAGAATGTTAACTCTATAATTTTGCATTCGTAGCATCTGTCTTTGTATTAGAACAGTGCATGCCACAAGGGTTCACCTTGATTTCTTACGGTTTCTAGATATCCAGACATCAGTGGACATTCACAATACCTGTTTCTATCTGAGTGAAATAATGGAGATTGTAGGTTGTCATCTTGAGTTGAGTTTAGCCACATACTGATCTCGGTGTCTTCTGAGTTTGCTTGTCCTAAATTTCTAAAGACAAAACATGGATTTTAAGAGCCTGTAATTCAATGCACAGAAAACCTTCTGCTTACGCAAAATACCTGAAGTGTTTGGCCCTGTTGGCCATACCTTATTTTAACTATGGATTTCAATTCAGACTTTCAGGTACTTCTTAAATGACTGGAAGTAGTAACATTCAATTGCAATCAGTGTCTTACCTTTTTTTTTTCTGCTGAATTCAAAATCGTGCTTTCAAGCACAGAGTTGTTCTCAACAGATGGCTCCAAAAAAGCTGAAACACAGAAAAGGTTAGGCTGGCCAAGGACCTGTGGCCTCATGTGAACCTTCTTCATATTGTAGTTACCTGGCATATGAGGATCCTCTCTTAAATGCACATGTTCTTGTACTCTGTTTTCTTGTGTCACTTGTATGCAACTTCCTATCATTACTTTCTCCTTTGTTTCCTGCGTTGACTTATCCTGGTTTTCAGCAGCTGTCTTCCTCAGTTCCCAAGGCTGAATTCCTCCAAGGCTTTAAAAACTCTTCGTTAAATACTTGTAACCCCATGTCTTTTGTACCATCCTAGGATAGAAACTCATATCCACCTGTTAGTGACTGCGAAGTCACTAATAAAAATCAACCAGGCTGCCTTCAGCTAGCTCTGCGTTTGCTCTCTCTGATCTCTTGCTGCTTCAGCCTCCTTGGCATTGGTATTCTCACTTCCCCTTGTCTGATCGTTGCTTTTCATGAAGCTTTTTCTTTTTCACAATGGGTGCACTCTGAAAACAACTTCACTGCTGAATGTCAGCAGGAGGTTTCCTGTTTGTGAATGACTCTTAATTCCTCTTTGCCTAGTGCCTGGACAGTACCAGTCAGTCATGTCTTTTCCTCTTCCCTTTGGAATTACGCTGGTTTGCTTTCCTATCGCAACAAATGCATTCCAGAAGATTTTGTGAGTACACTTAAATGACTATTTCTGATCTTTGCTCTTCACATTTTTAAAGTTTTACTTCAATCCAGTGCTGTGCAGAAAATCCTTTGAAATTAAAACTGTCATTGTTTTTATGTACCCGTGTTAGATCAGTAAGAACAGATAGGACAGGAGCGGCAGCTTCCCAGCTGTGGCCTGTGAGGTGATGGTACGTAGCCAGGGGTTTGGTGTGGTCTGGGCAGGTTTGTGGTCCAAGAGGCTTTCTAACCCCTGCACCCTTCGATCCCCCCTGAAAATCCTGGGGAGTCACTGATCTATGGATATGTTACACTAATGGAACACATTTTCTGGAGACCTTTTGTAAAAGAACATGGTAATGATACTATATTGTTACAATATGTTTCCGTTTCACTGGTTTTAGATTACTGCCAGCAGCATAAAATTTACATATATTCCTGCACAAATGAAGACTGGAGAGAGATCTAGTTGTAAGCCTACTGCACAGGTATTACATTACTTCCAAAC
Organism: Haliaeetus albicilla; assembly: GCF_947461875.1. Lineage (NCBI taxonomy): Eukaryota > Metazoa > Chordata > Aves > Accipitriformes > Accipitridae > Haliaeetus > Haliaeetus albicilla. Next base: position 38,760,957 of record NC_091492.1, read on the forward strand.
TTCTTAGAAAATTGTGGGGTGTCATTATATTCTTTTAAGAGATTTTTCTAACAGCTGCTTTTGCTCATTTGCATTGTGCTTAGCTGGCTGTCAGGCCAAAGAAGGATGAAATACAGAGAAGGAGAGGCTTTACGGCTTTCATTAGATAACAAGTACATAAAATTCAGAAGCAGTAGACCACAAATGAGTGACTGTTACTATCCACAGGTACTACTATGATGCTCTCCAGATGATGCGTGCTTGCTGAGTCAGATATTAAAACACAAATATCAATTAGCTGTATTTTTATAATGCCATTTGAAAGCTCATACAGTTGAATATCAAACTGTTGTCTTTTTGATCTACGCCCATACGTTTTTTTTAATTGAAGTTTTGTTTTGTTCTGTTTTGTTTTAAAAAGAGAGAGAGAAAGTTAGTATTGAACTTCAGGGCTTTTCTTTACCAACATGCATGCCAGCTTTCTGCACCTCTAGGAAACTTGGTAGTGTCAGGAAGTGTTTTTGGACATGGGAACTCCACTGTCTCTGCCATTAGACTGGGCCAGGGACTATTTCTAGGAAGCACTTTCAGAGCAGCCACCTGTTCTAAGTTTTAATCACATCAATGTTGTGCTGTGACAGCTGACCTCAACATTAGGAAGCATTTTGGGGTATGTCTCATATAATTGTACAGTAGACTCTCTGTTCAGGACCCTAGCGATAAATATAGCAGTATGCCGTGCTATTACAGTGCGAACTTCTGTTCACCAGACTGCTTGAATTTTTTGCGTTTCGGGGGGCAATAGAACTTGTGTTCTGCAGCTTTTCGCCTCCAAAATTACCCTGACGCTTAATTTTTAACACATGGCTTTGTATGTCAGCTTTGAATGTAATTTCCTGAATTTGGCATTTCAAGTCAAATACTTATTTCTACAGCTATGACTTAGTATTGGTTTTTTAGAAATAAATTTCATGGCAGGGTATTTGGAATGAATTTAGAGAAAGAAAATGTGTAAGGAAAGGCTGCCAAGTATACCTACTGCATCCTGTGGTGAACCAAGTAGTCTCACTGCCTGCTGTGGTGTAGTACCTCATGGCAGATACAGTTTGAGGGCTGATGCCCCCATTATTTCTGGAAGTCAGTGTCCTTAACCAAACTGTGTTCAGCTGAACCAACCTGTGTTCCAGTGCAGTCTTTCCGTTGACTTAGTAGCACAGTATATGAGGAAACTCTGAGCTTCTTCAAATTCAAGCTTTCCATGGCCTTTGCAACTGCTGTATGGGGAAAAAAACTGTATTAATTCCCAGCACGCTGGAGGGTGAGGCAGATGGAATACAGAAAAGTAATTGTTTTCACATTAGCACTGTTCTTTGGAAATGTGGTAAGATACTTACTCCATTGTGCCAGGGAGCAAAGGATCAGACCCATTTCCATCACCATGAAAAAAAAAGTCTACCTTGTATGGTAAACGAGTAACAGTTCTGTGAACAGTTGCAGGTGCTGTGGGTGGCCATTAAAATACAAAGTAAACCAGTTGTTACTGGGACTAGTAAAATAAGTATTTCCTAGTGTCTGTAGGCACACGGGATTCAGTCCTTACTCTTTTTGAAGTGGTTGGAAGGCAAGGTAGTACAGACTTGCTAAATCATAGTAATGTATTTTCAGGCGTGTTGTCTTGACACACACAACTGCTGGGGAAGGTGTTTTGCAGAGGGATGAAGGCAAGTGGTGGAAGTGCTTTATTTAATCACTTGAGGCTGTTGTCTGTTCATTTCTCCAAGCATTTGCTTTTGAAATCATGTTAGTATGCTGTCCTGGAGTTCAAAGCTCAGCTCCTTCCTTTTTCCTATAATGAGACGACGTTTTGTGCATGCACTGTAAGTTGCTTGTATCCTTTAACATATCTGTGCTATAATACTTCAAACTGCTTCCGTCAGAAACTGGAAAACGTTTTTTCCAGGTGCTAGTCACATTTTCTGGGCTTGTCTTTCAGTTGTCATGAAGTAGGCTTAGTGCATGACTAAAGGATTTTTTGAAATTCCACATAAAATGTTTTATAACACTGTAATGTTAATGTCTCTCATACCTGACAGCCTGATGAAATCAAATGATTAAGTGTACAGTGCAGTGCAGAGAAACCAGAGCAGCTGTTTACTGGTTACAGTACTACTGCTTTTAAACTTTCTCCACATCTGCAAATTGCCAAGTGAATATTTTTTACGGTGTTATTTTTGAGTTTATACACATCAGAATAGCAAAGTAAATTGTCTCAGTACAAAAACAGTTGCAGGAGTTGTATAATCTGTATGTTTATAGTGTGTGGATATATGTATATAGTGTATCCTCTGTATAAAGAGAGACCGAGAGCGAGAATATTAACTGTGATGAAGTCATGAACCCAGGCGCCCGCTATAGGCATCTGCAAACACTGGTTACCCTGGCAACAAGTGGAAAGAGGTTGGAGAGGAAAGCTGGAGTAGGTTGTTGCATTGAATTGTTTTCAGCTTGTTTCTTCCTCACTAAAGCAGGGAGATGTTGAGAGGTATGATGTCCCTCTTTCTATGTGTATACTATTTTATATGTATTTAGACAGTTGTTGGGAAAGGGAAGGCTAAAAAAAAATACTTGTAATTCAGTTCAATTGGAGATGAACTTTTCAATATAAATAATAATATGCATTGCAAATCTGTGGTTTTTTCTATGTGCTTAATTTTTGTGTGTTGTGTTGTGGGGTGAGAGTGCTAAATGGATCTCCAGAGTACAGTACCTGTCCCGTCTTCAGCCTGGAGAGAAGTGACTATTGCATATTATGTCTTCAGAAACTGATTTTATTTTAAACTGGGTTTGTAGAGCTAATGTTTGAGAACCTGCCAGGACAGTACAAGTACTGGGTATTACCAAAAGATTTGTTAACTGATATTAAAGCTGAGCTTCTGAACACCTTCAGAATGTGCGGTACTTACATTCTTGTGCTCTTGCACTTGTGCAGAATATTGTGGCTCGTGAGTTAGTGGAGTCTTTACCTCCCTGGGGAAAGTTTTTATTAGAAAAACTAGGACATCATGTTCAGGGCTATAACAGCACCTTCCACAAGACAAATATCAAGACATTCTCTTCAGAAATCTGTTTTAGACAAATAATAGGAGATCCAACTGTGTGTTTCTTCTTGATTATCCTTCTCTCTTTTGCCCTTTTTGTCTGTAATGAAAAAAAGATGTAAATATCTGTGCACTATATTAAATTATAAATAGTATAAATTATGATATATACACCTGAAACAAACAATTCTTGTCATTTTCAAGAATTCTTAAAAATACTATGTTTACTAACTTTATTTTCAACTTAGAAATAATGGCACTCAAGTGACTGTTACCCAAAAAAAAAAAAATTAGAAATTGCACAGTCCTAAAAGAATATATTGTATGACCCAGTCAGGGGATAGAATTCAGTCACTGTGTATTTAAGAACTCTGACAGCAAGGGATTGATTAACAGACAGCGGTTCTTGATTTCTCATGTACTGAAAGACGCAGCCTAATGGAATATTAACAAGTGTTGTTTCCAGAAGTGCAGTGATAGAAATAACATGCTTAGTGTGCCAGACTCCTGCCCTTTCATTTCCATTTACTTCTACATGAAAAAGGGTTGACACATAATTTTATTCAAATTAAATCTAATTTTACTACACTATAAAACTGGATTTTCAAAACTTAACAAAAACAAATATGACATGGAAGATGGAGATGCATATGAGTATGCTGATTGCTCATAAAAGAACATAGACTGATACCAGTATTTGTAGCATCTTCCTAGAAATAGGCTGCTCAAAAGAGCTTTTGTCAGTGGGGCATATTTTAGTTAAAATAAAGCACAGCAAATCATCTTAAGCAATGATATATCTTATAATTAAACAAGGATTGTAGTCAGCTTAAGAGGTAGAGTTTTGTCATTAAACAATAATGCAAATCAGAGCTCTTATTCTGAATGGTGAACTAATAAGTCCCTAATGTAATTTAGCAGTTGAGTATATATAAAACTGTTCTCAGTTAGCAGTATAGTTGAGGTTGTAGGATTTGCAGTTTATTTGTATATAGTATTGTATCTGCTAAATTTATTAATGTTTTGTATTCTTGATTAGTAAGTGGATAAGAAAGATTCTGTTAGTACTTACCCTAGATACTTAAGACTGTGATTCTGGAGTGTTGGAGTAAATTAAAAAGGAGTTGACTTCTTAGCTGTCTTGTAGGGTGATCTTCTGAAATCATCGTTTTCATCTTGCTTTTCCTCAAATGTTGATGTAACGTTTCTTCCTATCTTTTGATCAAGTGTCTTGTAGCCATTTCAGTGTGGGAGTCTTCTGGGTTTAGACTACAGCTTATCGTCAGACGCTAGCAGTGTAATGGGATATGTGTATATTGGCTTCAGGCCACGTTAGGGCTGATTCTTCTTCATACAGTCTCTTGTACTTTGTCAGCATGTTGTTAAATCATGCATGTATCTGGTATAAAGGGCAGGCAGATGCACAAAATGATTCTTCAGCTATCCTCTGCTTCTTAAACAGGGAAACAAGGAATTACAATTTTCCTAGTCAAGATTCCTGTAGTTAAGTACTTCCTTCTGTGTTGTTTTTAAGCTGATTTGGTCTATTAATACAATACATGTATAGATGCAAGTATTGTTTTCCTACTTCCAATGCTGTATTTTGAAGTATCCATAGAGAAATGTGCAAGAGAGTGCTGAGAATGAGAACTACATTCTTCTGCATTAGACCTTTCCATTTTGTGCTTGATAGTGAGTGGAACATCACAGAACAGAAGCTGCCTGTGATTTGTGCTGTAGTGCGTGACCTTTCCTTTTTGGGAACTATTGGAGAATTGTCTACAAGCAAACTCATTTATCCTAAGGCTTATATTGGCTATCAGCTACAAGTTTAGATGATGGGTTCTTTTCTTTACCAATGAAAATTAGTGGATGAAAGAACTTACAGCCTGCTTTGGTAAGCCTTTTTTTGTACAAATTATTCAAGAACCCTAGAAAATCTGATTCATTTAAAAAGTTGCATCTTTCAGACTGCATTGATCTGACTTTTACCAAGCTGTCAAGCTGTAATGTTGTCTCAAGCGTTTTCTGCAAGGGGAACTCTTGTACAGGAGAATATTACCATGGTAAATTCGAAGTTCTTATCTACACTGATGAAGATGGAGAAGTGTTTTCAACACTTGAGGGGGTGGGAGTATTTTTCCAATGAAAAAAAGCTGAAATATATATTCCTTTTTAAGACATCACACTGTCAAAATCCTAAATTAATTTAGAGCATGGACATACAAAGAATTTCAGAGCAAGTTAGACTGAATATACGTTGCATCTGCTGGTCTGTGATAGCTACTTGTGCACACCTTAGCCTGTGTAAATACAAGGTGGTTCAAATTAGACTAGACAGCCCTTTGTTTTTGAAGGGTATCTTCATTTTTATCAGAGAATAAGAGCTTGTTTGTGTGTCCATAACCTTGAAAGGCTTGCTGCTGTTTCAGTCTGCCCTTCCCAGAAAGGGCACCAGTAGCTCTCAGTAGTTCAGTGAAAATTACTCCCGTTCTGTACAATATGCAGCTCAGTGTGTATGAAAACTGGTTTAACACTGCATTAATTTAAAAGCAGATACAGCTTGTACGTAATAAAGAGATTGTACACACACATACGTGGATTCTGAGTTATAAGCATCCCAAGCTCTGGAATAGCAAAAGGTGGGAATTTTGGACTAATGTATTTATAGAGGTACCGTGGACATACCAGTGAAAAGTGGGCATTTAGTATGACTTGATATTGGTTTCATAAAAACCAGATTTGGCCCTGTTACTGGATGTTCCCAGTCATTAATCTTACTTACCAGTAAGCTGCACTTCAGCGTAGCCTGTACCTGTGGTTGCAGATCAGAGAGGCACCCACTGATCACAGCTGGCTCATCATTAAGGGTGATGGATTTTGCTCTGCATGTGTGGCAGGTGTTTCAACCCTCACATCTCCAAAAGAGAATGGTCAGTTGCATGTGTTTTTCTTGCAGATGTGCAGAGATAACAAAATGTCATAAACAAGATTTTTTTTTCTTTCGCTTTTTAAATGACATCTAGTTTTTCATGAGTTTGAATTGATGGCACCAAGTATGAAAAAGTTAGTGTTGCCATCTTAGCTTGCCAGTATTTAATTTCATTCAGTCATGTTATGGTTTAGAAATTAGAGCAAGGGTTAAAAAAAAATTTCTATGTGTTGGTTGGACAGCAAAAGGATTGAGGCTTAGGAGAGAGATCAGGATGTTTCTTAATCTATGAATTATATTTCATTACTAAAGAGGAAGAAGAGCTTGAAGTGCCTTTGGAGGGGCTTGGATTTCAGCAACAGGAGTCACGGCTTTGTCAGCAGATGAAAATGGCTACTGTTGCACCATCGCCAGAGCCTGTTTGCTGGCAAGTGGAATCAGTGACCAGCACAAATTCGGGACATGTTTGTACCCAAGGTATGAGTTTTCTGTGCTTCAAAGAATTCTGTAAACGGGTGGTTAGCTGTGGATCAGTCTGTAGGGCTTGCTTGATTGGATAGTTGTGATTCATATTCCTCAGTTTCTCTGCCTGCCTTCCAGTCAAGTATTCCAGAGTTTAGAGGCATTCCTGGCAATGTCCCAGCTTCCTGGGAAAGTGCCTTGTCGTCCCTTAGTGGTTATTCTTTTTGGTGCATGACTCACATGCTAAATACCATGGCAGGAAAGCCAAATTAAAAAAACCTCCCAGTACCAGGCTATCATGCTATATAGTTTGTGCATCCTTTAAAGCAGAATTTTTCTTTTAATTGAAATCTTACACAGGGCAATACGACAACGCTTTGGATTACACTATTGCAGTATTTAGCAGAAGGAGACGATTTTTCACAAAACCTGACTCAGTCTGAGTAAACATAAAAAACAGCATTACAGCAGTTAATGCTTTCTATCCCTCCTCTGCCCCCTTCCCAAGAGAAGTAGGAGTTGGTGTTTTAATTGAAAAATTTAAAACTTGGTATTTCAGATGGGCATAATCTAGATATTCATGTTTGGGGTATCTCGTTTTTCCTTATTTGTGAGAGGTAGATTATTGTGCATCTGATGACTGCATCATTTCGGGTACTCTAGTCTGAAATGATTGGCTGCCCATAGAGACGGGTCACTGACCTTGATGGAAAGCTGTGGCTCATCTGTTGTGGCAGTTCTTACATTCTTGTGTACAGTTGAGAACATACAATTCAATTTTACATCCCTTTAGTAGTTAGTTCTACTGCTGGTTGTTTTTCAGGGTAGCATCAGGAAGCTGGCATTTTGTTTTGCTGTGTTTAAGTGGCCATGTCAGTTCCAGAAATCTGCAAGAGATGGATTTGACAAGACTGAATCTGAAAAAATGTATATGAACACCTGTCATTATTATCAGCCTGAGATTAGACTCTGGCGTTTTCATTCATATAACTTTAAAAAACCCTAGTTTTGACTCCATATGAAGCAGCATTATTAGTAAGAAACCAAGAACTCTTTTAACAAATTCTCAGTTTTTAATGTGAAAGCATTGTCTTCTACTGGTTATTTTTGTGTATATATTATTTGTAATGTGATTATGCCTAGGGAAGGGTGGGATCCCTCTTTACTTCTTGAGATGAGCCCTGTCTGAGCAAGTTTGTATTGTAAAGACCACAAGCTGAGACACTTGGGAAGTATGTGGAAATAATGCTAACTAGTGTGGGAGACAGTGGCATGAGCACACCAAGGAGGTTTTATGGCAGGATTTGAAGAGAGTAATGAGGAAATTTTGATGGGTGTTACCATATATTTTTCTCAAATTCTTGAGGAGTTGCTATCTCAATAATTAAAGAGGTAGCACTATGGTGGAGGAAATTAAGACTCATAAGTGAAGCTAAGTAGCTTTATTTGTTGCATTACAGAATGGAGAGGCAGTTAGAGAATGCAAAGATAAGATGATTGCATCTGAAACAAGAAGTAGGAAAATTTGTAGTAGCCTTCTAACTAGATATAGATGGGTCAGTGCTACACTTCCACTTCTCATGCTTGGTCAGATTGAGTTTCTGCTGTCCGGTAAGATTTTTTAAAATTATTACTGGTTTCCAGTTGTCATTATAGAATCTTGAGGCGCTTTCTTCTGTTTCTGAGCCTTGATTAAAGCAAGGCTTGAAGAAAGGCCTTTTGAGCCAGCCATATGTCTTAACAATGAACTGTTCCCTCTTCTTTGACATCTGAAATCCTAGATAGCTTCCTAACATGTTTTTTCTTACTATTTTCTCTTTAGCCTCCAGTTCCAAGCCTGAACTCAGCTCCAGTTCACAGACTTTGGGAAGTCAGCAGAACAAGACAGATGGCACCCGAGTAAAAACTCGCATTCTGCCCAACATGCCAAAGCTTTTCATACCTTCATCTGTCACCAAATTTCCACCTGAGATCACTGTCACTCCACCCACTCCCACCCTCCTTTCTCCAAAGGGCAGCATTTCAGAAGAGACCAAGCAAAAATTAAAGGTAATAAAAGGGCAACAGTAATTTTTTAGATTATTGTTTTTATCTTAATTCTCCCCTCAATAAAATACCTGTATGAAAGGAGCAACAGTTCCTGTCCCAAGTTCATAACCAGAGATCATATAAGTAGTGGAAGAAGATGCTAGCTGTTATCAGCAGGAGCCAGTTTTTAAGGACTGGTGAAATACGGGCCATGGGTGAAATCATAGCTATCTTAGTCCTTATCTGTTTTCTGAGGGAATTAGAAAGAATTACAAAAATGGGTGAGGGATCTAGTGCAGCCATTGCAATTCTTAGGTTAGTGAAAGCTACCAGAATATTGTGGGGAAGCCTACTGGTGAATGTTACGTTGTTTCATGTTAGGATGCCATATCTTTTATGGAACTATGAGAGCTGTTGAATGTGAAGGAATAGCAACCAGTTGGCTTTTATCCATGTGATCATGGGTTTATCCTGACTATTTAGCAATATATTCTTTCTCTCTCTTTTTGGGATCAGTCTGCTATTTTGTCTGCTCAGTCTGCAGCGAATGTAAAGAAGGAGAGCCTTTGTCAGCCAGCTTTGGAAATCTTAGAGACCTCAAGCCAGGAGTCCTCACTGGAAAGTGATACTGATGAAGATGATGACTACATGGACATATGAATGAATTCTGGTCATCATCAGCACCAACCATATAACCATTCTTCTTATCGCCAGCGTCTCTGGCAGTTGAAACATCTTTGTTGGCATTACTCTCCATTTAATTGGCATCATTGTGTTTTTCACTTTCATTACCTTTGTTACCACTGCTACCGCTTGTATTGCCTTCAAAATCTTCGCCATTCTCCCCATCATGGTGCTTGACAGAAAGAATGATTGTTTACCAGGCAGTTAATTACTTTGGACCACACTGTCACCTTTAACTTCAGTAAATACAAGGATGTTTTGAGCTGCAATTCATATCTGTCTACTGTTCCTGCTTCTTCAAACCAGAGCCTTGGAAGTCACTCCAGTAGCTCTTTTCTATAGCATTTTCTTCCTTTTAGTTGTATTTTTGAATTTTCCCCACTAGTTAAGTTTTTCTCCGAGTAATTCAACAACCTAATGTCTGTCTAGCCATGCCACGATTAGTGCAACAGGTCCTTTTAAGGTGAATGGAGTAGGAAAAATTTGCTGAGCTGGTAGAGGTTTTAATTGCATCAAGAAAGTCTATGGCTTTGTTGTGGGGTGAGAAGGGTGAGCTGAGAGAGTCTGTCAGCTCCTCGGCACTGCTCGGTGCTTTGTTGGAATTTGACTCAGTGACAATAGGCAAAGAACCAGCTTTTCCAGGCAGAGAGCTTGGCCTCCTGTTTGTGCTCATTTCACACCAATGTATGAGGTCCAGCAAAAATTATCTACCTGAATGTTGGCTTAAAGAACTGATCTTTCCAGAATTGTCTTACAGTCCTTTCTCTTCTAATGCCTTGGACAAGCATTTTGAATTGGGGGCTAGATGATATTTTTATGGTGGTATTGAAAAAACGTGAAAGATTTCAATACCATTTCAGTAATGTCTGTTTTTTACAGAACGACACGAAAAGGTGTTTTTTATCTATCTGCAGAGGGACTGCTCACAGTTATTTATATGAGAAAATAATGGTAACAAAGATCCTTTTTTTTCTACTGAATGTTAACTTTGTAAAATAATGAATGCAAACCATGCAAAAAAAAATACGTCACACACTATATATACACATGCGTGCGCCCACACACATATATATATGTGTATGTACATATATATATATGTATGTATATGAAAATAGAAAATGCATACAGCTTGCGATGTCAGATTTCTTTGTGTTTGGGGGAGGTGGTTTTCTGTAAAATGCAGAGCTTTGTATAAACTTTTGGGTTTTTTCTAATAAAGTTGAAATGTACTGTTGTCTCTGTTCATCTGAGAGGGCACGGTACCATGGTTCTGGAAAAAATATTGCTCCTCCCTTCCTTTTATTTCTTGGATAAGAAAGCGGTGGAGGAAGCGGGGTGGTGGGAAGCCTCTTCCTTTTCTGAAGACTGCCAGACCTTTTCGGATGGGTTTGGTCTTGTGTGACCTGGAACCTGGGTCAGCCAGTGTTGCCAAGACTTGCCTGCAAAGGGTTGACTTCCCCATTGAGACATGCTCTGAATTCTTTTTCACCTATCTGAATATCTTTGAATGCTGATGAACAACATAAGCGGGAAGACAACACATGGTGAATGGGATCACATAGAATATTTGGCTGTACAAGTTGGCATTTGATCCACTACTACAGTGATCGCTCTCATTCACTGTAAGAATGGTAAATGGACCATGGATAAAAAGAAGCAGCATCAAACTTTGTATTGCAAGTTTATTTTCGTATTCTGGGTTGTTTGTTTTGAGCAAAACATAATTTATAAGCAAGTGAGCATGTCCATTTTGGCCATATTAGCAACTGCTCATGTAACTTGTTCAGTTACTACAAGTGATAGGTGAGCTGGATGCAACTGATGTGGAAAAGATCAGGTAACTAAATGGTAAAAGCAAATGGGTGTTTTCAATAGTAATATGTTTTCAGCATTCGCTGTTTAATTTGGTGTAAGTTATTCTAAATATACTGTGTAGCCTACTGTATAGTCACTGACTGGTAATAGGCTAAGGTAGCTTTAGATATTCAGGCATGATCTTTTATTTTTTTAGATGGTGGCACAGGAAAAAAGAAATCAGCTTCTTATGAGAAATGGAACACAGGTTGGCAGAAGTAGTTCTGAAAAGGGCTCGTTCACCCAAGTAGAATAGACTACATTGGCTTTTTGACTACTGTATATTCTTAAATGTATGGCTAACGTTAAGATCGCATTTTAATTCTTAGGTCCGCACTTCTAGCATGGGTTTGATGTATGAAGACGGAGCATTTAATTTTCTTAATTGAATCTGGTCACTGAAAATGGTTGTTTTCCTTTATTATTCTTAAGGATTCCTTGGTATTACGCATTTTGCTTTTTGCTTTTTTTTTTCCTCCAGAGCTTGCTAAAATGCCTGGTCTTGAGCTTTCTTTTGTCTTCCAGTCTGGCTTTTTGAGGAGGATTTAATTTTTTGCTGGTTAAGGAAAGCTAGAACAGTAAGTAAAACTGTTCCCGTCAGCAAAGGCAGATGAACTTTGCTGATCTCCTCTAAATTCGTTTTAATCTTCAAACTATGCAACTGTGCAACGTGTTTTATCCTATATTCAAAACTCTTACCTGTTTTTCCTTTTTTTTTTTTTTTTTTTTTTTTTTTGTAATCTGTGATCTTTTATTCGAAGTATGCTCTCGGGTAGTTCAAGGACTTAAGCTCAAGAAGTTACAGAGACTGAACTACACAGGCTGCCACCTTCAAAACCTGCCTTTCTGCTAATGACTAAGTAGTGTGTTGCTCAGCTGTGGGCCATCTTCCACGATGGGTATTACTGCTGATGTATGCTAAAGGAGCCATTCTTCTTCTATATGTGTGAAATCATCTCTCTGTAAGTACCGTTTATGTAGTTCTTCAGTTCAAGGAGCCATATTCTGGAGTAAAGACGCTGAGATCACTGGATGCATTGACATATAATCTTTGTCTGAAACACCATCCCTAAAGGTACTTGGAGCAAGAACTTCAAATCCTTACAAACAGAAGTAATCACTTAATATGGCAACTTCTGAAACCTGGCAATATAATTTTGTGGAATTTTCAAGACAAAAAAGCATTATGGTAAAACTGCAGTTAGTTATGTGTTTACTTGAAGTAATTTCTTTGATTTCAGTCTAATCCTAGTTGTAATAGCTTGGAATCCAAGTATAGGCAAGGTCCAGCTTACCAAGTTGCATATCAGATGTAAACACAACATCTGTCTTCAGGATTTACTGAGTAACCATTGCTTCTGAAATCTCAATGTCCCCAGGTGTCTTTTCTAATGTGCCAGGCAAATAAATAGCAGCTACTGATACTGCTTTTGTGTTTTTTTTTGTTTGGTTTGGTTGTTCCCTGTGAAGCTATATGGACAGGAATGTCTGGTGCCTAAAGTGAACTTAAAGGTAAGGTCTGTGACCCAAGTAGGGTGAGGAGGAGGCTTTTACTTCTTTTTTTTTTCTTTTCTTTTTTTACCCTGCCAGTAATTGATTAAAAAGCAAATTCTTTTTGGCTACTGAAAAGCCAAACTGTTAAGACTTCCAGGCAAATAGCAAAAATGTTTTTGTTCCAAAGCAAATGGAAAAAGAAATTATCTTGAATCAGGTGGTGAGGGTAATTTGTGGATAGTTGATATACTTTGTGTGCTGTTATTGGTCATTGTTTTTACACACAGTAAGATAACCTTTCACCGATCACCATTGTTAAGGTATATAGTACTGGCATTTGGCTGTGTTTAATGCAATTTCATTTCCTGGCTCAAGGATTATATAATCTATGTATAGTTAAGATCATCAAGAATTTCTCTCTCTGAGGCAAGGACTAGCATTTTACTAAGAATTAATTTTGTTGGGCACAGCTGTCATTAGTGGCTTCTGCCCACTGAAAAATGCTGTTCTTCAAAAGCTAATAATGTTTCATTCCACAACCAAAATATCGAATCAAGGAAGATACCAAATGTCTTCCTTAATTTTATCATGTACTAGGGTTTGTCAGTTGTTGTCTCTTGGTTGGTTTTCGTTGTTTTGGTTTTTTTTATTAGAATGAGGTTTGCTCATGAATAATAATATTAATGTATTTTGCAGCCAAAATAAACACCATATGGTCAGGGAGAAAGGGACCAGGAAAAGATGAGGAAGGCACGGCAGCCAAAGCTGATTAGGAGACAAAATGGACAGAATGGAAACAGAGGGGTCAAGTGAGAGTAGACTAAGTCTTACCATCAGGGGTGGGATCACACCATTGTTAAATTCAGTACCCTGGTCTTGGCAGTGTTGATAATTCAGTGAAGGTGAAAAATGTGTATGTAGCTTCTGTGTACAGTGTTGTACACCGAGCATAGCTCATTTCTGTTCCTGCAGATGCTTGTCATATTTTTTAAGGGAAAAGGTGGCAGGGTAATGAGCTGAGATGCTCAGAAAAAGCAGGAGACATAAATTTTGTGATCTCTTACTTAGTCATGTAAAGCTGGGGTGAAGAAGCTTTGTTCTTGCAATTGAAGGTGATGGTAAGAAATTCAGTGTAGGTGTTGAGTGTTAATTGCCATCTTTCCCTTTCTTCTAGCTGATGACTAGGAATCCACTAATGCTAAGCTTTCAGGCATGCGTCAGGATTTGGGGGGTAACCTTGGGGTACTGTACCACAGGCTGTACAAGCCTGAGTTACGCCTTTGTGAGTACTCCCCTCACTGGTGGGACTCGGCTGGCGTTGCAGGGCACAGCGCAGCTAGGGTAAGTGAAGGGTAACAGACCAGCATCTGCGGTTTGTTGGCTTCTGGAGGATGTCTTAACCTTCACTTGAATGG